>NW_024465520.1:5763333-8645000 GCF_017591425.1 Ochotona curzoniae
GAGACCAAAGAGAACTTTTTCACTCTTCACAAAAGTGAGCTCTCAGGACATAATCAAGATAATAAGAAAAACAATGGCTATGCTTGGAGAAGAAATACTTTTTAACAAATGCATACCCTAAGACAAAAAGAAGTTCACAGTTCGAACTAATTCTTATGAATTTTATTCTCCTACTAATCTTAATTTGGAAAGAAAAGAATTAGGAGAAAATGTCACTTCATCTCTCAATTGGACACCTCAGAGATCCAAAAAAGCTATCTTAAAAAAAGGAAAGAAACCTTATTCTTTTCCCAGCTTCCCTTTGTTTTTTTCAGAATCCCACTTGGAGCAACTGGAAAATCCAGATAATTCCATTGTCAGAATAGCAGACTCTATGGGTTTTTAGTTACAAAAAACTCACTACAAAACAGAGTAAGAAGAGAAAATCAGGAGACAGCACTGTGGCTCACAGACTAGTCCTCCACCTGCTAGCTCCTGGATCACACCGGTTCGTGTCCTGGCTGCTCTACTTCCCATCTCGCTTCCTTCCTGTGGCCTGGGAAAGCAGAAGATGATGACCCAAGTTTTTGGACCCCTCATCCGCATGGAAGACCTGGAAGAAGATCTTGGTTGACTCAGCTCTGGTCATTGTGGCCGTTTATGGAGTTAACCAGCAGACAGAAGATGGTTCTCTCTGCTTCTTCTCTCTGTAACACATGCTCAGGGTTAGACCAGGCAGAAGGCAAGAGCACAGAATTCTGTCCAGGTTCCCCTGTGAGTGTTAGGGATGTGAGTGACTGCTTCCCAGGATCACTTCGCAAGAAAACAGATCTGAAGCAATGGGGACTCAATCCTGCACCCTGATGTGGGATGCAGGCATCTCAAGCAGTTTAACCTGCCGTATTACAGCGTCCACCCCTTCAGTCTCATTTTAAACAAGGATGTATCATTCACTGAGCAGTTGCACATTTTTGAAATTTCTGTAACTACAGAAACATGGCTCCGTAGAATTCAAAAGATATTTCTATTTTACAAGATGCTTTAAAGAAGGGGGAAATATAAATAAGGACATTATTTAATGCTTGCACTTATTTTCACTAGTAACATCAGGCAGATCAATATGCCAGGTGTATTAACATCTATAGAAAATGTCAGGCATCACAAAACCATTTAGATGGGTAAAAAGAAAGCACAGCAAGGAAAAAGATGGGTCTCTCCTCCTCTTCATTTCATCTGGAAAATATGGCATCATAACTAAAACAGGAAGATAATAGGACTAGTTGTCCCTGCCCAGTTTACTCAGTCTTGGAAAAGGAAAAGGGAATTGAACCCAAGAGGGATGTGGAATAGTAAGAAAGTGTCTAGTCCCATTAACCATGGTCACAGCTTCTGGGCCCAGCTGGACTGTGCAGGCAACTCACATATCATAGGAAAAAGGAAGCTTCTACAGATGGTCAGAAAAGCAAATGCCAAGGAATGGTAAAGAAATCAAGTCAGGGCTATTCAGAGAAAGCCTCCCACTCATTAATGGCTGCCCTCTTAGTAGGCCATCTCAACTCCTCAGGTAGTGCTCCAGCACTTCTTGCGTCCTGGGTACAGTGGTTCCACTACACCTCATAAAACCAGAACTGCCTTCCAGGCTGCCAACCTCTGCTCTGCACAGTTCCAGACAATCTATTGCAGCAAGCGTTGTTTTCATGCTGGCATTTCACTACCTCGCTCTCTCTGATGCTGTCTTCTTAGCCAGCACCTTCTTAGTTTTGTTAGGTTCCTACGAATGCTAATGGAGCCACTCAAAGAACCATGGTTAGTGTCTATTATAAATACTCCACCTAAACCTTTCTCCCTCATCTCTCTCTTACTTTGGGTTCACAATCTTAACAAGAATGGAATCCATAATTTGATTGGAAAGCAAGATGATTCAGTCAGCAGAGAAGTGGATCAATGGTTCCCAACAGGAAAGAGACAGTCCCATGGAAATGTCTGACCATGTCTAAACACAAATTGATTATCCCAACTTCAGCAGGATTTAGTACAGGACTTGTGATACTGCAGGCACCTAATTGGTAGAGTTTACGGATAAAGCTAAACGCCCTACAGTGCACATGGCAACCACCACAATGATGGATAATCTAGGCCAAGCTATCAATGGTGCTAATGCTGATGCATTCTACAGGAAACTAATAAATGTTAAGGAATTCCATGGAAACAATCTGCTTTCTCATTTAACACAAATTGTTGGTGTATAGAATTACAGTACCTGTCCTTAACATAGCGTCAGACACAGTAGCCTAGTGGCTAAATCCTCTCCTTGCATGCTCCAGGATCCCATAGGGACACCAGTTTGTGTCTCAGCTTCTCCACTTCCCTTCCAGCTCCACACTTGTGGCCTGGAAAAGCAGTGGAGGATGGGCCTAAGCCTTGGGACCCTGCACCCACGTGGGAGACCCAGGAGGCTCCTGGCTTTAGATCGACTTAGCTCTGGCCATTGCAGCTGCTTGGGGAGTGAAGCAGCTGACGGAAGATCTCTCTCTCTGTCTCTCCTTCTCTCTGTATATCTGCCTTTCCAATAAAAATAAATCTTAAAAACAAGGTTTAACATAAAACAGCTAGAATATAAGCCTGTTCTGCATACCTACAGGCATACATTTAAATTATTTGGAGTTCACCAGCATCGGTAAAATAATGTTTATCAAAAACATTGCCATAAGCTATTAATATGCATAAACTAATAACAGTTCATTTCAAAGGTGCATAAAAAGGCAAGGCCACTGACAGTTCTAGCCATTCTTTACTTTTGAACCATTCTCCAGATTGTTTTTCAGCCTTATTAAAAGCTCATCTGGGCCAAGCACAGTAGCCTAGCTGCTAAAGTTTTTGCTTGCACATGCAGGGATCCATAGGAGTGCCAGTTCTAATCTCAGCGGCCCCGCTTTCCATTCAGCTCCCTGCCTGTGGCCTGGGAAAGCAGTGGAGGATGGACCAAGGCCTTGGGACCCTGCACCTGCCTGGGAGACCCAGAAGAGGTTCCTGACTGCTAGCTCCTGGCTCAGTTCGGGTCAGCTCCAACTGTTGCTGCCACTTGGGGGACAGAAGATCTTCCATCAGACGGAAGATCTTCCTCTCTGTCTCTCCTGCTCTCTGTATATCTGAGTTTCCAATAAAAATTTTTAAAAATAAACTTTATAAAGTTTATTTGCATTAAACATAAAATTGATTCTCCATAAGCAGAGAGAATCTATGGAATCTCTCCTTGGCCTCAGCATAGCCTACTCCTGTGTAACCAGGAGGGACATCATATCCCAGAACTTTCTGGCATTCTATGCAATTCCTCCACTGCAGTATTAACTGCCATGGACATTTTAATTTGCAGACATTTGCTAGACAAAATGCTAAGAAAACACATGTATAAACAGACAGTTCTAAATACAGGCATGAAAGGACCTATGTTCAGAAACAGAACAGTAAACTTAGTTCGGGACTAGGGAGAGGAGCTTTCTCTGGTCCTAAATTAGTTCCAACTTTGCATCCCCACACTCTCTTGCAATAACCATCAGGGTCACGCCAGAGCCCCCCAACCCAAAACACACACACACACACACACACACACACACACACACACACACACACATTAGAATAGATAGGCAGAGAACAACAAGGAAAGCTTAGAACCAGACAGAAAATGGTCAGCATGGACTCACACATACCTTACTAGGTAGCACACAAATATTAATTACTCCTCACCAAGGTATTGAAGATTTCTCTGCATACCCTCCTAAAGCTGTTCTGTACCTCAACTGTTGACATATACCTTGTTAGAGTTACAAGCCAGTTTGGACTATCCTAAAATCTACCAAGTTCAGCAAAATTATGCTCCAACACTATAAAGTGCTAAATATAAAAATGAAAATAGACACAAGACAGCTGAATAGTACCCTATAACCATTCTAAGGTGTATAGCAACTGGTTGTATATAAACTAAAATTGAAAAGTCAATGAAATAGCCACAGGACATGGTTAAGAACTTGCATTTTTTTAACATATTGATTACTCTATACCATGTCAATTAATTCCATAATGTTATAAATTGTTGTTGATGTCACGTAGTGGCTTTTCATTGAAGGTGATGATATTCTGCCAGTTCTGCCTTCAGACCAGAGATGGTCTCCCCAAGAAACCGTTCAATTTATCTGGACAATAAGATGCTGGACTCAATGCTTGGTATACTCTTGCAATGAAAGAATCTTGACTGAATTTGAAATGTAATAGAGCAACAATGTGGAAGAATCCACCATGGGGGAGTGTACTGGGAGGGGTTGGGGGATCCCCAGAGCCTATGAAACTGTATCACATAATGCAATGTAATTTATAAAAAATACATAAATTAAAAAATAAAAAATAAATTGAAAAAAAAAAGGACCTGTGTTGCAGCACAGTGAGCTAAGCCACTGCTTCAGGCATCAGCATTCCACATCAGAGCACCAGTTCCAGTCCCAACTACTCCTCTTCCAATCCAGCCTCCTGCCAATGTGTATGGGAAGGCAGTGGAAAAGGGCCCACGTCCTGGGTTACCTGCCACTGTGAAGGAGACCAGGTAGAGGTTCCCAACTTCAGGCTTCGGCCTGGCACAGACCTGCTTGCTGCAGCCCTTTGAGCAAACCAGCAAATGGTGGAATTCTGGGGCAGGGGGAGGGTGTCTGTGTGTCACTCTGCTTGGCAAGTATCTAAATATCTAACTAATAGTATCTAAATATCTAATTAAATATCTAATTAAAAAATAATAAAGGAATGCAATGCTGGCTTGAGGGTAGAAAGGGGAAAAAAAACAGGAATAGGAACAGTAAGACATGCTCTTGTTTTCTTTGTTAATTATCAAGGCCATGCCAGAGTTGGCAAAAGGAACTTCAGCTGATCCCCCACCCTGCCCCCGAAGCCTGCCGTTGTCCACCATTTATGATTTGGTCTGATGTTTCCTTTGGTCAACCTGTTAAAATCTGCCATCAAACACAGCTTTACCAACTGCTACCCTTCTGCCCACTGGACTTACACCAGCTACTCTTTTCCCAATATTTTATACTCTGAACTAAACCATGCGTGAAAATTACCTTATATTGACTTTAGTGAGTGCCTTATACAAACAACTAAAGGCCAGTTTCAACTTCTCCCTGCCAGAATAGCCCTCTGTCCCATCTGTTGGATGCATACACCATTCAAACTTTTATTAGCCTCAGACATGGAGGATTCATTTGACAGTGCTAGCTCAAAACCCATCACAGGCTCTAAAAGGCAGCTTTGCTAGTCCTGGTGAGTTACCACCATGACTGTGATCCAGGTGGATCTCACTAACGTCACCATTAAAAGGCAAATTTCCTCAAACTGAGGGCATCACAGTAGCTTCACAACCACAACTGTCTATTTTATGTTAAAATTCCTCCAAAAAGTATAACTATTACTTCTCAAAACATACAGACCTATTATAATATAGGTTTAGAAATAAGAATAAGATCTTCCAGCTCTACCTTCAGAACAGAGATGGCCTCCCCAAGAAACTGTTGAATTTATCTGGACAATAAGATGCTGGACTCTATGCATGCTACATGCTTACAATGAAAGAATCATGACTGGATTTGAACTGTACTACTGTAACAATGTGAAGGAATCCACCATGGGGGGAGGGTAGGAGGGGTTGGGGGAATCCTGGAGCCTATGAAACTGTCATGAAACGAAATGAAATTGCTGTTTTCACACACACACACACACACACACACACAAAACAATAAGAAACATCTCTTCTAATAATCCTGACTTAATAAGAAAACTGCCAAAGGGCACAAAATTTCAATTAGACCAAAGAAAGAGGTTGGAGAAACTTGTTGCACATCAAGGTAATGGCAGTCATGAACAATATATTGCCCGCCTGAATTGTTAAGGGGGCTACTGCTATGACGTGGCAGGTTAGGATGCCATTTAGGATACCAGCTACCCAGCACCAGTTACAGTCCTGACTACTCCATGTCTCGGCCAGCTCCCTGCTAATGCACATGGGAAAGTGCCAGGAAGGAGCGCAAATGCTCCAGCACCTGTTGCCTGTTGTGGTAGACTGGACACAATTGCAGGTTCTCGTCTTCATCATCGTCCATTGTGACAGCTGTTGTGAGAATCTAGGGTGTGGACAAGTGGATGGGAGATATTCTCTCTCCCTCCTTCCCTCCCTCCCTCCTTCACTCTACTTCCCCCTCACCACCACATAACTCTTTCAAATAAACAGATAAATCTTTTTTAAAAAAAATTAAAATTTGCTGAAAGTCCATCTTAAGTGTTCTCATCACAAAAAGAGATATGATGTTAAACAACCATATTTAGCCCATCCACTAATGTACTTCACATTGTAAACCATAAAAATATACAGTTTTTACCAGTCAATTAAAAATCAATGAGGGGAAAGAATTCCATAGAATCCTCTTAAGGAAAGCATTGTGCAGAATAAGCAGAGGTCACCATCAGGAGAACATCCATGGAAAAGCAGTAGGAGGCTTTTCTAGGGGCCCCAAAAGAAGTAATGCACTTCTACCACAGGAAGAGACGAAGTCGTGGCAGCCTAATATGGCTTATTGCAGTTCTGTTTACAATTACACATTAAACAATTTACCCCTTGTGGATGAGTTCCTGAAGCCTGCTGAGCTGCTGCACTCGGAGAGACGAGTACATGCTGTTTTTCTTCTGTTGTGGCTTATTTTTATTAAAACACAGAAACTTAAAAAACAACTTTAAGAAAAATACATACACAATTCACCTCTGCTGCATTTTACTCTCTCCAAGAAGACTGACAGCCCAGAAGAGCATTTGTCCAATGTGCGTAGCAAGCCCAGCCATAAAAGACAATGGCTTACACATTCATGCCCAGTCAATGTCCTGTGGTCTAGAATTCATAAAATAGACACGGCAGATGGCATACCTAAATTTAATTTGCTATTTGATTTACCCCTTGTGTTACCATTCTGAAATGCAGAGAGTGAATGTTTAATGCTGTTAGAAAATGCAGGACTGTGCTTTGAGCATGTAACCTGATGCTAAATTATCGGTGCAGGGTGGGAAGACAGCCCATCCACGCCCGGCTGTGCTCTCCTCTAAGTGGGACTCGTCAACAGCCAATAATCCTTGTCTCAGGGATGGCGTGTCCCATGCTTCAGGCCACTCCTCGTGGCAGGAAAGCAATAACAGAGGCCACGAAGAGGAAGGATGTGCCTCTGATTCCTTTGTATTAATAAGACCTTCGAGGGGCTCTGTGGACATGTTTCAGCCTACCTTCCCTCCACGCCCTGGGAAAGCTGAGGTTCTATTTCAGTGTGCTGATCACAGTGAGCAACACTGTGCACCTTTGATTGAACTCTGTGTGTCTTGATTGTTGTGCATCTTTCATTGTTCATTAGCATGAATACATCGAGCCAATATTCTGGACCACCACATGCTACAATGGAAACTTCTTAAGTCCCTCTTACTGCTCCTGGCAGCTGTCAAAACAGTTCCTGCTGACATCACGTTTAACAGCCTTGCCTCTGAGTCAGATCAATGGCAGGGAGCAACACGCAGTGCTGCAAAATTAGGTCATTAATTGTGAAGCAAGCTCAAGTCCTCTTTTACTTGGAGACCAAAACTCTGAAGTTAAAGGGAATTGCACAATCAAGGATTCTGAAATCATCTTTTTAAATCTCAAACAAGGTGTCAATTTAGCAATTTAATTCTCAGAGTTCTTCAGAAGGATTTTATTACTTAAAAGCAGAGTGATATAATAGCCTGTCTCCCAAAGCAATGGAACATTCCAATGTTAAAAGAAAATGCTCTCTTCGAAACAGTGAAAATGCAAGCCTTACCACCACCCATTACACTGATCAGCTCCAAGCACTTACATGTCATCTTATTCAAACAACCCCAGGAGGGTCTACTGTCAACTTATTTAAAGTATGAGCCTAGGATTCGCCTATATAATTACCACATGGCAATCGAGGAGGCAGAACACAAGAATCTCAATGATTTAGAATCTGGGGACAAAAAAAAAAGGGCCAATTTGGTGGTCAGAACCAGATTGTCAAGTGACAGCATCACTGTGTTTCTGCGTGCCTGGAGGCTGCCCTTCCAAATGAATTTGAAGAACAAATGGAGGTTGAACTAGAGCCACACAAAGCAGAACGCAGCCCTTTTAGGAGACTCCCATCAGGTAAACAATAAACAGGTTGTCAGAAAACAGCAACATTTGAGTTCATTTTATGCTTTTATTTCCCTACCATATGGCACTTTGTATTATCAGCATTTTTTCATTAAAAACCTAACCATTCTTCAAAAGATTTTCAGAGGCTTTAATGTTCTTCTGTAGCATTTTAGGAATAAAACAATACCCTGTGATCTTATAAACTTGAAGAAAACAAAAATTGTTCCTATTCAAATTAAGGGTAGCATTATTGATTTTGTTATCATTGATTTCCAATGAAAATGTAAAACTAAGTCATTTATTTATCCTTAAAAAATCAAAATATCTCAGTCATGCTCCTAAGATCCATCATGTCAAGCACAAATCAAAGATCAGAATATTAAGATGGCTTATGAGAATTCACAAAGATAAATGTAGGAACAAAACCAGGTTGATGTGTTTGGCACCACTCCAACTTTCCTCCTTACTCTTCCGTCCTGATTAATTGCCCTCAGCAAGGGGCTGCGGACCAGTTATGCTGTTTCCCTAATTCCTGTTGATGGAGCGTTGATAAAAGGATAGAACCAAAACCAACTGCCTTTTTACTAACTCATTCTTCATGTGCTCATCCATCATAACTTGTCCATTTTAATTATCCCCCAAATTCCAAATAAAGATACGCTTGCAGTTTCCAAATATTTGCGTGATAAAAGATGTTTTCCTTGTTTCAACAAAGAAGCTCAAATTGATGACTCAGATGGTAAGATTTATGAGACGAAGTAGTTGCGTTTATCTTCCAGCTTTCAAACACTGGTCTGCAACTCAAGAACAGCCCACGTTCCCTCCAGAGACACGCCGACTACGCTCATTAATAATGATGAGCATGTTAAAAAAAAACCATAAAAACATATACCTGCATCAGGAAACGCCAGAACGAAAAGCCAGCCAAGGAGAGGTGTACTAGCATCTTCCTTCAAGTCCATAGCAACCAAGTTTTTTTTTCAAGTAGTAAATGTAACTGCAGAAAGCTAGTAGGCCATAGGTGCACCTGCCGAGCATTTTCAGGTTCTCTTGCTCCTCCTGGAGCACACTGGGCTATCAATCAGTTATACTCACCAAGTTAAAGGGAAATTTTGGCTGCTTCATGAATAACTTCAGTTAGGAAAAGGTGGTGAGAATTTTCATAGACTTGATTGAACCAATCAGTTACTGTGATTGGAAGCTAACAAATGCACAAAGTGACTCTTTGGAAACACCTGCCCCATCTAAGAGAGGCTTCCTTTAGCAGCATACAAAATCTGCATTTAACATCAGCATTGCAGCCATGGGGCAGGTGTTGTGCTGCGTGTTTAGATCGTCGATTGAGACACACGCATCCCAGGTGAGAATGTCTGGGTTTGGATCCTGCTTCTGTTCCTGATTTCATGTTCCAGTCAGTGAGGAACCTGAAGGCAGGGACAGTGGCTCAAGCAGTTGGCTCCCTGCCACCTTCGTGGGACAGCTTTGTTGAATTCCTGGCCCCCAGATTCAGCCTGACCAAGCCCTAGTTGTTTAGTGAGTGTACCAATGAATGCAAGCTCTCTGTTTTACTACCAAATAAATAAATAAATACCAGAACGATGATGAAAATAGTCTAGCAACTGATTACTGATGAGGAACCTGCAAAGGAAACCAATGTTTCTGTTTGAGAAGAAGTAAAAAATCTATAAAGAGTAAACTAGAGACGTGTGTTCAAATGGTCACCTCATGCACACACAGGAGACACCCATGGTAAAATAAACAAATCTCTAAGAGATGGTTTTAATACCATCATCTGCTGAAACCGAGGAAGAAGGCTATGGAGGAGACTTAGTTACGATAGGGTGACGGAGAACACGGTCATCAAGGGTAAGGTTTATTGTGTAGATCCAAGTCTATGCCTTCTCTCCTAACGAGTTCTGAATGGCGTAAGGTCTTCGTTCTCCTGGTACACGCGAGGACATCATCACAGGAGGAGCCTTCCCCCACACTGGACGTAAATTTTTCTCAGCAAAGGACATATGTGCGCTTTTGCCGAGTTTCTCCTGTTGCTTCTGCGAAGCAGTCTGACTGTATTTTCTGTTCTCCCACAGTCGTGTTTGAGGGTGGTGACTCCCTCAATGGCAAGAATGATGATACAGAATTTCTGAGGCAATCATTTTTATACAAAATTTTTTCCATTCAATATCCAACAAACACAAATGCAAGCACAAAGTACTTGAACGGCTTCCTTTTGCTTCCCTTTTACCTCTCTGATCTTTCAACCCTGAGAAGGAGGAGCTTCTACAGAATTCTTCAAAAAGTCCGTAGAAATTAGCATTGAATCTATGAATTTGTGTTGGTATAAAATATTTTTTAAACGCATGTATAGTTTTTCACATAATATTATGTGGAAAAATATGCCAAAATAAATTTGCTTTTGATTCTGTTTTTTGATGAAAAAATTTTAAAGATTTATTTAATTTTATTTGAAAGTCAGAATTTACAGTGAGAATGAGAGACAGCCTTCCATTCCGTGGTTCACTCTCCAAATGGCTGCAACAGCCAGAGCCAAGCTGATCCAAAGCTGAGCCAGGAGCCTGTTCAGGTCTCCCACGTCGGGCCCCAGGACTTGAATCATCTCCCATTGCTTTCCTAGAGAGCTGGATGGGAAGTGGAGCAGCTGAGCCAGGAACCAGAACCCATATGGGATGTGCCAGGTGAAGGATTATCCTGTTGAGCCATCACATTGGCCATTTCCGGAACTTTTTGAAGTACCCTGCATTACCTCTCACCCATCAATTTCACATATCATTCAAGTTGAGACTACGTTTTATCCAGAATCGCCATTTGATCCAAATGTTAAACTCATATGCCAAAACAATTAGAAAAAATGTCAAGGAAATGGCTCACTTAGTAATTTGGCTTATTTGCATGCCTGGCAAAGCAGAGCTTTTCATCTATGAATACCCTTATGGCTCTTAGCCCAACAGCTTTAACATAAAAATCCAATACATACATACATACATACACCACCATACATAAATAAATTACAACAAATAAATCACAAAACAGACCAGGGATCCTGAGAGTCAAATCTTCAGATGAATGTCATTCCAGAGCAGACATTGTGGCACAGTGGGTTAAGTCACTGTTTGAGATACATATAGCTAGACCAATTCCCTGTTTACTTACAGTCCAGTTTCTGAGTAACATGCACTCTGACTTGAGTCCTTGGGTAGCTGCCACTCACTTAGGAGACTTAGGTGGAGTTCCTACTACAGGTGTGGCCTAGCCCAAGCCTAACTATCGCAGGCCTTTGAGAAGAAAGGCAGTAGATGAAGGACCTCTCGTGTGCTCTCTCTCCTGCTCTCTCTTCCATCCAGTGTGGTTGTGTGTTTGACTCTGCCTTTCAAATAACTGAACTTCTAAATTAGTGTAATTCCAGCCATGAACTCAGTCTACAGCTTCCCAAAATGCACTCGCAAGAATTGCTGTTCAAAATGGTGTTTTCAAAAAATAATATCCCCTAGCCAAAGTCATGGGAAATGTCAAAGTGGCCCAAAGTCTTCTCATTGTTAACCGGACCTTTACTGTGACATGTGTTGGGCAATACTGTGTGATAGAGCCCATTTTTCATAGCTTACGACACACAGCAAAGTCTTCAAGAAACCCTATTCCAAAGCAACCCTTCTTAAAGCAAGCATATTTGACCTCAGGATCATTTTCCACTCAGTTCTTTGGCAAAATTCTCTTATAGGAACTGAGATATTATATGCATGAATTGTTACACGACAGAGCAGTTTACACTCTTCAAAATCTCACACTGTTACATGGAACACCGATGCAAGAGCCCATTTGCGTAGCTCATCACCAAAGCTATGCAGAATAAAGGCAAGCTTCAAAGCATAAATGGTAGACAGTAGAAATCACAAAACCTAATAAAAACTATTGTATATAACCAAAACAAATCTTAATTACTAGCCAAAAATCCTAATTACCTTCCACTTGAATTTACAAAGCATCATTTGAGAAAAACCCTCCAGTATGCTTCTAGTTCCGGGTATACCACAACGCATCTAGTACAAGTGATAACATCTTTCTTCAGGTAATATTTGTCATTCTTGTTAGGTATCCATGTTTAAATTCCTTTAAGAGGAAGAGACCCTGCCTAATACTAACACTAAAAGTCAGGCTCTCGGACACAGCCTGAAGTTTGAGAGCTGAGAGGCGCATGTCTCTTATCAGAATGCTTGTTGCTGACACCAATTCCCTGCCGATGCATCCCCTGGGAAGTCATCTGTGATCAGTCAAGTAGTAGAATCCCTGCTACCTGCGTGGGAGTTCTCTACTGACTTCCCAGTTCTCACCTTTGACCTGCTCAATACTAGTCATCGAGGGCATTTGGGGAGTGAATCAGTATATGGGAATGCTACCTCTCTTTCTCTTTCTCTCTCTATCTCTGTCTTTCTTTCTCTCTCTTTCTTTCTCCCTCCCTCTTTCCCAAATTATAACATTTTTTTTTTAAAGTTTGACAATCACTTTCTTAACCACTCTTGTAACAGAGGCACTGGTCAATGAACTTGACTTTGACTTAACAAGTGACAACTACACAAGACAAGTCCTGAAAAGAGTGGCAATAATTATATTAAGTGTTTTTATGGACCTTATGTATCCTAGGGGTCGGCAGCATAACCCAGGCTTAGTTAATCAGCGCATCCCATCATCTTGGTGCATGTCTCAACTCAATGCACTAAGATTCAAGTTGAAGATTTGAATTAGAATTCTTTGGGAGAAGACATTATTCTTCCAATCGGGGCACTAGCCAACCAGGCTGCAAAATTGTCTCCATTAGTGACTATCCTATTACCACAAGCCAGGCTTAACAAGTACCATCAATAAAGCCGTGAAGCCAGCCCTAATGTCGAATTTTTTCAGCTGCACAAATAACAAATTTCCACTTCCGTTTAACTAGTTCAGTTTTATTTTTAGTCACAATCAAGAAGGAATTTAGGACAACCTAGAGGAAGTGCAGAAAGAATCCAAGTCGGGATGGATGGGCTACAAAGGTTGAGGTTAGGGAGAAATCAATAAGGGTCAAATTCAAAAGGCAAGGTCAGTGGGGAGAGGAGCCGGTGGAAACAAAACAGCAAGCCATGAGATCCAAACTTGGAAGAATCAGAAGCAAAACAAAATGTGGTGTATATATAGAAGATTGGATTAGGACAGTTTATAATAAATCCACGAATGAGGATTTGCCACATATGTGATCCCCATAATGTGGAAAGGGTTTCGTGCAGTATTCAAAAAGCTGTCTGATTCAGACATCACTTGAACATTCATTCTTTTTTTTAAAAAAGATTTGTTTATTTATTTTAACTGAGAGATGAGATTTACAAAGAGAAGGAGATTCAGAGAAAAAGATCTTCCATCTGCTGACTCATCCCCCAAGTAGCAGCAACAGCCAGAGCTGAGCTGAGCTGATCCAAAGCCAGGAGCCAGGAGCTTCTTCCAGGTCCCTCATGCAGGTGCAGGGTCCCAAGGCTTTGGGCCATCCTCAACTGCTTTCCCAGGCCACAAGCAAGGAACTGGGCAGGAAATGGGGCAGCCGGGACACAAAGCAGTGGCCATAAGGGATCCCACTACATGCGAGGCAAGGACTTTAGCTATTAGGCTACCGTGCTGGGCCCAAGCATTCATTCTTAATCTAAGCAGGATATGAGAAGCAAGAGTTCCCTCAGAAGAAACTGATGATTGTAACAACACCATGGGGAGGGAAGGAAATGTTATGATTTTAGATGAGTTTATAGCCTTTTTACATGAATTATAGACATAAAAGGGAATTGTAGGGGGTCTTTTTGTCATTAAACCAAGGGAAGAATAAAATTTAACCTCCGCAAGAAAATATTATCTTAATACTAATCTCACCATAAGGTAGTTATTGAGCAATGCCAAAAAACAAACAAATAAACAAAAAAAAACCCCACCTGGGCATTCATGTGAAAATGACAGGTTGTCATTATGTCTTTGTCCTTCTACCCTATATGCCAGCTATAAGACAAATAAAAATTAATATGGCACAGTTTGATAGCATAAAGAGCTAGCAATCCTAGCAAAAGGAGAAAGATTCACAAATATTAAGCTAGACTAGAATACAAAAAAAAAAACCTTCAGCAATAAAAACAAAGCATTCTTAGAGATTCAGAGTTGAGAATAATTGACAACACACACAAAAGAGCTAGTCTAGGCAAGGTCAAAGTTGAAGAACTTCCTAAAAGTTCATCTTACTAATCAGTTGTGTTGTTGAAGCTTTGTAGACTATGCATACCCTTTATATTCAGAAGGTTATGTAATTGGGCTCTGTTTTCTTAAAAGCATTTTAATGGAACTGTGAGGAAATAGGAAGATGAACTAAATTGAAGAACATTCTACACCACAATGAATTTAAATGTTTTAAAATTTATGATGAAAGCTAATTAAAAGTTGAGGTGCAAGTCCAGATCAAAGGAGACTTAAAATAATACAAGGACAATGATAAAATCTTGGGCTGGGTCTCACGATGTCAAGCTCCCGGCAGATACTTACCTCCATTCAAATGATAATATATGTAAACCAAAAAAAAAAAAAAAGTTCAAAAATGTTCAAAGCAGCCTTATCCATAATAACACAAAATTGGAAACAATATAAACATCTATTAGCAGGAAAATGGCTAAACAAATTATAGCGGATTAATAAAACAAAGTATGGCTTGTGAATAAAAAAGGCACAAAGTAATATTGCCAACAAAAATGCTGACAAATCTCAAAAAACATTACCTTAAATGAAAGAACCCAGACACAAAGGAATCTATAGTACATTTAAATGGACTACAGTAAGGGAATCTATAGACCCCATATAAATGAAATGTGTGCAAGCAATAATAGTGTATAAATTTAGAAATTAAAACGGAAGTTGCCTGAAGAGGGTACAGAAATAGATCCATAAGCTTCTCAAGAAGATTTCCTATGGTAAGACACGTTCTTTCTTGTAATGGAATGTTTATGATATGAAGACAGAGATTTGTTAAGATTTTTCAAACTTTACATTGAAATCTGCATAAACAATTGCATAGAATTCTCAGTTGAACTGGAAATAAAAAGACTATAAACAGGTTTCATTTAAAGGTTATTTACCCATAGACTAGCCAAGGTCTGATATCCAAAACAAATAGGTTGAACTTGAGATTATTTGGTATTTCCACAGGTGTTGAGAACGATATTGTCTCAGACTTTACATAGCTACTAAGGCAACAATGCCAGGAAAAGCACGAAATCTCTATCAAGGTGTGATAGTGCCTATTTGCAGTCGGAAAAGTGAACAAAGAACAGTTGGGATTATAAAAGCAGGTGAGACCAAGCCAGCACAACTGGTCAGACACCATGTTGGCCATCCTGGTTCTGGCGGCCGTGGCCCTGGCCTCTGCTCACCATTCTCATGAGCATTTTGAAGGGTAAGTCAGCTTTTCCTGAAAAAAAAAAAAAAACAGGTCATTCCTCCCAAGCGTGCACACTTTGCCAATTTTAAATTTTCTGTTGTTCTGCTATTTCACTTTTCAGTGAGAAGGTGTTACGTGTCAATGTTGAAGATGAAACTCACATCAACTTAATCCAAGAGTTGGCCAGCGTCAACCAGGTAAGGAATGCTTATTTTAAAATTTTTGTATTGTGATTCCATCAAGGTAAGAAAGACATGAAAGATAAACTCTACTGATAACACTTTGGGCAATAGGAAATAAGAACTTGAGAACCATTTAGAAGCACCATATTTTCTTTTTCTGCCTCCATTAAATTGCCATAAACCCTATAGCATTATAAATCTGTGCTGACTTTTAAAAGAATTGGCAGAGCGTAACAACTGGATGAGTTGTAACTGTTACAAAGAATGTAGAGGCACTCACTTGCCTACCAAAGCAAAAGATAAAAATGATCAACATGGATATTCCTGAGAAACTGGGCTTTTGTCCAACTTCAAACTCATTTTCACATCCCATGTATCATCTGTTCTCTTTGATTTTCTTTCATTCCAAATCAAACAGCTTGAGTTTTCATGACCTTGATTTTGAGTTCCATTAATGATACCATAGTGGGGGAGGGGGATAAGAAAAAGGGATACAAGGTAAGTTTGTTTTTAAGACTCTGAAATCTCTGTGTTCCTTAAGAAAAAAAAAAAATCACTAAATGTGGAATGAGAACTGGCATTTCTAATTATATATGTAATGTGTGGCAGCAAAATATTATTGACCACAAATGGCTTCACTTGGGCTAATGCTGTTACTTCAGGAACCTAGAAATTAAAATACTTTTAGCTCATATATACGTAATTTCTCATGTCTAAGGTGTGGGGAAAAGAAAAAGGAAGGAAGATCGTAGGAAGCATCGTAATTTCAGGGTCAGAAGGTTAGCCTTGCAGCAGTCTATTCCAACCTTCCAACCCATTCTGGGAATTTCATATTCCTCCCTCGAAGCAGCATCCTCAGTTGCTGATCCTGACAAAGCCTGCTGGGGTATTCCCAGAAGTAATAGATATGCTACTTCTCAGGACAGGCCATTGCCTTCGAGTTTTCTTTCTCGCCCTGAGTATTTTGAACATTGCCCTCCCTAACCTACCTAAACCAAGGACTGTGTTCATCCTCTGGCCTCCCTGATGTTCCTTAACTCTGATTTCAGACTCTTGATCATTCTAGTCATTTCTAGATACAGCCTGATCTTTCCATTTCTGGTTCTGCTCTCAGTGCATAGTTACTGGAATTGATGGTCAAGTCTAGTGTTCTCTGATTAATACATTCTACAGAGCCATCGCTTGCCTTCATCTGTAAAGCAGACACTTATTAACAAAGATCTAAGATTGTTCTTAGCATCTTTAGAAATCATAGGACACTTATAGCTAACATGAAATCTGTATTCCATCAGGTTTTACTTCTTGACAAGAACCTCCCTCAAACAAGTGATCATTCCCATATGCTTGCCCAATTCATGTTTCAAGCTAATACATTTTAAGTGTCTGCTGTTAAAATGTATCTTACTAGGCTTTTTCAGCATGTTGAGATCTTATTCAGCTATCTAGAAAAGTAATTATTTCCTATAACTTTAGAACATCAGCAAATCTGGTAGGCATCACTGCCAAACAGCTACCTTTGTCACAGATAAGGAAACATTTGAAGTGACTCAGGGGTCAGCACAAACCCGAATTCTGCTTCATGGTTCATTCATTCAGTATTTAGTCATCGTGAATCTTCAAACGCCCAGAACCAATGCTAAGCTCTGAAAGAGATTCATTAACCTGTGCGCCTCAGCCACATGGTTTTCAACAACTCTAAGGTAGAGGGCTAATCCCACAGAGTTGACACTGGGCCACTTTCTGGCTTATTCAAAAGGATGCCAGTGCAGACACTTCATCAGATGCTTTGCTGGGATCAAGACTCAGCATTCTCCGAAGTTAGCAGTCTCTTCCAATACGGTGACACTAATTGAGCCTGACTTACTCTTGCTCTGAACCGTGCTGGCTCCCAGAGATCACAGCTTCGTTTTCTGAGCATTCACAACCCATCTGCTTCGAGTTTACTCTGCAGCTTTGCTCACTCCACGCCAGGGCCCCAGAGCTCCAGCTCCTGGGCTTCACCTGTTCTACCACTTACAGGATCCAAGACTTGCCCCCTCCATTCCAGAGTGAGCTCTTCAGGCTTTGATTCTTCCAAGATTGCTAAGACAGTTCCGCTACCACATCTGTGGCATTTTTAAAAGTTCCCTAGAATTCAGCACTTTATGATCATCGGAGAGGAATCTAGACTGATGCTCTCTGAGTTCAATTCCTGGCCTTATCTTCTGGCAAATGAAACAGGGACACCTTGTAGGATGGTTGGCATATTTTAAAAGGGTTAATGTAAGTCAAGTATTTATAAATAATAACAAAGCTAAGTAAGCTTTTGTTACTATTAGCGCCATTAGTTCTGGGATTTTTAAATCCTATTTACATGGACTAGAATCCTCTTCATGCCTTGGACCTCAGTATTTTCTTTCCAGAGAAGGTGTTTTGTTTAAATTATAACACGTGAAACATTCTTTGCTTATCTTGCTGATAAATTCACCTCTCAGCACAAGAAGAAGCAAGAGACAGCGCAATTCCTTCTTGGGAAAGGCAGCAGACAAACAAGAGCGACCTCTCTGTCTTCCTGTGGCTTTATTCTTTTCTCTTTCCAACAGAATTGAAGAGTTTCATTCTCCTTAGCAGTTGTGAGGTTGCAGCATGATCTAGGCCATAGCCTTCCTGATAAGATCAGTGCAAGGCCATCCCGTCTTTGTATTCATCCTTGGCCATGTGTCCTTCCTCCTAGCTTTTGAACATGTCCTTTTGAGAGCTAAATGTACTGATGAGACCTGCGACCACGTTGTATTCTACCAGCCTCTCCTTTGTCATCTACATTTGGACAGCAGGGATTTTTTTCATTGTTATTATTATTTTCTATGATGCAATTGGGTTGATATAGGGGTTCCTCTGTCACCCCTATCTTCCTCTCTTGCTATCTTCCCCTCCCATCATTTTGCCCCATATTATCATAGTAGTAGTATCTTTTAGAAATAGTTACAAGTCCAACATTCTGCTATTTATGTGTATCATGACAATGTGGTTGTAGGCAAAGGAGAAAATCCAAAATTATACTATCTAGGTATATTTAACTGACTCATTGAGAGCCCTCCTTTTATTCAGGAGTAGAGATGCACACTGCCATGTATCTTCACTTCTTGGCATGCTTGTCTCGTTTATATAACTCATCTATTTCTTTTGTATTTTGTATGAAGGTTGTCTTGTATCAGAGAACATACGATATTTGTCCTTTAGAGACTGGTTATTTCTCCAAGTGTAATGGTCTCCAGTTGAGACCACTTGGTTCATTCTTTTATGGCTGTGTAGTATTCCGTGAAGTAGATGTACCACGGTTTCTTTATCCATTCCTCTTTCAATAGGTCTCTGGGTTGTTTCCATGTCTTCACTATTGTGAATTGTGCTGCCATGAAAGTAGGATGGCAGTCACGTTCTCATATGCAGATTTCATTTATTTGGAAATATTTCCAGGAGCAGGATAGCTGGGTCATATGATATCCCAATTTTCAATTGTCTGAACACTCTCCCTACTGACTTCCATAGTGGTTGCACTAGTCTGCACTCCCACCAACTACAGAGTAGAGAACCTTTCTCCCCACGTCCTTGCGAGCAGTTGCTGTTGGTTGACTTCTTTACGTAGGCCATTCTCATTGGAGTTAAGATCAATGTCAGCTTTTGTTTGCATTTCCTTAATATAGAGAAAATCTGAGCATGTTTTCATATGCCTATTAGCCATCTGAATTTGGAAAACACCTGCTCGTTTTCTTCAACCATTTCTTAACAGGGTTGTTTGCTTTGCTGTTATTGAGTTTTTGAAGCTCTTCGTAAATCCTAGGTATTAGTCCCCTATCAGTTGTGTAGTATGCAAAGGTTTTCTGCCATTCTGTTGGCTGTGTCTTCACTTTGTTGATTGCCTCCTTTGCTGTGTGGGGTTTCTTCGTTTGATATGGTTCCCTTTGTTTCTTTTGACTTTCTCTGCCTGTACCTTGGTGACCTTTCTCCTTGTAATCAGGGTTGTACTTGTCTTGTCTCACCGCACACATTCCCTATGGCCTTGTCTCACAGCCCAGCACCCACTGGACAGCCTCAACAATTGGAAGATTATCAAGACTGGAAATAGGATTCTGGATTTGGGCATCTGAAACTGAGTTTTCTTAAAATTTTACTTCATCAGCTTTTGCTGTACAGTTTTCTAATTCTGTCCTAACTCTTTTCCAAATTTCCAATCCATGATCACAAACATCATCACCACTACCTGAAGTTAGCTCCCAGCTAGTCAAAGAACCAATGTTGGATGGGCCCAGCAAAATAGCCTAGTGGCTAACATCCTTGCCTTGCACATGCCAGAATCTCATATGGGAACCAGTTCTAATCCTGGCAGCCCCACTTCCCATCCAACTCCCTGATTGTGGCCTGGGAAAGTGGTGGAGGATGGCCCAAAGCCTTGGGACCCTGCACCCATGTGGGATACGCGGAAGAGACTCCTGGTTTCAGATGGGCACAACTCCTGCCATTGTGGTCACTTGGGGAGTGAATCAATGGGCAGAAGATCTTCCTCTCTGTCTCTCCTCCTCTCTGTAGTCTTTTCAATAAAAATCAATAAATCTTTTTAAAAAGGAAAAGACCCAATGTTGGGCTCATCTCAGCCTCCTAGACCCTACTCAACAGAAGGCCCAGGAAAACAGATATCCCTACAGGATCAGCATACTCTGGCTGGAATTTATGAAAAGAGGATTTTTAAAAAGATTTTTTTATTTTTATTACAAAGTCAGATATACAGAGAGGAGAAGAGACAGAAAGGAAGATCTTCCATCTGATGATTCACTCCCCAAGTGAGCGCAACGGCCGATGCTATGCCGATCCAGAGCCAGGAGCCAGGAACTTCTTCCGGGTCTCCCACACAGATGCAGGGTCCCAAAGCTTTGGGCCATCCTCAACTGCTTTCCCAGGCCACAAGTAGGGAGCTGGATGGGAAGTGGAGTTGCCGGGATTAGAACCAGCACCCATATGGGATCCCAGCGCATTCAAGGCGAGAGGACTTTAGCCACTAGGCCACGCCACCAGGCCCGAAAAGAGGATTTTAAAGACCACATATCCACAAACAAAACTGATAGAATCACCAAATATGGCATCCTGTTATGCTGCGTTTAACTTTATCCAAAGCCCCCTAAGTACCCCCTAAGGACAGTAGCCAGGTTTTGATTTCCCACTAGCAGATCTTCGGCACAGGCTCAGAGCCCAGCTAGTATGAAACAGGTCCTCAAACACACTGAATGAATGCATGAACATGGCAGTTCATGGTTAGACTCCCAAGAGTATTTGGTTTCCAGGCACAGGGCAAGAATCTGTATTTTGGAAAATATCTTTTTTCTTCCTTACTGACCACATTTCAGGACTGCAACTTGCACAGATTAAGTTGCAAGAAAAAATTAATAAAACACAGTAGTTAAAACAAAAAGGGAAAACAGAATTTCCCACTGTTCCATTTTGTGTCTTTAGTTAGTTCAACAGCATTTACCCAGAACATTGTTGCACTACCACAAACTCTACAAGTCCTCCAGAAAAACCAATACATATACCAAAGCAGTTGTGGATTACCATATAGTTAACTAAAAACATGAGGAAAGATGATATATTCTTCATATATTTTCTTGCTGGTAACCAATCAATGTCATATGTATAAGCATTTCCATGAATATCTGTTTGGTCCTAACCCTTGTTCACTCAAAGGAGGTATTTTAAAGAAATCGCTTGGATAACTTGATTTAGAAAACAAAAGGAGTAGAGCATTCATGTGCTTTCAGATGATAATTCACCCACACAGTTACCAGAGTCCCATGTGATGTATTTTAATTTTTATACAGATTGACTTCTGGAAACCAGATTCTGCCTCACAAATCAGCCCTCACAGTGCTGTTGACTTCCGTGTTAAAGCAGAAGATATTGACTCTGTCGAGAACTTTCTGAATCAGAATGAACTTCAATACGAGTAAGCTCATGTTTTACAGCTGTTGAAATTCTCTCCCATGCGGCTATGCCATTCTTAACCTCAGAGACTTTGAATAACTTTAGGAAGCAAAAAAAAAAATAGACCACGATCATGACCCCAGTAGGGTTTCACAGACAGTGGCACAGTAAGGCCTCAGCTCCAAACATGAAGACTTCAATCCTGACGATGTTTGGGCTTCATTATTCCTAACGTAAAGATGGAGTTCAGTTTTGAACCCCAATTTTCAGCCAGATATCTACCCTGCTTCTGTCTTGTATGATAGATAGAGAATGAGCCAAAACAATGGAAAGATACTTGGACGCAGTGTCTGGTCAAGATCGTACCAGCTCTGCTTCGTAGGTGATCAACAAGCCCATGAAGAGCATAACTTAAGTTGGCCCGATTTACCCCACTGATTGGGTTTTGGGTTTCTGTTTTGTTTTTTTTTCATAGCCAGGTCCCATCACTATCTCTAGTGATAGGAAACAGAGAGAAGAAGTCAGAAAAAGCATGATCTGCCAAAACCTGGAGTCAAGCTGTTTAAGCAGGTGATCCCACATAAACTCTCCCCAAGTACTCTGCTCGTCTAGCTAGTCCTTTCAAGATGATCAGTACAGGCAGTAGTTCATTTGTTAATCCAACAAATAGATCATGGATGCCCACATGGATTAAACACTGAAAGGGCTAAAAATGGTCCATCTTCTTAAGGAGACAATAGATTGGGGATTAAGAATTTGGGAGAATAGACCAAACGTAGCAGAGAGTTCTGTGCTAGGAAATGAAGCTTCAGCTGAGAACTCCAGGCAGGGAGGAGTCAGCCGGGGTGAGAAAGCCTACTCTGGTCAAAGAACAAAGCTTAGAAGTGTGAGAGACCATGCTGACCTGGAGGCACAGGCACTGGGGGATAGAAATGCCTGAAGCCCTCAGTGTAAAGTGCAGGTCCTCCTTGAGCAGTAGACAGGGAGCACTAAAGAGCACATTTGGGTTCCAGTTCTGAATATTCAAATATTTATCCAAAATCTTCAATATGTGTTCAGAAAATATGACCTAGAAAATTTTTCAAAGAGTTATTTATTTTTAGTGGTAAGGCAGAGCAGATTTGCAGACCCAAGCCAATCCAAGCCAGGAGCTTCTTCCAGGCCTCCCATGCAGGAGTCCATAGTTTTGAGCCATCCTTTGCTGCTTTCCCAGGTGATATGCAGGGAGCTGGGTGGGAAGTGAACCAGCCAGGACACAAATCAGTGCTCCTTGAAGATAACTGTAAGAATTGTCACCTGTAATGTCTTAATTTCCATCAAGAGAAGTAGTGTAGCATTATGCAACTTCTAAATGCGTTGGAAGGAAAATTAAGACTGAATCCCAACCCTGGCTCCGAATCCTCCTGACTGTCACATGCAGTAATAATGGTCGTCATCCTTCCAAGCTAAGGTTTCAAAGAGTTGTAGTGATACTGAAATTTAAAAATGTGAAAATAAATTGCAGCTGACACTCTTACTGCTGACAATGTTGCTATGGTTGACAATCGCAGAAACAGAAACTATTTGGGTGGGTTTTTTAGTTCTTAAATTGTTTTATTACTTACCTTGATACAGCTTGATAGGTATGGGAAATTCTCCTCCTCTTCCCTTTCTTCCCTCCTCATGCCCCCCGCCCACTTATATACTGTTTTCCTCTGTATTATTGCAATAGTATGGTCCTTCAGCAACCGTTACAAGTCCAACATTCTGCTATTTTTGTGTATCATGGCATTGTAGGAATACACAAAAGTAGAAAATCTAGTATCATATTGTCAAGGTATATTTAACAGTTTCACTGGGAGTCTTTCTTTTATTTGGAAGTAGAGATGCATACTGCCATGTATCTTCACTTCTTGGCATGCTTGTCTCGTTTATATAACTCATCTATTTCTTTTGTATTTTGTATGAAGGTTGTCTTGTATCAGAGAACATACGATATTTGTGCTTTAGAGACTGGTTATTTCTCCAAGTGTAATGGTCTCCAGTTGAGACCACTTGGTTCATTCTTTTATGGCTGTGTAGTATTCCGTGAAGTAAATGTACCACGGTTTCTTTATCCATTCCTCTTTCAATGGGTCTCTGGGTTGTTTCCATGTCTTCACTATTGTGGATTGTGCTGCCATGAAAGTAGGATGGCAGGTCACTTTCTCATATGCAGACTTCACTTTATTTGGAAATATTTCCAGGAGCAGGATAGCTGGGTCATATGGCTTCTCAATTTTCAATTGTCTGAACACTGACTTCCATATCCGTTTAGCCATTCTCATGCCTCACGTAGCTTAACTGTCTGCTTTTGCCTGGGATAAATATCAAAACATGACCTTAAGCACTGGCTGTCTTTAAAACAGAAAGATAACCTAGTCAATTTCAGAAAGTGATCAAGATGCATGCCTATGACATTTTGCTCTTCTTACACTGGGAAGAACTTCTAACATCTGAGCCTTTAGGAGCCTTCGGTAGCATTTACAAGATGGCTTCCTTATTATTCTTTTTTAAAAAGAGATCAGAAACCAACCCTAGCCACCTGGATGATGTCTTCATTGGACTCAAATCACAAAACAGTGAAAGGCTTTTCTGTCACCTGCCAATCACTCACAGAGCTAGCAGGAAATTCACCCTTTTTTCCAGTGGTAAACTTTCACAAAGTCTTGGATGAACATTGCCTCATCCAGAACGTAGGATCTTCCGTGAGGACTAAGATCTTGTTAATTTTTGCTTTTCTGTTCACTGCTGAGCTCATTTATACCCTATAACTTTCTAAATATTAAATAATAATAAGTCCCTGGAAATCTTGAAGAAACGCACAAGCAATATCCTTGCTTGGGCTGTGAACAGTCCCTGTGCATCCCATTATTACTTCAGATGGTAGCAAATTCGTATTTGGACAGTTCCCTGCTGTCAAGGACTTGCAGTTGTGTTTGCTATAGCCTGAACCACTCGCTGTACTGTGTCCACCAAAATAACGTTTAGGATCTTCCCTCGGTTCCTACTTCCTCAGCAAGACAAGTGTCATTTACTGTCAGCTTTTAAATCAGATCCTGAAGTATGGAAGAAATTTAAAGTGTTTGCAAAAGGGAAGGTAACTAGTTTTGAAGGTCTAAGTTGCACCCTTAGTTGCAGAAGTAGTAGAAATCTGCTGGTGTGATCTCCAGCTTTGAATTCTGAGCCTAAGTTGACTGGGCAGCCATAAGAATGCTTTCCTACAAATGGCAGAAAGATTGTCTTCGTGTTTTCCCGGAGAGAGACTGAGTGCTGCCAGCCATCAACACCATCATTCTTCTATGTATGTCAACAACATTGTTCTCTGTTACGCTGGCCCATGCCCTCCAGTAGCCATGGCTCTTAGAAGTGTCTTTCAATAGCACAGGGCCATATTATCCAGGAATTGGAAGTAAATCAAGTCTCCCCTCCCCTCTCAGACAGCCTATTCCAGCTTTGTGGGGAGTCTTGGTTATCTAATTTGCTTGCATGTTTAAAAAAGGAAAAGGGAAGAAGTTGGATGGCACCATAAAGGCAGCGATTGGAAGTATGAAATAATACACATGCCTCTGCACTTTGGAGCCATAATGCAATCCCTATTACATAAAGAGGCATTGTTTTAATCTTCTAGGAGAGAAGCTCATTATTTAGTAATAATATTCTATAATACAGCAGAAATAGCACTTTGTCCTAAATCTAATAAAATAAAATAATCATAAGGCTAGACAGGATCATCTGAGGTCAATTTCTTGCCTTCAAGCAAAAGTCAGCACCACAATTCAACATCATAATGGCGCTCTTTTGTAAGTTACCGAAGAAACTTACTCTTGGGTATCATCTTAAATTTAACTAACTGTGCTTTATGGTTCTTTGTCCTGGCTATTGATGAAAAATCTTTTAATATTTAACACAGCAGCAACTCTAACAGATTCTCTCAATATCAAACAAAACACTACCCTTCATATCATCGCTGATTCTCCTAAACAGCTTGAACTTGAGGGCAGATGTCATTAACTATTACCTCTTATGATGTTGTTGGTTTGGTTGGTTGATTGGTGGGTTGGTTCTATTTTTTGTCCTGTCGTTCAGAGAGTAAGGTAGAATGCTTTTGTTTTTGTTTTTTTGGATTAATGTGGAAATGTTGCTTTTTTTCAATGTGTGTTGAGTATTTTTTTCACAGGTCCAGGTTTTCGTTTCACTTGCTTTGCTGTACTTTTTGGCCTATTTCTATTTTTTTGTTATCCTTGAACGTGATTTTCCTTATCTTTATTCTGGCTTTAGTTCCTGCATGTTCTCTGTCCTTTATGAAGGTGTTCACTGGCAAATTTTTTATTTTTTCATAAAAACCTTAGAAAACAATTGTATGAATTATTAAGGCCACCGAGTTTAAGTCAAGTCACTGCATTTGAGAAATGAAGACGTTGATTCTCTACTAAGCAAATGGCCCTATTCCATTTATGAAATTAAGGAAGAGGGATAAATGACTTTTTTACATCAATTTATGAATCACATAAAACTATTTTTTGACCTTTTAGTTCCTAGTTCATAATTCTTTTTGCTTCTGACCTATCTTATAACAACCTATTTCATGTGTTAAATACAGGACCTACTCTAACCACTGAGCAGGCCAAACAAGAGTCTCCTGAAAATATCTACATCCTAAACTGAATGTTACATTGCAAACAGGCCTTGTGATTATAGGTGGAATTAAATTCCCTGATCACCTGGTTTAAAGTAGGGAGATGATTCTAGGTTATTCAGATAGGTACAAGAGAAACACCAAAGTCTTTAAAAGTGAAGAGCGAACAGCGCTGTGGTGCAAGAGGCTAAGCCACTGCTTGTGAGGTGAGCATCCTATATGGGAGTGCCGGTTGCTCCACTTCCAATTCAGGATCCTATTAATGTGTCAAGAACAGTGGAAGATGGCCACATGCCTGGGTCTCTGCTACTCACACGGGAGACCTGGAAGAAGCTACTGCCTCTTGGCTCCTGGCTTCAGCTAGGCCCATCCTGGCTATCTTACCCATTTGCCAGCAAATGGAGGGTCTCGGTCTCTCTCTCTCTCTCTCTCTCTCTCTCTTCCTTTCCAGTAAGTAAATAAACCTTTTTTTTTTTTTTTTTTTTTACTGTTTTAAAGAAAAATCATCAGTGCAGAAGGAAGCAGAGAACAGTCGGACTGACTGGCTCGGAGAGGGAAGGCGTGTGCTCCTGCTAGCTTGGAAGCTGGAGGGGAAAGGCTGCAACTGAGGACAGCAGGCAGCCATAAGGAGCCAGTGAGGTCAAGGAAGCACTCTACCTGGAGCCTGCAGAAAGGCCCCAGATTCCCTGCTCCCAGCCCAGGGAGACCTGCCTTGGTCTTCTCGTCTAGAGAATTGTAAAATGATTCACGCTGTACTAAACCACTGAGTTTGTGGCCTTTTGCAACATCCACAGAAAGCTTACAAAGTACTGATGACTGCCCCAAAGAAACTTTTCTTTCTAACAAAATAAACATTCAAATCGGCTCCCTTTTAAAAATACTCTCTTAAAACAGTTAAGCGATTAAGACAGTGTTTGCATTTAGTGAGAGGCAGATATCACTTTTTAGCAATTTATCCCATTTTCCATAAATGGACACAAGTTCATACTCAAGTCCACCAAAAGAAGGCGTGACCAGAAGGGGGAATCACAGGATGTCCCTGGCAGATGACATCAGAGTGGCCTTGGGGCAGCTGGATGAAAAGCAGACTTTTGATGTTTGGCTGCTGTTCCCTGTGTGTCCGATAAAACCTTTTCAAGGCTTGGCTCTATGTAGTACAAGTTTCTGCAAGCTAGTCTGTACTGTTCATTGTTGTCTTCGAGGCTGTGGGTGCCCAAATTGTCCGTCCCTTCCACACACACTCCCATCTCACAGTAACAGTGGAAAATCAAGTCTTGCACATTCTCACCTTCAAGCATGCCTCAGAAAATTATTTTAAAGTTCTTCAGAAACTTTGAATCATGCATTTAGTGACTAACTCTCTGCCCTGAGCAGCTCAGGTTGAAGGTCATCAGGCACGCTCCGAGGTCAGCATGGGAATCCTTGGAGAATGCCCTCTACCAGCTACTGAAGCCCTGGTTTGGGGGTCACCTGTGTGTTCACTGGAAAACTGCTCTCTTGTTTATAGCAGCCCCCACTTTGATTCCTCGCAGGGTACTGATAGATAACCTGAAGCATGTGTTGGAGGAGCAATTCGACAGCCAGGTCCGAGCTACTGGACACAGCTACGTGAAGTACAACAACTGGGACACGGTATGACACACACATTTAGAAAGATGTTGCTTTGAAAATTGGACCACGATTATCCCATTAATCCAAGAACGTTTCTGCTTGGTAGATAGAGGCTTGGACCAAAGAAGTGGCCGCTCAGAATCCAAACCTCGTCACTCGCAGTGTCCTCGGAACCACATTTGAAGGGCGCTCTATTTACGTCCTCAAGGTAATTGTTTTTTTAACCATGACCTTGCCACGTCTGAGGGCTTTAAATCAACGGACTTGAACACATTAACATCTGTTTCACAGGCATGCTAATCCCAAGCACCGTTATAACTCTTTCCCAGCCCATCTCCCCCAGGGACTCAAACTGAGTCTCCAGCTTCTCCCATCATACGTGGATTTTTAAATCATTATTTTGATTTATTCAAAAGAAAAGAATGCAATAAAATAAGAGCAGTCCTATAAATTTCACCACATTCCTGTAAGCAATGTAAATGATCATCTACCTTGATGAAATTCTTCTCTCCCAGCTGTTGTTTGCAAATCCATTTGCTAAAGAGGTTCATAAACTTCACGTCTATCAGACAACATTACACCACGTATCAACAATTTGTTTCTGTCATCTAACACCATTTTTGTCACGTAATTCTAATGAAGGAAATAAAAAGACGAATAAGCAGAGAGAAGGAAAAACTCTTACAGGATTAGCAACAATCATGATTACTTCTAATTACTCATCCAGTTGTCTTGGTCATGTCACCCAATAATAGCAGCTGGAAATAACCTCCACGTGAGTACAATTAAGCTGGGTAATCAAGCATCTTTTGAAAATATGAGCTTGTCAGGCTTAATAAAAATAATAAACAGCCATGTAAGCCCTGAGCTCCAACTTTGTGTCTAGAGGCAAGAACACGCTGTGCTGGTGTAGGATTTTAATTTAATCATGGGCTGTATCTCTTGCTGGTGTCAAGTTTCGCCTGTTGAGTACAACACCCAGAAGGTAGTGAGTGTTAACCCCTGAGTGCTACATGATAAATCAGTTTCCCTTTTCCTTTTGTTTGCAATAGGTTGGCAAAAGCAAATCAAACAAGCCTGCTATTTTCCTCGACTGCGGCTTTCATGCCAGAGAATGGATTTCTCCTGCATTTTGCCAGTGGTTTGTGAAGGAGGTCAGTATGTACAAGCGGTCGTTGGCAAAGAGAAGTAGAAAGCGGTTTTAATTTCCTTTCATTTCTGATAATCTGGCGAAAACAAAGGAAAATAACACAGAAAAAAAAAAACATGTACACAATTCCAAGTTCCCATTTGTTTGTTTATAAACAAACAAGATTTTTAAAAGGAAACTTCCTTTATTTGAATCTCGCCTATTGAATAGCTTTGTCACCCACATTTTAGAGGAGAAACGGACAGTGACTATAGTGAGTTAGCCATCCTAATGCTTGCTGGTCTAGTAGCTGAGGCATTCCTCAAGACACCCGCACCCCACACTGGAGTGTCGGGATCCGGTTCCTATATCTTGCTCCCAATTACATCTTCATGCTGATGCAACTGCTGTTCAAGGAACTGAGTCCCTGACAATCACATGGGAGAACTACCTTGAGTTCTTGATGACCTTCTGTGTCCTGGCCCAGTCTTGAGCCATTGCACATATTTGAGACTAAGCCAATGAGCAGAAGACACTAGCTTGTCCATCTATTCCCATGTGTGTTTGTGTGTATCTCTGTCTCAAATTTTAAAATTAAAAAAAGGTAAACAGCTGTGAATAAATCATCAACTGGACCATGATAATATATTCCAGAGTAAAAGAAGAAGTACGTCATGGTCTCTACTGCAAATGATAGGATTTTTCATTCTGTATTAATTCCAATGATATAGCAGGTGTAAATCCCTTTAAAAATGAAATTTTAAAATATCCATGAGTTCACACTGATCTAAACAGATAATACAATCACTTTTCTCTTATAAAATAATTACAGCTAATACATGTACAAAGAATGAGTGAGATATAAAATCACCAATAGAATTTCTCAGTAATTAGCATTTCAGGTAAATCCAGAGATGACTGCAAAATGAGCAAGTGAAAGTTTAAAGAGAAACAAGATATTTGCATAGTCAGAAAGTCAGTCCCATCAAAGTATAGTAACTATAAAGGAAAGACTGAACAGTAGAGACACCTGGCAGAAATTCCCTTAACCAAATATTCAGGGTCAACATCACCAATACAAAACAAGACATACTTGGGTCACTGCCACCTGTGTGTAAGAGCTCAATGCTTGCTCCTGGCTTCCAGCTAGCCCAACTCTGGCTGTTGCTCACATTTGAAAAGTGAAGCAGTGATGAGAGATTTCTCTCTGTGTCCCTCTGCCACTAAACATAAATAAATGTATGAAAAAGTTGAAGTATATAGATGGTGCTATAGCTCCCCAGCAGGACAAGCACAGGCTCCATTGTGTGCAACTGTAACAGATACACACATGTGTGAGTGCAGAGTCACAAAGAAAACAGAAGAACTCTTCACACGTAGAAGACCTACACATTGTAAAGATTATTCCAACCAGCTCATAAAAGGCTTGATTGTTATTCAACATGGTTCCAGAACAGAAAAACTCTAACTAAGAAAGTAGAGCTAATGAGGTGATTGATAGATAAGTGACCACATTGCTTAGCAGAAGGAATTGGTCCCGTAGAGTTCCTTCTTAAGAAAGGGGATGCAGACAGAGATTCCCACCATTGGACTGCTTGAAGAGTTGGCTACAGCAAATCCCAAATCCACTGGTGTGAGTTCATGTAACGTCAGGGGCATCCTCACTCTTCTCGCAGGCTGGAAATTCCTCTTAACCAAAGCTCTAGTTTTTAAATAGTGAAGTTGCCTACCTCAACAGGGGACACTGGTCTCATTATACAAGTCAACATCCACCTCTGCTAAGTTTTTCAATGTTGTAAATTCCGTCTTCCATGAAATTCTGTTTTGTAATTTACGTACAGGCTGTTAACAACTATGGAAAAGATACGGTCACGACAAAACTTCTTGACGGGTTAGACTTTTATGTTGTCCCTGTGGTCAATATCGATGGCTACATTTACACCTGGACCAAGGTAAATGGAGCAATATTTCTGAGCAGGCCTAATGAGATTCAAATCAACCACTTTCTATTAGATATGTCCTAACTCCATAATCCACTTTCAGAACCGGATGTGGAGAAAAACTCGCTCTACTAAATCGGGGACATCCTGTGTTGGGGTGGATCCCAATCGAAACTTTAATGCCGGTTGGTGCCGTAAGTATCAGAACAAATATTTTGTCAATGTTAGCTGAAAAATGTGAGGGAAAATACATTAAAAGCAATAGGATCTACAAACAACAAATGTCCATAGTTTTAGAGTTCTAACTTTCTAAAGGCACACGACAGTTTGCTAACACATGCAGTCAAAATATATTGAACACTCAGCAGTGCCACATGATGGAAATAAACTGAATGAACAAGATGTAACCCTATAATTCACAGGATGTACAATCCAGAAAATCTAGTCTAATGACTGTCTAGAGATAGCTGTGATATTAGCAATTACTTAAATAAAACTCTGATAAGAATAATCAAAGTAAAATAATAAATATATTTTTATAAAGAAAAATTGCCCCTTAGTATTAATTTTCTTAGCCTGCAATGATCCCATTGTGTAATATTATACAAGGACTCATGGGTGATTTTACATGCAGCTTCTTACCATGTTAGGCAAAACATATAATCCTAATAGTGTGACTAAAACGTATACACACTTTAAAACACGGTGTCGTTGAGAATGATGACAAGGACTCCTATGAAAAGCAGCTTACTCCTTAACTTGAAAGTTTGCCAAGTTTCCTGAGAGAACTGCTACAGGTCATCACTTGTCTTTCCAGAATTGGGAGCCTCCAGTAGCGCTTGTGATGAAACTTACTGTGGATCTGCCCCCGAGTCTGAAAAAGAGACCAAGGCCCTGGCCAATTTCATCCGCAAAAATCTCTCTTCCATCAAGGCGTATCTGACAATCCACTCCTACTCCCAGCTGCTGCTCTACCCTTACTCCTATTCTTACAAACTGCCTTCAAACAACGCAGAGTTGGTAAGTAGCCATGATAGCCCTCATGGCAAGTTGCTGGTGGGACGGTTCTAAATTCTAATCTAGAAAAAAGTGTGAGGATAACAACTTCTAGCAGTTCCTTCATTTATTTTTGACAGTAGGAGTGAAATACGTACTAAAGATTTTAAGAATAGCTGTATATTTTGGCTAAAAGAAATGGGATTTTGAAGAAAGGACTGGACCTTCCTCTGGTTTATTCAATGATCTTCAAAAATGACGGTCATTGCATTCCCTCTGGGCTCATCACAGCACTGACTCACAGGTCAGTTTCAGGTGATTGGGGTAACTGACAAAGTATCAGCTGCATCCATAATCCTTAGCACGGTCCATTTGGTCAAGTCATCACGAGCTGTCTTTGATGATTTGTAGAGCATAGATGCTGTCGTTAGAAAGTTGGTTCATTTGATTCATATGGAATACAACCTTGTCATCATGAGGCCTAAAATCATTCCACTGTTTGAGCTGATGGGTCACAGAAAGACGACAGTGACCACAAGACGTGACTCAGTCCTTACCAGATAGAGAGAAGAACACCAAGAGATTTAAGTACCCCTGACAAAACAATTAGCAATCTTGTTTGGTAACCAAGATCACCAAAATTACATGAGCAACTAAATAATAGGAGCTTGGCACTAGTCCGCATGAAAATATACCACACACATCAACACCCACATTTTTAAAAAGCAGATCTGAATCCTTCAAACAATTTTTTTTTTTTAATTTATGAAACATCTGACTGCCAGAAGTTAAGTCCAGGAATATAAAAGAACAAACAAGACTTAAAATATTTCAGCTATGTCACCAAAAAAAACAAAAATTCTTTCACGTAGCCAAGCCAGTGACATAGCCATGTGCCTGCCTAGATGCATGAATCTGAAGATCCAGTAACCTTAAGCTCTGAAACTTATTTTGTGGTCTCACATTCAGTTTTTCGGAGATCAAATAAAATAGGCAATGCTTTTACAATTTTGTGAAGAACTAAATCAGAAAAATACCAAACTCTGCTAGAAAATCAATAGCTCATAGCTGGTCAAAAATATTCAAAAAGCTTCCATTTTCCTTATCTGTATCTAAAACATAAAGAAAATACAGTTAGCTAGAACCACTAAACATTTGCACTTTCCAGTTACACTGAGTGTTTGTGCATTCGCAGTGGGCACTCCTAGCCCTGCTACCACCACCGCATGGGCTTGGTCAATATCTCCTTTCTGTCCCAGATTTTAACCATCATAAATGAACAGGAGAGAGTATGTGGCTTGCTTAATGTCTATGGGCATATTTAAATAGTATCACATCAGGAGCGAAAAAGTCAGCCATAATAACTAAAGGCTAATGAGTTAGTGATGTAAATGTCAAGGCTAAAATTGTAAAATACATGAAACACAGCTACAATGAATACAACCAGTGTGTGAGAGCTAGTCCTAAACATGAATATTAACAGCTCAAATGAAAAGAAAAGCTTAAAGTGCTCTTTTGAATTGAGCCATTCCACTAGGTTCGGTACATTTTCTATATGGGGAAAAAGTTAATATCCCATGCCTTACATAAGTTAGGGTATATTATGAAACAGCTTTTTGACCACTGGCTGCATGCAACAATACCCTTGTATTATAATCCCCTACACGTCTACAAACTACCCATTAAAAAGCCAGTAAGTTCTGCCTTTGGAACTTCATGGATAATTTTTGCTCTCTCCTGTAGAAGTTTTGTCCAGGAGAAGACTCAAAACTCAAAGTCAGACAATTTACTGAACCAATTTGTTTGTGCCTCAACTGATGTGAAAATGTTCCAAGTACAACCTGAGTCACCAAGACATTTCCCTAATAATCTCTTCGTTATTTAAAAACAAGGAAAGGAAACTGGAGAAAAGAGGGTGCTGTTCAAAATCTTGTCCTTCAAATTTGTGTTTCAATTATTTATTTATTTATTCATTTATTTGAAAGTCAGAGTTACAGAGAAAGAGAGAAGGGAGATGGACAGAGAGAAAGAGATGGTGGTTGACAGAGAAAGATCTTCCACCACTGATAAATTCCCGAATGACCTCAGGGGGCAGGACTACATAAGGCTGAAGCCAGGAGCCAGGAACTCCAGCTCTGTCTCCCACAAAGATCCAAGGATTTCAGCCATCTCCCATTGCTTTCCTGGAGGACTCAAACTAGCACCCATATATGATGCCTGCGTTGGAAGTGGTGGTTCCAACCCATTCTGCCATAATGCCAGGCCTTGTTTTGATTTCTAGGTAATAAAACAATAGTAAATCAATATTTTCATAAATCAAAGAATTACATTCATAGTATTATCACAAAACAAAAGCACAAACCACAACATAATCTTTTATTTAGTTAGTTATTTAGTTATTGTTGTTTGTATTGCAATGGCAGATTTACAGAGAAGAGAGACAGAGAAAGATCTTCCACCTGCTGGTTCACTCCCCAAGTGGCCACAATGGCTGGAGCTGAGCTGATCCAAAATCAGAGATCAGTAGCCTATTCCAGGTCTCCCACTTCAGTGCAGGGTCCCAAGGCTTTGGGCCATCCTCCACTGCCTCTCCAGGCCACAGAGAGCTGGATGGGAAGTGGAACAGTCAGGACACTAACTGGTCCCATATGGGATTCCAGCACCCACATGTAAGGAAAGGACTTAGCCACTAGGTAATTACACTGGGCCCACAAAGTGATCTTACTCTAGATTTTTTTTTTAAGATTTATATTTATTTTTATTAGAAAGGCAGATCAGATTTGTGGAGAGGAGAGACAGAAAGAAAGATCTTCAGTACTCTGGCTCACTCACCAAAATGGTGACAACAGTTGGAGCCCAGCTGATCCTAAGCTTCTGCCAGGTCTCCCATGTGGGTACAGAGTTCCGAGGCTCTGGGCCATCCTTGCCTTTCCAGGCCACAGGAAAGGAGATGATAGGGAAGGGACTAGCCAGGACATGAACCAAATGTTTATTTTAATACAAAACTGATAAATGCAGGGGGAAAGTGCATGACATTTTTTGTCTTTTCTAAACATGATAAAAAAATTTCACATGACTAAAATGCAAAATTTAATTAGACTTACAATCGCTGACTTAAAAGTTACTTTAATTTCCAATCATCTTTTCTTTAAATTTTTTGTCTGCTCTCTTAAAAGAAATATTTAAATGTCACTAGTAGAGCCTAAAGTGAATGTTATTTGATGACTTAATTCACTCCATGTTTGAATTTAGTTTGGCACCCCAAAGCAACTTTTATCTTTTCAGTTCCTAGAAATCCTTTCAACTTTTTCTTATTTTGTGTAATTCCAGTTCACTTACTTCCAGAGCACATTTTGGTATAATAAGCTTATAATTATGGCGCAATTACAAATACATGTAGAATCAAAAGGGAATCTGAGTCTCTCAAAGACAAGATATTGACATTTTCATAGTTTTCATTTGCAATAAGAATTCCAAGGAGGAAATTAAATCTTCATCTAAAAAAGATGAATGTTTGATCCAAATCTAATGCCTCTATATTAATTCTTAGATAGAGAAATGTGTGCCTACTTCAGAAGTTAAATGTAGTAAAGGATTAATAAAATAAATTCTTGTATCTTACTCCAATATAGATAACTCAGAATTTCCTTATAAGATACAATGATGATGCTATCATACACAGAATTTGGCCTAATCAAATTTGGCCAAATCAAAGATATGCTTTTTATTTCTCCTTATACTCATAAATCTATAATGTTAAATTTATAGCAAAAAAAAAGATTCTTCAAAGAGAATAAAATTGTAGACTCAAGGAAATTGATTTGTACTTATATTAGCATTCTCAGCCAATTTAGGACATATTCTAAGTAGCAATCCTTTGATATCCAAGTCCTGATAAAAATTTATGTGGCTTCATTTCCAAAAGATCTTACATGTACACAGCTTCGTAATTGCTCGTATCAGGAGACAACCTTCAGAGGAGAGAAAGGCAGAGATGGGGGTAACAAAAGACCAATGGAAAAAAAAGAACAGGAAAAATAATGACATGGATTACAAAGATGACTCCCAGAAAATACAGCTTTAGCCAGGCAGTGCAAGCCCGAAATGATAAGGATATCTAATACACATAATGCTTTTTGCAAATTGCTTGTAGCAGTTTTGTATTGTCTAAAGAAATAGAAACAAAGTACACGAGGAGTTTCCAATGGCTTCCTAAGCCTGCACAGTTCCTCAGTGCAGACTTCCAAAATCTACTACCACCACAGAATTTCAAGGAAATCATACAGCTCAGAGTGAGAGCAGTAGGATTTCAACATTTCCAAACACCTAAAGCATAATAAAATGCTGAATTGTGAGACTTCTTTATTGTCAGAGGAAATAGGAGACAGCAAGGTCCCCAAACCTAGTCATACTGCTATGAAGCCCCATCTTCGGCTCATTTTCCTTCCCGCCAGTCAGCTCCAGGACTCTGTTAATGATGCTAATACTGTAATAGTGCCACAGTGATGTAAAAAGCAGGAGACAAGCAGAATATCCAGCCAAGTAGCATGCCCCACTTCCCAGACAGATCAAACAAGAAAGAGTGCGCTGCGTAAGAATGCCAACCAAGAGCCTGAGTCTTGCCTTGCTTCTCTGCCTTAGTTACTTAGAACTTTGTAGCTGGGAAGAGCTCAGAAATTCTCTGGTTCTGTTTCTCCTTTTCCAGCCGAAACAAGGAGGCTTTGGCTAAGCCAAAACCAGTAGACTCATAGCTCTGAGTCAAGAGCTATGGCTTCTAAAGAATGTTCTAGTTTGCCTGTTTTCAAACACACACACACGCACGCACCCATTCATGTGGCCATATACTTGTCATGGGACTTCAGTAACCACCTTTCAGAGGAGCATTTATCAGAAAACATCTTGAACTGCACAGAGTGCATTATGATGACCTCTGCCTCTAGATTTTGCTAAGGATTTCCTGCTCGGTTTCCAGTCTTTTCTGATTCCAGTCCATTCTCATGAGAACATACTCATCAAGAGAAAGAAGACAGCAACCACAACAAATGCAACAGTTTCAGAATGTGACCAAAAGACAGAAACACATTTTTTTTTTAAATTCTAACACCTTCCAGTCAGGTGGCACTTCACGCATTAGCTCTTAATGAAAGTTCTAGTTAATGAGTCATCACGATAGAAGTCACATGGCCACAATCGACGATAAAGATCAAAGGGAAGAGATGTTGTGATTGGTAATGAACCAGTGTAGAGCCACGCACGGCCATCACAACTGTCACCAAGCCCTTGCCTCATAGCAAGCGTAGCAAGGCCTCAGTCCAGTAGCACACAGCAGCTCACTAGTCACTCGGTATTGCAAGCAACCTACCAGCGCTGCTCAAAGCACAACATGGCTGCCTTAGGAGTTTCCTCGGAATTTTTCATCTCCCTGAAAAGGCAACCATTTTAGGTGACAATAGGAGAGCACCTTTGGTTAAAGGAACTGGTTGCTGATTTACATACCCTGATTTGCTGGCCTATTCAAAATCTCCTGAGCACCTGGTCAGGACATGGCTTCTTGGGTAATCATCAGAAATTTTTTGTGGGCACCTATTGAGTATTCAGTATAATCCCCAATCCCTCACCCTGAGAATTGTTACATAAACCCATACAAGGGAAGTATAGAACCAAGAGTTTTCGATTATTTTCCATTGTAGGAATTCAGGAGAGGGATATATGGCAATAAGGACTGGGACTATTCCATGAAGGCCATGGGCGGAAGATGCAGTTTGTTCCAAACCATGCAATGTGGGTGAGAGTTGGGGGGGGGGGGTAGGGTGGGGACAGAGACTGAGGACTAAGTACTTTAGCAAAAAAAACAAGAACCCACAAATGTACAATGGAGGCACTGGACAAAAGAGCTGAGCGAGAAGTGGCAAAGGAGCCACCTGCTGTAAATATTGTGAGGAAAGTCGGGATGAGGTTTGGTCACCATGATGATGCAAGGACTTGAACGTGAGACTGGACACTGTGGTCACCAGCATTGCCAGGTCCAATACAGCACCCTCAGCCTAACTTTCTTTCTGGAGGAGTAACAGATAGATTTTACGGTAAGCATGTTGTAAATATTTCATGGCATGGACTTAAGCTGAGAACAAACTCTTTGATTATCTGATATGGGCATCTTGTTGCTTTTGGTTTTTGGTTTTTAGTTTTTTTTGCTGGTAACTCTAACTAGTAACATATATTTCTGGCAAGAAGGACTTAGCAGAGATGTTTATAAACAGTTGTCTTATCTACTTAAAAGTAGCTCTGTCACCATAATCACACACTTTGTATTTTTCTTCAGCGAACTTAACTCCCCTTTCTCCCTGTTTCCTCCCATCCCTGTCCTGAGAGAACACTTGGCAATGTTTGGGAGATGGTTTTGATTGTCCTGTGTGGGAGTTCTCCTGGCATCTTGTGGGTAAAGGTCAGGAGATGCAGATGAACACCCCGCAAAACACAGGACCCTCTTCCAAACTCCCTCCTTCACCACCCACCACAAAGAATTTTCTGGCCCAAAATGTCCACACAGAGGTTGAGAAACAGTGCTTAAAATAAAGATAAGAACAAAGTTACATTCCAGGCCAGAGCCTTGAATTTCATAGCATTGCACACCCTCCTCACTAATACAGTGCAGAGCCCCAGCACAACCCTGTACGCAGTGCTCATTTGTAATGTTTATTTGAGAGAAGCACCACTCTCACCCCAAAGAAAACAAAGCAGAGCTCCTCTGGCCAGTGCAGCTGCTGCTGCTGACTCATGCTTCTCATTTGCCTTGAATTTTTAAAGAGCTTAAAAACATGTACGCAGATCAGCCAAAGGAAAAAAAAAATGTGGTTCATCTCAAGTGAGAACATTCTGGCATCCCCACCCTGCTGATGGGCTCTCCTAAACCAAGTGCTTCTCTAACCCCTGTCTTGCACTCCCATGCCAGAACCTCATTTTCACCAGACACACTTAGGTTGTTCCCAGTCCCAAATGCTTTCTCCTCCGAGCTGGTGTATAGTCCCTAAGTGGGGCTCCTTTTGCACCAGTTATAAAAGTTTGCTTTCTCATCGGTCCCTTGGTGTAAGTTCCCCATTATCACAGAACAGAAGGAAGGAGCCTGCAGTTAAAGATCATTCTGAGGCTTCCATTAGCACGCGTTTCCCCCCACAGGGATGGTTAAACTCACACACTTCCAATGAGAAACTAAATACTTCCTTTAAATTCTTTCCTATGTCTTAGTACAAGTCTATGTTATCTTGTACTTGAATCGGAGGTCATTGGAAGACTGGCAGAAGCAGCCCCCTCCATGCCGGCTGTGTGCATACAGGTAGAATGGGGAGCCTGTGCACATTCAAGGGACAGGGGCCATTTTATCCTATGTTCCCTGGGAGTACAGGTCAAGGAGAAAGAACACCCCTTCCTTTTTCATCTCACCAGGCCCCTGGAGGCCAGAGCTTGGAGAAACATGGCGTTAGTTTAGTCTCTGTCTCCAGCTTTCAGCTAAAAAAAGTGACATTTTAGGCTCTGATTTTTGCTGTAGGACCAAGGCCTCTTTTTAAGGAAACAGATGACAAAAGACAACATGCATAAGATGTGTCAGGAATCTCATATCTAAGGATTCATAAAGGCTGGTCATGTTTGGCCTTGACTGAAAGCAAAGTTTTCTCCGAGGCTTCTCTATATTTAGCTTCCTTCTGTTCTTTACAATTGCTAAAGCCAGCTCCAGCAACACTTCTTTTGAAGTGTTCCAAGGCCACAAGGAGAAGCGAGAAAGAGCACAGGATTTGAAGACAGAAGAACTTAGCCCAAGTCAGCCACTTACGTGGCTGTGTGTGCCCTTGAGCAAGTTCTTTTATCCTGAGTTTCAATTCTTTTATCTGTAAAATGGGGATAAAAATATCTAGCTCTTATCAACAGTCCTTTGTAAAGTCTAAGGTTTTATGTAAATGCTAGGGGAGGTTTTTTGAACACACTGAGCAAGGATATAAAATGGCCCTCAAATGACAGCTAGTACAGAAAGTGTCATTGATGGAAGATGCAAGACAAGAACCATGCCCTCCGCTGTGTTGTTCTTGGGTCTCCTGTCATTTGCCTTAGTCCCTTTATACAGAAATGCACAGGGGAAAAGGAGTTACCACTAGAGCATCTTAGCAAATGCAAGAACACCTTTTTCTCTATCGTTCCTGGCAGGGGTCAGTCTTCCAGCTTGATTGGAATGTACCCACTGTGCATGCTGCCCCATATGGCATTCCATTCTGCTAGAAGATTCTATGGTGATGAAATGTGGACAGATAATGTTGGGAAGATAAATGAGTAACATTTGTGAAGTTGTTTGAACTCCTCAAAAGAAAAGGCCCACGCCGTTTCCAGGGATTTTTGTTAAGATGATTGGAATTCTTAAAATGATACTTTAGTTGCTTAATGTCTACTCCTTTCTTTTCTTCTTTTATTATATTTCTTTATTTGATCTCTTGGTCTTGAAAGGGCTGAGACAAAGAATCCATAGATCTCTTTGTTAATGAAGGTAGCTAAGTAATGTACACAGAAGGTGTCAGTGTGTCCACGCACAGCCCATCACCCATCAGTGCATGGTACCACTGCTTCCCCACGAGGAGTCCCAATCCACACTCAGGTGAGTCACGGGCCAACCATTGCAGATCTTGGCACTCAGCATCCCATCCAAGTCTCTCCTGTTTACAATGCCTCTAGGCCTAGCATAGGACTCAGGCCAGCAGCCTTGTGCTAGGTGGGTGTTGTCCAGCGTGCTGAGGATGCAAAATGAATAGGGAAAGATTCCTTCTCACGAGGAGTTCACAGGGTGGGGTGGGGCAGCAGAGGAAATAGATACAAAAACCACTGAAGACTTGTGAGCTACTACAAAGGAATGGGGCTCCATGCTTCCTAGGCAGTGTCCCGTACACAGTTACAATGAAACTAAATCTGATAGAACTATCACGACCCTTCATGTGAGGAGAGTCGCAGAGGTAAGAGAAGTAGGCAGGGCCAACAGGGAAGCAGTGCAGTACATCAGAGAGAGCAGGAAGCGCACACCTGAAGAGAAGGCTGGAACGGTGAGTGCATTGTGACTCTTGGCCAAAAGAGGAGGTTGGACTTGAATCAAAGGCTTAGAGCTGCTGAAGGTGCGATGATGAGGTGACCCTCAGAAGATGAGGGAGATATCAAGATAAGGGGGCAAATGAGTACCAGAAGAGGCAACCGCTGAAGTACAAACTAAATGGTCCTGTTGCGTACACCAACCACAGGAACCAAGCCGCAGCCCTCCCAGGCTAGCATCAACCTTCCATACTGCCTCAAAGACAGCAACTTTTTCAAAGCTACATCCTAGGAAGGCTTGGAAAGCACTTGGGTGTCACTTCACATGCTTGATTTGAGGAAATGAAAACAGAGGTTTTTGTGGGGGGCCTAAGAGCAGTCAGGAGTTACTGGTGAATAGATGACTCAGAATAGATACCAGATTACCAATCTCCCTTTGGTTTTGCCTGGAAACTCATTTTATCACTCCAGTAAATATGCCAGGGGAGCAGCAGGACAAGCGGGCGCCAGGCTCACAGGCAATGGTCATGTCTGTAAAGTATCTCTTTCCTTTATAACCTTTCACTTTTGTAAATTTGCATATTTAAGACTTTCACCTTTGGAACAAGACCTGAGGCATTAGATTTCTTGTAACTAAACGTAATGATTCAAAACTGAAAGAAAATAACAGATCGGAAGTGAAGGCTGAAGAGCACAGCAAGGGAAGGAATAAAAGATGAGAGGGACAGAGGTCCTGCCTCCCAGAAAAATGATCAGCTTCCCACAGCTGAATAGCAGCTTTCAGAAGCTGTACAACAGTAGAAATCAGAGCATGATTCACATCTCAGAAGGATGGTTTTAAATCTATTCTCAGTGTTAACACAATGTTGGTAAGTTGTCCTGGTCATAGCTGAAAACAAGAGTCAAGAGGCAGTTGAGGTCTAGTTTCTTAGGGTAAGATGAAGCAATGGGGGCAATGCATTTAGACCACAACAGGAAAGACTGCACACGGAAGGAGGAAGCATGCTTCCGCTTCCCAGTTGGAAAATGGAGAAATGGAATCCTTACTTTTCAAATGACTGGCCCAAAGCTGAGAAGGCAGCGTTTGTTCCAGAAAACTAGCTGCATCATTTCATTGGTGCCGAACAGAACATCATCAGTGAGATGTTTTCTGTTTTCAATGTTTCTAATTGGCCACTTGACTGTTGAAGCATGGGCACTCGAGTCTTACAATCTCATCCTGATCAATTTGACCTAAAATTCTGCGAGGCTGGTTTTAATAGCAGAATAACAAGGAAGGGAAGTTGCTACTTTGTAAACTTGGATGATCCTGTTTTCAACATCACCGTTTTCCAGGCAAATGCACAAGATGGAACTATGGTGCCCAAGTATGAAATAAGACCAGTTTCATAACCAGAATGAGTTATGGCTGATTCTCCAATAGTAAACAACTCACTTTTCAAATCTGTATTCCTGAGACGACCGAGTCGGGCCTTGCTTTACGAGAGCTGATTTAAACAGGCAGTATGTCAGTGAGGTTTACAGGGCAGGGTTTCTGGGTGCAGGGATGCCTCTGGCAGTTTGGTGCAGGGGGTTAGTGGGCAACGATTCTAAGAAATGGATGCTGCTTCTAAGAGAATACTTGGAAGGTAGCACTTGCTACTTCCCGCCCCCCCCCCCCATTCTGGAATGCACAAGGGTCTGCATTTTGAAACAGGATGAATGTTCTCTAACTTTTCGGCTTAAAAAGTCTTTCAAGCTGGAACTCTCACTCAGCCTTGGAACTGCCGATTGCAGTGCACTTCCATGTTGGCATTGAGTCCCCGATTATTCATCTGTGGAGTCTCTGACACTGCTGTGCTAATTCACAAAAGCCTATCATGAGTTCATCTTGGCTTTACAACCTACCACAGTGCCAAATGGCTTTTGCTATGTTTTGTTTGGATTGGGTGTGTGTGTGTGTGCGCGTGCTTGCTTTTGGTCTGTTTGCCTGCAAAGATGTAGACTCAATCTGAACTTTCCACCCAGCCATGAGGCCTCTTAACAAGTTCCAAAGACAAGAACGACAGAAGCTCGGGGTGAGTGTTAAGGAATACACATTAGGAATGCCAGACTTCTTTGGATCTCATGACTCCGTTAGCTATAAAAACTGAATGCTGAAGTGTAGACAACTAGCCCAAACTGTGACATAAACAGCTTCAAGGTCTGAAATTAATAGAAGGGTGGGTGTGTGTTTGGCAGTGTCTGCCATTTACTTACTCATTGCTGGTTCTTTTGCAGAATGCTCTGGCTAAAGCGGCTGTACAAAAGCTCACGGCCCTGTACGGCACCAAGTACACATACGGCCCAGGAGCTACAACAATCTGTGAGTCCTGGCTTTAGAATGGCATCCAGAAACTGTACAACTAAAAAGCCAACAAACACTTCCCAGAACTTGGCTTTTCTGTATATTTAAAGCATATGGCTTTTGCCTCCAGGCACTTTTGCCCGCCTGCCTTCCTCCCTTCCTTCCTCCTTCCCTTCTTCTTCATCTCCCTCCCTTCTTCCCTTCCTTCCTCCCTTCCTTTCTTTCTTTCTTCTTTCCTTTCTTTTCTGAAATAAGCACTCAGAAAGGGGGTGTGGCTTGGAGGGAAGGATATTTACTTTCTTTCAACCTCGGAAACATTTAACCTCTGCATAGTGAGCATCTAGCACATGGAAGGCTCCCACTAAATGCTGAGAGGGAAAAGCAGGCTGGAGGCCAGAATAGTATTCAAAGATCCCAGGGGAAAAAAACAGTCCATGGTGACGCAGTGGCTGAGGTTCTACGCATATGGAGCAAACAAGTTCAAGGACAAACCCAGCCACTGCCCCCACCCCAGTGTGACTGACAACTGATGTGGAAGGACGGTGACTGGGAAACAGAAAGGGAGTGTCTTCCAGGCTGATGGGGTCAGACACGGCCACCTTCCCATGGGCAGGCATCAGTCTCTCTGACCTGCCCACCAGTGTGTGCAAGCAAATGGCAGAAAGGAAGTTACTCCCTGGAGCCGTGGATATGGCAGATCCACTTCCCAGCCTTCAAAAGATTTCTTTCTGTCCTAGTTCTGTGGTTTTATCATCCAGGACCCTCTAGCACAGCTGTGAAGACTCCAAGTCTAAGTGACTGGATTGTTTTGGTTTTGTTTCTTTTTTTATAGTTCTGTGTAGAATGCAATTTTCTGCATTCTTGTCATTTAAAGGATGTGATTTATTTGAAGTTATTTGAAAGATGCAAAAAGAGAGAAAAGTCTTCCCTCCACTGGTTCTTTCCCTGTATAGGTACAATGGCTGGGGCTGGGACAGAACAAAGCCAAGAACCAGCAGCTTCATCAGGGTCTCTCACATGGGTAACAAGGGCCTAAGAACTACTACTGCACATGAGCAGGGAGCTGGATTGGAAGCTGAGCAGCTGGAATTCCAAATGGTGCCCAAATGGGCTGCTGCTGTCACAGGCAATGGCTTTACCTGACCTCAAAATTCACAACAACACTTGCATCTCTCATCATGTTTTAAACTACTCTAAAGCACAGGGCTATAGTGTCTTCCTAAAGATGTTCTAGTAGAAATAACCTTTCTAGTTATATATTGTCCTGTCCTGTACACTTTATTCAAACTAGTTCAACAAGGTGTCTATTTCATCATGCCGACCAGGCGAGCAGGGCAGCAGCAGTGTCTCCCCTTGCACCTGGCCTGTCCAGAGTTGAGCCCACGGCCTGCTGTCCATGGGGGCTGTACAATCATTGCTTGAATACATAAAAGAGAAATTCATAACAGTACACAGCCTAAAGGTTAGTAACAACAGGCTTTTTTTTTAACTGAACAATTGCCATGTATGCCAGTATCGACACTGAAGATACAAATTGATGTCTTAGGACTGCATGCCAGCTGCTCCAATTTCTCCTTCTCCCATGATTCCATGCAGCTTTCCTTGTTTTCCTGGACGGTAGACTTCCATGAACTTTTCACAAGGAAATACCACAAGGCTTACGGTAGTGCGTGACTGCAAAGGTCAACAGTAATGATGAAGTAGCCCGGTTATTTTGCATCTTGGAATAGTGCTTTGGCTAACAGAGCGACAAGGTGGGGCAGAGCGTGACGTGGCAAAAGGGGTGTTTGTCTGCATCTCTCCTTACAAGGCCATCATGATTCAATCCTGCCACCACAGCAACTTTATCCAATCTTCTCTCTCTCAAAGGCCACACCTCTAAACATCATAATTAAATTAAGTCTCCACCTTCTTAGCACTAACACGAGACCCTGGAGACTAAGCCTTTAACAGGAAGCCTTTGGGGGAACATTCCACCTTCAAACTAATATCCAAATTACAGCATGAGTGTACTTCCAAAAGTTCATGGAAAATGTCTTACATGCATATTACAAAAAAAATGCATGCTTTTAAAATTTTTTTTGCAGTAAAATAAACACTTTTAAATCTTTTTTCCCCTGAAATTTGAAGTATCTTCATCAATTTTTATCAAGTTATATAGTAAGAGACCATCACAATGACTCAATTGTCCAATCTTCTGCCTACAAGTGCCAGGATCCCATATGGTTGCTGGTTCTAGTCCCGGCTGCTCCACTTCTCATCCAGCTCCCTGCTTCTGCTGGGAAAGCAATAAAGGAAGGCCCAAAGTCAGAAGAGGCTCTTGGCTCCTGGCTTTGGATCAGCTCAGCTCTGGCCATTGGAATCATTTGAGGAGCGACCCAGCAGACAGAAGATCTTTCTCTTTGTCTCTTTCTGTAAATCTGCCTTTTGGATAAAAATCAACAAATCTTATTAAGAAAATTACATGCTATGTACTGTCATTTTGCATAACAGGTAAGCACTCTACTAATTTTATAATACAAATTACATTCTTTCTCAAGTGTTAAATACATCATTTCTACAAAGTAGGTCTACAGGTAAGATTAAGTTAATTTCTTATATAGCCCTCCAAATTCTTTAATGATCCAGTGTACTAGAAAATTGGCCTGCTCAGACCATTTGGCATAGTCAAACATTTGTAATCATAAAAGGAAACACAATTTTTCTAGATTTCAACATTTTAAACTTTTTTTGTATGTCTCTGCTCATTGCCCATTTCAGATCCTGCTGCAGGAGGTTCTGACGACTGGGCCTATGACCAAGGTATCAAATATTCCTTCACCTTTGAGCTCCGGGACACAGGCAGATATGGCTTTGCACTTCCTGAATCCCAGATCCAAGCCACCTGTGAGGAAACATTGGTGGCAGTCAATCACATCGCCAGCTACGTCCTGGACAATCTGTACTAGTGGAAGATGCCACAAAACTTGCTTCAAAATGCTTACTGTGCATCTCTTTCCTATCCTGAATTTTTTGCTCAGGCGCTTTGCAGATTCCAATCTTTTGTTTAAGCTTTCTGGGTCTGTTAGCTATGTGGATCTTTTAATACTGATCATAATAAAATCAAATCATTCTAATGGGATACCCCAGAGGTTGTCTACTTATTTGGTGATGGGGAGGAAGTGGTGAGAACAAATGACGGAGCAAGCTGTGCACAGGTAATCATGTGGTCATTCACACAGGAGTCAAACCCCTTGGAGCCTCGGGCAGCACTGGCCAAGTGCAGAGACTTTATAAAGGGATACATACAAGTAACAAGAAACATAATGGAAAATTTAAGGTTGTGAAATCTAGCATAGATGAAAAGACATCATCTTGATTTAGTTTTCACAGTAGCTCATTCACATTGTTTTATGAGCTGTAGACCATATGCCAAGGACTTTGCTATGCATCTGAAGACATAACAAAGAAAAACAGAGATAGCATGCATGCCTTCATTGGATGTATAGGTTGTCAGGAAAACAGACATTAAAATGATATTTAATTCTGTTAATAATTAGCTATTTAATTTAGATTAAACAAATAAGTCCTGAGTGTCCTACACAGAAAGAACATATAAAAAGTCTACAAAAAAATGAGCACAATTAGCTGGACAAAGGCAAAAGTCTGTTCAAACATAGGATATGTTTGTCCCATGTAAGAAGAAACACAGTGAGGACAGAGCTTGGAGAAATGAAGAATGATATGGTTCCAAAGGCTCTGGGTCTTCCTTTGCCCCCTCCTCAAGTCCCTCTCCCATCACTGATCTGCCCTATATTACAATAGTATACTTCTTCATAAACAGTCATAAGTCCATCGTTGAAGGCATGGACAATGACAGGATCCAGCATCCTATTGTCAAGATATAGTAAACAGTTTTACTGGGAGTCCATCTTTGTCTTGAAGTAGAGATACATGCGTATTGTATCCTCAATCATCTGGATATGATAGTCTCCATTACACAGTTACGGTACATCCCCTTAAATGAACAGCCATGATAGAAAATCAACAACAGGAAGAAAAATAGAAATTTACAACGCCATGAAGTTAAATAACATGCTACTGAATAACAGTTATACAAAGAAAGGAAGAGACAAAGAATCTTCAAGAAAAAAAAAAAAGAAAAGAGAGAATCTTCCATCTGCTGTTTCACTCCCCTAATGGCTACAACACCCGGGGTTGGGACAGATGGCAGTCAGCAGCCAGGAGACAGCAGCCAAGAGCTTGCTCTGGGTGTGGGAGCCAAAGGATTTGGGCCATCTTCTGCTGCTTTTTTCAGGCCATTAGCAGGTTGCTGGATCAGAAATGGAGCTGGCATCACAGGCAACAACTACAACCAACACTGGCACCAGTTTTGTTTGTTTGTTAATTTGTTTTGTTTTATTTAAATGCCAACCAATTCATGGTTTAGAAAGCAGATTGCAAGTGGGAAAGGAAGGAACCAGTGACAATGCCTAGGCAATTGGGACTAAGGAAAGATTAAAAAGTCATTCTTGTACAGCACACATAGCTTGATGTTTTCTAGATTTAGAACTGTACAACTTAATGATGGAAAGTATTGTTCTGATTTCAAGATTTCAGGTAAAATAGTATTATTTGGGTTATAAAATAGGGGCATCTCTTGGCTTAAAATCACAAATTCTTAGTATATCATTTTCTATGTGGCTTCTAGTAAAAATAGGGTTCCATAGAGAAAATAATGTGTTAAGATACCTATAACAGTCCCACCTCTGCTTCTAATCTAGCTTACTGATGACACACACTTTAGGGACAGCTTACAGTAGCTCAAAGACTTGGGTCCCTGTCCATCCACGTGGGAGATCCCAATTGGATTTCCCAGCTCCTGGTGATTTTTCTGATCCAGTCCTGAATGTTGTAGGCATCTGGGAATGAATCACAGACAGAAGACTGAGCTTTCTATGTCTCACAAAGGAATATAAAATACATATACATATATTTTTTACTTCTTTTTTTAATTTCATTTTATGACATAGTTTCATAGGCTCTGGGATTCCCCTAACCCCTCCTCTTGCCCTCCCCTCATGGTGGATTCCTCTACATTGTTGCAGTACTACAGTTCAAATCCAGTCATGATTCCTTCATTGCAAGCATGTACCATGCATAGAGTCCAGCATCTTATTGTCCAGATCAATTCAACAGTTTCTTGGGGAGACTGTCCCTGGCCTGAGAGTAGAGCTGGCAGAATATCATCCCCTCCAATGAAAAGCCACTATATAACATCAACAACAATTTACAACATCATGGAATTAACTGACATGGTATTGAGTGATCAATATGTTAGAAAATGCAAGCTCTTAACCACATCCTGTGACTATTTCATTGACTTTTCAATTTTTGTTTATATACAACCGGCTGCTAAACACCTTAGAATGATTATAGGGTACTATTCAGCTGCCTCGTGTCTATTTTCATTTTTATATTTAGCAGTTAATAATATTGAAGCATAATTTTTACTGAACTTGATGAATTTTAGGATACTCCAAACCGGCTTATAACTCTAACAAGGCATATGTTAACAATTGAGACGCAGAACAGTTTTAGGAGTGGTGTGCAGAGAAATCTTCAATACCTTGGTGAGGAATAACTAATCTTTGTGTCCTACCTAGTAAGGTATATGTGAGTCCAAGCTGACTGTTTCCTGTCTAGTTCTGAGCTTTCCTTATTGGTCTCTGTCTATCTAATCTAATTTTTTTGGTTGGGGGAACCTGGAGCGACCTTGATGGTCATTGCAAGAGAGGGGTGGAGATCCAAAGTTGGAACTAAGTAAGGACCAGAGCAACTCCCCTCCTGAGTCCTGAAGGAAGTTTACTGTTCTGTTTCTGAGGACTGCTCAGGGTTCCCGGCTGTTGTTCCAATGACATTACATCCTGTGAGGGAGGATATGGTCTTCTTCCATCCTGACAACCTCTTAACAGGAGGTCTTACACAAAGAGCAGCGGGGGCACCCCAGAGTGGAGCAGGAGGACAGGAGGCGGCTTGTATCCCAACCCTGGAGACTCCCAGATCTTCACCTAGGACTATCCGTACAGGCACCAAGGGCTATATTCCAACTGCCAAGGAGGCCACGGGGAATTGGAGTGCCTTCGGAAGCCGAGAACTCTGAGGTCATCGACTCCCTTTCCGATCTCCCACATGGGATGGAAGAAGCCCAGATCCTTCCTCATATGTATATTTTAAATATGATGACATATGCCTTGAAGCCACAACCATCCATCACATTTCCAAGAATGATCAATTCACTAACTGACCACTAGATGGTAGCAGTGCAAGTGCTTCAATTTATCAAGCAAACTGCAAAATCATCTAATATTGCTTCGTTTCAATGGAGATCATTGCATATAAAAAAGAAAAATTCCTATCACTGTTTCAATGATTTTGCTGATAATTTAAGAAAATAAATTTAATTTATATAATTTATTTCCTCCAATGACTACCACTCTATTTAAGTAATGTCCATGTTACAAGCTAGAGGACTAACTCACCCGTCGTGACCCAAGTGTCCTGACCAAGGTGCACTGTGAAGTCTCAGTGCCATGCGATGCTCTCTTGTCCTGCTCTGGAAGATAACATCAACCCCTAACTCAGAGATCCTGTGCTCCAAAGATAGAACTCACGTAGGTGACCCTAAGAACGTGCCAAAGTCCCTTAGTTAAGTGCTTTATGTAGAGATTGGATAAATGTGAGGTTTTGGTTTTTTTTTTAAATAAGAAACTAGGAAACAAAGATACAAATATGTTTTTGTGAAATTTCATGTGTGTGAAATTTCCTACACCTGAAACAGCTTGCTGTCATTCCTGCCTACTGAAACAGCTAACCAGCTGAGAGTTCCACTTACCCAAGCTAACCCCAGGAAAACAGGAAAGGGGCTGTCTTAGTCCTTGCTGCCCAGGTGACCAGGGTCAGCTGAGACTCCTCTCCCAGCCTTGGTGTTGGCCCCAAGCTGTTGAGGGTTCCTTCATTCCTTAACTTCCACCAGCTCTGAGAACCCAGGACAGCTCCTGGCCCCTTCTTTCAGCTCCAGCTCTCTTATGTCCCAAAGCATCATTTAACCAACAGCACAGACTAACCATTGGAGACTTCCTTTCCCCAATGATGTGGCCAAGAAATACCAAGAGTACTTTTCTGGACTGAATTGCAGAATTCTTATGGGTCTAGAATCACATTCTCAGGGCTCAGCTTGTCTTTACTAGTTGATCCCAAGTTGAGTCCATTGGCTGACACAGTCCACCCTTCCTTCTCAGTCACTCTGTGTTACAAATGAATTCATTAATATAAGCAGAATCAAAGTTGCCTCTGACAGAAAAGAGAATGGGGAAAGGAATTTGGATGTATGTGCTGTCACTCGTCCTAGAATGCTTGGTAGGAGAAAATGTGGCAAAGTGTAACCACCGTAAAATCTACATGCAAACACATGTATGCCTTGTAGAACTCATAGCATCTTTAATACACACATTCTTTGTATTTTAAAAATTCATAATCTGACTGCAAAGATAGAATTTTTACATTCAAGAACCACTGTCCACAATTTTGTGGCCAGATGGCTAAACCATTCTGGAGTCCAAATGCAAACTTAAGGCCGATTTAGTCCACCCGTCCCTACAAGCACAGTGGTGGGTGCAGGCCCTTCGAACACGAGGAACTGGTTCCCAGTGCCAGCTCTGTGCACACACCAGACCCTTTCATCTGAGCAAAGTATTTGCTACCATGACTTGCCTCCCCTCCTTTGTAAATGGCATTCCCTTCTGGAAAAGGTGCGGAGGACTAGCATGGGCATTCAGTGCTAGTGTTCTGTGCTTTCCCTCCCCAACTGACAGAATCCCCAGAAGGGGAAGAATAGGAGGAAGGGACAGTGCACGCACAGAACCCTCAGAGGAAATCAGCTACCGCCCAAGATAAAGGCTGAGGCATAAAAGCAAAATCGGCAGAGGGCTCTCACGGCAGGTACAGGAGAATCATGAGGTTCATTCTGCACGTGGCTTTGATCACAACCACTTTGGCCATGGCCCCTGTCCGCTTTGACAGGTAAATCTCACCGTCTGGTGTTCCAGGACTGGGGAATGTTTCTTTGCAGCTCACAGAGCTTTTTCTCTTTTGCCTTCTTAAAGGGACAAGATACTCCGCGTGGAGCTCCAGGATGAGAAGCAAGCAAACATCATCAAAGACTTAGCCAAAACCCATGAGGTAAGAGTATTTAGAAGAAAGTTGTGTCTTTTTTTTTTCTGTTCTCTAAAAGTTGCTTTGCTTTAGATTTTATTTTTTGCCCATGGGGTGACCAGGGATAGCCAAGTAAAAGGGAAATGAAAGGGTGGGTGCTATTAGGTCATTCAGCGCCTCACCCACAAAGCGCACCTGCCTCCTAGACTACGCTCCTGTTTTCTGTCCTAAAAGCTTTGCAGATTTTTCTAGGTAAAATTGTGAACTAAAGGAACACTCTAACACCACCATCAGGACCGCTTTTCTCTCCCTGCTGTGCCTCGCCCAACCTTACACACTTCATCCTACTCCCACCACAGTCTCCTCTGGTGACACAGTACCTGTTCAAGTCCCAGCTAGAATGCTAAGGTATGCCAATGTAACAGCCAATCTTGAGGCTTGACTTTCTCCAAATTCAGGCCCACTTTAAAAGAGCTTTCTTAAAATTAGACCAGTCTTTTAAAAATCCCACAAGCTAAAACAATCATTTGATCATTATTCAGTGGTTCCTATACCCAAGGCATGCTGTGTGAGCCACCTTACGTATGCTATTTCAAATTCTCTTAACAGATGTTCACTAAATTATGAAATTTAGTCTTTTAAAAATCCTAAGGTTCAAAAACAGTACAGCAAATGATCAAGAGGCCGTGGTTCTGGTCTTAACTTTTACAAAACCAAGTTTGCATGCAGTCTGATTGCTCTCTCTACAGCTTCACAATGTTCTTTTTCCAACTGGAGCTGATTGTTTATCGAAGAGCAGCCTAGAAGAGACAGAGCATGTTCTTCAGAGTCAAGTGCTTAGGCTCAAATCCCAGCTCTTGTGGGCCTTGGGTAAATGATGGAACCACACCACATCTCACTGTTTCTCCTTTGCTAATAAGGGCTAATACTCCTGCTTAATCCCTATGGTTGCATTAAGGACTAAATTAGCTTCAGGTGGAACCTAGCACATGCTTCTCTCCTTAACCCGGCTAGCTCCTCCGTGGTCTCCAAGGCCCTGCCCAGGCAGCCTCTGAGACAGTATTCTATCAGTTCTCACTGAGTCAGTCTAGGTTGGTTGTTGTGTTCCCAGAACGCTCTTCTTCCCCTAGCATGAGCTGACATGCCGGCAGCATGCATACATGGTTCTATCTACCACATCAAACTCGCCTCTACAATCATGGCAACCGAGCTCTGTGCTGGTGCTTAATAAATGCTCATTAAAATCACTAAGCCCTAAATTCCTGCTCCACCAGAACAAAGAAATTGCTTTTACAATTAAACCACAGGCCCACCTTGACTTTAAATCATTCTGCATCTCTGATGCCCAGCTCACCTTGTAGTTGTTAAAGTAAACACACATATTGGTTGGTTCATAACAACCTCTTTCTGTCCCATAATTGAGTGAGCCAGTGGGTGCTACTAAGAGAGCCATGCAAACTTGGACATGCCCACAATGTTGGTGTGGTAGAAACAGCAATTTCTTCACTTCTACCAGGTTGGTAATCTCTACTTTATTTACTTGGTTCACGCTCAATATCATTTTTCTTTTTTTTAGGTGTATTTATTTTTATTGGAAAGTCAGATATACAGAGAGGAGGAGGAACAGAGAGAAAGATCTTTCATCCACTGATTCACTCCCAAGTGGCCCAACAGCCAGAGCTGAACTGATCCTAAGCCAAGAACTTCCTCCAGGTCTCCCACGCAGGTGCAGGGTTCCAAGGCTTTGGGCCATCCTCAACTGCTTTCCCAAACCACAAAGCAGAGAGCTGGATGGGAAGCGGGGCTGCCAGGACATGAATCAGCACCCATATGGGATCCTGGCACATCCAAGGCAGGGACTTTAGCACCTAGTATAGCACACCGAGCCCTCAGTATGATTTTTTGAACAGCTACAAGAATTAGAATCTTCTCAAAGTCATTCTAATCTGAATGTTTTCCTTCTGGGCTCATTTAAGCTAATTTCCAAAAGTTAGTGAAAGATGATAGAAGGAAATTAACACTTGTTAAATGTCTGTGATGCCCCAGACCTTAACTTCATTTCACCATCTTCACAACACCCCTTAGCTATTAGGCCCATTTTACAGGGGAGGGAAATGAAACACAAAAAAATGTTTTACTCATTTTCTCAAGAACATATTTCTAAAATAATAACAGAGCTTGGAGACTACCCCTTCTGTTGGATACAAACCTTCCAGGAATTCTTGAGTTTACAGGGACATCTGGTTTTGAGGGCTGGCCACGAAGAAAGGGAGACAGATGTTTAATATAAATCCCAATTAGATCCAGATGCTATAGTTAAATCAATTGTGAAATAATCCTATTCAACCTCAAAATGTTGGAAGCAAACAGATTCTCCAAAAGAGCTATTCAGCCTTTTTGCTTCCATGGATGCAATTTACAAAGTCCTGAAAAGAAGTGATCAGCACAAATAATTTCTATCCAAGTCCCTACTAGTCAACTGTTGTTAAACATTTGCAAAAAGCTCATAAGCCTATAGGAAGAAGGGTCCATATCTTAATTACACTGAACCCCAAATTCCTTTCATGAAGTATAATATGATCATTCTCTTATCAACATATACTGGATAAGCAGATGTACAATGATGCCTAACACTGAATTCATCTCTGTAGCTGGACTTCTGGCATCCAGACGCTTCCCACCACGTGGCTGCTAACATGACAGTGGATTTCCGAGTTAGAGAGAAGGACTCCCAGCCTGTCCAGTCCGCCCTGGATCAAAATGACATGCATTATGAGTAAGTCCTATGCCAATATTCAAATGTCATGGATACTTAAAATCTGGGGACCCTTGAATTTAAAAACAAAGTATTAAAATAGAACTGCTGTCATTGAGTCTTCCCCAGAATAAAGCTCTTTGTACAATAATGTTCACACCCACTTCCCGTCTGTCAGTGCACACCTTACTGAAAAGGCAAGATCAAGCCTTGTGGCTCGCCCCAACACCTAACATTCTCTCTGATCTGCAAGAGTGACAGTTACCTACAGCTGCCCACTCCAAGGCCAGCAAGCCTCTCTTTAAAAATCAAGCCCCTGTGAACAGGCAGGGGTAGGCTTAGCCATCAGCACAACCAGTGTATCATCAACACAGACTTCATGAGTGCCCACTTCTGACCAGCACCCAATTCTTTGTATTTGAATTCTCCTGACCCAGACCAGGAGACCAAAAAAGAAGTGCTCTCCTATAAACCAGAAGTATTGTCATATAAAATATATAATGAAGAACTGCTTCTCTATGAAAGAAATTCTCCCTCAGAGAAGGCAATAAAAACAGGTTTAGATCAAAACAGAGAATCTCAAACAGCCAAAGATGCAGAAATGAATCCTTCTGGCCCTACAGAGAGATAAGAGGAAATTGGAATCTTTTGGGCACCAACATGTAGATCTGTACAATCCAGGCTCAAGGCAGTGAACAAGAAATCTTTCAGAAATGCACCTCCCAGACTGCAGGAATTCATAACACATTATGGACTCATTGCTGGTGATATCTTGCCGCTTGCCCCTGAAAGCACCTGCTCCTTCCCCATCCTGAAGCCCTGCTTACAGTCTCCTGCCAGTTGAGAAGCCAGTGCCCTAGTTACCACGTGGCTCTCTTCATTTCATTTAAACAGACCCATCTAGACCCTTGTCAAAGCCAACACCCAGAGAGATGGCTGAAATCCTTCTCTTTCATCAAATAGCTCACACAGACCCTGTCCCCCCTTTGGTCCTCCACATCGCTCCCACTTTGAAATGATTCTAACCAAATCCAGACATTGACAAATGTGTATTTTTCACTTTGCCACATACCAGGATGATTTCCTGCTAGCTACATCAGAAACCGAGGTGGTAAACTACCTATAAAAATTAGTTTTGCCTAATTAAAACATGATTTTTTTAAATTGACCCAAATTAGCCACAGTTGTGGGAAAGCCACATAATTAGATAGTTACCTTCCTCAAAAATATAAATATGTAAAGTGATCTGTGCAGACAAGAACTATTTAAAATCTTGTCTCAGAGTACTAATTATACAGATAATTTTATTTGCATATTAATTACATGTGCTCTTTGGTGTCAGTCAGCAACAGAAGAGGGATTCCCAGCACAGAAACATCTGGCCGGACCCAGGCACCCGGCTGAATGAAACCAGATTAAGAGGTTGGTTTGACACAGCAATTTATCTCGACACCCTTCATTAGATGGTGCATATAAACTACTACTTAGTTTAAATCATCCATGTGTGATGTTTTTTCAGTTTTAAGAAAATTAAATTAGGAACCAAGATTTTATTTTTTTTTTAAACAGCCTACTTGCTTCATTCGTATTTACATTTTCATGAAAATCATGAGAGGCGAAGCCCAAAAGCTAGTAGGGGATCTCACAATTTCAGGCTGGTGGACAGAGGTCAAAAGGAAAACGCAGCCACTGGACCACATCTCAGGGGCAAACAGCTTATTTTTTTCAGGAGTTGAAACCCCTAGTGTTAGCACTACATATTTTTTTTGCACTTCAAATAGTCTGTATTTGCTTTGATCAAAAGGTAAAATCAGAAAATAAAGGTTTAATGAAAGGTGATTTGGGAGACAATCATTGACACAATAAAAGTGCAAATGGTACAATTAAATAAAATCTTATTAAGATCCATATAAGATTATGTGAGAAATGCAAAGGAGATATATACCAAAGTAACACCACAATCATCAATACTTAGTATTGATATGTAATTGCCTAACAATGTTCAGTCATATCTAAGTCTACACCCAATCATATTAAATAAATCACGACAGTGTGTCATTGCATTCATTTTTTTTCTTCTTCTTCACATTTTCTGTATTGCTTGCCCAACACTGTGACATGTCTGTACTGCTGCTGTAATGTTGAAGAAGAATTGGTTTTCATGGAAAACACAAGAATGGAGTAGGAAAGAGTGTGACTTCTGTAGCAGGGCTGATTGGGTCAAGCACCATTCAACTCATATAGCGGGAAGTTAACAAACACCTTCCCACTTCATTGACCTCATATGCAAGATGCAGATAAGTAAAAGAGTGAGTTAGGAGCCAGCTTTGTGGTTGAAATGGTTTAAGCTGCTGCCTGGTATGCCGGCAGCTCATATGATCACCAGCTCAAGTCCTGGCTGCCCTGCTTCTGCTGCAGCACCCTGTTTTTGCACCCAGGAAGGCACCAGATGATGGCCCGTGGTTTTAGATTGTTGTCACACATATAGGAAGCTTCTGACTTTGGTCTGGCCTGGACTGACCATTGCAACCATTTGAGGATTGAACCAGCAGATAGAGGATCTTTTTCATTTTCTCCCTTCCCCTGTCCTCTCATTCTCCCTCTCTGATACTCTGCCTTTCAGATAAATAAATCTTGTTAAAAATCAAAGTGTGTTTCTTTGAGGTTAACTGGGACCATAAAATTGCCCCTTGCATCAATCCTTTACTGTACCAATACTGATACAGGAAAGGCAATGCAACACAATAGTCGATAACCACAAAATGTTGCCATGTTCTCTCCTTTCTAACTAGCAAAGGTGTTACCGCCTTAAAGTTTCTAATCCAACACATAATGTGTGCCTTACATTTTAGGAAATCCATGCCACCTAGTGTGGCATTTGATGCACAGCAACCCAGAGAGAAAGTAACTAGGGGCACACTGGATGGAGCAGAAACATGAGCTCATGCTTCATGAGTAGCCCCTGTTCGATTGCACTGCACCAAGAGCCCAGACCAGCTTATCAGGCACCCTGGCTATGAGTCGGCCTCCCTGACATGCCCTACCACTGCGCGCACACACACACACACACACACACACACACACACACACACACACACACACAGTCTATGGCCATCATCTCCACTGCACTACACATTGTCAAGGGAAATATCCTGGACAATGTCAAACGCCTCTTCTCTGAACTTCTTGTCTGCTTCCTGATCTTGGCAGACAGGTTTCTGCAAGACTTGGCCAATACTGCAAATCTCACACAAGCTACTGAAGACAAGGGTCTCCCTTTCGTTATACGGCGTTCCTATAAGGGCTCCTTTTAATGCACCAAAGTCACATGTGTCTAGGTTTCCATTCCAAGTCCTCTCTTTTAGTAGTGGTGACAATTACCTCCAAAAAAAAAAAAAAAAACCAGCAGCTAAGGCATGGTATTGACAGGACAAAACGTAAATATAGAGCTGAGCAGAATGCCTGGCACCTAAGAAAGTCTCAATAAACATTCGCCACTCACATGATTAAATCCCTAGTGACAATTATTAACCCTCCCACCTATATTGGGGGACTTTTTAAGCAAATTAAGCTAATCTTCCAGTACTAAAATAATATTTGAGAAAAAGTAATTTGGTTTCATCTGCTCAGCCTTGCTGCTGGTTAGTGGAAGAGCTCATGAAAATAACATCTGGCCCTAGATCTTAATTTCCAGCCTTAGGCTTAATTTTCAGTCCCTATCAGCAACAATCTGGCACCATTCTGATGCTCTCATGCAGCTGCATTTGTGGAAAGGTTGTATTTTAGCTCACGCATTTCTTTTTTTTTTTTTCTTTTGCTGCTGCTGTTATCATGAGAGCTAAATTGATATGTGTAAGTCTAAAAATATTCTTAGACACAAGCTTCCTGTGACTAATTAATAATACCTCGTGGTGCAAATCAAGCTCTGGGATCACAGAGATTTCTCTTTTGCCTAGCTCCTCTACTTCCATCAGTGCAGGTGGAGCAAAAGCCATATGCCGTCCTTAGAGATGAAGGCAGTTAGTTATGTCTGTAGTGACCACCCAAAATATAAATCCAAAGCTTTTCAGGCTCCGAGTGAGTTTTCGTGCAATATGCCCTATCTGATCCCCCAAATTGCTATCACAAATATATTTTCACAAAAAATTTCAGATTCAGAAGTCCAAATCTAAACATCCAATGAGTTAGATATAATGTGCATAATAATGTGCTTGTCAGTGCTGTTAATGGGAATCAATATTCATGAGCAGCGCTTGGTCCCATGTGCTAAATAAACTCTAATTAGGAGATAGTACATTTGTGCTGCGCATCAGAACTCGGAGCAGTCAGTCAAGCTGCAAGGGGAAACTGAGATGAGTGGAGCTCTGCACTGTCACTGTCCATTATCATAAACAACAGAAAAAAGCAAGGGGCGAACAACCACAAGAAACCAAAGTCCTGTTGAGAAGTATATTATGTCCCCAAATGTCAATTCTGGGATTGAAGTTCACAGTTATTCCAAGGTTCAGTGGACGCCCAAGGCAGGTCAACCACTTCTCATTTGGCACTGTTTTGTCCTTACTCCAATCCTGAGTGGTATAATTTGTCCATTGTAGTCGTGAGAAAATTGATGCTTAGATAAATCATTGAACAGCTCCAGATCATATTAAAGGACCCAGCACAATGGCTCATATTAATGGCTCAACAGCTAAATCCTCATCTTGCTAGCCCTGTGAACCCATATGAGTGCCTGTTCCTGTCCCAGCTGATCCACTTCCCATCCTGCTCCCTGATGGTGGACTGAAAAGCAGTAGAGGCTGACCCAAAGCCTTGGGACTCTGCACTCACGTAAGGGACCTGAAGAAGCTCCTGGCTCCTGGGTTCAGATTGGCTCAGTTCTAACCGTTGCAGCCATCTGGAGAGTGAACCAATAGATGGGAGATTTTTCTCTGTCTCTCCTTCTCTCTGTAAATCTGATCTACCTTTCCAATAAAAACCAATAATTCTTTAAAAGAAATTATGGATTTTTTAAAAAACCACATCAAGTAGTAAAAAGCAGAACTGAGGTTGGAACCCAAGAATATCTGACTACATGTGGTAGAAAGAATGCCTCATGCTATTTTAAATAACTAGATTGAACATCAAAAAATAGACAGCACCTTCCTGCATACAGAACTCACAACCAACAGAAGAAAAACACACATAAAGTGCATTATCAAAACTAGAGTAATAACTTTACACATATGGAGTTGATGGGAAATGAGATACACCAAATAGGAAAGATGTTCGCATAAATGCAACTTCAAAACAAAGTTTCCTTTTTAAAAAATTTCTTTCTTTTTTCTATTTCTTTGAAATACTGACATGATATGCTAACATTCTCTGTCCTGAAAAATAGAGTATATTGAAAATAGCTTGTTTTTGGGTAAAAAAAAAAAATGTTTTAAACACAAATTTTCATTCTCTATTACAAGAAAATCCTGACTCCGAGCTATGGAAGCTTCAAAGCGGCTTGGGCCATTTGGACCTACGTCACGTGACCTCTGTGCCTGCTAAGCCCTGCTTCTGGGTAGTTTCCTTTCCTTTAACAATGTTATTATTTCTGTCAGCTACCAACCACTGATGACCATGCTTGCTCCCAGCAAGCCATTTCACCAACATCCAATGTCTCCCTTCAAAGTTAAACACAGTTTTGGGGGCTGTATCAAAATAAGAGGAACTTATTTTGCTCTTTCTGAGGAAGTTTGTAAATCCTTGTCATTGTAACATATTTAACCTACTAAGAAATTTGGTAAGACTTTAATGCAAACATACATGAACAGGTTTATGTAATTTGATCATATAAATATACACTGGTACATTTATGTCAAAATGACATTCAACACCATACATAATAGAGAAAAAGAATTTTCCTAATCTAAGAAAGTGTAAAAAAAGAATGTTTTCTTTCACTACTTTTATTTTTATTTTACAGAGTTTATCCAATGCAAAAAGAATTAATTACTAAAAAGAGGAGTATGTATTTACAGAAAAAATAATAATACAAAACTTTAAAGAAAATTAAAAATTAAAAATTCCCCTTGTAGTGGGGAAAAAGCCAATCACATGACTAACAAAAATATGTGAATGAAAAATAAAAGTAGATAATATTTATTAAAGAATAAAAATATTAGTTGAAATATTATCATTATTAATATTAAGATTCTTCTCAAATGTATTCATAATTTACTTTATGGCTATTTTCCTAAGTTTCTTAATTTTAAAAAATTTTAACAAACACAAAAATTGCACATTGTTATGGAGTATTATAAATTTTTTGTTACATGTACACAATGTGTAATACCAAGTCGGGGAGCTATATTATTATTTCAAGCATTTGCAATTTCTCCATAGTGAAGGATACAGTCCTAATAGAGTTTTAATAAAGAAACATACAGCACATTAGCATTAGCTATAGTAACTCCACTGTGCAACAGACCGGCAGACATTGTTATTCCTATCTAGCTACACCTGGCACACCAATCACCCTTTCCCCAATCTGTCCACCTAACTTCCCTCCCTAGCCTTCATAGCCATCATTATAGATATATTTCTTAAGATTTATCTACCTTTATTGGAAAGACAGATTTACAGAGAGAAGGAGAGAGAGAAAAAGAGAGAGAGAGAGAGAGAGAGAGAGAGAGCTCTTCCATCCGCTGTTCACTCCCCAAATGGCCACAACGGTCAGAGTTGGGTGGTCTCAAGGCAGGAGTTAAGAACTCCTTCCAGATCTCCCACATGGGCTGACCTCCACTGTTTTCCCAGGCCATAAGCAGAGAGCAGGATCAGAAGTGGAACAGCTCAGATCAGTGCCCATATGGGATCCCCGGGCTTAGCAAGAGGATTAGGCTGCTGTGCCACCATGCTAACCCCAACAGCATTTTATTTTTAACTTCTGTAATATCACAATTTTATAGGTTCCATATCTAAATGAGAGCATATGGTATTTGTCCTTTTGTGCTTGGCTTATTTTAACATAATGACCTCTAGTCCAGCCATTGCAAATTATTTCATTCTTTGTATGACTAAACAATATTTCGTGTTCTTTAAGTATATATATATACTTGTTGTTTTCATTTCTTAATTACTGTAACTAGTACTGCAATAAGCTTGGAGGTGTAGATGTCTTTTCAAAAGATGGGTTTCATTTACATTAAATATATAGCCTGGAACGGAATTGCAGATCATGTGGTAATTTTAGCTTCTTTGAAGGATTTCCACCCTGTTTGCAACATTGGCTGCGCTCACTTCTATCCTCAACAGTAATGTAAACCATTCCCTTTGCTTCACACCTTCCCCAGCGTCTGCTATCTTTGGTCTTTCTGGTAATAGACTTACTAGTGGAAGATGATTTCTCATAGTTGCTTTGCTTTGCATTGCACTGATAATAATGTCAGGCATCTTTCACTTACCCACTGGCCATCTGTGTGCCTGTGTTCAAGAAGTGTCTATTTACATCTACTGTTGCTTTTAGCGGATGAATTATTTTGCTATTGACTTGTCTGAGATCCTTATATAGTCTGTATAGTAAGTCCTTGTCAGATATACAGCATGTAAAAAGATCCTCTCATTCTTGACGTTGTCTCTTCATCCTTATTGTTGCCTCTCTCATACAAAAACTTCGCAGCTTGATTGAAATCCAATTCGTCTATTTTTGCTTTTATTTCCTATGCGTTAGGGGTCTAGTCTGTAAACCCTTGCCAGTCCCAATGTCCTGAAGTATTTTTTCCTTTGTTTTCTTCTGCTAGTCTTGGTTTCAAGTCTCATATTTAGATGTTTCATATATTTGGAGTTTGTTTTTGTAAAGGTTAGAGGAATTTAGCTTCACTCTTCTGCATGTGAATATCCAATTTTCCTAACACTGTTTATTTTTGAAAAGCTACCCTTTTTCAAAGCATGTTCTTAGCACCTTTGTCAGGATCAATTGGCTATAAGATAAGTGAGTTTATGTCTAAGATCTCTCTTCTGTTCCACTGGTCTATTCACTGTTTTTATGCCAGTACCATGCTGTTTAACTTACTATCATTTTGTAATAATTTTACAATCAGGTAGTTCTATGCCTCCCGTTTAGTTCTTTTTGCTCAAGATCACTATGGCTATTAAGGATCATTTGTGGTGCCATATTTAGGATGTTCATCTCTAATTCGGGGAAGCATGTCATTAAGATTTTGGTAGAGATTGTATTAAGCCTGTATATCCCTTTGGTGAGTAAACACAGTTTAATGAGACTGATTCTTCCAGTCCATGGAAAGGAGATGTGTTTCTGTTTCTTTGTGTCCTCTTCAATTTCTTTCATCATTGATTTCCAGTTTTCATTGACGACTTTCAACTCTTTGGTTCAATTTATTCTCAAATACGTTAGTTTGCTTGTGTAGCTCTTTGAAATGGAAATGTTTTCTTGATTTCTTTTTCAGATAATTGATTCACTATTAGTGTACAAAAACATGACTTACTGAGTTCTGTACTTTGGCTTTATATTTTGCAACTTGCTAAGTTTAATAGCTCAAGCAACTTTTTGAGGGAGTGGTTTAATTTTCTTTAAGATCACTCCATTCGCCAACAGTGATAAGTTGACTTTCTCCTCTACAATTTGGATGCTGTTCATTTATTTTTCTTTGATAGCTAGTCCAAACAAGACTTCCAGCAATTTCTTGAATGAAAGCAGACATCTTTGTCTTGTTTCAAGATCTTGCAAAAAAATCTTCAGTTTTTCCTTATTGAGCATGATAGTAACTGAAGGCGTACATATAGCCTGAATTGTGGTGAGGGCCATTTAGCACTTCTCTTTTCTAAATTATTATAATGCATTGAATCACACATCCCCAGAATGAATCCCACTTAATCAAGGTAAATGATAGCTTTAATGTATTATTGGGTTCAATTTGCTAATAGGATGATTTTTCCATTTATGTTCATCAAGGATATTGGTCCATAGTCGTCGTCTTCCTTTTTTGTTTTCTTCTGTTTTGCTTTGGACCATGTGCTTGCCTTGTCCTGGTGGCAGCAAGATAAAGCAGGAATGGCTTATGCAGAATTCCCTCCTCTGCTATTTTTGAGAAATTTTGAGAAATTTTAAGAAAGATTGATGTTAATTCTTTAAAAGTCTAAGAGAATTCTTCAGTGAAGCCATCTGGTCCTGAACTTCTTTAATGAGATTTTTTAAATTACTGATTCAATCTCATTACCTGTTGTTGGTTTTTAATTATTTTATTTCCTTATGATTAAAACTCGGTAAGGTGTATCTCACCAAGAATTTGTTTATTTCTTTCAGGCTAATAAATCGGTTGCTATATAATTTTTCAGAGCAAATTTTTTAAAAGCTTTCTTTATTGTTATTGGGAAGGCAGATCTACAGAAAAGAGATATAGAAAGATCATCTGTCCACTTATTTACTCTCCCTGGAGGCCATAATAGGAACTGAACTAATCCAAACCCAGGAGACTGGAACTTTCTCTGGTACAGAGTCTCAAGGTTTTGGGGCATCCTCAGCTGCTTTCCCAGACCACAGCTGGGAGCTGATTGGGAACTGGAGCAGCCAGGACATGAACTTGTGCCCATATGGATTCCAGACATGCAAACAAAAGATTTAGCTACGAGGCTATCGTGCCAAGCTCTTTTCATAGCCAGTTTAGCAATCCTTTGTATTGTTTGTGACAGCTGTCATTCTACATATTTGAGTTATCTTTATTATACCGTTTATTGATTTTCTTGTCTTTTTAAAGAATTGGCTCTTTATTGATTTTTCATATTTTTCGGTTTTGATGTCACTTAGTTGTACTCTGGGTCTCCCACATGGGTGATAATAGCACAGGCAGTTGTACCATCTCCCATTGCTTTCCCAGGTACATCAGCACGGGACTGGATGGGAAGTGGAGCAGCTGAGGCAACTCATTTGCAATGCCAGTGTTGCAAGTGAGAGCTTAAGCTACTATGCCACCAAGCAAGGCCCCCACATCAATATTAAAGTCAAGTATCTTCCATTCAGATTCCACTATACACAACCCATAGTTAGTCTAACTGAGCAACTATTTCCCCCTCTGTAAAACTGATAATGTTGACAAGGTTAAATAAAATAATGTGTATAGAGCAGTACATCTAATCCATTTCAAAGAAAGTAAAGTCTGAGCTGAAGTGAAAATGATAGGCAGGCACTCAAATTGGTCCTACTGGGCAAGGCAGAGACTAAACCTGAAAATTCAAGTGGAGGTAGCTGTCAGGTGACCATTAGAGCCGTGGTTGGCAGCAGTGACAAGCTGAGGTGAGAGAGAAAAGGATGAGAGTGGGAAGAAGGTGGTGGGATCAACCTTTGGACCACAACATTAGCCTTCTCACAATTTTTCCTTGCTCTTCTTTTACCCCTCCACACTAGCCTAGGCCTTATCTAGGCAACTTGTTTAAATAGTTTCTGCCTCAGTTTTCTCGTCTGTAAGATCAAAAATTAATCTTCTATGAAGAGTAAATTAATTAACATTCATCAAGAGATTAGGTCAATGGCTGGCGCACCGCAAGTGATGAGCATTTGATGAAGATTCTTATTAGAATCATTAGCAGCACTGCTAATCGTGTTTCTCCTGATTGCCAGGGTACGGAACGATGACGGATGGCAGCTAAAGTTGTGCCCAGGTTGTTGAATTTGTGAATGTGTGTGTGCTTTGGAAAATAAGCAGTAGTGTTACAGCAATATGACAGAAATTATACATGTAATTGTAAATATGCTAGAGGCCATACGACAAAAGTAACATGCCACAGGTGAAAATAATTTTAGCACTGTTTTTTTTAACTTAATAAATCTGAAATACTATTTCAACACATGATCAACATAAACATTTTTAGTGAAATAGTTTATACAAATTTCATACTAAGTCTTCAAAAATTCAGTATATATTTTTTTAAAGAGCTAATTTATTTATTTGAAAGGCAGAGTGACAAGAAAAACAAAGATTTATTATCCATGGGTCACACCCCAGTAACCAAAACAGGGGACAGGGACAAGCAAAAAGTGGGGTCTTGGAACTCAATTCAGGTCTACTATCTGGGTGACAAGGACACAAGAAAGTGAACCACCACCTGCTGCTTCCCAAGATGCTCAATGTCAAGAAGCCAGATTGGAGCAAAGAGTAGGACACACACTCAGGTACTTGATGTGGGATGTGGGAGAGCCAACCTGTGTCTTCATCTCTAAGCCAAAATCCCCAACCATATCCACATCACATACCCAGAATCTCTTTTCCAGCAAGCACCCCCCTTTTAAGTGCTCCATAGCCACTAGTGAGTATAGATTATCAGAGTGGACAGGATAACTAGATAAATGAGATCAGAAGACAGACACAGGATACATCTGAAGGGAAAAAAAGGAAGAAACAGCTAACCAGATAAAGACAGAAACGGATAAGAGGCTTTCTGTAAGTGAATGATAACCCTGCCGCTGTTCCCCGTGATAAAACAGCATGTTGCCATCCTCTGCCAAACAGGATCCTGATTCCCGATCTGCAACGGGAGATTGAGAAACAGTTTGATGTTAAAGAAGATACCGTGGGCAGCCACAGCTATGCTAAATACAACAACTGGGACAAGGTACCTATAAAATGCTTGTGCTTCAAAGAAAAACATGACCTCAACCTTTGCTTTCATTTGCTGTAACTGCCCAAAACTTGTTTTATTCTTAAGATCATGGCTTGGACTGAAAAAATGGCACGCAAGCATCCCAAAATGGTCTCTCGCATTAAAATCGGATCTACTGTTGAAGACAATCCAATCTATGTCCTCAAGGTAATAATAGTTCAGAAACTATTGGTTCTTGTTTGAAAGTGAGTTTAAAAGTTAGCTTATACCACCACTGAGCTAATTCTCAGAAAACAAAGAACTCCAAATAGTTCAAAAATAGAATAAAAACACCAGGTGATTTTCAGGGGAATACTTTTTTTAAAAATCTGAAAAAACACTTGTCAAGACATCTCAGCAGAAAAACCAAGAGAGACACTTCATCCCACTGCTTTATTGAGAGTTTGTAATGTCCTTGTTGTATAAAACACTTGTCCACCTTTTGAATTCAATGAAACTGTTGCATGAATGAGCAAAAGTAAGCATCATGGGCTCAAGGGACCCAGAACAGTATCGTCTCAATGTCAAGTTGAAAGGCAATTCCTTCTTATAACACACAAGTTGACCATTCGCAGTCAACTACGCAAGCTTTTGTGCAAAGAAATGATTCCTAGAGCATCTCCTTGGTTACTAGGAAGCCTATTTTCATCCTGAACCCCCTATCCATTCACTGTCTTCAACCACTCAAAACAAATCAAAACTCTCTAAAATGATAGACCTTTAAATACGCCTCATTATTGCTCCTTTGCTCTCTAAACACAACATAAGGCCTTCTCCATGCCACGAGAAAATCTCCAGTACATGAAACCAGGAAAGAAAAGGGAAATGACTCGTTATTTTATAATCTATTTCTCAAAACATGTCAACATTAAAATAAGAAAAATAAGATTATGCTATTTTTTTTTAAATTCTAAAAGCCACTCTGACAATAAGAATGTTTGAGAGCTATCCAGTATAATGGGTGATGAATTATGTATGGACACTGAAGGACAGGTGGCTTGGACCTGTCTGAGACCAACACATGCGTAAATGGTTCCCCTGTGATAGACAGGGAGGGAATTGCTATGAGAATATGAATGAGCCATTGGGCGACAAGCGATCAGTGTGTGAGTTCGTGCAAAATAATGGCTTATGTTTATTTTTAAATAGATTGGGAAAAACGAGGGAAAAAGAAAGGCTATTTTTATGGACTGTGGCATTCATGCACGAGAATGGGTGTCCCCGGCATTCTGCCAGTGGTTTGTCTATCAGGTAAGTGAATCGGAACAGGAGTACTCACAGCCTCATCCACCTGTCAGGCCTGAAGTACCTCACTGAGCGGCGACACCCCCTCTAAGCAAGCGCAGTTCCACTTAACCAGGAGACCCACACTTGATGCTGTCAGGGAATAAATGCGCTGGCTATTACTCATTGCCGCAGCTTTTATAACATCGGCACCTCCCTTCAAACTTCTTGAACTCCAGCTGAGAGTTGACTAGACTCAAAACAGTTTCTTGGCTATAATTTGAAAGTTTTTCCAATGTTTGAATATGGGAAAGCTAAAAAAAAAGACCTCCATTTACAACTGCAAATTTCATGTTTCTTTGGTGAGTTTAAGATACAGACCATCTTATCCTTGGCCACATACGTACGTACTTAAAACTTTTTATATTTAGTATTCCTTTCCAGGTACAAAATAACTTTTTAAGGCAGAACTAGTTTATATGTGTATTATTCTCACTCTACTAATAATGTGTTCTGATTCCTGTTTTAATTTTCTTATGCTGTTAGCTTTTGCATACCTAACACACTGATGGTGTTGGGGTGACAATGATTTTCTAGGCATGATTATTTTCACCAAAAAGAACCTGTCCAAAGAAGTGACCTGTCCTCCGACTGCCTTAGCTCTCCTACCAAGGCCCCAGGGCTCCACGAAGGGACACATATGCACATCTGAAATCAATATAAATATCCCATGTCAGCCAAGATTAAAAATAAAATATAGGATCACAAGAAATCTCTAAGGCAGACCAGCCTTGTGGTAAGGCAAGCTAAGATGCCATGTGGAGTACCCACATCCCCTGGTTCAGGATGCCCTGGTTCAGCCTTGCCTCCTTTTCCAGTCCATATCCCTGTGAATGTGAACCCTAAAAGAGAGTAATGACTCACGTGCTTCATTGCCTGGCACATATGTGGGAGATCCTGTGGAGCTCCTGGCTCCTGGCTTCAGCCTGGCCCAGCCCTGACTGTTGTGGGTAATTGGAGCATAAACTTGGGGCTGGAAGATAGTATCACCTCTGTTTCCTCTATCCCTTTTAAAATAAAATAATGTCTTTATGTATTGATATAATATAGATGATATAAAAATTATATATATGTTATATGTATATAAATTATATATACATATATATATAATGCCATTGGTCTGACAATTATTTCTGTTTTACCCTGTAATCTGTGTGTATTATTTGAAGGAAAATATTGAGAGGATATATTTTTAAAATCATAGGGCCATGGGCCAATGACTCAAGAAATAAGTTATTACAATAGTTATTACAATTATAGCTACAATTCTTTACCCAGCAGCTGAACTTCACACAATAGCTTAATTTCTCTTACCTCTACAGGCAACCAAAAGTTATGGAAAAGACAGAATTATGACCAAACTTTTGGATCAAATGAATTTTTATGTTCTTCCAGTGTTTAATGTTGACGGATATATTTGGTCATGGACACAGGTACTGCTCAACAGTCCCTTATTGGTTTTAATCCACATTGATTGTCAAGCATTAATTTTTTATTAATATAAAGAGAACAGATTTTATGTAGATTGTAGATAAAATTCTGAGAATCTAATGATACTTCTGTTCATCCCTCCCTCTCTCCCTTTCTCCTCTTTATTTCCTTTCTTTTTGTCCTTAGGTATTTATTTTAAGGTTGGGCAACTGCTTCATACCAATTCAAAACAAAAATTTCTTTAAAATTCTATTTCAGACTGCATCAAGTAGCATTTCCTGGCTTGCAGATGTCCTTAAGTAATACCATATCTCTTCTACACAAGCTAATAACGTGGAATGGAATAGCACAACAATTATACAGGAAACGTGTGGTTATATGATATGGACATGTGTATTCTGACTGAGAATAAACATCGTTTGGGGTTAGGCCTCGTAGCACAGTAGGTGAAGCTGTTGCTTGGGGTGCCCTCCCCGCAAGTGCCTGGGATCAAGTCCTGCCTCTGCTACTGACCCAGGGTCATGTTAATGCCGGTGCCGGTGACAGCCCAAGGACCTGGGTTCCTGTCACCCATGTGGGACCCTTGGATGGAATTCCTGGCTCCTACTTTCAGCCTGGCCCTGGCAGGCTTTTGCAGACATGTTGGGAGTAAACCAGCAGTTGGAGAATCGCTTTCCCAAAAAGCTTTCCCACATCACTCTGCGTTTCAAATAAATGTAGCTTTAAATAAGAATAGACATTATTTAAACGCATGATAAACTCATTGTTTTCAAAGCAAAAAATCATTGTATTCCATCAGTTAGAAATAGAATCCAGATGAGCCATTATATGAAAAAATACAAGAGACAGATATCTTTGCCTTTTTGCCAGATGTTTTATTGCCCTGCTGTTGCTAAATAAAATTAGTCTGAATTTCCAGATACATATCACATCAAGTTCTTTTCTGAAAATTTGATCCAGCAGTCACAAGTTTGTTTTTTATCTGAATTTATAAATGATGAAAATTTAACAAAATTATAATTAATATGAGCAATTTCTGAGCATTGTTGATCATTTTCTAATTAGAGACTTAACCAATGGTTTTTAAAGCTAAGTGAGTTATGTCAAGACCTAAAAATATTACTATTAAAATCCATGTTTTTGAAAACATGACAAATTCTAAGAAAATATTTTTTCTTCCTGTTAAAGGGCTTCTATATAACTGGATGGATTTTAAATAAAGCTTTCAGTAACTGCACAGGGAGAGTGTGAGATGATCAATTTGAAAAGTACAAACTGATCATGGGTTAACACTTCTATGATTTAATCTGGCAGGACCGCATGTGGAGAAAAAATCGTTCTAAGAACCCAAATTCCAACTGCACTGGAACTGACCTCAACCGGAACTTTAATATCTCGTGGAATGGTGAGTGGCTGACACAGTCTCCTGGAAAGTTGTTGGAACACTGATACACCAAATTTAAGTAAAGCACCAATTTGTTTTGGTAAAATAAGGTATTCCCGGAGTATTAATTTTCACAAAATGGAAGATAATTGTTATTACTACTGAGGGGCCATGAATGGTTCATTGCAGAAGGATGTGTGAAAGAGAGAGGGCTGCTGACCCAAAATAACATATGTAGCTTACTAAAAATCAGGCATTATCCAGATGCACACAAATTCAGATAATCTAAAGAGATAGCTCAGGCATATCTTCTTCCTGGTCTGATAAATATTGAGAACCCAAAGAGGTGCTGTGTCACAGAAGATTAAACCACTGCTTGCAATACCAGCGTCCCACATCAGAGCTCTATTTCCTGGCTGCTACAGTTTCAACAGCACCCTGATGAAGTGCCAGGCAAAGCAACAGATGGTGTGTTTCAGCCTCTGCACCATCCATGGGAGATGTGGATGGAGTCCCGAACTTCCAGCTTTGGTATGACCTAGCCCTGGCTGTTGGGGTCATCTGGAAAGTGAACGAGCAGGTGCAAGATTCTCTTACTCTCTTTGTCAGTCTGACCTTCAGATAAGTAAATCTAAGTTTTGCTAAACTTTAGAAAACAGATGTTAAAATCAATGTCCGTGGCAGGTATCACATGTTTAGCAAACAGAAATATCTCAGGCAAAGAAACTGTAAAGGCAATGCAAAGCCGAGGAGAGACCCAACACTGCAGCTGTTGGTGCGGCAAGGTCTTAGCTCACCATCGCCTACCCTCAAGGGGATATTACCACTGCTCCTTGTTGTGTTGAAAATACTGTTTCAGTTTTTTACCACTATTCTTTCATAACAGATATGACAATAATTGCAGGTGTGCCTAACTGAAAAAATTTTTTATGAAACTGGCAGAACATTTGGTCTGCGAGAAGCTAACTTAACATCAGTTCCCAGGCAATGAGAGCCAGAGTTGAATTGGAACCGGGTCTGTCTGCTCCAACTCCTAGGTAGCTTCCTCTAAAAAACTCATTCCTGGGCCCTACAAAAGGAAGGGAAATGAACACTTCAGTGGGCTAAGTCTGTTACCAACTGGAGTGTGTGGACAGAGTTGCTGTGCAGTAGCTGTGACAAGAGAAACTTTGAGGCAGCCCTGTCAAGACGAGCAGCCAAATGTTTTAAAGTTGTTTTAGAGTCTGTGTTAGGAGAGGCAGAGCCTGGCGTGAATGGGAGCAGATTATAATCTCATCCACTGTGTCTTCTGCAGCTTTTCCTAGTACCGATAACCCTTGTAAAAGTATCTACCGGGGCCCTGCACCAGAGTCTGAGAAAGAGACAAAAGCTGTTGCTGACTTCATCCGAAGCCACCTGAACTCTATCCAGGCTTATCTCACCTTCCACTCATATTCCCAGATGCTGTTGTTTCCTTACGGGTTTACATCAAAACTGCCACCTAACCACAAAGACCTGGTAGGTACAAAGAGACGTGAGTTTATTATGGACACCATGGTTGTCTTTTGATCTGTTCATTAACACTTGGGTGATGTTGAAAAAAGTTCACATAGTAATGACAAAGAAAAGAACTAACAAAGCTTGTCTCAGAGTTAAAACCATGATTTTTAGATTTAAAAAATACTAGCAATACAATCTTTCAATATGATGCTGAGAAAAATTTAGACAAAATGTCTAGATCTGTTGCCACCCAGCTCCTGGTATCTTAGTGTCTACTGTGGATCCTCCTCTGACTTCATACACAGCAAATCTCTAAAGAAAAGCAAAGACAGGTGCAAATTCTACCCCCAGACTCCTGATTTGAGAAGATCCACTGTATCCTTATCCTCCTGATCAACTTCTAATTGACTTCAATTTTTGTACTATCTGAAAAAAATAAAATTGTAAGTGTTTGTATAGTTTCTGAATTCAGGATAAACTTCTTTCAAAACTACATTCCTTTCTATAAAACAGATCTAAACATGTGAACTTTAAAAAATCATAAGCCCTCCTACCGGTTCAGTGACAGTGTAGATGAGTGACTAAAGAAGAAATGTTTTGAATTAGGAGATGAAACACAGGAAAAAAGCCCCCCAGATACCAGAGTGGTCGGCAATAAATCATATCCAGTGAAAGGTGTGGTTAAGTACTAGTCTACGCAATTAAGATGTTTTGCTTAAAACGAAGTCACAGGTTTCATTTCCACTTTAGTCAACTGCATTCACCACGACAAAATTTAGTTATATTTCTATCAGAGACTTGAATCAGTCATTAAAACTGTATAGGTTCAAGGGCATTCCAAAAGCAGATACTTGGCCTAGCAGCTGACAGGCCCACTTCCTTTATCAGGCTGTCTGAGTTCAATTCTTTCTCCCGCTTTTGATACCTTTCTCGGCCAGGCAGGTCCTGGAAGGCAGCAGTTTTGGCTCAAGTCCTCGGATGCCCATCTCTCATGGAGAAGGCCTGAATTGTAATCGAAGTCATTATTGACATCTACAGAGTGAGCCACACCGGATGAGAGCACACTCTCTCTGTTTCTCTTCCTCGCTGTTTCTTGATTTCTCTGTCTCTCTGCTTCTCAAATAAATTTTTTTAGTTAAAAAAGGTTTTAGATAGGGCCACGCCAATGGCTCAACTGGCTAATCCTCTGCTTGCAAGTATCAGAATCCCAGTTGGGCACCAGTTGGAGTCCCCTCTGCTCCATTTCCCATCCAACTCCCTGCTTATGGCCTGGGAAAGAATTTACAGTTAAAGAATGTATAGTTAAAATAATTTATAGTTAAAGGAAAAACACAGGAAAATGAGCAATGGCTTTATCATTTTTGTACATCATTTAATTTTCATTGAGAAGAGTTTTTACAATGATAACATATCTTACTAAAAATAAGTTTCCTCATTTAACTGTTATAGTTTTGATCTTTAAATGACAAACAAGGAGAGCCAGTGCAGTGACTCCCAGGCTAATCCTCTGTTTGCAAGTGTCAGGATCCCATACAGGCACTGGTTCTAGTCCTTGCTGTTCCACATCCCATCCAGCTCCCTGCTTGTAGTCTGGGAAAGCTCTAGTCCTTGAGCTCCTGCAACCCATGTGGGAGACCCAGAAAGAAGAAGCTCCTGGCTCCTAACTTTGGATCGGCTCAGCTCCAGCTGTCATAGCAGTTTGGGGAGTGAATTGGCAGATGGAAGATTCTCTGTCTCTCTCTCTCTCTTTCCCCATATCTCCTCACTACTAATCTGCCCCTCCAATAAAAACAAGGAAAATATTTTAAAATAAATAAATAAAATAAATGCTAAATAACCAGTAAAATTGACTTTTTTTAAAAAAAACCACTCTATAAGGCCACGTAGAGGTATTAACTATACCCCGTGTACTGCAAATGATGCAAGTATTTACATGGTGTTCTCTTTTCCCACTCTAACCTCCCTCCTCTCTAGGCCAAGGTTGCAAAAATGGGCACCGAAGCTCTGTCAACTCTATATGAAACCCGCTACATCTACGGCCCAATAGCATCAATACTTTGTAAGTTTTTCCTGTTAGGTATTGTATTCTTTGCTCTGTGACCTCTTTTTTTTATCAATAGTTTTATTATCATATTTGCAAATTAGAATTAAACATCTAAAATTGCTCATTTGAACTCTAGATCTCATAGAAAATTCTGGGTCTATTGGAATTTTTTCCCTTTTTTTAAGATTTTATTGCTATTTTTTATTGGAAAAGCAGATATACAGACAGGAGAAGATACAGACAGAAAATAAGCTTCCGTCTGCTGCTCTGCTCCACAAGTAGCTGCAATGGCCAAAGCTGAACCAACCCAAAGCCAGGAGCTTCCTCCAATTCACCTACGTGGGTCCAGGGTCCCAAGGCATTGGGCCGTCCTCCATTGCTTTCCCAGGCTACAAGCAGGGAGCTGGATGGGAAGCGGAGCAACTGGGCTACCAGCCAGCACCCATTTGGGATCTTGGCGGATGCAAGGCAAGATTTTAGCTATTAGGTTATCTCACTGGCCCAGAGTTCTTTCTTTGGAGTAAGACTTGACCAAGAGCAAATTACACCTGTCTTTTACAACATTACAATGCCCACATAAATTACTAAGTTAAGAAAAGTTTATAGTTTAATTAATCTATGTCCCATCCCCTACCTCCACCAATATCTATACTCTCATTAACTATCAAAACAATGTAGGGAGAGAGTCTACATCATTTTTTTTTAATGTCAGATATACAGAGAGGAAGACCTTCCATCTGTTGATTCACGCCCCAAGTGACCACAGTGGCCAGAGCTAAGCTGATCTGAAGCCACAAGCCTGGAGCCTCTGTCGGGTCTCTCACATGGGTGCAGGGTTCCAAGCCTTTGGACCATCCTCAACTGCTTTCCAGGGCCACAAGCAGGGAGCTTGGTGGGAAGCGAGGCTGCCAGGATTAGAACCAGAGCCCGTACAGGATCCCAGCATGTGCGAAGCAAGGACTTTAACCACTAGGCTACTGTGCAGGGCCCATCCTACACCACTTTTATTAAACGATTTAGCTTGAACTATACTCTTCTTTGGCATTGTCCTCACGCAAATGCAGTCTTTTCCCTAAATCCTGGTAGGAAGTGTGTGTACAATCAGGTCCAACCATTTGTTTATATGGAACCAGTTTCTGGTTCCTCTCACACATCCCTTCCCATTGTGCTCAACTGAAATCCACATGGTGGACTAAAAACGTGTATCACAAGGTTCTTGATTGATTGCGTTTGCTTCTTGTTCTTTCCTATTGGGATTTCTTTGTGTTTCTGAACTATTGACTTAGATTTCTTGGTCTTGATATTCTTGTCTCTTATTCTCTACACAAGGAACCAACACTCTGTGTAAATGACCACGTAGTAAATCATTTTGGCTTTGCTGAAGGGAACAGCTTCTGTTGCAGCTACTCAATGGCGGCACTGTGGATTGAAAGCAGTCAAGGACAGTGAGTTGACCAATAGACATGGCTGCCTGCCAATAAAATCCCATTCACAAACATAGGAAATCGGCCATAGTTTGTACAGAATGAACAGTATGTGTAATTGTTTGGGTATTTTTTTTTCTTACAAGTTAGGCAATGTGTCTAGACCTTGGCTTTCATATTCTCAATTAATCTTCATAAAAACCACATAGCACTATTTCCCAGCTGCTGGCAACTGCTAACGTTGGGACTCAACTGCACATTTCAAATAGAAGTCTATGGTCTTCCATTGTGCACGTAACTCTCTCACTTGGCTGGGAAGCTGCCATCATCAGGCTTTTCTGGATTGAAGCAATAATAGCAGCAAAAACTATTCATTACTTCTCACCAAAAAACATTAATTCAGACCTTGGTTAGAGAGAGCATTTCTCTCTTTACGGCAAACCCCCATCATCTTTAGTTTGGGATCATTTTAACAAAAATTATCTCTTTTTCATAAACAAGTCTAATCTTTCATTCCGAGTACCAAACATTACACAAGATTTCTGATGAAATCATTTCCAAAACCTTAATTTTGCAACCAAAACGAACTTCCTCTAAAGAACAAACCATAATTCAGTCTACTGGGGCAGACATTGCAGTACAGTGAGCAAAGCCGCTGCTTGCACCAATGGCATCCCATATCAGTGCCATTTCAAGGCATGGCTGCTCTACTTCCCATCCAGCTCTCTGCTAACATGCCAGGAAAGGCAGTGGAGAATGACCCAAGTATCTAGGCCCCTGCACCCACATGGGAAACTCAGCTGGAATTTCTGGTTCCTGGTTTTCATTTGGCTTTGCTGTGAACTCTTCAGCCATCTGAGGAGTGAACCAGTAAATGAAAGAAATCTCTCTCTCTCTCTCTCTCTCTCTCTCTCTCTCTCTGTGTGTGTGTGTGTGTGTGTGTCCCTTTTTCTCTGTAATTCTGCCTTTCAAGTAAAAATAAAATAAATCTTTTAAAAGAAGTATTAGGATTAGGGAAGAATTTTCTCTTTTACACTGGGCCACAGCAGCTTGACAAATGCTTGACATTTCTAGGAATGACTGCTTTAATACTGAATTTGATTGAATGTTAATCAAACATGCATGAGAAGCAGAGGGGAGTAAAGTGGTTTAACTTGGTAAGAATACAAAATAAATGTACCCCCATGATTAAAGTTGAGTTGTTCCAATAGCCTGACACTTAATAAGTCTCAAGATTTAGGGGAAGTCATTTGTATTAGCCAGTAGTTGCCTTTCTTTGCTTTGCTGAAGATAATAGAAAAGGGATAGAGGGAGACTTTTCAAACTTAAATCATGGAAAGATCTCTGGCCTTCAGAAAACAATAAATATAAATTTGCAATTTTAAACCTAGGAGAAAAAGCTATTGGGTTAGTTACTAATACTTTTTAAGATTTATTTTATTTTTATTTAAGTTATGAAAAAGGAAAGACAGAGATAGAGCTTTCCCATCTGTTGGGTTTTTTTCTCAAATGGCTTCCAAGAGGGATCCAGCTGGAGTTGGATGGATCCAAAGGCAGAAGCCAAGAGCCTCTTCCAGGTGCCCACATGGGTGCAGGAGCCAAATGATTTGAGCCCAACTCTGCTGCTTTTCCACATCATTAGCAAGAAGCTGGATGAGAATGGAACAGCCTTGACTCCAGCAGGAGCCATATGGGATGCTGGTGCAATACGCCTAGCCCACTACTTCCCAGTGCCAGCCCCTAAATGATATATTTTGAAACCTGGTGAAAACCTAGCACCTGACAGAAACCATGACTTTAAATCCAATTTCCTATTGAATCATGGAAGAGCTTCTAAAATACATGGATGATCAGACCCCATTCTGGGGTTCTGTTGTTCTCAGGGGGGTAGAGCCCAGACACTCTCACTTTTATAAGTAGCCAACGGGAGGGGTGGGCATTTAGCCTGGTGGCTAATTTGCCCAGATTCCACATAAAAATACCTGGTTCAACTCCTGACTCCAGCATCCTCTCCTTGCAGATCCTGAGAGGAAAATGTGATGATTCAAGTATTTGGGCCCCAGCCACCCAAGCGAGAGACCTGGACTGAATTCCAGGCTCTGTGCTTTGGCTGGCCCAGCCGTACCCACTGCAGATATTTGGGGTTTGAAGCAATAGAAGAAAGATCTCTTTATGCCTCTCTGCCTTTTAAATAAAATAAAAATAATTGAAGAAAAATCTTTTAAATTATCAGTCCACTAAGAAGACATCTTTAATGTGTGCACTCCAATCTTACCTGTAATACTACTGCCAATAACTTCAAGCTTCATTTCTCTCAAATCTTTCTGAGTGATTGGAGCTAAATACATGCTTTAGTCTCCCTTTACTGGATCTTTTCCCTAGCCAAAGCCTCTCTGAGTTTGTCTTCCTGTTAACACCAATTTTTTTTTAAGCACCTAGATTTAAATTTTAATCATGTTTATCAAATTCTGTGCCATTTCCATTCCACTGTTTGTTACATGGAGCCCATCAGTTCTGCTTTCAATGTGATGACCAATCCCTGGTCCATCTTTCACTTGATAAAACGTCCTAACCGGGACAATAATGTGGCAGAGCTGGTTAAGCCACTTATTATCAGACCACAGCTACTCCACTTCCAATTCTACTTCCTGCTAGTGTATCTGGAAAGGCAGTAGAATACAATCCAAGTACATAAACTCCTGCCAGCCATGGGAGACCAGCAAGGAGCTCCTGGATCCTGGCTTTAGCCTGGCTCAAACGTGGCTGTTACAGTGGGATGTAAACCAGAAAATAAAAAATCTGTGTGTGTGTGTGTGTGCATTATTTTGCCTTTAATATAAATAAATAATTGCTTTTTCAAAACTTGTGAACTAGTATACTCATTCCTATTCAGGTTAGCCATCCTAAAGTGCTGAAGTGTTTTTAATCTCCCTCCAAACAAAATCTCAGCTCCCTTTAAGTCTGACTTAAAAGGTTTGTCAGTTTGCCCTTACAAACTCTCATTTGATTCCTCTACTTCAACCCAACTAGATCTCACTGGGTTCTTAGACAGCCTTCATGCTTTCCTTGCAACTCTGGAACCAGAATGTCTTTCTCCATCTCCATCTGGGAAAATGCCACTTTTCCTTAAGTCTTGTCCTCAAATTGCACCTTCATGATGGAGGCAGTATTAGAGTAAGAAATGAGCACAAAATGCCAGCCTCCTTAGCAGGTGTAGTCTTTTTCCCTTCCAATCTTCTGAAACTTTTGTTGAATATTTTATTCCTACAGAACTTAATGGACTCTGTTCTGAGCCTTTTAGGCTGCACTTCAGCATCTCTCCCTTAAGTTGTAAATTCTAGAAGACACTTCTAACATCTTCCTCTGCACCACTCACCCTCTCCAGTGCCAGGTCAAGTGTATGGCACAGACTGAAAGCTTAGTAAATTATTTGTTGAACAACTCAAGAGCCAATTTTTCCACCAAAGTATTCCTCCCTTCCCTTGTACCACTCTTCCTTCCTTCTTTCTTTTTTATCACAGTTGTGGATTCTTACCTTTCAAACATAGAATATTAATGCCAGTTAACTCCTGATTTATCCCAAAACACAAACAATTCTGTGTGCCAATAACCCTTTTCTATTATATAAAGCGAACTACCTGACATGCGTTTGTAGTGTGTGAATGCGCTTACATAGTAAATAACTTCTAGATGTGTGTGTATAATCCCGATCTTTCACTAACACTATGTTCAGTAAAATTTCTTGCAATCTAACATGGAAATTTAAATTTGGAGTTTAAATATTTTCTTAGCAAAAACCGATGTCAGCATTCTTGCTCTTTTAGGCATAAAATCAGTTTGCCCTAACAACTGATTAGCAGTAAATTTAATGTTTTAATCTTGTACATGTGTCTGTATGGATATTCCTTAGTTCTTTGAACCACCAGTGACTCCTTGTCCTTTACTTTCCTCGGCTGCTGGACTTTGCTCACAGCGCCTCAGTCTGGAAGCACATACACCTAGGAAACAGTTTATTCCTGATTCAACCAAAATGCAGTTTATTTAAGTGCATCACAACTTTAAAGTGGATGTTGGGTTCTAAAATCATGATGATGTTTATTATTTACTCTATTCTACTAGACCACTCCTCACATTCAATACTGCAAATTAACTACTCCCATCGTTATTTTTGGCTAACTTTATAACCTGTGATTTCCATTTTAGGAAAAGTGCTAGCTTTATCTCTAATTAAAAATTGGCTGCTTCTGTTTTGCAGACCCAACATCAGGCAACTCTTTAGACTGGGCTTACAAGATGGGCATCAAATACACATTTGCCTTTGAGCTCCGAGACAGAGAAAGATTCGGTTTTCTCCTTCCAGAATCTCAACTGAAACCAACCTGTAAAGAGACCATGCTCGCTGTCAAACTCATTGCCAAGTATGTCCTCAAGCATGCCACCTAGAGACCTGCCCTCACACTGGATAAGCCAAGTCATCCCTGCTGTCCCTTCTGCCCACTCATCCATGTCCACAGGACACAGCTTTCATGTCACCAGAACAGGCCTCTCTAGCTCACTGGTATCCTGTGTGACTTCTTCCCTTGAGTATGCTCAGCAGCAGCTTAACAAACCAGCATGAACTGATAGCTTTTAACTGCCCTTCTTTGCTCCAAATGAATTCTGATCCAGGAAGAGAACATTACTTCCATTATTTTTGAAAGATGATGCAGTATCTCTAAAACTAGGTTTCCCAGAAATCACATTTCATCAGAATCCTCTAATTCTCCAGGAACAGAGTCTCACCATGTAGCTTCTTCGTGCCATATGCTAATGCAGTAACAACTAATGGGCACCACTATACTTTAAAATGCATATGTAGACTTACATATCAATAAAAAATGAAATAAATATGCAAAGGCGCATCTCCTGTTTTTGATCAACTACATTCTCTACATTTGTCTGCTAGTTAATAAAAATGAATGCCTCTCCAGCAATCCAGAACTCTTGAACTATCAAAACTGCTTGAGCAGGGCCCTCGGAGCATGCCTCACATCAGGGACCTGGGATGGGTGGGAGGCTGGGTGGGTGGGGCTTCTCCCTTTGTTTCTCCCCCAACCCCAGATACAGGAGGAGAAAAAGTGATGATACTAGTGTGGAAACAATACTATTACCCACTTTCCTGTAGCCCTTGACCCTTTGTACCTTAATCAACTAAGTAAGATTATTAAAAAAGAAAAAAAGAAGAAAAAAAAAAAGAATGCCTCTCACCTAAGCTGTTAACTACAAAGAAGTTATCCGGGCCCAGCGGCATGGCCTCGCGGCTAAAATCCTGCCTTGAATGCCCCGGGATCCCATATGGGTGCTGGTTCTAATCCCGGCAGCTCCACTTCCCATCCAGCTCCCTGCCTGTGGCCTGGAAAAGCAGTCAAGGACGGCCCAAAGCTCTGGGACCCTGCACCCGTGTGGGATACACGGAAGAGGTTCCCAGTTCCCGGCTTCAGTTGCGGTCACTAGGGGAGTGAATCATCGGACAGAAGATCTTCCTCTCTCTCTCCTCCTCTCTGTATATCTGACTTTGTAATAAAAACAAATAAATCTTTTAAAAAAAAAGAAAGAAGTTATCCAACTTTTTTAAAATGTCATTTGCCTAAATATATATATTTTTTCTTTCCTAGCAGGAAATAAGAGACTGTATACAGATGGGTCTCAGAGTGTTAAACAACCAAACTAGTTCTCATCAACAGAATGTAGACTAGGTTCAAAACAGACTGTGATCCAAGGAAACTACCTACTGAAAAATCTCTGGGCAAGTGCAAACACAGCCAAGACAATCCGGTCCGCTGTAGCACCTGTGTCCTGATGCATGGGGAAGAAGGCTGGCAATTATTACAGGTAGAGGAGAGAAAAGTCTGCTGGCCAAAGGCAACTTTGTTCGTTTCCTGTTGTCTTTGTCCTACTTTTTAAGACGATGTTACCAAAGCCTGGGCCCCAACATCCATCCCTCCGTGTCTGATTAGTTAAACTACAACAGTGCTGTGTACATTCAGGAAATCCAGAACAGGTAATCTCAGCACACGCCTTGCAAAAACTTGAGGGACACATCGACAGCTCCTTGATTTGACCAAAACGTACTTCCCAGAATACCCTTGGGTACTGTCATTGAGAATCCTGAAAGGCCCTTGAACTTGTCCATAAGTAACTGGGGACCTTTCTTGATGAATTATGTACGGACACAAGAAGTATGCATCAAACCTACAAGGTGATGGTGTGTATGACAGCCATGAGGTACGCAAAAGTTCCCCTAGCAAATCACACACACACACACACACACACACACACACACACACACACACACACACACACATATATAAATATTTAACTTCCCAGTCTGGTTCAGAACATAAGAGTGTAAATTTTTTCCATCCATGGGAATGCAAAATTTTTATACACACTCATACTTACTCACCTGAGAAAGAGGTGGACTAAACTCTCACCCTAAAATTCATGTAAATATCTCTACCCCCACTGGGACTTAGGGTGAAGGAGAGAGAGAGATGATCTCAATTTCTCAGTATTATCCTGCGTCCATCCAACATTCAATTTACAAAAGACATACATTTTACACACCATTTGTCTGAGATATTATGTACTTAAATATTTCTTTTTCTTGATGAGAAAAAAAATTACCTGAATGGCTGAATGCCGAAAACAGCAACAAGGCCATTTCTTATGCTAATTGGATAGTCTCTGATTGGCACCCCAACTGTTCCGTTGCTTTGATTTTGTTGGGATCCCATATGGACACTAGTTCCCATTCAGCTCCCTGCCTGTGGCCTGGGAAAGCAGTCGAGGACGGCCTAAGGCCTTGGAACCCTGCACCCACATGGGAGACCCAGAAGAAGCTCCTTGCTCCTAGCGTTTAGATCGGTTCCGCTTTGGCCATTTTGGCTACTTGGTGAGTGAATCAGCAGATAGAAGATCCTTCTCACTGTCTTCCTTCCTCTCTGTATATCTGACTTTCCAATAAAAATAAATATACCTTTAAAAAAAAAAGGTGCCAGTTGGAATGTCTGTGATCATGAGTGCCCATGTGTGATGTGTAACTCCAGCTCCTGACTCCAGTGTAATCCTGGAAGGCGGTAGTGATAGCCCAGGTAATTGAGTCCCTGCAACCCATGTGGGAAACAGCTTGAGTTCATCCAGCCCCAGCCCCAACCAAAGCTGGCTGGAAGGTCTCTGCCACCTGTCTCCTTTCCCTAACCCCTCCTTGCTCTGTCTCCAGAGTCTTCTAAAAATACATGGACAATGTGTATTCGGAAGAAATCATACATGAAACAACACAAATCAGCAGCAGGAAACAATTTCAGCTCAACGCTAGTTTATTTGAGCATCTACAAGCAGTGGAATCCAGAAATTAGGCCTGGCCACATACTGCTCCTGAAAATTGATCCCCTCTGCCTCTACCCTTCCCTGTATCTTCATTCCATCTTCCTCAGGAATAGATCTTCCTTGTTTTGAACTAGGTGCATCTTTCAAAACTCTCTTTCGAGGCTCTCTTAACAATAGAATTACTGTTAGACGGTTCTAGCCTGAAATATCACACAATGCTATCTAACTCAATGAAGCGGGCAAGGAAGAAATATTCTATCACCTAGCAAGGAAAAACCTTGAGAAAATAACAGCAAGTTGAGATGTCCTCTGCTTGCAGAAGGATGCCTCGTCATCATTCAAATGATGACTTGCAGAAAATTATTAGTGGAACTCAAATTAAGGGACACAAATACTTGGGCTTTCCTAAGCTAGGGTATTTCACTGTGTAAAAACACATGAAAAGAACAGTTTCTAAACAGTGAGATTAGCGTGAATACCGGGCAATATTTCAATGATTATACCTTTCTATTTCTTTCTCGTTTTTAACACAATTCTGTTTCATGATTAACATATCAAGGCTCTTTTCTATAATGAGTCATAATGGTACCTTGAAAATTTCGGCGGCATATAGGCTACTGTCAGAATTTCCCTAGGCAGAGCTTTTGGGAGACTAGCTTGCATTTCATTGTCACAAAATCCATTATGCCAGGACAGATCTCAGGCTGCCTGAGTAATATCTATCTGAGAGTTATAATTTTGTCATAAAAATTTACTCTCACATGAACTTAGCATAAAAGGTCTCCGTCCAGGAAAAAAAAAAGGAATTGAAATGGATATATTATCACTTGAACTGCTTTTCTGCACACTTATCCTTCAATTACAAGCCTTAAGTTCACTGGTGTCAAGAGAGGTTAAACCAGAAAAAAACGTAAAACAATTTTTGAAATATGTGAAGGAAATTTGACACTTAACGTTCCAAATGCGTTATTATTGCCATGGTATCACTGAAGTGTGCTAGCAGTTCATTTTACAGTGTGGGTTAGAGGCTTAAAAGACGGCTTGTGAAACAAAGAAAAAATCCATATGTATCAGTTCATATACAAAATAATTTACCAGGGCTTTTACCAAAAGTTCCACTTTACACAACTTGCATTTCAACAAGTAATTAAATTGTAATGGGGCAAAGAGGGGGGGAGGTGAGAAGGGCAAATTTTGAGCATTGTAATTACACTGGCAGAAATGAGCATAAGAAATGCAACATTTGCATACTACTGGATGACACAAAATTGCCCTCACGTGAAGATCTGCATCTCATCACGAGTTTATAAGACTCAGTTGGAGAAGGTTATTCTTATGCCCATTTTTACCATAAGACCTGTAGTTCACAGTACAACCATGGCTCACATATGTAAAGCTGAAAATTGAAAGCTAGACCTTTACACTTTGAAATTCCAGTTTAAATCAAACTGTCCAATGGTTATTGGTTCTCTACGTGGCAGAGAGAGAGAGAGAGACAGACAGAGAAAGAGACAGAGAGAGAATGAAATCATCTTACATGCAAGTCACTGCTGTAGGCTTAAGATTCTTGATGATGATGACACATCAGATGCTACTGTGGCAGGTGCAGGGTAGGGTGCAGTGAAATCTCCAGAGAGGCTGTGACACCAGATTGCTGAGGCCCAAGCCCAGAGTTTCTGATGTGATAGGTCAGGGCTGGGGCTGAAAACTCATGTGTTTACAAGTTCTTAGTGATATGGATGCTGGCGTTCCAGGCAACACATTTTGAGAATCAACAGTCCAGAACACTTCTAAAATTCTCTCCTATTTTTTCAATTGTTGTTTTTAAAATAATTGTAGTGCTATTTATGCACTGTGTCATTCATCTGCCAACAATAATTTACTCATGTGCTTTATTTTAATTAAAGTTACATGCAAATCAAATAGATAAATATGGGGCAGGATTTTAGTACAAGGGCGATAGTACCACTTGTGACATCACATTCCATAACAAAGTGCCTGAGTTGGATTCCCAGGTCAGTTTCAGTTCTAGCACAGCAGGCGATGGCCAGGTGCCTACCACCCACCCACCCGGGAGACCTGGATTAACTATTCGGAACCTGGTGTTGGCCTGGCCCAGTTCCAGCTCTTGAGAAAATATGAGGAATGAACCAGCAGATGAAGACCCCTGCCTTTCAAATAAGTGGGAAAAAATCAAAACAGGAAGGAAAATATTACCATTCTAATTCTTCTGCAAAAATGTTTGTAAATAATCTCTTTCTTTGTCTTTTCCTCTGTCTGCCATTTTGGCTTTCAAATAAATATTACAGACCTTTTAAAAACATTTTAAATTTGTAAAGAAAATCCAGGTGCTTAAACACAGATTTTTGTATTATAAATCCATTGCACATTAAAATCATCCATAAATATATAGGAATAAGGATCTCTACTCTGATATTTACTGATTCTATATATTGTAACAACTATTATGAATTGACTTTATTATTCATATTTATATTTTATGCACTGCATTTATTGAAATTTAACATATTTTAACTTGTAAGTGAAATACTGTGTCCAAATTCTTTTTCTTTCTGTTTTATTTTTAATTTTGTGGTATAATTCCATATGCTCTGGGATTTCACCTACCCCCTCCCGAAGTTGTCTCCCACAAACTTATTTTCCCCATATTATTACAATAGTATAATACTTCATAAGCAATCATAAGTCCCTCAATATGCTATGTAAGTGTGCCCTGACATTGCTGGTACGGAAAATGTCAGACAGTCCAGCATCCTAGTGTCAAGATGTATCCAACAGTTTCATTGGGAGTCTGTCTTTGATTTGGAAGTAGAGATGCATACTGCTTTGTATCTTCACAACTGGATATGATAGTCTCTATTACACCATCACTACCCATTCCCTTAAATGAAACAAGGAGAGGCAGAAAGATCTTTCGTCCTCTTGTTCACTCCTCAAATGGCCACATGGCCAGAGCTGGGCTGATCCAAAGCCAGGAGTCCGGAGCTTCTTTTTTTTTTTTGCCTCCCATATGGCAGGCAGGGACCCAAGGAGTTAGGCCCTCCTCCACTGCTTTCCTAAGACCTTTGCAGAGGGCTGGATCTGTGAGGCAGCTGAGACTTGAACCAACACCCACATGGGATGCCAGCATCGTAGGCAGAAGTTTAGCCTGTAATTTCATGGCATCATCCCCCAAATTCAGTTCTGGAATATTAAAAGTGTACTCTGCCAAGGCTTGGGTTCACTCTGAGTGCATGAAGTTGAGGAAACCCTCTGATTTGGAAAACATTGTAAAAATTCTTTGGCAGTGAATAGCAGCTTTCTTAATAAGAAAACTGAGCACATTCTTTGAGAACATGTGTTAGGTATTTGCAGAATTGACTACATTTGAAGAGTAAGGAGTGAATCCCATCTTATCCAACTCTTCAGCTGGTACAGGGACAGGGCAGTAGGGTCATCTGAAGGCACTTCTATGGGCAGGCATCTCTGACATTGCCACTAGACAAAGCTCAATTAAGTCTGCTCAAATCAATCTATCACTCAAAGATCCAGAAACAAAGAAAAAAGAAAGAATGTGTATTGAGTCATCTGGCAGAAGACTAGAAAAAACGATCAAGAATAAAAAAAGTAACAAATCAGTTCTTCCTTTTTTCTCCCTACACCTCCCCTGTCCCCCAGAATTACCTAAAAACTTCTCTAATCTCAACAGAAATCAAAAGCCCAGTGTGTTTCACCACAGAGAGCAGGTGTTCAAGAGGGCCTCCAGTCTGGGCAGCCTTATTATTCTGGCATGTTGAGCATAATCCACAGGGACATAGTTGTCTAACAAAAGAAGTCTATAAGGTAAAGATCCTTCTGTTCCTTTGTCTTTCTCTAAACTGATTATGTTTCTCATACAATGATTGCAAGACTAAGAATACAGGAAGGACAGGTGAATACACAGCAGATGTGACAGAGTGTGCAAGGGTGTTGAGGTCAGTTAGAGGCAGCTTTGCACAGAGTCTTTGCACTGACTGGTGTGGACCATCAGCCCATGTGTGAAGCTCAGATCATGATCCCTAAGACTAGAGATGAGTGTGAGGATTTTCCCAGGAGTGCACCAAACATGTGGATGACCAAGTCTTCCACTTGGATCTGAACTGAGAGGGTCCCAGTTTCTGAGACTTGAAATGATCAGCCAAGATAGCCCATGACATATGAGATTATTGGTCACTGTGTTGCACTGAAATGTTTCTCAAGAAAAAATACAAATATTGGAACTTGTCCCTTTCCCTTGCAATTTTCCAGGAGCTACTTCATCAGATAAAACACACGTTCACCTTTGTCAGTAGCAATCCTCTGCTATTACAAGTTGCACATCTTACACAGATTGCATCACTTAACACCCTCATTTTCATTTATTTTCACTCAATTTTGGAAGGCAGAGAGAGGCAGATCTGCCAGTCTACTCTTTAATCAATCCCATCTGACAGATATCCACATGGAGGCACAGAGAAGCCAAACGCCTTCCTCCAGGTTGCATAGCTGATAAAAGGGAGAACAGGCATTCAAGACCATGCATGCAGATTTTACAGTTTAGGTTGTGAGCATAAACGCTGCAGAAGCCTAGGTCAATTGAGATGCTGCCCATGCTGCGAAAATGCTGTGCAGCAGGTTCTCAGGAACACAAGTTTGCAACGAACCTCAAGCCAGCACCAAAAAAAAAACCTTAGCTGCCGCAAAGGAGCGGCAGCTGTACCTGTACAGACACAGGGCTTTTGTTGTAGGGTCACTGTAGGAAGAGCCACTAATGACCCCATTCTTTGTCTCTCCTTCTATCTACATCACATCCAGTGTGGGAATACAAGGCACCTCTTTAATCAGTCATCAAGTCTGTTAGCTATGACCTGGTGTGCCTCGATTTTCAATAAAGTATTCTTTGATTTTCAGTGTCATTGATAACCACACATCAGTCTGTACTGTTTAAACTGGACCCAGTACATGTACTTAAACTGTAAGAAAAATATAAAACTAAACTCGGGTTTAGGGAACATCCAACTCAGGCAACTGACTGCTTATGTCCTGGTCTAAATCCTCAACCTGGCCAGCCAGATGAACTTCAACTTGGATTTGTCAGTTAACAGTGTGCTAGACTCTAAGTGTGATCCTCAGACTCTAAGACTGATTCCAAGTGGAAGTCTCTGGGGGATAGAGCAGCTCAGTGCAGAGGAATGAGGCAGCACCCATGCCGAGCCCCTGCGTCTCCTCACTTGAGCCATTCACACTGCAGTAATAGAGACACCAAAGTTATAGAGAATTAGCAAACCCAGCACTCCCTCCTCCTCATTTGAAGCTCACACATCATAGCTGACACTGTGGAACAGCAAGTACAACTGATGTCTGTAACACCAGCGTCCGCTATCAACACCAGTTTCACATCCCAGCTGCTCCGCTACAAATCCCGCTTATAGCAAACAGCTGGCAAAAAGCAGTAAAAATGGCCCAAGGGTTTGTGCCCCCCCACCACTCATGTCGCAAATCTGAAAGAAGATTGTGGCTTCTGCCTGGCTCGGCCCTGACTCAGCCAACTGAAGAATGAACCAGCAGGTGGAAAAATCTCTCCTTGTATCTGATTCTCCTTCTCTTTGTAATTTTTGCTTTCAAATTAATTAGCTAATTAATTAAATAAAACAAAAACTCACAAGTCTAAAGCCCAGAATCTCTAAAAGTCAAACAGGAACTTTGGGAAGCAAATTGAACTAGGGCAAAAATAACTCAAGTATCCTAAAACTTATCCTGCTCTTAGCCCAAGAACTACAACACACAGGGTAAACTTGAAACCGGAATGAACCCAATAGTACTCTATTGAAAGATACATTTTTATTTTTCCTTCAAGAGATATCAGCTTTACAAAATGACCAAAACTATACCTTTTTTTTTTTTCTAATACAGGAGCATGAGGAACCAGAGAAAGACAGAAACCAAGACATTAGAGCATTTTTAAAAGAAACTTTGAGCTGATCTACTTTTTGTGTTGCTCAAGTTCGTGGCTTTCCTATAAAACCAGAAATATGAGAAAAATTCATAATTAGGAGACTTGTTTATAGTTTGCCAAGATTTAGTTTTAAATATATAAATATTAATAAGCAAGTATCAAATGGTCTTTAAAGCGGGATCTTAGCAGCGACTGTCTATAAAACACACCCCCCACCCCAAAAGCTGAAAGCACAGCAGTAAAATCTCATGCCAGGCTGAACCCAGACACCCCAAGTCAGGAGTGACGAAGTCATTAGCGTTTGCTAGATTAAAAACACTCAGTCTCAATAACAGCTCAGACCCAGTTTACAATAACAGCTTCAGTCTACCAGAGTAAATATTTTATGTGCCAAAATATGTTGGGTACACAGTCTGTACCAAATTATGTGTTTAATTAGCTGCATTTCATCAGATGCCATTATACCAAGGCTGGCTCTTCTGTATGACATCTATTTTTGCTGCATAAAGTGAATAAAATAATCGCTGCAAATTTCATTTAGGAAGTTAAGACTATAATTCCACCTTCAAGATTCCTCATTTTAAATCTAAATATTTACTCCTCAGAACATTCTCTTTAATTATTGATTTGTTTGCGCAGAGAGAGAGAGGCAGTGCCCATTTGCTGGTTGCCTCCCTAAGTGGGGCCAAAGCTGGGAACCAGGAAATCCAACCAGTTCCCCCGGGGTGAGTAGCAGAGACTCAGCATTAGCCATCCCCACTGCCTCCCAGAGCAGGTATCAGCAGAAAGCTTGGGCCTGTACAATCAACCCAAGCACTGCGATATGGGATCCCTGCAGCCGAGCAGACACGCTAGCCACCAGGCCAAACCCGGCGTGTTGCTCTTATTAAGCAAATCATGTGGGTCTCACTTCATTCATTCCCTGTGAACTGGATTTTTTAAAGTTTTAGCCTCAGGTGTCACAGCTGACATCCTGAAGCTGTATCCGAATCTAATGGGCTAGTGCTAGTGTTCTGAGCCAGGTGTTTCACATCATGATTTTACTCCACCTTCCAACCACAGCAGGTAAGTCACTATTATTTTTCAACCAAGGCTCAAGGAGCCCTAGAGTTCTCTCGTGATTTTCACCTAACCACTGCACTAAGAGTGAAACTTAGGTCTGAGACCAAGCACAAAGCCATCCAAAGGCCAAAATGAAAGCTTCTAAAACCGAAAGTGAACTGTTTGCCCTTGAGCCTGTGGGAAATCACAAACAGGAACTCACAGGGCTGAGTCAACAAAAGGGTCTAACGCCTCAGGCTACACTCACACCCCTACTTTCTCTCCAAAGGGAAGCAAGTAGCTGCCCTAATGCAAAAGAGGCAGGCGCGGCACCTGTGGGTGACAGTCCACCCAAGAGCTGACCAGCCTGATGCACCAGAGCCCTGCAGGTTCCAGGACACGTGGCACACACTACAGTCCATCCATGTGGCTGCTCAACATCTCTCTTCTCTGGAGCTGCCCAACATTCAAAGACTGAGCTGCCCATGCCCAAAGACGTTGCTAAGCGCCAGTCACCTCTAACTGTGTAAACAAAGGAGTTGGACCTACAGGCTTCAGCCAAGGTAACGGAGCATGCAGTCACCCCGGAAATGGAAGAGCACATTTTAAAATAGCAATTTGCTTGAAAGGCCCTTGCATGCTCCCTGCATTCAAACTCACACTCACTCCTCGGCACCGTGTAGACCTGGCCTCTTCAGGGTGCTTGACCGACGGCTTCTCATCCACGACACGCCCTCCTTCTCCATCACTCCCGGGGCTTGAGTCGTTGACTTTGGAAAACCGTTCCTCACATTCAGTTACTCCCAAGTACGCATCTACACTCCAGGAAATCCATCATTCTCACATCGGCTTCTTTAGTACTTCCCAAAGCACCCAACACGTCTCTGAAAGAGTACGAGTGAGACTTACTGGCAGGCGGCGTCAACAGGGCTTCCTGCGATGCCGACGCCGGGGTGGAGTGACCCTGGGCCAGAATTGGATGTGCAGAAACGTGCTTAGAGATGAGAAGACTGCCAAACGGCGGCCTATCAAGCAGACTCGTAAGGAGACTGACTCCCACCAGACACGGGCGAGTTATTCATGTTCTCTTGGAGTTTGGAGTGAACGGAAGATTGTGCAGTAGGTACAACTGAATAGGCAGAGAGCGTCGCAAGCAAATGTTCAAGAGGCAAAACTGCGAAGCAGCTAGAGAAATCAACACTGTACACATGACAGCTAACAATGAAAAACAACACGAGCACTCTCTAACTCTGTCAAAGAAAGAAAGAACGAACTTCAGGGTCTTTGTTTAAAGACAATAGCAAGTACGAGGTATTCTCTGGCCCTCACTATGGAAAACTCATGTTTCTCAGATTAAGCCTAGTGTGACTGCCAGGTGTTAGCTGCAAGAAGCCTGATGGTTGTCCTTTCGCCATACTCAGCCCTTACTTGCATAGCACAGATCCTGAGCCTTCGTTTCAAAGATGGGGGAGAAGCCCTCTTTTCAGACGATTTACAGACATAACATGGATTGCAGGAAGCATTTTGTACCTTTCCTGGGCACCTATGACCTCAAAATATGTGATTAACACATGCTCTCTAGATTGTTCGAGTATCAGAGAGTAAATGCCACCCATTGTCTTAATTTATATTTGTATTCCTAATTACTTAAATTAGAATTAGAATTAAGAGGATTATACAGGGCTATTTGGAAGTAATAGTTTAAAAAAAAAGCAAGAGATGGTCTATTACCATCTTAATTTAATGTATCCTTAAAAAATGTAATCAGAGTAGTGTAAAAATACAGAAGAGAATTTGTCTTAAGTGATATACAAGTTTGTGCATATGCAATTAAGTATATAAAGTGTATTGAAAACCATTCAGAGAAGAGCATCATTCTTTGAGGGCAATTTGGCAATACTTATCAAGAGCCATAAAGGGTTTACATGCATAGACCTTGCAATCTCATTCTTGGGAATAAATCTAAGTTAATAAATCTTTTAATGATACATTTATAAAGATATTATAGCCATCTCTACTAATGAGAAGTAGAAATAATCTGAACATTCTAGAACAAGAGGTACTTGGTTAGTTTGGATATATATTTTTAGAATATCGTACAGAATATTAAAAATAAGCATTGCAGAACCATTTAAAGAAAAAGTACACTGCAAATAATGAGCTAAAACCCTTAAGGCAAAAATGTGATTGCCTGTGGCTATAGGCTGCAAAAAAACACAAAGGGGTTGAGTGTGACATTTTATATTTCACGTTTTTAGTTATTTTATAGGCACCCTTTGTAAAAAATAAAATCATCAGACAAAACTGTGTCTTACTTTGTATTGAAAAAAAAAAATGTTAGCCCCTAAAAATAGTAGTAAATCATGGAGGAATGCCCTTCCAGGCCCTACAAAGAAGCTGAGCCAGCTGGTACCGGCTCTCGGCCCCAGATCAGCCCCAGAGACCAAGAGGTAGGGGAAATCTCTGGAATAAAGATGGGGCTGCTCCGAACTGACACGGAGTGGAAGATCTAGCTTTGTCCAGCACAGGGATCAGATCAGTAGAAGAGAGAGAGAGGATGAAATGCAAAACTAAGGTTGAAAGTTCAGGGTTGCAAATCAAGCCACTACTAGTGACACCTGACATTCCATGTGTGGGTTCGAGTCCCGGCGGCTCTGTTTCCAATCCAGCTTCCTACTAATATGCCTAGGAAGGTACCAGTGCCTGAGACCACAGACGAGGGAGAGCAGGGTGGATTTCTCGGTTTCTGGCTTCATCCTGGCCAGCCAGATCTGGCTATTGTAACCCTCTGCGAAGTGAACCAACATATCCAAAACATATCTTTCCTGGGAGTATGGCGTAGCAGGCTGAACCTCTAGCTGCGATACAGAATCTCATATCAACACTGGTTCAAGTCCTGTCAGCTCCTCCTCTGATCTAACTCCCTGATAATCTTCCTGGAGAAAACAGAGACTGATACACCAAGTTCTTTAGGCTTTGCACCCACATGGGAGACCCATATGAGGCTCCAGACTCCTGACTCCAACCTAACACAGAACCAGCCATTCGAGTCATTTGGGGAGTGAAGCAGCACATGGAAGATCCCTCTCTGTGTCTCCATCTCTCTCTAACTCTATCTTTCAAACGAATAAATCTTTTAAATAAACATGCTGTGTGGGCCCGGCGCTGCAGCCTAGTGCCTAAACCCCTTGCCTTGCATGCCCGGGATCTCATATGGGCACTGGTTCACATTCCGGCTGCTCTATTTTCCATTCCAGCTCCCTTCTTGTGGCCTGAGAAAGCAGTCAAGGACAGCCCAAGGATTTGGTACCCTGCACCCATGTAGGAGACCTGGAGAAAGCTCCTGGCTTCAGATCAGCTCAGCTCCAGCTATTGAGGCTACATGGGGAATGAACCAATAGACGGAAGATCTTTCTCTCTGTCTCTCCTTCACTCTGTAAACATGTAAATTTTATTTCTAATAAAAATAATAAATCAATCTTTAATAAAAGATGTGTATGTTGTGCATATGTTACAGCGAACAGCGCCCACGGCACACCTGTACTAACTCTGAGCTCAGATAGAAGCTAGCTAAAACAAAAACAAAGAATCGGGGGCAGAAGCAAGTGGCAGATGCTGTGGTCCCTGGTCTATTTCCAGCTCTGGCTCATAACTGCAGCTTCCCATGAGCGCAGACTCCAGAGGCAATGGCGCTGAGGTCCTGCCACTCACGCCAGAGACCTCGACACCAGGCCTGACGCCAGGCTTTAGCCCCAGATCGCCCTGGCTGTTGCAGGGCCTTTGGGTAGTAAATCAGCAAGTGGGAAATGTCTCTATGTCTCTACTTCTCTCAATTCAAAATTATACTAATTGTTTTAAACATTATCGTCTCAATTTAGCAGCAAACAATGTCTCAGGTTGCTAATGAATGATGCCAGAAAACTACTATCCATTCTGCGGGGGGAAAAACCAAAGGTCACTATAAGAAGACTATGGAAGTAGACTTTCCAATGTCCTAAAGGAGAGAACTTAGAATTTAGAATTTTATATCCAATCCAAGTTTCAGTAAAATCTACAGGCTTGATAGTCACAGGCACATAAGATCTAGTAAGATCTGCCATACAAAGGCCTTTTTGAGAAACAATATAGGGACAGAAATTCTTCCAAAAGGAAATAAACCAACGGCATAGTGAGTACAGGTGCAGATTCGTGTCTTGGCTATTCCACTTCTGCCTCAGCATCTTGGGTAAAGCAGCAGATGATGCAAGTGTTAGACCTCTGCCACACACGGGGGACTCGGATGAAACTTGGAGTTCAGCCTGGAGCAGCTCTGGCTATTGCAATCAACAGAGGAATCAACCAGCAAGTGGAACATTCCCTCTCTCTCTTTACTCTCTCTCCCTCCCTCCTTACAATTTGTTCAAATAAATAAATCTGTTTTTAGAAAGTGGGGGCGGGTCGGTGCAGTAGCCTAGAGGCTACTTGTCTTGCTTGTGCCAGGATCCCTTGTGGGTACCAGTTCTAATCTCTGTGACCCAACTTCCCATCCAGCTCCCTGCTTGTGGCCTGGGAAAGCAGTGGAGGACAGCCCAAAGCCTTGGGACCCTGCATCCACGTGGGAGACCTGGAAGAAACTCCTGGCTCCTAATTCGGATTGGCTCAGCTCCAGCCGATGCGGCCGCTTGGGAAGTGAATCAGTAGACGGAAGATCTTCCTCTCTGTCTCTCCTCCTGCCTGTATATCTGATTTTCTTATAAAAAATAAATAAATCTTAAAAAAAAAAAAGTGAGAAAAATCCACTGATTGACATAGTCCATCATAGCTGAGATGGTTGGTTGACCTGTTCTGTCTTCTCTCTTTTCTTCATTAGGGTTCTGAGTCCAGCATTTAGATTAGGAAGACCTCCAAAGAAACTTCTTGTATGTGCTAACAAGTACAGGGTGACAGCAATTCATAACTGTTGCAATATCAAAACCACTTGAGCAAGAACCTCAGAGCATGCCCTACATCCGGGACCTGGGGAGGGTGGGAAAACGGTGGGCCTTCTCCCTTCATACCCCCCTTTAAACATGAAGGTAACAATATGGAAAACATACTAGTCTTATCCACTTTCCTGTAGCCCTTGAACCTTCTTACCCTAATTAACTATGTAAAGAATGTCAAAATAAAAATTAAAAAAAAAAATGAGAGCCAAAAAAGGAGATGCTACAGGTGATGCAATAGCATGAATAAAAGAAATCCAATACCTTGATGGAGCTCATTCCCTTGTGAACACACAGAGAAAGAGAGAAAAAGAGAGAGTGATAAACGAGATTGCTCTCTTGTCAGTACCAATGTACTTGTAATACCCCCTAGACAGGTTTGGATGCAGTCGGAGCGTGGACAGTTGGGTTCCCACAGGGGATGCGAGAACATTCTAAAACAGTATGGTCAACCAAACTAGACAAGGACTAGTGTTCATGGGTCCAGTACAATGGCTCAGTGACTAAATCCTCACCTTGCATATGCTGGGATCCCACATGCTTGCTGATTCATGTCCCAGCTGCTCTACTTCCCATCCGATTTCCTGCCTATAGCCTGGGAAAGCAGTAGAGGACAGCCCAAAGCCTTGGGACCTTGCAGTAGCATGAGACATCTGGAAGAAGCTCCTGGTTGTTAGCTTTGGGCTGGCTCAGCTTCAGCCATTTTAGCCCCTTGGGGAATGAATGAGCAGACAGAAGACCTTTCTGTAATTCCTTCTTTCTGTATATCTGCCTTTCCAATACAATAAATAAATCTTTTTTTAATGTTCATGGCAGCGTTGTTCATAGCAGCACAAACCTGGATATGTCATAAGTTTCCATCCATGTGAGAAGAGATGGGCTGACTAAGGCACGTACAGCAAGCAGTCGAGTCTGATGAACTAGACAGGAACCCATTGCCAAACACTCAGCCCCAGGCAAAACGATACTGATGTGAAAATGGAAAATCCCTAAGGAGAATTTGGAATGATACACGTTGGCCAAGATAAAAGCAAGTAAAATAAAAATTACAGAAGAATAAAGATGCAGTTAATCTATTATCAAAAAAAAAAAATTGAAAGTAGCCTGAGCTTGTATTTGCAGAAGATTGGAGCAGGCGTGTACATCCCCGCATTCCTCTCACCAAGTGTGAGAAATCCTCGCTACAAAACAAACAGGAGGATCTGAACAATGGAAAGGCAGCACAGGCAGGCTGTGGATACTGGGCTCATGAAAAGATTGGATGGGGCCCGGCGCAGTGGCGCAAGTGGTTAAGGTCCTCGCCTTGCATGCCCGGGATCCCATATGGGCACCGGTTCTATCCCAGCAGCCCTGCTTCCCTTCCAGCTCCCTGCCTGTGGCCTGGGAAAGCAGTCGAGGACGGCCCAAAGCTTTGGGACCCTGCACCCGCATAGGAGACCCGGAAGAGGCTCCTGGCTTCAGATGGGCATAGCATCGGCTGTTGCGCTCACTTGGAGAGTGAATCATTGGACGGAAGATCTTCCTCTCTGTCTCTCCTCTCTGTATATCCGCCTTTCCAATTAAAAAAATAATAATAAAAATAAAATCTTTAAAAAAAAAAGAAAAGATTGGATGCTTAAGTGCTTTGCTTTCTCTTATTGTGTCCTACACACAAGGCAAAAGACATTGTGATTGGGGGTTTATTAAAGCAGCACAGGCTAGCCAACCCTGAACAACATAGATGATTTAAAAAAAAAAATCTTCGTCCCAAAACGATGCCAAGATAGAATGGGGAAGACTGGAAATGCAGTTAATGGGGAAATCTTGGGAGAAGCAGCCACTATTTGCAGAGCCCTTGAGCTGGGTGGAGAAGCTCTTTCATCAGTGATAAGTCATGAATGAGCTGGCACTCGGTTACAGCAAACCCGATGGCTGAAAAGAAGGTAGCAAGATGCTCTGCCCCTCCCCACTGTCTGTCCTGGCTCAGAAATGCCAAGAGCGTGCCAACCAAAATCTGGGGCAGCCATCTCTCTGCTCATGCAGATCTGCTTTCCAAACTGCTTCTGCCTTGTGCTGCACCCTCCCTCTCCACCTCCATCCCAGTCCCAGCAGACTTTAAGAAACACAATGATAGGGCCCTGTGCTGTAGCCTAGTGACTAAAGTCCTTGCATGCACCAGGCACTGGTTCATATCCAGACGGCCCCACTACCCATCCAGCTCCCTGCTTGTGGCCTGGGAAATAAGTAGAGGAAGACTCAAAGCCTTGGGACCCTGCACCCACGTGGGAGACCCAGAAGAAGCTCCTGGTTTTGGATTGGCTCAGCTTTGGCCATTTCTGCCACTTGGGGAGTGAACTAGCAGATGAAAGATCTTCTCAATCTCTCCTTTTCTTTGTGTATCTGACTTTCCAATAAAAATAATAAATCTTAAAAAAAAGAAATATGATAGTTAGATACTTTAGTTTTTTTATTCATTTCATTTATTTGAGAGGCAGAGGCAAAGATAGTACTGTCATCCACTAATTCATTCCTCAGATGCCCACAACAGCTGGAGTCTGAGCTGGGCAAGCCAAAATCAGGAGCCTAGAACTGAATCTAGACCTGTCATAGGTGGCAGGTACCCAACCACCTGAGCCCTCACTTGCTGTCTTCTAGATGTGCAAATCCAGTCAGGATTTGAACCCAGGCACTTATCTGGCTATGCCAAAGACCAGCTCCTTATAGCTTTATGTGAAACCCTCTTTGTAAAGCCCAATCCTTCACACTTCCTCTTATACTGCTTCGAGTATCACGCCTGTGGTTTGTGACCATTATCAAGCTCTCTTCAGCTGAACATAAGAAAAAGATCCTTAAATGTGCACGTGAAAAAAATCAGTGGACCAATAGAGGAATGGAAATCAGACTCACAACCGACCTCTCAGAGGAAACTCTACAGGCCAGAGAGAATGGAACAACATATTCCAGATTCTAAAAGGGAAAAAAAATTCAGCCCAGGATAACATACCCAGCAAAGCCCTTCTTCATCTTCAAAAATGAAATAAGATTTTTCCACAGTACAGAAAAACTCCAAGAATTTGTCTTTCCAAAATCTGCCCCACAAAAGACACTTAAAGATGTTCTCTTGACAGGAAACAGGAAAATAACTACCAAAACCAAAGGCAAATGTGGAGAGCATCCCAGTAAAGTAACAGCAGAAGACTAAATCAAAGAACAATCTATTGCTAAAATGACAGGAACAAACTGCCATCCATCTATAATAACATTCAATGTAAATGGCTTAAACTCATCAATCAATTGCCATAGATTAGAGAAACGGATCAAAAAAACAAAACCCATCTATCTGTTGCTGACAGGAGGCTCTATGGAATTATATCATAAAATTCAAAAATTTTAAATAATGATGATAAAATTATAAATATAAAAAGCCATTGTAGGCTAACACTGTAGAATAGCAGGTAAAGCTGTTACATTTTCGTATCTCATTTGGGTGCCAGTTTGTGTCCTGGCTGCTTCACTGCTAATCCAGCTCTCTGCTAATGTGCCTGGGAAGGGTGGTAAAAGGGCTTGGGCTCCTGAACTCCTGTGGGAGATCTAGAACAAGCTTCTGGCTCCTGGCTTCAGGCTGGCCCAGCTGTGGCCCTTATCGCCATTCAGGGAGTGAACCACTGGATGGAAGATCTCTCTCACTCACTGTTGCTTTATCTTTCTCTGGCTCTAATTCTGTCTTTCCAATAAATAAATAAATCTATTTAAAATTTTTTAAAATACCTGAAATTGACGCATAGGTTCTACAGAGAACAGAATAGAGACGTAGGTGATACTTACTCCAGCTATTGGCTAATGAGATTGTGGCAAGTCTGAGCTGCAACTTTCAGATATGCATAAACATAGAAAACAGGGAGGGCATTTCACACAGCAGTTGAGTCACTACTTGGGACACTTGTATCTCATCGCAGTGCCCGAGTCTGAGTCCCAGCTCCCCTCCCAACTCAGCTCTGCTGAAGTGCATCCTTGGAGGTGGCAGGTGATGGCTGCCAGCGAGGAGACCTGAATAGAGTTCAAGGCTTCTGCCTTCAGGCTTGACCCAGCCTGGACTGTTGTCAACATTGCAAGAGTGAACCAATAAATGAATATCTATCTCTCCATGTTAAATGAAAACTGAAGCCGAGAAAGATTCCTAACACAGTCTTGGTTGGGCAAAGCAAACCTAGATAGCTGGGAACAAATTACCTCTGGGCCCGCCCATAGAGGTATCACTGGTCAGCCACGTAAAGGACCCTCCCCACACTGGGTGACCCTATCAACTCCATTGAGGGCCCAGATAACACAGGAAGGCAAAGGAAACCCAAAGTCGGTGTCTGTGCTCACACTAAGAAACCCATCGTTGGCCCTCAGACCTCAGCGGGCCTGGTCTAAAAGCCCTGAACTCAGTCCAGATGTCATGCCCTCGGCCTCTCGGGCCTCGGGCCCTACAACCAGACCGAGTCATGTCAGCAGCTGTCCTGGTTCACTGGCTTTCAGAAAGCTGATCATGGGACTTCTCAGCCTCCGTAACACCCCAACCCAGTCCCCATTGTAACCTTCTTGTGAAACAGATACATACATACATAGGTAGAAACATGGAGTTTTTCTGTTTCTCAGGAAAACTCCAATAAAGCACAAGACTACCTTCCTATCCACAAACAATTATCTCTCTACCTGTTTAGATATTCTCACTTCTTTTCATTATTTGAAAATTTTTCTCCTTCACTATTTTTAGGCTGCCCTTTTGTTTTGTTTTGTTAATACTGCTATGGTGGATGGCAGCTACTATTTAAACACAGCTCTGGAGTGAAATGCACCTTTGACCTGTTCAATCTCTTCTGCATTAATTTGGGGCCAGTTCTCAATAGTCAACAGAATAGAGAGGAAATGATGCCAGGTAACTTCCAAGGCCGAGACATAAGGAAGCTAGTAATAATTCCTACTTACTTTGCTGCAATGTTCTTATTATTACATTTTCGTACAGAAGCCCAAGGCACAGAAAAAGATGGTATGCAGGTGTTTCAGAAAATGGTCCCAGTTCAACATCCATCCATCAGTTGCCAATCTTATGAATGAGCCATCTTGAACAACACTGTTCATCTTAGTCTGCTCAGTCTGCTATTTTAAAAACACCACAAACTATATACATTAAAAAAAAAATAGGAATTTGGGCCTGGTACGGTGACCTAGTGGCTAAAGTCCTTACTTTGAATGCACCGGATCCCATATGGGTGCCAGTTCTAATCTTGGCTGCCCCACTTCCCGTCCAGCTCCCTGCTTATGACCTGGGAAGGCAGTTGACAACAGCCCAAGACCCTGGGAACCTATACCCGCGTGGGAGACCTGGAAGAAGCTCCTGGCTCCTGGCTCCTGACTTCGGATCAGCTCAGCTTTGGCTGTTGTGGCCACTTGGGGAGTAAATTAACAGATGCAAGATCTTCCTCTCTGTCTCCCCTCTTTGTATATCTGACTTTACAATAAAAATAAATAAATCATTTTTTTTTAAGTAGGAATTTATTTCTCACTGCTCTGGAGGCTGGTAAGTCCAAAGTCAAGTTCCCGCTGAGGTCTAGTTCCTGGTTCGCAGCCGGCTCCAGTTCTCTCTCTGTCTCTCCTCTTGGCAGAGTAAGATGCAGGAGTGCTCTGGGATTATTTCTAAAGGGTGCTAATTCCACTTAGGAGGGCCCTGCCTCTGGTCTCAGCGCCATCCCCTGACAGCGTCACACCAGGGCGTAGGTTTCAACATGTAAATTTTGAGAGGACAGAACATTGAGACATAGCTGCTCTGACTTACATAGGATTTGGTTCCTGAGCTCATGCAGATGTTTAATCCCCTCAAATCACTAGTTGGGGGTGCTGAGAGAGTGAGAACTTGCTGCAGTTGCAGCTTTTAGGAGATAGTCCTAATGGTTGGTCGCTTCATTTGAAGTTCTTCATAGGGAACGTGGGATGGCCAGATGCGACTTTATCTTGATGAATCCCAGAGATCAGAAAACTATGAAAAAGTTATAATATTTCAAAGCACCAATGTAGTTATCATTAAATAAGTATGTGTGTGATAGAGCAAAAGCAGTAAACCACGTAGGTTCCTCCAAGGCACTGAATAGCACATTGTGATGCACTCTGTGGATCATAATTGATTTTCATTTTCCTGAGCCAAGTTCAAAAGGAAATAAACTTCCTCCAATCATCTGTCATTGGAAGAACTTAGATATTATATACACACGACTGAGGAAAAAAAAGATATATGTATGTGTGTGCAAAGAGACTGATAGTAAGGAATTGGATACCACTATGATGGAGGCTGGCAAGTCCAAAATCTGCAAGATGGATCAGCAGTCGGGAGACCCAGGGAAGAATCATCGTTCAACTCCAGAGCCAAGACAAGCTCATTTTGCTCAAAATAACTCTTAAACCCTCATACAAAAACACATGAATCTTCCACAATCTTCCCAGGAGTCCCTCTACGCCTGCTTTCTCTCACTGCAAAAGGAATTAGTCTGCAACAATACATCCAACATCTCCCTGCTTCTCCTGCCAATTGTCTAATTGACAATAACTACGCTCGATTAGCTCTGCAGACGATGCCAAATTCTCAGACCAGTTAGTGGAGAACTGAACTAGCCCCTATTCTGCAGGGTGCTACTGGAAGAAGAGGGACGCTCACTGTCAAGTTCGCCCAAAAGGAGAGGCTTTCTTCCCACTGCTCTGCTGTGCCACAGGTTAGACGAACACAGCCTGCGTGTTTACTGCTCACGGGAATGGCTGCCTACCTTCTCGGCCCTTTGCCCCGCAGAACAGTTTCCTATTAATGGAAGTTTCTCAGGCACTATTTCAACCTGTGCAACGATTTTCACTCACATACTTCGAATCTTTCCTCACTTTTGTCTCTCCTTACAAGTTTGGTTTCCATTTTCTTTGGAAGGCATTTTTTCATAACTGTTTTGTTCTTTGAAAATATTTTAATATTCAGTTATATTTCAATTCCTTTTCTTAACCCTTAACCCTCTCTGCTTTTTCTTTTTTTTTTAGGATTTATTTATTTTTATGGAAAAGACAGATTTTTACAGAGAGAAGGAGAGACAAGAGGAAGATCTTCCGTTTGCTGACTCACTCCCCAAGTGGCTGCAATGGTTGCAACTGAGCCATTCTGAAGCCAGGAGCCTCCTGGGTCTCCCACGCGAGTGCAGGGTCCCAAGGCTCTGGGTCGTCCTTGTCTACTTTCCCAGGCCACATCAGAGAGCTGGAGAGGAAGCCAGGGCTGCGGGGATTTGTACCGGCACCCATATGGGGTCCCAAAGCGTGGAAGGAGAGGACTTTAGCCACTAGGCTACCAGGCCGGCCCCCTCTCTGCTTTTGTATGCTAAGTTTTATATCCTATGTTTTAGTTTAGCTTTGTTTCTTTACTATCATAGTTTTACCCTCCAATTCTTTGTTTTTATTTTAAATCTATCTTAGCTATAATTTTATTTCCCAATAGTTTGTCTTTGTCAGAATGTAATTATATGTGAATATTTTCCTTTTTAATTTCCTCCTACTTTTGAAATCTTGGCTGTAGGCTCTGTAGGAGGTAGGAATACTTCCTGGACAGAAGCCCTCGCTGAAAACGACTGCGCAGAATAAAGCGTTGCATGCGGGTGGATCTAATTAACTCAGATTTCTGAAAATACAATCCTCCAGATTTTAGGTATAGCTAAATTACAAATTGCAAGATTCTTCACTGGGACCGTTCTCTCGGCTTCCTCAGTAGGTTTCTCCAGCGCCACCTACAGGGTGGAAGAGGCTTAGAACATCTTTCTTGGTTCAACTGCCTCAAGAGAAAGACACTGCACCTGCGCATGCAGGCCCACATAGGACTAGAGGTTCACTGGGACTGCACCAGGGGAACCCCACGTCTCCTCCTGAAGTCTGAATCAATCACAGGCTGGGGTGAGTCAAGGGAGTGACTTAGTCACTCATGAAGTGTCTCCTGGAGGTAAGAATGGATCCATCTCAGTGGAGTGGCTTGATTAATGCTGTAGAGGAAGATTCCTTCCAATGAGTATATGAATGGTGCATAAGCAGATGGTGACCAGTATCAGCTCATTTTCTCTTTCTCAAAGGCACAGATAGAAAGATCTTCCATGTACGGCTCATACTCCAAATGGCCATGTTGGCCAGGGCATGGCCAGGTTGAAGACAGGTGATGGGAATTCAGGATTGATCTCCTACATGGGTGCCAGGGACATGAGTACTTGGGCAATCTTTCACTACTATCCTACAGGCGCTGGCATAGAGCTGAGTCTAAAGCAGAGCAGCCCACACTCCCATTGACCCTCTGATATAGGATGCCCGCATGGCGGGTTATACCACAATGGCACACCGTTATACCACAATGCCAGCTCTGGCCTTTCTGCCGATGATTCCCAAAACCATAAATCCAATGAAAAAGCTGAAATCCTCTGTTTAGTACAAGAGTGGCTCCCTGATATCTCAGACCATTCCAGCTCCATATAAGCAAGCAAGTTTCTAACAGAAATCCAGGAATAACAGAGTGCAGATGAGCCAAGAAGGATTGATACTTGAGCCTTGCCTTCAGGAGATGCCTCTGCATGCAACACCATTGATAGAAAGAACCTCAGCTCCAGTGACCAGGATAAGTGACAAGCAGCAAGACCAAGCCAGTGATGGGAGCAGGCATTTGGTGTAGCTTGAGACACCTGCAGCCCACAGCTCAGTGCCTGAGTTAAAGTCTGACTTCCACCTCTAATTCCAGCTTTCCACTAGGGCTCACTTGGGTCCCTGCCACCTAGTGTGAGATCAGGATTGAATTCTAGGTGCCTGACTTCCACCGGAACCAGACCTGTTAGCTTTTAGGGAATGAACCAACATTTGGCAGATTTCATTTGTCTCTCTCTTCTTGCCTTTCAAATAAAATGAAAATAAGTAAATGTTTTTAAGCATCAACAGTGGTGTCTCTCAGATCCAACATACAAACATCATCCCTCACCCCGAACAAGGCAGAGACTGTATTTTCGGCTACGCATATTGTCATTTTATAATTTTCTTCCTTTTATCTTTCAGTGTAACAGGGACAGGAACGGTGACTGGCAGAAGTGTGAAGTGGTCACTTTCACTGTTTCCACACAGCTTTCCGGTTGCACACCTCGTCTCATTAGCAATCCTTCATGTCTGATTCAGGAAGAGGGACGGGATTACAGCTCCCCTCTCGAGTCGCTGACATCCCTGTGTGATGATTTTCAGGTTTTCTTGTTCAACACCAGTGAGAACAGTACCAGTCATGTACAGAGAAAAGAGAGTTACAGGAACAAACTTAATGCATACACGGACTATAATGGCCTCTCCCTTTTTCCCCTATTTTTCTGGAATCTTTTCCTGATATTTTAGGGATGATTTCCATTGCTTAAATATGTCTATGAAGGATTATATCAAATGCCATGGGCCAAATCATTATACAGCTCCTCTTGACTTTAATGCCTTCTACAATGCTGTAAATTCCAAACCCCGTGGTTCTGTGCTAAGCCAAAAACATGCCACAGCTACATGACACAGAAGAGTTTAACCTTGAAATGCATCACACCAAATGGAACGTCATTCCTTGCCAAAATTGTTCAGGCATCTGTCACAACATTTATTTCCCTCAAGCAACAGCATCCGCAGTTCACAATGGCTTCTCACATGTCAGCCCGAGTCCAAGCCTCTCCCATTCCATCATCCTCTGGTCTTCATCCAAATTTGCAGAATAACTTCACACCTCAGAACCATGAAACTCTGTCTTCTCTCCATTATAGAGTTCCCCTACAACATATTTTAGAGTTCATCCTCCAACATATTTTTCCACTAATAGGAACCCCCTTTAACATACTTGGAATTGGAGTGTGGGCTGCTCTGCTTTCAGGGTTCTTTCTTTTTTCCTTTCTTTCTTTGCAACTCTATGAACTACCCTTCTTTTTTAAAATGTATGATTCTATTTCATCTACTTCAAAGATGGAGCAACAGAGGGACACACAGACAGAGACCTTGTGTCCACCAGTTTACAAGAGCCAAGGCTGGGCTAGGCCAAGGCCAGGGGCCAGTAACTCCTTCCACGTCACCCACATGGGTGGCAGGAGCCAGAAGTACTTGGGCCATTACCTGTTTCCTTCCCAGGATGCATTCCCAGAAAACCAGATGGGAAATGGAGCACCTGAAACTCAAAACAGGCACTCCGATTTGGGATGTGGGCATTCCAAGGGGGGTCTTAGCCAACTGGACTCCTACCCCAAGGCTGTTTCGTAACTCAGCCTTCTCTGCCAACATTATATCATTTTTAGTTCATTTTTAAATTTTACAAGTTTTTTTGAGGTAATATGTCCACTTGGTAACTTGTCAACATTCAAAAAGATTAGAAATGAAAATAATATTTTCTTTCCAAAGCAATCTCTATCCATAACTCTCTACTCCTTAGATAACTCCTAAAAAACAATTCACTGTGTTTTTCATTGCCAGCATATTTAAGTGCACATAGAGAAAGATCCGGTTTCTTGAGAAGTACCAATTAGAGTTGATATAACATTTTTAAAAGATGTATTTATTTTCATTGGAAAGGCAGAATTAGAGAGAGGGGAAGAGAAGGAAGAGACAGAAATCTTCCATCCATTGGTTTGCTCTCTCTTTAAACGGCAGCAAAGAACGACAACCAATTCAATCCAAAGCCAGGAGCCAGGAGCTTCTTGTGGGTCTCCCATGTGGTTGCAGGAACCCAAGGACTTGAGCCATCCTCCTCCTTTCTAGATCAAGCATTGCAGATGGGGGGCAGGGAGTGTGAGGAAGGAGAGAAGCAGAGGTCCTCTCACCTAACAGGCAGCCGCTAAGTGCACCTGCTACCAGGAGTTTCTGCTGATGGGGGACTCCACAAGGGTGAGGTTCTGGGTTGGTACTCAGTTTCATCATGCATTCCTCTCTGGTCAAAAGATGCCTCAGCTCTAGGGCTAAGTTGCATCCTGCAAAATGGACATGTTGAAGTCTCAACCTCGGTATCTCTGAACGTGGCTATCTTTGCAAACGAAGCTGTTATGATGAATCCTGATGCAATGTGACGGATGTCCTTATAAAAAAGGAAATGTGAATACACAGATTGAGATGGGGGTTGTGCACACCTTCTTCTGAGAACCCTCAGAAGAAATAAGGTGAGGTAGGAATGGGGAGCTCTTCCAGTTGCAGGTTTGCTCCCCCGATGGCCACAGTGGTCAGTACTGGGTCAAGCCGAAGCCAAGAGACAGACACTTCTGGATCTCCTACAGAGATGGCAGCGGCCCCATTGGCCATTAGCAGGGAGCAGGGAAGGGGAGCCGCTGGGCTTTGCTCCAGCACCTACATGGGCTGCTGTGGCACTGCAGGTGGTGGCATCACCCACTCTGCCCACAGTACTGGCTCTGTTGATTTATGTAAGAAGCCAGCAGAGATCACCAAGAGCAGAGAGACAAAAGAGAAGTGGACTAACTGACACAGGAAGAAGGCAGCCTCATATACACCTACCAATGTCCTTCAGGAAAAATGGGATATTCATAAAAATGGAATACTAATGCAATGGAATATGAACTCATGGGGACTGGATCTCTATGTAATGACCATGACCATGAGAGAACAGACCATAAGGTTGTCCATGCAGCCTCTAAACAAGTACATGTGTAGGTTCTGGGAACTGTATTAACTTGTTAGGGTTGCAGTTGCTGCTACAACAGACTTTTGTGGCTTAAACAATAGAATGTTTTTTCCCTCCAGTTACAGAGGCTGGAAATCCAAGCCTAAGTTGTCAGTGGGTTTGGTTTCTTTCTGTTTGCCTTGCTGATGACACCCCTCTCAGTGTGTCCTTAGGTGGTCTTTCCTTAGTACCACACTATCTGGGTTCAAACCCTTATCCAGGGCTGAGCGTCTGGCACAACAGCTAAAGCTTTGGCTCAAAGTCTGCCCCTCCATCCTTCCGCAAGATGTTAGAAGGTTCTTACCCTAAAATGTTTCAAAGAGCAAGGTCCTGGAGAATGCTAACAGGCCTGCTAATCCCTCCTCCCACTGTGCTAGCTGCAAGATCTTATTCCTTATCCAAGGGTAAAATATGCCTCGGGAATTTGTTTCACGTGAGAAGCAGCTATCTCGAGAGGCAGCATGAAAAAGCAGAAGTTCAAGTTGTTTTTCAAAGAAGGCTGAACACAGTCTGATGTTGGAGCTGCTGTGGTAGTCACTTGTTCTTTGGAAAATTAACTTCTCAGGAGGTTTAAGAAAACCTGATGAAAACCTTTCTACAATAATTGGGATGAACAAAGTGTGTGGCAGGCTTGAAGCAGACTGGTTGAAATGACCACAAGCTAAATCTCTGTTCTGGGCAGAATCCTCTCTCCCCCACTCTCTCTCTCTCATGGTTTTCCTTTCATCATAACCCAGAGAATTTCCTTGTTTTCCCCAGCCAGCTAAGCATTCATCCTTGTCTGTCCTGGCTCAAAATAGGGAAACACAGGGCATCTGTTTCAGGGCTGAGTGGTACAGTAGCTGTGAGTCCATCTTGGCGCTGTCACAAATGTCCCCAGCAGGGCTTTCCCTCCTCGGTGGCATCACAAGCAAAGAGCCAGCATTGTGTATGCAATGGCTGCGGAAGAGATATGTGACTCTTTTTCCCCTCTCTGCATCTGTTCTATAAGCAGTGGAAACAAAAGCAGAGCGGGGTGGGCAGCCACGTCAACAGAGTTGAATGGAGCAGGAAGATGGGGCCAGAAGAGAGGAGGTAGAGGAAACCCAGAAAAGAAAGAAGGAGAAATAAGCGACTTCTTAGGGCCTGCACTGTGGCTCAACAGGCTAATCCTCTACCTTCAAGCCAAGGTCTGGCATCTCATATCAGCACCAGTTCAAGTCCCAGCTGCTCCATTTCCAATCCACCTGCCTACTTAAGGTAGAGAAAGATGACCCAGGTCCTTGGGACCCTGAACCCACACGGGAGACCCAGAGGAAGCTCTGCTCCAGCTGTTGAGGTCATCTGAGGAATGGACCAGCGGATGGAAGATTTCTTTCTCTGTATCTCCTTTCTCACTGTAAGTCTGCCTTTCAAATAAAAACAAATCTTAAAAAGTAATAATAATAAGCTGAGTCCTCCAGCCACACCCTCAGAATACAATATCACCCAAATCTGAAGGAAGAGGGATTTTCCATTTTTTACACTTGAATGACAAATTCTAAATAATGAGCCCTAATTCTAAGACAAACTCCACTAGGATACCCAGCTGAAACATCTTTTTTTTTCCTCCAAAGTCTGTTAAAATCTCTGAAAGCCAAAATTTAAATCTGTCTTGGAAAAGCTAGAATCAATCTCTCTCTCTCTCTATCTCAGTACTTCAGGACTGGGAGGAGTTCAACAGCGGGGGGGGGGGGGGGGAGGAGACCTGGACCAGAATATAGAATACAAATCAAGAACCCATTAGGCAAAATTTAAGGAGGCACTGGGGCCTAGGCAGCCAACCTTGAGCTCACAGCAACCCAACAGTGCACACCTCCTTAACTTTTTTTTTTACTTTTTTTTTTTTTACCCCCATGCCTGCGAGCTTCCTGTGATCTGCAGCTCCACACCACCTGTGACAGCTGGCTTACAATCCGATGGGCGTCAAACGGCTACAACGGCCCACCCCGCAACACACACAAACCCCCATACCCCCTGCCACGCACTTCTTTGGCAACTGCTTGCTACTCCAGGAATCCAAGATGCACGACAGCTTCTGACATGGATCTGTCCCCCTTAGGTGGACCTCGCTGAGCAGGGGACCACTTCATAGAAGGGACAGCCCCAACGCTGTGTCAAACCATTCTTGTGGGTCCCTATTCTACCTAGACAAATGTGGTCTCCGTAGTGGCTCAAGGACTCTCCATTGTGGCACAGGGCTATGGCCATCCTCTGCCAATGTGACTCTAAAGAGAATAACAATGAAACCACAACCCAGGAGAAACACTTTCCTAGTAACGGTGTTGCAAAAGCCTTGGGCTTCATGACGTTTTCAGCATATTGGCACACTCCCACTAGGTAGACACCCAAGCCCCATACACTCACGGTCAGCTGGCTTCCACGGAGGCTGGACATCCTTCCTGGTGGGGCCTGTGGGGCTGTATGGGGGGTATGGGGGAGGCGTGTTGTGGGGAAGACCACAGAAAGCAGAGCTTGAGTCACTCGCCTGCTTTCTGCACCAGGCCAAAAGGGGCCTGTCTGTCGCCATGGCTTTTCTAGAATGTTGAGGCTGTAGCATTCCGGCCGGTTATGACCAGGAGACTGCTGATTGGATGGCTGGTACAGTCACAGGGCCCTGTGAGGTCACAGAAAGGCAGCCAATCGGGATGCTCCCTATACCGGGACAGCCACATGGGCTTAGGTGAGTGAAGCAAGAGTGAGGGCTGAGGTCACAGTCCACCCAAGTTGGTGTGCTGTCACCTGCCTGTTGGTCCAAATCATCCACCCCCATGCCTGCGAGCTGGAACTTCCACACCTCCTTAACTTCAGCGCCCACTGCACCTCACTGGCCCAGCCTGAACCCACAGCAGGTGGTAATCTAAGTGCTCTTTCTTTTACAGGGACACCCCACTGTATGTATGTATGACTCCTCATATTAACACCTGCACCCCAGGCTGCATTCCTTCCTACACCTTCCCCGGGCTCTCCTCTCCCTCACCCAAGCCTCTTCCGACTCTAGGAACCTACGGCTGAGTCAAACAGGCCACCAAGATCTTGTGAGATCAGTACGGACTTCCTATGCCTCATTTCAAGAAAAAGCAAGGGAAAAAGCAAAAACCATGACCCGCTCCTCTAAGAAACCACATTTTATGGCATCCTGCCATACGAATGCAAGCCAGATGAAGTTCCCGCAAAAACAGACGGCTTCTCTAGGGGTGAGAACAAGCTTAAGAAGCCGGCCTTTCTAGTGAGGCCCTAATTCTGGAAGGGGGAGCTGAGATCAGCCAAGGCTTTCCAGAGCCAACTTGGGGTGACGCGGCAGAAACACCTGCTAGCACCTTCGCTTCAATCCCTGGGTCTTTCCTCCCTAGCCCGTTCTCTTCCTTCCCTACAGGAAGTAATATCCCTGCCCCTCTTTGGCAGAAGGGAGAACGGCGCCCTCTGATGTGCAGAAAAGCTCCGTTGGTTCTGGAGATGGCGGCGGATGACTGCGGACCAGGAAGACACATTGCTTCCAAAGCAGCCGCAAGGCAGAGAGGCGGAGCTGCCTCCTCTCCCAGGGTCTTCCCTCTGCAGCCCCCCACAATCCACCACAGTGGGCAGTCAGCGCTTTCCCACTTCCTCCGGCAGCTTGTGGATCCTGAACTCTATCCTTCATTGAATTCTTTTGATGACAGAGCAAGAGAAAAAATGCTGTGGCCATCAAAACTGCCTGCAAACAGCAGATTAGCCATTCGGAGTTGTAATTGAATTAATCAGAAAACTGCCAGCCCAGATGCCGGCTGGGGCTGTGAGATCGCGACGCTGTGTCCTTGAGACTTCTCCCCCTTCTTGTTGGGAATTCATGTTCCCTACAGGACTTCGAGGGTCACAGGAGCCACTTCAACGTGCGCGAATATATGGCAGGACTGAAGACGTGTGGGACATCCACGCCACCAACTCACTTAATGTTCCCAAGAGCCCTGCCTGATGCCTCCCAGTGTCAGGCCTCGCTAAGGTCACTGTGTCACTGCAGGAACCTAAATCCTGGAGGGCTCCTGCTCCAGGTTCAATGTCAGGCCAGGAACGCACAGAGCTAAATCCAAGCCTGTGAGTCCACAAGCACTGGGGGGCATGGCCGGAACACACAGGTGTGCTCCCTGGGGTGATCTGTAAGCCCAGTGGCCACAGGGCTTACCCCATCTCCCTGCCCCATCCTGAGATGTCCACCATGGGCGGCAGGGGACACAAGCCTGTCCCAGATGCCACCCCAGAGGGACAGACTGCTCCTGATGGAGATAGGGCAGTGCCGTGAGCCTTCCCTTCAGTCACTGGATGGGGAAAAGGTTGGAGTAGAAGTGGACACGTAAGTGACACCCCCATTCCCTGTTGTCTCCCACACACGGCTTAGTTGGCACATGGGCCGTGAGTACAACCTGGACTTTGGTGCTCCTGCCTGAGCATGAGTACAAGGAATGTAGCTTCTTCTGAGGCTGCCTCCCGTCATCTCTGTATATTACCAAAGGAAAACTAAAGGGCATCTGATTGAATGTGCTCTAGCGAGCTGGTGCCACTGCCAGCACTGAGACTGGCACAGCATGCCAGCACCTTACAGGGCACCAAGACCTGTGGGAAGAGAGATCCACGTTCCAGAGATGGTGAGCCAAGTCTGGCAAGCGCCCCATTTTTTCTGGGACACACAACCAGGTAGAATTAAAATTGGAACCCATGTCCAACCTTAGTAGTCTGTAGAGCTTACAGGATTATCTGGGTGTGACAGCAAGGGGCAGCACCCCCTCTCCTCATGTGTAACTCCAGAACTCAGTGCCGCCTCTGAGCAGGGCAGTGCCAGCCACTGCAGCCCAGAGAGAAAGCAGACCTCAGATGGCGCAGGCAAGGCAGATTCTCCAGCAGGTGGTCTGGCCAGTTCTTCCATCATTTCCTCCTTAGAATGCCTGTTTCTCCCACGCCGGGGCAGCGCCAGGTCTAAACGACCCTTTCCGCTGCCACCACTGCCCTCAGTTCCTTGGTAACCGTTTTCTCGTCTTTCTTTCTTAAAGATTTATTGATTTTTATTGGAAAAGCAGATATACAAATGAGAAGAGACAGAGAGGAAGATCTGCCGTTCGATGTTTCACTCCCCAGGTGACCACAATGACTGGAACTGAGCCAATCCAAAACCAGGAACCAGGAACTTCTTCCAGGTCTCCCACATGGGTACAGGATCCCGGGGCTTTGGGCTGTCCTCGACTGCTTTCCCAGGTCACAAGCAGGGAGCTGGATGGGAAGTGGGGCCGCTACCATGCCAGGCTCTGGTACCCGTTTTCTAACACAGCCCCTTAGCCTGTGTCATCCATACACACCCTTTGTACCTGACTCCTGTTCCCAATTCCAGCATGAAACATGCCATCTCTGACTCCCTCCTATACCCCCATTAGTTCCTAAGCCAGGGATTTCACTTGCAAATGCCTTTGGGAGCTGGGAAGTAGAAGCTGCGTTGGCAGTAGTGTAAGGCAATGGTAGGGAGCATCACAAGCTAGAAAGTGTATGTTCCAGCTGAAGAATTTCCCTCTGGGCCAGCACTGGATCAGGCTGTGTTACAGACTCAGCCTGAAGCCATGGGATCCCATACAGGTACCAGCTTGAGGCCCAGTTGCTTCTCATCCAACCCAACTCCCTGCCAACGTGCCTGGGAAAGCAGCAGAGGACCGCCCATGTCTCTGGGCCTCTGCACCCACGGGGGGAGACGCAGAAGGGGCTTCTGGCTTCTGGATTTGACCTGACCAAGTCTCAGCTATTGCAGACAGCAGATGGAAGATCTCTCTCTCTCTCTCTCTCTCTCTCTCTCTCTCTCTCTCTCTGTTCCCCCATCTCTGTATCACTGCCTTTCAAATAAAATAATCTTTTGTTTAACAAAATTGAACTGTGCAAATCCCATTAAACAAAAGATTTTCAGATTTTAAAAATATGAAGAGTTCTGAGTGAAGGTTCTCATTTCCACAGCCTGACTTCCTTGGGTGCCAGCTTTTCATCTCCCCAGATCCCTTCTTCAATCTGTAAATGTTACATCTGTTAAGCCCCAGCTCCAGGTCAAATCTGTTTTCCCAGTGTATCTTTTGTATACTGGAACCACCATTCACATCATCTTGACTCACAATGCTTGGGTCCAGAAGTGTTTCAATTTTCAGAGTTTCCAAACCTCAGAATGTTTGCAAATGCACCATAAGCTATCTTGGCAATGAGAGTAAAATCTTCCACTTGTGGTATTATGTCTGCACTCAAGAATTTTTAAGTTTTGAGCATCTCAAATTCTGAATTTTTAGATTCAAAGTGCTTAACCTGAAAATTCCACTTGTGCTACAATATCTGGCCTGTTTGCATGCTGCGTGTCTTGAGGGAAAAAAGAAAAAAACAGCTTAAGTTTCTTTATGTTTTAACTTAATACCAGCCCCACTTCCAATTCAGTTAACTGAAGCCCCTGTGTATATATGTAGTGTACACTGCACAGTTTATAAAAGGCCATCATGTGGTACAAGTTCTATTCCTGAGAGTATAGACTAGTGTCATTGGCAGCTTCAGAAACTCGTAACAATGGGGCAGAAGTTAATTTTCTGCATCCCTGTAGTTCAGAGGAAAGGAAACATTCTGTTGTTAATTTGCACGATTACAAATAAACCATATGGCCTGCTGAATGACTGAGTCACGGTGGCACCCATTTCTCTTGTCTCCTAGAAAGCTCCCATCCAACACAGCCAGTCAACCCTAACAGGAGTCCTGCTAGCGTCTGCTGCCCTCTACTGGAATGAATGGGCATAGCCCACAGCAAGGCCAGATCAGACGGAAACCAGCCTGCCGTGGTCGCAAAGTCACAGAAAAATCATGCCTGCTCCGTGGCTCTGGTGCAGACCATCACATATGACAGATAATGCAACGTTCCCTTATTGGAAGGAAAGTGTGTTCAGGTAAAATAGACTGGAATCATGGTGGGCGTTTGGCCCGGGGGGTTAAGGAAGATGCTGAGATGCCCACACACCGTGTCTGAGAGCCATCTCCACTTACAGTTCAGCTCCTTGCTAATGCAGCCCTTGGCACCTGCCACCCATGTGGGAAACCCAGATGGATTCACTGCCACCTGTCTTCAGTGTGATTCCCCCGTGACCACTGTGGCCAGTTGCAGACTCAACCAACAGGAAGAAAATTCTCTTTCGGTCTCTCTGCTGGTCAAATAAGGTCAATATTAAAAAAAAAAAAAAAAAAAAAACAGAAGGAAGCAATAATGGGGGGGAGTTTAATAGAAGAAAAATGAGTTTAGGAATAAACCAAGATGTAACTTTTATGCCTCATTTTTTCTTTAAAGTCATTTTTCAAAAATTACTTTTCTGGGTGCTTTTTGTACAGCAGAAAAATATATCAGGTTTATTGTATGTGTTTTTATGACTTGAAACTTTATTCATAAGCAAGCAACAAAATAGAAAGCACCCTCTCTTAAAGGAATCCCATGGTAATATTATTACAAGCACATCATTCTGGATACTGGTCAACCCGTGGTTTGTCCCCCGTTCGAAACAGCACAAGAAAACCAACAGCAGCCACTCATGGGAAAGCCCTGTGCAGCACGAGAGACAACATGACCAGAGTTCATCTTAAAGCAAAGCTGCAGACTCCAGGATGGGACTTAAGGGAGCGTGATAGGAACGGATTGTTTCCTTATAATGATTTTAAATGGAAATTACAATCCAATCACAAATAAAAGCAAATTGTAGACAGTGAGGCAAACAAATCTGTTTCACTCGGATTCACGGCGATTATCAAATTAGCAGCTACTCATTCACCACTAAGCATTTCCACTCTTCCTGGTCTCCCTAACAGCTCTCAACTGCAACTTCACAGCGGTGCAGGGAGGCGGCTGCTCCCCGGGCTGCGTTTACCCTGCCTGTCTCTCCCTCTCATCCTTTGGCCAGGTGAGCCACAGAAAGGGCATGGTGGCCCATCTGGTCTGGTGGAGGCCGGGGCGGGCTTGGGCTGCACCTGCTCTCATGGCGGCAGTGCCACCGAGCCACCCTCCTGACCCCTTCTCCGGCTTCACTCCGGCCGCACCGGTCTCCTGGCTGTTCCAGACACCACACACACTACAGGTCCTTTGCTCCTGAGTTCCCTCCGCTCAAACCCCCTTCCCACTCAGCATCCGCAGAGCGCACTGCACCCCTTCACCCCGTGTCCACACACGCCCTCCTCGGATGTGCCTTCCCCAACTGGCTCATTCAAAACTGTGCCACCTAGCATTGGATACTCACGGGGAAAAAATCCATCATTGCCCGAAGGGAACACAGGCATGGATCTGACACAAGCTCCTAAACTGGAGGGCGTTATAAAAATATTCGTTTCAATAACAGTGCCCTATCTGTTCCCCGAACGTGAACTCCTTATATTTTTGGAAAAAGAGGGAAAAAAATGCAAATAATAATACAGTTTATTTTTAATGGGAGCCTCAGACAAGAGTTGTGTGTAGGCTCATCTGAGCAGTTGTCCGTCCGCTAGCATCCCTGAAGACAGCACAAGAGGGCAGCGGGCTCCAACACACAACCAGAAATGCTAGCAGAGACCCCCGTGGCCCCTCCTGGCCAGCCTGCTGCCTGCCTGGCCGGGAAGTGCATCCTGCGCGGTCCGAGGTTGATGCGCAAAGACAAGGAGACCATGGGGGCGCCCTTAAGTGGAGGTAAGAGGACCGAGCCTGTGGGAAGCGTTAGTTAGCTCCCACCCCGGGAGGGATCGGGTCCTGGGAACGGCTCCTCCTGGGGCTGCCCCCACAATGCCGCTTCCAAAAACCAGTGTCTCCAGGACAGAAACTGCGGACCTTTCAGGACGGAGGTCGCCGGGTGAGGACAGAGAACGTTGTGCCATTCGCCTTGACCTAACCAGGTAATACTTCTCTTCTAGATGTGATCTTGAACAGAAACTCGGCAGGTGGGCTTCGTTGGATCAAGGGTGACACCTAGTGGAAAAGCACTGCTAAACTTACTGCTCAGAAAAAAAAAAAAAAATTAAATCAACTCTGTTAACGAAATCAACCCACAGTATTACCAAGGAGTCATAACATCAACGCCTTTGCCTCCCAAATCCGGCGGCTTGGGTCTCTGTAAGAACAGCAGCCAGCCCGAGAAGCAAACAGGAACCAGTAAACTAGCAGTCACGTGCGTGAATAAAGCTGCTCAGGAAACGGAAGCATGACACCAAGTTTTGCCCCAAGCCCCCCAACCATGATGGATTTTTATTGTGGTAGAACTTGGATTTCTTTTTATTTGAGTGGCAGATACACATCCATGCGTAGATCTCACCACCAAAGCCCGACCTCCATTCAGGTCTCCCATGTGGCTGGCGGGAACCCTGGTCCTCCGAGCCATCACCTGCAGCCTCCCAGGACACACACACTAGCAGGAAGCTGGAAGGACAGACATGCATACGGGCTGTGGATGCCTTAGCCAGTGGGCCACACACCCACCCATGGTGAAGCTTTTCCACCAGAGGGAGATAAAACACTTAGAATATGATGCAGGGGTCCAGTGCAATAGCCTAGCGGCTGAAGTCCTCGTCTTACAGGTGCGGGATCCCATATGGGTGCTGGTTCTAATCCCGCAGACCCACTTCCCATCCAGCTCCCTGCTTGTGGCCTGGGAAAGCAGTAGAGGACGGCTCAAAGTCTTGGGACCCTGTACCGGCGTGGGAGGCTGGGAAGAGGTTCCTGGCTCCTGGTTTTGGATTGGCTCAGTTCCAGCCGTTGTGGCTTCTTGAGGAGTGAATCAAAGAACAGAAGATCTTCCTGCCTCTCCTCCTCTCTGCATATCTGATTGTCCAATAAAAATAGATCTTAAGAAAGAATGATGAGTTTGTCATTTTCTGGATTGGGAACAACTGGAAGGCAGTGAGTAGGAGCCTTGGGAACCCTGCGTGTGTAGCTCTGGTAGGGGCGGCTGCCGCCTGTGGGGGGCTGGAGGCTCCAAACCCCCATTATTGGACTCCCACATCCCAGCTTACACCAGCCAGGACTAACCAGCCCACCAGGAGCTGCTCACCTTGGATTTTTTTTTTTTTCTGGCCTTAAAATCTGGACCTCTGAGGAGTCTTCAACAAGGTCATGGAAATGCATAGCATGAAACAAAAATCTACATGGATTCAGATTTTTTTCTTGCACCAGAATAAACGAAATATTTGATCCTATTTTTCCACAAGTTTATTCAAGTGTCTTCATGTAACCCGATACCCACTGGGGCCACTGCCCTGGGACCTGACCCCAAGATGTTCTAAACACTCACTGGCTGCGACCACACAGATGTGTGTGTCCGTTTTGTTCTTCATAGGGAATTTGGATTCTGTTCTTGTTCCTCTAGGAATAGCGCTCTGTGTTTGGTTGGGTTGAGGTTTTAGAGGTCTATGTTTTGGCTCTTTGTTTTTTTCTTGCAACCAGGCACAACCCTTTGCTAGGGGTTTTCAGGAGGAGAACTTGAGCAGCCCCTCAATGAAGCCGCTGAGACTGGCCCGGAGTCTGTGCTTAGCCACTTTGTAAATTGTGCAACCGTGCCTGCTGGGCCTGCAGCTTCCAGCTCTCCCACCTACTCTCAATCGCCTTGTCGCAGGACTCCCCAGGACCCCCCACATCCAAGGTTTCCAGCCTGACTGTTCCCACCAAAGAGACCTCCTATCCTGCTGCCTGACAATTCCTCTGAAACTCACTGAGCAAACGTCAGTTTGCCAGGAAGCGGCTCCCAGTCAAATATCTCCACTCCATTGAAAACATGTGCTGGATTACTCCTCTGTCGGGCCTGTACCACTGTGCTGCTTTGCTCTGACGGCCCACTTGAGCCTAAGTGGCATAATTCATTTCAGTTTGGTGAACTGCTTAAATCAATTAAAATGTGTTCGGGGCCAGGGCAGAGTGGACACATTTGTACATATTTTAACTTGCACACCTTCACTTGCTGCTGGAATCGGTGGCACAGTTCAAAAATTGAGTGCAGGTGGCAGGTGACAATAGTTAGTGACGTCACGGCCCCCTGATGCTTCACAAGTGTAATCACCACAAGCCATTGGTCTTCGAGGCCCAAGGAGGGGGCGTTCCCATCGTCAAGGTTCCCAAATGGAACTGCTCCAGGATCACTAGGTAAGACCCCCTACAGCAGCAGGTTCCTGGGCCCCCTCGCACATCCCTGAAGCAGACTCAAGGAGGAATAGCCCCCCACCCCGCCCCACCTGCAAGTTCTCAGCCAACCTGTGTTTGAAAGTGTTGCTCTCAATCACACGTCAAACCTCAGCTCTTTCCAATGAGGAGCGGACAGAGCAGCTTCCAGCAACGTTTCCCACACTGAGGTCTCACACATCACCTCCGTTTGTTGACAAACTCACTTCTCCCACTCAACTCCTCCACTCCCTACTGCAATTGACCTAATACTGTTTACCATCAGCTCATACGTTTGCATGAGTTGAATCCAGACTTTTAGAACCAGTACGTCTGTGAAATCATATTTTTTTTCAATGCACAATAAATCATTTAAAAACTTTTTAGATGTCTGTCCTTATAGCAAAACAAAACAAAACAAAACAAACAAAAAACAGTGAGATACACTTATACCAACCAAGGGACCAGAGTTCTGTGTAATGGGCTAATCCTCTCCCACAACGCTGGCATCCCACCTAGGAGCAGGTTCCAGTCCCAGCTGCTCCATTTCCTGCTAAGAGCCCTGGAAGAGCAGCAGAAGGCCCAAGCGTTAGGGCCCCTGCACCCACGTGGGACACCCGGAGGAAGCTCCCGGCTTGGTCACTGCGGCCACTGGGAAAGTGAACCAACAGAGAGAGGATCTTGGTCTCTTCCCCTCTCTGTTGTTAATTTTCTCTTTCCAATAAAAATAAAATACACCTTTAAAAAAATTAGCCAGAGGAAATAATCGCTCATGGCACGTTTCCCTCCCTAGAGAGCCCCCAAAGAAAATGGAGAACAAGGACTCCTTGTTACATCCAATTCCATTCTTCATTCATTCCTTCCTACCTTTAATCAACAATAAGTCACTGGATATCCAGTAATTCTAATATGAGCCAGGGATAAAAAAAATCATCTGTCATCTCCCTGAAGATTTTTTTCTTGATTAAAAAACCGTTAAGGCACCTCCGTGAGGTGACCTTTCTTCCATTAACAGAAAATTTTTAAAACGCTGGTTGGTTAAAACACTCTGAAAGGTCAACAAATGGTGTTGGAAAAACTAGATATCCACATTCAGATGAATGAAACAAAACACAAACTCAAAATGGATCAAGGAGCCAAGCTTGAATCCTAAAACCACCAAAAGTTGCATAAAGAAAAACTGTAAGACATTATCCTTGAAAAAAAAAAAATGAAGCAGACAAAAGAGCAAAATAGAAGCATGGGATGACAACAAGCTAAGAAGCTTCTGCACAGCAAACAACACACAAAATAAAGGGCAACCCACAGAACTGGAGAGAACAGTCACAAACTAAGTACATGATAAAGGGGTTGTATTGAGAATATGTAAGGAAATCAAAAAACTTAACAATGGGATTGCAGAGGTTAGAAATGGGGAAAGAATATGAACATTTTTCAAAAGTTGAAATGCAAATACCGAGAGTCACGGGAAAAATGTTCAGGACCACTAGCAACCAGGGAAATGCAAATAAAAATTACAGTGAGGTCTCACCTCACCCCAGTTGGAAGGATTATCATCCAAAAATCAAAACAAATGGTGGCAAAGTTGTAGAGAAAAGGGTAAGCTAACCATGCAGTTGCTGGGAATGAAAGTTAATTTAACCACTATGAAAAACAGTATGCTACTCCTCAGAAAACTAATAGATCTACAGTATCAACTAGCTGTCCCACTCCTTGAAGCATCTCCAAAGCAAATGAAATCAGCATGTAAGAGAGTTAACCCGCAGAGGCCAGCATTAGTAGCTTAGCTGTTTCCCTTCTGTTTCCCTTCTGGGCACTGGTTCAAGTCCCAGCTGCTCCACTTCCAATCCAGCTCCCTGCTAACGCACCTGGGAGAGCAGCAGCTGAGGACAGCCTCGGTTCTTGGGCCCCTGAACGTATGTGAGAGACCCAGTAAAGGCCCCTTGCTCCTGGATCCTGGCTGCCGACTTCAGAGCGGCTCAGCTCTGGCCGTTATGGGAGCAAACTAGTGAATGGAAGGAAGGTTGCTCTCTCAAATAAGTCTTTAAAAACTAGTTATCTACATCCTCATGTTACAGGAGCTCAATTCACAACAGTGAAAATAGGGAATCAATTTAGATGTGCATCAGCTGATGACTGGACAAAGAAAACACAGTCTATATACATGGTGGAATATTTTTTAAAGATTTATTTAGCTTATTTGAAAAGCAGAGTTAGTGAGGGAGAGAAAGAGAGAGAGGAAAAGACTGAAAGAGATCTTACTTCTGCTGCTTCACTCCCCAAATGGCCATAACGGCCAGAGCTGAGCCGGTCCAAATCTCGTAACCAGGAGCTCCTTCAGGGTCTCCCAAGCACCTGGACAACCTTCTACTGCTTTCCCAGGTGTCTTAGGAGGAAGCTGGATCAGAAGTAGACCAGCTAGGACTGGAATCACACCACACAGGATGCTGGTATTCCCTGTAGCAGCTTAACCTACTTCACCAAAGCGCCAGCCCCATTCATGATGTAATAAACAAAAACGGAATTCTGATGTTTGCAACAAAATAGAAGCAACTGGAGAGCATTACGCTAAGTCAGAAAAACCAAACACAGAAAGACAGTACCACATGTTTTATTTGTGGAAGTTTATATATAGAAAGAGTATAAAAATTGTGGGGCTATCCCATCATGTGGTAGTTAGAAATTATAAATATGCCTCACTGAACTGTGCCTTGTAAAGGACGGTGTACTCTTCTTTTCCCACCTTGTAATTGTCAGGAACCCCTCACTCTGTGATGATAGCTTTAATTTCAAGAAAATAATAATATAAATGGTCTGCACTAGAAGTTGATTAGCAAAATGCTTTTTAAAACATATAAAATCAAGAAGTTCAGATACAAAATTAATATATGAGACTCTCTGTTATAATGATAAGGGGTTTTTGTAACATTAGCCTCCTAATTAGAAATAACCAAAGGGTTTTATTTACCTTTAGGCTTAGGGTGTATTTTTTAAAATAATTTGTAGTGCTTCACGTAATCTTTATTAAGATCTTTGCTTAGAAAAAAAGTCATCTGGTCACAAGATCGAAGAAGCCTGCTTTTCAATTGTCTGCCTTTCTAGATCTGCTTTTTTTTTTTTAACATTTGGGGCTCTATGATTAAATAGATACTGTTTCATAGTGGGGGGAAGGGAGGGAGGCCCATTTCATTGATGACTGTTACATCCTCTGACCGACACCAGGGCTTCGATAAGTAGCATACCGGAAGTTAGAAATAGGAACTTGCTAATGATCCTCATGATGATCGGTGTGCATCTGTGACAAAGCTAACCGAAGTCTCCGCTAGGTAAGATGCCGGCTATGTTTATTTGCTTTGCTATAGTAAATTCATCATTCATTCATTTTTTTTAACCATCTGTGTATACATTAAAGATACACAATAAAACTTATTTAAAAAAAACAAAACTCGTGAGCAGGGCAGAGCCAAAACCTGCCACCCTGAGCAGAGCAGAAGCAGTCTTGCGGGTGCTCCCGCACTCAGACTCCATGCGTGTTCTGCTGTCTGTGCACCACGTGAAGGTAAACAGCCACTGTACAGAAGGCCTTGGCTTCGCTCTTTTGCCCTTCCTGTTACTGAGCTTTCCCCTTATATTAGTTAGAAATAATGAACTTTTCTTTATTCTGAAAGCAAATGTTCAAAATCGGAAAAAAATAGAGAGTAAACATAAATACGACACAGGCAATGCGATACAGCAGTGTAAGCCACGCCTGGCCACACCGGAAGCTGCTATCAAAGTGCCTGGGTTTGCACTCCACCTTGGCCTCCAATTCAGTTCCCTCTGATGTGCCTGGATGCTGACCCAGAGTCCCTGGCAGCCAGGTGAGACACCTGAACAGAACTTCCCACTGCTGTCATTGGCATGGTCCAGCCCACCGGGGCAGCGAGCTGGCAGCTAGATCTGTCTCCAAACTCCCACCTACCCCTGTCTTTCTCCTCTCTCATTTTCTGTCTCTCAAGGAAATACATGAATAATTTTAAAACAGAAAAAGAGCCTCATAAAGTTCAACTGGGGTGGAGTTTAGTTTAGCTGATTTAGAACCAGAAAATGCCAGTGACCTAGGCCGACAGAAAGAACTCTGCAAGTTGAGAGAACTTCATTCAGGGTGTGGAAAGCGTTTGTAGGTAACTTTAAAGAGACACAAGGAAAACAAAACTCAGATCTGCATTGGCTTCTGCCTAGAAGGGAGGAAAATTTGGTGATGAATTACACAATTTTTATCTAACAAGGCAAAAAAAACACTAAAAGGTGGGTGGAAATTACCAATAATTAAAGAAGAAAGGGCTGAAATGATAACTCAATTGGCTAATCCTCCCCTCACAAGTGCCGGCATCCCACAGGGGCACTGATTCATGTCCCGGCTGCTCCACTGCCCAGCCAGCTGGAGGATGACTCAAAGCCTTGGGACCCTGCACCCACGTGGCAGACCCAGAGGCGGCTCCTGGCTTAGGATTGGCTCAGTTCAAGCAGTTCAGCCATTTGATAGGTGGACCAGTGGATGGAAGATCTTTCTATCTCTCCTTCTCTCTGTAAATCTCCCTTTGCCCCAAAAACAAATAAACCTTAAAAAAAAAGAAAGAAAGAAAAGAAAAAGAAAAAGAAAGAAAACAACAATCACTTGTGTTAGGAGAAAATGTGAGGTCACTTCCGTGGCTATGAAGCGGCCTGCCTGCCATTGTTGCAACATAATCCCAGTGTGGTCCATGTGAACCCTGTCTGTGAGCTGTGGACATCCCCACTCCCCAAGCGTGGCCTGTGTGAGCATCCCCATTGCTCCCAAGGGAGCTTTGTGATCCCACAGCCAGTTCAGTTTTCTGAACAATAAGGAAACTCAGGTCAAATTAATATCCACTATATAATGCACACGTACTAAGGATTCCACTATACATACATCTCACTTGGTCATCAATTTTGCTTGCTACCTTACCAACAACTGACCCTATGACTATTCACTTGTGTCATTTTAAAGGGATGGATGATCGCGATTCAATTATGAGAATGAGCCAGAAACAGATTGAGCAAAGCCCCTGTTTCTCAACATTTACAGTTTTCCTTTGTGTGTGTGTGGTGCGAGTGTGTTACAAAACACCAGCCACATGACATATGTTACAGAAATTTATTGTCTCCCGGTTCCAGGTCTGATAAGTCCAAGATCACCAGGTCAGCAGGGCAAATGTTTGGCCTATCAGTTACGACACCATGTCCCACAGTGGGGCACCTGACTCCAACACCCACTCTGGCTCCTGACTCCAGCTTTCTGCTGATGCAGACTTGAGGATGATGGGTCAGCTGATTGGGCTCCCGCCACTCAAGTTGGGGAGACATGAGCTGAGTTCCTGGCTGCTGGCGCCAGTTGTGCCCAGCTCCAGGGCAGTGTCAGCAGTTGGGTAGTAACCCTGCAGGTTTAGGCATGGTTTCCCTCCCTCCCTCTTTCTCACGATGTTGGCAGGGTCATCCTCAGCCTCTCTGCTCAATCTGTACATGGCTGTTGTTAGAGTCCAGGCTAGAGCCCCCCGGACGTCAGGGTGCGAGCTAGTCAACCCCCAGAGAACAACAGAGTCTCACGGGTAATGCAAACAGCAAACAGAGTTTATTGCGCCAGCATGCTGGGGCCAGACCACACTTGGGGCACACAGGCCAGCCAGGCAGGGTGGTCGGACCCCGAACAGCCCAAGACAGAAGCTTATATAGGCCCTTTTGGGCTGGGGAGTACATCAAAAGTAACAAACCTTAGACATGTTCATTTTTATGGCCTTCAGGCACAGGCAGCCTGTTCTGTTCCCATACCCATTATCTGTATGGCTCATCCCATTCTCACACCCTCATCTTCCTCCTGTTCCTGGGACCGGAAAAGAATTGTGCCCTTGCCCCCCTGCACCTGGGTTCACAACGTTGCAGGACAGCAAAGAACAGATTTATCACTAAAGCGGAATCCTCCCGAAGTCCAGGCGCCTTCCTGGCCTGGCAAAGTAGCAGTTTTCTCTACACAAAGGAACCTCACGCTGCCCAACAATAGCATTTTACCCACACTGTCACCCTCCAGCACGCGCACAAGGACTTCCCTCGTGTGTGTGTCTACTGCCTAGCTGCATTTTAAACATCCCGTCGTATTAGAACTCCTAGTCCTCATTCTCCTTCAATTCTCTTTAAAGGCCCTCTCCAAACACAGTCCTATTCTGGAGTTTGGGGAAGTTGAACTTGAAGAGATAAACTTGAGGATACACAGTCCATCTCTTAATAGCCTGTATGTTGTATGTGTGTTTCAAGTGAATGCTGTAACGGACATCTCTGTATCTACAATCTCATCTCCATGCACAGAAATTTCCTTAAAATCCTGGAGGTGAGATTGGCAAGTAAAAATGAGCTCACACTTTTAAGGCATCGGATAATAGAGCCAAACTGCCCATGAAAACCTGCCTGGGGTACCCTCCCACGAAGCGGTTCAGGGAAGGGAGGTTAGGGTTTTTTCCTTCACTGTGCTTTGCAATTTGGCAATTACCTGGTTTTTTGATTCCACGTGCAGCACATTTGTCCATCTCCCCACAAGTAGGATGGCTCAAACACACTAAGAAGGCCAAAACTGTAAGCTTAATAACTTTAGAAGACGAGAATTTTCTACCATAGTTAAATAACTGTCCCATTGAGGGCCCGGCGCGATCGGCTCGTGGCTAATTCCTCACTTTGCATGTGCCAGGATCGTATATAGGCGCCGGTTCATATCCCAATTCCTCCACTTCCCATCCAGCTCCCTGTAAATAGCAAAGAGACCCTGGTTTGTTGGAAATATGGACAGCAGCTACAAGCAATAATTAAATATACTTATGTTTTAAAGTAATGACAGATCACTAAAACTACAATAGTACTATATATAATAGAATTCTGGTACGGTAGCCTAGCAGCTAGAATCCTCGCCTTGTACACACCGGGATCCCATATGGGCGCTGATTCTCATCCCGGCGGCCCCGCTTCCCAGCCAGCTCCCTGCCTGTGGCCTGGGAAAGCAGTCGAGGACGGCCCAAAGCCTTGGGACCCTGCACCCGCGTGGGAGACCCGGAAGAAGCTCCTGGCTTCTGGCTTTAGATTGGCCCAGCTTCGGCAGTTGCAGCCACTTGGGAAATGAATCATCGGGCAGAAGATCTTCCTCTCTGTCTCTCCTCCTCTCTCTATACTTGACTTTGCAATAAAAATAAATCTTTTTAAAAAATAGTATCACAATCTTTTTATAATATTTATTTTTTTACAATGTGTTCATGTCTTTTTGGGATAGTAATGGGATTGCCAGGATCACACAGCAAGTCTTTCTAATCTTTTGGGAAATCTCTCCACTGTTTCCACAGTAGTGGCGGTGAATTACATGCACGCCCGCGGTGTATAGGGGTTCCCCTTTCTCCACATCCTCGCCACCATTTGTTACCATCACTCTGACGGGGGGAGGGAGGATCTCTCACTGTCACTCTGATGGGGGAGGGGATATCTCACTGTCACTCTGATGGGGGAGGGGATATCTCACTGTCACTCTGACGGGGGAGGGGGGATATTTCAATGCAGTTTTTTTTTTTTAAAGATTTATTTTTTATTATGTTTTTTTTTATTGGAAAGGCAGATATACAGAGAGGAGAGACAGAGAAGAAGATCTTCCGTCCGATGATTCACTCCCTAAGTGAGCGCAACGGCCGATGCTATGCCGATCCGAAGCCAGGAGCCTCTTCCGGGTCTCCCACGTGGGTGCAGGATCCCAAGGCTTTGGGCCATCCTCGACTGCTTTCCCGGGCCACAGGCAGGGAGCTGGAAGGGAAGCGGGGCCTCCGGGATAGAACCAGCGCCCATATGGGATCCCAGGCGTGCAAGGTGAGGACCTTAACCACTTGCGCCACTGCGCCGGGGCCCTCAATGCAGTTTTGATTTAAGTTTCCCCAGAGGCTAGTGGCGTTGAACCTTTTTTCATCTATTTTTTTTTTTGGTCATTTACATTTCTTCTCTTGAGAACTGCCGAATTCTCAACTGCATTGGTTACATTCTTTTGTTGTTGAGTTTTTAAAATTTCTGATATTTTTCTGGGTATTAATACTTCATTGCAAAGGTTTCCCATTCTGTTGGATGTCTCTTCCATCTACTGGGTTTTTTTTTCTTTTTTTCTGTCCACAAGCTTCAGAATTCATTATAGCTGCATTTGTTTAGTTTTGCTTTTCTTGTCAGCGCTTTGGAAGTTTTGTCCAAGAAATCATTCCTCATGCCATTGTCTTAGAGTGTTTTCCCCTACAGTTTTTTTCTAGCAATTTTATATTCTCGGGTCTTAAATTTAGGTCAGTGAACCATGTTGAGTTAGTTTTTGGATGTAGAGAAAGGTGTGGATCTAATTTCATTCATGTACGAGTACCTATCCAGTTTTACCAGCATCATTTGCTAAAGAGACCCTCGTTACTCTACTGTACGTACCTTGATTAATTTCTGGGCTCTGTATTCTGTGTATCAGTTTGATGCCTGTGCCATTATGTTTTGAGTACTATGGGTTTGTAGTATGCTTTGAAGTCAGGTATTGTACAACCCCAGCTTGATTTTTTCTTTGTTAGGATTGCTGTGGGCTACTCTGTATCTTTTGTGTTTCATATGAATTTTAGGATTATTTGTTCCTTAATCTTTATCTCAAACATTGAATACTTTATTCTCTTTGATATCTCAATAAAAATTTCTTAGTTAAACACTATCTGATTCAACTACCAATCTTTTGGTTGCAAGTTGCAGAAGATGATGCTCTAAATGGTTGGACTTATTTATTTTTATTGGAAAGGCAGATTCGCAGGGAAAAGAAGAGTCAGAGACGAAGATCTTCCATCTGCTGGTTCACTCCCCAAGCAGCCACAATGGTGGAGCTGAGCAGATTCAAAGCCAGTAGCCAGAAGCGTCTTCCAGATCTTCCACACGGGTTTGGGATTCTACGGACTTAGGCCATCTTCTAGGCTCCCAGCTTTCAACCAACCCAGCACTTGTCATTATGGTCATTTGGGGAGTGATCCAGTAGATGGAAGTGTTCGCTCACGCTCTCTCTCTTTCTCTCTCTCTTTCTCCCTCCCTCCCTTCCTCTCTGAAATTCTGAGTTACAACTAAAAATAAATAATTCTTAAAAATAAACAAGTTCATGGAAAATAGAATTAAAATGTTTATGTTGGTGCCCAAAATTCCGTACTATTGTGAATACAAAGAATCTTTAAAAGATCCATAGAGACAGTGTCTTATGAAACCTGCAGGCACCAAATTGAATTTTTGTGAACCAAAATAAACTTACCATATAATTTCATTTCCAATGAACTTTCTCATACCACTAACCTCTCAGAACCACAAAGCTAGTAGGAAATTTGGCAATGACTTTCCAAAGATGGTTTTTCATTGTGCTTTGCTTTGCAGGTAATCTTGTTTTCATAGAAAATCTAATGATGGCACCAAGTACAGAAAACAGAGATCAAACTTAGTTGTTCAGGCTGAAACACAGCTGGGCAGGCCTTAGCCCCTGCGCCATCCCCCGAAGCAGTTCACAAAAACGTGCTCCTCATTGGTTCTGAGAAAGGGACTCTGAGGCCCCACACACGTACTTGACTTCTTCCAGCACACACAACCCCGAGTGACAGACCCCACCAGCCAGGAAGCTTCCCCCATGCTGTCCAGCTGCCACTTTCCTCACCACTGCTTCTCGCTGTCACTTTGAACTTACAGCTCCCAGCTCCTGCAGACGCAACCGCCTACCATCTGTAAGTCAGCACAGCCCTTATGCCTGCAGCCACTCCTGGCCACCACAGCGACAGGTGCAGAATCAAGCCAGGCTCCTCTGTGTTCCCACAAGCCACCTTATAGTTTGTCTCTAATGCGTCAACAGGACAAGGCTTCTCATGGGGCAATCCATGGGCTGAGCAGAAACTTCGCCGAGGCAGCAGAAGACACCCCAATGCGTGTGGCTCCCCCACGGGGGAGACCCAGGTGGAGTACTCGGCTCCTGGCTTCAGCATGGCCATTCTCAGTCATCACGACCGTTTGCTGAGTGAACTGGCCGATGGAGGATCTTTCTGTGTCTCTGCCACTTGGCCTTTCAAAGAAGAAAAATACATCTTTAAAAAAAAAATCTGTGAAGGGGCTTATTAAATACCACTCTCTTTTCTTTCCTTGGAGAAAAATTGCTTCCTCCAAAGCTATCATTTCTAGAAGAATCTATCCATTAACCTTTTTCATTATACAGTGACGTTCGGCAACTAAAAGCACTTTTAATTAGTTGAGGGTAGCGATGCAGAATCTCTCAAAATATTTATGTCATAAAAGAAAAATCTCCCCTTGACACCGAAGGGGAAAAAAGTGGAGAAAATGAATAGATTCGTTTTCTATCCATTTCGAAGCTAAGATTACTTTGTGGGCGTACAGCAGAAAGCTGCAGTCATCCGTCATGGACTTCTGCGGTCTGGCACATGCAAAAAGGAGAAATAATTCTGGCTGGGCAAGCATTCATTTTTTCACCTTTGGGGCTGAGCACCCAGACATTCATTGCACCTGCCTGCAGGACGCCCCCTTTGATTGCTCAGCGACCGGCTTCCTGTGTTGTAAGTTTCCGTTTATTCACCGGCCTCTCACCCCACCCCGGGCTTAACCAGCCACGGACTATTTCTCACTCATTAAGGAACCTGAAGGGCCTCCGTAAATGCTTGGCTCTCAAGCATCCAATAAACTGAGTCGATCCTTTTCATAGCATAGAAACAAGGCAAAAGCAACCTGGCGAGTGGTAGCCACGCCCCGGTGTGCTCCGGGTGGCTGCCGCGCTGCCCTTTTTTCTGTTTTGGAAAGAGAGCAAGTGCAAATCTCCAAGAAAGGCTGGGTCCGAAGGTTCCGAGACAGCGACCAAGCGAGAATGAGAACAGCGGAAGCTGGATCAGTCAGTCCTGGTGAAATCAGTGCGTCCGCAGCAATACTTTTTGTTCTTTTTGCTCTGCCATTCTACTTGATCAAAAGAGTTAAGCTTTAGACTTATTCGGGAAATCGGCCCCTAAAGAGAAGCAACAGAGACCAGAAGAGGGCGCCCTCACCATGGATATTTACAGCTGGTGATGGAAGGTTCGTCCTGCACCCGCAGCCCAGCCAACCGAGGAAGCCCCGAATTCTTTCCTAGGGAGCTCATACTCGCAACCCTCCTGGCCAAGTACGAAGCAAAAGGAAAACATCACGGGTGAAAAGGGAGCAGTGAAGGCCAAAGGCGATGACCGCACTCCTCGGCCGCCGCGGGGTCCTCAGCGCGCTGCTCACTTCCTGCTCATTGCCAAGGAAACGTGCCCACCCAGCCCATGCCGGGGCCTGCAGTGCCCTCCCATGCATTGGCTTCTTTCCCGCTGCTGGAACCAGTCATTCCTGGCAAGAGCAGAGCAGAGAAAGGCTTGGGGCTATTTGCCAGAGGTCTATACCATTGTCTGCCAATGCTGGGGGCTGGGGGGCTGCTGGGTGGCCTCTGGGGCTGCCTGGGCTTCTGAGCTGTGCAAAGGCCAAGCACTCTGTCTGTGCCACCTGGCTCTGGGCTGGTGACAGGACAAGGGTCTGAACTCCCTCGGGGCGGAACTTTCAATGGGGTTCCCCCTCTGAGGCGCACAATGCATGCTGTCATGCATCATTGATGCTTGGAGGCACCCCCAGATCACCCTGCCCCCAAAGCCCTGCCTCCCCCAAGGCCAGTTGGCCTGTATATGATTCTGTAATGGCTCCTGGCCAAGGCCTTGTGCCCTCCACTCCCCCCACACACACCACCCACGCCTGTGCCAGCCCTGGTCCTGGAACAGGCTTTCACACCGCACTCCCCCTGACCTGGCTCAGCACCCACAGCTCTGCCAATGGCTTCCTCCAGCCACATGAAACCACTCTGTGAGGTTTTGTGAACACCACGATGCCACTGCCTCAGGACCTTTGTGCTTGCTGAAACCTGGGTCTGGATTGGTCAGACCGAGCTGATTCATTCTCTCAGTCTCATTCAAGCCTAGCCTCAAGATCCTGTCTTCCCGGACCACCCACCACAGTTAACTCCGTCCCCTCACTCTTCCGTGTTGTTTTTTACTACATTCATCACTGCTTGAAGTTCCACTGCAGATCAGACCACCTGCGCCGGTCAGTTCCAAGGGGACGGAGACGTAACTCCCATATTATCCACAGCATCTGGCACATCAGCCAGCCTCAACAATTATTTGCCTAATTAGCCCATTAAAATGCACCTTTCATTCATTCAGCTCCTTCCTCCAGCCCCTGAGGTTCTCCTGATTCTCTCCAGATTTAAAACAACTCCTACAGCATAACAGTCAGGGCTCAACAGTCACGCTGGGAGTCCCAGGGGTTCAAGCTTCAACACCTGATGGCTGAGCTGCAGGCTGAACGGGTTAGAGACACAGTGGACAAGGGCAGGCTTGGGACCAGGAGGGCAGTTCCCCCTGCAGAACAGCCCCAGCACCCCGGCCCCGGGCCTGACCTCCACGCCGGACCATCTCTGCCCATCAGATTTCCAAAGGAGCTGGACATCTGGGTGATCGCCAGGTTACCATCTCTTGTGTTAGAATGTCAGCAACTAATAAAAAGATATTTTTAGCTGTGTGAGCAAAGCAGCTTATCCACAGGCAGGCTTCGGTCTGAGGTTTGAAAACTTGGCAGGTCTTGAACTCCTGTAGGACTCAGCGGGAGCAAGGGGTTCGCTAATTACACACACCAATCACGAAGGTGCTGCGCTGGCGGCCAAAGCCTCACCTCTGTTGCCTCAAGCCTGCCCACTCCTCCTCTGGTCTTGTTCATCTACTGAGGGGTCATGTGCATCTCCCCCACGCAGCTCACAGGGTGAGCGAGACTAGAGGCAGTTCGGAAGGAAGGGGCAGAAGCGATTTGAGGTCTAGAATACGAAGCACAGGAGGGTTGAAGGGAGCCTGGGTCATCGCGCCCCGAGAAGACAAGGGCGCAGGGTCAGCCAGCAGCGGTTTTCAAGTTTATAAAAGGCTCCAACCTGCAACATTAATGAGCTGTTCTCCCTACTGGGAACACAGCAAACAGCAAACAGATCCCAAAGGCAGCCTGGCAAGAGGGCCGGGTGTTTCTCTCCGCAACAGAGGGGCTTTGTGTTTGGATACACTTTCTAGGGAAAATAGCTCTTTTTGCATTCATTATGTGCTTCCTATAGAAAGATGGTTAAAGTGGATGGCGTGAGCCCTGTGGTCAATGAAAGGATTTATTCCACATCAGAGGGTGCAGAAAGAAACGGTCTCTACCTAGGAGTGCCACTTCACCCAGGAAACTCGAGAAACCCCCCAAGCGCAGGGATAACGCGTTCAAAGTCAGCTCTGAACAGCCACGTCCCCCGACTTCCCAGAGCACCGAGCTTCTGGGGGGTAGGGAGGAGGGTACCCCAGACGGAAGGACAGGTATGGACAGCCTGATCCTGAGGAAGCCCCCGAGTCACTGGAGCGGCTGTCCTCCGGGGGACAGCTGGGCCTCCCCCACAGCCTCCACCATGACTTGCGTTCTCTGACCGGAGGAGGGGCGCCGCATCCAGCCTCCAGCTACAGACAAGCCGCCTCCAAGGAGACCGCTCCAGGCATGGGCTCAGCTCCGGTGTCCCCCCCACCCACCCACCCACCGGGTCCCCAATGCCGCCTTACTCCTGGGCTCCACCACCAGTATCAGTCCTTATTGCCAGGAAAACCCCAACCTCAACTCAGAAGGCTAATCAGACCCGCAGAGTCGCCCCATGACCCTGTTTCTGCTGCTTCATTCTCCCTTAGCATTTTCCACCAAAGTAATAATGCCATCTCCTCTTTGTTTTTTGTCTGAATTTTTATCTTTATGAATAGAAAAGTAGATAGACACATGTGAGCTAGGATTTTTTTTTTTTTTAAGGCAGACTCACAGAGAAGAGAGAGAGCTTCTGCCTGCTGATTCACTCCCCAAGTGGTTGCAACAGCCAAGCTGAGCAAGACGACCAGATCAAAACCAGGAGCCTATGGCTCCCTCATCTGGTTCTCCTTCAGCTGTGGCAGGGCCTCAGGAACTCGGCTTCCACTGCTTTCCCAGGCACAACAGCCGGGAGCTGGACTGGAGGAGGAACGCCGGGCAGTGCTTCCTTAGGATGCTGGAGATTCAGGTGGCAGCTTAACTCTCTGTGCCACAACACCACCCACCTTTTCCTCTTTCTAAGAAGGCCCATTTCCACATGACTCACAAGGCTAGCTCTGGAGGTGTGCACGGGCCACAGCATGCCCTCTGGGGTCATGAACAAGCTGCCCCAACTGGCACCTTGGAGCTGTGGCCTGATCTGTCTCCTCCCCCTTTCCATCTTATCAAGGTTTCTTTCTGCATTCTGATATTGTCTAATCATATTTTTTCTTCTTGTTGGACTTCTGAAGGGCTGGGGTGATCTATTTTGGCATTTGTAGTTATTACTTGATAAGAAAATGACTGTCAACAGGAAGTCAAGAGAAGTGCTTGGTTTTGCTTTATTTCACAGCATGCGATCACATCGAAAGAATAGCTGGACATCGTAAGTTGGAACTGGACGTCTGAAAACAGGACCAAGTGGGAATTAGAAAGGCTGACACATGTGAAATCTGGAAACAGCTAAAGGACCATTTGGTCTTATCGCTGTTTTCTCTTTTTAAACGATTTATTTATTTTTATTGGAAAGTCAGAAATACAGAGAGGAGGAGAGACAGAGGAAGATCTTCCAACGTTGGTTCTCTCCCCAAGCCCGAGCTGAGCCGATCCAAAGCCAGGAGCTTCTTCTGGGTCTCCCCTGAGGGTGCAGGGTCCCAAGGCTTTGGGCCGTCCTCTCCTGTTCTCCCAGGCCACAAGCAGGAAGCTGGATGGGAAGTGGAGCAGCTGGGATACAAACCAGTGTCCATATGGGATCCTCGTAGATCTAAGATGGGGATGTAGCCACTAGGCTACTGCTCCGGGCCTTCGTTTTATTACTACTGTTGTTTTAATGCACTGGACTGGCTCAAATGCCAGAATAATGAAGGGAGACACGTTAGCTGTTCAGTATTCTGTCAAATGACTGTTGGAATCAGATAAACGTGGGTTCAAATGCTACTTCTGCTATTTACCATAAGAACCTAGGCAAGGGCCCAGTGCAGTAGCCTAGCAGCTAAACTTCTTGCCTTGAACGTGCTGGGATCCCATATGGGCGCTGGTTGATGTCTCTATTGCCCCACTTCCCATCCAGCTCCCTGCTTGTGGCCTGGGAAAACAGTAGAGGACAGCCCAAAGCCTTGGGACTCTGCACCCTCAGTGGAGACCCAGAAGAAGTTCCTGGCTCTTGGCTCTGGATCGGTTCAGCTGTTCTCTACTTTTTCCCAAAGAAAAGATGAGCCACAGAACAAAGGAAATGGACTCCCGAAGTATGGCCAGGACTTGGAGATAACCATCTCTGGAGCCCACGGGTGCTGTGGGGACGCTCACAAAGACGGTCCTACACAGACTGCAAGCTGCACTGTTAACACTGAAGGGCACTTCCTGGCGCTGACATCCTGGTGTAGCTGGTAAAGCCGCTGACCGTGATGCCAGAATCCCAACTGGACAACGGTCTGAGTCCTGACTGCTACATTTCTGATCCATTTCCTTGCTAAATGGTTGGGGAAGGCAGCAGAAGATGGCCCAAGCACTTGACCCCTACGTGCCTGTGGGAGACTAATGGAGTTTTAGGCTCCTGACTTCGGTCCGGCCCAGCCTGTCATGTAGGGGTGAATCACTGCGTGGAAGTTGGTTCTCTCTCTCCCTCTCTCTGTATCTCTGCTTTTCATATCAACCGGTAAAACTTTTTACAAGATGGTGATTTCTCGTAGGAGACCCACTTTCAGAGTTAACTCATCATCTTTCAACTCTTGCTCTTTCCAAATGAACCTCTCTTTTGAACTTTTATTTAATTCAAGAACTTACATGAGCTATGCACTGTAATTGGTGCTAAGGATACAGCCAATAAAAAAAAGAGAGAGAAAATGTCTAAAGACCATCACATTTTTCTAAGAAGAAGAAAAAAATGAAATAACCAAATTATTAAATATCTAACAGAACGGCCAGTGAGCAAGCATGTGTGAAGAGGGTTCAAGCATTCTAACGGGAAAGTGGGGGGCTGGAGCACCCCAAGGACTCCTCACTTCTGAGCGACCCCCACGGCTTATACCCCATGAATGTACAAGAACACCAGGAAGCATCACATTTCAATATTTACTGCACTGTTGGAACACCCTGATGTCAGCAAAGATATCACAAATTAATAGAGACGACCCGGGGAGATTGAAAGGGAAGGCGCAATCAGAAGAATGCTATAAACAGACAAACCGGGACGTGCAGAGGCCTGAGCTGCAAGGGTCCCCTTGCTTAAGCAACAGCAAGAAGAGCTGTGTGGCTAGAGAAACATGAGGAGTGACCAATGCCCAGTCCCTGGTCTCTCTGGATTGGAAACTACCATGAACTACAGCAGTGGGTACCCACTCCTTCACCTCTTCCTTCATCCCCACCACATTCAGTGACCCCTCCTCTCTAAAATCATCCCTCTCTAAAAACATCTCTCTCCTGCCTTTCTTTCCCCTCCACCTTAAATCAGGCTGTACTCGCTGTCTACCTGCCTTGCCTAAGGGCCTCTTGGGGCCAGCCCTCTGGCATAGTAGATTAAGTCACTGGCCATGGACTGGCATCTCTTACGGGCATCAGTTCATGTCCCAGCTGCTCCACTTGTGACCCAACTCCCTGCTAAGGTACCTGGAAAAGCAGCAGTGGATGGCCCACGTGCTTGGACCCCTGCAACCACATAGCAGATCCAGACGGCGCTCCTGGCTCCAGCCTGGCCTTGCCCTGGTCATTGGGGACACTAGAGGGGAGTGCACCGGAGGTTAGGAGATTTCTCTCTCTCTCTCTCTCTCTCTCTCTCATCTCTCTCTTGTCTCTCTCTCGTCTCTCTCTGTCTCTGTCTTCCACCCTCTCTGTAACTCTGCCTTTCAAATAAGTGTTTTTTAGAACAGAGCCTCCCAACTAGCCGCAGCATACGAGAGTATCTCCCATTGCTCTAAGCATTAAGCTGCCAGACTAATCTTTCTACAGCTCTGCTTTCCTTAATAACATCCTTCCCTCCGTTGTATGAAAGTGTTTCAGCAGTAAGTATAAAGAGATACTCTTTAGTCTTTCCTGCTTTAATATGACCCAAATTTCTTTGCCTTGAAACTCCACTTTCACCTTAAAAGTCAAACTTGCACAGTCTCTATGATTCCTCTGAACCCTTCACCTACTCTGAGTGGCCCATCCCAGAACAGACAGCCTCCTTTTCCTGAACGACTGGAACACCGAGAAAGAGAGTGTTTAATATGTAGTGCTGCTAGGGCCCACTGCGTCCCGTGCAGTCCTGCCTCATCAGTTAGATTAAACTCATTGACAGCAAGGACCATATCTTACTAATCCTGTGCATCATTTGAGTGTCATGTCTACTTACGCCATAATGTGTAAAATGGATAGTAAATATTACCAACAGAAGACTTTCAGATTGCCAGGCGGTGAACTGGGCAACAGAACAATAAAATAAAATGACCAATGTGTCTGCAGGCGAAGAGGACTATCTTGTGCAAGGCCCTCTTCCTCTTAATAGGAAAGATGGTAAGGTCAGCCGTACGGACATAAGATCTTTTGCTCATCCCCTATTTTGGCAACTCGTCATCTAAGTGGACCAATACCTAGCACTTACGCTAAGCACTGAGTGTGTGGACCTATAAACTCTCTAATGAAGCACTATCAACCTTGTAGAATCAAATGTGTAAAACCTGAAGAGAAGTTTCTTCAGCCTTCCAAACCATTGTTGAAATGCTGGCCAGTTTGCCCACGCAGAAAGCTTCTCAGAGTGCCAATAAAAACACAGGAAAGCTTAGAAAGCCTACTTTGTTCTGGAAGAAATATAAAATCTCAGCCTTAAGTGGAAGAGTTTTCAACAAGAGGCTCAGGCAAAAGTAAAATTAGCACTGGATGCCCGATGGTCTTGCCCAGAGTTGCCCCATAGAACTGAACTGTCTGGACAGTGTTTTTATGTGGGTTCTTTGAAGTGAGCACCTGCCAGCTTATTTGAAGGCCTATCTTTCAAAATCATGATCATAATAATGTTTTAAAAGAATCACAGACACAGTTCAGCTCCTTGCAGCAATGGGACATCCTTGAAGGGAAGAGGATGGGTGAAGTTGGGCAGCAGATAACAACCCACCCCACATTTCTTCCCACCAATCCCTAACCCTGCAACCCCAGGCTGTCCTCCTACTTGGGTCAAAGCTCAGAACAAGCCAAAGGGGAGGCCCAGGCTTTGCTTAACATGATAAGCAGAAACCCTGGTATCCCCCAGGTGTCCTCGCTGGTTCAAGCCTACAACTTCGCCATTGGCGTCTACTCTGTTCCCTTGCCTTCCTCTGCTCTAAGAATTTAGAGCAAGCATAGAAGGCTGTGCTGTCACTGGTGCCATAGTGCCAAGGCTGAAATTCCAGTGTTGACAAGGCCAGCTCAGGAGACAAATGGAGCCCAACTCAGCTCCAGCCCAGCAGAGCAACACCGCACAGACCTAGTGCTAATGAGCCTTTTGAATGCTGAAGCTAGAAATGCAAAAACGACTTGCTACCTTGATCAGTACAGTGCAGAAGGAAGGAAAACCTCTCCTGCTCCTGGCAGTGAGGCCAGGGGAAGGGCATTTTCGGGAGAGCAGCCAGTAAGTCTGAGAGTGAGCAGTGCAGCTTTGTGAAAGATGAGCTCTGAGGCAGCCTACCAGGGCAGCGGTCTGCAGAGCCGAGAACGAGACCCCACGAGAACCCTCCAGAAAGACCTCCAAGCAACATCCACCTCCACACCCCATCGAGTCCTGCTGTCCCCCCAACAAGGTTCCCTTCATGACTCCCATGCATGCTAGCAGCTTCTTGTCCTTGAATGCATTCCTCCTGAATTAAACAAGAATATATTTCAGAATGTTTCTGAAAAATGGAATCAAAATATAAAAACATTTAAATCCATATATTTGAGTGGTCTTTAAAAGGTTCATGAAGAATACATATTATGAAAACTCTATTACAAATCCCCAAAAAAGAAAGCTTGTCATTCCGTTTTTCATTTAGCTTTTGAACCATCTTCTATATTGTACATACTCCTAAATATGTAATGTTATGGTTTTGCTGATGAAAAGACAATTATCTCCCATGAAAAGAAAGGAAGATGTTTTCTCAAGCCCCTCAAAGTTATCACTGGCTTAGCCCCTGGCCTGCTGAGCCTAGTGGATAAAAATGGCCCTTCCTCCAAGTCAGCAATGTTTAACTTAAATATTGGGTGATCCACTGTTAAAACAGCACACAGTCTCCAGTCGAGAGAAAGCTTTAATATCATGGACATGAGCAAGAACTGAAATCAGACTGCATTAGGTGCCTATCTCTACTCCGTCATTTACAATTTAAGTGACTTTGGGCAGGTCACCCCAACCCCTCGTCCATAAGAAGAGAATAATAACAGTATCTACTGAGATCGCTATGAAGTTTACACAGTGAATAAATGCAGGAAGAAGCTTAGAACAGGGCCTGGAAACAGCGGAAAGGAAATGTTCGTGATTGCCACTGCTCTGTTCGAGAGTGTCCCTACAGCAGAGTGACTTCATGATTCTGGATATTGTGAAAATCAATGACTTAGCACACAAGTATTCTTGGAGAGTCAAACATTAAAGTCAGGGAGGAAATGGCTATTGCAAATCTTCTAAAGGTAGCCTATCTATAAAATTCAACAGAGAGATGCATATTTTTTTATATAGGCTTAATGTGCCCAGTTTTGAATAATGTCTTACATTGTATATCCTTTCGGATCCCCCCCTTCTATCTACACAGGAAACTCAAAGTGGAAACTTGATCCTAGAAACTTAGTAACAGATTCTAAAGAGATGCAGTATTTCAATAAATACGCCTTACCTCACTGACGCAGTGCCTGACAGCTCCCAAAGCATGTAAACATATTCAGTGAGGATGCTATATGTTCAAGTCAGCTGAAACAAAGAGAACTTTGGGAAACTTGATGCTGCTTACAGGGCTCAGTTTGTCAATCCTCCTGGCGCACTGAGATGGCTATGAACAGTGACCTCTGCTACCACGCCTGGGATTGCAAGCACAGAAGAGCCTCCCGGGTCACTTTTGTTTGCCGAGGACACCAGGGCCAAGAGAACTCAGCACTCTCCTCAAGGCCACAATGATTAACTTTGTGTTTCTTCTCTATGCCTGTCCCAGCCACCTCTGTCATCCTTCTGGATAGTTCGTTTCTACCATAGTATCTAAACTGAACCCATGACTCTTGTGCAACTGGATGCACTAAAAATGCAGATGTTGGGGTGCAGTTTACATTTCTTTTGGTCAAAAAAGAAAACTGTAAAAATACTCATTTACTGAGTGAAAATTCTTTGAACTCATCTCACCTCTTGTTACATTTTATTGTTGTATTTCTCACCAATTTCAAAAATAGGAGGAAATGGAAACCACTACGTGCTAGCAAGTTCCTAGCCTGTGCAGAATCCACATGCTTCCTCTTTACATATGGCTCATTATTGTGAAGATGTTGAATATTTCCACTTCCAGATGTACAAAAAATCCATTGAAAAATTGACCTGTGATTTCAAAAGACCCAATGAAGATGCCACCAAGGTCACATGACTTGATATGGTGCATCTTGAAGAGGAAGGGAGCCCATGTGGACTCGTGGTTACCCTGAGCCTCAAAAGCACCTTTAACAGTTCAAAACTACAAAACATGCCCATTCCTCTCAGTCAGGAGGAAATGGCACCACTGTAAACCTGTTACATCAACCAAAGAACAAATACATTTTTCAAGACACACACTTACAACAGCATTCATAGTATCTTTTCCAAAGACCAATCAGCAAAATCTCTTGTGTATTTGCAAAATATGACAAAATTACTAAATTTATCCCCATAGCATCATTAGCCCATTTTATAGCAAAGGTGCTAGATAAAGAGACATATTGCAGAATTATATATCAAGTTGTATCACTGTGGCATCCAGTGAGCCATGCTGCAGTCCCAATATTCAGATAGACATTCCAATCTTTCTTTGGGTTAAAACAAACCAACTGATTGCATCTGAAATAGCTGCTCTGCTATGTAATTTGGAGTAATTTATAAACATAATAGTTATTTCTTTATAGAAAAAGAACAGGCTCATTTCTGACCTATGCTCACATATGATGTTGAGCTCTTTAGGCCCAAACGCCATTCCTGACCATCAGCCATGTCAGCACTGAGTGCTTAATACAGGCTGATACACTGGCCTCCTTTAACTGGACTATTAAGCCCATTACTATTTAAAGAAACAATTTCAACTTTATCCTCCAAAACACTCCCTATGCCTTCCCCTCTACTCCCTAAAGGCACAACAACATACATTTCAAAAAAAAATAACTATGAAGTTTTGCTAACAACAACCACTGAACAGGTTAAGTCCTGAATTTTGGTCTCAGTGAAGGCCACATTCGATTTTTACTAAAAAGATAAACCTAAGTTGACAATTATCCTTTCCTAACCCTACCAAATGGTCTCCGCATGACAGCGCTGGCATCGTCCTTGCTACAACATAATGCATATGGAATTAGCTAACATGATTTCACAGTCGTAGTAATCCATTTCACAATTAGACTGTGAAATGTTATCTTAAAAATGCCATGTTAATTTTTTGTCCTTTTTAGCAGTCTCAAAGTAAAATTACGTAGAAGCCAAGTTCCTTTACAGAGGTCCAGCTTTCCCATTGCCACAAACACGCGCGCACACACACACACACACACACACACAACACAACTGAATCAACAACCATTCATTCAGTTGTAATTCTTCTCATTGTCCTCAGTACACATACCAACCTTCATGTATGCTTCATGTAAGCCTTCATGTATGCTGAACCCCAAGTCTGAATCTTTTGTACATATATTATTCCCAAAGCCTATTTTAAAACATCTAAGGTAGAGAAATTACCCTCTTCATTAAGCTTTGTGAAAATAGGTTAACACATCCATGTAACACTTCTTAGCATAATGCCACTGTCTGAACAGTTCCATAAGTCAAACCATTCTACAACCACTCTTCCCTGGTGGGATGCCTTTGAAAACAGTTCCCCTCAACAACAACAACAAAAGCTACAAACATCTGTAACTTAGAGCCATGTTTTTGGCAAACTTACTTAATAATCCAATGATTAAAAAAAAAAAAAAAAGGAGTCAGTTTTTTTTTTTTTCTTAACACTTGTCTTAAAAGACCTCCAATAGCAGCTTGAGGGATTTGAATACCTTTGAGAAGCCTGTACATCTAAAGGAGTTAGCGGGACTGATGCTGTGGAGGCTCCAAGCATTTGACGGGGCGGTTGTAGAGGCTGTAAAGGTAGCCCAGTAGGAAGCAGCTTTCTGTAGACTTCAAAGCACATGGCAGTTAATTATCAAGCTTTCAGGAGCAGCAAAGACTCACCGTGACAGCTGTTAGGCGAGGACACATGGGTATCTCCACCACTGCGCATCAGCCTTCAGATTGTGTCATTGTTCGGCTTGGATCATCCCGGGAAGAAACGCTCGTGGTCTCAGCTTGCTTCAATTCAAATGAGTCTCAGGGCTGTCCCAGATGGCTTCTCAGCACAAGCTCCCTTCGCACCCGGGAGCCTGCACTTGGCCTTGCCACCACCCCCACCCCTGAGCTGCAGGAGCTGCTTGCGTATGCTCCTCTCCATTTTCCACGCTGCACAGGGGGCACAGCCTCAGAACGGGCTCCTCCCTGTCATTACTGAATTCAACCTGCAGGCTGGTGACTTTGGTGAGTGGAAAAAGCCCCTCCTTTAGGAGCCTTTGGAGTTTCTCACTCTCCTTCCCCGTCTCCCTTTTTTCATCCTTGCATCTTTGGAACTGATGGAAAAGCCTGCTGGTTTGTGCCTTGTGCCTTACAGGTTGGCTATCACATTGCCTGACCAAAGATAGAGGGCCCCACCCATCACTTGACCAGCATGAATCTGGACAAGGCCCTGGTTTTTGTGCATCAACTTTTATCTATAAACTCAGCAGGCCCAGCATCAGCCGCCTGAAGATCCCCAGCGTAGCTGCGTTCATGCCAACTTCCTAGCACCACCTTCAAATCAGGGACTGCAACCAGAATTGTGCACTGCCTTTTTCAAGCCAGAACTCATCTTTCTAGAACATCAAGTGGTCCATAATGTATGTATCCTCAAGGAAAGAAGACACACATCCCTTTGATAGGTCTTGCTCAAGATAGGGAAGAATAGACTTTGAAAGGGGCAAAGAAATGGGGGCTAGGAGTGCAAAGGTCAGAAGGCTCATTAGGGGAAGAGTTGAAAGAAGGAAAGCTCCAAAAAGAAAAAAAATGGATGTAATAAACTGGCTGATACGCTCTCAACTGACATCTTTGCTTTGAGAAAAATATCTGCTTTTTAAATATTGTTGGTGAGGTTTTGTTCTTAACACTGGAGAAAAAAAAAATGCTTATGCAAAAAAAAGTCTGACCTCCGATGGCCTTGTGTTTCTAAGCCCATTTACCTTAATCAGCCACATACTGTTCCTTGACATGTCCAGAGTCCCAAGTGAGGCCTTGTTGATTTTGAGCACTTGGTAACTATGCATGAAATATGCAGAACCATCTTCTTGGGACTTCAAGAATCCAGAACTTATCCTGTCCTTTCACCTACAGGGCACAAATATCACATGCTTTCCTCTTTCTAGTGTGCAAAATGTTTTCAAGCTGCTTATTAATGGTGATGTGAGTGGCTTGACAAAACCACCACACATAGTTGCTGTCTTGAAACATGTTTCTCTGCAGTTTTCAGCTCATCTCACATTGACTGCTGAGCAGAAATGAGCTATTTCTTGCAATCAGATTACAAGACAAAGAATAAATCTCTGATATTTTTGTTTCCCTGTAATCATTCTGCTTTGCCCCAGAAGGATCTGAATATTTAAAAAAAAAAAAGCAGGCTGGATAAATTCCCAACATGCCAGGCTGCTAGCCAAAACACTTGTAGGTGACACACCACAGCTGCTTCTTTCTTCTTGGGAAAAAGATGTGACTCTTGGGTACTCAACAAATATGGGATTGCCAAGTGTTCTGCTTTCTATAAAGATGCTAGTGGACTATGTCAAATCAGACTTCTTGACATGGTCAGTTTGCATATTTTATGAGACCTTGATTTCCTAGGCTAAATAAAGCAGCATTCAAGCCAATGAATCATCAAATTTCAGAATGGAAGCTTCACAAATTATATGAACCAAGACTGGTCTTGGCGTGCACACACTATGTCACTGCTTGTGACAGCAGCATTCAACATCAGAGTGGTTGATTCAAGGCCTGATCGCTCTGCTTCCCATCCAGCACCCTGCCAAGGCGCCTGGGAAAGCAGCAGAGCCTGGCCTAAGTTCTTGGGACTGGGCCACACATCCTGAAGACCCAGACGAAGTTTCCACTCCTGGCTTTTGCCTGGTGTAGCCCTGTCAAGTGAGCCAACAGGTGCAAGATCTCCCTCTCTGTCTCTCCTTGGGTTCCTATCTTTTTCACATTGCTTTCCAAATCAATATTTTAAAAGAAAGTAAAAAAAAAAAATCATGTGGTACCAAGATATGATCTATGAATGCCCCCGTAACAGCCCTAGCATGTAATCATATACTTGAATATCACTGGAGAAACGATTCTCCCCTGTATAAAAACTGTCTACATTAATGCACAAAGTTATAATTAATATCAGGTAAACAGATAACATTCATATACAGTGGAACTCTAGTTATCTAAACTATATGGTTAAGGGGAAAAAAGCAGGGTAGCCTCAGCAAACTTGGAATAGAAAGAAATCCTTAAGTCAATAAAGAACATTTACAAAATTCTCTGGTTAATATCTCATCAGTAGTGAGAGCCCTGTAGCCTTTTCCCGGAGACCAGCAGCCAGGCAGGGGTGTGTCCCTCACCACTGATTTTTAGCACTGTACTAAAGTCCTGGCTAATGTAATAAGATATGTAAATAAAAGATATACAGATTGGGAAGGCAGAATTAATGCTGCTTTTGTTCAAAGATGATATGATTGTCTGTAAATTAATCCAAAAGAATCAACACAAAACTGCTAGAAATAACAGGCAATTATGACAAGATTACAAGATAACTTAATCTAATAGGTGTCAATGCATAAATATTGACTTATACATATGTTTTTAACGTAACAGAGAACAAGATTTACAGAGAAGGAAAGTCAAAGATCTGCTGATTCACTCCCCAAATAGCCACAACGGCAAGAGCTGAGCTGAACCCAGAGCCAGGAGCTTCTTCTGGGTCTCCCATGTGGGTGCAGGGTCCCAAGCCTCTGTGTGGTCCTCTATTGCTTTCCCAGGCCACAAGCAGGGAGCCAGAAAGGGAAGTAGAGCAGCCGGGATATGAACTGGTACCAATATGGGATCCTGCACTTCACAAGATGAGGATTAGCCACTGAGCCATTGCATTGAGCTCCAGTGAAAAATCAATCTAAAATATATAAGACTAATGTGTATGGAATTCGAAACAATAAAACAAAATATCCCATGTTTGTGGATAATCTTAGTTAAAATATCAGGTTTTTTCCAGCTCAACATGCAAACTAATCACCATCAATACCATCATCAAAATCAAGGAAATATTTTATAAATATCAGCAAATTGATTCTAAAATTTACATGCAGATAAAAATCCCAGAATAGCCAACTCAATGCTAAAGGAGAACAAAATTGTAGGATCACCACAATTTGATTTCAAGACTCATTTTAAAACTATGGCTATAAAGATAATATAACATTAATTAAAAAGAAAACAGAAAAATTAATCAATGAAGCCAAATAGAGCACCCTGAAAAACACCCACATAAATGCAGTTGACTTATCTTTAACAATAGGGCAAAGGTCATACAATGAAAAGCAATCTTTTGGAACAGATTTTGCCAGAACAACTGGACATAACATATAGACATACACACTACAAAAAGAATCTAGACAGAGACCTTATAGCTTTCCCCAAAATTAACTCAACTTCATATAAATAAAAATTAATAAATGGAAAAACAATTAACTCTAAATGATCCCAGACATAAATGCCTAACACAAAATAATAAAATTGCTGGAATAAAACATAAGAGAAAATCTTATGGCTTTGGGTTCGACGATGCCTTTTTAGCTATGACACAAAAGGCACAATCCATGGAAGAAAGAATCGCCAATGAAAAAGACTTTGCCAAAAAAATGAATAAATAAAAGACAAATCACAGGCTGCAAAATGTCTGTAAAAGACATGTCTAATAAGGTACAATCTCCAAAATACACAAAAACTCAAAATTCAACAAAAAAGAAATAACCCAATTTGCTTTTCCAAGATTTATTTATCTTCTGAAAGGCAAACTTACACAGAGAGAGGAAGATACAGAGAAATCTTTCATCCACCGGGTTACCCCCAAGATGGCCACAACAACGAGAGCTGGGCTAGTCCCAAGCCAGAAGCTTCTTCCAGGTCTCCTACACGGGTGTAGAGGCTTATGTGGGAGGCGTAGGGGGAGGCACTTGGCCATCCTCCATTGCTTCCCCAAACACATCAGTAGGGAAGTGGATTAGAAATGGAATAAATGGGACTCAAACTGGTGCCCATAATGGATGCTAGCACTCCATCTCTATGGCTTAATCCACTATGTCACAACACCATCCCCCGTTCATGTCTTATCACAGCTTGATAGCTCATTTCTTTTAAGCACTAAATAATATTCCATAGTGTGGATGTGTAGCACTGTTTATTTAGCCATTCTATTTTCCATATCTCTATATTCATGGTGAGGTATATATTTAGGTCTTCAGCCCAATGTTGGAGTTGGGTGGGTTGTTTGGGGATAGGGTTGTGGCATAGCAAGTAAAGTGACAGCTGCTGTTCACATAGGTACTGGCTGTTGCATCCATTTTAAGCATGAATCTGCAGATGCAAGATCCCTCTGCTTCTCTATCTTCCTGCCTCCTCCCAGTATAACTTTTTCAAATAAATAAATCTTCTAAAAGTGAGGCAGATTTACAGAGCAAAGGAAAAGACAGAAAGATCTTCCTGCCGCTGGTTCACTCCCCAAGTAGCCACAATGGCTGGAGCTGAGCCAATCCGAAGCCAGGAGCCTCTTCTGCGTCTCCCTCATGGGTGCAGGATCCCAAGGCTTTGGGCTGTCCTCTACTGCTTTCCCAGGCCACAGGCAGGGAGCTGGATGGAAAATGAAGGAACCAGGACACAAACCAGTGTCTATATGGGTTCCCAGGGCACTCGAGGTGAGGAATTAACCACTGAGCAATCGCACCGGGTCCAGCTCCATACTTATTATTCTTAAACTACTAACAATTATTATCCATTCAAGATTGGAATATAAATGTCAAGGGTAGTGCCCTGTTTCACTGTTTTGGATATAGATTGTCCCCTGAGGTTCCAATGCTGGTGATTTGCTCTTCGATGCGACAGTGTAGCATCGCCTCTAAGAGGTGAGGGGAACTGGGCTGAGGAGACTCCATCCTCATGAACGACAAATGCTGCCTCCAAGCGTGAGTCCGGTATCCCGTGCTGGGATCGGTTCTTCGGAGCATGCACCGTTACAAGTGAAGCTTACTTCTCTCTCCACTCCACTGCCATGTTGTGCCACAGCAGGGGTTCCTTGCCAGGATGCTAGTACCACACTGGTTTGCATTCCCTGGCCAGAAGAAGCAAGAACCGAATAAATCTCTTACAAGTTTACGCATCCATGATCTGGCATTTTGTGATATCAATATGAAATAGAGACATTTTTCTTGCAGTAATTAAAAAGCCCATTTCTATATTGAAATACTGCCCTAATGATTAACTCTTTCCATAACTTTTTTACACTTGACTTTAGACAAAAGGCCAAGAAGCAATTCATGGGAGTTTTTATACTATCACATCATAGTTTAGCTCATTGTAATCCTGACAGTTTAAATCCAATTTCCTTTTGTGTCAAACTAATCAAAACATGAAGAGAATCTTGTAAAATCTCCAAAGGGAAAAAAAAGTCCTAAAAAGATATGGATCCCTGCATTAAATCCTGTCTTCCATTTTCTCCTTATTTAAAACTTCACCTTATTACCACAGCCATTTGTCTTGATTATATATCCACTGAACTGTGATGTCTGCTCCGGAGAGCGTCTGCAGGCAGGGGACACAGGGTGCTCTCTGTGCCAGGGGTGGAGTGGGAGCAGCCAGAGCACACCCAACTGTCCTCCCCAGCTGGGCACAGTTCCTGGGAAGGCGCCTTGCTCTGCAGTCCCTCCTCCTGGCCTCAAAACAGCTTTCTTTTGAGATTTTGTTCTAAACAAATTTGTCCATGACATCTGTCAGGCAAACTGCCAGCAGTGAAATGTTTGAGAAGAGCCTTGCTGGTTGGTTTCTCGGCATTACAACCATTCTTATAGACTTTCCCTATAGGTTTCATATCTTGATGAATTCCAGGCTAGCCCAACACACCAAACTTTTTAAACATAGACTTTATTCTTGATGAAGTTTCCATAGTTGATTAGGGTGGGAAGGGATTAGGGGAAAGTGGGTAGGATCGCGGTTTCCAAATTTTCTTTTCCTTTTTCCTGAGTGGGGGAAGGGAGACAATATGGAAAGAAGTCGCACCCAGCCTCCCAACCACCTCAGAACCCAGGAAAGGGGAACGGCCAGCTGATGTCGTCCCAGGGTCCCTGGGGTCTGCTCAAATGGATTGAATGATTCTGAAATGTTGTCAATCTCACCAACCCAAGCATGAAGAAATCCTTCCAAGTTCCACTGGCTGACATAGTCCACCCCAGAGTCTCCATTTGTCCAGATATTTTCTGTCAATGCTTGGCTGGGGTAGTTGACCAATTTGTTCTGCCCTGCTCTCTCTGTACTGGTAGCACAATGGACTGCCATATCCTCCATGAGCATCTGGGCATGCCAACCTGTGCTTACTCTGTCTCATGCCCTGCACTGGTGGGTACAGTTGGTCAGTCCAACTTAGTTCTCCCCCTAACCCAGTTCACATGCAGGCCAACAGGTGTTGTGGCCCTGCCTGGCCTGATATGCCCCCTTCTCAGGTCTCATGTTCACCAGTGGGAACAGTGGCCCAGCAGGGAAGCTCCCCACATGTTCACATATCCCCCCATCACATTCGCATATCCTCCTCCTCCAGGTCTCACATGTGTTGGTGGGTGCTGTTACCTAGTCTGGCATAGCCCGCCTTACCTCAGCATTTGCTAGTGGGTGCTGTTACCTGGCCCAGCCCAGTCTGCCCCAGTTTCAGCTTGCACCGGTGGGTGCTATAGCCTAGCCCAGCCCAACTAGCCCCTGTGCCAGTTTCAATGTGAACTGGCTGGTGTTGTGGCCTGACCTAGCCTGCCCTACACCTCACTGTTGTTCTCAGATCTGCCAGTGGGTGTTATGAACCAGCCCACCTTGGCCTGCCCCTAGACCTAAGCCACACGTATGTCAGTGGGTACCATAACCTGGCCTGGTCTGGGCTGCTCCTTGCCTTGGCTCTTGTACTCATCTGCAGAGACTGCATCCCGACAAAGGAGTTTCCCAAGCTCCTCTATCAGGTCTCCTCCCAGTGGCAGATCTCGCGCACAGGTGGATTCTTGGCCCAGACTGACTATAGTACACCTCTTGTCCTGGCATGAACAGCAGCCCTGCCCAATGGGCCCACGCCCATTCCGGTTCTTACTGTTGGGTGTTACAGCCCAGTCACACCTGGTCCACACCCCAACACAGCTTTTGCATGGTTCAGCAGGAGCCAAGACCTAGCCCAGGCCATCCTTTACCCACCCTGGCTCTCCTGAGCCCTAGTGGGTGCTGGAGTCTAGCCTGGTCTGGCACAGCCCAGACCCTGTCCACACCCATGCTGAGGGACATTGCAGTCATGTCCAGTCCAAATTGCCACTCCTAGTTTGGCTCTTACATTTACCAGTGGGAATTACAACCCAGCCAGGGCATCCTGTTAGCTCACTAAATCAGTTCTGTTCCCAGCCACAGATCTTGCACATGCCAGTGGTTGCTCTGACCCAGGTCAGCATAGCCCATCCCCCGGCCCCTGCACATGCCAGTTAAGATTGGCATGACCCTGCCTGCTCTGTCACCCTCCAGGACCAGCACACACACTTGCCAACAGGTAGAGCTACCTTGCCCAGCCTGACCAACACACAGGCCTCGCCAGTAGGAGCTATGGCCCTCTAGAGGAGTTTCCCAAGTTCCCCCACCAGGCTTTCCTCTCAGACCCAGATCTCACATGTGCCAACAGGTGCTAGGACAGTCTGCCCCCTCCATTCTGGGATTTGTGTGAGTTGGTGGATGTTGCAGCCCAGCCCACCCACACACCCAATACTTAGGTGGTCCTGCAGGTACTACATCCTGGACTAGCTGGGCTGTTCCTCACCTCAGTATCCATGAGTGTCTTGGGGTTCCATGGTCATACCTAGCTCAGCCCATCTCTTTCCCCAGCTCTTAAGCAAATCAGCAGAAACTGCAGTTCCACAGGGTTGGGCCCACACATCGCCCACCCCCAAATCTACTCCCTGACCTGTTTCTCTCATTTGGTGATCAGTGTTGTACCCCAGCCTGTTACTTGTCTCCTGTTCTGACTCTCCCTGGTGGGTACCATGATCTAGTCCTGCCAGGTAGGCCCCCAGCCCTAACTTTAGTGTGCACTGGTGAGTGGTGGTCAGTGATGATGTGTGCTAACAAGCCCAGCTCAGGTCTCCCACGTGGGCTGGTCTGATCCTTAAAGGTGTTTCAACTTATCTCCTCCCCCCCCCCAAAAAAACCTGCTTGGTCTCAGCTATCTTGCTTACCTGCAAGTACAATGGTCTTGTCAATGAAATCCCTCGGAAGTCACTGCTCACCTGCATCCCACGCCCTCAGCAGTCCTACTTCTCACACATTCCCTTGTCCCTTCCGCTAGTCTATACAGGGTCCCTGCACCTGGGAGCACTTGGGTTCCACTGTCCGCCTTCCCAAACTCAGTCTTCAGGTGGTGGTGGTAGTGTGGTGTGCCCACCCATCAGGGTCCCAAGCTCCTGGCATGTGTGCTGACCTAGGACTCTACTCCTCCAGCCACCCAAAACCCAGGCCAGAACAAGGTTCCCCAAGTCCAGTCCAGCAGCACTCCAGGCTGACATGCTCTCCTAGGTCTCTCTCTTCCCCTCCCTCCACCCTACTGAGGACCAGTGATATAGGGAAATCCCCAGGCTTGCTCCGCCCACCTGGGTACAAACCCCCATGCCTCCCTACCCACCGCACATACCCCCTGTCCTGCTCCACCCCCCCCCCGGGGCATCAGGAAGCCCACATCCTCAGGCCTCCCCAGGGTACCACCCTTGTACAAGGAAGCAGAAGTTGCAGCATGCCTGGCTCAACACATTGAATTTTAAGTGAGTACTACTTCAGGGTCAGTGGCTGGGCAGTTCTGCCACGGGTCCCTCACTGGCTTTCAGAAAGGGCTGCCCTTGACTGACAGAAGCTGAACCTGCCAAGGAGTTCACATGCTGATAAAGAGTTGCCATGCCAAAAAAGAGTTCATACACTGATTTTTTGATAGGTCCAGCAAGGTTAGATGCTATCATGGCTACGCTTTCTGCTCTCTGCCAGGCCAGAAGCTCACTTATTCCAGGTAATCAACCACACACAGCCACACTGTTTGGCTGCAGCCCCCTGCTTGGCAACGGGATGGAGTGGGATCAAGTTCCGGTGGCAGCTTTTAGCTCTGTAGTACTCAGGGAAGATCCTGGGCCGCAGGAGGGGTGCAAACTGGCAGAGCTCAAGGTCAGCTGGTGCTGCACGAAGTCGGTGTATCCAAATACCCTTCAATTATTGATGGTAAATCTTTTCCAGGATACAGAAATAAACAGCCTGTGATTCTTCAAGTGCTCGCTGATAAAGGTTAATGGGGAAGTCAATTCAGCATTTTTTTTTCAAGCTGCTCACATCTCAAAGTTCTTAATCATTCCACGGAACAAAGCCTGTGATCATTTGGGTGGGGCTGAAGATCTGCTACTCACAGTCAGCTCCAAACACCAACTTGCACATTTATCAGACGGAAAAGTAAAAGCAACTGGGATGCATATGAGGGGGCCTCAACCACATTCACATTCGACCACTCCTCCCAGAGTTTCTGCGGGCTCTTCGTGGTTCAGAGCCGTGCACGGCAAACTGCAAGTGAAACAGTACACTCTAAGGAACGTGCTAATCTGGATGGAAAAATCAAGTGTCCCTTAAAAAAAAAAATGCAAAATTACCTATTAAAAAAAAAACTTAAGTGCCTGTTAAAAAGTTTAAACATCAGTACTGAGCAATTTCCACTTCTGCATAAACACCTCTCCGATTCGCGAATAACTAAAACAGCCCTGGGTACTTGGAGGTCACAGAGTCCTCAATCAATAGGGTTTCTGAGAACACACTGCTTCATTCAGAGGCTTGTTTTAAAATAATCTCTGGTGAGCATTTCAAGGGAAATTAAATATATTAGTGTATTTACATATGATAGAAATACTTCCGGACAGAGTTTGTTTACTGGTTCATAAAGGCATATTCACAGAAACAGTTTCCCAGCCTCTTGGTTTCGTCATCTTTGTGTACAGATGGAGCTAATAATATCCCCTGCATATGACTGTTGGAGAGATTCGATGAGCTCATACACACAGTACCTATTCCTTACTGTCCCTCATACTAAGCAGCTCCTAAAATAAGTACCTCTTCTCCTTCAGCCAGAACTTATTTTTCTATTTACAGGTGAAGCAGTATTTTGTACCCCCCCACCCCACCCCGTGAAAGGAACGGCAGTCAGCTGGAGATATTTCAAAGCTTGAGACTTCCCCAAAACATCACCAGGTCTTGGTTTCAATGCCTTCTCCCCCGTGGCAGGAGTGAGTGGTAGAATCTACTCTAAAAGTTACCTTGGAATGACCAAGTCTGAAGCAGACCAGCTCCATCAGGACCTGGGACACTGCTCTTCCTCCCTCCCCGCTCCCTCCTCTTCTGCCCTCCCATGATCTACAGCCTTTCTTGGGCTCCCCCTGACATTTGTTTTCTTTTCCTCTCTTTTTCTTTAAGACTTATTTCTTTTTATCTGAAAGTCAGATATACAGAGAGGAGGAGAGACAGAGCACCCATCCGCTGGTTCACTCCCCAAGTGGCTGCATCGGCCGAGCTGCGCCGATCCGAAGCCAGGAGCTAATGAGGAACTTCAGTGTTTTCTGCTTTGTGGTTTCTGCCTTACTTGCTTGGCTGAGGAGCTGTGTGAACTCCAGACCTGACAGACTACGTGACACCTGACAGGTCACGTAGGCAGAGCACTCCTCAGGAAGGAGGCCCCCGGTGTGCTTGTTAGATAAGACTTGCTCACTACTCCACAGCCCACCAGTTTGTACTATTTAAAAGTTGCTTGCTTCAAACCCATCAATAGAAGCCTGCCAACTTGCTTTGTTAACCGTTAAACTGACCAATCATGACTGTATAATTGTGTGGGACTGGTCTGAAGTTTATAAAAACCATGGGCCCTTCAACCTTGACCCTTCTTCTGCTCCTGCTTCTGCTACTACTGCCACTACTGCTGCTGCCCTCTCGGCAGTCCCGCTGGGCTGGGTGGTGGCTGGTAGCCTAGGACAGCCTGAATCAGCTGCCCTTATGCCTTTGCATCGGCTTCATACTCCTGATGATTTCTGGGACTCTCAAAACCTGGGTACAACACCAGGAGCTCTCTCCGTGGGTCTCCCATGCAGATGCAGGGTCCCAAGGCTTTGGGCCATCCTCCAGAGCTTGCTTCAAACTTGGTCCCAGGCTGCAACCCAAAATGGACAGCAGAATTCTTGTGGGCCCCTGAGGCAGTGAAATCACTGCCTTACCAGTGAATGTCCTAGGGCCACCCCTCCCCTCCCAGCTCCAACTTCCCGGTCAAGGGGAGCTTAAAACCCTCTTGCATGGCTCCTCCTGGCCTTTCTTTTGCATCCCCCTCTTCCATGTCTGCCTTTCCAGTGCACAGGGAAGTGAGGCCCATGAGTGGTTAGCTGGAATAAAGGCTAAAGTTTTCTCTCCCTGGTGGTCAGCGAATCTTATACTCCACTGCTCTCGCAGGCCACAACCCGGGCTGCCCGGGACATGAACCAGCTCCCATATGGAATCCTGGCACATGCAGGGCGAGGACTTAAGCCACTAGGCTCCCATGCCAGGCCATCTTCTATTTCTTACTTACCTATTTTGCCCTTTGTGCTTGGGGTCCTGCCTCACATTTCCTGTGCCCGTCTGCTCCTGTATTTCCTCTATCTCCAAAGAGGCAGAAGACGACAAAGCTTACTTAAGACTGACTGTTTCACACTAGCAATAATTCTAGGCTCCTGCATTTTCTGGATTTTTCTTCATCCAACTCAAATTTCAGTGAAGCAGTGGAGTTTAGGAAAACCTACATACAACACTGGTTGCAGTAAAATGGCCTTGAGCCAATTTGTAACTTCCTTGAGTCTCAGTTTTATCATCTATAACCTAAGTGCAAGAATTCTTGTCTGAAGAAAGATGAATCCACCCAGAGGCAACAGGAAGGCAACACAGTTCCTTTTGTTTCTAAACAGCTTTCTAAGGTAGATGTCTTCCCTTCCTCTCTCCTGGAGGCTCATGGCTGGAACTGAACCAAGATCAGCTGAGCACGAGGGACAGGGCAGAGGGAGCTCAGCTGACACGAAGAGCGTGCAGGTTAGAGTGGGAGGACAGCCTTCTGTGAATCGATTTTTTAAAAACTCAGACAGTTTAGCTTAAAGCAGAATAAAGTCGTACTTAGAATCCCGATGGCTCTGTGGAAATGCCACGTACACAGGGGAATCACTTGTTCAGTTATTTTGAGGAGCAAATGATACAACCCCAGAATCTTTACCACGCATGGAGATGATATTCTCAGAGTCCATGTTTTTTGTTCTTCAGGCTAAACTCCTGCAACTGAAAGAATTACTAAGACTCCGAACTGGAACAGACCTTGGGCCACCGTCCCTAATCTCTCTTGAACGAGGCCCCAGGAGCCCCTGGGCCACACACAAGCAGAATCAGCTGGCAGCAGTACACTAATGGAAAGGAGTTATCTCATCACCACACACTTGGCTTACACCCCTTCTTCCTGTGTACTATGAATAGATATCCGCTTATCATAGGCCAAAACCAAATCTTACATGATTTTTTAAAGATCTTTTAAAAAAACCCTAGACGGGACTGTGTCAATCAACGAACTCTTCAATGACCACATCATGATTGGGGTGGCGAGACTGGCAACGACCCATGGATAGTGAACTATTGGAACCACTTGATCGAGTATCTCGGAGCGCACCCCACTCCCGGGACTTGGGGTGGGCGGGAGATTGGGTGGGGCTTCTTCCTCTATATCCCCCTTTAGACCTTGACCCTTTTTTACCCCAATTAAATTTGTAAGGATTGTCAAAATTAAATAAAAAAAAAAAAAAAAACTTACTGGAAAGACAGAGTTACACTGAAAAGAGGAAGAGAGAGATCTTCCATCCACTGGTTCACTCCCCCAAATGGCCGTAATGGCTGAGGCTGGGCCAGGTGAAAGCCAGGAGCTAGGAGCTTCTTTCACATAATCCACACAGGTGCAGGGGCACAGCATCTGAGCTATCCTGTGCTGCTTTCCCAGAACCAGGGAGCTAGATCAGAAGCAGAGCAGCTGGGATGTGAAATAGCATTCATATGGAATGCCTACGCTGTAAGGCAATGGCTTAACTTGCATGCAGTGCCAGCCCCACACCAGAACCAATTTTATATAAAAGCAGTAACTTCCACTCCTAATGATCTCATCCAAATTTGGTAATACATCTTGGAAATTAATTGCCATTCCTACAAAGTTAAATGTACCATACTATGTGACCCAGCAACTCCATGCTTTGTACTTGAACATTCATGGCAGTTTTATACATGAAACTCAAAAGCAGAAGTAACTGAGGCAACCATCTACTGGCAAATGCACTATGATATTCATATATGCATGCAAAAAATTTTTTACTCTGCACTAAAAAGGAATGAGCCATTGATTCACTCAGTAACCTGAATAAATCTCAGAAACATTATGCTAAGTAAAACAAGCCAGACTACAAAAGACTACATATTCTATTATTGCATTTGTATAAAATTCTAGGAATGGCAAATCTGTAATGGAAAGCAATCAGACTCTATCAGGCCAGAGCCCAGGCCAGGGAGACAGGATTTGCCACAAAGGCACAGAGGGAAGCTGGGAGGGTAACTGTGGTGATGTAATATGATTGTACTGACCTATTGAAATGTACGCTTTTGTAAAGTGCATCTGGCAAGGTGCAATGGTGCACTGGGTTAAGGCACTCCTTTGGATGCCTGCATCCCATATTCCAGCGCTTGGGCTCAAGTACCATCTGTGTTTTGAATTCAGCTCCCTGCTCTTGTGTACCTTGTGCGGCAGCAGGTAATGGTTCAAGTTCTTTGGTCCCTGTCATCCGCCCTGGAGACCCACATGCAGCTGCTGGCTGCTGGACGATCTAGCCTAGTCCCAGCTGTTGAGGGCACTTGTGGAGTGAAATCTCTCTCTCTTACCCTGACATTTAAATAAATAAGTAAATGTTTAAAAGGAATTCATCAAAAGCAAAAATCACAAATCTGGAAGTAAAGTTCGCAAGGTGAGAGGCAGTTAAATGTTGAGAGTTAGAGAGCCCTGATCATTTTTACCCTATTTTTGACCACATTTTTATTCTGTCCTAGTAGAATACATAGTAAAGATGGAAAGATAAAGCAATTACTTTGTCCTTAAAGATTTAAATTATAGAAGGGGTATTCCCATACCTGAGTAAATAATCAGGCCAGTCTAATTTATGAAATCTTTATCATACTGAGAAATCACTACAGAAACCTCCAGAGCCACCCAAATCGAGCTGAAATTTCATCTTCCGTTTTATGCTCATTTGACACCCGCTATTAGTTAATTATTTACTAATCAATTCCTCATTCCTCTTCCATTTCCAAAGGATCTCAAGCACCACACAGGTTAGTCCGGCAAGGCAACCCTGGGGAAACGTTACAGCAGATAAATGCAAGGTGGAAAACCCCCCATAATAACTGTTAGAAGTGACTGCAAATTTCACTCTGCCTCTAAAGTGATCCAAAAAGAGAGGAACGCGTACTGCTACAAGACTCAAAATATCTATTGAAAAATGAAAAACTACAACATTCTCTCTGTTACTAAAACCACTGTGGAAAATTTCCCAATGATTCCTTCAAAAAGGAAAACTGCCTGGCAAGGTCATCCTTAGAGCCAAGAGAAAAGTATGAAGATAATTGCCACTCTGGGGAGGGGAACACGTGACCAGGAGATTAAAGTAGAAGCAGAAAGTTCTCTTTACTTTGCACATACTCTTCTGCAGCATTTGTTCAGTGTGTAACCTACACCTTACCAAACAACGGTTAAATGGACAGATTGGGCTCAAATCTCAACCTGAAAAATGACTAGTGGTAGAATGTTGAGCAAGCTCTATGCCCGACTCCTGAAGTGGGGATCAGAGAATGTCTACCCCATTAGGTTTTTAGGAAATTAAATAAGTTAGCACATATAAGAAGCTTGGCATCATTAAGTGTTGGCTGTTACTGAACGACAATGTAAAAGTTGCCTTGGGTTGGTCTAAAAGAACGTTGTTTCATGTATGAAGTTCAATGATAATCAGATTTTAGTCAAGAATCTAAATTCAGAATATCTCTACAAATTGAAAAAGAAAACAGCTGCTGTGCCTGTGGAGTTTAAGCATGTGGCTAACAGATCCAAAGGGCTTGCGTTTTGCTATGTGTTTTAAAAGGAAATGCATAGCAAAGCATTGTTGAAAGAAATTAAAGAGTACCCCAGTAAATGAAAAGACATCCCTTGTTCACAGAGCAGAAGTTGCTATATTGACACTGCTCCCCAAACCAATGTACAATTTCAATACAATTTTTGTCAAGAACCAAGCTTGCTTTATGGCAGAAACTAAACTAACTGTAAATTCAGGTGGAAATGAAAGGGGTCCAGAATAGCCAAAATAATGTTGAAAAAGCGCCTACAACTGAAAGAATCCACCTGCCAAGTTTCAGATTTAGCACAGGCTGTGCCTCCCTAACTCACTCAACCTGACGCCACAAGTGGAAAACACACCTGACATCATGGGGGAGGCAGCAAGTACAACATGGTCTGTTAAACATTTCTTATTTTTAAAAGAATTATTGATATGAAAAGCAGCGATACAGAGAAAGAGAGAGGAGAGAGGAGAGATTTTCCATTCACTGTTTCACTCCTTGATTGGGTGCAATGAGCATGGCTGGGCCGGGCTGAAGCCAGGAGCCAAGGGCTTCCTTCAGGTCTCCCACGCAGGTGGCAGGTGGCAGGTGGCAGGTGGCAGGGACTGGAGTCACACTCTGCTGCTTTCCTAGGCACACAACAGGGAGATGGATTGAAACTGGGGCGGCTGAGACTCGAAACATCACTTGTATGGCTTGTCCATGCTGCAGGCTGTGGTTTAACCTGCAAGCCATAGTGTTGGCATTTTAAATAATAGCATTTTTAAATAGGAAAAAAAGACGTTTCCATCCACCTCACTTATTCTATCTTTTCTGAATATGCCCAGATTCCCCTCACACAAGCCTATCCATAAGCCCAAGTACCCTACTATGGGGTGTGGGCATTTTCATGGCTAGCCTAAATGCCTGTTCCCAAACATATTACTGAAAATGAACCCCAAAAATGTCTGCAGATAGCCTGTGGTAACAGAGTTAAGAAAAAGGGAGGAAGCAGTTTTTAGCTAAACGGTAAGATGCTCCCAAGCCCCCTCTTAGAGTGACACTGGGCTCTGGCTGACTGTACCTTCTCATTTCATCAGACTGTGGGAGGCAGCAGAGGCGGTCAAGGACTTGGGTTACTTCCACTCTTGGGGGAGGTCTGAACTGAGTTCCTGAGTCCTGGCTTCGGCCCAGCCCAGCCATCTGAAGCTTTAGGAGAGTAAGACAACAGATGGACTTTCCCTCTGTGTCTGCCTCTTAAATAAACAATAAACTTTCCAAAAAAAAGGAGCAAGCATCTATGGTGATATGCAGTAAATGTTTCAAGTCTCAACAGCGGTATGGTTCTTCTTTCTACAGAAGAGCATAATTTTGAAATGACCACCACCTATGATTTTCAGACCCTGAAAGATGAACTGTTGTAGTTCTTGAAAACTATTGAACTATTGAAAAGAAAGGAACTATTGAAAAGCAAAACAAACAAACAAAAACAATGGGTGGTCCCCAAAGCAAAGGTCTCAATTGTGTGTTCAGCAAGCTGATCTGTCAGCTTTGCAGTGAACATGGCACAACTTTGCTATCCTGACAGGAAATAAGGCGAAGATCTATCACTGTCAGCCGGAAATTGCAGGAACTATAAGATGCAACAGGCTAGCTGGTGGCCCAAGTGGCGGGGTCCCTGTCGCTCAGATAGGAGAGTTGAATTCTCAGCTCCTGGCTCAGTGTGGCACTGTCCTCACTGTTGTGGCCATTTGAGGAGTGAAATAGTGGGTTGGAAATCTATTTCTTATTCTCTCTGCATTTCAAACAAAATTAGTAATAAAAAAAAAAAAACTGCCACCATCATAGGTGAATAGTGAAAACCTGTTGTTACTTGTCCTGTTCTACAGCTGACTCTGGGACTCAGTGACGCCATTCAGCTGCTGAGTTATGCTGACACATGATTTTTTTCATCATATGAGTGATATGACATAGTTTTCCCATGAAGTACTTATGTATGAAGAAGTATAAGACAATGATTGGCATATAACGTCAGTGTCAGGGAGGGCACTGACACCAGACAACCACGGACGGTCCACATGACTGAGAGGGCCCTGCCTTTACTTTCAAATGCTTCAATGTATCTTGATGTACAAAGTTGACAAAACCAGTATATAGACCCTCCAGGCTATCTATTCAAGCTGCATATGAAAGAAATGAATTTGAGGTTTGCATTTGGATTTCATTCCCAAGATATCTCATGAACTGGGGGGAAAAAAAATCCAAAATCATTGGTCTCAAGTATTGCAGGTCAGAGATACTCAACTTGGAGTACAGAAATCAGGGTAGAACCAGCTATTAAAAATTGAGTCACATTTATGGGACACTGAGGTTTTTACAAGGACGCCAAAGTGTTGCAGTGGGGAAGGAGCAGTCATTTTCACAAACGGTGCTGGGACAACTCAATCGACACTCATAGGCAAAAGAAGCAAGTTGGCCACTTTCATACCATACAAAAATTTCACAAAACTTAACTCAAAATCAGTGATAAACTGGAGGATTATCTCTCTCGTAAGAAAATAAAAGAGTAAAAGTATGACTTTCAGCTAGGCAACGGTTTCTTAGATATAGCCTCAAATACAGAAATAGCAAATGAAAAATAGAGTTATTTTGAAAAATAGAGTTATATAATAGGAGATGTATATTATGACAAAACTATAATAAAAAATAAGGAAAAAACAATGTTGAGATTTCAAGATCCTTTGTATCAAAATAAACTTATTTTTAATTCTAGTTTTTGATAAGCTTTTGAGATACTCTTACAGATGAACTGGACTATATAAAAGTTTAAAATGTGCGTGCTACAAGCTATATGAACATGAAGGTTAAACGTCAACACCCAGAATGGGAAAATATTTCAGAAATCATATATCTGGTAAAGCACTGACATCTAGATTATATAAAGTACTCTTCCAACTCCGTAATGAAAAAGGCAACTCAATTTTTAGAAAATGAGCAGGGTTGGAATAGACCTCTCTCCAAAGAAGATACATATTTATGAAAATATGTTCAAAGATAATATTATTGAGGAAATGCAAGTCAAAATTTACAGTATCTCTTCAAACTTCTTAGGATTGTCACAGTCTAACACATCATAAAAAAGACTGGCTAAGAAATGGGAAGAAATTGGAACTCTCATACATTGCTAGTGGGAGTGAAAGATGATGCAGACACATGGACGGCAGCCTGGCACTTACTGAAATGTTGCAGAGTCATCATACAATACAGCAATTCTACTCTTAGTTTATGTCTAGGAGAAATAAAAGCATATGTGCACATAGGCACATGGACAAAGTGTTCATAGCAGCATCACTTACCACAGCCAAAAATCAGCAACTACCCAAATGTCCACCCACATGCTTATCTGTGATGAATGGATAAATAAAACGGGATATGTCCATAGCGAAGGATTATCTGACAATGCAGTACCAACACATGCAGAACACAGCATAACCTTGAAAACACCGTGCTAAGTAAAAGAAGCCAGTCGTGAAAGATCGTATTTAGGCAAATCTCAGCAAAGACATGGAGACAAACACATGAAAGCAACAGTTGCCTGGGACTGAGAACTGACTACTGAGGCCTGTAAGTTCCTTTAGGGGATGGTGAAAATGCTATCAAATGAGACTGGCCATAAGCGTTGTACAACTTTGTGAATATGCTAAAAACCATCTGGCTGCATACTTTAATGCAACGTAAATGGCCGAATTTTACATTACGTGGATCATTTCAACAAAGTTTGTTTAAGGCAATATAACTAGCCACCAGACTGTTGTAATTTGTGAAATATGGGTTCCAGTTCTTGAGCGACAAAAGGACACTCTGGGTCTTCCAGGACATTACTTCTGGAAATTCAGTTTTGATTGGAACTAAGCCCAGTTGTGACCACTATCGGTGATTCCAAATATAGATTCTACACGCCATTCAGTAAGGACAAAAATCGTGAGCACTTGGTGAAGCAGTCCTGTGCCGTGTCCAGCCAGAGGTAGTACATCTATTTGTAGGCCGCTCGGTGGGAACTACTGGGATCTGAGGTCAGCAGGGTGCCCTCTGCTCTGGAATACACTTCCAGCTCAGTTGCCCCACCATCAATTAGTGTGTGTGCTCAAGGGGAGGTAAACTGACCTCAACATTATCTTAAACAAAAACATAATTAGGAAGGTAAGCATCCAGCCAAAAGATTACATAACGCATTCCAAAGGCAATTCAAAATGAATTTTGCAGCAACCAAGCCGAGTTATACGCATGCAACACACCTTTTAAAAGTCGACCATCAAAAAAAAAATAAATAAATAAAAGTCGATCATCACGCATACTATGGCACACACTGCTTAAGTGGGACACAATTTTTCTATCTATCTTCAACTTTTTTCCTTTTAGAATTAAATAATTCTTCAAGCTCAAGTTTCACAAGAAAATACTTAGCAAGCAAAGTCTGTTGCTTTAAATGTCTTCTAGTCAAAAAAGCTTGAACAACTCACCATTCAGTCTGGTTCTTACCTGGGAGACCCAACCCCAAACAACTGAGTTAAAATATGCATTTTAATAATATCCTCTGGCAACCTTGTGCACATTAAACTTAAAGAGACGTCGTTCTCACGTCTAACTGAAGCTCCATGCAGAGCAGTCCTAGGAGAATCAGCCAGTGGGTGCTTTGAGCAACCTCGGTAAAGAACATTAAAGAGTAGCTGGTAGCCTCAACATGTTCCTATTTGCTTCAGAGGGATAAAAGCTGTCAACCTTTTTGTAAAACTTTTAAATGTAATTTTTTGAAGTATAGAGAGAAATACATTTTCCATTCATTGGTTCGCTCCCCCTAAATGTGTGCAACAAACAGCCAGGGCTAGCCTGGGAGTCAGGGGCTCAGTCTGGGAACTCTGTAAGGGCATGTAGGGAATCCCAGTACTTGGAGCATCACCTGCTGCCCACACAGAGGTGCATCCGCCAGAAGCTGGAACCGCAAGCGGAAGCAGGAGCTCAACCCAGGCATTCTGCCATGCGCTGTATGTATCACAAGCAATGTGCTAACTATTGCAGCACAAACCTGCTCCTATTAAATTCTCTACGCATCCCGACAGAACGCGGCGGCAGCAAGCCCTTTAAGCATTAGGGGTGGTAGAGAAATGTTCTGAAAGGCAGGATTTTTTTTTCTTTTAATTTCCAGTTTTCCCTGGTTCTTCCTCCTCATTTTGCTCTTTTGTTGCTGGGTGGAATCCAGCCTGCCACACTGCCAAGATAAAATCGGCAGGAAGGTTTGTGGGTGAAGGATAGAAACCTCACTTTTCCAGGTCTACCTATTAGGAACTGGGAGGTCAGTGGTCTGCAGACCGTGCTGGCTCAAGGAAGGATTCCAGAGAGGCTTCCTACAATGCCAATTATTGGTTCTAACTCAGGAGGCATGGGCTTAGGCCTGGAAATCAACATTTTAATCGACGTCCCCCCAAATGACTGTCATGTAGGAATCCCAGGCCCCCACAGGAGGAAATGGTGACATACATCCACCTACTGTGGAATCTCATGTCTTGAGAAATCCATCATAAATTGAAAATGTTGTAAGTCAAATGAGCATTTAACATACGCCCTGCCTACTAATATCTAGCTCACACGGTCAAGTATTTGTTGTACACCCTCACGATTGCATGCCCGACCCGGAGCTGTATGGGACACTGCTGCCCTTCATCCTAAAGCAGTTACCGTACCACGTTCCAACAGCACAGCAAAAAGACCAAAGTTCAACAAAGCATGATCTCCACGAAATGGACACTGCTTTCACACCATCGTAAGGTCTAAATACATTGTCAGACAGACCATTGCAAGTAAAAACGATCGAAAGCCAGAGCACCTGTTCTTGAACGTCTGTCTGGTTTTTCTGAATTGGTGTTGTCAACTTCCTGGTGGTTTCTGGGACCCGCCAGGATGCTCCCCCATTTACTGCGTGTCTGCTGCCCGCAGAGGACTACACTGCGCAGTGTTTCTGCTGTGTTTGGGCCGCGGAACAGGGCAGGGTGTGATCACCTTAGGAGAACGGTTTCTCAACTTCCTAGATGCATGACAAACGGGCCATTTCAAGGTTTGTGAAACAGTTTAACCAAAAGGACTGCATTACCTAACCACAGCTGCCATGACTTACCACCTCTCTGGCGCATGGGAAGGCTGTAGCCCAACGGCCAAGAGTCAAGTCCCACTTTGTCCACTCACATTTAGCCGTAGAAAAGCAATGTAACTTTTCGGTGCCTCCGTGCTTTCCTCTGTAAAGGAATACAGAATACTTACCCAGTTGTTACAAGGATAAACGAAGCACTTCGTATCTTCAGGCACAGTTCCGAAATCTACCCCCTCCCCCATAACGCCCACCAAATATTCTTCCTATCTTTCCATCGTGGCCACAAAACTGTGTTTTTTAGGAATGATTTGCAATTCGAGGTAAAAAAGCAACGGAATCAGAACTCACGTTGGGACAAATTGTGAGAACTGACATCACTGCTCGCCTGTTCCTCAGGGTTCCCTAACCCTTAAGCTCATTTGGGAGTCCCAGGCTGTACTCCGCCCCTGGTCTCCCTCAGGTCTCCGGCTCAGTGGGAACTGGGAGACCCTCAGTTCCAGGCAGGTGCCTTGAGCTAGCAGCACCAGAAGCAGGGGTACACTGGACCCTCAGCCTGGCCCTGAGGGAGGGACGTGCGAGCCGAGGCGCGAGGCGCCAGGGCAGCGGCCCCGCACAGCCGCGGGCCTCCGCCCCCACGGGCCGCGCAGCCCGGAGGATGCCCGCAGCAGCCGGGAGCGTGCGCAGCCACGTGACGGCCGCTATAAGAGCGCTCGGGGCGGACGCTGGGCTCCCGCCGCGCCTCCTCCCGGGCCGCGCTCCCCTCCCGGCACCCGGCTTCTCCGAGACACCAACCTGCGGCTGCAGCGGCCGCCGGCGCCCCGGCAGCACCATGACAGGTACGCGCCGCGCCGCCCTGCCCTCTCGCTGCGGGCTCGGCGCCACCGCCGCCGCCGCCCCGGGCGAGTTCCCGAGCGCTGCAAAGTTGCCGCTAGCCGCAGCGCCCCTGCGCCCCTGCGCCCCTGCGCGCGCGGGACCGAGGGTGGCGCACCGGAGCCGCGGCCCTCCGCCGGAGCCCTGCTCCTGCTTCCGTCTCCTGCTCGCCCTTCCTCCTGCTCTCGCCGTGAAGGGCGGCCGGCCGAGCGGCTGCGGCGGGGCTGAGTGGGGGGTGGGGAGCCGGGCTCCCCCGGGGGCGCGCCAGGCTGGAGCCCAGGGGCGCAGAACGGACGCGGGGTACGCGCGCTCCCTCGCCCTGGGGAAAGGGGGCGCCGACGCCGGGGAGCCCCCCAGCGGCCTCTCGGCTGGCCTGTTCGGCCGCCCGCCCCGGCCCTGGCCGCCACGCCGAGCCTATTTTTAGGCCTTTGGGGCCGGGCTGCGGGGAGCCGGCAGCCGGGCGAGCGTCCCCGGGGGCGGGCTCCGCGGGTGGGAGGGCGCCGGCCTGAGCCCCACTTGTTGCAGAGCGGCCGGCTCGCTGGCGAATCTGCCACCACCCCCCCTGAGGATCGGGGAACTCCGAAGAAACTGGCCCTTCCGTGTGGTGGCGGCTAATTGCCGGCCTGTTACAACAGTTGGGCTCCCAGAAGATGGCAGGTGTAACCGAGTTCAGCTGCCTTTGAGGACCTTGAACTCCCTACCTAGCTGTTGCGGGGTCTGGCTTTTCGTTTCTCCGCAGTGTTTGGGGGAGGGTGGGGAAGGGGGTTGGGTGTTGTTGCCTAGGTTCCTCAACGTTTGAGCGTTTGTCCCGCCCCCTTATTGAATCCTGGAATTTATCCATATCCTCGCTTCCTCAAGACTTTTTTTCTCCAGGATCTCCGGGGTGCTGGACCACCCTTAAGTTAACAGCAGAAAATGCATTACGTCCAGATTAAGTATTTTGGGTGCATGCTGACCAAGTCACTGCCTTAGGATGGGTGGGTGGGAGTGTGTACCTCTGAGGCTCCCTGAATGTGTTGCCTTGGGCGCTGCAGGGAGTGGGAGGAGCTCTGTGCTGCACCCCAAGTGTGTGAAGATGACTGTCGGGTCCCACGTGTGTGGGATACACTGACCCAGCTCCAGTAGCACACTACATCCTCTCACTTCCCGCTGAAATTGGCCCTGCCTGCAGCGTCTGCGTTGATAAATGGGTAAGGGAGACAGGAAGACATTGTGGCAGCGTGTCCCAGCTCCCAGGTTGGGCAACAGTGATCCCTGGCAGAGCCTGGTCCCAAGTGATCCTGCACATCTGGATGGCCACCAGCAGGTTGTTAAAGATCTCAGAGTTGGAGAGTGTCCGGTGTGGACCTCAGGGCAAGACCAGAGAAGCATCAGACTGGATGGTGGTGGGGTTGTTGGGTGGGCGGCATAATCCAGGGTTCTGGCAACAGAGTGTCTATTGCAGATGGGAGCAGGTACTCCCTCTCTTAAGATGTGTTAGTACATGTGACATGGCATGGAAATCCACATGACAGTGATTGGTCATAAATTTACATAGCTGCTTCCAGCTGTCTAATGGGACACAAACCTTGGACCCCTTGGAGGTCATGGGCGGGGGCATTTTTGCTCCAAGTTGAAGAAGAAAGCCATGTGAGAAGCCATGGGGTGGGTATGGAGGCCCAGCACGTTAAGCTGCCTGCCTTGGACAACATCCCATATCTGAGTGCTAGTCTGAGTCCCTGCTGAGGTGCCTGGCAGGTGATGATCTGAGTGCTTGGGCCCCGTGAGTGAGGGAGACCAGGATGGAGAGCCAGGATCCTGGCTTGCCCGTGGTCCAGCCCTGGCTGTTGTGGCCATCTGGGGAGGTTGTGGATGGAAGGTCTGTTTTCCCCCAATCCGTGCCACCCTATCAGATAATTAAAGGAATCTTTAGAAGAAGTGGAAGAAAGCCTGTGCTGTGGCCTCTGAAGCGTGTGGCTGTTCCTCTGACTCCCAGCCCAGGTGGCCAGTTGGGACTGTGCTTGCCTGACATGACTGTCTATGTTCTATGTTCTCTTGTTCCACCACCAGTGGTCGCTGAAGTGTGTCTCTGGGTGTTGTGGTTTAGTGTGAGAGGCTGACAGTGTCCTTGGCTCTGTGAGCCCCTTGGAGGTTGCTGGACCTTCCTGGAAGACCAGGGTCTTCAGCCCTTCTTGGCAATGGCTCCTGGGGTTTCCTCACACACACCAAAAGGGGAGAGTTGCTTTATCAGTGGAGCAAGTGATCTCAGAGTCCTTTGCCGAATTATTGTTTGAACAAATCCCCGGGGGAAGGTAAGATAACTGTAATGAGTGTGGTTTATCTTTTTCTTTGTATTAAGATCAGGCCTTTGTGACACTGACCACAAACGATGCCTACGCCAAGGGTGCCCTGGTTCTGGGCTCATCTCTGAAACAGCACAGGACCTCCCGGAGGCTGGCCGTGCTCACCACCCCACAGGTCTCAGACAGCATGAGGTGAGCATGCCTTAGGCCTATGTGTCTGTCCTTCTGCCCCGTCCCTGGCCTGGGTGGGCATGGGGTCACACCATCTACAGGAGGAGTTGCAGAGGGAAGGAGGTATTCCAACCGAGCTCCTTCCCGACCCCGCCCTTCTCCCAGTGCTGTGTGGGTGACAGGAGTGACTGTCAGTCTGCTTGGAGTTATCTCCCCACATGCAGCAGGGGTGCCTGCGCCTGCCGGAATCTTCGGAAACCCTCTGGTAGCTTTGGAAAAGTTGCCCTTTGTTGCCAGTTGACGTTGTAACCTAAGGATCTGTAGTTCAACATAACACACTAAAATCTTTCCAGGGCTTTCTGAATAAGGGGTTTTGCTAGGGAAACCCTGAGGGGCACAAGCGACTTGTTGTGTAGTACATTTTCATTTGTTGGAATTTGATTTTGAAATATCAGAATGAACCATATCTACTTCCTAACACTAAAAAAAAAACAACAACAACAACCCAGGCACACTGGCAGCTTTGTGGGGTTTGTTTACCTGGGCTTCTAACCCTCTTAGAAATTGAAAACGCCCTCTTTGGCTTTTTATTTAAGCACAAGCCGAGGGTTTCTGAAAAGTTGGCATTATGTATCTATCTATGTGTGTGCATATATACATACACATACGTATGTGGATCTCTCAGGAGCAACCTTGTCCCTAGGTGGCAGTTTAGGAAGATGCCAAATGTGTGTGTCCTGACGTGTAGGCTTGTAGTGAGGATGCGGGCAGAGATGAGATCTGGTCTTGGATTCCGCTCCTCCACCGGCCATGTATGATTTGCCCCAGAACATTTCTTTTCAGACTGAGTTTGCAGTGTGGACCAGAGAATGCTCTGGAATAGCTATGGAGTTTGTTCTGCATCTCTAACAGAATTATAAACCCCAGCGAGGATGGTGATTTTATCCTATGTTTTTCTTGTACTCAGTTTAGTTTCTTAACCTCTGCCTGCCCCGCTAACCACCTGAAGAGCTTTTCAAAGTAAAGCTGCTCCAACTAGGGACATGGAGAATTGCATCTCACAAACCAAACGAGAATCCTGTGTCCCAGCAGAATGCTAGGCACATCGTAAACGCAGGCTAGATTGGAGTCCAAAAACTGATGACCTAGTAACCGAGCCCCGTGACTTCTTTGCAGGCTGGCACGGAGGGCGGGGTGATTCCCTGTCACTTGCTTGAGCAGCTGTGATTGGCTAAAGGCTTCATGGCACGTAGCCTGCGCATACCACTCAGCATCTTTTATAAAGATACACAGCCAGCTACAAGAATCAATACTGTGTCATCATGAAACGCAGAGGCTGCTGCAAAGATAAGCTCTGACCAGATGTTGGTCACATTTTTAAGCTGTTTCCACAATCCACCTAGAGTTCAGGGCTAGGATTTTTTTGGAAGAGTTCAGAAAATATCCACAATAATGGTTTTGAATGCAAAGCATTTCAGCCCTGCCATGATCAGGCATTAAACAGGGAACAGTAACTGCACATGCAGTTGAACACAGCTTGCCCTCGAGTGAATGCAGTCTGATTTCAAGGGGTGTGTCCTGCCAAGGAAGCAGCTTGTTCTGAGTGACGGGGGGAGGCTCCCGGGTTCCGAGAAGGCGCCAACTCAGTGCCGCCGTCTGGGTTTTGTCTCGACAGAAAGGCTTTGGAGGTAGTCTTTGATGAAGTCATCACCGTAGACATCCTGGACAGCGGCGACTCCGCTCATCTCACCTTGATGAAGAGGCCTGAGTTGGGCATCACGCTGACCAAACTGCACTGCTGGTCCCTCACCCAGTATTCCAAATGCGTGTTCATGGATGCAGATACACTGGTGAGTGGGGCTCGAGGGGGTGCACGGATTCCTGCATACAGCTACAGAGGCCTCCTGGCATCTCGGCAATGCCGTCACAGCTTGAGAGGAGGGGTCAGATAAGACCTCCACTCTGAAAGGTGACCGCTGATGGCAGACAGGGAGGCCTGGGCTGCCTTAGCTGTCACGGCAAGCACTTCAGAAGGGAAGGCCTCCCTCAAAACCTTTCTGTAATTGTTTTTCCTCCCCCTTTGAATCAGGTCCTCAAAAATATTGATGATCTTTTTGAAAGAGAAGAACTGTCGGCGGCCCCAGACCCAGGGTGGCCTGACTGCTTCAACTCGGGAGTCTTTGTGTATCAGCCTTCGGTGGAAACCTACAATCAGCTGTTACGCTGTGCTGCCGAGCAGGGCAGTTTTGACGGTATGTGTCTGCAGTCCTCATGTCTGCTGGGTTGTCCTCCCTTGCAGGGGCTCCTCTTCCCACCCACCGTTGCACTGTCTTGCGCCTAGAAGATCCATGAGACGCAGCTGCTGCTGGAAGTCTGGCTGCTATTGGTGTGTGTGTGTGTCCACCTACACACACACCTTTTGCCCCATAGATGCAGGAGGAGAAGCAGTTTGATCAGCTTGCTTTTAATTGGACTGTCTTTATGTAGAGTGTGGTAAATGCATTAACAGTTATTCAGGAAGTGAGAAAAGACAATATAACATGTAGATAATGTTCAGATCTACCTATAAGCCTTAGTGGACTTGAGTTCCAGAAAGCTTGATAGTTGTTGCCCCTAGGGGGACTGCAAGTTTGTCTCTAGGGGAACTTGAAAAATGAACCCAATGGTTTTGGCTTCTATTTGTTCTTAAGGAGGAATTAAGAAAAGAATATGGAAAGTTTATGTAAGTAATGCTTGTTTCCAAAGTCTCATTTTCTCTAAGGCTGTGTATCTGTTATCTACAAGTCCAAATATAACAATAACAGCCATTATCTGTTTTCTATCAAGTCTGAGTGGATTTGTAGCTTTATGTATTTAAAGATTGATATGTGCCCCCTTTACAGCCTTGGAAAACATGGAAAAGTTTTTACTTTCTTTTACTTGAAAGGCAGAGGGATACAAAGAAGCAGTGTCATTCGGTAGTGTAGTTTCCACACATCTGACACAGGGCCAGGCCAGAGTGGAGCCAGGAGCCAGGAACTCAGTGCATCTCCCACATGGCTGGCAGGAACCCAAGTTCTTGAGCCATCAGCTGCTGCCTCCCAGGGTGCACGTTAGCTGGATGCAACTGGAACTCAGTGCCATGAGATTTGAGCATCTTAATTGCTGTGCCAAATGTGTAATACTCTTTGGAGAATTTGGTAAAATTAAATCATAGCTATGTTTCTCTTTCAGGCCCATCTCCAAAATAAGCAATCATTTAAAAAAAAATAGCATGAAAACCACAAGAAAAAAAAACAGTAAAAACAAAGGGAGTTCTTTTAAAAACAAACAAAAAATGTATTCACTTCTATTGGAAAGGCAGATCTACAGAGAGGGATCTTTCATCCACTGGTTCATTCCCCAGATGGCCGCAATGGCCAGAGCTGAGTTGATCCAAAGCTTCTTCCGGGTCTCCCATACGGGTCCAGCGTCCCAAGGCTTTGGGCTGTCCTCTATTGCTTTCCCAGGCACAGGCAGGGAGCTGGATGGGAAGTGGGGCAGTCAGGACACAAACCAGTGCCCATATGGCATCTTACAGGTTGCAAGATGAGAATTTTGCCATTGAGCAATTCTGCCAGGCCCAAAGACAGTTCTGTGTGAAAATTGTTGCTGGGTCTGTTGACTGAGACCCTAGCAGACAGGAAGAAGATGAGGCCAGAAGGGCTTCCGAGGTGACTCAGTGTCAGGTCCTCGTGGAGTCCAGCAGCCCAGAGGCAGCAGATACCCACACCTGGGCTTTTACATCTCCTCCTTCCTCACCACCTCTGACATCTGCAGGGGGTAGATCTTTTGAAGTAAATAGAAATGCCTTTCTCAGATTCAGCCCTGGCTGCAGACAGGGATTATTTTTCTCACCTAATTAGGAAGTTAAAAATCATGACATTAGGGACAGGTGCTGTGGTGTAGCAGGTGAAGCTCCCGCCCTGGCTCCAGCATCCTGTGTGGGCACCAGTTAGTCCCAGCTGCTCCGCTATGATCCACTCCCTGCTAATGCGGAAAGCAGCAGAGGAGGGCCCGAGTCCTTAGGACACTGTACCCACGTGGAAGATGCAGAAGAATCTTCCAGCTTCAGCGTGGTCCACCTCCAGCCATCATAGCCATGTGGGGAGTGAAGGAGAAAATGGAAGATCTTATCTCTCCATCATTCTGTCACTCTGCCTTTCAGATACAAATTTCAAAAAAAAAAAAAAATCAGAATATTAAACTTCTCAAATTTAAAAACTTGATTCTAAATTATATATTGAAATTTAACAGTTCACTTGATATATAAAACAAATTGGGCTTTTGCTATTGCTATTCATAGAAATTCAATTTATTCCTTTGAGGAAAAATGTCCGTGGAAATAATAAGGGTACATAAATCTGTCTGCTTTTGCTGTTTAGCTAGTTTGCACTGGAATAAGCTGAAGTCGCCAGGGGAGATGTTTGTCGCTGCAAAGGACATTTAGCATCGTCTGGAGGTATTTGCCAGAGATGAGGGGGCTGGTGCACTCTGGGCATCAGAGGAGTGGCTGGGGCGGCTGCTGAGCCCTGCAGCACACAGGACAGACACCCACGACCGAGGTTGATCCAACCCCAGCTGTCAGTCACCGAGGGCAAGGTGCTGCCTCATGGTAGGGTGGGACACACTGCAGACAGCAGGACGGACGGCCTTGAATGGCCGTCTCATCAACTCAAGCAACTTTGAGTGAAAAAAATCACGTTGTTGAATGCTCACTGTGGTCAAAGCTGCACAGGCATGTTTTTGCATCCCAGTGCTTCATGTAAGGGGTAAAAGCTATAATGGCATTTAAGTTCTAGGGCTTTGTTCACTGACACTGTCGCCTTCTGTGACAGGAAGATGAGGGCATTTGGCAGAACTCCAATTTGTCTTTGTCTTTCCATTGCAGTGAGGTCACCGTTTTACTGCTTCTTCTCTAGTTTGAGGGAAGTGAAGATAGTCCTGCCAGCTATTCCGGGTACTGCTGTCAGCTTCATTCAGCTCTCAGGGCCTGCCAAGTGCCCGGGATCTGTGGGATTTTGATCACGCGACAGGAATCCAGTTCCTGACTGCATTCGGTGTTAGCTGTTGTGAGAGTATGGATAGCGAACAGTGTTGTGGCACAGTGAATGGTCCAAATTACAGTTCTAGAGAATGAAGCTTACATCGGTCGGGACCATCTCCTGTGCTTCAGCATCTGGAGACAAAGAGGGAGTGGGTGCCACTGTGGCCAGGAAGCCTGAGTGTGGCAGACACTCTCTCTTCAGTCTGAATGTGAAACCCCGGTGAGATTGTCCCTGGGCCTGCTGGCACTTTTCATTATTCAGCAGCAGGCTTTCCGGTGTGGCCGACTCCGCTGCCTGGCTGCTTGGCCGGCTGGTGGAGAGGGGTTGAATTTTCTGTCAGTAGAACTGATAGAAAGAGCTCAAGAATCAAATATGCCAAAATTCAGTAGAGCATGCTAGTACCTCTGAGAGGGTCTTTTGCCTCGAAGTGGGTATTGCTAAGTTTTACTCAGCGGGGAAAGCTCTGGAGGGTGGGGTGTGCACCCCCCCGCGTGAGTGGTGCCTGTGTGTTGGGACGATGTGGTGGATTTGCGCTTCATATCACGGATTGGGTACCGCACATTATCCTGCCCGAGGGCAATTGCTGTGCCTCATTTGCAGTGTGTTTTTATTCTGTCAAAGCCATACAGTTTGTTAAAGGGGTAACTATATTCAGAATTCTATAAAACTTGTGCTTGGGTGCCACGCGCAGGCACTGGGATGCCCGCTTTCTGGCCTTTCTTTGACCGACACAGACACGTCCTGAGAGCCCGGCAGCAGTGGCCTACGTGCCTGCATTCCTAGGTTAGTTTTACACAAGAGCACTTTTGCAGGTGACTGTCTCCATCTGAGTATCTTGAAAGTCCTGCTTAATCTGCAGCCTGTCCTTAGACACCAGCGAGGCCTGGTGTTCGCTGACAAGTCGCACAGGCCACTGATGGCTGAGCTCTCACAGCCCTCTCATCGCCTCCCCCAACCCTGCCCCGGGGCCTCTGGCCAAGAAAGTACCCCTAATATGGCAAACCATTTTAGACTCGCTGCCATGTCTTTCCCTTCCGAATACCTGGAGAATGAGACACACCGCCGTCTAACTCTCCATCATCAAGAGTTTGAGTTCTTTAAACGGTTGTTTGCATTTTCAAATGGTCAGTTCATCGCAGAAGTGACGCTTCCTGAAAAGTTGAACAATAGTTGCTGTGTGTAATAAATGTGACAAGATGAGGCTAACTTTGGGACTTGTTATCAGTAAGAAGGGAAAGAAAGAGGCCGTGTTATTTTAAGTACTCATGAGCAGTTCTGCTCACACGCTCGTGTGAAATGAACTGATGGTGTCTGGCTCTTCATTTGCAGAAGTCAGTCTTGATGCATACTGAGCTTTCCCCCTGTGACTCTCCAGTGTCCTAAACTACCAGTGCGTGGACAGTTGAAGGCAAGGTTTAGTGCTTAAAAATGACTGTCTTTTAAAATGTCAGCTGTATGTGTCTCAAAACCCCAAGTGAGAGGAATTTGTATTTTCCACTTTGGAGTGGCCGGTTTTTTAAGAAGCAAACTTTTTTTTTACTGTTTGTTTCCATTGCTACTTAAATACCTAAATGTTGTATTGGGTGTACTGGAATTTTGGACTGTAGTTGAATCTTTCAGAAGGAACAAATTGAGGGTAAATTGATGATCAGATGTGGTTTTACCTTTAGCAGAATCCAACATGTGCGCGGGTTTCAGATTCTCTGTGGTTATTGAGACCCGTAAGTGTAGGAGGGTTTTTAAATGTTCACCGGAAGTGCCTTCGTGCTGAGTTATGTTGAAGCGTAAGGTTGCCCCTGGAGCTGTCTTCTGTCAGCGTTATAATTAGTCTTCATGCTGGAGCTGCCCAAAGCAGGGGGAATAAAGGACTGAGGTGTTTCAAGATAGTACTTGTCCCAACTGGATGAGCTGCAGTTCGGGTATGCCTCCTTGGCTCTCTCGGAAAGCGGGCCTGCTTTCAAAGTTGTCTTCCACAATGGCCTTCCCTGGCTGCCCCGCCACTGGCTGCTTGTTGCCCTGAGAGTAGCTGAGCAGGTGCTTTGAAAGGAATGGTTCCCTTTCTGTATGCGATTTAATTCATAGCTTCCCATTTTAAATAGCACAGAGGAAAAGCAAATACCGTGCCATGCGGTGGTGAAATAATGAGCCCATGGGAAGGTTTGGGCCCTTGAGCTATTTTTATCTCATTTTACCCAGGAGTATTTTTTGTAAAGGTAGCCATCTGTTTGTCTCCAGCTGTGGAAGCAGCAGACACCCCAGACCCTGTGAGAAGCAGGGAGCAAGGGGCTGAGGGTTTGTGGGACCTCTCTCGTTGCTCAGCATCTCGCCCATGTCTGGGCATTCCTGTGAGTGTGAGGTGTTGATCATGTATGCATTCATCTAACAGATGCATGGAGGGCGTGCTGTCAGGCATGTGCTGCGAACCTGCCACGGTGCCATCTCATGCCAGCGATGGCCCTGGTGTCGCTGGTAGCTAAGCCAGGTCTGGACTAGAGTTTTTCTCAACACCGTGGGTGGGTTACAAGCGTGCGTTTTTCTCTCTGGCAACCCTCCCACACTACAGCATTGTGTAGGATGTGTCATGAGAGTGATGGAGGAGCCCTATCACCCTGGCTTTCTCGCCAATGAATTCCTGAAACTCTTGGCTCTCCATGCGCACAGCCACTGTTGTAGTGCTTGTTTTTACCCAGGATGACATGGGGCTCCCATCTTCGTCTCTGCAGCTCCCCGGCTCCCTCGAATCCACAGGTGCTGATTATTCGTTGTCATTTTAAATCAAAAGCATAACAGTTTCACATTATTTAGGATCTGGAATTATTGGGAGTCTTAATTCATCTGCATCTCCGTGGTGGGTCCATTCATTAGTTATTTCAGAAATGATTTTAGCTTCCAGTTCGGGCAACATGTTAACTTTAAGAGTATCAAGAATAAGCTGGTAAATAAGATTTTTTAATCAAAAAGATTTATAGAAAGGAGAAACAGAAAGGTCTTTGATCTTCTGGTTCACTCCCCAAATGGCTGCAACAGCCGCAGGTACATCCATTCAAGGCCAGGACCCCGGAGCCCTGTCCAGGTCTTCCACACAGGTCTCCCATGCAGGTGCAGGGTGCCAAGGCTTTGGACCATCCTCTACTGCTTTCGCAGGCCACAGATAGGGAGCTGGATGGGAAGTGGAGCAGCTGGGACATAAACCAAAGCCCATATTGGGATGCTGATACCTGAAGACAGAGGATTAGTCAGTTGAGCCATCATGCATGTTTAAAACTGGGCCCCTAAAGAATAAATTTTATCTCTGCTTTTATAAAGCCTATATTCTATGAGACCTTATAGGCATTTAACAACCAATCATCTGATGTAAATATGAGTCTGAGCAGCTCAAAGTACTAAGGGAATCTACCTTGAGAGTGGAATTTACGGCAGGAACAGGTGTATTTTGAATTTGTGTAATAGTTTCATAGTTTGATTAAGAACCTCTTTTTAACAGAATCATTGGGTGTGGGGAGGCCCAGCGCTGTAGCCTGGTGGCTAAAGTCCTTGCCTTGCATGTGCCAGGATCCCATATGGGAACTGGTTCATGTCCCAGTTGCTCAGCTTCCCTTCCAGCTCCCTGCTTGTGGCCTGGGAAAGCAGTAGAGGACGACCCAAAGCCTTGGGACTCTGCACCTGCATGGGAAACCTGGAGGAGGCTTCCTGGTTCCTTGCTTTGGATCTGGCCAGCCAACATTGCCACTTGGGGAGTGAACCAACGGATAGAGGATCTTTTTCTCTGTCCTCCTCTCTGTAGATCTGACTTTACAATGAAAACGGATAATCTTAAAAAGAAAAAATCAGTAAAAAAAAAAAAAGCTGTAACATGAAGTGGTAAAACATATCAACTGTTCTTGCTTTAAATGGATTGAGGCCAGTGAGCTGCAGGATGCCAGGACCAAGTGCCTGGATTTCTTTAAGCCACCTGGAGTTAATCCGCTGAGCCTCAGTAAACCATAGAAAGATCTGTCTGAGGTCCATTCCAAAACATGATTTAATAATCCTTGGCATTCTCATTGTAGGCAGTACTGAGAGAATCTGAGGGGGTTTAATTATGGAAAGTCTGCCTTAAGGAGTGAGTGTGCATTTATTTCAGCACTGTTTATAGCTCAATGATACACCTGTCTTACTCTGAATTTCTTGCTTGATGTCTTTTGGTATTTTGCTCCGTTGTGTGTGGAGAGTCATTTGAGAGCTGGACCTTATCTTACTTACTTTCATAGTTATTATTTCTGTACCAAGCTTATAGTTTTCAGCATTTCTAATAGAAACAGCATTTTTAAGACTTGCATCCTCTGATATAATTAAAAAAATTTTTTTTTCTCTCTCCCAGACTCTGGGTCACAGTAAACGAATCATCCAGGAATTGCAGTTTGGGTCGGATTAGGTCTAGGGGTGGGTCTCCACAGTCTGTTTCCATCCAGCGCCCGGGTGGTTCTGGGCTGCCAGGACCTGGGCCACACATGGAGCGGCACAGCAGTAGGGGAGCACGGCTGTGGCTGAGATGGTGGGGTACATCTTTAAATTTGAAACTGACAGACCCACCCTGCCCTCTGCCTGAGACCAGCCTGCTGCCCACAAAGCAGGAGAGTCCATAAACCACACGGGCATTGAGCAAACGCACAGCTTTAAAACACAGCACTCAAAAATCCATTGCCATAAAACTAATTAGTTCTGAAGCTAGCGGTCCCAGTTTGTGGTGAGTGCTGTGATATGGGTAACAAGCTTCCAATACTGCTCCAAAGAACCGGGACACGCCATACAGCTGCAGGCTCTTCCTAGCACCTGAGCAGCCCAGTGCAGGCAGGATACGCCATCAGCTCTTGGCTTTTGTCTGCAAAGCAGGTGTCCTGTGCCCCGGTCCCGTTTCCTGCCTGTGTGTGTCACCTGTGCTGCCCGATAATCCTGTTTGTTGGTCCTGAGATGACTGAGATTGAAAGTGTCTTAACCTGGCAAATTAAATTAAGCTGCCCCTGGAAATGGGACTAGGAAAATACTGCAGGAAAGGCTTAGGGTTTCTGTGGTGGGAACTTGGCACTTTCGAGGGCGTCTTTCTGTATCTTCTAACTCCAGCGTGCTTCGCTTGCATGCTGCCTTGACTTCAACCCCCAGAGACCTCTCAACAAGGGACACCCAGAACAGCACCCATGGATTTTGCTGTAGAAATTAAAACATTGACCTGACCTTAAAATTTTGCATTTCAGAAAAGATGACTAGGATCTTGAGACTGCTTCATTTTAAAATTAATTAAACTATAGGCTCCTGAGTGATACTTAATTCAGTCTTTAACCCAAGCTTTGAAGCTCAAAGGTGATCTTTTGGAACCTCATAATGAAGTCAGTGGTCACTGAGGAATTGGGATTTGGGTTGTCCCATCTGCAGGCAAGGTTTAACAATTTGCCAGCATAGCAAGTACTGTTGGGTCACCAAGTGTGCCTTGATGCCACCTCTTGCTAGTTTCTTGCTTTATTCGTGCTTCCCTGCCCTCCCATGGCACTCAGCTGATGGGCAGCAAGGCTTGCAGAGTCCCTGAGGGTGAACGGAAACAGTCTTATGTGGCCAGAGGCAGCCAGCCATGGGCTCTCTGGGCTCAGCAGCTCTGCTGCCCATTTCCTAGGCTTACATGGCACGGATTTGGATGCCCTGTTTTGTGACTAGTATTTGGATGCCATGGAATTTGATTTCTTCACAGCGTTGCATGAGCCAACCCTTGTTCTGAGTAGAGTTGCTTCATTTAAAATGTCTTATAATGTGCTGTAGGAAAACAAGAAAAACAGTGTGATGCAAGAGGAATCATCTGTTTGGAGATGGGAATTACGTGTGGATAAATAAAGGAAAGCAAGGACAGTCCATTGTGGCGGGAAGGGACAGTTGACCCTCACGGAGAATGAGTGCTAGTCCTGTTCAGGCTCAGTTCAGATGCTGGGTAGATGAGTGTTATTACTAAGATGCTTTAAAGTTTGCACATACCTTTCTTTTGACGGAAAAGAATGAAAATAGTGATGTTGAGAGAGCTAACAGCATGATGCTGATTTTCGCCCTAACTGTATTATATTGCTACATTATAATAATACTAAGGAAAAGTAGGGAAGGAACGTCTGATACCAGTCCCCCGACTCAGTTTCTGTCATGTATTTCCTTCTGAAGTGCATGTTCCTTCCTGTTTGTCTTCTTCATTGGTATAGCATGGGCAGCTGTCCCCTGCCCTGTTACCCCGTGGATGGTTGTCTTCATAAATGTTAGTGTTGGTGGCCTGGTGACACAGCCTTGAGTGGTTGGCACACCAGGGAACCATCCCTTCCTCTCTGCTGGGACATCTAGGTTGTATCAGCTTTTCCTGCTGTTGCACAATACTTTCAAGGTTCTTGCATTCATTCCATACATAAGTTACCTCTGTGTAAGGAATTCTGCATGCTAAAAATTGTCTGGTGAGCAGAAGAGCTATAATCCTAGCTCTTGTGCAATCTAGAATCTTCAACAGTACCTCCTCCTGTGTATTTTGCACTGTAACCACCTTAATGCTTCGACATAAAAACTTTTTTGAAAGAACTGCAAATTCACCTGCTAATCTAATAAGCAGAGGAGACCCACGTCCCCTTCCCTCAGCATCCACCATGGTGACATGTGGCATAGCAGGAGTATCAGCTAGGAAGTAGACACTGATGGACACCACCCAGCTTAGTCGGGTGTCACTGCGGTCTTTCGCTGCACCTCTATGACCTGTGGGTGACAGGGGACCCCCCGAGCGCCTCCTGGGGGGCCCTTCAACCACACAGCTACCTCTCTCCCCCCTGCCCAGTCCCTGGCAGCCACACGTCTCTTCTGCCTCCACTTCAATCCCTTGAAGGAGGATGTACGATCAGTGAAATCACACGCTGTGTGACCTTATGGGGTTGGAGTTTCCCACTAAGCATAGTTCCTTAACTTGAGCCCAGCTTCTGTGTGGCTGCATAGTTTGTCCTTTCTGTCACACAGTTCTGAGAATGTGCCATGGTCACATACCTGTTTCCAGGTTTGTCCCATTATAAAGCGGTGGCTTTGCACATGTCTTCAGCCCTTACTCTGATTACATATAAAAGGAAATTAAGACTTCACACCTTGGTACCTTCTGTCCCACATTAGTACAGCTTTGTACAATCCCAAGTAAGGTTTGGGAGTGGCACAGTGTTTGGGCTTTACTATTTAGTGTTGCTGAAGTCATCTTTTTTTCCGCCATCCTTTTGGGCTGTTTGCCACTGTAGCATAAACTGGGTAGCACTTAAACAAATGTATCTCTGTCTGGGAAATTCAGGAAAAAGGCGCCCGCATACACGGTGCCCGGAGAACACTCGCGTGCTCGTCATAGATGCCCGCCTGTCCTTGTTATAACCTCACCTGATGGGAGTGGCAGGATGCCTCTCTTGGTCCCCTTGGATGACAGCGCTAATGCTGCCCGCGAGCTCTGTGCCCTCATGGGTCAGTCACTCTCCAAAGGCACTATCTCATCCTACCATTGCCCTAATGGTTAGGATTTATCATTTTATTTCCAAATTTTTATTTTCTTTAAAAGTGAGGAAGACAGGACTGTTTCAACTGCTGTCGGTGTCTTAGTGTTCAGATGCGAATAGCTGCCAAGGTTGGACCAAGCCAAAGCCAGGGACCCAGAACTCAATCCGGGTCTTGCACATGGGCAGCAGGGTCAGGGGCACTTCATTGTCTGTTGCCTTTTAGAGTTGCATGAGCCGAGAGCTGGATCAGATGCAGGGGAGCCAGGCCTTGGGACATGGGGTATGCTGTGAACCCAGGCAGCAGTTTAGCAGCCACACTTAATCCTGCTGGGGGGATTAGGATTTCAATGTGTAGATTTTGTGGAATATAAACTGCTCAGTCCCTGACTTCCTCATAAGAGTGAAACATATCCTGTTGCCATGCTCATTGTCCTTTATAAGAGGGTGAAAATTATTTTCTTCTGAGTGATTGGGGATCTGTCAGAGAGAAGATATTGCCCCAATTCATTGTCCAGTGAATGGTTGATCCTTAAGAATCGGTAAAATGGTGTAAGAAATTAATAGGATACCAGAGGATGAGCGAGGTGCATTTGGGCTTTGAACATAAACCACTAATCCCAGTATTTCTTGTGTTAAATGAACTTTCAGATATAAGAAAACCTATATCGAAACCAAAAAAAGAAAAGTGTCAGTGACAGCCAACTGGACATGCTATACATTAAGAAAGGAATCTGGATCATAGGACAAGGCTGACCAAAGTGGGCAGGCACTGTGCGGCCCCTTGAAGGGCCAGCAGGATTCCCCTGCCTGCTATCCCTTCTGCACGAGGGACTGTGGTTCTAAGAGTGCCACAGTCGAACGCACAAGGACTCCTATGGAATGGATATGAGGTGGCTTGGTTATGTACATGACTTAGATCAGACCCTTGGCTGTTTAGAGGTTTATTGTTCATTTCTTCGCGGCCTTTTGGCCAAGATCAAATGTAGATGTTCATTGTTTTTATTTCTTCTGAATGAATGGCCATGCTTCTCTGAAGGAGGCATGTAGTCCAGGAACTCCAGGTGTTGAGCAAGCACTTAACTGTGTATTTGTGGCTGACCAGGGCTACGGTAATGGTGGCCTGACACCTGCACAGGAGAGCAAACTAAAGGCAGTGTGGCCTTCGGGGCCTCTGTCCATGAGCCAGCAGGAGGAGGTCCTAGAAAACAGTTCCACGGTTCCAGTTCGTTTTCCTTTGCTTTTTACCTTTTTTCTGTTTTATGGCTTTTTGGGGGAACAGTCTGTATGTAACTTCCAATGCTAGTGTGGTCTGATCCTCCTGACTGCTCTGAAACTCACCCAGTATTCCCTCTACGTCCCGGTCATCTTACTTAAAAGCTTCGTGTTCCTTCCCAGCCCAGGACTGGGCTGTGTGTTGGTTTTGTTCTGCTCTCCTTTCCACCGCCTGTGTTTGCCACAGACTCCCAGGCATCCCTCAGGTGTTGGCTTAGACACAGCTTCCTCTTGGAAGATTTTCTGAGCCCCTTCTGCAGGCATTTGTAGCCCCCCATGCCTCTTCACTGCCCTCATCGCTGTTTGGGATGTTCGTTTGTTCTCAGTCTGCAGTATCAACCTCTCCCGCCCCAACCCCAGGCTCTGCTGGTGAAGATGACCCCATGTCTCGTTCATTCTTGACTCTATGGTGCCTGGTATGCTGTCTGCCACATAATACCTTCTTAGTAAATATTTGTCAAATTAATGAATTAAATTAGAGCAATCACTACCCACCACAGTGTTTTTAAGGAACGTATTGTTTTTAAGTGGATTGTGTACCTATTTTTAAATTGTAGATATTCCTATGGAAACAGTCGACAGTCCTAGCAGTTTGTTAACTCTGATTCATTTTTTTTCCTTCCAGGTGGGGACCAGGGATTACTGAACACATTTTTTAGCAGCTGGGCAACAACAGATATCAGAAAACACCTGCCATTTATTTATAACTTAAGCAGCATTTCTATATACTCCTATCTCCCAGCATTCAAAGCGTAAGTGCCAATGGTTTAACTTACTGGGGACTGTGAGAGAAAGGGAGGGAAGAGGTTAAGGCTTTCCGGGGTGCTTCCTTGTCATTTTGAGGCAGTAAGGGTGGGGACCTTGAGGGATTGGCTGAGTTGGGAGAGGTTTTGAAGCTTTGGTTGCTTTCTGTTTGGAGTCACCTGGAGAGCAGTTAGCTGCCTGCTCAGTTCCTGGCACCTGGTCCTCTGGTAAGTATCCTGCTCACGATCAAGAATACAGCGAGGGGCAGGCATTTGGCCGGGTAGTCTAGATGCCTAGGCTTAATCCTTGGCTCTGCTGCTCACTCCAACTTGCTGACGTGCAGACTGCGGGAGGCATGTGTGCGGCACAGGCCGAAGGGGCACTGCCACCCACCTGGGGGGCCTGAATTGAGTTCCCAGCTCCCTGCTTTGGCCCAAGAGCGCAGCTGTTGCACCAATCTGGAGGGGTGAGGGTGAGCCAGTGGATAAAAGCTCCTCCTATCTGTCTTGCAAATGAATAAGTAAGTAAACATTGGGATGTACTCACACTGTGAGGTCCATGTACAGCACACAAGCCTAGCCTCTGCCCCCTGCTGGCACTGAGCTTCCCTCTCCCCCGTACAGAGGGAGGTGTGACCCATCGCATTCCCGCCCTGATTGTTGGGATGGGTGCAGGCTACAGTGTGACGTCCTGGCTAGGAGTCGGGCTCAGCTCACAGCCTAGCATAGCCCCTTACTTGGAGGGGACCTTGGTAGGTCCTGACCTTTTCTCGTCCTCAGTGTCTCTATAGGGTTCTTGTGAGCCTGCCTTGAGGGGAGCATGCACAGTAAGTAGCCTGGTCTACACTTCATGCTCAGAGAAGGATAGGGGATGAGTCAGCTTTGTTGGAGAGAAGTGCCATGTTAAGACCGGAGTACCCTCACTGTGTCATTTTTCTGTAACGTGAGTTAAGATCCCGTGCCTCAGTTCCCCTGTGTGTACAATGAGAAGGAAGAATGCCTGTGTTTCGGGGTGACAAGGGGATGCAGTGAGTGAATAGAGCGCAGCTGTCGAGGTTGCTCTGACTTTGGGGTGCTGTTTGTTGGGCGTGTGCACTGGTGCAGCCCCAGCCCGGGGTCCCAGTCTTCAACTCTTGAGACTATGTTAAACTCACTTGGGCATTCTGGCCCCAGGACCTAGCTGGCTGGCTGAGCCTTGGGCACAGCGGTGAGCTGGGCAGCCCTTGTCCTGGCCACCTCTGCCCTGTCCTGGCATTCCTGGGAAAGTGAAACAAAGAACCCTTCACTTTTGCGTTTTATTATCTGGAGTTCCCGCACACTCTCAGCCGGCAGTGGTAGGCGTGTCGGGTTCTCTGTGGCAGAAATGTTTCCTTCTCTGGTCTTTTCCAGCAGTTCCCTCAGCATCCCCAGATAAGAAAGACAAGCATCCTGGCCCTTTCCTCCCCAGCTGTCGTCCTGGCAAATGTGTCTGACAGCCTCACTGTTGTCTTGCCCTGCTCCGGCGAAACAGCAAGCTGAAGCTCACTGCCCAAGCTTTGAGCCAAGCACACAGAACCAGATCCATTGCTGAGGGTGGAGTCTGAGACACGCCGTTTTCAACTCTCTGCTCTTGGCCTTGTCGGGCGCGACTCTTGTCTCATGCAGAGCTGTGGACACCCTTCCGTTTTGAATGGTGTCCTGCTTCTCATGGTGGCTTAATCCCCTAAAACTGAATTTGTGCACAAATTCAGAGCAGTTGCTTTTGAGTAAATTGAGCCTAGGGGCAAGAAGGTGAGTGTATGAAAGAGGAAAAATGTTTAGTACTGTGACCACTCGGATAACATTTCTGCCTAGTGAACCAATGTGTCGGGTGAGCAGCTTGCAGAGGTTGGAATCTGATGTTCCCAACTTGCTCACCGTTAACAGACAGTGCAAAGTAGCCTTCAGTACCTGGTGGTTCAGCTTGACCCTCACCCGTTCTCTCCTTTACTGTCCTTTGTGGAACACATGGTCTCTCAAGGAAAGCCTGGTTTACGTATACACTGCGTTTATTGTAACGCAGAACAAAAAGCTGGAGGGCCAGGGCATGGAATTCTTTGCTGGACCTATGGACCCCTACTCTTAAAAACTCAGTTGCATTTAGACCCTTTAGATGAATTTCCCAGGGGTGAGGAAGATTCAAGATCTAAATTACAATGGTTAAGATGGTTTTCTCTTCTGGGCTCAGTGAAGAAGTGCTAATTTTGGATATCGCCTTGGCTTACTGCTCTTTACGCACAGTATGTAATGCATCAGGGAATTTGGGAGTGACTCCATCCATTAGCCAGATGTCGGCCTGCCTGCGGGATGGCAGGAGTTACTGCTGTTGCTTAGCAGCTTGCCCTTGAGGGTATCAGCTCTGTGATAAGACTGTCAAAGCTGTGCCCTGTCTCAGCCGCCTGTTGCCTGTTTGGAAATGTTGGAACCTGATCAAAGAACTCATCTTTTTAATTGTCTTGCAGAAACCCATCTTCAAATATGTATTTCCTCACCTTTCCTCATGCGTGGGAAGGCATGAAAAGTTGCAGGTAGTTGCGTTTCATTTTTGTTTGGAGTAATAGGAAATGTCGCAGGCCCTTTTCTAGCCGAACTAGCCTGTTGTGAACCTTGGGCCACCACAGCTCCTCCTCAGGGCATCCCCACTAATGTGAAGCCTCAGCTGTGTGTTCGGATCATCCATGGTAGCCTCCAGGACCGAGTAACTCTGTAGCATGGTGGTCTTCCCTGGGTGGCAGGTAGGCTAGGATAGTGTGGAGTGGCCTAGAGCTACTTGGGGTTTATAGAAGAAGGAAACAAGAACGCCTCTTCAGCTGCAAATGACCGTGTCCCCTGGGTCACCAAGGCAGTACTTAGCCGAGGTACTAAGCTCAGGGGTTCTGTCTTTGAACAATGTGATGGTGGCTGTTCTGTGATGCTCCTGCAATAGGAATCACGCTTAGCGTGAACTGAGCCCTGCGGTAGCACAGTGAGTCCTTTTTCTGTGTGTCATTTGGACAGAACAAGAAAAAAGGTGGAACGCTTCAATGGCTTTACCACTTTGAATGCTCAAATGTGGCTTCCAAACTATTTTATTACAAAAGAAGATCCTCTGTTAACACAGCATAATTGAAGAACCTAAGTGTTTGGGATAGTGATTTTGCAGTTAACCTGAAATATACGCATCAAGAAACAAATTATTAGTACATTTTAATGACATAGTATTTTTGAAAGTTGCATGGCATAAGTTAGGGTGTAATAGGCCTTTAGTGACTATTAGACTTTTTTGGGTTTTTGTTTTGCTTTTTTTTTTTTCCAGCTGTTGGACCCATTTCATCTATAAAGCACATAGAATTTGGTTTATGTATTGGGCAGAAGAAAAACTTAGTATTCTTTGTGTTAGTCACTTAGTTCCATTTTAGTTTTCTGTTGGACCCACTTACTAAAAGTTTGTTACGTCATACCATGTTATATAAAATCCACCCAAACCAAAGATACAGAATTCTCTGGTATTGCTTTCAGTTGCCATACAAACCAGCTGTTCAGCTGATTGACTACAAGCTTGATAATTTGCCAGATAATCTTCGTATTCATGTTTTACTTCTCCCTTTTATTTGAGTTTAGATTTGACATGAGAAGCCCTATTTATTTCACTGTATTACACTTCTCTGAGAACAGTCATATGAACTTCAAGAATGCAACTCACTAAGTCACTATCAAACATTTAAAGTCAGTATTTCCCCAAAAGAAGTAGACTCTTCAGTGTCTAAATTCCTCTTGTTCTCTGGAATCCTGGTTTGGAGTATTCAAGGTTCCTTGGGCCCCAGCTCTCCTCGAGACAGCTACCTAAAGCTGTTCTGTTTCCGTTTTCGTTTGTTCCCATTCTGTATCTTCACCTGAATCCCTGAGGCTGTTGCACTGGGATCAGCATTTCTCTCCCAGCCATTTGTTGACCTGCTCGCCCTTGCGTGTGGTTGACAGTGCGGAGGCATGCCCTGAGCGCCACACAGCCAGTGCACCAAGGGTCTGTGGATGATGAACCAGGAGCCCGATGGTCTGAGCCATCCAGCAGCTGCTAAGGCGTGCAGAGTTTTTGTTTTGGTCCACTAGGGATCGAATCTTCAAGAAGAACCAAGTGCGTGTCTGCATAGGTATCTTACTCCTCTCTGGGGGCAGGAGTGATGCCTGTCCGCCCAGGCAGTGTGGCCATCTGGTCCTCTAAGGGTTTCTTTAGCAGATCTTTTTCAGCTGTCCCACCTGTCTTCAGCACCAAGAAAAAACTTCCATCTCAAATCCTCCCCAGCCTTTAGGGGCCACTCCAGCTAGACAATGCAAGCACCAGGAGTGAGTGCCTGTGGGCAGACTTCCAGCCAAGAAATCCCGTGCCTACAGAGGGGAAATCATGGACACCTTCTTTACTGCCCTCAAACCCGTGGCCGCATACCGAATGTTAGGGTCTTAAAGTTCATGCCTGTTACGAAAAAAAAAAAAAAAAAAAAACTACACAAGGATCTGAAAAAATTTTGCAACGAGATAATTTCTCTTAAAAGAGAAATTTACATTTTCCAGTGAGCATTTTGAAGTACCCCTTGAATTTGTCTCTTAGGCATGTTTTATTTCTGCTACCCTTAATTTTTTTCTTTTTACTGTTTAAAAATTTTAAAACCCAAGTTTTGAAATTCTTCAAAAAAAAGTCACGACTATTGCCGGCTTGTGGCCTGTACAACCAGAATGATAGAGTTGTCATTCCCTGAAATGGGAAAGACCAGGCGTGCTTGAAGCTGGCTTGTGGAAGTGGGTGTTGGTTAGAGAGGCACTGAGTGGATGTGAGGATTCAGGGTGCTTATCACCAGTCGAGCAATAATGTAGATAGGCAAGTAGAGATAAGGAGGTCAGGAGGGAGGTCAGGGTGAGATAGAATCAGGAGTGGGTGTCAGCACAGAGGTGTGGTATTTATAACCCAGAGACGAGGTGATGTCACCAAGGGAGTGATCCTGGGGTTTGAACCCCGAGGCCGAAAAACCAGGAAGAAGGAAAAGAGAGTGAGGCCGCCAGGTAAGAGGAAATCCAGAGAAGTGCAGTGTTCCAGAAACTTCAAAGGAGGAAGGAGCGATAGGCCAGATAACAGGGCAGCAGCAGCTGGCACCAGCAGCGGAAGGTGGAAGACGCTGCCGACTCTGACCAGTGCACCTGCTGGAACGGTGGAAGAGAAGGCCTGGTTGGAGCCTGTCCGTGAGCCTGGGGGAGGGTTGGAGGCAGGCGGTGCAGACAGTTCTTGAGGGACACCTGCTTTGCAGGGTAGCTGAGAAAAGCGATGGTGCTGAATGGGAATGTAGGGCCCAGAGAGAGCGATGGCAATTCATAATGAAAGGAAATGTTACGTATTTCTTTGTTTTTTCATCATGCCTCCCAGCGTATTTTGTACGAGACTGATTTTAGCAGGGAAAGCACATTAACAAGGGGCCATGGGAGAAGATGGTGGAGTGGCATCAGTGGAGGGATTGAAAGGGCGCGGGGCACAGCACACGGTGGAGGGATCGGCTTCAGATGGGAGCCTGTGCAGTCCATCCTCAGAAGCAGTGACTAAGGCAGGATGTGGAGGATGCTGCTGCTGCTGCTGGAAGGCGTGTTTTAGCTGAATGAATAAATGAGTGAGCACTCAGCCAGCAAACGAAGAATGACTTGCCACCCCAGGAGAGACTCCCTGGTGGCCTGACAGGGCAAGTCTTCCCTGACCTAGTTTGTGAAGCCGGTAGCAGTAGACAGTGTGATCAGCTAGACCCTAGTTTTGGTCAGCGAACCCACAGGGTTCTGGAGTCCTGGCCACCCCTGGGAGTTGCTGCTCCGACGGGTCCTCAGGGGCGTGGGCATTTGCTGTAGGGTAGCAGCTCTCTTCCAGCCATTACACACACACTCTTGTGTTGCTAACTAAGCACTCCTCATCTGCATGGTCAGCTCTGTCCACATCAGGGGCACGCCTGGGTGAGTGACTTGGTTTAGGCGACGAGTGGCTTAGAGAAGGAGCTTGGTGAGAGGAGAGGTGGCTCAGTGGTTGGAAAAGGGCCTGTGTGCAGGTGCATGGCAAGGTCTCGCTGCCACATTGCTCAGACAAATGTGACAAAGCAGAGCTGTATCCTCCCCGGTGTCTAATTGAATTGTTACTGCAGGAAAAAAACAAGGCGTAGGATGAGAATGAAAGCTGTTGGGAGTCCTCGTGCAGGCTGGTGCCTGTTCTGTTCTGACCAGTCCTCTGGTCTCACCCACATGTTACCGGCTGTGTTTCCCAACTACTAAACTAGTCACGAAAATTCTATCTGGTCTTTTGGTAACATCAGGTCACAGGGATTACTTTAACGGCTCACATAAGCAGTATTATTGCTGGCTCGGATTCAAACTGGGTCTTGTGATCTGGACGACTCTTGGGAGATTCTATCAAGTTAAAATTAGAACGCTTATTTTAAGAGATGTGTGCAAGCTGAGACCAATCCCCCTTACTGGGGCAGAATGAATGGCTCTCAGTAGTTTGGAGACAATTGTGATGTGTACCCAACCTTTTTTTTTTTTTTCCTGGCTGGCACCTTGGTGGATAAATCCGGTAGTGAGTCAGGGAATCTTCTCTTAGCCTTGTTCTGGGGCGAGGTCAGCTTCTGACCTCAGCACTTCCTTTCTTATTTACCAGCTAGCTATTTTGCTCTCTACCAGGCAACTACATTCTGACTGGCACTTGGTGGCTGTCGTAAGTGGAAAGGAGATTAAAGCAAGGGTGTGTGTGGGTGGAGGGGGCGGTCATCCCAGATGACCCTTGCAGAAGATGTGCCCCCTAAATTGATATGTAGGCTGCAAGGGACTTGCAAGCGGCCATTTTCCCTTTTTAGTGAAGACCTTTTGTTGTGATATGGCTATTTTGGATTTTCACAAGTGACATGGATAAATAAAGACAGAAAAATTTTTTAGAAATATTTTTCGGGGACCACGATTGAGACAGAAATAATCATTTGAAGTTCATACTTAGAGGAGGTGACACTTGGAGACACATGCCAGATGGGTGCTTGAGAACATCTGCTCTTCTGTGTCCTGTGTGTCGTCAGGAAAGCTGATAGAGCAAGCCTTCCCAGCTCCTTTGCCGTGTACATCACAGCATTTTGTTTTAGTTAAAGCATTGTTCTATAAAGGAACTCCTAAACCTTTACATAAGATGGCTTTATGTGGTATTGGGTCCAGAGAGCGTCCCTTGTAGCCAAGGGTAGCCGTGGATGAGTTCCAGGAACATGTTTTGATAAGCACCTTGTATGCAATGGCAGAGTTCTCTCTCTGCCCCGCTCCCACCTTTCTAGCTGAGCCCCATTTTTTCCCACTCAGCAGTCTCCCAACTCAGCAGCCCTACAACTGGCCCACACCTTCTATGTTCAGACTCACCCAGGCCGGTTCTCGAAAGACCCATTGCTCTAAAACTATCCCTACCTCTCTCTACCACTATCCATTTTCTTAGAAGTCGGGCGGGTGGCAGTTAGATGGGTCCCCGTAACATCGGTCGGAGAGTTCCCCTTTGCCTCTGGCCAGGGCCTGCATCTCTGTGGTGTGAAGTGCTGCGAGATTGCTGTACGCCTCCAGCATCTTTGCGACCTGGGCTGGTGTTCTCTGCCCACACAGTCCAAATCCCCCTGAGCTGTGCTCTGCCCCCTCGATGGCTTGCCTTGGTTCATCTTTTAAGAGACCCACTCTTACATCTTAGAATTTACTGTGCTTTGTTGCAGGCATTTGGGCAGCTGTTGTGGGATATGATTGTTGTGCCGTGTTGTCTTCCCCAAGTCGGCCCTGTGTCTTGTCCTTCACCCTTCCTTCTCTCTCACTAGCACTCAGGGAGTTCAAAAGAACGGTTCTGTTCTGTAAGATCTTGGTGTCTCCTACAAATTGGCCTGTCCAGGATGTCTCATGACTAAGGTTTTCCACCTTGCTCCAGTGACGAGGGAAAGAATGAAGAAGGGTCTGCCTGATGGCCACAGATAGAAAAGCAATTCAGCATTAGAGGGACTCTCAGACACACGGACCACATGGGCTCGTGAAAAGTGGAGCCATGGACCTGAGCAAGAGTGAAATACAGAACAGAGTTACTGTTGACATTCAAGACGAAGTTCATGGCCACACAGGGACCCACCAGTCTGAAACCAGTCTCGTGGCCGCCTGCAGAGGCCCCAGGCCAGCTGTGAGAGAGCCTGTGTTCTCTGGGACGTGTTCCTACCCACGCAGAGGACTGGGCGTCTCCATGTGCGGTGGATGAAGCCCTGAGCTCCTCCTGCTTAGTGTACAGAGGGAGGCCCCAGAGAGGAACTGGGAACTCTTGGACACTGTCCAGCAAGCACGGTGCCTCGTATGGGTCACCTGCCGGTGCCAAGATGTCCCGTCTGCGTTCAGACCACATCCGCCACAGCTGCCTGCTGGGTGCTCTTTCCCGCCGCTCTGTGCTTGGGCGATGCCGGCGTTTTCGGCCATGCTTTCCCACGGTCAGACTGGCCGTCCATAGGCAGAGTTTGTTCACAACAAATGCCTCGCTTAGACAATGACCTCATTCCAGGAGAGCCTTCCACGCAGCCTTACAGTGTAGCCTTGTTGTAGCTAAGAGCCTTGGCTCTGGACCCAGACTGCCTGGGTCTACATGCCCAGCCTTGTCACTCACCGGCACGTGACGCTTGACAGGTTACTGCGCCTCCCCCACATGGGCCTTTTGGAGATTAAAGCCATGCAGACCAGCCAGTGCCTTGCACGTGAGCTGTTACTACTGCTTATTCATTTATAAACTGCCAGGAGAGCAGAGCAGAATGGAATTAACTTACAGTGTGATAGATACCTCCAAAGCATTTGGGAAAATAGAACCAAAAGCTAAGATTATTCGGTAAAAAGAGAAAAACAACCTCCTGGCACAGTTGTTTCCGCATGCACGTGTCCCATGAGTGTTCTGAACGTCTCACGTCACGTTTGCTGTGGAGTTCCTGGTGTTGTGTGTGTTCATGTGAGGCCTGCGCTGACTGTGCTTTGAGGCTTGGGGAGCGGTGACCTCGCGAGGCACGAGCGCGTGCTGTCCCCAAACAGGGCGAGAGCTAAGGGGTGACAGCTTAAGAAGGCGGAGGGGCCCGTGTTTGTATGAGGTGCTTTATGCTTGTTGGAGGTGTGTGAGTTTATACTGCTAGGATGAGGCTGCGCCTGAGCATTCCAACCCCCAGAACGCTCACGCGTGTCAGACCTCTGCCACAGGTCTCTCCACCACTGTTAGAACATTAGTTGAAGGCAGGACCCTGACCCTTGTCCATTGCAGGAGAGACAGAGAGAAAGATCTTCCAGCTGCTGGGTCACTCTCCAAGTAGCCACAATGGCTGCAGCTGAGCTGATCTGAAGCCAGGAGCCAGGAGCTTCTTCTGGGTCTCCCAGGCAAATACAGGGTCTCAAGGCTTTGGGTGACCATCCTTGACTGCTTTCCCAGGCCACAAGCAGGGAGCTGGATGGGAAGCGGGGCTGTTGGGAATAGAACCGGTGCCCAAATAGGATCCCGGCACATGTAAGGTGAGGACTTCAGCTGCTAGAGTATCGTGCCGGGCCCACCATCTTTCGCACACGTTGTTCAGGCCTCACTGCCTGCGGAGCTGCCTCTGACTCCCACCACGGTTCTGGTCGGGACTTCGTGGTCCTCCAGAACAGCACTGCCCTGCTCACCTGCCTTGCGGCCCGGCTGCTTTTGGTGCTACTCACTGGTAGATGAGATGGTGTTTTAGGCCCCACGCTGGGCACTGTGCCTCATGCTCTGCAGCTGTGGATTTAATTGATTATCCTGTCTGCACACACACTTGGGCATTATGATTTCTGTCCTTTTAAGGATTAAAATTATGATTGCGTATGTCTGTGTCTATGTAATGTACCGTGAGTATAAATGAAAGAGGTCGCTTGGGATGACGGGTATTCCTTTGGTGTCAGAAAAAAACACCCCCGCATAACCATCACTCTTCAAAATGAGGAACTTTACAAGTTAGGGTCTGTTTTCTTGCCTGTTTGTGGAGTGGCAGCCATGATGGATGGTAAGAGCTCAACTTTAGACCTTTAAAAAAAAAAAAACTAGTATGGGCATAGTGGAGGTCTTCAAAAAGCTTATCAAAAATGCATATTTTGAAAAAGATATGTATAGATTTCAAAATATTTCTGTACTAAAAAATCTTGATTTTGCGTTCCCATAGATTCTTGTGACGTTCCTTCCATGCTGACAGTCAGCAGGGATGTCGTGTGTGGTAGGTGGGCTGCCTGGGACAGCTCTGACCTCTCTGCTGGGACAGGCTTGATCCAGCTCTGTCCCCCATGAGTCTCTTTCTCCCAGAGCCAGCAGGCCCCCCGGGGCAGGCTCTTCTGCTGGGAGGAACTGTAACTTCTTAGAAAAGGGAAACGTAGACACAAGGCCACCATAAGGCACGCTGTCGCTTCTGCCCTCCTCCCTTTGGCCAAAGCAGGCCTGTGGGATGGAGTGTTTGCTCGGCGGAACCGGCGTCCGTCCACTTGCGAGCGGTCATCCAGCCTCGAGGCTTTTGGGCTGCTTCCCGTTTCTGACAGTTTATACACAGTGCTGCTGCCGCGAACATTGACTCCTGTGCTGCGCATGCTCTCAGCGTGTACATTCAGCAGCTCAGCTCCGCTGGCTTGTGCACCGCGGAACATTCCAACTTACTTGGCAATGCCAAGGGTTTCCGGTGGTTGCTCTGAATCGCGACTACTTTGTTACTTTTCTATGTATTGAATGCACAAGTGAGTCATGTTAAAAGCAGCTGTCTTTTACAGCAAGATCGGGATGCATGCTATAGAACAAAGCGTTGCTTATCTTTTTTTTCATCAGTGCTTCAAATCTACTAATTGTTTCCATTTTTGTGTTCATTTGGCAGGTTTGGGGCAAATGCCAAAGTTGTACATTTTCTGGGGCAAACCAAGCCATGGAATTATACTTATAATAGCAAAACAAAAAGTGTCCAAAGCGAGGCCTACGATCCCACCATGGCTCACCCCGAGTTTCTCAACCTGTGGTGGGACACCTTCACCACCAACGTTGTACCTCTGCTGCAGCAGTTTGGCCTTGTCAAAGACACCTGCACGTACCAGAATGTGGTAGGTCCTGAGTTTTCTTACTCTTTCAGGTAATTTAATGCTGCATTTCGAAAACTCCCAATATGTCGAAAACAGGAAATTTTCAGTGATATTTTAAACAAAAAGATAAATAAGCTTTAGTGGAAAGAAAGCAAAGGCCATTTTGGAAGGAAGGAATATTATCGCCAGAGATGCATCACAATTCGATGGATGTGGGAGCCTTGGACAAGCTTTGCGTTCCCTGTGTGCTCTGCTCCCATATGTTGTAACTAAAAGGTCCTTAGTCCACGGGCCTCGGAAGGCCACACCTAAAGTACAAGCCTGGGAAAGCACAGGCTGGTCCTTTAAACCCCTAAAAACCTACACTTTTATACTTACCATCCTCTTAGAACAGTGTTTTCAGTGAGTCACAACATTAGTGCTTTTCTAGGGTGATTTGGATTGTGTGATTGCTATGACTGTTGCACATTGAGAGAAATTTTGAAGCAGGGGAGGTATGGTGTTATAATTTACAGAAAACCCGTTTTGCATCTTTTCTGACTTTAAACATTTTCCCAAAGTTCGTTCTTTTTTGGAAGAATTGGAAGGTGATAAGGAATTAGCCATTTTATTTATTAACATTTGTACCAAAATATAGAAAGGAAAAAGGAAGAAATGACAAACACTTCATTTCTCTTATTCTACATGCTTTGTACGGACCATGAAGTAATACCTGTACAGTATCTGAAACAGTGCCTGGCACCCAGGAAGTGCTTAATAAAACCTAGCTCTAGCCCTTAATCATCTCTTTTAGGTGAGTCGAGGCTTAAAAGCTACATAACTTGTCCTAGTTATGCAACAGATGAGTAAGTTGCCGAACTGAGACCCAAATTCAAGTCTGAAAGACCGTTATGCGTAAGAAGACGTTGAGACGGGCCTTGCTTAAGGCGGTCCTCGACAGCCTAGAATCGAGTTTAGCATTCTTGGCAGAGGAATGGAAGTTACACCTCAAATGCTCAACTGTTTTGAGTTAGAGCCGCTAAACCTGGCTTAAGCTTTAGGAGAAGAAAGTTTGTGTTCAACTCACAGGCCTCTGTTGGAAGTCGTGGAACTCTGGAAGAGCCTCTCAGGGTCCTTTCTAAGCAGAAGGTAAAGCAGGACTAAGCCGGTGGGAGGCTTCCATGCGTCCCTGGCTGTAATGAAACCCTGTGCGAGCCCCTTGCGGTTCCAGCAGACTCAGGCACACCCACACCCATCCGTGCTGAATTCGATGACAACAAAAACAGCGTACCCGAAGTGTGTTCACCTGGTATGAGCACAGTACCTCTTTGTATTAGTTCACCTGGGCTCTAAGGCCCCAGCAGCTCCTCATTTCGAACTTCTGAAGAGCAGCACTGCTATTTGTTTATGGTGCATTTGAAACCGACTCCCTCTTCATGCAGTGAGCATCAGAATTAATTCGGCATAGATTTGCTCTGCTGCCTGCACACTGCTCCTCTTCCCCCTGCTGAGCAGTAGGCACCCCAGGAAGGGTTCCAGCAATGACAATTGTTTGAAACTAAGCAGATTAGCAGAAGCTCTTAGAATGCTGTGTGGTAACCTAAAGGAAAGCTTAAACAGGCAGAACCGTTGTGTCATCAGAAATGTTTAAAGTCTCTAGCTTTCCCCCTCGAATGTGACCACGTGTGTGTATGGGTTGTGGCTGTCCGGTTAGGCTCTCTGAAATGTAGCGGCTGAGGTGTCATTTTTGTTCAAGTTTTCAACCTTTCTGAGCCCACCCAGATTTGAGAATTTACCATGAGACTTGTCTTCCTTTGTCCATTCTTCACCTTACACTTTCTAATGAACTGTTTGCAGCTCTCAGACTTGGCCTATACACTGGCTTTCTCTTGTGGCTTCTGCAGGAAGGTATGCAGAGCTTAAACATTAACCCGAGTTACTTTGTTCTCCCAATGTTTTCACTTGAGTCCAGAAGTCTTCATTTTGTTAGGAAAAAAAAAATCATATGGTTCTTGTATTTTGTGTCTTTTTTTTTTTTTTTGGTTCGTTAGTTCCCTGTAATGCTTTTAGTTTTTGCTATTTTGCATGATAATTCATCCTGGCTTTGCTCATCTTGAACTGACTGCATTCTGTGGAGCGCTTCCGATGTCTCAGCTCTCAGGAGCCTCTGCTTATGTTCCACTCTGTAGGAGGATGTGTCGGGAGCCGTATCACACTTGTCCCTCGCGGAGGTGCCGGCTACCACGCAGCCCTTTGTGTCCTCGGAAGAACGGAAGGAGCGGTGGGAACAGGGCCAGGCCGATTACATGGGAGCAGATGCCTTTGACAACATCAAGAAGAAACTTGACACTTACCTCCAGTAACACTGCCATGTTCCCTGTGGACACACCCACTGCACAGGCACCCGTTTGATACTTAGCGTCTAGAGCTGGGTTGAGGAAAGTCTGTTACCGCTTCTAGAGGCTTTGACTAAAACTCATCAGTCAGAGTTTTTGTAGAGCAAGAACTGGGCAAAAGTTAAGAGGCGGCAGCTCTGTTACGGACAGTGGTCTGCTTTTTAACACTAGACTTCTTTAGCTGTTTCAGAAATTCTCAGATCGCCAGCGTACATGGTAAACGAAACTCAATACTAAGCTACGAAAATGGCTACATCGACTCTGTGGGAAAAAGGTACACATCCCAGTTCCACAGCAGTCTCCCTCCCAAACAGCACCTGGCATCCGTCCCCTGCTTGCTTGCCTTCACCTCTCACTAGACCTGCACTGTAGAATTGCCCAGAGGCTGCCAGCGTCAGGGCAGCCGGTAGTAACCCTGCTGAGTGACTCATAGCAACCGTGGCTTCAGCCACTGGCACTAACCCATTCATTTCCCAGCCTGTGTCTGAGGATGGTCACCTCTCTCCTGTGTACAGTAAGGTGGCAGCATGCTGGAATGCTTTTGTTCAGTTCTGTATATTTGAAAGCAGCAGTGTGTTCTCTGATGGTTTCCTGCAGCAGTACTCCATATGAAACAATAAAGACTTAACTGCCATATCTTGATTGTTTAATTAGATGAACACACACTCTTGGAAAAAAAATCTCATGAAACGTCAGAATGTATGAAGTTTGTCAATTTCTAAGAAGTCTAAAGTTGGGTACCGGTAAATATGCTTTAAAAAATTATCTGAAAGATTTAAAGCTAATGTTCACTGGCCATAGCAATGAATTTGACAGGGGAAAGGGAAATCAAATTTTTCTATTAACTCGCAGTGCCTTCCATATGAAGTAGGCATTCAGATATTTAGTATATTACAAGCTAGAAGTCTTCAACGGTTCACTGTCAGTGTCTGAACACGGTCAACAACAGTTCTCAGGATGTGACAATCGGCGCTAACCTTATGCAGCATTTATCCATGATTGAAAGAATAATATGATAAAGTATTTGTTAAACATACAAATAATTCTAGATGGCAAAAGATGGTCAGCTGGGGAAAGGCAGAATCCACACTACTTGCTCAGACAGCAACCAGATTTCATTCTGTTGATAAAATCAGGAGACTAGAGAAATGTGATCGGGCAGAAGTTGCAGTGGCTCTTTTTGAACCAGCCTTCAAACCATATTTTTCATTTCTACAGTAATATTCTATTGGTTATGGGTCATCCCTGTTCAAAGTGGATGTGAATCAATACAGAGAGACAGGAACTGAACTTTCTTAATAGTGTGACATACTAAATGATATCTGAAGATAAACTCCTTGGACTGGTAGAGAACGAGCTGCTAAGATCCCCAGGGACGTGACGCATTCACGGAGGATTCAAGTGCCTGCGCGTGTCGGCTCCCGTGGCGTGGAGACTTTCCCAGGACACTAAGCTCCCGGCCCAAGCCTTCTGGCCGCCGTGTCACTCACTCCCTGAGAGGCACAGAATTCTAATCTCCAGCTGAAGAACGTGACCTTACTGGTATGGCTGTGGAATATGCAATCCAAATAAAATATATTAGAAGAGATCCAACGTTTTTTTTCTTTGATTGAGAATATGTAAAATCGTGGGAGGGGAAACTGAACTCAGTGTTCCAGGTTTTAAATTCCATAAAGAGCTTATGGTGAGAATGTTACTTTTAGAAAATTCTAATTTTTCCATTGAAAATGGCATACAATGAGCCTAAAGACAGCAAGTTGCATGGCTTGGAACTCACTGAACTGGGTTAACACTTACATCCCTTTAGAACGTTTTAGTTCATAAGGCAATTAAGTTTTCCAGGAAAAGTGCACAATTACAAATTCTTTTACAGCAAGTCAAAATTGGATGAGAGGCAGAAACTCCCAACTGCACGACATGAATTTGTGGAGAGCTGTCTGTGCCGTTGTTATTTAATCCCTTAGCAATGGGGAGCTTAAAAAATAGCCTTTGATCTGAGACAAATTTGCCCATGCAGAGGTCGCATCTGTCTTTAGGGAATAGTTTTATCTTGAACAAAATCTAGGATTATGCTGTAGGTGCACCTGTATTTCCGGTTGGGTTACACCTTCTGTAAATATCCTTGAAGTGTTAAACAGTTGAGTTCTTGGAATGAGCTAAACATCACATATGTTCTCATGTTTATGAATCTAATTAAAATTATAAAGAACTTTAGTAAAAACCACAAATGAGGGAAAAATACACCAATGTTCACTACACGTGGCTGAAGCACAAATTTTAATGAAACTGCTAGTATCACAGGATAACTGAGAATGTCCATTCTTAGAACTGGTGTTTTTTAAAGATTTATTTTTTATTATTTTTTCATTGGAAAGGCAGATATACAGAGAGGAGAGACAGAGAGGAAGATCTTCCGTCCGATGATTCACTCCCCAAGTGAGCACAACGGGCCGATACTATGCCGATCCGAAGCCAGGAGCCTCTTCCGGGTCTCCCACGCGGGTGCAGGGTCCCAAAGCTTTGGGCCGTCCTCTGCTGCTTTCCCAGGCCACAGGCAGGGAGCTGGAAGGGAAGCGGGGCTGCCGGGATTAGAACCGGCGCCCATATGGGATCCCGGGCGGCAAGGTGAGGACCTTTAACCACTTGCGCCACCGCGCCGGGCCCAGAACTGGTGTTTTTAAAGATTTATTTTAAAGAATGATAGACAAGACCTCTGTCCACTGGCTCACTCCTCAGCTGGCTCCAACAGCCAGGGACCAAGCCAGGTGCTCTGGGTCTCCTGCATGGGTGGCAGGCAGGGGCCCATTTTTTTCATGATGTAAGTTGATCAGGGTAAGAATGATCAAAGGTTAGCAGAAAGTGGGTGTGATCAGTTTCCAAATTTTCAATTTCTTCTTCCTGTTTCTGGGGGAAGGTAAAATAGGGGATGAGCCATGCCCAGCCTCCCAACTGTTCCAGCACCTGGGGAACAGCCACCCCAATACCAATACCCAGAGTCCCAATGTGGCACATGCTCCCAGGGCTCTGCCCATGTGGTTTTGATACTTCTGAAATGCTGTCAATCTCAGCTGTCCAAGCATGAGAAAACCCTTCCAGTGTTCATTGGCTGACACAGTTGACCTTAGAGGTCCATTCATCCAGATTTTTGTTGTTATTGGGCTGGGGCAGCTGTACAATTTGTCCTGTTCTCCCTCCTCTGTTATGGTACCAGATGTCTTCCGCAGGCCCCAATGCGCTGATATCCTCCACCTGCATCAGGGTCACCCACCCACTGCTCAGTCTTTTCCATTGAGGAGGACCAGTTCTCACAGCTGAACCCAAAGACCCGGGCTCATGGACCCGACGCCCAGCACCCATTGCACAGACAGGCCCTGCCCCGGGGACTCAAGGACCCAGCACCCAGAGGAGGGGTCCATCTTCTGATGCTTTACCCTGGCTGTTAGCAGGCAGCTGGCTGGGAAATGAAGCAGTCATGTTTCAAACTGGCACCTGCCTGGAGCGTCAGCATCCACAGGTGGTGGCTTTACGCAACATGAGTCTCAGAGCTGCAATTTGTAAGGGCGAGATCAACAATACATATGCTAGCTGTACCTAGAGGCGTAATACCGGATTTTCTTGCAGATAAGCAAATGCTCTGCATCAAGGCATTTTTTAAATGCATCTGTGCATATATACATACATATATGTGTATATATTTCTATCTTTGTTGCTTGGGAGACGCAAATAAATCTCCCACTTGTTCACTCCCCAAATGACCTCAGTAGCTGAGTCCGGTTGAGGCTGCAGCTGAGCACATGAAGCTCAAGCCCAGGTATTCCTTGGGAGTGGCAAGGGCCAACTACCTGAGCTCACCAGAGGATGAACACTGGCAAGAAGCTGGGCTTAGGAACAGAGCAAGACTCAAATCTAGCCACCCCAGGCTGCAATGCAGCAATCCCAACCAGCATCTTAACTGCTTATAAAATACCCACTCCCAGCCTGCTTTTTTTTTTTTTTTTTTTGAACAAAAAATTTAGCCAGTTAAATTGAGCAAAATAAAGATAGGAACATGGTACTGTAAAAGTTATGTATAAACACCTTAATTAAAATGTGAGACTTTGGGACAGTGCAATAGTCTAGCGGCTAAGGTCCTTATCTTGCACACGATGGGATCCCATATGGACGCAGGTTCTGGTCCCGGCAGCTCCGCTTCCCATCCAGCTCCCTGCCTGTGGCCTGGGAAAGCAGTCAAGGACAGCCCAGAGCATTGGGACGCTGCACTCGTGTGGGAGACCCGGAAGAGGCTCCAGGCTGCCGGCTTCAGATTTGTTCTACTGCAGCTGCTTGGGGAGTTTATCAGACAGATCTTCCTCTCTGTCTCTCCTCCTCTCTGTATCTGCCTTTCCAATAAAAATAAATCTTTTTAAAAAATTATTTTTCTAAGAAAAAAAGGATTTTCTTTAAACAAAAATAGTAAAATTATAGCACCGAAGAAGCTGGTAGGTTTTTGAAGTTTTTATTGACTTTTAAATAAAATCCAGTTGAACCAATGAACCACAAAATGCAGTTTGAACCACAGGTAGGATTATAAGGCTGTAAGTACATTCCTAAGGCTATTATTCTACATAATTACCAGCATAACATAATGTAAAGTTTTCATTCCAGTGGTTTATGTATTTTCTTAGGATGAATTAAATTTTTGCACTTAATAGCATTTTAATAGAACTATACAAAAAGATATGACTTGCCTAAATTACCAGGAGTTTATAAACATAACTGAAATTTTACAGGTAAAGAAAGAAGTTGTTTTTCCCTTTGCAGTGAGTGAGTTGATAAGGCTTTGCTTCTGTGAGCAAGAATAGACTTTTGCTTAATCTCACTGGAATCCTGGTATCTACCGGACTCAAACCCTGCTGCATCAGATTTTGATCAACCTGATTTTTTCTTTTTTGTAATGCTAGATGATCAAGAATTTCCCCACTGCTCCTAGCACGAGCAGACTACCTCAGCTGTATCCCTCACGTCCCCACAGAAACACTGGAACGTCTGCTCCCACCGAGACAAGGTGGGGTTCCTGCTGCCCAATGCACTCTTCCCTCGCAGCAGCAGAAGGCACAGGGGGAGGGAGGCCTTGGGCGCTGCCGTGCCCTTCAGATGCATGCATCCTAACACCACACTGCGTGCCATCTTCCCTTCAGTCACGTCACTTCTAATGCTAAGTGTCAGGTGTGCTCAAGTCGACATCAAGCCTCGAGCTTCTCTTGCTCGGGTAATCAGTATCTTCATTCTTTGGATTATAAAGTTTCCCTTAAGGAAATCAAACCACTGACTTCCTGATTTCTAGCTTCTTTGTTTTAAACAGGACTCATTATCTACACTTCTGTGACTACTACTTTGAGTTTGCTTAATTAGCCAAAAAGATGGCTTAGTTCAACAGATAAATGTACGGGTGAGCTGCTAATGTTCCAAGATAAAATTCTGATTCTATGCACACATAACAAATCTGTACATTCAAGATTAAGGTATCTTTAGGAGTTTTAACAACTTTGAGGGTCACCTAGCCCAACCTGCCTCTCATATATAGTAGTCTTCTGAATTATAAAAATTTATAAAGTTATTTCCAAGAAAAGCTACATAAATAAAAAGTATCTATCTATAGAAATATCTATTTAGCAATTCCATAATTTTAATATTCAAATTGAACTGGGTAGAACTGGTTCCCTCATCACCATAGGTTGTATCTGCAAGCTGTTCACATCAAGTTAACTAGCGGTGAGTGTAGAACCACTTGACGACAATGTAAAAAACAGTGCTACACTACAGTCCCTACTTCCTTCAGGAACACGTCACATCGTGTGAATCAGCCGATGAAGCCGTAAAAAAAATATATACATAGAACAAAGTTCAAGTACCTGGGACTTTGGTCTCTCATTCAAGGTTTGGTTTTGGAATGAATGCAAATAAGGTTTTTGAAAAGCCAACAAGATCAGTCTCTCATGTAGTCTGTGTATGTTTTGTGTACAAGAACTGTGAACTCGCTGCTTAACCAATCGCAAGCTCTGGTGAATTACCAAATGTGTCTAACATAGAAAATAACTCCTTACTGGTCATAGTAGAAAAGGACTGACCTTGCTTGAAATATGAAAAAGCTGAGTACCTAGAAGATGTATGAAAATACTCAGCAGAGATACTATGAAAAGCTGAATAACAAAGTAACTTTTCTTCTCAAAAATTATTGTAGGCCACAGTATATAATGGAACTTATTGCTATTTAAAGTATCATTAAAAATAGCTCATATATACATTTAAAGAGATAACATACCAGTAATATCTCTTCACTAATACAAAATAATACACCTCTTGCAGAACACACTCTCTACATCTCATTTCTAACCCTCTGATTTTTTTCCTTTCCAAAACTGGTGTAGCTGATGCTACTGACTTACTAAAATCTCACATTATAAGTCTATTAAAGTTCTGATTTCATTAATTTTTGCTTGTTTCATTTCATTAGCATTTTTTTTAGTTCCGAAGGCTCCAGCTGCAAGTTCCCTCTTTGTATTTTGTATTTTCAGCATGTTTTCTTCAACAGAATCCTTCACAATGAACTTAAAAAGGAAAAAAAAAAATGAAGTTAGATTGAGTACTTTTTAGGCCACAATACGTTTTTAAAGCTCTAAGAAACCTAAATTAGCTATAATTGAAAGTGTGTAAGATATAAAGCATGCTAACACTGCCCACTACACAGAAAAAGTTTTGAGATGCGATCAGTAGGCTGGTCTATAAAGGAATTTATCTTCTCATGCATATACCGCTTTCAAGAATGTACAGAAATTAACTAAAAACTTTAGCTTTTTTTCATTGATTTATAGTGAAAAATATATTATGACATAACTAGAGCTGAGTGTGGATTTTTGGGGGGGTGGATTTCTTTAAATATCAGGTCAGAGGGTACACAAATGTAAACAATACCACACAAGAAAGCAAAGTATACAAACTAGGAAATTGGCAATAAATGATTATGGTATTATGGTTTTAAAAGAGAAATGAGAAACTACCAGAAATGTAAGAATTATTTTTGATTCCACGTAATTCCTTATCATTCACTAAAGAGGGAAAATATTGTGATCACTTTGATAGATGCTTAAATAGCTGACAAAATTCAGTATTCTTGATAAAAATTTTGATGAAACAAATCATTCAATAAATGTCTTCAACCTTACTAAGCATATCTAATAGGCTCGTAGAAAAATACAATCAGAAATGATTACTATTAATACCCAACATCCAGTAAGAAGCCCAGTGACTAGGATTAACAGTAATTTTACTGAAATACATGCAAGATGAACTGCCGATGCTCCTGTGTGGCAACATTATCTTAAAAGACAGTTCGCAAGGTAAACATGCAGTAAATCCAAAGCATGATATCGAGATAAATAAGACAATAACCGCTTTTCCAAATAAAAGGTAATGAAAATACTGTACCCCAGCAGGTACCTGTTCAGAAACATACTTTGAAGGGCCAGACACTATGGTGTTAACAGGCTGCCATCTGTGTTGGCAGCATCCCGTTTCAGTACCAGTGCGTGTCCCAGCTACTCCACTTCCAATGCAGGTTCCTGCTAACGTGCCCAGGAGCACAGCAGAAACGGATCCAAGTGCTTGAGCCCCTGTCCCCACATGGGAAACGGATACAACTGCAGCCTCCTGGCTTCGGCAGGGTCTACCACTGCGGCCATCTGGGAAATGAACCAGCAGATGGAAGATTCTCTCTCCCTTCCTACTTTCAAACTAGTACGTAAACCCTTTATTTAAAAATGTTTTATTAAATTCTTTATTTAAAAAGCCAGTTACTCTAAGGGTAACACTGACCTGAAAATAAGAAAACAAATCAGTGGAACAGAATAAATTTAGAGAGAGATCAGTTTAATATATTGTAAATTACTGTTTCACAGTGATATTCTGTATTAGTAAAAAAGTAAAAAAAAAAAAGTTCATCATTTGAAAAAATTGAGCTTAGACTTGTATCACAAATCTTTAAAAATGTGAAGATAAAGTCTTCTGTGCTAAGCAAGACCTTATAATCCAGAAATTTTTAAAAATTGTGCTGATTACGTTTTAAATCAAAACCTGTACAGCTTTCTCATGACAAAAAGCTCAAAGTTTAAAGACAAACAAGGGTCTGCAATAAACCGTTTCTATCACTCATAATAAAACATTTGCCGTCAGACTGCAAAGGAGTCTTTTCTACTGCAAAACTACATCTGTACTTTGACCCTGAAAACTGGACAATAAGATAAATGCACACTTCACGGGAAAATATTAGGGAACAGCAGATGTGAAATATGCTCAAAGTCTTGGGTAAATGCAAATCAGAAGACAAAAGTTCAATTTGTTTTTTCCGCTTGAAAGAGTGAAAGCAAAGAATGTTCCACCTGTTGTTCACTCTCAAGATGCATCCCACAGCCCGGGCTGCAGCCGACTGAGACACGAGTCCAGAACAGGGGACATGTCGGCGGGAAGCTGGGTGGGACGTGGACGAGCCAGAGCCCGAAGCAGCACTCAGTACAGGATGTGGGTGTCTGCAGCGGCAGTTTAACTACTACACCACAAAACCCCCAGAAAAAGCCTTTCCTGATCATAAACTTAAGTTTATGTCATCCTAGTACATTATAAAGCCTACTTTGAAAGCAATTTGACAACCTAATAAAAAGTTTGAGAACCAGTTATTGCTGTGTAATTATCCTGAAAAAAAAAAACACTAAATATATATTACACAAAGGTGTGCATCAATAATGCTCACCAGGCAGTTCTTACTAGCAAACTATGTTGGTTAAGTCTTGATGTACACATTATATTCATACAACTGTTACAGAAATAGTATAGTAATCAAATAGGGAGACACCAAAAGCAGAGAGGTGGATGCAAGGGGCAGGCAGAGGGACCTAGGGAGAGCTACAGGTACAGACTGCCAGCTTGCGAGAAAAATCCCACACACGGATGGTGGTAATCACTGCATAATATGTGTTTAATCCAACTGAACTGCAAGAGTCTGTTATATCTAATTTGCCATAAAAATAAATGTATTAATTTAAAAGTAATAATACAGTAGCCTTCAACACATGCTTTTAAGGAAGAAGAATGCTTCAGAATAAAATAAAGGAAGTACAACCCCATTTATCTTCAAAATTTTTTGGTGGAGAGATGTAGCTTTAACAGCACAAAGTTAAACTACTGTGGACAGATCTGCTTCCCATAATTCTTCAATTATTAAGTCTTAATTAAAACTCTATAAACTTCGTCTCAGAATAATTAAAAAGCTTACTTTTGTGATGATAACTTCTTGCTTCTGGCCAAGTCTGTGACATCTGTCAAAGCACTGATCTTCAGCGGCAGGGTTCCAGGCCTAACAACAACACGGGCCACAGCAACAGCGTCAGCGGTTACGTCACCACCAGTCGGCCGGTTACCTTAGCATCACTCCGTTCTGACTAGTCCTCTCCCTTCTGGATTACCCCACCTGCTTCTGGCTGGTTCCGGATGCCAACACTGCCAGTGTACTGAAGGAAAGCATTCTCTTGCTCTGTCAGTATGACCCCAGGCAAACAGCTCCTCCAGTCACGACGCTCGGGGCGTCCAGACGGCACCCACACGGGCACTGCCGACTCATCAGCTTCTTTCCCTCCCCCTGCTCCATTTTAAATTGGAATGTGTGCTAACAGGGAAAACTGCACATTCTCCTAGATAAGACTTTAATTTCACACCAGAGCAATACCCCAGTTTGGTTTTTAGTCATTGATGCTGCCTTCTAGTGTCCTCATTCACAGGAAAGTGCGGTTACGAGCAGAGCCAGGGAACAGACGTCCTAACCAGTGTCCTAACTTAGGGCAGGTGCGAAATCTGTTTTTGTTTCAGAGTTACAAATAACATTGGGGAGCTTGACAGAGTCAAGAGAAAAAAACAAGTTTATTAGAAAATTGCTAGAATGTTCCCCAAGTCTATTTCATCTGTAATTGCTAGAGAGTTCCGTCTCTGCCCATTTTTATCAAATTAATTATTTTAATACTAATAACCTCTTCCTTATCTAGTACTACCAAGATTACAAAAGTAAAAAAGTGAAAATCTGGGAATTTGTTCAAAATCAGCTGTGGGGATTGTTACTGAGTTAAAACAACCTATTGTTGCTAAGTATTTTTATAATAACTATAAAATACTGAAACTAAATCAATGATTTAAAAATTCACCCCTAGTAAATAAAATAGACAGCCACCCACGACACAGCCCCGCGAGTGCCTAAATAACCCCCTGCTGGCAACGTCGCTGTGCAAAGACCAGTTGGACAGCTACAGGTGTGTTTGGGTGTATGCAGAGCCCGTCAAGCCGACAGCCTCACCAGAAAAACTAGAATTGCTACTGCATTTGCTGAATCTCTCTAGGCTCAGGTAACAAGTCAGGACCAGGACCAGCATTGTGGCAACAACTCTGTGTTCCGGCTGCTCCATTCCTATCCAGCTGTTACTATCCTGGGAAAAGCATGAAGGTGTACAAGTGTCTGGGTCCCTGCTACCTAAGTAGGAGACCCGGATCAAACTCCTGCCTTTGGCCTGCTGAGCTCTGGCTGTTGCAGATACCTGGGGAGTCAATCTGCAGAAACAAGATTCTCTCTCTCTCTCCTAACTTTCAGACATAAGACCACAAATCTTGAATATGTGCCTGCACACAGATAGCACAGGGTTGCCTATAGTCCTCCAAGTACCCAGGCCATATGAGAAACTGAGTCAGTGCAGGGTTTTTCCTGCCAAGGAGCCCCTTATTAGGAAAAAACAGGCCTCTACAAAGATGCAGCTTTTTGTCACATGGCTTGGTGAATAAAGTTCAGAGTGAATTTTAGCTCCTGTTCCACCTGCACGTCTGTGCACTGTACAAACACAAATGAATGTATAATGGGCACGACAATTTACCCCGAACTTTCACTGATGCTAAGTGTGCTTCAAATTGTGGAGATAATGGCTTGCATCTGTATTATGTGGCTTCCTGAGTCTTTCCCAGTAACTCAAATCTCTAGAGATCCAGGTGAGAACAACATTTTCCTGGTCTGGCATGCCGTATCCTGAGACAGCTACTCGTAGGACAGGAGGCCTTTTCAGCTTACAGTAAGCTCTCCAGTGCTAGTGAAACACCAAGTCAGACAGCAGGATCTCAGCACTGGTGTGCCGAATCACCACTCTAACGCATTAGGAGTGGAGACTTCTGCACACAGAAGAAAAGCACGGCTCAACAGGACTGAAGAACACAGATTCTGCTGTGGCATATTTTTTAGTTGTGCAGTATTGGGAAAAAATTACTTTTCTGTGTTTCAGTTCCCTTACCTGTAAAATAGGGATAATGATTTTCTCTACCTCATGAGGGTAGTATAAAGATCTCAGCTGACACAAAGCACTTGAGAAAAAGCACTATTAAGTACTGCTAGCCATTTCTAAAGTTTAAGAATTTTCATAATCACTTCTTAACTATGAAATCATTGACCTGTTTATCTTTCTTTTTTTTTTTTTTTTGAAGTATGTAAGAGGTAACAGACAAAATCTACAGTACTTACTGGATCCATTAAAAACACTCGAGATGCTGCACAAAGATTCAGACCAACTCCACCTGCTTTTAAAGATAGGAGCATTATGGTTGGCGATCCGGCTTCAGTGTTTTGAAAACATTGAATTGATTCAACTCTTTTCTTTTGGGCCATGGAACCATCCAAACGCGTAAACACAAATCCAGAGGCTCTAGTGGAGTGGAAAAGAGAGACAAGCAACATTCAGCATACCCCGAAAAACATTTCACTACAGATTTCCACATACAATCAATTCATCCATTTAAAATAAAATTTTTATTAGAGAGAAAGGCAGACACGGAGAAGAGCTCTTATCCCTGGGTTCACTCCAAGGTCTGCACCAACAGGAAGCTGGAGTCGGAGCAAAAGCTGAAATTAAACCCAGACACTCTAACAGGGCACCTTGGCATCTGAACTACTAAACACACAGACACCTGCATTCATTTATTTTAACACATTGGTAAACACTAACTAAATGCTAGACAAAGCAGTTAATTTTTCTGCAAAAATTAGCAACTTAAAGTTTAAACCCAACACTGCCAGAGAAGAGTCTATATTGTGATACTAAGTACTAACTTTGGATAGATGAAAAATTAAAACATAAAACAGGGGACCAGCACTGGGGTACAGTGGGTAAAGCTGCCACCTGCAGTGCTGGCATCCCACACAGGCACCAGTTCAAGTCCCAGCAGCTCCACTTCCAACTCCGATCCTGCCAATGTGCCCGGGAAAGCAGCAGCAGAGTCCTCGTGCTCCTGCACCATGTGGTAGATCCAGAAAGCTCTAGACTCCAGCTCTGAGCCAGCTCAGCTGTGGCTGTTGCGGCAACTCGAGGAGTGAACCATGGGACGGAAGATTTCTCCTTTTGTCTATCTTTCTTGCTCTCTCTAATTCTGACTTTCAAGTAAATTAATCTTTACAAAAGCAGAAACTGGTAAAACAGTAAATGTTTTTGCTATACAAATTCATACATTTCTAGAAATCCTTTTATTCAATGTAAAAAATACTGTTGAACTTACTTCAGTGCAGTTTCTATTAAAGACAGGAATGTTGTAAACTGAGAAACAACTAAACTTTTAATGTTGGGATTCTTTGTTCTTAAGTCAATTAATGCGTGCATTAGAGCGTTAATCTGAAAAAAAAGTTGACACCCATTAGATTCCACGCTTCAGTCGGCAAAATAAAATTCTTCATTATGCAGAAAAATGTTGTCAAGTTATTTCCCTAAAGTATAAAAGATTATTAATTTTATAAAATATAAGGATTGAAATATCATACCATAATATTCTAAATCTATTCTTTCCTCTCAAAACTACCAGTAAAAAATTTACCTTTAAAAAGCCTGCAGTTACCAAAATATAATAGTCAAACGACAGAAATAAAGGCAGAATTATTACTTTGATACATGATGTGTGTTTCCTTATATAAATATTAAAACCCTCAGATATTTGCATGGGTCATTTTACCTTTGAACTGGACGTCCACTCCACGTTAGACTTTTTCTCGGTGTCACATGCCAACTCTTCCGGCGGACATTCTAACAAATTGTCTCCGTGTAGATCATTTCTGCACAAAGGGCATTTTGCATGGGGCTACACAGGAACGGAGCATCAGCAACGCTTATCAGAGCAACAATGTAAATCCTAATGTCATAGCATTTTAAAACTTCTGTCACACTCATCCATTTGAGAGAAATTCACTGGCGCTCCAGTTGCACAATCGGTTAGCTTATACGGCAGTGCAAGCCGAGAGAAGTTTACTGAGATTCAGCTATGGTATTCTAAGCTGTGCCCCAGTGAAACGGATAAAGGAGGCAGCAGGACTTTTCCCTGAACTAGCAGCAAGAGCTCGAAACACTAACGACACCAACCGCAGCAGGGCAAGAGCTCAGCAGTGCAGTGTCTTGAACCTGACTAAACACAGCAAGCTATTTGCAGTTAGTTTAAAAAAAAAAAAAAAACTTTTACACAGCTTATGCAGCTATCAGATTACAACTTGTTATATCCAACTGAACAAAGACTCTTCAAAATATTACGCCCTAAAACCTAGACACTAAAAATCATTACAATAAAAAAATGATTTCACAACTAAAATGATGCTAGATGTCAATACAAGGAAGAGCCTCAGCACACAGCCAGGAGCACGCACTTCTGGACATGCGTGTCACACATCAATTTTAAAATCTTTTTAAAAACAATCGACCCCAGTCTCAAGTATTTCAGAATTTCTTAAAGGACTATTAAATTAAAAAAAAATCTGCTACACAAATGAATCTAGACCTATTTTACCCCAAAGAGCAAGTAATCACAACTAGTAATTAAACCAGAAATGTGGATAAGCCAAGTTAACATCATGTAAATACGCAATACCACCAAAGTTTGAAGATTTGGCCAAGGGAAAAAAAAAAGCATGTGGCATATCACATAACACTCTTCATATTTTAGATACATTAAAACTCATTAATAATATTAACTTTACATTTGTTTTAATTCTTAAAACATGACTACTTGGAAATTTTAAATTATCTTTGTGTCTCATACAATCAGCAGCATTACTGTCACACCAACAAAACCTGACAGCAGAACTCAGATACTGACTAAAACAACACCTTCAAAATGATAACATCTTTTGTGCCAAAGGGATGTACAACTGAGAAATACCTCACCTGGCAGAGGCTACAATCATTAAGCCCACAGGTGACACCTGCGCTGTCTCAGGAGTTGGGTTTTATTACACATGAGAGATACACTCCACACCGGACACCGCACCCGTGACAGAGCGACACTCACCTGCTCATTCTGAATGACTTGGCAGATACAAGGTTTACAAAACACATGTGCACAGTGTGTTATCACAGGAACGGTTAAAGAATCCAAGCAAATAGCACATTCTTCATCTGAACCTGAGCTCAGAATCAACTTCATCTTCCTGATTAACTTCGTCCGCAGCTCCTCAGGGGTATCATTTCCTGCAGGAAAGGCTGAAAATGTAATTCCAAAGCAAAACTTGAATATGACTTCACAAATTCATCTGTGCTGAAGGGAAACTCCGCCACTTTGGGTAGTCTCTCACATTTTTCTATCACAGGCCAAAGGTGTGAAATACATTTGTAATTTGGAGAAAAAAAAAATCAGAAATAAAAGCAGAAGCCGAGCCATGATTTACCTCATGGAGAACTGCCGGTATACTATGCTCTGCACACGCAGCAGACTCCAAGGCAATTTCGGGGTGAGCCCGTGCGCTCTGGGGAGCCATCTGTCACTGCAAATCCTGCAAGACTGCACCCCGATTTCACTGCTCAAACCTTCTCAGGAAGCTCCCTCACTCCGAGAGCCATCTATGTGGTCCTAAGCTGAACTCTCCTCTGGTTCTTACAGGAATAGCCATTACTTGGTGCAGTAGCTTGGTAATTCATGAAAATATTCATAAAAATTAAGCATTAATCTGCAAGAATGAATTTCTTCTGGTGGAAAAATACACATCAGACATTCGGTTAGCTGCATGTATCTGTTCCTTCATCCTTCATCACAACACTGCATGTTGTCATCTATGTCCTTCCTGCAAGCCATCTGCTAAGATGTCCCTCACTCCTTTCAGCTCACTGATCTAAAATGAAAATACGGACAGAAATAGTTTTTCACAGAACGAGAAAAAGTTAGCAAAGGTGGTGACACTGGATTTACTTTTGCATGGCACTGTGACACTTTTGGGTTTGCCTCTTCAAAGCACACCACAGTTCATTAACATACAACACAAATGTTTGAACAGTGTACAGATCTGCTTCTTCTTATGCCCTTAAAATATCCCGCAAAAGTCAAAATAAACCTACAAATTAAAAATGGGAGTAGGGAGAGTCTTCCCAGGTTTGGTCCTGTACACGAAGCAATGTCCCTCTGAAAGCACGAAACACCCCACTACACACAGGCCACGACAAGAACCTCCGGCACCAGGACGGCATGAACTTGCCACATCTGCTTACCCGAGGGCCCGCTGGGAGACGTCGTGCTTGTGAGAAGGTGAGTATGGCAACAAATCTGCCGCAGTCTAAGCAGAAGACCCAGGACATCTGCATAATGCGCGAGGACAGTCCCTTCATTAAAGTATCTGAAGATAAAAATGTGAAATATCATGAGACCCTTTAAATGCCTGCTCTAAAATCAATGCAAAGTAAGGATGAAACACAGAAAAGCACACTATCTTTAATTAAGTGTGTGTATATATATGTATGTGTGTGGATAGATAGATAGATAGAAAAAATGCCTAACAAACAAGAGATTGAGAAATTGCTGTCAATTACAGTAAAAGAGGTACAAGAAAACAAGAGTCAGAACTGCAAGTTGGGAACAGAAATGCCGACGCCTTCTGAAGAGAAAGCTGTCCTTGATGTGCCAAAACAAACAGGGCACAAGCCCGACGACATGGAATTCTCTGGGTAAGTTTATACCAAGAAGCAGGGAAGGCAAACCGAGTTAGCACAGCATGCTCTGGGTTCTCAGAAACGAGACTATCGTGGGCAGGAGCCGTCAATCTGACCTCAAAAATCCTACGCCTTCCAGACACCAATCCCCCAGATGACATGTCCATCCTTCCATTCAGATGAAAACCCGGGCAGGTATGACAATTCCGCCCTCCCACACACCACACCCCATCAATCGGCATATTCTGTTGGCTTTAAACGGTCCAGTGCACCGATGGTATGACTTGGTGGGTAAAGCCATCATCACGTTTAATGATGGTATCCTATGTGGGTACCAGTTCAAGTCCTGGATGCTCCACTTCTGATCCAGCTCCCAGTAAACTGCTTGGGAAAGCAGCATAAGTACCCCCAATTTTTTTAAAGATTTATTTTTATTGCAAAGTCAGATATACAGAGAGGAGGAGAAACAGAGAGGAAGATCTTCTGTCCAATGATTCACTCCCCAAATGACTGCAATGGCCGGTGCTGCGCCGATCCGAAGCCAGGAGCTTCCTCCAGGTTTCCATGTGGGTGCAGGGTCCCAAAGTTTTGGGCCATCCTTGACTGCTTTCCTAGGCCACACGCATGGAGCTAGATGGGAAGTGGAGCTGCCAGGATTAGAACCAGTGCCAATATGGGATCCTGGTGCATCCAAAGCAAGGACTTTAGTGCTAGGCCACCATGCTGAGCCCTAGCCTAAGTTCTTGAACTCTGCATTCATGCAGAAGCTCCTGTTTCCTGGCTTTGGCCTGGCTGTTGCAGCTGTTTAGGAAGTGAACCAGCAAACAGGAGTCTCTCTCATATTCTTTCTCTCTGTCCCTCCCACCTCACTTTCTCTCCAACTCTGCCTTTCAAATATATAAATAAATGAACAATTCAAATATTTATCTTATTTATTTTAAAGACTTATTTATTTTTATTGTAAAGTCAGATACACAGGGAGAAGGAGGAGACAGGCAGATTTTTCATCTGCTGATTCACTCCCCAAGTGGATGCAACGGCTAGAGCTGAGCCAATCCAAAGCCAGGAGCCAGGAGCTTCTTTCGGTTCTCCCACACAGGTATAGGATCCCAAAGCTTTGGGCTGTCCTCGACTGCTTTCCCAGGCCATGAGCAGGGAGCTGGATGGGAAGCAGGGCCTCCTGGACATGAACCGGTGGCCAAATGGGATCACAGTGTGTGCAAGGGGAGAACTCTAGTCACTGGGATACCACGCTGGGGCCTTGAAATATTCATTACCTTCATCACTACTATGAAGAAACAGCACCATCACCTCTTACTTTATCGCCAGTGTTCTCTGTACTGATGACTTTATTCCCACAATTTAATCTGAACAACGAGCCAGAGGGTTACTGTCACAAGGAAGATGTGGGACGGGAATTGTACATCAGGTGAAGCTGCCACTTAACCACACCAGCATCAAGTCCCAATTGCTCCACTTCCGACCCAGCTCCCCGTTAACGTGCCTGGGAAAGTGGTCCAAGTGCTTGGGTCCCTGTGGCACACAGGGAGACCTGGATGAAGCTCCTGCTTCCTGGTGTTGCCCTGGTCCAGTCCCAGTTGTTCAGGCTATTCGAAAGTGAACCAGTGCACAGACTATCAATTTCTCTCTCTGATCCCTACCTCTGCCTTTCAAATAAATAAGTAAATCTTTAAAAAAAATTGTATTATGCCACTCTTCTGGCTCAAACCTCTCACAGAAAGCCAAAATCCTTGAAATAGGTTATACGGCCTCACATAATCACCACCACCCCCAGGCCAATGCCTCCGTGAGATTCTGACTACTTTCCTGCTGTCCCATTGTCTTGCCAACACCTGTGGCTCTGTTCTGTCTCAAACTCATAAGGCATGATTCCAACTCGGGGTTTTTACAATTGCTGTTCTGACTGGTTCAAACTCTAACCTCCTTAGAGCTTTGTTCAAAGCAATATTTTCTCAGATTTTTCCCAAATACAAAAGCCAGCATTTACTATTCGCTTTCCCTTTTTCTACCCCACCCCCCATAAATGTAAGCATGTTTATTTAACTTTTTCTTCCCATTAAAATAACTCCTTAAGGGGCCCGGCGTCGTGGTCTAATGGCTAAAGTCCTCACCTTGAACACACCGGGATCCCATATGGGCGCTGGTTCTAATCCCGGCAGCCCTGCTTCCCTTCCAGCTCCCTGCCTGTGGTCCGGGAAAGCAGTCGAGGACGGCCCAAAGCTTTGGGACCCTGCACCCGCGTGGGAGATCTGGAAAAAAGTTCCTGGCTCCTGGCTTCAGATCGGCGCAGCACCGGCCGTTGAGGTCACTTGGGGAGTGAATCATCGGACGGAAGATCTTCCTCTCTGTCTCTCCTCCTCTCTGTATATCTGACTGTGTAATAAAAATAAACTAATCTTAAAAAAAAAAACTCCTTAAAGGCAGGGCTTTTCACCTACTTTATGGTGCTGTACCTCAATGTGCAAAATACCTAAGCACACCAAAGACACTTAACAAATTTCAAATATGAAAAGAAATTCCAATTAGCACTGTAAGGTTTCTACTCTGTATCTGCTTGGAAACATCTTTCCAAAAGTAATTCCTACAGAACTCTGCTTTCTCTCCAGGTCATTGGGTTTGGGTGAAGATGCCCTATTTTGTCAGCCTGCTTACCCCACAGTAATTCACATCACACACGCTAGCCTTCTTAATATACTTCATTAACTCCTATGCCCAGAAGTTAAAATGCTGTTTCAACCTCATAATTACAAATTTCACAATATGCATCAAATACTACCAACGGCACCTTTGCCATCCCTGAAATCTTTTCAAAGACAGTCACAAACCCCACTCCATCACCTGCAGCCTGCCACCCCTTACTCTGCAGACTTCCCTCACGCTCAAGCACTAGACTCTGGGCGTTACTTTCTCCTGTTAGGCTCTATTTGCCTCCAGCAATTTGCTACAATTTCTCTTCTATCTATATTCTCTTCGATTTAAACGCAGTTCCTCAACTAAATCTATGAAAAAAAACTGGTCTAACAATCAAATATTGACCCTATCATTTTCTTAGTTCAGTGACTTACACACACACTTCACAGGACAAACTTGTGGAATTTACACCTGTAACTGCTGAATGACCAACGCGAACAGCGCTTTCTAAGTCTGCCCTATGCAACACTACTGGCCATTCCTTCCTGACTATGCTGTCTGTTCTGGGATGCTGTATCCATTTTCTCTACTTTCCTCATACTTATTTTGACAGAACCTCTTACAGTAGCTTGTTTTTACATTATTTCTTAAAAGGTATTCTCATGTATTTTTTTAAGATATATTCTTATTGGAAAGGCAGATATACAGAGAGGAGGAGAGACAGAGAAAAAGATCCTCCATCCACTGAATTACTCCCTAAGTGGCCACAACAGCCAAAGCTGAGCTGATCCAAAGCCAGAAGCCAAGAGCTTCTTCTAGGTCTCCCACATGGGTGCAGGGTCCCAATGTCTTGGGCAGTCTTCGATTGCTTTCCCAGACCACAAGCAGGGAGCTGGAAGTGGAGCAGCCAGGACACAAACTAGTGCCCTCAAGGGACACCAATATTTACAAGGTGAAGGTTTTAGGCACGAGGCTATAGCGCAGGGCCCTATAGCTCACTCTTAAAACTTGAAATCTTTGCTCAAGATCACCATGTCAGTGAAGTCTTTCCTGATACCATTCTACATTCAGATGGATTCCTGCTCCCACCCTTCAGCACAGGGCTCATGATCACTTCTCCCTCGACTATTTCTCTCCATAGCAATTATCACTCACTCTATACATGATATATTTTCTTAAAAATACTACTTATTTTTATTTTCTATTCACTGGTTGTATAAGGAAAAAATAGATTGCTTTTAAAAATCAAATCTTGATTTCTGTTATGCCAACTTTTCTGATGAGTGCAATATTTTTAGCAGTGTTGAGCCAACTCTTGAGTCTTACTGTGAGATACGTGCAGAAAAAAAGTCAGGTATACCAAGAGGAGAGACAGAGAGGAAGAGTTTCTGTCCCCTAAGTCACTCCCCAAGCAGACATGACGGCCAGAGTTGAGCCGATTCAAAGCCAGGAGCCAGGAGCCACATGGGTGCAGGGTTCCAAGGCTTCAGGGTCCCCATCTTTGGGCTGTCCTCGACTGCCTTCCCAGGCCACAGGCAGGAAGCTGGATGGGAAGCGAGCTGCCAGGATTAGAACCATTGCCCATATGGGATCCCAGTGCACGCAAGGGAAGGACTTGAACCACTAGGCTACCGCAACCAGGCCCTATTCTCATGTTTTGGATCCTGAGTAAGATACCTCCATCTCCTACAGTTACATAAAAAAATATCTATTTTCAATATTTTGCATCTACTTACATGGTACAGGTCAAAAACAAAAATAAAGTCTTGCATCTAACAATCAACACCTTTTAAACATTTTTGTAATTTATGGAAATATTTATCTGGTGAATTGCACTATTATTTCATTCACATCAACTATTCATCTGTTAAAAAAATTTAAATCATCAAAATATCTTCCATACTCTTCAGAATTTATTGTCAACAGGTCTGAAAACTGCAATTATGTTAATGGGAACACAGAAATTTTCTAATAAAGCTTTTTTATTCCATACCTTCCAATAGTAGCTTTGCCTTCATTTTTCACAGACTGATAAATCTTTCTTTCTTCATCTGAAAGTGTAATATGCTGAATAAATACTTTACGTTCTGGTAACTCCAAAACAGGTTTTCCTTTAATTTTGCTTGTCTTTGTTCTTCTAAGTGTAATATTTTTAATTAAGGACTGTAAACGCCTGGGGGAAAAAATAACACTTTATGTCTATAAACACTGGCACAATAGAAAAAAAATAAGTATACATTACTGCTGTTGAGTAAACTTTATACACACACACACATTTAGTAAAGAACTGCTGGTTTATTTTTCTGAGAGGTAGAATTGCAGCTAGAAAGAGAGGCAGAGAGACAGTGAGTTTCCAACTGCTGGTTCTCTCCTCAAATGTCTCCAATGGCCAGGGCAGAGCCAGGCTGAATTCAGGAGCTTCTTCCAGTTCTCCAAATGACCCAACCCCTTGGGCCATCTCCCACTGCTTTCCCAGGTGACAGCATGGCGCTTGGTCACAAGTGAAGCAGCTGGGTCTCAACTGGCACCCTTATGGGCTATCAGCATTACAGGCCACAGCTTTACTCACCACACCACAGTGCTGGCCACTAAAGTTCTTTAAAAATTCCTGATTTGACGTTACCCATTATGATAACCATATAATTATTGTACACACAGAAAATGACAGCAATAAATGGACTGACATTGCCTTCTAACTCAGTGTGACACATCCTTCTCATATCCTGTCCTTAAGCTCTTCTCTCCACTTTGCTCTAATCATTAAGTCATTTGTTCTTCAATCACCTTGTCAACTACATTGCTTAAAGTTAACATTAAAATTCTTACTAAGCACCTACTGGGTTTCAGGCGGCACTAAATGTTATAAAGATAATGTATAAGTACAATCTTTCTTTCTGTAATTTGAAAATCAAGGGTACAGGAGTAAGTTATTTTAAAGGAACAGGTGCCAAAAACTTGGAAATATGCTAATAAATTCAGAAGAAGGAGAAATGCCTTCCTAGCTCCAACATCTTTACAACTCCGTCTCCGTACCAGAGCAGAGGGGCGCATATGAGATTTTTAAGAAAATGCTTTACTGGGCTTGGTATGGTAGCCCAGTGGCTGAAGTTCTCATCTTGCATGCACCAGAATCCCATATGGGCGCTGGTTCATGTCGTAGATGCTCCACTTCCCATCCAGCTCCCTGCCTGCGGCCTGAGAAGGCGGCCAAGGACGGCCAGGGCCTTGGGACCTGCACCTGTGTAGAAGACCCGGAGGAAACTCCAGGCTCCTGGCTTTCTATCAGCAAAACTTTGGCCACTGTGGCCACTTGGAGAGTGAACAAATGGATAGAAGATCCTTCTCTCTCTCTCCTTCTCTCTGTAAATTTGCCTTTCCTGTGAAAAGAAATAAATCTTTAAAAAAGAAAAGAAAATGCTTTTACTAATAGTGAAATCAAAATACAACTTAACAACTTAACAGTAACTGGTTTTGAGGAAATCAATCAGACAACACTAACAGCCAGGCAGCAGCTTTGAAATGTGTCCACTAAAATCATAGTAAGAGATTCCATCGAGCTAACATATGTAATCACAGACACATAAACAGAAATAAACATTTTATAAAACAATACTTACTACTCAACACTCTGATATTTTATTTCATTTATTCTATTTCATCTTCTCTTTAGTGTAACTACTGTCGTTTCAATCATTTCACAACCCACCAAAGGACCCAGTATATGCAGTTTCAAAGCCACTGCTGGACTGGGTTTCTGGCCCATGGGTTAAGACACCAGGTCACACGCCCTCGCCTCCCTCTGGAGTACCCAGTTTCAACACCCTGCTGCTCTGGCACTTCCTGTTCATGCAGACACTGAGAAGCAGCGATAATGGCACAGTTAGCGGGTTACAGTCAGCTACACAGGAGAGCTGGCTTGAGTCCCTGGAGTCTGGTGAAGGTTCTAGTCCCTGGAGCCATGTGGGGAAGGGGTCAGAGATGCAACCTCTCTGTCTACTTCTCAATAACCAGAACTTCTTAATGGGAGGCGGGGAAACCTGCTCTAGATAGAAAAACTTGCACATTAGCATAGATCGTAGAAAATAGCTATTACCAACTTAAGTTTCAATTTATATTCTCAATTTTTATGTATCCACCAGATGCAATCATGTAAAATCTCCACTATATACCACATCAATCACCACTGGTTAACATTTTCCCTGTTACTACTGAAACTGTTCATGACGGCTTTGAAGACCATGAAGCTGTGCCTTTTCTTTCAGACCGGTTAACACTGGGAGAAAGGTAGTTAGTGGAAATCTCCCTCTCCCTCAACAAGAATCACTCGGTCCTGAGAGTCAGTGGCACAGAGCTATAAACACTTCATGGAGACAAAAATTAACAGGCAAGCCAAAATGACAATGCAAGTGGCAATGGGTCCGAGTCCTTAAGCGGTCTGTCGCTAGCAGCAGCCATCAGCTGTCACAGAATTACCTGAGTCCTCCTTCGTCTCCCATCGTGACAGGACGCTGGATTGTTCTGTGCCACCATTCTCTATCCACAAATGGTTTCAGTTTTAAAAAAGAAAGAAGAGACCACAAGTCCTTTAAAGAATTCTGGATCGGAGTACCTAAAAAAATAGCCAGAAAAAGGCTTTAATCCCATCCAGCAGGAATATCCGTCTGTCCCATCATAGAAGGGAACAGCTGAAAAGGGGCATTCTTACACCAGCCATTCCCCTGCCAGGTGTGACTAACTCTTACGACAGATACACCACTCACAACACAGTGTCACTCTTGGCTCTCACAGGCAGCACTAGTAAAACAACCAGACCCAACCAATTCAACATTCTCCTTATGTACATTTGACATTTGCTTGATTAGTTTCTAAATCAGCAGCATCACCGAGAAGGAAAAGGCAGCGGACTGGGGCTTATACTCCCTTCTCCACTGAACGCAGCACATGCAGCACACGAGCTCGAAACGGGCAGTGAAAACAATCACGGTTCTGACTGTGGGATCGGAGGATCTACTCTATCCCTGGAATTCGAGTAAATCCAGCGACTATTCCATAAGTCAACGATAATTCACTATAACACAGTGAGCATTATGAAAAATAAGTCAAAACATTGCATTAAGTAATAACTATATTTCTGTGGGAGTAATATCCACAAAGTTTATAAACTCATTAATTCATTTAAAAATACACCGAAGAAATAACTTTTTTTAAAGATTTATTTTTACTGGAAAGTCAGATACACAGAGAGAAGGAGAGACAGAGAAGAAGATCCTCCGTCCACTGATTCAAACCCCAAGTGAGCGCAACAGATGGAGCTGAGCCAATCCTAAGCCAAGAACCTGGAGCTTCTTCCAGGTCTCCCACATGGGGGCAGGGTCCCAAGGCTTTGGACCATCCTCATCTGTTTTCCTAGGCCACAAGCAGGGAGCTGGATGGCAAGTGGGGCTGCTGGGATTAGAACCGGCGCCCATATGGGATCCCAGTGCATTCAAGGCAAGGACTTTAGCCACCAGGCTATTGCGCAGGGCCCTGAAGAATTCGCTTTTTAAAATGTTTAATATTGGGCTGGCGTGATGGCTCAATAGCTGAATCCTCACTTTGCACAGGCTGGGATCCCATGTAGGCACAAGTACCTTTCCCAGATGCTTCACGTCCCATCCAGCTCCCTGCTTGTGGCTTGGGAAAGAAGTATAGCATGGTCCAAAGCCTTGGGACCCTGTACCTGCATGGGGGATTTCGAAAGAAGCTCCTGGCTTGAGACCAGCTCAGCTCTGGCAGTTGTGACCACCTGGGGAGTGAACCAGTGGACGGAAGATCTTTTTCTCTGTCTCTCTCTCTCTAAATTTGCCTTTCCAATAAAAATAAACCAATCTCTAAAAAAAATTTACAAAATAAAGTTGAGTACTATGATTACCTGTCAACACCCATTTTCTTTCTGCTTCTAAATCAAGCACAGCTTTGGTTTGCTGGGCATTTGGATTTCGAATGGCATGTCCTTCGTCCAAGATCACTCTCAGCCACCTTATGCTATGTAATGGACTATCACCTTTAGTCTGAAATAAATGTTTCATAAGAATTAAAAGACACTGGTAAACAAAATAGTACCGGGTATAACTTGCTACATAATAGGTGTTACTATTCTTTAATATCAACAGTACGTGCCAAGCACTGCTTCAAGTTCTGCATCCATTAAGTTACAGGATAAAACTTCCCAAGCATCACTGGTAACGAACATGTGCGAGAATCACAGCTCAAGGTTTCAAGTATGCACTCCACAGTACCAGCTCCACAAAACGGCGTCAGCACTCACACCCTGCTCTAACACTCTGATGAATGACTGATCAACACCAAGGACTATTCCGCCACAGGTTAAAACATACTGGTGACACAAAATGTCACTTAAACATGTCAACATTGCTTTCTTTTACATGAAATCTAACATTTATAGAAAATTAAAATTTCAATGAGACAATTTCAGGAATATTTCCTGTTTTTGGAGAATTGTGGTTCAGCAGGTTAAGTTACTGCCTGCAACAGTAGCATGCCAGATAGCCACAGGTTTGAGTGCTGGCTGTTCAGCTCCCTGCAAATACACCTGTGAAGGCAGGTACAGACAGGCCCCTGCCACCCACAAGGGAGACTGTGGCCCCGCCTACCACTGCGGCAATTTGGGGAGTTAAACCAGTGAAAGGAAATCTATGACTCTCTCTCTGCAATTCTTTCAAATAAATTGGTTTTTAAAATCTTATTTATTTTCTACGTATTTTTAGTATCTGGAAATAAAAAAAAAAAGTAGATGAAACTTTTAGAACACATCAGGAACGCCAAGCATAGTTAGCTTCAACCTTTGTTAAGTTTCAACATACTCACGCCATAGTCATGAGTTAAGATATTGTATGTAGTCAAAACAATATCCTGTTTTGAAAGCAAGGCTGGATCTCTGATACGATCAGGGCCATAATAAACATAGAAATTCAAGTGCACATCTGATTTTATATGTTGTCCAAACTGGTCCTAAAAGAAAATTAGACACTTTTAATAATAAGCAGATTAACACCAAGTTTTATGTGTCTATCAAAGTAACTGTCATAGTAATAGTATCGCACATCAAATACTACAACTATATGAAACCAAGCTTCTGACAACTAAATCAAATAACAACATTATTATTGTATTGTCAGGAAAAGCGTTACATACACAAAATCATAAAACATCATATAAATTGTGCTTAACCTAACCAGTTACTTCATTTCTTTAGGAAGAAAAAAAATCAAAAATCAAAAGAAAACTCAAGTTTTTCTAAAATAATACTATTTTTAAAACCTTGGTATTTTAACAAAGGGCTCTATAATACAATACTCCCAATTAACAGATTTAATAATCTCACAATCAAGCCTGGGCATGTGACCCATTAACTTTCAGCCCAGCTCCACTCGAGGACGGTCAGGCAGCTGTGTCCTGGCCACCAGGCAGGAGACCGCAATGGCCACTGTGAGCACGGCATCTGGGGAACGGAGCAGTGGACTGGAGTTCTCTCTTTCTCTCTTTCCTTTCAAACAGTTAAATTGCAAAATATATATATCTCAAGACTAAAAGAGAAAAGGGCAGCGGCCAGTACTTCTAAGGATGCAGCGAGAGACTGAAGTGCAGCACTCTTTCATTCACTCACTATAGGTGCCAGGCATCAGACTCGAGGGCATGAGCAGTTCATTGAGCATAAAGCTCTAGTTCTGGAAGATTCTGAGTAGAAATAAAACCATGCCTGAATTGCTTGGAGAACAAGGATACTAAGGAAATACATTCTAAACCTGAATGGCACAAGTAGAAAAAAATACAGAAACAGTAAGTGTGAAAAAGAGACATTAAGACAGACTGACAGGACACTAACTGATGGTTGCCAGGGTTAACAGAGGACAGCGGAGCCTGCTGGGATCCCCTTGAAGAGACAGTGGAATTCTGGCGCCCCGCCCCCACAACCCCAGGCAATGATGGCCACCAGCCAATATTCCCCACCAAAGAAGGGCCAAAGCAACCCCTGCTTCAACTTGCATGTCAAGGGGGGTTTAAAGCTCCCTTCCCCGTCTCTTCCAGGCGCTTCCTCTGCAGCCCTCTCTCTCCTCCCCGTCTGTCTGCTGCACGGGAAAGGGAAGCCCGTGACCAAGGTCCCCTGGAACAAAGGCCATCTAAATTCTTTTCTATACTCGCTGATGTATTCCTTCCCTGGTGGTCAGCGAAGCTAACACTAATTAAACACGAAATATATAGAAACAGGAAAAGAAAGGATGTACTCATACTTCAAATGATTGCCTAGTGCTCTGCGTTAAAGAAATAGAAAATTTAGGGCCTGGCACCGTGGCTTAGAGGATAAAGTCCTTGCCTTGAATGTGCTGGGATCCCATATGGTCACAGGTTCTAATCCCAGAGGCCCCACTTCCCATCCAGCTCCCTGCTTGTGGCCTGGGAAAGCAGACAGAGGACAGCCCAAAGTCTTGGGACCCTGCACACGTGTGGGAGACCTGGAAGAGGCGCCAGGCTCCTGGCTTCAGAATGGATCCAGTAGTTGTGGTCACTTGGGGAGTGAACAATTGGATGGAAGATCTTCCTGTCTCTCTTCCTCTCTATATATCTGCCTTTGCACAAGAAAGTAAACAAATCTTTAAAAAAAAATAGAAAGTTTAAAAAAGGAAGAAGAAAGCAAAGATGAGGAAGAGATAATGAGTATTTTAGACATTTATCATTTTTTAGTCCTTACAGAATGCCTCCGTCTGGAGAATTATATGAAGAAAATGTACATACTAACTTGGAGGTACAAGTGAGAGGTGAAAGTAAAGACTGAGCAGACAGCAGAAGGTGAAGCCACAGGAATGAATGTGCCTTCCTAAACAAGTGCGTGCACTAGTTAGAATGAGGAAAAAACGCGGTAAGAGAGTCTGCTTTAGTAAACCAACATTTAAGGAACTTTAATTAGGAAAAATTATATTATGTCTGGCATGTAATTTACAATATTTTAGTGACAAAGTAAAGTAAATTTGAAAGATTTTGGTAAATCTTGAATCTACAGGAGGAAATGAACATCTTACCAGCGTTTGTGTCATTTTTTAAATATATTTTTATTTTGAATTTTGAATTATGTGGTACAATTTCATATAGGCTGGGATTCCCCCAAACTCCCACCTGTGTAAATTTTTTAACGTCATAAGTTAAGGAAAAACAAAAAGAAAAGGTAAATTTAAAATGAACCAGAACAAAGGCAGAGAAATAGCGGCCCACGCTGGTAGGAAAGCAAAGAATATCACATTTTCATGAAGAAAGAGTCTGGTTTTAATTTACCATCTATGCTCATTCCTCTTCACAAAAAGAAATAAAAGGTTTGGAGATGGCTTACAAAACAAGGGAGGGCAGAACAAATTACCCTCAGCAATAATAAAATCGCTGGAGGTCCCACACAGAGATTTCTGAAATGAGTGGAAGAAAAACGGATTTTCTGTGAATTGCAAAGAGAATTCAACACGAAATAGTACCAGCAAAGCTACAGAGAAGGGAAGATCCTTTAAATGCAATAGTGAAAGTTATTTTGCACGAAAGATGACAGAATCCAGTAGGACAAAGGATTCAGAGCAGGCGTCTGTGGCACAGCTGGCTCATGTGCCACCTGCAGCGTCAGATCTCAGAGGATGGCTCAAGTCCTGGCTGCTCTGCTTCCGATCCAGCTTCCTGTCAGTTACCTGCAAGAGCAGCTCTAGACAGCCCACGCCTCTGGAGCTCCAGCCACCCACCTGGGGACCACACAGAGCTCCTCGGCCCGGCTCTTTGGCCTGGCCCAGAGTTCACTGTCACAGCTATCTGGGGACTGAACTAGCCGAGGAACTGTCTTTTCTTCTTCCTTTATAAGTGTGCCTTTTAAATAAAACTAAAAGAGATACAATGACAAATCTAAATAGGTGAGCAGTCTTGAAAGAAAAAGCCTATTTGTGGATCTGTGGAAGGAGTAAGGATTACACTGCGAAGAAAATCAACTTTTCTGAAGAAAGAGGAAAACCACCTAGGGACTAAATTTCTAGATATTATTCTACACTATACACAAGGACACTTCAAAACGCTCACAGAAAAATGGAATTAAAAATTAAGCATATTCTGATTTTTAAAAACTTGAACTCCATGCAGTTTTTCCATAAGACTCTATCTATGAGCTTTTTGAAGATACTTCACGTGCCTTCAATTTGTTTTGCACCAAAATAAGATTATCTTCTAAACTCTATTTTCTGTAAACTCGAATGTATTTTCTCTCAAATGGAAATGGCGTGATTTCATGAGAGCATAAATAACTTGTCTAAAATATTCAAAACCAGCAAATGGTGGACTTGGATTGGTATTTTGCCCTCACCCCTTTAACCGGATTCTTTCCCTTCCTTGAAGACCAAAAAGGGAAGATTAACTAGTTCCAGCCCAACTTTTAGAATGTGAGGTCATTTATCTGGAAGAAAGAGTAACTATCGTGTTAAGATACTTTTAAATTGTAGTCCTTAAATATAAAACACTAGGTACCCAGCTGTCCATCACTCCTTTACAGTTCTGCAGAGGCCCCAAAAGGCAAGAATGTATCAAGACTTCTTTTTAAAGTTCACATAACTTCAAATTATTATTGCTTTTCCACTATAAACCATTAAATTAAGAAATTCAGTAAATAGATCTCAATTCGTAATAACAATTAATTTAACTTAAGCATAATGACCAAGCAAAACATTTTTAATCTTACTAAACAAATATACGTCTTATAACATTCTCAAAGGGCATTAAAGACTTACAATCCAGTTGCTCAGCACCGAAAGTGGACAGATGATCAGCGTGGTTCTTGCTCTCTCCTCAACATCAGATTTCTTTGAACCCTCCACCACCGATGATGCTAAAAGAACAAATCATTGGCACAGCTTTCAGCTGTTTGTTTTTCTTTCTGAATGTACATATCATCAAGCAGACAACCAAAATGTGCCTCCGTGAGAAGACACGGTGGGAAGCAGATGAATTAATACACCCAGGCATGATGAAGTAAAGGAAGACAGATTTTTACCTTGTCACTTTAAAAAAGTGAAAAATCCAGATAGTAATTATTTATGGGGCAAGGCAAAGGACTGACTGGGGAGAGGCACAAAGAAGTCTAAAATATCTCCTGATATTCAGTCACTCATTAAGGTAAACCTTTTCAAAAATTGTTTTCTGAACCTCTATTATACATACTGTGGCACGTACAATCATCATTCACAATGAATCTATCTCCTGATTCAAGCTTGTGCAGTCCTGTGTCCACTCTGCCAGCAGTGGTGTGTACGAGCAACAGTATGCAGTAAAGCTGATGGGAAACATTTTCTGAAATTCGGTTACAAAAATGAAACTCGCACATGTCTGTTCCCTGGATCTCAGGGGGGTCAGATGCTACCCTATGAGGACACTTGGGCAGCTCAAGGGGAACAACACGGTAAGAACTGAGGACTAAGTAACAAACAGGAATCCGGTCCGATGAAAACCATGAGAGCAACTTGGAACAGGATTTCCCCCATGACTGTAGTCCTGAAGGACAGCTTGGCAGAAACCTCTTAGACTACTAAGCCAGTAAAGCCACATGTTAATAATATATTTTGTTTTTTCGGTATTTTTGGAAAAGACTTTCGGTAGAATACAGTATTCAAGTAATAATCTGATTAATTTTTTAAGGTTTATTTGGGCCTGGCAGATGGCTCAATTGCCTAATCCTCCACTTTCAAAGCACCAGGATCCCACATGGGCACCGGCTTGTGTCCTGGCTGCTTCACTTTCCATCCAGCTCTCTGTGGCCTGGGAAAGCAGTGGAGGATGGCCCAAAGCCCTGGGACCCTGCACCTGTGTGGGAGACCCGAAAGAAGCTCCTGGCCCTGGCTTCGGATCAGCTCAGCTTCAGCCACTGGGCCCACTCGGGGAGTGAACCAGTGGATGAACAATGTTCCCCTCTCTCCTTCTCTCTTAAATCTGCCTTTTAAATAAAACAAATCTTTGTTATCTTCTACTGCCTTTCCAGGAACACAGCTTAACAGGCTGCACCAAAATGCTGGTCCCCCAAAATACCCTAACTGCGTTCTTGTTAAAATCAGGGAACTATTGACCTCTGGGCCAGACTTTTTAAAAAATAAATGAAATTAATATCAAACATACTACCTCTCTTTTGTGATAACTAATCAAAAGTGTAAATAGAGTTAAAGATGGAATTAATCAAATATACATCGAGAGGAAGTCAGACATAGCAGGCTCCCAACAAACAGATGCAAGCAGGGCACTGTGGCGACACAGGCTAGGCCACGGCTCTCAGCACCTGTTCCACACTGCAGTGTGGCTGTCAGTCTCAGCTGCTCTGCCGGGGACCCAGCTCTGTGCCACTCCTAACTGACCTCTACAGAAACAGCTGACACTCCCCCACGACCCTGCGTTAGTTCATTATTGTTTTTTCTCTTCATAACATCATCACTTAAAAGCATGCAATAACTTATTCTGCATTTCCCACATCATTAAATTGCAAGTTCCACAAAGTGGATTCTTGGGCTGTATGTCCAACATCTGAAGCAGGAAACCAATATGCAGAGATACAACTTATCCTAGACCCCCTTAACTTTAGTGAAATCTTCCAGCAAAAACATTTAATTTTTATGCAGGGTTGTGATCCTACGAATTACAAAAGATAAAACTGTAATAAAGATCACTAACATTCTTAACTAAAAAACTATCCCAAAACCTATGAAATCTTAATTACAAATTATTATACTAATCTTTGTTACAATTAATCTAAATCAAATTAAGCTTTAAAAAAGCCAAAATGCTGTGTTCTGTGTACCTCTTACTTTTTTTAGAGTAAGGACACATCATCTTCCTGCCATATTCTGGCTTAATATAACAAATACAACAGAACAACACAGCAGAAGGAAGACAAGATATAGCACTCCTTACTTTCTAAATCTCTTGCAGTGTAATTTTATAATATTTAATTCAATTATTTTTTTACTAAAACAAAAATTAAAACAAAAAGTAGCAGATTGGGGCTGGTGTTGTGGTATAGTGTATAAAGCCTGGTAAGCCACCATCTTTTTTTTTTTTTTAAGATTTATTTATTTTTATCGAAAAAGCAGATAAACAGAGAGGAGAGAGAGAGAGAAAGATCTTCAGTCCGATGATTCACTCCCCAAGTGGCCACAATAGCTGGAGCTGATCCAATCCGAAGCCTGGAGCCTAGAGCTTCTTCCAGGTCTCCTATGCAGGGGTGCAGGGTCCCAAGGCTTTAGGCCGTTCGTGACTGCTTTCCCAGGTCACAAGCGGAGAGCTGGATGGGAAGCGGGGCTGCTGGGATTAGAACTGGCACCCATTCAGGATCCCAGTGTGTGAAAGGTGAGGCCTTTAGCCGCTAGGCTACTGTGGCTGGGCCCGCAACCATCTTTTATTGCTGGTTCTACTTCCAACTATGCTCCCTGCGAATGACCAGAAAAAGCAGCACAAGGTGAGTCTCCTGCTTGGGTATCTGCCACCCACGTGGGGAGGTCCAGATGAAGCTCCTGGCTTTGGCCTAGTCCAGCATGGTGTTGTAGCCATTTGGGGACAGATCTAACAGGTGGAAGGTCTGTCTGTCTCTGTCTCCCACCTCTTTGGAATAATGACTTTCTAAGTAAATAAATGAATCTTGAGGAAGGAAAAAAGGAAACCAGTAGCTGTGCTAACCTTTCTTCAACATTTTTCTCTTCAGTGTAGGAGTAGATACACCAAGGGCACTTGCGAATGCTGCATCTTCTTTAACCTTAGAAGTCCCTGCTGGAAAAAAAAAAAACATAATTAAAATACTTTCAAATTAATTCTTCCACATTCCTATATACAGGTACTACCTGAAGACAGAAAATGTAACAACACCTTCATACTGCCTTAAGAGCCTGTTATTTAAAAAGCAGCAGTTGATCACAAATGTCTCCTCTGACACTAAGCACCCATTGTCTAGCTAAGAGACGTGATCATTAACAGCAGGATGCCGAGAAGCCAGAGTACGACCAGTCACAGGCAAGATGGTTCAACCCTCTGGCATAAGCAGTTTTTTACCCAAGGCAATAACTGTTACATACCTAATGGTAAGTTTGCTAAATTTTCAAAACTGTCAGATGATGACAAGTTCCAATTCAAATTTAACATGATTCCCCAACTAATTTACAATACAATGTGATCTGAATTGGAAAGAAAATGCAAGCATATTTTTTTTTAAATTTACTTATTTTTATTGGAAAGGCGGATATACAGAGAGGAGGAGAAACAGAGAGGAAGATCTTCCTTCTGATGGATGGTTCACTCCCCAAGTGAGCGCAACGGCTGGAGCTGAGCCAATCCAAAGCCAGGAGCCAGGAGCTCTTCCAGGTCTCCCACACAGGTGCAGGGTTCCAAACATGAGGGCCGTCTTTAACTGCTTTCCCAGTCCACAAGCAGGGAGCTGGATGGGAAGCAGGGCCGCCGGGATTAGAACTGGCAACCATATGGAATCCTGGGGCATGCAAGGCAAGGACCTTAACCACTGCACCACCATGCCATGCCCAAAAAGCATATTTTAAGGAAAAAAAATATATACTTACTGATTTTATCAGTATAATCATGTGAATTAACCATGTAATGCTAAAAAGGCCATCCAAACTAAGCCTGGAATGACTAGTTGCAAAACAGCAAAAGGTTTTATCAGTCATTTAACAAGTAGTAGAGTAATGTCTTGTTTAAAATTGCTTTAAATATTATACCTTAAATTTTACCTCAAAGTATTTATTCAGGTTGTTAATTAACACCCATGGTAAATTCTATGAGGCACTCAGATACAAACAGCAGCAAAGTTTAAGAACTATTACTACAGAGCTCCAACCAGAGGCACAAACCCACGCAGCTTTAATAACCTTACGTGGCAATATGGGTGTTGAGAAGATAAAAATACAGACCTACCTCTTACCCTTTTAGTTTCTGATTGTGTATTTTTCAGTTTTCCTAAAAACAAACACAAAACAAACATAAAATGGGTGCAACAATGAGAAATCAAAACACCATCAACTCTACGGTGCATTACCTTTCACTTTCTGGGGCAATTCGTTTATCTCAACTTCCTCTGACTCACTGCTTTCAATGTACTGGACAGAAATTTTCCGTCTACAATTAAACATAAAGAAATTTTTTATCAATCCAAAACAAAGTGGTCAAATCATGGTTAACAAACACAATACAAATTTTTTTTGTTCTCCCTTGTGTATCTTTTGAAGATTTTTTTTAATTTTATTTTTTTATTGGAAACTCAGATATACAAAGAGGAGGAGAGATAGAAAGAAAGATCTATCCGTGGATTCACTCCCCAGGCAACTGCAATGGCCAGAGCTGAACCCATCCAAAGGCAGGAGTTCAGAGCCTCCTCAGGATCTCCCAAGGCTTTGGACCATCCTTGACTGCCGCCCAGGCCACAAGCAGGATGGGAAGCAGGACTGCCGGGATTAGAACCGGTGTCCCTATGGGATCCTGGCACATGTAAGGTGAAGACCTTAGCCGCTAGGCTACTGTGACAGGCTCTATCTTTTGAACATTTTTGAGGCAAACATTTTTAGTTGATATTTTAAGTCATATTTGTTGTAGGTTTTCTGTTTCAGAACAAGTTCCATGTACCAAAATATAGTACCACTACTGTTAAATGTCAAAAATTAAGTCATTCTAAGAGTGATTTAAATAAACATTTACATAAAATTAGTAGCTTTTATCAAAGAAAAAACATAAAGTAAATGAATTAAGCAGACAAAAGCAAAAAAATGAAATGTTCCTTTCACAATGAAAACTTAACATCTTGTGTATAAGCAGTGTAACACATAGTTAAGTGGCTAATACTAGACACTGGGGTCGGACCGCCTAGATTCGAATCATCATTCCGCCATTAATTTGCTATGCGACTTCAGGCAAGTCACCCACTCACTCCTTCATTTGGAAAGTCTAAGTAAAAATGCAATATACTTCATAGAATACGATACTGCTATATGCAAAACCCTTTAAAATACTACCTTAGGCAAAGCCACACCATCCGGGTTAGCTACGGCATCGCCGGGTGGTGGCTGCTCCTGTTGGTTTTTCCCGTGCTATTGCCTAAGTGCACTGTGACCCAGGTTTATGTCACTTTAGAACTCTAAGACTTGAGATTTAGGTAAGAAGAAAACTGATGAATGATGGTCAGTTGTATGTTCAGACAAGCATAAATGACACAACAACTCACAAAGCCAAAAGCTTGATGTCTCTATGGGTGGGTGGCTGGCTCATATCCTGATAAGAAGTTCTATCTGTCCACATGATGGTAGACGATACAAAGTAATCAAAACTCAGAACTCAGAACTACTCCAAAGAGTAAACAAAGTTTGCAAGTAAAAAAACTCAGAGATCACAGGGAAACCAGTTTTACTCAATTTTTCCCTCTAGTTCATTAATATAATTAACATTTTCTATATACTTAATACTTGTTTAGGAAAAATATGTCTCATTTCTACCACAGATGAAATGAAAAAGAATCCCCAAACCAGGGGACAGGACTCAGTTTTTAGGTGAATACAACAGGAACAGGGGCTGGCATTTGGCCCAGTTGTTGAGATGCTCTGGTCCACGTATCTGAATCCCAGCGAGGCCTGGATGTGACACTGGCTCAACTCCACCAGCTTCCTGCTCGTGCTGACCCGGAAACCATGGTGATGGCTCAGTGGTCAGACTCCTGCGCCTGTGAGGGAGACGCGGCCTTCATTTATGGCTCTTTGCTCCGTGCCTGGGGTGGTGCGGACAAAAACAGAGCACGGGAGCTCTCTCACTAGTTCTCTCTCAAATTACAAAAAGGTTGAAAACAGTGTTAATTTCATATCACCAGTTTACGGGGCCAGCACTGATGCACTGCTTTAGGCAGTCACCTGACACACTGGCATCCGTATCCTGGCTTCCAGGGCATTGCCCAGGCCCTGGACCTTGCCACCCCAATGGGAAGCCAGGAGAGAGTTCCTTGCTCCTGGCCTCAGCCTGACCCGTCCTGGCTGCTGTAGCCACTTGCTCATTTGGGTAGTAAACCAGTGGACAGAGACATCCACTCTGTTCTTTCTCCTTTTCGGTCTCTTCTTCTCAGTCTGTCATGTGTCTTTCAAATAAATAACATATATTTTTAAAATTATCATTCTAATTTTTGTAAGTATTACTTCATCCATAAAATGAGAGCATTCTAGGACCCAGCACGGTAGCCTAGTAGCTGAAGTCCTCACCTTACACACAGCAGGATTCCATATGGGCACTAGTTCATATCCCAGCTATTCCACTTCCCATCCAGCTCCCTGCCTGTGGCCTGGGAAAGCAGCAGAGCACGGCCAAAAAGCCTTGGGACCCTGCACCCACGTGGGTGACCTGGAAGATGCTCCTGGTTTCTGTCTTCGATCAGCTCAGCTCTGGCCACTGTGGCCACTTTGTGGACTGAACCAGTGGACAGAAGACCTGTCTATCCTTCTCTCTGTAAATCTGCCTTTCCAATAAATCTTAAAAAAAATTAAAAACATAATACTTGCATAAATCATAGTGACTTTCATAATTTGAAAGAAAACAATGTATTTAGAAAGAACCACATAAATGAGTCATCTTAGAGAAAAAACCATGTAACAGTCCTCTTAGATAAAAAGTTTAAACAGATTACATGGAATCAAACCAAACCAGAGCTTACCTCTTGGGGCAAGAGCCTGACAATTCTGACGTGGGACACTCACTCTTCTTAACATCTGAAATACTGGGTTCGTCATTACACCTAGATGCTTCTATTTCAAATTAAAAATCAGATATTCACAGTATTAGTAAATGATCTGACCAGCACTACCCCTCTTCGATCCGTGGTTTTCCAGTTATCGCCCTTCAGCTTTCTGAACACACACACTCCTTCCAGCCACCCTCAACACTGCCTCCCTCTCCAACTATTTTTCTATTCCCACTCCGACACCAAACTTCACAGAATGAATAAATAGCACACACAAATTATGTCCAAATCTTTAATCTGATTTTAAAATATTTCCAGGCTTGCCACTCTAACTTACCTTCAGCAATCAATTTTGTTAGGGTTATATCATACATCTCTTTCCATTTATCTTTTAACTTTAGAATTTGGCTCTAACTTACCCTCCCTATTTTATCTCTGTTTTCCATGTGCATTGCATAATAAGTAATATAAAACATACAAAGCTACCATAATAAAACATGCACTGTTTCTTAACTATCCTTTCACAGATGATTTTTTTTATCAACCAAATGCGTGCCCTCAGTTTTTTTCTGACAGGTATACTATAACCATCTCCTGAACAGTCCTAACAATCTCCATGAAATTCTTAGATAATGAGATTTAAAATTTTTGTAAAGCATGAAACCAAAACTGCATTTAGATGATTAAGTTGAGAAAAATATCAACCAAACATAGATTCATAGTTAAAATTAATGTTACCTTCGTTTAATTCATCTCTTTTTTTGCTGGTATCAATTTTTCTAGATTTCACAGATTCACTGCTATTGCATTCCTGGGTGAAAAAAAAAAAACAGTTCTTAAACAGTACTACCATCAACCTTACACAAATTTAAAATAAATCTTCTATCATAAATACTTGGACTGCAGCCCAATTCTGGCGCAATGCACTGAGGAGGGAATGTCAGGGGGGTATGCTAAAAGCAAAGAGACCAACACATAAACTGATTAAAAATGTGTTCAAAGTTTCTCAAAAAAAAAATAACCTTTACCTTTAAACAGAATTTTTGTAAAGTCAACCCTGTATTATAAGCAGCATATTATTTACTCTGAGACAAATTCGTAATAAGGAATCTACTTTAGAAAGCATTCCAATTAGCATACAAACTTTCTAAACCATGATTATCTATTCAGTATGTGATAATATATTTAATAAGACTGTCATTCCTCTATTCTCTTTCTGTTTCTCTCAGGTTCCCAAGGCGGATGGGACCCAGCAGTCCAGATGAAGGCAGGCCCTCTCTGAACCTACCGAGGACTTCTCCTTTGTCTCTTCATGTGTATCTCTTTGTTCCAAAATGCATCAATCCACACATGAGTCAAAAAATCCAAAGCACTCTATAAAATACCATTAAAGCTCTACTAAAACTATGCTTCAGAAGATCCATTCTGGGACCAGCTCTGTGTGACAGTGCATAAAAGTTACTGCCCATTATGCTAACATCCCATTTGGGTGCCAGTTTGGATGCCAGCTGCTCTACTTCCCATCCAGCTCCTTGCTAATGCAGCTGAAATCAGCAAAAGATAGCCCAAGATGGCCCAGCACCCACACGGGAGAGCCAGAACAAACTCCTGGCTCTGGGCTTCAGACTGACCCAGCTCTAGCCACTGCAGCCACATGGGAGGTGAACAGGAGATGGGAGGTATCTCTCTGTCTCCCCCTCTCTAATCCTGACTTTCAAATAAATGTATCTTTTAAAAATATTTTTTAAAAAAGAGATTCATTCCCTTCAAATAGCACCAGTCCAGATAATTTTTAAAATGTCACATCAATTTTAGAGAAAGTTAACGCAGCTATTTCATGTACTTTCAAGCTCCAGGAAATAATGCATAGGATATTTCATCAAACCTACCAAAAGTCTTCAATTAATACGACTATTAATACTAAACAACATACAAAAAAAAAATCCTGAAGCTCACCAACAAAGATGCTGAAACTTTCTAACATGAAATACTACCTGGTGGCTTTACCTGCCACACCACAAAACCAGCCCCTCTGAAGGAATTTAAAACATCTTAGTTTAACTACGGAATTATCTAAGTCTATCTGAAATAATAAAGTTTTTCTTACAATACATTCTTGACTATTCCCTCCCCAATCCCATAAAATGGGCAACCTGGGGCCCGGACAGGGGTGAGGGAGTGGGGAGCTATGTAGTCCATGTTCAACAGTTCAGAGCTTCAAATCAAGGAGACACTTTTTTTGTGAACTCTCCTTTCCGCCCAGAGTAACCAGAGTTGGAGAAGCATGCCATAAGGAGGGGAGCACTGGCGGCCACAGCTATCCCACAGTCCCCTAGCTCTCTTGATTCTCCAGAACTCCAGCCTGTCCTCCTACTGCACACAATGTCTCCATCCCACGAGACCTCACACCTCTCCTGAGAGCACTAACAGTCCTCCATGAGCTGGCATGCGTGGGGAGAGGGTTCATTGCTTAGTGAGTGCTGAAGGATGCAAGCAGCCTTGGTTATCAGTGTTTTTGCTGTTGTTTTGGATTTCTGTCCTAGTTGGGCAGGCACTGACTAGGATTGGGGTGTGTCCATTTTCCTCTGGAACCTTCTTTCCCCAACCCTTCAATAGCATGTTCATCCTACCCTGCCCTCAAGGAGGGACAGAAGCCCTCAGTAGCCCTGGCTCTAAGCCCGTAAGGGAGAAACGGGCCTCTGCTCACCTAGCTGAAGTACATCATTCTATCCCAACGTGGCCAACCCCTCCTTTCTCAGAGGTGGTGGCAGCAGCCAGGACCCTCTGCCTCGGTCACAGGCATTTGGCACTCAGGGTTGGGGAGACACTAACAGCAGCGTGGGTCCGATGAAGCCAAACTGGGCTTTGGCTGCACTTCCTTCTCCACTGCCCGTCCTAAAGGAACCACTCCTCCTTCCCCTTTTCCCTCTGGAGTCTGGAATCTTCTACACCAGGTTTCCTCCACTCTGGTGCTGCTTACGGAAAGGTATCAAGTCAGCAACTGGAGGAGAGAAAAAGTCCAGTGAATGTCCTACCCCAAATGTAATGCCTTTTGAGGAGATGGACAAATTGAGTCAGCCATGTTTGATATTGATCAAAAAAGAGATTTTTTTTCAGCTTGAAAACCAAATAAAAAATGAATTCTTGGCTGCAAACCACGTCTTAGGCTTCCATTTCAACTAACTTAGTAAACTAAACAGCCTACAACCTTTCGACTATACACATCTTAAATAAATATTACTGATAACTAATTATCCAGTTGAAAGCGGCAAGCAGTCAAACAAACTTCTATCCAATTTTGGTAAGCCTAGAACATTGGCTTTCATATACAAATACAGAAAGAACAAGACAGAGAACTTTAAAGACTATTCCAGGCTGAAAATGGAGTCTGAGACTGCAAAAGGCCAAACTTTCAATCAAGGTAGACAACAAGGAAATGAAACTAACTGCAGACATTAGCAAAATACAGCTTCAATAAGCAGGTGACAGGAAGCTGATGGGTAGCCCCTCTGGAAGCCACCAGGAACAGCAGTTCAGAAAACCCTACAGAGGATACTTTGCACATATCCTGCTATTTCTACTTCAGGTATTCCTTTCCAATAATTTGTCATTAAACTGTGAAACTTTTATTTATTTATTGGAAAAACACAGAATGAGGGAGAGAGAGAGATCCTACTCAACAATTCACACCCCAAAAGCCTCAATGATCAGGGCTGGGGTCCCCACAGCCTGTAGCCAGAAACCGCACCCACCTCTCCCGCAAGCAGAGCCAAGCAGGGACTTGAAGCCAGGACTCTGCCGAGGGCTGCAGGCCTGAGACAGGACCTGAGCCACCCAATGCCTGCCCCACTACTCAAGTGACCTTTATTAGAAACTGAATGTAATTATCCAGAATATACATAAACATATAGATTTAAAAAGTGATATTTCTATATCATTAGGATACAAATTGTCATTAATGTTCTCATACCACTCTGGTGCGTGAATACACTTAGAACACACACACAGTGCATTTACTAAACAAGGATTCAAACCCAATTTTTTCACTAAGAAGCATCATGAAAATTGGTATTCTTCAGTAAGGTTCTTGTGGCTGCACTACGCAAGTCTTATGGCCATTTCATAATTCAATTATTCCCTTACTGAAAGATATTTCAATTTTTCTTACTTAAGGGGACCACATTGTGACTTAACAGGCAAAGCCATCACCTTACAGCAGCAGCACCTCATGGGGTGCTGGTTCGACTCCCCAGTGTGCCATTTCCAGTCCAGCCCCTTGTTAACAGCCTGGTAAAGGAGAAGGCAGCCCAAACATTTGGGTCCATGTGCCAAGTATGAAATTCAGCTGAAACTTCTGGCTCCTGATTCCAGATCAGTCAAGCCCAGGCTGTTGCAGCTAACAGAAATGAATCAGCGGGAGAAGTTTTTGTCTCTTTCCCTCTCAATAGTGTTGATTTTCAAATACATAATCTTAAAAAAAAAATAACGAAACAAAAACTGTCTTTGAGAAAAGCAGATTTCTGTTAACTTCCTTAGATAAATGACTAACTCAGAGACTCTTACTATGTGCCACTGACTATCTCAAGAATGGGATGCTGGGGTTAACCTGTGATGCAAGGGGGTAAGCGCCCCTCGGCAACGCCAGCATCCGCCGTCTTCTACACCAGGTCTCTACTACTGCACATGGGAAGGCAGCACAAGATGGCCCAAGTCCTTGGACCCCTGCTTCCCAGGTACAGCTGGGCGGAGCTGAGGCCACCGGCTTCAGCCAGGCTCCCAGGGTGATGTGGCCATACAGGGAATTAACCGCCAGAAGGCAGAGAGCTCACCCCTCCCCCTCTCCCACCTCATCTCCCACTCCTGCTGCAACTCCGCCTTCCAAAGGGTCAATCTTTTTTTGTTTTTTTAAAGAAAGAGAGGAATATTTTCTGTTCAACGATTCACTCCCCAAGCAGCCACAATGGCCAGAGCTCAGCTGATCCAGAGCCAGGAGCCTGGAGCCTCTTCCAGGTCTCCCACGTGGGCACCGGGTCCCAAGGCTTTGGGCCATCCTCATGCTTTCCCAGGCCACAAGCAGGGAGCTGGATGGGAAGCGGGGCCACCAGGATACAAACAATCACCCATATGGGATCCCAGCACATGCAAGGTAAGAACTTGAGCTGCTGGGCTACTGTGCTGGGCTCCAAATAAATCAATCTTATATGAATAAGTTAAACAAATAAGAAAGAATGTGATACCAGGGGCACAGCAGTTATAAGGCCACTTGAGACACCTACATCCCACTTCGGACTCTGCTTACAATCCAGCTGCTGCATGCCGTAAGTGACAGCAGACAGCAGCCAATGGCTCAAATGCTCAGGCTGCTGACACACATGTGGGAGATCCACTTGAATTCTAGGCTCCCAGCTTCAGCCTGGCTCAGGTTCAGCTGTGTGGGGATTTGAGATAGAAGATCTGTTTCTACCTCTTTTAAGTTAAAATAAATAAATAAATAAAAAGATTGTGATTTCTCAATGTTTCAGCAAAGAGAGTTGATGAATCACATTTCAAGGACCCTGTTAATCAATTTTTGGCAATTACTTTTAAATTTTACACTCACTTAGTTACTTTCATTTGCAACATGGAGGCGCAGAGACAGAGATTTTTTTTTTTTTTTTAAATCTGCTGGTTCACTTGAGCAGGGCTGGACCGGGCCAGGCCAAGGCAGGACTCAGGTACCCCGCATGGTGGTGCCAGCCTGAGCCACCTCCACAGTGTGTTTCAGGAGAAAGTTGGAATCTGAGCACAGCCAGATTGAGGACAGGCGCCTGGGCAGTCTTGAACCAACGTGCTAAACACCGTCCCCAGCAAGGATGCTTCTCCGACTTGTCAGAGAGCACTCCTGCTAATCCCCTACCTTCTTAGGCTGATTCTTTTTCATTCTTTCCACAGGAAGAGGTTTACCATCATAGAAATTGGTAAGAATCACTGCAATCGCTGTAAGAGTTTTACCCTTTAAAATGTCAAAGAAAAAAAAAGATCAGATTCTGAAATCAAGCTGACTAGGAAACATTCAAAAACTGATTTCAAAATCAAGTAATCAAATAAAAATTCCCATTCAAGGCCACACAAGTATAGTGTTAAATAAATGATTCAACACGTTAAAAATCAAAGTTTCATTTAGACAGGAAAGGTGTTTTGCCACTGCACTGCAAATTACTAAATGACTGTCTACGTCTATACTGCCCTGAATGCTATTATGTTATAACCTCAGAAGCTGCTTCCACATCAGCCAAACAAAAATTTTAACATTATAAGTGAACATATAAAAAGCTCTGTTTCCACATTAAAAATAAAATCTGTTCTCAGATAGCAACATATTCCTATCTTTATACTTCAAAACCATAATTATAAGATCTTATTAACCACAAGAGAAAAAAAAAAAACTGTAACTACCAAACCCATATCATCAGCCAGAATTCCTCCGTGGACATTTTCTGGTCGATCTTTCTCGGAAAAGTTGGTTATCGTGTTGTAGTATAAGTCGTTGCGCTGTTCCCAGAACGGCGGAAGTTCCGTGCTGTTTTCCCGTGCCACCATCCAGGCGAGAGCTTGCTTCTGATGTGGAAGCAACGGCGTTTCCACAGCCTATCGATGAAGGGTCACAGAGAGAAACACGGTAAGCCCCGTTTTCCACACTCAGAATCTAAAGTTAATCTTGTGATTAAAAAACTGAGAAACAAATTGTCACATCCTGAGTAGTTTTTCATAGAAAATACTGGCTCCTTGCCTCAGCTGGCTCCATTTCATGAGTTTTGTCATCTTCTTTCAAATCTTCAAACAACTTGTCAAATTCTGTTTTAAGCTGTAACAGCAACAAGAAACTCCATGAAGCAAAACAACCAAAATGCTAACTGTTCTTAATCCAAAAATTTAAATCATATAATTAAAAGAATCAAATGCCAGAAGGCTCATTAGAATTCCCTGGAATACTGTACTGCTCCATGAAAGTAGACTGGAAAGATGTCCTCGGAGTTAAGCGGTAAAAACACATTATTAAGTCTTGGCTCTGGACGTGGTTCTCCCACTGGGGGAAAAAAACTACACGTAAGTTTAGGCAAGGCGTTTCAATTTTTTAATTCAAGGCATTTCAATTCTGTAATCTTATTTCTACGAACCAAAAGGAATAAACTAAATTTACATTATCTCTCAAGTCCTCTCTGCCACTGGAATTCTATGATTTTATCATCTTTATTCAGAAAATTCTGGCCGACCTACCCCGTGTATTTGCCTTTTTCAAATCAATGACATTTATTATGGCAGCAATAAGGAACCTGGTGTACTTTACACAATATTACAATGGTTTTACTATTATGATAATCTAATTGGCTATTTAAACCTACTCCGATTTAACAAAAACATATATATGCTACAATTATTTTTGCAAATTGATAAATGAATACATAGTTACTGTAGTCCAGAAAAACATCAGCTCAAATCTCGATAACTAGGTGAGGTAACCCGAGGGCTGCTCACCAGGCAGCAGGTCTAAGCCCTCAAACAACAGTCAGGGAAAGCTTGGTATCTCACAATTGGAAGCTAAAAGGTACAACCAAATTGCTAGAGACATTAAAACAAGTTTGTTATTTTTAAATTGATTTTCATTTTTTAATTTTATAAAACTTTTTCAAACTGGGCCTGGAATGATGGCTTACATTGGCTAATCCTCCCAATGCAAGTGCCAGGATCCCATATGGATGCTGCTTTATGTCCCAGCTGCTCCACTTCCCACTCAGCTCCCTGCCGGTGGCCTGGGAAAGCAGTCAAGGACGGCCCAAAGCCGTGGAACCTGCACCCACGTGGGAGGCCCAGAAGAAGCTGCTGGCTCCTGGCTACAGATCAGCTCAGCTCTAGCCACTGTGGCCACTTGGAGAGTGAACCAGCGGATGGAAGATCTTTCTCTCTGTATCTCCTCTCTGTAAGTCTGACTTTCCATTGAAAACAAAGTAAGGCTTTTTTTAAAAAAAAAAATTATTTAAACTAACTGAGCCTAACATTATCCTATATTACAAATTACACAGAAAACAGAGTAATGCTAATTAGCACTACAGTTGCAATCTCCCTCAACGGAATCTCAAGGGTGTATTTTTTTTAAAGATTTTATTTATTTTTATTGGAAAGGTGGATGTACAGAGAGGAGGAGAGACAAAGATCTTCCGTCTGAAGGTTCACTTCCCAAGAGGCCACAACGGCTGGAGCTGAGCCAATCCGAAGCCAGGAGCCATGAGCTTTCTCCAGGTCTCCTACATGGGTACAGGGTTCCAAGGCTTTGGCCCGTTCTTGACTGCTTTCCCAGGCCACAGGCAGGGAGCAGGATGGGAAGCAGAGTCACCAGGATTAGAACTGGTACCCATATGGGATCCCGGCGCGTTCAAGGTGAGGACTTTAACCACTACGCTATCATGCCGGCCCCCAAGGTTATATTTTTTAAAATTACTATTTGGACAATTTAAAAAATTCAAATAAAAGAATAACCTGAGCAAATACAATCATGCACATGTTTTATGTGTTTATGTATGGCTACGCAGCCGGCCTTCCATACTTCAGATGAAACCAACAGCAGCCTAAATGGTTTAGTCTCTACTGAACACCATAGACTTTTTCCTTGTAAATATTCCGTAAACAGCGTATCAGGTAGCATGAGTAATCTAGATGATTTACAGCAAACAGGAGGATCCGCACAGGTTATATGCAAATACCACAGCACTTTATACGAATAAGAAACGGAAGAGACCCTGGACCCCATCAACTGCAGATATGAAAGGACCGTACTTCTCACCATTGTTAAATGCTTGCAAACAAATGCATACTCCATTTATTCCACAATATAAATTTCAATGTAACTTACCAACGCACCTGAACATCATCAATACACCAATACATTTATCCTATTTCAAACAGTAACCTCAACATTTAAAATTCACTTTCAGATCACATGGGAAGAAAAAGAGAAGCAAGGGCAGGATGTTGGCTTAACAGCTGAGCTGCCCATTGATGAAGCTATCGCCTTAGTTAACATCCTGGGTCCACTTCCAAGTCCAGCCTCCTGCGTGCACACCACGGAGGCCCCAGCGGTGAAGGCTCAGCGCTTGGGCACTTGGCACCTCAAGGGAGAGGCTTGATGCTGAGGCTTGGTTTGCAAGCATTTGGGGAGTAAACCAGTAGATGGAAGCCTGCTTTCGTGTCTGCTCTCAATCATATGCTCGCTCTCTCTGCTTCTCAAATAATGAATAAAAAGGAAATCGAGAAGCATACCTGTTCAGTTGTCATCTGTACAGCAGCATGAACCGGCATACTATAGCTTGGTCCAGCTCTCCCAGAGCCCCAGCCACCTTCCAAACTGAATCCTAATGCTATAACACACAAAAATTCTTAAATAAACAAAGCAAGCATTTATCTGTTAATAAGTAGTAGTTCTTGAATTTTGAAAGCTAAATCCTAAGTCATTCTTAAGTGACTTTATTTATATCCACAATACTTGAATAAACTTCTAGTTAAAAAAAAAATCACATAGCATTTCCTATTAGGAGGATCTTTTTCCTAAAATTTACCAAAAATAAGTCCTAAAATCAGGGATTTCCAGAGGTTACCATGAGGGAATGCAGAGCACAGGGGGATATGAGTGTCAATCTAGAGTTCCAGTCCTGCGTCATACGTCAACGTTTAGAATAACAATGAGTAACAAATACAGCAGTGGTCCCAGGAGACTGAAGCACGTGGTACCTCACAGCCACCTTAATCTGTACAATTATGCCCAATGATGCTCAAAAACAAACTACCCAAGGATAAATTTTTTAAAACACACCTATTTTACCAAGTGACAGCCACTGTGCTTCACAATACAGAGCTAAAAACAGATTCCAGAAAAAAAAAGCTGCAACTGGAAGTTGCCTGTACACGTTAGTCACCCAAACTCCCAGAAATTCATTGTCTTAGAATACCTGTGTCTTTGCAGTATCAACAGAGTAGTTAAACCCTAAACTTACTTTTTGGTGCAGGACCCAATTTAAAGCCATGCTTCTTCAACTGATCTAAAACCGTTTTTCTGTTTTCTTCTTTTCCCCAAAAAGTCATTTGCAGAGGCATGGTAAAAGCATTGTTTGCACCAAAGGGGACGACCCTATTACATTTAAGAGAGAGGGAGAAATAACAAATTAGAAGTGTTGTTTTTACCACCATTAGATATGTGATATTCTATTCTAAGCATGCATTTCAAATTCTTTGCATGGGAATAAAATAAGGAACTACTAGTTGGAAAAAGGGAATAGAATCAAGAACAATCAATAGAAAAGAGTTATTTTTAGAAACAAACACCAAAGGATATTGCAGCTTTAAAACACAAAGATAGCTTGTAAACAAGATACATGAAATGGTTCCATTCAGAGGGTTAGAACTTTGCTTAACAGGACCACTAGAAATAGTAACTTATTTTTCTGATAGAACTGAGAACAATTTCCAAGAATTATTTCAAATATAGGATTCACTACAAGTGTCTGGAAAAACTTGAGAAATTGAAAAGGGACAAAACACAGTGAGATACTGCTGGACATTTCTTTTATCTTCCAAACTCACCTAAGATTAGGATATGAATCTCCTAAACATTCCAAACACTTAAACTGAGATCACAAACACAAATGCCTAAAAAAGAAGAGGCAATTGAGAAGAGATTGAGGGTTCAAAAAAATAAAAGGGGGCCCTGTGCGATGGCTCAATTAATTAATCCTCCCCTTATAAGCAGCCAGGATCCCATAGGAGCACTGGTTCTAATCCCAGCAGCTCCAGTTCCCATCCAGCTCCCTGCTTGTGGCCTGGGAAAGCAGTCGAGGACGGCCCAAAGTCTTGGGACCCTGCACCCTTGTGACAGACCCAGAAGAAGCTCCTGGCTCCTGGCTCTGGATCAGCCCAGCTTCGGCCTTTGCAGCCATTTGGGGAGTGAACCAGCAGATGGAAGATCTTTCTCTCTGTAGATCTACCTTCCCAACAATCATAAATAAATCTTAAAAACAAAAACAAAAAGGAAAGAAAAAAGATACGGCACAACTGGGAGAGACTGTGCCCTACCTAAAGGTATAGCTACTGGCCAGCCCTGTCCTGCAGATTAAACTGCCAAGTCCAACCTGCTCCACTTCCAACCCTGGGAAAACAGCGGAAGATGGTGCACAGGGGAGACCCAGAAGACGCTCCTGCCTCCTGGGTTTAGCCTGGCTCAGCCCTGGCTGATGAGGCCATTTGGGGAGTGAACCTGCAGATAGAATCTTTCTGTGTCTTTCCACCTCTGCCTGTCAAATAAACCAATTTTTCTTAAAAAAGTACTACTCACTTCCGGTCAGCTGATACCATGTGGAAATAAGAGCCCAAAACTGTGAGGTATCTTACTAAGCTTCACACTTAAGAAAAAAAAAAACATAGAAAATATACAGTATCTAGATAGTTGGTTATTGGAAATAAACAAAAAAAAACTTCTAAAACACTGGGTATGCAAAACGAAATTCACCTACAGCCGACCAACTTACAACCTCTGCTCTAACACTTCTAAACTCTTAAACCCAGCACCGACACACTTGGAGACAGAGTGTACTTCCTGAAATTTGAACGCAAGTGGTAATAATTCAGTAGGAAAATGGGCAGACAGTTGTTGAATGGTGAGTGTAGTGGAAGCATGCAAGAAGAGAACCGACACATTCAGGGAACACATATGATACAGGTTGCCAACACGCACTTACACGCTCTAGTTAGAAGACCTAACAAGTTCAAAGATCACCACAGCTCACAACTATTCAAACTAAATGCTGCCAGTACATTACCCTTCTATTTGTGCCAATTTGTTGTCCATGATATGGGCCAAAGCAGCGGCAAGCTCCTTCTTTAAATAGCCAACCTGATTTCCATTCACATTATTTACTTTAATCGCATTCTTGTCATAGGCGTTATTAGGCTCTCGTTGTAACGCAACCATCTCATTATTATTAACCTAATAAAAATAGTGAACAGATAAACTGTAAATAATGAAGGCAAAAACAATTTCACATTACCATCCTTTATCTGAATTTCCATTTCAATTAATAAAATTTCTAAACACAGCAAACAAAAACATTTTCTTAAACAAGCAATATTAAAGAATGCATTTTTTGTTAACTATTTTTTATCTTATAATTTATACTCATTTCAGGACTTAGCAGATCCCTGATATTTATCAGACAATGGTCAAATCTAAAACAGCAGATTAGGCTGTACAGACTGACTGAGTACAACCTAACCAACCCACTGACAGGTACCACCACTCTTCCCATTTCATCACTGAAGAAACTGAAGCTCCAAAGAGTCAGGTTGATTTGCTCAAGCCAAAAAGTTATAAATTAAGAAGTAGGCAGGTTAGCTCTGAGCCTGAATTCTCTAGAGTCTAAAAGGAAGAAAAAGGCATTTGTCAAAATGGAACTGAAACAGGAAAAATACAAACAGGGCAAGTGCAATGGCTCAGCTGGCTAATTCTCTGCCTGGAAGCAGTAGCATCATGCGGCTGCTAGTTCCCGTCCCAGCTGCCCCACTTCCGTCCAGCCATGCCTACGGCCTGGGGAAGCAATGAAGGATGACTCAAGTCCTTGGCTCCCTGCACACACATGGGAGACCTGGAAGTAGCTTCTGGCTCCTGCTTTCAGATCAGCTCAGCTCCAGCTGCAGTCATTTGGGGAGTGAACCAGCAGATGAAAGATTCTTCTCCCTGTAAACCTGCCTTTCCAATAAAAATAAATTTGTTTAAAAAAGAAAAATACAAGACTTCAACTCATACACTTCTCTGATTCTTCCTGACTGATAAGTCAGGGTGATGTCTATTATCAGAAATGGCAGAATAAGGACTTCCAGAAACTGTCATCGGAAACATTAGAAAGCCCAACAAAACCTGTCACAATCAAGGGCAGGCACTGCAGCACAGGTGGGCCTGCCGCTTGTGGCGGCCACATCCCAGGTCAAGACTACCGGTTTGAGTCCTCACTACTCTACTTTCAACCCAGTTTCCTGCTGATCATGCACCCTGGGAGGCAGCCGGTGACAGCTCCAGGACTCCAAACCCTGTTCTCCACTTGAGAATTCTAGGTGGGGCGCCCAGGCTGCAGACCTTGGAACACCCCTGCATGCTGAGCCAAGGGAGGACTGAATCAGTGCAGGAAAGGTATTTATCTCCATCTCCTTTCCATCCACATCTATCTACCTCTACTCCACACGCACGCACGTGCGCACACACACACACACACACACACTCTGTCTCTCTCTCTCTCTCTGTCTCTCTCTCTCTTTCAAGTAGATGAAATATGCAGTTTTATGGGGAAAATAACCCCCGTTATTTTCAATGTTTCAAAAGTCTAGAAAACAATCAAAGGAAATTCAGGGAGCATTTACTCAAGGAAACAGGTCTGAGTATCAATACCCCATTCCTACACCCAGCTCTCGCATCAGCTCACGGTTCCCTCCAAATGTGCCAGCCTGCTGGGACTCTGGTGTAGCATGCCAGTTGCCAGACAAGAGCACAACCTGGCTGATACAAAGACACTCACTCCCAAAGAACTATCAGTATTTGATCTGGTCAGTCTCTAGAAAAATCTTACTTGCAAGTCAGGTTGTATTGGCTTTTACTGCTTAGCCAGTAAAAAATAAATAAATAAAAGAAACCTCTCCCATGGGCAGATGCCTGTCAAAAACAATGTTACAAGCAAGTATTTTAAGTTCATTACTGCTTAGGCAGTGGAAAACACCTGGGAAGAAAAATAACTGAAAAGCTTAAAGGAACAGTTGAAGGAGGTGTCACTGTAAACTTTGCCAAGTTCCCACGTAGTTCTGGAAGTGCAGAAGGCCGTATGATCAGGCCGCACACATTCACGGGAAAGCACTAAGCTCTCACCTCTGACTGAAGCTGGGGTACTTACTAAGTAAAGGCCGAGACCATTGTTTACTGCCTCAGAATCCTAACAGACTGTCCCAATATGTGGAGTCTCTCAGCAAAATCTGGAAGACTTACTGGTTTTGGCATAGTCATTAGCTGATTGCTATACTGACACAATAAATGCACAACTCAGCAAAGTCACGGACAGACACCAGCGGAGAGCAGTCAGCCCAGCACTGAAGCTGCCCATGCCCCACCCTGAGTGCCTGATCCCAGTCCCGGTGCAGCTCCAGCTCACGGCCCCAGCTCCCCGCCAGCACACACCCGTGCAGGGAGCAGTGCTGGCTCAAGGTGCCATTCCTACAGACCTCACATGAGCCTGGTTTGAGTTCTCAGCTCCTGGCTCTCGTCCCAGCACAACCAGGGTCCTTAAAAGGATTTAGGGAACAAACTGGCACATGGGAGTTCTGTCGCTCTGTCTTACAGAAAAAAGAAAACAAACTCTGGGGAGGGAGAGTTTGCAGAAAAACCACCCTGTTTAAAAAGTCCAAGGGCTGGAAGCAGATGGCTGATGAACTCGAGGTTCCTGCAGTCTCCTCCCCGCAGAGACATCGAGGTAAACAGCCTCACACAGACCCATTCACCGTCACAGGAGCCGACGCCACGTGACACAGCAGCGTCTCACCCTGCTACAAGGCTTACTGGAGCAAGCAAGAGGCCAGAGTTACCCACCTCATCCTCCCTCAGCTCCAAACATCTCCCACTGGGGAGAGAGACAGCAAAGTGAATTCCAATAGAAAACCCACTACAAAAAAAAATTTTTTAAAGAGCTGACTAAGCTTCCTTGCCAGAACCTAGGCCTTAACTTGTAGAGTGAATATCTGCAGCTTCGACAGCCAAGAGGCTTCTGCCAGCCCTCTCTCAACTGCTTAGGACTGCACCCTGGCCCAGAGTGAAGCCTACCACACCCAAACCCACAGGCCTCTAGTCCCAGTCCCGTGCTTACAGACTGAGCCTCTCCATCGTCCAGGGTCAGTTGATGGGGGTACACTCCTTTTGGAGGTGTCACCAACGCCCTCAGGTGGACCTTGCAGACCTTCAGGGACTTTGGGAACCTGTAACTGCGGGAACCAGCTATAGCAAGTGGGGCTAGTCCGGTAAGCCAGAAGGCTGCCTCTCCCAATCACCTCCAACCCTGGGCACAGAGCCAGGGACACTGGGCCCCAGTGGGCACTGATAACACCTAACACTGATTTCCATCCAAGGCAAATGTCTGTGGACAGTTGCTGTGCGGGGGAGATATGCTCAGTGGTTTAACAGACTTGTTTGGTTATTATCGCCAGCTTCTTGCAGACCAGGTGTGCAACCCCAACATCTGGTGGCCATGAGACCATGGCGGGGCCCTCTGAAGACCTACCTCAATAGCTGAGGGGCTGCAGCTGGCATGCCTCCCACAACGATGGGCAGACAGGAATTACAGCGCTGTTTGAGGATTAAGTGCTACACAGACAAGAAGTCTGAGCTCACCACAGGCACCAGAAGAGGCTGGTGGACGCGGACTATCCCTTTTCAGCACATGCTCAATGCCACAACTGCAGACTCATTACAAATGTGCATTTGGGGAGTGTTTTAAGACCATCAGTAAAAACATCAACAGCAGACTCGGGCAACCAGTGACTCAGGGCGCTCTGTAATTCTGAAGCAGCACACGTATCCACAGGCTCAGAGATTGTAAACTACTTAGAATTTCGGTAAGCCATACAGCAAGTCAGAGCACTGTAACTAATCCTTCAAGAACATCCGGGGAATGACGACCTCAAAGAGCAGGATAAAGTCTAAGCAACAACCAGCTGGGAAGTTCCCAGATGCTAACATCAAGATTTCAAAAGAACTGTCCTGCAGCTGACACGGCAGGTCAAGCCACTGCTAGCAACACCAGCCACCCATAAGGCAGCAGCTTGAACTACAGCTGTTCTGCTTCCAGTCCAGTTCCTGCAACCGTGTCCAAGCAAGCACTGCAAGACGGCCCGGGCACTTGGGCCCTTGTGCCCACCTGGGAAGCCCGGATGGAGTTCCAGGCCCCTAGTTTCATCGTGTCTCAGCCATGGCTCTTGCAGACATTTGGAGAGTAAACCAGCCGATGGAAGCGCTCTATCTCTCAGGCTTGCTCTCTGTGTGTGTATGTGCATATATATATACACACATATATAAACATATTATATACACACATACATATGCCATTCAAATAAATAATCTTTAAAAAAAGCTATCCTAAGTAAACTCAACGGAATTTAAAGGGAGAATGCAAACAATTCAATATTCTACCAGAGAAATGATGGAAGCAATTAAAATCAAGGAAAAAAATCCATCAACTAAAAACTACTGGTAAAATTGAAAATAAGATAAGGTATCAAGCATCAATAGAATAGACCAGACAGAGTGCCAGCTCAGGTCTCTGTCACTCCGTTTTCAAACCAGCCCCCTGCTAAGGTACCTGGAAACACGGCAGCAGATGACTCAAGTACTCAGGCACCTGCACACAGGTGGGAGACCCAGATGGAATTCCAGACTCCCGGCTCTGCCCTGCCAGGCTACTGCAACCACTTGGGTAGTAAATAATGAGACAGGAAAACCTCTCTGTCTCGCCCCTCACACTATAACTCTGCCTTTCAAATAAATAAATAAATAGATAAATATTTCCAAAAAATAGATCAAGCAGAAAAATCCCATGAGCATACATACGTGGCTGGAGAAGTAAAAAGAATCAAGAGGGGGACGGCACATTGGCACAGCAGGCTAATCTTGTAACTGAACCACCAACTTCCCAAACGGACACCTGTTGGAGTCTTGGCTATTCTAATTTGGTTCCAACTCTGTGCCACCGCCTGGGAGAACAGCAAAAGGTGCCCCAAGGCTGTGAGTGCCTGCACCCCATAAAAGACCCAGAAGCAGCTCCTGGCTCCTGCCCAGCCACTGCGGCCAGTTTGGGGAGTGACCAGCAGATAGAAGATCCCTCTCCTCTTCCCTCTGTAATTCTGCAAAATAAATGAATAAATCTTTTGGAAAAATAACAGAATGAAGAAAACTCACTGGCCAAATTGAGAATACCCTAATAGGACCAAGCATGGTGGCCTAGTAGCTAAAGTCCATGCCTTGTACGCACCGGGATCCCATATGAATGCTGGTTCTAATCCCAGCAGCCCCGCTTCCCATCCAGCTCCCTGCTTGTGGCATGGGAAAGCAGTCGAGAATGGCCCAAAGCCTTGGGACCCTGCACCCGCGCAGGAGACCTGGAAGAGCCTCCAGGCTCTTATCTTCAGATTGGCTCAGCATCGGGTGTTGCGGTGACTTGGGGAGTGAATCATCAGATGGAAGATCTTCCTCTGTCTCTCCTCCTCTCTGTATATCTGACTTTGCAATAAAAATATATAAATCTTATAAAAAAAAGAATTTCTTTTCTTTTTCTCTATCTTAATAATCAATGTTAAGCTGATATTAGTTTAAGAAACATTTTTATAGCCAAAATAATATTATAAACCTCATGGTAACTCTAGAGCAAGAACATAAGAGCACAGCCAACACTGTGGCACACACGCCAAAGCTGCCGCTGCGACGCAGGCAGCCCATGTGGGCACAGGTCATGCCCCGGTTCAACTTCCTGCTGATGGCCCGGGACAGGCAATGGTGGATGCCGGAGTATCCAGACCCTGCCACCCGCGTGGGAGGCCTTCAGAGGTTCCTGGCCTTGGGCTTCTGCAGCTGTCTGCAGAGTGAAAAAGCACGTGGAGGATCTAGGCTTGCTTGCTCTCCCTGCCCGCCTCAATGTCAATCAAATACACAAACCTAAAGAAAACAGAACAAAAGCCTGTTGGCGGGGAAGTGAAGGAACGTAAATGGTCACAACCATGGTGGCAAACAGCATGGAGACTCCTCAAACAACCAGACAGCACCACCTCATGACGCGGCAATCTCCCTCCAGGGAATACATCCCAGAGGCACGTGCTCCGCCTGTCAGTGGGACGTGTGCACTCCCACTCAGCACAGCACCAACTCACAAAAACCAGCAACAACCCAAGTGTCCGTCCACGCAGGAGTGGATAAAGAAATGTGGTAGCTGACCAGCGCATGACCTCCCTCCCATGCGGAGTCTAAAGAACAGCTCATCTTACGTAAGGTCAGAATGACTAGCAGAGGCTGCTGACAAAAACAGGGGGGACAAGATGAGGGGACGCCTGCCGCAGGGTACCAAGTCACAGCTAGACGGGACAAGGAAGGGTGACTGCAGACAATGGAAAACATGGGATTCCCATGTACTTCAAGAGAAACGCTAAATGTCTGAGAGGATAAATACATCGGCCCTGATTGGATAGTGCACAATACATCTATGCAATAAAACATCCTCATAACTATACACAATGTGAAAAAATAAAATGGGGACAGGCGTTGTGCGGCAGCAGGTTAAGTCCCACACCGGAGTGCTGGCTGCAGTCCCAGCACTTCACTTCCGAGTCAGCTTCCTGTTAATGTGCCTGGGAAGTCAGTGGATAAACAGCCCAAGGTCTTGGGTTCTTGTCACCCATGTACGACCAAAATGGAATAAATCACTGAAATGTCAAAGGCACAAGCACAAAACACAAAATAAAACAAAAAAATGTATCTACTTTCATGGAAACAATAAGTATCAACTGGTCCTACAGAAACACGGATAACTGGCAAACTAGGAAAAGAGTTAGCCTCTTTAAAACGTTTAAAATCTGGGCCCAGTGCAGCAGCCTAGTGGCTAAAGTCCTCACCTTGCACACACCAGGATCCCATATGGGCATTGGTTCATGTCCCAGTGGTCCTGCTTCCCATTTGGCTCCCTGCTCGTGGCCTTGGAAAGCAGTCAAGGACAGTCCAATGCCTTGGGACCCTGTGACCACATGTGGGAAACCTGGAAGAGGCTCCTGGCTCCTGGCTTCAGATCAGTTCAGCTCTGGCCATTGTGCCCACTTGGGGAGTGAATCAGCAGACAGAGGATCTTCCTCTCTGACTCCTACTCCGTATATCTGGCTTTCCAATAAAAATAAGTAAATCTTTAAATACATAAATAAATAAATAATAAATCTTTAAAAATAAATTAAAATGTTCAAAAACCTAAAGCAATTAATTCCTTTAGACATGAGTATGTCCAAAAGCATAAGAACAAAGCCTGGTGCTCGCTTCAGCAGCACATATACTAAAATTGGAACAATACAGAGAAGATTAGCATGGCCCCTGCGCAAGGATGACACGCAAATTCGTGAAGCGTTCCATATTTAAAAAAAAAAAAAAAAAAGAACAAAGCCTGACCAAACACGAATTCTGCAGATTAAAAAAAAAGAATAATTAAAGTGAAAAATTCACTAAAAATCCAACAGGTGTGAGTATACAGAAGAATAAGAAAAATTTAAAAAGCAGCCTTCCACAATCTAAGTAACAGAAAGAAAACAAATATTTAAAAACCTCAGTATCTCAGAGATCTGTGGGCTTACAGAAGACAGCCCAGCTCAACAGAAAGTACCAGGAAAGGGAAAAAAATAATAACTGACAAAATAGTGACCAAAAGCTCCCAAAAATGGTGAAAGAAAATTCATCAACACATAGAGCCACACTTCAAAAAGTTCATGGATAGCGTTACGAAAAGGTAAGCACAGGTTCCACAGAAATATTTGCATAATTTTTAAAGATTTGTTTTCAATGGAAAGGCAGAGCTACAGGGAGGAGAGACAGAAAAATCTTCCATCCGCTGGTCCACGCCCCAAATGGCCACAGCGGCCGGAGCTGAGCTGATCCGAACCAAGGAGCCTCCTGCAGGTGTCCCACGTGGGTGCAGGCTCCCAAGGCTTTGGGCCGTCCTCCACTGATCTTCCAGGCCACAAACAAGTGCAGCATCCGGGACACGAACCAGCGCCACATGGGATCCTGGCACTTGAAGAAGGCAGATCAGCCAACTGAGTCAACACACTGGGCCCCAAAAATATTTAAATACATGTTTAATAGGAATTGTTAAAGTTTATGGAAAAATGCATACTCCGAAACAACCATGCACAAATTGGAAAGAACTCTTTTAAATTTTACTTACTTACTCATTCATTCATACACTCAGTCAATCCCTCACTGAAAGAAAAAGAGGTCTTCCAACCTCCTGTTCACTCCCCAAGTGGCTGCAACTCCAAGGGACGGTCCAGGCCACAGCCAGGAGTTGAGGGCTCCATCCCCGGGGGGTCAGGAGCTGGCTGGGTCATCTGCTGCTCTCCCAGGCACGTAGGCAGGATGCCAGCCACAAGCACAATCACAACTCCAACACGGGATGCTACTGCAGGCGGCAGCCTAATCCCCGGGCCACAACACTGACCTTGATTTTGCCGATTATGAAAATTACATGCAAGAAAAAATGTTTTAGAAATATGTGATATTAACACAAAATGGCACATTTGGGATGTACTTCTGCACAAAAGGACAAAAAAAAGACACGAAGCAAATGTGGAAAAACCTGTTGAATCTGGACTCCGGGTATACCAAGTTTACTGTACTGTTTCATATTTTTCTACATGTTTGAAAATTTTATCGATTTTATTAATTAAAATAAGTATTCGTTTTTGAAAGTTTAATATTAAAACACTTTTAGTAAAACTACAAGTTTACTATCCAAATATCACACAGGCATACCAGATGCCTACAGCGAAGACGACGCTTATAAAGTCATATTTAATCTGTCCCTTTTTTTTCTAGACACACACATACACACACAATTTAGAACGACAGACACAGGAAGAAAATGTCACTCCAAGGGCCAGTGTTGCGGCACAGTAACTAAAGGCACAACTATGACACCAGCATCTGATATGGGTCCAGGTTTCATATCCCAGCTGCTCCACTGTCAACCCAGCTCCCCAGAAAAGGCAGGAGGGCCCAAGGGTTGGGATCCCTGAACCCACATTGGAGATGCAGAGGAAGCCCCTGGCTCCTGGCTATGCCCCAGCCGGATCCCTGACACCCACGCTGGAGACCCAGAGGAAGCCCCTGGCTCCTGGCTTTGCCTCAGCCGGATCCCTGACACCCACACTGGAGACGCAGAGGAAGCCCCTGGCTCCTGGCTTTGCCCCAGCCTAGTTCCAGCCATTGTAGCTACCTGGGGAGTGCACTGGCATATGGTAGTTCCGTCTCTCCCCTCTCCTCCCTCTCTCTCTCTGTAATCCTCCAAAATAAATAAACATATATTTTTCGAAACCTCATTATAAAACAAGTGCATAAAATTAAACAATTTCCTTTTCTAGTAAGAAATCTTCCTATCGCTTCTCGGCCTTTTGGCTAAGATCAAGTGAAGAGAAGATCTTGCTGAATTAAAAGCATTAAAGTACAGAAATGTGCTAAGAGGCCAAAGACAATAATGGACTGGAAATTTACCATAGCAGTACTTGAAAAAGTTCACAAAAAAACAGAATAAGAAGTTCCTTTCTATGTAAAAATTCTGAAATCTATGCATAAAAAGGATCTTTTAAAAAGTTTATGAAAGGGCCCCATGCCGTGCTCTAGTGGCTAAAGTCCTCGCCTTGAACGCAACCAGATCCCATATGGGCACCAGTTCTAATCCCAGCAGCTCCACTTCCCATCCAGCTCCCTGCTTGTGGCCTGGGAAAGCAGTCGAGGACGGAAGAGGATCTGGGCTCTCAGCTTTGGATCAGCGGTGACTGGGGACGGAAGATCTTCCTCTCTATCTCTCCTCCTCTCCGTATATATCTGACTTTGCAATAAAAAGAATAAATCTTCAAAAAAATGTTTACGAGAAACAAATATTGGGCCCGGTGCGGTGGCACAAGTGGTTAAAGGTCCTTGCCTTGCACGCCCGAGATCCCATATGGGTGCCGGTTCTATCCCAGCAGCCCCGCTTCCCTTCCAGCTCCCTGCCTGTGGCCTGGGAAGGCAGTCGAGGACGAACCAAAGCTTTGGGACCCTGCACCCACGTGGGAGACCCAGAAGAGGCTCCTGGCTTTGGATCGGCATAGTATCGGCCCGTTGCGCTCACTTGGGGAGTGAATCATCGGACGGAAGATCTTCCTCTCTGTCTCTCCTCTCTGTATATCCGCCTTTCCAATAAAAAACTAATAAAAATAAATCTTTAAAAAAAAAAAAGAGAAACAAATATTATGAAAATGCAATTCCAAGATTTTCTGTAACAAAATAATTTTAAATTCCACTTTTCCACATAAAAATGTGTTAAATGTTTAACTACTGGAAAGAGACAGAGCTCTTCCACTCACAGGTTCTCCCTCCGGGTCTCCCACAGGGCCACCTGCCGCCTCCCAGCACATCAGCAGGACCGAAACCACAACCAGAACAGTCGTCCGGCTCTGAGAAGCGCGCAGCCCTCGCTGGCTCGTGATCACTTCTTCCACACACTTCCCCAAGCACACAGGGCATTTCTCACTCTCGGCCCCTGCTGATCTTCCAGGGCTACAGGGATGGGGCAATAAAGTCCCACCTCTGGCACATATTGTAACATAAGAGTAAAATATTAAAGCGGTTTGGGTGTTTTGTGTCTCTTGCCTAAGTATATCACAATAATTTATAACAGCTGCCTATGTCATCTTCCCAATTTCTTACTTTCTAGGTGAACTCCAAAAATATGAATCACTATTTAACCCCGTATTAATTGATATACTCACGACTCCAGTATAGTAGCGTAGTCCGACCACGTGACCTCTCAACGTTCCAAATAAAACCGAATCCAGCTCTTCATCACTAGTTAGGAAGTCGTCTGGAGGGATAATATCTTGGAATTCAAAACGTGGGAAAAACGTTGGATAGGAGAGGCGTGCAAAATTTCCATGGACTCCATACTGAACAGTCTGCAAATACTTCCAAACTGGATCCCTAATGAAGACAAAAAGGGGGAGGGCACAAAAAATACTTACACAAGTACTTCTCAAAGACTTATCAGCATGTATATGACAACAGTTTTCTCAGACGTTAGTCAAAAAAGAAAAAAAGGAAGAAAGAAAAAGCTGAAATGAAAATCACCGTAGGCAAATGAAGTCGCCCCGTTAGAGCCGGAAGCCCCCCACGCCAGGTTCTCAAACTCTGATCCTCTAGGGGGCTTCAACCCCCCCATTCAACGCGCACGCACACACACACACACAATGAACTATCACGAAATCTCTTCCCCAGTAAAAAAAAAAAAATCATTTCTTTAAATTAAAACACGTGCGATGCCGTTTCAGTTTTATGTCGAAATTTCCATGAAGACTTCACCTAGAGACTTGTAAACGCGGAACTACTTTTTATACATGCACGCATGAAGTTGTCTGCATCTTTTCGGATGATATATCCAGCACCCACTACTTAAATTCCCTAGAGATACAACACATTTTAATATAGGTATTCTCAAACCATGCCATCCCCCCGCACCCCTCCCCTCCCTCCTTCGCTGGTTTAAGGGTGTCGCGAACACCGAGCCCGGTCACCAGAGTCGAGAGTGGGTGCTTTGCAATCAAGCATTCAAGCATTTATTCAGGCAAGCACACACCAAACAGGACGGGGGAAGCCACCGAGAGTGCCTCTTGACTTCAGTCTCGTGGAAGTCTGCTGGGCCTTTGGCGCCGGCCTCGTGGGAGCCTGCAAGTTCGAGTGGAAGCCCAAAACCTTGGCTCCGGTCTCGTGGGAGCCTGCTGGCTTCTCTGGCTCCGGCCTCGTGGGAGCCTGCAAGTTCGAGTGGAAGCCCAGGGGCTTTTGGCTCCGGTTTAGTGGGAGCCTGCTGGCTTCAGTGACTGGGACAAATGCATGGGTTTATATACAAATCCAGGGGCAAGGCAGGCAGGTGTTTACAATGTTTTGATTGGTTATTACATGTTATCTATCAGTAACACTTGCTTTCTCTCAGTTATAAGAAAACATGCATATTCATTCTCAAAACATACATATTCATTAATATACAATTATTTCTTCTTTATCATTCCTACCATGACATGCTTACGTACATTGTGGCTTCTTGACAAAGGTGATAAGGGGAGGGCTTGTGCGCCTAGGAGTCTCTTGACAGGAGCGGTAGGAGAGGAGGCCCCATTTCACCAGTAGTTTAGGAGGATGGAGTCACCTTTGTTAAAAGACTCTAACATACACACTATATCCATTACTAAGTCACAGCATAACTTGCAAAGGAGGTCTATTATTACAGCTATTTCTGGATCATCAATTTCTGATAAAACTATAACAATATTGAGGATACAATTAAGATTATTAATAGTACTCCAACCCATATTTCCCAAAGCTCCATTTTTATTTATGGTCATGTTTTGCTGGAGCAATGTAAATGTGAAGTACTTATAGTCAGTCAGACTGTTCCTATCAAAGGGAAAGCCCTTTATAAATAAATAACGGTTTGGGGCACAGACATGAAAACCAACTTAGGCACAGAAGAGGGGTCTGGTGGAGGCTTCCAGAAAAGCATCCCTTCTGTCAGGAAGAGGCAGTCGCTGTTCGCCCTTCGCCTTCCTTCCGCACCACGCACACCTCCTTTAGCTTCTCTGCAAGCGCTCGCGCGTCTGTGCAAACACACACACACACACACACACACACACACGGCCTCTCGCGGACAGGGCTGCATGCAGGACCCTCCATTCCGAGCACCCAGGTCCAATGGATGTTGCCTTGCATGCAGCAAGGGCTTTAGCAAGCCTGGAGGCAGCCCCGGGCCTGCCACAGTCGGTGACACGCATTTCCAGGGCTCTGCCTAGAGCCCGTCCGCTCCAGCCAAGAAGACAACCGAACAGGCAGGCCTCCCCTGCCCCGCAAGCCACGAGGAGGACGAACACATGCCGGGGAAGGTCAGGTTCATTGCGGGACGCCGCCAGGCCGCCAGCCCCGCTGCCCCACCCCCTGCGCACCCCCGGCACCTCTTAAACATCCAGGACATGGCGCTGTGTGGGATGACGAGGGAAACGCCGCGCGCCCCGGGTCGTCCTCCAGCCGCCGGAGTCGCCCCCTTCCTCGCCCCGCAGCCGGGAAAGCCGCGGGCAGGTTCCGAGCTCCGGACCGCGGGCGCACAACTCCAGGGGAGAACGCCGCGAGCCGAGCCCGACGTCGACGCCGTCTCCCTGCAGCAACAATGCAAGAGACGCGTGACGCTCCGACTGACGCGAGGACCATCCAATGGCGAGAAGCAGCCTGAAGAGAAGAGCCAATCAGGACACGGAAGGGAGGGCAACTCCGCCCCGCGCTGCGATTCAAAGGCGGTGGGGGGGTCCCGGCTGCCGAGGGCTGCTGCATCCGGGTCCTTCCCCGCCCCCCAGGACGGCGCGCGGGAAAGCCACGCGGCCGGAGGCTGCGAACGCCGTGGACGCCTCGCTGCGTTTTTCTTCGGTTGATCTCCGGCTCCGGAGGGAGACGCCTCTGCTTTCCGTTTCCCCGTCCCTCCCCGGCACGTTCTAACAGTCAGCCCCTTTCCCTGTGACACCCGGCCTCTCATTTTGTCTTTTTCTTCTAACAAGTTGGTCCTGAAAGAGCTCAGCGTCTGTGTGAAATGACGATGTTTCAACCCTGGAGATGTGAGCGTTTCTTCCTCCCCCCATTTTAAGCCTCACCGACATAATCTATGGTCGTTTCCTAACGTTGGGAGGCCAGAGGATACGACGGTACAAGGACTTGGCGACTTGCGCACAGGGCAGCACCGGCTCCCCTGGGAGGAGAAGCGGCCACGGGCCAGTGCGCCTGTGGTCCCCCTCCGGCTGCCCACGAAGGACGCCTTTTTGCTTTGGTTTGTACTTATTTGCGAGACAGGAGGCTCTTCAAAAGGCCATTATTAGCAGAGCTGGGAACTCAACCCATTGTATTTCTTTTAAGAACCCAGTGCAGTTTGTACTGATTTGGAGATGAAACAATTACAAATCCTGGACTAGCAAAGTAGATAAAGGTTTCCTGGAATTTAAAAAAAAAAAAAAAGTGCAATCAGAACCAGAACTGTAGGTCGCTTGTGTGGTGGTTGAGCTGAGGAGGAGGACAACAGGAAGTGAGGGTCATCCGGAATAATAAGGGCCAGGTTTTAAAATCCAATAAAATCTCAGTGAAGTCTTCTGATGGAAAGCCACGGGATTTTCTTTTTTTTAAGACAATGACAATTTAGATTTTAAAAATGGAGTATGGCAGGTCTGTGGAGAAGAGATTATAGGTGGGAGGTTAGAACAGTAGCCACTGATGGAGAACTATCGTGTCCAGGGAAGATACAGTGGTGGCTTGGGACGAGTAGCTGAGAAAGCTCAAAGGAATTGCTAGCTTAAGCGTGGCTAGTGACAAAAAGGGAAGGAATCCAGAAATCCTGCGGTTCCTAGCTGCCCATCGCGGTCACACTCATCTGTCCCCTACCCTTCATGGACCTCGGCCTCGTCACTATCCCGTTAGCGTTGTGAGCATGAGTCACGAATGGCACCCGTGGCTCTTTTTTTGTCAGGAACCTAGTGATAATTAAAGCAGGCCCTCTCATTAAATTAGGGATTTCCCATTTCCTTTTCTGTATATCTGTATGGAAAGCCTGTTCATATTTAACATGTGTCTTTTTTTTTTTTTTTTTTGGCCGTAAGAAAGCAAGACACAAATTATAGAAAAGAAATTGCAGGTTCCTGGAGCTGCCATGGAGGCTCAACAGGCTAACCCTTCACCTGCAAGCACTAGCATCCCATATGGGCACTGGTTACTGTCCTGGCTGCTTCACTTCCCATCCAGCTTCCTGCTTGTGGCCTGGGAAGGCAGTGGGGGATGGCTCAAATTTTTGGACCCTTGTACCCACATGGGAGACTTAGAAGAAGCTTCTGGCTCTTGGCCCTGGCTTGGCCCAGCACTGGCTACTGTGGCCTGTTGGGGAGTGTACCTATGCAAGGAAGATCTGTCTTTCCTGTCTGTAAGTCTGCATGACGAATAAAAGTAAGTATTTTTTAAAAATCACAGGATCCATTTCAACTTATGAAACTAATTTTGAACTTACACTTGCAAAAGTGGCATAAATGGTTCCTTCCAGTCCTTACCTCATTTGTTTTAATATCACATAGGCAGACCCCTCCCCACAGTGATCAACACCTGAAGATGAATGTTGGCACTGCTGAGCATCACTATTGCTGAACTGTGGGTTTGGTTTTTTTTCAACTAGCAAAGAAGCCTGATGTTGAGAAAATAATGGCTAATAAAAGCAATCCCTGAGCCTAAGGAACCGCATCATGAAATTAAAGAATTTAAAAAATAAACTTTAAAAAGAAATAAGAAATCTTTCTTACGACTGAATGCTCTTACACTAAATTACACTTATTGATTCTGGGGCGATCTAGGCAAAATCACAGCTGACAGGGCACAAGTAATGTAAAAAATAGTGCCAATTAAATTCTTTTTAATGAATATAACAAATATCGAGTTCTTACCCTGACATAAGCACATCCTAAATGCTATTATCATCCCCATTACTACTATAAGAAGAGTTGTCTAATGAGAAAAATGGTTGAAGGAAGCCTACTTCCTCATGGAGATTGTCTTGAACACAAAACAGCACTTGTTTCTAGAAGCTTGTCATTTTCACAGGTCCATGTCCTTGAACCAGACTAAATTGTTTCATGAGGACCAGAAGATACAGCAGTGTCATCTCCCACCCAGAGAAATGTGTGCTATTGCAGCACGCGGCCCTTTCCCAGGAGATAACTGTGTCCTCCTTGAGACCTTGGCTCATCAGAGACTTCTGTGGCCCAAATACAGGGTCGCAGAGGCACCGACTTGCCTGGGATCTGCCCTGCCGACAGCTTCCTGTCCGGGGACGTTGCCCTAGCTTTAGGAAAGCACCACTCTCCTAGTGAGAACTAAGGCATGATTTAAAGTTTTTATGGTAGCTGTTTTAGTGGACTCTACAAAGTTTGGTGAAACTTCTCTGCCTCCTTTATACATAGAAAACCAAAACACGGGGACGAGCATTGTGGCATAGTGGGTAAAGCTGTTGGCTGCAACACTGGCATCCCGTATGAGGGCCAGTTCATGCTCCCACTGCTCCACTTCTGATCCAGTTCCCTGTTGATGATCTGGAAGGGCAGTGGAGGACCCATGGGGTCAGGCTCCTGCCTCCTTTGTGGGAGATCCAGTGTAAGTGTCAGCTCCTGCCTTCAGCATGGCCTAGCGCTGGCCATTGCAACTGTCTGGAGAACGAACGCTCTTACTCTCACTCTCCCTCTCTGTAACTCTTTCAAAATAATAAATATTTAAAAGCAAAAATACTGAAACACCGAGACCAGCATGGTAGTCTAGTGCCTAAAGTGAGGACCTTGCATGCACCAAATCCCAAATGGGCACTGGTTTGTGTCCCTGCTGTTCCACTTCCTGTCCAGCTCCCTGCTTGTAGCCTGGGAAAGCAGTGGAGGACAGCCCAAAGCCTTGGGACCCTGTACCTGCGTGGGAGACCCAGAAGGAACTCCTGGCTCCTGGCTTCAGTGGCTACAATATAACACTTGGGTAGTGAACCAGCTACACGGAAACAGCAATAGACAATACTTAGTAAGAGTGTCTGCATTTCAACAAGATTATGAGGACTAGTTAATTACTCTGCCATAATCTACATCTGACTAAATCATCATTCCAAGAGTACATGGAACCCCCACACAGGAGGTAAACCAAGCCCAGAAGATGTGCTTATTCCAACCCTTCCTTCCGCTTCTCCTTGCCCTGTCAGGATGGGTTCAACAAGACAGTAATAATGGCAGCCAGCTTAAGAATGATTGGGCTGAACCTAAGCTCAATGGCAAATGCAGGAGCCAGGCTGGAATGCGGGGCATGCCCGGCTAGGCTATCACACCTACCAGTTTGCATGAGCCAGGGATGGGAGCAGATTGGGCAGGGCCAGGTTCCAGCACTCGCCAGCAGGCGTTGGGACTGAGGGTGGGTTGGATCAGTCCAGGCTGCAGCATCCAAGGGCAAAGGTCAAGACAGGGGATGAGCTATGCCGGGATAGGTCAGAGTAACCATTGGCACACGTGAGACCTTGGCTGGGAATGGGCCTGGTTGAGGAGTTAGGAAGATGCCCTGGCTGGGTTATGGTTCCCACTGGTGAATGCAAGGGCCAGAATGTGGGTGTTGGTCTGAACTGGACATGACTGCAGTGTCCTTTGGCATGGGTGTGGACTGGGACTGGGATGTGCAAGGCTGAGCTAGACTCCAGCACCCATTGGTGCTCATGAGAGCCAGAGTGGGTATAGAATGGGCTAGGCTAGGTTTTGGCTCCCACTGGGCCGTGTGAGAGCTATGTCAGAGTATGGATTAGGTGTGGGTGAACTATAACACCAACAGTAAGAACTGGATTGGGTAAGAGCCAGTTGTGCAAGCCTACTGTCCCTGCCAGGACAGGAGGTGGACTAAGTCAGTCCGGGCCCAAGCACCCAGCAGTGTGTGAGAGATCAGCCACTGGGAGGAGACCCAATAAGGAGCTTGGGGAACTCTTTTGTCAGTGTGCAACCCCTGCAGGTGAGAGCAAGATCCAAGACAAGGAGCATCCCAGAGTAAACCAGGTTACAGTACTTTCCAGGGGTACACGTGGCTCAGGTCTGGGAGCAGGCCAGGCTGCACCAATTCATAACACTCCCTGGCAGATCTGAGAACCAGGATGGGGTGCAGAAGAGGCTGGATCTGGCCACATCACCAGTCAATTCACATTAGAAGTGGGACTGGGGCTGACTGTTCCAGGTCAATGTGAGCTGGAACTGGGGACAGACCAGGCCAGGCCAGGCCAGGTGACAGTACCTGCTGGCCAATGCCGAGGTGAGACAGGCCATGCCAGACTGGGCTGCAGCACCCACAAGTTGATGCAAGATGGAGGGAGGTGTGTGATCCTGGTAGGGGAGTAATGGGGAGTCCCCGGCTGAGCCACTGCTATTGCTGGTGAGCGTGAGAGCCGGGACTGAAGGCAGATCAGGCTGGGAAGGGTTACAACACCTGTTGGCCCAAACGTGAAATGGGTTAGTGGGAAGCTAGTAAGGGCAGGCGGGTTGGGCTCTGCTATAGCATCAGCAGGCAAGTGCTAGAACTAAGAGCAAGTCCTATTCAGCTAGACTGCAGAACTACCTAGAGAGTGCAACATCCGGGGCAGGGAGTGGGTCCACTGAGGAGGCTGTGGGCACCTCTCTGATGGACTACAGCCCCTACTAGCGAGCTACGATGGCTACCATGGTAACCGGAGAAGGGCAGAGTTTGCTTCCAACCAGACCTGGAACAGATGGCAAAATTCTGGTGGGCCCCTCAGGCTGCGAAACCACCATTGCACCAATAAGGGGCACAGACCCATATACCCCCACCAATAAGGGCCGAGGTGACCCCATCTGGGCTTCCGTGTTGAGAGTTTAAAAAGCCCCTTCCCATCTCTTCCATGCTCTTCTTCCTCTGCAGCCCACTCCTTCAGGTGTGTCTTTCTGCTGCACAGGGAAGGGAAGCCCGCGACCGTGGTTCCCTGAAATAAAGGCCATCTAAATTCTTTTCATATATTTGGCCAAGTTATTCCTTCCCTTTTGGTCAGCAGCGAATCTAACAAGCTATAGCTCCCACTAGGACTGGGATGGGCCTGGATGAACAGGCAGTGGTACTGAAGAACCTAGATGTTTTCTGCCTTTTGTAATTCCTGCCTTTATGGCTTGGCTGGGGGCTGTGTGAACTCCAGGCCTGATAGTCTACGTGAAACCCGGCAGGACACCTGGCAGGTCACGTAGGCAGAGGACTCCTCAGGAAGGAAGTACCTGGTGTTTGATAAGATCCACCCCCCTATAGCTTATCGATTTATACATTTTGAAAGTTGCTTGCTTCAAACCCACCAATAGAAGCCTGCTAAATCATGACTGTATAATTAATAGCTGGGCTGTTCAACCGGGGGTGGGGCTGGCTCGGACTGGCTCTCTGCCTCTCTCTCCTCTTTTGCCCTCACTGCGGATCCTGCAGCAGCCTCGGCTGCGGCTGCCCCTCCCCTGCCAAGCCCTGCTGGGCTGGGGGAGGTGGCTGGGAGTCCTAGGCTAACCTGAATAACCACCTTTATGCCTCAGCACTGATTACAGACTTATTTTCTGGGGATATCAAAATAAAGCACAACAGTAGCCACTGGCACAAATGTGGGCTAGAGGGTGGAGTCGGTTGAGTTAGGCTTCAACATCCAATGATGTGTATGAGAGCTGAATGGGATGTTGGACAGGCCAGACCAATGTACTGCACATGCTGGCAGACATGGGCACCAGAGCCGGGGGGGCCAGTCGAGTGAAGGTTACTAGGGGTCGCTCCGGGCTGCAACTCTCTCTGCCATACGTGAGCATATGGTGGGCAGTGCTGGGCTGGGTCACAGCACCCATTAGTTTGCAAAGGAAGGAGGGCAGAACAAATTGATCAACTACCCCCGGTGAAACTTGACAGCAAACTTCTGAGTGAATGGAGACTCTGAGGTGGACTATGTCAACCAATAGACTTTGGAAGGATTTCCTCATCCTTGGGGTGGTGATATGAAGAGCATCTCAGAACTAGCAAAATCACTTGAATGGGACCCTCAGAACATGCTCCACAACGGACCCTGGGATGGCATTGAGTACTGGGATGGCTGGGCATGGTCTCAACCATTGTATCCTCCCCCCACCTTGCCACCAGGAAGAAGATAAAGAAAAGGTGAAAAAATGAAAAAAAATATTGGACCGGCATGTACTGGCTTTCCTGACCAGCGACGGGCATCACCACACCCCAGGGTGGCCATTGCTTCCAGATTATCTCCTGAAACATCTCCCATTGCCATCCTACCCTTTCTCCTCTAGACCATTTTGTCACTTACTTCTTACATGGCTCCCGTCTCCCTCACTGCACCCTCACGGAGTCAATCTTGTTCTTTCACTACTCGGCTCTTCCCTGGCTGAACTTCTCATCAGCTTCCGGCCTGTTGGTCTAGCAGATTTCCGCCCAAGCCTCAGGCCCTCCGGGGAAACCTTCCCACTCAGTATTTTCCATTCAAGCCCACTAGTGTAACACAAGTGGGATTATCACTTTCCACGTGTAGGAAGCCGGAACAATGAGGCCCCACAAAATCTCACCAAGAAGCAAAGGGAGGAGCAACCGCCTCGCCAAGCTCCCCGGTGGCGCCAGACCTGGCCTCCGGGGACAGGGCACGAGCCGATCCGTTGGAAGATGAAGCTCCAGGTTCCAGCGGAGCGCCCAGAGCTCCGCGTGCGCCTCCAAGGACCAGAACTACTATTCCCAGGATGCTCCCGCCTCATCCAGAACTACACTTCCCAGAAAGCTCCGCAGAGCGACCATGGCGTTTGTTCAGAATAGAGGGCAGGGTTAACTGGTATCCTTTCCTTTGGCGGTGGGGACACAGGCAATCCCGGTATTGCTCACTTTCAGGCGTGTCATAATTTGCCAGTTCATGATGTCATTCATAATTACGAGGTGAGGACTGTGCAAGGAGTGAAACGAGGGAATAGCCAGGGTAGCCACTTTAGCGCCTCCCCTTCCTTCGATGGGCTGGTCCACAGCCCCAGGTTTCTCCTACTCACATTGGAAAGTCTCTTGGTCACTAGGGTCCCCAGTGCTTGGGCGCCGTGCCGAGGGACGTGAGGTGTTTTCAGTACAAGTTGAGTTAGGGGCTGTCTGACTGCCGGGCTCCAGGGAAACCACCCCGACGTCCTCAGGCTTCCCTGATCTCTAGCTCCTAAGATTCACTTCTCAAATTCCACTCAATCGCTGTCTCAGGGACTCAGCTCCGACTATGTAGGTTCATGGATTCGGCCCCCTCCTTCCTTCCGGACCCCAGAATCCTTGCCCTTTCTCTAGATTTGGGCCTCATGCTTTGTGACCTCGCGTGCAGAATGCCACGCTTCCAGGGTTCCATTACAGCAGGAAGAGCTCTGTGCTCGGCCCTGACCTGTGCCACTTGATGTGAGATCTGTTGGATTCTAGACAGAAGGAGCGCATCACGAGGGATGGTGCAAGCTCTATCATCGGGGGGGCCTCCTGGAGACACTAGAGTCCAAAAATGTGGAACCCTTGAATGTTCACTGCCTGTCAAGGGAAGACTCAAAATATCTGACATTGAACTCCTTTACAGGACACAATACGGCTCAGATTCAGTCACTGACGTAAAGTGAGCAAATACTTTTCAGATACCTACATAAACAAGCAACAGCTTTTGTAATTCAGCTCTCTTTAAACAATGAGAACGTATTGAGACAGAGACCACAATTATCTCAACAGAAAAAAAATGCCTTAAGATAACGGTACTGAGAAATCACCCTGTAGTTGAACAATTTTAGACAAAAACTGTTCCAAAGGAGAGGCTACGGTTTCGTAAACAGATTGCAAAATAAAAAGCAGGAATATTTTCAAATGTTTACTAACAAATGCATCTCAAAAACCTTGTTGCTTTAACAGAGGAGCAGATAAACAGAGCATTTGATTCTAGAATTATTTGTCATCTGTGGACAATCTATGGAAACACATTTGTTAACCGTGGGGTCAGTAACCGTTAACCGGGAGAGTGGCCCCATAGATGTTGGGGGCGGCGCTCAGTCCATCAGACTTCCCTCATTCGTAGTACAACATTTACTTTCTGCCTTACCGAGAGGAGGGGCGAGGGGTGGGATCACCACGCGCTGAGACTTCTGGCCCCCATTCATTCTGTGGTGGTTTTTCACAGTTGCAGAAAGCAACTTGGTACCTGGGAAAAAGGTCATGGAGACTCTTAAATGTGATCTGGGAGTTGAGCATACTGGCAACCTGTGATCGTGAGGCCACTCAAGGCTAAGTCCCCCTGAGAGAAAGATGTGGGTGGACCAGCCGCGTCCCAGTTTCACAGCTGTCAGTGACTGATTGGCGCGAAGAGCTCTCATCAGCGGTGTACCTCAGGGAGTGTAGCAGTCAGCCAGAAGAATCCGTGGCCTCTTTTTAAAGTTCTCATCGCACCACTAGAGGTCACTAGAGCTCACTATTGCCTATGAAGACCAATTTTGTTAACTTGGCCAATACACTTTCAGAATACTGTACACATTACTTAGAAAAATAAAAATACCTCAGTATAAGGGCTAGATTTAGTAAGTACCCTAATCACGGTGTTGATATTTTCAAACTCTGCAGTAATTCTGGGCCTGTTATGAAGGCTCAGTGTCTAAAACCTCGCCTTGCACATGCCAGGATCCCATGTAGCTGCCAGTTTGTGTCCCAGCTGCTCCACTTCCCATCCAGCTCCCTGCCTGTGGCCTGGGAAAGCAGTCGAGGACGGCCCAAGGCTTTGGGACCCTGCACCCACGTGGGAGACCCGGAAGAGGCTCCTGGCTTTAGATCAGCTCAGCTCCAGCTGTTGTGGCTGCTTGGGTAGTGAACCAGTGGATGAAAAACCTTTCTCTCTGTCTCTCTTTCTCTCTGTAAAATAAACTTAAAGAAAAAAATTTCCCAGTGACTCTAATGTGTAGCAAAATTAGTCATTTTTTTTCTTTATTTTAAATAATTTTATTTTTGATGTTGTTTACATAGCTGACAAGGACACACACACATGAGGACCACTGATTAGGGTGGGAAGGGTCAAGGTATAGGGGAAGGTGGATGAGACAAATGATTCTAATTTTCCTTTTTTTCCCCCCTTTTTTATGTTTCTAGGGGTTGGGGTAGGTGGAGAGAATGAGGTGCCATCCTGCTCCCAGCTGCCAAACCGCATCAGTATCTGGGGGAGGAAGATGTCCACTTGGCCACAAATCCTATGATTTTCCCTGTGGCTGGAGTTTTGAGTCCAGTGGTCCAGTTGGGGAGCCCCAGATCTGACTGTTGCCTGTGCCAGCCAGTACAGGGTCCCGTTTAGTCCATCACTCACATCAGTCTATGCACACACCGCAATAATCATAGTTGCCTAGTCAATTCTGTTCCCAGCCCCATGTCCTATGCAAACCGACCAGTGCTGTGGCTCAGCCCAACCCATCCTACCACAGACTGGGCTGTCACACACACCAGCAGGGACTGCATAGTTGGGAGCCACTTGCAATAACCCCCACCAGGCCCGTTCCCAGCCCCAGTTCCTGCATGTGCCACCATGAGCAGCAGACAGATCTGATCTGTGCCACATCCCAGTCGGGTTCTCATATACACTTATGAGTGCTGCAGCTTAGCTCAGCCCACTCCGCCCCACAGCTTAGCTCAGCCCACTCCACCCCACAGCTTAGCTCAGCCCACTCCGCCCCACAGCTTAGCTCAGCCCACTCCACAGCTTAGCTCAGCCCACTCCACAGCTTAGCTCAGCCCACTCCGCCCCACAGCTTAGCTCAGCCCACTCCGCCCCACAGCTTAGCTCAGCCCACTCCACAGCTTAGCTCAGCCCACTCCGCCCCACAGCTTAGCTCAGCCCACTCCACCCCACAGCTTAGCTCAGCCCACTCCACCCCACAGCTTGGCTCAGCCCACTCCACCCCACAGCTTAGCTCAGCCCACTCCACCCCACAGCTTGGCTCAGCCCACTCCACCCCACAGCTTAGCTCAGCCCACTCCACCCCACAGCTTGGCTCAGCCCACTCCACCCCACAGCTTAGCTCAGCCCACTCCACAGCTTAGCTCAGCCCACTCCGCCCCACAGCTTAGCTCAGCCCACTCCGCCCCACAGCTTAGCTCAGCCCACTCCACCCCACAGCTTGGCTCAGCCCACTCCACAGCTTAGCTCAGCCCACTCCACCCCACAGCTTAGCTCAGCCCACTCCGCCCCACAGCTTAGCTCAGCCCACTCCACCCCACAGCTTGGCTCAGCCCACTCCACCCCACAGCTTAGCTCAGCCCACTCCACAGCTTAGCTCAGCCCACTCCACCCCACAGCTTAGCTCAGCCCACTCCGCCCCACAGCTTAGCTCAGCCCACTCCACCCCACAGTTTAGCTCAGCCCACTCCACTCCACAGCTTAGCTCAGCCCACTCCACTCCACAGCTTAGCTCAGCCCACTCCGCCCCACAGCTTAGCTCAGCCCACTCCACTCCACAGCTTAGCTCAGCCCACTCCACAGCTTAGCTCAGCCCACTCCACCCCACAGCTTAGCTCAGCCCACTCCGCCCCACAGCTTGGCTCAGCCCACTCCACAACTTAGCTCAGCCCACTCCGCCCCACAGCTTAGCTCAGCCCACTCCGCCCCACAGTTTAGCTCAGCCCACTCCGCCCCACAGCTTAGCTCAGCCCACTCCACCAGCCGCGTGTACATTCAGGGATGCTGCCGCTCGTCCAGCCTGGCCCGCCCCCAGCCCTAGCTCTCATGCACACCAGTGGGAGTTGCAGCCCAGCGGATGAGTGCCTATAGTTTTCCCACCAAGTCCATTCCCAGATCTTTCACTTCCCAGGGAGTATCATGGTCCAATCTGACGCAACTTGTACCCTGGAGCCAGCACTTGCCAGGTAGCACTTATCCTGGGTCTGGCATATGCTAGTAAATGCAAAACCTAGCTCACATGCAGGCCTGCCCAGCCTGGTTTGCCCCCAGACCCAGCTCATGCTGGGAGGTGATTCAGCCCTTCCCAGCCCAGCCAGCTCCCAGTCCCAGCCCTAATGATGAACTTGGTAGATGTTTCATTTCAACCTAACCACGCCTACACCCTGTCCTGACTCTAGCACCTGCCAGCAGGTGTTGCAGACTAATCCAGCCTACCTCGCCCCCAAACTTGAATCACATGCATGTCAATGGGTACTGTAGTCCAGCCTGGCCTGGACTGTGCCCAGCCTCATTTTTTGTGCTTACCAGTCTGGGCTGTGTCTTAACAGGGGAGTTCCCGAGCTCCTCTATTAGATCAGCTCCCAGTCACACACACACCACACAGGTGGGAGTTTGGCTCAGCCTAACGTGGTCCACCTCCAGTCCTGACATTGACCAGCAAGGACTATGGCCTTGCCAGACCAGCCCATGCCATTTCCAGCTCTCACAGGTGGGTGCTACAGCCCAGTCTTGCCTGATTCACCCCCAGACCTGGCTCTCATGTGGATCAGTGTGTGCTGTGATGTAGCTCAGCCTGTCCCATACCCACTCTGGTTCTTGTGAGTGCCAGTGGATTTGGAGCCCAGCCCAGTTTGGCACACCCCCAAACCCAGCCCACACATATGCTGAGGGATGCTACAGCCATGTTCAGCCCAGTTTGTCATACCCATCCAAGGCTCTTGTGCTCGCCAGTGGGAGCTCAACTCAGCCAGTGCATCCCCTTAGCTCCCCTACCAGACCCGCTGCTAGACCCAGATCTTCAATGTACGGATGTTACAGCCTGGTCTGGCCCACCCACCCCAGCTTCTCACCATTGGGTACTGCAGCCTAGCCCTGCCCAGCCTGCCCGCATCCCTGGCTCTCATGCAAACCGATGTATGTGATAGCCTAGCTTGGCATGGCCTGCACCCTGTTCAAGTTCCTGTGCATGCCAGTGTTCTGTAGTTTGGCCTGACCTGGCCCAGTCTGCCCCTGGAACCAGCCCACAGACCTGCCAACAAGTGGAGCAGTCCTGCCTGGCCTGAGCAACACCCAGCCCTGACTCTCATGCTTGTAGCCTAGCAGAGGAGTTCTCCAAATTCCCCCATGGGGCCCACTCCCAGACCTGGATCTTACCCGTGACAGCGGGGCCAGGCCTTTACCTGGCATAGCCCACCCCCTGAATCTCAACCTCTGTGTGTGCTGGTAGGTGGGTGCACGTGTGGGTGCTGCAGCCTGGGCCAGGCCAGTCTTGTCCCAACCTCCATTCTCATAAGCATCAGTGAGTTCCATGGTCATACCCAGCTCAGACTATCACCAGCCCCAGCTCTCAAGCAAACCAGCAGGTATTGTATTCCCGTAGAAGTGAACTCACATATCCCCTGAATCCAATCCAATCTCTAGCAACCTGCTTTCTGTTGTGAAACTGTTTCAGAAAGTGGGCGGTGGGAGGTGCGGTGGGAGGGTGGAGCTGTGAGCAGGAGTTTCTTGCTGAGAGGTCAGGGCAAGGCCATACACTGGGCAGCCGTAGGAGCAATAGATGAGAACCAGGGAGTTGCCCTTGGCATTCTTTTAGACCCTGGGGCTCAACCTTTTTGTTCAGTGCCTACAGTACCCACACCCACAGGCTCTTTAATTCAGCAAGTGTCTTCCTGCCAAGCGCGTTCAGGGCGTCGCCTTTTTGAACTAAGCCGTTCTAGAGTCTACAGGATTTCTGAACAACGCTGGTGTGTGTTTCGTCCCGGGTTGTGCCATTCCCTGTTTGTGGAGTCCCCAGCTCCGGAATCTCCAGGTTGCTGTGGGAACAAGGGTCACGCTCCTGAAATGAAAACAAGATGGTCCAAAAGAGCGGGGCGATTCCGGTCGTTACAGCGCACTCCAGAACCTGGTCATCAGCAGCAGCAACGTGGGAAGGACAGCGGACCCCACAGGAGACAAATGCCCAGCGCGGACCCGAGCCGAGCACCGACCCCCAGAGACCTGCCCAGGGGCGGGACCTCGCGCTCCGCCCTCACCCGGCCTCGCTGCGGCCTCTTTAAGAAGCGGAGCCCGAGGGCCCTCACATGACTCGGCGCGGCCCGCTGGCTCCCGGAAGCGGCCCTGCCTCGGGTGGCCGGCTCGGGGGCTCTGGATGACCGCGGGCCGGGCACACCGGGGCAGACCGGGCCAGCCCGCAGCCGGCGCCGGGATGGTGCAGCTGTACAATCTGCACCCGTTCGGGTCGCAGCAGGTGGTGCCCTGCAAGCTGGAGCCGGAGCGCTTCTGCGGCGGGGGTCGCGATGCGCTCTTCGTGGCGGCGGGCTGCAAGGTGGAGGCGTTCGCGGTGGCCGGCCAGGAGCTGTGCCAGCCGCGGTGCGTCTTCTCGACGCTCGGCCGGGTGCTGCGCCTGGCCTACAGCGAGCCAGGTGAGTCGCAGCGGGCCCCCGGGGGGCATCTCCCAAGTGCGGCGGCTCTGAGTGAAGAGACCTGGGGCTTCCTGGAACTGGTGGTGCTTGGGACCAAAGGTGTCCGAGCTGTGCGGTTGTCGTGGCAACCGCAAAAGTGGGGTTACTTCTGAGGGGCGGGGCGGGGGTGGCGGGGACACTTGACTGCTGCCTTGCCTCTTGTGTTCTGATTGCGCCCCGTGCACCCCACGTGCCCACACCCTTTACTGCAGAAATTTTCAGACCCGTGGGAAAGTGGGAGCAGGGAGAATAATACCGGAAGCCTCGAGGTGCGCCCACTTCAGGAGTTACCCCAGCTCAGACCTTTAACAGCTTTCCCTCTCCTGGCTGTTCTTTGGAAAGCCCACATTTGTATGCTGATGTTGAAATGCGTGGGAGTTGATCTTGATCCTTCTTGCCCTCGTCCTCCCCGCCTGAGACGGCTCTAGACCCACCCACCCACGGTTAACACATTTCCATCCGAAATGTGGAGCAAAACCAAAGGAATGCTGTGTGAGTGTTTCCCTGCTTCAGCGGAATCTAGCATTTCACAGCCGACGCTCTTTCAGATTCCCTCCTAGGATTCTCCTAGCCACCTGTCAGCTGTGGTCCTTCCCTTCCCAGGGGGGTGTGGAGCGCAGTGCCGATGGTGGAGCGCGGCCCTGGCTGTGCTGGTGCTGGCCGTGCTGGAGAGGGGCAGCTGCAGCATCGGATGGGTCTCCATCATCCCTGTTGGGCAGCTGCTGCCCTGGGAATCCTTTGAATCTGTTGATTGGGTTCAAAGTAAGTTGATTCATTAAATCAGTGATGTCTAGACATCACACTTTTGTGGGTATGGTAAAAAACTGTGGGGTTACCACACATAACATTTGATTTTTTGATTTGGTGAAGATGTGTGTGTGTAAGATGTATATTTTAAAAATGAAAAGCCGTACTTGTGCTTATGGTCATTATTTTAATAAAATAAAAACTGCCTCTCAGCAAACACTCAGCTTTCGGACCAGTTTGATACACTGTCCATGTTTTTCCCTTTTTGACTGATTACATTAACGGGTGTTTGAAAATCACTCATAAGCTCTGTGATTTCCCTTGGCTTGGGTATTTCTTCTGAAATCTATTTCTGTCGAGTCTTGGCCAATGTTGGTGGTTTTCTCCAATACTGCCCCCCTTTGGGGCTTGGGAGTTTTCGCTTGTACAGGTTCTGTCATGTGGCACACTGAGCAGTTTCAACTTCAGCATTTGTGTAAGTGGCGGGTTCAGGGACAAGGTGGCATGCCTGCATTCTTCCAAATGGTCACTTACCCTGCAAGCCGAAGCGGCAGGTAGGATGTGAAACTTCTAGTCTTCCTGCTAGCTTGAGTGGTGGTTTCTCTCTGATCTTTGGTCACTATAAACGCATGAGAATTACCCAGGGAGCTTAAAAGCATACAGTTGCCCAGGCCACCCCTCCAAGGTGGGGGTTTGCTTCTCTGGGGTGGGATCAGCGTTGGGGTGAGTCTGATGTGCAAGCAGAAGCAAGGATCACTGACTCTGAGCCCCGCTGGCTATGGGAGCGTAAGTCGTGAGTTGTATGACAAACTCGTGAGTGAGGCTTTGAAGAACAAAGATGTTTTTATAGTGTAATTGGCTGCTTAAAGCAAAACCAGGAACCCTATGGGCTGGAATTAGCGTCATGGGCCTTATAGCAGAAGGGTAACTCTTAGTGCACAGCTTCAATTTCCACCCTGGGCACAGCTCCTGCTGATTTCCCCATAACTGGGTGTGAGTCAGGCTGCCCGCTGGCTCTTGCAGACTTCAGATGACTTTGTCTTCCTCTCCTCAGCTTTCCGCTGATCACAGCAGCTGGGACGGGGGCAGAGGGGAGTTCCTTCCCTCACTGCCCCCTGGCATCCTCTGTGGCAAAGCTGTGCACGTCGGAACCACAGAGGATCTTAGAACAGACACTGGTGTGTATTGTAAATGCTTTTCGATCTCACCCAAGCAGAAATCGCTTCAAAGTTTATTTTTAAAAATCTCTAAATTAGCTTCAGGCCATTCTCCTTTTATAGAGTTTGGGGGCATTGAAGAGGAAATGGGTAACAATTTTGAATAGCATCATCAGTAAGGGAAACCTAATGTAGGTTTTATATGTGAAGGGAAAAGCCAGAAGAGTGACAACACACTCGTACCACTGGGCCAACAGACTTGAAAACAGTGCAAGCAGTAAACTTGATGTTGTCTATATTTTAAAAAGATTTATTTATTTATTTGAAGTCAGAGGAATTGATCTTTCCTCCTATGGTTTACTTCCCGAATAGCTGCAACAGCCAGGGCTGGGTCAGGGCCAAGAAGTAGGTCACACCCAAGGATCTCCCGCACGGGTAGGAGGCAGCCAGACACTTGGGCCGTCTTCTGCTGCTCTTCCCAGGGCATTAGCAGGGAGCTGGATCAGAAGTGGAGCAGCTGGAACTCAACTGGCTCCCGAATGGAATGCCAGCACTGCAGATGATAGCTTGGCCCGCTGTGCTGCAAGGCAGGCCCTACCTTGTGTTTCTTTCGCCAAAATAAAAAGAAAATTTGACTGCATCTTTGGAACAAAATGAACTCTTATGGCACCTGTAAGATAGCTTGAGTTTTTGGGGGTTCTACCAAGGTCTGCAGAGGAAGAGCAGGTGCAGGCTTCATTCCGTGGCATCCGAGGAACAGGCGACGGGGAAAAGCTTGCCTCTTTTTGCCACCTGCATCGTGGTGGAGGAGAGCAGAGGAGCCCTGGGGAGCCTCGTGGGTGTCTGCAGAAAGCAGATAGAATGGCACGCTTGCCGCATGTGGATGTGAAAAGTCACTGTAAGAGCAGCAGGCCAGCGGCAGCTCGTTGGCCGGAGGCTGACGGACTGGGGCACTGGGGCAGTAAGTTTCTACATTTGGAATAGCTGAAGTTATTGCCACAACATGTCCCACTTCCTTGCCCATAAAGACAAGAAATTTAAATAAAACGCTGCCAAAACAACAGACCCTGTGGGAGTGTATTAATGTAATTTAAGGCCATGGTAGAAGGTATAAACAAGGTAGGAGAACAGAACAACCGAGAAACAGATAGTACTGATTACAGAAGAATTTTATGGTGGGCCTGGCGCAACTGCATAGTGGCTTAAGTCCTCACCTTGCATGCACCAGGATCCTCTATGGACACTGGTTCATGTCCTGGCTGCTCCACTTCCCATCCAGCTCCCTGCTTGGAGCCGAGGAAAGCAGTTGAGGTCGGTCCAAGGCCTTGGGATCCTGCATCCACATAGGAAACCCAGAAGAAGCTCCTGGCTTCTGGCTTCATATCAGCTCAGCTCTGACTGTTGCGGCCACTTGGGGAGTGAATCATCGGACTGAAGATCTTTTTCTCTGTCTCCCCTTTTCTCTGTAAGTCTGACTTTCCAACAATAAAACAAATCCTTTTTTAAAAAAAAAAATAATTTTATGGCAAAACATGTCAAAGCAAAGTCAAACAGCTTTATTCTTGTCCAACTTTTGGTTAACATTCGTTTAATCCAGAAAGTTTTGATTCCTTAATGCTAACAACACATCAGCACCTTGATTAAAAAATGGACTATTTGCAGAAGAAAAACTATTTTTGATAAACATTGGAAAAGATGATCAGTATATTTTTTTATTTCATTTTATGACAGTTTCATAGGCTCTGGGATTCCCCCATCCCGTGGTGGATTCCTCCACATTGTTGCAGTAGTACAGTTCAAATCCCGTCATGATTCCTTCATTGTGAGCATGCACCGTGCAGAGTCCAGCCTCTTCCTGTCCAGTAAGTTCGACAGTTTCCTAGGATGATCAGCTTTGTACGTGGTCCAGGGACTGTTTGCCATCGCCTGGAGGGAGCGTTTGTGAGGACGTGCGAGAAAGAGCCACATGCTGCCGGCCGTGTGCGCTTCTGTTCCTGCATGAGAGCAATTTGGCAGCTTCTGTCATGTTTACTCTTTTACTATTATTTTAAAGATTTTTCATTTTTATTACAAAGTCAGATATACAGAGAAGAGGAGAGACAGAGAGGAAGATCTTCTGTCCGATGATTCACTCCCCAAGTGAGCACAACTGCTGGTGCTGCACTGATCTGAAGCCAGGAACCAGGAACCTCTTCCAGGTCTCTCACGCGGGTCAGGGTCCCAAAGCTTTGGGCCGTCCTCGACTGCTTTCCCAGGCCACAATCAGGGAGCTGGAAGGGAAGCCGGGCCGCCGGGATTAGAACTGGCGCCCATATGGGATCCCGGGGCGTTTAAGGCGAGGACTTAAGCTGCTAGGCCACGCCGCCGGGCCCGCTTTTACTATTTTTTTAAGATTTTGTTTTTATTGGAAAGGCAGATATACAGAGAGGAGGATAGACAGAGGAAGATCTTCTGTCTGCTGATTCACTCCCCAAGTGGCTGCAATGGCTGGAGCTGAGCCAATCTGAAGCCAGGAGCCAGGAGCTTCTTCCAGGTCTCCCGCATGGGTGTAGGGTCTCAAGGCTTTGGGCCATCCTCGACTGCTTTTCCAGGCTCCAAACAGGGAGCTGGATGGGAAGCAGGGCTGCGGGGATTAGAACTGGCGCCCACATGGGATACAGGTACGTTCAAGGCAAGACCATTAGCCACTATGCAGTTGCGCTGGGCCCTTCTCTGGCGTTTAAAATGCACCTGCTGGGGGGTAGCTATTTGGTATGGTGGTGAAGATGCCTCTTAGAACAACCACATGCCGTATCTGAGTGATGAGACCAAGTCCTGCATCCACTGTGAATTCCTGCTCCCTGCTCGTCTGTGGCATGAGCAACAGCAGGGGATGGCTATGATACTTGGGTCCCTGTCACTCGCAGGGGGACCTTCTGAAGTCCTGGTTCTTGGCTTAAGCCTCGCCAGCCACAGCTGTTGTGATCTGGGATGTGAACTAGCTTCTGGACGGTCTCTCTGTTTGCCTTTTAAAGAAGTGAAAAAATAGAACCAAACACACATTGATGCCAGTGTTCTCAGCTTTGTATGCATCAAAATAAACTCTTGACTAAGCGCATGTACAGGCATAGGACTGGTCACCACTCTGTAGCAAATGGCCGAAGGCTGGAAGTAGTTGTATGTGTGCATCCCCGGGGATTTGCAGAGCGCAGGTGTATACAGCGGATTCGCAGATATTGGAAAAGACAGGTAATTACGTGCCGACTTGGAGGGAAAGATTTGTTGGTAATTTCCTGAAGCTGCAGGCCTGTAAGCATGTAGTGTGTTTCTGTTTTGGTTAGTAAGATAAAGAGAATACCACTCTACCACTCTTACCTACATTTGCCACTTGTGTGACAGCCGTGTTGAAGGCCCTTCCTTGGCCTCAGGGAAAGGACTGCAGGCCGATGGTTGCACTTTAATTTTGCACCTCTTTACTGCTTTGCTCTTTGAACTTCTCGCAACAAATGCGTGCTTTTGATGTTTTTTCAGAGCTTCACTTGTGGAAAGGATAGAGGTTAAAGTGCAAATTGAGGGCCCAGCGTTAGCCTAGTGGCTAAAGTCCTCTTCTTGCATGAGCTGGGATCCCATAGGGGTGCTGATCTGTGTCCTAGCTGCCCCACTTCCCAACTAGCTCCCTGCTTGTGGACTAGGAAGTCAGTTGAGGACGGCCCAAAGCCTTAGGACCCTGCATGAAGGACCTGGAAGAGGCTCCTGGCTGCTGGCTTTGGATGGATGCAGCTCCAGCCCTTGCCACTTGGGGAGTGAATCAGCAGATGGAAGATCTGTCTCTCCTCCCCTCTGTATATCTGACTTTCCAATAAAAATAAATAAATCTTTTGAAAAAAAAAAAGTGAAAATTGAGACACTGTACTACCATGTCAGTAGAATTTTATTAGGCCTCTAGATTTCTAACAATAAAAATAAGGAATAAGATATAGAATTTCCATGCATTGATATGAATAGCTGATAGGTTAAGACCACAAAATGGGAAGAACTTTATTTCAGAACCTCAATGCTTCATGTCAGTTAAAAATGTGGCCCATCAAGGTGGCCTAGAGGCTGGGGTCCTCGCCTTGCATGTGCCTGCAGCCCATATGGGCACTGGTTCTGGTCCTGGCAGCCCTGCTTCCCATCTAGCTCTCTGCTTGTGGCCTGGGACAGAAGTCGAGGTCGGCCCAGGGTCTTGGGACCTGCACCCGTGTGGGAGACCCGGGTAGGGGGATGGTCCTGGCTCCTTGCTTCAGATCGGCTTGGCTCTGGCTGTTACAGCCGCTTGGGGAGTGAATTAACAGACAGAAGATCTTTCTCTCTGTCTCTCCTTCTCTCTGTATATCTGACTTTCCAATAAAAATAGAAAAAAAAAAAAAAACCTTCCCCCAAAATGCACCTAAGATTTCAATGTTTTAGATTTTTATTCTATTCAGCCTCGAATGCAGCCTGTGTATTCGGATTCATAAGTGGTCCTGCTTTCATTGCAAATTCCAATTACAATCTTCCTTCCCCCTCAGGTGACTATTTGGTAACCATTGAAGAGAAGAACAAAGAGACGTTTCTGCGTGCTTATATCAACTGGAGGAGTAAGAGGACGGAAAACTCTCGAGTGTGCATCCGAATGGTGGGGCACCACGTGGAGGTGCCCTTCCTGGAGACCTTGCGAGACCAGATGTCCATAGTGGAGATGCCGCTCTCGGAAGCTCCCTTGTGCATTTCCTGTTGCCCCGTCAAAGGGGACCTTCTTGTTGGCTGCACAAATAAATTAGTCTTATTTAGTTTGAAGCATCAGACCATTAATGAGGAATTCTCGATGTTGGACTTTGAGCGTTCCTTAATTGTGCACATAGATAGGATGTGTCCTGTTGAAATTTCTTTCTGTGTTGGATATGTTGCTGTCATGTCAGACTTAGAAGTCCTAATCCTAAAACTGGAGCCAGACCCCAAAACTGGAGAGAGAGCTAACCACCATGCGGAGGGGACCAAGAGTCCAGTGGAGCAGACTGAACAAGGTAAATATAAACTTAACTTCTTACAAATGACCTTCACTGAGAGCTCTAGTGTGGACGGTGTCCCGACGCCTTATTTATGTGTTTAGCTATTCCTGTTCCATGTGGGTTAATGAGCTTGCCCTTCATATCTTATTTTGAAGCCTATAAGTTTGTGTCTACGTATATTTCTCAGTAGCAGTTATGAATCAGTCACTGTCAGGAGAGGAGCTGTTATTATTTGTTCTCACACTTTCCAGTGGGAGGATCTTGTGTTAGTGATACCGTCTGTGAATTTCAATTTCCTTGCATGTGGATGGGAGCTATCTTTCCTGTTGTACTTTAGCAATTGTGGTAGATAAATGTTCATGTGCTAAGAAACCCACAGTACCTTATAAATGTATATAATAAGTATATATGTATACATAAATAAAAGTACTGCAATTGTATTTCACCCCTGGGAGAACATTGGGAAATCTTCCTTCAAGCAAATGGTAGTTTTACATTTGTTAAACTCTGGAAATTTTTCAAGGTATCAAGGACGACACAGCTCAGCTCGAGTCAGATGACTTTGTCGTGTGCCAGAAGCCCATGGAGCTGCTTGGTGAAAAAAGTGAACAGTCGGGGATATCTGTCACACTGGAGTCCACAGGATTATCTGAGGACAAAGTGAAATATTCCCACGTTCAGCATCTGTTTTATAGGTATCAGAAAGCTTTGTATCCACCAGTATTTGACATAGATGAGCCTACGGTACGTGGACATCACATCTGTCCTTCTCCTTTTTAAACCTACAGACGTTTTGCTCCTGATATTTCCCTCTGTGCCTTTTCTGACGACATTAAGTTGCATTCCCTTCAGTTGCTCCCGGTTTACCGAACAGGTGAGTGTGGCGGGCCGCCGCGCAGGCGCTGGGGAGGCTCGGGGCTGGGAAGGAGGACCAGCGTGGATCGCGGCTCTGCTTCTTCCACGGTGTCTCCTCCGTGTTTCTGAGCAGATCTCATAGTGAGCCTCAGAAGCCCCAAAAGAGAAGTGCTGTTGTCCAGGAGAAGTAAAACCTCGGAGAGCATGTGACAAACAAAACCGATTTCCCTTTCTGAAATGGTCTCCGGGCCCAGAAAGGAAAACCTGAGTCCAGGGAGGGCGGAAGCTTACGCTCAGTGCTGGCTGGTTAGTTGACGGCCTTGTGAGCCAGGCGGGACGCGTGCTTGGAGTGGAGGTTCATCCGGAGCAGTGATCCACACCGCTGCTGCACGTGCTTATGTGATTGCTTTAAAAACAGTAGTGCCGAGGTTCTGCGTGCTGGAGACTGGGACGTCGCTGGTCCCTGGTGGGGCCTGAGCACACGCATTTACTTTAAAGCTCCATCGGAGTCTAATTGGGGACTAAAACTGAAAATGACCAATCACACGCAGGTCTGTCCTGTTGAACAATTTTCGATATCTTCTAGAAGAAGAGACTTTTTAAAACATTTATTTGTTTGACAAAGTTACATACACAGAGACGGAGAGACAGAAAGCTTCCATCCACTGGTTCATCAAGCAGATGGCCACAATAGCCAGCACTGGGTCATGCGGAAGCCAGGAGCCAGAAGCTTCCTCTGGGTCTCCCATGTGGGTGTAGAGGCCCAAGGACTTGGGCCATCCTCACTCCTTTTCCTAGACCATTAACTGAGAGCTGATTGGGAAGTGGAACACCTGGGACACAAATTGACACCCATAGAGGACCCCGGGCAATCATATAAATATTAAGTATAAATACTATTTTGATTAGTTGTTTTAATTGCTTTTATCATTTCAGTAAGAATTTATTGATTACCTATTGTGCTGAGCATTGCACTGAATACTAGGGAGCCAACAGTGAGCAGAAGTTGATTGGCAAAGTCCTTGCACTTGTAGAGCTAAATGTCTGAATGACGGAAGGCAGTCAGGACCTGAATAATAGCCGAGACACACTTATGCATTGAGACGAATGCTGTGTGAGAGTCAATAACACAACAGGGAAAGCTTATTCTGGAGTCAGAGTAAGCTTTCTAAGGAAGAGGATATGAAGGGGGTATGGGGTTGGCTTGGGGTTAGGAGTTGGTGGAGGGGAAGCAAAGAGGTGGAGGAAATAGCAAAACCGCTGTGGTGAGGGGAAACATGTCATGTTTGAGGAACTGAGAAAAGCAAGGCCAGGTGTCAGAGAGCAAGGAGGGGATGTCAGCAAAGTTAGATGGCCGATAGGACCAGCAGCCATGCGAGGAGCACCAGCTCTTCATCTGGTAAACCACTCATTGCACTTGGAATCAAGTTCTCAGACCCATTCCCAGGGTCTACATAGCCTTAACCCTGAGCTCATTCCAGTTTATTCTTTCCCATCCCTAGTGGCCTTCCTCTCTTTCTCAGATAAGCCAAATGTACTTTGAAAGTACGTTAGTGTGTGATACATTATTTGCCTTTTGTAGGCTTAGAATACGCTTCCCTCGCATCTCGCCTGACTTGTGCATTTAGGTGATTTAGTTCACAGCTCAAATGTACCGTCAGGTGGGGGCTGTGGCACACATCCGTGTCCCAAATCAGAGTGCCAGGTTCAAGTTTGGCTACTCCATACCTCCAGTGTAAGTTCCTCCTGAGGCACCTGGGAGGCAGCAAGTGATGGACCAAGTTCTTGGGTTCCTGCTAGCCACATGGGAGACCTGGATGGAATTCCTGATGTCCTTCTGGAACTTGCTGACATACCTTGACTGTTAATAAAGGTATCTGGGGAGTCAACTGGTGGATGGAAGATCTCTCTCTCTCTCTTTCTGCCTTTCCAAGAAATAAACAAATATTTTTAAAAGTAACCTCACTTGGATCTAGTGGCTAACGTCCTCACATTGCAAGCACTGGGATCCCATAGGGGCTCTGATCTGTGTCCCAGCTGCCCCACTTCCCATCCAAATCCCTGCTTGTGGACTAGGAAGTCAGTTGAGAACAGCCCAAAGCCTTAGGACCCTGCACCCATGCGAGAGACCTGGAAGAAGCTCTGGCTCCTGACTTAAGATTGGCTCAGCTCCAGCCTTTGTGGCCACTTGGGGAATGAACCAGCAGATGAAGATTTTTCTGTCTCTCCTTCTGTGTAAATCTGCCTTTTCATTAAAATAAATAAATCTTAAAAAAATAAAGTAGCATCACCCAAGAGGGCTTTCTTGTTCTCAAGTGTAAAATTTCACTTATCAACACACTCTATGGTTCACGTATTTATTTTAGTCCCCATCACTAGAACAAAAGCTCCATAAAAGTAGTTAGCTTGTCCTGTGTGCTGTTGCTGTTTCCCAAGAGCCACACCCTGGGTAGGTGCCTGAATACTGAATACACCAATGAAGAGATGGGAGCTGTGTTACAGATGAGCAGAAGTTTTAGAACATGTATTTTTCATTCAGTTTTGCATGAGAGAAGCACATATGCAGGGAGTAAGGTTGTCATGTGTGTTTGGGGATTAGCAAGCAATTGTGTTTGGCTGGAGCACAGGTGTGTGCAGGGGAATATGAGAAAGAAAAACCCAGACATTTGGCTTTGGCTCAGTGGTGGAAAGCATGGATTTAGACTTCTGATACTAATGAGTATCCTTGAAAAAGGTCAATTAGAGGAGTACTTTTTACTGATTTTATTATTTTTAGAAAGATTTATTTTACTTGAAAGTTGTAATTATGGACAGAGAGGGAGAGATGGAGAGAGAGTTCCTCCATCTGCTGATTCACTCCTGAAATGGCCGCCATGGCCAGAGCCGTGCCAGTTTGAAGTGAGGATCTAGGAGCTTTCTTCAGGTCTCCAATACGGGTATAAGGTCCCAAGGCTTTGGGCCGTCCTCCGCTGCCCTCCCAGGCCACTGTTGGGGAGCTGGATAAGAAATGGAGCAGGGGGGACATGAACTGGCACTCATTAGGATGCTAGTGCCACAGGTGGAGAATCAGTCCACTGCACCACTGGACTAGCCCTCAATTTGATTATTTTCTTACATTTTTCTAAGGGGGAGTTACAGAGAAAGAGGGAAAGACAGAGATCCGTTGGCCCACTTTCCTGCCGTTTGGGCCTGTATGATGCCAAAGCTGGGAGCCTGGAGGTTTTTCCTATTCTGTGTGGCTTAGGTCATCTTTAAACGCTTTCCCAGGTGCGTTAGCAGGGAGCTGGATTGGAAATGGAGGACCCAGGGGTGGACTCAGGTCCTTTTTTTTTAAAAAATTTTTTAAAGATATTTTATCTGAAAGGTAGAATTATAAAAAGAGAAAGAGAGACAGAATTGCTCATGATCATTCCCAATCATATGAGGCTATTTTGGTGCAAATCTCAGAGTTTATACTATTTCATCTACAACTAGTTTAACATGTATTTCTAAAAAAAGAAAGGTTGTTTTATCTAAACCAAAAATACCTTTTACATTTTAAAAAATTTTCCTTGATCTTATCAGATGTCTAGTCAGTATCCAGATTTCACTGTCTAAATTTTTTTTTTTTTTTTGCAATTCATTTGTTTAACTCACATTTTAAAGAAGTTCATTTACTGTAACTGGTTGCTGTGTCTTTTGAGTTTCTTAATCTGCAAGGTTCTTTAAAAACTTCATGGAACTGTAGAAGAAACATTTATTTTGGTACACAAAAGTTTTGAACTGGGCCTAGCACAGTAGCCTTGTGGCTAAAGTCCTGGCATTGCATGTGCTGGGATCCCATATGGACGCTGGTTCTAATCCTGGTTTCTCCACTTCCCATCCAGCTCCCTGCCTGTGCTTTAGGAAGGCAGACGAGCACGGCCCAAGGCCTTGAGACCCTACACCCGTGTAGGAGACCTGGAAGACGCTCCTGGCTCCTGGCTTTGGATCAGCTCAGTTTCAGCTGTTGCAGCTGGTTGGGGAGTAAACCAGTGGATGAAAGATCTTTGTGTCTCTCTTTCTCTCTGTAAATCTGATTTTCCCATAGAAATAAGTCTTTAAAAATTGTTTTTGAACTCTTTGCATAGTTTTTGTCCATTTTTCCATAGACCTTCTGAAGCCTCCTCAAGTAGCTTCTCCCTTCTTCTTTTTTCTGTTTTCCTTGGAGTTTATTTGACAAAAAATTGGTTTCTTATTGGCATGCTCCTGTATTTACTGTACTTCCTGAGAGCTGGTACTTAGCTGTAACTCCCTTCTGACCTGTATGGTAGCCTAGCTGTAACCTGTTATTGAACACTTTAAATAAGACTTGCGTATCTCAGTGTAGACATTCTGTAAAAATCTAATACACATTGGATTTCAGAAGACTTAGTAAAAACATACAGAATATTCATTCATTATTTTTTTTTTTTTTGCTTGTTGGTAATGTTTTGGATCTGTTGAGCTAAACAGTTTTAGAGTTTAGCTATTTATTTTTTTTTAAAGATTTGTTTATTTTTATTGGAAAAGCAGATTTACAGAGAGAAGGAAAGACAGGGAGAAAGATCTTCCATCTGCTGGTTCACTCCCCAAGGGGCAGCAACAGCCAGAGCTGAGCTGATCCAGAGTCAGGAGCCAGGAGCTTCTTCCGGGTCTCTTATTCAGGTGCAGGTTCCAAGGCTTTGGGCAGTCCACTACTGCTTTCCCAAACCACAAGCAGGGAGCTGGATGGGAACTGGAGCAGCTGGGATTATGAACTGGAGCCCCTGTGGGATCCCAGTGCTTCCAAGGCGATGAGTTTAGGTACTAGGCTACTGTGCCAGGCCCAAGCTGTCTTATTTTTTAAGTGAGATTACTAGAAAACTTTATAGATATAGCTCTCATTATATTTACGATGACAGTGCTGGTCTAGAGTTGGAGTTAGGTATTTTCTGTTAATTTTGAATACCCGTAAATACATTGAGCTCTGTTGGGAAGCATGTGGATCTGGGTGACCCTTTTGGGGACGTTAACAGCCACTTACGATTGTTAACTAGATCTGTTAAGTTTCAGGGCTTGCAAATCGGTGCTATTCTAATCACATCACTCCTCTGGTACTGATACTGTTCTGTAAAAAGTAACTTCCCTTTAGCAACTCTGCTTACCCCCCCCCCCCCACGCAGTCTGATGCACTCCCCTTGAGGTACCGCTTTGCTCATAGCCATTCCTACGATTTTTGCGTGCAGGTTCTCTTACATCAGATGGAAAAACCTCGTCTCAGGAAAAGGAGTTGCTGAGTCTCTTCTGCTTCTTCTCGCTACCTCACGCGGGCTACCTCTACATGATTGTCAAGTCTGTTGAGTTGATGTCCATCTACCAGTACCCGGAGAGGGCTCAGCAGGCCGTGCTCACACCGCAGTTCCTGCACGTCATCACAAGGTACCGTGACAGAGTCACCCGTCGGCCTTGCCTTTGAGTCAGTTTTTACGTGTCCCCTGAGCAGACAGATGGTCCTAACTCCCTGGGTCACAGCTGTCCTTTGTCACTCTGTCTTTTGGTGCCCATCGCTGCCTTCGCGGTGACCTAGGGGATGTGAGACTCTGGTGTTGTCTTTGTTCTGTTTTATTACACCGAGAGGGGATCCTTGTGAGAAAGTCCGATTCCTTCTAAAAGAAGGTTTTCTTAAGGAATTCCAATGAAACGTTACTGGTGCCGATCGGGACATCTCTTTAGATCTCTTTAGGTTTCCTCAACATTTTCTTTTTTTCTCACTGTCTTATTTCAGTATGAATTGAGCGATTTCATAATTGTACAGAAACAGTGCTTTGACTGGCTGGTAAACTGATCTGATTCCATCTCTCCACTCTTCTCCCCTCCCCTGCATTAGCACAGATGGGAAAACATTCACCGGGAGCTTTTATGATAACCAAAGTCGTGTGGCTGCTTAGCAACATGTGTCTTCTGGCGTATAGACTGAGATCTGAAGTGCAGTTGATCTCGTTTTCTTTCATCTCACCAATGCGTCTAGTTTGATTTCCTGTTTTCTGAGCCTAGACCCTCTGATCAGGCAGCTGTGACCAAGGCTCACCATCTGCTTTCTCCCACGCGAATGTAAGAGGAGACTGTTGATTACCAGCAAAGACACAGACTCTGTGAGATTGTGGAGCCAGTGTGGTGGCACCAAGGGCTGAGCCACCACTTCCTTACTCCGTAATAGAATGCCACATCGCATCTTGGCGGAGCCTTGCATCTGCTGTAGTGTGTCTCTGTTAGCTTTGCTGTCGTTCTTTCCTCTTTTTTTTTTTTTTTAAATTTCAAAGATTTCAGCCTTCCACATTCTGATTCAGTTTTAAGAAACATTCACAACTCCTGGGTTAACTATACTGGTTCTTAATGCCAGTAGTGGATTGTTGACTTAGATAGCAGCCCATGACAACCAGGTGTCCCTTGTTCCCTTGTGTCCTCCTGTGCAGAGCAGCCCAGGAATGACAAGACGGGAGTGTGAGGACCCGGGAGCCTTTTCTGTCACAGTCCCTGCTGTCCAGAGGGGCCTTGGATCGCGCCAGAGCCTCCCGCTCTGTTCCCATCCTAAACCAGCTGCTGGGTTAGGTGTGTCTGGAAATTCTTTCAGACGCTCTCTCATTTTCAGTTCTCTCACTGATTTGTGTCTCCTAATTGAGATGTGCTTCTCCACATAATCCAGGCAGAATTTCATCCTGAGATGGGTCAGGTGGAATAGTCAGGAAGCAGGTTCTAATCTTGCTTTGACAGTCACTCATATGTCCGCTGGGTAGATCCTGCTGGCCTTCTTTTTGTCTGTGTTTGAAATCATTGCTCCGGAGCCCTGGTTCTTAACTAGGAGTGGGCATCAGAATCAAACACGGGGCCTTATAGAAAAAGGCACCTGTAGTTTCAACTTTTTGAGCTGCTGTCTTAGCGGGGCTGAGGAGGATCAGTTACATCATTTTGAAAACACTCCATAGGGATATTTTAAAATAATATTTATTTATTTTTTATTGGAAAGGCAGATGTATAGACAGGAAGATCTTCCGTCCGATGATTCACTCCCCAAGTGAGCACAACGGCTGGTGCTGCACCGATTCGAAGCCAGGAACCAGGAATCTCTTCCGGGTCTCCCACGCGGGTGCAGGGTCCCAAAGCTTTGGGCCGTCCTCGACTGCTTTCCCGGGCCACAAGCAGGGAGCTGGATGGGAAGCGGAGCTGCCAGGATTAGAACTGGTGCCCATATGGGATCCTGGTGCGTTCAAGGCGAGGACTTTAGCCACTAGGCCACGCTGCCGGGCCCTCCATAGGGATTTTGAGTCACTGTCCTCATCGAGAAGCAGTCTAGATCATAAGCGTTTGACAGATGTTTGGGTCTTCTCCCTCCCCTGCGCTTGCGCTGATCGCTGATGAAACGCTCTGTGTGACGGGATCTTGCTCATCAGCCTCCACGCCCCTCAGCAGACTCCCTCCTGTTCCCTAGCAACAACCTGCAGTGTTTCACGGTGCGATGCAGTGCCGCGGTGGCCCGGGAGGAGGACCCGTACATGGACACCACCCTGAAGGTGAGAGCCAGCTGATGTGCCAGTGAAACGCCACCGTCACGCACGGAGAGGGAGGGCCTGCGGGTGTGCCGTTGGGCCTAAGCTTGGCTGGGACTGAAAGCCTTAATGTTGATTTGTTTATTCAATCAGCATATTCGAATTTAGTAGTAAGCATTTTGTGACTCATAGTTTAGTTGAAAAGGCTTAAGATTGCTTTGAAAACCTTTCATTCAAAATCGGCCCAGTGCATAGCTTGGTCAAGATGTACAGTGTAGCTTCAGAGAAAGCAATTTGTGATGGTGATATACTGCTTTTTGTTAATGAAAATATTGATGGCAGTTGTGCAGAGCTATTAACAAAAACAGTATGGAAATCGTATACTCAAGAATGCAACAATGGAATGCGGTGCATTGAAAGTATATTTATATAGTCGCTAGGTACGCCTATTTCTTTTGTCGTTTTCTAAACCTGCACTCACTTTCTGTAATCAGTCTAAGACTAATGGCTTTGGTGGATCAATAACCACATTCTACTGAGAGATAATGTACTTAGTGTTTTGTTTTTTTTTAATGTACTTAGTGTTTTAAAGCTCTTGACCATAAAATAAGTGTAGACAGCTTTCATGATGTAATTCTGAATCATTTGCCCTTGAATCCTGAGCTGAAGAATACACTGGTCATTTGCATAATATTCATCTATCCTGGTTTTTTTTAAAGATTTATTTTATTTTTATGACAAAGTGGATATACAGAGAGGAGGAGAGGCAGAGAGGAAGATCTTCTGTCCGATGATTCACTCCCCAAGTGGGCGCAACAGTAGGTGCTGTGCCGATCTGAAGCCAGGAACCAGGAATCTCTTCTGGGTCTCCCACACGGGTGCAGGGTCCCAAGGCTTTGGGCCGTCCTCGACTGCTTTCCCGGGCCACAGGCAGGGAGCTGGATGGGAAGTGGAGCTGCCAGGATTAGAACCAGCGTCCATATGGGATCCCAGTGCATTCAAGGCGAGGACTTTAGCTGCTAGGCCACGACGCCGGGCCCCATCTATGCTGTTTTATCTCTGAAGTATAAGCTAGTTGAATGAATATTTACTATAAAGTTATATGCTGCAGGAAACTCCCAAATTATAGTAACCTGTATTTCAAAGGTTGGTTTATGAATATCTGGAACTTGGAATTTTTTTTTTCCCCAGAAAAATAAGTGCTCAGTTGTTGGAGTTGTGTTAATAAGCCTGCGCCATAGGACCTAAGGGGTTGCCTTTTTTGGAGAAGCAGTAGTATGTTTGGGAGAGCAGGGTCTCTGACTGCAGTGACTCCTGGCTAGTTTTCTTTCTGCCTACAGTCTCTTTCTAAGGAGTCACAGATTTCCTATTCCTTCCTACGTATAAGTTGCACAACACTTTCACAAAATTATTTTAAAAATAGGGTTATTTCCCTGGTGAAAATGTGAAGGTGCTCACCATATTTTGTTCTTCTCTCCTCCCTCCATTCCTGAATTTTTAACCTTGGAAAGACAAAGGTGAAGGTGCACCTTGGAGCACAGAATAGGTTGAAATCTAAATTTGGGGAAAAAATAATGCCATCTCTTTTCAAACCTCTAAAACCAGAGGGGAGCGGCAAAGAAGAAACTAAGGGGAGGGAGGCAGAGGGGCTGGCAGGTGGCACCTGAGCCCACGGAAGTGGGAAAGGCGGGCAGTAGTGAGCATGCTTCCTCTTTCTGAGCTCCTGGATGCCCCGAGGCAGCCCACAGTCCCTTGGCCCAGCTGCTGACTCAAGGTTTGTGAAGACTGAAGGTTTCACAGCCCCGGAATCTGGTCCTTTCTTCTGAGATTCTGGCTTATCCGCATTAACCAAGACCACCTTAATTAGAAATGAAAGCGTGGACCAAAGTGCCGGAGTCCAGCTCCGGCCGAGTTTGGAGCTCAGGAAGGGTGCGTGGAGTCGGCGATAAAGAAAGACACAGACACAGACACTTGGTGCATTCTCACCACAGCTCAGGAAAAGCTGTCCTTTTTATTTACTTGAAACACCTCTCAAGCTTCTGCACAAGCAACTATTCTATTTTTTTCTTTTCAAAATTAAGGGGGCATGTACAGATATTTGGTCACTCTGTCTGCACTTCAAAACTAAGCAGGTGCCCCTAAAGATAATTTTGCAAAATACTGCATTCACATTCTTCAAAGCAAGCTATTGTTTATTCTTCAACAGTAGCCATGGAGCAACAGCCAGGACTCCAAGGCCAAGGCACATGCGATTACCTGCTAATCAGTAGTACTTTCCTACCACATTTCTACTTCTACAATTTACCCACCATTTAATGGGAAAATAAGTTACAAGGGAAAAAACCTAAAATCTAAAACAGAGACTTCAAATGTTAAATCTACCTACAACTATAGACTCCTACAACCCCATAAACAATAAAGCAACAATCAAAAGCATTTTTTGTTAATAAAACATCCTTAATTCCTCTAGCTAAAAATTATAAAAGCAGCTAAAACAATTACATTTTCTAGGCTCCAAAAAATTGCAAAGGCAGGCTAGCCTTTGAGATAACAATAACTATATTTATTGCCATAGCAGTTTCAGCTCTCACTCCCATCCCTTGCGTTAGTATTTAAGACATATATATCAAGCCCCTTCCCAGAGGACATGCTGTATGTCTGGGCCAGGTTCTGAGGCAATAGTTAACACACAATAAGGTGTCCAGAAATGGCATGGGCTTATTTGTGCTCCTGTGTGTAAATTGTCAAAGGCCCACTCACCAAGGCATTATCAGTGACATTAACTCTCAAGTTCACATCAGTTGTAAAAACCTGCAAAAACTGTCTCACAGGGCAAACAACAATGCCTCAATCGAATACAGAATTCTTAGTGGGGTGCTTGAGTGTCCATGCAGCCAGGGGGTGAAACAGTGTCAGGGTGGTCAGAGAGAAATCCGCCGGGCCCTGCCAAACAGCTGGAAGCTCCCTCGGGCCCCGGGCCCTGCCGAGCAGGGGAGCTGTTCTCTTCACACCTTCATGCCATCCACACCTACTGCACGGACCCCAGCACCAAACTGTTTCTGTAAACACTTTGTAGTAAGGAACAGTGAAAAATGACCTCACAATCAAAATAGTGTTAGTGGAAGGAGAGGGCAGGGGCCTGGCAGCATCACTTTGTGAGTTCCCAGGAGTGCTGTAATCTTTTCTTTTTCCACTCTGTTTGTTGGTGTGCCTCCCAGGTGCAGGGACTCTTTCAATACCCACCTGTCAGCCATGCCAGGCACTATTGACACCTAGGGGACTGGCAGTCAGGGGCCATGAACACACAAGCATTTCCATTCCATGTATTCCACATGCAGTGCGATGCCATTGCATTATGACTGACTTGTCCTAGTTACCTTACTGGGCATACCCTGGAGCCAGCCCACTCTTACTGGTGATGGGCTGCTGGCTCGGTCCTGCTCCTTGGGAGAGGTCTTCTTGAGTCACTCTGTGGAACAGCCGCAAGAGCATCCTTCTCTGGGTACGTTCAGTCAACAGGTGTTGAACTTGAGTGACTAAGATAGATGGTTACGTCACTGTGGAGAACTTCCGGACCCTGTTGAGAACAGGGCTTTGGATCGCTCTTGGTGGGGAGGGGAGGCAGTTGGAAAAGAGGAAGCGAAAGGGATTTGATCAAATAAACAGGCTTTATTTTGATGTGTCTTTGTCCCTTGGTTAAATTTGTGATTTTTTTTCCTTTTTCCTTTGCTAGGCTTGCCCTCCTGTCAGTATGGATGTCTGTGCTTTAAGAATACAGCTGTTCATAGGCCTGAAAGCTCTCTGTCACTTTAAAAACCACATTGTGCTTTTGACCAAGGCGGACCCTGAGCCTATTCCACAGAGAAGAGAGTCCACCAGGAGGTTTCTGTAAGCATCTCCTTGCTCTAAACGTTGTGCCAATTTCTGGAATGAATTGCAGCTGGTATATTTCCTATATGTCTTATTTTATCTGCTTATCTGCTTTTTGTTTGATCAAAATCTGTAATGATCATGTGGTTTTTCAATTTTTTTTTTTTTTTGTTTCCTAGAGACAGGGAAGAAAGTACTGGAAGGATCTCTTTAGTGTTGCTTACTATTGAGTTTAGGATTTAGAAGAAAATTCTAAAATAGCTTCAGTAAGAATCAGTGGTATTTTGCTTAAGTCTGAAAGAGATGCTTTTCTGCTTAATTGAAGACAAAGGCACAACCCATCGTGTTAGTTTAAACTCCAAGAGAGATGTGTCTAGTGCATTTCAGGTTCAGCAAGGTTTTGCTGTTTGTCATAGGTGTTTGCTTTTAGGAATTGCGTGTTCCTCACCCAGCAATTGGAGCTTGAGTTGAACTCGGGGTCCGATGTGGACACAACACAAGCTGCTCTGAGATTTGATCTTAAAAACTTTCTGTCAAGAGAAAAAACAAAATTTGTAATCTTGTGTAATTAACATTTGTAAAATATCAGATTTTAAAATACATATTAAGGACATTTTGATTTGAACATCCATTTGACTAAAAATTGTAAGATTGTACCCCAAGGAAAATTCCTATCGTGGTAAAAGCAAAAGGGAGTGTTTTGCTCACACTTAATAGTTTCCTGGGTTTTCTGCGTTTTTCCCGCAGCCCCTGGTGTCTTTGCGTGTTATACTCTGCTTAGATTTGTGACCCAGGGTGCGCTGGGCTGTGAAGGCCACATACAGTGGGGAGCCTGGTCCCAGGGACTTTCACAGTGAATCTTTTAAGGTTCCTGCCTGGTTTTTGAACTTATAGCTCATTTGAGAGCATTTGTAAACTGAATGTATTGGTTCATCAATCTATGATAGTTAGAGAACATCAAAATTTGTCGGCCTCTATCATGTTGTGAACTAAGATTTCATAAAAATCAACTGTATGGCTAATCTTGCAAGAACATTTTACATAAAAGTGATATTATACTTATGAATGTGATACCATTAGCCATTTAAAGCTGCCATTCGTGAGTAATACGCCTTACCTTTTTCGGGTTCTTATCTTTTGTTTTAGTTCTAGGAAAGATACCAGTGCTAAGATGAAAGTGCCTCCCGTGGCTGAGGCGGGGTGGAGTCTGTACATCGTGAATACCGTCTCGCCAGTGCAGCTCTACAGAGAAATGGTACTCGTTTTAGACTTCTGATTTTTGTTTGTAGAAATATGAGTGAAATTGTGACTAGACATGAATTCTAACTGTCTTATATTCAGGATGCTACGGCTGGCCAGCTTCTAACCTTGGACAGCGAAGTGTTAATGTTTTTTCACAGTTTCTGACATTTGTGGTGCCAGTAGAAAAATAGAATTCCTTTATTCATAATCCCATCTTAAAGGGATTGATGAGCCAATGTAAACACAAGTTGTCCTTGATCTTGACTTAGAAAGAATGCTAACAAAGAGGACTATGACACAGAGCTATAAGAAATATAAGAGCATTTATCTCAATCTTACTATTATTCCTTTGAAATATGACACCTGGCACACTAGAAAAAAAGCCTCTTTATAATGTTCAAAAACCTGGGCCCAGCGCAGTAGTCTAGTGGCTAAAGTCCTGACCTTGCACATGCCGGGATCCCATATGGGCACTGCTTCGTGTCCCAGTGGCCTCACTTCCCATCCAGCTCCCTGCTCGTGGCCTGGGAAAGCAGTCGAGCACAATCCAAGGCCTTGGGACCTGCAACCGTGTGTGGGAGACCTGGAAGAGGCTCTGGCTCCTGGCTTTGGATCAGCTCAGCTCTGGCCATTGCAGCTACTTGGGGAGACACTCTGTGGATGAGAAGATCTTCCTCTCTCTCTCCTCTCTGTATAGCTACCTTTCCAATAAAAATAAATATTTTTAAAAAAATTATACTTAAAAAGAAGAATGGTACAAAAAAAAAAACATTGTATTCACTCCGTTAGTATCTTTATTTTCTGGACTCTTGTGCTTTCTGCACACACACACACAAACACACACACACACACACACATTTTTTTTCCTGATCTGTTGCAAAAAATATAGTGAATGTGGTGACTTTGCACCCCAAATATTTCTAACGTTTTCTAAGAATCTACATATTCTCTGCACAGCCATACTGCATCATCTGCTTCAGTAAATTTTACATTGACATAACATCTAGTATACAGTTCACACCAACTTTTATTTCTTGGCCCAACAGTGGCTTCTAGTTCAGGATCCAGTCAAGGACAGTAAGAAGCATATTCATTTACTTTGTCTCTTTAACTTTCTCGAAGCTGGAATGGCTGTACAGTCTTTGATTTTGTGATTATGATTTTTTAAAAAGCTATAATAATCTCTTTGTGTTGTCTTTTTGGAGAAAGTATTACTTATTTTGAATTTGATTTTTCTTTTTTTTTTTAAGTTTTATTTTATTTACTTGAAGAGTGACAGGGAGAGATGTGCACGCACACACACACACACGGTTGGTGGTGGCTTAACCCGCTGTACCACAGCGCCGTCGTCTGAATTTTTTTTCATGAGCTGATTCAACTTATGGATTCTCAGCCAGAATATTACCTTGGTGATGTTGTTTGTTTACCTACTTGGATGGCAGAGTGAAAGAGACAGAGAAATCTTCCATGCCCCAGATGACTTTCATAATGCCTGCAAAAGCCCCAGAGCTGGGCCAGGCCCACACCAGGACCCACCCATCTGGGTCTGGCGTGGGTGGCATGGGTGCACACACTTGAGCCATCATCTGCTGCCTCCTAGGAATGTTAACAATAAGCAGGTCTGGAAGCTGTGACTAGAACCTGGTTCTTACTATGTGATGCTGGTATAACAAGCGGTGGCTTAATATGCTGTGCCACAATGCCTGCCCCAATAGTGTGTGTGTATATGTGTTTTATAATGGTATTACCTTTGAAAACAAATGATGTCTGCCCCAAACTGGAGGTACTAGGGTTTGGCCATCAGGTCAAGGGGTTGTCTGATTTGTCCCTGGCATTGTAAGGCGGATAGTTATGTCATCTTTATCCTTGTTTTTTGGTTTTGCTTAATTGAAAGTTTTTTATTTCAGCAGAGTGGTTGGACTGCTGTTTATGAGTTCACTGTCAGTAACAGAAGTAGATAGAGTACAGCTTAAACTTCACCAGGTTTTAAGCTTCATTTTATTTATTTGAAAGCAATGTGATGAGAGAGAGGAGAAAGAGACAGAAAGAGATGTTCCATCTGCTTGTTCACTCCTAAAGTGGCCACAAGGGCTGAAAATGGACCACCTAAAAGCACCCATTTAAAGAGGATTACTCAGTGTGAATATGGGGGAGTTACATCACAGAACTCTGGTTTTCAAGTTGGCCATTTCAAATATATTTATTACCTTTATTAAAAAAGAGGGTGAAATCATTGCTAAGTTCATAGTAACACCATATTAGTTAGTAGTTTAACACTGTACTGTTTGACTCATAGATTGTGGAGGAAAAAAAAAAAAAAAAAACTCTTGCCAAGTCCCTGAATAAACTAGCCACGCATTTATTGACTTTCAGGATTTACTATTTCCAGATATTAACTTTCATTAGGAAGCTATATAGATGCTCTTGGGAACAGGGGAACTTTTGGGCGTGATTTTGTGAGTGACCTTTGCTGCTTGTGTATCCTTTGTTCCAGGTAGAGTATAGTAATACCTACAAGACTATAAAAACCCAGAGCTGCATCCACCTTCTCAGTGAGGCTCATCTGTTGGTGAGGGCAGCCCTGATGGATGCCAGTCAGCTGGAACCGGAAGAGAAGGAAGAACTCTTAGAAGCATTTAAAGAAAGTTGTGGACACCTGGGAGACTGTTACAGCAGGTGACACCCTTTGGACATTGCTGTACAAGCCATCTGCAATGCTGTGTGTGCTTGTCAGCGTTCCCCATTGGAGGAAAGCGTGAAGGGAGGTGGTTCTTTCATTCATGTTTATCACATGTGTCCAATGAATGAATGAAATTAGGGACGGTCTTCTTGGCTTAGAGATAAGAGATAAGTGTGATCCATTCCCTTATTTTAAGGAGTCCCAAGTTTGTCAGACAAGCAATAAATCTCACGTTCTGAGTCTCTTACTACTTCACTTAGAAATTTAACTTTTTTTTCTGATTTGAGGGACATAGGCCTTGACCAGCGAAAATCCCCAAGATAAAAGATGTCCTGATTGGACTCTTTATGATTGAGTCTTGGTGGTCAGTGCTTTTATGATGCAAGCAAGGGACTCTAGGACGAATAATGATTTTTATTTTTGAGAATTATACTTACACATTTTTTGTCTATGAATGTTTCAGATACTTGCTGGATTCATATGAATATTATAAGTTGAAAGTTTTTTCAACCTATCAAACAGTTATTTTAGTGCTACCTTATGAATATTAAAAACACTTAATGAATTTCTGACTTTGTACTTTCATTATAAGCAAGTCAAACGAAACTGCATTAATTAGAATGATGACTTGGTAAAAGAACGTAAAGAGTTTGTTTGGCAGTAGAAAAGCATGTTTAAGATTTTTGTCTTCAGGAAAGCATTGTTTTAGTATTACGTGAGTTAGAGATCTACACTTAATTACTGTGGATTTGAGGGTTTTTCTCTTTCTTTTTTTTTTTTCTTTTCAGGCTTGACACCCAGCATTCCCACCTTGCCTTACCATACTATAAGATGTCGGGTTTGTCTATGGCTGAAGTTTTGGCACGTGTGGATTGGACAGGAGACAGTGAATCACAGAAATATGAGAGGGGATTAATCTTTTTTATTAATCATTCGCTTTATGAAAACCTGGATGAAGAATTAAGTGAAGTGAATAGTTTCCTGTTTTGTTATGTCTAATATATCTAACTTTGTATTTCAATCCTTTATGTAATACCATTTACAAGTCAAATTCCAAATAGTTTTCTTTTTTGATCATTGTTTTTGTAAAAGTATAATGGAACCTTTTCTTATTAATCGTTATGGGATTATAGCTAGGAAGAGAATGTGTGGACCACTTATATACACAGGAGCTGTGGCCCACTGAAATTGAGTGACCCACACAGTAACAACAGAATGGCCTTAAAAGAATGACCGTGGACCTAGCCTTCGTACTTCTCATCTGTATTCCTTCCCCACAACCCCAGCTGCCCTATTCTCGAAGTGTCCAAAGCTTTGCTTTCCAACCCCTGCACAGTGGCCATAGCACATTATTATGAGATATTTTAAGTCCCTTATTTATTTTAAACATAGCTGAATGCAAATATTCTGAGTTGGAAGTTGTGATTCCACATGTTTTAAGATTTTAAGACAAATGAGATTTTCTCATATGAATTATTTCAAAGTCTATATTTTGAACTGCATGTAATTTTTTTTCAAGATTTATTTTTATTTGAAAGGCAAGGTCATAGAGAGAAGGAGAAACAGAGAGAGATTGAGCTTCCATCTTCTGATTCACTCCTCAATTGGCCACAATGGCTGCAGTTGAGCCAATTCAAAGCCAGGAGCCAGGAGATGCCTCTGGGTTTCTCACCTGAGTGTAGGGGCCCAAGGACCTAAGCCCTGCTCCACTGCTTTCCCAACTCATAAGCAGGGAGCTGGATTGGAAATGGAGCAGCTGGTACACAAACCAGTGTCCATATTGGGGGCTGGGACCACAGGCAGGGGCTTAGTCTGATATGCTACATTACTGACCTCTTATTGTAGTGTCTATGGTGAACTTTTAAGTTTAATTTAATGACATCCTTTTGTTCTTATATATTCTTTTTGAAATTAGAAACATTGACCATAATGAGATGCGTGTTTTTACTGCTCTTTCTTCATTATACAACAAGAAAGAAATCACTCTGGGTCATGCTTGGGCTCTCATCTATCAGCATCAACTCTTTTCATTAAATATAAATATGCAAGTATAATCTTATGTTGCTTTCTACTAACTGACTGCCCTTTTATTCCTTGTTCACGCTTACCAAAGGAATTTGCAGCGAAAGTGGTTAAGATGTTTTATGTGACTGAACCAAAGCAGCTGCCCCATATTCTTTGTAGTCCTTCTATGAAGAATATTAATCCTGTAACTGCCATGAGCTACCTGAGGAAGATGGATACTTCTGGGTTTTCATCTGTCTTAGTGACACTGACCAAGGCAGCAGTGGCATTGAAAATGGGAGATCTTGACACGTACAGAAATGAAATGAAAAGCCATTCAGAGGTATGGTGCCTGCCTGATTTTTTTAAGATTTTTTTTTTTTTATTAGAAAGGAAGATAAACAGAGAAAAGGAGAGACAGAGAGGAAGATCTTCCGCCCACTGGTTTACTTCCCTAGGGGCTGCAACAGCCAGAACTGAGCAGATCCAAAACCAGGAGCCCAGAGCATCCTCGGGGTCTCCCATGCGGGTGCAGGATCCCAAGGTTTGGGCCATCCTCTACTGCTTTCCCAGGCCACAAGCAGAGAGCTGGATGGGAAGTGGAGCAGCCAGGGTTAGAACCAGCGACCATATGGGATCCTGGCAGATGCAATGTGAAGATTTAGCCACTAGGTTATTTGCCAGGCCCCACAGAAGACTCAAATAAGATGCAATAGCTTGAGAAATACAGCTTTCTTCTGGCTTTTTCTAGCTCATAATGCAAAATAGACTCAGATTAGAAGGGTGGTGATTCTTAGTGGGACTTTGAATCCAGCGTGTGAAAAAGAAGTAAGACAGGGCCCGGCGCGGTGGCGCAAGTGATTAAGTCCTCGCCTTGCACGCCCGGGATCCCATATGGGCGCCGGTTCTAATCCCGGCAGCCCCGCTTCCCTTCCAGCTCCCTGCCTGTGGCCTGGGAAAGCAGTCGAGGACGGCCCAAAGCTTTGGGACCCTGCGCCTGCGTGGAGACCCGGAAGAGGCGACCGTTGCGGCTCACTTGGGGAGTGAATCATCGGATGGAAGATCTTCCTCTCTGTATCTCCTTTCTGTATATCCGCCTTTCCAATAAAAAATAATAAAAATAAATCTTTAAAAAAAAAAAAGAAACGCAGCTGTCAACTGAGAAGATGTTTAAAAAATAAATAAATTAATTAAAAAAAAAAAAGAAAAAGAAGTAAGACAGTGGGCAGGCAGAGACCCTACTGTTTAGTGTCGTTGTGTTCAGAGCACTGTGCTTAGGACAGAAGAACAGGGAGACGCTAACCCAGACAGACATTTTACCTGCCATAAGGGATACAGCATGTGCACTGAAAACAGAGCAGAGCGATATGTACTTAAGTACAGCAAGGGGATTTTTATCAAGTGAGCCTTGGAGTTCTAGTAGTTGCAGAAAGCACTCCAAGGGGAAATCCCAGATGGTTTTAAGGAGGTCTGAACATTTGAGTGTTATATCAAAGGAAGAGAAGTTATTCCCTTCGGAAAAGAGGTTGTTTAGGGGCTTAACCAAAGATGCTAACCATGTAGGGAAAATGTTCGGGATAATCTTAATTGAGCACTGGCTGTGTCCCAGTCCATTCCAAGCCCTTTGTTTATGTCAGCTTGTTTAATTCTTACCGTTATGTTATCAGATATGTTCTGTTACAGCCATTACAGTTGAGAGAACTAGGACACACACAGGTTAAGTAACTTGTTCAGATCACAGTGTAGACGATTGGGAGAGCCAGACTGAACAGGCAGCCTGACCTCCGAGCCTCAGCTCCTGTAACGTCACTTCTGTGGCCTGTCTGGCCTGACTGTTCCCACACCCTGACTTTGGTTTCTAAGACAACAGGTGCCTTATCACCATGCAAATGAAATGCTATCTTAGGATGAGGAAAGCAAGTCCACATCACCATGTCTTCTAATTTGAGTACAATTCTAAAGAAATGAAATTTCTTTTTGTGATTTTGAGAAAGTTTATTTTCAAAACAAGTAAACCTAAATATGAAAGTCTCTCTAACATGTGATATCCTGGTACATAAATATTAATAACTAATATAAAAGAGTTAAAAATAGCCTTCTTAGGGTAAAAATTAATTTTGTTGCTAAGGGGGAAATTGTGTTTAATTGTTAATAACCATGAGTCATGAATACACTGGCATGTATCTCCAAGATGGATCTGATGAAAGAACTATCCATGTTGTTTTTGAATTTCTTTTTTATCTGAAGATGAAGTTGGTATGTGGCTTCATTTTGGAACCACGCCTGTTGCTTCAACACAGGAAGGGCCAGGGTGTTCCAACCGAGTTTGCGGCTCACTTGAAGGAGACTCAGCCCGGATTGCTGGTGGCTTCCATGCTTGCCCTGCAAAAGAACAACAAAATTGGGGTGGAAGAAGCGGATTCTTTCTTTAAGGTTTGTTGTACAGAAAATGTCATTTTTCTGGCTGGCCTGATAAGATCGGTGAACACAGGGCAACAGAGTAAGTTTTCATTTATTCGTTTGCTGACAAAAGCAGATTTACACATAATCAGGTAATTTCTAAAAGTACAAACTAAAAGGATGTATCTGAAGAAACTTCATGTAGCATAGGATCTGGTTTTGTGTGTTTTAAAGATTGGTTGATTGATTTGAAAGGTGGAGTGACAGAGAAAGAGAGATTTTGCATCTGCCGGTTCATAGGCAGGAGCCGGGGACTGCATCTGGGTCTCCCATGTGGGTGGTAGGAAGCCAGATACTCCAGGCCAGCGTCTGCTGCCCCTCAGACATGGGGAACTGGGTCAGAAGCAAAGGCAAGACTTGAGCCCAGTGCTGCAGTGTGGTATATGGGTGTCCCAAGCAGTGTTTTAACCCACTGTACCATAGTGCGTGTCACTCTAATCTGTTGGTTTCTCAAATGTCTGGTACCACGGCCTTGATGCTAATGCTACGTTATTAACTGCTGGCTGACCTGGTGGTGTGAAGTTGAGCCTATCTGTAGCTTAGTATTTCTACTGTGTGGATCTGGGTTGCAGGGGCTGTCTCACTGTTTTCCAGGTGCTCTGTGCTAAGGGAGGAGATACCATCCCTCAGCTCTTGGTAGACTTTTGGGAAGCTCAGCTGGTGGCATGTGTCCCCGACGTGGCACTTCCAGAACTACTTTTCAAGCTCACATCACAGTACATCTGGAGGCTGTCTCAGAGGCAGCCCCCCGACACTACACCCTTGCGAACGTCAGAGGATCTGGTAAGACTGTGCAGTTACTACCCTAAGCCCATGCATTATGTCTATTTTTAATGACTCTCCCTCCCTGCAGTTTTCTCTTACCAGATATCTTATTTAAGCAGGAGTTAAAAAAAATTACACTTAAAAAGTTGTCTGTGACTCAGGTTGCCGACATTTTAAATGGCTTGCTTGCAGTATGTACCTTAGCAGGCACAACATGTGGGGAGGTGCTTTCCCCAAAATGTCCCTCCATCCCCACGTCTTCAGCAGACGTGCGTTAAGTAGGATATGAGAGCAGGGATGCATGCACACTTCCCGCCTGGGGAAGGGCCTGCAGAAGGCTTCTGGGAAGCTGACACCCTACTGGGCCCCATTGCCCATGAGCTGCGTGCAAGAAGCTGACCTGTCGCGTTCAAGGCAGCTGCGACACCTGTACCCTTTCTACTGTCCAACCTGCTCCAGCCCTGTGGGCTCTCGTGTCTGACTCGGCATTTGTCACTCAACATTTCTTGCTAACTTCTAGAATAAGGGGAAATTCATGAAGGTTGTCTTGAGAACCTCTGGAAGATATTTTGCCTCCCAAAGAAAATAATACCAGTTAAAATTAGTTTTCATGTTAACTCCTTTGGGGAAAAATTGGCTTCCAAGCAATTTTGCTCTTTTTGCTAAAAAGTGCTTTCTTTGGAATATTTGAAATTGTAAAATTTCAGGAAGTACATGGTAGAGATGATCAGGTGTAGCAGCATTAAGGCCGAAGCGTTTCCAAAGGGAATACATTCCGAACCTTGCGGTTCCGGGGAGGTGCTCTCATAATTCACAACATGGCGGGACATGGGTGATTGCCTCCCTAGTGTGGAGTTAATGAAGAAAGCGTTTTGCTGGCTCTGATGCTTTGTTTGTGATCGATTTCTTTTATGTTCTAGATAAATGCTTGTAGACATTATGGCTTAATATACCCATGGGTTCACATCTTAATATCATCCGAGTCTTTGGATGATAAAAACTATGCAGAAGACCTTTCAAAATTACAGGTAAATGAAACGCCTCTATTCTTGTGACTACATGTGAGGGTTCAGTGTAAGGTTTGAATGTGGTAAGACCTCAGGTGTCCTGTTCATCTGGAGTCTATTTTGGGAGCTCCCACCTGACGCAGAACTGCCAGTGGGTGCGGCACCTGGCCCGAGAGACTGGCTTCATCACAGATGGCTGCCCTTCTCCAAGGCGCGTGCCTGTTGTCCTCATTTCCAGGATGTGTCTGAGAACATTTTGTGAGAACACTGTGTGGCACCTGTTCAGTGATGTTTTTGTTGATGTGATTTTTTTAGTAATTTTTTAGTAACTTTTTGTACATTTTAGAACTCTAACCCTACCTGTGTTACAAGAAGATGTGAAGTAGCCAAATTCTGCAAGAATTCTGATCATGGAAATGGAAATTAGTAGAGTCCACATTTGGCTAGGTCAGGTGTGGGAATCTTGGATATTTATAGCATTATTTGTGAGCCATACAGGATTATCAACCTAAAAATGACCCTGCAGGTTAAGTTTATGGAACGTTCAGTTCCACCTATAGTTGCCTTGGCAGGGCCAGACCAAATGATTCTGCAGGCCTCACGTGCCCATGGACTGGGTGTTTCCATCCATGCATTAGGTGGAGTGGGATGGGCTAGATCTGTGAGTGAAGTCAGTGGCTTTAGTACCAGCTTTGACTCCTATCCATGCATGGTTTTGGTCTGTCCAATTTAGCTGTTTTCACATGAAAAAGTTAAGAATTCTGAATTTCAAGGTACTCTTGAAAAATCCAGGACAGCTGATTCCCCAAGATCCTCCCTCAGTTGCTTGGGAGACCTGAGAGTGCAGCTGGCTCGTGGTGCCCCTCCCTGGACGGTGTTAATGCTGTCCCGTCTGTGTTACGCTTCTGGGCTGCAGTGCCGAGCATTTGTTAATACCCAACTGCGTTCATGCATTTTTCATTTGGCTTTTTTAGACTTCAGAGTTTGCAGAATTTGACTTACACTTCTAGAAACTGATGTGGTTTTCTTACCAGGCCACAATGTCAAATTGGGGATGGGGTTAGGGAAGGCTGCTCGAGAAGCCAGAGTGCTTGCTCCTAGTGTGCAGAGAAGCAGTTACTTAGTTCTTCAGAACTCTTCAGATAAACCTCATGGTATCTGTTCTGTCTCTAGGACCCTTTTGATGCAATGACTTCTGGCAACAGCCCACATTCATTCCTTTCACAAACATTTCATTGGCACACACTGTGTATGTGGTAGGCAGTGGGCAAGACAGACAGGGCCTTGCCCCACCACAATTGACATGCTCATCTTTACCATCACAATTAGAAAAAGTTCTATTGAGTTATACCTGAAAAAGTTTCCAAAAGTGTAATTCATTGATCTTTTAAAACTTATTTTAAAGTATCTCAAAAAGCTGTATTCTACGTGGGACTCAAAGGATAAAAATGGTCTTTGTAGACCTTTCTAAATGTTTCTTGTAAATAAAGCTCTTTCTAGATTGCCTGTGAACTGATTAATACTAGTCATTAAGAAAAAAACATTGTCACCAAGAAACAAAGCCATTTCATTGTGTCTTACTTTGCAACTTGGGGACATTCATCATGCGACTCTCCTGTCCCCATAGGTCAGGCATGACTCCCTACCTGGTGTCCTTAATCACCGCAGTGGTATTATTTGTGCAATAATTAAAAGCAATCTAGACGCCATCTGTGAGTCAGAAAGCCACTATTTGGGATGACAGAGTACTGCCCTGGGGTCCTGCCCTAGCTCCGTGCCGGCCACCCTTAGAACAACATTGTGTTGTCTGGGTTCAGAAAGAAATCTGTGAGTTAGACCTGCTTCTACTGATTTACCCATTATCCTGATTCGTCAAGATTATGATGTATAAACAATGTGTTTTCTTGTGTGTTAGGAGGTGGTACGAGTGGGAGATAGACACCGTACTTCATCTTTGCCATCACATTGTCAAAAATGTTTCAGATGAATGACATTAAACTTGGGAAGGAAAAGACACTAACCTTATTCTGCTAATAACTCCTTAGTAAATTTTTGAATAAAAAAGTCATGCTGATTGTGAATAAATACTTCATGTTCCATTTCCTCTTGTGAATCTGGGAAGGTGCTGTAACAAGAAGACATGGGGAGAAAAAAAATCAGGATGTGATTACCTCATCTTCATCCAGGAAAGAGGGGAAGAAGATTTTTTTTTTTTTGATCATAGATAGAAAATAGGGTATAGGTCCTAGTGTGATGGCTCAGTGGCTAAATCTTCACCTTGCAATTACCAGGATCTCATATAGGTACCAATTCATACCCAGCTGCTCCACTTCCCATCCAACTCCCTGCCTCTGGCCTGGGAAAGCAGTAGAAAATGCCCTAAAGCCTTGGGATCCTATACCTGTGTGGGAGACCCAGGAGAGGCTCCTGGCTCCTGGCTCTGGATCTGCTCAGCTCTAGCTATTGTAGCTACCTGGGGAATGAATCAGCAGATAGAAATCCTTTGTCACTGTCTCTCCTTTTCTCTGCAAATCTGCCTTTCCAATAAAAATAAATAAATCTTTAAAAAAAAAAAGTAGAAGTAGGATATATTGTTTAATTGTTAAATATTAATAAAGTTCGAATATTGAAATAATATTTACTCCCTTGTCATTCAACTTGTGCCAAAAGATATAAATACAGATTATCCAATTTTAATTGGTTGGTTCATTTTTTAAAAAACATGAAACTTAATAAAAAGTATTTATTTATTTATTTGAGAGGCAGAGTTACGGAAAGAGAGACACAGACTATGTTCCATGCTAGTTTACTGCTCACATGGCTGCAACAGCCAGGGCTAGGTCAGGACAAAGCAAACGGCCATAGCTTCATCTGAGTCTCCCAACAGAGTGGCAGGGTCCCGGGACTAGGGCCATCTTCCACTATCCCAGGCACATTTCCCACGAAGCTAGATCAGAAGTGGAGCAGCTGAGACTGAAACCAGCACCCATAGCGCTCATATGAAATGCTGGAGAGACTTAACCCTCTATGCCACAGCATTGGCCCTGAAATTTAATTTTTGGTTAAATATGTGATGGATGGTCATTAGAAAACACTGAAGAAGTACAGAGTATAAGAAGAAAACAAAACAGTGGGTTCTATTTTCCCTTTTAGGGAATTAATCTGTTTCATATGGTGATGCTTTTCTGAGGATATTTCTATATGTGAATTTTGCAAAACTGATCATGCTTTGGATATAATTTTGTATTGAAAGCTTTTACACTTAATTTCATCCTGAACATTTTCTCATTCACTGGTCTTTGAAAACAATTTTATTATTTTAACAATAATAATATTCCATAATATATATGTACTGTAATTTATTTATTCATTCCTATTATTGAATTTTTAGATTGTATCTAATTTCTCAGAATTATTGGGCCACAATGTTGATTATTTCCTTAGGACAGAATCCTAATGAATTCTCATTTTTTTTAATATGCAGTGCATGCAACATAAATAAAGTTATGTTATTTTAATAATGCTTACCTTCTATTAAAAATACACTTAACAGATATCAGAAATAGGTTTCACGATTTATGCTTTGGTCCTCTCAGATTAAGTAACATATGTATGTGTTTTAAATGATGTCTTTTAGACAGTATTGTTTGTTTTTAATTGAATTCTGTCATGTTTTATGTTCTTAAAAATTGTACTCTGTTGTGTTTTAATTTTCTGGGTGCACCATTCCATAACATTTCGCTTTTCTGTCCACAGTCCCTTATTTGTAGTCCTTCATTTGACATAGCTTCCGTTCTTCCGTTCCTGGAGCCACTGTCGGAGGACACGGTCGCGGGCCTCAGCGTCCACGTCCTGTGTCGTACCCGCCTGAAGGAGCATGAGCAGTGCATCGACACCCTGTTGGAGAGATGCCCGGAGGCTGTCATCCCGTATGCTAATCACGAACTGAAAGAAGAGAACCGGGTATGCCTTTCATGTGATGTTCCGGGCTTGACCAGTGATGATGAGATGTGAAGGTCTTGATTGAGCTGTGACATGGGGGCGGTTTATGCTTAGACCAACCTCACAGGGCTGAGTGGGTCTACTGAACGTGGGAGTTTCAGGTACGCGGTGTTCTGGAGACTGTTACCTGCTTTTCAAACAGTGAGGGATGGCGATGCTGTCATTTAGCAAGGCCTTTGTGTGGAGGCGAGGCAGGCGATCAGTTAGCACCTGGGAAGCATCATGTATGATGGGAAAATATTTTATGTGATTTATTGTCTTTAATTTAGAAGTTAGCAGAGTTTTTAGTGCTTTCTTCCCCTCGCCTACATTTTTTCATGTGAGAGATTATTGCAGGACGTTTCCATGCTGTGTCTTTTTTTTTTTTAAGAATTATTTTACTTTTTTATTGGAAAGTCAGATATACAGAGAAGAAGAGAGATAGAGAAGAAGACTTAGATCCATTGATTTACTCCTCAAGCGGCTGCAATGGCTGGAGCTGAGCCAGTGAGTCTAAAGCCAGGAGCCCAGAGCCTCTTCCGGGTCTCCTACACGGGTGCAGGGTCCCAAGGCTTTGGGCTGTCCTCGACTGCTTTCCCAGGCCACAGGCAGGGAGCTGGATGGGAAGCGGGGCTGCCAGGATCAGAACTGGCTCCCATATGGGATCCCACTGTGTGCAAGGTGAGGACGTTAGCTGTTAGGCTGCCGTGCTGGGCCCCATGCAGCATCTTAAAAACAGCCATGTACCTATGTGCAGCATAAATATGATTGGATTTTGAAGCTAGAGACCTTCTATGTTGCGATTTAAGCAGAAGACTGGCTGCTGACACAACTTTTGTTGTAACAAAATCGAGAGCCTTAAGCAAAATGATTGTTTTTGCCCTTTGCCTTCCAATTTTATTCTCATTGGAAATCTGACTGTGAAAAACTAAAATGTATTCATTTTTTCCTAAGATAGACCTTGTGGTGGAAGAAACTGCTGCCTGAACTTTGTCAGAGAATAAAATATGGTGGCGAGAAATACCAGCTTCATCTGTCGTCATTAAAAGGTGACAGCTCTTTCGTCTGATTATAGATTTAAGAGTTCTAAATGTAAAGAAACCTTGATATTGCCCTTTCTTCCACATGATTCTCCATGAAGTGGAAAGGGTTTTTAGAAGCATCTTGAGAGTTTACGTCAGCAATCATGTGCCCCTTCCCCAGCAGAGTTCTCATTCGGATGCCTTGTCACAGAGCTTATGTTCTTTCCAGTTCAGCTTTTCAAGCCCTTGACAGATTACCACGGGAGCTCCCAACTTCAATATATTTTTATAAATCTGAGCAGTCATCAAGATAATTATATTTTTTCACTAATAGTGTGGGTACTTAACTTCCTTTATGTAAGAAATTGAGATTTGTGTCATGTAAGCAAACATTGAGGAGTGACACATTCCTTAAAGGTTTGAGTGTCTCTCAATTGCGCAGTACTCATGGTTATTTGAATATTTATAATCTATCAGTAGTCATTTATACGTCTTACGAAATATGTGGTTACCAGTTTTTGTGCAATTATGTGTTAATATAACTTGTAAAATGTGTGATGGCCTTGATTCCATTGCTCATAGCACACTTGCATTTGACAGTGTTGAGATTGTGTTTTTCAGTGGAGATAACCAATTTTTTTTTAACTGTTAAGCAGAGCCATCGGCCATGGAGTCTTCTTTTCTGAAGACCTCCACTTAAAGTTAAATGTGGCTGGGAAGAGGTGGGGATGATGCCTGGTAACTCTTTGCCTCATCTGTTTAGCTTCTTTTTGGTTCTCAGAAGGTGGAAGTGTCAGGTGTTTAGTTGCTTTGCCCCACTGGCATTAGGTGTCAGATACCTTGTCATCAATGGTTTATGTTGATATCCTGCATCCTTGCATCTCAGCAAAGGACTCTCCCTCCTTTCCTGGTCCACATCCCCTGCCTCCTGAATTTACTGATAATCTACCTCCAAAGGTCCCATTTTTCGCTGTCACCTGTGTGTAGATCTGTGTGGGTGGGGCAGTGGCACCACCTGGTGTGTGCCATTGACCTTTACTAAGGGCTGTAACTCCTCGAGAGGTGGCATGTGCTTTAGACATCTTCCATATTGCATGCTCCTTGCCAGCTGTGTGGTTCCCGCGCAGAAAGCACCCTGTGAGTATGGAGCAATTGGTAGCAGACATCTGAAGTACTTGGGGTACAGCTCCAGGGAGTCTTTCTGTTGGCTGCTGAAGTATGTTGAAGAGCCCAGAGCTGGAGTCTGGAGAATGGGAACTCTGTTCCAGGTTTGCCACTTGGCTGAGTGCCCTGGAGGAAGTCAGCCTTCAATGAAACGGATGAGACCAACGAGAAGTTCAGGACTAACACTAGAGTACAATGTTACGCAAATGGCAAGAGAGTGAGGTTGGAGAAGGAGTTTAAGGATTTACGTAGTCTGTTCAGGCACTTAAATGTCTTAGTGCAGTGCTTCCCAACCTTGACGTTTTTGGGGGCAGAAAATTGTCCCTGTGTGTGGGGGTTCCCCTGTCTGTTCTTGGTTGTTGAACAGCATTCTCGGCCTCTGCGTACTGGATTACAGTGGCACCACCCCAGTAATGAGAACCCCAGATGTCACCTGAGGTCCTCTGGAGGAAATTATACTACTCAAGACCACTGCAGTAATGCAAAGCCATTGAAACTGGGTTTGCTGGATGTCTTATTTATTTTGAGGAAATATTTGTTATTTTTGCAATAATGAACTGTGCCTTTAAAAACATTCTAATATTTTTAGTAAGTTCCAAAGTTAAGGTTTAAAGGTCACCTAAAATCCCACCATCTACAAAAATCTATTTCAATAGTTAGTTTTTTTTAGACAACCTGAGTATATCTTAACCAAGTAGGTTTGTACTTAGATAGGTTATTTCTGGACAACTTGTAGGTTTGAGTGGCTGGTGAGTAGAGTAAAGCAAATTAATCCTTTTTTAACCTCACTTTTCCCAACTATTAGTCAGATAGCACCCACTGGTGTGTCATATTCTCTTTGGAATGGTCTTGAATTAATTAAAGGAATCTCACAGGACTCCAGAAGGAATTACATGAGAAATTACACATGAAAATACTCTACCACATTTTAAAGCACTCAGTGGATTTGAGGTATTGCCCTTTCCTTGATGTTAGAATGAGAGCAGCTTTTCAACGATCAGAGCAGAGGCGACCTGGGCAGTGATGGAATTTGTGTTGGCTACGTTAACTATTCAACACTCGCCACACCCCATGCCCAACTCAGTTTTTAGCATCAAGGATATTACTCAAAGGCTCCACATTTAGGAGTTAAACTGATTTGGTGGGAGAAACCTGGATAATTCATGTTTTTCACATCAGTTCTTAATTACTGCTTACTAAGGTTCTAGTATGTGCTGTTGTACTTCAGATCTCTTAGAAACCTACAAGCTAGCAGATGATTCTAGAAGAGGATCCTAAGCTTTCTTACACTCACTCACAGGCAGTGGGCAGAAGTCAGAATCCTTTTCGAAGTGTGCCTGGTTCTGGAGCTAGGCTTCTTGCCCATACGTCATTTATGTTTTAGCCACAGGTCATTCCCCTGCGTAAACTTTGAACACGGAGGAAGTGGTAGTTATGCCACGTTCACGCAGGGAGTGGCACGGCAGTGAGGATAGGTCTGAGACTGTGAATGGACAGAAAAATGTTTTTAAGCATCACCCTTCTCTTCCTTGGAGAGGACAGCATGTGTCCATGAAGAAGCAACACATCATAAAATTACATAGTTCTTATAAAACATTTGATGTGTTCCCTAAAATTGCAATTGCTCACTTGAGCACCTTCTATTGCTTTTTATTTAAAAAAAAAAAGACCTGTGGATGAAAATAGATTTGTGCTTATCAATAACATGAAAATCTGAGAGGAGTTCATTTAGGAAAAGGCTAATGGTGCTTCTTGTCCTAGGAGACATTGTGAAAAGTGGCTGCAGTGTGCTCCTAACCTTGACAGAGTGCTCAGGTAGCTAGAGGGGATGCTACAAATCTGTTGAAAGATAAACAGTGTAGGAATTGAGCAATGAGATAGCAAATCCAGATGGAATGGGGCTAATATAAAAAGCAAAGGTTTCTAGAAAGGATACATTAAGGTATTGCCGAAGACCATAAAGTGGTTTGGGATTTAAGAGCCCATCTCTTTTTTTTTTTTTTACACCCAAACTAACTTCTAATTGGTTGAGCGATTAAGAGGGACACTGGGTGAAAGACAAGCTCCGTTCTATCTTCTTTCCCACCGATAGAAACGTTGTCCGTTGTTGCTGTGGAACTGGAACTGCGGGACTTCTTGAGTGTTCTCCCAGAAGATGGCGCTGCAGCGTTTTTCTTGCCCTATCTTCTTTACTGCAGTCGGAAAAACTCACTGACTTGAAGGTCTCGTGCGGAAAGGAACACAGTCCTGTATGAGACTCGAGTTTTTATATTCTGAATGCCAGGTAAAAACAGAAGCAAATAATTTTTTGTGTCATATAAATATATGTTTACAGATGTTTCCAGGCTAAGGTAAGCCTCAGATTGTAGTGGCAACCAGCAGTTTGCTAATTTATAACCTGAATTCATTTAATTGCCTATTCTGTTAAGCAAGCAAACAAAAGGCTTCAAGATATAAGAATTCTTCAAAAATGCCATGCATTTTAAAAGGTGGCTTTTATTCCAAGAAACAGCAATAACTCGTTGTTGTTGGAGAAATGACAATCATTTTCCATCCTAGGGACATTTTAAGGAAACATTTTACAAGGATACAAAATCATCTTCTTGGTCTTCCCAGATTTCTCTACTGGAGTAGTTAATAAAAAAAATTTTTTTTGGAAAGATGTTAATGTTTTGCCACGTTAAGACGATTTCAATCCTTATTTTCTTGTTGACTCTTGGAACTCATGCTGTTTCTCTCTGAATCAAATGAAGAAATTGACAAGGCAAACCTCTTTTCTGCCTCAGCATGGTTTGTTGAATGCATGCGTTTTTAGCCAAAGCCTTGTTTCTAGTTTTTGTTAATATATTTTCTTGCTCTTTAAAGAGTAAAATTGTGAAAATAAAGAAATACCCACATATCATGGTGTTCGTACTTGTCTTCCTTTTTAAAGCCTCATTAGAGAACTTCCAGTCCGACTTCAGCTTACTGTTAGTACCCTGAAGATTCAGTTAAGGCCAAACAATTCTTCCCAACAGTTGTCTGCCACACTTTGAGTTTTTCCCTGATTGGTAACAGTCCATTTCATCAGGATTTAAGGTTAGGAATTGTTTTTCAAATCCATTTTTCTCCAGTTCCATGTCCCGTTCTTTTGACCGTCTTTTTCCAGCGTTCTCCACATCTCAGGCATGCAACTTTCTACTTGATTTTTAAAATTTTCTTCCTCTACACTTTGCTCCCATTGGCCCACTGGTTCATTAGGAGTGATGTTTGCCCGGTGCGGCCGAGATGGATGGGATGGGAGTGGGCAGGGGCATCCCAGTGAGCCTTCGATGATCTCTAGGAACCATCCAGGCCAGCATGTGACTTCATGTCTTTCTTGTTGGAAAGCAGTTTTGTAAAGCTCTTATAGCATTGAGTGGTCCCTGTGAATCAGCTCTGCTACCTCCTATGCAAGTGCCAGCCACATATCCTAACAATCTGTTTGTCTTTCATCTGCAAAACATTTCCCCCACAAATGTACAGTGTCAGATTAAAAAAAATTTTTTTTTTAGAAAAGATATAGCCATCCAAAGTAAGCATTCTATTCAACACTTTCACATATATTGTCATAAACCATTGTTTTTCTTTTCTTTTTTTTTTTTCTCCCACTTATCACCTTGTCTTTCAGCCAGACTTGGTCTCTATAGAAAAAGAAATATTAAGACCATTATTTAAGATAGTATATATTATAGGATTAAGTACGTTGTAGTAAATATCTACTGCTGAATGAAAGAGCTAAGCTTGGCAGTGTGATGCTACTTGCTTATACCTGCAATGCCATGAAACACTGAAACAGCAGAGGTAAGCTTATGGCGGGATGGGCCCGCAGGGAGGGAAAAGGGGCAATCGTTACACCTACAAAACTGTATTATGGAAAATAATAGTCAAATTAATACATGATGTTTTAAATGCAGTCTCATTTTAAAATGTTAGCTTGCTTAATCATTCTTTATGATTTTCTTTCATATTTGAGAATATCTCATAATACTACTACTTCGTGAAAGAAAAAGGAATTTCTTCCCTACAAAGTCTTTCTTCATTTTGAAGAGGAAAAATAGAACTTGAAATCTTTCAGAAATCACTTTAACCCAAGTAATACTGAAAAAAAAAATAGTAGCTTAGTGCGTTGTGGCTGTTTGAGAAAAATAGCATCATCTCTGCCATGGTCTTGCCAACAGTGAACTTGGTCATGAGAAAACAAAGGACAAAAATCCAAATTATAGTCCATGTAGTCAATTTATATGCTTTCTTTTTTTTTTGCCTATTTTGAGGATAAGGCAAAGGAGTTTGTTTCCTTTTTCCCCTATGGGGACTGTCATTTTCAATTCCAATAATTCTGAACTTAAAAGAACCCAGAATGACCAAAGCCTACAGTCCCATTTCACTCTTCACACATATTGTTGACTTGTAGTCACACACAGGCTGTTTGTTTTCCTGCAAGTGTGTGCTTGAGTGGGTGTGGAGGGAGTCGCAGTGGTTGGGGAGCAGGGAGTCCAAATGGCTTTGCTGGGTCTTTCACAATCAGTGGTCAGTGATGCCTCCCGTTCCCCCGGATGCACAGAACAACACTGCCCTGATGGATTCGCTGTGACTGTATTGATTATTTGAAGGACCTCTGGCTTGTCCTAAGTAATGAAATACTATTCAGAAAAAAACAGTCATGTTTTACGAAAGACATTAAATCCTAAATGTGTCTTTTGTAAGCTGTGCTTGGTTTTGGACCAGCAGGCATCATGACTACCTCCTAAGTGCTTTGGGTAGAATTACACTGCTCTGTATTGGTATCCACTTGTGTTAACTTAGAGCCCACTGGTGCTGTTTTAAGCACTGACTGTCAGGAAATGAGTACTGTCCTACATCATTTCGCAGTAAAAATTTCCTGGTTGTACTTATAGAAGGGAGAAATCAGAACAACAAATTCACAAATGTTCCTTACTGGGGCAAGTATTTAGGCAAAGTACTGCGTAATAGTTATATTCATGACCTTCGACCTCTAGGATTACCACGTGGGTATTCACCTGTATTTGGTAGGACCGTGTAGGTAGTTTCCATTCCAGCATGGATGTGGTCAGTCACATGGCAGTGGAGTAACCAGATTCCAGGTGTTTCTGGAAGCATTTCTACAGTTTGGTATGTTCCCGGGAAAATGTCAAAGACATCAGAACTGTACATGCCTCTATGCTTCATTAGAAAAAAAGAACAAATATTTATTACTATTTATGGAAGTTAACTCACATAAAATTTCCTTCATCAGCACAGGATTACTAGAGAAATTGATAAATGAGTTCTAAAATGAATCCCTGCACCATTGCTGTTTGAGATACAGTATGATGACCATGGCCTAGAAAGCAGGGAGGAAGGAAAACCCACCAAGACCACTTCAGCTACAACACCTCTACTCTGATTTGGTTCTTCGTGGGAGAACTTGTGTGCTACTGCAAGGAAGTGAGCTGTGATCCCTAACCTCACTGCTAAGCCTATCCCAGCCTGAAACCTGCGGACAGGGAGAGTGACAGGGGAGCCGAAAAGGTTGCCAAAGGAGAAGCCACAGAACAGGGACAGTTCAAGGACAGTCCTAACTGGACACAGGAGTTGGCACATTTCTGCAGGGATAAAATTCAAAGTCCAGGAGGTTTTATGGCACAGTGGGTAAAGCCACTGCCTGTGCCGCTGACATCCATGTAGGTATGGGTTCTTGTGCCAGCTGCTCCACTTCCAATCCTATTCCCTGTGAATGGTCTGGAGAGATCAGCAACTGATGGCCCAAGTGTTCGGGCTTCTGCCAGCACGTGGGAAGGCCAAATGCAGCTGACAGCTCCTGGCTTTGGCCATCATGACCATCTGGGGAGTAAATCACCAGAGAAAAGACCTTTATCTTTCTCTTCCTATCTGTAACTCTTTCAGAATTAAAAAAATAAATAAATCTTATTTAAGAAATTGAAAATCTAAGAAAGTAAAGGAAAGTTGCAGAAAGTTCACGGAAAGCATGTATTAGGGAAAGATGCATGAGTTTCAGATTTTTTTTTTTCATGCAGCCAATAAACATCTTTTAATTAATTTCTCAACAAACTTTTCGAAGTACTACCCTTGTATCTAGGCGAAGCAAGGTGCAGAGATAATAAAATGAACCTTCTGCAATGTGCTTTGCAGTAGCTTCTCCATTTTCTACATCTATTTAAAGGTAAGAAAAAAAGGGCCACTGGTTCCTGGTGAGATCAACACTAGGAAAGGAAGCAAGTAGGATTGGGATCTAGAGGCAGTTGAGTACTAGAAACCTGGCTGGTGATCTTGCTCACTTCAGGCCATCTGAGAAATACAGCATGTCACAGCAGGCAAAGATCACAGTAAATACCCCCTGGTCTGATGCCCCCTGGTCTGGGCTCTGCTTTTCAGTCACTACATGAACACTGTTTCTCTGCCAGTAGTTCAGCTCGGATGCTTTTACTCAGGAGTGTGTTTCAGAATTTCATGCAAATGCCATAAAAACTGCAAATCTGAGGATGAACACAAGATGTAACTGACTGCTTTGTCAGTTGGAATTGCCTTGCGCTCCAGTCTTCAATTTTTTTTTTCATGGTTCTCTGGGGAAATATTATCTTTGTTGTAGAATATTTCCAAATATAGTAAGAACAAGAAAAAGCACCACATAGAGTTCTCACCTTGTATCGGAAGCTGTGGCCGTGAAAATGTACAGTGTGCAAGTCTATTTCATTGCCCATCCCCATCAGGTACCAGTTGACTTCATCACCCGTACGCATGGTGAGGCCATGTAGATTTCCAAACATTCTTCCATTAATGGCTGGGAAAGCACACAATGTTGTGTTAACCTCTCAGGACATTTTAAACCAACAGCTTGATAGGTTAGTTGAAGGACTTCAAAAAATGTGATAGAGCTTATGCCGTTGTTAGTGGAAGAAAATGAATGCTATTATGTTAATGCTGTCACACTCTGTTTTTCTACTCATGTTATGTGGAAAGCCTTAACCTTGGTTGCGAGGCAGAAGTGATTGCCTTTAGAATGAAGCAATGAATAATCTCCAAAGCGATTTTACTTGAGAGAAGAAAAAGGTGGAAAAGGGTAGGAATGATTTCAGAATAATCATCATACCATGCATTTTATTGCTTTCTATAAATTCCTCATCATCTTTGTCTACTTTCTCAGGGTGTTCAGAGTAAGTTTTGATGTTGTCATCTAAGTACCAAGATTCATTCTCATCAAAGACTAAAAACAGAAGGCTAAATTCCACTTTCTTTATGGGATTGAATACTTCTAGGTAGTGTTTCCGACAAACAATCAGTGGGCCAATCAATCCACTGTAGAGATCCTGAAATCAAGCACAAAGCCCAGTCAGCCCTGCGGTGTGGCTCAGAGACCCGCAACCTTGCCACGCATGGCCCAGGCGATGGTGGAGGGGCAGACTAAAGAGACCTGCAACCCTGCCACCCATGGCCCAGGCGATGGTGGAGGGGCAGACTAAAGTTGACTTGCCCAATGTGGTGCTGCCCACACTTAGTACACTTATTGGAAGCAACTGAGTTAGAGCCGTAGGAATAACAGGTAGGTCACACTGGTGATACTGAGGTAACAGAGATGTGTGCAGAGGGAAAAAGATGTTCTGGGCTAATGGACAGCAATGTCAAAGAACCCCAGATGGACACCGTTGGTTTGTTTACTCCATTCACCTATTAGCATGAGTTAAGCACTGTTCAACATCCAGAGGTGAGTCAGACAAAGCCTAAGGCCCAAGTCTAGGAGGGAAAACAGAGGAATAGAAGAAATGGAAGAAACTACTAAAATGGGGACACCTAGAATGCTAACAGGCACAGAGGAGGAAGAGCACTGCAGGCTGTTAAATCTATGAGGTTTCACTGGGATTGACATCAATAAAAGGCAGATTAGATCTTGACAGAGTTCAGGGTCCTTTAAGAGCTACTGGTGCTAAGTGCCTGTGAGAATGCTGGTGACGATGTCCGCAGACAGCGCTGGCTCAGGACAGTCGTGGACCAGACATCTGCAAATCAGTTGAGGTATGTCTTTGAATCTGTGCCTGTTGAGTGTTACTTGACTTTGAACTATCGCGTCAAATAAAAACTAGGTGGATTGTGGATGACTGCCAAGATGAGTTTTTTCATTCTGAAACAATGGAACTCTTAAGTCACGGACCCCAAAGGGAAATAAGAGCATTGATCTTTAATTTCTGTAAGTGTTAATCCTGTGGGAGTTGTAACTGTATCTCTGAAAAGAAGCAAAACTAGATAGCAGAGAAAGGTTTTTTTGGAATGTTAGATCAGAATTACACCACAGGAAAGCTCTAACCTCATCTTCCTCCAATTGTGTATCTATTTTTGGGAATTGTCTCAAAACACAAGTGATTTAAAGTTTACCTTAACTCGATCCACAGTTGAATAGTAGGCCCAGGGAATGCAAGCCAAATCCTCCTTTCCAGCTCCAGATCTATCTGGGATTTGCCATATGTATGTGCGAGTTTCACCTGAATTAACAGAGTGGTAATGTAGTTGGTTATATCTGGCTTATGTTTGACATACCTGAATTATGAGAGCCAATGACCAAGGACCTGGAAGTGGCTGGGTAATCAGCTTTTAAGACTCGTGGCACTCAAAATTATTTTTAGGAAGTTAGTTTTAAGGTAAATTATAAAGCTTTTAAGTCAGTTTTGCCAACGATGGATTAATCAGCCAAGCGTGTTTCTATCTTGTTGTGAAGCCACGGCAATTCCAATCTCATTTGAAGACAGTGCACAGCTCATCTTCTCATAGCCTGAAGTATGTTTTCCCAGTATACTTTTCTTTTCTTCATAACACTAAGTGATTTTCTCTAGTGGCTAGCTCCTTGTCATCCTGCTATCTGTCTGTTGTCTGGCCTGGCCCGTGTCCTTCCCCCAGCTCCACCAGTTGACCCCTACCATCACTCATCCACATGTCAGCCTGAGCAGCCCTTTACCAAAAAAGCCCATATCAAATCATCACCTCACATGGGCATTGAGACCCTGGCCTCTGAGATGCTTCCATCCAGCTCTGCTCTCCTTGGGGTTCATCTGTCCCTTGTTTGTTCTCACCTCTGGGCTTCTTGCTGCTCCTCAGGCACATCAAGTGAGACAAATGCTCCCACGTGGGACCTGGAATTCCTTCACTGGCTCATCTGAGTTTCATGACTTCTCATCATTGAGATGTCTACCCCAATAGCACCTTACGGAGGTCCTGACCACTCTGCCTAAAATACCTCCGCAAATACTATCTGTTGCCACACTGAATCTTTCTCATAGCAATTTTTATTAGTTGCTATTTGTACATTTATCTCTTTAGGGAGAAGGTGAGGGCCATGAAGGAAGAGGTTTTTATTTTGTTTTCTAGTCCCCTGGTTTTGTAAGTCTATTTTTTCTCATTTCATTTAGGAACTGCTAAATGACTGCAAAATGGTCTTTTCATAGGAGCCAAAGTTAGATCTGATGGAAGAAAAATACAACTTTCATGAAAGGAAAGCACACATTTATATTTATAATGAATTTCATATTTTCCTGAATGTTACTTAAAGGAACATTTGCTGAACTCCTAGGTTGTGCCATATACAAGACTAGACAGTGAAAGGAGAATTAGAACTCCAGATAGCAGCGTCTTGCCCTTCGGATCCCATCTGTGGGAGGCACGGTGGAAACACTGAGCCACATGCCATGCAGCAGATACCATGTGATGGTTGTTCTAGCTGGAGGGGAGGGGCAGCTCTGTGACTCACACTTGAGTATGTGTTGATGTCTGCTGCCTTTAGGGTTTTTCCATTTACCATGCCTGTGGAATATTTTGGTACGAGCATTGTACATACACTTGGCACATACACACACACACACACACACCTTGACCTTTCTGTATCACCTCTTACCAACAGCAACTTTTTCAAGTCAACACGCTTTGGAAGGCTATCTCTATGGCAAACGAAACAGAACTCCAAAGTTTTCAGTGGCATCCCCTCCCATGAGTACCTGGCAATGTTGGAGTCACCGTGGGACTCTGAGTTTTCACCCCATGGGCATGTATTGAATAGGGCCTCGTGGCCATGTTTTTGAAGATAATTTTAACTTCGTCTCCAACATCTGCATGAAGCTGTGGACCTGGTAAAAATGAAAAGGAAGAGTGGGTTACTTAACCTGTCGTATTGGAAGTTCTAACGGGGTAACAAGTGGCTTTCTCAGCATCAGTCAGGAATCTTCTTCCTTGTAACCTTATGCTGTAATACTTTTGGATTAGACCTGGTTTGGGAAAAATTGGAATAACAATGATAGAAATGGCTAAAGCTAGAGACCCTGGTGTACAGCCACTCTCAGAAATTCTGAGGGAAGTCTTGGGCTGTTGCAGTGCCTGCCCGCTGCTTGCCACTGGGCCCTCCAGACATTCCTCAGCATGAAGGCGGCACAGTGTTGTATGAGAAAGGGTGGGGCTACCCTTTCTCATTTTCATCCCCTGTGTCTTTTTCTGTTTCGCCCCCAATAGCATTTGTGTGATGCAACAACAGTGTCGTTTCCCCTGGACGCTCCGAGAGCTGAGGATAAGCAAGTCCTTGGGAACTCTGAGAGTCTGAAGACTGTGTGAAAAGGGGTGGGTATGGCGCAGGGCACAATGTCCATTGCACTTGATGATTTTCAAGAGATTTCCCATAACCCAAGTTAGTCCAGTTCTTGGACATTGTCTTAAAGTGATTCCCCTGCCATGTGCATAATAGCACCTTTTCTTTTCTGATTTCCTTGTCTATATTTCTTGTAAGCAACCATCTTCATCTTATTGTAAAAGTAAACAGCTATTGTGTTTTGATGGGGTGAGCTAATGAGACACATCTGGATACTAATTTTATTTAAAAGTAGTTTCTAGGAACCTGACAAACTTATAGAGGCATCAATTTGCTAAACACAAAATATATGCAACATCATCCAAATACTCTATACTGTGCGATTTCTGGAGGAAATAACATTTTCTCATCTATGTTCATTAGTAAATAAAGGCTTGTCATTTTAAAAATTGAATATCACCTTTCATTTAAATTAGTTTGAAATTGGAAGTGAGAAAATGAAACTCATGGATGTGGGTGGATGTGATGGCGCACGGCAGGGCGGGCCTGACCCACATCCAAATGTAGCAGCTGGCAACCCACCTAGAATGCCGAGGTGTTCCTCTTCGGCTTTTCTCGCCACTGGCACTGTGAATGTGCTGTCTGTGTACTCACGATACACGACTTTCCTGTACTTGGAGCCTATGTAAAACTCTTCTTTATCTAAAAATACATTGGAAACACTTTAAGACAAAAAAAAAAAAAAGTTAAGGTTAGTCTTGGTCTTAAAAGTGGATGTTTCCCCTTTCAACTTTGAATATTGATAAGATTTTATGGAAGCAATTATGGTTATTTCCTATCCTGGTAAGAGAAAAGTACGAGTTTTTAAAAACAGACACCTGACCACCCGAGTGGCATCACCCGAGTCCTGGCCCTGACTGATGCCAGCTCAGATGACCTTCATCTGGCCATTGCCTATCTTCTTCACCCCTGGAAGATAACCAATCACCACCTCTCAGGTTTCTTAATAGCCACAAAATTTTTGTGAGACTGGAGCTTGCTGATGTTGTCATCTTGTCTTCCTGCATTATTTCTGGTCTGTGGGAATGGAAATGATGCATTATTTCAATCATTTCCTTTTTCTAAAGTTGTCACTGACTCCTGACACGGCCGGCAGCCTTTCAACCATTTTATCCCAATTACGGAAATAACCTTTTATCCTTTACACTACACGCCAACTTCCCAGGCACACTCCAACTACCCTGCTAACCACTGCCTCGCTGCAGGTCACCATTGTGCTGTGTGCCCCAGATTTCAACACCTGCACATCCGCATCCCTCCAATCATGGATTGACAGATGTGAGGGGACAAAGAAAATGCCTGGAAAAGCAGGAAGGGGCTGACCACAAGCAGCAGGTGGTACAGCAGGTGGTACTGCTTCAGTTTGTTTCAACTTAATCGACGTGTTCCTCTTCCATGGCACACATGCTCCTGGTGATTTTGAACATTTTTTTGTAAGTTCTTGGAGGGCACAGACCATACTTGCTACACCGCTGTCAAATATTGAAAATACTCTTTTGTGCGTAACTGACATTAAGAATGTGAAATGGCTCATTGTTAAACTAATAATAAAATTTCTGGAGAAAATGTTAGAAAAAGCAGCAAGTAGTTAGCAAGGGAAATAATATCTCAGGCCTGAATGTAGGCATTACTTTTGGTTAAGTTTGAAAACAAATGGCAAGAAATGAGCACATGAGCATGAGACAGTCATAAAGGAAATACACATGGCTGCTTCCAAAGCATCAGTGAGATCTATGGAATATTGAGAAGAGAGGAATGAGCTTCCGGTCTTACGAAGTGTTTTGTTGTTTTCTCATTGTCTAATGCTCCACTTGTTTTTTTGTTTGTTTGTTTTTAAGATTTAGCATAATTCTTTTCTTCTCTGAAAGAGAAACTTACAAGTGAAAAAAAAAAACCTGGGAAATAGAGTCTGGGGAATTACTTTTGCTCTTGTAAATGATGCAGCTCCTTTTCCCATTTCCTGCTTGGGGAATAATCCCATTCCACTTCCACTGCTGCAATGTGGTAGCTCCTTTGTCCCCGGTAGACGACCGGGCCCTCGGACAGCCGCCTGCATTGATCCACAGTGTATTTTTGCTTCATGCCGCCTGTGTAATGATCGGTGGTGAGGCACTCAACATCGAAAGTTCCTGGGGTGATAAAAAGAAACCGGATCACTCTGTACCCTCTGTGCTCCTCGGCCGGCACCTACACACCCTCTCCCAGCCTCTCACAGTCAACACCAAGGTCAGGCAGAGCCACAGAGACAAGCAGGAAGGGAAGGAAAGAGCTGTTCCACCTGCCTATTCCCTGCACGGCTGCCACAACAGCCAGGCTTCCGTCAAGTCTGAACCAGGAGCTAGGTCTCTCTGCGAGTGGCAGGGGCCCAGGCCCTTGAGCCACTGTCTGCTGCTTACCAGGACACCTCGGTTGGGAGCAGCATAGCCCAATGGGTCCCCCAAGGAGCAGCTCAACCCATGGGGCCACCCCGTTGTTCTACTGAGAGAATCTTGACCCTTCCCCTTATGGTCCCCGTTCCTTTCCCCTTTCCTGTTTTTCTTCATGTACTAATAAGCAATTGACATTTACATGAATGTTCTTTTTTGTGTCTTTCTCATTACATTAGCATTTCAGTTCCATGAGACACTTTTTGTCCATTGAACCATCTCTTATTCATTGTTGTATCTACATTGTCAAATGAAGGAAATGATGACATTGAATCTAAAGCCTTAATGGCACATGAACCAGATAAAAACTGAAATAAATCAGATTATTTTTACATTCTGATTAATTTTTTTGTAATTTATTTTTATTCATTCGGAGCTAGACCTGTAGGTGTTTCTGAATTTGCATAGCAATAGTTCCAGTATAGAATGATTCAATTGTAAGCCACTAACAAACCAGCAACACGGCCAGGCTATGGAGATATGATTCAAAGTTTTAGATGTAGTTTAAATGGGAGTCATTTCCCCTGTAGTCTGATTTTCCGGTTGCTTTTAAAAGAACCATAATTAAAAGGGTATCCCTATTGGTTCCTGGAGACTTGGTGTTAAAACTGTACCTTCGGAATCAGGCCTCATGAACAGCCTGACACTTGTCTGGGGGAAGAGGTTTGCGGTGTCTCTCCTTTCTCCTCTTGACACGTAGGTGTTTCCTGAAAAGTATATCCCGTGTACGTCGGCCTCGTTTCCAGCACTGAACAAGTACCACAAGACTGAGTCTCCCTGGCACATACTGAGACCGGGCTGGTTCCCATACATAAATCCGTTGATGGCTGGAAGAAGGGGAAATAGCATTGGAAAGGGCTTGAGATCCTACTCCAGGGCAGTTTTCTGGACTGTCCAGAGTCAGCTCTGTTGAGTGTGTGTGTGTGTGTGTGTGCGTGCATGTGTGCCTGCCTGCCTGCTGAGAGTTTTGCTACAAACCCTGTCCATCTCCAACACCAGGCTGAAAACAAGCAGAGCTGACTCATCGTCTCCAGCATCCTGGGCCTCAGCCTGGTATTTGCTGCTGTAAGGGTGCGACTCTAGTGTCGAGAGACTCTAGTGTCAGTTCTTTGGTCAGATTCCTGAGTAGCCAGTTTTCCATAATAGGGGTTTCTTTGGAGCATTATAGGCCTGCAGTGTGTTCCTGTTCTAAATAAAAATGTCTCCAGTTTAACTTGAATAATGCGAAAGTGTGTGAGAGTACTGTAAAAAGTTCCTGGAAAATACAATTAAAATATGTATCGTGGTACAAAAACACAATTGGTATTCATGCATAGCTTTTGCATAATAGCCATTGTCCACGAACTATTTGAATACTCCTTGTATATCATGGATTCCATTTTTTTTTGTAGCTAAATAAACATTTTTAATTCCATTTTCCATGAACTTTTGAGTACAATTGTGTATTCAGAATTTTTTTTGTCGCTGATATTTTCAATGAATGATATTTTTTTAATCAGATTTTTATTTATTCAGGAAAGGGAGTGTCTTGACTTCCTTGGGACCCATGTAGCACAGTGGCTTAAGCCACTGACTGCAACACTGGCATTCCATGTGATCACCAGTTCAAGTTCCAGCTGCTTTGCTTTTGCTCCAGCTCACTGCTGACCCGCCTAGGGGAAACAGTGTAAGATGGTTCACGTGCTTGGGCCCCTGTAGCCCATGCTGGAGACCCCGTGTAGTCCCAGGCTCCTGGCTTTGGCTTGGTTCATCCCTGGCCATTGCAGCAGGTGGAGAGTGAACCAGTAGATGGAAGGTTTCTCTGTAATTTTTTTTTAAATAAATACATCTTTTTAAAAGAGGAAAAAGAAAACAAAGAGAGCAGAAGGATAGAAGAAAGGAAAACAGGAAAATAAAGCAAGCAAATAAACAGGCAAGGAAGGAAGCAAAAGTGGGAAGGAAGGAAGGAAGGAAGGAAGGAAGGAAGGAAGGAAGGAAGGGTGGATTAGATAAGATAGATCTCATATCTTTTGGTTCACTCTTCAAATGTCTGCAATAGCCGGGGCTGGGTGAGGGCAAAGCCAGGAACCAAGAGCTCAATCTGGGTCTCCCACCTGATCGACAAGGACCCAGCTAGCCCAGCTATTTGAGTCATCTGTTGCTTGTCAGGGTGCCCATTAGCAGAAAGCCAGAGTCAGGAGTGGAGGCAGATTTTGGATCCAGGTAATTCAGTGTCGGATATGGGCATATCAGTCAGCTTTAACAGTTACTTCACACCTGCCCCCACTGGGTAATACTTTTGGCGATTACCAAATGCAAAAATGCAGCATCAAAAACAATATGTTACAGATTAGGAATAGTGTGGTTAGTATCAGTCTACCTGAAAAAATATCTATTTGTAATAGAATTATGCAGCTTTCTTTATATTAGCTACGATAATTTTTATCTTGTCCACTAATTGTGTGGGTCTTCTGAACAATCAGCTCACTGTCTAAACTCTTAACAACTTTTTATTACTAAATTGGAAACTAAGAAATCTGATGCTAGATCCAGTGACACAAAAATCTCTGGGGACTGTCCTGGGCATTGGTAGTTTTTTGAGCTTCCATGTGATCCTAATGTGCATTTAAAGCTGAGCATCACTTGAATACAGAGGTCATATCTGTACACATTAAGCCATCAGATGCGCCTGTCATTGAGCTATGGATTAGAAGAGCATGGAATCCAGTAGCTCTCCAGCTTCAGCCTGTATCAGAATCAGCCAGTGAGTCTGTTAAGCATAGGTTCTAAAACACCTCATTTCTAATTCAGGGTTGGGACCCAAGAAGTTGCATTTCTCAGAAGTTTCCATAGGATGCTAGGCCACACTTTAAGAAGCACTGATCTAACATACTTTGTATGTCTACTCCCAGGTAAGCATAAGTGATCAACACATTAAATAACTTGTGATATTTCCCTCAGAGCATTATTGTTCTTAAATCATTTATTGGAAATTAACCAGTGAGCAAAACCATTTGCATTTTGGTTTAATTGAAAACACTATTGTGTAATACTGAAATAGATAGATATGCGAGTGGTGTAGTACTTACAGTGCATCTTATTAGATTCCTGGAAGTCAGGATCATCCTTATCCACCTGGTCAGGTGCACTTGTAAACATTCTAATGTTATCATCCAGGAGTAAACTCTCATTCTCATCAAACACTGTGGGAAACAAATAGAACTCCTTGTCCACATCTTTCTGCAAATCAAGAACAATGAAGTGGAGACAGAATAAATAAAGTAGAAGATGTTGATGGACAAAATACTGTTTATATACACACAGGGGAAGGAAAGGGATGCAAAGAAAACTCCATTTTCCTCTTTCAACATGGGCTCAGCCACGTTGAAATATTCCTGTTGACCCACTGAAGCTTCCACAGTATCAGTTGAATAGCTTTAAGGTTATATATGTTCGTCTGAAGCCTCTTGCGGAACCTGAAAGATCTGATTCTTTTCTTCCTGTCTTCTATTGCAGATTCCCCATACCAATCAAAACCATAAGTAGTTAAAATAGGGAGGAAATTTGAGTGTCTGTTGGGAATGACGGAGGATGATGACCAGTTTCGGGAAAACTCAAAGATTTTCAGAGCAAGTGAAAGAAATTTGAGAGCCTAAGTGAAGAAATATCCTGCCAGGAAGTTGATAGAGGGATTCCCACAATCTCCATCCAGCTGGACCGACACTCGTACTCTGCTTCTCAACTCCTGGTGAAAAGCAAGGAAGCAGAGAGTCTGGCTGGTCTGTGCTATGAATCCGTCATTCAGAACAGGGAGTCAAAGCACAGAGCCCTGAGAGCAAGACACGCTCTCCAAGGGGCACGCTCCATACTGTTGCTTCATCTTCCTGGAGAGCATTTTTTCAGATGGAAAACTTGGTCAAGTTTAAAACCTCCAACAGGCAGAGAGCTGGATCAGTGGTGAAGGCAGTTCAAAGACAGTTGTTCAGTCAGAGGAAAGGTTTCAGGATGAGAAATACACACATGGGGATAATTTTAGGAACACAGAAATTATAGAAGGGAGACATAATCTTGAAAAGAAAGTATTCATCACGATAAAGGACAAAAATTAGAGCACTCAGATTCAGAAGTTTCACTGCAGGGCAGATGTGTGGGAAGCTGCTCATGTCCCATAGCAAAATGTCTGGATTTATGCCTGACTTTGCTCTTAACTCCAGCTTCCTGCTGCTGCAGATCCTGGGAGGCACTTGATGGGTACTTTTCAAGCATGAGTGAGACTTGGATTGAATTCCCTTTGAAACAGGACCCTCAAGAGCAAACCTCTCCTGACCTGACAGGTATCCACTGCCTGACCTGAACATACGCTCATCTCCAGCTCCAACTAATCAGGAACAAGGAGCATCGGGACCAAACCCCAGAAGACCCAATACTGTCTATCTTAGGATTTTAAATGAGCCTGCCACATGTGCAGAGCAGCCCAGTATCAGTGATAAAAGGACTTTCCTAGAAACGCAGTAATGAACGTTACCACCATTCTGAACGTGTTATGCAAAAAGAGCAATTGCACGGTCACTGAACACTAAGTTGGGTGCACACATTCTCTTTCTAAATTCCTCTCAAATAGATAGTTTTCTAAAAAAAAAAATTTTTTTTTCACTGAAGAGAAAATAAAACTAGTAATAGAGACTTTTACTTAAAGATAGCCTAGTATTAAAGATAGAATTTAATTCATGTTTTAAATGGTTCCATGAAAGGAATAAATCAGCTTGACATTTCCCTTTTTGATACTAAACTTCAACACTGGTTGAACTGAGCAGCATCTTAACTGCCAGGCCTAACACCTCGGCAGAGTCAAACATAATTCACAGGCCACTTCTTTTATGTCTGTAAGAAGCAGATTATCTCTTACTATTTAAATTTATTCACAATATTTTTATTCAAAATCTTCTCTATGTAATGATGCTAGTACAATTACTTATATTAATGATGCTAGTACAATTACTTATATTGATGATGTTAATATCAGCAAATAATGTCAAGCAACATTAGTGGATCACAAGGGGTGTGATCATTTGAATACTGCTTGAAATAAAAGTTGTAAAACAATTATAAGGCAACTGGGGAAATGTGATCTTTAAATATTTGATGATATTAAGGAGTGTAATTATTAGTTGTGGTCATTCTACATAGGACTATAAATAAGACATTTAAAAAGAAATCTTTTCCCTTTTAAAGGTTTTTGCTTAAATAGAACTAACAGCAATGATTGGGTTGTGTGTTGCTAGATCAAAGATTCATTTTATATTGCTGGAGAGTATTTTAAGTAATATCTCCTTCAGTGTTCACTGAATCAGTGTTCACTGAATAAATTATTTTTAAAATGTGTGTGTGTTAAAATTCAAAATTCAATTTTAATCAATCAAGGCCTTGAATCTCATGGAGAAATTTTGTTTCCAGTCCATCTTGAAACAGTCATATCTGGCAGAAAATCTTGGCCCGGTAAAGATCTTACTTGAAAAAAACATTTATAATAAGCATTGGATGTAGAATCTTCACAGTCTCAAAACCCAGAAACTTCTCTGTGATAATTATAATTCACAGACACCGGCAATGAATGTATGTTCAGGCTCCAGGATCGGCCTCACCTGTTTGCCATTCTCATGCAAACTTCCTTTCTTGCATATCTTCATGGGTCCAATGAGCCCAGTGAATATATCTTTGGTGGGGTGCACGGCAGAGTAATACATCTTGGACAGGCACACCGGATCTGCATGAGTGGGCCCTACTTCTCTGGGGACACTCCATTCATAGGTGAAGCTTTCTGTGGGTGCCACATGAGAGGCTGAAGGAGGCCCACCTGTAAGAAAGTCACATTGGACAGGTCAAGTGTACTTTGTAACGTGGCTCTCCAAGCCGCGATGCCGACAGGGTTGAGTGTAGGATGGTAGCCCCCTTCCTCAGTCCTTGTGAGTGTGGATAGATTCCACGTGTGCTGCTGTGTTGGGCAGCCTTCTTACCATTACCAGAACATTTTTAAAGTTGAAAACCAGCCAAATAGTATCCCAGAAATGGATACCTGTTATAACGCCACTAAATCACTCTTAGCATCCTAAATGATCATCTAATTAGGGCAGGACAGATTTTCACAAAGCTGTCGGGAATGGCAAAGAAGGGGCATTTATTTTGGGGCATGATGCCTGAAAACAGTACCTGGGCAGCTTGTTCAGAAGTTGCTACCTTCTGTTTTTGCAGGACTCTGCAAGCAAGCAAGCAAGCAAGCAAGCAGTACCAGGGTTATTCAACACGGTGCCGGATGACAGAGGCCCGTACTCACCGCCACTTGGATTGGAATGGGAAGCATAGTATGTGCCCTCGTTGTCCTTACTGAACCTCAGCCCGGTTGGCTGAATACTCAGGGGAAATGGTCCTTTGTTTTTGAAGGTGACCTTGATGATGTCTCCAACCTCTGCCCAAATAACAGGACCTACGGACAAAAAGAATTCTTTTCCTTGTTTATACAGCACACAGTGTACAAGACGGTTATTTCTTTTAGTCAATGTCCTTTAGCAAGCACCACCGGGAACATCATTTGTGGCTGCTGCAAATGTTGATTTTTAATAAATCTGTTTTGGGGGTCAGTGTTTGAGGTAAAGCCGCTGGCAGTGATCCTGGCATTCCACATGCGTGTTGGTTCGTGCCTCAGCTGCTCCACTTCCAATTCAGCTCCTTTTTTTAAAGATTAATTTATTTTTTATTGCAAAGTCAGATATACACAGAGGAGGAGAGAAAGAGAGGAAGATCTTCCATCCGATGATTCACTCCCCAAGTGAGCCGCAATGGCTGGTGCTGCACCAATCCAAAGCCAGGAGCCTGGAGCCTCTTCCGAGTCTCCCATGCGAGTGCAGGGTCCCAAAGCTTTGGCTTGTCCTCAACTGCTTTCCCAGGTTACTAACGGGGAGCTGGACGGGAAGCAAGGGTGTCAGGATTAGATCAGGTGCCCACATGGGATCCCAGAGCATTCAAGGCAAGGACTTTAGCCACTAGGCTACCGTGCTGGGCCCTCAGCTCCTTTTTTAATGTACCTGGGAAAGCAGTAGAAGATGATTCAAGTGCTTGGGCCCTTGCAGTAGCATGGCAGATCAAAAATAAGCTCCTGGCTTCCGCCTCGCCCAGCTGTGACCGTTATGGCCATTTTGGGAATGAACCAGGGGACAGAAGCTCTTTCTTTGTCTCCTCCCTCTCTGTAATTCTGCCTTTCAAATAAATAAATATTTAAAATAATAGTACTGGTAAGACTGTTACTAATCTGACATGGCAAGGTTAGAAGGTAAGAAGGACTTTCTGGCCCAATTTGAAGACAATGAGGCCGATTATCATTTTTAAGTTTTTTTGTCTCTAATAAGTTGTAGACATCTATGAAAAACTATAAGCGTTCTCCGCTGTCTCCGCTCTAGGCTTGAGTTGGCCAGGCATGTGTGCTTAGTCCTCAGTCAGAGGGTCATGCAAACGCTCACTGTCCACAGCAGGTAAGCTCAATTGGTAATGCTTTTGGATTTTGCATCCCCAAAATCAACGTAATCTTTTTACAAAAACCAATGATTTGAATAAAAACACAGAGTCGGGAGGCGTATACGACTCATGAATACACAAACCTGTACTTGCAGAGGACTTCCTGTCTGTTCTTCGGAACGTTTGGATGAATGAACAAATCTAATCCTTATCACGGTTTAGTGACATAAGAACCATTCTTCTTTTGTGTGGACAGGTGAGGGAGTAACTGGAAAGTCCCAGGGCTGGGAGATGCGGAGTGAAGGCAGCCTGAATCCAGACCTTGCCCGTGACCGAGCTGTGCACCCGGGGCATCTGTACAGACCCCCGTCTTGGAGCTCTGTCCCAGGCAGCCCACCAGGGCCCTTGGCACAGATCCAGCCTGCCTCATCTGAAATGAGCCTCTTATTTCTAAGGCATTGTGACTTTTGTCGAGAGCAGATGTCAACAACCTAATTACCTATTTAAATCAAGTCACCTGTGCACACAGTGTCCCCTGACCTCTTTGAACAACAACAAACAAACATAATCGTTTGAAGTCCCCATGGCTTTTGATGTTGAAGATTTACCATTGGGAAAGTCACCGTCAGCCACATTGCTTGATGTTTAATCTACCCTGCAGCGACGGACGCTTGCGTTCTTTCTGAAGTTGTGGGGAGAGTGTGACACGCATGCATTCCTGTACCTGCTCTGCAGACTCACCCAGAAGGCCGAGGTGTTCGTCCTCGGGGCCTCTCTCCTTGCGGTTAGCGAAAGAGGCATCTGTGTACTCGCGATAAACCAGCTTTTTATAAGAGCCTCCGATTCTTGCAGGTCCTTGTTCGAAAAACACCTCTGAGGCGCTGCCAAAACACGACAGGATTGATGCTGGGATTGATGTAGACACGAGGCAGGTATTCCCGCGGAGTACTAATTCAAGCAAAAGTGTCAGCAGCGCTTAGCACTGCATCTGCTGCATGGTATATAGTGCCCACACTTCATGGTTGTCCATACCAGTTTCTTACACAGAAATAGGCAGCTCTAGGCTACTCATACTTAGGAAGGTTAAGGTGCAGAGGTGTTAGCAAGGAAGTTAGCCCATGTGTGTGAGCAGGGCTTAAGGATAACAGACCATAAGCAGATGCTTGGAAGCACACCTTGGAAACGGCCCAGTACTTCTCTCTGCAAAATCCTGCCCAGGCCACAGAAGTTTCACAGGTGTTCCACCTTGCTGCCAAGGGAAGCTCATGAGACAGTTCTCCCTTTGCAGCACCAAGCTGGTGATGCAGCCTGCTAACTTGGGCCAGTGACACCTTCCCAGCCCTCATGCAGGCTTGTGCAACGAGCAGCTTTGTGCGCACCATAAAATTCAAAAATTCAAAATAAAAATTTAACAACAACAACAACAAAAACAACAGAGGAGCTTTGTTTGGCAGCAATTCAGAACTGTTGAACTATCAAAACCACTTGAGCAGGACCCTTGGAGCATGCCCCACACTGGGGACCTGGGCTGGGTGGGACTTCTCCCTTTATCTCCCCCCTTACCCCAGATACAGAAAAAAAAAAAAACAAAACCAAACAAACAAATAATAATGTGGAAACAATGGTCTTACCCACTTTTCTGTAGCCCTTGACCCTTTGTGCCCTAATCAACTATGTAAAGATTATCAGATAAAATAATTTTAAAATAAATAAATAAATAAATAATAAAATCTCCCATCAAAAAAGTATAAATATCATCCATACATGCAAAGTGAATTTTCTGGAAGGATACTTGTGAAAATCATATTAGGGCTGATTTTTAGATTATGGAATTCCTGAGAGTTTTTACTTTTCATGTAATTTTATGTATCGTCTAACACTCTGCATAAGATCTGTTGTTTTTACAATAGAGTTCATGCAAATGGAAATAAAGAAAGAGTAGCTTTGTGCATCAAAATTTCCAAGAAAACAAAAAGATAACCTACAGAAGAAAACATTTGCAAATATTTGATTAGGAATTAAACTGTTGAAAAAAAAAAAAAAGAAGTTAAAATCTAGAAAATATCGGGCTAGTGCGATGAATTAGAAGGCTCATTGCTTGCTTGTGCCAGTATCCCCCACGGGCCCAAGTAGCCTGGCTGCTTCACTTCCGACCCAGCTTCCTGCTGATGGCCTGGGAGGGAGCCGCGGCTGACTCCTGTCCATGTGAGATCCCTGCACAAAGACTCCTGGCTCCCGGCTTCGGATCAGTTCAGCTCTGGCCAGCGAGGCCATTTGGGGAATGAACAAGGAGTAGACCTCTCTGTCTCTCCTCTCTCTGTAAAATCTGCTTTTCAAATAAAAATAAATAAATCTGAATAACCCAGACTATACAAAGAGCTCATACAACTCCTAACAATATAATATTGAAAACCCAATTTAAAAATTAGCAAAGGGTAAAAATAGAAAATTCTATGAAAAAAATAGATGATCAATAGGCATATGAAAAGATGCTCAGATGAGTCATTAAGGCAATGCAAATCAAAACTATCATATCGCTTCCTATCCATTGATAGGGCTATTTTACGTGGGAAACAAAAAAGATGCTAACTATCAAGAGGAGATGGAGAAGTTGGAATTCTGAGCACACCTGGTGTGCAGATAAAAATGGTGCAGCTACAGATATTAATACACCAATATTCGTGGCAGCATGACACAGTAAGAAAAAAGTGAAACAACCCAAATGTTCACTAACAGGTGGATAAGCAGAATGCAGTGTATACAACTGATTGTTATTCCATGTTAAAGTAAAAATTCTCATATACACTACTAGATGGACAAACCTTGAAGACACGCTAACTGTAATAAACTACACACAGAAGGACAAATATCCCACTTGGATGAACTGTTGAAAATTTGCAAATGTATAGAGACAGAGGGTAGCGTTGACGTTACACGAGTGTGGGAGAATAGAACTGGACGCTATGGTTACAAGAGTACAAGGTCAACTGTGGGTGATGACAGGATCCTGGAAGTGGATGGTGCTGATGGTTGTGTTACCTTGTGCATGCACTCAGTGATGTTGATTATTATATTTGAGAAAAAAAAAAGGAAAGCTAATGAATCAGTCCTTCCTAGTATGTTGTGTTCTTATGAATTAGTTGAACATTTGATAATATTTGACCCCCTTTTTTCATAGACCCAATGTTATTGTTCTCAACTCAATCTGTTGCATCAAGCACTCCAGTAAATATTGAAACAGCATTTTGGGTGGGGTGGGGCGCATGACTGAAATAATGGTATTCTCTGTGATTTACCTGCCAGGTGCTGTCAACGACTCATTGGTGAACATGTCTACACCGGAGGGAGCGTAATTCCAGATGATTTCCTCGGCAGCGATGTAGTAATGTCTAACTTGTTTCTCCAGTATGTCATCCTCTGCTGGAGACTTTTTACAGTCCTGGACCTGGAAAAAGGCCTGCAGACCAGCTGGAAGCACACGCAAGGAGGCATTGATTAATGCACCCAGCATGTCCCTCTTCTATTTCCCCGACAAAAAATAAAAGTAGCTATGACAGAAACACTCTTATTACCCAGGACAGTTGTTTACAAATGAATTACTGATGGGGAAATTCAAATTTTATAAAGGACACACGTTTATATACAAATGGATTGGACAAGATATGAAGATCATGTGCTTGCGACATGTGCCACTTTCTATGGGATGTCACTTGGGGGCACTTTTCATGAGAGAAAAATGTCAAATTTGTAGATAAGCCAAAATGGGCAGTGACACATTTTACAGAATTGATTAGGACTGATGAGGAGCCTAGAATGAGCACATACTGTTGGCCTTACGTGCAGAATGTGCACCTGCCGCTCTGGACCTTCTGTGATCCAGGTCATTCGATGCGGATTCAGAATCTCGTAAAGAGGAGAGCACTTGACCTTGCAGTTAAGTTGGCATCTGGCTCATCTTTCCTCTCACACTCAGGGCCTGGATTTGAGTCCTGGCTTCCCACCCCCTCCAGCTTCCTGCCCACGTGTGCCTTGGGAGGAAGACGGTGGTGGGACACGTTCTTGGTTCTTTGCTACCCAAGCAGCAGGCTTAGACTGAATTCCTGGCTCCAAGCTCCAGCCAGACTCAGCCTCAACCTTTGTGGACTTCTGAGTAGAAACACTATCTCTGCTTTTAGCTTTGTGACTTAATTAAACAAATGACCACTTTTAAGCATTTCATGGTAAATAAATACTATTAAAAAACGCATGGGAGGGGGGCGGCACGATAGTGTAGAGGTTCAAGTCCTCACCTTGAATGCGCTGGGATCCCATATGGCCGCTGGTTCTAATCCCGGCAGCCCTGCTTCCCATCCAGCTCCCTGTTTGTGGCCTGGGAAAGCAGTCAAAGATGGCTCAAAGCTTTGGGACCCTGCACCCATGTGGGAGACCTGGAGGAGTTCCTGGCTCCTGGCTTCAGATTGGCTCAGCTCCAGCCGTTGCGGCCGCTTGAGGAGTGAATCATCAGACGGAAGATCTTCCTCTCTGTCTCTCCTCCTCTCTGTATATCTGACTTTGCAATAAAAATAAATAAATCTTTAAAACAAACAAACAAAAACAAACAAAATGCATTGGGGCCATGCAGTGGTGTGGTTGCTAAGCTTCTGACTGTGGTGACAGCATCCGATATGGGTACCAGTTCAAGTCCCAGCTGCTCTGCTTTTTTTATTCAACTCTCTGCATATGCCCTGGGAAAGCAGTGAAGGATGGCACAAGTTCTTGGACCCCTACATCCGAGTGAGAGACCTGGAAGAAGCTCCTGGCCTCTGGCTTTAGACCAACACATCTCTGGCCATCCGGTCATTCGGGGAGTGAACCAGTGGATTTAAAGATTCTCTCTCCCTCTCTCTCTCTTTTTAAAGATTTATTTATTTTTATTGTAAAGGTGAATATACAGAGGGGGAGACACAGGGAGGAAGATCTTCCTTCTGATGTTTCACTCCCCAAGCAGCCGCAAATGGCTGGAGCTGAGTCAATCCGAAGCCAGGAGCCTGAAACCTCTTCCAGATCTCCCACGCGGATGCAGGATCCCAAGGCTTTGGGCCGTCCTCTACTGCTTTCCCAGGCCACAAGCAGGGAGCTGGATAAGAAGCAGGGCTGCTGGGATTAGAGCCGGCACCCGTATGGGATCCCAGCACGTTCAAGGCAAGGACCTTTAACTGCCATGCTATTGCACCAGGACCTCTCCCTCTCTTTTTAACTCTGACTTTCAAGTAAAAATGAGTAAATCTTTTGAAAAGCTATGAATGGATTTTGAAATCTCTTATATTCAAATAAACCAATCATTTGATTTCATTTTTCATGAGTTTTTGAATGCCATTGTATGTGATAAATGCAGTGGCATCTGCAGGTCAGAGTAGCACACCCAGAGATCTAGCACAAACTTGATTTCTTCAATAGATCAACATAACAAACGAATAATTTCAAAGAACAACTGTGTTTTTATCAGTTTGCATTAAAAAGAGTTAGGAAATCCATTGTGACATAGCAGGTCAAGCCACAGCCTGTAATGTCAGCATTCCATGTGGGTTCAGGTTCATGTCCCAGTTGCTCCACTTCTGATGCATCTCTTTGCTGATCACCTCGGAACAGCAGCTGAGGAGGGCTCTTGTGCCTGCATCTCTCATGGGAACAGCAGCTGAGGAGGGCCCCAGTGCCTGCATCCCTTGTGGGAACAGCAGCTGAGGAGGGCCCCAGTGCCTGCATCCCTTGTGGGAACAGCAGCTGAGGAGGGCCCCAGTGCCTGCATCCCTTGTGGGAACAGCAGCTGACGACGGCCCCAGTGCCTGCGTCCCTCATGGGAACAGCAGCTGACGATGGCCCTCGTGCCTGCGTCCCTCATGGGAACAGCAGCTGACGATGGCCCCAGTGCCTGCGTCCCTCATGGGAACAGCAGCTGACAATGGCTCCAGTGCCTGCATCCCTGCTACCCATGAGGTAGATACAGAAGAAGCTTCCAGCTTTAGCCTGATACAGCGCAGGCTGTGGTGGCCATTTGGGGAGTGAACCAGTAGATGGAAGACCTCTCTGTGTCTCTTCCTCTCTCTTTGTAATTCTTTCAAATAAATAAATAAATCTTTACAAAGTAAAGGGAGGGATTTATCAAGTTAAACTGAGGACTAGCCAGGTCCAATGAACAAATTTGGTTGTATCTTGAAGAAACATGAAAAAACCAGACGACTTTTTCGTCATAATATGCAAATGTTCTATCATTATTTGGATTTTTGCAAAACTGAAAAACTACATACAACACTACCAAGGAGGAACTCTGCTTTCAGAACTAGTTATTTTATACAAACCAATGTATCGTCATATTTCAATACATGAAAAATAGTATAGTTTTTTTTGCCTTAATATTACTTTAAGATACATGCCATTGTAGGAGTAAAACTAAGATACCAATTCAAAGCTCAGGTTACTCTGAAGACAATTCAGCGTTAGTTTGCAATTCTCAATCACAACCCCACTAGTAGTGTGAATGACACAGGCCTCATTCCAGCTGTCAAATGATATCAGGTCAAAATGGCCTACCTTGCAGATGGTTTAGATTCTGACAGGTAAGCATCCATTCTCCAGGGCTCTGGGCCACCATGAGAGCATCAAACAGAGTAGCAGGAAAGAGGTTGATTGTATCGATGTGATAGTTCTTGCTAGTTAACGTTTGCCCATGAAAGAAAGCTGCGTGCACATCGATTTCATTACCCATACCAAAGAGGTACCACTTCACTCTGTCTTCCGCACACATGGAGAGTCCCGGGAGACTTCCGAAACTGTGCCCATTCACAGCTGTAGGTCAAGAGCAGAGTTTGTGAATAGTCCAGGTTGGTGCCTGGGATCATGATAGTTACTGCTACACAAAGACACTCAGTCTGAGATGGCAGATAGCTGGCTCACACACCAATATACCCTCTATCAGATGTTTCTAACCAAGCACAGCACTCTCAGCTTGGAGCTGGATTCAACCTGGGGATTCTTGCCAACACCACAGCAGCAGATAAATGCATTTGCTGTATTTGTTATAAATCGCACAGGTTGGTTGTGTGTGTTTCTAAATACACATGTATGCTGATACACCAAGTGGTTTTCAAAAGACAAAGTTGCTTAGCAACCAATGAATTTGGTAGTGGTAGTAAGGATGTTGTCATTTTTTTTCTCATTCAATGTCAAAACTTTTTCAATTTTACAGTGAGAATTTCTTTTATAATTAAAAATAGGGAAGGTTTTGTGTTGTGAGTTGCCACTGGAAGACAAAAATTGTAACAAACAGATACCAAATGATTCCTTTACTGAGTAGTTTACTTTTTTGGCTTCGGTAGGATGATTCTTTTTGTTTGCTGTTTAAGCTTATTTTAAATATGCTAAACAAAGTTATTTGTATTGATGCAATTGGATGTAAAGCTATTTATTATTTCATGCATATGCTGAGGAATAAGTTATTTTACTACGTTCAGTATTTGAGAGTTAAGAAAAAAAACTAGGCAGTAAAAAGGCATTTCTAGACAAGATAAACTGAAATGCAGAAAAGAATTGGCATCAGGTGAGGAACTGGAGGGGCCCCGTGAAGTATGCAAATGAGATAACAGCATCTGGAGCTGGTGGTCCCAACAATTTTCTTAATAGATGATGACGAATATAACAACAGAAATAGCTCAATATTTTATAATAGATGTATAAATTTAGTTTAGTAATTTTAGGTCGCCTTAAGTCATTTTTAAAATGGCTTGGAGGATAAGTAAATATATACATGTAAACACACATACGCATTATGTCGGAACTGATGTTTTCTCCTTATCAGTTTGGGAACAAGTTTGGTTTAGTAAGCTTTACCAAGTTTAGTGTTTGGATAGCAGAGTATCAAGTCACCTGTTTCATATTTGTTACTACACACCAGGCTAGAAGATACACCACGCATTCATGTGAGAGAATAGGCTTAGCAGACACAAGTGAAGCAAGAGGACCGAAGTGAGCGTGAGTGCTGCGAGCTTACAGTACATCCTGTTACTCTCCTGGAACTCTTCGTCGTCTCTGTCTACTTTCTCCGGTTCAGAGCAGTAGGCTTTGATGTTGTCTTCTAAGTACCAGCTGAGATTTTCATCCACCACAGAAAACATCACCACAAATTCTTGGTCAATGTTTCTTTCTTTTTCTGTTTCCTTATCCAGAGAATCTGAAGTGAAAATGAATGATTTCAATAGAACTAAAATTTTAACGCATTTTGACTTGTATTTCTGGGTGATCTGTGAGAGTTTCTGAAAATGTGTAATATTTCCCCAATAAACCACAAATCTGCACCGGTCACTCCCTGCTGTTCTGTGGGTGCAGGACCATGTTCAACAATCTACACTGGGTGTTCCCTGGCCACGTGAATCCTAAGTGCCATCTGCCCACTGACATAGTGTGTCTTCCGATGCCTATAACCACAAGCTGAAAACATCTTGGCGAGTAACTGATTGTTGCTCATATAAGCACTGTCGTTCAAGTGTCTGTGCTCTGATGTCTTTTCCATGACATTGGAAATCAACATTCTGATACGATATTTATCAAAATTGTACAGAGAACCACAGATCTGTACTACAAAGGGCTACGGTGAAGTCCCATTTGCCAAAGCCATAATTCCCCACACCACCTTCTCAAGTCAGATTCGGCAAACCCATCCCCAGGACAGCCTCCCTGTGGCAGCTTGGCCTGCCCTGCTCCTTCCCTCCTTTTTGATAGGCTTGTTACCTCTCGCTTCATCCAGCTCCAACATAGGTGACTTCACCTGCCTTCAAGAACTAAGCTGTCAAATAATGCTAGCAAATAAATGGGAAAATATACCTTTTTTACAGAGTATCAAAGGCCCGATGAGTCCAGAGGCAATATCTTTCGGAGCATCGATGTGGGAATGGTAAATCCGAGTCACGCAATCACCATCTCCCTCACCAGGCCTTTGCTCTTCACTGGCACTTAATATGTAAGTATACTGCTGTCCCGGAAGTACTTTGTCATCTGCTTTCTGAAAATCTGTGGTATTATCAGGGTAGATGGCCCCTAGGAAGGTAAAGTTACAAAGTGAATATATTTGAGCTCCGATGAGAGGATTGATCCATTGCTTCAGCAAACGTCTATTCAACCTTAACGTGTAGCCCTCGAAGGCGCAGTGATGGCCTCTGGGAGAGCACACACAGGTCAGTGGCTCTCGTGAGGCCGTCTAGAAACCTCGCAAGTTATGCTGCTCTTTTATACTTGAGTGCGTCTTCAAGGGATTGGTGAGGATACAGGAGGAACATCATGACAAAAGAAGAACGACTTATCGCTCGGACTCAAGGTGTGGAATTTATGTCCAAAATAACTGTGCTTCCCATTGTTTGCAACTTCTTACCTGGCATCACATTTCTGTCTGGGAAGTAACGGCAGAAATGAAACATCTTGCATTCGTGATTTTGTAAATTTCCAAATGCATGCAAAAATAATGTCACAAACTTCCGGATGCCCATGAACTTAGATTTGACATGATCAACTCACAGCCCATCTTATTTGTACTCATAGTTACTCCAAATACTACCTAACTATTTTATATCATTTGAAATTGCCTATTTATTGGAGAGACAAGCGAGCACTCCCAGTCCTGGGTTCATTTCCCCAGTGCCCGAAGCAGTCAGGGGCCACAGGCCCGAGGCAGGGCCAGAGCTGGAGCCCCCACTCCCACTGCCAAGGACGTGCAGCCTGGAGAAGCTGGGCACAGGAGGCATAGCTGGGAATTGAACCGCCCTACGCAGATTTGCTCCACCTAATGTCCCTCCTCCATTGCATAATTTTCAAGAAAATTGCAGGCGTTGTATTTTCTTCATAAATACTTCAGTACGCATCTCTGAACATAGAGCTCTTTTATTTTTTCTCATTTGAACAAAACCATATTACTATTATCACACTTAAAAATGAAAGCTAACTGCCAAATAAACCATTACATTGTTAAAAGCAAAAATCAAAATGAACGAAGAAAAAAAACTGCACCAAGACACCAGTTAGCCATTTATGCCAATAATGTATTGTTCTGCCCATAGCATAAAAATCTTAAAAAGATATATTAAAACAAAAATTTACCGGACCCGGCAGCGTGGCCTAGCAGCTAAAATCCTCGCCTTGAATGCGCTGGAATCTCATATGGGCGCCCGTTCTAATCCCGGCAGCTCCACTTCTCATCCAGCTGCCTGCTTGTGGCCTGGGAAAGCAGTCGAGGGTGGCCCAAAGCCTTGGGACCCTGCACCCGCGTGGGATGCCCGGAAGAAGTTCCTAGATTCTGGCTTTGGATCGGCATAGCATCGGCAGTTGTGCTCACTTGGGGAGTCAATCATCAGACAGAAGATCTTCCTGTCTGTCTCTCCTCCTCTCTGTATATCTGACTTTCCAATAAATAAATAAATCTTAAAAAAAAAAAATTACGTTCTAAAATAACTCCTCTTTTAAGAGGAGATTAGTAATTAATCAAAACTAAAGTCATATTAATTTTCAGGATTAATCTTTATAACCTCAATGAACTATGTCGCAACCTAAGCATGCTCATTTATGGTAGCAGCTGATTTTCATTGAGTTATTACTACATGCTGTCACAGGAAACCGAAGCACAGAGAACTTATGTAACTTTTCTAACATCACTTGGCCAGTAGAAGGCAAGGCTGGATTTGACTCAGACTTCAGTTTATTCCTTTCAAAGTCTTTGTTTACAGCTGTAAACGGCATGCAACTCTTTTGCTTTCATCACCTAGCTCGGAGGATACAGCGCAGCACTGAAGCTTGTCTTTATCCTGGTACCGATGTCAAGGCTTTTGAGTTCTCCATCCCGATGACCCTTGTGGTCAGTTGTGCCTTACGTGGGACTCTGGAGTCCGCCAGCCCCATGTGCCGCTCAACTGAGTGCGTGAGACTCCTCATGCTGCCTTAGTTGGAATGAGAGTTTTCCAGAGTTAGGCGGGACTGTAGTCTCTGTTCTCGGCTTGATTGTGTATATCTGTCTCTCATTTGGAAACTGGCTCTGGCTGACTGTCATCAAGTGCACCTGGAAACTCTACCACCTTCACACTCCACACATACACAGGTACACACACACACACACACACGCATACACACAACCAAGAAAAATGGAGGGTTACAATGCTGACCAAAATAGCCACTCTTCAGTTCAGAGCTGAAGGACAGGCACCTGTCCACCCAGCTGTCCTATGAGCTGAGCTTACCTTCATGGTCCTTGTAGTATGTCATCCCATGTGAATGAAAAGTGTAAGGCCTTGAGGCAAAGTTTTTTAAGTGTACAAAAACCTTATCACCAATTTCAGCTTTGATAATAGGGCCTAATAACCCTAGCCAGGCTGGTTTCTCCACGACAGTTGTGAAGCCTTCATCTGTGTACTGAAGATAAAGAGCCTTTTTGTAGATTCTCCCAATTCTCGTCGGACCATTTTGAAGATACTTACTGAAGTGCTCCCTGCAAAGGGAGAGAAGACAGGTTTATCAGGAGTCGTGATTTCTGGCACTAACGTTATCGTTAAAGGGAAATAGATGACCTCATCACAGGAAATGTCTTCAGAAAGGAAGTGGCATTTAGCCATTTTTATTTTAATTGAATTAGTTAACTTAATTAATTAATATGTGTTCTAAAGTCACCTGTGAAGGCTTCAGGTGCCTATCTAGTATGCTTATCTCAGAGTTCTCATATTTGTGTATTTTTAAAAAGATTTATTTTAGTCTTATTGGAAAGGCAGATCTATAGAGAGAAAGAGCTTCCATCCGCTGGTTCTCTCCCCCGACGGCCAGAGCTGAGCAATCCAAAGCTAGGAGCCAGGAATTTCTTCGCCTTCTCCCACGTGAGTACAGAGTGCCTAGGCTTGGGATCATCCTCTGTTGCATTCCCAGACCACAGTCAGGGAGCTGGATGGAAAGTGGAGCAGCCAGGATATGAACCAGCACCCATATGGGATGCCAGTGCTTGCAATGGGAGGATTAGCCAATTGAACCATTGTGCTAGGCCCAATTATAGCTAGTTTAATGAAATTAATTGGTGTTCCTTAGCAGGTGTGTGAAAGGGAAAACCTTTTGTGAAGGCAACATAAAACGTATGGTGCATCTTACTAGAATGTTTTATTCAAGATTTCCATATGAAAACGCAGAGATAGGGCCCTGGCACGAAGGCTTCAATGGTTAAATTCTCAAGGCCTTGGGCATCTTTTGCTGCTTACCCATGTGCATTAGCAGGGAGCTGAGTCTGAGTCAGTGGAGGAACTGTAACTCAAACCAGTAACCATATGGAATGCCAGCACTGCAGGGAACAACTTTCCCAGCTAGCCAACAATGCCAGCCCCTGTGTGGATTTTAACAATTACCTTTGGATTTAAATTACCCCTGTGTGTTTAGAATTCTGACTATTGTACCTAGCATTTAATGTTTAATTTGGTTTCTACTAATTAATACTTGTTTCAAACTTTCCAAAAAAGTATCAGCAAAATCAACATTAATCAGTTAAAAAAGAAAAAAAAAAGCGAATTCAGTGTTTGAACTTTGATTCTTGCTATTGACTTTCACTGACGGCTCCAGGCAGCTCAGTGCAATCTAATTTTGGGCAATGCCAGGCAGTCCTTCAGGCAGGCCTGTCTATGTTCTGGGCTTCAGCAAGCTTCTGCATACCTAAGGTGCCTTCATTTTGAGTAAGAATAGCTCACACTCTGGATAATGATTTGGGATTTTTAGCTATTTTTGTGTGTATGTGTTTGTGTCACCTGCTCTCATCTGAGCACTCTTTCACTGAGCCCTCTTGGGGCTGGGCAACCTGGCGAAGGAATACAGTTTGTAGTAGTGCCCCAACTGTGAGCTCATCGGAAGGAGTGAGATGTATTTGTTTTTCGTCTCTTCAAAAACAAGAACAGGGCTTGTCTGGGAGCTCTGTGCTATCAATGCTGCAGAATTTAGAAACTGTATCTGATGTTTCTTCAGGTTTCATGAGCAGAGGAGTCTATGGAAGCAGTGGAAGAAACACAGATTCCTGGGGTCCAGTCCACGGATCTGGGCTAGGCTTCAGACATCTGTCCTTCCTAACCCACATGCCTAATATGTGTCCCAGTACAGGCATGTGATTGCCCTGACTTGTAAGTAACCTGCACCAGGGCAGCTCTAAGGGGAAGAGATTTGCCAGTTCCCAAGGCAGAATGATCCCTAGACACCACGATTCAGATGGGTGTAGAGTTGTGTTTCCAGGTGACCTCCTGGCAGCGGCCAGATCTCTGCCAGCAATGGCTGAGGTGAAGTGAAACCTGCGTGCTGAGACCAGGACGGGGACAGCTAAGAGCAGCACTAGAGGCTGTGGTTGAGCTGAGAGAACGGGTGTTGGAAATAGGAGGGATGGAAATGATCTCCAACGGGTGTTGGAAATAATTTGGAGCCTCCACTCCCTAGAGGGATAAGAGACACAGCTCACAGTCACCACCATTGTGCTATGATGTCATTTTTCCTGGGTTGGATAAACCCCAGCATTTCCAAGGGAGACAGGATTGTTCACTGAAAAATGAACACGGTGGTGTTCTCTTGTCCTACCTCCTCGTGAGAAGGCCAAGGTGCAAGTTGGAAAAATCAGTGACTTTTTAAAACACTTTATGGAGAGGAACTAAACCAAGGATGTTCCCCCATTTCTCCTATTGGATGTCACCTTCACTTTGTTTATTGCCATTTCCTATTTTATTGGAACAAACAAAATAATTTTTTTAAAAGATTTATTTCATTTTCACTGGAAAGGCAGATATACAGAGAGGAGGAGAGACAGAGAGGAAGATCTTCGTTTATTGATTCACTCCTCAAGTGACCACAGCACCAGGATCTAGGCTGATCTGAAATCAGGAACCAGGAGCTTCTTCTGGGTCTCCCACACGGGTGCAGGTTCCCCGGGTTTGGGGTCAATCTTGATTGCTCTCCCAGGCCACAAGCAGAGAACTGAATAGGAAGTGGGGCTGCCGGGATATGAACTGGCAGCTGTATGGGATGCAGAAGCATGCAAGGTGAGGACTTTAGTTGCTGGGCTACCATGCTAGGCTACCGTGCAAAGCTCAGGGACACACCAAGAAAATGGAAATCATGGAAAAAGGAAGACACAGGGATGAACTCTGCCCCTAAATCCACAACATTGCTGTGGGTAGGAGGCATTTTGATTAATGTGTGCCTTCACAAGAGCAAAAATAACTGCTAAATTACTGAAGACGACTGAGTTAAAAGCACAGATTTCTAGTCCATGATGGTGCAGAGGCTCAAGCAGTGCGCAGTGTCAGCCAGGCACACAGGGGGGCTGCAAAGTTGTCCAAGATGTGAGTCTGCTGTGGGCACACCCCAAGAACCCAGGTCTGGAAGTGTCAAAGGCTTGACTAAGCCCTAGGATGGTTTCCCTCAAGGTCTGGACACATCCCTGCTTGTAGGAGAGCAGACTGATGTATTTAGAGATATGCTACTCAGTGCTCTACCATGCCCCGTTGGTAACACATCTCACATAGACCAACTTAAAAATAGCTTGAAATGGCTTCAGACTTCATTTGCAGAGTGCATTGTATTTTTTGAATGTGACTAGACAGCCTTTAGAAATACATCATATCCCATTTCCATGAATTATAGCAGGCTTTATCAAGATGCCTTCATTGCATTGAAATCCTTTTGTATTACTCATTTCCTAAAATAGAGGGACAGTGACCTAGGTTTTCCTACTCATTTTTTTCTACACAAAGACTTGATGGGATGAGGGATGACAATGACCTCTAATCTGGTGTTGGGAGGGCATTTGTCAAGGTGTTTAGGTCACCCTGTGGGATGGGTGACTGCACAGCCTGTGGGAGTCCCTGGTTTGCGTCCTGGCTGTGCCTCTGACTGCAGCTCTCTGCACCCCCTGGCAGAGTGGTGATGGCTCAAGGGCTTGACTTCCCACCAGCCCCAGGAGACACTCGCTGGAATCCACGGCTCCCAGTTTTAGCCTGGTCCAGCCCCAGCTGGGGTGGACATTTAAGGAGTGAATCAGATAGCCATCTGTTTCTGTCTTTCAAATACATCCATTTTAAAAGTAAGTAAAAGACTTGAATGAAAATAACAAAACAACCCGAAGTCCTAATAGATCCAGGATGTCTCACAGTTGGGATTTCTTCTGCATATATCCCAGTGGACAAACTGGCTTTTCTGTCTTGTGTTTTATTTTATCTCAACCACCAAATTAGGAACTAATTCACGTAGTGTGATATTTTGGGGAGGTCTGTCTGTTTATGATCTGTCTTCATTGGAGCTCAAAAAAGATCATTCTGACATGTCTATATAATTTCAAGAGCACAGTTTGGGGACAAAGGGTCAATTTCTGGAAGCTTGCAGGAAGGTTGCCAGTCAGATGTTTATTCACAAGAATCTATTCTAGTTGTTCTTTGAACCAAACAAAGAACTCACATTTAATTGTGGTCCTTCCTGTTGTCGATTAAAACGGGCTCCTCCTTGCTGCCTTAGCAGATATGTTTCCCTCCCAATAGTCATAATTCCTTCCTTCCGGCTCCACTCGTGTTTTTAAAAAGCAGACACCAATCATTTCTGGAAGTTTGATATCTAAAGGAGGGTTTTTTCTGTGGCAGGGAACTTAATTATTTTATGTTGCCTCATAAGAGTATAATAACGTTGCCCCCTCCCATGAAGTCAAAATCCACTCAAATGGTCTGGTCTCATGCTGGGGCATGGTTACTAAAACTTCAGTATTGTAGGTGAAAAGTTTCCTGGATTTTTGCCATCGCTAACCAAGACATAACATACTATTTTCTGTTCCTGTGTAACGAATGACCACACTGTGGCATAAAAAAGGGCCTACCCATTTATAAGCTGGCATTTGTATGAGTCAGGAGTCTGGCCTGGCCTGGCTGTGTCCTCCCCTTGGAGCACCAAGGTGTTGAAATCCAGGGGTTATTGGGCTGAATGCTCGTCTGAAGCTCTGTGGAAAAACCCACTTCCTCGTTCATTCAGGGTATTGGCATATTTCAGTTCACAGAGGTAAGTCTGAAACTCCCTCTTATTGTTGGCTGGTAGTGGCCTCTCACAGCTCCTGGCCACTCCCGACTTTGATTTAAGAACCCGTCTCATGCTGGAATGAGCAACATTGGCTGAAATCCCCCTGTGCCCTCCTTGACATGTCCTGTCACTACAGGCCTCCCTGCTTTTAGAGCGGGCCAACACAGGTCTTAGGGCTCCCAAACGGGACACTGTGGGAGTGGAAGCAGCCTGTCCCCAGTGTCTGGAGCTTTGGAGCAGGATGTCTTTTAAAAGCCCACTTTAAATGCCTGCTACCACAAGCAGGAACCACCAGAAAAACAGGAAAGAGGTTGGTGGGAGACTCAGCCAAGGTGCGTGTCACACAACTGGAAGGCATTATAGGCCCTCGGGAGCACAGCTGGAACGTGGAACCTGACGGTCAACTTTCTTTTGCCTGTGTTTTCAGGAGAGATAGAAACAGTGATAGCAACGTGTGGAGCTGGAAGGTAGAAACCGCACTAGCCTTCAGTTAGGTCCTTCACACAGACTAGATTCTCTCGTAGGATGTGTTTGTACCATTCTGGTTATGGCTTACTAGTTTTTAACTTGATAACATCAAGGAATGAATCATTGTGAGTGAAATTTGCAGGTAATTTTAGCTAATGTTTGTACCACTTTTAGAATTATTTAAAAATATAAATGATTTTTGAAGGATTGTTAAGTAGTTCATTGGGAGGACCTTTTGCTGGGATGCCTCCAGTATCTAGGGATTCTATATAAGCAAAACAAAACCTAATTTAGGAGAAGCAGTGGAATGAAACATCAGTTTAACTAGTTGGAAAGTACACGTTAGTCTCTAGAAACTTCAACAGTCATAGCCACTTGACCTCTGTAAATCTGATCTGCCTTTCCAATACAAATAAATAAATATTTTTCAAAATCTCTTTAAAAGAATTGCAAGAACTATATTTTAAGAAAGTCAGTACTGTTGGTGAGAACATGTTAAGTGCAAAAAGGTCTTATGATGGTTATTCTTGTGCTTAAATAATTTCACCCTTATTTCCAGCTTCCTAAGGGGTACTATACACAAAAGCAGGTAACATCAAGATAAGAATATTATTATTTTTTCCTGTTATTAATTCAATAAACATTTACTTTTTTAATGTTATGGGTCTAGAATATACTATTTACGTTCACTCATTATTTTTACATGTGTGTCTTGATTCTTATTTAAATATAAATAACAGGATCAGGAACTATATCATAGAGTCTTTATTCATTCACTTACTGAAGTGACAGTTTAGACACCGACCCAAGTAAATGGCAGGTGTGAATATAATAGAAGGAAATCATTTTCTACTTCATTGTGTTGATGTTATTGGGCCTCAGAACACACTGCCCCTAAAAATCCTAAAAAGCTTTCGGGAGAAAACCTCTCCTAGGATTTCTGGACAGAACTGCTCATCTCCACCAGGTCAGTTGGATTTGGGTGAAAGGTCTATTTCATTTTAGTCATCTGGCGTAATCTTGTGCAATCCCTTGCTCTTCTATAAAATTCCTCATGTATTAAAAAAAATAATCCTTCTTAAAATTAATCAGCAGCTTTGGCAGCACACCCTTTTATAGTCGATCGTGGTTTAAAAGAGTCATCTGAACCCTGTGACAGGGACAGCCCCCGGAAGCTAAAGCCCATCTTTTCCCTTCAAACCATTGAATATTTACTGTGTGAGGACAAAGGAAAACGTGCCTTCGTGAAATATGTGAATTTGAACTAGAAATTGGCAATGTTAGAAGACTTCACAGGTCTCATGGAAAGTCTTGTGGTCCTAGGTCACTCATATCCAGCCCCGAATAAGACCTTATACTTACCTCTTAACAGAACCTATTCTATTCCATCTATTGTGCTAATATCAGAGAAACGAACTCTTTTCCTAGCCTTTGATATGTCTGACTTTTTCCTTGGAAATAAAACCATATATAATTTACATTTAATAAAGAAAATATTGAAACAGTACAAAATAATGCCTCTGCGAAGCTACACCAATGTATCATATTTCTAAGGCGATAATACTCAAAAAACCTGGTTGGATAAATGCAAATCTCAAATTTATTTTTACCTTTATGTCAGAAACTTTTCTCACTGTGCATTGTCAAATTAATAGCTTATTAGGCATTATTAGCACATGCATTTCCTTTCTTTCTGTAGAAAATTTCAACTATTTAAAAGAATGTACTTGTGTGTGGCTCAACGGGCTAATCCTCCACCTTCAATCACTGCATCCCATATGGGTGCTGCTTTCTATCCTGGCTGTTCCACTTCTGATTCAGCTCCCTGCTTGTGGCCTGAGAAAGCAGCAGAGGATGGTCTGAGTTCTTGGGACCCTACACCTACGTGGGACACGCAGAGGAAGCTCCTGGCTTTGGATCCGCTCAGCTCTAGCCATTGCGACTATTTGGAGAGTAAGCCAGCAGACAAAAGATCTTTCTCTCTGTCTCTCCTTCTCTCTGCATATCTGCCTTTTCAATAAAAATAAATAAATCATTTTTTTAAAAAAAAAGAGTGGTAATTAGCCTTCAACCAGAGTCAGTATGTGTGAAATTTGACATGTTTATTTAGCTTTTAAAGTAGCGTCTTAGCAGCTGATGGGTATTGAACTCACTGTTGAAAAATGCTCATTAATGTGGTGACTGCTGGTTGTAAAAATGAAATTGCCATTTGGCAGTAAATGTTTAATTAACATTATTAGAAGTAATGATCTCAATAGAGATACGCTTCCATAATGAAAATCTTGAAGAACACAATATTTTTGTTTTTTTGTTTTCTGTCTGGTGAATGTTACTTGAAATAGGGCGGTTTCAACTGCAGCATAAAAATATTTCAGTTATGCGGAGTTTGGGGGCCAGCTTAGTAACATTTGTGTGCGGTTTTGATGCTCTCCCAGCCAAGGGCTTTAGCATGTCCACCCTGTAAGGGAACCTACGAGGCACGCTAACAGTCTGTATTTTACAGATCAGCAGCTCTGGAGTGATGAGAAGTTAGCACGACTAGCCATCCAGCGTCATCCAGCAACTATTAGCATCAGATTTATTCAGCTGATACTTTATGTCTGCCAATGATGCTTCGACTGATTGAAAAATATTGTACTCTCACAGAAAACGGTGTAATAAGCATAACATTTTACGTAGTCGTTGCTTGAACAAAAACAATCTCTGCATGAGCAGACAGGAATAGAGAATGCTGATGGGAGAGGAGGCAGTGCCGCCCAGGGCACCAGGGCAGCAGGGCAGCTCGCAGGAGATGCACACCGTTCCGAGGCAGCACAGGGTCACGGGGAGGGCAGCTTTGCAAACGATCAACACCGCAGAACACACAGCAGCACAGCGGCTCGAGTTTCAACATATAACACATCAAATAAAAAGGAAATGTATAAAGTTGATGCATAAACAACAAAAAAGCAACTTACGTGTCCACAGAGATAAGTTTTTTGTCCCCGGTGTCAGTGGCGTAGTTCCATGATGTTTCAATAATTCCAATATAATAATGTTTCTCTTCCGCCCGGGCTCGGGCATTACATAAAAACAAAAAAATGCCAAACATCAAAAGCTTCATTGTCCCCCCTCTCTCGGAGCTTGAGAAGCAATGAGGTAAAATCAGAAGCAGGCAAATTTATAAGGAAGGCTTTCTTCTCTTATTTGCTTGATTGACACAATTTCATGTTGCACAAGAGTAAATTGTTTCGTTAAAGCAAATAACAGTTTCCAATTCAGCTCAGTTCTGGTAAACCCAGGAGAAAAAAACCAGCTGGCAGTCGCCAGGATTCTCTGAGTACAAATAAAGTCAACAGTGATTGTTGGAGCACCCGTGTGGTGTGTCTCTGGAACTTCTTTCACTCATTGTGTAAATTCCAGGGGTACAGGACTTCTTTACACGCTCCAATTATTTGTCTAATCATGCAGGACGGTGTCCTGTAAAAGGCATGTCTAGTAAACCAGAAGAAAGATTCTGCAAAACTGGCAGCACCTGACTACTTGTAGAAGCCGGACAAAAACTTAAATTACAGCTTAAGAGATAAAACATGCCGTTTAGCATGCCAAATTTAGGCAACCCAAAATAAGAATTTCATTTGAAAGGGTTTGTCTATTTTGTGAACTCTGGCTATATCTGTATGGAGACTTTATCAGATCATTCATGACTGGAAATAACCAGGCATTAACAACTTGGTTTTAATCATCAGACAAAGCAGTCATCTGTCAACCAGCCTTGGAAGGTAAGAACTAGTTAGTCTCAGAAGACAAAGCAATGTCTTTGTTGATTAGCCCGGAATTTCCATCTTTGAAGTAGACGTGGATTTTAGCGTGAGAGACTTCGAGGGAAAAGTTTTGTCTTCAGTCATAATGCCTATGCCGAAATAAAGTGACTTTTTAAAATTTGAATAAAGTCCTGATGAAACAGTTGACATTTGATGTTAATATGATTCTATTTTCTCTAGAACACCGCAAAATGCTATGCATTTGCTGAAGCTTTTTTGTTGTACTAGATCGGTGCAGGAGGAGAGCCTGCAGTGTCCGAGCAGTCCGTGCATTTAGTAAGCATTTCTGAAGGAGCCCTCCTGTGTACGGGCACTGTGTGGGGCTCTCCGCATCCATCAGGGGAGGCATCTAACCTCTTCATTGTCCTTGGGAGCAAAGGCAAATAGGGAGATGCGAAAGGACACAGATCCCATCGGTGGTGAAGAGCAGCGGAGAGAAGCAGGTCAGGAGGGAGAAGAATGTTTTCTGGGAAGGGCCAGGATGATGGTCCAAATCTGATGCTATCACATGGCCTTGGGCAGGACACGTCACCTCAGCGAGCTCGAAGGTCATGCCAAGTGAATGGAATGACAAGGCACATCACGAAGGAGCTCACACGTCCAGCTAGTACCGAGTATCCTGATTCCGAAAACTGAGTTGAGAGCCCAAGATTCTGCAAGGGGCCGGCCCTTTCTCCTTGAATAACTGCACCCTCATAGGCCTGCAAGGATTGAAGTGAGGCTCAAATCTGAGCCAGATCCCACTTGCTGGCTTTGGAAAACAGATGCTCAGAAGTCACTTTCCCCTAAGTACTCTGCACAGATGAGCATCTTTCAGTAGGTCATTGTCCCAGAATGGGTTTCTCTCTCTCTCTCTCTAGATTTATTTATTTGTTTGAAAAGCAGTTACAGAGCCTGGTGCAATAGCCTAGTGGCTAAAGTTTTCGTCTTGCGTGCGCCGGGATCCCATATCGGTGCTGATTCCTATCCTGGCTGCTCACTTTCCTTCCAGCTCCCTGCCTGTAGTCTGGGAAAGCAGTCAAGGATGGCTCAAAGCCTTGGGATCCTGCACCTGCGTGGGAGACCCAGAAGAGCTCCTGGCTCCTGGCTCCCGCTTTCGATTGGCTCAGCTCTGGCCACTGCAGCCCCTTGGGGAGTGAACCCGTGGTCAGAAGATCTCTATGCCTCTCCTCTCTGTAAACCTGACTTTCCAATAAAAAACAATAAGTCTTTTAAGATAAAGCAGAATTATAGAAAGAGGGAGAGACTGGTGGAGACAGAGAGTGGGAGCAGGAAGGGGACACACTACACATCCACCAACAGAGTCTAGTTCTACAACATCTCCTGTGCCAGCACTGCTGGGTCACTCCCACACCTTCCATCCCCGCAACCGCCACTGCGGGGGTCCTGGGTGTGATGCACCGAGGCGGGAGGGAAGGGTGCCCCATCCCGCTCCTGTGCCTTCTCCTCTGCCAATTTTCGAGAAATGCATTGCAACAACATGGACTGGGTTGTGAAAGGGGCACTGGGAAACACCGCAGGATGAAGTTAGCTATGTAGACGGACAAACTGCCTGCCTGTTGGCTGTGTCCATCAGACTTTTCCTGCAGAACCCCAAGGGGAACCTTTGATACATGTGGATACCTAAAAGAAATGTGTATTTGGGCTCGAAAACAGTCTGTATTGTGGCATAGTCCATGGAGCTGCCACCAGCAATGCTGCTACCCCGTGTGGTCACTGGGTTGTGATCCAATGTTCCACTCCTGATCCAGCTCCCTGCAGCTGGCCTGGGAGGAGTGGTGGAGGATGGTCCGCGTGCTGGGATCCCTGACATTCGTGTGGAAGGGCACAACCGGCTCCTGGCTTCTGGTTTTGGCCACTGTAACCACTGGGGAGCGATGGAGGACCCTTCACATTTTCTCTCTCTCAGATAAACAGATCTCTTGTTTTTGAAAAAGTTTGAGATTAATGGAGACAAGGGGGCTTCAAAAAATTTATGGGAAATGTGCATTATGGAAAAAAAATACCTATGTAAGGTTCTGAAAGTTTTCTTGCAGTAATACACTTTTATCCTTTTAGGGAATGAGCAAACTGGCTAGTAACCTGAACAGAGTTACATAAAGCAAGCTTAGTCAGCTCCCACAGTTTGTTGTTGTGTTCAAGTTTTCTGGGTTGGATGAATCTTATCTGTACTTAGCAATCAAGATTCTGAGGCTAAATTCAAAGAAGTAGCCTCCTATACAGGATATTGCTTCAGTTTATTTCTGCCTGGCAAGACACACTCTTTCCTCCCCAATCATGCTTATGCTCTGTCTTGTTTTCTTGTTGGTCCAAGGTCACTGCCTCTTCTACGCCGTGCCAACAAAATTATTAAGAGACAAGCCACCACTGCCGGTCACTCTGTGCCAGAAGGAGATCCTGTCTGCCCTTGGGCAGTTGGACCATCAGCCTGCTTGCTTTCTCACACACAGTAAGTTGTGTAACTCTGGAATTTGGTTGGTGAGTGTGGTCACACAGGGAGTTTTGAAAATGAGCACATTGGCTTGGCTTAGCACAGTGTGAACCTGCCTAAAACATCCTCAACCAGGAGGTCTGTGATATTTCGGGAAGGTCACTCAGCTAGGTCACAGTCACTCCATGCCCCTTGGCTTCCCTCTAGGGGCTCAGGCTCCTGTTTATCAGTTCGTGACACGAAAGGGGGTCACAGGCAAGGGACAAGAGGAAGCCCAGAGTCTACTGGGAGGATTGATGATTTTAAAGTATCCAATACCATGGCAGAGGGGCTCTATAAGGGTATCAGAATTCCAATTAGTCACTCCTTACTATCTCGCTACCTTGAGTGATGCAGAGACCCAAGCATGCGATTTATTAATAAATACAACCCACAATAATAAGACTAAGTTAAAAAAAAGATTTAGAGTAACTAATATTCATTAGAATTAATTTTACGGAATTAATTTTATGTGAATCATCATGTTCCTATCACATCCATGATCCTATTTCCGATGGCATCGGTGCCATGATAGGATAATATACTCTACCTATCTCTTAACATTGGGTTTTGGCTTATGAAAGGTGATTGAATGATGCCATGGAGCCACCAGGGCCAGGGAGAGGAAAGCTTGGTGAGACTTACATTTACCCTGAGAACAAGATACAGGGCCTGCCACACAGAGCCACATGGGGAGGCACCGGAATTGGTCAAGAGGCAGGGACAAGGGGAGAAATCCAGCCACAAGCCTCCATGGCAGACAGGGCTGGGCAAGGTGAACAATTCAGGATCGGCTGATTTGAATTATTCCCATGGGTTTGGGTGTGGGAGTCTAAGGTTGTCTGTGTTGTCCAGTGCCTGGCTGTAGGAAGTATTGTTGGATGCGTTGAGTGTAAGAAAAAGAGATTACAGGGTAGACTCAAGACTGTATTCCTCTCTCCAGGAACCAACTATAGTCTTGGTAGAGATGCCGGCTGAGGGACACTTTTTTGTCTGTCCCTTAGCGTTGTCAAAGAATCATAAAACACAGAGAGGGAAAAAATAGATTTTATGCATACTTCATTATTAAAATGATCTACTTTTGTGACCACTTCCTCAGTCTGGCTAGGTGTTGTTTCGTATTGAACCTCAAGCATTTAGTGTAGTGTTGGACACACTGCTTAGTAAATATTGGGAAAAATGAATGAACATTAACTGCAATAAGTGTCATTAACTTTGACTACATGACCACTTTGTGTCAGGCACGGTGTTAAGAACTTGATACATTTTATTTCAGTTAATCCTCACATCTATTGATTTTCTATTCTTTCTGTGATGAACTGCCATCCACCAAGTGGCCTAAACAATGCAGATTTATTATCACATAGTTCTATGGAGCAGAGATTTCGTGTGCGCTGCAATGGGCTAATGCTGAAGCAGCCCCGAGGTGCTTCTCTTGTTGGAGATTCTGATGTTTGTTATCTCTCCCAGCTTCTTAGACCCACCCACATTGCTTAGCTTTTGACCATCTCCTCCATTTTTAAAGCCAGCAATCACCTTTTACTCATTTATTTGAAAGCCATGGTTGCAGAGAGAGAGAGAGAGAGAGAGAGAGAGAGAGAGCTCTTTCTTCCACTAGTCCCTGAGTGGGCCCAACAGCCAAGCCTGGGCAAGGCTGAAGCCAGGAACCAGGGGCTTCATCGATGTGTCCCATGTGGATGCAGGAGCCCAAGCACTTGAGTCATCTTCCATTATTTTTCCAAGGCACGTTGGCAGGGAGCTGGATCAGAACTGGAACAGCTGGGATGAGAACCAGAACCCCAATGGGATGCCCACGTCATGGGCGGTGGTGTAACAAGCTATGCCACAGCGTCAGCCCTCAGGAGCGAGCATTTAGCCTAGTTAGTATTTAAGACACCTGCTACATAAAGACATCATGAATGGATATACCATCGTAATCATTTGAAAGAAAAATAAGTAGGGTGCGATAGGGAAGAAGGGAGGACCTCTGGTACTTCTAAATCTGTATCATGAAAAACATGAAATCTTCTCTTATTATATAAACTATAAAGCTTTTTAAAAAGGCAACTATATCCCAAATCCCAGTGCCTAGGTTCGGTTCCCAGCTCTGACTCCTGACTCCGGCTTCCTGCTGATGTGGATTCTGGGAGGCGATGGTGACAGTGCAAGTGTGTGAGAAGCAGGTGGACTTCCAGGCTCCCAGCTTCAGTCTGGAGACGGTCCTAACCACGCTGGGCATTTGGGGAGGAAAGCAGCAGAGGGTAGCTTTCTCTTTTTTTTGTCTCCCAAAGAAATAAATCAAATTTAGATGGATTCTTTTCTATTTATCACTCTACTCAGGGAATCATTTTGTGGAACAAAGTTTTCTTTGTCAGTATATAGTTGAAGCTAAAAATTTGAAAGCATACACAAGATACTTCAAAATGTTCCTGGAAAATTGAATTAAAAAGATAAGTTTAAGGCCGAATGCGGTAGCCTAGTGGCTAAAGTCCTCACCTAGCACGGGCCGGAATCTCATAAGGGTGTCAGTTTGTATCCTGGCTGCCCCACTTCCCATCCAGCTCCCAGCTTGAGGCCTGGGAAAATAGTAGAGGATGGGCCAAAGTCTTGGGATCCTTTGCTCTTTGGGAGACCCAGAAGCAGTTCCTGGCTCCTGGCTTAGGATCAGTCAGCTCCAGGCTTTGTGGCCAATTGGGGAGTAAATCAGCAGACGGAAGATCTTTCTGTCTCTTCTCTCTGTAAATCTGAATTAAAAAAAAAAAAAATTTATGTTGGTGAAAAGATTTTGAAATTCAGGCTCATGTTCCTTTTGTTCTTTAGTTGTTCGTGACATTCCAGACTGGTCCTGTGCTCTCATTGCCAGAGCAGAAGCACCTCGGTAGTGCTCGAGGGCACACAGCCCACTGCTGCACCCTCAGCCTTGACCGTGCCCCGGGGCAGAAGGCATACGGATCATCCCCCGCCCTCCGACTCCATTTAGTAAGTCACACTTCACACATGTATAAGTCAAAGTCTGGGATTATGTTCCCATACATGGGTGAATGAATGAATTAAAGATTATTCTGGGTGGTAGTTAGTCTATTTTTATCAGCCACATCTTTGAAATTGCCACACTTGGCAGCTTCTAAGGAAGAGTTAGAGAGAAAGAGAGGGAGAGAACATGAGACAGAGAGAGATCTGTCCGATCTCTCCTCCACTAGTTCACTCTGCAGGTGCCTGCTGGCTGGGACTTGACCAGATCTTGCATCCGAGGGACAGAGTTGGAAACGGGAGATGCGGCTGGGAATGGCACAGGTGCTCTGATGTACACAAGGCGGCTTCATCTGCGGTTGAACTACTAGGCTAAAGGTGTGCTCTGAATTTCCTGTTTTTAAAAGTATTTAAAGCCTTCTACAACCTTGGAAGGAACAGAAAAGTGTGAGAGGAAGCCTCACTTGTAGTTCATACTTGTGAGCGCCTCTATTGAGATTTCAGTCATTTCTATTCAATCTCTCTCCTATTTTATGTATTTTATATATGTTCCTGACACTTTTTTAACAAACTGCTTTTTCTGACTCAATATGGTACAACAACTGTTTTTCTACTCATTTTAACCCATAGTTTTAAGCTAAGGTAACGCTTTAGATAACAAATGTAGCAAATTTATAGTAAGTCATTTCTTGTTTTCAATTTCCCACTACCATAAAATAACAGATGAAAATCTTTATTGGGATTGTTGCTAATTTCTCTGAGATTAACTCACTCAAGTGTAAGCAATGCACCAGTGTCACTCCACTGTTACAGATACTGTTGTTTTAAAATTTTGAAAATTTTTTAAAATTAAAAATGCTTGCCAAAATATACATTTCAAAAAATATCTTAGTTTTGTTTTTTAAATATATCTCATTATTATCAACTCTGGTTATTTTTTTAGAAACTTAAGAGCAAATATTCTTTTATTATTATTATTAATTACATCGCATTATGTGACACAGTTTTATAGGTGCTGGGATTCCCCCCACCTGTCCCCAAACCCTCCCCCCATGGTGGATTCCTCCACCTTGTTGCATTACCACAGTCCAAGTTCAGTTGAGATTCTTTCTTTGCAAACATATACCAAGTATAGAGTCCAGCATTTTACTGTCCAGATAAGTTCAACAGCTTCTTGGGGAGACCCTCTCTGGTCTGAAGGAAGAGCCGGCAGAGTATCATCCCGATCAATTAAAAGCCCCAACATAACATCAGTAACAATTTATAACGCTATGGAATTGATTGACATAGTATTGAGTAACCAATATGTTTAAAAAAAATGCAAGTTCTGAACCACATCCTGTGACTTCTTCATTGACATTTCAATTTTAGTTTACATACAACCGGGTTCTATACACCTTAAAATGGCCATAAACTACTATTCAGCTATCTCGTGTCTATTTTCATTATAGCATTTAGCATTTTATAGCATTGAAGCATAATTTTGCTGAACCTGGCTTTTTTTCGGGTAGTCTAGACTGGTTTATAACTCTAACAAGACATATGTCAACACTTTAGGCACAGACCAGTTTTAGGAGGGGTGTGCAGAGAAATCTTCAATACCCTAGTGAGGAGTAACTAATCTTTGTGTCCCACGTAGTAAGGTATAAGTGACTCCATGTTGACCTTTTCCTGTCTGATTCTAAGCTTCCCTTGTTGTTCTCTGTCTATCTATTCTAGATTGTTTGTTTGTTTGTTTGTTTGTTTTGAGGGGTTTCCGGAGCGATCCTGATTCTTCCATGTGCCAGAGAGGGTGGGCACCCAAAGTTGGAACCAAGCGAGGACCAGAGAGAGCTCCCCTCCCTAGTCTCGAAGGAAGTTTACTGTTCTTCTGTTTCTGAAGACTGCTCAGGACTCTTGGCTATTGTTCCTACACCCTTGGATCCTACAAGGAAGGATTTGGACTTCTTCCATCCCATGTGGTAGATCCAAGCGGAAGTGGATGACCTCAGAGTTCTTGGCCTCCGAAGGCACTCCAATTCCCTGTGGTCTCCTTGGCAGTTGGGTTGTAGTCCTTGGTGCTCGTACTGATAGTCCTTGGTGAGGATCCAGGAGTCCTCAGGGTTGGGATACAAGCCTCCTCCTGTCCCCCTGCTCTGCTCTGGAGTCCCCCCTGCTCTGTGCATATGACTTCCTGTTAAGAGGTTGTCAGGATTGCTCTTGATTCCCCCTATATGTCTTTGTAGTTTAACTATTGTCTAATGCTGATTCGAGTCTGTTGTCTATGAGTTACCAGTTATGATCCTGGCAGGTTATATTTCACGTCTTCCTCACACATTCTAGGGAGATGGAAGATTTTTCTAAGAGCAAACATTCTTTTTCAGTGTTCCATTTTCTAAATTCCCACAATGGTCAGAAAAGGGCAAGGCTGAATATTTTTACAGATTTAAAACACATTTGTGTCTTATCTTCCATGAATTGTTTGCTCAAACTTCTCATGTATATATTACATACATCTGGAAATTACATTTAACTAGGGTGTGTTCCATCAGATAATAAACACTTTCCTAAGTTTGTAAAAAAAATAAATTAAATCAGAGTATCTTGTTCATCTCAAAATAGTAGTCTTTGAATAAATGAATGTTATATCGCATAACATAAACGTACAGTGCATCGAGTGTCCTTATATAAACACTGGATTTATTTAAACATGAGCACATTAATTGATGACTAGTTCATAGGTTTTCTTCCATGTGCTCACTAACACAGCAAAGAAATAGACATGTTTTTATAGTTTGATATAAACCAGGGGGAAGATGACAAAGATCTGCTCAACATAGCACTAAATCTTGAACAAGGAGTTGAAACTCCATGACATGGCTTGTAAACGGTATCAGTCATTTGGTCCAGCCCTTGGTCTTAGTGGGTAAAGTCAGTGCTTGGAAAGTCAGCATCTCATATAGGTGTTGATTTGTGTCCCTCGATCCACTTCTACTCAAGCTCAAGGCTAACGTCCCAGGAAAGCAGCAAGGGATGCCCATGTGTTTTGTCCCCTGCATCCCTGTGGGAGTCCCAGACAAAACTTGGCCCTGAGATTATGACTGCTGGAAATGAATTAATGGGTAAAAGATCTCTCTGTCTCTACCATGACCCTCACTAACATTTTCAAATGCATAAATCCTTCATTTACTTTTTTTTTAAAGATTTATTTATTGCAAAGTCAGATATACAGAGAGGAGGAGAGAGAGGAAGACCTTCCGTCCAATGATTCACTCCCCAAGGGACCTTAATGGCCAGTGCTGTGCGGATCCGAAGCCACACAGGTGCGGGGTCCCAAGGCTTTGGGCCGTCCTCTACTGCTTTGCCAGGCCACAAGCAGGGAGCTGGATGGGAAGTGGGGCAGCCAGGATACGAACTGACTCCCATATGGAATCCCAGTGTGTTCAAGGTGAGGACTTCAGTGGCTAGACCACCGCGCCAGGCCCTGTCATTAATTTTTAAAGATCACCTTTTAAAAAGATTAACTTGCTGTAACTTTCTAATTCTAATACAAAAGGTTTTCAAAAGATTCATGGAATTTGGGCCCGGCGGCGTGGCCTAGCGGCTAAAGTACTCACCTTGAACGCACCGGGATCTCATATGGGCGCCGGCTCTAGTCCTGGCAGCTGCACTTCCCATTCAGCTTCCTGCTTGTGGCCTGGGAAAGCAGTAGAGGATTGCCCAAAGCCTGGGACCCTGCACCCATGTGGGAGACCCGGAAAGAAGCTCCTGGCTCCTGGCTCCGGATCAGTACAGCACCGGCCATTGCGGTCACTTGGGGAGTGAATCATCAGATGGAAGATCTTCCCGTCTCTGTCTCTCCTCTTCTCTGTATGTCTGACTTTGTAATAAAAAAAAAAATAATAAGATTCATGGAATCTTGTTTTAAAACTACATAGTGGGGGAGGTGACATCTCTGTGGCTCACCAGGCTAATTCTCCACCTTCAAGCACCAGTCTCACATATAAGCCCTGTCCTGGCTGCTCCACTTGCAATCCAGCTCCCTGTTTGTGGCCTGGGAAAGAAGCAGAGGATGGTGCAAGTCCTTGCGACCCTGCACGTTGGTTCCTGGCTTTGGATCAGCTCAACTCTAGTTATTGTGGTTATTTGGGGAATGAACCAGCGATGGTAAATAATACATGAATAAACAAATAAATAAATAATACTACATGTGAGTTTTATATTTTTTACACCAAAACAAACTTATTCTGTAATTCTACTCTTTTTAAAAACCACCTTTAGGAGAGTAGAAGAAAGTCTTCTACCCCGTTGCAAAGCACTAACCCCTCAAGGTATTTTTCCCTCTCTTTTGAGTATAGTTGAAGGCGTGGAAAGGTAAGTCCTAGGATACTTCAGTGTGAGAAAATCACAGAGGAAATATCTCACTCCGCCAGAACATCTTTGGCCAGCACCTTGCCAGCGTCATAACGGAGAACACTCAGCCTTACAAATCCCAGAGGTTCTAATGCAAGGAATTCTAACTAGGGATATTGATGACATGAAGTATTGTCATTCCGCCAAAGGAAGCAAATCTGGAAACTTCACAGCTGTGAACCAGGATTTCGGGGCCTGGGGATGGACAGAGGAGCTCCCCCCAGGCACCTGCAGCCAAGGTTGCCTCTGCCAAGGATGGGACATAAATGACATCTCTTCTAGGCACTGAACCTCATACTTGGAAAACTGACTCCATAAGTTACCATGAGTTTGAGAGATGAAGCCACTGGACCTGGCCCGTCATGGCAGGAGAGAGAGAGAGAAAGTTGTTCTCCAAGTTTCCCAGAAAGAATTGGAGGGTGAAGACTAGGGGTGGGCCCAGGATAATTTGAGGATAGCAGAAATCTTGGGAGAGATTGCAGGAAGAATATGAAAAAGCAAGCCCGGAGAGTGAGAGTACAGGGTAGAAGTGCCGGAAGTCCTCCAAGGAGTGTGATGGACAGGCCACGAAGGACAGGGTCCTCTGGTGCCCATTCCGTGTCACAGGAGGCATCTGATGGCAAGTGTTCTCGGTGAGCAGCAGTGCCAAAAAGAAAATCCTCACTTCCTCCCCTACATTCACTCACAGTTCGTGACTCAGAACGGCTTGGTTTTGTGGTTGCTTAAGAATATCAAAAGCAATGGTGTGGGTTCCATGTTTGGACCTGCAAAGAGAGATGAAAAAAATGCCAGCTCGTTGAGGTGAGAAGGTGGGAGACAAATGACGAGATGGTGAAATCCGAGCCGGGCTGACTGGAAAGGTTCAGGTTCTCAAGCCCCCCTGGAGACGCTGGAAGGCAGCCCGAAGGAAGGTTGCATCATCTCCTGCTTGGTTCAGGATGAAAGCCCAGGCCACTGTTATTTAAGAAGATTAATTTGGCATCCAAGGAACAAATTCTACAAATGACTTTAGGGCACTTCACTGGGATGTCAGAGAGTGTGGCCAGCAGTCTGAAAAAGATTTTAAATATGAACAAACAGTGTAAAAGTCATCAGAATCAAAAGCTGCCCCCTTGTCAGCCCTAGCACAAAGAAATGCACAAAGCTCCAAGTTAGTAAAGGAAGTAGTGTCACACGTGGTTACTTGATGGTGATTGTTATAGAAACCTGCCAGAACCACAGCCTTGCCCTGAACGTACTTCCACCAAATGTTTGACTGGCGCCACCTGTGTTATTCATCTTTGTGGACAAGGATTATTATTATTTAAAAATCATTTATGTAATCTGCCTCAACTTTGCCATTTTTTGGCATTTGCTTCTTGTTTGCCGTGGCATGCTTATTTCACTGCAATGCTCTTCTATTCCCGGATACAGTTGCTTGCTCTCTGGAGAATCTTCTCTCTGCCATTTAGTGTGGCAATGATGTCTAAAGCTCTGGTAAGCTTGTACCTGAAGCTCTGGCACCCAGGGAGGCCCTAGATTTAGGGAACAAGTGGTGACCAGCTGGCTGCACCTGGGAGAGTTGCATAATGTAATGCCTGGTGGCTGCCTCAATGTTTGGGAAATTAAATTGTGCCTCCAAGTGGGCAGAGGGCCAGGAAAGGGCACCTGCTGTGGGTGCAGAGAGAAGGACTGGAGTCCAGTGTGCATGTGACGAGGCTCTGTGGCATAAATCGACTCATTCTCAAGGCAGGCTGCTTAGGGAGGCAGGGGAGGCCAGACCCTCTACCAGCTGCCCTCAGAAGGTCCTGTCTTTCATTCCCTAACAACAGCAAGTCTCAGAGTGGTTCCAGACACATTTGCTGAACTGGACTGTTACATTTGACAATGTTAAGTATTGCTGTAAAAATTACAGCCAGATTTGTAGATCTTTCCTTGTCTCAGTTTTTAAATACTTTACCATGAATTATAAACTCAGTGATAACCCTGGGCCTACGCTTCTGCTTGAAAAGAGATAGAATTGTTGCAAGGTCAAGGTCAGAGTTGGAGTTAAGAAGGGTCCCTTGCATTACTATGTCCATCGTATTATGTAAAATTACCCACAATGAAAGCCTGATAAAAAGTCTTATGACAAAAATAAAGTTTAAGGGGGACGAGTTTGTTCATTAAAGAAAGAAGGCTCTGCAAATCAAGGCATGCACGCTCATTTAATTTGCCTCTACAATAGAAACTGTGCACTAAAGACTATAAACATGATGCATCTGGAATTCAGACAACCAATGTGAAAGATGGATTGAACTGACGCCAAGTGTTGGATTGCATTTCTAAGGTTTCACATGCAAGCAGATTTGATCCTATAAACATTGATGTTTACATAGGAGATTAGGGAGAAGAAATAAAGGAAATATTCCTTATGTAAATAGATTATACTGACTTGGAGACCGAGAGTGAAAATCTTAAAAAATTAAAAAATACTCACAAGGAACTAGAGAAATTATGAATCCAAAGTTGTCACAAAAGCAATTATAAGGGCCAGTGTTGTGGTATAGCAGGGCAAGCTGCTGCCTGCTATACCAGAATTCCATGTGGGTGCCAGTGCATGTCCTGACTGCTTCACTTCCAGTCTGGATCCTGCGAATGGCCTGGGAAAGCCGTGGAAGACGGTCCAAGTGTTTGGATTCCTACCAGCCATGTGGGAGACCTGGAAGAATCTCCTTACTCCTGCGTTTGGCCCAGCCCCGCCCATGGACGCCATCTGGGGAGTGAACCAGTGAGTAGAAGGTTTCTCTGTAACTCTGACTTTTAAATGAATACATAAATAAAAATGTTTTTTAAAAAGATATTATAAGGCAGTGTAGTTGGTAGGGTGAGGGGACATAATTCAGACATAATTTATTGAGACTAACACAAATAACATCAAATTGAAAACATGGCAAAAAATAATAAAAAGACACCAGAAAGCCAGATTATACCTAGTCCCACGATTTTTATTTTAAAATAAAATAAGAGAACAGAAAGTTAGCACTTTATAACTCCCTTTATAAAAAAATGACTGACAAACATCATCAATGTCTGTTTTTTAAAATTATGAGAGAATAAAACTATTGCAGAATAAAATATGCTTAAAAATACTTCCTAGATTACTTATTACAGGATGAATATATTTTATTACAAATGTTTGGGATCACAAGGTGATTTAGAGTTCTTGGAATATCCACATATTTGTAATGAGATGTCTCAAATCTAAAACAAAATTCATTTATACTTAATATACACCTTGTACACATAGACTGAAAGTAGCTTTATGTTCTGTTTTTAATAATTTCATGCATAAAATATAATTTTATAGTGTAGAATTTTCTACCTGTGGCAAGATGCTGGTGCTGAAAAAGTTTCAGAGTTTGAAACAGTTCCGGTTCTGGATTTTCAGCTCAAGGAACGCTCTGAGAAAGGGATGCTTTTAGAGCAAAAAACAATTGCACAAATCATCTGAAATTGTCAAACAGCCTCACCAACATGGGGCCCAGGGCCAACATATGCTCTTGATGTGCGGGATGGCGTGGGCACAGCATCATTTGGGTTAGTGTTCTTATCAGAACTGTTTGACATGGCTCCAGATATGCAAAAACTATCAGATCAATGCAGATTCTGGAACATTCTACAAAATATGAGCCCTGCAAGCATGAAGTTTCCCCACAGAATGAGGTCAACTTACGCTTACCACTGGCTATTATGTTCCCAGGGTTATTTGGTCAAGATCTTACAATGATTCTACCACTGAAGAAATGTTAACCATTAAATATCTAATGCATTACTCAATGTGTGTTTATTGCAGTGAAACTCATTTAGGCTGTGAAAGATGACAAAGTCTCAAGTTCTTCAGGTCAGAGCTTTCTAATTTGTGCCACACATGTACCTTCTGCCTGTCCCCAAAGCTGTTTGCCTAAGTCCTATCAAGTGTTAATTCTGTACTCCTTTAGTGGCATTGTTTTGGTCCCTTCTTCTCGCTGGTCATAATCCTGCAGCTGCCACTTGCAGAGACTGCGACAGTTCTCCACCATTCACCAATCCGCCCCAGTCCCAGTCTCCAGCTCGCCAGAACCCTTGCTTTCAGCACAGCATGCATGCCTGGCACACAGCAGCACTCAGACTTTGTGCAACGTCTTTCCTGACTAATCAGAACAGACTGCTGACTTGCAAATCCCCTTGACGGAAAGAGAAGGGGCCTTGGTGCCAATCATCAACATCTCTTTGCGGTCCCTTAGCTTCACACACCTTTCCTTGCTGAACTTGGCTCTTTTGTTGATGTACATCACTCCCCAAATGACTTGTTTCTGTGGTCTTTCTGGTGCCCCTTGCAGATCCTCCCGCTGAAGGAACGAGAGACCAGTAGCTGTAGCAAATGTTGGGTTCCTTCAGAGGCAGCGTTGGCTAAAGGGCACCTCCGGGCATAAACCTCCATCCAGGGACCAAGGTGATGGCACACAGGCCAAGGCTCTCCCCACAGCTCGGGATTACTGACAGTCATTTAACGTCAGAACTTTTCCCAGCGTCGGCTTGGGCATGGGTGACAGACAATACTACTTCTTTCTCTGGTTTTTCTTCTCATTGGTTTCAAGACCACCGGCTGCACGTGGATCCTGAATCCCACCTTAGAAATCTGCCATGGGTGTTTTTATTTAAAAACTCTGCTTCTTGTTTGTTTTGCTGAGCAGAACGTGCTGAACGGCATTCTATACACTGGGGATGCTCTGGAAATGCCCATCCATGTGGTTCATCACCTCGTTTTCGTGGTCCAGTGTCTTGTTCCTCATGTACACGCTGCCTTGTACTCCCACTGTAGCACCTGAAGTGGCGAGAGTTAACCCAGCACTGGATACACACTCGGATGTCAGACAGGTGCAGAGAGGGGAGGAAAGGCAACCCTGAAGGACAAAGTGTGTACCTGGGGAGGGGGCTTCTGGAGAACACATTCTTATTTCACAGCTTTGCTCGCTCTTGGTGTACTGAACTGGAAGCGAACTCAACTTGTAAGAAGAACTTCCTGGACCATTTCTTCAGCTCCTTTCAATAGTCCACTGGTCTCTCATCTGGAACTGTATCCATTTCTGAAAAAGATCATTAGCCCCACAGTTCAACCTAAAAGCCTTGGGGATTTTTTTTTTTCCCAGTGCAGTTGCCAGGCCAAGTTGGAGTGGTGTACTCATTTGTTTTCACTCTGTGAGCACAGATCAAATAGTGTTTTGAGGCTTCATTTTTACTTATTTTTAATTTTTTTTCTTGATATGGAATTTTTAAATTGCATTTCATTTTATGACATCATTTCATATGCTCTGAGGTTCCCCCAACTCCTCCCTGTTCCCTCCCCCTATGGAGGATTACTCCACTTTATTACAGTATTACAGTTCAAAAATTCAGTCATGCTTCTTTCATTGCAAGCATGTACCATGCATAGAGTCCAGCATCTTATTGTCCAGATAAATTCAACAGTTTCTTGGGGAGACCATCTCTGGTCTGAAGGCAGGGCTTCCAGCTGTTTGGCAAGACCTGGCACATGTCTCTCCAACCACCTTGACACAATCTCATCCCCTTTGGCATGGACACTCAACCTCCCTGCTAACAATTCTATGATCTATTGGGGACATTGTTGTTTGTCCCCGTGAGATGGTTTTGGCAGGAGCACAATTAAGCCCATGCCATTTCTGAACACCTTATTGTGTGCCTAACTATTGCCTCAGAATCTGGCCCAGACATGCAGCACATCTTCTGGGAAAGAGCTTGATAAACATCCTAAATATTAATGAAAATGATGGGAGTATGGGCTGAAACTGCTATGGCGATAAACGCAGTTACCATGCCCCTAAAGGCTAGCCTGTATTTGCAATTTCTTTGGAGCATAAATGTAGATGTATACATGTAAATGTAGCTGTTTTAGCCATTTTTATGATTTTTGCCTAGAGGAATAAAGGATGCTTTTATTTTTAAAAAATATACTTTTAATTATTGTTTGATTGTTTATGTGGTTGTAGAGTCTGTAGTTGTAGCGGGATCTAATATTTAAATTTTTTGCCTTGGATCTTAATTTTTTTCCTTGTGACATATTTTCCCATTAAATGATGGGTAAAACATAGAAATAGAAATGTACTACTGATTAGCAGGTAATTGCATGTGCCTTGGCCTTGGAGTCCCGGCTGTTGCTCCATGGCTACTGTTGAAGAATGAACAATGGCTTGCTTTGAAGAATATGAATGCAGTATTTTGCAGAATTATCTTTAAGGGTTCATGCTTAGCCCTGAAGCACAGACAGAATGACCAAAAGTCTGTGCACGCCCTCTTAGTCTTGAAGTAAAAATAGAACAATTGAATGTTTATGCAGAAGCATGTGATGTGGCTGGGAAAATGAAAAAGGACAGCTTTTTGAGCTGTTAGGGAGGGCACCAAGTGACAGTATCCGTGTCTTTCCTTATCGCCAACTCCACACACCCTTCTCGAGCTCCAAACTCGGCTGGAGCTGGCCTCTGGCAAACCGGCACCCATATGGTATCCCAGTGGTTTTAAGGCGAGGACTTTGGGCTATTGAGCTGGGCCCAAGGATTTGTTTTTTTAAAGATAATTCTAAGCATTTGATGAAGTTGGAGATTCTAGAAAATATAAGACAGAAAATTGCGTTCAGTTGTTATTTGTTTTGAATCATGAGTCATCTGTCCTCTTAAGTATTGAGCCAATATCTTATTCATATTCATTGGCAGCCAAAATGAAACAAAAACATATTTGAAAGGCAGATCACTATTGATTTAGGAAACACAGTGTTTTTTTTTTTTTTTGCCTGAAGGAATCTGTTTTTTGTTATTTTAAAAAAGACTTCTTTATTTTTGTTGGAAAGGCAAAGTCACAGAGAGAAGGAGGGACAGAGCGAGAACAATCTTCCATCTGCTGATTTGCTCCCCAAATGGCTGCGATGGCCAGAGTGGAACCAATCTAAAGCCAAGAGCCAGGAGCCCCTTCCGGGTCTCCCACGCGGGTGCAGTGTCCCAAATACATGAGCCATCCTCTCTGCTTTCCCAGGGCCACAAGAAGGGAGCTGAATGGGGAGTGGAGCATCTGGGACACGAACCCATGTCCACATGGGAGCCCGGCACTTGCAAGCAGAGGATTAACCAGTTAAGCCATTGTACCGTTCACTTGAAGGAATTTAAATCCTTTAGAATTTTTAGTTGCTTTTTTTTTTCTGAAAACTTCCTTTAGTGACCTTGAGATAACATCTAGAAAAACACAAAATTTAGGAACGAAATCCTTTTTCTGTCTTTTTACCTTCTTTGCCCTTTTAAGCCTTCTGTTTCCTTGCCCTTCCCCGTGGTGGGGGTTTGTACTAAGGTCTGGTTATTGGGCCCTCTGGGATATGTTTCGCTCGCAAATGGCAGATCCCTCACTCAGCCCCTTCCTTCTATGCCAGGCCAAGAACCGTAGGCATAGCATTCCCTCGAACCCTGCTTTCAATTTCAAGTCTACTACAATTGGTGGCTCTAACAATTCTGACACAGGGATGATTTTGAGATGACCCAGATCAGAACCTTGGAGGCTCTGGTGGATGCCAGAAATGGGAAGGCGTCTGGTGGATGTCAGGAACAGGGCTTCTTTGCCCTCCATGGCAATCTCTCCTTCCCAGATTCTGCGCTCACGTTCTCTTTAAAATTTTTTTCTTTTTCATAAGTAACAGTTGAATCCAGAAGGTCTTGTTGTGCATTTTGTCCTTGTGCATTTGGCTAGAATCCTATTGAAAGCAAACATTGAATTCCTGTTCCTTCTCTCTTTCGTACTGGGAACTCGTACAAGAGTCGCCAGGGGCAAGCTCTGAAGTCTGATGCGTAGTCCAGAACGGTGACGCGCTCTCCTCTCTGGCATGTCAATTCATTTCTGGGTCCTTCCCAAGGGAATGGTCTCCAACAGACACAGAGAGCAAGAAGCAAAGAGGAGTTGGTTTACAGGTTTATGGAGATGTCATGTAAGCTAAGGAAAGACCATGTGACTTCTGGAAATGTTACAGGCAGGTGCTTAGGAGGACTTATAGGCATCCTAGCTCATCTATTTCAGGTGGATGGAAAAGTTGCAATTTTCTTGACTTTTGGCTAGAAGATGAGGGAAGATACAGCATGTAATCAAAAAATTCCTTCGTGTAAACACATCTCTCCTCACTGTGCTGGACTTCCCTCCAGCTTTTTCACCGACATAATCTCTAGCAATCATTTCTAAACTCTAGAATTCTTGAATTCTGAGAGCAAGAAGCCAGGACATGGGAAACTGACTACATTGATTTGGTAGTTTCTTCTCATTTTTTCAGGGCACAGTACGTGAGCCAATCGTTTTCCTCTGCTGGGATTTCTCATCAAGGTGTGAGTTAGCCACACCTTTGCACCTTGGTCTCTGGTGGCTCTGATTCGACCTCTGCCCATGGAGCTGTAGATATTATATACAATATACAGTATATATTATATACAAAATGTTCTCATCATCGCTTCCTTCTGCTTGGTTTAGTTAGTTGGTGAAGTTAGTTGAGTCATGAGACTCTTCATATAAAAGCACTTTTTGAGCTGTACTTAAACTCTTCCTTTCAAGAGCCATTCTTTGTTTTTTTAAAAAAGATTAATTCAGATAACTGGTTGCATATTCATTCTGTATTTAAAGATGTGCTTTCAGTTTTCGCACATAAATACACAAGCAGAAACAAAACCAGAGAAAGGCATTAAATTTTGTTAAAAAAAAAAAAAACAGAAACATCAACATCTTCATTTTGAAGTTTCCAGAAAAATAGAGACAGATGAAGACAAAAGAACATTCTGACTGATTCCAAAGTTTAACTTTAGAGGGAGTGGTGTTTATCATTCCTGCGGTGAGAAAGAAAAAAAAGTGTGTGAGAAGTCAAAAGAGGCAGGAAGAGACAGAGCTCACAGGATATGTGACACTCAGAAAGATCGAAGTTGTTTGCCAATGTGACACAAACAAACAGATTTTTATTTATAAATGCAAGTATTTTTTAAACACACACATACCATACCCACATACCATCTCAAGCACAAATAAATAGGGACACACCACACACGTGCACGTCACACGTGCTGAACACACACACCTTAAGGTAACTTACAGTTGGGGACATCCTACTCTCCTCCCTGTCCTCCTAAGAAGGACAGACTGGAAGGACATGGAGGAAGTGTCAGGATGGAGCCAGCCAGGGATGGACTGGAGCTGGTACTGTACTTCCTGCCTTGAGTGTGGTGCAGTTCTCTCATTTCCTGTGTGGGGAACAACCCCATCCGCTTTCCTCAGCTGCGGTGTAAACAGCTTTCTCCTGCTGGTGAGAGTAGCCGAATGCTATATACGGAAGCCAGCTCATAGCAGCCCAAGAGGCCACCTGACAAACCACTGAGAGCATCAAATTGAAACAGTGGAGATGTTTACAATTGGCACATAAATCAGATCCTGTGTGCATTTATTGTTGGAGAGCTGATTTAAGAACACAGTCTAATGGGACCCTACTATCACCCCAGTTTCCCCACCAAGAAAGCAGCCATTGTGCTCAGCTGGGTGTAAATGCAAGCCTGTTCCCAAACTCTTTCACACAATACATTCGAACTAGTGCAATTAAAACACATAGTTATGTTTCATGTTTTGTTTTAATAAGCAGATCCACTGCATGTGATATTTGGTTCTAAACTTTTATGATAGAGAAATCTTTAGCCCCTTTTTGTGGTATTTATTATGCGTCTAGTTTTTTTAACTGTTGCACTTTGGTTTATTTAACCATTTGTGTTCTGACAGACACGTGAATGACTTCTGTGTTTTTGATACAGTAACAACATTGCAGTTAACATTTTTATACTTGCATCTTTTCATGTACGTGCAAATATGTCTTGTCACTAACAACATAAAACTTCAGTTATACTAATAGAAGGCATTTTAACTTTGGCTTAATCCAGTCACTGAGACTTCTCCCTGACTATGAGATGTGCACAAGCCAGCAGGCAGTGGGTCACGATGGGTTGTGCTGAGGGACAGTGTGAGTTTGTTTCCATTAGGCCCATTGTTTGGCATTTTTTTTTTCAGCTTTTAAAAGCCAGGTTCAGCAAAAGTCGTGCTTCAACACTATAAACTGCTAAATACTAAAATTAAAATAGACATGAGACAGCTGAATAGTAATCTATAGCCATTTTAAGGTGTACAGAACCCAGTTGTATATAAGCTAAAATTGAAATGTCAATGTAGAAGTCACAGAATGTGGTTCAGAACTTGCATTTTTTTTTCCTCTTTTAACATATTGGTACCATATCAACTAATTCCATAATGTTGTAAATTGTTGCTGATGTTATGTTGGGGCTTTTAATTGATCGGGATGATACTCTGCCGGCTCTCCCTTCAGACCAGAGATGGTCTCCCCAAGAAACCGTTGAACTTATCTGGACAATAAGATGCTGGACTCTATACTTGGTAGATGCTTGCAATGAAAGAATCTCAACTGAACTTGAACTGTGGTAACGCAACAAGGTGGAGGAATCCACCATGGGGAGGGGGGGAGGGTTTGGGGAGGAGTGGGAGGAATCCCAGTACCTATAAAACTGTGTCACATAATGCAATGTAATCAATTAAGAAAAAAAAAAAAAAGTCTTTGCTCAGATGTTCCCCTGCCACCAGCACCTGTCCTGACGGCCCTGTAATACGTGACTCACCGAGCCCTTCCACCTTCACCCAGACACGTTTACAGGTTCCTTAAGCCCCATGGCTTCTACCTTTTTCATCAATTTGTACCACTCCTCACTTGGCAGCATCTTACAAATCAACTTAATATACTAATTGCCTGTCCCTACAGTGCCCTGAACCATGGGCTCCGATGGCAAGGAGTTTTAGCTATTTTGGAATTGCTCAAGTGTTTATGAATATGTCTGACACAGAGAAGATCCCCATAGAAAGTGTGCTCAATCATGCAAAACGAATAAACGATCTGACTATGTTTCTTTGGCAGAAGGCATATCTTTGTCCATTAACTTTATAAACTCCATAATTTATCTAGTGCTGTCACCCCACCTTGTTTTATAAAGAATACAATCTTGTTTTATAAAGAATATAATATATATTATAATATTATATATAATAATATCTTGTTTTATAAAGAATACAATCAGAATATAAAAGCTGCATATTCCGTTGTAAGTTGGAAGTGTATTAGTAAAACTCGCCCATTTTCTCTATAAAGTAAGCTAATGATTCCAATAGCTTCAACTTAAAACCTAAACACGAGCAATATCATGTACCTTGCAACAGAACGTACCTTGTAAGGAACAATAGGCCTCTCATTTCCTATTTTTTCCCCACCCTGAAAGGGCAGTGGCTAAAACAAAGCTTACTGTGTTTGACCTCCATCTAGCGACTAAACGCATTATTTACTGGATTGTGGGTTGGACTCAAGATCGCCATCCAGTGTTCAGAGTCCAGATAGCAAGATCTCATTCCTAAAATTTAGCTCCCATCACCGCAAAAAGCCAGAGATGTTCTTGTTGACTTTATCTTCACAACAAAACTTTAAACATGTGTTAGCTATACTTGTACAAGTCTTAATCGGTCCAGTAAGTCTTGAAGCTGCAATGTCTATGTGAAAGTGGGAAGTCCTTATCATTGGGCCCCCACTGCGGGTTTCCATCCATGTTCCACCTGTGAGTATACTGTTCCTCCACTCCACATAATCACTTTCCTTTGCAGATGGAGGTAGCAGGGTGATCAGCATCTAGAACACACATTCTGCACCACAGTTGCAATATCAGTCCAAGAACACTCTTGAATATGACTCATGCTTTCTCTCAGGCTCACCCCACACCCCCCATCTGCTTTCACCCCAGCTTGTTGACACTCCTTTCCCAGCCCCGAGAGTTCCTCTCCTGGCTTTTCCAAACTGTCCCCATTCTTCAAGGCTCATTTTGAAGCTCACTTCCTCAGCGAAGCCTTCCCAGGCTACTCCAGCGTGCCCACAGCGCCCCCTCCTGGACCCACCAGCTATGTGAGTCTGGCAAATTACCCACCCTGCTTCGCGTTGTTGTTGGAATGTTTCTGTGATTTTCCTTCACCTCAGTAGATTATAATGTCTATGGAGGAGCGACTACTTGATATCTCTGAAGAATATTAAATAAAAACTAAATATTTTTTGAACAGATAAATGAAGTGCTTTGGCACTTCATATAAATAAGGAAAGTAGCAGGAGTTTGTGTAAGCTGCTAGTCTGCTCTGTGCATTTGCATATTCCGGGATGCTTATTACTAGCAACTGTTAGGAATTGATGACTGTTAGAATACTGTTAGATTCGCAGCCTGATAAAGGTTTAGAAACACACAGTTGATGATACTAACGCAGCCAATCATACAGTGTATGAAATTCTTGGGCTCTCTTCTATTCCTCAACCACCTGTCATAGGGACCTTTGTAAGTTCATATGTAAATATCTACTCCTTCTTATTTAGTTGCAACATAGCTTTTCCTATTATCAATGCACTGTAACATTTCTAAATTTTTTGTTTGACAGAAAGGAGATGGAGAGATAAAAAGAAAGACACAGAGATCTCGCATCCGTTGGTACACTCCCCAGAGGCCTGCAATGGTCGGGACCTGGATTCGATCCATGCTGCTGTCTCCATGCAAGTGACAGACAGGATGCTGGAGTCAGAAGGACAGCCAGGTCTCAAATTCAGGGACTCTGATCTTGAAGATCAGCGTCTTAACCACTGTGCCAAGTGCTCAGGCCTGGTTTCTTTCTTAAAACACACAAAATCAAAACGTGTTTTCCCTATGTGTATATGTAGATACCTATATGCACTTGAGAAAATGCCTGAAAGTATATGTAATGAATTAAATATCACCATAAGAGGGAGAGGAAAAAAAATCTTTTTAAAATTTTCTGCAAGGAAATGTGTTTACATGTTACTTGATTTTAAAAATTGCAGGGTTTTTTTTATGTGCAGTCAAAATAATTTGTCTATAATTCTTCTTTTTAAACAACAGTTGCCAGGTTCTACACAAGCCAAAACTTAGAGGTTGATTTTGTCAATCACTTGGTGAGCGTTCAGAGGACGTGGGTCCACGTCCCGCTGTGTGGGTGGAGTCTCGTGTCGCTGACAGGTGTCGGAAGGGGTTCAGAAAAGCTAGGGCTGGAGGGACTCGGCAAGGGGAGAGGCCACCCGGAGGAGAGCCAAGAGGGAGGGATTCACATCTCTATGTCCTGGGAAGCAGCTGGAAGAGCTGGGGAGATGACTCTGCTCAGACAGAACGGGCCACAACCGAGAGGCCTTAGACGCAGCTTTGCCTCCTTAATGAGCTTGGAAAGACTGGTGGAAGAATCACGGAGGGGGGCTCTGAGCAGGTAAGAACCTCACCTGTCCTTCCTCATCCTCCCGGCAGCATTACCTTTGCCCTGGACCACGGGGAACAGAGTATCCTTCAGTTGATACATATTTTGCAATAGCTACCCAGCAGGTGTAAAGAAGCGCAGCATATTCAAATCAAACAGACTTCCCCACTAGTTTGTGGTTTGCCTCTACAAGACAGCAGTAATATGATTTGGGGCAACTTGAACGCTCATTCTGAACTGCGGTATTCCCTTACCTGTAAGTTCTGGGCTCCTTTGTGGATCTAGCTTTTCATCTGACATAGAGTAGGCATTCCAAGAAAGTTGGTTTATTCCTGCCAGCACATGAGAATGGTTTTGGTAAAATTTCTTCTTTGCTCTTCTACGAATAATGTAAAAGGTAGTCTTCTTTCTTTCTACTTGGACAAAGGCAAGCACATTTTTATTGGGAATTGCTTATTTTGTGTCTGTCACACTAAGAACAGTGTGTGCCATGCCTTGCTTTCATTCCTGCACAGCTCCCAGGAAACCATCCTTTGATCTAGTGGTATTTGAAGTTGGTCACTATTGCTTCATAGTCTGAGAACATAAGGCAATTTACTTAGCCAAGCTTTGTTGAATTTGGCCTCCAAGTGTGAGTACCAACACCTTAGATGAAAATCTGGATCCCTTTCTGGTTTTTCCATTCCAGGACTGTAAATAAGAGTAAGAAAGAAACAAATGCAGCACATAAGAACACACATCTGACCCTAATGAGAATAACATCTTGTGTTTGTAAAAAGTTGTCGGACATCTCAAATACCTTGTAAATGAAAAATAGCTCCCTAGATAATCTTTTCTTCACTCTGCCCCACCCCCTAGAACTGTTTTTTTTTTTAATAAGGATTTTTTAAAAAAAGATTCATTTATTTTTGTCAGAAGGTAGAATATACAGAGAGGAAGAGAGACGGAAAGGAAGAAGTTCCATCTGCTAATTCACTCCCAAGATAGCCACAACAGCTGAAGCTGAGCCCAGCTGAAGCCAGGAGTCCGGACCCTCCTCTGGGTCTCCCATGTGGGTACAGGATCCCAAGGCTTTGGGCCATCCTTGTCTGCTTTCCTACGTCATAAGCAGGGACTGGATGGGAGAAGAGCAGCGGGGACATACCTGAGTCCGTATGGAATGCTGGTGCTTACAGGCAGAGGATTAGCCAATTAAACCATTGTGCCCCCAACTATCTTACTAATTGGCTTCAGTGTTTAAATGTGTGTATTGCTGTGTTATCAACAAATACTAAATTTTGCTTGGAATAGACGGCTTTAATGGTGTCTCCCAACAAGGCAGAACTATGCGATCTCTGCGATGTAGAAGGGTGAGGAGTTTGAAAACTATATGAGAAAAATCAGAAACTGTGAGGTCAATTTCTGTTCTTTCTAATATTTCACAAATAACCATTGTATATTGCATGTTAGCTCTTTGCTAGCCACTTCCTAAATGTTGGCTTTAATTGTGTCATCAACCCTGAAATGGAGGTTTTTAAACAGTTTTCATAGGTGAAGAAACTAAGACTAGGAGGTCTTCAAGAGCTTGCTAAAACTACTATTGTCAGTATTTAAACCCAGGTCTCAAAGCCCTACAATTGCCTTTGTAGGCAAAGCAGCTCAATAAAAAAACTATCAACCAGATGGAAAGAATTTAAATAGAATAGCTAGTAACTGAGGCAGCTAGGCCCACTTGGGCTAGAGCCCTGGGCCCTTCACGTGTTAAAGATACATACATTGCAAGATACATACATCACATTAATGGGTTGTCTTCAGGAGGGACTAGAGGCCTACAAAAGTAAGTACAGAAGAGACCGATGGGAAGATCCTGAGACAGGAAAACAGCAGCCGCTGCTAACCAAGAGCCAGCTGGTATTATCTTGGGCATCAATTCTCAGAGCATCAACATCAGAGAGCCCCACCGTGTGACCATGATGGACTGCAAATTTACTGTCCTGGTTAAAAAAATAAATAAATAAAAGAAACGCTTCAGATAAAATAATTTCAGCAGAGTTTCATTGAGCAAAGAGTCGTTCCTGAATTGCTTAGACCTCAGAACAGATTCAGGGGGCTTTGGTGTGCAATGGCGCTGAACAGCATTTACAGATGGAAAGCAAAAACTAAGTACAGAAAATGAAAATAAGGTGCAAAAATGCTCGATTGGCTCTGGGGTTGTCTGATTTGGACATGGTTTGAAGCTGGATCCTGCAATGGGCAGGAGCAGCCGCTCTGATTGGGTCAGACTCAGTTCAGCTTTAGGGTGGTGTAAGTTCTAAGGTTGCGATTTGTCCCGTGATGATTCATGGACAGAGGCATCCTCAGAACAAATTTAGTTTCATCTAATTATCCCGACTTCAAAACCGACCAGGCATACTCTAACTCACTGCTCTAATCGACTGCCACCTCTCCGCTAATTACAGCTTTAGCTTTGCCTCGTTTCTCTTGCCTTTAGATTCTGTTCATTACGGTACTGAGTGGTAGAATCCACTCTCTCGCCCTCCCTGCATTCCACTCTGAGCAAAGCCTGGCTTGCTTAAACATCTCCCAACGCCCCCTTACACAAGGGGTGACCCTCTAAGACTCTCCTAAATCCCTCTTTCTGAGATCAGCTAAAGTGTTTCATCACATTTGCTCTCTGTCCATGCAAAAGACAGTGACATCCGTCCGAGTAACTGAGTGGGTTAGTTGGAGTACACAAACACTAAAGTCCACGATGTGGCTTAGGAAACCTGTTTCAAACAAAACAGAAATGTATGTCTCCAGCTTGGCTCTCACTTCCTATGTCCAGACTCCAGGATGGCATATGATTTATTCAAGATTCCCGCTTAGTTGATAAAGACAACACTTCTCCAATGTTAATGCGCAGTCATCTGGGGAACTTTTTATTTTTTTAGTGTTTGAAATATTTTAAAAGATTTATTTCTATTTATCTAAATGTCAGTTACAGAGAAAGAAAGTGGGGGAGAGAATGGAGATTCTCTTTGCTGGTTCAATCCCAAAATTGCTGTAACAGGCTGAAGCCAGGAACCCGGAACTCCATCCTGGTCTCCTGTGTGGGTTCAGGAATCCAAACACTTGGGCTATTTTCTGCTGACTTGCTAAGGGCCTCAGCAGGAAGCTGGATTGGACGTAGAGCAGCTGGCTCTGCAACCGGTGCCCACATGGGCTGCTGGCATGTCAGATGATGGCTTAACCCTCTGTGCCATGATGCCAACCCTCTGGGTTTCTTTGAAAATGCTAATTTGGATTCTGGTAGCTCTGGGTGGGGTCTGAAATTTTGCATTTCTGCACTGGCTGTCAAGGGATGCCAAGGGTGCAGGTCCATGTACCACACTTGGAGCAGCCAGAGTCTAACAGGGCAAACTCAAGGTGCCTAAACAGTCCTGAGTCTTAAGAGATCCAATTTTAGCTGCTACACATAAAGAGTTTGACATTATCATGCCCATTCTTACAAGAAAAACTGGATAAACTGTCAGTCAGTTGGGCCCATCAGAGAATGGGGTTTGTAGGACAAAGTATCATCTTTAAATCTAAATTAATAATCATCTCTACAAACCTACGAGACGTAGGCATATCCATCATAGAAGCCACTGGAGCCTATATTGGTAAGACCATGTAACTAGTGACTTTTAATAAATTGTAAGAGATTGTGGGTGGACTAGCATGACAGTGGTTAACTCCTGAGGCCACAGCCTTGGGAGGTGGAGCCCACACTTGCACAGTCTTTAAGAACCCCACTTAGAAAACCCACATTCCTCAGGGGGAAAAAGTGCGCAGTTAATCCTGTTGTGTCCTTCCCATCACATCCCACGGCAGGCACACAGAATCAGTGCATGCCTCTCCTGGGGATGTGTTGAGCTTGGATCCTTTGAAAGAGCAGTCTCTGAGACAAGGCTGTGGCCACAAGCAGTTTATGGGGGACAGGACCACAGAAAGACAGCGAGGGAGTAGGGGCGTGAGTGAGGAAAGGGGTGAACCCCCCGAGCTGTAGGAGTATGTGGGTCCCACCCTGCCCCTGGGATAAAGCTTCCATGGGGTTAATTTTTCAGGCTCCTCATTTCTAGGATCACCTTTTTTCAAAAAAGCCTTGTGCATTTGTGAAAGAGACAGAGACAAAGTAAGACAGACACAGAGCTCCTGTGTGTTGGTTTACTCCCTTTGATGTCCACAATTGTTTGAACTGGGCTGAGGCCAGAGCCAAGGCCAGGAAACCCAGTGTAGTTCACCTACAGAGCTGGCAGGAGTTCAAGTACTTGAACCATTCCCAGTGCCTCCCAGGGTCTAGGAGCTGTTCTCAGCAGCTGGGCAGTGAGCCCAGGTATTTGGATAAGGGGAAAAGGGGTACAAGCATCTGAACAGGAGGTTGAATCCATGGGCTGTTACCCCTATGGTCCATTTTTCTAGGCTCTTTAAGAAGAGCTTCATGTGGACACTCAATACTGCTCGTTCAACAAGGGTTAATGTCTTCGGTCTACAAAGAAGACCTAAGCAACCTGTGCAAACAAGCCCAAATACGTTCAACTGCCATGGACGCTTCTGTTTTATCCATACAAGGTATGGTACTGGAAAATAGAGATCCAGAATCCTGCTGAAGACAAGTAGAACAGGGCGCTCAGGAGTTAGATGTAATGTTCTTAAGAATGTCAGGATCCCCAGTTTGTCTGGAGAAACAAAGTGGTTCCTTCCAACATGGTTAGAGTCACTGATGGGACCATGTTGTAGCAAAGTGTGTTAAACTACAGTATGTGATGCCAACATCCTGTAAGGGCACAGGTTTGAGTCCCAGCTGCTCCACTTGCAATCCGGGTCTTTGCTAATGCAGCTGGGAAAGCAGTGGAAGATGACCTAAATGACTGGATGAAGCGCCCAGTTCCTGGTTTGTGGCTATTTGTGGAGTGAACTAGTGGATGAAGATCTCTCGGGCTCTGTAACTGCCTTTCAAATAAATAAATTAATTTTAAAAATGGAAGTGCCAAACTTCACCGTCATTAGGGCCTAGATAATAGATTACAAACTACCACAACGAGGGTTCTCACAGGTACGCAAACATTTTAGGACAGACAAAGGGACATATAGGACCAGATCTGAGTTACACAAGGATGCTTTCAAATTGTGGAGAAAGTGCAGGAGGTCCCAAGATCTTGTATTCTTGCCAGTTTCTGGGCTGTTGGGCTTGAGGCTATCCAGATGCTAGAGTGTCTCAAGACACTTCGCAAAGTGATAGCTAAACATCCAAGCACTGATGGAATGAGGCTGGCCCCCACCTTGGTGAACATGAATCATCGCCTGGAATGTAAATTGTTATCATCTGTATCCTTTTTTTTACCACCAGTATTTTCAAACCTAATTAATGTGCTGCTTATTTCTGAAGAAACAGAGAATGGGGGGTGGGGGGGAGGCGGTATAAACCTACGTGTGTGAGCAAAAGGAAACAGTGCTACTGTTTGATGAAGGTTTCTGGGGCAAAATAAGGTGGATTGTCTGCAGCTCATAGTCTAGCGCCAGTAACCAGCGGGTTCAGAAAGTCAGGGGTGACCCCTGCTAAGCCCAGGGTTCACCTATGTCAGGTCAAGTTTCAGCTGTTTCAAGCAGGCCTGGTACCAGTGTCCAGCAAGAATTTGCCAGGCAACATTAAGCTACTGTGTCTTCTCTGTTTTTGATATTTATTTGCTTTGATTTGTAAAGCAGAAAGACACATAGTGGAAAGACTAATAGATTGACACTTACATATATACACATTATCTGCTGGTTCTGTAAATGCTTGTAACAGCCAGGGCCAGGCCAAGCCAAAGCCAAGAGTTAGTAACTCAAACCAGATTTCTATATATTTGGTAGAGATTGAAAAGCTCAAGCCATCACCAACTGCCTTCCAGAGGGCAGCTTGAGCGGGAAGCTGGAGTCAGAAGAGGAGCTGGGTCTTGCATCTGATATAGATTGGGAGTGTCCCAATCACCCTGCCAAATACCCATCCCCATCTACCCTACTCTCAAGCTCCAAGGGTCCACCTGCCCCTGTCAGGCATAGGCAGAGAGGACATGAGCGACACCAGCATCCTTAGCTGCTCCAGACAGCACAGAGAGGAAAGCAGTGGCGCGTGATCATGGCAGAACACACCCGCAGACTCTCTCCCAAGAAGCCTGTTCAAAGCTTGTAAAGATGGTGCAAGAGCTCAGGGCTCTTGATAAGGTCTGCCCTTGGCACGTGTGTCTTGAGTCACTGCACTCACCTGGCCTGCTGGCTGCAAGTCCATGCCCGAGTGTTTCCCTTTCTGGGGTATTCCCTCCCCTCTCTCCAGTGTTTGATTTCCTGCTTTCTGAACCCCATTTCTTTCTCCTTCTGGAGGAATAACAATTGTCTCATGTTAGTGGAACATATCCTCCATTCAGCGGCTTCTGGGTAAGGGGGTCTTCTGAGCATCTGCTCATCAGAAAGTGTCCACGTCATGGAAATAACCTCCTTCAGAGCTTAAAGGCGTGGTCTACACTCTGTTCAGGATAGCTTTTCAGAAGCCGGAAGCCAACCTGATACCACACACCTTCTACGTGATCTGTTCTTTGGTTTTCTGGAAGCTTATCAACTAGCTTATCAACTAACTTATCAGCTTATCAACTAACTCCTTTCACCCCACAGTGGTGAAGCAATGATTCACATCCTCTAATTCTCCGCTGTTTCTGTTCCAGAAATTTCTGTTATTTGAGGTTGTGTTACCTGGACTGACTGGTTCCTTAGTTTTCTTAGATTTTGTTTCATTTTTTTTTTTAATCTCTTTTGGCTGTAGCCACTAGGTGATTCATTTCATTGTTGAAATCTTCTGTTGACTTTTCCATTTATGCTCTTAGTATTAATAAGATCCTAATGTTACATCTAATAAGATTCCTGATCATTTTTTCAGTTGCTGTTCCATGAATGTCCTTTCTTCCACAGCTTTCTCAGCTCATTTCAGAAACAGACTGTCTGCTCATTTCTCTAGATTCACTACGGTTTAGATTCTCTTGCCTTTAAGACTTTTCTCATCACACAGAGTTTTGAAAGCTGTTTTTTATTTTATATTCTTCTTGAAAGACTTCTGTTAGAGTTCTGGCACCTTGTCTGGCTGCTCATGAATATGTATGGAGGAAAAGGCTGGTTGGGAACTGAGTGAGGTGGGGCCAATGAACTCTGAACTTCACTGTTGTATAAATTGGGTGAACCACTTCCTGAGGGAACCCAAGTGTCAATATTTTAGTTTCTTTTTTTTATGGCATCTGTGATGAATCACCATGAATCTAGTGATCTACAACATCACAAATTTCTTTCTTTTTTTTTTTTAAGATTTACTTATTTTTATTGCAAAGTCAGATATACAGAGAGGAGAGACAGAGAGGAAGATCTTCCATCTGATGGTTCACTCCCCAAGTGACCGCAATGGCCGGTGCTGTGCCCATCCAAAGCCAGGAACCTGGAGCTTTTTCTGGGTCTCTCACACAGGTAGGTGCAGGGTCCCAAGGCTTTGGGCCATCCTCGACTGCTTTCACAGGCCACAGGCAGGGAGCTGGATGGAAAGTGGAGCTGCCGGGATTAGAACCAGCGCCCATATGGGATCCCGGGACGTTCAAAGTGAGGCTTTAGCTGTTAGGCCACTGTGCCGGGCCCCAGCACACATTTTTCTACATTTCTAAAGGAGTACAGGTGTGGGCAGGCCCATATTTCTTCTAGGGATGCTCATGAATCTTTCCTCCCCCTTTTAGCTTCCCAAAGCTAGCTACAGTCCTTGGTATGTGTGCCTTCCACCAGCTTCAAAGCCAGAAGTGTCACATCTCTGACTCCTGCCTTTGTCCTCCCATCTTCTCTCCCCAGATCTAATCACGCTTGCCTCACTTACAATCGCCTTGGGTAACCCAGGACACTCTCCCCACTTCCTTAGCCATAACTTGACCACACTGGGTAAAGTCCGTTTCATGATAATGTAATCACAGCTTCCAAACTTTAGGACATGGTGGCTTGGGGAGGCGAGGCTCCAGGCTGGGAGCAGTATTCAGCAACTGCAATCAATCGCTATGCATTCCTATGAGTCTCAGCTGGAAAGCTGCAGTTCTGCCTGGGGGTGCTCCAGCATTCTGAGATATGAGCGGCTTAAGGGGACCTTCACCTCCAGGGACACCCAGTTGCTTCATCTGATCAGCTTCTAACACCTGCACCTTTCGTGAATCTAGTTTTCCAAAACCTAGAAACCTTCAATGTTGTCCTCTATGGCAAATGAACTTTCTCAAGTCTGCCACTTCTCAGAGAAGAAGGGGTGCAGGGACTCTCAAGTCTCTCCTGGTTCTAGGGTCCTCCTTTATTGTCAGCTCAGAGGGATTGGGCGCTGTGGACTTGGGACTCTTTCAGCTCAGGGTTTTCAGGTTATTGAGTTGGCTCTGTCCGTTACCTTTCACTATGGTGGTTTGCAGCTTCCTGTGTTAAAAAAATAATATTTATATTCAACTGTATGAAAAGCAAAGGTGACGAAGGGAGACAGAGGGAGCTAGGGAGGAAGGGAGAGAGAGAAACAAGAAGGGAGAGAGATATTGTGTCTGCTGGTTACACCCCAACAACCTGGCAGTGGGCCAGGCAGAAGGCATGAGCCAGAACTGCCCTTGTGTCCCACCTGGGCAACGCACTGGAGCCAGTTATTAGCCACTGCTTGCTAAGAGAGCTTTTCGAATTTTACTATGATTATCTCCTCTCCAAATCTCATCATGTTTATGGTCCTGCATATTTAAAAAAATAACTCTACTGCAAGTTTACTGTGATTTTGGACAGCCAACAATTAGGTGTGTGTGTCAATGTTTTCTTAATACAGAAAAGCATCTGTGTTTTTGTATTTTCTGTGTTTTCTGTATTAAGACACTGACCAGACACTGGCCAGGCACCTCATCCACTGCTTTCTTCAGTAAAAAGAAGCTTGTGGCCTGGTTTGTGCATCTCACCCTGCCCATCTAACATCACACCTAAGACCATCCACGCCCACTAAAACCTTACCCAGGAAACCACACTTTCAAGTGGGCAGTACGGGAACTGCTCAGTCATTTTCTAATTGGTAGAGAGATCAGCAGTGAGGAATCTCTCACAGGTTCCCACCCAGACAAGGAGTCAAGGAATGCTAAAAGCTCTGAGATTCTGAAAACCTCAGTATCTCTCCTTTGAAGAGGCGCTCCATCTTCCAGCTCCCTCGCGGAACCGTTCCTTCTTTCCCATTCACCTGGTCGCTCTGCAAGTAAAACTTCTGTGCCTGCAACTGATTCCTGGCTCTTACTTTCTATACTAAGCTGAGGAAGAAATCCGCCCAGCTTTGCTGGTAACAACACGCGGAACTGTGGCCCCTTGTCAGTTTCCCGCCAGTTATCCCCGTTCCCCCAGCAGTGAAGTCTCACCCTTGATCCCCAACTTCATCTCACTGATCAGGAGGCAGCAAGAGCTGGTGGGAATTTCTGTGTGTTTCCTAAGGCAACCTGAGTTGTTCCTCTTCCTTAGGGCTCGCTAGGGGAGCGGAGGTGGGAAGGCATAGGCTGGGATTTTGGAAACCTGGGTGTTAAGTCTCTGAGTCTTTGCAGGCTTAATCCTGACGAGAGGCAGTGGGGAAGTGCTGGCCTCCGGTGCTCTTTGCCTTGCCTAGCCGACCCAACCACTTATTTCATCACCTTCCCTGGCTGATCCTCTGGCCCTAGGCTGCCTTTTGACCCCAAGACCTTCCTCCACCGCCTTTTGTTGCTATGTGGCCCTCTGACTCCATAGCAGCTGGGTCCCGACTCACATCCTCCCAGTTCTGCAGGCTTTGCATGTACTAACCCACTTAACCCTATTGGGACAGAGAGGTTAAAATTGAACTTGACCAAGGTTACACAGCTGGATTTAACCTGAGCAACCTGACTAGAATCCATCTTCATACCACTATGCTGAAGGCTATTTTTAATATACATGTGCCAAAGACTTTTCTGATATATAAACAAAATAATAATAGAAGCATATTCGCACACAAATTAGTGTGCATATTAATGCATCTATGTGTGCATACTGCTTGTTTAATCCTAGCAGCAGCCTAGACCAAGCAAACAACCCCAAAGCAAAAACACTGAGTATCTGAATAGCAAAGTTCATAATTTTCCCTAATGAACATAACACACTCCTGTACCTAATACTTGGAGAAAACACATGCTTTTAAAGCACATAAAACATTTCCAAAAACTAACTATAAAACAAGCATTAACAATTTTCAAGATCTCATAACTATAAAGACCATTTTCTATGATCACAACACAAATTAGAAAGGAATAAAAAAATATGTTAGGGGATTTTTAAAAAGCGCATTTAAATTTCATGGATCAAAAAAGAATCATAATTAACACCAGAAAATGTAATAAAATAATATGGAAAATCAAATATTTCAAAGTATGCAGAATACGTGACAGAAGACCCTGGCTGGCATTGTGATGTAATGCATCAAGCTGTTGCCTTTGATGCCAACACCCCCTTTGGGATCCTCTGTCGGATCCTGGCCGCTCCCCTTCTGATCCTGCTCCCTGCTAATGTGCCTAGGAAAGCAGTGGAAAATGGTCCAGAGCCAGAAGCTCCTGGCTTCGAGCTGGCCCAGAAGATTGGAGATCTCTCTCTTTTTCCTGGACTCTCTAGAACTCTGATTTTCAAATAAATAGATAAAAAAGAAAAATGCAAGGCACTGAAATGCTTAAGAAAGACTGAAATGAATAAGGTGGGCGTTCAATTTACAAAGCTAGGAAAAACCCATTGATACCTTCTCAAGATTACCGACACCACGCTGAGAAATGGGAGGCTGACTGTCTCCAGAAAGGGCAGGGCAGGATCCTACCACACACAGACTCGCCTTTCCTGTGGTGTTAAACTGCCTAGACGGAATTTCACAAACAGGACTGGAAGATGCTTAGTGTTTAAATGACATTTACTTTATTCTAGCAATTCAAGTGGCTTATCTGTCTCACTTCTTTCTGTGTTAAACATTGACCAGAGGACAGATCCATGATGTTTGCCCATACTCAACATCGGGAAATGTGGAAAGAGTATTAAATTCAAGATTGGGAAAATGGTAAATTTTTGAATTATAAATGTGTCATCTTAAATATTTATAGTAGACATATTCAAAAAAGAAAACTTGGAAAACATAGAAAAGTAGGAAGAAAGTCAATCAAGATTCCAACAACAATTGATGTTTCAGTGTATTTCTGCCTTGATTTTATCCTAAATTTTTATTATTTAGTGATTTATTCATTATAAGTAGTCATGTGTGTACTAAAAACATACATTTGTAACCTGCTTTTGATGTACTATTCCTCATAACCTTGAAAATATTATTTATAATGACTGCATGATTTTACAAGTTAATTTACTTCATTCTGCCAAATTTTTCAAAATTTCAGATACTGTTCATTTTCTAGAATGTTAAACACTATTATAAAATACACATTTGCATTGAGTGTTCTCTTGTAATCTTATTTCTTTCCATAGAATAGATTCTTGGAAACAGATTTCTTTGCCTGAAGGATGTAAGTATTTCCAAGCCTTCTAACACATGTTGCTTTGAAAAAAGTTCTAAATGGAAGGGTGGCACCATTGTCCCATGCACCGAGGACTGTAAAGTTCACAAATGGGAATAAAAAACATGAAATGCAAAAAACAGCGATCATGCAAATATTTCCCTTGAGCCTCTGCAGTGGGTATGACTTGGATTGATGTCCATATCTTGATCGCAGACACAATTGTCTTTATTTAGATAATTCTAGGCTGTAGAAAAAAGGAAAAGCACCATAAGTTAAGTGATAAATGTGTTTGGGTTGATAATAATCTAACGACTTACATTTGTATTTCCTAGTCAGAACAATATAAAGCAAGAAAATACCTATTTAAAGCTGCTCAGAAAGGCATCGTACACTGTGTACTGTAGATACATCAGAAGATGTGTCATTCATAATTTCTCTTCACTCTGGACTGGTTAAATAGGTTTACCAAATTCAACAATAATTAAACGAAGATTATGTGCTTTTAGCAAATGAAATAGAAGTATTTTCAACAAAATAAAGACATGAAACATCTTTCAAAAGTTCTTAGTACACGTATATTATGAAGAAGCTATCCATGAATTTCAATTTTTCTAATAAAAAAGTGTATGTTTTACTTTGATTTACGCATTAGCTTTCTGAAACTCTCTCATAACTCTCTTGTTGAAAAGCACTCACTAACACATTTAGCCCAAAGAAGTTTTATTTACACAAGGCAACAACATTCAAAAAGAGAAATTCAATGAGATAAGGTTCTGAGTCTTAGATTATCTTACGGACAGGAAAATTTTTAATAAATTGTAAAGCTTCTCTGTTTGGGGGAATATATCTCCAAGGAACACTAGACAGCTATCTTTACTTTTCAACATGGGTTGTAGATTTTACTGTCATCGAGTAGACTCAGTCCTTAAGGCAAGCCAACAGACACATAGGAACATGAGGTAAGAAACTGAGCTATCAGCACCGGAATACAAGTGAGGGCAGCAGAAGTGGCGGTAGGGTTGGGAGACTGGCATCCTAGAGACTTTCCAACAAGACCCATGGAATCCTGGGCTTTGCGGCTCAGGTGGAGAAGGCCCAGGTGCCAGCGGGGCTCTGTTACCTGAATGATGACTGAGTAAGTGCTGCACAGCATCTTAGAGAGCTGCATGACCACTCTGATGAGGCAGATGATCACTTGCAGCCCACTGAGGGCTATAAGGATGGAAAATAAAATGATGTTCCATTCCACCACATGTACAGGTTCCAGGCACTCTATCCACACGCTGGGATCTATAAGGAAGCTGAAAGAGAGAAGGGAAATGGCTCAAGAGACCCACAAGAAAGGGCTAGACGTCTGAGCTCCGTGACAAAGGGACGTCGGGTACAGGGGTGTGATACCAGTGGGCCTGGGTTTGAGGCCTGGCTCTGGTTCTGTTAGTGTGGATCCTGGAAGCAACGCAGCAGGTGATGGCTGATATACGTGCATCCTGACACCCATGTGGGAGATCTGCCTCTTGGCTCTGGCCTGGCCCAGCCGAAGCTAGTGCGTGCTTCTGAGGAGTGAATCAGAAGATCTCGCCTTTTCTGTCTCTCTCTGCCTTTGAAATCAGTAAAAAATAAGTAAGTTTGAAAAAGAAGCTTCAAAAAAAAAAAAAAAAAAGACCCATGGCCAAGTCAATATACTTGTTTCAAGCAAGTTTATACGTATTTTTATGTTCAGGAATTTAGCGTATGTTTAAAATATATGGTAATATTAACTGTGTTTAATATATATTTCAATCACATTAATATGTAACTATTTAGTTAATTTATAGCAATAATACACTTAACGGTGATTTAACCATTTATTTTATAGTAATTTATTTAATACTTAGTAATCATTTAATAATATAATATCAACTTGTGTTTAATATATTTATTAAACAATATACAATAACAGATACTATATTGATAGCACTGAGCTAGGTAGTTAATTCAGTGTAAATGTTGTACCTGCCTTTGAGACAAGTCCAATTCAATTGGGAGGCAAGATTCCCATTCAGGAGTTTCATAGCAATGAAAGGCAGCATGTGACAAAAGCTAAAGAGGCACAGAGAGGTCATTCTCCAGGATTCCAGAGTGGGACATGACTACCAGAAGTGAAGCTGAGCTAGTACAGAAACACACACACACACACACACACACACACACACACACACACACACGGCAAAATAACAAAGAGAAATTCCTCCAGAAATTCCTTGACTCTATCCCAAAGCCCTCCGAGCAGCTGTTGTCTAACTCTGGGGCGGTTTGCAAGGCTTCACCCGAGAACTTTCAGTTCAGGGAACCCAGGTGAGGCTCCAGCCTTGGCAATCCCAACTTCCCAGGTGACACTGCTGCCATTCTCTGGGCCACATCCTGAGAACCTCTGCTTAGAACCTCACGGTCCACCACTGAGAAGAAGAGGCGGATTCGATGATGAGAGTATGACAGATGGAACATCTCGAGCAGCCTAGTTCTGCACAGGAGTGTGGGGAGTAAGTCACCTCCCAGACAGTCTTCAAGCCACACTGAATCAGTCTGACCGATTCGTGGTCGAGTTGTAAAGGTCCTGAAGTCTAGAGTCAGAACCCCCAGGGTCCAGAGGGTCTTGAGCGAGAGACTTGAACTGCTTCTGCCTCCAGAGCCTGTCCTGCATACTGGGATGAAAGTGCCTTTCCACAAGGTCACTGTGACTGTCCGAAGAGCATGTTTGGTGCTTCTGGGTCCATGAAGGACAACACAGAAGTGGTGTTTCTTGCAGTTTCTCACTGGACTTGGCCTCGGCCACTAGGCAAGCAAAGCGAGCAGGTGCCAGCCCTGTACGCATCACCCCGACTCAGAAACAACTGGGCTCGGTTTCTCTTGCTCTCCCAGGCGATGGTCCTGTGTATTCTTCGGTTCATCAGCAGAGTAGTAAGGAACTTGATACAGCCTCGCTCCATTCTCCCGCATCTTTAACCACAGGTCTCCCATAGGTCTACCTCACCAGGTACCATTCGACTTGTATTCACACATCCTTATCAGCTCTGAGTGCGGTATAGACATCCGCGAGTGGCCACCTCTAAGGCTTTTTAAAGATCAACAGATATTTGTGGAGGGAAACTGGCTCAGGATGCTCACCGATCCCTCACCTCTGGTCAGCTGACAGGTGAAGAATGTCCTGTTGTATAAGGGAGTGTGTAGGGTGATAACGCTAATGACCAAACAGGGGTGCTGCGAAGATTCATTCCATCTAGTTGGTGTAATACTTCCAGTATGTTCTCCATTCTGGGAGGTAGAGATGCTCATTATTCCCAGAAACATCCATGTGTTTGTCCGAGGTCAAACAGCTTACAATTAGGAAAGAGGGAACTTAAGTCCAGAACCACCAAGCAGCGAAGATCTGTGCTCCAAAAGTAACATCCCCACAAGATAAGCATCTCAGTAGAACTTTCTGTCATGTCCACATGCATTGCTCAAGGACAGGGAATTTGTGTTACACATCTCTGATTCTTCAGCACCTAGCCCAGGACCGAGGTAGCAGGTGCTTAATAGGAAGTGATGGATACACGCTCACAAGAATAATTGATAAACACAACTTAACACCTCAGGTAGATGTGGGCTTTCCACAACAGAGCTACTAACCGAGGTACTGGGAACAAAATGTTATTTGCAGGGACTGGTACAGATCTTCCCTAAGCTTACTTCCTTTGTGTTCTGAGCATACCGTAGAGCAAGGAGCAAGTCAGTGGGCCTCTTCTGCATCTCCTTCTGGGCCCTGCTACTGGCTGGGCTGCCTCTACAAGCGCTGGAGGCCCAGAAAGCCCAGTGTGAGGCACCCCGGAAGCCAGGTTGACTAAGTTAGCAGTATCTTGAGCAAGGACGGCTCTCTAGACCCTTCTTTAGCACAAGCTAAGAACCTGTAAGCACCTGGCTGTTTTCACAAATGCCTGCGCCTCGTCACATTCTTGCATCTCACACTACAGTTCCCTGCTACCCTGGCCCGCTTGTAGTGCTGTGTTGGTATCTTTGCTGTGCATCCCCTAATGGGACCACCAGAGGCTCCTCCCAGCCCAGCCTTGCACAGGCTTGTAACAGAGCACAGGTCTTGTCTGGCCGTGAAAAAAGACAATTGCTGGGACCCACCCTGCAGCCTGCTTCCTGATAAGCTCCAACAGTTGTCGGACCATATTAACTAGAAAGCCCTAATCTACAATATATATATAAAAAAAACTTTGTTTTGAACATCATTATGACAACTTCAAAACATTCAATAGATATAGCATTAAAAAAATGGAGGAAAAAATTGTCCAGGCAAAATATTTGCAGGGACAAATTGATCTGGGTATTAGGAAACCAATGGGAAAATTGTGTACTTAGGGGGGCTACCTGGAGCCCCACAGAGATAATGAAAAGCTACCTTAAGCCTAGGGCCAGGGACTCCCACCCGCTGAGCGAATTGGTCTGAAGCATTATTCCTTACCGTCCTCTGGTGCTTTCAAAGGCATACTCCCAACCATCAATGGTGCGGCAGTATGGGCCCTGGACAAGACCCAAAGCAGATATGACCAGGCAATATCCCGAGGAGGCAATTCCAAGGGCAGAGAAGATGATTGACAGCAGTGCCTAAATGAAATGCAGAAGAAATAACTCAGAATGAAATGAGGAGATCTTACGGACAAATGACCTAGTAGGTACTGTTCTCCAGTTATCCGTGCCTATTGTATGTACCATCAAATAGAACATTTAATCCAAACCTATCTGGTCTCAAAAAATAAGCTTTGGAGTGACATTTTGTTTGGCATCACATAAAAGCAACTAGGTCATTGGTTATTGTTTTTCCCTTTTTTCTAGAATGTTGATATCAAAATAATGATTACCTCTCACAGAAATGTAGTAAAGAGAGACTATGGCCCACTAACTTGTACATAGTTATGAGAGACCTGCTATTTTTTTTTTTTTAAGATTTATTTGTTACTGGAAAGGGTTAAGGATGCCCTTCAAGCTCTCTTTTGTGGCAAGATGCCATTAATAATCATTGGTGAGGCAATGCTTTGAGGGCGTGCCATGTTCTGTTTACCAAGTACCGCTCTCAACAATTCTCTCTTCCCTGCATGCTAACGTCATGGCTCGGAAGAGCTTGTGTTTCCCATTTGCTTTCATTCCCATTTTCCTGTCTCCCTCTGACTCATGGACTGTTTACAATGTGCTGCATCCCATAGCTGCTGTTCTTCCTCTAATTGCTCAGATGTGAATTTGGTAGGTGGGCAGAGTCCCTCCAGGGGAACTCCTGTGCCCTTTGATCTACTCCCATTATTCTTGGCACACTTTGCTTTCTGCACCAAAAGTGCCTGAATCACCAGAACTTGCCCTGCCCCAGACCCCCAGTGACATGGCCAGGATGAGCCTCTGCAGAACTGCTCTCATGCTGGTGGTCCGTGGTGTGATATAAACAGTAGATTACTGCTGCACACCAAGTCTGAAAAAGGAACAAGGATGTTTTGAAAATATTGAGATCCTTGTTTATCAAGCAGACTCTTAAATTGGTCACTGGGAAGATCATGAAGAATTCTTCATTTGGCGAACTTGGCAAGCACACTGTATGCATACAGACAAGAAAGCTTGAGAAATTTCATAGAAAATATAACTTATTTATAATTGAGAAATTTATAAATGACAAATTTGTTTTGGCACCAAAAAGCTTTTGAAATCCATGCCTAGTTTTCTCAGAATGTATTTTCATGAGCTTTTGAAAGCTCTCCCCTGCACATAACCCACAAATTGTAATCTGGCAAGTGGATTCCATTGTGTTCCTGGGGTAGGCTTCAAAATGATGAAGAATATGAATCTCTCTGAGTCATGGTTTCATTTTCTGTAAACTGCAGGTGATAATAGTGCCTGCATAACAGGCTGATTCAAAAGTTAACGTATAATAAAAATATTACCTATTATTTTAAGTGCCTTTATCTAGTCAATATTTGTTTTCCAGGTATAATCACCTAATAATTTGGCAAAAGATGACATGGAAAAAGAGCGCCTTGATCTGTTCCTGTTACTGTTAACAAAAATAGAGTGGCTAATTTATAAATAACATGGTTTTATTGTTCACAGTCTTCGGGGCTGGGAAGTTCAGGACCCACGTGTCAACAGATTCGGTGTCCAGTCAGGGCATGCCATGTGTCAGTAGGTGTTAGGAAATGCCTTGGTGCTTCCTAAAAGGGGACTTCATCTCAGGAGGGAGGGTCTCTTGCGCTTCTGCCACACTCCTAAGGGTGCACCTCGTGATCCTACCACAAAGAGGATTACATTCAGAGCCCAATTTGGAGGAATGTATTCACACCACAGACATCAACCAGGAAGTGAATCTTGGAAAACCTCAGTTGTAATTCTGGAGTTTCAGAAGTTATAAACTGGGGCAGATTCTCATTTGTCCAGCAACATGTGTTTTATTTGATTTTAATGAGACTTAATTGCCAACCTTTTATAATTAGAAATAGATATTTAATCATTGAGAAGTTTTGCATTAAAAAATGGTATGTCTCCTTTCTATTGAAAGCTGAGTCATCGCGACATGTTTTGATGGGAACAGTTCCCCGGGCGCGAGCAGTGCTCCCTTTTCTGCTTATGTGCAAATGTTGCTGTTATGCCTGGTAAACTCAGTTCTTCCCTTTTGGCTACAGGTAACAAATCAGCTGGGAACTCGACTCTAGAATCTCCTCTGAAAAAGCAAGATTCATTGAGATGTCAGCCATCTCACTCAATGCTGGAGATGCGAGTTAAGGCAAGACGATTGCATTCAGTTTTATCATATGCTTAGGGGGAAATATATTCCTTTCCGAGAAACTCCTTGAATACTGTAGTTACAAATATACCTTAATCCATTGCTTCACCTGGGCAGTTTTGAAAGGCCTTCACAGGTATTAAATAAGTAGCTATTAGGGGATTTCTGAGTCAATTGGTTAGGCATACACACGCGTGCGAACACATACACTTTAGTGTGTTTCAATTTTCCTATCATTTTCTAGCAGGTATACAGGATTAAGCAACTAATTTAATTTCCCGGTGGCATCAGTCAAGGCAAGCTGGTCATGCCACTTTGCTAAGCATGAAGGGACTCCTGGGGATACTGACATGTCTGCATCCGGTTGGCACCTCAGCCCGGCTGACGCATGGACTCTAGAGGTGTGACTCAGCCATGACTCTTCCCAGCTGCTTGCAGTGGGCAGCTAACATGTAGGACTAGACCCACTAGACCTTGTGGTTAAGGTCCTCCTGGTTAGTACATCACAGAGTAATGATGGCTTCATTCAGTGGGTAGATATGGAAAGACTAGCAGCAGCTTTGTCGGTGGGAGGAGGATCTGCAGGAGGGAGAGCAGAGTGGTAGCAGTATGGGAAGCCAGGCGTGCTTGCTGAGCACAGACTTAGCAAACTCAGCTGTTAGTTTCTGTAGTTTTAGATTGAGTAATTTTAAAGCTTTAATTAAAAAAGAAATGCACCTTGCAAATACCCAATAACATAACTAAGTCTAGAAAAAAAATCATGATACCGAGTGGAAGAAGCCACATGGCAAAGACAAACACTGTGAGGTTCCTTTCAAGTAGAAGACACACTTCCATGTAATGGCAACAAGACTGTCCGTAGTCCATCCTGGTGTGCTGGGTGTTTGTCCTAGTGGTTAGGATGCTGCTCGGAATGTTGCCGCCCCCATCAGAGTGCCTGGGTGCATGGCTCAGTCCTGCTCCTCGCTCCAACTCCCTGCTAAAGCTCATCTTGCGAAGCGAAAGCAGCTGAAGTCATTGGGTCCTGCTACCTATCTGGGAAACCTAGACTGAGCTCCGGGCTGGCCCGTCCCCAGACACTGGGGGTATCTGAGGACTGAACTAGCGGATGGGAGCTCGGTATCTTGTCTGTCTCTCTAAATAAATAAACAAATCAGAGTTATGGAAATGTTCTGCATCTTGACTGTGCTGGTGGATTCAACGGTCGAAACTCATACAATCGTACACTTTTAGCGGTTGTCATTTATTATATGTCAGCTAGTCTTTAATAAAATTGATGAGGGAAAAAACAGACTCATGGAACACCAGTGAGGAAAAAGCAGTTTCTAAATTTTATGTTCTTTATCGGTCAGAATTTCTGGAAGAATATTAGCAGAGTAAAGAGGTAAGCAAGATGGAAGCCAGTTTTTGGAGTGACCTCGGCTTCCGAGCTGATGGGATCACTGGCAGGGAACGACAGGGTCTATATTTCCATCTTTCAGGGGGCAGTTGGACAGCAAACTGGATCCCGCTCTGCCAGCCCCACAGTACTGGTGTGCTTACCATGTATTTCTTGCTGCAGTTTTCACTCTGGCAACACTTACAGCTGTTTTTGTTCTCCAACACAAGAAGAATCACTGCCACTACGAGCATCTGTAAGGAGGCGGAGATGAGAGGTCAGCCACAGAGCGCTGGTTTACACGCATGCCCATAACCGGAGGACAGTGAGCCCAAGTGGTCACGCCCACTGGGGTCAGGCCTGGCTCTGCACCGGCTACCTGTGTGAACTAGACAGTCCTTCCCCATAAAACAGCTTGAGAACTCAATTCGCTGGGTTGCTAGGCTCCAATATGTACCATTTTGATAATGTTGCTTGATACAGAGTGATTGGTCCCTGTAAGCTACATTGACTGTGATTGGTGATCGCCAGCAGCCAATCAAAGAGGAGCAAAGGGTGTAGACACATTACGCCACCCTGGGCAGCAAAACCTGCATTTCCCACTGGCTTCCTTGCGAAGACCAAAGCAAAACTGCTCGGTAGAGTTAGTGGTTTGCCAGTCGCTCCATTCACTGTCCTCTGGGAATGAGAGGCTTTTCTGAAAATACATCTTTTTCTTAAAAAAAAAAAAGTTGCCTATTTTTGTTTAAAAGGCACAGTTGCAGTGATTGAGAGAGAAGGAGTGAGAGAGAATTGTCCATCTACTGGTTCTCTCTACAATGGCCTCGAAGCCAGGAACCAGGAACTCTCTTTGGTGCTGGGGCTCCGGCACTTGGCCCATCATCCTTTGCTGCTTTCCTAGCCACACTCGAAGGGAGCAGAACTGAAAGTGGAGCAACCGGGACTCAAACTTTGGCCCATATGAGATGCATCTCAGGCAGAGGCTTAGTCTGTTATGCCGCGGCACCTGTCCGATGCTACATGTCTTTAAAGTGAGTTCAACTTCTTCATGCATTCATGCTGTCTCGGGCTAAAATTTTGCAACATTTTGTCTGTATCAAGCCAACAAAGTGAGAAAAATCACACTCTATTTCTCTTTGTTGGTGTCTTAGGCAAAGGGCAAAAGCTCTGGAAACAATATGGATTTCTTGACAGTCACGATTTACGGCTAGAGCAGATATGGACCATAAAATATTGATGGGGAAATTTCCCACTTGCCCCTCCCTACACCAAAAAGTTTGTACTATAAATACTGCAGACACCTGTGCCTGCAGCTATGTTCTGGATTTTTCCCTAGGACGTGCGAGGAGAGTTAAGGACACAGTCGAGAAGCCTAAGGCTCTTCATGGAGCTTGCTACGTTAGCCCAAACCCTTCTCCAAAAGCTTCGTCTTTATCTGTAATGCCTCCTACAATGCAGGAAACTTCCACAGCATGGCTACCAATATGTTCAAATTTACTCATTTATTCTACCGGAACAGCTAAATGCAAACTGATTTCCAACATAGCTATGCAATTAGTATAATAGATATCCAAAGAGACTGGCAAGCCACAAACTCCACACACCCATTGCTATGGATTTCCTTGTATAGTCCTGGTTGTCTAGGAAGGGCACCATGCACAATACATTGTTTTTAGAAATGATGCAATCAGGAGAAATATCTTTTCCTCTGAGATGCCATCCTGATTTACTATCATTTTGTGTATTTTTAGCAAACACACCGCAGGAAAACATTCATGGGTAATCACCACTAATAATTGTCCAGAGAGTCCTCCGTTGTTAGAGGTTTAATGGAATAATATTTAATGATCATATAGCAAATCCTGGTAACAGATATTTGTAATTTCAGTAGTCACTACTAGCTTTGTGTCTCTCACTGTCCTGGTGCTCTATAGACGTGACAGTATTTAATTCTCATTTACCAGGAAGGCAAATGTCATGAATCATCTTTGTCAAATGAGGACGCTGAAGCTCAAAGAGATCCAGCAGCATCCCGAAGCTCTCCGGACCCAGGAACTTAGAGCGGGAAGCAACTTTGTCTAACTTTCCAAGTTTCTGCTTTTCCACAAGGTCCTAACGCCCCTCCAAGCTAGAGAAATCACGAGACCAAACAGCGCGGACTGACACACGGCGTTCATGAGGCTGTGGTGTTTTTACAGATCAATGTCCACAAAGTTTCATTAGGTTGAATCTCCTCTACTGCTAAGCAGTTCATCAGAAACGTAGCTGCTGACCTCACCCTCAAGGGTTTCCTGCCTCTTGCCCCATAAATCTTCCAAATGCCATCCCCAAGATGACTAGAGCTTTCTTTCCATTACTGTGATTTTTACTAGATACATGGCAATTCTCAATAACAACTCCACCTTTTACAACCCGGAGTTTTCCCAGTCACACTTACCATGACACCTGAGAAACAGATGCCTTCAAAATACCACACGTAGCTGGCGAGCTTATTGCTGGACGCATAGGAAGTTTGTCCATTTGGGAAATACAATAAAACATTCACAATTATACTCCAGAGTGCGAGTGGAATCAGCAGGCAACTCAGGCAGCTTCCACACTGCCGGGAGCCCATGCTGCCTCGGGGAGAACCTGCAGAAACTCCGAGTAAGAATCAACACAAAGATGGCTTATTCCTTCTACCTGCTGTCCCCGCGCCTCACTCCCTGCTTTCAAATTACCTGCCACTTTCTGGGTCAGAGCGCTTCACTTCATATTCATGAGCAGCCGGGCTTGGCACTAACGGCAGCCTTGACAGTCTCGGTGGGAAGTAGTGGTCTAGTGTTGGGAGAACAATAGACAATGAGCCAGGGCTGAAGAGCTGAGCTGATCTTCATCCTGTGCCAAAGGAATGCGGTGTTTTTACTGTTTTTTAAAATAAGTCATTTTCCTCTGGATGAACACACCACCAACCAAGCCCAAAGCATGTTTTGAGAAGGAAGTTGGGGTGGGAGCCGGACCGGAGTGCGCCAAATTTCATCCCCACGGTGGAGAGAGGATTAAAGGCAAAACCTCCAGCAGGCTTATCCTGGAGCGTGGGATCTTTGCTCAAATATTCTGCATTTTTAAACTTTTTACACACCTGGCTTTCACCCAGTGTTCTTGATTGTACTCATGATTTACCAAGCACAGAGAGAGCAAAAAGTGCTTAGGTAGGACTGGCAGGTGCGGAAGACCAGACAAGGCCATCCATGAACTCACGGACAACAAACAGCAACACAGCCGACCCCGCTCAGGTTCCCATCCACCATGCGCTCCGTGAATATACACTAGGCAGCCGTGCAAGCTTCCTCACTGGTAGGGAAAGGGCAAACAAGAAAAAGTGCTGGTGATTTGGTAAAGACTTAACAATGAGTTTGTATTAAGAACTAGGATCTTTCCCATCTGAATTGTTGGTTTAGAGTCAGAGATGTCCAGTGCTTAGGGCTTCAGCAGTGCGTCCTAGAGGGGAGCCACACTCTGCACATTGAAGAGGATGGAGGCAGTCGTGGGAGAGAGTTTAAAGATCGCTTGGCCTTGTTTTTATCCCTTTCCTGGTATCCCTGGGAACTTGCTTTATATTATTTTGTTGAGTCTCAGTTTATTCAGCTGTGAAATGGGAATGAACAACAGTGTCTCCCCGCCCCCCCGCCCAATAATGTGAGCATTCGGCAAGGTTACGTGTTCAGCGCAGTGTCAACTGCAAGCAGACAGGTGGCAACAGATGGGAGCCATCATCTATCTCCAAGTAGCACAGAGATCGGCAGGAAAGTCACGTGCTTACTTTTCTCTGTATTATAAAATCGTAAGATGTTGATCCAAAAGGTGACATTAGATGTTATTGTCCTTTTGGAACCGTTGATGCCGGGTGCTATGACACAGTGGGTTAAACTTGCCTGGGATGCCTGCTTCTCATGTGGGAGTGCTAGTGGATCCCTGCTGCTCTGACTCCAATCCGATTCCTGCTGGTACGCCTCGGGGGCCGCAGATGACGAATCGAGTGTTTGGATGCCACAATCCACTCGAGAGACCTGATGGAGTGCTTACCCCACCTGGGCTTTGTGGCCAATTGGGGAGTAAAAAGTGGATGGAAAACCTTCTCTCTCTCTCCCTCTCTTCCTCTGTCTTTCTCCATCCATTCTGGCTCTGCATTTCGGGTAAATTCGAATGAGTAAATATTTAAAAATATTGTTGAACTAAGTGCATTTAAGTTAGGCAACTTACAGTATATTCATCAGAAATGTTGACTAGGTATTTAAAGTGTTGCTTTAAAAATATATTTATTCATTTTTATTGGAAAGTCAGATATATAGAAAGGAGGAGACACAGAGAGGAAGATTCTCTGTCTGATGATTCACTCCCCATGTGGCCGCAATGGCAGGGCTGAAGTCAGGAGCCTGGAGCTTTTTCTGGGTCTCTCACACAGGTATGTGCAGGGTCCCAAGGCTTTGGGCGGTCCTTGACTGCTTTCCCAGGCCACAAGCAGGAGGCATTTGGGTCACTTTTTGATTTAAACCAAACCAATCTAGAAACTACTGTGATGGGTGCCAAAGGCATGTCTGGTGCCCCCTAGTGGATGTGCATCTTTATGCCGGTGCCATTGACACCGTCTGGGTGTTAGTATCTTTTCCAATGACATGAATGTGTCTTTTCAGAAGCACAATTTGAGGTTGAGTATTTTTGGAGTACTGTTCGTGTGCCAGACACTATTCTCAGAGCACCAAAGGGATTAGTGAACCAAACAGTCCCCACCCTCGTGAAGCTGGCACTCTGCAACAGAGGAGTATAACAACAATTTTTGCACTGATTGCTACACATTTGTATATAACATCAGGTGGAGGAAATGTGGTTAAACAAATCAGGAAAAGATGTCTGCCTTTAAGCCTCCCTCCCCCAAAACCCAATTGGGAGATTCAATTGGAGTCTGTGGATTCTATCCCTTAGTAAATGTATTATATACGAGAAAGAGTGGTCATGATGAGGGCATGTGGAATCGAGTTCACTAAGAGGGATGCAAAAACGCGAGGGTGGGCCCAGCGTGATGGCTCAGCAGCTAAATCCTCACCTTGTGTAACAGGATCCCATATGGGTGCTGGTTCATACCCCAGCTGCCCCACTTCCCATGCAGCTCCCTGCTTGTGACCTGGGAAAGCAGTCAAGGACGGCCCAAAGCCTTGGGACCCTGCACCTGTGTAGGAGACCCGGAAGAAGCTCCTGATTCCTGGTTTTGAATTGGCTCGGCTCCGGCTGTCGTGGCCACTTGAGGAGTGAAGCAGTGAATGGAGATCTTTCTGTCTCTCCTTCTCTCTGTAAATCTGCTTTTGCAATAAAAATAAGTAAATCTTAAAAAAAAAAAAAAGATGTGAAGGAGTGTGATGACAGTGGAAAAGGGGGGAGCTGGTTTGCGGAGTGTGTAGATTTTGAGTCCATGCTGGTAGTGGCCGACAATGCTCCTTTCAGTGCTCACAGGTTTTAGTGGAAGGGACAGGCGGGCCACGTAGATGGGTGCCACGTGCTGAGGAACAGGGTCGTGGAGCGACAACGGGCATGGCTAGTATTCTTTCTTGCTGAAGCCCTCAACCTGGTTGCTGATGATGGTGCCATGTCGCAGGCAGTCGTGGGGACTCAGCAGGAGGAGCAGAGCCAACTGTCCTTTGGAAAACTGTTCAGACAGACAGACCGTAGTGAATGCAGTAGATATGACTGGCAAACTTTGATACATTTATCAAAAGGGGAGTTGAGCTATTTCCTTGTCTGGTTATCTCATTAGTGGAAATATCTAATGAAATCTCCCCCAGATAACTTTTAAAAATGAATCAATTTCATGCCTAAGAAAGTTTTTTTTTTAACTTGTCTCTGAAAAAAAAATATGTGCTTATAATGTTATTTATAAATAACATTCCTGAAGTTACTTGCCTCCAGTAAATTCCTAATTTTCTTGCCAAGGAATTCTTACTAAGTCAGGATCTTCCTAGTGCCCCCGCCGCAGCTGGGCCGAGTTCCTGGGCTGCTGTGGCGGCCCACCGGCTGCTTCTGACCTTGGTTTCCTGTGCTTTGGCAGCAGGGCGGAGGAAATCCGCAGGATGCAGGCTCCAGGGGCCTGGTGACTCGGGAGGAAGCACCCCACCTCACCCCAGGCCTGGGCTCCAGGCTCCGAGTCAGCCTGAGTCAGAATCCACGTGGGAGCTGGCCGCCTCGCAGGGGATGGGGACCAGGGAAGAAGGCAGCATATTTGCAGAGCTAAGGCCAGGAAAGCTGAGCAGCACAAAAGGCTGACATTTCAAGAGAGTTTTGTTCTCTGAGTTATAAGAAGATGGGTGATTTCCCTCTATGATCATCGGCAAATAGGCCCGGTTTGGGTTCATTGTAGGAGGTCCACAGGGAGTGGATATTTCCTTAAAAACAAATTTGAGAAGCAGCAGCAGGACAGCTGTGTAAACACAAACGGATTCTTTAGGTCCAGTCTTCCCGGGGCGTCGTGTGTTTACAGCCCTTTCTCTGGAACTATCGGGCTCAAAGTGCGATGGACTCCGGTTTTATGGACTCTCGGTAAACAGCTAGCCTTTCGCGTACAGAGAAGGCAAGAGGAGGCTGCAGCTTTGGTTTCCCAGCAGGTAGCTGCGCTGGCAATTCCTGCTCAGGCCACTGTCTGCTCCCTGCCTCCTGGCTCCTGCCGTTATACTGTGAGCGAATGAGGAGCTGTATCCAGTTCTTAAATCTTGAAATGGACACTCATCATTTGTCCTCAAGATACTCAAAACTGAATAAAAATGTTGAGGTCAGAGAAGCAGGGCAGGCACGCAGTGCAGCACTGAGAAGGCTAGCTGGCAGGACTGCACCTTACGTAAGGGTGACTTGGTCCACGGGCTGCTGCTTCTCCAGCGTCAGGTGCGCCCGGGCAGGATGGCTGGATCAAAGCTGTGTTCAGAGGCAGCAGGCGGGGACTCCAGTCCTTGGGGTCCTTATGGTCCGAGAGACCCTGGCACCGGAGCGAAGGATGCGGGCAGCCCGAGTGGTCTAATGCTGCGGCAGGTGCCTGGCTGAGCCCTAAACGTAACGTAGCATATACGTTTACTGCCACAAGAAGTGTGATTCTGATTACACTGCAAAAGATGTGCTTTCAAAAATTGCAAACTGGATTGCCTTATTCTGAAAATTGTGAAAGATTTTTGACCTTAGAAAAGTTGAAAGGGTTATAATGATTACTGCTTATCTCTCAGCTGCACCTGTTCGTATTTCGCCTCTTTGCTTTGTTTCTCTCATAGTTTTTTTTTTTTCTTCTGATCATTTGAAAGAAAATTTTAGACATCCTGAAGTTTCCATGGGCATCTTCTAAGACCCACAGCCCTTCTCGATGTTTTCCCAAGCTACAAGCAGTGAGCTGGATGGGAAGTGGGGCTGTCAGGGTTAGAACCAGTGCCCATGTGGGGGCCAGGGTGTTGAAGATGAGGACTTAGCTGCTAGGCCACTGCGCCAGCTTCCCTGCAGGTTCATTTGCAAAGAAATCTTAACAGCAGTTTGACAGAGGCTTCTTTCCTTCGCATTCCACTTCCGGGCTTTGCCTTTGTCTTCTCATGACATTATCCTGGTGAGTCAGTTTTACCTGGTGCAAAAACCAGCACTGTAAAACGCCTATTTCAGAAAGCATCCCTCCATCCTTGACTTCCGCTCGGCTCCCCCACCGCCCCAGAGGAGACGTTTCCCTCAGTCTCTGCCTTTACCTGGTCCATTTTTACTAAAAGGCATACACATATTTTTTTCCCTCTATTTTTAATGCTTTGGCATAGTGTTTGTGTCTCATTTATTTTGTGTAATAATAAATTCTTGCAATCACTGCCCATTAGTTTATAGAAATCTTCCATATTTCTTAGTATGGCCTAGGACTCCATCATGTAGCCTTGCCAAGGTCTGAGTTATTCAGATGTCGTGGCTGTTTCCAGTAACTTACTGATACGATCTTTTGGGGAGCTGTTTATAAATCTATGCTCAGCAACTGTTAGAGAACTTTCTTTGGGGTCGTAGGAATTGCAGTTCGGGAGATAGCGTATTCCAGCAGCGCTGTCAGCTAGAATGTTCTGGAGAGAGCAGGGGAGGTGGCAACTTAAATGAGCACACAGTATTGATTTGTGACAAAATGGTGAAAGACGATCAGGCAGGGTTCATTTTGGAGAAAGAGCAAGGGCTGTGCGACCTGTAGGAGACAAACAGAAATGTATTTGCACATAGATTTCAAACATTTTTTGCACCAAAGCAAAACTTGCCTGTTAGTTCCACTTTCTTTTTTTTTTTTTAAAGATTTATTTTTATTATTTTTTCATTGGAAAGGCGGATATACAGAGAGGAGAGACAGAGAGGAAGATCTTCCGTCCGATGATTCACTCCCCAAGTGAGCTCAACGGCCGATATTATGCCGGTCCGAAGCCAGGAGCCTCTTCCGGGTCTCCCATGTGGGTGCAGGGTCCCAAAGCTTTGGGCCGTCCTCGACTGCTTTCCCGGGCCACAGGCAGGGAGCTGGAAAGGAAGCGGGGCTGCCGGGATTAGAACCGGCGCCCATATGGGATCCCGGGCGTGCAAGGCGAGGACCTTTTAACCACTTGCGCCACCGCGCCAGGCCCTGTTAGTTCCAGTTTCAATAAACTTTTGAAATAATCTTGTATTTAGTGAAAATCATAAACTTTGTAAGTCTGTAAAGCAAGAAACCAATAATATTTCAAAATGAATTTTATCCAGATGTTTTATTTTTATTTATTTAAGAGAGAGAGAGAGAGAAGGCCCAACCTCTGGTTCATTCCTCAAAGTCCCGTAGCAGCTTGCTCTGGGACAAGTCAAAGTCTGGAACTGGAAACTCCATCCAGACCTCCCACAGGAGGCAGGGCCAGAGCTGCTGTGCCATCACTCAAGCCTGGGTGTTCCTGCACGGGCCACGCATCCTACCTGAGGCACCCACAGGGCCAGGGCTGCTGCGCCAACACTCAAGCCTGGGTGTTCCCGCACGGGCGGTGCCTCCTCCCTGAGACACCCACAGGGCCATGTCAGAGCACCTGGAGCCAGTTCCTATCCAGTTTCCTATCCAGCTCCTTCTTGGGTCTGAGACAACGTGTGTTCCAAGCCTGGCTTGTGGCTTTCCTGGTTGCCAGGAATCGTGGAGCTGCCCTGAGCTGCCTTGCTCCAGTCTCTGCTTCAGTCCTCAACGTGTCATCCATGCCCAGGATAATGCCTGACTCTGAGCAGGATCCACATAGCAAGTCACATGAATTATAACTAATTCACTCACTCATATTCCTATGTACTAACACATGATTCTAGACGCTGATACTTTGACACTCAGCTAGAAGTAAAACGAAGCATTACTTTGGTTAGGAATTCACGGGGAGTAGTATGAATAACTTCCCCAGGACATACTTGAAAGCAATTCCATGTAAAGATTATTGGCAACAGAGCTGAAAGATATCTTAGGGAAAATGACCTAGTGTATTCCTATCTGAAAGGCCAAAATTGGGTCCTCACACTCTCCCCACGTTGTCCTTTTCCAAAACCAATCTGGCATGCCACGCACTGTAAGCAGACAATGGGCAAAGCTTGTGTTCAAGTCGCCCGGAGTGTGAAGCCCAGGGCTGCATCCCTCCTGCTCACGTCAGCATGATGTACTTGCGAATGTTCTGAAGTGCAAGTTAAGTTTACTTGTTTATAGAATGATGCGTCTAGCCGGTAGGAACTGTTCGACCACTTCAAAACGCCAATATTCTACAAAACGCTAATATAGCGTTGCTGTAGGCCCCAGCTTTCTTAGTGCCTGGAGGCTCATTGCCTCTCGTGAAGTGCACCTGCTCAAATTCCTGGCCTTGAGGTGCAGGGCTGTTCTCAGTGCACAGGGCGACCCTGCGGGCGCTGTGCGCCTCACTCCTCTCGGCCACACGGGGTCACTGTTGCAGAGCAGTTGCTGAGAGAACCCCATGGGGTGCCTGTCCCTGCAGGGACCACAGAAGTGCTGCGGGGAGGGTGGTGGGCTTCTCCCACCCTCAGCTCCGGGAGAGACCCCCATGTGCCAGCACTTTAAGCCCATCTCTGCCCGGCCATTGCAGTCACTTGGGGAATGAATCAGCGGCTTGAAGATCTTCCTATGTATCTGTCTTTCCAATAAAAATAAAAATAAATCTGTAAGAAAAATAGAATGGCACAGTTGTCACAACTGAATTTGAGAACATTCTCAGCATCCTAAAGTGATGCCTGCTAACCATCACTCCCTATACCGGGACACACGTTCTGCCCTACACAGCCACTGATCTACGGCCTGTCTTTCTAGACTTGCCTCTTCTGGACACTATGCGAATGGAATCATACTGCACATGTTGTTCCACGAGAGGCATCTTTACCTTAACATACTGTACTCATGGTTCATTTTGTTACCGCACACATCCGTGCCTCATTCCTCTTCATTGCCAAGTGACACCTCACTTTATGACTGTACCGCACCTTGCTAATTTATCACCTATAAGCTGCTCACATCCTTTTCCTTCAGGAATGGCCAGGGGTGGGCTGGCACATGGTCTCCACCACCAGCTCCCAAACATACGGGACTTCTCCAACTCGCCCCTCTTGGGCAGCCTGGGCCATCACCCTCTGGCTGCCTCTGTGTGTGTGTGTGTGTGGTTTTAATGGTGTCTTTGTTCCTAAGGAAGAATTCCTGGTTTGGGGGGAGGGGAGTATATAAAACTGTTCTCATTCTGGCATATAAAGCAAAGCTCCTTCCCTCTCTCTCCCTAAACAGTGAAAGTATCTTCTCTTACATGATCAGGATAAAATGGCACCATGTTCATTCCATCGTTTTTATTTCCTGATGGTCTGATAGACCCATCATATGAAACAGCCAACCTCCTTGGGGTTTTCTGTCCTCTCGGTTCTCCTTACCCCAAGTCCTGCTCACGTGCTGACCACACCCTGCTCAAACAATGGCTGGTCTAATGTAGTGTTGATCGGGAAGGGAGTCGAGATGATCAATTCAGGCGTAAACCTGGCCCGAGAGCCTTGACTCCGAGTCCCTGCTCGGTCTGTAACCTCGCCTTGCATCTGCATAGACAGAGGCACTGCCAGGCTGGCCAGGCAAGGGGGCGTGCCTGGAAAGTAGTGGGCAGTGTGGCCAGGCAAGGGGATGGGCCTGGAAAGCAGTGGGCGGTGTGGCCAGGCAACCGGCGGGGCCTGGAAAGCAGTGGGCGGTGTGGTGAAGGCAGTTGCTGTCAGCATCTGCTGTGGTTTGCTGCATACTGTCACAGAACCCACGTGCCTTTGTCAGCCGAGTTTCAACGCCATCCGGCAGGAGAAACTGTGTCACTCCAGTCTCTGTTTTCTCTGTCTCTGACTCCATTCCACATGCAAAATATCCCCCTGTGGAATTCCTTCCACGTCCCTTTATAGCAACCATGGCATAGTGTCTTGGCTACCTACAATTCCCCTTTCCTTTAGAGAATTATCTTCTAGCACGCAATGAGAGCCACATGAGTGTGCTGGTTGTGGCGGCCTGTCCCAGCTACCCACTGGAATAGGTGTGTGATCTGTGCTGGTAGTACCAGGTGTCTGCTCAGAGTTGCCCTGCTGTGTTTCAACGTGGCACAAGCGAATGCTGTATCCTCACGTGGTAGGCAATGCAAGGGCCCAAAGGGACCCAACCTGGTGTCCGACACACCTTGCAAAAACGGACCAGAGAGGTCTGAAGTATTCTAACTTGCACACAGCACGACGGAAGGCTCTCCATCTGGCACCTGCCATGCTGATAATGAAACGCAGTGTTCCTGTCTTCATCCGCCCGGCTTCATTCTAGTTGCCCCTCCAGCCAGCCTGCGGCGTGGGCTGAGGCTGGTACAGGCACAGCCACACACTCAGTTTCTTCCTGTCGCATCCATAGTCAATAAGAAAGGGGGGGGGAGCTATGCACAGGAGAAAAAGGAACCCGTTTATTATCTTCTTTTCATCCTTGAGTGTGTCGGGTCTGGTGGCGATCTGTCTCCAGGCTGATTCCGAGGGAATCCTTCATGTGGCTGCCTTGCATCTTGCACCAGGGCCAGTCTGTGCGACTGACCGGACACAGTGAGGGACTGAAGCCCGGCTCCCCAGATCAGCCCCAATCAGTCAATATTTCTGTCTTTCCTTCTCTCTGTAAATCTGATATGCCTTTCCAATAAATAAATTAAAAAACAAAACCAAATTCTTCCAATTCTCATGCTAGCTGAAGGAAGAATTCATTATGGATTTTTTTTAAAAAGATGCATTGATGTTTTTATTTGAAAGGTACAGTTGCAAGGAAATAGAGAATATAAGGAAATGGCCACAATGACTGGATCTGCTCCAGTCAGAAGCCAGGAGTCAGGTGCTTCTTCCTGGTCTCCCGCCCCGGTTCAGGAGCCCAAGAGTTTGAGCCATCCTCTGCTGCTTTCCCACGAGCGTTAACAGGCAGCAGGAACGGTACTGGAACAGCCTGAATTGGAACAGATGTCTGTTTGGGAAGCTGGAATTGCAGGCAGCGGTTTCATCCGCTGGACCACAATGCTGACCCCATTCTGGGTTCCTATGCTCTCTAGTTTATCTTCATTAAGTGCAAATATTCTGCCCAGATCAGCTCCCAGTTTCTTAGGAGAGCTGCTGTTGCTGTCACTGCAGCCAGCATTGTCCCATTTATCCCCCGAGCCAAACACTCCCACAGGCCCTATGAAGGAAGAGCAAGCTGGAAACATCGAGAAAGTTGCTTGCAGTAATAAAACTAGAAAGTGAGGAAAGCTGAAGTGCTACCGGGCTGGTCTCCCTGCCACCGGCCCACATCTGAGTCCTGTCCACGGTCTGTGGCCTGCCCTGGCCTTAAAGGCGACTCACAGCAAAGCGGGGAAGGCTCACAGCGAGAGTTTTCAGGGGCCTTGAAATGTGCCTTTTATGTGGACGGCATGCTGTCTTTCCTGTCGGGAACAGAGAGCGGTTTGTAAACATGATGTCATTCGTGCGCACATCACCAGACATTTGCAAATAGATGAGTTAATGTTTACAGAAAGTCTTTGAGGCTTGAAGGTTACAGGCATGGCTTGAACACACACAGCTTTGTCCAATGGCCTGGCCAGCTGTCATTCCACCACAGCCTTGGGGAGTTCTCCAGGGACAAGGTCAGAGCTTCCAAATCCAGCGGATGGGGGAGTCCAGTGCAGGAGCAGTGAAGCTGTGGCGCACTGGCTGAGACGGCTCTTGGGAAGCCCGCGCTCCACGCTGCAGCTCCTGGGTTTTCATCTTGGCTCCTCCCCTGATTCCACCTGCCTGCTGAAACAGTGGAGGCGGGAGGGGATGGCCCTGCGTGCCTGGGTCCACGTCAGCCACGTACGGAGCTCGATTGAGTTCTGGTGCCCAAAGGGGACTTTGGTAACTCTCATTAGTTACCGATGCTTGCCTGAGCAGAGAAGGGTCCAACGGACATGTCTGGGCTCATTGGGAAAGCGTTCTGGAAATGATTTGCGGTGTTTGCTGTGGGCACAGAGTAGAGAGCTGAAGCTTAGGTTTTGCACCTTTATATCAGAATGAGCTGAAAAGCTTTTTTTTTTTTTTTTAAGTTTTACATTTATTTCATTTAAAAGCATAAAGAGTAAAAAACAAAGACAGGTCTTCCAATGACTGGTTTACCTGCCAGCTGTCTGCAACAGCCAGGGCTGGGCCAAGCTGAAGCCGGAAGCACAGGGCTCAGTTGGGGTCCCCTGGGTGTGGGTGGCAGAGACCATTTCGCTTGCGCCATAGCCTGCTGCTACGTGCATTACAGGAATCAAGAGCAGAACCAGGACCCAACCCAGGCACTGCGATTCGGAAGGCGGGCCCCCAAGTGGCATCTTTTTAAAAATTTGTATTGGAAAGTTAGATATACAGAGAGGAAGATCTTCCATCCATTGGTTTACTCCCCAGGTGGTCACAAAGGATGGAGCTGAACTGATCTAAAGACAGGAGCCAGGAGCTTCTTCTTGGTCTCCCATGTGGGTGCAGGGTTCCAAGGCTTTTGGGGCCATCCTTGACTGCTTTCCCAGGCCACGAGCAGGGAGCTGGATGGGAAGCGGGGCTGCCAGGATTAGAAACGGTGTCTGTATTGGATCCCGGTGTTTGGAAGGCGAGGACTAGGCTACTGTGCCGGGCCCCCAAGTGGCATCCTCACCACTGTATCAAACAGCTGCCCCCAAAGAGCTTTAAAAAACACCAGTGCTTGGGCATGGCCTTGCAACAAATGCTAATTTAAGCAAGTGGTCATTTACAGACTTTTAACAGGACCCAGGTGGTTATAATGGGCAATTCCAATTTAACTCTAATGTGGATTTAATTGGTGATTCTCCTCTGAGTCTAATTGAGATCGAAGGCTGTTGAGCGGCACTCCTCAGGCAGACATTCTCAGCTTCGACTATACTTTGGGATTACCTGGGGCGCACTAAAGCCTGACGTCTGGGTCATGCCTCGTATATCCTGGTTTCATTGATCTTGGCATTGGGAATTCTGAAAGCTACTGGGTATTTGTTTTTTAATTTTATGAGACTTGATTTTTTCAAAATGATTTTAGGTGCATAGTAAAGCTGTGTAAAAATGTACAGAGTTCATATTTCTCAGAAATACCCAGATCGCCCCATTCACTTACCCCACTTTCCAGGAGCAGCCAAGGGACCCCAGCAATGCTCCAGAATGAACTTGGTGCCTTGTTCATGCACCTGCAGCCTGCGGGAGCATCCAACAGCCAGCTGATGCTCAGGGGAGCCAAAGAGTGGCAGTACCTACGCTCCCACCCACAACCCTAGAAAACAGCCCAAGAGCCTGTCCCTAAATGCTTTGGTTCACCGAGGCCCCTGGAAAGCAGCTGGGTCCTGCCACCTACTTTTGCCATGGCCCTAAGAAACAGCCAAGCTGCAGAAGTGGGGTCCACTGAGGCCCTGAAAAATAAGCACTCAGCTCCAGTCCCCTTCGTGTGTGTATCTTCAGACCACTCCAGCCAAGCCTTGGAAACTTCCAGCTGAGGACCCGACCCTCTGACTTACTGTCCCTGGTAGACCCTGTTGCCTATCCTGATCTGTAGAACAAATGGTGTTGGTGGGTTCATCCCATTTATTTTGGGGCCAGTTTGTCCCACAGACCTGCTAACAATGGCTGTTTCTCCTGCGCCTGGGTTTTCTCATTCTTAGAGTCTGTTCTACAGGGAGAAGGGAGAATTGGCATACAACCACCAGCTTCCTGCCTTCTCTTAAATGAACCTCCTCTGGTTCCTCCTTCACCTCACCTCAGGCTAGTGTCACTTCACAGCCCCCAGCGAGCCTCTGGTGCACCTGCTCCCATCTGGGCTCCCATCAGCGGTGCTCAGGTTTTTGGCTTTACCCAGTGTGTGACTGCAGTCACAGCCCATGCAGGATGCTAAGAGACGCAGCATCGTGTGCACATCACAAAGTGACACACACACACACAGGTGGTCCTGGCCAGTCACCTCCATGTGGCCACTTGATACAATCAAGAGGTGAGGTAAACATGAGAGGAGTAGATAAGACGGCTGCCGGAGTACCCTAGCATACCTTAAGGTGGTCTACAGAGCACCGCCTTAAAGCCCTTCCACCAAGAATACACAGTCCAGTCCAGTAAAACCAGTCGCAGAGTCGTTGCGTCTCCAGCACTGTACAGAGGCACAGTACTCTCCTTGTACGGGGCTGGCAACACCAACACCCCCGCCGACTCATGGGTAATGAATTGCACTCCGTTATCACAATCAACAGAATTTCTGCAACTTCGTTATAATTTTATAGGACCACCATCACACCTATGACAGGCTGTTGCCTGAAACATTGTTACGAGGTATCTGAGTGAGCGTGTGGCTGTTTACAAAACATGGGTTCCCTATGTACTTTTGGCACAGTGCTTGGCACACGGAACGCCGTGCTGGAATGGACCTGGATGTGCCCGAGGCCATACACGGAGCTGTAAGTCCGGGATGAGGACCTGTGTCCCCGGGTTAGGTCACATGCTTCCTCCGCCTCCCTGCGTGCCCAACTCTAAGCCCGCTCTTGCATGCTTTAGTGCCCAGCCCTCTGCGTTCCCCGGGGAAGGTGCAGTGTGCTTGGAATTCTCTCCGACCCCAAAAACGTTCCCTCTGCTTGGCAACCGCCTTCCTTTCTGCCAAAGTAAGCCGGAACAGGCTAGAGTTCCTTGTTTCCTGCAGACATGGAGCTTTTCCGGGAAGAAAAATCAGACAAAAGGGAAATATGCCCAAACTGCTGACTTGTTGAATCTTCTCCACAAACTTCACAGCCCCAAGAAAGCAACAGGGGCAAGTCCTAAGGAGGTGACCAGCCGATGACGCCGACACGCCTGGGACGGGCGCTGGGCCCTGTGGCCACAGGGGACACGAGCAGGGTCGTTACAGTGTGGCCAGGAAGGGGAGGGACAGTCCACTTCTGTCTCCTTAGAGTCTGAGTGCTAACAGCTTGGCAGGAGTCTAAGAAAACAGGCAGGGGAGGGTGAACCCCACCAGAGCAAAGGAAAAGCCCCCCACGTCTCACTTTCTTTTAATATACTGCTTCTCTAGGTTTTGCTTTTCAAAAGGTTTCTTTTTTTTTTCAAGTTCTTAAGTTTTTTAAGACTTATTTATTTTTATTGGAAAGTCAGATATACAGAGAAGACAGAGCTCTTCCATCCACTGACTCACTCCTCAAGTGGCTGCAACTGCCAGAGCTGAGCTGATCCGAAGCCAGGAGCCAGGAGCCCCTTCCGGGTCTCCCACACGGGTGCAGGGTCCCAAGGCTTTGGGCCGTCCTTGACTGCTTTCCCAGGCCACAAGCAGGGAGCTGGATGGGAAGCAAGGCTGCCAGGATTAGAACCGGTGCCCATGTGAGATCCCAGTGCCTGCAAGGCAAGGACTTTAGCCACTAGGCTACCACGCTGGGCTTAAGCTTTTAAGTTTTTAAGAAGTGAATACTTTTGTCTCCTTCTTTCTCCTCCCTCCCATTCCTCTGTAACTCCCTTTCAAATAAATCTTTAAAAAATAATTTCACTTTAGGAATGCTGCCACTTTTGAGTTTGTTTTTCCCACTCAGAGCGCCTACTTGAGAACAAAATAATCATCGGATTGTTTTTCCATGCCGGAGTCCAGCTCCAGCTGAGTTCGGAACTCGCGAAGGGTGCATGGATGAGGCGCAAAGAAAGAGACGGACCACTAGTAACTCTTCATCATCATTATGGACCACGCACAAAAGCTGTCCGCTTTATTTATACAAAATCAGTCAAACTCTGGCTCAGACTTTTTACGTCATGGTCAAGTGGGTGTTTCTAAAGATAACTCTGCCATTTGTTTCACCTAAGGCTAGGTTGCTGTTCATCTGGCACCTGGCGCCTGGCTAGGAAAAGGTTTTCAACAGATGATGCATATCAGTCAGTAGCACATTCCTACCACAATTGGTCTTGAGATAGTCAAGGAAGGAAGGGGCCTAAAAGATCAAAGAAAGAAGGAAAGAATAGATTCCACTACACCTGAAGACAGAACACCCTTCATTAGCATAGGATCAGAAGGGGAGTTAGCACCCTTGGTTAGCATATCGCCACAGGATGCAGCCCTAACAGCGATAATAGCTCTTTGGCTAAAAACGGCACCAGCAACATTAGCTTCTAAGTTCCTATTGATATTTAACAGTAACTCCGCAGAGGCAGACAATGCCTAAATAGATTACAGAATACTCAGCGGGGTTGTCCGGTGTCCATGCAAAGGGAGGCAGAGCTGCATTCAGGTGTTGTAGAGACATCCACCGGGCCTTGCCACACAGCGGGAAGTTCCTTGTGACCTTGCCCGCGAGGAACTATACTCTTCACACCTTCCTGTCTTCCACACCCATCACACGGACCCCAGCATTTCCACACTTTTTTGCTCTAAGGAGAAATGGTTGCTTCTCTCATGAATGAATATCAGGGCAAGGGAAGGAGAGGGAGTGATGAGGCATGGCGTCCCAACACTTCCCCTTCAAGTAAAAAGTAAAACACAGACTGAGGGGAGGTGCCAGGTAGAGAGCTGAGGACCACCGACCGAGGGCCTCGGCGCTGGGCACCTGGCACAGCAGCTCAGATGCCTCCCCGCGGTGGCAGAGCGCCGGTTCTAGCCTAGCTTCCCACGGAGGGGCACGCGGGAGGCAGCAGTGGTCCGAGGACTTCACCCCTCCTGGCCACACGCACCTGCGAGCTCTGGCTTGCTCTCTGGGCCTCGTTGGTCTGGCCCAGCCCAGACTGTAATGCGCATTTGGGGTGTGAACCAGCGGATGCAAGATGTCTCTGCCTTTCAACTAAAAATAAATAAGAAAGAAGGACATCAAAGAGACGCATAAAAAGACCATGCATCCTTCAGACGGACCGCGAGTGTCACAGTGCACACGGACGGAAGGCGGGCTTGGCTCTAGGGTCCGTGGTTCCCCGGCATTCCACACGGCATGGGGGAGCTGGAAAGGCGGGGAGAACTGTTCAACGCACCAAGAGGTGGGCTCAGTTTAATCAACTGTGGGATGCCCTGAAGCTCCCCTGGAGGTGATTCAGGGCTCTGACCCCCGCCAAGGCACTCTTCAAGCCTCAGTCTTCTCACCTGGGAAAGGGGAGAAGGGGCCTTCCATGTTGGGGCCGAGGCAGTTAGATATTACTTAAGGATTACATCACTGGGCACATGGTATAAGGGCTCTGGCAGCATTGAAAGAAACACCCACCTGCCCTTACCGGGTGCTCTTCGTGGGGGGGCTCCTGTGCCTGGGAAAGCTGGGGCAGGGGGCAGAACGTGGGGAGGGGGCGGACACGTTAGCCAGCAGCCCTCCAGCTTTTCCAGCCCGCACATACGTCGGTCCTCAAATTCAGAATTCAGTGAACTTATTTTCCTTCTTCCTTCTTTCGTTTTTGCTGGGTCTTGAAACTTCCATATGATCACAGCAGCTCTGATGGAGACCAAGTGAACGCCCTTTGCGCAGAACCCACTCGTCGCACCTATAAAGCTGCATTGCCCTGGAACGGCAGCAAGTGCGAGCTGCAGCCTGGGGGCGCGGAAGAACACCTGGCAACCAGACTCTCGCCTCGGCCCTTAGAGCTCCACATGGACCCAGGTCCGCCTGCCTTCCACCTCGGCTCTGGGCTTCGGCCTGACGCCAGGGCTAGCGGACACGCTGGGGACGGCGACATGGCATCACCCAGCAGAGGGGAAGAGAGTGCCTTGAGGGCGAGAAGGGCTGAGCGATCGCCCAGCTGGTGGAGTGGCTAGGTCTTAATGACTATATTGCATAGTCCTGTGACAAATAGTTGTCATTTCCACCAACACAACATGACGTATGTATACCAAACTATTTAGGTTCCTAGTGAGATGGATTCTTTGAGTACTTCCAATCAGTACAGGTTTTGATGTATTAGAGAAGCACGTTTTTAAAGTGGTCACACAGGTACTACGTTGTGCCACAAGAGGGCACTATGATGCCACTCAAAAGCAAACTTTTTTCCTACTCCACCTAATGTTTGGATTTTGATGTTTTTTAATGTTAATTTATTTGAAGCACCTGCTGGTGAATGCCAACTTGGTGGGGTGTGTGGTGAAGACCATCTCAGACTGGGCTGCAGCACCTGCAAGTATGCAAAGACCCAGGGCTGGGAGCAGGCCTGGGGGAGGATGTGAGGGGTCTCCCTTGCTGGGCTACTGCCCCTGGCCTCACTGGGGACCGAAAACAGGCTGGTCTGGGTGCGGGCCAGCCAGGACAAGTTGCAGCACCAGCTGGCAAATGCTGGGACCACAATACTCCCCGACAGGTGCAAGATCCTGGACTGGGACCATGCCTGGTGGGGAGAACTGTGGGCCCTCTCCAGCTGGGCTGTACCTATTGCTGAGAGCCAGGGCTGGAGGTGGGAGAAGCAGGCTAAACAAGGCAGTAGAACCCAGGCAGCATACCCTAGGACCAGGTCACTGGTGAGCACCAGAGCCAGATAAGATTTGAGCTGGATCAGACTAGATGGCAGCAGGTGCTGGGGGCAGGCCTGGTGGGGGTTATTGTGGGTTGCTCCAACTAGGCTATGCCACCTACAACCAGGTCTGTGGGCTGGCTGGACTGGGGAGTAGCACCTGTCGGTTCATGTAAAACATGGGCTGGCACAAAACTGACCAGGCAGCTGCATCCAGCAGTGTGTGCATTGGCTGGTGCGGGTCATAGATTGCATTTGATCCTGCACTGGCTTGTGCGCACAAGGTCAAGTATGAAGTCATTCCAGGCAAGGTTTCTTGGGGAACTCCCACACTAGACCATTGGACTCAGACCCCGGCCACAGGGAAAGTCACAGGATGTGTGGTCCAAACTTAGTGCATGTCTTGGGACTGAAGCCTGTGCAGTGGACAGCATGCCCAGATGCACACGGGGGACGTGAAGACCAACTCATCTAGGCCAGTGGGAACATCAACTGCCTTATCAGAGGGTGGAAAGCAGAACAGGTTGGACAACTCTCCTGGCCAAGCTTTGCAGCATGTTCCTGGGGCTGTGGATGCTCTAAGGTGAACTTGGTCAACCAGTAGACCTGGTGCAAGGAAGCTGATAAAGTCTCAGAGCTAGCATAATCACTTGCGTAACACGGCCTGGAACATTCCTCCCCACATTGAGGTGTCCCCATCCCTGGATGCTGATGTAGTTTGACAGCAAGTAGTGGCCCCTGCAGACATAGGAGGGGGAAAATCCTGGAAAATGTGTCCTAACCACCCTCCTCCATATCTGACCCTCCCCTCCCTGATCGGAGGCCCACATGGGCATGCATCCTTCTTTGTGAGCAATGGTAAAAATAACTTTAAAAAGAAGAAAACCAACAAACATAACACTTAAAAAAAAAAAGATAAGTTTCTTTGAAAGCATCACGGAGGAAGACACAGATCTTGCTCTGGGGTTCACTCCCTAGGTGGCTGCAATGGTCCGGACTAGGCAGAGTCAAAGCTAGGACCCAGAAGCTCCTTCCAGGTCTCCCACACGGGTGTCAGATGTCCAAACACACGGCTGTCCTCCACCTACTTTCCCACTAGCAGGGAGCTGGTTCAAAATGTAGCAGCTAAGACTCGAACCCGCGCCCATAAAGGATGCTGGCATTACGGATGGTAGCTTTACCTGCTGTGCCACAATATGATTCCAACAGTGGGTTCTGAAAAACCCCAATTTTGAAGAGCTCACACACACACAGCAAGGTGGGGACTTGGAAGCTTTTGTTATAAAGATTAATGAATGCAAAGTTCTTGAGAAAAGGAGCCAACAGTGCTATCTTATTGTTGAAGGTGCCCCCTTTTTTTATGATCCTGAAGTTTTGTTCCTTTTCGGAATCTTGCCTTCTGTAGCCAAGGTGAATGGAAACCAGTTCTATCCATATTCCCCAGTGAAAGTTTCCTACGATTATATGAGCAGCCACTTCACACCTAGGGTGCATACCCAAGAGACATAAACCCAGACAACCACTCAAAAACTTGCACGCACAGTAACATTATGCATGACAGCCAGAAAGTGGAGACAGTACTTCTGTACTGTGGAATATTACCCTGTTGTCAAATGGAACACTGTCCCGATCAGTGTCACAGCGAGGGTGAGCCTCAAAAGCATGGCACCAAATGCACGAAGCCAGATGTCAAAGGTCAGGCATTTCTGGCTGCTTTCAAACCAGATGCCACCCGTGAACGGATCCGCAAAGCACCGCAGGAGCTGCCAGGGCCCGGGGCGTGGGGGGACGTTTAACACGGACAACGGTGTATACAGGGTTTCTTTTGGGGATGATAAAAATGTGGGTTTTCATAGTGGTGAGGGTGGCACAACCCAGTGAGCACGCAGAAAATCACCAAATTGCATTCAGAGGGTGAACTTTGTGATGCATGAGTTATTTCTTAATTTTAAAAATCAGCTCTTAATGTTGGTTGCATTTTTATATCTAAGACAGTGCTTATAAATCCATATCACTTCCCTTGTTTGAAAGACAAGGCATTTTGCAAGCTAGGATTCCATCTGTTCGCTGTTCTCGCTGCCTCTTTCGCTGGTTGGCCGTCCTCTGCTGACTCTCTCCGTGAGCCTTGGTTGAGCCTGAGTCTCCAAACCAGATCCAGGAGGGCCTGCTCGGTCCTCAAGGATGTGGCCCACTGAGGACCCCTCACCTCGGGCTGGAGTGGTCTGATGATGTCTTAATTGCTTTCCTGTGTGTTTCCGACATCTTCCTGGAAAACAGTGTCCTGAGGTCACTCATTCATTCAACAACCGCTTTCTGAGGACAGAAGCCTCACTCAGCAACCTTTCAGTGGTTGCTGAGTGCTGGGTACTAGCACTGGAGCAGGGAGAGGACAGAAGACCCTACTGGCAGAGGGTGCCCCTGCTAATGAGTGATGGGCAGCATAGCTCCCCTTCCCCAAAACGAGGCCTCACACCCCCTGATCCTGGCGGGAGGGGAGGCTTGCCGGCCCTGACAAGTGCAGTGTGGGAAGAGCTGCGGCAAGGAGTGTCCGGTTGGGCCCTGGCGATGCCACACGCAGAGCTGGGGAACGAAACCCTCACTTCTTCTTTCCTTGGGGGTCCAAGAGGCTGCTTTTCATTTATTTCTTTTTGTTTATTTCTTGCCTCCAACTGTGATAGCCTCATGCTGGGAACAAGGAGTCTGTGGCTCAGCCTCGTGTCAGGTCCCCGAGGGTGCTTGTTCAGGTCCCTGGCATTCCTGCCCCGGAAGCACAGCAGCTCCGGTGACCACTGGGATACAGGACCGAGGACCTACAGCTGGGGAAGGGTTAGTGTTTGGGACCGGGACTGTACAGTCAGGTGCTTCTTTTGAAAGGAAGTGCAAGATTTTCCATTGTCATCGCTTTCCAGATTTTAACTGGCTGCTTGCCCTTGGGTCTGAGTTTCTTTTCAAATATAAGTGTTTCGGGAAACGCTTATCTTCCCTGCCAGACACACAACTTCCGTTCCTCTTGACCAGGAAAGGGATGCTTCAGCTGTAATTTGGTACAAAATCTTGCCCCTGTTTAACCAGCCTGTGAAAAGCTCATTAAATCTCATGTTAGAATTCTAAAGACACAGGAACATTAATTTGACACTCCCCCCCTTTTTTGCTGCCTTTTTTTTTTTTTTTTAAAGAATGATTTATTTACTTGAAAGGCAGAATGGCAGGAAGAGACAGAATTTTCCAACAGCGGTTCACTTCCCAGATGGCCTGGGACTGGGTCAGACTGGAGGCAGGAGTTTCATCGGGGTCTCTCACATGGGCATAGGGGTCCCGCACACTTGGACCATCCTCTGCTGCTTTACCCAGGCACAACAGCGTGGAACTGGGTTGGAAGTGGAGAAATCAGACCGCTAACCAGAGCCAGTCCCAGCTGCTCGACTTTCAATGCAGCTTCCTGCTCATGGGCCTAGGAGCGCAGAAGATGGCCCAGGCACCTCGGGCTTTCATGTCGGAGATGTGGTTGGAGTTCCTGGCTGCTGGCTTTACCCTGGCCAAGCCCCAGCCGAAGCCGTAGTGGCCATTTGGGGTGCGAACCAGCAGACAGACGATCTCCACTGGGTTCTCCCCTCTGGGAGTGCGTCCGAACTTGTCACTCTGACTTTAAATAAATGAAACTTTAAAAAAAATAATAAAATATAAAGCGTCTTCAAAAAGTTTGTGCAGAAAACGGACTTAAGAGATTTCATTTTGGTACCAAAAAGCTCCAATGTATAGGTTTTCTTCCAGGAACTTTTCAAAGTGTTCTCGCACCATACGAGGGGGAGTGTGTTCCACGGGGACAAGAGGAGGCAATTCTGAAACTATCTGATGTGCAAACACTGCACACGTGAGTGAAGGTGCTTCGGTCACGAGAGCCCAGTGAGTCCCGATGGCGGGACAAGGAGGTCGCAGCCAAGGAAGGGCGGGGGTGAGGGTGTGTCTTGGCCGTTTGCCTGGCTGCTGCCCAGGACTGAGACCTGTCGGGAACAGCCCAGCTACTGTCCACCCCAGGAAGGTCACGGCTGACTGCGGAGCGGACAGATGATCATGGAGGTCCTTCAGGAAAGCTACAGTGCCTGAAAAAGAAATTCAGGGAGAGCCAGCCAGAGTATCCAAGGCCACACAGATGCCATCCCTGGATCTGGGTCCAGCACATGCTTTGGTGGTGCCACAGCAACTGGCTTCCTTGGCTTATGCGAAATGAACCCAAGCTGGCAAAAACAAGGCCTAGATAAGTAGTTGGGTATCTGTAGGAGGGCTGGGTGGAACGCCTGGCTCCCAGCTGCAGAGGGCCCAGCCCCAGCCATTGCAGCTGTTTGGGGAGTGAATTAATGAATGAGAATGTTCTCTCTATATATCAAATAAATAATTAAAAAGATTGTAATTGGGTCAGCACAATGGCACACAGGCTAATCCTCCACCTGCTAGCACCAGCATCCCATATGGCTGCCAGCTTGCATCCCAGCTGCTCCACTTCCCATCCAGCTTCCTGCTTGTGGCCTAGGAAAGCAGTCGAGGAAGCCCAAAGCCTTGGGACCCTGCACCCATGTGGGAGACCCAGAAAAAGCTTCTGGCTCCCAGCTTTGGATTGGCTCATCTCTGGCCATTGTGGCCACTTGAGGATTGAATTAGAGGAGGGAAGATCTTTCTCTCTCTGGCTCATCTCCTTGTAAAATTTACCTTGTGCATGAAAGTATCTAAATCTTTTAAAATTATTACAATAGGGCCTGGCACGATAGCATAGTGGCTAAAGTCCTCGCCTTGAATGCACCAGGATCCCATATGGACGCCGATTCTAATCCGGCTGCCCTGCTTCCCATCCAGCTCTCTGCTTGTGGCCTGAGAAAGCAGTCAAGGACGGCCCAAAGCCTTGGGACCCTGAACCCGTGTGGGAGACCCAGAAGAAGTTCCTGGCTCCTGGCTTCAGATTGGCTCAGCTCTAGCCATTGTGGTCACTTGGGAAATGAACCATTGGCTACAAGATTGTCCTCTGTGTTTCTCCTCCTCTCTGTATATCTGCCTTTCCAATAAAAACAAATAAATAATTCTTTTTTAAAAATGATACACTTGTTAATTACTAAAAGCAACCCCTCCCCCACCCCAGGAACTTTGAATGGAGACGTGAGATACAATGGCCCCTAAAGGCATGCAGGTCACCGTTGCCTCCCTGCAAGATGCCTGCCTGCCAAAGCAGCAGACAGAGCCCCATGGAGGGGCATGCTGCAAAAGGACAGGCCAGCGCTCTCCGACGGGGAGAAGGCAAAGCGAACTGGAGGAACTCTTCCAGATGGCAGCGGGCACCTGAACCGGCTCACTGAGACAGGGCCGTGGAGGACAGCTGAGCGTTGTATCCGCTTCCTGGCTCGCTCCAACCCTCCCGTGGATACAGACGTTGAGTAGTCAATGAATCTTGGTACAGAGTAGCAGCAGAATTCCTGGGAGCATTTTGGGCAACTTTAGTATAATCCGAAAGCTGTTTTACATGAAAAGTGAAAACAGAAAGGAGACTTTAAGAGACTCCTCACTCAGGCACCTGTTTGCTTGTTTTTAGTTTTGCATATTTATTTCTTTATTTCCAAGGCTGGGTTACAAGAAGAGAGAGAGATTGAGACAAAGAGGGGGATGGCTGCAACAGTCAGGGCTGGTCCAAAACATACCAGCGGACTTGAACTCCAACCATGTCTCCCAAGCGCTTGAGCCATCTTCTACTGCCTTGCTAGGCTCATTCGCAGGGAGCTGGATGGGAAGCAGAGCAGCCCCAGTTTGAGTGAGTGCTCATGTAGATGCTAGGACAGCAGATGGCGGTTTAAACCAGCTCATCTCAACGCTGGTCCCACGCCTTGTGGACTAAAATATTTTTGGATGAATTGATACAATGCCAGGGTTTTCTCGCAAAACTGCAGCAAGAGGGAGAGAGGTGGGGTGCAGGTGGAGAGAGCTGGCCACAGGCCCGTAAAGCTGCCAGGGAGGGGTGGGTATGAGAGGTTTGTTATTCTCCTCTTTTTACTTTGGTATAAGTTCAAAATTCTTGAAAACAGAAATGTTACTTATTTGTGAAAGAGATAGCTCCAGATGCCTATAGCACCCCTGGCGGAAGCCAGGAGCCTGGGACCTGGTCCAGGTCTCCAAGTGGGTGCAGAGAACCCACCCATTTGATCCCGAGTCAGAAGGCAGGACTCTAGAGCCACAGCTGGGGCTTGAACCAGAAGCTGAACAGCCAGGACTAAAAGCCTGCTACAAAACAGAACAGCTAATTGTGAGCCTAATTGGGGAAGACGAAGGGTTTGGGGACAGTCAGTCCTACCCTCCCCCATACCCTTCCTGTCCCCTCTCAGTGTCCCCCCCAGATGCCTCCCAGCGCTGACCCCAGCGTCCCCTCATTCCAGTCTCAAAGGGACCGAAGACCAGAGTCCCCGCTTGCACACACCTGCCCGCATGCCAGCAGGAGAGGACGGCTGGACAGAGGCCAACTGCTGCTGTGTCTCCTGAAGACCTGCACACACACACACACACACACACACACACACACACACACACTACACACATACACGCATACCGCTACACCTCCATGCACACATAGGAGTGTGCACACACATGCATGTGAGAGCCGCTGGGGCGCCCTGAAGGAGGTGCTGGGCACCTGCCTGGCCGTTCTCTGTATTGCGGGTGCTGCTATCCCTGACTCCACCCCAGAGCGCCACTCACCCCCAAACCGCTGTGCCCTCGCGAATCTCTCCCAGACTTCGTCTTTCAAAAGTCGTCCATGCTAAGAGCCACAGAGTTCCAGGACGGAGCAGCCCAGAGAGAGCTGGCTGCACATGCTCAGCCCCGCTTCAGGATCACACTGGTGTCAGTCAAGTCCCTTGGACCCAGCTAAGCAAACGGCAGTGACCCACGGGGAGTCGGAACGCGCCGAGGCCCAGCCTCTCCAGGGGGAACACGCCTGGTGTGCTAGGATCCCCCTAAACCATGCTTCAAGATCACCTGGCCGCTGGGTGAGTCAGATGCAGGGAACCCAACCTCCTTGCCTTGTTTCAGTGGCAGAGTGGCAGTATCCCAACTGTGGGCTTGGGGCGCCACCTGGTGGTCATCCACACTAATCCCCCAACTCAAGAATCAGAACTCAGTGGACAGTTGGGAGTAGCTTGACCGGGATCCCTTCATTGTCTTGAATGCTGGGTTTCAAATCCGCACTCTGCTACTTAGCTGACCTTGGACAAGTCGCTTAAATTCCTGGAGGGGCTAGTGTTTGGCTTATGGATTAAGCTGTTTCTTGGACTTCTGGGACTCACACCAAAGGGCCTGATTTCTTGTCCCAGCTGTATTCCCCATTCCAGCTCCCAGCTAAAATGTGTACCCAAGTCCTTGGGCCCACCCTGGGGCCTCTCCAGGTCCACAGTGACCCCATATGACATCTCCTTACACCCCCAGCATCTGGGAAGAAGCTGCCCCCCTCCAGGACAGGTAGAAGCCTGCTGGCTGGTGAGGCTGGGACAGGTGTCCACCATGGAGGATCCTGCATGGAGTGGACAAGGAGCAGCCGCAGGGGCTTAGGAGGGGCTGCAAACCAATGGCACCTGGCACGTTCTCAGGACTGCTGCTCAGGCCTGCCTGGGAGGCCATGACCTCACAGGGAAACCTGCCCTGTGTATCTGAGATACTGGTCGTTAGATAAAAACAAACACACACCAGCACCCAAATAGCGGGTCTAGGGAGACCAGAGTGATGGTGAAACCAGGTGTATTGATCTGCTCCTGGGCAAGGTTCATTGTCCCGCAAGGTAGTGGGTGGCTGAAGCCGAGCCTGCACTGAGCCGTGCATTCCTGAAGTGGTGGTGATGACAGGGCTTGGGGTAAGGTATGTGTTGCCCTCTGATTGGTCGGCTCCATCTAAATGGGTCTGGGGCGGCTATTCTCAGCGGGAACTTTTGGCTCCACCCAGGGGCTTTGTGCCCGCACACCCCACCCCTCACCCCCAATCCCCGCACCCCCAGGGGTCCTTCGGACCAACATTCACGTCTCAGTTCTAGTTCCTGGAGTGCTGGACCATGGAGAGTTTCAAATCAGCTCTTCGGTCTCCTCTTTCTCTTCCTCTTCTTTTTAAATATTCGTTCATTGGTTGATGGATTTGAAATACAAAGTTACAGAGGGAGAGGGAGGGACCACACACACACGGATACACACAGACTCATCTTCCATCCTCCTGTTTACTCACAAATAGCCCCAGTGGCCACGGCTGACCCCACTTGAAGTCAGGAACCAGGAATTCCATCTGGATGCCCACATGGGTGGCAGGGTCCCAGGTATTAGTCCATCAACCACTGCTTTCCCAGACTGTTAGCAGGAGCTGGATCAGAAGTAGGGTGACCAGGATTTGAACCAATACTTGCAAAGAATATAGGCATTACTTGGAGGCAGCGTAACCCACTGCACCACAATGCTGGCCCCAGCTCTGCCTTTCAAGTACATCTTAAAGCAGAGTCCCTGCCATCACATCCAACCGCCCAGTATGTAGGGGAAAAAAGACATGAACCAGGGCACATGCCCGCCTTTGTGGAGGACAGTTCCATGTGGCCACACCACACCAAAGAAGGCTATTGTTTTTATTCTGGTTGTACAAGACCATCTTGTGCTGTTCACAGCACCCCTGGGTTATAGTTTAGCTGGGTGGGTGGCAGTTTGATTCTGGGCTATGGATTTTAACCTTGCCTCACAGGCTGGACAACCCACTAGCTGTGACACCAGCACCAGTTCAAAGTCCAGTTGATCCAGCTCCCTTGCTAATGTGCCTGGGAAGGCAGCAAAAGATGGCTCAAGTACTTGGACCCCACTACCTAGGTGAGAGACTGGGACGGAGTTCCGGGTGGCTTGACCAAGCCCTGTCACAGCCAGCTGCTAACAGACCTCTCTCCACCCACCCCCCATCACCCTACCTTCCAAATAAACACATAAATCATATAAAAAAAATCAGCAACGGCCTTGAACAGACATTTCTCTAAAGAAGACATTCACATAGGCAGTAAGTACGTGAGAAAATTGTGGACTTCATTAATCATCAGGGAAACGCAAGTCCAAACTGCAATGAGATATCAGCTAGCACCTACTGGTTATCAGGAAGATAAGAGAGAATGAGTGCTGGGGGAGGAAGCAGAGAAGAGGGAAGCGTTGTACAATGCTGGTGAGAATGTAAAATAGCGCGGCCATCATGGAAAACAGTGCAGAGCTTGCTGAATCAACAGAGAACTGCAGTAAGATGCGCCTTCTGCATGCATGCGCAAAGGATGCGTGGCATCAGTTATCTCAAAGACACCCGAGGCCTCATGTGCGCCGCAGTCAAGACAGGCAGGTGACCCCGGTGTCCACCGGCAGGTGGATGGGTAAAGGAAACACAGGTGTAGCCACACTTAACAGAATGCTATTGGACCACACACACACACACACACACACACACACACACAGGAAACCCCGCCATTGGCACCAGCGAAGAAACCCTACAGGACATTATTCCAAGTGAAATAAGCCAGGTACAGAAATTTGAAAATTCCATCTGAATAAATCCTGAGGCACACTGGACAGCCTGGGGACTGAGGGTGATGACGCAGAAATTGAATAGTTGAAGTGCGTTAAGGAAACAGGGACTAGGTGTGACCTCTGCCCCTTCCCCGTGCGGAGCTGCAGGGGCTCACCCGCTTGCTTGGATACCAGGCCAGGGCGCTGTCCACCTTGGCTCTCTGCAACCTGTACTGGTCAACTCTACTTCAGTCAAACTAGAGGGTGTTGGTGGGAAAATCGCTTCGTTTGTGACATGCAGAGGCAGAGGACAAGAAGCAAGGAGAGTGACAATATTAAACAGCCACCATTAGGTGTGTGTGTTAAATAAACCAAAATGATAATATCTGACACACAATTTTATGTTTTATTTTACTATGGGATTGAATTCAACCACCCCAACCACAGGGAGCAGAGAGAAATAATCTTAGCTTCTCCTCTGGTAGAATAGTGAACTGAGATTGAAGGAAAGTCTGGCTTGTCCAAGGTTAAGCACCACGGTCCAAGCCCTGGGTTCCGGTGCGGGACCCTTGCTGTGTTTCTTCAGCATTCCTCATTCCCGCGTTTCTCCAGCTGCTCAGCTGTGCCCACCTGCCCACCGAGGGTCTGCAGAAGGGCAAGCGGAGGGCGCCACCTGCTCCGGCGACCCGGGTGGTTTGCTGCGCCTGGAACACTGTTCCTTGTGCTGCCCCGGGAGGCTGCCGGCCGGAGCCCGGGAAGGGCGGCACTGGGGCGGGCAACCGCAGTGTCTTTCTCTCGCGCGCAATCCCCACTCTGCCACCTGGTGCATGGTCACGCCCTGAGAAGGAGTCCTGGTGATATACCCATGCTGCAAGTGAGACTCGCCGTGGCCTCCAGCGGGAGGCTGCCCGAGCCCAGGGCACAGTCCCAGCGCGCTCCCACCAGCGCGTCCCTGACCTACGTCCCTGTCAGGGAAGCCTGAGCCACAGGATTGCCTTATCAGACAGGCTGCTCAAACAGCACCCCGCGGCCCACATCCACAGCACGAAAACGCGACATTGGAAACCAGCACCCCTTCCTCCAATAAATTTGAGGGGCTGGGTTGTCTAGAGAGTGCTTGTCAGTCCCCTGAGGCACTGGAGCAGGGGCACACGGATGGGACCCCTGTGGACGAATTCAAGAGCCAGAGGGGCAGACAGAGCAGGTCAGGGTCCCCGTCTGCCGCGCAGGCAGCACCTAGCTCCATGAAGAAGGCTCGTCTTTCATTCTAGGCTACTGTCTTCCTCTGTCCCTCATCCACCGACTGTCCTTGGACAAGAGTTCAGCTTAAGCATAGCACTGTGCTTTTACAATCTCGCCTGCTGTCTGTTCCCTTCCCAAAGCTCAAGTCCCGGGATTGATCAATGAAATAGTTTACAAGCTCTGGGGGAGAGCTTTAGGCTCAGTAGTTCATTACCTCTGGGGATGCCAGCAGCCCATCTTAGGGGGCATGACTGCAGATCCCAGCCATGCTCCCCTTCCAGCTGCCTGCTGAGGCGGTCCCTGTGGCTGAGGCGAGGTTTAGGGTTCCTGCCACCATGTCAGGACACTAGCTTGGCTTCCTGGTCCCTGCCTGCAAACTGGTCCAGCTCCAGCTCTCGGGGGCATTTGGAAGAGTGCACCAGAGGATGGAAGAATTCTTTCTGTCTCTCTCATTCAAATAAATATTAAAAAAAAATTGGGGGAAGCATTGTAGTTTAATAGGCAAATCCACCTGCGGTGCTAGCATTCCATATGGGTACAAGTTCATGTCCTGGCTTCTTTACATCCGGCTCCGCAGAAAAGCAGTGGCTGGTCTGAATCCTTGGGCCCCTGCACCTGTGTGAGAGACCTGGAATAAGCTCTGGGTTTTTGGATCCAGACTGGCTAGGCTCAGGCCATTGCAACCGCTTGTGAGTGAAGCAGCTGATAGAAGATTCTCTCTCTGTGTGTGTGTCTCTCTCTCTCTCCCCCCCCCCCCCTCTGTGGATCTGTATTTCAAATAAAAATAACATATCTCAAGAAAATTGAAGTTTGGAGTTAAGCAGACTTTTCCAACACAACTTCCCAGAATTAGTGGAATGTTAGGGTATCAGGAGAAACCCCAGGAAGTGCCCAATGTACCGTTAAGAGGCCGAAGTGTGAAGTGTCCCCCTAAAAGCTATGCTAAGGGGCCAGCACTGAGTCACAACGGGTCCAGCCTTCCCTTCCAGCGTTGATGCCCCAAGTCCGACTGCTGGTTCAAGTTCTCACCACTCAGCCTCTGCACCAGCTTCTCTGGAATACACCGGGAAAGCAGTCGACGACAGCCAAGTGCTGGGACCTGGTGGGAAACCTTGAGGCTCCTGGCTTCAGCCAGGCCCAAGATCTTGCTGTTGAGCCCCCTGAGGAGTGAGCCAGTGAGTAAAAGTGCCTTTCTCTCTCTCACACACACACATACATGTGCAGTTGCTCTTGCTCTCTGTTTTCATCTCTGCCACTTTGCTTTTTCAAATGAATAAAATAAGCTTTGAAAAACTGCCCAGTGAATCTAATGTTGAAATACTCTTGGCAGATTAAAGCCAAGGTTAAAATGATTTTCATTCTGCAATGTATACAAGCATCAAAACCTCACAAAGGAATCTGCACGTTCGCTATGTGTCTGTTCAAAATGAACTTAAAGGATACATGTATTTTTAAAATGGTCATCATGGTGCAACCCATAGGACCAGTGTTGTTATTAGAGGGGGAATGGGGACATGGTGGCTGACAAGTGCAGAGCAAGGTGACGTGAAGGGACTCAGGGGAAAGGCCCCCTCTACAGCCATGGGAAGCCTGACCTTAGGGCAGCTAGGAGGGAAGCTGGGGCAAGGGGGCAAGAACGCTGCTGGCACTTTGACTTCAGATCTCTGCCCTTCGGGAACCTGCAAAAGCAATTTCCTGTTGTTTTTATGTAAAGGCTAGAGAATCAGTGGTTTTAGGCTTTGTGAAATAGGTGATTTTTGCCCCACTACTCAACTCTGTCATTCTAGCAAGAAAATAGCCAAGACAAAATCCAAACAAATGAGAAAGTTTGCGTACTCATAACATTTTATTGGCAAAATAACACAGCAGGCCAAATTTGCCATATGGAGCATAATTTGCTGAGCCCTGATCATTTGAATACTTGTTGTAGGCTGAGCCTCAATTACTGAGCCCTGTTGTAGACTGTGTACTGATCACCAAGTACCTGTTTTAGACTGGGTACTGAGCACTGAGTCCTGCTGCAGACCGGGTACCCAGCATTAGTATGCAGTAGATAGTGGACTTGGTTGAGCTGAGCTAAGCTGCAGCTCCCAGTATGTACAAAAGCCAGGTGGGATGCAGGACAGATCTGACCGGATTGCTGCACATACTGGCATGTGCAAGAACCAGGACTGGGGGCAGGCCTGCCTGTTTGGAGTTATTGTGGGTCACGCCAACCAGGCTGTAATTTCTACTGCTGTACATGAGAGCTGAGACTCAGCTGGGCTGCATGATCCATTGGTTAAGAGATGGGGCTGGAGACAGAACTGACCCAGCAACTGCAACCACCAGTGTATGCACGTGTTGATGTGGGTGATGGACTGAGCCGAACCCTGTACTGGTTATCACACACAAGATTCAGGTCTGGGATTACCTCAGATAAGGTTTCTTTGGAGACCCCTCAACTAAACTGCTGGCCTCAGAACTCCAACTGTGGGGAGAATTGCAGGATCTGTGGTCTGACTGTGGAGTACATGTGTCAGAACTGGGCCTCCTCAGTGGAAAAGACGGAGCAGTGGATGGCATGCCCAGATACACATGGAGGATATGGCAGTCCACTGGTGCCTGCAGAGAACATCTGGTTTCCCTATAGTAGAGGCTGGAGGGCAGATCAAAATGGACAACCCTCCCAGTCGAGCATTGTCAGCAAGTATCTGGGCCAATGGAAACTCTAAGGTTCCACACTGGGGACCCTGAGATGACATTTGGTGGTACTGAGGTGGTTAGGCTGCTGAGTGTGGCTTCTCCCCATCTCCCCTTCCCGCCCCAGATTCAGGAAGAAGAAAAAAAAAACCGGAAACAGGTCTCATCCACTTTCCCCTAATCCGCGGTCCACATGGGCATACATCCTTCTCAACTATGTAAACATGATCAAAATAAAATTCTAAAAATAAAAAAAAAATTAAATGAAAAATGTTTTCAGGGACAGCAGCAGCATGTAATTTCACAATGTTCACGGATAACAACCGGACCCAGAAGAGAACAGTCTAGAATGATGAGACTCCCAAGCAGGCACACCTTACCTGCAGGGACAGACATCTGAACTGTGCTTACTTTGGTGCAGGTGCTGGGAGCCGTGGGCTGTGGGAACCTGAGACAGAAGGTGAGGGAATCTTCTGTCTGCTGGACATAGGCTACCAATTTTGACCTGACGGTGGTGACATGGTATAAATGTTTATAAACACGTTGAGCTCTGCATCTTGGCATGCCTTTTACTATATGTCAGAATATCTAAAAGAGGCAATCATTGCTGGAAAGTTTTAGGGAGCTGACTGGTTTTAGAACTGATGCTGAGGGAGAGGATGTTGTAGCTACATGCTTCAGATCACGTATCAGAGACCTGGGTCTGAGCGGCAGCTCTGCTCCCAGGCCAGCTCCCTGCTTATGCACGGGGGAGTCAGTAGATGTTGGCTTGAGTGCCTGAGTTCCTGCCACCCACATGGGAGAGCTAGACAAAGTTCTGACTACTGACTTTAACCTGGTCCAACTCAAGTCTCCATGGGCACTTGGGGATCACGCCTAGTGGACAGGAGATCCTCTTTGCATCTTGCTGCCTTTGGAATCAATAAAAATGAGTCATGCTTACTTTGAAAAGAACTGTTGTCATCAAGCATTTGCCTTAGACATCGAGGTGTCTCCCAGAAGACGCCAGCCTGGTTACCTTGGTTTTGCTTTTAAACCCCTCTGTGTGTTGTTGTCACCTGATGCTACCATCAGCCCAGCCCTCCACGTGATTCAAGGGTATTTGCACACACGTGCCAGAGCAGGTACGGTGGGAACCCGAAGCAAGTGGAGTGCCTAACACAGAATCTTCCAATTAGCAAGATGTGGCATCTGATGGACCGAGAGATGCTGAAACAGCGCCTCCTAGAGGAACAGCAGGGTTGCCTCCATGCACAGCTCGTCGGGGAAATGTTGCAGCAGGGGATCCCTTTCTCTGTTTCCAGGTTTTCACCACATTCACTGAGCTTATGCCCAGAATCGTATCTCCATCGCTGAGCATAGTGAAGGGGGTGGTTTGGCTTCTCATCATTGGTGAGATCCATTCATTCATGTCATCTCATGCAACACTAGCTTGTGTTTGTAACTGCAGTTTTGTGTAAGTCCTTGTGTGTATGTGTGTGAAACAGAGCAGGTGGGGTGGGGAGAAAATCATTCCAGAAGCCACATGTAATCAAGCTCTAGAAAAACCTAGTCATCTTCTATAATTGCAAGAATTCAAATAAATATCCAAGACTTGCGCCTGCAAAAATACTTAGTGTTAAATAAGAAGGAAGAACAGTGCGCTGGCCTAGAGTGAGTGATTTGATCTTTGCAACTGCTAAGGCAGATGGGATCATTTCCACACTCTCGGACGAGGCCAAATCCTATAAATGTTGAATCTCCCTCATACAGCAGGATGTTACCATTGGGGATACTCAAGCTGTGCTTCCAACAGGCCCGGGGACAGACCAATGTTCAAAGCAAAGGTGTGTCTTCTGCTCTTCAAATGAAAATAACACATCTGTAATGGATGTTTGTAAAAATGTTACTTAGTAACCACACTAAGCCTTTCCCAAACAGCCTTTAGTCCCTACCTGACTCACCTGCAGTGCCTCCCCAGACTGCAGGTGGAATCACCCTCCAGTACTTGGCACACTGTGACGCTTGTCTGAGCCTGGCATCGATGCGGCTCTCATGGAGCTGAGACGTTACAGACTGTGGACTCCTCCCAGAATGATTTCAGAATTTGTTCTCATCTTTCCTGAAGAGGTACGTATGTATTGTAGAATCTTTAGAGAATATAGATAAGCACAATGAATCAAGGCAAAAATCAGCCAGAACGTGGTACCAATTTCACATATGGGTGCTCCCTGCTGTGGCCTGGGAAAGCAGCAGAGGATGGCCCAATTTCTTGGGTCTCTGCACCACGTGAGAGATTTTGAAGAAAAGAAGTTTGACCCCTGGCCTTGGACTGGACCAGTTCTGGCCGTTGCAGTCATTCGGAGAGGGAACCAGCAGGTGGAAGAACAGTCTACCACTCTGTAACCCTGATTTTCCAAGATAAAAAAAAAAAAAGCCAAAAACCTTTTTAAGAAAGTTGTGATTATTTATTTGAAATTGACAGCTATATATAGAGGGAGAAACAGAGAGTTCACTAGCCCCTGATTCATTCTGCAGTGGCCATAGTGACTTGCGATGCCCCTAGAAGGAGACAGGAGCCAGCGGCTTCTTCCAGGTCTATCTCCTGCCACTGTTCAGACACTTAGCAGGAGACTGAGCTGGAAGTTGACAGCTGGGACATGATGAAGGGGTACCTATACAGGATGTGGTGCATTGCACAGACTGGGGTCTTATCATGTAGCCTGATTTTATGGGCCCCTTTGGGTTCACAATATTGAATGCTTTGTCAGCTTCTGATTGTCGGGTATTTCTGTTCTTGTCTTTTTTCTTAGTGCTGTTAAAAAAATATATATATTCCCTCAGCAGTCCCTGTAAGCTGATCTATGATGTGTCACCTAGATGAGCCTCTGGAAAGAAATTTCTGACAGTCTAAATGCCAAGTTGAAAGACATGTGCACACTTCATTATATAGATCACCAAATTGCTTTTCTGGAGAGTTACACCGAATCCCAGGTTAAGGGTGGTGTGGTCCTGGGGACCTCAGACTCAGGGGAAACTCAGAAGGCGGTAACACCCACCGGCTTCCTGTGGCTTTGTTGTTGGCGGTGGTGGTGGGTAAGTCAGAAGGCAGGGCGAGCTCCCTGTCAGAGGTCAGAGGTGCGGCACAAATGATTCAGATTCGGATGCATCATCTGCTGTTTTAACGTTGCCAGGTAATGGTGAGCTGTTTCGGCAGAATGCCCGAGGGAGTTTCCAGCTACACTGTGAATTCTAGAATGTCTCAGACCCACAAAATAGGGACTATAAACAGCGCTTCTCAAGGCTGCTGGGAGCCGTTTAAGCTGTTTCTTCTGCCCATGGCAGTGTGTACTGCTGAGGAATTTACAGATGATGGGAAACTTGGAGTCACCGAAATGCGAGCCTTGCAACGGCAGTGACTAAGACTCACAGGTTCCGTGACAGCCCTATCCGGTAGGGGACTGTCTCTGGGACGGGGCAGCTTGGTGAAGCCTCCGACCCTGGGCAGGGGGCAGAGCAGCTTCAGTTTGCAGCTTTTTGCTGGGATGCAGTTGTAGCCTTGGGCAGCTTCCTGAACCCCTCTTAGCTCGTTGCTTGCTTGCTCTTTCTTTCTTTCTTTCTCTTTCTTTCTTTCTTTCTTTCTTTCTTTCTTTCTTTCTTTCTTTCTTTCTTTCTTTCTTTCTTTCTTTCTTTCTTTCTTTCTTTCTTTCTTTCTTTTTCTTTCTTTTTCTTTCTTTCTTTCTTTCTCTCTCTTTCTTTCTTTCTTTCTTTCTTTCTTTTTTAAAGATTTATTTTGTTTTTATTGGAAAGGTAAATATACAGAGAGCAAGAGAGACAGAAAGGGGAAACGGGTGTTAAACTCAGGTGGAAAAACAGGAGTGACACCGCTTTTTTTTCCTGAACTTTCCCCAAAACTTAGTATTTTCTTTAATACAACATGCACCAAAAAACAGTATCAGCAATACTGCTCATACTTTGATCCATCACACAAATTCACACATTTTCAGAGCACATTAGCATTGCTATAATTATCTCAAAATTTCATGTCAATTGAAATCAGATTTCAGAAGTACAGCAGCTCTAAGACGTGAAGCTGTGGCTGAAATACATGTGGCCGCTGTCTTGCTGTCTGCAGATGCCACCTTGTTTCACTAAAAATGACAGGAGGTTGGATCTGGCATTGTGGTACAACGCATCAAGCTGTTGACTGCAAAGCTTGCATCCCGTATGAGCAGTGACCCAGGCCTGGCTCCTCCACTCCCAGCCCAGCTCTCTGCTAAAACGACCAGGAGAGCAGTGGAAGATGGTCCATGTGTTTGAGTTTCTACACTTGTCTGGGAGACCTGGATGATGTTTAAAGCTCCTGGCTTCAGCCTGGCCCACACCTGGCTGTCATAGCCATTTGGGCAGTGAACCAATGGATACAAAATCTCTTTTTCTTTGTGTCTCTTTCTTTCTTGGTATACGGGTGTCCTCTTTGTAACTCTGCTTTTCCTATAAAATAAGTCTGTAAAATATTATAGGTGGCCAAGGTTCTGGACTAAGCTTTTGCTACCCAACAGGCTTGGCTAAAACTCAACATGGAGTCAGCCATGCTCACACCCCGTGTCACCATGAGACGAAGTTCTTTATCTGACCTGAGGAATCAAGGTTAGGGAAACAGCAGCCAAGGTTTCCAAACAGGCCAGTTTCAGTTGGCATATCATTAAGTTTCTTCTGCTTAATCTTTTCACACACACAAAAAACAACCTGACAGTTATTTTTCCATTGTTCTATCTACTATTCAGGAATTTCCCTGTCGCTATGGAACAAGGAGAGTAATTCTGAAATGACTGATCCACTCTGTTACTTTGTTCCTGCCTTGCTCAGGCTTTTGCCTTCTGTATAACCCACTGGAACCCTTACTTTATTTTAGGGACTGAGGTGTTACCCAATTGTTTGCTCTCTTGCTTTTTTTTTTTTTTTTTTTTTTTGCTCAGATGGAACCTGTCAGCAGACAATTCCCAGAAGGTCAGCGGGTCCTGGACTTGAGAGAAAAATAGTGTCAACAACTGGGTAGGCAAACTTTTGTTCCCCTCTGCAGGAGTCTGATGTCTTAAGCAGCCAGCAAAGAACAAAGGTGCCAGCAAGGGTGGGGACTCCAGGGAGCAGCAGAGGAGGTGGCAGAGGGGTAAGTGGAGGAGAGAGTGTGGGGAGAGAGCTTGGGAGACACGGTGCCCTTAAAGACCAGAGCAGACACAGGAAGAAAGCAGGGGACTATCAATCTAGGACACAAAATCTAACAACAAAGTGGTAGCAAACATTTTATTTGTCATAAAAAACAAATGGGTTTGGGGTATTCCTTCATGAGCCTCCCCTCTCCCCATATGGTGTTGATCAATTGCTTCATTCCGTCTCTTGTTTTCCTCTTTGTCTGATTCTCCTGGCTTTTGTGATCCATAGTGCTCACTTTGAAAAACAAAAAGTTCTCCATGTGTCAGGAAACACAGCATTTAGGAAGCGTTGCATGTACTGCCTCATACATTTGGGGTGGAGCATCCTTGCCGAGTCCCTCACTCTGGGTCGCTCCCAGAACACCGCATCCTTGGAAAGGCACTCTTGTTGTGGTTTGTAGGCACACCAATGGGATCCCCATTGAAACAGTGAAAACACTTAACGTTGTCCTTGGTCTCATCAAGAGCAGCTAGGCACCTTTTATTTTCAAACCACATGTGTGGAGGTACAATGGGAGCTGGAAGATCTGTCTTATCCACAACACTGTTGGGCTGATCTCAGCTATGCAAGGGACCATTACTGATCTGTACATGACGCACAGTGGGGGATGTTTCCTTATTTCTTAACCAAAAAAAAAAGGGGGGGGGGAGGGGAGTTTTTGACCAAGTTCAAATATTGACACATGAAAATGTCAGTCTTTATACACCTTTATAAAAGTAGACTATGTGGAATATGATACACTAATACAAAGTTTTACAAATTAATAAAAGTAAAATATATAAATTACAACGCAGTAGAGGAAGGCTGTAGTTGTCTTCAGGTGGTGGCTCTTTCAGCAGTCATATCGCTGTGAAGAGAATGCAAGGTGCATTAGGGTAGCAGCAGGCTAAACGATGATGTCATTTACGTCCTTTACATTCCTGTTTTAAGCAGACATAAAGCCAAGTGCACTCAACTTGAGCAGAGTGTTAGCCAACCACAGCTAGAGCTTAGACAATGCTCATGAAATGTTTTTTAAACAAACCAGGGCCATTGTCCTTCCCTGGAAAAACTGCCAAGAAAGGGTCCATGGAAGAGGCACAGTAACAGCCAGGGGAGTGTCCCCTGGCTTTGGGCTCATTGCGGGTAACCTTTCCAGTTCAACGCTACCCAATTATGGGTTCAACTCTTATACCCTTTGAGAGCACCTTTTGTCTCTGGCAAGCTCAAGAAAGTGACAGGTACTCCTTCAGTGTGTGGGAAGAGAAGGTCTCTGTGGTGACTCAGGTAGGGACCCAGTGTGTCTGCTTGCCCAGCTCCATGTCCCTCCCTGACACATCACCTGAGCAGTTCTGCTCACTGCCTTTTTGCCTATCCTCAAACTGCACCAGCAGAGAGGCCCAGTGAAGACTCCGGCTTGTATGAAATCCAAGGCTAAAGATAGAACTGCATTACAGAAACCCCGAGAGAATTCCTCTCTGCCCCTCCCAAACCAAGGAGCCCAGAAAGAGCCCCAGACTGGAGGTTTCCCACCCGGTTGTTGTCTTGGGAATTTGGCAGGATCCCAAAGAAATGATTAATCTCGTTGTCCTTGCCTGATAAGGAAACAGGACTTTTAAGTTCCCCTCAAAATCTATAAAAAGTTTCCATTTCTTTATAGCAAAGTTTTTCACAGTAGTAACTTGTCGTTTTCATTGTATTTCTTACTTTAAAAGAAAGGTTAAGAGAACTGGAATCATCAGCCTAAATGATTGGAAAATACAGATTAAGTCTCTGGTTACCTAGTTCCATTTTACCGAAGATGGTAAGCAAATCCCACAGCACACCAAAGCTGGACCTCCATCAATTCAATAATATGCAGCTTTTAGAAGGATATAGAAACAAGAACCCTCCCTCTACAAACAAACGCATATTTCTCCCTGAAATCATATCCTACAGAAACAAATGTTTCCTGGCTTTCTTTCACAGTGAAAGGCTTTTCATGAGCTGCTATTCAAAGACCACAAGTGATTTGATTGTCCACGTTTAGCTACTTGGCCATTTTGTGACTCCTTATTAGGAAGGAACCTTAGAGAGTCCAACGAATAGCAGTATGGCACCCAGGCTAAGAGAAGGAGCATTGGCATAAGATGACCCACAGATTGAAGCCTGATCCATCCTGATGAGGTGGTCTGGGCAAATTGCTTAATGTGAATCATGAGCACACATGAAAAGAGGACACAGAATTTGTATCGAGTCAAAGGATGGGGAGTGAAAGGGGTGGTAGATTGGATCCTGAAGGGGGCACTGAGCCTGCAGGAAGCTAGTTTCTCTGCTCTAACAGCCCACCCCAAGGAAGCAGGTTAGCACAGCAACCATGGGACTCCGGGGAAGATGATTCCTGGGGGCAATGCAGTGCTACTGACGTGTTGCCACAAATATGATGCAAGAACACATGCTTGTCAGCTAGACATGTCTGGATTTGCCTTTTTCTCTATGATGAACTGTGGTGCATGCTGGCACTGGAATATTCCAGGTCCTTACCTGTTGGCGAGAGCAGCAATAGCCACAGATACCTCCAAGCACCCCATTGATTACTTGAACAAGACACAGGATGAATTCAATTCCACCAAGAGCCAAGAGGATAGAAAACAGAGTCACATTCCACTCCACAATATGCTTGGGCTCAACACATTGGGACCACGTGGAGGTGTCCAGAAGGTACCTGGGAATTAAAAATAAACAAAAATACATCCGAAGGTGATCATACATGATAGAATTTCTCTGAAGGGCTGTTTTTTGGGATGATTTTTTCACTCAGAACTAAAGGGATACATTAATTTAATGTCCATGACCATATCTTTCTAACACTTGTGATTCCACAAAACAGAGTTTGGGTTCAGATTTTGTCACAATGATAAATACAAAATTAAAACATGATTTTTTGCTTCAAATCTGGGATACTGTGGTTTAAAAATCTTCTCTTTATAGTGATGCTCATAGTCAATGAAAGCTCCATGAATTCTTACAAACAAAATGAAGATGTGCAGCTGTCTTTGCGATATATCTGAAATCAAAATAAAAGCCATGCATGTGTTTGCATGTGAACTCAGAGTGGATGTGGATTAGGTGGTACAGTGGTGGGTGGCTTCTTTGTCCTTTCCATTGTGTTACTGCTTCATTGTCATCTGTGTGAAACATAGCACATTGTAAGCAATACTGATTGAATAGTAATTTGGAAAACATCTCTTCACATCAGCCTCTTTGGAACTTTAAGATATTAATAATTTCAATGAATCTTGGTTTGGGAATAGGTGTTGAGGTGCCTAGAATTGAATTCCACTTCCATCCAGCTTTTCAGCAGGCACCCTAGGAAGCCAGAGATGAAGGTGCAAGTATGTGGGTCCCCGACACGTATGTGAGGAACCCAGCCTGAAAGTTTTGGTTCCTACCTGGCTCAGTCCTAGCTGTTGCATACATCTGAGGAGAGAACCAGAGGACAGGACCTCTCTCTCTCTCCCACCACCATCTCACATACAATACACTGTTTCTTTCAAATAAATAAGACTAATTTAACCCCCCATCATTACTTTTGAAAATTATCCAAATTCCTGCAAATGTAGAGATTTAATATATGGCAAGGTTTTCAATGGAGAAACTTTTAGAACAAAGTTATTTTGCTATTTTTAAGGAATATGCATCTATCATAGGAAGCAGCACATTGCATTCACGGAGTCAACAAAGAATATAGAGCATTTTGTGTGAGTTTAACGCTGAACCAAAGTTGGGAATATAATGGTGAACAAGGCATAGACTGTTCTGAAGGCAAGAGATAAGTAATATAGTCCAGCTCGATGCAGCAGGTGCTCTGAGGGGTAGATACCCAGCCATTTTAAATGAAGTCAGGTGATAAACAAAACCCCGACATCACTTCATGAAATGTCAGCAAATTATACTAAGACAATATCTGACTGTATAAGATAATTAGATTTTCTGAATACTTGAATATTCCTTTACTCAGAAAAAAAAAATCTGCTTCTGATTACTCTACTAGAATTTCAGTCTTTGCTACCACCATAGTGCATTTGGGATTTTAGAGAGAGATGGGAAGCAATCGTGTGGGAAAATCAGAATTGATGGAATTCCACAAAGAGGGCCAGTGTTATTCTTTTCTTATCACTGCTTCCTGCCACAGCTGAACAAAGGGGCTTGTAACTCAAGACCTAACTTTGGAATGGCTCGTTGAGCCAATCAGAAATTCAGTTTGTTGATTAAAATACCTGAACGACAAAAAGAAATTCTGCCCTTCTGGTTCAGTGTTCATGCAAGTTTGTGGAATAAAAAAATCAATGTTTGCAGGTGCATAAAAATTCTTTGTCCCCATATGATTATTGGGTAACTAGCTGGTGGCTTCTACTGTTATCCATCATACATAAACCCTTGGGCAGGTTCAGATGAGGAGTTATTATTTACAAAATGAGTAAGATTTCTCGCAATAGCTGGGGTGGATGATGGAGAGGCATACAACCTAGCAACTACAAAACAAACTCCACACTTAATAATACCCGCACCTGTCCATGTAAGGCTACCAGCCTAAGCCATGACTTCGAAGAACAGGTTCACGCAATGACTATTGATGTGTGCACACACACAAATAGCCAGTCACTACTAGTACAGTGAATATGATCTGAACAAACATGGATTGTATCAGACAACAATTCTGAACATTAAAATGTCAAGCTTCATTAGCATTTTCCTTCTGAGGCTAATACTGCTAGGCTAGACTCCTTAGAAGGTGGGCTGGCACTCACACAGCTGTGGTCAGCTTCCCTGAGCAGCATTTTCACACGTTACCTCATTAATCCTCGTGACAACTGTCATCCTTGTTGAAGGTAAAGCAACAGAGATACAACAGAGGACATTTCACTTTTCGAGGTGGGATTGAGACCAGATTTATCTAACCCTAAGCTCATGAACTCATGAATCTGCTTATATACATATATTCAATCATCAGAAGATACTATACATTTCATAAGGATAAACACCCTTACTCTTAATAATATAAGGGCAATTAAAATTCAGTAGTAAGATTATCTTCACTTAATGAAACTTACAGCTAAACTTTGCAAAAGTCACCTTCGAAGAGCATTTTCTGGTTGTTTCACTTCCGATCCAGCTCCCTACTAATGGCTTGAGACATGGAGGAAGATGACCCAAATGTTTGGCTACCCACTATCCATGGGAGAGACATGGATGGAGTTCTTGACTCCTGGCTTCAGCCTGGCCCACTCCTGGCCACTATGGCCATTTGGGAGTTAACAAGTGGATGGAAGGTATGTCTGTGTGTTTTGCTTTCTCAGTAATGTTGCCCTTAAAATGAATAAAACAAACCTATTTAAAGGGAACAACAACAAAAGACAGCATTGGGCATAGCTCTTGTGTTTTCTGAGAGTGAGTATGGGGTATGATGATGGGGTATGATTTGCCCAGGACTTTGGTTAAAATTCATATAGATGACACTCTCATTATAAGGACTCTATACTTTCTATTACAACGGTAAAATGATTACATTGAATCAGCCTTTTTTGTTTTTCTAATTGAATGTATATACGACAAGAGAACTCCACAGCTGGACTGCTTAAGTTCAAATCCTGGTTGCTACCTGCTGGTCCAGATGACTCTGGACAAGTCATCTCATCTCTTCAAGCCTCTCTTTCCTTGTCTATGTAATAGGAGTCACAGTGGAAGCCATTCCCAGGGCAACTGGGAGCACCGAGTCAGTGTACTTACTCAGATGCCCGTAAATCTTGTCCACACCAGGGACAGGCCTTCCATCCTCAGATACTTACTGTTCCAGTAGTACCTGAGTCAATGCTGGCTGGCTGGAGGAGGGAATGGCCCGAGACCTACTCAGTTCAATGGGGTCCCCACCATACCCATATCTGGATAGGAATGTGCGATCAGGAAGGAAACAGTTACGTACTGGCCCTCAGTGCTGGCAAAGGTGTAGTTCCACTGGCCGAGGGAATTGAGACATCTTGGTCCTTCTGCCAAGCCCAGAGCTGCCACAATGATGCAGTAGCCAGACCCGAGGATTCCGATGGTGGCCATCAGTCCAGAAGAAAGCATCTGGGGAGGAAGGGTCAAGCAGTGAGCACAGGGGCTGCGGCTGCCTCCTGGGCCTCACTGTCCTCATGGCACAAGGGGAGCCAGGGGGCGCAGGGGGGGAACCTACCGAGCACCTCTTGCCACAGTTCTCATGGCCGCAGCAGCCACAGCAGTCATCTTCTTCCAGCCCAATGAAGACAAACGCCGGCAGCAGTATCTGGTTAGGAAAGCGAGCACATTAGAACCCCGCTGCTTTCCCAGCTCCACAGGCCGTCAGCTTGTTTTTCATGGTGCCAGTGTCTGGTTTTGATTAAATTGATCAAGTATCTCAAATAATTAAAAACCCTGGGAGGCAGGGCGTGGGGTGCGGGACCTCTGAACCCACTGTCTGCCTACTTTTTTTTTTTATTGCATTTAATTTTATAACAACATTTCATAGGCTCTGATGTTCCCCCTTCCCCACCTTTTGCCCTCCCCCCATGGCTGCCCACTTTTAAGGATGGGCCAAAGCATTCCTCAGCGGCAAGAGAGAGGATAGGAGGGTTAAAGGATTTATTCCACAAGAATTGCTGCCAGTCTCAGAGATTTTCTTTGTTTTCAAACTATTAAGCCCAATCACTAAATCTGATCCAGCCACTCTAAAATGCAGAAGACACCGACAAGTCTTTGATACAATAAGTGCACCTTTTGTCAAGATGGGAGAGATTAAAGGCCTTTCCCAGACAACAATGCGCGTTTTAGCCTAACCACAAAGTTCCTTAAGTAAGCCTAAGAATGAAATACTTTAAGTTCAAGATCACAGGAAACAGTCAGGTGTGATAGTGTAAAGACAGATGATTATGTTACGTAAAGAATGCAGAAATTCAGAGGTTTGCTCTGCCATGGTTAGTGTAGTAGACTCCAGAATTTTCATATCTTTTACTTAACTAAGGAAAAAATATGCCATACGATGCCGAGGCCATACAATAGTCTTTAAAAATTAGTAATCTCAGCATCTTAAAATTGCAAACCTAAGTTTCCCCACATTCTTCCCATACTGTGGCTGACGCCAATACCCTCAGCTCCCAGGTTGCCAGGCAAATTCCTCTCACTCCAATTAAAAACAAACTTTGGAAAAAACAACACATTCCACTATGGGCTTCAGATACCGATCTGTTGCAAACTGTAGGATTTTTCCACACCACCACCACACCCCAGCATTCCATAAAGGAGAAAGCTTACAATTCTTCTTAAATAGCAGAACATTCACAATTCACTATTTCCCACTGTTATAGGTGACTGAGAATAAATAGCAGAGAACTGAGAGCCCAAACTCTTGATACCAGCTGACCCCTTCCAGCTCCCCAGGGCAACAGTAAATGACTACTCGCTGTGGTGCTAGAAACCCGAGAGAGGCTCAAATCTGACCCAAGAGCCAATCTGTGTTTTCGGATTGTAAAATAAGAGGTTTCACCAAAAAGGCAGCTCCCTGCTACTTAAAGGAGGGTTTTGTAAAATAACCTCTCGCACAATCTATTCACCTGTTTCAACTTTCGTATAACCGGCTTTCAAAAAGAGTGATCAACCAAAAGTTTTTAAAGCTGCTGGATCTGGAAATAGGCATTACAGAAAACTTTCAGAAAAATACATAATGAAGGCATCTAGCTAGCAGGTGGAGGTCTCGGAAGGTTGTGAAACTTTTGAGCGACTCACCAGCAAGCCCCCTCCCAGGATTCCAGCAAAGAACCACACGAAGCGGCTGAGGAGGTTTTCCGTCGCGTACTTGGTTTCCCCATTGGGAAAGTAAAGCAAGATGTTAGCCACAATGCTGAGGACGGCCAGCCAGATCAGGCAATGTCCAATGCTTCGAGCACACCTGCCGTAGCACATGGCTATACCGAGGCGACCGGGAGCTTCTCCCTTCTGCGTGTCTGCGGGCCAGCGATGCCCTGGATCAGATGAGTTGAGCCCAAGCGTAAAAAAAACAGAAAGCAGTGCTCAGGCCATTCTCGCCACCTCTTAAATACTGCCAGCAATGAGTCACCGGGTGGATGAGGTACTTGGCTTTCATTGGTTCTGGTGGCAGGCTGTGGAGGGGGGTGGGGGCAGAGGGATGTCCCGCCCTTTACTCTAGTCCTTGGGAGAAGTGAAACCAGGGGCAGGATGTGACAAACGGCCACAGTTACGGGCAGCAGAAAAAATGATTAATCCTCGACAAAGAATTTACTGTGCAAACTCCGTCCCAGCACAAAAACTGCGGCAAAATCTAGCACAGGTGTCCCTGAGTCGCCAGGGTCCACGGAGGCCCACCCAGTTCCTGGCCTCAGAAACTGCGGTCCTGTAACTGCCTGAACAGCTTCCAGGCTGGGGCTCTGTGCTCCCTCTTAATGTCTGCCCCACTTTAACTTGCCACCGGGCGAGAGTTTCCTGAGCTCCGAGTTCCTCTGCTTGTCTTAATAATGAGGCACCAGAGCTATCACCCTCCGATGGAGAGGGCTCCTGGGAAAATTCCAAAGCAGACTTCTCTCCTAAGCCTACAGCAGCTCTGCAAGTCTGACCCTGCTGGTCAGCCTCCCTGGATGACTCTCTCCAAAACAAATTTGCACCTGGACAAAGCTGGCATCAGACACACTGTGGCTTTTGGATTCCTGAGCTTGCTGCCAGGAAAAGCCAGTGTCACTAGTGGGTAAGCAGGGCCTGAACTAATCACGGGACAGGTTTAAAACAAATAATAAATAAATAAATAGAAGAGAGCCTCGTCACTGGGACATGAGAGAGATCTAGAAGAGAAAAGGGGCCAGGGCAGGGAGTTGTTCGTTTGCAAGACTGAGGCCCGAAGGATTTGCTCCAGAACTAGAGGAGGGGACGCACAGCAGACATGAGGAGGCCAGTGGGGGACATGGGTCAGGCTGGGAGGAGAGTCCAGCAGGAGGTGCGGCCTGAGCAGGGTACAGCCATGCCCCAAGGGGCCTGAGGACCCCAGTCTGTGGGAACCAGGCTGCAGGGAGGTCCCAGCAGCCCTGTCCACCTCCTCAGGCCAAGGGAGGTGAGTCCTCAGGAGGCCGTCACTCATCACCATCACGCAGCCAACTACACGGCCCCTGTGTCTTGGGACCCAAAGTCCTGCTTGGACCCTGGAAATCCCGGAGATCGGGGCCTGGAGGGGCTATGTAGTAAATGATGGGATGCTTTGTGGTGGTCAAAGTGCTGAAAGTGGTCCTTTGCTGACTTGGTTACAAGTGCTCAGTTTCCTTCCACACCCCTTTTCTCCCAACCCTACAGATGGGGGGGTGCGGAGGCGGGGTGCAGATAAGGAGGGAGCCCCTGCTGGTCAGCTTCCTGCTCTCAGCAGAGTGGCCCACACTCAAGACCCTCTCTCCTACTCTATGAGACAGGACTCATCTAACCATTTAAAAGGCTTCTTTTGCTTTCTTTGTTTGTAGCTGGTATTATTCGTTGGCAACATTCTTTTTAAACTTTATATAAAGTGAGCACGTTTCTTATATTGCCTAGATTCAGATTTAGGAGCAGAGTGCAGCTTCCTGCCCAGGCCTTCCTTCTCCTTCCTTCCTTATTCCTTTTTTTAATGTTTATAATGAAATGCTTTCTGCTTATTTTATAATCACCAGCTTAGCTCTCCGTTAAACCAAGAATTCGACGAGTAAGAAGTAGAAAACCACTGTTCCTCAAGAGGACCTTAAACACTAATCGACTTTCACGATGTCAGTTTCGCTCAATTGCATTACATTTTTGTACTCTGTGTATTATTTACCATAAATCAGGGAAAATATATTTGTCTTTTTGGGACTGGCTTGTTTCAGTAAGCATAATGGTTTCAAAATGCATCCATTTTGTTGCAAAAGACAGGATTTCATTCTTTTTATGGCTGAGCATTATTCTATATAGCATTTTCCTTATCTGGTTACCAACTGAATGGACATCTGGGTTGATTCCATAGCTCAGCGATTGTGAATTTAGCTGTAATAAACTTGGAAGTGCAGATTATTCCCATGTGCCTATTTCATTTTAGTTGGATAAATTCCCAGAAGGGGGACGGCTAGGTCACATGGTAGATCTATTTTCAGATTTCTGAGGAATCTCTATTGTTTATGTTTCCATTCACAGTGGTTTAGGATATCTTCTGAGGGTACACTGCGATGATTTAATACATGTATATGTTGAGCAGATCAGGTTAGCTAACATTTCCATCTCCTTGAAAGTTTTTGATCAACACTTAGCAAGGATGCACATTTACAGGATAAAATGTGACGTGCCAGTGACTTCAATCAAAGTGATGATCTTTGATGATATGGACCTGAGAGGAAGTACATCAGTGAAAACAAACACTTTTCTGTTGTTGTATTTCTGGAGTCTGCTGACTCCCTGATGCCCATCAGTGGTCCTTTTTTCTTGTTTTTCAAGGTGAGGTATATTTGGAACCACCTGTAATATACAGGCAGATTTGGGATCAGACGCTTGACAAAATAGGTGGACATTTCTGAGGATGGGCCCAGCAGTCTGCCTTTGTGGCAAACACTCTGAGCCTTTGGTTTCCTCCAGTTGCCTTTGGTCCCTCAGGTCACTGGCCTGGTCCACGGGCACAGGTAAGTGTCACTTGTATGTGATGTCTTTGGAGCCCACACTTACTCCTTGATTTCCACCACCACCACACAGGGGTACAATGATTTTGGAGAAGCATGTCGAATTTTAAGGTCTGGTAAAAGGCACGTTCAGGCTGACCAAATTCTCCTGTAAGATGAGGTACTTCCTTGCCTTTTTGATGGCTCCCTGCCTTGCTTTACAGCTCCCAGTCCACCCTGCCACACCTCTGTGGGTTGGCCTGCATCTCACATGAGAGTGCCTGGTTCAAGCACAGGCTGCTCTGTTTCGGATCAGCTCCCATCTAGTGTGAATCCTGGGAGAGCAGCAGGTGATGGTCCAAGTACTTTTGTACCCACCACCAACATGAGAGACTCAGACAGAACCCCAGCCTTCTGCCATGGGCCTGGCCAGTGTGGCCATTTGGAGAGTGACCCAGCAGATGGAAGCTGCATCGTTCTGCCCCCTGCTCTCTCTCCAGTTCTTTACAAATATGTACATATTGGATGGTGTGTGGTCACTGTCCTTGCTGGTGCATCTTGAAGCAGCAGAAGATGGCCGAAGTGCTTGAATCCCTGCATCAGTGTGGTAGACTCGGTTGGGAGGTCCAGGCTTCTGGCTTCAACCTAGTGCAGCCCTGGCTGCTGCAGCCATCTGCCAAGTGAACCAGTAGACAGGAGATGTCTGTGTCTCTTTCTTCCTCTCTGTCATTCTGTATTCCAGATAAACAATCAAGGTCCACTGTAATTTTTTTTAAAAAAGGATCTCATAATCCCCTGAAATTGTTCTTTTGTATTAACGTGGTTTTTTTCCCTAGGGTCCATTCCCTTTCCTGCAGAGGGCTGGAACATTCTGTCTGGTTTTTCGTTGTTTCCTTAGTGGCTGGAACAATGTTCATGGCATAGGTGCTCAGAAAAATACTGTTGAATGATTCAGTAAATAAATAAGTGAACCAATGGGTATTGTTTTTTTTTTTAAAGATTTATTAATTTTATTGGAAAGGCAAATTCACAAAGAGAAGGAGAGACAGAGAGAAAGATAGTTCACTTCCCAAGTGACCCAATCAAAAGCCAGGAGCACGTGGGTACAGGGTCCCAAGGCTTTAAGGCATCTTCTACTGCATTCCCGGTCCACAATCAGAGAGCTGGATGCGGAAGTAGAGCAGCCAGGGCAAGAACTGGAGCCTCTATAGAATCCTGGCGCGTGCAAAGTGGGGATTTAGCTACTGAACCATGGCACTGCGCACCAAGCTCCTTATAAGACTGATGCTCGGGCCCGGCGAGGTGGCGCAGTGGTTAAGGTCCTCGCCTTGCACGCCCGGGATCCCATAAGGGCTCCGGTTCTAATCCCGGCAGCCCTGCTTCCCTTCCAGCTCCCTGCCTGTGGCCTGGGAAAGCAGTCGAGGACGGCCCAAAGCTTTGGGACCCTGCACCCGCTTGGGAGACCCGGAAGAGGGTCCTGGCTTCTGATTGGCATAGTATCGGCCGTTGCGCTCACTTGGGGAGTGAATCATCGGACGGAAGATCTTCCTCTCTGTCTCTCCTCTCTGTATATCTGCCTCTCTAATAAAAAATAATAATAAAAATAAATCTTTAAAAAAAAAAAGACTGATGCTCCAGTACTTCTACCCCCCCTCCCCAAGGCTTCTTTGTCCCCCTTTGAGCTTTGGCACGCATTTGAAAAGGCCTATTTGTGGTTTAGGTCGCGGCTCCCAGGCCCTGCCATTGCCTGGTTGTTGAACTCAGGGACAAGTTGTTAAGCAGTCATTCATCAATACACATTGAGCTCTGTGTTTTCTGAGTGTGGGAATACAGCAGGAAACAGGACAGAACAAAATCCTTGACCTTAAGGTGCGTCCCTTTGATCAGAAAGAGACAAATACAAATAATATCAAGTATGCCACAGGAGCTATTAAACAGTGGAGTGGTCAGGTTGGGGGAACAGGAGCCTGAGTGTGCTGGGACACAGGGGTGAGCGGATGACCGCACAGCCGGACGCTGCTCACACGTGAGTCAGTCGGGGGAGGCTTGAAGCAGCTGGCACACAACACCACTCCATCACGTTCCTTATCACCGCTTTTTATTGTCTTTCACCCACTCAGGCGAGGTGTTTCCATGCCACCTGTGATTCACTGTCTGTATTTTCCTGAGATTTGGTTGCTCCGATGGACTTTGGATCACTTTATTATCTTTTCTGAGGAATTTAAAAATACTGGAGTCGTCATGGTTTGTAATAAAATGCTTGCATTCAGCTGCTGTGTCTCCTCCTGGAATCACCCTGGATTAACGAATGAATAACGTTGATGAAAGAAGTGGGTTTTAGTGCTTTGTAGTTGGGCAAGTGCTTGAGCATGAAACACTGGTTCTTAATACCATGTTTTGGGCTGGCAGAAATGCCTTGTTCCTCCCCTACGGGCTACCCCAAAACCCTCCCGCCAACCTGCTGAACTCATCACTTCTTCCATAATAAGTTCCATCACACTTTTGTCTCCAACTCCCAGGCTGCTCGTGACTCCCAATTTATCCTTGAATAAACCACACCCACATGGCCCGCAGCAGCTGAGGATGATGCGATGCTCACACATATGTCCTCCTTAACCTCCTCGACTTCACTGAGGACCCAGGGAGCAGGTGCGCTTTGATTTCCTCTTGGAATACACAATAGATATATTGCCAGGCGTCTAGTTGACTGTCAATAAATATTTACCAAATTTTGTTCAAATTAATACAACCGTGGAGGATGTTCAGTTTTAAGGCCATTCATTTTCAAGAAAAGTCCAAGTATCTTGGAAATATTAGGCAAATTTTACTTTTGTTACACTTATTTTTGAAAATTTCCATTATACTCAATATTTACATAAGCAGCTGCTACACACTTGTTCGGTTAGCTCTTCTAAACATTTAATATACAGAACAAAGAATGATTCTAAAGGAATTCAAAAATAATTCCTTCCTTAAAAAGCTTATTGATTTATTTGAAAGGCAGAGACACAGAGGGAAATATCTTTTGTCTGTGCCTCAGCCTCCACATGCCTGCAGTAGCTAAGGCTGGGCCGGGAGCCAGGAACTCCTTCTACGATGTCTATGTGGGTAAGGGTCATGTGTTCGCATTTTCTGGAAGCTGTATTGGGAAGCAGAAGCAGGATTTGAACCCTGGCACTCCAAAATGTGATATGGGTGGCCCAAGCAGTGACTTACCTACTGTGTCACAACACCCACCTCAGTAACCTTCTTTTGATAAGAGCAACGGCCATGTGAGCACAGATGTTCAAAGCAAGTTTCAATCCTCAATGGCGTGAATGGCTCAACTCTAAATCCTTTATGGAACAACTACAGCCACTTTAGGGTTAACCCATGAGATTTAAACTTTCTTCCCAAGTTTACCTTGGGCAGAAAGGCACTTTGTCTTTGAGAATGTCATCAATGGTCTGTGATATTATGAGGCTGAGGCTGAAGGATTCTTAGAGAAAGATTTGAACTTACGTCTCCTGCCTCTTTGTTGGATTCTCCCATGCGTAATTCGACTTCCTTTGTTGACAGAGCGCTAGGTTTCTTACTCACTTGAACATGACAAATGCAGTGACTCATATGGAGTAACCATGCTCATTAGAGCCTTTTTATTACAGCAGCACTAGTTCAACCGCCTTAGGCAAAAGCGCAGTAACTGTGGACTCCAGAGATGGACAGAGATGGGATGATGAGATTCATGGACAAGGTCATCACAGAAGGTCCTGCTCACTCTTCCCCTACATCAGACTCTTCGCATCTACACACATTGTTCTTCTGTGCTTCTTAGTTCCCACTGATATTTGTTTCTTTTTCTACTCAAGAAATCCCTGGCAAGTCCAGATTCTGAGCAAAAGAAGTTTCATAGGACAGGATGCCCGCACCTGTGGGACCTGCATCAACATAGCTGCTGGGAGCCATCTCGGCAACCAGGTACATGGTAGAGTCATTCTCAGGTACAAAAAAGAATGAAATCAAGCAGAAAAGTCAGCCATTTAAAAAAAATTTATAAATGTTATTTGTAATTTTCACTTATTGGAAAAATAGACACACATGCACACACTTGCTGATTCACTTACCAAATGCCCACAACAACCAAGGCTGGGCCATATCAAAACGAGCAATCCAGCATTCAGTGTTTTTCTCCAACATGGCTGATGGGGACCCAAACCACTTGAGCCATCATCTATCTGTTGCTTTCCAGCAAGCACATTATCAGGAAACTGGGTCAGAAACAGAGAAGCTGGGACTCGAACCAGGCTCTCCAACACAGGCTGTTGGCATCTTAGCTAGTGTGCCAAATGCCCATCTCACTGTCCTTTTTCTGAAATTTAAATTCAGAGCATGCAGCCATACTGTAAGGGGTGGAGGAAAGGAGCAGGGTGGACCATCTCACACCCCAGACACTTGATTTTAAATCTAAGTTTCTCAGCCCAAGATGAAACCAAAGATAAGCTTCAACTCATCTCCTTACTGCTGGATTCTCCACCCTACTCTGGTGGTTTGAGTTCAGTACCTTGCAGTGGCCATCTTGTCTGATGGTTCGAACCATCCAGGCGTTTGTTGCTGTTGTCAAGCAAATTATATCCCATGAAGCCTTCTCCACGGTCTGAAGCTCAAGGACTAGCTAGGCTGGGTCTGTCTTCCTGGGGGTCAGCTGCCTTCTTACTGCAGGGTGAGCCCGGGGTCTCCCCAGCATCCACAGCACACTGACCCTCTTGGGGGAGAAGGACTGCGGTTTCCAGACTGGAGTGTTTCTTTCTTTGGTTGTGTACTAGTCAGAGCCTGGCATGTATGGTCTGGAGAGTTTCAGAGACCAGCTGAGAACAGAGGAGGGTCTACCATCTGGCTGATCAGGTTCAAAATGCAGAAACGGAGATGTCTAACAGTTTTAAAGTTTCAGGGCAAAGTTGTTGCTTTGTTATAGCTTCGGCTTTTCTCCTCCAGTGAAGTAATCTCTGTGCACATCATCAGCATCATTTGGAAAGCTCAAAAGTTGGGGACTATGTTGGGTACAGTGGGCTGAGCTGATGCGTGCAATGCCAGCATTCCATAGGAGCACCAGTTCGGGTCCCAGCTACTCCACTTCCTACCCAGTTCCCTGCTATGCTGTATCCATAGCAGGCGATCTGGATAAAGTCCCAGGATTTTGGCTTCGGGCTTGTCAAGTCCTGGCTGTTGCAGCCGTTTGAGGAATGAACCAGCAAATGGAAGAGTTATCTTCTATTTCCTCTCTCTCTCTCTCTCTCTCTCTCTCTCTCATTTTCTTTTTGTAACTCTGCTTTTCAAATGAATATCTGTAACAATGGATTTCAACCCTGACATGCCAGTCATTTGAGCTGGCAACTTGTCTAAAAAGCAAATTGCTGCCATCCTGCCCAACTCCGCCCCCCCCACACCCCTCAGATATGTTGTTTCTTTTGGGCAGAGTCACTGAATGCAGAATGGAACATTCCGAGCCACTCTCTGTGAAAAGTCGGATGGTCTTTACAAAAATTCCCTCTACCTTGTGCGAATCCAGGTCCTCACAGAGAAAAATGGGAAGTTTTCTTCCTCCAGGTACTTCCCCAGATCATCTTTCAAGAGGATGAGCAAACCTGTCCACGTTTCCCGGGTAATATTGGTCCCATTTCTGTGCTTTTGCAGGAAGGAGAAGGGACATTTAGGAGTGGGCACTTGGGCTGCAGCTTAGAGCGATTGGAGCGCCCGTGACCCCCATCAGTGTACCTGGACTTAACTCTGGCTCCCTGATCGCAGCTCCTGGGAGACACCAGATGATTCAAACAGTTGCAAATAGTTGGGTTCCTGCCATGCCTGTGGGAGTTCTGGATTCAGTTCCCCTCCTGGCCCAGCCCCATCTGTTATGGCATCGAGGGAGTGAATCAATGCATGGCAGCTGGCTGTAGCTCATCTTTTCTCGCAAATGGAAGTAATAAACAAAGAGGGACAATTAAATCATGTGCAGAGGGCACAAATGCCCTCACCCTGTATTGTGACTGCACTTTACAGCTCCCTTGTAAGCTGCAGTTTGTAGGTGAGGAAACTGGAGCCTGTGCAGATAAGGTATACAGACCGAAGTCACAAGGCTGGGCGATGACAGCACACGGGTTCCCTGTGACTCATGCACCCACGGGCTTGCCTTCACACCCTTGCCTCATTTTTAACCACTTCACAAAGCCCTCTCTGATGAACAATGTTAAGGAGATTGAGGGACTTATCTGGCCTTCTGAATAACGTCACTTTGAGCCATGAATCACTTGGGCTCTACTTTAATTAGATAAGTGATTTTAACCTGCTGTCCTCTAAATAAGAAACCATCCTACAGAGGGAAATTGAACTGCAGTGGATAGCTCAGAATGCCAAGCAACAACTTAGTTTGATTGTAACAAACGAGGACTCTTAGTAGTAGTTGTGTCAATCAAAAGTGGAATACAAATGAAAATAAACTCTCCTAGATTCCCTAGAGGAGAGAACAAAGCCTGTTGTCATCTCTTTTACCTTGGTGTAATGTGTTAATAAGAGCTCCCTACCTGGCCTTTCCCCCTACATTCCTAGGGCTATGGCTGCTTTGGGTACAAAGTCAGGGACCAGAACTGTTTCCCCATGCTGCTTTCAAGTCTTTAAAGCACAGCCGGGTGGGAGCTGAAGTTGCCACAGTTGGAGACATGCAGGTGGGTGGCTCACAGCTGAATTTTAGACCCTCACTTCCTGGGGCAAGTTGGTGACAGAGGAGAAGTTGCAGTGTTGAGTGCTGAGCATGGAAGCTTCCTGACTCCAGCTCTCAGAGACTTGGGCTGCAGCTCACCTGGCAGGCGACGGGAGCGTTACGAGGAATCGTTCCAAACAGGTGAGTTCACGCTGCATGCAATTCTGCTGGCCCCGCCACTCTCAGTCTAACTGGTTTTTGTGGTTGTCAAACTCCAGCATGGCAAATTTCCCACTGATACTGCATGAGCTGAAAACTCAGGTTTCTGCTGGTTTTGCCTCAGGGAATCTTATCAGGGAAGGCCTCCCAGCCCAGGAGAGGTGGAGTGTGTGTGTGTGTGTGTGTGTGTGTGTGTGTGTGTGTGTGTATTGTGTGTGTGTGTGTGTGTGTGTGCTGGAGTGGAGGACAACAGAGCTGTGACAGATTTGGACTAGCTGTGAGGGTCGAGGTAGACCACTGACTTTGTATCCCACCTCCCTCCTTGCAGGCTTTGTTGGATGTGGAATGGGAGAGAGATTTCCTCCCCGAAAAGGGAGTTGAGACTCTAAGCAGCTGAGTCATCAGCGTCTGTGTTAGGTTACAAAACACAGTTGCTAACCATGGGAACCCTAATGAGAAATCCATCCCACTTTCAGGTTAAACCGTTAGTGCTGCCTGTTTCAAATGACTGCAAGACTACAGAATCGTGATTTTTCAAGGATGCCTGCCTGCTTGACTGTTTTGAAATTACTCTGCAGACCTGGAAGATGAGGAAAATTTGGCAAGGGGACTAGAAAAGCACTTGGAGCACCAGTGATTTGGAATATTTGTAACATACTGCTCGCTGACGAGGACCAGGGAGCTGCTCTGTGGAGATCCTTGGGGCTGGCGGTCCCTAAGACCAAGTCGGTGCAGAACCAGGGGCAGCCTGCAAGAAGTTAGTCTGAGTAAGCTCGGGGCTGGGCCTGGCACTGCCACGCAGCCTCAGTGCTCCTGTGGCAGCTACGGATGCCCACAGTTCTCACTCCCCTCCCTGACATTCAAGGTCTCCTTCTCTGACTTCCTGTCTTTTCCATGGTCCTGGCCTTTTCAGTGATGACTTAAGGATTTTAGGAAACAGAATTCCAGGCACAAAGCTACATTCCTAATTGTAGGCTGGGTCAATTCCCTTCTGAACTTTGAAAAAAAAAATTTTCTAATCAAGAAAATGAAGAAAGAACGTGAAAAACTGGAAAACATTTATTCTCTCTAGAAACCCACACAAAGAAACTTCAAAAAAGCTAAACTTACTTTAGTACAAAAAAGTTTTGAAATCATAAATATGATTGGCTTTTAAAATTTCATTGAAATTATAACTAACAAAAAACTGCATGGGTTTAAATGCTTTTAGCAAAACAAACATATCTTTTAATTTTATTTTTTCGTAAACTTTTAGTATTTACTTCTTTTTATTGGAAAGGCAGAATTACAGTGAGAAAGAGGCAGAGAAAGATATTGTATCTGCTGATTCATTCACCAAATGGCCTCAACAGTAGAAGTTGAGCTGATCCGAAGCCAGGAGCCAGGAGATTCTGGGTCTTCCACATGGATGTCGGTTTCCAGGGCCATCCTCTACTGCTTTCCCGGACCACAAGCAGAGAGTTATGTGGGAAGTGGAGCAGCCGGGACACAAGCTGGCACCTGTATGGGATTCTGGCACTTTCAAGGTGGGGATTTAGCCATCGAGTGATAGCGCTGGGCCCAGCACAAACTTTTGAAAGTACTAGCTTTAAAAAGTTTCATCTAGCTTCTCATATTCAAGATATTTTAAAAGACTACTGTGGGGAATGCAGAAAGGAAAATGCTCTCACAAAAGCTTGAAGGGGGCAGTGGCATTGTGGGCTCATGGATTAAGCCATTGATTGGGATACCAACAACCCAAATCAGAGTGCCAGCCCAAGGCCCAACTCTTCTGGTTCCATCCCATTGCCCTGTGAACAACATCAGAAAAGGCAATGGATAATGGCCCAATGGGCCCCTGCCCCCGGCATGGAGGTTCTGGTTCCTGGCTTTGGCCTGGCACAGTCTAAACTCTTATAACCGAAAGGGCAGTGAGCCAGGGAATAAAGAAGCCATCGCCACATTTCTCTAACTGCCTTTCAAATACATAAACTAATAAATCTTTTTAAAGTGGTGACCTCTGGCAAATGCACTTCTCACCTTTATTCTGGGGTGTGGAGTAGGATTTCCCAGTTACTTTTATTCTTCGGCCAGAGCTTCTGACGAGCACGAGCATTCACATAACACATTTCCCGAGAAATTGCAGTGTACCACGCATGCGTCTGAGAGCTGTGTGTGCACGCCTTAGTAAGCGGTCAAGGCAACTTGGTGAGATGAGCACGATTATATCCACCACTGTATGAGTGAAACTACAGAGCTTAAAAGACCCCCAGGTCACTGTAGCCCAAGCTTTCATTTGGGCATTTTCAATCCATAGTTCATGTCCTTAATCATCAAATGTTGCATCTAACCTAGGGGAGCTTGGTCTGATGGGAACCCATTTGAGAGTTTTCAAAAATGGTCATGGAAATGTGTGTTATTAAAGAAAAAAACTGTATACAGATTTAATAATCTTGCAGGAAAATAAACTTGCCTTTATTTTCTACTAACTTTAAACCTTTTTTTTTTTTTTGATAAAAGATGTATCTATTTAAAAGGCAGGCTTACAGAGAGAGAGAGAGAGAATGAGAGAATTTTCCATCCACTGACTCACTCCCCAAATGGCTGGAACTTCCAGGGACGAGCCAAGCCAAAGCCAGGAGCCTGGAGCTCTATGCACACGCCTACCTGGAGGGCAGGAGCCCAGATGCTCAGGTGTGATGCACAGATTTCTCTGGTAAGTTAGAAAGGCCTCGGCACTCTCAGCACCACAGGCCCCATCTACTACCTGTCTGAAATCTCCTCATTTATCATGTGATTGACATCATTACAAAGACATAAACTACAAATAGCACCCACATATTGGTTTTTAGATACTTACCCCTCCCCCCATAAAAAGGCACGAAGGCTCTTCGGAGATATGATTAATTCCAGGCTAAAGCCAGAGAACTAGCAGATTTGGTGCATGGATTGTGTGTGTCCGATTAGGAGATGGGCATTGGTCATGGCCACAAAAGGAGCCAGGAGAGAAGCTCAGAAAAGTCTAGTGTTTTCTACTCACAGGACCTGGGAGGAGGGATGCAGCGTGCCCCTCCCGCCCTCACCCCCCAGGCAGAGGTGGGAGATGAGAACTCCACCTGAGTGCACCTGTACATCAGCCTCATCCAGGATGCAGCTGGACTGTGCCCTAAGTCCTGACCCACAGGAAATGGGAGGCAGTCAGTGTGAACTGCTGCAAGCTACTCAGCTGGTGATAAGTCACAGGGCAGCGGGGAAAATTCACCCAGTCACTTCTGTAACGTTCTTGCCGAAGACACCCAGCATATTCAAACATGTCTAGGTGATGAAAATCAGAGAAGCAGGATGGAGGTGGGCTATCCTGAAGGAGACTCAGGGCCGTGAAAGCTGAGGCCTGCCCTTGAATCGGCTCATGGAACAGAGGAGAAGCCATCGCGAGGTCAGCGTGGTGTTAGGACAGTCGGTGAGAGGACTACGGACTGGAGGTGAGAGAACGGTGCGGGATGGATGTTGAGTTTCTGCATTTTGATCATTGTGATGGTGGTGATAAGGCAACGATGACGTAAGCATGGCAAAATGCTAGCATTTATGAATCTGACTAAGGAATACATGTGGGGGTTTTGTGTTATTCTTGTAATTTGTCAGTTAACTTTGAAAGTATTCAAAATAAAAGAATAGAAAATATTAATGTTAGATTCTACTTTTAACGTGCTCTGGAACTCACTCGAAGAATTCATTTGCCATTTTGCTGCAGGGCCATGGTGACCCCAGACACACTCTCCTTACTAGCTGCCCCACACAGATGTATAGTGTGAACGACACATAACCCTTCAGCATTATCCCATGGGTTTGATGGCCTACTAGGAATTTAGTGCAAGCACTTGCTTTGGAGACTAATTCTCACATGTTCCTCCCCCAGGAGCAGTAATTCTGGGCTTACTGAGCACCTGTTGGTGCGATGACATGATATAGTGGACTCTACGGGGTGCTGGCTGTATAACTCACTGACCTCGGGCTCTCCTGCTCCACCTGCTGGGGAGGGCATGGTGGATTGGGCGTCCACAGATGGGGTTCCTCTTGGAGCGTCTCTCAGCTTAGGGCAGCAGCTCTTCAAGGGTTCACCTTGCTCACCACACTCTGCTCAGGCACGTATTGTGACTGATGAGGCTCACACAGAACCTCCTGGCCTCAACTGGGACTTTGTGGAAGGCCCGACTGCCTCCAGGGCTTGAGCTCCCAGCAGGCTGGGCTGAGGCCAGTGCAAGTGCCTCCTAGCTTCCCGTTGGGGCTTCTCAGCCCAGCCCTGCCTCCTCTCTGGCACGTGTTGGTCCTGAACATGCCCTAAGGAACCCCATGCAGACTTAACTTCAGCTGAAAGGGTTCCCAGAGAAGTGGGTTCAGCACATGGCCAGATGAGCACCCAGCTCCCCGACCCCAGGCTGCCTGGCTGAGTTCTGACTCTTGTCACTGTAGGCTCATCTCACCCCTAAGGATTATGGATCCTTATAATCTGGATGTGATGAGAAGAAACAAACAAAAGACCATGTGACAGGATGACATGATGGCAATGAGATCATTCAAGGCCTCTCTTACGTCACAGTGACCTCAGTCAGGATAAAATGATCTTTAGTGATTTGCATTGCTTTCAACTGTTTAAACAGGCATACAATCAGAATTGTGCGAGGCCCTATGGCTCCTCTCAGCTTTCCCCTCAATAACCATGGCCCAACTCGCTACACAGACACCCTGTCCACTCCTACATGCCTTGAAGCATTTTCCAAATGTGATATTATTTCATCGCTAAGCTTCTCGGTGTAAACATGGAAAGGAGGGTGGTACTTTTCTTTTTTGAGAAATATTTATTTTTATTGGAAAGGCAGATCAGATTTACAGATAGGAGGACAGAGAGAAAGATCTTCATCATCTGGTTCACTCCCCAAATTACCACAATGGGCAGAGCTGAGCTGATCCGAAGCCAGGAGTCAGGAGTTTCTTCCAGGTCTCCCACACGGGTGCAGGGTCCCAAGGCTTTGAGCCGTCCTTGACTGCTTTTCCAGGCCAGAAGCAGGGAGCTGGAATGGAAGTGGAGCAGCTGGGACACAAACTCGTGCCCATGTGGGATCCTGGCTTTTGGGGGAGGCACTGAGCCGTCATGCTGGGCCCAAAAGTGATCCTTTTCAAAAGCTAACCAACATAGTATTATGTAAAATGTAGTAAATTGGAAATCGTAGCTCCTTAGTCCTTCAGGGTTCCAAATTTCAGCTGTCTTGTAAATGTTCAAAGAGTTGCTTTGCGTTTTTGTGGTTTGTACATTTGAGTCAAGACTCAAGTCTCGTCTGGCACACCACTGGCCCGTTGCTCTAGGCAGCCTGGTGCTTCACGGTGGGAAGAGATCATTTAAAACCATAACTTAGGTTCAAAAAGGCAGGTATTTAATAAAGCAAAACTGGAAACAAAATCAGATAAGCACCTGCAGCCAGTGTCAGCCTGACTGTCAGGAGGCACACATCCCGCATGAGTAACCGAGTCTAATTTTCACCTCCAATTCCGAGTGCTAGCTTCCTGATAATGTACACCCTGGTAGGCAGCAAAGAGGAATTCAAGTTATAGGACTCCTCCAGCCCCTGGGACAGCTGGATCGAGTTTCCGTTTCCTGGCTTTGGTCCAGGCATTTGGGTGGTGAACTAGCAGATGGGTGCTTATTCTCTTACTGTCCGTCAGGTAAATAATTTTTAAGAGATTCTTAAATTCAGAAGAGGTAAGAAGTAGAGATTCTTATACTGTTCTTTTAATATGCTCTGTCCTATTTCACTTTGGTGAGCTATATCTATTATTTAAATTATTAGTCATGGACAGAGTATATATAAGTGTCTTGTTGAAAAAAAAAGTAAAATTCTTTGCACTCTCTTTTCATGCCCAAGATAGCTGCGGTTAACAATTGTGAATTCTTTTACACCTTATCTTACGCAGTCTTGTCTCCTAAGTTAGGCTCGTGCACCTATGATTCTAGATCTATATTAATCTATTCATGGAATTGAAACAAACAGATGTCTGAGGGTAAAATGTCAGGGAGAATGATTTATCTCTTCATTGAAAGTAACCAGCAGGGCCTCCGAGTGGCCAACTCCAGGGGGTGCTGTTGGCATTGTGGCCCGGTGATTGACGTGCCCTGGTACAGGCGACACACAGCAAGCCAGCCGACAAACCTGCAGGATATGGAGTCAAGGGCGCGACACACAGGAAAGAGAAAATGGCTTTTCTCTCTATATAAAAAGACACTCAAGTTCCCCTGTAATGAGATACACGGAGCATAAAACTACACCAAAATAGTATTTTCCTTCTCTTGGACTGGCAAACATGAGCAACATTTGCTAACACATTTTTCACCCAGTGCTGGCAGAGTAAGTGCCTGTTGGGCAGTTAGGCAAAATGCATTCAATTATGAATGCGTTTGTAGATACTAATTCAGAACATCTCTAGGAATTGACCCTACAGAGAGACTTGGATGTCTGGGAAATGATATCTGTACAAGGCAGTGTCTTAACAGTAACTGAAATTTGTCATTTCCTGTTACAAAGCAGGAACAGCTGGTCCTTTTGAGACCAATAAGAACCAGATATTTTTCTGCATATTATGATAGATATGTCATATTACCATGACTGCAGCCATTTGAAATGACACCGGCTATCTGCATTTTCAAATGATTGCAGTGATTGAACCCACTGCTAAATCCCGTTATTTATGTCATTCTTACGTGTATTTCTAAATGCAAGTATTTCATAAATTGTGTCTCAGTGTAACTGGTGTCATTTTCAACCTGATGGTTTTATCATATACTTAAAACATATGGTATATAGGAACTCCTAGACATCACCAGACTTCCAGAAAGTTTCATGACTACAAAACAGATTAAGAAGAGGGTGATTCATGGCAGCATGCATAGATATGGTTGGAGGCAGACAAAAAGGGAACTGGCTACAAAACATTAGCACAATGCTACAATAGAAAACTGCAGAGCTGGAAAAAAAGTAATTTCATCTAAGAAAATGAAACAACATTCCAAATATTTTGTATGTTTTTAGTTCTTTATTTTTGTTTTTATTTGAAAGGCGGCATTTCAGAGAGAGAGAGAGAGAGAGCTTCCATTCACTGGTTCATTCCCCCAAGAATCCACAACAGCCAGAGCTGGGCTGATCTGAAGCCAGGAGCCAGGAGCTTCCTTTGGGTCCCCTATGTGGATATAGAGACCCAAGGACTTGAGCCATCCTTGACTACTTCGCCAGGCTATAAGCAAGGAGCCGGGCAGGAAGCAGAGCTGGCTGGACAGAACCAGTGCCCATATGAATGTTAGCACCACAGGCAAAGGCTTAGCCCACTACACCAAGATGCTGCTCTCCTGCCTCCCTCCCCCAGATATTTTCAAATACAATAGTGTGAAGATGAATTGATTAACTTACACAAAAAAATGAAGGGAGGCATACATATACAAATATCTATTTGCTTGTTGTACATAATTTAGCTCTGAAAAATTCACGAGTAACTGGTAACATTGGAGCTTCCAGAGAGGACTGCGTAGCAAGGAAATCTTAGGGAAAGTTTGTCCTGATAAGCCTTAAATAACAGACAAAATTTTTGAACCATGTGAATGCATGCCATATTAAAAAAAATTTAGTAAGTAAATTTTGACATTAGAATGCTAAAGTCAAGACTACAGCTGAAGGACCGTATGACTGTTGGGATTCAATGAATCAGAGCAAGACTTCAAGGCGAGTGAAATTTTTAAAATTTCTAGTCCAGGGGCAATCTCTTGCCATAAGCAAGAAGTGTCCAGAACAAAATAAGTGAAGGGTTTTTTATAGTATTTACCAGAAAATCAAAAGCTACGTGACAGTAAGCAAATACATAATTGGGGCCACAAAACAGAAAGCAGGAGATCGGAATTTAGAATGCACAGACTTGGGATTCTGATCATATCACTTCAATGCAGACAGTAATAAAACAGCATGCTTCGAAGGTAGCTGTGTTTCCTGTAAATCTAAAAACTCCAAGATTCTCCCTATCTCCTGTCTGCCTCCTGGTGTTTCAGGAAACAGGAGCTTTTTCTCCTAACAGGATACAGGTGTCTCTTTGGAGATTCCAGACTTCCAGGAGTAGAGCCACCTTCACAATTAACCTTACCATGTGACTGTAAAACTCAGGACAGGAGAGACGGGGAGAGGAGAAGAGAGGAATCCCGATACCTGCAAATTTGTAAACTGGAAGTAAGAATAAATTTTGGGGCCAGGTGTCGTGCTTTGGCTAAAGTCTTTGCACATGCTGGGATCCCACATGGGAACTGGTTCGTGTCTTGGTGACCCTACTTCCCATCCAGCTCCCTGCTTGTGGCCTGGGAAAGCAGTCTAGGACGGCCCAAGGCCTTGGGACCCTGCACCCAAGTGGGAGACCCGGAAGAAGCTCCTGGCTTCGGATCAGCTCAGCTCTGGCTGTTGTGGCAGCCTGGGGAGTGAATCATCTGACAGAAGATCTTCCTCTCTGTCTCTCCTTCTTCCTGTGTATCTGACTCTCCAATAAAAATGAGTCTTAAAAATTAAAAACAATAAATTTTTTAAAACTCACTAGAGGCTTGTCAGGAGGATTGCTGCACAGTCCACCCCTTCCCTGGGCTTCAGCCTGAGTCGAGCCCAGGAGATGACGCAGCTGTGCCATCTCATCCAGTTTGTTGTCCAAAGTTGGAATGAAAACAGCCTCGCAGACTCCCAAGCGCCCTCCTTTCCTTAGCCTTCGGGGGGGAAATGTGGGGAAATCTACAACGTAAGCATTGTTGGTCTCAGACATGATTTATGTCCTCCTAATATGCTTATTTCTAAATGAAGCCTCTCTCATAGAATGGGGACAGATTTTTTTTTCCACTTTGGTAGTTACAGGCAGAAGCTAATTGCACCTATTTGAAGAACAACATAAACATTATGGTATTAGATCACCAAAGTATTTCTTCTTCCCCAAATTGTCCTCCTTAATCTTCTACTATTCCCACATGAAGCCAAGTTCCAGCACAATCCAGGGCTGACCATCTTTGCCCAGTACAGCTCTGGCAGGGACGAGTCCACATATATGACCAAAGCAAAATATTTAGAAGGAAACTTGAATATCAAGTCCTGACGGACACTGTTAGCAAGAGTCGTGATCTCTAAGAGTATGCAAAGCGACATGTAAGCAGGGTTTGTCAATATTTGTTTGGAGATTTATAAAAACACATGCTGACTCTCCCTGAGATTGAGGTCAGACGCTGCTTTAATTTTTTGAAACATATTTTGTTTCAAAGCCAGCTTAAGGTTCTGGGTATAATCTACAAAGCCATCTCAGAGTCTCATCACAAGAACTCACATGAGCCCATCATGTAAGATTCAAATGCAACCTGATTGTTTTTATGGTGGACTCATAGCTGAGATCATAGCAGAAACTTTGGGCTTGTTTTTGAATGAGGAATGTGTTTTCTTTGGAATCCTGTACAGAATAAAGAAAACTGCTGAGGTTCTGTGCTTCAAGTATCTCCATGTAATAGTGAGAAACGGTGGCTGGCACTTCAGGGAGGTGGTGGGGGCGTCTCTCAGGCTGCCTGGAGATGGCAGGGGCTGGGGAGTGGATCTGGAGAGGAGAGGTTTAGAAGAGGAAGGGAAGTTGTCTACAGCCATACCGCCTTGAATGCGCCCCGATCGTCTGATCTCGGAAGCTAAGCGGGGTGGGGCCTGGTTAGTACTTGGATGGGAGAAAAGGAAGGGGAGAAAGCTTGCTGCTCCTTCTAAAGACCTCTGTAACCAAGGCAGTTATTCAGAAGGGAGTGACTGGCGTTTCTAGTTCCTCTTTCCACCCACATGCTCACCACAGAACTTTCCCTGGAATGTCTTCCCCAAGGGGCATGGAGGTTAGGACTGTGGGACTGAACACTCAGAAGCTACTTAGGGAAGGAGCTGGATTCTCCCCTGTTAGAGGTGGGAGAGCTGCATGGGAATGCAGCGAGTTTCTGCAAGGGCCAGGGTTCTCTGTCCCCAGGTGAGCACGTGGGAGCAATGATTCCAGGGTGTGCTTTAGGGGCTCAACACCAAACTCCCAGGAGACACTGAGGTTTTCTGGAGGTGTCCACGGGCCTGTGTGTGCTGGAGCAGGGAACCAACCCAAAGAAAGTGGTTGGGACACAGGGCCCTGCCCAGTGCCTTGAAAAACTGGTGAATCCCAGCAGATGGAGTAATGGACAAGAATGTGGCGTCCCAGACACCAAGAGGGCCATGATGAGGCTTGTGCTCCACAAATGGGACTGGCATGGACTTTCCTGTAGTTATGATCAAACTCAGAACGACTTTTTAAAATGTGGAGATGTGCCAACATTCATCAGAATGTGAAAATGGCATTCGTGTTTACTATGTGGCAAATATTTATGTGTTTATAGGCAGTTGGGTATAAAGCTCATTTCTCCCTGTATTCCCCCACTACTTTTGTGCAAAAATACACACATGCATATGTGCTCACACACACACAGACACACACCCCCTCATCAACATTTCATAAGTGAGACCAATTTGGGCTAACTGACCCCACCCTTCGTTACATTGCTTGCTTCATTCGTCTTATTTGTTAACTTCATTCACTTTTCCCTCAATTCATGCTGCAGAAAATCTTTGGGGTATTTAATATTTGCCTGTAACTCAAAAGCTTAACTTTGGTCCCAAGCTGTTCAGTCTAGAGTATAATGTTGAACATGGAGGTTCATGGGAATTTTAGGAAGCAAGAAGGCTTGGAAGGGCAGTTAACCCAACCAAGGGGATGGGAAGCAGTTCCTGTTTGTTTAATAAAAAAATAATGACTTAGTGGATCTTAAGTTACAAAATGGTCTTGGAACAAGAAGAACTTTCCAGAGAGGAGGATTTGTAGGGGAAAATGCTTGAAGACATAAAGTCTGTCCCATGAAACAGGACTTAACTTTGCAAAAATTAAGGCCGCAAAGAAAGGAACGACACACTTTCTACCCATTTCCACGTTATTTCTAGGTGTTGCGTGCCACGCATTGCTCATGGCAGTCATCTAGCTCACTTTTCGAAAGTTCTGGCAGAGTGAATATATGTAAGAACAAGCAGCAAACCATGGGAAATGGTTTCCAGCTGCAAAGTGAAGACTAGATTGTTGGAAGAGTTTTACCTTATGAATCATATGGAAATCCTGAACATTTACTCAAATAGAAGAGTAATACTTATATATTAGTCAAGTGCCTGGGTCTTTTCATTTCTGTGCCTAGAGAAAGAGTTATAAAACCATTGTTTTCTGAGAATAAACACATGCCAACAGATATTAATGGGACAAATATATTTCCTTATGTAAACTGATTTAACACATAATTTAGTGCTTGTTGGTTGGAAACAGAATTAGGAAATCATTTCATGCATAATTTGATTGACTGTGGTTGAGAACACACAGAAAGAATACGTTGACATCAGGCTTTCCACAGAAAGGCAAGTGTTATATTCAGACTCATGCAGTACATCTCTGTCAAGTCCGTTTTAGTCAGAGTAATCACTCCATGCATCTTAAACCATCTCTCCTTGCAGGAAGTGCTTATGGACAAAACTCAGTGTATTTTCTTTCTTTCTTTTTAATATATTTTGATTTGGAATTCTGAATTATGTGGTACAATTTTGTATAGGCTGGGATTCCTCCCCCCAAATTTCCACCCCCAACAGATTTTCTCCATTTTACTGCAATGGTGTATTCCTTCATAAGGAGTCATAATTCTATCAGTCTCCTATATAAGTGTACCCCGACCTTGTTGGTACAGACAATGTCAGACAGTCCAGCGTCCCATTGTCTACACATGTCCAACAGTTTCATTGGGAATCCATCTTTCTGCTGAAAGCAGTGATGCATGTTCCATTGTTCCCCCACATCTGTATATGATAGACCCCAGTACTCCATCACTATACATTTTCATAACTGAGAAGACACGAAACAACCTCAACCACTGGTATGATTTAGAACAGCCACAACAACAACAACAACATCATCAAATTACAGCATCATGAAAAAAATGTGCCACTGAAAACTCATTGTATTTTCAATAAACCATTCACTTGTCAAGAGAGCAAATCTATCACTTCCATGAATGTTCATTGTACACAAGCTGTACATGTCTGGAGTTCCACAGACCAAGCAGATAAATGCAACAGAGGCTGAAATTACTCCAACTTCTCTCTCCCTTAAAATAAATGTTCGTTGCATAGCAAGCTAATCCTCTGCCTGTGGCATCGGCACCCCAAATGGGCGCTGGTTCTTGCCCTGGCTGCTCCACTTCTGGTTCCAGCTCTCTACGTACACACTGGGAAAGAGAATAGCTCAAGTCCTTGGTCCTCTGCACCCACGTGGGAGATCTGGAAGAAACTCCTGGCACCTAGCTTCAGATCAGCTCAGCTCAGCTCATTGTGGCTTTCTGGGGGAGTGAAATGACAGTGGAAGATCTCTCCTTGTCTCCTTCTCTCTCTCTCTCCTTTCTGTAAATCTGCCTTTCAAGTAAAAATAAATAAATCTTAAAAAAAAATGGTTAAAAAGTTTGGTTCCCAGGGATTAATGTAAGATTTCAGAGATGGATGTTGTGGTGCACCCAGCTGAACCTCTCCTTGGGGTGCCCACATCCGCATTGGACTGCCATTCCAAGTCCTAGCTCCTCTTCTTCTGATCCAGTAGCCTGTTAATGCACCCGGGAAGGCAGCAGGTCAGATGTAGCCTCCAAACCTGCCAATCAGGTGGGAAACTGGAATGGAGTTCCTAGTCCCTGGCTTCAGCCTGGCTCAGCAGACGGAAGAGTTCTCTGTTTCTCCCTCTTACTGTCACTTTGCCATTCAAATAAATAGCTAGGTAGATAGCTAGATAGACAGAAGTGGAAAAAAAATCTTTGCAGTAAATAACCTTTTGGAGTGAATCTCGAGAAATTTTCTTTGCGCAATGGACCTATGTGGCAACTGGGTGGTACCAATGCCCTTCTCAAAGTGTTCTTGATGCATACAACAAAATGCTTAGGACTATAATTAATGTAGGAAAATAATGATATAGCAGTAAGTTATCAATATAGCCTTTTAAACTGCATGCTAAAATGATGCATCTTTATGAACACATGAAATAAAATCCACAGGCAAGCCTAGTAGCTTCCATATCTTGAAGTTGGGACAAGCATGATGGATATTTCCAAGATAGCTACAACAATCACAATGCAGTAGAAATGCTTCTTCCTCCTGAGGACAGAATCACAGGGACCGCTAATAACTGCTAGCGCTTGCAATGTGTACTAGTAATCGGGTGCGGTCATGGAAGGGATGTTTCTGCCCCATGGACTCTGAAATCTACGCTTAGACCTGGACTGTGAACACTTATTTGACCGAGACCCCAGACCAAACGAATGAACCTGTTTCTGCTGTTGGCATGGAGATGACCCCAGTGAGACTAAAACCTCCACAGAGGCAAAGGGAGTCCTCATCCCCACTACAGGACATGAAGTGGAGGTTTCCTATTGCATTGTCCTTCTAAGATGCTTCACCACAAACTCATTAAACAATCTTGTCTTAAAAAAAAAAGATTGGGCCCGGCGCGGTGGCGCAAGCGGTTAAAGGTCCTCGCCTTGCACGCCCGGGATCCCATATGGGCGCCGGTTCTAATCCCGGCAGCCCCGCTTCCCTTCCAGCTCCCTGCCTGTGGCCTGGGAAAGCAGTCGAGGACAGCCCAAAGCTTTGGGAACCTGCGCCCGCGCGGGAGACCCGGAAGAGGCTCCTGGCTTCGGATCGGCATAGTATCGGCCCATTGTGCTCACTTGGGGAGTGAATCGTCAGACGGAAGATCTTCCTCTCTGTCTCTCCTCTCTGTATATCCGCCTTTCCAATAAATAATAATAAAAATAAATCTTTTAAAAAAAAGATTTATTTTATTGGAAAGTCAGATATGCAGAAAGGAGGGGAGACAGAAAGGAAGATCTTCCATCCACTAATTCACTCCTCAAGTGGCCGCTACAGCTGGAGCTGAGCCCATCCAAAGCCAGGAGCCAGGAGCTTCTTCCAGGTCTCCCAAGTGGGTGCAGGGTCCCAAGGCTTTGGGCCATCCTTGACTGCTTTCCCAGGCCACAAGCAGGGAGCTGGATGAGAAGTGGGGCCTTCTGGAATTAGAACCGATGCCCATTTGGGATTCCAGCATGTGCAAGGTGAGGACTTTAGCTGCTAGGCTACTGCCCCAGGTCCAACAATCACGTAATCCATCACACGCACACACTTACACACACATATTTCTATATACGTAAATGTATATATATATTTCATAATTAAAAATTTAAACAAAACTCTGACCCAGAGGAAACCCAGAAAAATAAAAGTACTGTGGACTTGCCAGAGGTTTCTTGGTCTCTGGAGTAACCCTTGGGTGAATCTTGGTAAGTCCTTTAACTTTGATCCTCAGCTGAATGAACACAAAATGGGCACAGTTGTATCAACCTTCCAGCCTTAGGATGACTGATGAAATTGGCTTGTATGCTGCTGCAGTCGGCTATCTATTTAGAGAGATCTGCATCTCTTCTATTTTCTTTTCCACCACAGTGCAGGGACTAAGGAGAGGGCAGGCATGGTGCATAAAAGAAGAACCTTGGACTAGAGGGTGGCACAGAGCATGAGAAATAGAATACATCCCCTGTACAATGAATGTATATTGGGTCTCAGAGGTATTTAGTCCATCACTATGTGGCTATAGAAATAGCACCATGACCATTAGCTCTCCAGAATTACACAATACATTTCCCAAGTTGTTTTAATCACCAAAATTTTTATACATTCATCCCACTCACAGGAACGGTGGAAAAATGTTGGAAAAGACCTAGCAAGGCTAGACATTGGGATGTAGGGAGTTAAGCCACCGCCTGCAATGCTGGCATTCCATATGGAAGCACCAGCTTGAGTCCTGGCTGCTCCACTTCCATCCCAGCTCCCTGATAATAGGCCTGAGGCAGCATGTGGACAGTGAGTGGCCCAAGTGCCTGGGCACCTGCAGCTACATGGGAGACTGAAAAGAAACTCCAGGCTCCTGGCTTTAACCAGGCCCCATGAAGTCATTGCGACCATTTGAGGAGTGAACTAGCAGATAAAGATTTCTCTTTCTCTCTCAACTCAGCCTTTCAAATAAATAAATACATCTGTAAGAAAATAAAGAAGGAAGGAAGAGACAGAAATGGCTGTGGTACAGACTGGTTGGAATTAGAGAGACAAGAGAGAAATCAGTATACTTTCTGCCTTGAAATAAAAATTTAAGCCAGCAAATATCTGTGTATGTATTAAGTCTCCAGTGGACCTTTCTGTGTTCTTGTGCTTGTAACACTCTGACACTGAACCCATTGTCTATTTCATGTGAATGGCTTTTACCCTAAGACTTACACGTATTCTTTCATACACCGAGTAATGTTGGATGAACAGTAAGTGGTACAGGTGACACAAGATAGCTCATGTGCAGATGCTTGTTGAAGATACATGACAGGTGCATGGTTTTCTTATACTGCTTTTGATACCTTTGAATTTTCCCATGGTAGGAACATCTAAACAGGTGATGTATACAAAAGAAAAACCAAAGATCTTCCACATTCATATTAAACAAATGAAAATAAATTAGAGCAAATTACTATATCATAAATGCATATTCTGTCATGTTGATAAGGAGATGCAGGAACTGTGTGCCCTAGTATACTCAAAAATATGTATACCAATATTGATGCCCTTATATAACAGATAATAATAGCAGCCATTGCTCTTGGCAACAAAATACACACACAAGACATTTTCCCCTCTGTGTCCACCTTTTTCAACTAAATAGATATGACTGTTAATGGGAGCATTCTTTAGTCATATCTTTTCAAAAAATTTGTTGGTACTTATAATAAAAAAAAAACTATAACACCTGTGCTATTTCAATTCCAAAATGCAATTAAAAAGATAGAAAAGAATTCAAATAGTAGCCAATTTAAAAACCCCGTGCATAAATATGTGATGTTAATTTAAAGTATGATTAAAACTCACAATGAATACGGTCTTATTCACTGAGTGTTTTAGGGCCCTGGTTTCTTCTGTACACGAAACACATCTGCCAGCTGTGGTGCCATAAAGTGCCTATCAAGAGCAAGTTACAGGCAAACCACATTGGAGATTTTATATCTTTGTGTAAATAATTCACCGCTTTATCTCATGGCTAAGGCCAAGGCCCATTTGGAAAAGAACTGTCTCATGAGGGCAAGAAACGAGCGATTAGTTTCCTGTGGTAACCTTGCAAAGGGCAGTGCCCATTTGCAGACAGTCCCAAAGATGGAATTGGGGAGAGTTTCAAAAATGGAGAGGTTTTTTTCACTTTCGCTTTCCTCATGATCATTAATTAGGACAAATTTATCACATTCAGAAATGACAGCTAAAATGAAGAGCTAAAATGAAAGTTTCTTCTGTGTTACGTAAGTTGCAAAAAGGAATCATTCGTTATTTGTATCTCCCTTATGTCCCAATGAATATCTGCCTGCAAATTTTATTCTTTCTTTAAATTAATTTTTAAAAAGATTTATTTATTTTTATTGGAAACGTAGATCTACAGAGAGAAGGAGAGACAGAGAGAAAAATCTTCCACCTGCTGGTTCACTCCCTAAGTAGCTGCAATGACCTAAGCTGAGCTGATCCGAAGCAAGAAGCTATGAGTTTCTTCCAGGTCTCCCATGTGGGTGCAGGGTCCCAAGGCTTTGAGCCGTCCTCGACTGCTTTCCCAGGCCATAGGCAGGGAGCTGGATGGGAAGCGGGGCCACTGGGACATGAACCAGCGCCCATATGGGATGAACGCACATATAATGCAAGGACTTGAGCTACTAGGCTTCTGTGCCAGGCCCAGCCAATTTTATTCTTTATGTCCATGGCAACTGGTTTTAATGTTGTTTCAATGTTGCCATATAACATACATACATACATACATAAATACTGTACTAGTTATTATCTTCATTTTATGTCAAAACACACAACTTCAAAAAATTTATTTATTTTGACAGACTGTCAAAAAGAGGTAGACAGACATGTCTCCCATCTCCTGGGTCACTCTCTGACTACTCACAAGTAGCCAAGGTTGGGCCAGGCCAAGCCAGGCCAGGAGTCAGGAACTGGTACAGGTGGCAGGAACCCAAGGAGCCCTCATTGGCTGCCTCCTGGCGTGTGCACCAGCAGGAAGCCGTGTCAGAATTCAGATTCGTGCACCTCTATATGAGATGCACGTGTCTAAGCGACACCCCAAAGGTGCAACTTCTGCTGATGACTTGCGACTGCAAGGACCAGTCGCCTGAAAAATCAGTCCATAGATTGAGAAGCGTGAGGAGTCTTTCTGTGCCATTAAGTAGTTGATTTGTAACAGACACAAGCAAGCGTTGCATAGCCCCGCTCATGGTCTTATTGGGACAAATTAAGTCAAAGATCGTTGTCCAAGTGTTAACTTCTTTGAGAAAATTTGATGAGTACAAAATGAATAACAAGCTTCAGAATTCATCAAATGTTGATTTCCAATCTGTTTGGATTTGGATTGTTCTGATCCAGTTTGTTACATAAAAATTTCCCCCCCCCCAAAAAAGGAATCAGTTTAGCTGTAATTTAAATATTCCAGTTACGTGTACATAGAATTTGCTTGGCTCTTGGACAGTTTGTTCAGTGTAAAAAGAAAAAGGAAACAAAGCTCAAAAGGAGCATGATGAGTATAATGTTTAATCAAATTTCCTCCATTTATGTAGATCCACAAGGGCTTCAAAGAAATTCTAAGTACAGAATCAAAACATTGAGAAAAAGGCCCTCTGGTTAAAGTTCATCTACCAAAATTCAAATGCTATTTCATTTGACACTCAACCAAAAATTTCTGTTAGAGGCAGAGAATGTTCTATTATTATTAGTTGACAATTCAGAAAGCCAGAATTCTCAGGGGCTAAACAGCTTGTCGAGATCACGTAACAGCAGCAAGACTAGTGGCAAGACAGGCGCAGAGCTACATCTGGACCCCAGCGCTTCTCTCTCCCAGTGTGCCATGCCCTGAGCTGCCCAAGATAACGATGACCGAGGGTGGACCTTCAACTGCGTGTTTACCTTTGGAAAGCATTTTTCGTTCTAGATCCCCTGCTGCTTGGCACCAGCTCTCCATCCAGACTCCAGGGCCTTTATTAACAGGAGGGAGGCAGGTGGCGGTTTGGCCATATGCCATGCAGAAAGACTGGGTCACTTCCTTTTGGTGAGGCATTCCCAAGCTTATTTTCCAGGCATTCTAAAGCAGAGAGAAAAACAAATATACCATTGGTGTAAACAGAAAAATAGGCTCCAAAGTAAGTATTTTGCATTTCAAATGACACTATTAGAACATTGGCTGTCTTTAGAAAGAAAGAAGAAAACCTCCGAGCTCTCTATAACCGAAACATAGTCTCATCTCTTAGGGACACTGATGCAAGAAGACAGAATCTGTCGTGCCTATATGACGAGGTAATGCTTAAGTAAATAACTGGTTCCCATCATACAACTCAATGTTTAGCCAAGTCCAAACTTACTGCTGCCAACATTTGAAAGTCAACACTGATATCTAAAACAAACACGGACTGACTAACACACACTGGTACATTAATGAAAATATGTTGTGAAATATCCTTGCCTGTAGAAGTGCTTGGGCTGTTTCTCGGGATAACAGTTGGGTATTCAGGAAAATGTTAAACCCCTACATGTAATTTTCAAATGGATGCATTCCTTTTTTTTCCCCTTCTGAGCACTTAGTCTCCAGAACGATGAAGAATCTGAGATTTTATTCTACTTTGAAGCTGCGAGGCTCCCCAGTTTCACAGGAGCTGAACCAAGTCTTGAGACTTGGAACAGCCTTGGTAGTAGCTAGCCAGCATTTGAGAAGGAAAACCAGGCTTTAGCCACTGGCCGGTAACCATGGCTGCTGCAGGTTCTAATGAAACGTTCCCACTCTTCCAAGGTGGTTTGCTCTTCAAACCCCCCCGGAAAAAAAAATTAATCCAGTGATAGGAAGTCAATGCAGTTACTCATAAAACACAGAAAAATGTCAGAAATCCACAGAGACTTTTCCCCCTGTTATTTCACTCTCCACCAGAAGCTGTGATTGACAGCAAAGACATGAAGATTAAAAGAGCATGCTACCTAATTCTTAATAATAATTATGATGATGTACAAATTCAACCCTGATATTAGACTCTCAAATTCTGTCCAGAGGAGATGTGGGCAGCTCAGCATTTTTGCATCCCTTTTTCACTTGGTTCTTATAAATAATAATAATAGTAATAATAACAACAACAACACAACAACGAAGAAGCCACAGGCAGTCCTGTCCTGATGTTGCCAACCTGTTCACCAGTGAAGTGTTAAAATGCTAAGTGCTGGCAAATGGAGCTAACGTGTTTCAGGTGCGTTAGAGTGGAAGCTTTCAGCATTTCTCAAGCACCCAGCCCATGGTATATTAATCCAGATGACACAAAGGGAAAGGTCACTGGCAGGGGAAAATAGATAACAGTGTTTAAAGAAAGAAGTGAAAGCTACTAGAAAAATAGGACGAGGGAAACCTCACTGAAATGTACCGTAGGATTTTGCTGTAAAAGAAACTAGAATCCAGCCACACCAAAACACAGATGAAGGCATCTGGCTCCAGCAAACGTATCAGTAACAAATGCCTTTGGAAATATAAATTAAAGGTAAGTTTCTCCTACTTCAGGACTAAAATGAATTTAAAGGAGACATTTTTAAATTCCATTAGCAATATAAATTCTGTTCCTCTGAAAAAGGCACATTTTGCCCCAAATCATTTAAATGCTTTCCTGGAAGGGTTACCTTGGTGCCTTTCCCACTGTCCCCAGCCAATCCTAAGTCCCATTCACATCACACTGCTGAGGAACCCCTATATTGTAATATCGATAGGGTCTGATTATTGCTTTTAACGATGATAAGTTTCATGACTTTTATTCTTTGCTCTTCCTAGGAGTCAGAACATTGGATTTATCTAAATGTGGGGATACTGGAGATAATTGGTGTAGCGAGCGGCCAAGACATCCATGTCCCGACCTGGAGGATATGGGTTTGAATCTTGGCTCTGGATCCCAGATTCCAGCTTCCTGCTAATGCTAGACTCTGGGGGGAAGCAGTGACTCCTGTAGTGGTTGGGTCCCCACCACTTGTGTGGGCGATCTCGTTGGAATTCCCTGCTCCTGGCTCCTTGCAGACCCAGTCCTAGCCATTGTAAACACTTGTGACCTGAACCACCAGACGGAATTCTGTCTACCTTCAAAATTAAAAACAAGCAAACTTTTCAAAAGGAAGGAAAAAGGGAAGGAGGTATGGAAGGACGGAAGAGCGTTTGTCCATTTCAGTCTGAGTCTTAGTGGCCATTTACTATATTGGTCCAGTCATTTCACCGAATCTGTTTCCTTGTCTGTAAAATGGAGATTTTACTGCCAAGCCTCCAGAGCGTTATTAAAATTCAGTTGGCATCAAGTTTGAGTTTTAAAGTTTCTTGGTTTCCAAGAAGGGACCTGAACCAAAGATGTTAGTGCAAGTCGTTGGTCTGAAAGATGCAAGGAGCCGCTCACACAGACAGCGGAGGGCACACACAGGCAGCCATCTTCCAGGGGAATGAACCACGTGATGCTGCTGAGGGCGGCTGGTACGTCACGTGTCTCCACATCTTTAGTGACACTAGAAAAAAGGAAAGCAGCAGAAAAGCTATGCGCATGTACACACCAACACACATGTGGATTTGTGTATACAGAGATGCTTAGAACCCTGAAAGTTGCTTCTGGGGGAGAAAGTTAAAGATGGGAGCGTGAGTGGGAGAAGTGCATGCCCCGGTCACCTCGCTCCTGCACTTTGACAATTTCCCCTCCACATGTATGTCTGTAGTCACATGAAGTAATCTAGTTGTTTTCTAATTTTTAATTTTTCCTTGGCCTACCAGTTTTCTTGATCCATCTTAGCTAAGTTGCTGTTGCAAAATAACTTCAAATGCTTTAAATGGAAGCAACCTAAGTGTCTGTTCCTCATGGATGACGGTAGGGAGAAGGGATTGTTCCTCAGCCACAGAAACAAATGGGAAGTGAACCGAGGTCACTAAGTGAATGCATCTCCAAAATCCACCATGTGAAAGAAGCCAGTTGCTTGTGAGATGATCCCATCTATATGAAATATTCACATTAGGTAAATCCATAAAGAAAGCAGGGGCGATTCCCAGGGGTTGGACAAGGCAAGGATGAGCAAAAACCTCTTACTGGATTCAAAGTTTCCCTTTGAGATGAAGAAAACATTAAAACTAGACACAGCTGGTAATTACCTGGTGTTGCAAATGGAACAAATGCCACTTAATTGTCCCCTTCAAAATGACTAATTTCATGTTATGTGAATTTCATCTTTTAAGAAGCAGAATATCTTTTACTCCCAAAATGAGCAAGTTGATGCTTGCTATAGATTTAGAGACTAAAGGTTTTCTTTTTTTTAAAAGATCTACTTATTTATTTGAAAGTCAAAGTGAGAGAGAGAGAATGTGAGCGCTAGTTTTCATCTGCTGGTTCACTCTTAGGATGGCCACAACAGCCCAGGCTGGGTCTTGTGAAAGCCAGGAGCCAGGAAGCAGGAGCTTCATCATGTAGGGCTCCCACATGGGTACAGGGGCCCAGGGACTTATGCTTCCTACTCTCTCAGCTAATGCAACATGGTTTTGATGTCATTAAATATGCTTTTACAACACAGTGTTTGATGATACAGTAGACTATAGCAGGATTCCTTCTCTGACTAATCCCTCAATGCTAGCTATTTAGGCACACAAAGTCATTGTTGAGAGATGTGACGTGAGACTGGCTCTTGGGTGTGACTTGCGATCTTGATTTTCTTTCCCTGAGAGTCACTCCTCATTCATATGTAATTAAAACAGCTCTCCTGGTTTTCTCACAATGGAGACACACCTCCCCGAGGCAAAATCTTACATGAAATTTATTTATAAAGAAGCCCTTTATCACCAGTGGGTAACTGAAGGAAATGCAGTATGGGAAACAGACATTTCATAAATTATTTGCCCATGATTATGGCACTAACTGGAAGTGAAATCTTGAGCACATTTGAAAACCAAATTGAAGGGATTCTTTTTTGATATGTCAGGATTCAGGAAAATGTTCACCTTATGTTACAGAAATTATCACACGGTTGAGTAAGCTTGCCCAGAAACAAAGAAATTGGTAGACAATGCAGAAACAAAATAACATATGTTATTTTGGTCCAGAAAGTTATCGTACAATCACTTGTGAAAGCAACAAACTCTTGCATTTTACAAAGCCATTTTGGCCATTAGTTCAAAAACCACAGTTCCCAACAAGCCAGGTTTGTAGAAGTAGAAAGCTCAAGGGCGTAAATGCTTGATTTCCCAGCGTCTACACCCAAAGGCTTAGCGGATGCTGCTCTCGCCCTTGTAACTTAGTCACTGGCACTGAGGCAGCTCACACTCCACCCCGGTGTTGTCTGGATAGTCTCGGAAGGGCTCTACAACAAGCAGAGTGGTGCCCCGGGGTCATCATGTGTAAGAAAAATCATTATGAAAAAGAGACTTAGAAAACTTAGTATCATGATCAGCATTTTCATGTATATTATATTCAGCACCACTGTTTATGATTCTTCTGATGTATGTATTGCACCTTAAACATAATGCTAATATATGATATTAATTCAGCAAATATTTATTTAGTATTTGGTGCCAGATATCCCTCTTAACCTTGGTAATATGAGGGTGAAAATGGCAGGTAAATTCCTTCTCTCATAGGTTATGCATCGTCCTATTAGCAACTGTCAACAAAATGAATAAGCTAAAAAATAAAATAATTGTGAACAACAATACTATCATAAAGGCTTCAGATATGGCTGCGGGTGGGAAGATCCAAGAGGCCCTATGGGAGGTGGCCAAGGAGGATGGAGCCACCTGAAAGTGTGGAAGAATGGATGGTCCAGAGGGAGCAGTATCCACGGGCTCTAAAGACAGATAATGCTTAGTGTGTCTGACTGAAGAGCTGAAAGGATGGGTATGGTGGTATAGGAGTGGAGCAAGATGAGGCTGGAGAGAGGGCTGTGACCCTCTTAACCAACATGTTGCCGGCCAGTAGAATTCTGGTTTTTGTTAGACTTGTGAGCTCAAGCACAATGGTAAAAACCCAATCCCGAAGGTTAAATAAAGTCAAATCAGCTCATTGTTTAATTTTAACAATAAAGTCATTAAAAGGCCTGTTTAACTACAAATTCAGGAAACTGATAGCATTGTGTAGACAAAGCCAAACAGAAAAAGAGAGTTGAGCCAAGGAGATGTTGTATCTCAGCTTGTTCAGAAGAGTCCCAGCATCCATTACATATATAGCATTTGTTCCAGAAACTTTATTTTGTAAAAAGACTTATCTTACTTATTTGAAAAAGTTATACGGAGAGAGGCAGAGAAATATTTTCCATCCATTGGCTCACTTCCCAAATGATCACAATGGCTGGAGCTGAGCCAGGCCAAAATCAAGGAATTTTTTCTGGGTCTGCCATGTGGGTGCTGGGGACCAAATGTTTGGGTCATCTTCTGCTGTTTTCCCAGGCACATGAACAGGGAGCTGTATCAAAAGTGGAATGCTAACATTGTAGGCACCCACATAACTCATTGCACCATAGCACCAGCTCTCAGAAACTTCATTTTCAATGAAATGCATCTATTAATGCTTGCAGTATACAAACCATAGTGAGTTGAGTAGGCAAGGACTGCGTGCTTCCAGCTTCTGTCGCAATCTCATGGAAGGATGTGTGGAATGGAAAAGCCAAGAGAGAGCAGCAGTGACTTGTTTCTCTTTTCCCAACTCTTTCCAGGAACAACACTACACTTCCTTCCTGGAGGCACCACTCAGGGCTGCTACTGAGAGTCCGAGCTGTGCTCAGTCAAGAGCTGCTTGAGATGGATAATTCCTCGGTCTCAGCTGTGGATGGGAGATCGGCAGTGCATGCCAGTGATCTGCCAGGATCAGCTTGTGCCACTCAGGGTAGATGCACACAGTCTCAAGTCAGCAGGTTAGCAGAAAACATAGGAAAATGAGTCAGGCATATGTGAGATCTGCCCAGGAGTGGATGGGTAGACCTTACTATTCATTGAAAGATGTGAACCCATGCATCCCCATGTTGTTTTATCAATGCTTTTTCATTTGTTGCAATAAGCCCTTTCTGTAGCAATGACTTGAAGAAAAGAATATGTGAGCTCAATGAAAACACAGGTTTTCATTTCTCAAGAAAGCAAATGATGAGAGTGAATGTCACACAAAATGTGAGATGAAAAGATGAAAAGATGTCCACCTGCTGGAAGAGCATCCGAATCTGCTTCAAATGTTAGCTGTTAGTTTAGGAAGATTGGGATTGAGGGGCCCGACTGGAGTCTCGGAGCAATCCACTGCCCCTGAGGCTGGCATCCCACAGAAGTGCTGCTTCAAGTGTCAGCTGCTCCGCTTCTGAGCCAGCTCCCTGCGGCTGCGCTTAGGAAAACAGCAGAAACAAGTGCCTGAGCCCCTGCCAGCCAGGTGGGAGATCATGACCAGCCTGGCCCGGCCCTGGTCATCTGGGGAGTGGACCAATGCATAGGAGAGCTATCTCCTTCCTAACTTAGCCTTTCCAATTATAATAAATGAGTCTTAGGGAGGGAAAAGAAAGTAAGCATTGAGTGTAGAACTTGAGTAAGTGCTGCTTCAGAAGTTACATCTAAAGTTCCAAGAGCAGGTTTTCATTTAAATAATTTTTCTGTTTTGTAATTCAAAATTTCCGCATGTGCATGTCTAATAAAGTGATAGAGGCTGCTGACTCTATTAAAATAAGAACTTGTTAAATAGTCATTGCAGGTGCAAACTCAGGAGTTCTCTAAAGCAAAATTGAATAATATAAAAATATTTGAATCTAAATATCTATACAATTCAACACTAAAAATAGATTTAGAGTTGAAACTTTCTCCAGTTCTAATTTAAAATACCTCCAGAGAAAAAGATACTAGTAACAACTGATTAATTATAAAATGTAAATGTGAAGATGATTTCAGATAATTTAATGAAAAAATTTAAAAAAGAAACTACAGCCTTCGGAAAAAAATACATGTGATATTATATCAGAGAAGCATATTAAATTGTATGACTATGTAACAAGTATAAATATATTTTTTTGTGTTCAGAGAAGTAAATTTTCTTTTAAATGTTACCCTGGTGCATGGGGATATGCTATTTTTATTTTTAGAAACAACTCTATGTTTTGAAAATAGCTTGTGAATAGAGCTACACTGTATGTTGAGTAACAATAAGACTGAGTGGACACTCAACAACTTTTTTTTTCAAAGAAATTCTTTTTAGCAATTCCTTTTATTCTTAAAAATGTCCCGGTCTGTATGATAAATTGTACAGACCACCTAGCCAGAGCAGGCGCCATCTTGTAGGCACGAGTCTGACTCACTGAGACTGAACCATGTGGGAGAGAGCCCTACGAGCCCTCCCCCAGAAGCTGGGCCTAAAGAAGACAAAGTCTGAGCTCCTACCAGCCTGAGGTCTTCTGTATTTAAAGCACTTGCCGCGTAAAGGCTGCCTGGGCACACAGCACATGAGATCATGGGAACAGCTCCAGTAGTTCTGATCTCCATCTCCCAAGGTACAATTCCCAACCTTCGCTAAGTGTGATCACACATCCTGTGGCTTTGTCCGTTAGAGAGCAGGTGGTGGACAGGTGTTCTCATGTTGTGTCTGTTATGGGAGAGACAAAGGAAACGGAGGAAGGATGTGCACCAAAACACAGCCCCAAATCCCACAGAAAAAATCTGCCTTGAAACTGGCAATAAGCAAACAAACAAACAAATGAATAAATAAATAAAAGCATTTTGAAAAAAAGAAAGCTCAGGGCAAAATGTAAGAATAATGATAACGGGAACTTGCTGCTGCTCCTTGCTGACACTATTTTTCCCAGAAGTCATTTTATTTCAAAGCCTGGCTCCAAAAATCATGGATGACTCCAGTGTTGTTTCAACTGCAACAAGTCAGAACATCTTCTTTTCCCAGTGGGACGGTATGTTCTGCCCCACCCCAAAACGGCCGAGTTCAAAGGTTCTGAGCTTTTTCCATGCCTCATGGCTTCTGTCTTCAGAAATAGAATCTCTGGGATAAATGGAAAATGCTTCCTAACAAGGAAGAAAGCGGGCATTGTGGTGAGTACTCAACACTCAGGAAAGCTCAACCCATCGCACATAATTCCTGTTTCAAAAGGAAAAGAACAATCAAGCTCATCTTCATCATGGCCCTGACACAAAATAATCCCAAAGTCCTTAGCATAAAACTGGAGAGACACTCTCTTTCCTGATCTGGAGCAATCCGTTAACTCAAACATGAAGTTTCTTTCTGCCCCCACATTTCCCAAACACTGGCGCTCTGATAGCTTTGATTCCATCTCTATATCGCATTCTCCTCCAGTGCCCAGTCCAATCTCTTTTCTCTGCAGCCAGCCCACAGGGATCTCTCGTGTTTGGAAATGTTCACTTTCTAATAAGTTACTTCACCTTTGAACACTTTCGTTTCCTTATCTGCCAAATGGTGATACCAGTTACTTAGTGTAGGGGAAGGCTGAATACATCACACACACACACACACACACACACACACACACACACACACACATGTTCCTGTGGCTGGCTGGAACAATTACTAATCCATGTTTGCCATTGCACTGCAGAATAGGGTACTGTGGAGGGAGTATTTAGGGTCAGCCAGCACCAGGTTCCAATGCCACTCAACTCTCTGTGTTTTTAAAATCTGATAGATTACAGTGAAGACCAAAGAAGAAAATAGGGGTAAAGGTTTTCCTAGCCGTGGTACACTCAATTTGGGTAACTTGTTTCCTTAGAGGTCACTTGTTTATTCCCTAGTTCCCTAAACACTTACTGAGGAATAGTACATCATTCACAGTCTGCACCTCTGGGACCTGAGAGGGCACTGAACGGGACTGTCCGGAAGTCTCCAGGAAAGGCACCTGGTCCAGACACTGTAGGTCAGGAAAGCTGGCAGCTGAAGGAAGTCGGGGTCACTGTGGCTGGGGAGGGAGGTCTGGAGCGGTCACACCCCCCAGGTGGAGGCACACAGCCCGTGCAGAGGTGTGGATGTGGAGTATCCCAGCACATGCACATTCAAAACCACCAGACAATGTGGTCAGCACAAGGCAGGAAAAGTCCTGCACCCTCAGCTACGAGCAGTACATCAGTGTCCTAAAGCACCGTGCGTCCTCAACTCAACTCAAAGAGATGGTCAAGTCAGAAACAGTCCACCTCATTCGAGAGCTAACAGAAGATCTGGAGGATTAAACACTTTGTTCAAAATCAAAACCTGATTAGGAGTGAAATCTTACGATAGCTCCTAGGCTGTTCTCTGGATCATTATTAAATTCTCATTTCCTTAATTTCAACCAGGCAGTAAGAGTACTAACACCAATTCATTTTTTTGTATCCCTTACAGTGCAAATCATTTGGTAAGCGGTGAATGTAAGCTGAATGTTCACATGATCTGACTCACTTTTTAGAACTGAGTCAGGATAGCAAGGCACAACAAAGGATGAGGAGCTATGTGGGTACTGACGAACATGGACATGAAAGCAAATCCTGCTCAAACCCATCACAATGTGTCTACACTACAGTCACATCATAGGTAAATAAAGATTATTTCACCCATCCAGTGTTACATATCCATGCCACTGATGCAGGTAGAGCCTTATGACACAATCAGTGGGAGGAAAGCAACGTATAACACGGTACATTATTTTTACAGCATTATTTGCTCACAAAAGGCGTAGCAAGGGAAAGAACGTAGATTGTTTGTTAATGTAATTCTCGAAGCATCTCTTATGTATCTCTTACAGAAATGTTTGTTTATGCACATATTGAGAAAACCATCACAAAATAAAAGCCGTCGTTTTCTCCCTCTTAAGGAAAACCCGACGATGGTAACAGAGGTTACCCCAGGGAGGCGAGCCCTACGGCTGGGGACACTAGTGGAACAGCGAAGTTTTATTGCACACCTTTTGAAATTACTTAATTGCATTATCTATTTTTAAGACAGAAACTAGTCTTGTAGACGTAACAATCTTTGTTACACTTTGTTTTGGTTTTGGTTTTAACATAATGTTTAACTTCAAAGTCCCATTGCCCTTTTATGCAGTGATGTGCTGGTAAATATATAACACGTGGCTCCCTAAGTAGTTTCACTCTGAAGATTGATTGATTTTTTTTTATCTGTGTCAGCAATCAAGGCCAAAAAAAGCAAAAAGCTCTATATCAGAACATCAGTTCATTCATCAACGATGTGAACATCTCCACGCTCGGTTTTGAACTGATTCTCAAACACTGGAAGATAATTTCTCAATTTTTGTGTTCATTTAAAAATCTGCAATGTGTTGTTAAACACAGTCAGATAGATCAAGTAAATTAAACTTTGATGAACAACACTTGCCAATTTCTATGGTGTAAATGGTCCCATCAGGGATGATTTCAAGTCACTAACATTGCATTGCTGAATATAGAGTTGGGAAGAAAAAAGTGACAACACACTGCAGTACATTTACCATAAATAATACAATAGATTCCCCTGGGCATCCAGTGGCACATCATATCCAGCCAAGCACTGGCAGTGACGGCCCATTTCTGAAGAAAGTGCTTAGGGTCTAACACCCAGGCTGAAGACAAGATCGGGGCAGCGCAGATAAGGCCCGTGCCCCTGCCAAGCCTGCACACTCTGCACTCCACCTGCCCAGTAAGCTGGCCCTTGGCGGGCTACAGTCCCGGGAGTTGGCTGTCCCATGGGCGAGACCCAGACTTAGAGAAACGCCAAGGGAGGAGTCCACGTGTGTCCTACTCCACATCAGCCGCCCCACGTGTGGAACAACTCCCCTGGTGGTCCAGGGGCAGATCAGAAATGATTCTCTTGGGGTGCCCGAGGACAGGACCCCTGACACCCCATCCAGCCATCTGATTCACGCAAGGTCCCAGCCAGCCACTGCCTCAGCTGTGACCCATGTGGATAAGCCACTTCCCCCTGCCCCACACCGTCCCCACTCTGGGTCCCATGGAACACACAGCGTCGTGGCTAAACAGGTGGTTTGTGTACACCGACCCATCAGTCGGAATTGAGTAAAAGTATGGGGGAACCCACTTTGCCATCTTGAATCCCAATGAGACTCCGTGGCTCCAGCTCCTGACTTAACTCAGCAGCTGGGAGAGGCGTGGGGGTCTGCTCCCCTCCCCATCTGAACCATCTGTGTACCTCCTTTTCTATCACGTGACAGGAAAACCTGTTCTGGCCTGTAAGAACCTTGTGAAGAGAGAGCTGTATATGAATTTGTATTTTTAAACTCATTTGAACCTACGGGTTGGAATCTAATTTTTAATTTTTATTGGAACTCACATTTTAAAAAGAAATTTTAAAAAATGTAAAGTAACAGTGCCAATCAATGTCTGGGCAGTGTCTTCTGCACAATTTATTGAGAGATTCTTACAGGTGTTCAGCAAACACCCTGCGGGGGAGGCTGGCCAGGCCCCCCTCGCCTGAGTGTGTGAAGGTCAACCGGGATCTGTTTCCTTGTTTTGGATTCTTTTGGATTTTTGTATTTTTTTTCCTTTCGGAAGAACAGAGAGTGAACACTCAGAAAGACCGAAACCAAGAATTTGTAACTATGACATTGACTGTAAGCTGTAGAACATTCAATAACTATTTTTTAAAGTTTCCAAAAAAAAAAAAGCCTAAATGGAAACGAAATGCAGTAAAATAATTAGGAAATAATTAGCATTAGTTTTTAATATTTAATTTTGTTTTTAGTATCATGTCTATAATTTTGACATCATCTAATTTGTGTACTAGCTTATTTAACTTATCAAAATTTAAATTCTTTGAGCTGCAACACACCTCTGCTCCTACAGTCAGAGAAGACTTCTTTTAGTTGATAGGATATTTTCATATGATAGAAGCGTGTAAGGAATTAATTTCAGTGAAAGGACGCCAGCATTTTTGCTGACAAACAAGTGTGTGCTGACATTCCCTGAATACAGAATAATGTCAAACCCTGTTAATCACAGTTTAAGTCTTAACAAGTGTTTGAAAGAGAGAGAGAGAGCAGATGATGTTCCTTTCGGCCTAAACATAATCATGGAATATTCTATGCCTCAAGTATTGTCTTGCCATCTTTAACAAGTTACTTGACCTCTTGGGATTTTATTTCTTGATTTGTGAAATGAGAGGGGTGCATCCACATGGGAGTCCTGGAAGAGGCTCCTGGCTCCTTGGCTTCAGATTGACTTAGCTCTGGCTATTGCAGCCACTTGGGGAGTAAATCAGCAGACGGAAGAACTTTGTGTCTTCTTCTGTTTGCAGATATGACTTTCCAATAAAAAAGTAAATAAATCTTTAAAGAATTATTTTCTAAAAATTTTGGGATACAGATTTCATTTCCTTTGGAGCGGGATGGCCAGGTCACGTGGCAGATCAGTCCTCAGCTGCCTGAGCACTCTCCATGCTGACTTCCAGAGCGGCTGTGCCAGCTGATATTCACACCGACAGTGAGTGCATCAGCAGACGTGGTTCCCCACATCCTGATTTCAGTCTGTAGGCATCCTTACTGCTATTAGGTGGAGAATCATTGCAGTTTTAATTTGTACCTCTGTAATAGCTAAGGAACCTGAGCATTTTTTAACGTAGCTATTAGCCTACTGAGTTTCACCTTTTGAGATATGTCATGTCATGATACATTGAAATGTCAGTAAGTTAAACTTGTAACTAATGCTAAGGGACTCTATTAGTGTGATAATATGAAGGAGGACATGGGAAGGAACGAAGGAGAGGGTGAGGAGTGAACCCTTATACATACAAAAATGTAGAAAAATAGATTAAATTAGAAAAAAATTAAATGTAGAAAAAAAAGATGAAAAATTTCAGAATAGTTCAAAGAATTCCCATATACCCAACACCCTATTTCCCCTAGTGTTAGCATTTATTTCAGTATGAAAAAGTCATCTTAATCTAAAAACCACATTCAGATTTCCCTATTGCTGGCATCTAATATTAATATAATGTATTTGTCACAATTAATAAACTTATCATCTTGGAAACACTTGATGCTCTAGCCTCTTTACAAACTAAGAGGAGCCAGCTTGGTAGAGCAATGGTTGGAAGGATCAGGGACTCTCGGATGTGGGCAGTCCCTGGAAAACAAAACCCATCTCATCATCATTTCGTCATGTGTGGCTTCCTCCTCTTAGATCTTCAGCTTCTACAGCTAGTCTGTTTCCAACGTATAATGTTAGGTGTTTTCCTTACAAAAGCTGGTCTTCACTTTGCTGTGCCATTAAATATTATTTTAAAACAATATTTTGTTGCCTAGCCATCTCTCTTCAGGTGCAACTATTTTAGGGCTATGTGAAGCATGTTTTCAGATGACTCCGTAGAAAAACTGCAATTTTTTTTTAAAGTTATTGGAAAGTCAGATATACAGAGAGGAGGAGAGACAGAGAGGAGAAGAGACAGAGAGGAGAAGAGACAGAGAGGAGAAGAGACAGAGAGGAAGGTCTTCCCTCCGATGATTCACTCCCCAAGTGAATGCAACGGCCGATGCTATGCCGATCCAGAGCCAGGAGCCTCTTCCGGGTCTCCCACACGGGTGCAGGGTCCCAAGGCTTTGGGCCGTCCTCGACTGCTTTCCCAGGCCACAGGCAGGGAGCTGGATGGGAAGTGGGGCTGCCAGGATTAGAACCGGCGCCCATATGGGATCCCGGCGTGTTCAAGGCGAGGACTTTAGCTGCTAGGCCACACTGCCGGGCCCAAAACTGCAATTTTTTTGTCCATCAGAAGTACATTAGTCCAACTTCACCATGCTCTCAAGTATTGATCTTATCAAAATTTCCCATCATTACTATTTGATAGGGAAATTAGAGTGCAGAGTTGTAGATGATAATTTACATTTCTTTGATTATCTTTAAAGTTATCTATTTTAATGGACTTATAGGTTATAAAAATTCATATCTTTTTCCATTTTACTGTTAAGGTAATCATGATTTTATTCATTTGAAAGATTTTAATATCAAAGACATGAATATTTACCTGCTATCTTGTTCACCCAGTTTTAGCAGAAAATGTTTTCTAGACATCACCGAAGCTCTAAATATCACCACTGTAGTGATGAGTGACCATATTTGCAAATCTTTGTATATGTTGTTCTTTGTCCCTCTATGTTTTGCATGCAGCAGGTGTCCCATCCTTATCATACGTCAGCATGTATTCCAGCTACTCTTTTCCTTCCTTTATTTCTTGAACAAATTATTTTCAGGATAATTGTTGTATGACATTTCGCTTATGCCAATCAAATCTGGGATCCTTTCTGGAACACTGAGTTGGTAAGTGGGCAGTGGAGGAGTTGTAGTGCTTTTCTATGAACGGCCTCTTACAGTGAATGGAAACGGAAGGAAAAGCAGTGTTTTGCGGTGGTGAGGGGTGCCTACAGGCTTGGGCACCTGCTACCGGACAACGTCCCCTTGAACTGAGCTTCCTCTCTGAACTTAGTTTCTCCCTCTGTAACATGAGAATGCGCAGGTTCACAGGATTTTTATGAAAGTGAAATGGAAGCCATGTGCAAAGGGGTGTGTTCCAGGCCTGACAGCGGCAAACACGCTAGGAACAGTGCTATTCTCGTGTTGATTCAGTGTAATGCTTTTGCAGAGTATCTCCTTATGCTATGATGTATTATTCTGTTTTTCAAGCATCTTTTTAAAATCTCTAAAATAGGGGCTGGTGTGATAGTTAAACTGGCTAATTCTCCATATGCAAGCACAAGCATCTCAAAAGGGTACCAATCTGTATCCTGGTTGCTACACTTCCAGCTCCCTGCTTGTGGCCTGGAAAAGCAGTAGAGAACAACCCAAAGCCTTGGGACCCTGCACACCACATGGAAAACCTGAAAGAAGCTCCTGGCTTCAGATCAGCTCAGCTCAGGCCATTGTGGCCATTTAGAAAGTGAACCAGCAGTTGGAAGACCCTTCTGTCTCTTTGTATCTCCTTCTCTCTGTAAATCTACCTTTCCAATAAAAAATAAATAAATATTTTTAAAAATAAAAAAAAAAATAAAATCCACACAAAGAGCAACTCTTAAGTTCTGGTGCATGTAGGCTTAGTTAATCCTTTATGGAACTCTTATAAAGGATTAGGTAGTTATCATTTTCTGGTTATGAACCCAGTGAATTTTTCTTATAAAGGACTTGGGTAAAGTCACTAGCTACTCATGGAACAGCAAGAGCAAAAAAGATGCAAGTGCTCAAACGATAAAATTTGCTTGGAGAACTTTGAAATATTCAAAGACAGCAAGAGAACTTAGGTGTGAGATGGGAACAGACAGTAAAATGAGAACAGGGCAAAGGCTCATACTTGCCCGTGTGAGAGACGCAGTGAATGGAGGATCCCCAGAGCAATTGCTGAAGGTGAAGAGTCACACTATCCATGTCCCATGGAGCACTGTGCCTGCCGAAGATACAGGACGACACAGAAGCCAGGTTTGCCTTGATTTAAATTCTTTCACTTAATTAAAATAGTTCCAATTAGAACTCAGGACAGTATTTATTCTCCACTTTCTCAGCCTTTCAAATGAAAAGAAACTACTCCTTCGCTAACTCACTTTTAGAATACAGACATGGAAACAGAAGGTTAAGTGGTCCTTTAGTCCTAAGCCAACCATCAGATCCTAGTGGTTCTCACAGCAACACCTGACTCGCCTCCATGGTTTCCCTTGTGAGGCCCCCTCTGCGACAGTTCTAAGTAGTTCCTTAAGTATCACTTTCTGACAAAACACCTCGTTTGGTCCATACGCTCCTCATCCCATGTTTGGGTTGTACCCATGCACTGTCTCTGTTTCTCTAGAATGCCAGCTCTGTGAGGATGCCTGGGCAAGGGGCGCTTAGCGTGTAGCTCCTGGCCAAGTGTAGTGCAGGTGCACCATGCAGCTTCTCTGTGCACACCAACCTAAAGACACTCAGCTTCAAAGAACAAGCACGTGATCTCCGCACCGACTCTCCTCCTCTCATATTGACTCCCTTTGGCTTGTGACGAGAGCACATGCTTATTTCTCCAGCCGTGCCCAGCTCTGCCCCGTGTCACCGCTCCCTCAGTCTCTGTTGGCTCTTTTCACGGGTGTCCCAGGTAAGAGTAACACTGCTGTCCTTTCTGTCCATTCCATAGTCAACTTTGCTCAGAAAATGAGGAAACTCACGGCTGACTTTGGGGATCTGCACACCTTCAGTTGCTCATAACGAGAAAGCTGAAGATATTAAATAAATAAATAGGTAGATAATAAATAAATAAATAAGCCTTGAAAGCAAACCACTCTCATCGCCCCACCCCCTTGTGAATGCAAGGGTTTTCTATATTCTGTGCCACTTCCATGCAGAACAGCCTACCAGGGCCTGGCAGACCTGCCAGGGGTAGAGCTCCGGGGAGCCAGATTTTAATTTTTTTCAGGTAACAAAAGTAACACAAAGTCACGGTTTCAAAGAAGTGTTGCAGCACACACGGGAGACCCAGAAAAATGCCAACCATGCACCTCTTGGGCGTTGAAATCACCAGCTGCCCCTGCGGAAGTGGATTCATTTTCTGGCATATCCTTTGGGGAAGCTTGTTCCCTGTGGTTTATCTCGATATGTACAGAGATAGCTGGGATGAATTTCCACAAGGGAACATCTTCTAACTTGATACAAACACTTGTAAATAAAAGTTGCCTCTTTCTGAAAAAAGGGAAAGTGGTCCATGGTGTCTTGATCTTAGTTCATGGCTGTCACCCAGCACTTAGAACCAGTGCTTGGCTCGGTAATTACATGTTCAAATGAATAAATGAAAACAAATGACATCATTCTGCTCTCCATTGAGAACGTCCACTTGTTTATGCATCTTTCTTTTCTTGTGTAAGAGTTCCCTGTATGGGATATCTTGGGCAATTCTTTAAAACAAAACACAGGCTTCCTGTTCAGGGAGGCCTTTGAGAGTCTCTCTAGGTCTTTGTGGGTGGCGTGTCCAGATCCTTCAGCCAAATGTATGGAGCTTAACTGAAAAGGCCAGGGCAGTAATGAGCCCAGATCCTTTGTTCTTTAAAACTCACTGAAGTCTTTGAGTGTCTGACATGGTCAGAATATAAAGGGAAAAGGCTGCTGATTGAATTCAGGAGGAAGGAAAGCTCTTCCCTTCTACCGCTCTAGGATTCTCATTTGCAACAAAACACAGATTGAGAAGAGAAAAAACATTGACATTTATATGTCAAAAACACCCTGGAGAAACCCAGGGAGTGAGTACCCAAAGAAGTAACTTTAGAATTCAAGCTTTGAGGGGCCAGCATTGTGACACAGCAAGTGAAGCAGCCTCCTGTGACACACCTACATCCATTTCTAATCCAGCCCCCTGCCAATGGCCTGGGAGAAGCAATGAGGATGATCCAAGTGTTCGGACTGCCCAGGTAAAGGACCCAGATGAAGCTCCTGGTTCCTGGCTTCAGACTGTCCAGTGATGGCCATTGTAACCATCTGGGGAGTGAACCATCAGATAAAAGATTTTCTGTCTCTGTACTGTCCTCCCTCTCTGTAACTCTGGCTTTGAAAATAAATAGGTTAATAATTAAAAAAAAAGAATTAAGGCCTTTAAGCACCTGAGTTCAGCATAGGAGCTCCTGAAGGATGAGTCTTACAGAGACACTTGGGTGTCATCTTGGATTCTTGTAGTGTGTGTGTGTGTGTGTGTGTGTGTGTGTGTGTGTGTGTTAGAAACAGAGAGCAAAAAGACATCACGTGTCTCCTGCCATCATCAGTACTGAATGCATGTATTTCATCTAAAAGTAACAGTGAGAAACAACCTTATAAGCTTGAACTGAGGAAGACTTCAGTCTGGACTCAGAAAGGCACCGTCAGGTTTCTGTATACCACCAGGAAATGCAGTGGAGTTCACAGAGAACAGCCTTCCCTCCTGCCCCTCGTCGCCCCTTTCTCCTATTTCCATCATCTGCAGAAAGTGAGTTATACAGGAAGTAGTCTCTTTTGCTCTGGAAATTGAACTAATTTAATATGGAGCATGGTAAGATCCCATTCATTACCTAATTTGCAGAAGCCTCTCTCCTTGATTAAAGCTGGCTGACATAATTATCTTAGAGCAGAAACTACAAGAATGCAGCTGCTTCTGGAAAATATATTCCAGAGCTAATGAAATAAAGCACAGATTCATACTCTACAGCATGAAGTCTCCTGGTTTACTCTCAAAGATCTTTGTTGGACACTTACTGCCTGACAGAATTTTCAGGAAAATTATCTATTGTTTGTCAGCTCCACTGTGCAGATTGGTTCTGGTCCTAGAACGAAGGCTATTTACATTCCTGGGAGATTTATGATGCTTTTCTTGTTCAGAAGACAAGGAAGCAGCACTCACTGTTTCCAAAATCTGCTTTATTACTGAAAGCCTAAGGAGGCACTGTCCTTGCAAATCTCTCATGTTATCATCATCTTTGGAAAACTAAATATCTGCCGTTGCATTTAACCCTCAGGAATACAACCAAGGGAGCGAGCATCTAATATCCTGGCTAAGATGCTGATGAGCACTGTCCAAGTCCCTGGGGGCTCAAGTCTGGCTCTGCTTCTGAGCCTAGCATTTTGCTGGCGTGCACCCTGAGCGGCAGTGGGTGATGGCCTGCCATCCGCATGGGAGACCTGAGTGGAGTCCCTGACTCCCAGTTTCAGCCTATCCAGCCCAGGAATTTGCAGGCATTGAGGAAACATTTCAGAAGATAGAAGAGTACTCTCCTTCTCTCTAAGAAACAAAATTTTATGCAAGCAAGCAGACAGAAAACATGCCAAGGAAGAGTGTTGAGTTAGTCATTGTAGTTTGGTTGGTTGAATCGGTTTAGATTCATTTTATTAGTTAATCAGTTCAACTAGTATTTGTTGAATTACTGATATACATGAGCATTGTGGAAGATACATCTGTAAGTGAGTGAGCAGAGGTCCCTGCTGCGGGCTACGACATATTAATTATGTAATTATTAAATTATCTGCTTAAAACAGATTTGAGAGTATAGCTGCAAGGGTGGAGCATACAATTTTGTGAAAACAGGAGGGAATGAACTCATGTGGCACTATAGCAATGCCCTTCTACAGAATCACAGGATGTGTGGTTTTTGAGGCAGGAGCAGGGGTTGACCAGAAGGTTGATGGAGTGGACGACTGGTAGGAGAGTGTCCCTTGGGTGAAAGCCAAAGGATTGGGTTCACAGGGTTCTCTGCACACATGGCAGTGTGCATAAGCAGAAAGCCCTGCAGGTAGAGTCACAATTGGGTGTTTCATTCTGACAGCCACAGCATGGCACTGAGTGGTTTATGCAGGTAATGCTGCAAAAGAATAAGCCGGAGGACACTCAAAAAGAACCCTTGTGCATAAAGCTTTTCAGATTATTTCTAAATGGAAAATTGAGATTGGCAGTTGTATAGTGTGTTCTTATTGATGGTGGTCTTAGTTTTTATTGAAATTTCAACTTGCATAAACAGCAGAGAGATCAGTATAAGGAATCCCGTGGACACATTTCCCAGCTCCCACCGTGATCTGTCTGCAACCAGTCCCTTCTCTCCACACCCACATAGCATCATTCTGTCCCCAGCAGATTGTCTGAAAGCAAGTTCTAAACATCACTATTACATTTTTTTCAGAATTTATTCATTTTTATCTAAAAGGCAAAATTGCAGAGAGGAGAGACACAGAGATCTTCCATCTACTGGCTCATTCCCCAAATGGTCACTATAGCCAGAGGGAAGCTAATCCAAAGCCAGGAGTCAGGAGCTTCCTCCAGGTCTCCCCAGTGGGCGCAGGGGCCCTTGAACATGCACCATCCTATGCTGCTTTCCCAGGCCATAAGCAGGGAGCCGTAGGAACTTGGAGCAGCCAGGACACCAACAAGAGCCCACATGGGATGCCAGTGCTGCAGCAGGAAGATTAGCCTGCTACACACATTTATGCGTGTGTGTGTAAAAAAAGTTAATACACATTTCAAAAACGATGCTAATTTTTGTTCTGATGATTACATCAGTAATTAATATTAAAAGGTACTTAAATATGATCAAATGTCCAATATTTGCCTAACAACTAATGATGTGAACATTTTTTTTTCATAAATTAATTGGCAGCTTTAGTTTCTCCTTCTGAGAAGCATCTGTTTATACCATGTGTTCATTTTAAAATTTGGCCCATCAATGTAGTCAATAGCCTTATAATAGACCTCAAAAGCAAAAGCAACAGAAGCCCCCCAAAAAAAAAAAGTGGGATTATATCAAACTAAGAAGCATCTGAACAGCAAAGTAAACCATTAATAAAATGCTTAGATACCTATAGAGATTGGAAGAAACGTTTTGTAAGCCAATCTTTTGACAAAGGATTAATACCCAGAATATACAGCACCATCTGAGACTGCTGGACCGCCAGAGGACCCAGTGGCTTCTGTGTTCTCTCTCGGGAGGGTCCCTCTCGGAACGCTTGGGACTGAGAGGAAGCACGAATTAGCCACACAGAGGAGAAGCTACAGCCCCAGGACCACAACTTCAGCAGCCCCTGGACCCAGTAAATCTGCCAACTGCAGGCAGCCACAGGCTAACTCCAGGCAGGACCAGCAGAACATTCTGGAAGGCAAGAATTTAGACTTTGTTGTTGTTTCAAGTAACTATACTTTGCCACTTTGGAAGGCTCCATAAATATAATCTCTCATTGCTATCATAATAATTCAGAAGATCATAGGAATGATGACATCAGCAATTTAGACAAAAATACCGACAGAAACCTGTGTCCTGCACAGAAAATAGGAATGAGAATGGGATGATACACAGTGTTCATGAAGATGCAAAATAATTTCAATTACTTCCAATCCGGGAGATGCTTACTGCTGTGATCACTGAAATCACCAAAACGAAAATCTAAGCTACCCCATCACTGATATTCAGCCTGAAATCCCACCCCTGACAAGTGACTTTTAAATACCTGTAGGTTGGCCAGTGCTGTGGCATAGCACGTAAGGCTGCTGCCTGTGGCGCTGGTGTACCATACATGAATGCCAGTTGGAATCCTGGCTGTTCCATTTCTAATTGAGCTCCCTGCTAATGACCTAGGAAAGCAGCAGAAGATGGCCCAAGTCCTTGGGCCCTTGCATGCATGTGGGTGATTCAGATGAAGCTCCTGGCTCCTTGGCTTCAGAATACCCCGGCTCCAGGCCAGCTCTGGCTATCTGGGGAGTGAACCAGTGAATGGAACATCTTTTTCTGTCTCTCCTTCTTTCTGTCTTTTTGAAACTCTGTCATTAAGATAAACAAATAACATTAAAAAAAATATTCATCTCAGCACAGTCCAGTTTTTTCTTCTTTGCCGCAGTGTTGAGTGTCTGCTGTGTAAACAGGCATTGCAGGTATCGTTTGTCAGATTTCTGGAGCAAACATCTTTCCTGGGAGTCAAGGGCATCTTCTCTAGGTGAGAATGTGAACATTCCTAGTGCTGCATGTCCCTGCCACTCCCACCAGCCTGGAGTTTGGATTTTCTTTGTCTATTTCAAATAAAAGAAAGGTGTGGCACAGGGCCTGGAACAATGACTCAATTAGCTAATTCTTTCCCTTCCAATTAATGTACCAGCTGCTCCATTTCCCTTCCAGCTCCCTGCTGTGGCCTGGGAAAGCAGTAAAGGGTGGTCCAAAGGCTTGGAACACTGCACTCATGTGGGAGACCCAAAGAAGTCCCTGGTTATTGGTTTTGGATTGGCTCAGCCCAGGCCATTGCAGTCATTTGGAAGTGAATCAGCAGATGGAAGATTTTTCTGTCTCTATAAATCTGCCTTTCCAATAAGAAAACAAAACAAAAAAAAAGGATGTAGGACATCTTTCCTCAAAAATAATCACTTCTTTTCCTCTGATTGGCAGACAGTCCTGGGAGAAATACTCATCTGGGTTTATTTTTGTTCTTGTTGTTGTTGACGATGTCAGCTTGTTTCTCTAAGGAAATACCAAGGAGGAAAAGGAAAGTTTGCAAATAACGTGCATTTTAAAACTTCAAACTACTAAAGGAGCTGGCTAATGGAACATCAAAAACTAACCGCACCTGCCTTAGTGGCGACAGGGCAGTCGTGGTGTGGTTTGGCTTGAAGGCGTAGACCCCTGAGGATGGGGAAAAGAGCGAAGGAGACAGCAGCAACTGGAGTTGAAAGGCTTGGAAGTAAGACAGAGGGGAAAGCCGAGCGCTGGGTGTGTTGGAAATAAGAATTCCAAACACCATGGCCTGAGTGGCACAAATGTGCAATCGCCGTGTTCTGCAGTCGGTCTACTGGCAATCGAGCTACTGGGCTTCGACACACACATCCTTGACCTCTGCTCAACGTTCCCTTGGTGTGTACCTCTGCACTCCAACTAGTGACCTGTTTGTAAGGTCACTAGTCACGTAGGAATAGGGCCCATAGACATGACCTCATCTTAACTCACTCTGTAGGCAAAGCCACTTATTTCCAGAGGAGGTCACATTACAGTATTGGGATCAAGATTTTAACATACGAGCTCTGAAAGGGTACAATTCAACCCATAATGCTGACCCTGCAGTAAGAAAATTGAGAACCAAAAGAGGGAGACAGTACAGAACCCCTCAAAGTCCCACATGCGCGTGATGCCAGCTGTCTCTGGAGGCAGGGGTGACCTGGGCAGGATGGAATATGCAGGCAGCTGAGAACCTAAATAAGAAGCTAATTCCCCAGAGCCGGGCAGTACAATAGGCTAGCTGCAAGCCCAAAGTGATCAATTAAACAGAAGTTTAACTCATTTAACTAATTAAAATTGGATTCAACATTCAACACAACTGCTACATTTTAGTTTCTCAGAAACCACCTGTGATTTGTGGCTAGGTTACTGGACACTACAGTTAAAGAACATTTCTGTCACTGTATCAAGTTCTATCAGCCAGCACTGCTATAAAGCAAAGAAAACCGGAAGGGTCTATACAGGGAGAAGGCAGGTGTGATAGAAAGAAGAGGCATCTCCTAAAAAAGTGCCATGAAACCAGCCCGCTTCCTCTGGCTGGTGCACCAAGCCACACACTATGGGCATAATACGATACAAACATCCATCCTTCTGCCACAAAGATAGTCAACCTGTAACTTCAGTGTTCTCTTTGTGGGAAACAGGAAAACAACAATGGAACCTAAAACAATGAAAGGGAAATCCACTGCTCTAAACCAAGCATTCAACACATACTATTTAATTCGCATAGTGACTTAATACAATAAATGTAATTCTCATTAAGCAAGTAAAAAAATTTGAGAGCCAAGAAGGTTGAGTAATCTGTGCATGGTGTCTTGGTTATAAACACAAACACAGAGATGAAATTCAACAGGAAGAAGAAAAAGAAAATTTGGAAACAATGTTCTCACCCGTTCCCCAAACCTTGATCAACTATGTAACATCATCAAAAATAAAAAATTTTTAAAAAGAAGTGACATTTAGGAGAAGTTGAGCCCAATGCATATATTTTGTACCCTCCCTACCATACTCCTTGCCTAGTGACTCATTGGTTTACTAAGTAACCGTCCCAAGGCCCTTGACCTCTCCAGGTCTAATTCCTTCCCGCATCAAGTATGTTGGACAGCACTCACCCATTAACACGATCTAAGAGAGGGTGACGAGGTATAAATGAAATAGCTTGTGAATTTTAACGATTACACCTCTATTTAGACTCAAAATAGCCTATCTTTACAGTGCTTCTAATAGAAAAGAATGTGAATAGAGTTTTACGGGCTTTAGAGAAATTGAAGACATAGCTGGGGTTACCATCTCATCACTACCGAACTAAGGGATAAATATTAGATTGTGGCAGCCGGATGTGTCTGCGTCACATTCAGAGCTAGCAAGTTAGATATGTCCATGTCTTCCTGAAAGCAGGCTTTCTCATTTGCTCTAGTGCTAAGCTCAGCTCAAAGTCCATCTGTAGTGTACAATGAATGTTAAATAATGAACCAACCAATTATTCAATTGACAAATACATTGATGAATCCCTAAGGTCAAATTGTAGACTCCAGGAAATATAAATTTTTCAACAATGTTTGTAGAAATTATTTTGTATAGACTGCTCTGGAATACTATTTTAAAATTCAAAGATATATGGGATCATTAGGAAGTCCAACACAGGTCCATACCTTTTGTAAAAGACTTAACTGGTAGAAAAAACACTTGCGGTATTTTATGTCCATAGAGGCGGTTTGAAACTGGATGGTCCCTCAGTCACCATTTCAGACTCGGCTGCATCTTTATAGGGCCTGTGGAGCCTTCTCTATCTCTGCCTTTGCCATACAGAGCGAAGATAATCACAGCGCAAAGTACAATTATGCCTGCCAGCAGAGATGTCCCTGCTGGCTCCAAGAGACCTGGGAGTGCCTCTGATGGACCAGGGATGTCCTGGACCGTGACAACCGGCTGCGAGGCTTCTTTGTGATCGACTTCGTAAAGGAATCAGTACAAGGTCTTCACACTCGTATTTCTAAGTGCTTGTGAATTTACCAGGCGCTGTCTTGGGATGTGCTCCTTTGGTGTGCTTGGCCTTAAGCAGCATGGGGTTAGCTCTTTCAGACTGTAACATTGATGTCTATATCAACAGACCAACTAATCGCTAATGAAGCATTTTAAAATACTTTCCAGAAGGAATTACATTTCCCTGCCTTATTCCTAGGGCAAGATTTGGTTTTTTAGAAAATTCGATTTTCGGGCATGGCGGCATGGCCTAGCGGCTAAAGTCCTCACCTTGAACGCGCCAGGATCCCATATGGGCCCCAGTTCTAATCCCGGCAGCTCCACTTCCCATCCAGCTTCCTGCTTGTGGCCTGGGAAAGCAGTCGAGGACGGCCCAAGGCTTAGGGACCCTGCACCCATGTGGGAGACATGGAGGAAGTTCCTGGTTCCCGGCTTCTGATCGGCATAGCACCAGCCATTGCGGCTCACTTGGGGAGTGAATCATCGGATGGAAGATCTTCCCCTCTGTCTCTCCTCCTCTCTGTATATCTGACTTTGCAATAAAAAATAAAAATAAACATTTTTTAAAAAGAAAATTTGATTTTCTTTTGGTTAAATACATACTTAATTTTCTGGAGATAATTGTAGATATGTATGTGATTATAATAAATAACAAAGACATCCTGCTGGTTTTATCTAGTTTAAACGTAAGTGTTTTGGAGTTGTTCTTCACATCATTAGTGATGAAACTACTTTTTTTCTGACTAAATATAATTGATGTCCTGTCTCTATGAATGGTCTGTTTCACATTCTATAGTTTACACGTTTTAATAATTGGAAGGAAGACGTTGTTCTAATTCATCCCTAAGGTTTCATCTAGTTTGATATTTTGTTAGAATCTGAATCTAAGTAACATCTTTGCCAAACCATGGTAACAGGATTTCTGTACAGTCCATGAAGTAAGAACGGCAGTCATTTTTGTTTTTAAAAATTTATTTACTTATTTATGTATATGAAAGGCACAGTTACAGAAAGAAAGGAAGAGACGGGGACAGAGAGATCTTCTCTCTGCTGGTTCACCCCCCACCAATAGCTATGAAGACTGTTGCTGGGCCAGGCTGAAGCCAGGAGCCAGGAATCCAGTACCGGTCCCCCACATGCCAGAGACCCCAGTGCTTGGACTGGGTGCATTGTCAGGAAGCCGGATCAGAAGCAGAGCATCCAGGACTAGAACTCGCCCTCTGACTCGATTTTTTCTAAATGGCTGGGGGAAAAAAATCAGGAGAGTGACAACTTCCGGTGACATGTGAAAACTACAGACAATTCTAACTCAGTGCCTACAATAAAGTTTGATTGGACCATCAGCACATTCATTCCTTTACGTGTTGTTTATGGTCACTTTCACATTGTGGTAGCTGTGCCACAAACCGTGTGTTCTGCGCTACAGCATTAACTCAGACAACCCTTCACAGCAAGTGTGTGTTCCTTCCGTTTGTAAACCCTTCTCGCTCCTTAACTAGAATGTCACTTTTAGGGAAAGCAGGAACACCCAACACAGAGGATGTGTTACCTTTCCTGGATGCAAAAGTATGCATGTGACCATTTCTAAGCGTATTTAAGGATATGGGAAATTCTCACAATATGTATTCAACTGAAAATATAGAAAAATATTCTATACAGTGATTTTACATAGAAAAAAATATGAAACGTGGACTGAAAAGAACAAATTCATGACATCATCAAATCCAGAGAGGAAGATAATTAGGGAAGGCCAAAAGGAGATTGCAATTCTGATCACATTTCAAAGCAAACAAAAAAATTGTGTATCACAGTGTGAATGCTTGTTTCAGTTGTATGTCTGCTCTCACAGTTACAGTATTTGCTTATATTTTATTTGGCTTTAATCTCAGGGAAGTAAAGATGGGTGGAGTTCACAGACTGTGACAGTAGAAAAGTGAAAAGGAGCTCTGAAAGCAGATGGCATTGAGTCATCTTGCAATATACCACAGCGCGTCTTAGTCCTATCTGTAAAGATAGTCTTCTGAAGCCTTGTCTCTATAGGCCTTGTCATCCCCGGAAGTCAAGTGCCTGCTTTGATTCTGTGTCAAGATTACAGCTGAGCCACTGAGTCAGTAACAATTCAGAGTTCAATGACATTTAGAGTGACAGCTTTAAAATAACTAGAAGGGAGTAGAGAGGGGGTGTTTGGTACTGTGGCAGAGATGCCACTTGAGATGCCTGAATCCCACAGTGCAGTGTCTGGGGTCAAGGCCTGGCTGCACTGCCTCGGGGTCCAGCGTCTTGCCAATGCACAATGTTGAATGCAGCAGATGAAGGCTAAATCACTGAGTCCCTAGCACCTCGCTGGGAGCCCCGGGGTAGATTCCCCACCCCTAGCTTTTGCCTGGCTCAATCTCAGCTGCTATGGCTTTTTACAGAGTGAACCAGTGAATGAAAAATTCTATCTCTCCCTTTCAAGCAGTAAAAATAAGCAAATAAATAAAATAAACTGGAGGAGAGAGTAGGATCTTTCATTTCAAAACACAAGAATCACTAAACTTCTGAAAGCATGAAGGAAAACGAAGAAGGAAGGAAGGAAAGAAGGAGAGAGGGAAGGAGACAAAAATAATATCAGCATTTCAGAACAGTTTTATTAAATGGTGAAAAATAGAAGAAAAAGAAAACAGAAGAAAAGGAAAAAGAAAGGAAGGCAGGAAAGGGGGCTAAATGTTGGTTATGAAGAAGATAATTCACAGAATTCTATCCTCATAGCAACAACTAATTAATATCTTTTAGGACAGTTATCTGCAGTTCATCTACACCTTATTAAATTCCAAACGCAAAATCTTAAGTGACTTTCAATCCATATATATATTTTTTTTTAAAGATTTAATTATTTTATTGGAAACTCAGATATACAGAGAAGAGGAGAGACAGAGAACAAGATCTTCCATCTGATGGTTCACTCCCCAAGTGGCAGCAATGGCCAGAGCCAAGCCAATCTGAAGCCAGAAGTTTCCTCCAGGTCTCCCATACGGGTGCAGGGTCCCAAGACTGGGCTGTCTTCAACTTCTTTCCTAGGCCACAAGCAGGGAGTTGGATGGGATTCAGGCCTGCTGGGATTAGAACTGGTGCCCATATGAGATCCTGGCACATACAAGGCTAGGACTTTAGCCATTAGGCCTGCATGCTGGGCCCCTGTAACATTCTTATTTTGGAAAATATCACAATTTGAACTCTAATGACAGAACTATGCATGACTCAGATTAGAAGCTGCTTGCTGCTCCCATCCAATGTGAAACTCAGAACCACCCATGAAAAATTAGAGAAAGCTTAAATGTATAGACATTTGCAAGAAAAGAGCAGGAGCTGGGATGCTGTGCCTCAGAGACAGGAAGGCTGACTAGGAAGTTCAGTGAAGAAACCTCTCGCTTATTTCTTTGGTAAATATTGGGAGAACTCACTTGATCTCTGCAGAGCTTCGGGCCTCAGGAAAACCATGGTTCAGAAGCTTCTATGGCATTATGAGGGAGACAGATCCTGATGGCTAAGAAGCATTGTGACACAGGTGTCAAGAATGACTGGACTTCAACAGGCAAGAGTAGCTATTCTTACTGATTTGAACAGTGTTTTGAGCCATAGCTTTAAAAAAAAAAATGCTCATGTCCTAACAACCAATTCATTGAGGCCTGCAGAGGGTGTATAGTGCCATGGAGGACAGAACAAATTGGACAGTTCACCCAGCCAAGTTTTGACAGCAGTTCTCTGGGCGAGTAGAGACTCTAAGGTGGACTGTCAGCTAACAGATCTTGGAAGGATTTCCTCAACCTTGGAGCAACAAAATCAACAGCATCGCAGAACTATTGAGCCCCCTTAAGCAATATCCTGGGAGCACACTCCGCATCAAGGACCCTGAGATGACGTGGGGTGGCGATCCCCCGTCCTCGGGCACTGATGCAATGGGGCTGCTGAGAGCGGCTCTCTCCTCTTTTCTCCCCACTTTGCTCTGGTACAGGAAGAGAAAAGGAGATTGGAAACTGTTGTCTCATTCATTCTCCTCCATCCTTGACCCTCCCCACCCTAATAAGTGGTCCACACAGGCATGCATCCTTCGCAAGTGCGTAAACATCATCAAAAATAAAATTTATTACAAAAAAAATACAATAACTAGAAAAAAAAAGTCTCATTTCCAAGTTTTGCTTGTTTTGTGCTCATCATCATCAGTGGTTTTTTGTTAATTAATTTGTTAGCATTTATAATGAATATCAGAATAGTTGCTTATGAAGGAAGAAGGTTTTAGAGCCTATGGTTTTAGACACTTACAGTCCAAGATTGAGCGGCTCCACGGTCTCATGTTATGTGAGTGGCGGATGGTAGAGTATGTGTGGGGAATCACATGGTGAGCCAGGAAGCACACTCTTCACAAAGCTACCCTGATTTGATTAAGGGTCCACCCCCCCCGGAAGCCAGTTCAATGTAATCACTTCCCGAAGGCTCCACCCTCAGACAGGATCAAGCCTTTGCGTGTAAATCCGCAAATCAGACTTAAACATCCGCATTAACTGGAGAGCCAGATCCCGTTCAAGCCATGACTGTGTGACTGGGTGCCTGCTAAGCCCTGGACAGTTGGGGCTCTCATACCACTGTTTAGGAACCATTTAATGAATGCACTGAACAAAAATACAGAATGCTATTTATTGAGACTAATGTTTTATTTTCAACTTCATGTGCATTAATCCACTTAATCAAAATAATCACTTTGAAAAGTAGATATATTTTTCTCATTTTACAAATGAGGAAACTGTAAGTATGAAATAATTAAAAGGAGTAAATTACTAAATGAAGGCTAAACTATTTCTCTAAAATCAGATAAATGAAAGTTAGCGTAACATGGATTCAAAGCATTCTCTCATTTTCTCTCTTAATCTCCTAGGTACATCTGATTTTAAAATACATATGGGAAACATGGAGGAGGCTCCTGGCTCCTGGCTTCGGATCGGCACAGCACCGGCCATTGTGTTCACCTGGGGAGTGAATCATTGGACAGAAGATCTTCCTCTCTATCTCTCCTCCTCTCTGTATATCTGCCTTTCCAATAAAATTAAGCAAATCTTAAAAAAATGTTACAGAGTTCACAAGGCTTGTCTCTGGGGTACACTATTTTCAACTCTAAAATAATCATTGATCATTAGTTTGTATACATGTATCAAATTAGCTCATAAAACCTTATGCTGCATAAAATCTTAACACACTGTAGTGCGTGATTTGACTGTGTTGAACAGTCCATTCAGTCAAGAGTAAGAAGCTCAAAACAAAAAGAACCACCTCTTATTTGGAAAAAGCTAGAACTTCAGCTTTTAGAACCGTATTCAAATCATTGAATAGTAAGCTAAAACCTGTACAAAAGAAAACTTTTTTGGTTCTCAAAGTTGCCAGTTGTGCTCCTGTTTATACGCTTTTCTCTAAGCTCTTCCATTTGGGCCACAGTTATCTCTTGGGGCTTGCTCTTCCAAGTTAGCCTCATGATATTTTGTATCTCACCTACCATAAAAAAGTGAAGGCTTCAAAAATAAATAAGTAATTAATTAGAAGGAAGTAATTAACTTTATTGGAAAATACTGGATTAATAGACTCCTTGGTTCCCAATCGTCTGGAGGTGTGGCCAACTATTTTTAGCAGCAATAAAACTCACATCTCTTCCTACACGGCCACTGCGTGTGTACTTACAGTGGCCAGTACCTGAGATATTTTGCAGGTGGATGTTTAGATGAGAAAAGAACAACAGTGTTCTTGGGGCATTTGGGAAAAACCCAGTTCTGCTCAATTGTTGTGTGTTTTGCCTTCGAGATGGTTGTGTGAACAGAATATATTGAAGATGAAGATTTTAAAGGCATCAGTTCCCCCAACTGACTTCTCTGTTTCTGAGTTGAATCTTGTTGTGTAAATGACAAGTATCTTTCCCTGTTTTAATCTCTCTAGGCTTTTCTGGTACTGATAGAACCACTTGGGCTTGATACTTGGGATAACAATGTCCCTAAGCTTCCAGGGACAGTTGCTAATCTTCATCTTCAAATTTAAACATAGGCAGAAAAGATGTTCTGATTGTAACTCCCATTTTTGAGTGCTCAACATTAGTGTCCCCTAAATCTAGCTCTTGTTTGATGGCTTTGAAATATCTTTTTCAAAAAGGAACTTTGCTTACAAATATACCAGTCATGAGTTCTTATCTGAGTTGGAAAAAAAAGGGTTATTATAAACGTCAAGAATGGGACAAAGGTTACAGGAAACACGTTGTGGTTTAAAGCATTTAGTTATCATGCCAGGCAACAACACATGATTCAGCGACAGTGACTTACAGGTACAACAGCCTCTCTCCTTCGGGCATTATTCAATTTCTCTGCTCCTATGCATGGGAACTCCCAGGCATGGCCAGGCCTCTTACAGGTGTGGCAAGGGCCTACCTTTCCGATCATTCTCTGTGGTGTGTAGTCACTGCTTGCAGGTTGAAGGAAGATAGAGTTAAATGGGACCTGGATACTTAGCTAGAGGGTTGAAACAGAAAGGCTGGTGGTCTAGATTAGGAAAATGGCTCAAATGAAAATTTCAAAGAGATGCCATTCAAGCCAGGACTTCAATTTCAGGAAGCCTCAGAAAAGATGGAAATCTGTGTAGCAGGTAAAGAAGGAACTTTAGGGCAGAGAGAAAGCCCTGCATCGGCCATGAGAGAGACCACAATAATTTCCTACCAAGTCACCAAAGGATCCACCCTGAATTTCAGTGGACTCTGGTGGGCTTGTAGAAAGATGTTCCTAGCAAGGTGGGTCCCAGAGTCTCAGAAAGAGAGAGAGAGAGAGAGAGAATGCAGTCAGTTCTTTTAGGATCACAACAATGCAGCTGGATAAGAATTCAGTGTGCTGTGGTTGAGCTGCCAGTTGGAAGCTTGCGTCCCATATACGAGTGCCTGGGCTTGAGTTAGCTCTACTGCTCGTTCCAGTTTCCAAGAATGAGCAGCGATGGCTCAGGTGGCTCAGTCTGCGCTACTCACATGAGGCGGTTGGGCTGAGTTCCTGGCTCCTGGCGTCAGACCGTCCTAGCCCTGGCTGTTGCAGTCTGGCAATTTTGGAAGTGAATGGACAGATGAGAATCCTCTCTCTCTCTCTGTTAATACATAAACAATTTTTGAAAACTCGTGTACTTGAGTTGGCCTCATTAGGAAAGGGTGGACAAGATAGCAACTGCTGGCTGCAATTTCTCGCACGACTTCATGGCAGTCTAAGAAGGTCTCCTTCACAGTTAAGAAGACCGAAGTCCAAGAACCTTAGGTCAGACTTTAAGCTGCTGTCAAAGGCCGTACTTAGAGATCTCAGGTTCAAAACCCAGAAGTCTTCACCCGGTTCTTACCTTCATTGATTTTCCTGCATGATTCACAGTAGAATTTTTTGCAAAGATTTTCCAGGAATCAGGGTGAAATCACCATGACATGAAGTCTCAACACCTACATCCTTTTCCCCAAAATCCTTGTTTAATTTAATTCCATTCAATATTTATTAAACCCAGTGATGGCAAGATCTCATAGTAAGTTGAAACCCTGGAAGTGAACCGCCTCAGCTCATAGCCCAACCTACCACTTCCTAAAAGGTGACCTGGACAGCTTTCTGGGCCTCCGTTTCTCTCTCTGTTTGCAGGGCAGTGACAACACCCACTTCATAGGGTTGTTATGGGAGTGAAACAGTGTGATTCATGCCAAGCATTTAGAACAATGACTAAGACTTAGCAAGAGCCAAACAAATCTTGGTTAGTGTCCTTTCGAGGGACAAAATTTTGTGTTAGCCACACTACATAAGTAACTATTTGACATCCATAAGTTACTCTGCCAGCTGAAGGAGGTGGACAACGGCCACTGAGTGGTTATCAACCAGGTGTTGTTATGGTTCTGTCCAGGAAGGCAGGGGCCTGAGAAGATGCCGTAGAAGACTCTTGAGTGGGGAGGATTGCAGAAATAAATCCAGAAGAGACACTTGTGTTGCCAATAATAATAATGACTGTAGCTATTTTCAAGGTTGTGTAAAGCAGTGCAAGCCCTGGTGTCAAGCCTCAGCAGAGGAGCACAGACAGTGCCAGGACCTACAAACCCCCTCCTTTCCCACTCCCAGCATGCAGCCGCATGAAAGAGCTGAGTTTCTCAGTGGCTGTATGGTTTCTCCTGCCAGGCGCGCATGCTGACCTCCCTTTAGTCCCCTGGCTGACTCTGCAGCTTCCCTAACTCATGCAGGTCTTTAGAATCCTCTTCTCTACTTCTTCCTGTCTTCGCCCAGCCAGGACTCCTCCTCTCCCTCCTTGTCTTCCTCCCGTGGCCTTCTGCCAAATGATGTTTTCATGAAGGGTGACTACTACACATATAATTGCTTTGCAAAAACACAAAATGCCCTGTGCTTTAATGATGATTAAACATTTTTTAAAATGCCCATAAAGCATCACCATCATGTAATCTTCACGTGAGCTAACTTACTCGATGCTTCCAGACACATTAATTTAGTCATGCCTCAGCCCCCTATGGCTCGATTTCTGCTCTCTGTGGCCGGGATAGAAGCCCTGAGCCAGCAGGGCAGTTGAAGAAAGGCTTCCAAGCCCTGATTTCCTACTGGGTCAGCAACCCAAAGGTGACTTCCACTGAGACCTCCTGTGACAGGTGTTAACTGCTCAGATGGCTGTCCTCAGGGCTAGAGAATTCAGCTACAGAAAAATTTCTGTAGCTACATGTCACCCACCACAGCCTTGTTAGTAATGACTCAAGCCTTTAAAAAGTATCCCATCAGGCAAATGTGAAGACAAAGGTTAGGCCACCAGCCTCCATACAGGGGGCCTGGGTTCAAGTTCTGACTCTGTCCCCAGTTCTAGTTTCCCATAACAGATGTTAGGAGGCAGCTGTGATGGTTCAGGTCATGGCCACTCCTGTGGGAGTCTGGGTTGAATTTCTCTGCTCTTAGCTTAGGCTGGGCCCTGCCCTGGTCATTGTAGGTATCTGGGGAATGAATTAGAAGACAGGAGTTCTGTGCCCTCTGCCTATCTGTCTCTCTGATAGATACATTGCTTAAAAATTTAAATTATCTCAAAGCAAATACACATATGTGTATATGTGTGCCCCTCTGGGGGATCTTCCAAAAGTTCATGGAAGATGTAACCTGTAAAAAAAACTGTATCTACTTCAAGCATTCTAATGTCAAAATAAACCTATCTCTTAATTCCATTTTTAAGTCCTCTCATATACATACATGTGCCTGTATACACATACCATATGTATGCATATATGCATACACACATATATATGACTTGTTCCTTAAATACATAAAGAACTTTTATAATTAAGAAAATTGTTGAATAGAAAATAGGCAAAATATTTGAATACACATTTTACTAAAGAAGATATCTACCAATTATTCATCAAGACATGACTCAGAACATTGATGACCATGAAAGCTCAAATCTACATTTCAATAGGAGCTGGCATTACAGCAGAGTAGATAAAGCCATTGTCTACGTGACTGCATCTAATATGAGCATTGGCTTGTATTCTAGAAGCTCCACTTATGATCCAGCTTCCTGCTAATGTTCTGGGGAAAGCTGCACGAGTTTGTATAAGTGTTTGCTCCCTGCTACCCATGAGTGAGACCCAGAAGAAGCTCCTGGCTTCCACCTGGCCTGGTCTTAGCCATGGCAACCATCTGGGGAAGAGGAGTAGCCAGGCCTTGAGCCATCCCTCTGATAAGGTGTGTTAGTGTGGCAGCAGCAGATTAAGTCCTGATCTACAATAACCATAAAGTTTTTGAAGAACCCTCATACATCTTTGTGTTAACTCAATCAAAATATACACTTAAATCAGAATAAGGGCACATTTTATTATATGGAAGTAATACATCAACAAAATTGATTTACAAAGTGAAAACCAATAAATCCCAAAGCAAATATTAGGGTTAAGCCCCTCATGGCTTATGTTAAAAATCTGTGAGATATGAACAGACTCCTCACAAAATATGGAAAACAAAAGTATAGAAAAATTAAAAGTATATGTTAGGTTAAAAATATTGTTTAAGAATACCAATGATAGAAGTTACTAAAACCTTGTTGTCCATTTCTGAATCTGTAAAGTGGAAAGAAAGTAACAACTTACAAATTTTGTTAAGAATTAAATGACACAGCACTTGGGATTCAATAGATGTCCAATACTAGTTTTCATGTTTTGCAGTTGTGATTGAAGCAACAGGGCTTTTATTTGGATGGTTTTATTTCTCTTTCCAGATGGTCAACAGAAAGTCCAAAACTGCGGAGTTCTTTTCAAGATTTTTCCCAGATACCTAGCTATACAGAATGAGACAGTCTTATTTCCCCAGTGCCTAATTGTGAAAAGAAAAGTGGTAAAACACTAGCAAAAGCAGGAAGCAGGAGACTCAGTTCTTAGAAATGAAAATGCGCAGAAAACTGTTCAGGGAAGAGGAAGGGACCTCAAGAACGTCTGGGACTGGATGAGAACTTTCAATCCTGTATTGAAGGATTTTGAGGTTTCCGAAGTCTAAGCCACCACGAAGGAAAACTGACCTCTTGGTTTCTCAGATCAGCAGGAAGATAGTTCAGAATAGAGTTTTGCACCCGCGACACTATCAGTTCACTCCTGCTGGGGAAGCTGCTGGTCCTAAACCTCTTAGGTAGTGCTATCTCCACAAACTTCCAGCTTTGGGAGTGATGCTCATGAGATGTAGCATCCTGCCAGGTATGAAAGAATGTGCCAACTCTGTTCTCTGCTGACTTCTTCACCAGCTAGTGTCTCTTTCCAAATAGCTGCTGGAACCTCCTGCAGTTCTGCTCTGGGTGATACGGAATGCCAGGGTGTATTTCCAAAGAGATCAAGGAGGAACCAGTACCAGCCTCTTAGCCAAGGGAACACAACTGAACTGCCAAACATTCACTATCATAACCTGTCTATCTTCAAAGACACCTCTTCTCACACTTATGCAAGGAAAAGTGAACAGCAGAGACTAAAGTCATACTCCAAGGGACAAATGCTAAGAATCTGCCACTGCATCATAAAACCTTTGCAGTGACTTCCAGAGGAGTCATCTGGAATTCCTCCAGATGAGGTACACACTGAAGACGAGATAGCTTGGATTAGAGCTAGACTCTACCTTCCAGCAGTTTTGTAACTGCAGTTTTCTCATCTCTCAAATGGAGGTGATCCTATCATGTTTGGAGACTGAAGTGAAATAGCACCTGCCAAGTGCATGGCATTGTCCCTGGCTTATAATGAAACCTCATTAACGCATCTCCTCCCTTGCTTACTGTCATCCTCACAGGTCCATTGGGAGGGCACAATGTATCTTACCCAATCCTACTGAATGTTCCTTATTGTCCCCTAGTTCATGCCACATTACATCTGGAAGAGATTTACTGCATCCTACAGACAGCTCAGATCACATTCACCTTGCAAACTTGTGGTACACACACTGTGACCTTTGCAGATACCTGGAGTTAAAGGTGATTTCTGCCTACCAAATGCCAAAATCATGCCAGAATATAGTATCTTCAAACAGTAATGTATTACTGATGCTCTCAGCTCTGATGGCTCTGAGGGCCTAGCTGGCTGATTCTCATGCAATGGTGGGCAGTCAGGCACCCAAAGATCTACCTGGGCTGTGCACCAAAGACGGGTTCTGCCCTTACTTTTCTAGAATCTCAATGCTCATCCAGGGGGCATATTTCTCTAGGGGAATAATATTCTTTTACATTTGTTTTATTTATTTGAAAAGAGGAGTGACAGAAATTGAGACAGAGAGAGAGAAAAGATTTTTCATCTGCTGGTTTAATCCCTGAATGGCCATAATGGCCAGAGCTGGGCCAGGCCAAAGGTAGAAGCCTGGAGCTCCATTTGGATGCCCTCAAATGGTTGGCAGGTGCTCAAGGTCTTGGGCCATCTTAAATTGTTTTCCTGGGTGCATTAGCAGGGAGCTGGATTAGAAGTGGAGCAGTTGGGACTCAAACCAGTACTCTGCTATGGGATGCTGGCATTGCAAGAGACAGCTTAACTTGCTGTAAAGTAATGCTGACCACTAGTCTGGATTCTGATAAGGGAGATGAAAGTCCGATAAGAAAGAAAGCAGCAATTGCCAGTGATATTGGAAATGATCAAATCCCTCCTGCCATAGTCTCATCATAGCAAGGCAGCTCCAATCCAGCCCAGATTCAAGCAGGAGGGAGACCAGACTCTGTTGGCACACATGAAGGTACTTCAAAGGGTTTCTGGAAAACCAAATGAAAAGATAAGTTTATTTTTGGTACAAAATAATTGAAATCCACGTATAGATTTTTTATAATACACATTTTTATCAACTTTTTATAACTCTTTGTATGCTTGGCTTTTGAAAACTTTTACACCAAGTTTACATTTTAATTCCTTTTCCATGAACTCTTTGAAGTCCCCTCTTGTGTACACAAAAGGAAGACTGAAGACGGAAATCTATTGAGTTCCTTGTTTTCTTTGCTTCTGGGTTTCTGAGTTCTAAATTCTAAAAGTTCATGCATTAGTTCACATTTTCTGGTTGGTTAAAAGGGCTTCTGTCACCTGGGGGCACATTTAACCCATGAGTGGCATCTTTCTTGTAAACCTGTCATTTTGCAACTCATTCTTCTGGCTGCTCAGTAAAGGCCAGGGCTTTGATCATTCAGTTTTGTCTCCCATCTCCTCATTCTGCCCTCTGTCCTTCTATTTCCACCATCATAGCTCCCCAGGTCTCAAGGGGTTTTCCTGCCAGCAGACCCCTGAGACCACTCCAGGGGTGAGGCAACAGTGTTCCCACAAGAACCAATGGGAACAATCTGACCGAGCATGTCTGTTTATTGTAAAGCAAGCACAACTTATATAGACTAGAAAAGAGGAAGATAGAGAGCAGTCTCCAACAGTCCTCCCACCCAACAATGACTCCACAACTGGCTAGAAGTCTTGTCTGTCTTTCTGGACCTTCCAACCAAGTCACAGGTCACATTCCGCACTCAGGCTGGAAGCTATGCCTCGAGTCACATTCACTGTGTGACGTGTGGATTGCATTTGACTTCTTAGAGGTGCTTATCAAGGAAGTTCCAGCACAGCTCATCCAAGAACAGAGAAGAGACTGGGGTGCAGCCTACCACTTTTGCTGCAAGCCCAGAGAACAGGCCAGGTTGGAAACATGGGGTTTCACAGGGGACATGGTGTGCCACGTACCTGTGACCGTCCACATACGCTAAACAGGCAGAGATCCAGAGGCGATCTCCCATATTCAGGGATTCCACTTACTCAAGCATCTATCCAACCTGAATCATTCACATGCCTCAATAGATCCTTGTACTTCTTTAGGTCACTTACCTGAATGTGTGACCTTGTGAAATTGTCTATCTTCCTTATAAACAAGATAAATTGTTTACCTTCCTGGCCTTTTACAGTCCAGCATACAGATCTCTACCTAAGATACACCAGATGCTCATGATCTTCTTTTAATGAATGAATTGTGTCTCTTCTCCAGAATCATTTCATGCTGTAGGAAGGTCAATTCCACTTTAAAAAGAAAGAAATTTTGTGGCTGGTGGAGTGGCATAACAGACTAATCCCTCGCCTGCCAGTGCTGGTATCCAATATGGGTACAGGTTAGTGTCCTGGCTGTTCCACTTCCTGTCCATCTCCTTGCCTGTAGACTGGGAAAGCAGTGAAGGATGGTGCAAATATTTGGGTCCCTGCCCCAACCTGGGAGATCCAGAAAAAGCTACTGGTTACCAGTTTTGGATCATCTTGGTCTAGTTGTTATAGCCATTTAGGGAGTGAATTAACAGGTGGAGGATCTCTTTCTTTCTCTCTGGCTCTCCACCTCTGTCTTTCCCAATAAAATAAGTAAGTGTTTTTTAAATATAAAGACTCTGGCATACAAACCAAGAGGCAGGAGAGGTGACCTCGGGCATTCCAGGCTCTGTTGATGAAGTGTTCCCAGCTTCACCTCCCATCCACCATTCTGGATCCCCGTGCCACTTTCCTGCAGCTCTGATTCCTCCCTAGTTGCCTCAAGCCTGGTTGCGTAATCTTTTTCAGATTCACTTTGCAGCTGGAGTGTCCATTCGGCCTTAAAACTCCCAAACTCCCTGATGCTCTTGAATACCATTTTGAAAAACCTGTCCTGCCTCATTCACACCCACACAAAACCCTGAAATCTCTCACTGAATTCCAATGCCCTGATTTTTGGCATACCTGAAATTGCCTGGCTTGGCTTTGCTGCTCCCTAAACAAGAATAACAGATGAGCAGCTGAACTCCAGGAATCTTTTGACCCACACTTTCCCTTCATAGAAGAATTTAACGGTGGAGAGAACATGTATGTGCCCAACTGCAGCTTCAACTGACATCAGCCGTGCCCAGCCTTGCTCCCTGCGTGGGCCTCCTTCTCCCCTTCACTGGATGGCTCTGCAGCAAGGCCCACAGAGCATGTGGTTTTACCCACATCTGTTAGCATCCACCTCCAAAATATAAGCACTTTAAAAAAATTTTTATTTATATTTAAAAAGCAGATTTTATAGACAGAGAAGGAGAGACGGAAAGGTCTTCCATCTGCAAGGTCACACCTCAATGTCTGCAATGGCCAGAGCTGAGCTGATCCAAAGCCAAGAGTCAGGAGCTTCTTCTGGGTCTCCCATGCAGGTCTCAAGCACTTGAGCCATCCTCTGCTGCTTTCCTAGGTCATTAGCAGATAGCTGGACTGGAAGTAGAGCAGACAGGACACCAGGACACAAACCCCTGCCCAGAGGTGATGCTGGCAGTACAGGAAGAGGCTGCCATTTCAGTCCCCCAAAGATAAGGACTTTAAAAATATCTAAAATAATGGAGGTTACATGTTAATTCAAAATTTAAATTGAAGCAAGAAACTCATAAGTTTATTTTGCAACCACATTATCATAAAGATGAACCTATGAATATAACTAAGATGTTCTTTGTCTAAGAGAATCATATGAAACACAAGATCACACCTACATATACTCTGAGCACTCTTTAGCCGTCAGGGTTGATTTGTTTTCAGTCTAAAACATACTTCTGCAGGACAGCCGCATAGTGCTGGCATCACACTGCCCTCCCCTCGCCCCCAACACTCCTCAGGTGAACACACCAGAAACAAACAAAAAAACCCCTGAGGGAGGCAAGGTGCACGCATTTGTGAGGGCAACTTTGTCCCATGCGAGAGCCAGCACTGACACACAGATGGCTTTATGGTTCATAATGTTCTCCAAAGACCGCTTAGAATCCCATGGTTTCACAAGTTGAGTTTTGTACACGATCGGCAAGCGGACACATCCTGTGGAACCGTGTGGCACCTCTGTGAGAGATCGCTGGAAAGAACCTGGTATATCCACTTTCTTGGGTCTTTTTCTCCCTTGGGGCTCCCTCCTATCACTGTGGCAGGAGATCCACCTCTCTCTCTCTTCCTCTTTCTCTGTCTCTCTCTTAAATAAATCTCACTTTGCACATTGAAAACAAAGGAAGAGGAAGAAAAGAAACTGGTGAACTTGGGCTTGGTTTGGGGGGGGGTCAATGGCTGGGCTGAAGAAGGAGGGCTACCTGCAGACTGAAAGGTGTCAAACAGTGGAGGCAATTCCGTGACTGTAACACAAGAGAACGGCAGACTGGAGAGAGATTACAGCTGCCATTGGCAAAAAAATTTAAAGTCACTTATTCTGCAAGAGAGAGGAATGACTGGTATTTTGCATTGCGCAGTAACTTTGTTTTTGCCTCACTTTATCATGATCTGAATGTGACCTCTTTTGACACAGATATTCTGTGAGGTTCTTTGTTTCCCCAACAAGAAAATAAAATGATCTGGGTGCACCCTCATGGTTAGAGGGCCTTGATTCACAGGGAGGTGATGGGATCGTACAGGTGGCAGTGGAAGACGACCTGTGTTACGCCCAGGATAGGAATTATAGCTGAGAGACTTCCATCAGTAAGTCTATGACATGTGTATGGGGACCAACACCAAAGTGGTTTGGAGGGGAGAACAACAGTGAGAGAAGTGGGTCTGACGGCAGAATGTGTGGGGGCAATGTAGGCTCACTGTTGGTTCACCCTAGAACTGAGAATGGAGTCAGGCCTTGCTGGGAGCTAAGGATGCACCCCAGCTGAATTGGGATTCCCACTGGTGAGAATGAGAGTAGGATTGAGGGCAGCAGGCATGGTTGTGCATGGCTATAGAACGCACTGACACGGGTGTGCACTGGGACTATAGAGCAACAGATTGGGCTTGACTCCAGCCCAGTCGTAATCGTGGGAGCCAGGTTGGGTGTAAAACAGGCCAGACTAGATATTGACTCTTGTTGAACTAAGTGAAAGTTGTGTCTGGGCATGGACCATGTAGTGCTGGGCTGCAACAGCCAACAGCAAGAACCAGAATGGGTGTGGCTGGTTGAGCAAGGCCACTGTTCTTGTCAGGACAGGAGGCAGACAAAGTCAACCTGGGCCAATGACCCACTGGTGTGTGCAAGAACTGCCACTGGGAGGAGACTTGATGGAGGAGCTTGGGAAACTCCTTTACTAGGAGGCGGTCCCTGCAGGTGAGCGCAAGCAGCAAGGCAAGGAGCAGACCAGACCATGCCAGGTTACAGTACTTGCCAGCATACAAGTGGATCAGGTCTGGAGACAGACCAGTTGGGGTCAGCACATTACACCCACTGGCAGATCTGATAACCAAGGCAGGGGGCAGGAGGAGCCAGAATGGGTCACAACACCAGTCAGTTCACATTAGGACCTGGACAGCGATCAGACAGGGCTGGGATAGGCTGCAGCACCCACCAACAGGAGCTGGAATGGCGGTAGAATAGACTAGGCCAGGCTGAGCAATTAGACTACAGACACTGAGATGAGGTGAGTCATGCCAACCTGGGCTCAATGGGGGCTGGGTACATGAGTTCCAGGGACAGGGCATCTGACAGGACTCGAGCACCTTGGCTCAGGTCCTGGGGCCCACCTGTGTGGTAGGGGAGAGGTTCCTGAACCCCTGGAATGGGGGGAACCAATGGGGTGTGGATTGCTTGGCCAGATCCTAGGCCCACCTTCTAGGTTGATGCTGGTTCCATGAACCCTGGAGGTGGGAAATCTGGCGTGGCTTGGGTCCCCCGGCGTGGGGTCCCAAGGCCCGCCTACTAGGTGGATCCAGAGATGTTTGCGACACCTAATCCAAGTACTTGTCTTCACCTGCAAGAACATGCCCTACTTAATGAAAAAGGTGGAGCAGTGGACACAGGAACAGCAAGAAGAACTAGCAAATTTGGAAGCAATGAATTCACCCAATTTTCCCTAAACCTCAATCTTTCCCACTCTGATCAACCATGTAGACATTATTAAAAAAAAAAAAAACACCAAAATTTACTTTAAAAAATGTGTGGATCCTCAAAGAGAAATGAGACTCGAACACCTGCTGCAGTTTGAATGAACCTTGGAAACAGTCTGCCAAGTGAAATCAACCTGACCCAAAGGACCGGTATTGTATGAATCTGCTCACATGAGATACTTAGGGTAGTCAAAATCACACAGATGGAAATTAAAATAGTGCTTCCCGGGGCTGGTGGCAGGAGAAGCATGAGCAATGCCTGACTCATGGGTATGGCATTTCAGCTGGGGAAGACGAATGATTTCTGGAGATGGATGATTGAGATGGTAATAGAGGGCCCGGCGCGGTGGCGCAAGTGGTTAAAGGTCCTCGCCTTGCACGCCCGGGATCCCATATGGGCGCCGGTTCTAATCCCGGCAGCCCCGCTTCCCTTCCAGCTCCCTGCCTGTGGCCTGGGAAAGCAGTCGAGGACGGCCCAAAGCTCTGGGAACCTGCACCCGCGTGGGAGACCCGGAAGAGGCTCCTGGCTTTGGATCGGCATAGTATCGACCCGTTGCGCTCACTTGGGGAGTGAATCATCGGATGGAAGATCTTCCTCTCTGTCTCTCCTCTCTGTATATCCGCCTTTTCAATAACAAAATAATAAAAAAAAAAAAAATAGAGATGGTAATAGAACAAGGCAAATGTATCTGATGTGTACACTTCAAATAGCTTAAATGGCAGGGTACATGTTGTATATTATTATTTTAATTAATTAATTATTTTAAGTGATTTAGTTCTCTGTTTGAAGGATGTCTCATTCACGGGTCTATTTCTTAAGTGTCCACAACAGCTCAGCTAGGTCAGGACTAAACCAAGAGCTAAGAATTTAGTTTGGATCTCCCATGTGAGTGGCAGGGACCCAGGTACTGAAGCCATCGTCTGCTTAAAAGGCAGTCAGAATTGGGAATGGAATGGGTCTCAAGCTAAGCATGCCTACGCGGGATGCAGGTTCTCACATGGCATCTTCAACACTACACCAAAGGTTTGCCTTTCAGTACAGTTTTTTTTTCTTCTAAGACTGAGTCCATAATATATAAATATGATATAAGTTAAGTGACTGAAAATTAAAGTTGTGTTCTTTTCAACCCCCTTTGCTAGGTTGCATTCTGTCTACCCAGAGACTTGATTAATTCGTGTCTCCCTTTGTGGCACAAAGACGTGTTCTGACAATGTACAGATGACCGAGATTCGATTCTGAGACTGCAACATGCATATAACATGATAAGGAGGTATCTCCTACCAGACCAGCCATTACCTACAGAGAAGAAGAAAAACAAATAGCTGTTTCTGATGTTGCCTTCATCTGTGGTGCTCCCATAGTCCCAGCTGCTGTAGCATAAAACCTCGGAGACGTTCTTGGTTTCTTCATTTCCTGAGTTTTTCTCCCCCAGACTTTATTGTATCACCTAACAATATTCCAAGCCTGCCACCACCAATCACAATAGACTCTGTTGGGCAACTACAGTGGCCTCCCACCTGATCTGTTAGTTTCTATCTCTGCCCTGCTCTAATCCACTCTCCACAGGGAAGCAAATGATCTCAACTGAGGGAAAAATCAGAGGGTGGAATAATTGGTGCAGCAGGGAACTAGTCATTTGCGGTGCCTATATTCCAGCTCAGAGCTGCTTGGTTTAAATCCTCACCTCCCTTCTAATCTTACTAAGTACACCTTCGCAGGGAGTGGTGATGCCTCAGTGGTTGGATCCCTAGCACCCAAGTGGGAGACCCAGAATGGGTTTGGGGTTCCCAGCTTCTGTTTAGCCCAACCACAGCTGTTGCTGGCATTTGGGGAGTGAATCAGTGGATGGAGGATCTCTCTTGCATGCATGTATGTGCTCTCTCTCTTTTCATTTCAAATAAAATGAAAATAAAGTTTCTAGAAAGTAAAAAAAAAAAAATGAATTATATATCTTTTCTGTTCAGAACCTTTCAATGAGCTCCTACTGAACTTGGACTAAAGCCCAGGTTCTGACCATGGCCTGCAGGATCCGCTACAATAAAAGTGTCCCCTTTATTTTAACTCATCACCCCGTTCACCCCCGGCTGGATGAGACTCCGCTTCTCACCCTCAGGTCCTGGCAAGGCCAGCCCTCCCCTCACCCCTTCCAACCCACCTCATTAGTCTCCATATTCCAATCCTGTTGTGTTCTTTTTCAGACTTTATCTCAGTTTTTATTAATTTTCTTTGTGGTGGCTTATTCTCTTCCATTCAACCCCCTTCCCCCATGAGAGCAAGGAACAATTCTATTTTTACTTGCCACTGTATACCTTCTATTTTTAGTACTTCGGGAATAAAACCTGTACTCAATAAATATTTATCAGAGCAGCAAATGAGAGAATGTAAGACATATGTCACAAAGTTCATGGAAATACATATTGCCAGGTTTATAATACTCATGAGTTGCCTTCTACAGTCCCAACTGTGGGTGCTCAGTGATTCTCATTCGTCCCCTTAACCTCACCAACCTGTCAGCCAGCCTTTATCTCTAAGTGATAAAATAAGCTTATCTTTTCATTTCATTTTTCAAAGACTTAAGAATGCTCCTGTGTCCTTAGAGAAAGTCATATGCAAAGTAATAAATGTCAGAAAAAAAAGGGTGGTAGAAGACTGTGTGACGTTTAAATTCTAAGTGAAGATTTAATGAAGCATGTATGCGGGTGGCATATGTATGTGGAAGCAGGGAGAGACTTATCAGAGAAAAACTACAAGTAAACGTCTTTCAAAACTGTATGCAAAATATGTGTGATACATGTAACCTAATATGTGCTTTCTTTCACAAAAGTATATTTTAGGTGTGGATCCATTTGTTCCGTTGTAACCTGAATAACTCAAGCGTTTTTTTCTAGACATGCGTTCTTATTGAAGTCCAAGAGAACATAGTTGTTTGAAATAGTTTTCAAGTTTTTGATGATTGTAAAATTCTGAGTCAGGAAAAGATTAAGGAACATGGTATAGTGTGACCCTTGAGAGAAATAGTCATGGAATTCAAGTGGCTAGAGTTCAAGATCTGCGTTCCTGCGGCCTTGGGCACTATCTCATCGGGGCCTCTGCTATCTCTTCTGTGATGCAGTATCTCCAGTTTGTCCTCATGACTCTCCAGCACTATCAATCTCTGATTCCAGAACATAAAATACTCTGCTGCATTATCCTCTCCTTCACCATGGTCATCATTGGCTCCCTCGACCAGCAGCTCCCTTGGCCAACTGTTGTGTCTCTGTCTACAAGCCATTTGGGGCTTCGGTGTCATTTCTGACTTGTTCTGCTTTACTTAAGCCACTGAGTCTGAAGGGGTTTTAATCCACAGAAGCCACTAGCTGGTACAGAAAAACAGACAACGCCCCCTCATCCCATTGTTAGACAATATCCTCTCGACAAAAGCACCACTGAAGCACACAGGGATAATGAGGTCTCCTTTCTCTGTATCTCTCCCACATCCTGAGGGAGTGGTGGAGAAGCAGCAGGTCGTGTGAGCAGCAGATTTGTCCATGGGCTGGCCCGTAGAGCAGGTAGCAGGGCCTCGGTCATCCTGGTTCTCCCTGCAGGCCAGCAGCTGCAGCACTAGCCTGTACAGCAGATCACGATCCTTTGACTTAGCTTTTGCTCTTTCCTGGATGTACACATTCTAGCAACAGTCTTGACTTCCCCTGCCTCTGTCTCTCTATCTGTAAAAACTTGGCTGTCCTCCTATCTGGCACACCCACTTTGCAGGGCACTCTATAACATGATCATACAAACACACATCGAAAACTGAAAGGTAGTTATGTGCAAAGGACAGGATGTCATGATGCAGGATCTCAATGTGTCACGCTAATGTTTTACTTAATCAAAAATCCCCCCAATAAAATTTTCCAGTTAAAAAGCATCTAAGCTCATTCTAATTGATGCCAACACCTGGATTTTTGTAAACCAAGCAGATAAAATCTATGTTGTAGTTGATTGACAATTGGCTAACCCCAAAAAGCTAATTATTCCATTGCTTAAGTGAAGTGTCTTAGCTCCAGAAAGGTTAAACATTGTCTCAAGGTGAACAGTTGTCAGGGAGCAGAGGCCGCACTTGGGTGCCAGGAGGAGTCCAGCGAGGATTCTCAAAGGGACAGAGCGCAGACACGCAAGGCCACCTTCCCTGAGAAGGCAGCTGCCCCTGCAATGGTACCCCGTGTGTTCACAAGAGCAAAGCAGAAAACGCAGAGCGCATGCTCTCTCAAGCAGGAAACCCCAAGAAAACTTCATGTCTTCCTGCTTTGCTTGTCCCACAGAGGGAGGATGAACCACAAGATAGACAGGGAGGTCATGAAGGCACCAGAGGCTGAATTCACAGTGAGCAAATACTAGAGACGGCTTACACCCAGGCAGGAGGCTTCGTGGGACATGCTAACCCAGATTATATCCACTTGAGCCTTCTCCACCAGTTTATACAAATCATGGGAGGAATTTGGATAAACTTTGCCATGTGACACATCTGTCCAATATGTATTTGCCCAGACTGTAAGAAAGTGTCCCATATAATGTGTGTTTCAAGTGCTAGCTTTCTCTAGCAGTGGAGAAGAATATTATGCCTAAGAAGGGAACCCTCTTCTTTCTTTTCTCCAGCCTTCTTGTAGGCTCCGCCTCTAACTCCATCCATGCCCATGACATGTGTATGCCCAAACAGTTCTCAACTCATTTGTAAACAAGAAATGAATGAATACACCAAAGCATCAATGTGGATTTTAAAAAATAAATTCAGAATTGTTTGATAATCACAAGTACATGGAAATGCCAGCAATGGAAGCCCAAGTGGTGAGACAGATGGCTAACAAAAGTTGGTCAAAACTAAGAGTTTAAGAAATGGAAAAAATGCGCTTATCCTGTCTGGACTTAACGTCCTATAAGTGGCAATCATCATCATCATCATCATTTCACTATCAGCTCATATTTTATGGTACTTTGATTAAGTGAAGGCAACATGTGACGTACAATGCAGGACTTTGCCTTTCATGGACACGGAGTCACCATCTTTAGGGAGCGGCCCAACTCTATTTCTGGAATAGAATTAAGGTTAAAGGATTTCAGTTGGAGATAAGTTTGAAAAACCAATACACTTTGAAGGTCCAGGAAGGACTGGGGGGCCATAAGCGTCAGAGTGTTGGCTGTCCACAGACAGCCAGCTTAATCACAGCTGCTCAGAAGTGAACACCCAGACACAGTGGAATGCTACAGAAGTCAAAGAGGAAAAAAGCCCAGAAACGCCCACCTGATTCAGTGATGTGTGACAGTGCTGCTGAGCATTCCAGGGAGAGTGGGCCAGGGGCTCCATGGCAACTGATGAGCGATGGGGCAGGAATTGGAGAGAGGGCTTAGCCTCAGCAGAAAACCAAGAAGTTGGTGGTAGTTGAGGGACAAATGTTTCCAAGCAAGTGTCCAAAAGGACACTTTTTGTAATTCTTGAAGTTGGTTGAAGGAAGTTTATTCTCTAGTTCTCCCTACTTGATGCATATTTTTTTCATTTCCTCAAATTTAGAGAAAGGTAAGTAAGGACAGATAATAGAAAGGAATGACAACCAAGAAAAAAATATGCATTGAAGAGAAACAAGTTGACATTAAAATAGAAGACTAAAAGCAAAGTAGATGAAAGTGGGCCTCCATTCCAGCAAGTGGGAGGAGAGAGTACAGTGTGTAAAGGAGTGAGGCAAGGAGGAAGTGTTGGGGAATGCGGGAAGGGCTGGAATAACAGCTCTGGAATGCAGAGGGGTGAGTAAGAGGGAAGGGACCTGCTGAGGAGTACGGCCCTCCCAAGTGGACGTCAGCACAGCTCACTTCTTGAGAACTACCATCTCAAGCGTGCGGAGACTGGTAAATTGGAGTGGCGCAGAATCTCATCCTGTCTCAGGGCTTCTGAAACTTCCATGCGGGTCATGAATGCATCAAGAACAAAGGTTTGTTAGAGTAGAGGGCATGTCTGAAACAGCCATAGGAGCAGTTCCAGCAGGAAGTCCACATCCAAGGCAGGGCTCCAATAGGTTCACAGTGAATATACTCACAGACACTTAAAACTCACAGGAGAGTCTCGGGACCACCAGAATCACCTTGGCAAAATAGAAAATCTTCTAAACCAGAATCTGCATTTTAACAAGACTTCAGATGACTCACATGCCCTGATCCACAGCTTTACTCAAAGATTTGCTACATACATACATAATCATGGCTGTGCTACTATCCATGAGCAATGAGTGGAGAGACCAGCATTGGGCTTGGCAGTTAAGGCATCCGTAAGATGCTCTCACACCTTCTCAGAGTGCCCTCGGCTGGAGTCCCAGCTCTGTTCCTGGAATTGGCTTTCTGTTTATGCAGAACCTGAAAAATAGCAGACGATGGCCTAGTTGGACCCCTGCCCTCTGTATGGGAGACCTAGAGTGTACTTCCAGCTCCTAGCTTCAGACTGGACTGTCTCGCTCTCTCACTCTCTCTCTCTAGCCCCTCTAGCCTCATAATTAAAAAGTAAACTATTAGGCAGCTGAAGTATATGCCTCATGTTAGCACGAATACTATGAAGTGTTAAAATAACCTTCTGGATCCTTCTACTACTCTCTAGGTTTAATCACAGTAGTTGTTACCAGCCGAAAAGTTTTTGAAATTGGAATTCAATCCTAAAAATGTACAAAAGGAAAGAAGTTTATCGCAGCTGACTTGTGTGACCTGGGGTGGATCGTTTGATTTCATGCAAGTGATGTCCATTGTTCAAACTTGGCTTTTGGACTCTCCACTAGGGTCAGTGGAAACATAGCTTGGGTCTGCCCATGAGTACATATTACCCTGAAGCACTGCATTAAATTCATTACATTTAAACTTGGGTTTTAAGGTTTTCACCACCTGAAATGTGGTCTTACTTGTCCTTTTTGCCGCCCTTCCTCAGTTCTTTTGTATCTTCACATTTTTGGAGCCCTCCATCTCCCAGTATTGCCCTTTTCTTACGCTAACACAAGAAGTCTCTGGAGTATGGACGAAGGTGGAAGTGCTCCTATGGAGCTCCATGGCTGCCTGATCCTGGGCAAGCTCCCTACCCCTGGGGCCTCCGATGCCCTTCCGTACAGAAAAGAGGGAGGTTACTGTGCCAACCTCAAATGGATCTTTTGAAAATGAAGCCAGTTGGGCCTGGCATGGTGGCCTAGTAGATAAAGTCCTTGCCTCACATGCGCCAGAATCCCATATGGGTACCAGCTCTAATCCCGGTGGCCCCACTTCCCTCACAGCTCCCTGCTTGTGGTCTAGGAAAACAGTCAAGGACTATTGTACCCTGTACCTGCATGGGACACCTGGAAGAGGCTCCTAGCTTCAGATTGACTTGGCTCTGGCCCTTGCGGCCACTTGGGGAGTGACTCTGCAAATGGGTGTTCTTCCTCTCTGTCTCTCCTCCTGTCTGTATATCTGACTGTCCAATAAAAATAAAATCTTAAAAAAAAAGAAAATTAAGCCAATTAATACTTAAAAGCATTAAAGCCATACCTTGCATGTAACAGATTTATAATAAATGCAACCTGTGTAATAGAAATGTATTAGGGTTTTATTCTTGATTGTTTAAAAAAATGCCCCGGGCCCGGCGCGGTGGCGCAGTGGTTAAGGTCCTCGCCTTGCATGCCCGGGATCCCATATGGGCGCCGGTTCTATCCCAGCAGCCCCGCTTCCCTTCCAGCTCCCTGCCTGTGGCCCAGGAGAGCAGTCGAGGATGGCCCAAAGCTTTGGGACCCTGCACCCGTGTGGGAGACCCGGAAGAGGCTCCTGGCTTCAGATCAGCATAGCATCAGCTGTTGCGCTCACATCGGACGGAAGATCTTCCTTTCTGTCTCTCCTCTGTATATCCGCCTTTCCAATAAAAAAAAAAAAAAATGCCCCTAAGTGTTGTCCCAGGGATGCTTCCCTGTCCTGCTTAATACCCACCGCCAACCACATTATGTGCATGCTTTCATGGCTTTTTCTTTCCTCAGAACAGGTCATAATTTGCTATTGGATGATTCTGACCCATGAGAGGCTAGGGAACATGGTGATAAAGAGCATAAATTTAGGACAGGATGCAATGGCTCAGTGGTTAAATTCTCACCTTGCAAGTGCCAGGATCCCATATAGGTGCCGTTTTGTGTCCCAGCTGCTCCACTTCCCATCCATTCCCTTACTTGTGGCCTGGGAAAGTAAAGGACGGCCCAAAGACTTGGAATGCTACACCTGTATTGGAGACCTGTACTAAGCTCCTGGCTCCTGGTTTCAGATCAGCTCAGCTCCAGCTGTTGAAACCATTTGGGGAGTGAACCAGTGGATGGATGATCTTTCTGTGCCTTTATAATAAAAATGCAAAATAAATCTTTTTTAAGCACAAATTTATTCTTTATAACCAGGGACAAGTTGTGATCAAATCCTATGTCTGGCTTCTAATTATGAGATCTTGGCAAGCTGCTTAACCTCTGTCTGCCTCAGTCTGCTTCAGCAAAAAGGCAGGTTGTTAGAGAACTTGCTTCCTACAAATGCCATGAGAGTTAAAGTACACAATGCCCATCCTGCCCTTCCTTTTCTTACGAGCTCGGTTCATTTGACATGTCTCCAGGAGCTAACATACAATGGCTCAGTAAGTACCATGCTTCTTCAAGAATTTGTATGAAAATGAAATCAAAATACAAGTTGATTTTTTTGCAGAAAGTTTTGAAATTTGGGCATGGTTTATACTAATAGGCATTGTCCATTAATTTTCTGAAGAAGCTTGATATGTTAAAAGAAAAAGTAAGTGTATGAAAGTAAAAGTCATCCCCACCCTGGCACGATAGCCTAGTGGCTAAATATTTACTTTGTAAGTACCAGGATGCTATATGGGCCCCAGTTCATGTCCCAGCTGCTGAACTTCCCTCCAGCTCCCTGCTTGTGATCTGAGAAAGCAGTAGAGGATGGTCCAAAGTCTTGGGATCCTACACCCTCACGGGAGACCCCAGAGAGGCTCCTGACGCCTGCTTCCAGATTGGCTCAGCTCCGGCTGGTGTGGCCACTTGGGGAGTGGACCAAAGGATGAAAGATATTTCTCTATATCTCCTTCTGTTTGTAAATCTGAATTTCCAATAAAAATTTTTGTTTACATAAAGAAGTAAAAAAATAAAAGTCACTCCCACAAAAGTTAACTGACATAATACTTCAAGCCAGTTGCTTTTGACACTAGTGTTTTCCAAATTTAATTTGCTGTGTTTTTAGTTTTGTTCTCATTTTCTAATGTGCTTCTGAATTGGTTAAAGCAAACAGGGAAAAAAATAATTTAGGAGAGCAATGGGGGATCACAAAGGCAGAAAGGCATGTAACTACATGAAGTCGAGGCACAGATATTAAAAAATATCACCGCAATCTTTAAGTTTCTTCGTATTTGAAATTCACTGTGTGGATTACAAGCTTGGTCTGTTTTAGAACCTGTGTGTATTTGCGTTAAGAATATGAGGAAGCTCAGTTAATGATTTCACTTCATGGAGAGCAGAAAGGGAATTCCAGCTGAAAGTGAACTTTTCACCCTCAGCCATGGTGATACAGAAGAACGCTGAAGCAGATCGATATTTGGGCATGTCCCTCAGAATAGATTTATCATCTAGGGCCCATGCCTCCCAGAGGTCACAGCTGTGCCCTTTTGTACCGGGACCTGTGCTGGAGACAGTCACACCACATCCACTTGAGTCATAAAGCAAGGCTAGACGTAAGCTTAATCACTCAGGCTTTGAAACCAACTGGAAACTCTGACTTGTGGGTGCGGAGTGTGCCTCCAGATGCTAAGGTCCAAATCCTAACCCAGGCTGCATCTGCTGCCTCTTTGGAAGCCATGCTGTCTGTGGCTGCGAAGGACCCTCTCTTTGAATCTGATTGAATTCCAGCATCGCTCTCTCTGTTCAACTGCACCCTGACCCCTGTAATAAAGATGATTACAAACTTCCTGACTCTTGCATCTCATTGAGAGGTGAGGTCCTTGTTCCCTCTCTTTGCGTCTCAGATGACATGATAAACCTAAGCAACAGCATATGAAAAAGTGGCCTTGCCCCAATTTCCAGCCCAAGCATTAGGAAATGGTAGCTGACACTTCTTTTTAAATCTCTGGGCCTGGTATGATAGCTTAGTGGCTAAATCCTTGCCTTGTAACTGCCAGGATCCTATATGGGCACCGCCTCATATGACAGCTGCTCCACTTCCCATCCAGCTCCCTACTTATGACCTGGGAAAGTAGTAGACGACAGCCTAAAGCCTTGGGACCCCACACCCAGAAGAAGCTCCTGGTTCCTGGTTTCTGATCGGTTCAGCTCACACCTGGGGACTGAACCAGTAGATGGAAGCTCTTTCTCTGTATCTCCTCTCTGTATATCTGCTTTTCCAATAAAATAAAACAAAATAAATCTTTCATTTAAGAAAAAACCCTCCGACTACTCAGAGGCAGACATTTGGCTAAGTGATTGGGATGTTGTTTGGAACAGCTACAACCCTTGTCAGAGGGCCTGAATTCTGCTTTGGATTCCAGCTTCCAGCTAATATGGAACCTGAGGGCACGTCATAGCTTGTTATTGGGTGTTTCTGATGGATGAGAGGCAAGGGAACATGGCTATGAAGAGCACAAATTTAAGACCTGGTTCAACTTCCTGGATCTGTGACACCCACATGGGAGACATTGCAGGCACCTGGGACTGAATCACTGAATGAGAGATTGCTCTCCTTCGCTGCTGGTGGGAGTGCAGGATAGTACAACCACTGTGGAAATCAGTATGGAGCATGCTTAGAGAACTGCAAATAAGCCTGCCATATGACCCAGCTATCCTGCTCCTAGGAATACACCCAAAAGAAATGAAAACTATATATGAGAACGGATCTGTTATCCTATATTTACAGCAGCACAATCTACAATAGCAAAGACATGGAAACAATCCAGATGCCCATCCAAAGAGGAGTGGTTAAAGAAACTGTGGTACATCCACTCCATGGAATATTACTCAGCCATTAAAAAGAATGAAATTATACCATTTGCAACTAGATCCCAACTAGAGATCATTATGCTCAGTGAAATAAACCAATCCCAAAAGGACAAATACCACATGTTCTCTCTAATAGAAGGAAACCATCACACAAATTGCAAGTTCAATAACCTATTCCACACTGGGGTTTTTTTGTTTGTTTTTTGCTGCATCCCATGTGTTTTGTTGTTTTTTATTTCATTTTCATTTCTTCCAAATACTTTCTGTGCTCTTGTCAAATTCATCATTGGCTCATGGATTGCATGGTGGCATCATTTTACTTGAGCCTTTTGTATCTTCTTTTTGTCACCCCTTCATTGGTTACTCAGTGACGTGTTTTTTCATGGTGCTCTTGTTGTTGTTCTAATTCATACTGGTTGTTGACCTTACTTCATGGCTTCTCATTTATCGGAGTGTATAGTAATGGAGTAATAGAGACTGCCATATCCAGAAGTGAAGATACAATGCAGTATACATCCCTACTTCCAAATCAGAGATGGAGTCCCAATGAAACTGTTGGAAATGTATAGACAATGGGCAATGGGGTGCTTGGTTGTCTGACATTGTCTGTACCCGCAATGTTGGGGCACACTTAAATAACATACGGATGGAATCATGACTTCTTATGAAGCACTATATTATTTTAGCAACATGGGGAAAATCAGTTGGTGGTTGGCTTTTGGGAGCTGGAGGGAAATCCCAGTCTCTCCAAAACTGTATCATAAAATTCAAAAATTAAAAAAAAAAAAAAGCCACTGGACCTGGTGTGCTGGCCTAAAAGCTCCTTAAGTCTTTGCCTTGTTCATGCCTGGATCCCATAAGGGCACCAGTTCCCAGCTGCCCCACTTCCCATCCAGCTCCCTGCTTGTGGCCTGGCAAAGCGGTTGAAGACAGCCCAAAGGACCAAGCCTTGGGACCCTGCACCTGTGTGAAGATCTGAAAGAGGCTCTGGGTTCCTAGCTTTGGGTCGGCTCAGCTCTGGCCATTGCAGTCACTTGGGGAATAAATCAACGGATAGAAGATCTTTCTCTCTGTCTCCTCCCCTCTGTTTATCTGACTTTGCAATAAAAATAAATAAACCTTAACAACAACAACAACAAAAAGCAGCCACTGCCCTCCCTCAGGTCAGAACTTTTCCAGCCCCCATCTGACTCCCAGCTTCCCACCCAAATGCACATCTAGCACCGCTCAACCTCCCCATGTCACACTTCACCCATCTTCACTCTTCCTCTTGTAATACTTCCATCACCTTGCATGGCCACACACATCCGCTCTGCCATCAGGGTCCATCACAAGCACTTGGGGAGTGAGTGAGCTGCAAGTTTTCCCCAGATTGTGTTGTGGTGTCCTGGTTCTACAGATCGTACTGCAATAGAACAGTCCAATGGGCATGAATACTCCACAAAATTGTTCTTCAACTCCTCTTAGATATTGCCAAGCACATTTAAAATTAAAACACCTTTAAAAAGTCTGCTATTCATAATGCCAACTTCTGTAAAAATCAAATCTCCCAAACATATCTTGATGATGAAATGCTTTCTTTTTTTAATCAAATAAAGCTTTCTGGAAGAAGTAGCTGCTGAACTGGATTCTGGAGGAATGTAAGGGGGAAGCTAGAAGCCAACATGGTGGTGTAGGAGGCTAATCCTCTACTTGTGGCACCAGCATCCCAATTGGGAATGGTTTGGGTCTCGGCTGCTCCACTCCCAATCCAACTCCATGCTAATGTGCCTAGAAAAGGAGCAGAGGAGGTCCCAAGTTCTTGGGCCTCTGCACCCACATGGGAGAACCGGAAGAAGCTCTTGGATCCCAGGTTTGCTCAGCTCAGCTCTGGCTGTTACAGCCTTGTGGGAAGTGTACCAGCTGATGGAAGATCTCTCTCTCTCTCTTCCTCTCTGTCTGACTTCCTTGTAAGATAAAGAAATATTAAACAAACAAACACAACCAGGGAAGCTGGTGAAGAGGACAGAGAAGAAAGGAGGGAGGTGCAGAGCTTGATCTGGGAGGAGGAGACATTAAGGAGAGTTGGGGAGCTGAATAGAAGGCCTGAGGGCCATGAACCTCCTAAGGGCCAAGCAGCAGCCAATGTGTGAGCTCACTGGTTCTCATTGGTGAACGATCACTAATTCTCATTTTGATTTTTCCAAAGTTTTAATTTGTTTTTCACATTTGATTGGGAAAGACAGAGACACAAAAACTGTCCCCCAGATGCTGGTTCAGCCTCCAGGTGGCTGTTAATGGCTAGCCAGTGCCTGGCAAAACTGGAAATCAAGAAGTCAAGCCAAGTCTTCCCCAAGAGGGGAAGAAACCCATGCCTTATATTCGTCACTGTTGCCTCCCCAGGTCTGCAGCAGCAGAAAACTAGAACAAAAAGTCAGCTAGCAGCTGAGCCCAGGCATCCAATGGAGAACACAGGCATCTTAGTGTCTAGGCCAAAGACCCACTCCAATCCTTTTTATGCTGTTGTTGTTGTTGTAGTTAAGTATTAGAGGTCTATAGTAAGCAAAGTTGGTGTTATCTAATATCTATACACACATAACAAATGGTTTATCATGGCTCTTACCACACACAGTGCCCACAGATATTTTCTAATATTTTTCCCTTCTTGGAAAATCACTTCCAACAATCTGTTCCAAACACCCACTCAAGCAAAGATGGGGGCTTGCACTCTATAACACCTTAATAGCAGTGTGTGGAAGCCCCTTTTTCTTTCTGATACTGGAGGCATAAAAGAGACGAATCTACTCTGAGACAAGCAGAACAAGCCGTTCTTTGTGTTTCTGCTAAAAACAGTTAGCTTATCTATCTTCCATGCCTGGGTTTCCTTATCACCAGTGGGGGTGGGAGGGTTATAAAGCCACTGAGGACACAAAGTAAGTCTTAGGTTTTTTTTTGTTGTTGTTTTTCCTGAGGACTGCACTTGGCACATTAGCAGACACATTGTAAGCGCATCCACCACACTTGTGGATTGTACTGCGTTGTGCTCGAGTGTGCGGGGTGAACCATTCTAGCAGGCTGAATACAGCAGCAAGTTTCACCCAAGGACTGTGCAAGGTCCTGTAGGCAACCCGAGTCATGGGGAAACCATCTCTGACCCCTGTGGCTGCTCGCTCAGGAAACCAGTGTCTGTGTCATCAGAGGGAACCCCAGGAATTCCTGTTGTTGCACAACCCCCTGCAGCCAAACCTCCCAGGATGTGAGGTCTGTGAGCATAACAATTGTGTTGGCATTCTTCTCTTTTTCCCCAAGGTTCCCTGCTGTCTGGTTAGTCTTGATGCCATCTATTCCACCTTCTGAAATCCTCTTCCTTCCAGACTGGCTGCAGGGTGGTGCTCACCTCCACGGACGCTGCCTCTCTTACTTTTTGTTTTAGGAGCTTCACTGTTTAAATCACTCACAGAAACAGACGGTGAGCAACAGCCCATTTAGCCAGGAGACAACGCAAGGATAATTCCCAGAATCTCACACGATTTTCTGCGATGCTTTTGGCAGTCTCTTTGTGACTACCCTACTTCCTGGGGGTGAATTTTAGCAATACCTGCCTTCTTCTCATCCCCCATTGCAGTTTAGATTCCACTTCGTGCTTAAAGGCACAATTAATAGTTGAGCAATTAATGAGTTAGTCACCATCCAAGTGGTCAGGGCGTTCCAGAAGGGTGAAGGTCTTCCAGGGTTTCTCCTTTCCTACACAGGAAATACGTTATCTTGGGCTCTCCAGCAGAACGACTCATGTACCACACCTTAACATACAGGAAGAAAGTTCAAGTGTAAATTCATAGCACCCCTTACTGTCTTTCACCCACTCACACGGTATAGTTTGACTACTCCCGTCACTAGTCTGAGCAGTGTGGGACATCATGGCTGAGTTGGCTAACGTCAATCAACTGCCACCTTTTCTAGAAGCAAAAGACATAGTGCACAGAGGAAGGACAAGACATTCCCAAGACGCCGAAGGGGAGTGGACTGACTCCAAGGTGCTACTGCCATTTGACTAATTCAACTTTTGCAACTCTAGAACATCTGTCAAGAGAAAGTGTTGTTATTACTTCAAGGTTTCTAGATAGGTTCTAGGGAAAGGCCATTGGCACCCACCCGCGAGTCTGGGAAGTATAGTAACCCTTATTTGCTAGTGGCTTTTTCCTTGTCCTTCTCCTTTTGCTTGTCTGTATATCTGATTTGTCTACCAAAAAAATTCATATATTCACTATGCAACCCTATTTTTGTCAATCAGAAGAGAATATCTCCCACTGGCTGCATGGATTTCATATCCAATGTTTTTCCGTTAATTACATGGCAAAGATGATTTGCTTTTTCTAAAGTGGAAAATCTACCTGGAGACGAGAAAGCTGGATTTCGGCAATACTGAATGAATTTAAAATCTCCGTTTTTCCTCTCATAGGCTGGGCTTTCCTTAAAAACCCACCTAGCCTCTCTGAGCAGGAGTGTCTGCGAGTGGCCTGATGAGTTCTTCACAGAAGGGGGAAGAACATTTGTGTGTGGCTGGTCGCGTGTGCTCAGTAAACACTGACTGCTCTTCTGAACTCTGAGGGTCTGCAGAGTGAATCCAGTGCTTAGCTCACAGATTCTGTAGAAGAAGCGGCAGTACCCATCCAGTCTGATTGCTTGGAGACCTTCCCACAGCTTCCCTAAGAGCCTGAGGCCATGTCCGAGGGCGGTCCCCTGCCGCCTTGGCAGGTGGTAGCCAGCTCCATTGTAGCTTATGATCAGGATGGCGCTTGCTTTTTGCTTAGCTAAAACTGGTCTCTCCACCAAATTCTTCCTATTGTTCTCAGCTCTGACCTCTAGACTGTCAAGGAAAAACTGGCCGGGCTGCTCACTCCACCCTTTCATCCTTCTGCTGTTACGTAATTTCAGTACCAGGCAGGGTCGTCGCGTGATGTGGATCTTAGTCAAGGTGTGGCAGAGACTTTCGTATGTGACACAAAGCAAGGTAGAACTGTATCATGCCCTTGGCAGTTGACACAATGTCTACAAGGAATGCATTTCACTGCCTGCCATGCTTGGTCCTTCCAGCTGGAACATCAATAGTTCTTTCCTCTCCTTCTCCCCCACCGCGTGAAAGCCCCTTGCTCCTCGGCCTCCGTAAACCTAGTGGTTTCCAGTCCTCCATGGAAGATTTAGCTATGCAAGCTGAGTGTAAAAACTGCTACTGTTAGCTGCATCTCATCTGGTGGGAGACAAGCCCACATTTACTTACTTGAGTCACGGGGGAGAAATACAATGATGTAAAATAATTGTTATAGGCCTGAGCAAAACGATGCCAAATTAGAGTGGATTATTTTCATGCTGAGGAAAATGAACCTCTTTCGGCAAATGCTGCATTCCAGGCTCAAGGAGGAAAAGACCCAAAACTCTCTGTAGGTGGTTAAGTTCCTGGGAGACAGAATCTTAACCACGAGGCAGCTCAGTTACATAAGTGATTTAGGAAGATCCCACGGGGAAAGAGTTCTTTATTGGGGCAGGGGCACTCTCGATTAGAGGGGCAGGGCTTTGAAGCGCTGTTTGTGTCAGCCCCATCTTCGATCGCAGCAATGTGCCTTGTCGGAGCTGGTAGATTATTAACAGGGGTTATTGGTCTCCATGACAAAACGATTGACTAATTGTGCTGAACATAATCTCATTTATGGGGGTGCAGGGGAAAAAAAAGGACGTCAGGCTGGGGAGAATGTATAAATGTTCATCACCACGCAGGCTTGGCCGTGCTTGAGCGGCTGAAGCGACTCCAAGGACACCGTTCATAGGGCTTTGGTTTGCAGTCCCCAAATACTGAGTGACCTGGGGACAGTTCATAGCGCACTAGGCCGAAACCCTTGAAGAAGCCCAGGGCAGGAGGCAGTGAACAGTCCGCGGCAGCTGAGCAGTCCCGAGCCTCCGCACCATGTGTACGGGCAGCTGTGCCAAGTGCCTGGGGGGCACCCTCATCCCCCTGGCTGTGATTGGCTTGCTGGCTAACATCCTGCTGTTTTTCCCTGGAGGGAAAGTGTCCGACAGCAACGACCACATTACTGATGAGGTCTGGTATTTCGGAGGAATAGCTGGAAGCGGGGTCTTGGTGAGTAGCAAAGCCTTTCAATGGGATCCCCCTGCCTTCTAGCCCTTTTCAATGCCGTTCTTGGTGAACAGGAAGATACAGTTCTTGCTGAACAAAAGGCTGAGCATGGCATGATGAAAACTCATGTAACTGCTGTCTCTTCTAGGACGGTCAACTGAAATCTACTGACTAATCCTCATGCTTGGGCTGACCGTCCTCATGGGACATTCAAGTCCTTTACGAACCAAATTAATGGCCATATAATTGCTTTCTTCCCACCAGTCGGGGCAGGAAAAGAATTTTAAAAAGTAATAAGAGTGATGTTTTCCAGAGCCTTGATTCACTTAACTGCGTGCGGGTGGAGCTTCCTTCTTCCACGCATACAAGATTTCTTTATCCCCTGATTTCTAACAGAATTGAGAAGCTTTCGTGGACAGGAGCTTTTCCTGGCAATTGAGGAAAAGCTGCTCCCTCGTGTCCTAATTCACCATCTAAATGAAAAGTTGGGGTGCCAGACTTTGCAAGCTTGCCCCGCTGGAACTGAAGGCAGTCATGTCTAATGGCTCACTCTCCTGTCTGGCCAGCCAGGCTCGGCTGAACTGTGTCATCCACGCCTGAGAGCTCTTGCTGCTCCCCCCCAGCCGGGTTGGGGTTCCCAGCACAGTCAGACCCAAGCTGAGATGTCTCTCTTGTTGGCAGATGATCTTCCCCGCGCTCGTGTTCTTGGGCCTGAAGAACAATGACTGCTGTGGCTGCTGTGGCAATCAGAGCTGTGGGAAGCGGTTCGCGGTGAGTTTGTGGGCACAGGCACCAGGGTGTGCCGTCTCCCTGGGAGGGATAAAGACCAGGTCAAGGGGATAAAGCCGGGCGTCTTTCTGTTGATGCAAAATAGCAATAATAGTGCATGTTGGAAACGCTGCAGCCCTCGGGCTTGTCGGAGATGACACCATTTTAGGTATGACAAGGAGACAGGGTCGTCAGAGCTGGGAATCCGGAGATGTGCAGTATGAAGGCTGCGGGCTTGGAGGGTGGAAATGGAGCTCTCCCTCTGCCAAAGCCGTTCTTGATGTTGCATTATTTCAACTCTAAGGAGGATTTGGAAGACGGTCAAAGATGGCAAACTTCCCTTCCCCCACCAGTTCCCACCTCTCCCATCTAAGCTCACTGCTTCTGCGGCCCAGCATGGCCCCACTTACCCCAGATTCTGCCTCAGGACTTCGGTCTCCCCTCTTGCTTTGTGTGGCCTGCCACCTGTTAGCTGGGGAGCTAGAGAGACTAGGTGAGTCTCAGCCTTCTAGGTGAAGGGGGAGAGAAGGCTGGCACAGCACACAGGGGCAGGATCCTTCCAGGAAGCAGCCAACCGGGCAAGCCACGGTGCTGCTCTGCCTCTCTGCTCAGCTGAAAAATAAGCAAGTGGAATTAGATCAGAATTTCCCACATTTGGGACTGGTGCTGGTCACCAATGCCTGGATGTGATATCTCTTTGAACAGTATAGAATGTTTCTAATTTTTTTAAATTATTTCTGTTCTGTCAAAAAAAAAAAAAGGCCTTATTGTGATGGTGCTAAGATTTTACTATGTTGTTCTGATTTCTTTTCTAATGGCCCTTTTTGAACAAAGGAAAATCAAGTCTTAGGCTCTGGAAATTCAAGTAGCATTAACTGGAATTCACTAGCACTGGGTGTATGTCCACTAAAATTTCCAGTTCTCATTTATAATAATGATAAAAATGAATAAAATAGAGTTAATTTACAGACAAATACTGAATTTAGTTCTATCGATGTGGGGAAAGATGAAAAAGAAGAACTGGAATGACTGGCCAGATGCAGAGGAAAGGCAGGCTTTTCTCTCCACGGTTCAGTTCCACCTGCGAGCCTTAGGAGCCTCAACCATGAACTTTATATACTCATGCTAACTTCTTAAAGGGAAAGATGTACCAATGCTTCCCAATTAGACTCATTTTAACCTTTCTTTCTCATCATTATCTGCTCACTTGTTCAATTAAATATTGACTGAAGGGCAAAGACTGATGCATTGTGCATATATAGAAGTATTCCAAAATGTTTGCGAAAAAATAGAATTAAAATAAAGTTTATTTTGGTGCAAAAACGATTTAATTAACTGAAGTCAATTTGAGTAGATTAAATACATTTAATTAACTGATACTTATTTTCCACGAACTTGTGAATACTGTCATAGTGCAATTTTCCATGTGATATCAAAGAGCATTTGAAGAGTATGTATTCACCCTTTTTAAAAGATTTATTTATTTTTATTGGAAGTCAGATTTGCAGAGAGGAAGAGAGACAGAGAGAAGCATCATCCATTCACTGGCTCACTCCCCAAGTGGCCACAATGACCAGAGCTGAGCCAATCCGAAGTGGGGAGCCAGAAGCTTCCTCTGGGTCTCCCATGCAGGTGCAGGGTCCCAGGACTTTGGGCCATCCTCGACTGGTTTCACAGGCTACAAACAAGGAGCTGGAAGAGAAGTGGAGCAGCCAGAATACAAAGTGGTGCCCCTATGGGATTCTGGTGCCCGTAAGGCAAGAATTTTAAGTGACTAGGCTACCGCTCCAGGCCCTGTTTTCACATTTTTAAACACCAAAACTTCCTAATTGAGCACTACTAATTGCTCTTCCAACACCTAACTGAAAGCTATCAGAAGATGTTAAGATATATAAAAGCAGCCATAGTTTATTGAGAAATAGGAGCTGTATATCATAGATGATATTTTCATAGGGTGAGTTCAAAAAAGAAAAGGGGAAAATACGTGGCGGATAGTCTGACAATTGAGTCAACACACTGAAGCGCTTGGTGTGCCCATATGGTTGTCAGTGCTCCCCAACCTCCACAGCAGGTTTGCCCTTGGTTTAAGTTGAGAACAACACCTGCAAATGACTGTTCAGCTGGATGGTCAGCGTCCATTAAAGGTCCCATTGTGCCAGACTGCAAGCCAAGGCGCCCAGTCTTGGCCATTCTGGCCTAGGCTCCACCATCTGCTGGGGAGCTGGCACAAGAATTTCCTGGTGTTTTTATTTGTGTGTTAATCAAATGCCAATATTTTTTTTTAAAAAATAGATATCTTTCTTTGCAAAAAGGTAAACAAGGAATTAGAGGCAGGCATTGTGGCATAGAGGGTCAAGTCACCACCTGAGATACCATGTGCCGTATTGCAATGCCTGGTTTGAGTCCCACTGTTTTTGATCCAGCTTCCTGCTAATGTGCCTAGGAGGCAGGATTGAAGTGCTTGAGCCCGTTCTACCTACATGCAGAGCCAGATGGAGCTCTTGGCTTCAGCCTGGCTCAGCCTTGGCCGTCACACTCTGCCTTTCAAATACATAAATAACTGTATTTAAAAATTAGCTTGACACTTTGGATCCATGTTGCAGCACAACAATGGCCTTTGCAGGACGTGGCCTACAAGACCACTTCACTGCATCGTTATCTCTGTCCACCCCTAAGACCACAGGTCCTGCTCCTGCTGCACAGCTGACTTTCCTTCATGTTTGGAGGCTCTGCAGCACTAAGCAACAACCTTTTTGTTTTTCAATTTGAGAGGCAGGGAGGTAGAGAATAGAACTTGCATTCCCCGATTTACTCCACCCAATGCCGGAAATGGCAACTGTTCAGTAAAGGGTGAAGCCAGGAGCCAGAAACTCAGCTCCGGTCTTCCATGGAGGTGTGGAGGGGGAAGGCAGGGACCCGTCACCTGCCGGCTGCCAGGGTCTGCGTGCACAGGAAGTTGGAATCAGGAGTGAAGCTGGGACTTAAGCCCAGCCATCTTCATCATCAATTTAACCCCAGGCCAAACAGAAGCTCCAACGCTCAGCTTTTACAATTAAGGATATTTCAAGCATTTGTCATGAAACAAGAAAAAAGCTGCCGATGTGTTTGGTGGAGCTATAATGCTGACAACGTAGTTTATTTCTCCACATGCGCCAGCCACATCCCCCAGTGCTTCCGAAAACCCTGTGCTTCCGTAGAAACCCAGCTCTGGACCAGCTGCTTCCTACTTCGTCAGCTCACTCTCTCCTCCATTGTCTTTCCGGAACATCCCTAGACCCTAGACTCTTGGCTTCCGTTTCTGTGGATCCTAAAACCAGCCGCTGGGAGGTAGAAAATGCAGAGTAGGCTGGCTGGGAGATAAAGCCATACCAGGAACTGGGGGGCACCTAGACCAGTCAGTTCGTCCCAGCTTAAGGATGAGGCTCAGGAAATGGAGACTATTTCTCCTTTGAGGGTGAACAAGAGGGAAGCACGGCTTCATGTGTCTGTAATGCCTTCCTGCAAGTTAGGCTCCTTGAGAACTGGCAAAGTGAGTCCCCGGGGAAATCCAGTGCGTGTAGGTGACTAGTACTTCCCAGGGAGCTTGGACCTGTGCTGGCTTGCAGGCTTCCACACCCACCTCCCCGCTCCATGCTCAGCGGCCTCCTGATAGCCTGTGCATGGCTGGAGAGCGTTTTCTGCCTTCCAACCCTCAAAATTTCCATCCCTGCAGGCCAATGGGATAGATTATTTTATGAACTCATTCATGTGACGTATGTGCTTTTGGACTTGACTCAAAGAATAGGATGGGCCAGGCAGATATTCTAGCATCAGAGAAATAAAGTACCTGCACCCCCACTCCCCACGGTCAGGCCAGATGGTGTGTCTGCCTGGCCAAGAGGACAGTGGTCCCCTCCTAAACAGACCGAGCCTTGTAAAAGCTGTACTTCCTCTTGTGCCTGGCTCACCAGCACCCCCTAGGGATGCTGCATGAGTGAGCCCTTCTGGGAACTTCCTCTTCAGAGGGGACAACTCCCTCATTGGACTTTCCAGTGCTTGGAGTATCAGCCAATCTGAAGGGACTTTACAAAGATAGTTCTTTGCGATATCTTCAAGGGAATTAATAATTACTGTCCATGCCTCAAAAGCTCCTGCTGAAAAAGGAATCAGGTCAGTGACTACCTCTCATAAGACTGTTGCAATCATTGGGGAAAAAGGTTGTGTCAATGAGAAGGGCGAGGAGAGAGGTCTCCCTGAGTACCCATGGAGTTCAGAACACAAATCCTGGATAAACACTGTTGGCTGTTACTGAATGAAATAAATGAACTCCTCGGAGGGATTTCAGGGGATTTCTGTACGGGATCAGACTGAATCATCACAATCATCCATTTGTAAACTGTTGAGCCCTGTCCCCACAAAGCTTTTCATAAAGGATCAGTGCTTTCACCATCCTGCCAATCACGCCTCACTCCTAATTTGCTGTCTGTTCTTGCTTCAGTTTTAACAGAAGCATCCCCAGCTAGATCCTCTGCAGACATATCCTGATAGGCAACTATGTGGGGCTTTTTCATACACAAGCTTGTTGAAACCCAGGAATAGTTTTTTCATGATACACGTTTTCCTTGAACTTTTGGAAGACCCCTGGTAAATGAAGAAACAGTGCCCCATGCCTGTGAAGTTGCCGACTGCCACCCCTTTCCCAAGCCTTGCTGGGGTCAAAAGTCAAGGACATTAGTGTTATAAGAAAATGTATGTGACCTGCATAAATCCGTGCAGAGCTCTCGGAGTATTTTGCAAAGGACAGCCATGTCTACCAGACATACTTCCCATGTCTACCAGACACACACCGCATTCCCAGATCATCCACTCCCCCTCGCTTCCCAGTCCTGCCCCCTCACTTTCCTTCAGCTAACATCAGCATGCGTGTAAGGAGGGACAAGTGACGTGGAGCTGCCAGCTGCTGCCGCCTTGCCTGTCTCAGAGCTCCACGGACAGGGACGTCTTCAGGCTGGCAGGCAGGGAAGGAGAAGGGGTCGGACGGCAGGGTCTCCCTGTATGCCACTCTGTGATGTGTTGGCAGTGTCGGCAGAACGCTGTGCAGCACAGTCTCAAGAAAACCAGTGTATTTATTATAGTTTAGCTCCCCAAAGCTGTGGAAAGTATGAGCGTGAAAGGATGTAATTGTTTTAAAAGAAAAAGGCTTTTTAAAAATAAGTAGTAATAATGATACACTTGGGGAAGGTTGGGGCAAGTCACTCGGAGAGCTGCCAACAAAAGTCTCCAGGGAGGGTGGGTGAATTCCCAGGCACAGCCGGGGCCGCCTCCACCCTGGCAGCGGGTACCTGGTCTCCTGGAGTGCTGCATCTGTATTTCCTCCTTACCAGGGACAGAGCTCTCCTGCCCTCCGAGCTCTGTGAGGCAGCAACTTAGAGAGCGCGGTTAGAAGAGGAAATGGACAGAGAGGTTGACTTCGTATCTTTAAGATTTATTTTTATTACAAAGTCAGATATATTTATAGAGAGAGGAGGAGAGACAGAGAGGAAGATCTTCCCTCCGATGATTCGCTCCTCAAGTGAGCGCAACGGCTGGTGCTGCACCGATCCAAAGCCAGGAGCCAAGAGCTTCTTCCGGGTCTCCCACTCGGGTGCAGGGTCCCAAGGCTTTGGGCCGTCCTCGACTGCTTTCCCAGGCCACAAGCAGGGAGCTGGATGGGAAGCAGGGCTATTGGGATTAGAACCAGCACCCACATGGGATCCCAGTGCATTGAAGGCAAGGACTTTAGCTGCTAGGCCATGGCACAGGGCTCAAGGTTGACTTCATGAGGAAGTTGAATATGTTGAGCTAAATCAAATATATTATCACAATTAACCTCTCCTGTCAATCATAGAACACAGGAAATACAAATCTATTACATTAAAATTAGTCTTTACTTGTTTTAGTGGTGGTTGCTAGAAGCGTTTAAATTGCATGTGTGGTTCCTGTTGCAGTTCCATTGGCTGTGCTGGTGTCAGGGTGACCCTTCGCTAAAGGGAGAAGTTATATCCTTGCTGGAATTCCACCATAACCTGAAGTTTCATGGCCTCGCACTAGCCTAAATTTAGTAGTGTTTGCTCTGTGTCCATGTTCCATATTTCTAAACATGGTCTACTGAACTGTCCCGGAAGTGTTGTCTAAAATCCATCGTTCAGCTGACACAGCAAGAAAAAGCCCGAGTCAAATTTCTCCTCTTGCTCCCAGCCAGCGAATGTGGAAATCCTGACCTGTTTTGGCTAAATGGAACTAGATCCACCCACCCCTCTCCTCTGCTTACCACAGTGACACTGAAAGGCTTGAGTCAGCTCTCCCAAGAGACCGAACTGCACTCCTGGAAACACAAGCTTTCTTTTTAATTACAGCAATTCAGATTCCATAGATTCGTTACCATCAGTACCTTAAAAAAATGTTCATTTTTTTTACTGGAAAGTCATATTTACAAAGAAAAGGAAAGACAGAGAGAAAGATCTTCCATCTGCTGGTTCACTCCCCGAATGGCTGTAATGGTCGGAGTTGCGCTGATTCAAAGTCAGGAGCCAGGAGAGCTTCTCCCAGGTGTCCCATGCAGGTGCAGGATCCCGAGGCTTTGGGCCGTCCTATACTGCCTTCCCAGGAAGCCAGAACCATCAGTATCTTAATGACTACTGACTTACCGCTAGAATTCAGGATAAGCAATCCAAGTAATCAAACAATATGTTTCTTCCCCTATCTGTAGTTTTGTGGCTTAATCATTTTTAAGATTGATTTCATTTATTTGAAAGAAAGTGACAGAGAGAAAGAGAGAAAACAAGGCAGAGAGGGATCTTCCAACTACTGGATCACTTTCCAAGTAGTCAGGAAGGACAACGTTGGACCAGGAAAAGGCCGAGAGTCAGGTGCTCCTTCCAGGTCTCACCCAGGTGGGTGAACTGGGATCGTCTGTTCCAAGCTCTTACGCCATCCTCGCTGCTTTCCCAGAAGCTTTATTGGATAACTGGATTGGAAGCAGAAGTGCAGTGGCTTGGGACTTAAACCAGCATTCCAATGTGGGTTGGTGGCATTTCAGAGCAGTGGCTTAACCCGTTGCAACACAACGCCAGCTCCTAAACGCTGCTTAATTTCTGTAACCAATGTCATTCATAAACACAAATAACAGTCTCTAGTGTTTGGTGGCGGTGGCAGGGGGTGGGTGGATATTGGGATGGATGGAAGGTGTAGGACCCTGGATTCTAAATCTAGTTCAGCATCTAGACATGCGATCAGAGAAAATCCCAGTAATGAGCAAGGACTTTGGAAGCAAGTAGCTATGTGCTGAGCCCAGTTCCACCACCTCACTGCTTAACCCAGAACAATCGCCTTGATCTCTAGTAACTTTGGTTTTCTGTCTGGAAAAAGAAAAAAAGACAATGCTACCCATTCCATGGGTTTGTTCAGAGGTTGAATATTACAATGGGCATAAAGCTGTCATCAGAGATGTTTCGAATCACCAGAAAGTGATGACTTCACTGAACGATGTATGAGATCTTCTCTCTATTGTTGAAGTTTAATTTTAAGAATTTTAAACCACCCTTTGGGTGGAAATCCTGGTTTTTGGAAATTTGGCTAGTTTCTTCAAAATTGTTCAGCTAAGTGCACATCCTTCAGAGCAGAGATGGCCTATTTCATCACAATAAAATGACCAAGAGTTTTATTTACTTCATAAATCTTGGTGGTCACCATGGATTTAAGATAACCAATATGTAAGAGTCAGGGAAACATTTTTTAAAAATGAGTAACATGAAATTAGTCACGGAAGGGACCCAACAAGCCAGCATACAGTGACTTAATAAGCTAAGGAGAAAAACCCTGGAGATGGTGATGGTGCAGAACCTTATGCCAGCTGTCTTTAAACAGCTTTGAATGACTTTGAGGAGCTGGCGCTGTGGTTTGGGGAAGATGGCTATTTTTAAAAAATAAAGAAAGAAACATATAAAATCTATGCCTTAGTGTGCTGCAGGCATTGTGCTGTTATAAAAGCTCATGCAATTCAGAATCAGGGGCAAGAGACAGGAAGTCTAGGACGTCAGATCTCCAGGAAGAGACAAAGCTTTCTATAATACACGAGGTTAGAGCTCTGTCTTGGAAAACTGCATGAAAAACACTTTTATATAATATGGACGCAAAGATCAGTTAAAGTGGAGTTCCATTTTTCCCATTAATTCCAGTAATCCAGACACCAAGCTCCACTCTCCCTGCTTGTAATGTGATTATATTATTACTGTTAATACTTGGAAAGGGAAAGAGAAATAAGCTGACACTTGACTTTAGCTACTGCATCTGCTGAGGCTGCACCGTTATCTGTACAACCTTTCTCCCACGTCCTGTAGGAGCAGCTCCCAGGATTAAGGAGACACCAGGAGTCCTATATAATGCTAGGTTGTTGGTGGTGGCGATCTTGTCAAAACCTGTTATGTCATTAGGTGTGAAGGCCACACAGACCTATTTTGACCCATCCGATGCCTTAGTCCGTATTCTTTTCCCTGTGGGACCAGCGTAATGGGTAGCTCAGCAGCTACCCAGACCTATCTTGGGTGGAACCTGTAGGATGCCACGTTGTATCAGCTCACTGATCCAGAAATGAGTTCACTCATTTGGGATGCCAGCACTGCAGGCAGAGACTTAGCATACTATACCACAATGCCAGCCCCTGTTGTGCTCATTTTATAGCTGAGAAAATTGAGGCTCTGAGGATGTGTTCAGTATGCAAATGCAGGGAGAAACAGCACAGCTGAGACGTGAACCTGCACCTGCTGTCTTTAACCCCTTGAGTCTGTCACCAGAGTAATACAGGTGATCATTTTCCACCTCCATTTCCAAAACTTTTGAGGTTTCCAAGCTACAGTCTAATTACCATATAGACCGAACAGCTGTTTCCTCGGAGGAGGGCATGATGGGAGCCTGAGGACGCTCCAGGATGGGTCATGCCTCCTGCTTTCTCTGATTTTGATTTGGCTTTGTGGTCAAACAAAGAAAGATGCAAGTTCCCTCCATTTTCCCCTAACTTCTCTCTGCCATTTAAAAACATCTAGGGGTCCTGCAGTGTAGCCTAGCGGCTGGGGTCCTCACCTTGCATGCACCAGGATCCTATATAGGTGCCAGTTTTAGTCCTGGCAGCCCCACTTCCCACCCAGCTCCCTGCTTGTGGCCTGGGAAAGCAGTCAAGAACGACCCAAAGCCTTGAGACCCTGCACCCATGTGGGAGAGCTGGAGGAGGCTCCTGGTTCCTGGCTTCTGATCCATGCAGCTCTGGCTATTGCAGCCACTTGGGGAGTGAATCACAAAACAGAGGATCTTCCTCTCTGTCTCTCCTCCTCTCTGTATATCTGACTTTCTAATAAAAATAAAATAAATCTTTTAAAAAATATCTAGAAGAAGTGAGTTGTTGGGATTGAGTAATCTAAAGACAACTTCAAAAGCTGAAAGGGATAGCAAGTGTTACCGTCCCCCCTTCAGATACTCTCAAGGCTGCTGCCGGAAGAGGATGAAATTATGTTTCTGGTTTCAAAGAATCTAATAAGGGCCAGTGAGGACACATTCTAGAAACTTTAGAATCTTCTTTCTGTCAGAATCCAGCTGCATGAGACTCCACAGTGACATGGCCTCAGCAAGGTGACTGGACCAGATCGCTTCTTTTTTTAAAAAAAACATTATTATTGGAAAGGCAGATTCACAAAAAGAAAGAGAGACAGAGAGAAAGATCGTGCATCACTCATTCACACCCCAAAAGGCCACAATGAGAGCCGATTTGAAGCCAGGAGCCAAGAGCTTATTCCAGGTGTCCCAAATGGATACAGGGACCCAAAGACTTGGGCCATCCTCTACTGTTTTCCCAGGCCACAAACAGAGATCTGGATGGGAAGTAGAGCAGCCAGGAAACCAACTGGTGCCCATGTGGGATGCCAGCACTTGCAGGTGGAGGATTAGCTTGTTGAGCCAGTGTACTAGCCCCTGGATCAGAACACTGTTAAGGTCAGTGCTAATCATAGAATTATTTGATCCTTTATTGGATTGGCTTTATTTGCTGGTCCTCTCAGATTTTATCCTTAACAGTTAGAAATCGTGGTCCAAATGTGTCAGCCCTAAGGCAACACCTCGGTCATCCATTGATACAGGAAAAGTCACAGAGATGAAGGAGAAAAATGGAATCAGAGTGAGCTGGGTATCTAGCACAGCAATGAAAATGCTGCTTAATACACCTGCATCCCAAACAGAGCGTATGGGCTCCGACTGTGGCTCTCCTTGCCACTTCAACACCCTGCCAACGTGCATCAGGGATGCAGCAGGTGATGGCTCAAGTGTTTGGGTCCTTGCCACCCACACGGGAGGCCTACACTTAATCTCTGACTCCTGCATAGTTAGCTTGGCACAGCCCCAGCTGCTGTGGGCAACTGGGGAGTAAGCCAACAAATGAAAGATACCTTCCCCTTGCTCTCAAACTTTCAAATAAAATGAATATAAATAAATGAAGAAGATGGGAACATGAAATAATTCAATGCATCCCAGAAGACCCCTTGGGCTCCACCCACCACCCACCCATCCAGTGACCTTCCTGTCATTACCATGTATCAACAGCAAACTGGTCAAGTTTGCAGTGTGTAATTGCTTTTTTTCTTTTTCAGATGTTCACCTCCACAATTTTCGCTGCGATTGGATTCGTGGGTGCTGGATATTCGTTCATCATTTCTGCTGTCGCCATCAACAAGGGTCCAAAATGTCAACTGGGGAGCAACACCTGGGGTTACCCCTTTGAAAATGGGTAAGGCTCCTCTGCCCCTGCAGTGCCCACATGTCACCACAAGGGGCAGTGCACGTAACTCATGCCTGGGGACCCTGCAAGGGATGTCTTCCTGCTCAGGATCTCAGACTTGGGGCTCCTCTGGGAGAGAGCAGGACATGTGGCGAGGAGGGAAGCTACAAGGCTGTCTTCTGTAATGGCTGTATTGACAGACGCTAGTAGAAATCACTGGCCCAGGATGCCTCGTTTGGCTTGAGTGAAGGAGGAGGTTTATTGTGTTAGTATGTACATTCAAATGTTTATTAGTACCAACACAAGCAGTCAATCACAGCATAATATTGGCTTTCACTACAAATCTTAACATTGGAATGTGGATGATTATATACTAACTGGAGTTTCCACCAAAAACCCAAATTGCCTGTAACTAAACAATCTTTTAAGGTGCAGATTCATACAGACCGACATTGAAAACATTCTTCTTAACAGTTAATAGAGTTCATTACAAAAACCTTTCAGAGTTGCATGGTACTCTGCAAGGTGTTGCTCATCTTTTTCCAACAAATTCCGACAAATGTAATCTTCCTAATGATCCCAGCAGGCAGTTTGTCTGCAAGTTCAGCTGGATAGATGCACGATCTCAAAATCTTTGCGTGTTCATTGTGCCCCTCGTTCTGCTCCCAGGCTGCAGCATAGCCCATTAGGCAGTGGGCACTGGTGGTCATTTCAGGTGAATGTCTTGTGTAGGGATGCTTGCGACCCCATTCAAAGCCCCTGTATTCAAGCCTTGGCTCTGCATCCAGTTCCGTCTTGCTGTTGATGCAGACCCTTGGAGGCAACAAATGATGGCTCAGTTAGCTGGGTCCCTGCCGTTCACATGAGAGACCTGCACTGGGTTCCTGACTCCAACATCAGCCTGGTTGTTAGATTAAACAACAACAACAACAACAGTGGGACTACCAAGACCAAAATGATGATAAAATCAGGATTTATTGGGGTCTGCTCCTAGGCGAGGTTCACCAGTCCACAGGGAGTGGGCTAGGAAAGTCACACCGGACTGAGGAACGCTTAGATTAAATAGTGGTGATGACAGAGCTTGAGTTAAAGGTATGTGTTGTCTTCTGATTGCTCCATTTGAATGAGTACGGGGTAGCTATTCTAAGTGGGAACTTTTGGCACCACCCGGTTCTGCCTGCCCGCAGGTTCTCTGGGTTAACCCTGGTCTGGCCCTAGATGCTACAGGCATCTGAGGAATGAACCAGCAGATGGAAGCATTCTCCTCTCCTCCCTCTCTCCTTCTAATTTTCAATTAAGTACAAATAATTTTTTTTAAAAAAAATTAAGCCAAATCCATCTCAGTGTCATCAAAGTGGAAACTTGAGTTTTCAGTTATACTAGCCACTATCCCAGCGCACACTAACCACACCTGGCATGCTGCAGCCTCATCTGGCAGCACACACAGGACCCTTGCATCTTCACAGATGTTCTGGGAGACGCTGCTGCACTGATGCTCGTCTCCAAGACGCCTGGGCCTTTTCTCGTTTGCCCCTCTCAGCCTCTCTGCCTTGAGCAGCGGCTCTAGCACATCTAGGGGATGAGGATGTGTGACCACTGGGCCTTCCTGAGCATGGAGAACGGGGGCACACTGAAGAAAAGTCGGTGGGACAACAGGATGCTATTAACCCTTGCTATCCACCGGAGATGGGTTCCAGCATGGTTACTGGCATGTGCAGATGCTCCAATCCCTGCTACGCAAAAATGCTCTAATGTTTACACCTAGCCTGTGCCCACCCTCCCACATAAAGTCCTCTCCCGATTATTCACAATACCTCAGAAAATGCAAACGTTATGCAAATGGACACCCAGCAATGGTGACAAAAGTGATGTCTAAATGCTCAGTGCAGATGCAACTTAAATATTTAAATATTCGGCTCACAGTTGGTTGAATTTGCAGCTACCACACATGTGGACATGGGGATCCCCCTGTGTGTTCATGTCACATGGGGTGATGCAGGACCTCTAGGACCAGCTTAAGCTTGGCAGGGTGGGAGAGGCCCTCCCCCTGAGAGGGTGTCTCCCTTCAGGGACCCCTTCCGACACCAGCATGCCAGCAGTGTAGGACACCTTTCTTTGTTCTGCCTTTGTATGATGCTGCCCTTGAGGAGGTGGCAGTCACTTGGAATAAAATCCAACAACTGATGCCAAGAAGTGCTCCCAAGTGGGTGGACAGTCTCCTGCTGCGTTCTGTCCTTGGCACCAGGCAAGCTGCCTCATGCACTCTCGCCCTGCTTGGACCCAGCCAAGGTCAGGAGAGTAACAGCTGCCTGGTGGGCCACCCCAGGAAATGCCAATTTAGAACAAGGACAGGAAACCACTTTTCAAAGCACTGTGTATTTATCCTTCTGGGGAAGTAAGCATCATTTATGTTCCAGTCGCTTACTGTGCACGCCCCTGTGATGGATGCTTTAACCTTTGTGCTTTCAGCCAGTCCTCTGATGAGCAATGGGTCGCTTCCCTAGCAGGCATCAGATCACAGAGGTTTGCTGTTCTTGGACAGAACTGAGCAAGTTTGCCAGCAAGCAGAAATCCTTCACTACTCTCCAGCCATCTTCTGGCCCGAGCACTGCTTCAACCACAAGCTGAGGTCCTTGCAGTGACTTCCAGTTGTAATGTGAGCACAGGAGTGGGTTGTGGAGCCAAACGCTGTGCTTGCATGTTGCAGGCAGCTGGCAGTCTAAGAGCGATTCTGATTATTCAATCCCACAGTGAGATTCTGAGCCCTGTTTGCAAGGTGTGAGATGTGCCCCAGGTAGGTCATTCAGGGGGCTGTATCCACCTGGTAAGCTCTCAGCAGCAATTCCTCTTCTCCTACTGTCTTTGGCAACAAGGAATCAGAACTCATTGCTCCCCTCACTTTTTTTTTTTTTAAAGAAAGGGATTGGAGGAGAGAGAAAGAGAGAGAGCATGCAACCCCATGCTGCTGATTTATTTCATCAGATGCCCGCAGTGGTCCCAGATGGGGCTGGGGGCCTAAACCCAGAGTTGGGAACTCAGCTCATGCTTCCCACAGGAGTGACAGGGATCCAATCACTTGAGCTGTCACCACTGCCTTCCAGGGTCTGCGTTAGCAGAAAGCTAGAGACAGAAGCCACAGCTGGGAATCGAACCTAAAGACTCAGATATGGGGTCTAAGACATCATATCTAGAACATGATGTATTTTTTCTTTTTAAATATTTATTTTACTTATTTGAAACAAAGAGTTATAAGCAGCGGGGTCAAAGAGAAAGCTCTTAACTTCCTCTGGTTCACTCCCCAGATGGTTACAATGGCCAGGGCTGGACCAGGAGCCAGGGTTTTTTTTTTTCTGGGTCATCCATATGGGTGCATCTTCTGCTGATTTCCTAGGTGCGTTAGCAAGAAGCTGGATCAGAAGTGGAGCAGCCAGGACTCAAACCAATGTGTATGTTAGTACCACAGATGACATTAACCCACTAAGCTACAATGCCAGACACATCTTTTTTTTTTTTTGTAAGATGTATGTATTTATTCAAGGGTCATAGTTACCCAGAGAAGGAGATGGAGAGAAAGACATCTTTTATCTGCTGCTTTACTCCCCAGACACCCACAACAGTCAGAGCTAAGTCAGGCCAACGGATCCTGGAGCTTCATATGGGTCTCCAGCATGAAGTGGGGGTAGAGCAGTTCCCCAGTAGGCTCCTGAGCCAAGGGAGAGGAGCCCAGTGCAGACCCATGCATGTCGTGGAAAGAAGCATCAAGGCCATGTGTGGACCAGGGACTAGGTGATCAAGGGCCATTCGACTACCTAGCTTGGAACACAAGCCAGAGCTCTTCTAGGTTGTCCAATTCAATGTTGTTGTTCTCAGCAGCACAGACAGTGTTACCTGAGAAGAATTCAAGGTCGCATCTCCTACCCATGTGGGAGGTCCAGATTGCGCACAGGGCTCCTGGCTTTCGACGGGCAACAGTCCCAGCACAAGAGTGCATGATGGGAGATCTCTGTCTCTCGGTCTATCAAATAAAGTGTTTAAATGTGTCTCAGGAGGTAGAAAAAGAAAGCTGGCACATTTTGAGGCACACCCTCTTGGCTTCCTGCGCAGGGAAAACTCCTGTCCAACAACTTCCTCCCTGAGACAACTGGTCACCCCAACCTTGACCCTGAGCTGCTGGAAGGGAAGCAGCTGGAGCAGGGCCACCGGTGGGACAGCTGTGGAAGGGGATGTGGGAGCAGGGCCAGGGACAGTTCAGAGCCAAGCATGGCACTCCCCAGGCCGGGCTGCACCCCACACACTCCCTGGGGACCAGCTGGGTGAGGAGGACCCCGACACTCACATGGGATGCACTAAACGCCACAATGACAGGGAGAGCCTGAACAGCTCCACCTGCCCCCAGCATTCACGAAGTACCAACTTCCCACACACGTTAGGAGTAGGTTTTGCCCTTGGCCCACCTAGGGTCCACACATAGGTCTTTCAGCCTCTTCGTCTGTGGAGTGAAGGTAACAGTCTCAGGTGGGAAAAAAGCAACACGATGATTCTGTGACTTTAAATCAGTCTTTTCCGTGAGAGACAAAAAGGCTCCAAAAGAATCATTTCTTTCCTGGATAAGCCTTGATTTATGCTATCATAGACGCTACGATGCGACTTACATGGAAGTCCACAAGCCACCCAGCTGCAAGCTGCTGGAACCTGTGTTCTTACGGAGAAGCGAGCAAAGTGACCCTTCCTTCCTTCATGGAAACTCCAGGACACTTCCATGCATTTGAGAAGTGCTCCAGGTCTAAACAGGGAATGTGTTTAAGTCAATATGGACTGATGCACTAACAAATTACCAGTAAGTAGCAGGTGCCACCACCAAGGGCAGAGAGCAATAATGCAGACACCATCAGTAGCTAATGGAGAGCTCCCTTACTGAGGGTGAGCTCTCTCCACTGATGTGATAAAATAGAAACAGTGTTAACTTTACTAATAATGTTTTTATAAACTGGTAACACAGTAGCAAGTTATTTCTTCTTTTAAAGAAGATGAATTCAATCTCTCTTCATGTGGAATTCCTACTTCTAAACAAAAGTCTAGATGGCTCCAATTCACAATTTGGTTACAATTAGGCCTTGAAAAATATCCTACTGGTCCCTTTAGCTACAGGTCACAGCTGTGTCCCCCCGCAGGTGAAATGGCCTGTGATAATAACTGTTTGGACAGAGGACAGGAGGTGTCAGTTCTTCTAGCTCCCTCTCTGATTTTAGCCGTGCTGCTCACCAGCTCTCTATGATGGCTCTGCACAGCTGTGTGTCGTGGGGGCAAGTCACACCCTCTCTGAGCCTCTCTTTCAGCTTTCTTCTCTGTGAACTGCAAGGAGAGAAACCTAGTGTCCACGAGGCAGAAGTGCAGGGGCTGTGTGTGAAGTGTGGGGAACAGGGGCCTGTGCTCCCCGGCTCCTTCCATTGGGACTACTAGTAGGTGTTTTCTCTCAGCACCCGTTTGAGATGGCAAATACTGTACTGACACATGTGCACCCACACACTCAGAGCAAGTGATACGGTTATTTTTCAATCCGGAGACTCTCACTGCTTTTATAAACGGCACCTTTCTCCCCAACAGGGACTACCTTGGCAACCACTCCATATGGAGCATGTGCCAGCAGCCCAAAGACATAGTCCCCTGGAACCTGACTCTCTTCTCCATCCTGCTGGTCGTCGGTATCGTCCAGATGTGCCTCTGCGCCATCCAGGTGGTCAACGGCCTCCTGGGGACACTGTGTGGGGACTGTCGGTGCTGCTGTGGGGTGAGTGAGGGGCCGAAGCAGGTCACAGGCTCATCGGGAGGAGGGTGGCGAGTCCTGACGCCTGCAAAACAGCAGGGCTTACAGCGGGGAGGTTGGTTAGCCCACAGGGTCACCCACAGGAAGAGGTGCAGCGCTGCTTGCTTCTCCTTCAGCGTCTGCAATCCTGCCTCGGTAGCAAGCGATGGAAAGGGTGATGGAAAGACGTGGGCTCTCAGCCTACTTCCTGCTCTGGCTAGTTCAGGGACCTGAGCTCTACGTGCCTGGATTGAATGTCAGCTCTGTGATCTTGGCCAATTCGATTGCCTGCAACTATTCCTTGCCTCTAAACTCTGGTTAGTAACAGCAGCCTCCCAAGGTTGCTGACAGAGTACCTAGCACAGGTGATAACCGCCTCCATCCCGACAGTTTCAAGCCTTAAGAATGACCGATGTGACTCACTAAGATCATGAGCAAGGAGCCAACCTTGGCAGTCAGCCTCCTGGGTTCAAATGCCTGCTCCACTGTGGAATCAGTTACGGTATTTGGCACAGCCCCTGTACCTCCCTGTGCCTTCGGCCGAATTCCTTTTCATGATCAATGCTTGCAAGGCAAAATGGAGCTGCAGCTCTTAAAACCTAAACATGAAGAAGATGCAAATTAAAGCTCAGAAATCAAGTCAGAAAAGTATGGAAAGGATCCGGTAGGCAGCCAAGGAGCAGGACTTAACCAGGAGAAAGTGGAGTGATGGAGAGAAGAGAGGTTTTTTGGTAAAGAAATGACATCAGAATTAAGTCACTCTTTCTGTCTTTCAGGGAGATGGGCCAGTTTAAACCTCCTTGAAGAGCTTCTCTACCTCCACGTGGGACAAGAACCTGTGCTTCTCTTCTCAGGATTAACCCCATCCGCTTCCCACCCACACAGCTGGGGGAGGGGGGACTGAGTCCTCCCAGTCAGCTCCGCTCCAGTTAGAATGTTGCCATTCTCCACTAGAAGAATAGGTTAGCCGCCTGCCAAATTACAGTGATGCAATCTCTCCACTTAGCTTCCAGTTAGAATATAGGAACCAGCTCAGAGCAGCTTCATCATGACTTTTTTCCTTACCAGTGTGAAATGTACAAACTCAATGGATTGTCACACTGTTTCTTTGTATATAAAGATATTCCTGTCTTGGAAAGCTTGAGTAAAACAAAAGAGGAAAAAGCACGTTATGGATGAGAAACCGAGACCAATTTTTTGTTGTTGCTAAGACCTGGGGGAAAAGAGAATGACTGATGTAGCAGAAGCCATTTCTAGTCGCTGCCTTTGTTGCTCACTTGTTTGAATTAACTGTGACTTGTCTTCTGAGCCTGTCAATGCTTGCTGGAGTTCTCTTGTGTATATTAAATTAAAACGCAAATTCAGAGGCAATATAATAAAAACGGAATATGTGTGTTTCATAAGGGAAGGCAAAGGGTGAAATGGATAACACCTTCTCGTCTTTTCCACAAATGCTTTCTATGCTTCAACAACCAAAAAGCCTTGATTTGTACAGTAACTACTCAGGCTCCTGCCCAGGCAAGGGGCACCACCAGATTTATGTGTTATGTTAAGACATTCGCTTTGGCTCTTTATTCCTGAGTTAAACAGATTGGAGTCCAATCCAATCTTTTGATGTGAATACAAATCCCGGGTCCACCACTACATATGAACCTAAAAGTTCTGGGAAAGTTGTTTTCCAACGCTCAGAAGTCCCAGGGACTTCTGAAGCCAGCCAGGGTGAAAGAGTCTATAGGATTTTCAGCAGGGCTGGAGCTCAGGGACAGAGACGCTGGACAGGCACACCTGTCGCTGCCGGTGGGGAGACAGGGGGACTCGGAGACCTGGGGTCCTCAGAGGCGTCTGTGATGCAATTAGTTACGGTCATCATCTACCGGGCGCTGGCCACGGAGGGCACTGAGGAGTGACGGTGTGCTTGTGGCCTTGCTGCAGTCCCGTAGGGGACACTTTAAGAAATTAGGCCTGTACCATGTCCTGAAGCTCAACAGGCAGCCGGAAGACAGGCAGACAGCACTGAGGGTCTCTCTCTCTCTCTCTCTCTCTCTCTCTCTCACACACACACACACACACACACACAGAGTTTGGATTCAGTTTGGATCATTGTTCCTTCTACATGGCCATTCAATAGAATCACCTGGACAATGATACAAAAATAAAAGTTTCTGAGGCCCAGTTAGACTTCCTGCATCTAAAAACCCAGACAGGAGGGAGAGAAATCTCTTCTTCCATAGTTACTTAATCTTGAATATATCATCTATTCATTCATTTTCCTAAGAGCTAGACAGATGGAGCGTCCCATCCGCTGGTTCACTACCCAATGGCTGCCAACAGCTGGGGCTGGGCCGGGCCCAAGGCAGGAACTGGAATCTGAGTCTCCTCCACGTGAGCGGCAGGGACTCAGCCACTCCAGCCTTCACCTGCCACACTGAGGATGTGCAATAGCAGGAAGCTGGAATCGTGAATGTAGCCAGGTCTCTGACCAGGAACTGACATGGAATTCAGGCATCCCCAGAAAGGTTCCAACCACCAGGCCAAATGCTCACACCAGCTAGTAAGATTTGAAAGCTCATCACGCTTGCTGAATACCAGTCTCTGTGGGCAACTCAGATCACAGCCTGGCAAGCAGAGAGGAGGAAGGTAAATCAAGTCCTTGTTTGTTCCACGTTCTACTTCCATTAAGGTCCACATCCCACACACTATGTTATAGCCCGAGCGTGGGGCTGCAGCAGTTTAGAAACTGAAGCCCACCCGGCGGTGTGGCCTAGCGGCTAAAGTCCTCACCTTGAACGCGCCCGGGATCCCATATGGGCGCCGGTTCTAATCCTGGCAGCTCCACTTCCCATCCAGCTCCCTGCTTGTGGCCTGGGAAAGCAGTTGGGGATGGCCCAAAGCCTTGGGACCCTGTACCCACATGGGAGACCCGGAAAAAGTTCCTGGATCCTGTCTTCGGATCGGCATAGCATCGGCCGTTGCGCTCACTTGGGGAGTGAATCATCGGACAGAAGATCTTTCTCTCTGTCTCTCCTCTCTGTATATCTGACTTTCCAATAAATAAATCTTAAAAAAAATAAAAAATAAATGAATAAAAAGAAACCGAAACCCAGGAACGTGACATTGACACTCGCGTGGGCTGAGTTTCTGAATGCCCCCATGCCCGTTTGCACTGGGCTCATTCTGAAGCTGTCTGTTCTTCCCCAGCCTTTTGTAGAGCCACGAGCACAGAGCTCTGCAGGCTCCTGAGAGGAAGCATTTCCCTGTTACAACTGCCCTTGACAATGAGACTCCTGCTGCTCCAAGTTCAGGAGTTTTCATCACACACATCTCTGGAATGAGAACAACAGTGCTTAGCCCCATTTGGGGTCACAGTCAAGTGAGATTTAGAGAAAACAGGATGCTGTCACAGGGCCTGGCAGTTGGCTCGCTGAGGAGGAGTGGACATGGACATTACTCAATCTCCTCCAGAAATCTAGGACAGGACTTACTGATGTTATTTACAGTCCCTAAGCATAACTGAGAATAAAAATGAGTTGCTTTAAAAAAGTTGTTGTTGGGCCCAGTGAGGTAGCCTAGTGGCTAAAGTCCTTACCTTGCGCTCACCAGAATCCCGTGTAGGCACTGATTCTAATCCAAGCAGCCCCACTTCCCATCCAGCTCCCTGCTTGTGGCCTGGGAAAGCAGTGGAGGACGGCCCAAAGCCTTGGGGCCCTGTACCTGCGTGGGAGATCCAGAAGAGGCTCTAGGCTCCTGGCATCAAGTTGGTTCAGCTCCAGCCGTTGCAGCCACCTGGGGAGTGAATCGGCAGACAGAAGATCTTCCTCTCTGTGTCTCCTCCTCTCTGTAGATCTGACTTTGCAATAAAAATAAATAAATATTTAAAAAATAAAAAGAAATAAATCTGAAAAAATGAAAGAAAGAAAAGAAAGAAAGGGAGGGAGGGAGGGAGGGAGGGAGGGAGGGAGGGAAGGAAGGAAGGAAGGAAGGAAGGAAGGAAGGAAGGAAGGAAGGAAGGAAGGAAGGAAGGAAGGAAGGAAGGAAGGAAGGAAGGAAGGAAGGAAATGCACTTTGTGTCTTTTTGCTGGGTTCCAGCATCTCCCGCCTCCCTCTCCGGACTCTCCATGCGGCTCACTGTTCTGTGGCAAAGCTATCTGCTGCCCTCTAGCGGTGACGCAGCTCAATTAATCAGCAACAGATGAGTCTGAGAACAGGTATGGCCAGCTTTCTAAATAATTCAGATTCTCTCCAAATATTTTTCCAGCAAAAAACATGCTTCAGGAGCCTGATAGGTGCAAGGCATGGACATGAGAGCAAGCAAGCCAATCAGAGATGGCACCGTCCAGTACAAGCGTCTCTATGCAGGCGGGTTGCTGTTCAAGCTGCCAGGCTCAGGCCAAGCAACAGTGGGGTCTTACTGGGCGATGGTGGAAGGGCAGGAGGCAGGGAGGGAATATGACCAGGGAAACTGAGCGAAACACTCATGGGAAGGCAGGATTGGAAACTTCACCGGTTCAGAGCTGCTGGCACTTCACGTCCAGTCCTCCTCTTGCCCCTTCATCATCGCCCTGTTGAACCACCTGCTTCTTCATTAGGCCGGTTTTATAGGTAAAGAAATCAAAGTTCTAAGACTTTCTGAGGCTTTGCTGGGGTCACTACGTTAGAAACAACTCCCAGGCCCTAAACTTCACCAGTTGCCAGAATGAAGCCTGGGGTGAACTTGAACAGGTGACTGCCCACACATGCCTGCTATTAACACTTACATGGCCATATCTGTAAGACTCCCTGTGCCATGGGGAACACGGAGGGCCTCCTGTCTCCTCCTCCAGCACTTGTACTCTTTCCCTAAGCCTTTATTTTATTCAATCTTGACCTTGGAAATGGGCTATCTTTTCTTTCTGTTAAAATTTTACTGGAGTGGTCCAGCGGCATAGCCTAGCGGCTAAGCCCTCGCCTTGAACGCGCCGGGATCCCATATGGGCGCCGGTTCTAATCCGGCAGCTCTACTTCCCATCTAGCTCCCTGCTTGTGGCCTGGGACAGCAGTCAAGGACGGCCCAAAGCCTTGGGACCCTGCACCCATGTGGGAAACTGGAAGAGGTTCCTGGTTCCCGGCTTAGGATCGGCTCAGCACCGGCCATTGCGCTCACTTGGGGAGTGAATCATCGGAGGGAAGATCTTCCTCTCTGTCAGTGTTTAACAGGAAAGGAATGGCTTCCACAGACCAGGCCACTGCACTTGCAGGTAGGCAAGGCAGCTGAGACAGAATGGTTTAGTGAGAGGAAGCTGAAGCTCATTTCTGAGCTCATCTCCCACCCATGCGGGAGATCTGGGCTGGGCTAAGTAGCATCGCTCACCACGCACTGGAGCTCTCAAAAAAGCTGGGTAGAGGGCCACAGTACCCACCCGTGAGTGTCACAACAGGGGGGCACAGCGGGCTGGGCCACAGCACCCACCAGAATGTGAGAGAAGCGGATCTGGGAGCAGATTCTGTAGGGGAATTCTGAGCTTGCCTCAAAGAGACTGCAGTACCTACTAGCCTGCACAGAGAACTTAAAGGGTGGAGCCAGGCTGAACCACACAACTCACCTGACGAGAACCCACCTGATACAGAATCTGAGGCTAGAAGAGGGTGAGGCCAAGCTGTAGCACTCACTCCCACATGCGAGGGCTGGGATAGAGGGCAGACCATGCCAAGTGTCAACGCTGCCCCCATTGGCATGTATGAGACCCAGGGCTGGCAGCAGACCTGGTAGGGGAACTTAGGGGACTTACTATTGGGTTGCAGCTCCCACCATGGAACACGAGAGCCAGTGCTGGGGACAGGCCAGATAAGGCAGGGCTACAGCATCCATTGGCATGCACAAGAGCTAGGACTGGGTGTGGGCTGTACCTGGCTGAGCTAGGCTGCAACACTCACCAGCAAGAGCTGAGACTCCAGGTAGGCCATGCTAGGTTTGATCAAAGTACCCGCCTGCACGTGCACATTTTGGGGCTGGGAAAGGGTTTGATAGGGGAACTCTGAGACTGCTCTGCTGGGCTGTTACGGGTGACAGACAGATCCCTGACCCTGCATTTGCTGTACACGGAAGAGTCATGTCTGAGGTCACCCCAGGCAATGTTTCTTGGGAGACTCCACAACTGGACCATTGGACTCAGACCCTGACTTTGGGGAAAATCACAGGATGTGTGCTCCAACCTTGGAGTGCGTATTCCAGGACTGGGCCTCAGTTGCTAATGCCTGTGCAGTAGACAGCATGTCCACATGCACGTGGGGGGCATGGCTGCCAGCTCATCTAAGCCAGTAGGAGTTGTCAATTGCCTTGTCAGAGGAAGGAAAGCAGAACAGGCTAGACAATTGCGGCCAAGCTTTGCAGCATGTTCTTGGATCTAAGGTGGACTTTGTCAAACAGTATATTGTGGAAGGATTTTCTCTACCCCGAAACAATCAAAACAACTTCTCAGAACTTTTAAAACCACTGAAGTAGCACCTTTGGGACACTCTTCCCCACGTCGGGTGTCTAAGGCATCATCAAACGATTGCTCCCCACCCCAGGGAAAAACAAAACAAAACCTGAAACATATGTGCCACCCACCTTCCTCTGGGGCTTGAACTCCCCACCAGAATCAAAGGCCCACATGGGGGTGCAGCCCTCTCAACTATGTAAACAATATTAAGAAGAAATTTTAAAATGAACAAAACAAAAACAAGGGGTCTATTTCAAGAATCAGTCCATAGGAGAGGGATGACAAGCCCAAGGCCAATGGAAGAGCTTCCACTGGGAGCTATCGTGGCTTCTGAGTTTTCCAAGCGCTCGAGGCCTTAGCGTCCTCCTCAGACAGTGAACTGTAGACAGCTGGCTGGTCCAAGGGCCTGAGTTCTAAGATTTGATTTCTCCTGAAGATATCAAAGAATACGGAACTGTTAGGACCCTATTTGTTTTGTTTTACATTTTCAGGGCCACTAATAGCCACTAGCCAGGCATGTATATATGAAATTGACAAATACAAATACAAATTGACAAATATCTTGGGTCCATTCATTTACGTACTCAGTCACTGAATGTGCACAGGAAACACGAGAGAGAAAACATGCTGCCTTCTCCAGAAAGGCATAAAGGGTTTTTTAAATGAATTAGTTTGAAAGTTTGGCAGGAGTGGGGGTGGACCGGAAGAGAGCCTTTTCACAAACTGGTTTACCTGCCAAGTGGCCGATATAGCCAGGACTGGCCAGGCCAAAGCCAGACACCTGCAGCTGCGTGCGTGTCTCCGACGTGGGTGGCAAGGCCATGCGCTCTGGCTGTCTCCCACTGCTTTCCCAGGCGCAGAGCGTGGGCTTAGAAGTGGAGCGGCTGGGGGCTGTGAGATATCAACACAGCGTGTAGCACTTTAACCTGTGCAATAGAATCCCTAGACCCTTCCCTAGATATTCAGAAACTTATCCCCCAAATCTTCCCAGCATGATACAACATGTGTGATCTCGACGTAGTATGATCATGTATCTATGTTGGCCAAAATGTTATATTCATATGATTGGCCCATATTTCCGTTTTGTGGGTTAGGATAAGTACATGGTCCAGGCCTGGGTGTTGGGCGGCCCAGGCAAGGTAGCTCCATCTGTTCACAAGTGTGTGAGTTGCTTTTAGGAGGGGGCAGACCACACAGAGCCAACCAACCCTAGTTCACGGGCAAATGAAGAAACCAGGCTGGAGCACAGGTCATGCTGAGGTAGGCTACAGTACCTACTGGTTTGCATGAGCCAGGGATGGAAGCAACTGAGCCAATGTGAGGTGGGCCATGCCAGACTAAGCTGCAGCGTCCAGCTGGCAGGACGCTAGTGAGGCCCAGGAGGAGAGGTATGAGTCTTGTGGGGGTCTGCATGGTGCTCCTTTGCTGAACCACTCCCACTGGTGAGTATGACAGCTGGAATGGGGGCAGACCAGGCCTGGCAGGGCTGCAACATGTGTTGGCCTTCATGTAAGCTGGATCGGGGAAAACCAAGCTGGGCTGACTGTACCCATTATTATATGCATAAACCAGAGTGGGTGAAGGTTGGTTGGGCTTTGCTGCAGCCTCAGCTGGCAGATGCTGGCCTGGGTGCAAATTCTGTCAAGCTTGACTGCAGAACCACCTGGAGAGTGAAAGGTCTGGGTGTGAGAACAGACCCATTAAGGAACTAGTGGCACTTCCCTCTTGGGCTGCCACACCCACCGGTGAACATGAGAACCAGGACTAGGAGCAGGCATGGTTAGAGAGTGGCACCCACTGGCAGCAGTGCGGACTGGATAGGGGGCTGGTTGGATTGAACTAAGCTTTAATGCCCACTGCCATGTACAAGAGCTGAATGGGGTGTGGGACAGACTGGATCAGTCAGCGGTACATACTGACAGGCACATGAACCAGGGCAGGGGGCAGGACTGGTGGGGGTTACTGTGGGTCGTTCCAACTAGGCTGCAGCTCCCACTGGTTTACGTGAAGCTGATTGTGCAGTGGGAAGGATCGGGCTGGACTGCAGCACCCATTGGCTTGCATAGAAGACAGGGCTGGAGTCAGAACTGACCCAGCCATTGTAATCACCAGTGTGTGCATTAGGCTGATTTGGGCGACTGACTGTGCCAGACCCTGTAATTGGTAAGCACACACAAGAATCGGGCCTGGATAGCCTCAGATGATGTCTCTTTGGGGACCCCCCCAGTTGAACCGCTGGACCCAGAACTCCAGCCATGAAGAGGATTGCAGGTTTCATGGGCTGACCGTGGAGTGCATGTGTCAGGGCTGGGCCACCTCAGTGGCTCAGAGAGAGAAGTGGACAGCATATCCGGCTGTACACGGAGGATATAGAGCCTGCAGAGGACACCTGGTATGTTGTCTGTTAAGAATCTAATCTATACACTACACAAAGTGCCTGAGGTTCAGTCCCAACTCCACTTCTTCTTTTTCAAAGTTATTTTTATTGAAAGAAAGAGTTACAGAGATAAGGAGAGACAGGGAAAGATCTTCCATCTGCTGGTTCATCCCCCAATTGGCAACAATGGCTGGAGCTGAGCCAATCCAAAGCCAAGAATCAGGAGCTTCTTCCGGGTCTCCTGCAGTACAGGGTCTCAAGGTTTTGGGCCAACCTCTACCACTTTCCCAGGCCACAAGCAGAGAGCTGGATGGGAATGGAGCAGACGGGATATGAACTGTTGCCCATAAGGAATTCTGGTGCATGCTTTCACTAGGCTACTAAGCCGGCCCTCCATCCCCACTTCTGATCTAGCTCCCTTCTATTGCATGACAAGCAGTAGCTGGTAGCTCAAGTGCTGGGGTCTGCCACCCACCTGGGGGAGACCCAGATGAAACTCCTGGCTCCTGACTTCAGTCTAGCTCAACCCCGGTTATTGCTGGCATTCGGGAAACAGACCAGTAAATGGAAGGCCTCTCTGTTCCTCCCCAATCTGATACTCGTCTTTCAAATAAATAAATGAATGTATCTTTTTTTCAAAAAAAAAAAACACGTTAACAATGAAATATGGTTTCTAAGTGCGTGAGCTGTAGGTTCTGGATGAAGGGCAAGGTGCTTCGAGCAACATCCCTTTGTGTAGCACTGACTGAGCTGCAGGTGCTCTCACTTGTCACTTCCTGTTGAGTAGACACAGGAACAGGACAATGAAACCAAAGGGCTCAACAGACAGAGATAATACACTGTCACAAGGCCCATCTCGGAATGAAGGACGAGCTGTCACTTCGGTTTGCATTTTGACAATGAGAGAGGACGCACCGAATTACTAAAAGGAAAGAATGAGACCCCTGCAGCGCCGATGTCTCATCAGACACGATGTGCTTGCTGGCAGGACAGAGTGAAATACACACCTTTAAAATGCTCAGTGGACTTCTTCAAATAAAATGTGAAGCAGAATTGGGTGGACATTCGGGACATGGCATGGCAGCCAAAACACAGTTTGCCTAGAGAATTTTCTTTCTTGGTCAGCCAGGAGCGTTACATCAGCTGCTCCAGAAGCACCACCTCCAGAAAGGACACACACAGAGAAAGGGAGGGGAAAAAAGGCTGCATGTGGAAATTCAATTGTATTTATTTTTCTTATACAGAATCAGAAAAGTAAAAACCAGTACCAAACTCCAGGTAAAACAGTTTGATCTGATTGATTTGGTTGCATATCCCTGTATGCTAACATTCTAAATTAAAAATACACACACATGTCATATAACAGAATGTAGAAGTAGGATTTTTTTTTTAAGTACTAGTACAGAAATGATGCAGTGGGTTAGGGAAACGGTCTCCGTCAATCGCCCATTTTCCCAATTAGTCTACGATGTCCTTTTCTGTTTCAACAGCTTATTTTTTTCCCCCCTATAAAAGCTGTCCTTTCCAAAGTCGCTTCTACCGAGAACTACAGCTTGAGAACACAACTTGGAAAGAGCAGCCACCCGGCCACCATCCGCAGGGAGCTCCTCTGCCACGTGGGGGCGACAGCACCCCAGGGCTTGGTCTCGGTGCTCCCCACACCTGGCCAGGAGAGGGATGGCATTTCCCAGCCTAACCCTTCTGCTCAAAACACCAGCTAGCAATGACTCAGATAAGAATCACAACCCACTTTCCAAAATCCATTTACTTTCAGGAAAATGCATCAGGAAAAGGATCCCTGGAGCATGCTAGAAGTTTTCCATTTCACGTTTAACATGTCCTTTCCATGGCAAAAAAAAAAGAAAAAAAAGAGGGGGGTTGGGGGGAGTCGGGGGACTACTGATTGGTTTCAGAATAAGACTAGCTATCCTGGCAGTCTTATGATAAGAAATATAGTATAAATAGCACCTTATCATGAATTCTGCAAGGGTTTTAACACTTACAATAATAGGAAACAGCCGTTTAAAAACCTGCCCTTATTTTAAGATTTCTGGCTTTAGTGTTCTTTAACAAAGGCCACACTTTATGGCCCTAAAAATAGCAACAACAAAATTATATCTGGCTTCCTCTATTAGTAAACACATAGTTAAGGTCCGTATTTTATTCTGGAAAAATATTTATGATATTTATTAATAAATGTTTCAACTCATTCTGCTACAAAAGTCTTAGTATTTTTCTAATGCCACAAGCTTACTAGAAAATCACTTCTAAGAATTGATAATAGAAATCATCAACGATTCAACTACTTAAAAAAAAAAGAGAGAGTGGGGTAGCTATTTCTTTATTTAAAAACCTGAAAATGAGTCTATAAAAATATTTTTTAAAAAATACAGTAACACTGCTGAGTTTTATTAGGTCCCTTGTTTTTCTTCTTCTTTTTTTTTCTTAGAAAGAATGTACAACTCTTTTTGCAATTTTTGCTAACAAAAGAGAAAAAGATATAGCGCTCCTTTTCGATGTAGTAGCAAGAGAAACACCATCCTCAACTGCTCCAAGGACACAAAAGGAAGGAACAGGGGACATAAAGCACGGGTCCTTCGGGGTAAAGGACATCCCTCCATGGTGTCAGAGGCCGCAGCAGGTCCACGCTCTTCTCTGCCTACTTCTTCAGCCTGGACAGGGCACCCAGCACCAGCCCTGCCCCTCTGCGTCCCACGAAAAGTGCACCAAAGCCTTCGTTTCTCCGACAAGAAAATTCTTCGGGTAGAAATGCTGCAGAAGAGAATCGCTGCTCTGTCCTTTGGGGTCCCCTCTCCTACCTCCTGCCCGACTTGCTCTGGGGGGAGGGGGAATCCTATCCCTTGTCCCTTTCCATTTCACAACAGGCACCGTGCCCACCGCATCCCATGTCGGCTCCACCTCGTCTCCCACCTCTGCACTTGCCTTCTTGCCCACAAGATCAAATCCGCTCTGTAGACCTACAGTCCTGTCGATCCATCAGGACCTCAAAAAAACATCCCCAACAAATAAGCTCCCCGCAGTTGGGAATTGAAAGGTTCCTCTCAGAGACCTGAATTACGAATGAATTTCAAACAAAAGATTAAATTCATAGACTATAAATAATGTCAGTTCAAAATATTCAACAGTTGAGGACTTCATTGGCCATGCAAATAGATGGCGTGCCAGCTCAACATGACGCGCTCTCAGTCCTTCAAAGCGAATAAACAATGGTTTTTGGTTACATAAGAGGTATTGAGTACATAGGTCATGCCTTTTGATACCAACTATAGCAAACAGGATTAGGCTAATACACTTAGCAATCAATTTTGCTGAATTCAGAAACATATGTCTCCACCATAGGCTTCTGCTTCATCCTTCACACAGTTTCATAGATAGGATTATTTTAAACACTTGACATCTTAAAAGCAGAATTGAAAAGCAACAGCTTGTTGAGTGTGCTTTCAGCAGAGTTGTAAAGACAAAAAGCTGCCGCTGCTTGATCTGCCAATATCTGACTGCCCTTTGCCCTCGACAACAAAATTACATTGCTCGATAAAATTATCAAATTCTTAGCCACCATTTTAAAAAAGATCCAACTTGTAAAAGTTTTGATCCACTCATGTTTGTAATTAGTACCAAACTGGTCTCTTTGCTAAGCTCAGAGGTGTAAGACCATGACGGCCACGGCTGGGGGCCTCCCGCTGGCAGTCCAATGCCATCTGGATACCATGCAGCCGAAAGGAATGGAGCAGGCAGGACGAGGCATGCTATGGTACGTGCGCAGTAAAAGAGCTCTCAGAGCCAGCAGGGCTTCAAAACTGCATTGTATCCCACACAGCAGAATCTTACCAGCCATAGAATGATTTTTTTTGTTGTTGTTGTTGTTCTAAAGCTCAAGTTAAAAAGATTTTTAAAGCATTTGGAACTGCTATCATCATCAGTATAGCCTTTGAAACCGTAAATCAGATCTAATTTTCTGCCCATTTCCTGGACCAAATTGCCTGTCTGAATGGTTTGTACTCAAGTGATGGATGAATTTCACCTAACACCCAGAAAGTTTGGCCGTGGGAGAGCAGATAGATAGAGGGAGATAGAGAGATAGACAGAGCGGGGGCAACTCTGCGTATTCTTTCAGAGGAATGCAGGCTTGCAGAAAATGAAGATAGAATATGCATTTCTGTTTAGCTTAAGTGAGTGTTGATGCAAACCAGGCAATGATTAGGCTGGCCCCGTGGGAAGGAGGGAGTGAGCATGAGTCGTGGAGGCAGAGAGGGGAGCACCTGCGCACGCACGCTTGCTCTGCTCCATGGCTTTTTCCAAGAGGCCCAGGAAACGTCAGGTCCCAGCTGCACCCACGTTACAACAGTAGTGGTCACAGCCAGGTCAGAAAAGGCTCGCTTTTGTTCAGAGCAGACTCGACATCGTTGAAGAGAGGGATCAGATCTTCAGATTCCAGCGTTCCTAAGTCAACGTTCGTCCCGGGAAGACAGTCAAGGAAATCTGGGAAACGGGTCTGCTGGGGGTTGATGCTCATAGGTGTCTGACCTGCATTTTCTCCTGTAATGAAAGCAAAGCAAACCATTGTCATCCCTTCTGTGAAGCCCTTGACAGACACAGCTCTCATTCTCAGGGCTTCAGCCAGCCCACTGCTGACCCTCATTTAAAACAGGTGCAATGATGCTGAGCCCAGCTTCTGCAAATGCACCTCCTGGGAGTCCATGGTGATGGCTCTAGTATTTCAAGCCTCATTACCAAATGGAGACTCCCAAGGAGTTCTGGGCTCTTGGCTTTGGCCTGACCCCGCCCCAGCCAGGGCAGACATTTGGGGCAGTGAACCAGTGGCAGCTTTCACTCTTTGTCTCTCTGCCTCTCAAATAAGTGCTAAAAAGATTCCAAGAGAGAGCCACACAGGATGGCTCAATTGGCTAAAACCTTCTCTTGTATGCACTGGGATTCCATATGGGTGCTGGTTCATGTCCCAGTTATGCTACTTCCCATCCAGCTCCCTGCTTGTGGCCTGGGAAAGCAGTGGAGGACGGCCCAAAGCATGGGAACCCTGCACCTGTGTGGGAGACATAGGAGAAGCTCCTGGCTTCAGATCAGCTCAGCTCCAGCTGTTGCAGCTATTTGGGGAGTAAACCAGCGGATGATTCCCTGTCTCTCCTTCTTCTGTAAATTAGTACATCTTTCCAATAAAAATAAATACATCTTTTTTAAAAAAAAAATTTTAAGAATTAAATCCATTCTTTTAAAAAAAAATCTCCCCATGGGCTTTTTTTTTTTTCTTTTTTCTTTTCTTTTCCTTCTTTTTTTTTTTTTTGGCTTATTTAATTGCTTTTTATCTTTATTGGCTCCCCAGTGTTTAGAAGATGAAACTAAACAACGTTTAAACACAGGAAGGAGCTACCTAAGACTGTTCCAAAGGCAGTAAAGTAATTTTCACACCGAAAAGAGAGAGAAGACAGAACATTGAAGTCAAACACCAAAGGAGAGGAAAATGAGCAATTCAAACTATTCTTGCATTGAGTCCTCGCAGGACAGACCAGGTTGGCCCCCGAAACTTTGGATGAGGTGCTCCAGGGAAAGCCACGTGGGCAGCTCCAGCATGGCACTGGGCAGACACCTGCCTACGAATGTGACTCTGTGACCCAGCCACAATTTGGGTTCACAGCACAGGGAGGAACCTTCTACAAGAGCCTAGCAAAACACAGGCACTGTGAGCAAATGCTTGAGGAAAACAACTTTTGCAATTAATACATTTCTCTGAAAGGCTGAAAAAGAAACAAGATAGACAGATGAGAAAAGACCTCCACCTGCTGGTTCACTCCCTCAGCGCTTGGGCTGGACCAAGGAAAACTGGCAGCCAAGAACTCCATCCAGGTCTCCTGTGTGGGAGGCAGGGACTTGAGGGCTTGAGCCATTACTGCTGCCTCCCAAGGTGCGCATTCGCAGGAAACTGGAACTGCAAACAAAGTTGAGACGCAGACCAATGCACCCCAGTACAGCTGCGGGTGTCCCAAATGCTGTCTTCAAACCTGTGCCAAATCTCTGACCCTGAGAGCATCTTTTATTTTCTTTCATCACAAAACAATTAACCATCATCAGTGATGATGATGGAAAAAGCGAATGAATTACTCCAAATACTGCACACCTCAGATGTCATTTTTTGGCTCTAGGGTGTCCTCTGGCAGGTCTACCATGAGGTCCAAGATGATCTAGAAGAGCAAATTTGGATTTTACAATTGGAAGCCCCATTTCTTAAGAACAGGACAAAAGGCAACAATATCAGGGAAGCTTGCTGCGGGCTGGGTTGGAGGAGGTGAAAGTCACCTTGGTCCTGTTTCCAAATGCTGAGGCAAAATGTTGTCCCCACCCTGGAACTTAGAGCTGGCCACGTGGAATCCCCTGAGTTGCTTTGCTTTCAAATGTCCCTGCTGTCTACTTCCCAAATGCAGTCAGTGACACGAAAAAATTATGCACAGTGGTAGAGCCACATAAACCAGGACCACGTCCCAAGAGAAGTGACCCATATGTTACAACTATAATCTAGCATGACACCAATACCCACTGTAGAATATGATAAAGCAGATAAGGCCTTCTTAATGGTAGTGATGAAGGGGCTATATGAAACAAGGTCAAGAAAACAGAGTTGAAAATCCTGTTCTCAGGAGCGGCTGTTGGGGCAACAATAAGATGCTACAGGAGATGCAGCAAGTGTGGCTCAGGTAGGTTGAGTCCAAGCCTCACCCACTGGAAACTTGGCCTGAGTTCCTAGCTCCCTGCTTAGCCTGGCCCAAGCTATTGCAGGAGTTTGGGAATTGAACGTACTGGGTACTAATCGTCGGGTGGCTTTCCAGTTGTCACTCGATGCCGCTACTGGGCACTAGTGCTTCAGGTTGGATTTTAGGGCTGAGGTGTCTGATGACACTATTGTCAAGCACGACCACACTGCACGCCATTGCAGCTTGTCTCCTACCTGTATCCATCTCCTCCACATTGCTGAGGAAGTCCTCTGGAGTTGTGGGGACGCTGTAGCACCCTAACCCCAGGCCGCTGTCGGTGCTCTGCTCCCGGGAGTGGTAGGGCCCTCTGGAGGGCAGAAGATGGACAAATTCAGACGCAAGCCCGCGAAAGAAGTTTGACAATGAAAGTACAGTCACAAAAACGCTAGGCTAGTATGTCCCAACAGTCTGCCTAACTTGCAAGGCAACAAAAGGAAGCAGAGTTTATGTCTCCCTTTAACTTTGAAATATGTTCTAAGTCCATTAAAATAAGTGGTAACCACATAAAACTGATCATTCGTTGGGGCCAACAGCGTGCTGCCACCTGCAGGAAGAACATCCCATATGAATACCAGTTTGAATTGAAGCTAGACTGGTTCTAGTTCAGTTTGCTACTAATGTGCCTGGGAAAGCAGTGGAAGAAGGCCTGAGCACTGGGCCCCTGCCACCCTTGTGGGAGACCTGGATGACGCTCCTGGTGCTTGGTGTCAACCTGGCCCAACCCTGGCTACTGCAGCCATCGGGGGAGTGAACCAGCAGTTAGCACATCTCTGTTGCTCCCTCTCTTTCTGGTCACTCTGCCTTTCAAATAAATAAATACACCTTTGACAACAACAAAAATAAAATTGCTAATTTACAGGACATTGACACCAATTTCATTAACATGGACACCGTTCTATATATAAAGTGTGACACAATTTACATACATTGTTTTCAAAATAAAAACCGATATTGACTCAGTATGGACATATACGCTCATGTGCACAGGAATGACAGCCTTGGTTGGCTGTCGCAAGCAAACCAGTGAAAGGAAGGTCTCTGTTTCTCTTTGTCTCTCTGCCTTTTAAATAAAATGAAAACGAATTGATAAAAAAAAAATTATATGTGGTGGACACACCACCTTCCGAATACCAAGCCTACTTACTAGAAGAAAGAAAAAAAAAAAAAGAGAGATCTCAGTGGCAACAGGGATGGGTTCAAATATTAACTGTAACACATTATTTACATAAAATACGATTAGGCGGAAATGCGGCAAACGTGGGTGCTGGGTGCCTGAGCGTCTCCTACGTCAGTCTTTACGCTTTTCCGTACAGTCATTACTTTAAAGTCAACAACTTAAAAGCTCCTTTCCCCTCATGATTTCTGCTGTTTCTCCTTTTCTCTAATAGCACTTAAGACTGTACTTGTTTGTTTACCAAAAATATCCGCCGAGGCAGAAAAGATAGGAAATAACGTGTTGCTTGTGTTTCAAGGACTACAATTCAAGTTCACCATTTCTACTCATCAGGATATTTCCACTTAACAACTTTTCCTTCTGCTGTTGGGTTTCAGTTTTTAACAATCAGTTGTTTTAACTAATTTTTTAATTTATAACTTTGGGTTCACATCAAAAATGCAAGAAAAGGGGAATGAATTTCCGGTGGCATTCATGCTCTTTCCCCAATAATCTTTCACATTGCCGGAGAGCAACCACTGACTGTACTATCCTGCTAACTACAGACCTTCTCCACATCTCAGAAATGCTCCCTCTTGCTTTGCTCTCAATTTGTCATATTACAAACTTTCATCCTGCTGACTCCTTCAAACCACAGGATTCTCGTAAGTGTAATTCTAGACAACATCACCTTGTTTAAAATCTAAATCCATTTCTGCTTGCAAACTATTGACTAGGGGTTAATTCCACGTCTGACAGCTCTACCCACTCATCCCTCTGTACTCATCTCCACCCTCTACCTCCACACCTGTTCCAGTGTAAACAGAGACCATCTGATGATCCAGATCACATACTACAGACAGCAATGGTCCCCAAGCACCGACTCACCCATTGAGGAAGGGGTCTGAGCTGTTATTGGTGACAGACCTCATGTCGGGAGTCATGGCAGGTGGGTTGACCGCAGCCTGAACCGTGGCCAGAGTGTCCGCTTCCATGGGCAGCTGTCTGCAGAGAGCAGCCTCCTACACGATGCGACAAGCAGGGGGAGAGGTCAGTTACTCAAGCATCACACAATTTGGAGCACAGTAAATGTCACATGACATCTTTTCACCAAATACAAAAAAGCATTTTCTGCTCGTTGCCAGCTAAGTCCCAATCATCAGGAAATCATTAGCGCAGAAAGTCTTCCAGACTTAAGTCGCTTTATCACATCCACAAAGCAAAGGGGAAGCCCAGCTAATATTTGGCCTCTGATCGCTTATTTTGCAACTGCCCCAACCGTGCAACTGTTTAACTGCCCAAACAGGACAATGACCCCCTCAAGGCAGTTTCAGAGAGTAGATTATCTTTACCCAGCTTCCCAGGAACCAAATCAATCAAAGCCATCAGATTCCCCTGAACTAACATGTACAGTCTGGTCTTTGCCACTCACAAGCCAGCAAAGCCGGCTCCATATGGAAGTGTGTCTGACTCTGTGTCAACGGGTAGGAGAAAACAATCATAGGTTTTTAAAAGTTTGTTAGAAAGTCGGTGAAGGGGCTGGTAGTTAGCAGATCAATCAGGACTCTGGAGTGGGCTGCCTCTCCTGTGAGAATGTTGGGGTGTGTGGAGCCAACTCCAGCTCCTAACTCCAGCTTCCTTTTAATGGAGACCCTGGAAGCAGCAATAACAGCTCGAGGATCTGAACTCCTGCCATCCGTAGGGGCCACCTCCCTGGGCTCCCACTTTCAGCGTGGCTACGGAGCATCACAAGCACTCAGGGAGTGGATCACAGATGGGGGTCCAAGACACCCCACCCCTATCTGTCCGTCGGTCTCTCCCTGATTGGCTTTAAAAAGCTAATCAATATTAATCAAAAATTTTAAGGGTCAAAAAAAAAATGCCAGTCAGTTTTTCATCTGACAATTTTGTTAACTAAAATAGCTGAGGGTTGATAAGACTATGTAGATCCAATTCAAATCCCACGGACTTAGGGTCTCAGTATACTTATCACACAAAATATATAATATGTATATATAAAATATCACATATCAATACATACATAAATATATTATATGACATACAATGTTTAATAAATATATCTCTTATTTTTAGAAAGCTGGTGCTACTTCGCCAAGGAGAGTACACCCCAAAGGCTCCGAATTCGTTGACTTCCATTTACTTTCAGGCAGTACAAGCATCAGAAGTCTGACCCATTTTGACACTTTGGTGTGTTGATCCCTGCATCTCACGCCATGGCAGACCCATGCCCAACATGTGCCAAGGGCTCTTCCTCTTTCCAAGCTGAAGTCTGTGTGTCTCCTCCACCATCCCTCAGGCCCCAAGACTACAGACACCATGACATACGGAAAATGACATCATCTTGGGGGAAGTGTCTTGGTTGGCTCTCTTCCTGGGAAGAGTTAACTGCTATCTCGATAGCTCCCAGGCAAAACCAGACAGCTCCCAGTTACAACTTTCCATTGCGAGTTCACTCACGTTATGATATCACAACTCTTGACAAACCACGAGCCCTGACTGATAGGAAATCAATCTACAATGAAATAAGGATCTGTGGTTCATTTCTGTTCACGCAGTTGGCAAGTAATCAGAATACTTCACACTTTTTTTCCTATGTAGCCTATGAGTAGCAAACAAAATAAGATGAAGACTTATTTAGAGATGATTTCAGTCCATCATTCAAATCCTGGGGTAGCTTCTAAACAAATCTAGAAAAAAAATTCTGATTGTTCACATGACAAACAGTGTGCATGAGTAACCTTAGTGTCTAATTCACACTTTTCTGAATCAATTTGAGCACAGCTCTAAGCAAATACCTTTTCAATATGAAAGTGAGTGATGGTGCATTTCTTTATACTTTTTTTTTTTCAATTTTATTGGGAAGGCAAATTTATGGAGAGAAACAGACAGAAAAAGGTCTCCCAACCACTGGTTCACTCCCAAAATGACTGCAACAGCCACAGCTGAGCCAATCCAAAGCCAGGAGTCAGGAGCTTCGTTTGGAGTGGAGCAGCTGGGACATGAACTGGCACCTATATGGGATGCTAGCACTAAAAGGCAGTGGGTTAACAAACTTAGCCATCCCACCAGCTCAATCTTTATCCTTGACTAAATTTTACTGCTATGTCTTAAAAGTATGGTTTGAATTTGTGATTTTCAGGAGGTCAGAATCTAAACATAGTAAGAATAATTTCTGAAATTCATGGGGTTGAAAATACATAATTTATTATCAGTAATGACATACAATATGAAAATAAGTTTTAAAATGTCAGAGAACAGATGTAAAGCATGGAGTTCCACATTTTCTTTTCTTTTCAACAGTATTTATCTAGGAATCTGGGAGTCGAAGAGAGACAGGTAAACCAAGTTTATTGCTGACTCCCTCTTCAAGTGCCTACAGTGGTAGCAATTGGCCCAGGAACTCCAACCACATAGGTAACAGGAACCCAACTGATTATGCCACAGCCTCTGTTTCCTCATATGTGCATTAGCAGAGAGCTGGTTCTGGAGATGCAGTCGGGGGAATCGAACCCAGGTACTGTGCGCTGTTGGGCAAGGGCATCTTATTGGCAATTTGAATCACTTCGCTACACACTCACTCCTAAACTTCCTCCTTCATTTAAATTTCTCATGCATACAGCATAAAAACAATGCTGTGTGTGGCCCATTAGATACAGACATTATAAGAAACTGTTATTCATAATCAAAACTGAAAGAATCTATATGTACCACATTGGGAAAAAAAAGCCTCACTGTGCAATTTCACATTTGTTCTTCTCTGTTTTAAATCAAAGAGAACTAAAATACTGTCAGTCAACATCGACGACTCCCAAGTCATCAGAGAAGGAAATGCTACATTCTGTCTGTAGGTGGCTCACACTTACCACTCTCTACCTCCAAGGATAGAAACTCAAGAGAAGCAGAAAGGATGCTGCAGGTGCCTGAACAACAACTGGGGAAATACAACTTCCGCTGGCCTGCGATAAAGTCAGAACCTTATCCTAAGATCCTTCTCGAAGGTCCTGCTAATCTAAGCCCCGCTGGGCGACCAGGGCTGCCGTCCCTCCCTGCTTCTCTGCCATGCTCCCTCATACATTCTCTCCCATTAATACGTGTCCTTTCAGCTCTTCCCATTTCCAGCACCTGCACCAACTGTTCCCTCTGCTGCGACCCACTCCTGAGATCTTCCCTAAATTCACTTCCTCCTTTACCATCTGCCACCTACAAATGCCATTTCTTCTGGGATGTTTCTTCCTGACCCTTGTTTAAAACAGCCTCATGGTGGTAGCATAGAGGCTAAAGTCCTTGCCTGACACGCACTGGGATCCCGTATGGGCACTGGTTCTAATCCTGGCATCCCTGCTTCCTGTCCAGCTCCTGCTTGTGGCCTGGGAACACAGTGGAGGATGACGCAGTGCCTTGGGACCCTGCAGCTGCACCTGTGTGGGAGACCTGGATGAAGCTCCTATTTCCTGGCATCGGATCAGCTCAGCTCCAGTCACTGAGGCCGCTTGGGGAGTGAATCAATGGACAGAAGATGTTCTTTCTATATCTCATCCTCTCTGCAGATCTGCTTTTCAATAAAACAAACAAATAAATAAATATCTTTTTAAAAAATCAAACAGCTTCATGTTTTTCATTGCCTCCTCTTTAACCTGCATGAGTTTTCTTTATAGTAACTTCAATTCAAATGTAAGCCCCTCCCCCCCCCAGGTTTCTTCAGTCCAGCGTCCCCACCATCTATCACCTTGCTAGGCAAAGGGTGGGTTACTCAGTGCAGATTTGCTTCACAAGTAGATGAAAAGTAGGATCAGAATCCAAATCCGATTCAGGTTTAAGTTAGGGTGAATAATAGAAACAAAAATAAATATCCACTCTCACTTTCAAAGACAAATTTGAGTGCTCTCTTGCACAATTCCGATCGTCCAGGTGCAAACTCCCCATCCTTAGGAGATGCTCCCACAGCACCCCTTCCTGCTGCGAACACCAGATGAACAGGAGGAAAAGAGGGGCCAGGAGCAGGACCTCTTGGGCCAGGTGCTGGGATCTGAGGCTCGGCTGGCCCTGCCAACTCCCAGCCAGTGACTATGCCCGCTACATCTCAACTGTAAAGGAGGGTGACGAGGCAGCCACGGGACAGGGATGCCGTGATGACCAAGCAAAGTATCTCCTGTAAGGTGCCTGGCCAAGGGATCACCTTTAAAGTTTAATTCTTCTCAAATTGTGTATTTCTGCTTCAGAAGACAAAAGCAAAACTAAAATAAAACAATTTTAAAACCCCTCTGCTGTGTGGAATGGATCTACTCCGGATGAGAAACTTCTTTCTGGCCAACCTCGTAGAGACTGAGCGAAGTGTAACACCCAGCATCAGGCGCCAGTAGGGCCAAGAAAGCAATAGATATATTGTTCTCTGTATATCTCTTTCAGATATACAGAGAGGAGAGAGAGAATATCTTTCATCTGCTGATTCAGTCCCCAAGTGGCCACAATGGCCAGAGCTGCAATGATCCAAAGCCAGGAGCCAGGAGCTTCTGGGCCTCCTACGCAGGTGCAGGTACAGGGTCCCAAGGCACTGGGCCACCCTCCACTGTGTTCCCAGGCCACAAGCAGGGGCTGGATGGGAAGCACGGATGCCAGGACACGAACTGGCGCCCATACGGGATCCCGGTGTGTACAAGGCAAGGTGAGTGCTTTAGCTGCTAGGCAACTGCTCCGGGCCCAGATTGAGTTCCAAGCTCCTGGTTTCAACCTGGTTCAGTCTAGGCTATTGCAGACATTAGGAGAGTGAATTCACAGAAGATCTCTCTCTGTCTCTCTGTCTCTTTCACATCTCTATCTGTCCCTATGATAAATGTGAACCAAATGGACAGTGGTAAGCAGTTTCATTTCACTCAATTATATTTTATAATACAATAGTACTATACTTAGAACTATTAAAATTCCAGCCTTTTTTTTTTTTGTTTTGGAATTTGTGCCTGTTTATGAATTGAAAAAAAATGAGCAGTATAAAAACCCAGTCTAACCTCACCAAGTCATCCCCAACCAAGCAGGAGAGGGTTGCGTTTTGCTGTTTTTGTTGCAGTATGAACATGATGGCATGTGACATCCAATGTCCTTGCACCGTCATAACCAAAGGGCAAACAAACATCCAAGTTCACCTAGACCAGGACACGAAGACCAAAGACGGGGCTTGAGCTAAGTCAGCTCCCATGCAGAGAGGGGTGACAGCTGGGGAGGCGTCTGCAGGACGTGACTCAAGCCTTGGATGCCCAGGGATCGGGTGTGGCCGTGCCTGGTCCTCAGCTTCCTCCTGAGCAGGCACAGCTGAGCCCTGGCTCTGTCTCTGCTCTCCCATCCCTGCTCCAGTTAATCCATTTATTTACAGATTCCCTCCCCCGTGGCTGCCCTCCCTGTCCTACCAAACAAGCCTCTGGCCTCCCAGGCTCTCAGGACCTGGGTTGCTCAGCATTGAGCCCTGCCTCACCCAGCCTTACAGATCCCATTACACCACCTCCTCCAGAATGCCCATGCTGACCACCACAACCAAAGCAAGTCACTCGCTCCTTTCCTCCCAGTCCTAAACTCCTACATAAACAAGCCCAGCTGGTGTCCGAAATTCCAAGCCTGGTCCCAAAGTGGCATCGAACGCTAACATCCACCTTTCTCTTCACGCCATGACCACCCACCTGCGCTCACAATCCGAGGCAGATCTGACTCAGCCCCTACAAACGTTCATTCATCTGCGCCTACATTGCAAATGCTACTAAGCCTGCCTGTTCCCAGGTGCTGTCCTCGGCAGCAAATACACAGCACCTGTCAAGTCAGCAGGGCCCTGACCTCATGGAAGGGTGTAGTGGAGAAGACACACAATGGGGAGACAATGGCCGGGTCTAGCCAACTCCCATCTCCTGGGTATCACCATGCACTACGGCTCCGTTCCACCTGAGTAGGAACCAGGCCATCATTGCTTCTCAAGATATGCCACCTCACCTTCCTCCCACCAGCCGAGCCAACTACCCAAAGCTGCACCAACTCTCTGTTCAACACTTCGCTGAAGTCCTTTTCTAAGAGTGACCAGAAGAGAAGAGTCAGGACAAGGAGAAGTGTGGGGAGAGAGGAGGGCTCACAGCCTACGACAAAGAGGGAAAGCATGTCAGCAGAGCAGAAGATTCGAGGGGCCTAGCCCGGACTCTCACAGGAAAGGGGAACAGCCCTCCTCGCCCCGCTCTAAAGCAGACAGAACTTTCTAGTCCAGGGTTGGTTCAGTGGGGGAACTGGCTGCCTCTCACTTCTCTGGAAAATCGGCTCCTGGAGGCCTCAAAAGTAGCTAAGGATGCAAAGGTATTAAATATGTCCAGGGGGCCTGGTATAGGAGACCAACTATGGGATCAAAAAGACACAAGTTCAATCCCAGTTCAGCTTTTATATACAGCTGTGGCATCTTTAGACTACATTCGTAAGCTTCCTTGACGAATTTCTTCATCAGAAAAAACATGGCGTGTAGGACCTGTTTTTTAAAGATTAGAAAACCTAGAGCAAGGCCCAGTGTGACTCTCCATAGAATGAGCAAAGAGTTGGGGATACAGAAGTATCAGCTACAATCAGCGTATTGCTGGCTGCGTGGGAAAGGCTACTGTGTGGGCATTCTAGCTCACTGTCTCCATTTTACAGTGAAGAAGGCAAGGGGCAGAGAGAAACAGCAACTTCCCCCAGGATCCCTTGGCTGATGAGCGGAGCTGGTAGAGTCAGGGTTATGCCTAAGGACTGAAGGCAGGCAAGCCAGCCGTGTCTGTTCCCACCAGCACAAACAGCTCAGCAGGAAGCAGCCAGCCAGCCAGGGTTGAGGTTGGCAGGCCCCACACGTTCCCAGCCCTTTCACCTACTTACTGGCTGAGAGGCGAGTGACTTTGCTTCTCTGGCCCTTTTCTCCAACTATAAAATGGAAATGCCAGGCTCTGGCTCGGCCACCTGCAGGCAGTGTAGGGGTGAAGGGAAGCCAACAGCCTGTCTCATGTCCCACGTGGGGTTCCTCCCCGAGTTGGAAACACACTGCCCGGAATGTATTTTATTCTTCTTTTCAATGTATATGGGTGGAGCTGGTGCCCTGGGGCCTCACCATACATCCCTCACACACAGTCATAAATGCTGATTGGAAGGGCCGGTTTCAGAAAGATCTAGAAAGGCACCACCCCAGTCCTTTGCACCCTCTCCATATTTATTTCTTCTCACTGTCTGAGAAGGGAGTGGAAGACAGTGGCCAAATAAGGGCTTGGAGATCCTTGCGAGCCTGTGGTTGTCTGTGTCTCTCTCTGAAGCAAATAATTATATGTGGGTTAAAAAACACCTTCTCTTAGCACGCAGGGATCTGGCCAGCGAGTGGAAAAACGGGCAGGGTGGAGGATGGGGCAGACAAACTCTGTTTGCGAGCTGAAGATGTCCCTGGACACAGCCCTCGACCCTCCCTTCCTCCCAACTCCCCACGGGGCTGCAGCTGGCCTGTGCAAAAAATCAAGAGAGGAGGTGAGAAAGTCAAGAGCAGCTGAAGGCCTCCTGCAGCCCACCCTGTCCTTGGCCGAGGGAGCAGCTCCCTGGGCCAGCCCTCCCTGGGAGGAACTTCAAAGAGACACGCATGACAATCGCCTCTTTAGGGGTGCGGGGCTCCAGGGAAGTGTGTATGGCCAAAAATGGAAGACTGTCTTGTTTTAATTACAGTGGGTGGGGTGAGTGGAAACAAAAGAAAAGGGGGGAAAAAAAGGCAGTATTTTAAAATCCTGGCAGTCTTTCTGGAGCGGAGAAATTGCTCTCACTGCCCAAACCCCTAGGGAGTGCAGAGACAGAACACAGAATGATTAACCTGCTCTGCAAAGGGACAAGTTTCCCCACATCCATCATGTCCATCAGGGTCAAAGGAATCTAGAAATGGTCCCTTTTTATGGGGCCTCCTTTTCTGGAAACCTCATCACACATGCTCAGCTGCCAAGCTGTTACTGTAGGAGGATTCTTCCTGGGGCCATTGTTAATACCCTCGGCCTGTCACTCTTGTCGTTACGGATGTGCGCAACGAGCTAGTGTGACATACACTCTGTTTTCTTTTACGATCACATTAAGAAAACAGGATAACGTAGACACTCCTATCTCTTAAAACAACGGCAACAACAACAAAATCAAAGTTAAGGGAGGGCCTTGTAGCAGCACAGCAGCTTGCTGTAGGGGAAAGCCCACATCCTGGGTCACAGTGTGTGGTTCAACTCCAGTTTAGTTTCTATTCCAGCTTCCTGTCAATTGCACATCCTGGGAGACACGCAAGTACTTGGGTGCCTGCATCTCATGTGCGTGACCTGTGCTTCTGTCTCCAGCCAGCTTGGCCACTGTGGCCATGTAGGGAGTGAAGTCAGCTGATGCCAGAGCTCTCAAGCTCCGCCTTCCGAACAAAAATAAATAAGTAACACTTTAAAAGTGCTAACTGGATTTTGAAATGGAGTATTTCTTCCTACTTAGGTGATTTTAAGGTGAATTTCCTTGGTGGACCCTCCGCTTTAAAACAAGTTCCATTCATACCAGTTTTCAGAGGAATCCCACATCAGGAACCACCAGTTGTAGTCCTGGCTGCTTTGCTGTTGATCTAGCTGCCTCCTGGCAGCCTGGGGAGCTAGCAGCTTGGGCTCCTGTCACGCACGTGGGAGACCTGGATGAGGCCTGGCTGCTGCAGCCATTCAGGAATTGAAGTAACAGATGGAAGATCTCTCTCATTCTGCCTCTCAAATAAATAAAACTTCAAGGAAAAAAAAAAATCTAAGTGAATGATATCTTCAACTTGTAAGTAAAACCCCTTGAGGGAACTTCAATGGAAGTAAGAGCCAGGATTGTCAGCTCACTGCACCTGCTAAAAGCAGTGACTCAAAGAACACACTGAAATGGTCACCGTGTTATACAGGGATTTACAAATTCACTACACACTGGCTGACCCTGTCAATTTGAAATGCATGTCCACGGAGTGCCTTTCAAACGTGCAACTCAAGGCCCACGTTCTGAAGGAAGAAGTCTGAAACAGCTACCATCTGGGCTTCGTGATGCTATACTGTTTATTCCCTGCAGGTCGCGAATGTTCTCCCGACGGAAAGCAGCTCTCAGCACCTTCCCGAACTGAGGCTACCCAGAGCTGGCTGGCGCGGGCAGCTCCGCAAATCCCCGGAATCTGGCGGAGAAACCAAGGCCTCCTTCAAACTGCCTCCCCGTTGCTCTGGCAACCAGAGGCTAGGCTGAGTCAGCGTTTTTGCTTGACAAGTTGCATTCTTCTGGTCCCCAAGCCCCACTGAGGGAAGGCTAGGAAATAACAATGGTTTCTCAACAGCAGTGGCAAGAGAAGGGGTCACCGAAGCCGGCCTGGTCCTGGAGGCTGACATGAATAAAGTCTTCCAAGGCTCCAGCTCAGAGGCATTCTGTTTAAATGTACATGATATTAACAGGACACAATATTATGTGTCCCACCCATCTGTTTTTCATATCATGAGACTGCCCCTTGAGATGAGTATGCAGAAATTAAGAAGTCTGCTTCTTAAAGTCCTACCAACGCCTAACACTTTCCATTTCATTTGGGAAAGCTGCAATCACGACTTTCAAGGCACAAAGCAAACACTAGGCTGAAAAACAGAAAAAACAAAACAAAACGGTAATTGTCGTTTTTTAAAAAAAATATTTTTCTACCAATAAAACCTTCACCAACAAAATTCTAATTTCTTTTCTAAAAAAAATAAAGCAATCAGGAAATAAGACTTCCACTAAGGGTCCCCCCACCCCCCAAAGACTGCCACTTTTGGAGCCAGTGTAGTAGCACACCAGGTCAAGCCATGCCTGCAACACTGACATCCCATATGAACGCTGATTTGAGTGGTAGAGGGTCCACTAACAATCCAACCCTCTGAATGCACGCAGGAAAGCAACAGAAGTTTGGCCAAGGCCTTAGGCTGCTGCCGAACATATAAGAGGCTCAGATGGAGTTCCAGCTTGGAGAGTGAACTGGCAGATGGATGGAAGATCACTTTTTGTGTGTCTGTGCCTGTAATTCTGCCTTTTGAATGAATTAATACAGCCTGACATGGTAGTCTAGTGGTTAAAGTCCTTGCTTTGCACACACTGGGATCCCATATGGGTACTGGTCTATATCCCGGCGGCCCTGCTTCTCATCCAGCTCCTTGCTTGTAGCCTGGGAAAGCAGTGGAGGACAGTCCAAAGCCTTGGGACCCTGCACCCATGTGGGAGACCCAGAAGAAACTCCTGGCTCCTGGTTTTGGATTAGCTCAGCTCCGGCCATTGTAGCTACACGAGGATGATCTTCCAACAGAAGATCTGTCTCTCCTTCTCTCTATAAATCTGATTGTACAATGAAAATAAATAAACCTTTAAAAATGAATGAACGAATCTTTCCACATTCAAAAGAAAAAAAAAAAAGCTTTCTTAGTGGAACCTGAAGGTGCCTCCCAGCCTTTAAGAAACTGAGTAAAAATAAAACTGTATCACAGAACATAGAACAAGTCCTTCATGATGCTTGTGATTTATGACCCACTTTCTTAATAAGGCCATGTTTACTATAGTTCTTGTGGCCCCCCCTGTCACATTTCAAGAGGATTGATAATCAGATACTAGTAGCTCAATTGGTGGAGAGAGCATATTTGAGGAAATGTTCCTACTTCAGAAAAATTCTAATGAAGCAGAGACACCAAGGCTCACTGTAGCTCTGCTTATATAGCTGTTCAAGACCTCGTTGGCCTGTGGGACGGCCGAGAATGAATAAAGGTGTAGGCATATGGCACAGTGGTTAAGACATTTAGGACATTCATATCCCATCAAAGCACCTGTCCTGAAAGCCTGACTTGGTCCTGATTCCAGTTTCCTGCTTAGGTGCGCCTTGGGCAGTGCCAGTGAAGGACTGAGTAGTTGGGTTCCTGTCAATCATGTAAGAGACTTGACTCGAGTTCCATGTTCCTGCCTTCTGCTTGGCCCACCTCCACCTGTTGCAGGCTTTTGAGCAGTGACCCAGAGGATCAATCTTTTTCTCCCTTTCTCTGTGCCTTTCAAATAAATGACTTTTAGAAAAAGCCAAGAATATGAAGGTGCATTTGTGGTCATTTTCATAGAATCGTGCTCTAGTGTGTCTAGTTTCAGTATTAGGAACGAAAGTCAAAGATGGTAGCCACAAGACTTCATGAAGTAGCAGATGTTTTTAATCTCCTAATGGAGATTAAATAATAAAATGAATTAAATAATAGAATTCAGATTAAATAATCTGAATGGACCACCCATGCCATTTTTAAACATTTCTTTGAAAGCCAAAGTTACCAAGAGAGAAAAAGAAGAAGAGACATAGAGGGAGTGATCTTCCAAGTCCTGATTCACTCCCCAGATGGCCACAATGACCACGGCTGGGCCAGGCCAGGCCTCGGAGCCACATCTCCCACATGGTAGCCATCCTCTGCTGCTTTCCCAGGCACTTCAGCAGGCAGCAGGATCCGAAGCAGGATAGCCAGCACATGAACTGGTGCCCACATGGGATGCTGGAGCCACAGATGGCATCTTCTACTGAAAAACACGTCATCTGAGGGCAGCTCTATCCCACTTATCTTGCTATTACTCTCTACCAAATAAATGCTTATTTTGAATGAATGAATAAGGAGATAAAGGAAGGAAGCAATGAATAAAAAAATGAGATAGCATCTTGAACTAATGGAGGTTCACTGCAGATTAGCAACAAATTAGCATCTTGACATGATTTCAGTCCTGACATCAGATGATGAGATAAGGCTTCAGAATTGCTTTCTGCACAGTCCACCCTCATCAAATTACATATCTAGAGGATATAGCTCCAGCAGAAGAAAGAGGAAGAGAAATGAAACTGAACTCTTCCATAGCATATAATTTATAAGGACCTTCCTCATTTATCATTTCATTTAAGAATAAGAATAGGGGATAATGTTGTGGTGCAGCACATTAAGCCACTGTTCCAACACTGGCGTCCCATAGAGGCACCAGTTAGAGTCTTGGCTGCTGCACTTCCGGTCCAGCTCCCTGTTAATGTGCCTGGGAAAGCAGTGGAAGAAGATCCAAATACATGAGCCCTGCCCAACACGTGGAGGATGCCTATGAAGTTCCTTATTCCTGGTTTGGGTCTGGACAAACTCAGACCATTGTAGCCATTTGGGGAGTTCATCAGCAAACAGCAAAAATGGAAGATCTCTCCCTCTCTCTCATCTCTCTTTCTCTGTGACTGCTTTTCATGTAAAAATAAATAAATCTTTAAAAAAGAAGAGAATAATAATAATAAAAACACAAAGCAGAAGTGACCTCCCACCGGTCATGGATCAGTTCAAGTAATTGTTACATTTTGTTAGTTTTCCTGTTCTGTTTCAAAGACATAGCATCACATGGTTCCTTTCTCCAGGACTCTCTCTGGGTGGAACTGCAGGTAGGTGCAGAAGAGGCCCACTTGCACAGCAAGGGTCCTGAGGAGATAGGCTGTCCTGTGAGGGATCTGCTGTAAGTGACAGGAGAGTCTGGGTCATTAGAGACTTTACTCAAGGCAGCTCTGTTGATTACCCACAACATGGGAGTGGGGCAGAGTGGAGGAACCCAAGAAAACAGGGGGGCTTCTAGTCTCTCCAGGACCACTGCTTTCCTCATCCCCACAAACCCCTACTAGATGCTGGCAGGCAGCTAAACAGATGAGGCAAAGATCACTCCTATTTCCCATCCATTTCCCTGCCTCTGCCCGGGATTGATGAACAGAGAAAGAAGCCCAAGACAAACAAACAAACAAAACTCATCAAGACTATATCAGAATTCACCAAAATCAGGCATGTACTTAAAAAGGTTAAAGAAAATGGAATAAAAGTTACGTTTATTTTCGTGTCAAAATATGATGAAATTCATGCGTACACAAGATCTTCAATAAGCTCACCAATATAAACTTAACTTTTAACTTCATTTTTCCACAAACATTCTGCACTGTCCACAAATGGCCTTAAATAACACCTTTAAAGTGCAAGCTGATTCTGGCTGGAGGAAAAAAGAAAACTTGCCACAATCAGAAAGTCTTAGAATGTTCTTCCTGCGCTGTGCCCTCCTCCTAACTACACACACCCACAGATGAACTCTGTGAGCTCCCATAGGCGCATGCGCACAGCCTTGCGCCACTGCTGTCCTGCATCCTGCACCTGTTCCCTGTGATGCAGCAAAATGCTCCACGTTCCACAGTCTCCAGGGACCAGCAGTTAAGAAGCGGGGTTGGCATTCCTGTAACGTGAACCAGCCATGCTGGTTCAAAGGCACCTACACAGCTGGAGTAAAAGGAACAATTTGGGGCTCATCTCCCCACCCCTTGTCAGAAATGCTTTCCATGGGAAAGAAGGAGGTGGAGCAAAAGAAATAGGCAGAAAGACAAGGAAGTCCTTCTTTGCAGAATGGTCTCCATGTCGTATTAAAAACATTAAAAAATAAAAGCTTACTCAATTCATTTAAATATCAAACCAAGAGAGAACTCATAAAGGCTGCTCTAATACTAGCTAATCCACCATACAGGAAAGCAGAAAAATTATCCCAAATGGAATTATTATTCTAAGACAGAAAACAACCACACAATTATTTCCTGTCAAGAAACACGATACTGTATGTCTAAAAATGGGATAAACAACTGTTACCCTAATATAACCAGGAAAGTTTAAACATAAATCTTCGGGGTAAAAGGCACAACTGTGCTTACCTTATAAAGCTAGATTCAGCTGAGAAAAAAAGCAGGATTTATTTTCATTTCCTTTATTTTCAAAGGCTGTGTCTAAGAAATCGTTTGAATTTTCCATGTATTTTAAATTGCATTCTATGTGGGTACATTATGTTCTAGAATTTATTTGATGAAAATGACATGATTCATTCATGAATAAGAAATACATTATTCATTTATGGAAGTGGATGTGTAAGTTTTGAAAGTATCAGATAAAACCAAAACAGAAAATTTTCACCTAACACAAACCACCCTCCCACTCCAGTAAAACTTTCTGGAACAGTTAAAACTAATTATTTCCCAAAAAGAAGCGACCCATTTATCTTGCTTCATGGAAATCATAAAGCAAAGTCTGAAAAATTACAACAATAAATGGAAGCTTTACCCCCCAAAATGTAGCCAGAAAAGTGTCAACTAATACAAGTTACATTAGTTGAACGATACAGAAGGACAAATGGCGCTCTTCCACAGAACCAACCACCGGAGCAGGGAGAAAACTGTTGGTTTCTTGAGGGATTTTGTTTTATTCATTCTTACACAGGGCACACGCAGCCCTGGTTCTGTCACCTGACAGAATGAAGAGTTGATGATGCCCAGGCAGTTTTGCAGAGCGTTCTGACAGAGCTCCTATGTCAACCATTTTCCTATTGTCCCTTCAATTTTCCCCTCTTTTTCATGCTCTCTAATGGACCAGCAGATTCTTCGCCGGTTCTTCTATGGTACACAGTCTCCATGATCTGCTGCGATCTGAAGGTGTTGAGTGACTGCTTTGACAAGAAGAACTCAGCCAAAGTGACTCCATGACACTTTACACAGCCACTTCCTGACTCTCACGACTTTCTCTCCTAGACACCCAAGCTGCCCCTCTATCCCAGGCAGCCAGGCTGTATATGGCACACACAGATGCTCCGGGCTTTAGCCTCAGCTAAGCCCCATCTTGCAGCAACCCTCACCAAGCTGCTAAACACTAAAGTAGGCCATCCTGCACCCTCCAGGCTAGCCCACTCACCAGCTGATAGCACCAAGTGACCTTGGCCATCACAACACAGAACAGCTCAGCTGAACCTCTTCCAAATGCAAAACCACACACAATTACATGATACAGTGAAACCGCTATGATTTTAAGACACTAAATGTTGGAATAACTTGCTACACAGCAACAGATAGTCAGAACATTCTCTTCAAATGAGGAGCAGTGGAAGCCAATGCCAGCCATGCTCATACCGCCAGCCTTTGTGTTGGTCACTGAAGATAATGCAGGCAGAAGCCTGGAAGAACCAACAGGCTCACCATGAAGAGTCAAGCTCACCATGGCAGATGCTTCTAGAGGAAAGAGATTCATTCAGGTAACAAGGTGTCTCCTCATCAGATTTGGGGCCCCTGGTGGGCACCACGAGAAGGTCGTACCTGCCTCATGAGCTCCTCCTGGCGCATCCGAATCCGCTCTCTTTCCATCTGGATCCTCTGGAGCTGCAGTTTCTGCTGCTGCTGCTGCTGAGTGGTGAGCGCACTGGGCATGCTCATGAGCCCGGTCGCCGGTGGGTTCTGAGCAGGGTGGCTCTGCTGGCTCAGGGTGCTAGGGGTCATGGGCTGCTGGTGCTGATGATTCATGACTACAGGAGGGAAGAAGAGACAGCACGTTATCCCCTGGAGCCCACAGGCCCCTAGCAGAAAGGGACCATCACAAGGTCTGTGCTTTGCAGTACGCATGCCTCAGATTCTTCCCAAAGATCTTTCCTGTCATTCGCTGCCGTTCAGATGCTTATTACCTTCATTCGCCTCACGGAGTATCAGAAACTGGTCTCCACTCCTGGTTCATCCAGTGCATTTTGGATTCCACTAAAAATTTTGCTTCACACCAGCCCTGCATGTGGGGTTCATTTTAAGCCATGCGTAGAACACAGTGGCAAAAAAGGCAAATTCAGCAAAGATTATCACACATTATATGGTCATTCCACCAAGTCATCGTTGTGTGTGTGTGTGTGTATTTACATGTGTGCAGCACAGCTAAGGAGAACACACAGTGAGCTGGACATGGAATCTACAGCCATTGCTAGAATCGACAGGTGACTGCTAAGCAACACATAAAGCACAGCATCTTGGTCAGAAACTTACAACTACGTCACTCTTATTAACCCTCGACCTGAAACGAGGGCCACGGTGAAAACTGAGCTAAACTTGCGAACACACATCTGATTGCAGGAAGAAAAAAAAAAAAAAAACTTCATTATGACAAAAGGAAAAATCAATGAGAAAGAATGCAGAAAAATGCTAAACATGTTTGTGTTCGGATAAACGTATTAGGGTGCTTTAAACTTTCCAAGAGTCCTCTGTTTATCTACACTTGTCAAAGCAAAATTTCAGCATGTACAATTTCACTTTAGAAAAAAAGTTATACCTCTTCAATTCCATTGTTGGGATTTCACAAATTTATTTTCATTTTTATGCATTTCTAAAAGTACTAGTTTCTACTGTAATTCTGACTGGACAATATCACGTATTAAGTGACATTTTTCCATCTATTTGCTCTTAAGTTGGAGCCAAAGATAATGAGGTATACTTTTGTGTCCTGACTTCATTTTTCAGGGGCTGATGGGAAGACAGAACATCAACTGTTGCTATATTTGGCATCAATACCAAATACAAAACGCTGGGGTTGGTAGTGTGGGTCAGTGGTTTAAGACTCCTCTTGCAATACCCATAAGCCATCATTTCTGATCCACTTCCCACCCAACTTCCTGCTAATGAGCCTGGAAAGCAACACTCAACGGCCCCAAGTGTTGAGTTCCAGTCATCCCTATGAGAGACCTCGGTGCTATCCAGGCTCCTGACTTCAGTATGGCAGGCACTTAGGCAGTCAGTCTCTCGATAGAAGCGCTCTCTCTCTCCGTCACTCTTATAAGCAAATTGATCTTGGAAATATGCTTTTTTAAAAATGACAAAAATAGGCATGTCTTAATACAACCTAAAAAGTAAATTATTTTATATCTTCGGTTTGCTATAAAGTGAAAACATTTTCTAAGTAAATTTTCTTAGATGAATTTCAGAGAAACTCAATCATTTATGGAGTAATTTCTCTCTTTCTCTGCCTCTCTCTATCTTTCACACACACACACACACACACACACACACACACACACACACACACACTGAGAGGTCTTCAAACATTGCATGGGAAAATGCACTTTGTGAAATAACTAGGTATAAATTTCTTTTTGTGCACCAAAATCTACTTATCCGTTAATTCTAATTTTTTGCACAAACCATGTGACATTCCCTTGTAAACTGGAAGTCACACAGCAACACTGAAGCGGGTCTATAGGGTCATGGCAGCACTTCCCCAAGATGCAAGTGGGGTTAGCCAAACAGAGTTGCCAAAGTATTTGTGAAATCACTCATTCCCAGCTTTACTCCATCCCCACGGTGCCAAGCCTTGAATTTGGTATCAGTGAAGTAGCTCCTGCTGTCATAGGAACTAGCAGGCTGGCCTGGCAGAAAGAGATATGTAAATAAATGAGATGAATTTTTAGCATGATGATGGAATACGATAATGCTGAGCTGTTAAAGGACCCTGGAGACTGGCCCTGTATCTTCTGCAAGAGGCACATCACCCCACAGGGATGGAGCATGTTTCTAGCTAAGTGGCAGGCAGAGGCAGGGTCAATGCCAAGGGCCCTGACATCCTGCTCAAGTGATTACAAGCAAGACCACGTAGAGCAGGGACCTGTGTCCCAGCATTGCTCAGGTTACCAACAGAAGGGTTCAAGGAGCAGGTGGGTGGATTTACAATAACGAGGCACCCACAGGGAAAATAAGACCATTTCGAGTACACTGCAGGGACACTCTGGATTTTTCTTTGTGAGTGAAGGCCAGCACTAAGGAGCCTCACCTCCTGGTACTGTGTTTGACATACAAGAAGAGCTCATGAAAAGACCCGAGGAACAGACAAAACCAGCTGGACACTGTGTGTGCTCTTATTGTGAGAGGAGAAAATGAAGCAGAGTGGTGACTGAAGCCAACAGAACTGAACTTTCACTTCCAGAGTGGATTAGAGCATCATTTCCAGCTCAACGGGAAGACCTGGCTACAAGGGGAAGGATCACACACAGGGATTTACAAGGAAAGTGTTCTCTCAAATGCTGATTCACAAACTGCACATTCATTCAGAAGACAGGCTTCATAAAGCCGCTTTCCAGCCAGAGAAGGCAAGCACACAGGCATGGAAACTCTACAAGGGATGGCTGTTTCTGATCCTGCTGGAAAGGCATGCTTGCTTTTCTGATGTAACTTCGATAGACAAAACGATATCTAATATTTTCAATATCAGACAAGCCTGGGGTAACAAAAAGAGGCCAGAAGAGCAAGGCTGTTAATACTTTGTGCATTCTGCACCAGGTGCTGGGTCTCACAGCTGGCTGACATGACAGATTCAACCAGGCCTGCCTTGGGTGTCTTTGGCAGACTGTTCTTGTTCCTGTACAAATCGGGTATCTGGTTATCAGATTCACTCTCCAGCCAGGTCCTCTGTTGCTCAACTCCAGGCAGTGATCAGACATGCTCTGCAGAGCTGACTAAGTCTGTATCTGGGGGAGTTCACTGGGAGAAAAGCTCTTTCAAAACCACACCCTCCCCAGCCCTTCCAAGACATTCACAGAGAGGCAGAAGCCGTGAGCTGTTGATTCCTTCCACTCAATTTAGCTTTGACCCTTCAGACTAAACATCCCTGGATATTAACTGTACAGTCTGGAAACGAGTGACACACAGACAATGGCTTGGCTTGCAAGATACAGTCAGACTAAGAGTGCAGTTTGCAATTAGAGGGTCACTGTAGTATCGTTTATAATAGCCAAGACTAAAAATGACCTTAATGCCCACCAAGGGAGGGTCATGGTTCGTCCATTCAGACAAAGTCTATGCAAGCATTCCAGAGAATGATGGAATTCCATTACTAGGCAATGACAGGGAACAACCTCCAAGTAACACTGTTCAGAAAGGAAGCTACTTCAAAAAGCAGCACTGAAGGTAGTAAGAGAACAAGTGAAGGGCATTTGGTGTGCTCTCCCAGGAAGGCTCTCCGGAAGGACATGCCTGAAACTGGAGACAGCAAGGACCAAAGCCCACACAAGAGGGAACCAGATCAAAGACCTGAGATTGTCCCACAAGCCAAGTGGCCTAACTCCATCCAGCAGCCCACGACTCAGCATGCCATTCAAATGGTTCCTTTCTAACTGCTCTTGAGCATGCCTGAGATCACAGCTCCTGGACTCCAATGGTGGCTAATGCTCTTTAAAGCACTATCTTTGGAACCATCATCATGGCGCAGCAAGTTAAGCCACTGCCGGAGATGCCAGCATCCCATTAAAGTATCAGTTCGAGACCTGGCAGCTCTACTTCTAACCCAGTTTCTTGCTACTGCACTTGGGACAGCAGCTGAAGATGGCCCATGTGCTTGGGCCCCTATCACTCATGCAAAGACCCAGATGGAGGTTCTGGTTCTTGGTCTCAGTCTGGTCCAATGCTGGTTATTGTGATCATCTGAGCAGTGAACCAGTGGACTTAAAGATCCTTTCTCTCCCTGTTGCTCTCTCTATCCCTCTCTGTAACTCTCATGCCTTTCAAATAAAATAAATCTTAAAAGACCAAAAAATAAAAAAAAAAAATACAGCTCTGCTAATAGTTGCTCAGAGACAAAGGGGTCACAGGAGGCCCATGGCAGGAAAAAAAGGCTTGGGAAGACCCAACGTTTCATTAGGCGACGAACAGAAACACTTCTTGGGATAATATTCCAGAACATTTCATGGAGAGAATAATAGTTCAGTTTAACACATACACACACACAGCAGAGTATTCCAAACGCAGTATATGAGGCCAAACCGGATTACGGGCAGACGGCCATGAACGGCCTCAAAAAGGCTAAAGACTGTGTCAGATCTAGACTTTTGCCAGTCCCCACAGAAAGGAATAACCCAAACAGAAGACGTCTCCATTGAAGCAGGAATGCATCAAAATTAAATCAGCGCATCTTTTTCCTTCCAAGAGAGTCTGGCTTTAAATTTAGATCCCCATTTATCTTTTTCTTCTTCACTGTTCTCAACTCTTACCCTGCCCTTACCACCACCCACCTCCCCGCCGCCTTTTTTTTCTTAACTGGCTGTCTTGTCTTCATAAATCCATGCTCTGTAGATGTGTGACCAGGAACATTTAACTGGTCTTACACAATCTAGAAGAAATCACCAAGAAAAACAAATGCAGAACATCTAAGATGTCAATAGCTTTCAGGTCCAACAACCCTGTCCTCTGAGAACAGCCAGTCAAGATGGGATGGGATTGAGGTGGGGGCCAAGCTTGCTGGATACGACCCGCTGGTTAACACTGCCCACAGCCATGCACACACCATTGTACCCTCTGCCTCATTCTAGCAAACACACTTAGTCTCTTCTACAAAGCCCTAAGAGTAAGCCAGGCTCCCCCATGAACCAATTCAATTCTAAGCCAGCTTTACCAGCTATCCAAGATGTGTAACCATCATAAAGGCATCTTTCCTCTTTTCATATTTTAACCAGCAAAAACCCAACCACTAGTCTTGGGAATAACCCGTGACGAGTCTTATGGACAACAACGTTTGCATAACAGCATCAGGGGCCTGACTAGAATGGCAGACCCCACACTCAGCTAAGGAAAAAGCCCTCACCTGATCTCCCCCGACCCATCTGCTGTCTAGCTCCACATCAAGAAGCCCATTCCTGGCCATCAGCTGGATCTCGCCAGTAATCATCAGATAAAAGCCTGAAAACAATCCGCCTTAATCGTAACAGACTAACCTCCCCTACACCTCCTTCCTTCCCCTTTGAAAACCCTCTTGGCTGTCTTGTTGGGCAGAAAGAGCATCTTTTGAATCAACAGATCTCTCTCGCTCCCAAGACTACCGGCTTCTTGAAATGATCCCTTTCCTCTGGCCCACCCCGAGTTCTGGAGAGACAGGTGTACACACAGTAAGCAGGGGGCCTGGTGGCCTGCCTGGTAACAGAAGCAAATGTAGAAAAGGTAAAGCATCACTCCTGGTCTTTCAGCATTTTGCAGCGGCAGGGAGAGAGTGACAGCTCACAGACACAGGGCTTGGCAGCTTCCCCGCACCAGGAGCTGGAGACCCAATGGGAGGCCACGGCCTCCGAAGCTGCCCGGCGTGTCTCCTGGAATGTTTGACAAACGTCTTCTTGGCTTCAGAGAGGGTCGGCGGCTTGCTCTTCTGTGCCCTGGCCTCACCTCCCTCGTCTTTAAAAGTAGGTTTTGGTTACACACACAGAGAGAGAGACGCAAGGCCAAACGAGGAAAACAAAACTGTAAGATTAGGCTTGACTATAAAAACCATCTGTGTGGATTATGGAAAGGCCAGCCGGAGGCCCAACGGCCAGAAATCACACATAAGCTCTGGAAAGACACAGAAATAGCTTTTCTTCCCTTCAAATCCTTCTCCCAGCTCACATGGGACTCTCGGGCGGTGCTGAGGAATCCCTGTAGCATCTTCCTCATCCCATTCTCAGCCTCCTCTCACCTTTTTCGGAACAGACTTCTTAGTGGAGGTATCTGTACACCCAGTGTTTCGAGCTGAACTTTCCAAATGATGTGCTTTTGCCAACATGTCAGAAGCACAATTCCACTGAAGGGAGTGAGTGAGGCCTTCCCAAGGCCTCTGCGACTTTTTGCGTTCCCTAACCACTTCTGAACTACCAATAACCATGAGATCTTCATGCTTGTTTTAACAAAAATGTAACATCCAAGATTCAGTGAGCATACAAATAACTGAATGAATGAATGAATAAATGAATGAAGGGGGACCAAGTGTCTCCCATATTAGAATTCTGAAATAACTTAGTAGATGGACCATTCTCAAAGGGGCCGAAGAATTTTGAGTGCAAACAGTGACATCATTCTAGCCGGCACAGTACTGAATGAGTGGGGGGTTGTCTCACCATTGAGAAGCTTGAAAAATACTATCTGGACCAGCTGACCAAGGTCAACTTTGACAGTGGCAAGGTATGATGACAATAAGTTGCTCTCACGTGGTGTGGAAAGAAGGGCACTTTATTAGTCTTCCTCCTAAAAACCCATAATCCTACAGGTTAAAAAAAAAAATCTAATAAAGGGAAAGCTTACAAGAAATCTAAGCAGTACTCCTCAAAAACAAATTAAGTCTCAGCACATTACTTCACAGCAATGAAAGCTTAGGGGGCCTGCTTCGTGATGCAGCAGCTGGTCACCCCTTGGGGTACCCGCCTCCATGCGGGAGTGCCCGATTCGGTGTCGTCGTTCCTCCACTTGGAACCCAGCTGCCCACCCCTGTGCCACCTGGGAGGCAATGGTGATGGCTTGACTTTTGGATCCCTGCCACCCACATGGGAAACTCAAATGGAATTCTAGGCCCAAGGCTCCAACTTGACCCAACCTGGCTGCTGTGAGCATTTGAGGAATGAAGCAAGGGATGAAGGATCTCCCTCTTTCTCCCCTCTCTCTCTGCATTTTAAATAAAATGAAAATACATCAATTTTTTTTTATTAAAAAAAATTCTTAAGGAGACAAGCAAAGTAATATTGTAGATATTTTATATGGGATTGGAGAACAGAAAAGATATGAGGCCAAGATTCAAGAAATAGGAATAATTTATTAGTATGCTGATAACAAATGTAGCGCAACTAAAACTATCCTAAAAAAACTGTGTGTGTATGTGTGTGCACGCGCACGCGTGTATGCAAGGGGGAGTTGAATGTTTACCCTAGAAATCCAGAGTCGGGTCAGTATGTCTGAATCCCAGGATGAGCACTGAAGCACAGTGGGCAAAAAGCTACTGCCTACAAGACATTCCATATGGGTGCTAGTTCGTGTCCCAGCTGCTCCACTTCCGATCCAGCTTCCTGCTGACAGCCTGGGAAAGCAGTAGAAGATGGCCCAAGTACTTAGGCCCCCTGTCACTCACATGGAAGGCCCAGATTCAATTCCTGTCACCTGGCTGTGGTTTTGCCGAGTCCCAGCCGTTGCAGCCATCTGAGGAGTGAACCAACAATGGATGATATCTCTCTCCCTCTCTCTGTCTATATCTCCCTCTTTCCCTGCAACTCTGATTTTCAAATAAATAAATCAATCATGAAAAAAAAAAAAAGAAAAGAAAAGAAAAGCCCTGTATCCTGTATCAGAGTGTATGGGTTCAATAGTGGCCACTTTTCCTGCTTCCAGCTTCCAACTAATGCGGAGCCTGGGAGGCACCATAGCAGCTCAAGCAATTCAAAAATTTACTTCACTGCAGGATTTGTCAGTTTTCAGTGTACCTCTAGATAGATACTGAGATCTTCAGAGAGGGAAAACAGCAACACTACGCCTCAAACAGGTAAGACCAGTATTGTCTGAATGCCAGGAAATGTGGGCTTATTGCCATTTACCGCAGCAAGCCACAGATCTAGGCCACTTGTTGAATCCAATATGAATTTGCTACTTATTAAGTACCTACCATGTGCTCAGCCCTTGACAACAAATGAAGCGGTTGTTCAGGATGCTGAGCCAGAGAAGTTGTTGAATCAAGTTGTTGGAATTAGCAATCACTGTTCAAGATACAAGGTAACGGGAGAACAAAGTTAAGCAAGAGGTCGGAAAGTCAGGTTGACAAAAGATTGTGAGAACAGCTGGAAAGTATCTGCTGAAACCGGCCGTGGGAAAATGTCAAAAATGACTTAATTCATCCACCCATCTTCACAGGTGGTGAGCAAAATCTTGTAAAATTCACTTTGGTCCTATATATCAGCAATATTTTTAGGGCTTTTTCTTAACTTCAATGATGAAACATCAATCATTGCTCCAACTAACCCTTCTATAGGCATCGCTTGAGGACAGGAAGAGGCTGACTCACTGCTTCCAAAACCTAAACACAGTTCCCTCAAAATATGCAAATATACATTTAAACCCAAAGATAATTCTTAAAGGTTATGAAAAACGAAGTTAAAAGGTAGGTTTACTTTGGTGTCATATGTAATGTTGAAATCCAGACATCCCTTCTGCATAATACGCATTTTCCATGAACATTCTGAAAATCAAGCATCTGCATGAACTTCAAAAAATTTTACTTGAAAATAAACTTTCCCTTTAATTCCATTTGAGATGAGCTTTTTGAAATACCCCTACAAGACACTTGATTTGGGACCTGGGAAACTTCCTCCTCTATATAGCTGTTTAATTCAGTTGGAAACTTGGACTAATAAGCTTATATAAATTCCACCAGAATCACCTTTCAGAAACCAAGCACACCACAAGTGGGGAGTGTGCGAGCTCTCTAGGTGTGGACTATTAGAACACGTTGTAAGCTTCACCTCAACTCCTGCTCTGTGTCTGTGCCACCGACACAGGAGGTAACAGGATGCCCAGTCCTCCTGGTCTGCCTGAGGCTGTGGACTTTCCAGGACACAGCCCTCCCTGTGCCAGCTGTGGGCACGTCCCAAACAAATGGCTGGTTTGTCACGTCATGCCAGTGCCTGTTCATGGCTCTAGGGCCAACTCAGGGCAGAATTTAAATTTCCTGGGTGCTCTCTGGATGAGCCAGGTGTTTCTCCATCTTTTGTTTCCACATTACTTGATTATCAGAGCAGAAATAGGTCATATCCATCCACTTACTCTGTAACACTTTAAGAAGAACCAAGCATGGTGACGAACACTGCATTGTACCCAAACCCTATCCCCTTACCATGTACTTGGTTAGGTGTGAAGTTCAGAGAAATCTTTCCTGTGACATAGCTGATTGAGCCAGACATTGGAACAGGGGGAAAAAAACCCCACTCAGGGCAGTACTGTTGAGCATAGAGTGCCACTTGCAATGCTAGTAGCCCACATGGGAGTGCTGGTTTGAGTCCCACACATTCCACTTCTGATCCAACTTCCTGCTGGCCACCTGGGAAGGCTGTGGAGGATGGCCCAAACACTTGGGTCCCTGCCACCCCAGGAGAATGCTGGTTGGAGCTCCCGGTTCCTGGTTTTGGCTTGGCCCAATCCTCGTGGTTGCGGCCATTAGGGGAACGAACCAGAAGATGGAAGATCTCTTCCTCTGTCCCTCTAACACCAACCGCTCTCTTCCTGGATTTGAATCTCATCCTCCTGTCGGTGCAACTGTGCTTTTTAACAAATCAAACCTGAGGAGCCAAGGCCGCCTGTGCCCCTGGAGCCCACCGTCATGATGTGGGCCCTCCTTCTTTAGAGAGACGGGAATGGTTGCCTCAGTTCCCTTCAAATGTGCCTGACGAATATACACAGTGGCTACTAACCTAGACTAATCCAGAGCTGTGGATTAGAGTTGGCTAGAACTCACACACACACACACACACACACACACACACACACACACACACACACCTCAGTTCATAAAGAATAAAATTGGTAGAGGAGAAACAAATGGAAATTGACTCCAACACACACATACGCACGTTTGTACGCCTTTAACCCTCACAGTCTCAGACTCTCTGAGCACTAGATTTTGGTTCTTGCCTCCTCTCCTTTCCTCCCATGAAGGCACAGTTCCCTGCTTCGCAGGATGTCGTGCTGTTTGTTTTATCCTCAATGATTTACAAGCCCATCGCTTTACCCCCACAACATTTACTGCAGGCAGTGCCCTGTATTTATCCTGCGTTGTGCTGTCACAGTTTAGGCTTCAAGAGGCCACTGTCTTCTTAGATCAGTGGCTTTTTTTTTTTTCCTTCTAAATTTATTCTCATTTTATTTGAAAGGCAGACAGACACAGGTCTTCCACCTGCTGGCCCATTTGTTAAAGTCTTCCAATAGCCGGGGCTGGGGCAGGCCAAACTCAACGACCTGCTGCCTCCCAGGTATGTATTGGCAAGAAGCTAGATCAGAAGCAGAGCAGCCGGGACTCCAAATAGGCACATGGGTACACGGCACAAGCATGCCAAGTGTTGACTTAAGTTTTACCTCTTCCTTAGGAGATTTTTCTCATGATATGACACAGAGCTTACCCTCAGGCCCAGGGGGTCACCTACCAGCTGGCCTGGGACTGTGCTGGTGCCACCGTTGAGCCAGCAAGAACATCCATACAGGCCACCATGTCTGTCTTCTCTAGCTTCTTGTGTTCTTGTTTTCACTCTGTTTTCCTTACAGGCACTTCTCAACTGTCATGTGGAAATTCTCGAGCAATTCGTAACATGTTGAGCAGGCATGGCTATTGGAGACTGTGTACCACTATGTTTAGCTTCTGCTCACCCGCCCCCCGCCCCCAGGCCTTGGAGCCTCGCAAACCAAACTTGGCCTTACTCAGTTTAGTGATGAAGAAATACGGACAGTTACATGACTCAGCATAAACTGCACTCAGACTGTGATAACCCTGGGAGGCCTCGGAGCACTGAGTCCAGAAGCAGCTCTCACTGCCCTGTCCTGCCCACCCTCGGTAATCAAAACCCACCCGGCATGTTCAACCGGGTGCCCATGAGAAGCTGCATTCTCTTGTTTCCTGAAAAAGCCTGCTGTGGATGATTTTAATCACTGTATTCTAAAATGATGAAATAACATGACTCGTGGGTTTTCATAACACCTTATTTGGGTGATCTGGTTTTGCAGAGAATGATATGGCACTGGGATCTTCAATGCCCCAAATTAGCAACAGTAAGACAAAGTCAGATGGGACTTTGAAATGCTATATTTCGTAACTCAGAAAGTTTGATGTGGGAAGAAGAGGTGCTACCTTGAGGCGACACAAGGGCACTTCAAAAAGCCTGTGAAGAGAGCATATCTCATAACACAGTGTCTGGCTTTGAGTCCTGGCTCTGCCCCAAACTCCAGCTTCCTGCTTAATGCACACATGGGGAGGCAGTAGGGGACGGTCCAAGTATTGGGTCCCTGCACCTACATGGAAAGCCCAGCTTGGATCCAGGCTCCTGGCTTGTCCTGGTGCAGTCCCAGCTGCTGCAGGTATTTGGGGAGTAAACCAGCAGATGGAAGGTATCTAGTTCTCTTTTTATCTCTCTAAGCCTTTCAGATAGATCAAATAAATGTTAAAATCATAATTCTTTTTTTTAAAAAAAGTTGTGGGACATGGAATTAAAAGAGAAGTTTATTTTGTTGAGCCCCCAAACAAACTGAAATCCATGGAAAGTGTTTTTCCGGATATGCCTTTTCCAGAAACTTCTTGCAGAACCCTAAGCCTAGACGCTCTGGCCACCATGACCTTCAGCGAGTAATCACTTACAGCTGGAAGGAGCCAAAGCCTGCAGGTGTGAATCATTTTGGGTACAAATCCAGCCCCGCCAGCCCCACCAGCTTTCCAAAGTATTTCGGTATCAAGCGTGCCTCCATGCAGCTGTAGGCGTCTCCCTGTGTGTTTATGGGCCGTCCGTGGCTTAACTCATGTGAACTGGCCAATGTCAGGTGTCATGCAGCCGCGTCTGATAGGAAACACATGTCCACGGAGGTAGCCAAGCCTAGCCTCAACCCAGCCTCCACTCGGTCACGATCCAGGGAAGGGAGAAAGGGGGCTGCAAACGTGTCTCTCCCTCCGTGTGTCTCCTTCAGCTCCTGCCAACAATGAGCTGCTTGTTTCTCTTATTTCCCAGAAACTGTATTAGCCATCCAACAAGGTCAGCAAAAAAAAAGAGAGCAGCTTTTCACTTCAGAGTACGCTGGGTTCCAAAAATCTGTAAAGTATTAAACCGAGAAGTCGCACGATCCCAACCTCACACAGGGGCCTTTATTCCAATTCTGGGTGAGAATAACCATAAGGAAATGTGTCCGCCGGCTCGGCTGATAAAGCCCACAGCTCGGGAGTCACAGCTGGCCAGCTGCACTTGCCCAGCCTGACTGCATCAAGCCTTTCACCCCTTCCAGGTGCCCCCAGAGCTTGACAGATGGGCCTCCGGTGCCCCAGATGCCGCAAGCCCTTCCCAGTTTTAGATTCATAATCCAGGCTGCATTGGCTTCACAGGAAATCTTGGATTTTGAGCACAGGAAATGATTTCCCGACTTGCTAGCCTGTCTGCTCCTTCCAACAGTAATCAGGCCGCCAGGCAGTGTGCAAGCAGCTGGACCGAGATCCTAGGTGTAAACAAGGACACGCCCGTAGCCGGGGTTTTTGTTTCCTTAGTCAATGTGTTTTTTCACTACCCCAAGCGTCTATTTTACTGATATTTACAAGACCTAGGACACCAGTTCTCGTCCCGGTTAGACAGCCAGGAAGTCTAGGGAGACAATCGTGTCTCCCCTGGGACAGGTTGATTGCTTCAGGGTCCTATGGCTGTCAAACTCTCTCTCCTCCACCTAAACCCACCTCGACCTCCACTACTGACTGAGGTTTCTCAAGACTCACCCCCACGTGCCCTCCGACGGGAAACACACCTACGAAGCCAGTGGGTTCAGACGAGGACTTAACGTGGCACAAAAAGGCTGCTTCGCTTGTTAGCCATGTGACTCAGGCTTGAACTTCACAGCTGGACAATGGCAGCACAAGCAATATTGTTTGATGACTTTTAGACAATGGATATACTTTTATCCCAGCAGGAAACGGAAACTCTGACTTACGCTTTTCTTTTCACTAGCTGGGGGAGAGTTTATGCTGGCTGTTTATCGGTTAGGCTCTCTTGAATGATGTTGAAAACTACTCCAGGTGCAAAGTATGGCAACCAAAACTAAAGCATGTGTTTTGCAAGGAGCACTGTAAAGCTGCCAGGGTGAGCCACTCCTTTTTAATCTGTTTCCTAACACGCCGTTTTCATCAACATCTCTTTTCTTTAAAGAGGCCATACAACAGACATTGAGGTCCCAAGAGAGAGTTGAAGACTTCGGGGATTTATTAAAGTAGACACAACTTGGCAATCAACAAGAAGGGTGATCAGTAAGTGACATGGGAATCATAGAAATGAAAATTTTAAAAGATTCATTTTTCAGCAATCAAATAGATAGAGAATAGTATAATGCAGGTCTTCCACATTGAGCTAAGGCCACTCCGGGCAAAAGCCAGGAATTTAACCGGAGGTGAATTAGGGTCTCCACGCAAAATTAGGATATTTTGTGTACACATGCCTTTCATTGAGGACTGTGCCCCTAGATATCACAGGAGTTCTAATGACTATCCCCCAAAGTTAATTACCTTAAGGGATATCAAAATATTCTTTACAACCTTTTAAATTCCTTCCTCAAATCCAGGAGCTGGGTATCAGAGACAACACGTGGGTGGCAGGAAGCCTGTCCCTGGGGCCAGCACTGCTGCCCCCTGTGTCTGCATGGTAGGAAGCTGGCTCAGGAGCCCCAGCCAGCTGCCCAACCCAGGTACTCCAAAACTTCACAGCAGTGCTAGGGTCTGAGTGCACATGAATTCTCCTCTTTCCACCACTGTACGGCTCACTCCCTCTCCCATATTCACTCCCACTTCTTCCAGGTGTTGCAGAAGCAGTGGTGGATAGCCAGGGTTTGCCCTCTAACAGAGGGCAATCGAGGTAGGGGGAAGACTGGCAGTAACACAGACGCAGAAGAATTCTAGCAATAGAGGCTTTGAACAAACCAACGTGGAGCTAGATTGGGCAGGGAAGTGAAGGAAAGTCTCTCCATAAAGAGTGTGTTTTAAAAAAATCTGAACGAAGTGTGGAAGTCAGGCTGGGGACATGTTAGATCCAGGGACGACAGGTGGAAGGCTCTAAGGTGAGAACATGCCGGGCAGCCCGGGTAGTGGGGTGGGGACTAACAGCGCCCCCTGGCTGCGGTGAGCTGCACCGCGGCTCTCATTCCAGAGGGGCGGCAATGTCCATCAAGCCCACCACGTGGCTAACTTGTTATTTCTCACGCTGCTGTGAAATGTAAAGGCCTACAGACATTCAGCATGGAGAGGTCGCAGGCGCACGGGGAAGTCAGGCAAGTGGCACGCAGCACTCCTCAGCGTCAGTGCCTCTCAGCCCTTCCAGGAGGTTCAGGTTCAAGGTGAAAAGGAGCAACGTGTGGGCCAGAGGTGCAGAGCACAAGAGCCCAAGACAGCTGTGCTATTAGACCCTAGCACAAGGGGACCCCAGCAAAAGAAAACCAAAGCCTGAGGCTCTAAATTTGATTTGGGGATAAGCCAAAGGGGTTCGGGGCTTAAAAACGTAAATAAAACCAGATACCACGCAAGCCGTTACCTACCGAATGACTGAATGAATGATTGCTCCAACTGAACACACGAGTCCTTTGCAAGAGCAGGCAGGACGGACAGCCAAGCCTCCAGACACCTCTGTGCGATCACACAGGGGCCCATGCTACGCACTTTTCTCCCTGGCTTTATTATTTTCGCAACCACAGTCTCTCTTTACTTCAACATAACCCTTTCATTTACTTACACGTTGTCTAAGATTCATATGCTAGAAGTGTCTCACGGTTTCACTTTAAAACCACAGGCCTGAGCAGTTAGCTAGCCACCGAGTACAGTATTTGTCCAGTAAATGATATTCTGCGAAGCTTCATTAGAGTACACTGGAAATGGTCACTTGTACGAGCGAGGGCAAGGCTTATGTGCATTTAGGCCACGTCTTGCAAAGATTCAATGGATCAACCAAAATCTCTTCTTCACTCTGGTTTTCTTTCCTAAACACGTTCATTTAAGGAGCCATTTGGACAAGCAAACCATGCGTCACCTTCCCGGTCACTGAGTGGCCCACGGTAACGTCCCCAACACAAGGACAGATGCCAAGTGAAAAGCGGTCTACAAAATAACAGGTGTGTCCCTCTTAAAATGTCAGCATCCAGGAACACAGGGCCGTGGAATCACTCAAAATAAGTAAGCACAATGAGGATGGAAACTAGAACCAGTTATGAAGCTAGATAGAATATGATATGTAGAATGTCAATAGTTACAAATTATGGGATCCACTGAATATTTTAAATTGAGAGTTTATTACATAAGAGTATTGTATCAATGCCAAGTTTTCTGACTCAGTCTGTGCTGTGACTAGGTAAAAATGTTTTTTTTTTTTTTTTAAAAAAAAACATAATTTGGCTGGCCTGAAGTCATTATAGGCTAATCTCATATGGACACCATTTTGAGTCCTAGCTACTTTCTTCTGATCCAGCTCTCTGCTTATGACCTGGAAAAGCAATGAAAGACAGCTCAAGTCCTTTGGGACCCTGCAACCACATAGGAAACCCAGAAGAAGCTCCTGGCTTTGGATCAGCTCCAACCAGTGCAGCTATTTGGGGAGTGAACCAGCAGATGGAGGACCTCTCTGTCTCTCCTTCTCTCTGTAGAAAAATCTGCCTTTCAAATAATATGAAAGAAATATTTTTAAATGTGTGTATGTTTGGACATATATCCTGAAGCATTCAGGAGTAATTGAGTTTGATGTTGCCAACTAGCTCTCCCATGCATCAGAAAATAAACAAAAGCCAAATCCATACACATACAGAAACCCATGGAGAACTAAGCAAACAGGACACTGTTGATAAGCCTCTGGACATTCATCTGGGCAGAAAGTACAGGCATTTCCCTGTACTACAGGGTGAAACTCTTGTGTAAGTTTCGACAGGCATCCAAACTGAATCACAGCATATTTAAAAACAGAAGCTCTCTATCGCATATCTCAGACTCCCCAGAGGCTGGGAGCCCTCAGGTCGGCAAGGACTGAAGCTGTTGGGTGAACACCCAACATCCTAGGGCTGCATTCATTCCACAGGAATTCCCTCATGGGAATGATAACTGGCTGTCCCCAGGAGACAACCCTGGCTGGAATGTGTGCTGCATGATTCCGACACCTCACACCCCCCAGTTCCTGCTCCCCTCACCCCAACTCCTCGTCTCAAAAGGCCTTTCACAAGAGAACACTTCTGGACAGCTGCCCCTGTGGACTGGATCCCAGCACTAGGAAGTGCAGGTTTTCTTGGGAGAGCCCTGGGCCCGAGGGGGCTATAGGGCCGAGACTTAATCAGGAAAGGCACTCTCTGCTCCAGGGTGAAGACAACCCTCCACTCAAGCATCCATTAGTTATCACATGACAGCTCCAGAGACAAAGAGCTTCCACTCACTGGCTCTCTCCCCAGCTAGAAGCTGGGCCACCTCAAAGCAGGGATCCCATCTCTCAACTCTGAATCCCCTACACAGGTGAAAGGAGCCCAACCTCTTGAGCAATGGTCTGTGGATGCCCATTATCAGGAAGCTGAGACTCAAACCCAGGCACTGCAGAACGGGCTGGTTGTAAACACCGACATGCCCTTGGCCTTGAGTGTAGGAAAAACAAGCAAGGACACTCTGCAAGATGGAGACAAAATCAGCAAATGTAACCATGTGGAATAAGCTACGTCTTCAACCCCTTGAACTGCAGGAAAAATACACTATGCACTTGAAACCAGACTAGACCCAGTGGGAAAGAAGGCAGAACAATAGAAACCCATGGGGGATCTCCAGGGGAATGCCCCTGGTCTGAGGGGCCCAGGCAGGAGCAGCAGAAGAACAAGACAAATAGTAAATGGGAGACCTCCAGACATCCCCACTTTGGGGCTGACATAAGCACCTGTTTTGTCAAAATGGGATGATCCATCCGTTGACATATATTGAGAGATTACAGCTCCAATCTAATGAATGCAGGCACTACAGCAGTTGATAAGTGTGGAAACATAAGACTTTCACTTCTGATGCTTGAAGCGTGAGTGTTGTGGCAGCCCAACAAAGTCATCCAAGCCAAGACTAAATCAGCCCCATAAATTTTTGAAAAAACTTTCTTTCCAGCTCTGCAAATATTTAAGTCTTGGCAAAATTCAAAACCTACAACTCCCTCTTCGCTGGTGTCTGAGAAATATAATACTGAAAAGGAAAAGGACAAATATAATATGGAATGAAATGCATGACATGTACTGGGAAGCAAAGTAACTTCCAATAAAACTTCCATTTATGGCTTGGTCAAAAACATAGGCATATACAAGCTGAAAAGCAGAACTAGTGGGAAAGTGAGGTACCTGCTTACAAGTAAACTCTTTGTGACAATCTTAAAATAGTTTCTTTAAAACAACTGTTCTCTTTCCAAATAAAAATGGAACACCCTACCCAATCCAGCTCCCCAGACCACACACACACAAACACACAGTGGATTTTTACACAATTCCAATTCCTCGGTCTTTTATAAGCAAATTATGTGAAAACTATATTTTAAGGGATTTTCACTCTTTACTCACACATAAAACATTTCAAAGAAATGGAAATATGAGGCAGTGAGAGCTAACACTGAAATGTGTGTTTAAGCATACCCACTACGTGCTATAAAAATAATAAAAGGTAGACTCGGGGCAGGCAAGTTGCAGAGCGCTGACACTGGTCCCTTGGAACATACCACCTCATTGGGAGGGCCTGGCTGAAGTTCAGGTGCTTCTGCTTCCAATCCAGCTTCCTGCTAATGCACAGCCAGGGAGGCAGTAGGCAAAGCCCAAGTACTTGGGTCCCAGCCACCCGTGCCATTGACCCAGATAGAGCTTCTGGCTTCTACCTTCCTACTGGTCCAGCCTTGCCTACTAGGGGCATTTGGAGAATGATTCAGTGGATGAAAAAATCTGTCTGTCTCCCTCTCTGGGCATCTTCCAAATCAACAAATAATTCCAAAAGGTAGAATGAAGCTGTGTCACTCAAAAACATAGTTCAATAAATAGAGTTACACAAGGGATACTGTGTAGCAATTAACACGACATTATGGTTTGTAAATGAAAGAAGTAAGCCCAAGTCCACTCAATACTTCAAAAAAAAATTATAATAGTGATGATCTACTCTGTATCTACCAGAATTTATAAAATCTAGAAAGTTTGGTAATAGTTATTTCTTGTCAGCTGAGAAAAGCAACACTGGGATGTTCAGATACTAAGAATATAAACTGGGGTAATTTTGGGGGAAAGAAATGGAGTAAGAGCTGTTGGAATTTTAGATGCATATGGCCTTTAATTCAAGAATTCCCTTTCTGCCAACTGCCCTCCACTCGGTGCAAAGATTTATGTACGTGGCGGGCAACTGCAGTGTTGTTTTATTAACAGTGAATAGTCAGGAAAAAACACGAAAACCTAGGAGACGGGCTAAGTAAAGGAAGATACATCAAAGGAGAGAATGTTACACATTGCTGAAAAAGAATAAATAAATCTATAAGTACCAATTTTGGAGGCTCTCTGATACGTTTTTAAAAGACCTTCATATCCAATCATGTATCTGTAGTCCTGGAAGAACATTTCAGAAACCCTACTATTGCTAGGGTCATGACAGGAAGGAAATTTACTTCTCCTGAAAACTCTGGAATTGACTGAACTTTCTGCCACACTTTATGCCACGTGCTTGTTGTTTATTTTTTTAATAAAAGTATCTCATCCAAAAAATACTATAGAAAATATGAAAACAAACCAAAAATTAGTATGGAAAATATTTGTGAAACATAACAAAACAAAATATTTATGAAGACAAGCAAACAAACAAAAAATGTTCCTGATAATTTAAAAGAGCAGGCTACCCAAGAAAGCAGCGAAGATGGCTCAAGTGCGTGGGCAGCTCCATGCAAGGGAAGACCATAACTGAGCCCCTGGCTTCGGCCTGGCCCAGTCCTGGCCAGTGTAGCCATCTGCACAATGAACCAACCCTCTCTTCTGTGTAACTCTGCCTTTCAAATAAATAAATCTGGGAGGGGAAAAAAAAAAAACCAGGCAGGACACAGGCACAAATGCAGAGTCTTTTCCAACTTTTTTTGGTTTATGTTTGTACTGAAAAAAGACAAACACATGAGGAAATATTAATGGGATTCTAACTGCTAGGATTACAACAGCTTTGTATTTTCTCATTTGTTGCTGAATGGCAATGTCTACAATGACCAAAGAACAATTTTAACATGGAGGAAAACAACATTCTGGAATCCTGCTGCCTCAAATTTTTAGGATCTTATTTATTCTGGCCTTTTTTTGGTTTTTGTTTTTAAATGTAAAGCAGAGAGGAGAGGGTGACTCTGCTCCTTTTGGCACTGAGAAAAGGCCATCGCAGCTTTTGTCCTCCTGGCTTCTCTGTCATTTTGCTGACCTCACCGTGAGGAATTAGCGCGAAGCATGGCAGCACAGCTGCCCCGACCACCAACCACTGCAAGACACTCAGGGAATATATTTAGACATCCAGAAAGGAAGAAGAAATTAGCCAGTGAGTACTCCAATGGGGGAGGAGGGGATCACACACAGAGCCAGGGAGCCCAGAGAGGAGATCAAAGAGAAGTCCACTCAACACTGACCATTTCGGGACAAGTGGCTGAATGACAAACCATCCCCGTCTCCCATGGCCTCTAACTTCCACTGGGTCAAGAGAACGCCTGTGGGTGAGGCTGGCCAGTAGACAGCAATCAAACACTCAAAATTGAGAGAGTCCCATAGCTTGGGAAAGAGGTTAGAATCCATTGAGAATAAATACGTAAAGTAGGAACAACAACAAAAAAAGACTAAAAGAAAGGTCAACTCAGTATTTGCTCTCCTTCCTAACAAGCTTCACATCCTTCCAGAACATTTAACAGGTTGAAATGGAAGGTAGGCGTATCCACTTATCCAGTGAAGCTAGCCCAGACAGATCAATAACCTTAATCCAGGAGCCTGTATTGTGACAATGCAGGTAAAAGCACCACTTGAATGGAGGGGTGCCCATTCAAGTCACCACTCTACTACTTCTTTTTTTATTTGTGTTTTTTATTTGAAAGGCTAAACTACAGAGAGAAGGAAAGGACGAGAAAAATCCTCCATCCGCTGGTTCACTCTCCAAAGTCTGTAATGGCCAGAGCTGAGTCTGTCCGAGGCCAAGAGCCAGGAGTTTCTTCCAGGTCTCCCATGTGGGTACAGGGGCCCAAGGACCTGAGCTATTGGCATCCCCGACCCCTCCTCCCACCGCCCATACCCCCACTTCTGACCCACCTCCACATTATTGCAACAGAAAATGGCTCAAGTATTTGGGGCTCTGTCATACACATGGGTAATCACTCCTTGGCTTCAGTCTGAACCTGCCCTGGGTGTTTCAGCCATTTGTGGAATGAACCAGTAAATGGAGAAAGAGAAATCTTCTATCTTAGGACTGGGCCAGACCAAATCCAGGTCTCATGCAGGGATGTGGATTCAGCTACTTGACCCTCTTATACTGCTTTCCCAGGCACATCAGCAGGGAGCAGCTGGGTCCTGAACTGGCACCCATTTGGCATGCCAGTTTTGTAGCCTTTACTATACTACAACTGCAATCCCATTAACAAATCTTTCTAAAAGTAATAATAATCTTGACCTCAGCTGTAACTTTTCCCCTGACTTTTGAGGTTTCCCTGGGGTTATCTACTTTACACAAGGTCTCCTCCCTGCCCCTCTGCCCCTACCCACCTCCTCTTCTCCCAGCACAAACAGCTCAAGACACCACGTCCTTCTCTCGCGCTCTCCTTCTATTTTTCCCTCCGCTCCCCTTTTGGGTATTATAAAATTAATAAAACTACACTACATTATTAACTCAAGCCAGGAACATTAACTGCATCCAGTCTCCCCCATGAGTGGCAAAGACCCAAGGGCTTAGGCTGTTATCTGCTGCCCTCCCGGGCGATTAGCAGGAAGTTGGATTAGAAGTGGAGCAGCTGGGCTTTATCTGGTACTCTGACGGAGCATGTGACATGTCAAGGGGAAACTTGAGTCATGCCATAATACCTGCCCTCAAAGTCAAAATCACAGATTGCAGATTACAGCAACACTGTATGAATAATTTTCCATGTGTCTATGGAGCCTATGCCTATGACTTCACTGGTTACAAATACTTTTACTTTCATACTGCAGGCATTCATTTATCCACCAGCTATTACAACTAACAATCGTATACACATCTTTGCAAAGTGTTCACCTAAAAAATTTTATGTATTTTTATTGGAAAGGCAGATTTACAGAGAGGAAAGACAGGGACGATCTTCCGTCCACTGGTTCACTCCCCAAGTGGCCACAATGGTCAGAACTGAGCCTATTCGAAGCCAGGAGCCTCTTCCGGGTCTCACACACGGGGGCACAGGGTCCCAAGGCTTTGGGCCTCCTCAATTACTTTCCCGGGCCACAAGCAGGGAACTGGATGGGAAGCGCGGCTGCCGAGATTAGAACCAGTGCTCATATGAGATCCCGGTGTGTGCCAAGGCGAGGACTTCAGGTGCTAGGCTATCGTGCCAGGCCCATTACTTGTGAATTTTACCTTGGAGAATATGTTTTGGGAAAATTTACAGCATGAATGTACTTGTTACTAAGAGAGTTTTTCACCTAAATTTCTAAATTTCACATATAAAATCTATACATCCTCATCACTTAATCCATATGTTAAAGTAAGTGAATGCTGATTGTGGTAAGAGATTCATTCACACCAAGACCAGTGGAGACCCACGGAAACACAAAGGGTTCGTGTCTACAGATGCTACTTTACTTATTACAGATGCTGCTATATAGAGATGCCCCACTTCATCTCCCAGTAGGAATCGAACCCATTTATACCATCATTACAGGCTCCGTTTCACAAATTCCTTATGGTGATTGAAGTGAATTCTGACAACCGACAGCTTCCCTAAAACCTAAGAAAGCATAGATTTTCCTACAACATCTAGAAAATGCTACTGCTTTTAGTCAAGAAAAGCTCACTTTTAACAGAAATCTTTTTCCCTTTTCCTTTGCCTGCTGGTCTTCCTTCCCTTCCTTAAACACACACTTCCCACTAGAGCAGCCCTACTCACTCCCCCTTAAAGCTTGTGAGCTTCTCTACTTCTCCCTGCCTCTGGGTTTGCATGTGTGAGTGTGAGTGTGTGTGTGTGTGTGAGTGTGTGTGTGTGTGTGTGTGTGTGTGTGTGTGCCTGTGCACTTGAGGCTAACTCACGCTGCATAAAACACAAAGTTCAAAAACCAGTCAGAACACTGGAGCTGGAAAAGCATCACAGTAGCCGGATGTGTCTGCCAGGAACTCGCCCTATAAATGTAATTAGACAGAAAATACCGGAAAAGGAGAAGAGTCCCTAAGTCTACATCTGACTTCTAGCAGACTTTCGGGATACCTCTCCACGTGCTTTGAGCATCCCTAGTCCGCAGTAACCCCTTGCTCTTTTATTTGCTTTTGATAAAATGTCTTTAACTGCCTCTGTGCGCTTCCTAGAGGGAAGAAGCGGCCAACGGGGCAGGGATGAGGTTTTTCCATCATGTCTTGCAAAGCATACCCTGAAAAATTAAGAACTCACACATGTGTTTATAATTTGAAGTACAGATCAAGACCCAAACCTGGAAGATTTAAGACACTGGGCTGGTTCATGGCACATCTTCAAAGGCGAAAGTGTGTGTGTGTGTGTGTGTGTGTGTGTGTGTGTGTGATTTTTTCTTAAAATTTCCAATGGTATGGAGAACGCACTTTGGCTGCACCTTCCTGAAGTCTGCACTGGCCTGGGCTGGTAGTCTGGGGAAGTTATTAGACAGTCTTTATTTTTCCTGTACTGTCTGGGAGGATGCTGGCACCCCAGCCAGGGGCCCCTTTCCAACAGAGTACTCTGTGAATGTGTGACCGCCGTGGTCCATGATTGCTGGATTATCACACAGCAAAAAGCAGCGTTGCATGTCACTTTCTGTTTGTAAAAACATCCTTAAACAGGGGACATCTGCTACTGCATGGCTTCGGTATTTGCGTGCCGAGAAACGGGACAATGTGACCCAGCCACCACTCAAGACGAGGGACACAGTCAACTCTTGACTTGAGCACAAGCACACTTCACGACCTCCCTCTGTCAGCCGTCTAACCGCACTCCTGTGAGATCATGACGTGCTCCCCTGGATCTTCTTGTAATGTCTGCTTGGGGCTAAAGAATGTCTCAGGAACAGGGGTGTTCAGTGCAGCAGCGAGGCTGTGTCTTTGCATACCCGGATACCATACTTGAATGCCTGGGTTCAGTTCCAGCGTCCTGTTAATGTGCACCCTAGGAGGCTGCAGTGATGGCTCAGGCATCCGGGTTCTTGCCACGCACCTGAGTCCGGGCTGGGTTCCTGACACCTGCTACTAAAGGGCCTATTCTGGCCGTTCTTCGTATTTGAGGAGTGAGGCCCTGGATGGGAGCTCTCTGTGCTTCTCTCTCCTTCTCTCTCCCCTTTCAAATAAACACACAGAGTGTTCTTTCTGAAGACTATGGAACAACACCCACTGATGTCACAATTTGTAAGCCAAAGTACCCGAATGATGAAAGGAAGGTCTCGGTCCTGGGTTTTCAGCTTTCTGACAGTGAGCCACAAAGGCTATTTTTCTGAGCACACACAGGCCAAAGAGAGAGGAGAAAAGAGACCAGAATCCTTAACCACTAGAGGGGCTGGTGTTGGGGTACAGCAGAGTAAGCCCCAAATTTCTCATATGAGCATTGATCAAGTCCCAGCTGCTCCATCTGCAATCTAATTTCCTGCTAACGCTGCTGGGAAAGCATCAAGAGAGGGGCCAAGCACTTGGCCCCTGCACCCACATTTGAAATCTGGGAAAGGCTCCTAACTTTCGGTTTCTGCCTTCCCCGGCCCAAGCAGTCACTGCTATCTGGAGTGAACCAGCAGATGCAAGACCTCTTTTTCTTTTTCTCTGGCTTTCCCTCTGTCTGTGTAATTCTGCCTTTCAAATGAATAGAATAAAATCTTTTAAAATAGTAATAGCTCGAGAATCCATTTCTTCCTAGGCTACTTGGAATGCCCAATCAGAGTGCTTATTTTAAGTCCTGATCATTCCGCACTTACATTACAACTCGCTGCAAGTGCACCTGGAAGGCAGCGGATGATGGCCTTTGGCACCCACGTGCGAGGCCTGGATGCAGTTCCTGGCTCCTGCCTTTGGCCTGGCCCAGCCCAGCCTGTTGCAGATTCCTGTCTCACTGTCCCCGCCGCCACCGCCATTACCTCTTTGTCACTCTGCTTTTCAAATGAATAAACAAACATCTTTATAAAAGTAATATTCCTGGGCCATTATTGTGGCATACCAGGTAAAGCTGCCACCTGGGAGACCAATATTCCAGAAGGGGAGAGAGAGAGAGAGAGAGAGAGAGATTCATGCCCTGACTACTCCACTTCCAGTCCTGCTCTCTGCTAATGCATCTAGCAAAGCAGGGGAAGATGGCACAAACATGTCATTCCTTGTCACTCACAGGGAGACCAGGGTGAAGCTCCTGGCTTTGGCCTGATCCTGCAGTGGCCACTGCAGCCATCCAGGAAGTAAACCAGTGAATGGAAGATCTCCCTCTCTCTCTCCCTAGAATGTGAATATTCTACACAACTTGGCAGCCCTCACATGATGACCAAATGATAATATCTCTTCCTTTCTGTTTTTAATCATCCAAGGTCTTCCTCTCTTCACTAATTCATCGTGTATGTCTTGGGAATCAGACTTAGAGGTCCAATCTAAATTGAGTAACATCTCCTATAGTTGCCCCGATTTGGTGAATACAAAAACTGAAATTTCAGTTAAAACTACACCCAAGTTGAAGATGAATTAACTGAATTACAGTGCAAAAATCTTTTCAGAGCCTACTGCATTTTCTTCAGGAGTCTGAAAATTTCTTGGGTTCAGCAGTACAAGAAACAGGCCCATTTCCAGAAAGAGTCCTCCCTATGAAGTCACAAACTCCAGGATGACTTAGTGACAGGTGTCTCCTCTCACCATGAAGACATGCTTGGTTTACAAGTCACATTACAGGATGCATTTAAAGTTCTTAGGAGAAACAGGATCTTGGAGGAGGGCAAACAGAAGCATTTCCACCAGAGGGCACAATCCTCATTAGCAGTCATGAATGTGGGGTTCTATGAATCTTAAATAAGTCATTTTTTCTTGAAATCCTTTGTGATGGATAATGAAACTGTCTTTCCATGCTGCAGATAAAGAAACACTTCAGATTATTATGTGCCTGGCACAGTCTGAAACTTCGCAGTTATAATCTCATCAAGTTATTTCATATGATACACCATCCTCAGTCTACATATGGGGAAACTGAGTCACAACTGAACTTGACAACAGATCACATATCTAACGTATGGAGCGATGTCACTGATGATATCATAGGTCTAGAAATTGGAAAGATAACTGGTAAAAAGGATTAATTCTATGATCACATCATGTTACCTGGACGCCACGTTCACACATACGGGAATCCTTTCTTCTAAAGGTAAATCGCCCTGAAGTTCACTTATTGGTGATCTACATCCCACTGCAAAGTGCCAAAGCTCTGGATTTCACAAGCAGAGACAACGGGACTTGCTGGTTTACTTTGAAACAAACTGAGTCTGAATCGCAGGCTGTTTGAGATGAGATCTTCTGAGTCAATCATTATTGCCAGGACCAAACTGTGGCCAGAAAGCTTAGCCTGACCTGCAGAACTAATTCGCTATCCCCAATTAAATGTCTGCCTAGGATTTGCTATAAGCTATAACCACCTTCTTTTGTGACAGACAAATATCCAAATATTGTTGGAAAAACCCAAGAACACTGTCTTTAAAAATGTACTGCCCTCATGTTGAGAAATCTGAAAATCAGGGGCTTTTTACTCAGCTACAGCGTGTTTCACAAAATTTCGATTTTAACTTCTTTAGATTTACTCCACAAACACAAGTGGGTTCTGTGTGTGCACACGCACAAGCACAAACCCACACATGCCTTCAATATCAAATTTCCACCATCCCAGTTCCTTTTCATTTAATTAGTCCACTTCCTACTTATTGCGCAATTTTAAAAAATTAAGGGCGGCTCATAGATGAGCATGACTGAACATATTCACTGTAGTGCTGTGGGTACCAACAACACGCTAGGAACAATCTAACTAGCCATCAGAAAGGAACTGGTTAAAAGAAGTAATTATAACCCATCAATTTGCTGGACTGTTGGGCAATTTTTAACAAAGAATGAAGTAGCTGAGTATGTGTGGATACAGAAGTGAAAAATAGCACCACCGGTACAACACTGGGTAGACAATGCTAGTGTTTATGTAAGGAAACACACACCCACACCCCATCACACAGCAGGAAGCAAGCTGGGAGACAGAGGAAGACGGAGCTTCTGAAAACCCCCTTGAAGTGCTTGCATTTGGTTAGTCTAGCTGATAAAAAAAAAAATCTTTTTCCCCAAAAATAGTAAGGTTAAGGCTGAAATATTAGTAACTAGTGTTATGAAAGTTAAATGGTTAAGGAAGCTCCTGTAAGGCCATCAAATGTGGAGGTTCTTGATTTCCTGTACCAGCTCTCCCATAGCGGGTGAGTGTGTGGGAGGCGTCGGGTCCCGACTGCAGGCAGAAGCACCGGCGCCCTTTTCCTTGACCTGCTTTTTGGACAAGGAACAGCATGAAGGTCACCCCAGGGCAGCTGCTTTCAAGATAGGGAGTAGGCTCCAAGGTTTGGAACAGCAGACTAGGACTTCCTGGAAGAACTGACGCTTGAAGCGAACATTCTCGATTTGGCCAAGCCTCAGTGTCCAGAAACATTGCTGTCACTGTTACCCTGTCCATTCCTGAAAATCCACCAGGAGATCCTTTTCACATCCTAAACTGAACTGCTCCAAGGTACGGCAATGTGCAGGGTACTAACCTTCAATGGAAATGTTTGCGGAAACAGGCTCATCTTTTTTATAAAACCTTCAGTTGGCCCTCTGCTATTTGGGCCCTAGAAGGGCAAGGGACCGGCTGAGTAGCACAAAGCTAGCTGGCCGACTGTGCCAGTGCCCAAGACCCAGCCTTGTCGCTTGTGGCCAGTGGGCAGAATTCTAACTCCTTCAAAGTAAAGGCAGTAAGCAAAGACCACTGTCTTCTGAAAGTAGATTCTACCCCAGGGTGTGGAGACACGCCGCACATGGATCCTGCAATGGTTGCCTGGATTCTAAGGGTATGGTAGCCTGGGTTCACACACCGGCTCTGCTGCCCACAGCTGCTCACAACCTTGGCCAAGTCACCTCATCTACCACAAGGGGAATCTGTCACTTCCGCAGGGTATGCTGGCTGGAGGCCAGGAAGGGGGTGTCTGCCCCATTTTGTTCCGATCAAGACAAAAGGGCTAAGTTTTTCCTTGCTCGCCCTCTGTATTTCCGCCTTATTTCCAACTCAGGGAAAGAGGAGAGGAAGAGAGCGAGAGAGGAGGGAAATGGAGAGAATCGTGAGGAGAGGGGAGAAATAGGGAGAGACGAGCGGGGGGAGCGAGGGAGAGATGAGAAGAGAGAGATCTCCCATCCACTGACTGACTCCCCAAATGCCCGCCAACACCCCGTTGGGTAGCCAGGCTGAAGTTGAGAGCCAAGAACCCCAGTGTGGACTTCCCACGTGGGTGGCAGGGAACCAAGTACTTGGGTCATCATCTGTGGATTAACAGGGAGCTGAAATGCGGGGCTAAAGCTGGCACTTGAAATCAGGCACTCAACATGCGAAGCAGGCGTCCCTAGTGGCACCTTAAGCATGGCTCCAAACACACCTGGAAGTGACATTAAGAAGAAAAAAAAAAACTCCGGGGGAGAGAACTGGAATGAATGTCGAGCTGCTATGAAAACCCAAGCCCTAGGCAGCAGTGTGGTGACCCATGTTAAGCAGGCCAGGGAAAGAAGGTGAAGGGGACAGCCAGAGCTGCTCCAGGCCCTGGCTCCTCCCACTGGCAGACAACACCCGGGGCTTACCGAAGTTCGGCTGGGCCACTGCCATGGATCTCTGCGGAGGCACCGGGGTGGAAGAGACGGCAGCATGGACGTTCATGGGATTCAGGGGTTGATTCATCGCCTTCCTAGGGTCTTGCCAGGTGGTGATTTTTTCTATGTGACTGAAAGAAAGAAAACAATTTTAACTGCCGACGCCATCATTGTCACCATCGTCAAAACCAATACAACAGTTGAGTGACGCCAATTCTTGGCTTAGAATGCTTACAAATGGCTGACAATTGTGTCTGGTTTCTAAAACAGTAGTGACGGCAGGGGGAGGGGGTTGGCTCTGTGTCCTTTGTGGCACCGATAACACCAACATTTCATATGAACACCAGTTCAAATGGCTACTCCACTTTTCATCCAGCTCCCTGCTAATACAGCTTCCACTGCTTTCCCTGCTAATACAGCTGGGAAAGCAGTGGAAGACCGCCCAAATGTTTGGGACCCTATCATCCACTTGGGAGACATAGAAGGAATTCTAGAGTCCTGAATTTGGCCTGGCCAAACCCTGGTCATAGCTGCCATTTGGGGAGTCAGCCAGAGAATGAAGGAGCTCTCTTTCTCTGTCTCTTCCTCTCTTATTTTTTTAAAATTTTACTTCTTTTTATTATTATAATCTATTACCATAGATCGTGGGATTTCCCTTGTCCCCTCCCCAATTCCCTCCCCCCTCACTGAGTTCCCCTGTATTCGTTACTCTAGTATAGTTCTTCATACACAGTCATATGTCCACCATTGTGGGTATGGACAATGACAGAGAGTCCAGCATCCTATTGTCAAGAGATAGTAAACAGTTCCATTGGAAGTCCATCTTTGTCTGGAAGTAGAGATGCATACTGCATTGTATCCTCACATCTGGATATGATAGTCTCCATTACAGTTACTATACATCCCCTTAAGTGGAAAGCTACAATACAAAATCAACAACAGGAAGAAAAATAAGAAATTTACAATGCCATGAAGCTAAATAGCATGCTGCTAGATATGATAGTCTCCATTACACCATTACTATACATCCCCTTAAATGAGAAGCCACAAAACATAATCAACAACAGGAAGGGGGGGGGGAAAACTGATGTATCAGAAGTGAAGAATACAGTGGAGAGTCTCCAAACCAGAATAAAGGAAGCAGAAGAATCTCAAAATTAGAAGATATTTCTTCTTACCAGGGGGAAACAAACAAAAAGCTGGAAGCAGAGCTGGATCAGGCCAAAAAAAAAAAAGTATTCAAGAATTGAAAGGCACTATTAAAAGGCCAAATATAAAAGTTATGGGAGCCACAGAAGGTGCAGAAAGAGAAGCTGGGTTTACAAATGTATTTAATGAAATAATAAGGGAAAATTTCCCTAATCTAGACAAAGAATTGGGAAACAACATCCAGGAGGGGGACAGAACTCCCAACAGGCTTGATCAAAAGTGATCTTCACCACGACACATAATAATCAAGTTCTCCCTCTCTTAGAACTCTTTCAAACAAATAAATAATTCTTCTTTTCCGAATACATTTTTAAAAAGTGCATCCTTGGGACCTTTTTTGTGCTGGTCTTGGCTCCGGAAACCTCGTTCTAATGATTTTATTTGCCTCATTTTACTTCCCTTGTGTTTGATCACATTTAAATGCTGAAAATAAGGTGCGTATTTGAAAGAGAGGTAAAGAGACTTACTGTTGGGACACTTGCAATCCCAGGTTACTTCCACATTGCAGCTTCCCCGTATTGCACACCTGGAAGCTACCTCAAGAACTTGGGTTTCTACCAAGTCTGCTTCCCTGTATTGCGCCTGGCCCACATCTAGCCATTACAGGCATCATTCCAATTCCACATGAACCAGCAATGGGAATATCCCTCTGTACTCATCTTTCTCTGTCTCACTGCCTTTGAAACAATTAAAATTAATAAAAATAATGAAAACAATAAATGGTGCCAGGGTTCAAAGTCTTCTTCAGATTCCTCACTCTCAAACCGATTCTTGGTCTTGAATGAAAACGTGTATGTTTTCTCAGATATGTTTTTCCCCTTTTGAGTGGTTATCTTATTTACCTGAATGGCAGAGTAACACAGAGTGGGAAACAGATTTTCCATGCACTGGTTCACTGCCCACATGGCTACAGCAGCCTAAAGCTCCATTCAGGGATCCAGCACAGGAAGGAGGGGCTCAAGTTCTCGGACCATCAACTGCTGCCTTCCCGGCCCGTTAGCAAGCAGCCGGATTGGAAGCAGAGCAGTAAGGACTCACTTTGACCCTCTAATATGGGATGATAAGACTTAAGCCATCACCAATAGTGGCTTAACTCATTGCACAATTATGTTGGCCACCTAAGGAGACTTTGCAATGAATGTGACCTTAAAAATCAGCCAATAAAAAGGAAGCAGAGTTAACTATTGAGTTTCAAAACCAGTAGATGCTGGCAACAACCGTCCTTAAAATAAGCCCTGAAAATGAAAATGAACAAGCAAATCTGTTTTGTTAAGGGACCGGTACTGGATATTGTGGGTACGCCCCGCATCTGCAATACCTGTATACCAAATAGACACCGGTTCACGTCCCAGCTGTACCCCACTTTGTATGTGGGTCCCTGCTGATACACTGGGAAAGGTCTGAGTGTTTGGGGCCCTGCCACCCATGTGGGAGATCTGGATGAAGCTTCCGGCTTCTGGCTTCATCGAGGTTCAGCCCTGGCCACTGTGGCCATGTGGAGAAGAAACCGGTGGATCGAAGACATCTTTCTCTTTCTCTCTGTAATCCTGACTTTAAAATAAAGAAACGTTTTTGTAAGAAATAAAGCATCAAAATTCAGAGAGAAAAAGATTAAACTACAAAGATCCTTTCCTTAAGCATTAAAACAAAAAAGAAGTGAAAAGGATAAACAATGGTTCCAGTTTCAGCATATCCATGGTAATTCTATTTACCGCTTTCAGAAAATCCATTTGCCAGCTTTTGGTCCTGATGGGAAGCGTGTGTGTGGGTGAGGTGGGGGGTGTGGGGGGTGGGGACAAGCGGCAGGTTCCTAGCCAGCCTCAGGAGGTTTGTTCCTCTCTCAGTGAAGTCAGAGGTAAGCAAACTCCCTTCAGGCCAGTAATTACTAGCTCAGAAACGCTTTGATTCATCCTTCAGGACTCATTCTATTAAAAGATGTTTTCCAAGGCAGGCAAGTCCTACGCAACCGCTTTCCATTATAGCAGAAGAAAAAGGAGAATCCTTCTGCAGAACACACAGAGGGACCCTGCTGTGATGGGAGGAGGAATCAAGGAGCTGGCCTGGTGCACCTCCCCGACCCAGTCTTCCTTGCCAGCCTAAACAAGTGGGCTGTGACTTCTGAATGAGGAGGTGCAAGGAATCCAGGGCAGAAAGCCCCTAAGGAGTGCCATCTTGCCTGCCAGCTAGAGCCTGCAGGGCAGAGGGGGTGAGGCCTAATAGGTCAGACCCCCAAGGATGAGCATCTCACTCCAAGACTTTTCGCCAATGCCCAGGGAGGAGGCCCTGGAGCCTTCACTACTGGCCCTTCAAACTCCACACTCAGACAACACTTTTAAGGAAGTTCTGTTCCCGGCAGATCTGTTCATGAAAAGTAGCATTCTTTGTGGTCCTCTTAAAACAACAGGAAGCCTCTCTGAAGTGGGTGGCTTTCACTGGCTCCGGGCAGGCTCTTCTGTCCCCAGCTCCTCTGCAGAGCAGTCTCCCAGGACCAGCTCTATCTTAAGGCTCAGCTTAGAGGAACAATGTCCATAGTAGCTCCAGGCCTGCAGGCAAAACAACGCAATGGGAAGAGCAGTGCTGGCCAGAGGCGTATGACACCACGCTGGTGCTCTAAGTCTAGTACTTATTCAGCATCTCTAACTACTGCTCTCGACCCCAACCCAGGAGTTGCCATTCACTCTTTCATCCTGCTGTCTCATCCTTGTTCTTTCTCTCAGTGCTACTGAGTCATTTCCTTTCTCATATTTCTCAGTGGAACCTTACTGTCTGCCAGGACCCACAATTTAGCCAGATTAATCCCTCCTGCCTACGACTCCCACCTCCTTCCTGGCTCCACTCCCTTACAGAGTCTATTTCAGAAAAGGAAAGAAAAAAAGACCTCTCTGCTGCTCGAAAACTACAACTGCCCTTGGAAATCAACACACACTGATATTTTCCATGTACTTATAGTGTAGGTGCGGATTCTACAAACCCTTGCTTTTGGGATGCATTGTGGCACAGTCTAAATCAGAGTGCTGCTCCTCCACTTGCGATACAGCTTTCTGCTGGTGCTCCCGGGAGAGGGCGGACAATGGTCCACACCACCCTGTGGGAGACACGCAACAGAGTTCAGCAGTCAGTCTGGCCCCGACACAGCTGCTGCCCGCATTTGGAAAGTGAAGTAGCAGATGGCAGAACTCCTGTCTCTGTCTAATTTTCAAGCAGATGATCAAAATATCTATACAGTTTTGAAAATGAAACAAAGGGAAAAAAATGGCTTTTGGTGATTGAAGCAAATAACAGGCTAACTAATATTTTTTTTTTCCCCTGTCTAAACTTCTTCTAGCAGTAACTATGGGTTGTTTTCTAAACTAGTAAAACCAGAAACATTCAAGAAGGCTCAAAGGAAACATTCAAAAAAGCTCAAAAGGAAAACTGAGGCATGGCCATGCAGGTCAGGGCATAGGTTGTTGAAGATCTGCGTGTGGCTGTGTAAGAAGTGGAACAGACTCAACTACCCCTTTTGTCTATCCCTTCTCTTCACCTCTAGCCTCACATCCCAAGGATATCTGGGACCAAGTCACCCTGGGTCCTTGGTCCCCACTGTCCATGACATAAAGTGTCATTCACACTGACAGTAACCAGACCCCATGGGCTCTGGACCACAACCTCAGAGTCACATCTACCTGGGTAACTGGGAGGGACTAAGACTAGCTTTGACCTTGTATGACTTATTTGGACATGGCATTTAACCCAACCTAGTCTCCTATCCCTGAGACATGGGTTAAAAAGAAAAAAAGCTAACAGATGCATCAAGTTTCTGTTCTGCAACTCTTCCAACTGCCACAGTCACTTAAGATTTAAGACCAGTCCACAGGTCTCCCAACCTCACCTAGCAGCGAATGTATGGAAGGCAGCTCTGGCTTCTAGCCCACAGCTGGCAAGTGTATTCAGCAGTCATGGATCACATACCTATTGCACAAAACACATGGCACACTCAGTAGATACGAAGACAGAAATCACATGACCAACAACAGAACCACACAAGGAAACGATAAAATCTAATCTGGAAAAAGCAAATCCACCTACTTCTTTTCCAGGAATAGGCCTGGGGTTTTTGGACAGATGTACCTTCTATTTCTTGACCCATAACCCTGACTTTATGGAAGGATGACACACAACAAAAGCTTCATTAAACAGAGAAGACCCATGTAATGTGTTTTGTATTATTGGAGCAAAAAAAAAAAAAAAAGAAAAAAAATAGCAAAAACCAGGAATGACTGCAAGTGCTTTACTTTTTAGGAATTTAAAATTCTTCACCGTGTGCTGCTTGTTGGTACCGCAAAGCTTCCATTTCCAAGTACAGGTGGTTTTGTCTTCTTACCGTCTCTCCTGTCCACCCGAACTTCACCTGTGTCAAACAGGGGAGCTCATCCCTACCCCGGCCCCAGTGCAGGGAACTGCTGGGACAGAAGTTGAAGGTGACCTCCAACCTGCCTCTTCTTTTCCACCATAACCTAACGAGGCAGTTCAGGAAGGCCACACAACGCTGCAAGGCAGCCTGGAGTCCAAGGCAAACACTTCAAAACTCAGCCAACTCCCATGCTGCTTGACTTTACCCCCATGGCTGTCCATACTCCCTCTTATTCTCCTGCTGGCCTGGTGGAGCACAGGGAGAATGTTCTGCACACAACAAACATTTGAAAAATACACTCCTGCAGGTCAGCATGATAGCCTAGTGGATGAGGTCCTCGCCTTGCGTGCACCAGGATCCCATATGAGCACCAGTTCATGTCCGGGTTACCCTGCTTCCCTTCCAGTTCTCACCTCGTGAACTGAGAAAGTAGTCAAGGGTGGCCCAAAGCCTTGGCACCCTGTACCTATGTGGGACATCCAGAAGAAGCTCCTGGCTCCTGGCTTTGGATCATCTCAGTTCTGGTCATTGTGGCCACTTGGGAAGTGAAGCAGTGGATGGAAGATCTTTCTGTCTGTCTTTCCTTCTCTCATTAAATCTGACTTTCCAATAAAACAACAAATTTTTTTAAAAATTAGGAAAAACACACTTCTGCAATCCTGAAGGAAGTTACAAGCCCAGTTGAGAGTACAAGCAAAATAAACATAAGTTTAAAAACTGTTTTTGATTTGCAAGAGCAGTTCATCAGTTTCTTCATGCTGTATCGAGCATACACACTGAGGACAACTCAGGCTACAATGCGCAGATGAAGCAGCTTTGCCACTTGTTTTCTGTGATCTGCTCCAGTTAGACCCGCTGGTGTTAAAAATGAAAACTGAAGCAGACTTAGATGAGGCTGATAAATTCCCACACCGAACTGGCCGAGTAAACTTGACCCACTGTCAGCAGATAACAAATGTTATGCCAAATTTTAATCCCGTACCAGATGGCAAGAAGACTTGCCCAACATTAAGATTTCAGAAATTTCCCCAGTTAGCATTAGAATATAAACATGCAAAAGCTGGCTTGCTTTTTCTTTGTTAGATTTCAGGGGTAAATGCTGCCTAGGTTTTAAACACTCATACCTTTGCTCTTATTTAAATCTCAACGCCTAGAAAATAACATAAATTTTACACTGTGCATTTCTCTACCTGGTACCTTTTATTTGTGTTTTTGCCAATGACCCCTAGCCCTTCCAATTGACACTCCAGACGGGTCTGACCCAGAACAGCAAAGACAGCTGGTACACACCTAACTAAACCTCCCAGGCTGGCCGGATGCGTCCTCTTCCTCCAGGGAGTCCGTGCTTGTCACTTGAAACCGGAATGCAATGGGAGTCACCATCTCTGTGGGTGCTTAGCTCCCAGGTCCCCTCTCAACTGGCACCCCAACTTGATTCTTTTCACAAGATGAGCAGCCACGCAAGAGCTGTCTTCCCTTTGCTGAATCCCATCACCCCTTTGCGAAACAGGGAACTAGTTTTGGAAGTTCAGCACCCTGACAATCAGAAACGAAGCACTGGCTCCTTAACAGACTAAACAGATGCACAGCTTCTGCCTTACTGTATTTCCTTTCCAAGTTGTTTTTTCTTCCTACCTAACGCCAATTGCATTGTCTTAAAGCAGCTTTACCAACCAAGTCACAGTTCTTCCATTCTGCCCAAACGCTACATAGCACCATCTCTTGCTAAAACTCCAACACATTAGCACAAGCTGGGCTGTCAAGGCACCAACTGACACCTCCATTAGCAAAAGAGGAGCAGACTTTGCGCTGTAAACAAAAGGTGATTGTTCACTTCACAGAAACGCGTTTATTGCAAAAGCTCCTCTTTCTATGAACCACAAGGAATGTCTCGTTAAAAGGTTCCGGTCAGATTTTCACTCCAGCAGCCCATCAATCAAACATAGCTGCCGAGTATGACACAGGAATAATAATTCTTACATAAGCAGGATTTTCTTTAGAATCTTCGTAATAAAAGATGGTCCATAAGCAGAGCGTTATTTTGGCACACACTTCCGGTCTCTACCATTCATTTGTCAATCGAAAAAAAATTTCAGAGTTCTCTGGAATTCTGAATGAATGGCAGGGATTGTATTTTTAACTCCCAGGCTCTAATCCTCGACTTCCATCCCGGCCTTGCCAAGAAACCTCCACTTGTTTAAATTAGCAGCAGCAGCGTGAAAGATCTGTTAGTACTTCCGCTGTAACAGCTGTGCTGATCTGTCTACCTCAAGCTCTCCCACTTCACACCACTGACTTGTATACACACACACACACACACACACACACACACACACACACACACACACATTCCTTCTGAACCCATCAGCGCTGAGTCCGACAGAGGTGCTGTCAGACCCAGTGAGCAGGATGAGCCTAGTTGCAACCCTAATGACCGTGGTTCCTACAGGGCTTTACACATCAGAGGATTCTGTCCCTGGGGTGGGAAAGAAGGCGACATTATGAATGTGTCGCTTCTCAGAGAACCCTCTATGGGAAGCGGGTGATTCAGCTGCACAGTTCCACAGGGTGACTCATGGGACTGGCCTCCAAGGGTGAGCAGTTCAGCCATTGTGTCTGAGACACCCTATCATCCGCTCTGCTCCCCAACATCACCCGGCACCAGCAAACCTGACTTCACCCCTGCACAGAGCCAAAACCTTGCTTAACCTCGTTTCTCCCAGAGACTGCAAGTTCTTTTTGTTTTCCCATTTTGTTGTAAGTCAAGAGCCCTATTGAAAAACTTTGCCTGGGCCTGGCGGTGTGGCCTAGCGGCTAAAGTCCTCGCCTTGCACACCCGGGATCCCATATTGGTGCCGGTTCTAATCCTGGCAGCTCTACTTCCCATCCAGCTCCCTGCTTGTGGCCTGGGAAAGCAGTCGAGGACGGCCCAAAGCCTTGGGACCCTGCACCCGTGTGAGAGACCTGGAAGAGATTCCTGGCTCCTAGCTTCAGATTCAGCATAGCAACGGCCACTGTGTTCACTTGGGAGCGAATCATCAGATGGAACATCTTCCTGTCTGTTTCTCCTACTCTCTGTATATCTGACTTTCCAATAAAAATAAAATAAATCTTTAAAAAAGAAGACTTTGGCTGACTCACAATATTTTATTATCAACACCAGTATTTTTTTTTTCTCTCTTCTCTTGTTAGCATCAATAATGCTATTTAAAAAAAAAAAAAAAAAAGTTAGCCGTGCTGGACATTCAGCTTTGCATTTAAAATCCCAGCTGAAGATACTCTTATCCCATATGGGGTGCATGAATTGGGCTTCCAGATCCAAATGCTGGTTCCAGCTACCTGCCAGCGAATCAATAGGCCAGAAGGCAGCAGTGATAGGTCAAATGCCTCCCCAAGTGAGGCCTTGATGGAGACTCTGGTTCCCAGCTTCAGCCAAGTCCCAGCTGCTGCAGGCATTTGCATGGAAGCTCTCTTTGTCTCTCAGAAAAACGCATAAGTAAGCATCATCTTAGATTTATAAATCACTTGAAGTTTCCTGGGTCGAAAGTGAGCATGGCTGGAGTTGATTTCATGATATCTTAAGTAATTTCCATATATTAGGTACACAAAAATATGGGCAGAGTCTTTCTTCCACTTGGCCCCTTTCCCAAAACAGAATCATAAGCTGGGAAGGAGGCCACATGGAGAAGCGACGAGGCACTCTCTGAACGGGGAATTCTAGAACTCTCAGTATAGAGCGCAAAGGATTTATCCATTTACTTACTGGACAAACAATACTGTGAAGTTCCATTTTCCACAGGGATTTGGTCCCAAAATCAGTTTTCACACATGTGGAGTGTGGTGAAAATCACCCGCTGAAACCCTTTCAATACACAGTCCACCGGCTCTGCGCATGTGCTATGGTATTACTGTTCCCTAGGCTCACTGCAGCCAGCAACTCCCACGGTTTGGACAGCGCCGCTTCTGTGGCTAAGCCCCGGATGAAAAAAACACTGCACCCGAGTACATATGCTGCGATTTGCAAGGGATGCTGTGCCTGTCAAAGAGGCATATGGTGCAAAGGGCCTCCGGGAGCTGGTAGTGAGGGCTGTGACCATGAAAGAAGTCACGGGAGGCCAAGAGCAGAACCCTGTCTCTATCATCACACAGCACAACGGCCAAGACTCTGCCTCTGTAGCTGCACATGAAACACGCTCTCCATCTCTGAGGCATCTGGCATCTCGAATGTAGCATTGATCTCACCCCGAGTTTTAAAAATGTTTTGGGGCTGGCACCGTGGCGTAGCATGTTAGGCCTCCACTTGTGACACCAGTATGGCCACCAATTTGGGCACCAATTTGAGCACCAGCTGCTCCACTTCTGATCCTGTTAACGGGCCTAGGAAGGCAATGGAAGACGGTCCAAGTGCTTGGGCCCCTACAACCATAAGGGGAGACCCGGAGAAGCTCCTGGCTCCTGGCTTTGGATCAGCCTAACCCTAGTCATTGTGGCCATTTGGGGATGGCATCAACAGGTGACAGATCTTTGAGTCTGTTTCTTCCTCTGTCCTTCTCTCTCCATGTAACTCTATCTTTCAAATAAATACTTTTAAAAAGTTAAGAGTGTTTTTTTTTCCCCAGCCATGGTCAATGCTAAATATTTAGCATCGTGATCTTCAAGGCACTCTGCTATTGCCTGTTACAGGTTTCCAATAAGGTGTTGAATGTTGTTCAACAAGGCACTGAGCCATGGCTTGGCTACTCCTTATTCACTGGAAAAGCAAACTCATTGGAGCAGCCACCCCTCTCCTCTCCCTCCTTCCTGATGGGGCCAAACCAAGGACACACTGACTGTCCCCTCAAAAGAAGGCAAGACCTCTTGAAAACCAAAAAGTCTTCTGAGTCAGCCGAGAAGAGCTCGACTGTGAAGAACTTCAACGCATTTGTGCTGGTTTTTCATCCTAAGAAGAGAATGAGTCCCCCTTGGTTCTGGCTGTCAGGGCCACTTTCCTCCTGAATGTGTCAGACGGGCATGGCACAACTTGAATGAGAAAAAAGGCTGGCAGCATCCCCAGTGCCTGAAAACACACGGAGGTGCGTTGCACAATCGGGCTGTGTTTCACAACAGATGACTGGCATGTGCAGCGACTTTCCGAAGCAGCAGACAGCGCCACGGGGGTCTGGAAAATCAGGCACTACGGCTGATGTTCCATGTTCTCAGCTCAGTCACAAAGTCTCTCTGTGTCTCTCAGAAAGATTTATTTATTTGAAAGTTACAGTCTCAGAGAGAGAGAGAGAGAGATCTTCCATCTAATGGTTCACCCCCCCACACACACACATACAAATAGTCAAAATGGTCCAGGGCAAGGCCAGGCTAAAGCCAGCAGCCAGAAACTCCATTGAGTGGAGAGCACCAAGTACTTGGGCCGTCTTCCAGTGCTTGCCCAGGCACTTCACAGGGGAGCTGCATCAGAGATTAAATGAGTGTTTATATGGGATGTGGGCACTGCAGGCTGCAGATTAATGTGCTCTGCCATCATGTCTTGGCTGTTTATCTAAGATGAAGTGAATCCATAACACCACCACACTGGTCCACCCAAAAAGTTTCTTTATGGGCCCAGCGGTGTGGCCTAGCGGCACGGGGATCCCATATGGGCACCGGTTCTAGTCCTGGCAGCTCCACTTCCCATCCAGCTCCCTGCTTGTGGCCCAGGAAAGCAGTGGAGGATGACCAAAGTCCTAGGGACCCTGCACCCTATCACAGTCCTGGAGGAGGCCCCTGACTCCTGGCTTCAGATCAGCTCAGTTCCAACATGGCGGCTATTTGGGCAGCGCACCAGTGAACGTAAGGCCTCTATCTTTCCTCTTTCTGTTAAAAACAAAGACAAAAACAAACAAAACAAAAATCTCTGCCTTTCAAATAAAAATAAATATTTAACAACAAAAAGAAATGGGAAAATACGAAAAAAAAAAGCATTTAAATTCTCATTAGAAAGCATTACGTTCTCACGTCAACGCTTTTCTGCTGCTTGGATTGAATGCTCCATTTGCTGCCCTCGAATGATTCAGATTCATTCAGTGTTCATGAAATAAACGATTTCGTTCCATGTCCTTGGAAATCAGACACAGTTCCAAACCACTACAAGTGCACAAGGATGCCCACTGTAGTTTTGTTGACAGCTGAAACGTGTGGTGATAGAACAGGAAGACAATGGCAGACTAAACACAGGTGCATGACACAGATCTGCCTTTGTTAAAATGGAAAGATGTGCATAGGATATTGAACCCCATTTCAGCACATGAGGGAAGAAAAGGTAAAGTTATTCATATCATTACATTTCTTTGCACTTTCTTCATTTTATCCAACAAAGAGGATTTTCCTTGTGGCGCCATGGTACAGTAGGCCTAGCTGACACGTGGGATGCCAGCATCACACATGAGCACAGGTTCGAGACCTGACTGCGTCACTTCCGATGCAGCTCCTTGCTAATGCCCCAGGGAAGGCAGTGGCAGAGTCTGACCGTTTGGGCCCTGACCACCCACACAAAAGAACCCAGCTCCTGGCTCCTGGCTCCTGGTTCCTGGGTTTGACCATTTGGGAAGTGAAGTACTAAATGAAAGATCTCTCTCTCTCTTTCAAATAAATATATACATCTTTAAAAACTCATTTTCCTCATCAGAAAAAGAGAATGGCAGAGCTATCCTCCCCACAAATGGACCCACTTCCTGCTTTAAAAATCACTTTTGCATTCCGTACTTGAACCCATACCAGCTAATTATAGCCTCTGAAAATAATCCCATGGCTAGAGTATAGGGTTGAAAACCTTGTCAGCCATTTACCTCGGAGCTGGCGGTGGCGCCGTCTGCAATACTCCCTTGTGCGCTAAGCCTACAGGTACCCTGAAGCAGGGAGAGGCACAGCGAGGTAGAGATGCAGCACAAAGACAGGATGAAGAGGATCAAGACAGTTCTATAATTAAGCAACGCTTGGTGGCTGCCTTTGGCAGCTGCTGGCCTGAGCAAGGGAATGCAAGTGGCCCCTCCGGGAGATCAGGCGGGCCTGTCACTCCACACACTGCCTGCACTTCACACGACAGTCGAGGCCACCTTATATCCAGCACCTGTCGGCCTCGGAGCCGCCCAGCTGCAGTACTGTTCTTGCTGTCATCTGCCTAATCCACAAGGGGAGACACGCATTGTATCTAGAAAGAGAGATCAGGCTGACATCTTTGATTGTCCTGATGAAAGAAAACGCATGCCTCCTGTCACTGTGTTTGTTGTCCCTCTGTCCCTCTTGACTTTTTTCTTTCTTTATTAAAGGAAGAACTCTTCCCTTGCAGCTGTATTTTTTTTTTTTCATTTTTAACCCCCATGTTAATTATATATTCACTACAAACGAGGGTTTAAATTTAGTCTGATGACTGGCCACAAGACGCCTTCTCCTCCCACAGTAAAACACATCCTGCCTCCAAACCCTTTCTAGAACCCCACTGGCATGCAGAGGAAGCCTGGACAAGACGCACAGCCCGGTGCAGACCCCAGCCACTGCGGGAGAAATGGGCTTTTCTTCTCACGACACATTGACATCTTTCCCCTTCCAGGAAATTTTTTTAAGAAAGGTGTTGACACTGAGGGAAGCCTGGAAGAAGCTGTGAACTTCTCAGCACCTGTAGCAGGGGGCTTTGGCAAAAGGCAACCACGCAGCAGGTACCCCAAAACTGACTATAGAAAACCGACTGAACCAAGCCATGAAAGAGCCAACATCCTCAAAGAGCTTGCTTCAGCCCATCACTTTCATTCTCAGTGCCAAACGCATCAAACAAAGCGTACTTGTAATGTTATCTTGTACTCATAAACTTCACCCAGAGCATCTAGACTCTGCTTATTCCAGGAAGGACGCAAATGCTAGACAATGACACAGCACGCTCTGCAACAAACTACCCCGCTGCTTTACTCCTATTCGATTTAGCAAATTGGCTGACTGAGACACCATGGGCTCTAAGATTGCCTCAAGCCTTGTACCCAGAGGCTGTAGCAGAGAGCTTGGGTAATCCTTTAGCTTTCAGTTATGTTATGAACGAATGACAAACATATGAGTTAACACTCATATCCATAATAATTAATGATAGTTTGAAAATAATGATTTCTACTAGTCGTTCTGCATTCATAATACTGGCAAAGACCATGGTGATGTCTGATAATAATAGTTGCCATCTACCAAGGCATTCCACAGGTTCGAAATCTATAGATTTAATCACCTAAGACCCAGAAATCGAGTGGGGGAAGCTGGCTGACTTAACAAACTCCTCAGTTTCCATCCTCCTCAAGTCGGTGCCCTGGCCATGATGCCGTAGCACCTCGTGGATCCCAAGAGGTGGAAGCACATAACCTAGACCATTTCGGAAGGAGGGAAAAGAGCGCACAGAGGCCGCTGCTGCTGGCAGCCTGGCCCTGCAACTTCTCCTGCAGCCTCCTTCCCTTGCCTTAGTAATACATCACCTACCAGCCCTCCTTGTCTTTCCCGAGGCCCCTGAGTCACGTCGCGTGCACACTCGCCTGCCAGACTGGCCTTTCAGCAGCCTGGATTTAACCAGGCCCATCCTGTCCAGACAGAAGAATCGCGTGACAGTGCAACAAATGAGCTCCATGTGATCCTGGAGCTGATGTCAGGAAGAAAGGAGAAGACGCAATACGGGCATGACATTTAAAACCATAACCCAAAGGCAAAGCAGCACCTGAGCTCTCTGCTCCAACTTAAAGGGACTCTGCTGAAAATGAGTCTGGAGACACAGGTAGCAGATGCATGGACCATGAGCACTGCCCGATCCCTGAGCCAGAGAGGGAAGTGCGATGGTCACAGCCCTGTTGGCAAGGCAAAGGCAAAAGACAGTTCCTTCGCAAACCGGCCTCCCCTAACAACTTCAGGCAAATGCACCTTCAGTTCAATGGTTTTGTTATTAATGACTATGAAAAATGTTAGAATAGGTTGGCGTTTTATAAAAGAGCATGAATATGTTCATTTTATAATAAGCAATGTTACCAGCCTTCATAATTAACTGTAATTATTTAAATGAAATCCAACATATTCATTAATCTATCCTACTTAATATTTTTACAAACATCAAAATAGTAGGAATAAATTACAACTTTTCTAAGCCACCACCTGTTTTTTTTATGATATTTTGTGCGGTTTTTTGTTTGTTTTTTGTTTATTTTTGTTGTTTTTCTCTTTTGATATTTCATATTTTTAATGTTCACACAAAGCACCTTATTATTGCAATGTACACTGAAATTAAACAGTTACAGTAGAAGGACTATCTAATTTGAGGTTAAGACTTACGAGCATCTCAAAAGACTTTTTCCTTGTTGTTTTATGGAGACACAGACAGACAGACAGACTGAAGTCCCCTTCCCCACGAGTTTGTTTCCCAGATGTCCAAAACAGCCAGGGCTGGGCCAGGCCAAAGCTGGGAGCGGGGAATTCAATCCAACCTCTACAGAGTGGGTGGCGGGGACCCAACCACCTGAGGCCTCCCAGGGTGTGAAATAACAAGAAGCTGGGGTCAGCATCAGGACCTGAAACCAGCCATTCCAATATGGGATACAGGGGTCCCAAGGGGCAGCTTAACCACCAGGCTCATGTTTGGAGCCAGCATAGTGAAAGAGCAGGTTAACTACCACCTGTGACTATGGCTTCCCCACATCAAAGCACAGGCTTGAATCCTGGCTGTTTCTGGCTTGAGTCCAGCTCCCTTAAAACCCTGAAAAAGCAGCTGAAAATGCAGGCCCAAGTGCTTGAACTCCTGCCACCCACGTGGGAGACCCAAAAGGAGTCTTGGCTGCAGACCTCAGTCTTGCCCGGGCTAGGGAATTGCAACCATTTGGAGAGAGAACCAGTGGATGGAAGATACTTTCTCTTTCTCTCACTCTCTCACTCTCTGTCCCTCTTTCCCTCCCTCCCTCTCCTATCATTTTTTGTTTGCTTGTTTTTGAAAGCATACACACGCAAAGGGAAAGACAGAAAGATCTTCCATCCACCGGCAAACTCCACAAATGACCACAACCTCTAGACCTGGGCTATTCTGGATCAGAAAGTCAGGGGTTTCTTCTGAGTTGCCAAGCGGGTACGGGTGCTCAAGGACTTGAGCCATCTTCCACTGCTTTCACAGCCACAATAGCAGGGGGCTGGATTGCAAGCAATGCAGCTGCAACTCAAACTGGTGCCCAAACAGGATGCCAGCACTGCAAGTGGAGACTTTGGCCAGATAACCACATGCTGGCCCTATCGCTCTTTCAAATAAATAAGTATTTAAAAGAAGTTCCTGTTTGTCCATGCAGAATATCATAAATAAATACAATGTTAATGCAAAGATGAGGGAAATGTAGAGAAGTTAATTGTCATAGCACGCATTGCTAATGTGGGGAAAAATAGAGAAACTTTACTACATGAAATATAGTCAAAGAGGCAAAGGATAGAAACCTGTCTCTGACTACTTAACTGAACCATCTGCATTTTCTTAATTTGCTGCAAAATAACCCTTGGATGTTCAATCTTGGTACATATTCTCCTACAGAACAGGCTGGGCGAGAGGCTGCAGGTAGTCAGCAAGTCCCCGTGAGGTCAGCACGGCAGACCCTTCGGATGACGCTGTCATGGCCTTGCCGTGCTCACGGGCCACAGCTGCTGCTCTGGCCTGAGCTGCACTTTGAGGAATCATATTACAGAATACATGGTTTGTGATCCTGACTCCACACAGGACTTCTGATTCCACACAGCAGGCTTGTCTCGGTGTGACAGTGGGATTTGACTGACTGTAGCTCAAAATGAGTGGGCTGCTCCCACCGGGAGTCACATGGCCAACGGAGCATAATGTCAAGACAGTCTGGCTCCACAGCGTCCCAGAGTCAAGGCTCACCCAAAGCTGAGCTAGCACAGATTCAGCAGCAAGAGACAGGGAGAGCCTGGCATCCACCTAGGCCTATCTGGAGGTGTGCGGATGTGACGTTAAAAAGCAGCCTAAGCCATTTGCAGGCAGAAAGCTTTGAATGCTCCTCCCAGTTTTAAAATCAGGGGCATGTCTATTTTTAGTATAGTTTCCAAAGGAGGCCTCCCTTGGTTCAGGGTCACAGCTGCTGCAAAGCACTGTGGGTGGCTCCTCTCCATCGCTTTGAAACAACTGGTGGGAACCTAGCCCTAGGCCATCCACCCAGCTGTTCCATCTTGCTTTCTAACTTTAGCAAGCCACTTTGCCCCTAAAGTCAGCAGGGCATGCCACATGGGCAGCCACACCAGTTGAAGGTAGATTCCCAGCCTCTCAAAAAAAAAAAAAAATTCCAGGCACCAGAGTGCAACTTTGCTAGCAGCTCTAGCTGTGATGTTGCCCACACAGCACGCCCAGGGGAGCTTGTTTCCTGGGCACACCAGCGACCTCCAAAGCCTTCCCTAGACACCACACATCAGCTGCCTGCCATCTCTCCCCCTTGCACAGGCCATTCGAGAGTCATTTCCTAGCACCAGCATAACCCAAACACCCGGAGGCATGAATGCCAACTTGAAACCTCGTTGCGGGACAGTTGCGCGCTATCTGCTGGCTCTTGCGAGAACACACGATGCTGGCTTTCTCACAGTGTTAGAGCACCCTGCACTTGTCACAAAGCCCTCCACATGCAATTACTTTTACTTAATTGATTGTACACGTCCTCCAGCTAATTTTCTTTCCCTTATTTATTTTTTAAAACTGTGCATTCCTTGCAATTGTATGCTCCAAAGAAGGAGATTTCAGAACTATCCGTTTAATAGCCTTTGAGAGCTACAATTCTCTCCAATGAAAAGAGTTGCTCTCTCTCCTGCATTCGCCTGGATACTGCTCATCATGAAGGAGGACCCTAAACATGCCTTGCTAAGCTCCCCTGGAGTTCCCTGCCTCTATTGTGCACATATGGATGGACTTAAAAAACATTAAACGACTCACACAAACCGAAACAACACGTCCTTTGAGTTTGATTGATCATTTAACCTTTTGCATTTTGGATGAAATTCCAATACTCCGAAGGAGGGGGACCACTGAATGAAACCATTATGTCAAACATTGTTGTGGGAATGATTCTGTATGAAAATATATACAATCCATCATTTTCAGTGTTTTTGAAGGTAGGGGTGCGTGATTTGTAACTAAAGCTTCGTTATCTTCTCTGCTTCCTCTCTCAGGGAAATTCAAGTCATGGTCCACACGCTAAGCCACCTTGACCTTGGACGCCTAGTTCCCAGCAGGAACCCAAGGTACCAGAAGCGGCAGGAGGGATGCTTCTGGAGCGAGGAATGTCCTGTTTCTTGGTTCAAGAGTTCTGTACAAGGATGTGTCCAGCTGGTGAAAATCCATCTAGTTATGATTTACATACTTGGCCACAATTGCTAGAATTTATTTCACTTTTTATTGGAAAGGCAGATACACAGAGAAGAGGAGACAGAGAGAAAAGATCTTCTATCCGCTGGTTCACTCCCCAAGTAGCCACAGTGGCCGGGCTGAGCTGATCCAAAGCCAGGAGCCAGGAGCTCCTTCTGGGTCTCCCATGTGGGCATAGGGGCCCAAGGCTTTGAGCCATCCTCTCCTGCTTTACCAGGCCATAAGCAGGGAGGGGGAGGGGAAGTGGAGCAGCCGGGATATGAACCAGTGCTCATATGAGATCCTGGGGATGCAAGGTGAGAACTTAGCCACTAGGCTACCACACCAGGTCCGATGCTCAATTGTACAAAAGAAAAAAGGAGTACAGTCTCCACCTAAGTGAAGTACAACTTAAGGGCTTTCTGAGGAATAAAATTAGGTAGTTGATTTTTCTAATGTTTAAATAATTTTACTTGGTTCTCATTTTATTGAAAGGCAGATCTCTCCATCTGCTCTTCACTCCCAAATATTGGATACCAACGGAGCTGGATCAGGCTGAAACCAGGAGCCTAGCACTCCATCCGTGTCTTTCTCCTAGATAGTGAGGACCTAACCGCTGCAGCCACCACCTGCTGGCTCCCAGGTGCACATTAGCAGGAAGCTGGCGTGGAAGCAGAAGAACTGGGACTCAAAAACAAACATTCTCCTATAGAATGTAGGTGTCCCAAGCACAGAGCAGCAACCAATGCAAATTTAAAAAGTCATCCAATATCTAGCTTGACCAAATCAATGTTAAAAAAAATCTGGGGCTGGCACAGAGCTGGCATCCAATATGGGCACCCGTTCTAGTCAGCTGCTCCACTTCCGATCCAGCTCCTTGCAGATGGAAGATCTTTCTGTCTCTCCATAAATCTGCCATCACAATAAAAAGAAATAAATCTTTAAAAAAAAATAGCCATACTTGTTTTACATAATCTTTAATGGAACTATGTACAACTACGTAACACTGTGTTGTACCCCTAAGTAGCTGGCTATGTAAAATAAGGGTATTTCTTACTTTATATAAAAAAAAATGAACAGTATTTTCTCTTTGTCTTTCGAGTATTTTCAAACCTGAGGGAATGCTAAAAAAAAAAAAAAATAGAGCACTCATCCTTCATCCAGATTGAGAAGTTTCTGTCATTTCTGCCACATTTCTGTGTGTATTCTCTTCTCGTATTGATAAAGCTTTGAAAGCAAGTCGCACAGCGGGCCCAAGTATGGCTGATATCAGCGACTCTCCTACCCAAGTCCATGGTTCATGATGAGTTGTTCTATGATTCTCCCTGCTTGTATGTTTGACATTTGACGTCACTTGTTTGCGTAAGACTTATTTCTGTATTGGAAAGGCAGAGTGGCAAAGAAGGAGAAACAAGGAAAGTGACTCCAGGCATTGGTCCACTGCCCAAATTGTTACAACAGCCAGATCTGGACCAGGTGGAAGCCAAAAGCCTCAAACTCCACATGGATTGCAGTGGTGCAAGGTCTTCCTCTACTTTCGTGAGTGCATCAGGAAGGAGCTGCAGAAGGAAGTACAACTGGGAATTCCAAGTGGTCTCAACCCACTGCACCACAATACCAGCTGCAGGTCTGCATGGCATTTCCTCTGTCTTGAACAATAAAGTGCATGGGGCTGGTGCGGCAGCATAGTAGCCTAATGTTCACCCTGCGGTACCAGCATCCATATGGACATCAATTCAAATCCTAGCTGCTCCACTTCCCAGTCAGCTTGCTGCTCGTGACCTGGGAACGCACCCATGCGGGAGACCCAGCACAGGCTCCTGGTTTCCAATCCGTTCAGCCCTGGTTGTCACAGCCATTTGGGAATGAATCAGCAGCCAGAAGACCTCTCTGTCTCTTTCCCTCCCCCATGTTTCTCTCTGTGACTCTTTTAAGTAAAAATAAATAAATCTTTAAAAAGCAAACAAACAGTATAGTACATCTTGGACCTTGTTGGTTTCAAGTTTTCCAAACTTTGGGAGAATTCCTCTCTGATTAATATTCATGCTATAATTTAAAGTTCTCGAGAACCAAGATGGCGGGGTAGGGTAAGGACACATTTAAATGAATGGAGAAATATTTAATCAGGATGAGAGGACACATCCCAGGAAATAGGAGAGGACAAAACGACAGCAGAGGGGTACCTGGAGACTGACAGACACAGGAAAGCAGCGGACACAACGGTGTGGTGTTGCAGTGACTGATACTCCAGCAGCATTCAGCTAACAGCAATCTGAACTCCACCAGCATCCAGAATTCCACCAGCAACCAGGTGGGAAGGGACTTTCACTGGGAGCTTGACAGGTGAACCCAGACAAAGAACTGTCCATCCTGCTGGTCCATTTGATTTGACTAGGAGCAGAGACAGAGCAGCAGATCCCAGACGGGCACTGCAAGAACAGGGTGGATTTCACAGCCCAGTCAGCCCCCTACAGCCGAATTGGGTGCCAGTTTGCGTAAGGAGGCAAAGGCAAGGGAAAGGACTGAGCATACGCCAAACTGGGAATGAACTCATTTCTGGCTCAGCTAACCACAACAATGTGGCATCCTACAGGTTCCACCCAAGATAGGTCCAGGTAGCCCTCAGACCTGATGGTCAGCAGATCAAGAACTTTAGTAGTGTTATGTCAGGCGCAATTTTGTACACTGTGGCAATAGCTTTAGGACTGCAAGGGACAACAGTGAACTGCGCGTGTGCTGAGCTCGCGAGAATTCAATGAGTTCCTTGGATTGCACTGGTCCTGCAGGAAAATAATACCGACTGTGGCATCGTACAGATCAAAATGGGTCCGTGTGGCACCCAGACCTAATGTCCAACAGGTTCTGGCAAGATCAGTGCCACCAACAACCTAGCTATATAGGACACCTGGTGTCTCTCTAATGCTGGGACCTGCTCCAATTGGAAGTGGGAGAAGGGTTGCAGAGATAAGGGTGCAGCCTCAGCACAATAGCACAGGAGGTGGAGAGTGGTGAGCCAGGAGTTGGGGCTACGGAGTACTTGGAGGAAATCTAGCATAAGAACCCAGACCTGCAACTCGCTGGAAGGAGTAGCACAATTGGCTGCAAGCAAAGAGTTGTGTAACAACTGCAATAAATAAAATCAAACTGTAGACCTGTGGGTGACACAGCTTAGAAACCTGCCCCAAGGAGAAGACTCTGCTAAACAGAAGTACAATGACCAAGAGCAAAAGAGACAAAGGCACAATGAATATTACCAAAAACTCCCCTGCAAAGGAACAAAACCTACGCCAACCTCAGAGTTAACTGAGGAAGACATCAAGAAAATGGGGGGCACAGAATTCAGAAAGCTCATTTTAAAGCTTCTGAACAACAATGAGAAACACATACAAGAGTTCAAAGAATTTAAGGAATATTTTACACAAGCAATAGCAGGAATAAAGCAATCAAGGCTGATATATCAGAAATTAAGAACACAGTAGAGCAAATTAAAGGTACAGTAGAGAGTCTCCAAAATAGAATGAAGCAAGCAGAACAAAGAATCTCAGAATTGGAAGGTATTTCCTGTCACCAAGGGGAAGCAAACAAAAAGCTGGAAGCAGAGCTGGGTCAAGCCAAAGAAAATATTCAAGAATTGAAAGACACCATTAAGAGGCCAAATATAAGAGTTATGGGAGCCACAGAAGGTGCAGAAAGAGAAACTGGTTTTACAAATATATTTAATGAAATAAAAGAAAATTCCCTAATCTAGACAAAGAATTGGCAAAAAAGATCCAGGAGGGGCAGACTCCCAACAGGCTTGACCAAAAGCAATCTTCACCAAGACACATGATCATCAAGCTCTCTTCAATTGAACATAAGGAAAAGATCCTTAAATGTGCACTTGAAAAAAAATCAGTTGACATATAAAGGAATGCCAATTAAACTCACAGGAGATCTCTCACAGGAAACTCTACAGACAAGAAGAGAATGGAATGACATATTCCAGATTCTAAAAGAAAAAAATTGTCGGCTTAGAATAACATATCCAGCAAAGTTTTCTTTTGTCTTTGAAAATGAAATAAAATTCTTCCACAGTAAAGAAAAGTTAAACGAATTTGCCTCTTCCAAACATGCCCTACAAATGATACTTTAAGATGTTCTCTTGACAGAGAAGAGGAATAGCACCAAACAAAACCAAAGGAAAATGTGAAGAACATCCCAGTAAAATGACAACAGAAGACTAAACCAATGAACAACCCATTCCTGAAATGACAGGACCAAAGAACCACCCTTTTCATTTAAGGGGATGTAAGGTAGCTGTGTAATGGAGACTGTCATATCTAGTAACATGTTATCTAACTTCTTGGCATTGTAAATTTCTATTTTTCTTTCTATTATTGATTTTGTATTATGACTTTTCATTTGAGGGGATGTACAGTAGCTGTGCAATGGAGACTATCATATCCAGATGTGAGGATACAATGCAGTATGCATCTCTACTTCCAGGCTAAAGATGGACTCCCAATGAAACTGTTTACTATATCTTGACAATAGGATGCTGGACTCTCTGCCTTTGTTTATGCCCACAATGATGGATATATGACTGTGTATGAAGAACTATACTTTAGTAATGATATAGAGGAACTAGGTTGGGGGTGGGGAGAATTGGGGCTCGGATAAGGAAATACCAGGAGCCTCGGAACTGTATCATAAAATGAATAATAATATTAAAAAAGGGGAAAAAAATAATTAAAAGTTCTCCAGAAACTGGTAACGCCTAGAGAGACACCATGAGCTCAGCGGACAGGAAACTGTGAGTCTTTTTAACAAAGGCATTGGCCGACTTCCTTCCAGCCTCCAAGTACAGCAATCACCAAGGGAAGGGACAGAGAGTGAAGTGTTTGCTAAAACCTGAGGGTTGTAAGAACAAAGGGAAGCCCTCTCGTCATCCTGCTGTCTTGCTCGCTCCCACCACCCCTAATAACAACAACTGCAGGAATTCATTTCTTCTGGAATGTTCTCCATTAGGGAATTAACAACTAGTACTCCCAAGGCCCTTGCCCAGGCCTCAGGGTTTCTGCAATCAACGCTGCAGGCAGGCTCAGAGCATGGATTAACCTTGCAAAATCCGACCCTCTTCTCTGTGATTCTCTGGCCTCAGGAAGAGATGCTTTATAGATTTTTAAACTGCTCCCTTTGTAGATTTTGTAACAGCCTAGTGAGTCTTGGAGGGAATCTTGCCCTAAACACGGGTTTCCTTGGCTGTTACGAAAACATAGGGGAACACCCTGCGGGAAGAATCTAATCCCACAGTTTCAGGCTTCAAAGACACATTGCTTAACAGCCAGTTAGGTGGGCAGGTGCGCTATGCCCTGGACTGTAGTTGTGACCTTGGACAAGTTACTCAACCTCCATTTCTTGGTTTCTCCATCTACAAAATGGAGATGCCGCATGGTTAAGAAGTCTAGAGCCAGACTGTGTTCCAGTCTTAATCCTACACATCCTAGTTCTAAAATCTTGAACAAGTCACTTTGGCCCTCTGTGCCTGAGTCCCACCAATAGCCTTGGTGCAAAACGATCCTGAAACAAAGCCTAGCAGAAATCCAGCTAAAAACATTTGCTTGCCAGTATTCTATCTTATTATATTCACTCATAAAACTACCCTGAAACTGAAGTTACTAGGAGGCATGGCTCCTCCTAGGGCCTGGTGCATGTCATTGTTTAATAAACTTAGCCATTATCATAGGACTTCAGAGTAACTCTGTTGAGTAAACAGAATCAAGGTAAGCAGTGCGCTGATAAAGAAAGGAGGGTCCAAGACCCAATGAAAGGTATGCCTCAAGGACCCACTCTGAAAGAAACACTGTAACTGCATTTGCAGATGCACTCATCAGTACCAAGATGTTAACTAGGGCCCGGCATAATAGCCTAGCAGCTAAAGTCCTTGCCTTGAATGTGCCGGGATCCCATATAGGTGCCGGTTCTAAACCACTTCCCATCCAGCTCCCTGCTCTTGGCACAGTCCTCCCCATTCAATTGAGTTCAATTGAGGGCCAGGATCCCATATGCGCCAGTTTGCCAGTTCATATCCCAACTGCCCTACTTCCCATCCAGCTCCCTGCTAGGAAAGAGTATGGCCCAAAGCCTTGGAATCCTGTACCTGCGTTAGAAACCCAGAAGTTCCTGCTTCCTGGCTTCAGATGAACGTAGCTCCTGCTGTTGCGACCACGTGGAGAGCGAACCAGCAGATGGAAGATTCTCTCTCTCTCTCTTTTCCTCTCTAGTGATTATTTTTGCTAAAGAAATACATTTTTATAGATAAATATACATAGCTTTATAAATGTGACTACGGATACAGATCGCTCTTTACCTATGTAACTTCACGCAAGCAGTAGCTGTCTATGAGTAAGTGCAAACCTCAGGGAGGTGTCGTTGGTCCAGGGGGACAGTGGCAGCCCTGGAATATATGACAGCATTGGGATTTGACCTTCAATAGGCTGGAAAAGCCTTAAAGGCAACACTTCCCAGTAGACACCTTGCATTATCTATTTCTTAGCACCACATACTGGTCTCCTAGAGGCTCAGGAATTTCCTGTGTATTGCTACCTCAATTTAATACAGTGATCTTGCAATAAAAAGCATTACCCCTGAGGTGCATGTGTTAGAAACTTAGTATGGAGTTTAAAATTTTTAGTTCTTTGTTACTTGAGATAGAGTTCATCTGTCCTCTGGTTTATTTCCAAATGCCAGCAACAGCCAGAACTGCACCAGGTAGAAGTCAGGAGCCCAGAATCCGAGCTGGGTCTCCCACACACAGAGCAGCGACCCAAGTACGCGGCCTGCTACCTTTAAGGGGACAAACCCGCAGGAAGCTGGAATTAGAAGCAAGAGTGAGAATTGAACCCTGGCACTCCAGTGTGGAAGGGAGAGTCCTTGGCAGTTTAGCGACATCTTTGTACCACGTGCGGACTCCAGAGTCGCATGCTTACGGTTTTGCAGGCAGGGTCTTTGGGAGGCGGCTGGGTCATGAGGGATTACTGGGTTAGAACCAAGGGATTACGAGGTTACTCCAGAAGCAGCGTTTTGCCAAAGTAGCCCAGCATCACCATGCGAAATCTCCGATGCCAGACCCCTGAGGGCAGGTGCGGTGGCCGTACATTCTCAGAACCGACAGCCTCCAGAAGCGGCAGCCAAACCTCCCCCTGTCCGTTAGAGCTCACCCAGCCTATGGTTATCTCTGTCACAGCGACAGCAAACTAACAGTCTCCATTTTATGAATGAAGAAACCGAGACTCAAGTGAGACTGCCCAAAGCACCAGAGTTTATACAAAGAAAGGCAAGAACTCAGACACAGGTCCAGACGGCACCAAAAGCCGAGTACCCCGGACATCTTTCAGCTGGCTTTAAGTCTCCTATGGAAGAAGATAGAAGAGACTTCGGATTCTGAAGAATGTGAACCCCAAATTAAAGGAAAACAATGACTGTAAAGAATTAAGCCCAGTCGAGCCCAAGAATTCCTCCTCGGGCACCGCGCAGATGAACAGCGCGGCTGCTGGCTTGGCTATCCTGTTCTTCGCCTTGCTCACTGCCAGTGTCGCCTCCTGCAAGGTCTGAAGCCGGCCTTCCTCCGTGCTCGCCATGGAGTCTGTCTGCACCTGGCTCAGGGCTTGGAGCATTTTCTTACCCACTCTCAGCTCGTGGCCTGAGAGAGACAGAGGGAAAAAAGGCACACACTTCCCTTTGGCTGAAAGAAGAGGAAGGAAAGCATCATACCATTTCAAATGAAACTTCCGTTAGAGAAAAGTAACATTAATTTGAGCTACTGCCTTCCTACTCCCCGCCCCCATCCCCAATTATCATGCTTTCTTCCCAGACTTCTTCAGGAACATAAAACAACTGAAAGGGGAAAAAATTCAGAATCTCTTGAGAAGGTGTTTTTCCAGCAAAATAAATATAGGTGGCATTTTTAATCACTATAAACTGTAGCAGTAGGTCCAAAACAGTGAGGGAGGGAAAGGGGTGTGGCACCAACACATTTTTACCTACATTGCCCCTGCAATGTCATACTTGTTTAGACTTTAAAAAATAATATTTTTTTTGTTATTTTTATTGGAAGGCAGATTTACAGACAGAAGAAACAGAAAGATCTTTCATCCGTTGGTTCACTCCCCAAGTGACCACAGCGACCAGAGCTGAGCTGGTCCTGATCTAGGAACCAGGAGCTTCTTCCAGGTCTCCCATGCGGGTGCAGGGTCCCAAAGCTTTGGGCAGGCCTTTACTGCTTTCCCAGGCCACAAACAGGGAGCTGGATGGGAAGTAAAGCAGCCAGAACATGAATCTGTGCCCATATAGGATCCCCATGCTTGCAAAGGGAGGATTAGCCAATTAAGCCATCACACCAGGCCCTAGACTCTTTTTTATTAAAATAAAAATAATATCTTGATGACGCTTGACACTTATGAACATCATAGCTCAGAGTTTTACTGGATTTTTTAAAATTTGTGCTCATTTATTTGAAAGATACAGAGAAAGACCTCACATCTTCTGGTTTTCTCTCCAAATGATCACGACAGTCAGGGTGGGAGCAGGACAAAGCCAGGCACCCAGAAGCTCGATTGGATTGCCCACATGGGTGGCAGCCAGCCAACTAAGTACCAGATATAGGGGAGATGTGCTCCAGGGTGCACATTAGCAGGAAAACGAATGAGAAGCAAGACTAGGACTGGAATTCAGGCACTTCAGGAAGGGGGCCAAGTAGGCTCTCCACCCTTGAACAAAGGCTCATCTCAAAGATAAAGAGTTTGAGCATCTTAATATTTAAATTTTGTTCCTTGAGAAGAAAAAGTCATTTCAACACACTACTGTCACTCTCAAGAGTCTTGCAAAGATGTTCGAAGCATAGATGCACCATCCTCACTCCCATTACATTTTGTATAACTATTACACTAACAACTGAAATCTCAGGATCCTTTAGTGCTTGCCCAGAATACAACTCCAATGTGTAGCAACTGTTGAGTTGCATCCATGACTACACATGAGTAACTCCCAAAGAAAATTCCGGGGTTCCCGTCTGATGGTTACTGGGGAGCTTCCTAATGTATAAGCTCTCTTCACAGCTGACCCCCCTCACCAAATAAATGGTTTTCTCATTAACAGTACCTAGCAGTGTGTACACACCCATCACCTGCAGAAGGGCTGTGTTTTCTGTAAAGGTGCTATCAACGACATCTTTTGAAACCAAAGAATGTTTTTCTTCCCCTTGTTTCAGGATCACGGGGCACTCTCCTGAGAGATAAAGATGCATGCCTCATTCCATGCACACCCAGGATGCTGAGAAATGGAAAACATCTCCCGGCTTATCTAATCTAAGTTCCTTCTTTACTTCTCTGTGTTCTGTTTTGCTGTACCACCTGTCTACACGGCCGCAGCAAGTATCAGGATTGCTCTCATCTCCCAGATCACCCACCCCACAAAGGAAGGAGAATGACTTGGGCAGAGCACGGCTGTTTCGGAGGCCAGCCCAGGGGACCACCTCAGTCTTCCATTCCTGCCAGGCCTGGCATTGTCAACAGTCGACAGCAACTCTGTTAAGCTGGATGCTTCGAGGGTGGCAACACAAGTCACAGCCCATCCCTGCTCCCTCAACCCTCATAGTTCAGGAGTTTCCTTCACTTTGTAATGCACCTGCTGAAATAAAATCTCAGATCCTTCAGCTTCAGAAATCTCCTGGATCTTTGTGTTAACAAGCTATGATATGAGGGATCTTCAGAAAGTTTCTGGGAAAATGTGTTACCAAAAATTTAAAAAAAAAAAAACACAAAATCCTACACGGGTTTCAGGATTTTTTGCAGCAAAATCAACTTTTTAAAAAATCTTTATTTTTATTACAAAGTCAGATATACAGAGAGCAGGAGAGACAGAGAAGATCTTCTGTCTGATGATTCACTCCCCAAGAGACCACAATGGCCGGTGCTGTGCTGATTTGAAGTCAGGAGCCAGAAACTTCTGCCAGTTCTCCCACACAGGTGCAGGGTACCAAGGCTTTGGGCCATCCCCAACTACTTTCCCAGGCCACAAGCAGGGAGCTGGATGGAAAATGGGGCTGCTGGTATTAGAACCAGGGCCCATACGGGATGTTGGTGCATTCAGGACAAGGACTTTAGCCTCCAGGCCAAGGGCCCAAAATCAACAACTTTTAATTCCGTTTTCCATGACTGTTTCAGAATCCCTTCATTTAAGAGGCTTGCTTTTGGTGGGAGAACAATAAAAGTCAAGTATCTTTTCTTTTTAAGATGGGTTTTATTTATTTGAAGGGCAGAGTGGCCCAGAGGGAGATATGGAGGGAAAGGCAGATTTTTCATCTGTTGGTTCACTCTGCAAATGACTGCAACGGTGAGGGCCAGGTCATAGCAAAGCGAAGAGTCAAGAATTCCATCCCTGTCTTCGGGCCAGCCTGATAGCATAGCCTAGTGGCTAAAGTCCGCCCCTTGAACACACCCATATGGGCACTGCTTCTAATCCCAGCAGCTCCACTTCCTGTCCAGCTCCCTGCTTGTGGCCTGAGAAAGCAATTGAGGATGGCCTAAAACCTTGGGACCCTGCACCCGGGTGGGAGACCTGGAAGAAGCTCCTGGCTTCAGATCAGCTCAGCTCTGGCTGTTTCTGCCGTTTGGGGAGTGAACCAGCAAATGGAAGATCTTCCTCTCTGTCTCTCCTTCTCTCTGTAAAATCTGCTTTTCCAATTAAAATAAATCTTTTTTAAAAAGAATTCCATCTCCATCTCCTACATAGGTAGCAGAGGCTGAAGCACTTGAGCCATCTTCGGCTGTTTTCCCAAGCCCACAAACGAGGAGCTGGCTCAGAAGCAGGGCAGCCTGGTGGTAGCTTATGCTGTACCATGGCTCCCCTACCCACCATTTAACATAATAGCAATATTCCCACGGCAGTAAAAACTGTGGTTGGGACACTCATTTAGCCTAGTGGCTAACATGCCTGTATCTCACATCTATCTGAACTCAGCCACCAGCTCCAGCCCCTGGCTCCAGCTTCCTGTCACTGCTGACCCTGGGAGGCAACGGGGTCCCAGTCACTCATCAAGGAGACCTGGATAGCGCTCCAGGCTCCAACTTTGACTTTCTTTGCAAGTATTTGGGAAAGTTGAAGAGAGCTCTTCTTTGTCGCTGTGTCCACGTCTGTGTCTCTTCTTTCTGTCTCTCAAGTGAATTTTGAAAATAAATATTTTAAATTATCTTATTAAAAGTCATAATTTATGTAACTGGTTCCCTATGGTTGGACATCTAGATTTTTTTTCTTTCTTTCTGATTACCATTAATGCTTCAATAAACAACCTTGAACACATGCTCACCTCAGTGCCTTGGGTATTTTTTTAGGTCAGTGACCCAGAAGCATTACAACTGGGTCAAAGACCATAAATGCCTTATCTTTGCTTATTTTTACAGAGTGAAAAAATTATAGCCCTATTACTGAGGATAACTCATTATATATGGACTTTTAAAATTATTTGTGCATATAAGCAATTTTAATGTTATTTACGCTGTTAAATTATCTTTAATGAAATTTAAAAAAAAAAAAGCTTTAATCATACTCCAGTGACATTCCATTCCTGTCAGTCTATTGCAAAGAAGCAATGACCACAGTCTACCTTAAGAACCTTGTTCGGAAATCAACACCACTCTCTGACAGTACCAACTTGTAGGTTCATAGCTGGGAAAACAACAGGACTCATTAACAAATGGGTTATTCTTGGACCCTTTGCTAGTCTCCAAAGGATAAGCTATTGGTTCCCATAACAGAAAACAGAACAAATAACCAGGTTAATCACTAAGTTCAAAAAAGTTGGCCGGTAATGGTTGTGAAGGACTCCGGGTCCAGGAAATCCCGCCAGACAGGCAAATGACTGGGAAATATGGTCTGTTGCCATGAAAAACAGATGAAAACGCAGGATTCGGCTAAAAGATTGAGTGTTTGCCTGAGAAAACCTTTCCAAAATAAAGAAACAGTGCATGCTGGCTGCCAACTGACCTCAGCTGAAAAGGGGGACGGTCCCACACTGACGCTCATTATAACCAATCTCAAAGCTACTTACATGGTGTTGAGTGGAGAGAAGACTCAATCAAGTAAAGACCTGCCAATTCTGAAAGTGCGGCAATATCCCAAACTAAAATATCCAAGATTATTATTTAGCCACACTGGTTTTCACTGAAAAGTGAAATACACTTAAGAAGATATCATCCATTCCGCAGTGTCTGTCAGGAACAATGAAGGAGAATTCACGTAGGCATGCATTCAAAAACACCAAAATTCTAAGTTGTAGACTATACATAAACAGAAATAAGGTATAGCTCATACAGTCATCAGGACAAGAGACCAGCATGAATGATCTCATCAAAGAGTCACATCATTAAAAATCAATAGTTATAACTCTACGATTCTACCTACAGCACAGTCTCCTACAAAATACAGCTGAGGGGCCCAGCTCAGTGGCTAAATCCTTGCCTTGCACATGCTGGTTTGTGTCCAGATTGCTCTGCTTCCTATTCTGCTCCCTGCCTGTGGCCTGGGAAAGCAGTCAAGGACGGCCCAAAGCCTTGGGACCCTGGAAGAAGCTCCCAGCTCCTGGATCAACTCAGCTCCAGCTGTTGCAGTCGCTTGGGGAGTGAACCAGCAGATGGAAGAACTTTCTCTCTGTCTTTCCTTCTCCCTATAAACCCGTCTTTCCAATAAAAATAATCTTTTTAAAAAAAAAAAAAAGAAAGAAAAGAAATGCAGTTGAGTTACTATACATAAAGTGTCTGCAGCATAGTAAGCAGATAAAGTCCAGAGTAGTCAGATAAAGTCACAGGGCCAGAAGAGAAACAAAGAGGTGCCCGCCAGCTGCCTCACTCCAATGCTAGCACAAGATGCCTTCACCATCTCTTTCCAAAACTCAAACACAGAACTCAGTCCTCTGTCCTTGACCCTGCAACCAACCTAAACAGGAATGCTAAAACAGACCTCAGTAAGACCATCAGATTCATCCCATTGGCTTGACACCTGCCTTGCTGGAAATCAGGTCAGCTTCCCCAGGAAAGGAGCTCCTCTGAATATCCAGTTGATACATTAAATGAAATTAAAATAAAGAATGTCTCTAAGTCATGAAATTGTTACCGTGTGGCTCATAGAACATAGTAGGTAAGATGCTGTGCCTGTTTCTACACCCTGGTAGTAAGAAACTTTGATAGTTATTTCCTTGTCATGCTCATTCTGGGGACCCAGCCTCCAGGCCATAAAGAAGCACAAGCAGTCCGGAATGTCCCGTGCACAGTACGAGCTGGTGCAGCCTGCTGACAGCCCACAACCACATGCTAACCGTGAACTCCCCAGCCCTGGCCACGCTGGTCCGTTGAAACCAGCACAGCTTAGACAAGCTGTACCTGCCAAGCTCAGGTTTGCAGAAAAAGCAAATGATCCTATTACGCAAGCGCTCTCCCCATCATCCCACATCATCTCAGTCAACACTTCTGAACGCAAAATGCATTCATTTTAAGATGTGGATCCATATTGGAAAATAAGCAGTTCAAATGATCAGACACAATCCTCTCTGCTTTTCTTAAGAATCAAGTCTCCCCTCGAGGAATTTGCCCATAGCCAACACCAAGCGCCCAGACACCCTAACATGAACACAGCTCCCATTTCTCCACTGCAGAGGATGCCCCCACACACACAAAAAAAATGCATATGCATAGGCATAGGAAGTGGGGGTGGGGAAATTTGTGGTTTTTAAATTTTTATAACTCCCTGGTCTTTGCATACCTTCTACAGATCCTCTTCTCTGCTGGAAAGAGAATGCATGCATACTTCCAACAATATCTCAGCCAACAATCCGAAGCAGTATAGCAAAGGAGCAGTCATAGAATTCCGCAGTATGGGGTGTCTGCCCAAGAACAGAAGGACTTCAAAGCAAGCAAGATGTGAGAGATGGTGTGCATTACACCAGAAATCACACACAGTCACAAAGTGGTTGCGGTAAGGCTTGTTTCTATCAGATTTGAAACTCCAAAGGAGCCCGGACCACATCTAATCTTCACATTGACCACGAACAACCACAGACCAGACTGCAAAGCAAACCTACCAATACGCCTTTGCAGACACTCGAACGGCGCTGCAGAGAACAAAGTTTTCCAACAGGAGACGCATGCAGGGCTCAGAGTGAACAACCAAGAGAATTCCAGGGCAAGTTCAATTAGAATTTCTCATCTACCCATCCGCGCATCTTCTACATTCTTAAATGAGCATGTGCATGCATTTTTGCTAACTATTATTTTGGGGGAGAGCTAAGCATTTGGATGAAAAAGTAAGACAGCTTTGTGAATGGAGGCAGGCCCAGATGACACTGGGAAAGCATTTTTGGCAGCGGCATTTGTTTCCCTCTGGGCCCCCAGCAATTCCAAGATGCCAGCATACTCTGAGGAGCCTGAACACTCAGGGTAGTCCCACCAGAAGCACCGAGAGATGGAAGCACTCAACAGGAACTTCAACATCGGTGGTGTGACACCTGCCAGGACCTCACAGCCTCTCCCACAGGGGACACTGTCACCAGTGCTCACAGAGACTTCGCTGATGCTCAGACAATATATGAGAAAAGCCCCCATCTTAAAGCCAAGAAGAAGAAAATGCAGACATACAGATAACTGGTTTTCATTTCACTTTAAGAACTATAGAAACCTATTCCCCAACTTCCAAAACTATCAGCTTGGGACAAATTTTTTTTTACTTTAGCAAGCCAGGGTCCCGTTAGCCCACTTTCCTCTAGCCCCACCTACCCAGCCTGGACTCACGGCTTCCCTACTCACGCCCCCTCTCTCTAGCTTCCCACCAAGCCCCTGCGGAATGATTTACCAAGTGCAGTCAGAGTGGCCAGATTCTATGAAATAATAAAGGCAAAATGAAGTTCATGACTGAAACCAAGCTGGGCGGAGACATAAAGAGTCTTTTGTTCGGAACAGTACAAGGGAATGCAAATGAAGACGGGCTTTCACAAGGAATTCTGACATCTTAATGAAGATTTATGAAGAATGTTTGGCATAAAAGTCTTCAATGTGAGGGGGAAATGGTCACATAAAAAACACTGCTTTACGATGTCTTTAGAAACAATTCAAAAGGCCCGTCCTTCGTAATAACGCTAATCATCGAATTGTGAAGAATTTCTTTTTCTGATCCTCCCGGCGCCCCCGCCAGCGCCGTTCTTCCTTGGGTTAACTCCTGCTTCATGTTTTCTGGCGTGCCCTAAAGCCGAGGAAATCATGAGAGGGACTGCACTTCTCCAGTCCACGCAGAAAAGTTCTGTATTACACAGTTTTCTTTGTTCCTCTCCTTAGAAATGCAGAAAATCAACTGACATTTGCTCCTAATAATGATTGGCTTATGAGATGATGTCAATGAGAAAAATGCTGTCGCAGTGAAATGCTTTGCTGGTGCTACATAAATGTCACCCAGTAGAGACAGCATAGGGAGCAGGAAGAAAAGCTCCCGGGCAGAAACGCACTTGCCACAGCCAAGCTCACGGCACAGCGGTGGATTTCCTGTTGTATCCATGACACGTTTGGGTAATCAGGAACATTGTTCATGAAATAGATTCCAAGAGAAGAAGCAGTTACGGAGAGATATTCTAAGGACTAGTCCACCTCGCAAATGGCCACACAGTAGGGATTAGGCCAGGTTGAAACCAAGGGCCTGGAACTCCATTTGAGCTTCCTATTTGGGTAGCAGGGGCCAGGTACTTGGGTCCTCTTCCTCTGTCTTTATACATTATTAGAGAGCTGGATCAGAAGTGGATCAGCAGGATTCAAACTGGCACTCATATGGAATGCTGGTGTCGCACGCAGGCAGTGGCTTAACACACTGCGCCACAGCACCAGATCCCGACTCCCCTTACGTTTCTTTCATGCTCTAACAATGGAAGATAAGAATTGTCATCCCCACTTTACAACAGAGGATTAGACATGAAGCAGCATGCTAAAATCAGGCTGCTGGACCAGGGTTGAGGCCAGGCTCAGCAATGAGCCCCCCTCATCACAGTTGACTGCCTGCATACCACGCCGCACCCTGGGAGAGGGATATGCAGAGGACTTGACAAGAACACCTAAGTTAGCTTCCATTATTGACTCAGCAAGAAGAGCAGCTTCGTGAGCATAGAAGTTGATCTCAAGAAACCAGCACTGGCAAGGCCAGAGGGTTCTCCCTCAGCTTGAAGCTATAATTCAGAGCATGCAGGGACTTGAGCAAGAGCCTCCTGACTTGCAGGAGGGTCAGGTGCTCCCTGGGTCACAGCTGCTACTCCCAGGGCTGCCTTAATCCCCGGCCCTCCAGCCCAGCCCCATTCCACCAGGCCCACTTGTTGGCCAGCTGCTCAGCGTTTCTTGTGTCAGGGGCGTGGGGGCAGATGTCAAGCGAGGCCGGAGCTCCCGACCCTCCACGAGGTACCCCTTCCTGCTGATGCAGCACCGTGTCCTCACCACCTCCTCCGATCACACAGTGGCAGGCCAGAAGGCAAGTGCAAGGACAGGTGGCAGGAGAGAGCAGGCACAGAGAAAGGCTCACACAGCAACCGAGGCCTCCAAGTCTGTGTTCTCTCCCCAAGGCAGGCACCAGGGAAAGGTCAACAGAATAAAGCTGGGTTTTGTGGTGTCCTTATCTTCTGGGTGGCTGGACAGTAAAGTTCAAGGTCAGGCGTACAAACCCAGGCAGAAAGGCAGGATCTCGAACTGAGAAAGCAAGCTGTCACTCAGACACCATGAAACCCTAGAAGCAGGAGACAGTACGATGTGTAGGAAGCATTTACGATCATCGATCCAGCTGGGGAGTGGACGCTGGGAGCTAATGGGCTGGTGAGTCTTGAGTTGCCAAACCCCTTAAACCCCAGTCCCATCAGGAAGCTGTTTTCTCACCAGCTGACCCCATTCCAAACTCCTCTCCCTAACCTAATACAACGCCACCACTAACATTTTGGGAATAAAAGCGAAGATAGACATGCATGCAGAGTTAACGCTGGGTGCTGCTATGGTCTGAATGTTTGCGTCCTTCCCTAAAGTCACAGGCTGAAATGAAAAACCCCAAATCGGGCCGTTCAGGGGTTGATCAGATCCTGAGGCCAGGGTCCTAATGAACGGGAGGAGTGTCCTCATCCGGGTCCACCGGGCACTTACTCATCCCTCCCACCCTAGGTGGACTCAGCAAAAAGGGGTCGTCTATGATGAATGGGCCCACGGTCCTTGAGAAGCCAAAGTTTCTAGTAAGAAATCAACCACCTGGTTGATGGTGTTTGGGGTTAGAGCAGCACAGATAGATTGACACTTAACAATCACTTCTTACATAGGCATTTTCCTGTCCCACCTAAGTTTAAGCCCTTTAAGGACAAAAAAACAGTCTGACATATGCCTGAATTTGTCCAAATAAGTGTTTGTTAATCCCAAATATTCTGACCCTAGGTTGAGTTAATTTGGCACATACTGGCATCCTATATGGGTGCCAGTTTGCATCCTGGCTGCCCCACTTCCCTTCCAGTTCCCTGCTTGCAGCCTGGGGAAGCACTCAAGGATGGCCCAAATCCTTGGGAGCCTGTACCCGCATACCGGAGACCCAGAAGAGCCTCCTGGCTTCTGCTTTTGGACTGGCTCAGCACTGGCCATTGCGGCCACCGGGGAGTAAACCAGCAGATGGAAGATCTTTGTCTCTCCTTCTTTCTGTAAATCTGCCTTTCAAAAAATACACAAATATTTTTTTTTCCCTAAGACATTCAGGATGCTAACAGGGCAATGTTCTGTCCTTAAGAAGGTCAAGGACAGGCTCTATGACTCGGGGTTCTCCCAGGTAAGAACCAGCCAGAATTAACTACATGGTAGGGCTAATGTGGGAGGGAAGCCAAGACCTCTGTGTCTGCTCCAGACACTCTCCAGCTTCTGGTCAGCACAGACCCTGGCAGGCAGCAGTGAGGGCTCAAGTGATTGGGGTTCTGCCACCCATATAGGAGGTCTGGATCAGGTTTCCGGCTTGTAGCTTCAGCGCTAGCCCAGCACCAACTCCACCCACTGCAAGCCTTCGGGGTGCGAACCAGCAAACGGGATTACACTGCCACATTGCCTCCCTCTGTTTCTGACTCTCAAATAAAAATAACAACAACAACAAAAACCTGGAAGACCCCTTCTGACTGCAAGTAGCTAAGGTCAGGGAAAGTTCTTGGGGGGACGGGGAATGACAGTTTGCGTTGTTGTGGTTATTTATCCTTGTTAATATCACTATGATTACAATGGTTATTTTCTAATTGGAAAGCCAGACTGTCACCCTCAAAAAAAAACAAGCAAAATCTGTGCTACCAAAGCCAAGTGACAAGATCATTTTTTAACAGGTCAAGTGTTACTGCTAACATTTACGTATTTGAAAGTTACAGAGAAGGAGAGGCAAAAGGGAAGAGAGAGATCTTCCGCCCGCTGGTACACTACCCAAGCCAGGCCAGACCCAAGCTAGGAGCCAGGACTTTCATCCCAGACTCCTGTACAGGTACGGGGGGCCTAGGAGCTTGAGCCGCCGTCTGGGCTTTCCTAGTCTATCAGCAGGAGTTGAACTGGAAGTGGAGCGGCTGGGACTCAAATGGGCACCTATACGAGAGGCCCACCTCACAGACAGCAGCTTTACACCCTATGCCACAACGACAGCCCCTCTCATTTCTCAATTAGTTAATTTAATTAAAATGAGCCAATTCATTCATTGTTTGTCGAAAAGGACTCTGCTCTCTGCAAAGATGAACAATCTGTAACAGACTGGGAAAGTAAACAATGACCCTCGTGACTATAAAACTTCCTGTGATAACTCAAAAACATTACTCAGAGATGCCAAGAGATAAACAAAATGAATAAGCAGATCTCTTCTGGAAAGTACATAGAAAACCTCTTGCCTGCCTTACCTTTTTCTTTTCTTTTTTTTTAATTAAGATTTTATCTACGTATTTAAAAGTGTGTCAGAGAGAGAAGGATCTTACTCACGGGTTCACTCCCCAAATGGCTGCAAGGGCTGAGGCTAGCCAGTTGATTTTATCAACCAGCATCTAAATAACTTTAAGGAAGGTAAACTGCAAAAAATTATGACCAAAATAATATATATATATTATACATACTATTATATATATACTAAAGCACGGGTTAAAAAAAAAAAGGTCTAAAATATTGAGATCTTCAGCAAGCCTTAGAAGTCATAATGAGGTCCAGCCTCATTGTGTTCCATTGGGGCAATACAAATTCAAAGTGCCACTCGGTTTTACATTAGTGGGGCAAGGACCAGAGCATGAGAAGCCTGCAAGAGCCAGCCCAACTCCACTTAGGATCTTTTTCACAAGCTTATGTTAATCAATTGTGATTAGATTCATTGTTACAATTAAGGGCAGGGAGCCGGGGGTGTTTGGCATAGCAGGCTCAAACTGTGACCCTCATGCCTTAGCAATGCCTGCTTGGAGTCTGGATTACTCGGCTTTGGCTCTAGCCTCCTGCTGATGCAGCATGGAGTGCTCAGGTGCCACCCCGGTGTGGGCCTGCTCATCCCTGGATGTCGCAGGCATGAACTGTGGATACAGATCTCCGTCTCTCATGGAGTCTGCAGTTCACCCCTTCTGCCACTCCCCACCAGCAATTGCCATGCCAAATCACTAGAATAAACTAAGCAAATGATGGCGTGCAACCAAATCTCACCCAACAGCTATCTTTGTAGAGCATTCTGACAATAGTTTTCACTTTTTTAAGTAACAAATGATTTTTTTTTTAAATGATCCGATCTTATTATGGCAAAATTTCAGTTTGGGGTTTGAGCATGGAGTTGCGTTGGGCCACAGCAGCAACACTCATATGTTTATATTTTGTAAATGGCTGCTTTCCCATTACCGAATCAGAGCAAAGTGATTGTGACAGAGACATCTGGTCCTTTACAGAAAATGTCTGCCTGCCCTGCGACCGAGAGATAGAGACAGTAAGTTTGGTAAATGTCACCGTCCAAATTACCAGCCTTGTCCTGGAGTCATTCACATGCTATTTCCTCTTCTTTGATTATTGAAACTCCACAGCAAACTATTGTTTTTACCAGTCACCCAGAAAACAAAGATAAAAGTTTCCACAGAGGAAATCACAGCCTTCCTTTTCCAACGTCCCCCCATCTGCCTCAATTTCAGGGAAATCCAACGCAAGGCTTCATTGCTGGAGACTTGTCTAGGCCCTCTCTCGCCAAATGCATCAACTCCCACATGACTTTGTTACAGCACAGGGCAGGAAAAAAAAAAAAAGCTGGGTAACACATCTACCCTAAGAAAAGGAAGGTTTTACATCCTACAGAAAGTGTAAATACTTCCTCCTTTTGAAACGCTCTCTTTCTAATATCAAAATATGCACATTGTCCCGCTATACCATCACCATCTAAAATGGAAAATCAGCAAATCCACTTGTAAATACCCAGCTGGGTGATTTTCCAGCTGAACACAAAGGAACAAATTCATACCTGCTCCATGTTGCAAAATGATTTCAAAAGAAATGAATTCTTAGTTTGATTCGGTTCTGCATGACCTTCCTTTACCACTGCACACAGTATTGCCTTGTAACACAGGAGTTTCCTGGGGTCTCAGAAAACAACCTGAAGAGTGTCTACGCGTCCACTTACATCATGAACCCAGCTGTTCGGCTCCTAAAGTGACAAATAGCTACTCTTGGTTTGAATAGCACATTTAAAGAAACCTAATGTTAGTTCAACACGGGTAAATAGCCTGCAACATAGTATAAATAAAGAATTCTTTGAGTTGTAAATAGTAGTTGCTCAAAGTAGTGGGAGGGTAGCTGGGGAAAGACAGATCCCAGGAGTCCCCTCCCTTTCCAGCAGGAAAGTATACAGCACGGAGACGAGGCAGAATGGGCAGAGGCCACAAGGACTCAGCCACGGCGGCCACCACCTCCACCAAGCAACCGCCATTGCCTCACTGTCTTCCCAACTGGGAGATGTCAACTGAGCACTGTTCTACACAACAGCCAGGGACTACCAAGAGGAAAAGGCCTGCCTCTGTCCTTAAGAAACCTTTTAAGAGCCAGGCTGTTGCACAAAGCGTGAAGCTGCCACTTGTAATGCCTACATCTCACATGGGTGCCCGGCTGCTCTGTTTCCATTTCATCTCTCTCCTAATGCACAGACGTCAGCCGAAGTCTTTGGATCATTGAATCCACATGGAAGACCCAGCTGAAGCTGCTGGCTAAGGCCTGGCCCAGCCCTGCCCTGGCTGCTGTGGCCACTGGAGGAGTGAACCAACAACTAGCTCTTTCTCTCTGTAACTCTGCCTTTTAAATCAATCACAACAAAGAAAGCAACCTTCTAAACAAGCCTGAACATGCTGAGGTAAAATATGCTCAGACCGACAAAGCCACACGGCAGACCATGGCATATGCCAGAGGTGGGCTAATGACAGCCCGCTGATCAGATTCTGCTGGGAGCTTCTTTTTATTAATAAAGTTTCATTGGAGTATGGCCACATCCACAAATTTATGCATGGGCTAGGGTTGTATTCACAAGGCAGGATTGAGCTCATGTGAGTGTTAACAGCCTTTGTGAGAAAATGCTTGCCAAGCCCAGAGAGAGAATCCCAAGCGGGGTTATCAGAAAAGGACTGACACCTGCTCTGAGTCGGGAATACTCAGTTTCCAATGGGAGAAGCAGGAGAGGAACAGTGTGAGGGGCAGAACGGCCAAGACGAGTGTGAGCAACGAGGGACCAGATGAGATGGTACACAAGACAGAGAAGGAAGTCACAACAGTGGAGATAATGGCCCTGACCCGGATAACCTCGTTCAACAGTGAACACCACAGCTCTGTAGTGTCTGTAGATTTATTCACAACGTTATTAGCTTCCGTGACACTGATGGCAAACTTCACTGGGATCCACAAAGACAAGTTGCATTATACAAGCTCAAAAAAATATTTATTCACTAACTGATCACTATGCTGCATCACAGATTTCCACGTCACTTCAATTTCAAAAACATGTGTATCTGCATGACTGCCTACACAATGTTTAGCCATCCCAAAGATTCCTATTTCTACTTGGTAAATGAGGAGAACCTGATGGCCTCACTCACTCCCAAATGATGTCAGTGGCCTGGCTTGGAACCCTAAACACTTCCCTTGTCCTCAGGGTACCTTAAGAAGCTACCATGTTGGAAGTACTGCCACAAGAACCATACTCTAACAAGTATATGTCATCAAACAAAAGCACATCCTCGCCCAATCTGAGCTGTGGCTAGAAATATTGCACTAGTTAAAGCTGTGTGGTACTCAAAGGCCAGGTAAAAGAAATGAAAGTAAATTCACGGGCCTGGCATGATAGTGTAGTGGTTAAAGTCCTCGCCTTGCACACCCGGGATCCCATATGGGTGCCAGTTCTAATCCCAGCAGCCCCACATCCCATCAAGCTTCCTGCCTGTGGCCTGGGAAAGCAGTCGAGGACGGCCCAAAGCCTTGAGGCCCTGCACCTGTGTGGGAGACCTGGAAGAGGCTCCTGGCTTCAGATTGGCTCAGCTCCAGGCATTGCAGCCGCTTGGGGAGTGAATCATTGGATGGAAGATCTTCCTCTCTGTTTCTCCTCTTTGTATATCTGACTTTCCAATAAAAATAGATAAATCTTTTAAAAAGAAAACTTAAATATTAAAAGAAAGTAAATTCACTTTGTGCTTCAACAAGATCTGGTCAATCCACACCATGAACTAGGTAAACCGAAGCTGCCCTTGAGGACGGCAAGAGAAAAACCCACCTGCCCATGTAGAATATGCTGTTTGGTAGTTAGATTATCTTTATTTTGCACTGGAAAGTTTGGATTTCCGAAGAGAAAGGATTCATTTGTCATTCATTTCCCTCTTGCCAGCATACAGTAAGCGACAGTGAGAGGCCAACAGAAGCATTAGCTTCACCACCAATTAAGTAATAGTTTCTTTCAAGAAAAGTACCACAAAACACATCCTACTGCTTCGGTCGCCGTGAGGATCTCGCGGGCAAGAGGCTATGAGGCTGGACCACTGCATGTCTCCACCAACAGTACATTCAGAATGTGGAGTAAATCAATGGACAGCACGAAAAAGCAGCCTATCCATTAGGACCCCAGAAGTAGGGGCGTACACACCCGTCTAGAATGCATCCTCTTCACCCTTTCCCGATCTTGTCTTTCACACCCCAGCTCCTCTAATCCCTCAAAACATCTCCCCCTGCACAACTTTTCATGTTTCGTTTACACACACCTGCACAGTCTTCTGTAACCCTATTATGTGCCATCACAGCTCAGTGCAGAACAGGCCGTGGTTCCAGCACAGGTCTGAAAATCAATCTAAAATGCAGAGCCAAGAAGCATTGTCATGGCAAGAGGAGGAACAGATGTCCCCTGGTCCCCAAAGCCTGACACAGTCTGCCTAGGCCTTATCTCTTGGCATCCATTATTGCCCAGACTTTCCCACCAACCTGCAAGCCAGGGCAACTTCAGAGGGCAGAGCAGGAAATATAATGGCAGAGGACAAAAAAGAATCAAGCATGAAATCTAAACACAGCCTCAGAGGCTGACCTCAGGAACTAGGGTCAATTATCCTCCCACCTGGCCTAATGAGATGACGTCAGGATGGTGCGCTGTCCTCACCACTGTCAGCCATGAAAAAACAGTGCAGGCGCCGGGCAGCCTCAGACAAGCAGCAAGTCCAAGGTGGAGGCCTTGGGAATGGTGAAAAACTGCCTGCTCTCCCAGTGCAGCCAAGCTCCACTTCCTGCAGGCCTTCTTTTGTTGCAGCAATTTACATTTTTGTTGCTTCTTAATTGAACAAATAGTTCAGGCTCAAGGTGGAAATAAGTTCTAAATTATAGAGAATCAAAAATGAAAAAGAAGAACGTGTACACAGAGGGAATCCACTGCTACCCTCTGGGCGCCACTTTCCACCCGAGATCTGGGGCGTGTGCTGGGCTCTGTCTCACACGGCTTGCAGACAGAGGCTGTGTCTGTAATTCTCAGAATTCGCACTGCCTTCTTTCTCAAGGGCCACAGCCTGGATGCTTCTGGATGCTTCAGGATTTCTCTTCATTTAGAGTAACAGTAATATCTGGTACCTTCCTCCAAAATCAGTACGACTATTTTGATCCAGGAAGTCTTTTACAAAGTTATAGAAATAGCTTTCAAAAGGAAACATCACAGCAATCACAGTGATGGGCTTTGGTGATGGATACGGGGGCACCTTGCATCCATCCTTAGCCCCTGTATCCACCCCACCACTTCCTTGGGGGTGATCACAATTGCCCTTGTTACAAATGCTTCGCATACACACCGAAATGCTGGCTCCCGTGCAGACCAGTCTGAGAAGCAGACATTCAATGACATAAACAATATTTTGTACTTTTAAGGTGACAGTCTTTTCTACCATTTTTAAAAGTTTCTTCCTCAGAAACTGATTTTAAAATTCCTTAGGCACAAAACTATATATTATCGGGAATTATTTTTCAAAATAATGCAGCTAGCAATCATTACCAATTTACAAACATTTCTAAGAGGGAGGGAACAAACGAATAAGAATGATGTTGGGAGCTCCTTATTCCAGCTTTGATATTACAGACTCTGAAAGGAAGCAGTGATGGCTCAAGTGATGGAAGCCCTGGCTAGAGTTTCCACCTGCTACCTTTGGCCCTGGCCCAGCCTCAGGCTTTGGACATCTGAGGAATGAACCAGGAGATGGGATACCTTCTCCTCTGTCTCTTGTGTCAGTCATTCTCTGTTTACACCCAGTAATTTTTTTTCTCAAAGATTTATTTTTGTTGGAAAGGCAGATTTACAGGGAGAAAGCAAGACAGAAATATCTTCTTTCTGCTGGTCCACTCCCTAAATGGTCACAACAAAGAGGGCTGAGCCGATCTGAAGCCAGGAGCCAAGAGTTTTTTCCAGGTCTCCCATGTAGGTGCAGGGTCAAGAGTTTTTCCCAGGTCTCCCATGTAGGTGCAGGGTCCCAAGGCTTTGGGCCGTCCTTGACTGCTTTCACAGGCCACAAGCAGGGAGCAGGATGGGAAGTGGAGCTGCTGGGATTAGAACCAACGCCCATATGGGATAACAGTGCTTGCAAGCAGAAAATTAACCAATTGAACCATAACATCAGGTCCTCAAATAATTTGTCTTTCAAACGCAGAATATGTTTTTCCAATCATGAATAACCCTGCCATTGCAGGCATATGGGAAGTAAACGATGGAGAAGAATTTTCTCTCTGTCTCAGCTGTTTAAAGAATCATTGAGAATAAATCTAATGTTCCAATTATGAGAAAATCTTTCTGACCTAAAGATAGTTACGCTATAATAACCTGACTCCTTGTGCACCCAGCCCTGTTCCTCATAGTTCATACTCAACAATTCTTTACGCTGTGCCTGCCTAGCAAGTGTTCCTGGTCCTGATTTGATATCTGAGGGAACTGTGAGCCAAAGAAACCAGCCGCTTGATCTGGAACCCAAGGTATGTGGGAAGAGGGAGGGAGACTGGCCTCACCATGGAGGTGTCTGCGGCACATATTGTTTGGCCCCTTTATAAATATTATTGTACGTGAGCATGTCTGTTTCATTGTCATTAGCAGTATTTTAGTGCATCCTGTTTTTCTAGAAAAATGAATCAGCCTCTCTCTGTTTATCCAAGATAACAAAACAAAACAAAAAAAAGGCCCGAGAACAATATTGGTCTGATGAGGGCCATCCTGACTGTGAAAGGAAATATGCCTGTGTCAATATCCTCATGAGAGACATCCCTTCACGGCGCAGCCCACGGATACCCAGCGGGGTTCAACTAAACAGCAGCATCCACTTGGTCCAGGGCAAGCCACTCGCGCTCAGCAACCCACCCTGGCACTGCCTCTGGATTGTCTCATTAAACACCACCACGTGCACACCTGCCAATGCCTCAGACTCTGAGGTCTCTACGGGGTCTCCTCTTTTCGCCCTGAATTGAGCATATTCCCACCCATCAAACCTTAAAAACCTGCCTTAGATGGCACTGCCTCCTCTGCAGTCCAGCAGAATCCAAATCCGCGGCTGGAACCCGGCCTTGCTCCTTCTGTTCTTTCCCCGTTTAGTGACTTTCCTTCAGTCTGTCATGGATTATGGGAAGCTGTTGCCAGATGTCTTCTGAAACTGAACGGATATCCTTTCGGATCAAGGCCTCACATGGACCCGTCAGGACATCCCAGAGTTCCAGCACACACAAAGAGGGGAAGGAGGAGATGTTGCTACACAGGCCGGAGATGAGCTAATAACGGAGTCAGGTCCCGAAGTCTCCAAGTAAAAGTAAGCTGATAGTCAAACCATCATTGAACATCCCTTCACTGTGGGGCAGGCGTTTAGCCTAGTGGATAAAACACGGAGGAACACGGATCCCACAGAGCAACGCCTGCTTTCCCTCCCAGCTCCAGTCCTCACTCCAGCTTCCTCTCAATGCAGATGCTGAGAGCAGCAGCTGGAGCTCAAACAACTGGGTTTCTGTCATCCACAGGGGAGACCCGGATGGACACGTCCACTACCAACCTCAGTCCAAGCGTACCCCCAGCCATCGCAGGCATTTGGGAGTGGAATGGGAGCGCTCTCTCTTTCTCTCTCACTGTGTCATCTGCATCTGCCTCTCCAACATTACATCTGTTGTGCTATTTTTAGACATCCTATCTTTCTGTAAGCCAAGTACATTGAGTGTTTCTTCAGCTGAGGAATGTACATCTGAGAGCATAGCTAGTGGTATGTCCACATTGTGCCAGGACAGGTGCTTGCACTCCGAGCATCTCCTGGGAACCAAGCAAGATGAGCAGGAGAAACACATTTTCATCCCTTCCCCCACTCACCCTGGGCCAGGGGAACTGGAGTACTACCTCCTGCGTTGTCACTGTCTCCCTGCCCGCTTTCCCAGCTCACACAACCACATGTGGGTGAATCCAATATACACAGCAGAACTTCACTGTGCTTTTCCAAGTGCAGTGTCTTGGGGGAGGTGAGGGGGATTAATCATTTTCATTATTTCTAGTTGGTATGATTTAAAAAATATATGTGGGGCCTCTTAAAAGTTTCATAAATCATAGCAGTATTATTTATGGGAAATAAAAACCCCTCCCAAAGTAAAAAGAAAAAAAAAAGTAGAATATCCTTCCATTGGCAAGAATAACTACCATAGGGGCCAGCGGGTCATAGTGGGTTAAGCTCCCACCTGCAGTGTCAACCTCCCCTGCTGCTCTACTTCCAATCCAGTTGTTTGCCAATCCACCTGGGAAAGTAGCAGAAGATGGCCCAGGCATCTGGGCTCTTTCCACCACTTCCACTCCAATTTTTTAAATTGGAGACACATATGGAGTTCCAGGTTCCTGGCTTCAGCCTGACCCAGCTCCAGCCACTGCAGTCATTTGGGGAGTGGACTCGCGGACGAAAAGATCTCTTTCTCTTCTCTCCCTCTTTCCCCCTTTTCTTCTTTAATTCTATCAAATGAATAACAAATCTTCAAAAAATGATAATATGTGCACCAAAGAAAGTCTGGGAGGACATATACAAGTGAGAAAAGTGGATGATCAAATGGTGGATTAGCAGAAATTTCCCATTTCTTATTTAACAAAACTTTGTCCTGTGCCCTCTGCAGGTCTGCCTCTTGGACACTGGTGACCAATGGAATGCTTGGCCCAGCTGTGGCAGGTCTGGGGTTAAAGGATCGCGAGGCCTACAGAAACAGTCTTGACATGTTAGGAGGTCAGCAGACACAGAGGTGCTGCTGGTCCCGAGCTAGAGGTAGGGAACAACATTTCTGAGTACCCATGGCCAGTCCTCCTGCCAGAAGTATTTAGCTCTAATCTACACACCAGCACCCAAGACAGGCAAGGCACTGGTTAATTTCCCCAAGGTCACACAGCCAGCAAATGGCACAACCACAAAATTCAGTAAGCTGGGCTCCCATGAAGGTGCTCTGCTAAACCCATGAAATTTCGTGGTCCGTGCATATCTGGAGCTTACAGACAAAAGGAAGGAAGGAGAAGCATGCCCAAACTCAAGAGAGCACATCAGAGAAGGGTCCATCAGAGCAGGGAGCTATGGGAGTGCACCTTAGGAAAACCCGAGAAGGTCCAGTGCTGAGACTTGAACTCAGCACTGGCTGAACCTGCAGTCTTAGTGGCCGGCACAAAGCCATGGGGCTTCTCCAAGCCGCAGGAACCTGGAACCTACCAGAACAAACCAGTGCCTCTGCTCCTCCCACGTGTCAGTTACCCCCTGGGCTCCTGGAAGGATCCATTCAGCAGCCCACACCTCCCTTCCACCCCACTGCCATCTGGGAGGCGCTCAGAGACTTTCAAGCCAGAGATAGCTGGGCTGTTGGCCAAACAAGGAAATCCAAGATAAACCTGCCCTTCTGTCGTGATCTCATCCTGACGGAGACAAGCAGGAACCTCGGCCACGAGGGCAAGCCCAGTGTGTTTTCAGAGCACCTTTTGGGAAGGGATGAAACGTGCCATCAGTTGCACCTCTGGGGAGGCACTGGGAGGGAGGCGGCGAATGGGGAGGGAGACAGGGAGCACAGGTTCCCCCAAAGACTCACACAAACTAAACCCAGCACTGCTCTGCCTCCAACTCTCCACACTGATTGGCAGAAGGCCGTGAGAGGAGGTATTTGTCAGCAGTATTATTCAAGAGGCTGCCAGTGCTGGTGGATTTCTTCATTCCCCTTCCCCATACATTCTTTACTGGAACTCAACAAAGACTTTGTTCAGGCTCAATCACTTACTTACAGCCTGAACTGAGAGCCAAAGGCAGGCCCAAATCTAACCTTTAGTGTGCAAAGACGTGAGGGTCCTAGCCATGCTGCCTGTCTGGTTGGGGTGCTGACTAATTCTCCCACCGGCTGGACCTGGGCCTCATGACCATGTCCACATCTCAGGAAATCGGTTACTAAATCTTGTTTTCCAGACTGGTAGTCTTTGGAAGCATCCACAATTCTGCCATTACACCTTCCTTCAGGTGTGCAATGACCTTTGGCTGTGTTTGGGTCTTATCCTACAGCCTGGCTCTCATAAACCTGGAACCAACCTTATTGAATAAGAGCTTTTTGAGATGAGAAAACAAGAGGTGAGAACTATAGAGTCTGTTGGTTTTTTGTTTTTGTTTTTTTTAATTGGAAATTCAGAGTTACAGAGAGACAGAAAGAACTTCTATCTACCAGCTCACTCCCCAAGTGGCCACAATGGTCAGAGCTGAGCTGATCCAAAGCCAGGAATCAGGAGCTTCTTCTATGTCTCCCACATGGGTGCAGAGTCTCAAGGCTTTAGACCATCCTCTCCCACTTTCCCATACCACAGGCAAGGAGCTGGACGGGAAGTAGAGCAGCCGGGATACAAACCAGTGCCCATATGAGATCCTGGAGATACAAGGCAAGGAGGCACTAGGCTATAGTGCCAGGCCCTAGAGTCTGTGTTCTTAACCACTAGACTACATTGTCTCATTTAAAAGTGGAACAGATTAGGTGGCTTCTTTTTTTTTTTAATTTAAATTTTTTCCATAGGCTTAACACTCCCATTAAGAAATAATATCAGCACATGGCAAGCAGAAAATAATAACACAGAGGAAAAAAATTACACAATGAAACAAAATAGCAAAAAAAAAACCTACTGTTCCTTGGGAATGTAAACAAAGGCTATGTACAATAACTACTCTTGCACCTATAGACTGTATTTCTCCTACTCTGTGTATCTCAGATTTGGGGGCTGGATTATTTGACTAAGCATGATGGTTTCCAATTGCATCCAATTAGTTGCAAAAGACAACATCCCATTTTTTATGGCTGAGTGGTATATATTGTCACATTTGCTTGACCCAGTCATCCATTGGTGGGCATCTGGTAAGTTCCATTTCTTAGCTAATACAAATTGAGTTGCCATCAACATGGAAATACAGATAACTCTCATTTGCTGATTTCATTTCCTTTGTGTAAAGTCTCAGGAATTGAATGGGTTGGGTCATATGGTAGATCTATTTTGAGATCCGCAAGGAATCTCCATACTGTCCTCCATGCTGCAGCACTTCACATCCCACCAGCACTGGATCAGAGTACCTTTTTCCTGCATGTTCTGGCTTCTTTGTCTTCTTAGTAAGATACCCCCAGAGGGAAGTACGGCTATAGAACACAGAGCTGTGAGTGCACACCCCAACCTCAGCATTGTGAGACCCGACAGGCTTTCTGGAACCCCGTTGCCTTGGGCCTTGACTGAAGTCCCACCTTCTAACATGGTAGCCATGTCTGAGCCTGAAGGGGAGAATTCAGAAGTCACCTGCCTCAGATTCCCTTCCAAGTGCCTGCAGGAAGACCTCAAGGGAAAATGGGAACTTGAGCAGAGGTTTGTCTCATTCTCTGGGAACCACTCATCCAACCACACACACCTTTGCAAAGGACTTTATTTAAACCACGCAGAATATCTTATCTATGCAATGTGACATTTTTTAACATAACCCAAAACAAAGTTGGGATCATTTTCAATCTAGGTCCCACCTCCAATCCCATCTGCCTTTCCACCAAGAACATTCCTGTAGCCCAAACAGCAAGCTGGAAGAGCACAGGAGACCACACACATCAGCCTTTGCAGGAGAAGCTCAAGCTTTCGGCCTGGAGTACCTCCGACTGCTTTATTTGCTCTACCTGAAATCTGGAGCACCATAAAAGAATGTGTGTCACCTCCTGTACTGGAGGCTCATTTTGTTGAATGAACCACAGACCCCTGAGAACAAATTTGCTGCCGTTCCTACTTCAAGGTCCTGCAAATGTCACAGGGCATGCCTGTTCTACCCCAGCTTTGGGTTTACCTTGAGGTCCACTAAATATGGCCCGTTAAAGGGCAGAGAACACTAGTCCCACAGCTTGTAGGCCTCCCTTATACAGAAACAGGCCTTGTTTTTCAACTTCTCAAGCTTCTTAAATTTGCTTATATAAACTGTCTACTTTTGAAAGTTCCAGACGGGAATTCTAATCACAGAACGTCTTTGTGAAATTATATTTCTGTAATTCTTTTCTTAAACTCAAGCGATGTTGTTGGAAGGAAGCAGAAAACCACAGTGCCCAAATAGAAGTGACTAATGCTGGTAGCCCAGAATGGTAATAAATAAGTCTCCCCCCACCCGCCCGCCGCCCCCCAGAGCGAGATCACTGCACTGCAGTTGTCTGTTGTACATTACGACGGGCCAGATTATCTGGAGACTAAGCAACCCAGATTTTCCAGTTCCTGCCATGTGTTCATCAGAAGAACCAAGAGCAGCTCGCTTCACTGAAACAACCTTGTGCTAAAGACAACAGAACAAACATTAAGGAAAGGAAGAAACCTAAATAAGACATTCAAGTCATGCTGCTCTCTGGCCTACACAGATCAATTTTAAAAAGAACTATGCATATTCTGAGATAGGAGGAGAGAGTGGAATTTCACACACACACACAAACATTCACACAACTGTGCATATTTATTGTCAGAGGTTATGCAATGCACATATTCTTAAATTTTTACATGGAAAACAGAGGCATGGTCTCATATAAAACTCTGAATTTCTCTATTATTGTTTCAACATGTTGTTGGCACAGCCTGAAAATTAGTACATGATTTCTCTAAGGAACCGGAAGAATGTTTTCTGTGGGACACAAGAGTGTTAAAATGTCTTAATCAATCACTGAACTTTCCTTATCTTTATTGTTTCCATTGTCACTCACTCACCTTTACCCAAACAATATTTTGGTACAAATTAGGAACCCACATCCAACACCCTCTCCCTGCAAAAAAAAAAAACAGACCTACCTACTATTATCACTAAATACACAGAAACACACACACACACTCATCTTATGACATGATGCTTATAACTATTTCTTCATGAATGTAAAATCATTCACCTGAAAAACAGCAGGGGACTCATTTCAGCCCACTCTTAGATGCTTCTCTGACAATCATATAGAATTATGTTATTATTCTGCTAGGTACTGGTACATTTTATATTTGAAAATATCTAACATCTTATTTAAATAACTAGCTTTTTTTTTTTTTGGAAAGGCAAATATACGAAGAGGAGAGACAGAGAGGAAGATCTTCCATCCACTGGTTCACTCCCCAAGTGGCTGCAATTGACAGAGCTGAGCCAACCTGAAGCCAGGATCCAGGAGCCTCTTCTTCTGGGTCTCCCATACCAGTGCAGGGTCCCAAAGCTTTGGGCCGTCCTTGACCGCTTTCCCAGGCCACAAGCAGGGAGCTGGATGGGAAGCAGAGCTGCTGGGATTAGAACCAACGCCCATATGGGATCTTGGCACGTTCAAGGCGAGGGCTTCAACCGCTACACTATTGCACCAGACCCATGACTAGTTTATTTTTCAAAAACCATGAAGCCAATCAACTATCAGAATATTTTTCTAAAGATGTATAGAGTATGAATAATATATTACAATAATAATCTTATTGTGCCTACGAATTCCATTTTTTGACATATTAAAAGAAGTAATACATTTAGTTTGCAACCTACTAAGAAGTGGTTCTGAGAGCTTTCCCTACCATCTCCATTAAAATTCATTGTAATAACAGGCTTGGACCTAGTGATGCACTTCTGAGAATGAATTATTATGCAACAATCAAGATACCCTTTTAAAACCTGCAACACTATTTTCATCATATGGCTTATAATGAAGTGTGAAAACATCGAACAGCTAAACGCACAGGAATTGGTGCAAGATGACCAAATTGGAGAACAACCAAAAAGCGCAACACTGGGCAGCCACTAAATGCCATGCCGTGATGCTGTTGGTTGTAAGACATTTCAAACCATCTAAGCTTGTAAACAATGTTGTCTTTCCTTTTCTATATAATTTCAACATTGAATAACATCACCTCCTTGAACTTTCATTCTGACATGCTTATTTGAACAGAAAAGGACTACTTCTAAATGGGTAAATGTCACCACGTATAAATAGAACATTATGTTACATTACTTTCACGACTAAAATCTACTATGTGACCATGAGGAAGAGAGAGAACACGCATAAGCCACAGACAGGCTACTCTTCATGGGACATGGGACGGTGTGTATCACTAAAATCTCACAATACTCTGTGAATCAGAGCTCCCGTTGATCGTACTGAACTTCACATTCCTTTACTGCCTTAACTAACTTTTGGCAATGTCACACTCTCTCCCATACATGCCTGTTATCTTTCCAACCAGCCTACAGGGTTAAGACAAGGGTCCTTGTCTTCCATATGCAACACTTTCCATAGAGAACATATGTAGTTACTGTCCACACAGCAGCTCTTCCCTTCATTTTTTTTTTAAGTTTTTTTTTTTTTTAATTGCAAAGTCAGATATACAGAGAGGAGGAGAGACAGAGAGGAAGATCTTCCATCCAATGAGTCACTCCCCAAGTGACCGCAACGGCTGGTGCTTCGCCAATGTGAAGTCAGGAGCACATGGAACAATGGTGAATCGGACCTTGATTGCCATCAGCCAAAACAGTAAATGCCTAGTGTGACCTCAGCCATACTGGCCAGAGGCAGGACTGCAGAGCCTGGACTACACTTGTGGCCCAAAGGCCCAAGTTCTGTAATCTAAGTCCTCCCACTGGAACAACAACCTTGGACATGCACAGAGCTGGGGACAAAAGCCCAAGTTGTTGCTCCGTATAAAATTCTTGTCCATTCTGTTTCTGATTTTAGTAAATCAGAAAAACAAATCATTGTCTCCATCTTCACAGGTACAAGTCAGGAAAGGGTTTGTTGTCAATGAAGCTGACAACCTGGCTCTTTTTTTCCTGCCCAACTCCTGTGGCAGAGTTACAGTTCAGTTGCTCCATTTGTTTTAACGAAGCAAAAATTAAAACCACACGCAAACTAGTGTTTTCTCACTAGGACACAAGCTGTCCCAAGCACAGCACTGAAAGCCCTGACTCAAACCAAATGCCACCTTCTTAATCACTAATCCACCTCCCTTCAGCACCTTGAGTTTCCCACTTAAGTCCCTCCCTTCCTAGATGTGTGACACCCAGCTGAGCTCACGGATCAAGGTGACATTCATAAACTATTCCTAGCAATGACCGCATTACAACCACACAGTAATGACTGTGAAGTAATTGTCATTCGTGATAAATGAGCTTTCCTGCCGGGCCCAGGAAATTAAAACATCATAGATGGCTTTCTGAATCAAGTTCAAAAAGAGCCAAACCTCCTTAAGTTGGGGAAACTGTGCATGTGACTATTGTCAATAATCCTACTCTCTCAATAGGCATTGCTAGAATCTACCAGTTCATTACAAAGCCTCCCGAGTGTCAACGACCCGACATCCAGGGGGAGACCTTGTTAGATCTCTGGTGCGCTGTATAAAACAAAACGAATAAACTAGGATTATGTGAACCAGAATTAGAAAGAGAATCTTTACATTTCATATACATACTTTCTACTATGTAAAAAAAGAAAACTAACCAGAGTTAATGTCGTATTTAACATGCAAATGAAAATCATTTTTTTCATACTCAAACAGCATTCAAAACTCAAAAGCAGACCCACTGGTATTAGTTAGAAATGAAATTCTGCTCTCTTTTCCCAATTTCAAAGGCAGGAGGTGCTTGCCCATGAGGATTAAAAAGGGCATCCATTGGAAAAGAGCCCAGACTCAATGTGTGGGCAGACAGAGTGATGAAATACACAGAACATATGAGTGCATCCAAGAATAGTATCCAAAACAAGGTGTTGCCCAACCCTGCCATGCAGCGAGCAGGTAGCTGGACACCCACTCTGTCCTGAGGCCGCCAAGCAGCTGCTTAGCCAATCCTTTGTTTATGCCCTGCCCTCTCTTAATTCACACTAGTGTAATGGCCTGCCCACTGCACTCCTCCCCAGCACTTCCCCAAAGCAAGGAAATCTCAGGTCAGGTATGTGACAAGCTAACAAACAATGCATGGAAAGGGGGGCATGCGAAGCACCACAGAGACCGAACCCGAAAAATGCAGAATGCCCAGTTAAATCTGAATTTGAATTAATCAAGTAGTAGTAGTATATCGCATGCAACAATAACCAAAAAAAAAAAAAAATTCATCTGCTATTCATTTGAAATTCAAATTTAACTGGACATCTTTATTTCATCTGGCTGCTCTTCTTAGGGTAAGCATCTGCTTGTAGACTACTTGTCAGGATTCCTCTTCTGCTGACCGCAACCCAAACTTCTTTGAGAAGTTCCCATCTTCAGCCATGTGAGATAGTCAACTCTACCTTAACCACTGCACCACTGCGCCGGGCCCCAGATAGTCAACTCTAAACTCACACGGAACAATGAACTTGAATGAGCAAAGGCGTTCTACGTTTCGATGGAAGACAGGATAGCAATAAAGAAGCATGCGAGAATGGAAGGATTAGCATGTGCCATATCTTTCCCTGCACCCGCTGCTCATGCCAGCGAAGCCACAGAGAAAGGAATATATGTGACAGCTCAAAATAGTGTGCTGGCTGAAATCCATGGTAAGCCAACCAGCGACACTGGGGCTGTATGGCCCGTGACGCCACAGGCGTTCCCGCCTATGGTTACCAATCACAAACTCTGGGATGGATCACCCTTGCTTTTTGTAGAGTGCAACCTGTGAGGGCATTGTTTTGAAAGCATAATTTTCCAAAAACTTAAAAAAAAAAAAAAAAAAAACTCCCATTATGAAGTCCTTTTAAGGCACTTCGACCAGGCAACCCAAACACACACTGCTCTACGCTCTACGAACTGGCGGCCACCGAGGTCAAAGCTGTGTTTTTGGCACTGCTCGCCCCTTTGTGCGATCCACTAACTCTTCCCCCCCAGGAACATCTTTTTCCGCGTGAGGAAGCCCATGGATCCCTGCCAACAGCAAGGACAAGGTAAGTTTTTAGAGGCTTTGGGAAACAGCTACCTCGAGCCAATCCAACTACTTCGTACCTCAGCACCAGGAAAAATTCTAGTCCTGTGACAGTAGTCGTGCGGACCAATCATTTAGCAATTGCTCTCTGCCAAGTATTTCAAGGAAAGGTAAAAAAAAAAAAGAGAGAGAGAAAGGAAACACCTTTCTCCTTAACTGTACAGCATAGGTTTGAGAGAGAGAATTAAAAAAAAAAAAAATTCTCCAACTCCTTCAGCACCTTGAAGCCTGAAAGCTGGAAAGGCCTTCACATCTCTATTTAGATAAATCCTGCTGTTTATTAAAAGAATTAAGAACTTTTCCCTCAAACTGAAACATTTGTCTTTGATCCCTTCGGATGACAAAGGCCGCACAGCTCTATTTCAGGTTTTCTGGTTTTAGGATGTCTAGACCCTTACAGAGTCATCTGTGAAACCTTGTTTGATATTTCCTCGGGGAAGAACCCTGGCTACTTGAATGTGGCCTCCCGAGACAGCGTTTTCAGCATCACACCTCCGCCCTGTCACTTCTGAATCAGGGCAAATCAGTCCCTCTCATTCACTGTCCTAAGGATTGCCATCTGACTGAAACAATGAGGACAATGAAGATAACCCTTCCTTGCCATGGCAATCTTTAATAACTACCTATTGTTTTGGTAATTATTACAGAATAACACTAAATGCATTTAAAAGCCCTACGAGGCTTCAAGTTGGTCATGATATATCTTAAAGAACAAAAGCAAAACAGAACAAAAGCGTTTTGAAATCAGCCGGTCCAATTTTAGAGACTGTGAAAGAATCTAGTGATATGAAAAGTAACATGTGCCAACACAGAGAAATTGAAATGAAGTTAAAATGGCATTTTCAGTGTTTTCCCTTTCATAAAAAAAATGACCAGTTATCGTTATAAATTTTTTGCAATACTTAATATTTTATTAGGTGCCCCCCCAAATTTGCAGAAAATCAAAGTGTTTCATTTTACTACTGCCTCCAGCTCCAACAATGAACTGGCCGAGATAGAGAGAAGGTGTTCTGTGTAGGAGAAAAGAAAACCAGGCACTTATCTCCTACCAGCAGCGGAAGACAAAGATCTAGTTCCACTCTTTCTGCCCGCCTCTGGCCAACGAAGCCTCCTCTGGGGACCTAGGAGCAGAATTTCTACTCGCTTTTCCTGCAGATCTGCTCAGTCCTGCTCAGCCCACTGTATTTTCCAGGTAACAATGAGCCAGAAATACAAGGTCATGGTTGGTCATTTCATGGGAAACCCTAGTCACAGCTGGCGGGGCTGACGAACAGGAGCTTGCACGTAAATGTGGGCACCAGGGAGCAACAGGAAACAGAGCCAGGAAGCCCACAGTCATGAGAAAGCTACTAAGGCCAACAACTGAACCCCTCCTTTGCCAGGGTCACACTGTAGCTCTAGAACCCCTGAAGTCACCCCGGGAGTGACACACACACACACACACACACCACTGCGGTTTGCCTTTAGATTCAAGAAATAAAGTTTTCTTTATTCATCCCTTCCTTCTATCTAAGTTCTACTTAATTTGGAAAGGACAAACCTAGTAGACCAAAAAGGGATGTCAGGGCAGCTCTGCCCGTCCCACAGTGCCTGGGCCCAAGTCAGTTTCCCATCCAGCTTCCTGCTAATGTCTACCCTGGCAGGCAGCACGTGGCGGCTCAAGTAGCTGCATTGCAGGCCATGTAGTTCTAGGCTCCTGGCTCCAGTGTGGCCCTTATCTGGCTGCTATGAGCGTTTGAGAAGATTTGAGGAGTGAATCGATCTCTCTCTCTCTCTCTCTCAGTGTCTGTCTGTCTTACACACACACACACACAAGTAACTTTTTTAAAGGGAGGGAGATAGTCTCAATTCACCAGAAACAAGTACCCTTGTCAAGATCTGCCACACAGAATCTGATCATTCCTTTCAGTCTAGAAACATGAACCTTTTCACAGGTGTTATGCCAGGGTGAAGCTAGTGGGAGGAGGCCAGGCGACAACCGTTCCCACTCACCTGGGACAAGGAAAGAGGAGTGAGTTCACAGAGCTTTCAAATCCATTTTATCTCCCTCCCACCAATAATATCACAGAGCAGGAGCTGAGCATCGATACGGACAATGATCAACTCTTTCATTCTCTCCAAAGATCTGCTATATATTTTATATCGTTATAAAAGCTATATGTTTCTAAAAGCTCTTCACTTAAAGAATATTTTTTTTGTCTGTATGTAAAGGCAGGCTTTGTCCAAAATTGACCATTGTAGAGTTTTCTGATTCTCAATAACAATATCAGCCAATAATCAGGACCATCATCCTCTAAAATTTGGATCAATTTAACATGCTCTCATTTACCCAGCTGCCAATAAAACATTTCTGTTTCCACATGGCAGACCCCCCCCCAATACACAAGCCAATAGATGTTTAGCAACCAGAGCCAGTTTTGAGGCGACAAGCTACACTCTGAGACAGCAAACTTCAGGGGAAAACCTCCACAGGAAGTGACCCTGCTTCCTTCCTACCCGCAAAGAATGAATGGCTTCCTCTGGATCTTCTCAAAGAGGTCAAAACACCTCACCCCTCCTTCCTGCTGCTCAGTCGGCCTCCTGGGGCAGTGACTGGAGTGCGATCAAGACACAGACTCATGGACAAGATCATGAGTGCAATGGTCCCACAAGGCGAAGGTCTCCTCTGACCACGGCAGCCAGGATGGGGACCGGACTACGTACTGGCTAGGAAAGGTTATAGGGCGCTCCACCTTACTGGCAATGTACCTTGTAGTTTTATTTTATTTATTTATTAACTTACTCATTTCTACAGACACAATACAGTTCCCCTGCGCTGGCTGACTTGTCCCAGATCCTGCCCTCTTTCCAACATGGCTTCAGTTCTAAAGAAACAGGTGAGGCAGTTTCCATTTGACAAAGGAGGGGCCTGGCACTAGCTCAAGTTGGGTGAGCTCATTATGTGGTGAAGCCATGATTCCAGCCAGTGGCTGACTGTGGAGCTCGTGAGTACTCCTCAGGACTTTTCTTCACCACTGCTGAATAACCAACAAACGCGTCCATCCCCACTGTGCAAGCACATACATCTGGCCCAGACTCAGACTTCGAAAACCACATTGGGAAACCACTGTTGGCAACGGTGGAAGCCACGGAAGGGTAAGCCAGTTTCCTATCAAAAATAGAAGGAATTGGCCAAAAGGTGGAAGCAACCCAAATGTCAACCGATGGAAGAATGGATTTTAAAATGTGGTGTACAGTATGATTGTATCTTGCCATTAAAGGAGTGACGCCCTGGCAGGTGCTGCAGCGTGAAGACCACGTACACAATTACAGGTGCACAGAACCTCCAGAGCAAGCCAAGCTACGCAGACGTAAGGTGGATTACCGGCTGCTGAAGGGGCAGGGGAAGATGAGAGGATGTGGGGTCACAGCAGAGGGGACAGGAATCACTAGCATGGGGTTATCAAATTGACTGTGAAGATGGTTGCCATCTCTGTGATGCGTAGACTATAGCTCTTTATGCCTCCTTAAAAAAAAAATCGGTGAACACATTAAAGGGAAATTTGCTCATCATCTCCTTTGAATTTCCCATTGAAGAATGAGGAAACCAAACAATGGGCCCAATATTAGAGTCTAAATCAGTGTCCAAAATGTGCTCTGCCCACGACTCCCACTGCCCAATGTCTGTGTCAAAGGCACCCAGTGCCCCTAGGAACTCAGCTCAGTAGCAGGCCAGGCACAGTGGCAGGCTGCCCAGAGAGCAGAAACTAAGGTCAGCTTTGTCAGGTCTGAAGCCTGCAGCCTGCAGTGCTAAGGTCAGGGGAGGTGAGAATCCTCGGCGCGGAGCAGTCAGGAAAGACCTGGATGGAGGCTAATGCAGGAAGCAAGGACGCTCACGGACAGACACAAACATGCCATGGTGCCATGTCAGCCCATGGGTCAGAGAGGGGAGCCCAGATGAACGGGGTGGAGCCATCAGATGGGAGGAGGTTGGGAAGCAGGCTGGAGGACAGTTCTAACAGCCTACAAGGCCAGGGAGCTGTGGGTGAACAGCAAGCAATGGGACAGGTGTCCTGGGGAAAAGTGAGGCCGGCTTTGGTGTCCGAGCAACTGGGGAGGCGGCCGGCCAGGAAGCTGCCGGCACTCCACACACAGGAATGGAGGCCATGGATGCAGAGAGGAAGGAAGAAAAGCCATGAGATTCCACAGGAGAGCAACAAGCAAACCCCAGTGGGCTTCCAGGCCTGTGGGGCGGGGGCGGGGGATCACGGCCAGCCAGGGCCCTGCCTCTGAGCCCAGAGACTACCTGGCTTTAAGGTGTTCCTGGTGCTGGCGCTGCTCAGGTGGCTTAAATGACATCTCAGTTTCCTCAGTAAACGGGAGATTAAAAAATAGTGTGTCTGTTACACACTCGTTGGGATAATTAAACTCGGGACAGTGTTAGAACAATGCTTGGCAGAGAGCAAGTGTTAAGTACATATTTGTTAAATAAATTCTTGCAGTCTAGTGTCACGACCTGTGACCCAGCTTCTGGATACAACAGCAGTGAGAAGGAAAGCATTTTCAGCTCCCACCAGCATTGTCTTTGTACTCTTTTGTTTCTAACTCATTCATCTGTAGGTTCTAGGAAGACTAAGACATGCTCCCTGCCCTAAGAGGGTGGACCTTCTGGAAGAAACAGATCCGAAAACACAGATCGACTAGTTCATGCCTACCAAGCGGCTGCAAGGCATGCTTGCTGAGGAGCCCAGAAAAGCAAGAGAAGGAACATGGACATGCCAAAGTGGTCTGTGGGTGGAGGTGAGCCTGTGGGGTACTATTTAAAAGGTGCATGGGGGAGGCAGGTGTTTGGTCCCTAACATCCCTGTCTGAGCGCCTGATTTTGAGTCCCCACCTCCTTGACACTCCCGATCCATCTTCTTACTAATACGTCCTGGGAGGCAGCACATGATAGCTCCAGTGCTTGGGTTCCTGTCACCCACGTGGGACCAAGATGGAATTGCTTGTTCCTGGCTCCGGCTTGGCCCAGCTTAGGCTGTTCCAGCCATGTGAGCCGTGAATCAGCACATGGGAGTTCTCTCTCTGTGTCACTCTGCCTTTCAAGCAAATCTTTTGTTTGCTGTTGTTTTGTTTTTAAGGAAATTGACATACGACATCAACAACAAAAAATTTGGATGCTAGGTTTCTACCTGGCCAAGTCTGAGGACAGATTCTGAACCGAGAAGCAGGCACAGCTGCAGGGCACGTGAGCAGGAGTGAGGACAGAGTCGGGGGAGATGGCCATTGCAGCTGGATTGGGGAATGCAGGAATGCATTCATGTAAAACTCAGGCAATTGCTACAAATGAAAAAACAGATACTGCTACATTTACACAGATGGCCCCTGTCGGTAAAGTAAATCTGGCTATTAAAGTTAAATTCTTCCCTTAATTCTGATCAGAAACGGGCTCAATTGCCCACTCTTGGGGTCTGAAACATGAAAGCTTTCTTAGATTTGAAGCCTCAATAATTTCAAGAAATGCATAAAGCAGAAGACAAGTAAAATCTTTAAAAGATATTGATAATGAATACATGATTTAAAGTGTACTGTTCCCAGGAGAATTTCTTCTGGATTTACTGGGTTTATCTTCCTTTCTAGTTTGTTTGAGAATGAAGGTGACACACTAAACATGAACTTGCTGCTACTCATTCTTCTGACATCGTTGTGCTAAGCACAGTATCATTATCTGTCACATGATGTACACTCAATAAATATCCTTGACTTACTACAGAAGAAATAAATGATTCAAAATGATTCAAATAAAGGAGATACCAAGAAATCATTTCTATTTCTTTCAAAAAATATTCATTGAATCCTTACTGTAAGAGCTTTGGATCAGGCACTGGGGAGGTACAAAGCAGATAAGATTCAGTTCTTATTCTAAGGAATCCAGAGTACAAAGAATGAAAATAAGGCATAAGCACTCCTTACCAGAACAAGCAATATAAAACTGCCTATTATTCCTTTTAAAATATGTATTTTTATTTGAAAGGCAAATTTACAGAGGAGAGACAGAAAGAGAGAACATCTTCCATTCACAGGTTCTCTCCCCAAGTGGCCACAACACCTAGAGCTGAGCTACTTCAAAGCTGGTCCAAAGCTGGGAGCCAGAAGCTTCATCCAGGATCCCAATGACCTGGGCCATTCCCCCATTGCTCCTCCAGGCCATTAGCAGGGAGCTGGATGGAACCAGCACCCATATGGGATGCTCACACCACAGGGTAGAGGATCAGCCTGTTGGGCCACAGCACTGGCCCTTTGTCTATTACTTTTAAATTCAACTTCAAATCAACTGTGTGGTACATCTAATACGAAAAGCACCAATTTCTGCTTCTGACCATCCAGTGACAATTTATTTCAACAGCATACTCAATATCATCATTGATCTCAACAAATATGCCCTTGGTACCAAGATGTGCTAAACACGATAGACAACCCTGGGTTCTATATTGTAAGAACTGACAGATATGAAAAACAAAATAACTTCCTCCATTCAGAAACAAGCCTTACAACACAGGGGCGATAGAGATTATGAGTCAGATACCCCTACAGATCCAGCTGCCATGGAGATCTGTCAGACCAGATGCCTTCCAGTTATGTCCTAACAAGCACAGAGACAGAGAATGTTCCAGAAGCAATAATATACTACTCCTAACTGGAAGTCCAAAAGATGAGCCACTCCAGATGAAACATGCAGTGATTGACCGAGCATAAAGTTCTAGAAAACTGGAGAAAAAAGTACCATGGTCATTTATGGAGCCTCCTGCTAGCCCTACCCGCTCCCACCACCCCTAAAACTCGCTTCCCTGCTACGCACACACGTACTCTGAGCTGAAGAGGACTAGAAGGAGATACAAGCCCCAAAGCAAAGTATAAACCCCCAACACTCATGTTTTTAAGAGTTCATCTAAGGGGCAATGACATTCGCATAATAACGGCACTGGACTTTGGATTTTTAACCAAATGTTCAAAAGACTCGTTTTTCATCTCTGTGTGCTTCCCTGACTCTCAGTCTATCTGTCTTCTCTCTTCCTTTATTTTTCCCTCTCCATCCATCTCAGTGTAAGTTAAGAAAATAAATGCCACAAGTCTGCATGTTTAAATTCAGCCCACATGACATTTCCTTCTCATTTAATTGCTTCCATACAATTTATATCTGCTAGTCACGCTAGACCCCAGAGTATTAAACATGCTCTTTTACAAAGGAGCTCTTGTCCTTTAATAACCCCCATAATCAAAGTTCAGGAATTATGGGTAAGGCCCAGCCGGCTGACAGCCGAAACAAACAGGTTTTTTAATTCTCCCAGACAGGAAGCAAATCAAAGCCGGCCACTCTCCCATCAGGCTTGAGAAAAGCTCGGGAACATGAACTCCAGCACAGATCTTGGCATCTCACACTTGGAGCGAGTCTGAAGTCAGCCTCTTTATCACGAGTGGTCCAAAACAGCGTGCGTGCAACTCCACAGCAGACACCTGCTGACGTTCTCTCGGCTCTCAGGTGAGCTCACTGGGCAGGGCACTCAAATGCATCGCTTCTCATCACGCCGGGCAGATGGAAGCTACACCCCCTCCACCTTCTGACCAACCAGTTCTAGTGACACCCCAGACTGTGTCAGGGTCCTTTTTGAAATATTCGTACATTTCAGAACGGTTGTCCGACCTACCGCCATCATTTTCCCCTCCTTTCCACAGACTCTCCCCCGAGAGGTTCATCTTTGAGATTCTGTCACAAGATGGGGCCCACCAGGACTCCTTGCATCTTCCTGAATCAGACAAACATTTTCTCATGAGTTGTACCTGTTCTTACAGGGCTCCTGTAATTACTTTGCAGCATTTCTGATCTTCCCCTGTATTGCTATAGACATGTCTCCCTCCCATGGGTTCAAAAACAATTGTTAATTCCATGCAATCGCATCTCATATTCAAAACCCATGCTGAACCAGAGCAAAAAGATCTGAACTGCTCCTGGGACCCACACCGTCACATCATAAAAGACTTATCAACAGTTTCTACAGCTTGTCCCCAGCTGAGTTTCATAAATCAAAGCCTTTGACTTAACTGATGAAGATTACGACCAATGTGATTTGTACCAGACAATCACTCGGCCTAAGAAACAAATGGCTAATAGCTGCTTTTCTGTAATAGCCTATTCCAGCAAAAATAGTTCCTGAGCAATCACTGAAACAGTGTCACGATTTATTGATTGTTTGCTTTCTATACAAGTGTGTTGCATATTGTAATCACCTAGATATACACCTAGATATTCAGAGCCACAGTTATCTTACAGATCAAGTCATTGGCAGCAAAAAAAAAAAAAAAAAAAAAAAAAAACCTCAAATTTTTAAAACACTCATTGAGAAACTCCCTTTTTACATTTTAGAAATGAAGCCTCAAATTGAAATGGCATAAGCTGTCCCTTCTCAGGCGGTGTCCTTTGAGCTTGGACCACAGTAGAGCTTTTTCGCTTGCTCTTAGCCGACCTGCCTCTCGCTATATAAAGCAATGTTTTAAAAACCCACTTGTGAGGAATGACAGTAAACATGATCTTTCCCTCCAGCTGAGGCCACAGCCTCACTCTAATTCTTCGTGCTGGAGATTTAGAACACTCTTATTGAGCAGTTCTCAAACACAGAATTCAAAAGATACACGTTAGTGCCAGCGTGTTTACCAGGCTTCCGAAAGACCTTCCGAGAAGTCTTTAAAACCTAACTTGCTGGTGACGCTTTACTGCAAGGTGAGTATGGACAATGTACTTAAATTAGTCAGTCCACAATGCCCTTGACTCACACGCATGAGGTCAGCTGGACATTCCAATGCATGTGCAAATGGGAAATCTGAGCCCTTAATGGTTTTCAACCAATTAACTAGGGCTAGCCAATTATTAGGTTAAGCGAAAAGCATCGTGACAAAACCTGACTCACCGCACTGTAGCTAATCATCACAGGAGGCTGAGCTAGTCCGTCTTGCTCTAACTCGCCTGCCAAAGTTCCAGGCAAAAACTTCAACGGTTTGGGCATCTAACCCTTAAAACAATTTCTCACATGTCCAAATTGTCCATAGTAACCCAACACTCTGCTCCTGCTGGGGAATATGTTAATAATCACCCACTTCACACTAGTTATTAACAAGCAACCAACAAGAAATAAGCAACAGCTCCACGGGGCTGCCCACAGGACCTCGGCACTCGATCGTTCGCCGATGAGCTCAAGTTTTCCCCAAGCCCAAAGCACAGTGCAGAAATACAGGCTCGATAACTCAAGTTTAACTTTTCTTAGGCCGTACACAAACCACACTTTCTTACAAAGTCTAAGGAAAGAGGATTATACTTTAAAAGTACAGTTACAGCTTAACTTGGAAGTCACTGATCCTTACTCCATGCCTGTCTTGCCTTCAAGATTTTCTGCAATCCAAGTTTCTGTTTGGAATGGATGCTAAAAGGCACAAATAGGACAATACACATTGGATGACATAACTCTGGCCAAGAAGACCCCGTATTTGCCCAAGGTCCGTACGTGCACAGAACCCAGATCAAGGGACCATGGACGTGGAGGTGGCTGTACCAGAAAATGCATCTTCAGTAAACATCATTAATGTTAGTTCCAACGCTGATGTTTACTGCCCCTTTTAAGATTGTTCATCCTTGTCACTGAATTCACATGGTTTCTCCAAATCCCAAACTTGTAACTAGGCCACCAGGCGCTGCCCAATAAGCAAACTGCAGCAGAACAACCTACTGACTACAAAATGCATCCGGATCCAAACTCTAACCAGTGTGACATCATCAAGCACGTTTTGTTTACCTTACATTGGGAAAGGGCTGAGCAGCCTCGGGAATTTGGCAGCATTGTTCCGAGTGCCCTTTCCAGGCGTCCAAATCAGTTCCAGCAGACCAAGACAGGAAAGACACAACTTCACTGAAAACTGTGGTGACGTAACATTCGGCACCATACATTTTAATCTGACATCCTCGGAATATAACCTGATGTTTTTACTACTGTACTACTGTGACAAAGCTTTTACCACAGTGTAAGAGCACAGACTAATCTTCTTCATGGCGAGTGATGCCTGCCTCAATTATAGTAACATTGCCACCCAAATCTTAAAACATACTTGTTACCAAGCACCAATTTCAGACTCTGTCTTAATTTATTTTAAACACATATTTTATTTATTTGAAAGGCAGAGTTACCTAGAGGAGAGAGACCTTCCATCTGCTGGTTCTTTCCCCAGATTACCATAACAGTCAGGCCTGGGCCTCCAGCTGAGTCTCCCACACGGGTGGCAGAGGCCCAAGTCCAATGCCACCTTCCACGACTTTTCAGGTACACCTGCAGGGAGCTGGAGTTACACAGGGCGCGGGGCGGGGGCAACATGTTCTCCACACTTCATCTGATTGCCACTCCCAGGATCTCCTGCCTGTCTGGCTCCTCCTTCCTTATCCCTTTAACACAGCCTAACAGGACTGCTTTTCACTCGTTTGTAATCCTTTCTCACAGGAATCTCACCAATATCAGTTATCAGAAATATGGTATTACAAGTTAAGTTTAGTGGCACAGTAGACGAAGCTGCTGCCTGCAATGCCAGGCGTCCCATATCAGAGCCTCAGTCGGAGTGCAGGCTGCTCCTGTCTGATTCAGCTCCCTGCTAACGTTCCTTGGGAAAGAGCACAAGAGGAGCCAAGTCCTGCTCAGGTCGGAGAGTAGCTCAGAGTCCCTGGCTAGGAACGGAGAGAAAGAGAAATAGTCTGAATAGTCTGGCGACTGACCGTTCCGTCAAGCCCAGTGCTCTAACATATAACCCGATTGTGGATGGCTTGTACACAGTCCAGACCACATGTGACTCACCACCCAAGTCAGACACACCCAAAACACCCTGTTCCAAAGACAGTTCCACTGATCATGAGCTGGGGTGTCAGAACAATGCCATTTTGCTATGAAAGTTTCCAAACACTCTTGATCGGCAACCTTGCTCTTTCTGGTCCACTTACATCTGTATACCATATTCAGCCAGGGGCCATGGTTTGAGTCATGTTAAGAGAACCTGCCTCACACATGTATGCCATCCATTCTGATATGGGTTGGGCATCCATGTACCAGGTCTATGTATCACCCTCGTATAAGCAGACAGATTGATAGTAGATAGTAATTAGTTAACAAATAAGCTAGCTAGGAAAAAAAAAAAAAATGGTATAGTGTATCCACACAATGAAACAATGCTGTGTAGTCCCAAAGGAAATAAAATTGACTTATAGACAAAGGATCAATGATCTCCAAGATAGACTTATTGGAAAAAGAAAGGCACTGAATTGTGTGAATGGCTCACGACCTTGAGAATTATACTGAAAATGGTCTGGGTGGGTATATGCATTTACAACCCACAGATGTGCATGCTGGTACTGAAAAGCTTCTAGAAAAAGATCAAAGAAGCCCTGGCTCTGCCTGGAGACCCAGAAGGCTGCAGCAGGATGAAAGGAAGACTTTTCAGTCTTTAAGTGCTTCATTAACGACTAACTCAACTCTTCTTTTTTTCATTTGCCAAAGTCATCCTCAAGCATTAACTTGTGAGTTTGGGAAGCAGAGCCCAGAGACGGACAACCACTGGCTACTCAGGCCAGGCGCGGTGTAGGGACAAGGACATAGTGGGCCTTGGTAGGATGACTGTGTCCCCAGAATCTGAATTCTACCTGTACCCAGTTGATCAACCTCATGGAACTGAGAAACCACCCAAAACACACAAGAAAGTGTTCTGGAAACACCTTGACTTCAAAAAGTAATTCATTCACAGGTAGACCTGGCCAATTAGTGGGGGTGAGCAAAGGTTAGCCTGGTAGCCCAATGCCGTTGAAAGCAAAGGCCACCCACCGTTTTGGATCTACACTTACTAAACTGAAGTTATGACAGATGAGTAGATCTAGGATGGATGGATGGATCGATCGATTGATGGATCAATGGATGGATGGATCAACGGAAGAACTGTTAAGAAAAACTCAATCATGCCCCACAATCTTTTAAGTGAGTCTAAAATTCTCTCTAAGCAACTCTAAGAAGACAAGGTGCAGTCTCTGCCATGTTCGGAGAAAGGATTGTTGTATTCCAAAAATAGGTTGGACCCAACGTGGTAGCCTAGCAGTTATATCCTCACCTTATATGCTCCAGGAAGCAATAGGCAGGCCCGTCCATTTCCTGGTTGCCCCACTCCCTTCCAGTTCCCTGCCTGTGGCTTGGGAAAGCAGTCGAAGATGGCCCAAAGCCTTGGGATCCTGCACCCACGTGGGAGAGCCACAAGAGGCTCCTGGCTTCAGATAATGCTCGATTCTGGCTATTGTAGCCAGTTAGGGAATGAATCAGCGGTTTGAAGATCTTTTTTTCTCCATCTCCTCTCTGTAAATCTGACTTTCCAATAAAAATAAATAAGACAGTTGTTGACCTTGTTTCATGGCTTCTCAGTTATGGTAATGTATAGTGACGGAGTACTTGGGTCTATCATATACAGATGTGGGGGTGTAATGGAACATGCATCCCTGCATCCAGACAAAAGATGGATTCCCAATGAAACTGCTGGACATGTGTAGACAACCGGATGCTGGACTGTCTGACATTGTCTGTACCAACAATGTCGGGGTACACATAAATATGAGACTGATAGAATTATGATTCCTTATGAAGGACTACACTATTGTATCAAAATGGGAAAAATCTGAGGGGGCTGGGAGTTTGGGGGGGGCGGAAATCCTAGCCTATACAAAATTGTACCACATAATTCAAAATTCAAATATACTAAAAAAAAAAAAAAAATTTTTTTTGAAGTGAGAGGTAGAGAACGTGACTTTTTCTAGCAGGATGGTTGAATGACCACCCCCACTCAGGGCCCAGAACATCCGTAGTCATCTGCTGATCAACACTTAGCTTTTTTAAAAAGAGTTTTTATTTATTTTGAAAGTCAGAGTTAGAGAGAAAGATTGAGAAAGATTCTCCATTTGCTGGTTCACTCACCAAATGGCTGCAAAGTCCAGAGTTGAGCCAAGCTGAAGCCAGAAGCCTGGAGCTTCTTACAGTCTCCCACACAGGTACAGGGAGCCAAGCACTTGAGCCATCCCCTGTTGCTTTCTCAGGTTCACCACTCAATTTTAACCCCAGATAAGTCAGACTCTTCTCGGCCCCTAAAACATACCCTCAGCATTTCTTTCCATCCCCTCTTTCCAGCAAAGGATCACCTGCTTACCTACCCATTTTTTGAAGACTCCCCTCATGTCCTACCACCTTTACTGAGACTTCTCAGAAACCTCAATTTTCTGCATTTCCAATGAAAGAACTCTAAACTTTTAGTCCAACGGCACAGACACAGTGTTATTCTATTCTCTAACATAGTAGACCTCTATCAGGAATTCTAGCATGTAAATTTCCCGGGCACAAGGCCAAAAGTGAAAGAAAAAACAAATCACAGGATTTTAGAGCCAGATCCATGGCATAGCAGCCAAAGCCAACGCTTATGAAGCCATCTCAGAGCAGAATGCAAATTTCAGCCCCAACTACTCCACTTTGCATCCAGCTCCCTGCTAAGGCACCCAGGAAAGCAGCAGAAGATGGCCCAACTGCTCGGGCCCCTGTCATCCACATGGGAGACCCAGGAACAGCTCCAAGTTCCTGTCTTCAACGCAGCCAATAGGGGCATTAGCACCAGGTGGACAATCTCTCCTCTCTGTTACTCTGCCTTTCAAATAAATAAATAAATGTTTACAAAGAAAGCATTATAAGAGCTAACACAGTGATTCCTCCACCTGTGATCTCCAGCATCCCGTATGGGTGCCAATTCGTGTTCTGGCTGCTCCATTTCCAATCCAATTCCCTGCTCATGGCCTAGAAAGCAGCATGGGGGACGGCTGAAAGCCTTGGGTCCCTACACCCATGTGGGAAACCCAGAAGTTCCTGGGATCCTAGCTTTCCAGCAGCTCAGCTCTGCCCATTGTGGCCCTCTGCGGAGCGAACCAGTAGATGGAAGATCTCTATCTCTCCTGTCTGTAAATCTGCCTTTCAAATATAAATAAATGAGTCTAAAAAATAAAAAATCACAAGATCTGTTTCTTATCAAATACCTATTGTGTGCCCAGGTTTTACAGCATCGAGCAAGGTATCATTCTTGTCCTCGTGGAGGTAACAAGACAGGGATCAGTACAGTGCTGTGGCTTGGGAAACACAGGCAGCTACGGCAGAGGGAGCAAGAGTGGAGGCTGCAACAGGCAACAGTCCTTGCCCAAAAGCAGCAGGAGAGCTAACCAGCCCACAGGCAAGGAAACACCGTTCCAGGCACAGGTAGCCACCTGTGCCAAGGCTCAAATTAAAAGGAGCACAGCCAATGGGTGAAACCAGCAGACGTTCAGTACGGATGCACATTTCTAACCTGTAACTATAATAAAATCACTGACATGGGACACACCTCGCAAGGGCTTCCAAGCCACCCCTGCCGAGCACTGCTGCTGGAGGTGACAGCACCACACAGGTTGGAACCAGTTGCTTAGCCAGTTTTATCTGGCTTCCTCTCCTCTTCCCCGAGGGAGAATGCTGGCTGCTCGGGGTGACAGACCAACCAGGTATTTGTTCATATGCACAGTTCTGACACACAGGAGACTTGAATGACTTCCAGTTGGACACTAACTGAATCAGATAAGGATCTTTGGGGAAAAGACCTGGAAGATGGCAGCCCCCAACACCACCTAAAGCAGGAACAGAGATAGGCATGAACCCGCACAGGTGTTTACCAGGCCAGGCACAGCGCGCAAAGCACTCAGCATACATTCCTTCATACTGAGCCAGCGAACATCATCTTTGCCTTTCTTATTCATCATCTGTTGTGCCTCCATGGGACACTAACTTAAAGCTGAAGTCCGGAAAGGAACACATAAAGAACAAGAAGCAACACACAAAGAAGGGAACGAAGCAAATCTGCAGACTTCACCATGTCACTCACCACTTTGGTGAATCATGAGATTTTAGCAGTTACAACAAATTCGCCTCTTTTCTTTTTAAAAATTTATTCTATGTGTTTAAAAGAAACAGCTACAAGGAGAAAGGGAGAGACACAGTTTCCAAGACGCTGGTTCGCCTCCCAGATGGCTGGAAAGGCTGGGGCGGGGCCACACCAAAGCCAGGACTCAGGAGCTTCATCCAGGTCTCCCACATGGATCCAGGAGCCCAAGGACTCCACCAGCCTCCACTGCTTTCCCATCCACAGGGAACTGGATTAGAAGTGGAACTGCCGGATCTCAAACTGGAGCCACACGAGAGACTTCCATTATAGACCGTGGTAACTCAGCAAGCCAACCCCAAGAGCCACTTCAGTCCAGCCCAGCCTCGGTGGCTGTGTCCATTTGAGGAGAGAATCAGAGGACAAAGATTTCTCTGTCTTTCCCACTCTCCTCTCTGTCACTGCCGTTCCAACAAAAACATCCAGGAAAAGGCAACAAACATACATAAAGTACACTGGAAGCAAAACTTTAATTTCTTCAAGTAAGAAACTCCAAGTCTCACAGTAACAATGAAGATCACAAAAGGCTGCAGGTGTGTCCTGCCAGAGCATTGCTCAGTGGATGCTCCTGGACCACGGCTGAGATAAAAACAAGTTTGTGGGATACTGGCTACAAAAAAACACACCTCCCCCCACTGGAAAAGAAATACATAAATAAATAAACTAGCTTTTCTACAAAGAAACTTTCCTATTTGTAACAGATACTGTGAACCTTCAAGACACAGTGTATACCACATATCCGGAACCTATTGGGCCAGGAACTCTCAATCAACAAAAATGTCTAAGACCACACAGGGGGAAATGCCGCTCTACTGACTTTTCCCATGCACCTGAAAGCCTCCACGGACCCCGCAGAGCCAGTCAGTCCCGTAGCATGGTGCCTCCAATGATGCGCCAATTTCTCAGTCCTCACTCTTTCAAATCACTCTTGAAACAAAGAAATTGCCCCCCAGATTGTTGATTCCTTAATTCTTCCCTCTGGTTAGGTATTTACCTGAGGTAGGAAGGGGAATGAAGATTTGTGACACAGGCCTGGCGCTGCAGCCTATTGTAAAAGCCCTCGCCTTGCACACGCCAGGATCTCATATGGGCACAGGTACGTACCCCAGCTGCTCCATTTCCCATCCAGCTTCCTGTTTGTGGCTTGGGAAAGCAGTCAAGGATGGCCCTAAGCCTTGGGATCCTGCACCCATGTGGGAGACACAGAAGAAGCTTCTGGAAGACTCAGAATAGGCTCCTGGCTCCTGACTTTGAATTTGCTCAGTTCCAGCCATTGCAGCCACTTGGGGAGTGAATCAGCAGATAAAAATCTTTCTCCCTGTATCTCCTTCTCTCTGTAAATCTGACTTTCCAATAAAAGCAAATAAATATATATAAAAAAAATAAGAGGATCACTTGTAAAAAATAAGAAAAAGATTGTGACACAAAGTTGTCACACAAGTCTTAGTTCATCAGCTATGAAAAATTTATTTTTATTGGAAAGGCAGATTTACAGACAAATAAAAGAGGGACAAGATAATCCATCTGCTGGTTCACTCCCCAAATGTCGGCGATGCCACAGCTGAGCATACCTGAAGCCAGGAGCCACTTCTGTGTCTCCCACATGGGTACAGGGTCCCAAAGCTTTGGGCTGTGCTCTGCTGCTTTGTTAGGCCACAGGCAGGGAGCTGGAACCAAAGTGGAATAGCCAGGAAACAAACCAGTACCCACATGGGCTGCTAGCACTTAGCTAGTTAAGCTGTCACCAATAGCCCCACGGTGAAAAACTTTTTTTGAAATCCATAAATAGTTTTTTCATAATACACTTTCTGATGACCTCATGTATCTTCAATCAATCACTGCAATTATAAAAAGCAGCTGGAAGCAACGTTGCTCTGTTCTGGAAACTACCAACAACATTAAACCTTATCAACAAGTGCTCAGCCAAGTGCCCCATTCTGCCTTCAACTGAGAAATGTTGGAAACCTCAGCCACCCACCCTTCCTGTCACAGCATGCTTGCTTTCAAATGATGTGGAATTATTTGGTGTAAATCTGGGTAGGAATGAAGTATATAAATAGGCACTGTGGGCATATTATCTGTTGCTGCTTTCTTGATTTCTCATCACTTCTGTCTCATCAACAAGAGGAGCTCCAAATTGGCTCACCCAGACCCACCTCAGAAGCTAACTCTGAAGGTTCCTCACCACCTCAGAGCTACCTGGTCACCAGGGACACTTAATTACAGAGGCTAATTATGAGCACCTAATTGGCGTGAGACAGCATGGCGTAAGGGAAGGAATACAGGTTTTAGAATCACGCAATTCAAATCCCATTTCTGCCACTCACCTGTTATGTGACCCCAGAACATTTACTTAACCTCATTGGGCCTCAGTTTCCTCAACAGTAAAATGAGATAATAATAGGTACGTGTTCACAGGGCCACTGGGAGGGTTAAGGCAGGAACACGTACACAGCCACCTAAGGTTATGGAAAACGTTTTCCTGCTCACGTGACGTTGGTGCTATCTCTCTGGCAAGCACTGACTTAGTTCCCTGCCTTGCTTGCCACAGGGCAGGTCGCCAACCGACGTCCACTAGCTTCCCTCCTCAGGCCTTCGCCCTCCCACCGCCCCATCTCATGCACAAAAGTGACCCAACTAGGAGTTATAAGAGAACGGGCATCCCCTGCCCACGACAGCCAAGTAATGCAATTTTACTTCCAGATCCAGCAGCGAAAACATCACCGCCCCAATGCCAAGGTTTCTGTGTCTGAAGTGGGCTGCGTTAACAGGGTATGTGTTCAGAGAGGGGAAGAGAAGGCAAGAAGTAACTTGTTCCAAGCATGTATTACGTGCCAGATGCTGTAAATATGTTATCACACAGAATCTCTCAAGCCATGACTATGAGACAAGTATTACTATCCTCATTTAACGCATAAGGAAACTGAGGCAGCAGATAATATATCTGGAATGGCAAAGGGTCCTTCATGAAAATAGCTATATGATACTGTCATCCAATGGTAAACAAAGGGGAGGAAAAAAGAGTCACTTGTTTTAAAATTCTAAGTTCAGAATAACATGTACAATAAATATGTCTGCATGGAGAATGATTTGGAAAGTTTATCTCCCAAAATCATTTAAGAAGTTACTACAGCATGGGTTGTGGGAAAATGAGGGCTTAAAACATTTAAGAAGACATAGGATAAAGAAACGGCCCTTGCAGCCGAGGAGAGACTTCCTCAGAAGACCTAGGATGACAACTCCACTGACAGCCTGCAGAACGATCCATCCAGAAGCAGGACGCTGAGCATAAAGCCTAGGCAAAGGATAGAAGAGATGGCAAAAACAGTGTAGAAACCTTCTGGGATCATAATAAGAGAAAATAGCACAGAGACAGTAAAAAGCGATTAAAAATACTGGAAAAGCTTTTTGAAAGTCATGCTACAGCCAGTGTGGTGGCTCAACAGGCTAATCCTCTGATTTGCAGCATCAGTATGCCACATGGACACCGATTCATGCTCTGGCTGCTCCTCTTCTCACCCAGCTCTCTATTTACGATGGCCTGGGAAGGCAGCAGAGTGTGGCCCCAGTCCTTGGAACCCTGCACCCATGCGGGAGACCCAGAGGAAGCTTCGGGCTCCTGGCTTTGGATCAGCTCAGCTCCAGCCATTGTGGACATTTCAGGAGGGAACCAGCAGATAGAAGACCTCTCTCTCTCTGTCTCTAGTCTCTGTTAAAAAAAAAAAAAAATCTGGCTTTCTGACAAAAATAAATAAAAGCTTTTTTAAAAGTCACAGTAAAATACGAAGAAACTCAAAGGTGACATGAATTTAAAACAATTGGTGATGGATGGGAAGAACAAATCCAGCTGTCTTTGGTGACAGACATTGTCCCTTTCTATTGGCTTGGGATTCCCAACACCAGGGCCCGGCATAGTAGCCTAGTGCCTAAAGTCTTGACTTTGCATGTACCGGGATCCCACATAGACGCTAGTTCCAATCCTGGCTGCTCCATTTCCCATCCATCCTCCTGCTTGTGGCCTGGGAAAGCAGTCGAGGATGACCCAAAGCCTTGGGACCCTGCACCTATGTGGGACACCCAGAAGAAGCTCCTGGTTCCTGGCTTCAGATATGCTCAGCTCTGGCCATTGCGGCTACTTGGGGAATGAACCAGAGGACAGAATGTCTTTCTCTGTCTCTCCTTCTCTCTGTAAATTTACCCTTCCAATAAAAACAAAAGAAAGAAAGAAAGAAAGAAAGAAAGAAAGAAAGAAAGAAAGAAAGAAAGAAAGAAAGAAAGAAAGAAAGAAAGAAAGAAAGAAAAAATGCCAACAGTAATTATGGAAAGGTGGCCTGTGGATTTCCAATTTTAAGATTCCTTTGTAAATAAGGCTAACTGTTAGAAGTTCCAGGCTGTGACAATGTTAAGGGGTCACTCACTGTTAAAACAAGTGAATGGCAGAACTGGTGGGGATCCAAATGCTATCATAAATTGAAGTAGCCAGAAAAATAAACCTCAAAGGTCACCTAACAGAGAAGCTTCAAACTTGGAAGGAGAAGAAAACATGTTTAAGCAGTCTTTTTACTCGCACGTTATGAATTAAAAGGTGATCAATCATGCGGGGAGGGCATGGGGAGGGCATGGGGAGGGCATGGGGAGGGCATGGGGAGGGGTTGGGGGAATCCCAGAGCCTATGAAACTGTGTCATAAAACTAAATTTTAAAAATATATTAAAAAATTAAAATAATAAATCTATAAGATAAAAACAAAGGTGATCAATCAAAAAACCACAGTAAAACATACGACTTAGGGCTAAGAAGGTAATCACCTAAGAATCAAAGACAAAAGCAATGAAAACAGAACAGCACAGCACCACACAACACAGCAAAGCTAAACTGGCCCTCGGTGAGCCTGCAGGTGAAGGAGATGACGGAAAGCATTGCTTTTCCACCCAAGTCCTTCTACACAATTGGATGTTACCAAGCCCACACACTTTGTTGACAAAACAATTCTCTATCATACATTTCAGAAAATGCAAAACACAAAAATGCAGGGGTATCAGCCAAATGCATTTTTTCTTAAGGAACTGCTATTCAAATGTAAGTTTCCTGTACAGAATGTTTGTAGAGAGAATGAAGGTGGACAATTCAGGGGTCAGCACCTTGACACGAAGCTTCTGCCTGCAGCACCAGCATCCCGTATGGGCGCTAGTTCAGGTCCTGGTTGCTCTACTTCAGATCCAGCCCCTTGCTAATGGGCCTGGGAAGGCAGCAGAGGAAGGCCCAAGACTTTGGGCCCTGTACCCATGTAGGAGATGGGGAAAATCCTGGTTCCTGCTGTTGGACCAGCTCAACCCTAGCCCTTGCAGTCATTTGAAGGGTGAACCAGCAGATGAAAGCGTTCCCTCTCTCTTTGCAAATCTGCCCTTCAAATAAAAGAATAGAAACTGAATGTCATCAAGGTGAAAAGTCAGTAAGCCAGGCTGGGGAGAGCTGCTGTTACATATTACTTTAAGGAAATGTCTGAACACCACACAAAAGGTGAGAATACTCCAAGACGGTAACTTTTAGGAGGTCCCAGGAAGTGCATAAAAAGTCTCACCTGAGAAAACAACAAAAGACTTTGGAAAACTTCTCAGATGCCCACACTCCGTTTGCCATGAAGCTTAGTTTAGGGCAGTGAGAAGAGAAAAAGGAGGAGGAGGGAAGCAAAACTGCCATGCTACAGACTAATAATGAAAACAGACAAGAGGTCTAGTCCAGGACCTATCACATGCCTTTACCAAAGTCAAGTTCTCATCCTTTCCTTGGCCTTATTTTATTTTTTAGCCAAAAAAAAAAAAAACAAAAAAAACACGCAAACAAAAAAGTGAAATTGTCCCCATCAACCCTAAAGTCCTTCTTTTGTTTTGTTTTTTTTAACATTTATTTTTTACTTTCATTAGAAAGTCAGATATACAAGAAGAAAAGAGAAAGAGCTTTCATCCGCTGGTTCACACCCTAAGTGGCCACAATGGCCAGAACTATGCCGATCCAAAGCCAGGAGCCAGGAGCCTCCTCCAGGTCTCCCAAAGGAGTACAGAGTCCCAAGGCTTTGGGCCATCCTCTGCTGCTTTCCCCAAGGCCACAAGCAGGGAGCTGCATGGGAAGTGGGACTGCCGGGGTTAGAACCAGCACCCATATGGGATCCTGGTGCGTGCCAGGCAAGGACTTTAGCCGCCGGGCTACCATGCCAGGCACCTTTTTTTTTTTTAATTATTTACATAAAGCCCTCAACTCCCCCCGAAAATTCTTCTGCTGACTATACATCATAGATGATAGAAGCAAACACACAGATCTGTAACTCTAACATGTTACATATAACATATAACATTAATCTTATTCCAGCTTCAAACAAAGCTACAGAAACAAAAAAAACTTCAGAGAATTTTTGGCAGGTTATTTATTCTGAAAGACAATGGTCAAGATGACTTAATTGCTTAAATTCTGTAAGTTATTTGGCAAAAACGATCTCCAGGGACTGTTATCGGCTTAGGCCAATGGACTATGAACACATTTTCTTCAGCTGTCATTTTTTTTTTTGGCCATCCGAAGTGAAATCAAGATACCCTCCAGTTTGGGTTGGAAAACAGTTGTGGTTGACAACAACTCGCTCCCAATCCAACACTACCGTTTTTTGCCCTGATTCACAAGTAGTTCTGAACTCCTCCAGTCATTCAAAGCGCACTTACAAAAGGAATTTTCTGTTTTGTTTTTGTTTGGACGACTTTTTCCTCTAGCTTTGTAGATATTAGGCAAGTACAGCTCTCGTTTCATGTTTCTAATAATCGCAGTTACAATGAACACAGACCATATGTGTGCACCCCCTATATTTACTTTCCTTCTATTTCTATAAAAGTTACAATAAAATAAGCAAAATCGCATTTCCCTAAGAAATGTTCCCACGTGCTCCTAGTTTCTGTGGATTAGCACACTATTACAGGCATCACTGTCATCCTTGGGAACAGCATGAGACTTAGCAAAATGTCATGTCATGACATCACAAGCTAGACTTCCATTAGCTGTTGGGAAGTCAAGAGCACGCTCAAGCCCAGGCAAGACCAGCTAGCTGTGGAAGAAAGAAAAGGCCATCAGGGCTGTTTCCAGACTTCAGCATTGCAGCAACCCCAGAAACAAACACGAAGCTGCAGAAGTCGGCAAACAGCTTAAGGAGGGGTAAGGAATCAAAGGCCATCCCCATTCTGAACTCAGGATCTGGCTGTCGGAAGCCTCATCTGCCACTGCTCGTGCACAGAGCCCTGCCCTAGCAATCAGAGCACCACACACTGGTGCCAAAGAAACGCTTGAATGGTATTTCTAAGTAGGTCATCATGGTTTAGAATAAATTTTGAACTACGACTCCTCCATCAAAGTCATGCAGGCTTTTTAAGTGAATTGTAAGGCAATTCCTGGAAGAGGAGTTTTTCAGACTGGGAGAAGAGTGCCAGCCAAGTTCAGGCAATCCTGAACCGAGCGGTCCAGCTGGCACCATGTCCCTCCAGGCCTTTGATAACCTGACCCCCTATGACCTCACTAGTTACATTTCAAGTTGCAACTTGGTTTCTTCTGGGAGGGGAGGGGGAATGCAATTATCTTACGGTACCACCAGGGAAACAATACCCTCCAGTGTTTGCGAATATATTTTCCTGCAGGCTCTAATTAGAAAATTTGAACCTGACTTCCACTGCATTAGGTCTCAAAGCTGGGGCAGAAGCAGCAGGCTCCCTGTGTGACTGATGCGACACTATTTTAGGTTACCAAGTGGCAACGGAATAAAACTCCTGACCCAATTTCCACACAATTGATTAGGCCAGCCCAGGGCTACTTCGCCTCAGCCGCCAATTACATCACTGCGAGCTGTGCGGTCATTACGGTCATTACCTCACCCTCATGGGGTGCTACACCGTAAACTGCTGCCTTCTCCAGCTGGTCTCCCCTCAGAAGCTACCTGCCCTAATCACCTGGCCTTGCGACAGCCCTGCGTTGCCCCTGGGCCTCAAGACTCACACAGCCCACAGGATCAGGCTCCCTCAGGCAAGGCGTGAGGGGCCTGTGTCCAGGGATCTGTTCCAAGCCTCCAAATTCGGGGCCAAGTTAGATGTATCTCCCCCCCCCCCCCCCCCCCCGGAAATCTCCCCTCTCCAAACTCCTCTCCTTCCCACCACACACACACACACACACACACACACACACACACACACACACGGGACTTGCAGGAACCCTGGAGAGTTTTGCTTCTAATCCCTTACAATTTCCACAGCCGGAGACTCATTCTCCACATCCAGCCTTAGGAGTTTGTAGCGAGGCGCGGTGGGCCAAGATGTGTGGAAGGACACGCACAATCTTCCACTCAACAGCGCGCGCGCGCCGGCGCTGTGGACACGGTACCCATCGCCGCCCTCTCCCCGCCATCCCTCGGCTCGGGGCTGACTTACTTGAGAAAGTACCTCTGGCCAGTGGCCGTGAAGGCCATCTCCCAGCCCGGGGGCAGCGGCGGCTCCTCGGTCAAGTCGTAAGATCGCTGGCAGTAGTGTACATGCTGAGGCGCCGGGCTGGCCGCAGCGCCCGCGCCGGTGCCCAGCTGCAGGGACGCGGGCGACGAATGCGAGCGGACGTGCTGGGCGCCGCCGGGCAGCCGGGGCCCCGGGTGGCCGGCGGACGAGTCGGTGCTGGACTGGCGGGAGTGCGAGCCCGAATCTGGCTCCTTGAAGAAAGACTCGGGCAGGATCTTCTTCCGCCAGGAGCTGGGCTTGGGGTTCATGACCGAATTGAAGAGGGCTTTAAGGTCTGTGTCGAGGTCCTGCGTGACGTGGATCACTTGCTGCCCGGGCGGCGGGAGCGGAGGGGGTGCCGAGGCTGGATTCATCTTCTGCAAAGAGAAGAGAGGTCAGCCTCTGAGTGGGGGAGTTGCAGGACAGGCCGGAGTTCGAAGGGAGAAGCAAAGAAATCGCCAAGACGGCTAGGTGTGAGCCTCGGGTTCCCAGACACTCCGTGGTCGCCCGGCCAGGTGGGGGAGGGGTCCCTCCTGACCTCGGGAATTATGCAACTTTCTTGAAGCAAAGAAGTTACCGGGAATAGGAGAAGGGAAGACGGGGGAGGGTGGTGGGGTGACGAGTGCGGACGTTGCTGCGCTGCGGGTGGCAGAGGACAGGTCGCAGCTTTCCGGGGCAAGCAGCCCACCTTCCTCCAGCACTAACCCCCCCCCCACCCACCACCCCGTGAGGTCTCACCCCGAGCCAACCCCACGACGACCCGATCCCGGAAGGCCGACGAGTCTCTGGACCCGTGCCGGGTGAGCGGGCGCGATCCAGCGGGTACTACCTGGGCGCGCAGCGAAGCCGAGCCCGAGTGCGCTGGCGGCCGCCGTCCGGCCCGAACTTGCAGTGTGGCCTCGGTCGCCCGGTGCGTCCCGAGCTGGTGGCGCTGGGGCCGGGACCTGACTGCCAAATCCCGAGCCGATCCGGTGCTTGGCAAGCCGATGGAGGCTTGGGCTCTCACATCCCCCGAGCTGGCTTCAGAAGGAGGCGGCGGAGAAGCAGACAGCGCGGCCGCAGCGGCTCCGGGACTGTCCCATAAACAAAGTTTGGAGCAAACTCCCACCCCTAGGAAAGAGGCGGGCCCGAAAGTTGAGCTGTTGAATTATGCATGACCTTCGAGTCCGGAGCCTGCCCGCCTGCCCCCGCTCGCCCCACCTCTTCCTCCTCCTCCCACCCCCGGCTCCAGAAACCCCTGGGCGTGTTGAGTACTTCACAGGGTAAGAGGAGAAGGGTGCCCCCCCCACCCACTCCTCCCGGCCGCGCGGACCTCTCCCGCAGAGCCCGGGATCTGCATTCCTTTGAGTTTACCTCCGACTTGGGGCGGGATCAAAGGGAAAGTGACCCGGGCCTGTTTAATCAAGGGGTTGTGCACCGAAACCCAGGCTGGGGGTGGCGAAGGACGCGCGTGTGCGGGGGCCCTGGTCGGGGAAGAGCCGGCCTCGGGCGCTGCGCCTTCCTCCTGGAGCCCGGCGCCGAGGCCTGCAGCGCCCGGAGCGCCGCGCTGCCCCACGGGTCTGCCCGAGGGCGGGCCGGGGTACGCCCCGGCGCGGGGAGACTCCAACAAGGCCGGCCTTTCCACGAGAGGCCGCTTAGAACGAGCGCTTCTGACCATATTTGGTCTGGCGAGGAGGCAACTTGGCCGCCCCGCTGCTAATTGTCTGCTAGAGTGCGGACCGTGCCCAAAAAGCGCCTCCGTCGTTGGAAACTCAGTTTGGCCTACGGGTGCGTTGGAAACTACTCCAAACCATGCCTGGGTCCTCCGTTGCTTCTAAGGTGTGACTCGGGCCACGAGGGGCTGAGGAGAAAAGCGGGTCAAAGCCGGGTGCAGCCGGCCGAGAGCAATTGCGCCCCCCTCCCCTGTGACATCCGCACGGTTGTGGGAGGATTGGAATGTCCTCGACGCCCTCCAGGGAGCCAGGTCCTGGGATGGAACCCGAGCAGGTGGCTGCAAGAAGGCAGGGTGCGCCGGCGACCCGGAAAAAGCCACCCACCCTTCCACGGACAGATCTGGGCGAGGGGTGGAGACCCCCTGCCTCTAGCCAGGGGAAGGTCAAGCCTGGTTGACAGCTGCGGGGAAGTAGGAGGCGATCCCGCCCTCCCGAGCAGCTTAATTCCTTTGCTCCCTGCCCCCACTTCTCTGCGGCCGAAAAAGGGAGGGAGGGAGGCTGGCTGGGTGGCCCCGGTGGCCCTGAGGTAGGTTCCAGGAAGCCCCCACCCCGGTGCTTCAAATAGAAGTTGGTTAAAGAAACAGAATGAGGCAATATATATAAAACACTGCACAGCAGCAGGCTGGCTACCGAAGTAGTAGTTAAGTAAAATTAAAATGTGTTCAGTTCGAGCATTGTAACAACGTTTTTATAACTGTGAAAGGCTAAAATCCTCCGCTTGCACGCACCGGGATCCCGTATGGGCACAGGTTCATATCCCAGCTGCTCCACTTCCTTTCTACTTCCTGCTTGTGGTCTGGAAAAGCAGCAGAGCATGGCTCAAAGCCTTGGGACCCTACACCTACTGGGAGACCTGGAGGAGGCTCCTGGCTCCTGGCTCCTGGCTTTAGATGAACTCAGCTCTGGCTGTTGCAGTCACTTGGCAAGTGAATCAACAGATGGAAGATCTTCTTCTCTGTGTCTCCTCCTCTCTGTATATCTACCTTTCCAATCAAAAATAAATAAATCTTAAAAGGAAAAATAGTGGATGATTCCAGAGACTTGCTGTTGCCCAACCTTTCCAACAACAGCGTCAGTTTAACTAATATCTGCCTGGTCCCAGTGTTATGGTACGGCTGATTATGCACCTGCCTGTGACACAGGCTTCCCGCATCAGAGCACCAACCGGAGTCCCACTTACTTCACCTCCTATTCCGCTTCCTACGAGTTTTCCTAGGAAAACAGCAAAAGATGGCCAAAGTCCTTGGGACTGCCCCATTCATATTGGAGACCAGATGCCCCTTTCAGAGACCAGTGTTGTGGTATAACAGGTTAAGCTGCCGTCTCATACAGATGCTGGCTTGAGATCCTGCTGCTCTGCTTTGATCTCAGTTTGTGCCAATGCACCTGGGGAAGCAGCAACAGACGATGGAGACCTAAAAAGCCTGTGTTCCCCCCTCTCTGTAACTATCTCTTTTTTTTAAGATTTTTTTTGTAATTTTTATTGGAAAGTCAGATATACAGAAAGGAGGAGAGATAGAAAGATCCTCGGTCCGTTGATTCCCTCCCCAAGTGGCCCCAACGGCCGGAGTAGCACTGATCTGAAGCCAGAAGCCTCTTCTAGATCTCCCACGTGGGTACAGGATCCCAAGTTTTTGGGCCATCCCTGACTGCTTTCCCAAGCTACAAGCAGGGAGCTGGATGGGAAGTGTGGCTACCGAGATTAGAACAGGCACCCATATGGGATCTCGGGCGTGTGTGCAAGGTGGGGACTTTCACCACTAGGCTGCTGTGCCAGGCCCAGCAAACTTTCAAATAAATAAAAATAAACCTGGGCTGATGATGGGAACAGTGCTGGGTTCACCATACTCCAGAATCTACGTTAAAACACCATGCAAGGGGCCAGCATGCAGTGGGTCAAGCCACCGCTTCTTCCAGTATTTGGGGTTCTGGTTGGAGTCCTGGCTGCTCCATTTCCCATCTGGTTTCCTGCTAAGTCGCCTGAAAGGATGGCCCAGCCATGACTGTTCCAGCCATCCAGGGAGTTGAACCAGCAAATGAAAGCTGTCTGTCTCTCTCCTCACCTCTCTCTCATTCTGCCTTTCAAATAAATAAATCTTAAAAAAAAAAAAAAAAGGGAAAAAGAAAGCCCGCTATCCAAAATCTTATGTTTCTGGCACTATGTTCCACGCTGGGCAAGAAGTGGACCCTTCTTTAAGGGTCACCATTTATTCATTAACACATTGGAATGGTGCAATGATAGTCTGTTATTTTGCTGCCCTGTGTGGGCCGGCTTCCTGCTATTCAAGCTCTCACAAACCTAGTCTCTTCCATTTAAATCTGCACCGGGCCAGTGACCTACCTTCACCAGGGAAAAGTACCAATGAAACCCTCTAATTCCTCTTCCCCATCCCACCTCCAGGAAGGTGTCCCCGTTTCTGACTTTGCATTTTGGGGTAGCTAGCCCAGCAGTTCTGTGGAAGAAGCCATGTGAGAAAAGAGCACAACCTCAGAGCCCACCTGGGTTGTGGCATTGTAAGCCAATAAAATGGATGTTGTGTTAGACCGCTACATTCCAGAAAGGTTTTACATGCAGAAGGTTCATTGTAACGGGTAAATGGGAAAGTCCAAATCATATTTTCTCCAAAAGTTATTTATTTAGACATTTATTTATTTACTCAAAAGACAGAGCACTGGCGAGAAGGAGAGCCTCTAACTTCTGGTTCACTCTGCTAATGGCTCCAACAATTAGGTGTAGGCCAGGCCCAAGCCAGGAATCAAGAACTCCATCTGGGTCACCCCAAGGGTGACAGGGGCCCAAATAGTCCATCCACAGTAGCTAAAGCTGGATCAGAGGAAGGATGCCAAGACTAGAACCAGCACTCTGATCTGGGGAAGCAGCAGCTTACCCTCTACCACGATACTGGCTCCCCAAATAATACTGTTAACACAAAGCTTACTGCGTGCTAAAGCACTCCATAAATAATGGCTGTTACCAAAGTCTCATGGAAACCCAAAGAATCAACAAGGCATGAGTAGATCCCGTTTTTTTCAGAGAGGGAAACTGTCCCAGCGATTTTTATGCAAGTACATACGATGAAACCCTGGCAGGAGGGGAGGAGTGGGCTTCAGCCCAGGCTTTGCCTTCCTATCTCCTGCAGAAATCGACAGTTTCGGTAAGATATCAGATGAGACTACACTCCTGTAAATATGGAGATTTTTCCATTTGCAAATGCTTCCCAGGAGAAGTTTACCCCCATCCTCCCCTTAACACTCTTCTATTGAATCTTTCCTTGTCGCACTGCCTCACTCCTCCCTCTCTGTCACATCCAATCAGCGACAAGTGCTAGGCTGCTGTCCCTCAGATCCTCCCAGCCGCTCCTATTCCCACAACAGAAGCTTATCTGAAAACGTTCCCAGTTGCCTGCGAACTAGTTTCTCTGCCTCCAGTCTCCTGTCACTTGCGTCCTATTGTCATGATGTCATTCTTTGGCTCAGAAACTTGTTAACAGCTGCCCAGAGAACAAAGGTAAAGGTCATAGCTCTCAGTCCAACACGCAAGATCTCCCAACCAACTGCCGTGCCCCGGAGCTTTGGGAACTTGACTCATACATGCCCCCATAAAAATGCCTTCTAACCATTCCAGCTAAATTTTGACCCAGGTTTATTTGATCTGGCCTTTGACCATACTTTTATTTTGTGAACTCTGCTCAAAATGACCCTCCAAGCTCAATCGCCAAATTTTCATTTTATTTCTCCCTTCTTTCTCTTAAATTCACATGGTTCTGGGCCTGGTGCAGTATCCTAGTGGCTAAAGTCCTCACCTTACACGTGCCAAGATTCCACATGGGCACAGGTTCATATCCCAGCTACTTCACTTCCCTTCCAGCTCCCTGCTTGTGGCCTGGGAAAGCAGCAGAGCACGGCTCAAATCCTTGGGACCCTACACCTATGTGGGAGACCTGGAAGAGGCTCCAGGCTCCTGGCTTTAGATCAGCTCAGCTCTGGCTGTTGCAGCTGCATGGGGAGTGAATCAACAGATGGAAGATCTTCCTCTCTATCTCTCCTCTTCTCTGTATATCTGACTTGCAAAAAAATTAAATTTAAAAATCGACAAATTCATTTTAAAAATTCTCCTGGTTCTTAATCTTTTTCATTCCTTTGAGATATAATCAAACAGAACGTTACCTTATGTTGCAGGTTAAGGTTAACCTCAGAATAACTGGCCCTTCAGCTAGCAAACAGTCAGTAGATGAGGGGCTTGGAAGCATTTTATGTTTCTTTATGAGCTTGCTGCTGAGAGGCCTCAACCCCTTGGCGGTTCACCCACTCCTCTCCGTGTGCTCTTGACAGTTTGTAAGGCATTCCTCCACCGTTCACTGCCATTTTATCACTGAATATACACTCAACCCCTTAACAGGATTGCAAACTCTTAGTCTTAAAAAACGATTTCATTTTTAAAAAACATATTATGTTTATTATTTGAAAGGTTACAGAGACAGATAGAGAAGTCTCCCACTAGGCCAAAGCTTGGAGCCAGGAGATTGTTGGCGGGTCTCCCAAATGGGTGCAGGGGCCAAGGTAGTTGGGCCAGCCTCCGCTGCTTTTCCAGGCACATTAGCAGGAAGTCGAATCAGAAGTGGGGCAGCTGGGACTCCAGTCAGCGCCCATGTGGGATGCCAGCACAGGCGAAGGCTTAACCAGCTACAGTTCAATGCAGTCTAAGGATTTCGTTTTGTTTTTGTTCTTCCCATGCCTAAGAAGTCATTCTCCATACAGGTGTGTTTGATATATGTGGATACGTAGCCCTGTGGCTCTTCAGTCCTTTTTACCTGAGGAAAGCTTCAGGCCTTGTAGTCCTAGCTGGTAACCTGATCTGTGTGGCTGACTGCAGCAAAGCTGGAGTGGCTGCATGTTCTCTCCTAAAGCCTCCCTCGTGGCAGTGCTCATTTAGGGGTTCTTGCTAAATGTGTCCTTGGCATGATGAAGAGGAGGATGGCTGTGGGGTAACTTCTGCCTGGTACTGTCTGACCGTTCAGCAATGCACTTGGGCCAGTGGATAAAGGACTTGCTGAGATGTCGCCTATTCTTAACGCTGGTGCTTTGTGCAACTTACTGATCCTTTAGTAGTTTCTCGCTGTTTGTTTTTCTAGAGGAGAGGATCTGGGGAAAATATTTTCAAATGGGCAAAATGGTATTTTCTTAGAACATGGGAACACTCTTTTTAAGATGCTTAAGTAAATACAGTAATTTAGAAATTAACTGTCAACCTATTCGACAGCATTATCAAATGCCACTTAACTGGTGGGTTTAATGTCCTTGGCAATTAAGAAGAGCATATTTAATAGCTCAAATTGTCTGATTAATTTTTCGTAGCTATCTGAGATGGCATGTATGAAGACATTTTTGTTATATAACAAATATGTATAATTTCGATGACAAAACTCCACACACATCTGTGTCTATTATAATTGTTCTTGTGTGCAAAAACACGGGAAAATTAGTGAAAAGATGCTAAAAGGATACCTACAATTAGAATACTTATGTAAAAATAACCAGATAAGTGTTTGCCTTTGTATAATCGGATCTCTGTGTTTGTGTAACATGATAAACTGAGTCGGCACTCTCAGAAGCCCAAGTCATATTATTAGTATCATTTTGATATCATGAGAGAATTAGTAGTGATTGGGAGGAAGTTTCAAGATATTCTCTGTCATCTTACAGCAGATGCCTGTTTTTTGAAAAGTCAACGTGAGCAGGCCGGAGTAGTGTTTCAGACAGGACTTGGAAGTTTTTCACCTGATAGAAAACTCATTCGTTGATGAGTTTAGCACATCCATTGGCTGATGACGTCATCCACCTCCTCCCTTTACCCAAATAAGCCCCAGATCTGGTTACACCAGCTGTTCAAGCCACTGCTCTTCCTCTCTCCTCGTTTTCCTGTTGACAAGAGCAAAACATATACGGATTCTACTATTATCTCTCCATCTCAGTCTTTCCAGACTCAAGTTGGGACACGTTTCATGCCTGGTCAAGAAACGTGGTTTGACGTTAAACAGAAACAAAGAGAACCTAAGCAGTCACAATGAGGTGGACAACAGAGGCCTGGCACTCAAATACTGCTGTACAAGGGAGCTGCCACCCACAGGCCCACATTCAATTTACAGAAGCTTAAAAATACAACACTTCGGGATGTGGTGGCATTGCATACTAACATTCCACCTCTAGTGCCAGAATTTCATATGGGCAGCAGTTTTAAGTCCAAGCTGTTCCGCTTCTGATCCAGCTCCCTGCTTGTGCCCTGGGAAAACAGCAGGGGATGGTCCAAGTATTTGGACCCTTGCACCAACATGGGGGATGCAAAAGAAGCTCCTGGTTCCTGGCTTCGGATCAATCTAGCTTTGGCTATTGTAACCATTTGAGAGGATCTCTCTCTCTTGCTTTTTCTCTGTAACTGACTTTGAAGTAAAATAAATCTACCTTAAAAGAAAAGGACATTTTTTTCTCTTAGAACGTGTATGTCTAGATAATCTTACACTATTGGTGTAGATTTATTCTCACACAATGTCTGCCACTTACTAGTCCTAGTTTACCACATAACTAGAGATCTCTCAGTCTCTTATAACCAATGAAGACTGTTTACAATTCAACTATCGTGATAGTAAAAAGAAAACTTATCTGTTTAACTATATATATGGTTTACAAAATAATTTTACATGCACCATCATATATGAATCCAGGAGTGACCCTGCGAGAATGGGCAGACACGCCTTATACCTCCTGTTTTACAGATAAGAAAAACAGCTCAGGAAAGCTGGGCAGATACAGTGGCACAACAAGTTTTTGTTTCTCTCTGTATTTGTTTATATATTTATTTTAAAGTCAGAGTGCAACAGAGAGGGGTAGAGAGAGACATCTTGCGTCCTCTGGCTTATTTCCCATGGAACTACATTTTTTTTTAAAGATTTATTTTTATTATGTTTTTATTGGAAAGGCAGATATACAGAGAAGAGACAGAGAGGAAGATCTTCCTTCCGATAATTCACTCCCCAAGTGAGTGCAACGGCCGATGCTATGCCAGTCCGAAGCCAGGAGCCTCTTCTGGGTCTCCCACGCGGGTGCAGGGTCCCAAAGCTTTGGGCCATCCTCGACTGCTTTCCCAGGCCACAGGCAGGGAGCTGGATGGGAAGTGGAGCTGCCGGGATTAGAACCGGCGCCCATATGGGATCCTGGGCATTCAAGGCAAGGACTTTTAACCGCTAGGCCATGCTGCCAGGCCCCAACTCTATACATTTAAAGTTGGGTGTGAAACTAGGCAGTTGGCACAGGAGTTAGCTTGCTATTTGAGACCCCTGCATTCCACTGTTCATTTATTTCCTGCTACTCTGCACTGGAGAGGCAGCAGATGGTGGCCTACATCCATAGGGCCCAGCTACTCAGGTGAGAAACTCAGATGAAGTTCTGACTCCTGGCTTTGGTATGGCCCAACCCTGGCTGTTATAGGCAGTTTGGGAGTGAATTAGTAAACGGAGAATTTCTCACTGCCTCTCTCTGGATCTTTATGCCTCTGCACCTTTCAAATAAAAATGCAATTAAAAAAAAAAAAGTACTTTTCGGACGGCCATGGCGGCGGGCGGTGATGGACGCGTGGTCCCCTGCTCTCCAGCCGTGCCGATCCAGCCAGGAGCGTCCGCTGCGCCCCGGGACGCTATGGGAGTCCGGAAGGAAGCCGGCCGCGCTCCTAGGCCTCCCCCTCGGGTGAGGACCTGACCCCGCGACTGCAGGAGGGCACGTGGCCCGGTGGAGGAGTGCGCGGCCCCTGGTTCCCCAGCCTGAGGAGACCCCATGGGGCAGCCAGCTCCCAGCCACAGCTGCATGAAGGACCAGCCCACAGTGGGGCTGTGATGGACACCGCTTGTCATCAAGGCGTGGCAGAAATGGAATAAATAAATGATAGTGGATTGTGGAAAAAAAAAAAAGTAAAAGCAAAAAAAATATCTATTGAGTTTTAAGGAAAGAAGCTTCTAGAGTTTTAGTCATCCACTCAGAAGTATAAAAGACTTACTTTTTTTCCAATTACACATAGCAACTTGTGCCTTACAACAAGGAAGAACAAAGTTAATTGTCTAATGTTGACTCAGATGCTTCTCTGGGTAGGAAATCTGTTTTGTCTTGTCGGCTCCAGGGATAGGTCTACTGAAGTCAGGTTCATTGCTTCATGTCCAAGTAGAAGTCGTGGACTTTAAGACTGGCACTGACAGAGCCCGGGGCTGGCATTGTGGTGTAGTGGATTAAGCCACCACACATCAGCATCCCATGTGAAGTTCAATTCGAGACCCAACTGTTCCACTTCTACTCCACCTTCCTGATAATGTGGAGGGCAGTTAAAGATGGCCCAAGTTCTCCTGGCTTTAGTCTGGCCCAGCCGTAGCCATGATGACCATTTGCAAAGTAAACCAGCAGATAAAAGTGTTTCTCTTCATCTCTCTGCAACTCTGACTTTCAAATCAATAAATAAATATTCTTTTCATTAAAGTAATAGGTCCTACTTTCCGGACAAAATGAGAAATCACCAATAAAGGAGTCCCTTTAGCTCATTCCTTGACATCTCAGGGGTAAAAGTTACATTCATTCCTCCATCGAAGCAGCCTCAGTCACTCTACTAATGAAATCACGTGACCTGGGTTTCTAAAGTTTCCATGTTAGCGTTTGAACAGCCCCCCAAAAGAGGCTGCCACAACTGCTTGGTCTATTTGATGAATCTATCCTTGTTAACGAATTCCTCCTTGGGCCTTATGGCCAGGTTTTCCAAATGAGAGTAACTTTACAGTTTCCCAAAGCAAGATATCGACAGAAAAGAAGCTAGCTCTAAGTTAATTTGTTTTTGTTGAAAAGGCAGATTTACAAAGAGGAGAGACAGAGAGAAATCCTCCCCGAATGGCTGCAAACATGGCCAAAGCTGAGCTGAAGCCAGGAGCCAGGAGCCTCTTCCAAGTCTCCCACGTGAGTGCAGAGTCCCAAGGCCTTGGGCCATCCTCTACTGCTTTCCCAAACTACAAGCAGGGACTGATAATGGGTAGCCAGACATAACTGGGCACATATATATCGGTGCTTTGCCAGTAGGATACCAATCAACCTTACACTACCGAAAACTCCGTTAAAGCGGAATAAATAAAAAACACAGGAGCATCTCTACCTCACTGGTCCACCCCAGTGACGGGAAGGTGAAGATAGCATTATAACTCACTGCTGTGCAGGTCTAAAACCCCCACCAGAGATAAAACCTACAGCCACACTCTTTCCTAAAGGTTCCCCCATGAATAAGAAGTCCTGCCCCACACCCGAGGACTTCCCTGCTGCCTTCAATGAACATTGCGTGAATTTCACAGGTGTAGCAGCTGGGGCTGCCAGCTCACTGCTGTCCTTGTGCCTGGGGCGGGCTGCAAGTAGATACCATGCAGCTCCCACACGCGAAATGGTGCCATGATCTTTTGATCCATTTGTCGGATGCAGTTCTTCGACTTCCCGTGAACTTCTCCCGAGAGGAAATTTAAAAGAAAAGGTTTTAAAAGGCAGTAATAGCCCCTGTGGCTGTAGTCGGTCTCGGGGCCCATAGCTCACTATCATCTTCCTCTTTCACTATCCACTCAGTTCTCCACAGCAGATGTCGTCACTCCTGCAGGCTCAGTTCATGGCTGACCTGGTGATGCAACTTCCATCTCCAGTCCTGGAAAGTTAAGCCCTTCTTAGATGAGGCTGCTGCCTAGCTCCATCCACAGTTACAGCTGGGTCAGGGTGTTCCCACCAGTGCCCATGGGTATTACCTGGTCATGCACATTCCTTCCTGCCCGCATTGGGTAATAGCAGCCTTAACTCCTCCCGCAGCTCAAGGTCATTGATTCCGACCAGCATGATGGTGGTAACTCATACCTTTTAACAAGGAAGGACAAAGTCCTTTTTTTTTAAGATTTTTTTTTTTTAATTGGAAAGACAGTTACAGAGAGAGAGGGAAAGAGGGAGAGAGATTTTCCATCTGCTAGTTCACTCCTCAAGTGACTACATTGGCCAGAGCTGGGCTGGTCCTGAAGTACGAGGCTGCAGATTCTTCTGGGTCTCCCACAGGGGTATAGAGACCCAAGGACTTGGGCCATCCCCTGCTGTTTTCCCAGGCAATTAGAGGGGAGCTGGATCAGAAGTGGAGCAGCTGGGACTCGAACTAGGTCCCACCATATGGGGTGCTGGTTGGTCCCAAAAGTTCTTTATTTAACGTTGATTTAAATGCTTTCTAGGGTGGGAAGTCCATCTCTTCGATCTGCTCCAAGCAGATTTCTTGAAGTGTCACAAGTGAATACTTCATAGTTTCACACCATGGAAGTCACAGATCCTGGGATCAGCCTTTTGCCATAGTGGGCTCCCTTTGCACAATGCCATGGACACAATGGGTCAGTGTGGTGTTCTGTGAGATACTGAGATGGTCTAAAGCTACATCTGAACTACACAGAACAACACATGAGGAGTTGTCTTGTCCCCAAAGCAAAATTACAGATAAATATTGTTCAGTCATGTAATAGAAACTGCTTCTAATCCTGTTTTCCACCTGGAATGAAAACCAATTCTTCTGCCAAATTAACAGCCTCATGCTGCTCACTGGTGCCCTTATTAATTTGCTCTAGCTGAGGACTCAGTTGACACGGCAGCCATGATCATGGGTGCTAGTGGTTTCAGCTCACAGTAATAATTTGGGGTGTCGATTTGACTATGATTGAGGGGTACTTAGAGAATTGGGAAATCATTACTTTGGGATGTGACTATAAGGGTGTTTGCATAGAAAATGAATGTTCAGGTCAGCAGATGAAGTAGTGGAAGACCCACTCCGAGCAGACTCAGCACTGTCCAGTCCCTGGAGCCATGAATAGAACAGACTAGAACAAGAGAGAAGTACTGGATCATTTTCTCTCTGGTTCTTGTTTCCGGAGGGGGTGTCTTTTTTGATGTTGCTGTCCTTGGGCGTCAGACTCCTTTGGCCATTGAACTCAGGGACTTGCACCGGCAGTTTTCCAGGGGTCGTGGGCCTTCAGCCTTGGACTAGAGCTATGTTATTAACCTCTTTCATTCTGAGGCTTCTGGCTCTCAGATCTGGCTTCCCTCCAGCTTGCAGATGCTCACTGAAGGAACTTGTCAATCTCTTTAATCTCATGAAATGATCTAATAAGCCCCCTCTTATATTGATATATATTCTATCATCTAGTTACTGTTGCTGTTATTTTTCTTTTTTTGAGAATTCTGAACAACGTATGAGAGTTTGGGCAATGCAGACTGGTGGGTTAACCAAAGCTGTGAGAGGGACTTACCATTCCCTGCAACCTGAAGGTTTTGCGTTCTGGTATGAATCTCCACCAAACGCTCCCTCTCACCTCTAGGAAGCAGAATTGATCTACTATTTTAATGGGAGTGAGTAGGTCGGCAGGGGGTCATTTCAGAGGCTTTCACCTGGCTTTTGCCACTCTTGATGGCTCTTCCTCTACAGGGGACTGGTCTCACTGCCAAATGTGACAAGACCACCCACACTCACAGAGATGGGGAGGTGGCTGCCAGAGACACCCACAGGCTCAGGGCACGCTCAGGCCCCCAAATCGCCATTCCAGCAGTGGCAGGGGCATGACAAGACGGAAAGAGCTTCCATCAGCTGGTTCACTCCCCAAATGGCCCGATGGCTGGAGCAGAGCTCATCCGGAGCCAGGAGCCAGGGGCTTCTTCTGGGTCTCCCACGCAGGCACAGGGTCTCAAAGCTTGGGCCATCCTCAACTGCTTTCCCAAGCCACAAACAGGGAGCTGGATAGGAAGCAGGGCCTCTGGGATTAGAACCAGCAACCATATGGGATCCCAGCGCATGCAAGGCTAGGCCTTTAGCTGATAGGCTACCGTGCTGGGCCCATCCTGTCATTTCTAAGCAACAGCTGTTGACTGGCTTCTTCCTGTGTCCTAGGATGCCTTATCCTACAATGGCAGTATCCCAAGAGATGGTTCCTGAGACAGAACCAGACAGATGCTTTAGCCTTTTAAGGGACCTCAGCACCATTTCCACCATGTCCTGTCAACAGAAAGGCCACAGGGATCTGTCCAGGTTCAAGTTGAGGGAATATAGATTCTGCCTCTTGATTAAGGAGGGGAAAGCCACCAGGTAAAGGAAGCATGTGGGAAGAGAAGTGCTGTTATGGTCACTTGTGTAAAATTCAATAATGTTGAAGGGTGGCTAATTAATAACCAGGGAGCTGCACAGAAATGCTGCGATACAAGCAAGCCAGTGTCAGGTTGGAACACAGACATTCCTTGCTGGGCTCTCACTCAGCGTCTCTGACTGTAGCAAGTTGGGAATATCCATCCACATGATGCAGACAAAAGTGTAAACACAGCAGAAGAGAAAACATTTTATTATAGAGGTTCTTTTTAGAGAACATCTGGGATCTAGTGTGCATGGGCACAGCCAACAACCTAGCAGGGCAACAGAGACCATCACATGCTAGAAGAATTATTTGCAAAACCCCGGGGAATCATTTGTCACCCCACGGGGTGACCTTGCTGGCTCTCTGAAGTCACTTTTCCAGTCACCTTCCAGAGGCACTCTAGGTGTATCCTGACTACTTGTTGCAGCTAGAGCCTGCCCAGCCCCACTTCTGTGCAAGAGGATATAGAACAGGGCAAGAGCTGCGATCCAGCAGGGGAGCATCCTTGTTCTGCCAGCTTTGGAAGAAAGGACCTTCTCTAACTAAGCACCATCTCCCCTCCCCAGAAACACAAAAGAGAAAATGAACATGGGTGGGGACAGGGCCCCAGCCCCACAGCTTCCCCAGGTGGTGCCCAAGGACCCTCCCCTCTCCAGGCGGCCTCCACCCTCCTCACTCAGCACAGGTGGCTTGGCAAGGCCAGGGTGCTGTTGCGTGTCTTACTGACCCAAACAGCTCACACATAAGCCCTGGGAATGTGCCATGCTTGTGGCATCTGAAGAACCCAGGCTTCAGATGAGTGTGAGCGTGCCAGGCACACAGCAGCATGCCCTTCCTGCCTAGCTCCCCCCTGCAGCTGTTTAAGGCCACACCTGGTGGATCCCACACAAGGTGAGGTCCATGGCCCTCGGGTGGGGTTTGCAAGGAGGAGGGTTGTTCTCCACTGAGGAGTCACAGGGACATTGGACATTCACACAGCCAATGCAGCTACGTGTCATTATAGACTGGCATCTCCCTGCTGCACCAGAGACGCAGGGTCTGTCGCTGTTGTACACCTGCAGCTGTGTGCACTTTGTCTCCCTCTTTTCTCCTCCACCCCAACCTCTGGGAAGCATCACTCTTTCCTCTATGTCTATGAGGGCAACCTTTCTGGAATCCCCACAGCAGTGAGATCATAAAGCATTTGTCTTTCCACGTCAAGTCACCTGCCAGTCAACTCCATTAGATCTTGCCAAGATGCACAGTAACCCAAAAGACCCAAACTGTGCACGCTGTTAGGATTTTTATTTACGAAAAGTGTCCCTTGGGCCTCCTCTTGACTTGCCCCGAGTTAGGCTACAGGGCTGGTCTCTGGGGAAGCATGACGCAGCATGCAAGTCAGAACAACCCGTGGGTTCCTCTGTCCACCCCTCCCACCTCTGGCCCTGGCTCCCCTCTTGGACAGTGGCTAGGGCTTCAGTCTCACTTGCTGGGATTGCTCTGGCTCCTGGTGCTGGGAGCAGAGCAAGGAGGACACAGGCAATGCTTCGGGCTTCCAACGGGGACTCTGCTTCCTCTTCTCTTGCAATTGGCCAGATAAGGGAGATTCAGGTGTTGGGGCTTCATCCAAGGACCTGGGCTCTGGCTCCTGGTGGCCCTGAGGCAGCTCTCTGCACCGCCCTCCTTCTAGTCGGCCTATATAGGTGCACTCCCCAGAACAATGAGGCTGTGCCAGAAGGCTGTTGTGGCCCGAAACACACTCTTTGCCCAGTTATGCAACTGCTCGGGCTCTGAGAGGCAGGCTGCAGGGACCCAGCGCTGTGGCAGCAAGGGCATGATGGTGGTGCTGCTCCAGTGCCTGGCAGCAGGTACTCAGGGACCACACAAGGGTAAACCTGTTCTCCTTGACTGTTTCTTGGCGGGAGTTAAACCACCAGTGCATCCTCACCTCCTCTGCCATGGGCCTCTCCGAAGCACCCACTGTCAGCAGTCAGTCCAGGAGATCCTTTAGGGCCGGTTCACAGGACGTGGCAGCATGTGACAAGCATGCAGAACACGGTCCCGCAGCTCCTCCAGGTTCCTCCCGTAGGCAGACACATGCTTTGAGTAGTAGGCAGAAAGTGAGGCATTTCCAGATGTCTTAGTTGTTTTTGTCTACTACAATAAAATGCTTTGACCTGGATCCACTCCTCTCAGTATATGTGACTCTGCAATAAAAAGAATACATAACTCTTTAAAAAAAAAAGAAAAGAAAAGAAGAGTTAAAGAGAGAAGGTAAGGCAGAGAGGGAGAGAGGGAGAGCTCATCCACGGGTTCACTCCTCAAATGGCCCTAACAGCCAGATCTGGACTGGTCTGAAGCCAGGAGCCTCTCCTGAGTGCAGGGGCCCGAGGCATCCAGCCATCCTCCACCAATTCCCCAGACCATTAGCAGGGAGCTGGATGAGAAGTGGAGCAGCTGGGATATGAACTAGCACCTATGTTGGATGCCTCAGATGAAAGATTAACTTTATTTGCCACCATCCCAGCCTTATGTTTTCCAAGTTTTTTTTTTTAACCTTATATATCAAATGCAGCTGTAATCTGCCACCTTCTCTTTCATCGTTCAACAAGTCCCTGAGTTGCCATGGGAGTCATGATGATGAACAAACTCTGTGGCAAGTGTTATTCCTTCAGTCACAGCTACGCTTCCACCATCCCCTCTATTACTCCCACCACCATCTCCACCACCATCACCGCCCTCGCACCATCATCACTCCACCACTGTCAGCACCGTCATCACCATTGACAACACCTTGGCCACCTCTATTACCACCGCAATCATCACCACTGCTGACACAACTGCACCATCCCCACCAGCAGCAACAATCACATGGTTCTGTGGCATAAAATACAGTGACTATGAAAGCTAGGCTTACAGAAAGATCTGTATCCTACAGTGATCTGGAAACCAGCAGTGCTCATGAATTTAATTCACAGGGACTTCTATTGGCGTGGATCACATATTACCAAATGTTACTCACCAATATGCTGATAGTTTTAGAACCATTTGGGGGATCTTAACATGCCAAGAGGAACTTTTAAGTGTGAAGTTGTGAAATCGAGCTGTTTCAACTATCTGAATTCTTAAGTGGGAGAATGAGGCTTAGGGAGGTGAAGTGACTTGTTCAGGGTCACGTGAGGTGACAAGGGCAGTTCAAAAAAAGAACTCTGTCTTCTTAGCCCAACTCTTGCTGCAGGAGGACCAAATAAGGAAAAATGTTACCACCCAGCTGTAGGCAACTGCTGAGGTTGCCTTCTACCTAGGTCAGAGAAAAGCAGCCAGTAGCTGGCAGGCATTCTGGGCCTAGTTAATGCCAAATTTGTGTTAACTATATCAGTATGCCAGCGTAATTGCTTATTTCTCTCTCTCTTCGTTAAGATATGTGAGGAAGGCAGGGAATGGCAGATGGGACAAGCCACTCCAGCTCCCAGCTGTGAGGGCTATAGATCACCTGCGGAAGGGAGTCTTATTAGATGGGACTTATTAGAACAGGAATGACAGGGCATGTTTGGAGGGGGAGAAATGACCTCTAGGGTCTTCCATGGACTGGACCATTACACTTGCAGGCAGGCCAGGGAGCTGAGATGAAGTGATTTAGAGGGAGAAAACTGGAGCGCATGTGTGGATCAGGCCAAGGTAGCCACCCACGTGGGATACCTGGGCTGGATTAAATAGCATTGCCTGCCTCTTGCTGATGCACATAAGAGCTGGAGCTGGGAGCCATGCCTGGCTGGGTGAGGCTGCAGTGCCTGCTGGGGTGGGCAATGTCAAGCTGGTCATGGTCAAGCTGGGCCAGGGCACCCACCAGAACACAAGAGATTAAGATCTGGAGTCAGATTCTATAAGGGGTCACAGCACACATTGGAGTTAGCAAGGCCTGGGCGGGGCACAGGTCGGGCTGAGTTAGACTACAACATCTGCCAGTTCCCGTGAGTTCTGAGAGTGGAACGGGCTGTGCCAGGCTGCTGCACTCACTAGCGAAAGCTGTGACTGGGAACAAGCTGGGGTGAGTCAAGCTATAGCACCTGCCGGTGAATGCCAAGATTGGGGTGGCCGTCTCAGATGGTGCTGCAGCCTCTGCTAGCACAAGCAAGACCCAGCACTGGGAGCAGATCTAGAAGGGAAACTTTGGAGACTCCCTTGCTGGGCTGCTGCTTCCACTGGTGAGTGAAAGAGCTAGGACTGGGGGCAGACCAGGCTGGGCTTGGTTTCTGAACCCACTGGTGCAGAGTGAGAATGGGTACAGGCCAGGTGGGCTAGTCTATAGTACCAGCTGGCAAGTGACAGGGCTGGGGGTGAGCTAGGCTGGACAAGGTGGCAGCACCTGTCAGCATATGTGAGGGCTGGGTCTGAGGACCTATTGTACTGAGCTAAGCCACAGAACCCAAGGGCAGAGCAAACTAGACTGCTATATATGCCAGCACACAGGAACTGTGTGGGAGGTCTGGTGGAGATTATTGATCGATCTGATCGGGCCATGGTACCTGTTGATATGCATGAGGGCTGGGTCTATAGCAGGATGGCTGGGCTGGGCCACAGCACCCTGCAGTTCACGTGAGATATGGGGCTAGGGGCAGAACTAACCAGGCAGCTGCATCTACCAGTATGTGCACTGGCTGGTGCAGGTGACAGACTGAATCTGTCAAGTTCGAGATCACCTTAGGCAAAAATTCTCCAGAGACTCCCCCAACTAAACTACTGAACTCAGGCTCCAGTCACTCTGGAAAAATTACACGATATGTGGTCTGAGCTTGGAAGAGTCCCGTCAATTGCTGATTCCTGGATAGTACACAACATTCCCACATGCACATGGGGGACATGATGGCCAGCTAATCTAGGCTAGCAGGGAATGTCAACTGCCTCATCAGAGGATGGAAAGCAGAACAGGTTGGACAACTCTCCTGGTTAAGCTTTACAGCATGTTCCTTGGTTTGTGCACTAAAGTAGACTTTGTCAATAGAGCTTAGGACAATTTTTTCAACCCTGGAGCAATGTAACTGACAACTTAGAACCATCATAACCACTAAAATAACAGCACCCTCAGAACACTGCTATTTCTCTCACATACTTTCCTCCATACCTGACCCTCCTTGTCCCTCCCCAGTTGAAGCCCACATAAGTGTGTATCCATCTCAACTATGTAAACAATGTTAAAAAGAAAATCTTAATTTAAAAAAAAAAAGTATCCCAGCTCTGAAGTGTACTAAACTCTCTGAAGAGCAGGAGGAAGTCAAGTCCTCTCCCAGAGTCCTGGCAGGTTGTGGAAAGGAGGAACCCACCAGAAGAACGGGTCACCGGCTTCCTGGGGAGGAAGCAGGAGAACGCTGCATGTCTTGGAAAGAGAAGGAGATTTTGTGCTTGTATGAAACCTTTCATCCGTCCAACAATAATAAGTAAGACTTTGTACTTTCAGCCAAATATTGCAAAGCGCTTGACAAATGTTTAACTCATGAATCCTCAGAACAAACCAGAAAGGGAAACCTGAGAGGGAACAAGCCAGCCGCTGTCAGCGTCACCATCCGGAAGGGGACTCCAAGTCAAAGAGGAGTGAGCCACTCCGCTGGCAGGACACTCCTGGGCCTGAACACATCTAAAGGGACCCGACACCGGATTCTGAGTGGGCGCAGGTAAACAGAAAACCTCCTGCTTGCCCCTCCCACCCAGGGCATTGCTGAAGCTTTCGGGAAAGATCTGGTTCTGAGTCACTAAGGATTGTTTGAAACTTCTTCAAAGGTTTTCGCCGGCATATCCTCCAAATAACGTTTTTATGAACCGTGACATTTTTGAGTGACATAAAAAAAATATTTCATCTCATGTTTAAGTAGTTGTAAAAGTTACGCTTTCCACCATATTACAACTATAGATATTTTATTTATTTATTTATTTATTATTTATTTATTTATTTATTATTTACTTATTTATTTAAAAGGAAGAGTTACAGAGAGAAAAAGAGAGAGAGGTCTTCCATCTGCTGGCTCATTCGCCAGATGGCTGCAACTTTAGGAGCTGGGCCCCGACCAGGCCAGCTTCTCCTGGGTCTTCCATGTGGGTGCAAGGTCCAGGCACTTGGGCTATCTTCTGATGCTTCGCTAGGAGCATTCGTAAGGAACTAGATCAGAAGTGGAGGTGCTGGAACTTGGTTTAACACGTGTATGGGCTGCTGCTGCTGCGGAGTTACAGTGACACCACAGTGCCAGCCCAAGTACAAGTATTTTGAAACAATTATCATGTTTCTCTTTGGAATGACTGATTCTATCTAAAATTCAAGCTGCACATGTGCCTATAAAATGTATGTATTTGTAAGGCAGGGAGAGAAATAAAGGCAAAGATAGAGCTTCTATTTGCTAGTTCACTCCTAAAATGCCCACACAGCAAGGACACACCCAGGAGCCCTGAACTTAGTTCAGATGTACCAACCACTCGAGCTGTCATCAGGGTGCACAATGGCAATAAGCCAGAGTATCCAGCAGAGCCGGGCCTTGAACCCAGGCCCTCAGCACTGAGCTGAGGAAGTTTCAAGCAGAAAACTTATCATTGTGTCAAAAATCCATTCTTACAATCTAAGCAATATGATACCCATTATCATCCATCTAAAGAGTACACAAACTCGTATTTAACATCAGAAATTTTACCTCCCTCTCCTTTCTCCTTAGGCTCATCTTTTAATATTAATTGTTTATGTATTTCTAATATTTGTTTGAAGTGTTCAGAGAGCTATAGCTTCTACTTGCTGGTGTAGCCTCCTAATGCCTGCAGGTGGAAGTCAGGAGCACAGAACTTGATGCAGGTCCCCCAAGTACTTGGGATCCCATCTACTGTCTTTCCTGGCACATCAGCAGGAAGCTGAATCAGAAATGGAGTTGCTGAGCCTCAAACTAGCATTCTGATAAAGGATGCCAGCATTACAAGCACTGCTTAACCTACTGTGCCACAATGCCTGCCCTGCACTTACCTTTTTACTTTAATGTGCTTTTATTATAATATACTATATTACTGTACTTGAATGTCTTACTGTTGTTTTTTTTTTAACATTTTTTGGCAATAAAAATCATTGTAGATTAAATTTTATTTCTTGTATTTCGTGAAGCTGGGCTGTTGAAACAAGTAGACTCAAGCATATTATGACTCAATGTAAAGTTGATTTCACTCTCACGGGATAGCCCTGCCCACCTAAGTGCTGCTCTGTACTCAGTGGTAAGGGACTGCAAGTTCCTTCCTTCCTTCGACTCAACCATTCTCCAGAGCAAGGGCTTACCTTGCAGGCTATTTTTATGTGTGTATTCTGTGAGCTAAGCATAGACTTATATTTAAAAATGCAACTATGTGGGGAGGGAGTTTGTGAAATATGGTTCAACTGCTGCCTGCAAAGGTCGCATCTCATATGGGTCTCAGTTCACGTCCACCTGCTCCCCTTCCAACCAGCTCCCTGCTAATGCACCTGGGAAAAGCAGCAGAAATTTTCCCAAATGCTTGGGCCCCTGCACCCACGTGGGAGACCCGGAAGAAGTCCCTGGCTGCCAGGTTTAGATCAGCTCAGCTCTGGTGGCTGTGGCCATTTGCGGAGGGAACCAGCAGATAGAAAATGAAGCTCCTAGGGCCCAGCGCGGTGGTGCAAGTGGTTAAGGTCCTCGCCTTGCACACCCGGGATCCCATATGGGTGCTGGTTCTATCTCGGCAGCCCCGCTTCCCTTCCAGCTCCCTGCTTGTGGCCTGGGAAAGCAGTGGAGGATGGGCCAAAGCTTTGGGATCCTGCACCCATGTGGGAGACCCGGAAGAGGCTCCTGGCTTCGGATTGGCATAGCATCGGCCGTTGAGCTCACTTGGGGAGTGAATCATCGGACGGAAGATCTTCCTCTCTGTCTCTTCTCTCTGTATATCCGCCTTTCCAATAAACAAATAATAAAAATAAATCTTAAAAATAAAATAAAATAAAATGAAGCTCCTGACTCCCACTGAATCAGATGCCTGTGTGTTTTGCAGAAAGAGAAATAAGAAAACTCTTAGAGTGACTGACCTGTGCAATAATCTAGTATGTCATGTTCTGTGCAGGGTACTTTTCCAAGCTCTACTCTGTCCTAGCAGCAGTACTGCCTGGAAGATACTGTTAGTCAAGATTGACGATGAGGATAATAGAGGATTAGCCAGCTTAAATACTTTGCCCAAAGCTCCAGTTAGTTGAGATTCAAAACCACGTCTTTCTGTTTTCAAGGCACCTGCACTTCTTGTCACATTGATGACCCTTCAACAAAGACAGTGAAGAGCAAGGAAAGTGATGCACCTGCAAGTGGCCACCTTTTCATTGATGGAAGTCAGCAGCAGAGTTGGAAATGGGGCATGCCGGTGTGAACTGCAGAGCCTACCATCCCCTCCAGTCTCCACCAGCAGCTACTTGATCCCGAGACTCCTGAATACAGAGCACATAGCCCCAAGGTAACCTGAGACACGCTACAGGAACAATCTTGCACTTGCTCAAAATGATCTTCTCCCCAAAATAGTCTGTAGATGGATGTAGACAGCCTAGGGCTGTTCAGCCGGTGGTCCCAGGATTCTGTCTTTGGCTCTGTTGTCTTCTGACCATACAGTATCTCGGTCAAGCTTGTACACGCCAGGTGCCTTTACTCCCTTTCTGATGGTGTCTAATCCCAAATATAGACCTGTAGGGCTCTTGCACAACTCCAGACAAGACTTGATGTTTCCTGGAGTTCCCATGGGTACCTTAAATACTGTGTCTATAACTGAGCTCACCATCTTACCACCTGTGACTCATATATTATTACGAGTATTGTTACATATTAAAACCCACAGACACCATTTCTATTTCTTCTTACAGTGTTCATTTAGGCTATGCATGTATTTTCTTCTTTATACCTCTTAATTCTTTCTTGCAATTCTCACCTTCCAATGAGGTGATTTGCCTTCTGCCTTTTGCTTCCTCAGTTAATATTTTCTTATCCCAGTTCTGCCGATGGAACACCAGTCTTTGTTGATGTAACTCATTTTCACTTCACTTTCATCCTAAACAATGTTTTTATTAAGTGTAGAAATCTAGGTTGGCTTTAGTGCATCAACTTCATGACTAGTAATAAGTCAGCTGTAAATCTATCCTGATTTCAAAATATATATCTTTTTTCCTAGTAATTTTGAGTTCTTTGTCTTGGAGTCTGCAGTAGCACTGTGACTTGTTATCATGGTTATCTGGCTTGGTATTTATTGGGTTTCTTGAATGTTTGATTGATATCTTCCATTGTTTCTGGAAACCTTGCTGCCTTCAGATGTTGTTTCTGATTGAGGCATTTTCTCTCACATCTTTTTCTGAGATCCTAAAAATCTTCCGTTTGATCTTTATTTGGTACCCCTTATCTATCTTACCCCCTATTCTATTGAATCATTATCTTTTCAGTTGTATCTAATCTACCACTATGTCTATCTATTGAGACCTTCATTTAGTTAATGAGTATTTAATCTAAAATTTTTTGTCTTTCTCCAAATCAGTTGTATTTCTTTTTCAGGTTTTCCCCTCCAAATTTTTCAAATATACCCTGTAGTTGTTTAATCATCTGTGCCCAACAATTCCATTATCTAAAGTTTCATTTTAGTTGTTTCTAATTACCTTTTCTAAAAGCTTGTTCTCTACTCACTAGCTTGATACTGCTAGATTGAGTGTAACTTTTTAAAATAAAGATTTATGTATCATTTATTTGAAAGGCAGAGTTACAAAAAGAGGGGGAAGAGACAGATCTCTGTGTAGGTTCACTCCCCAGATGACTGCAACAGCTGAGGCTGGGCCAGGCTGAAGCCAGGAGTCAGGAGCTCCATCCTTGTCTCCCATGTGGGTGGTGGGGGCCCAAGCACTTGAACTATCTTTTGATGCTTTCCCAGGCACATTAGCAACAAAGTGAATAGAAATCGGAGCAGCTGGGATTTAAACCAGCACCCATATAGGATGCTGGTATTACAGGTGATAATGATATTCCCTATAGGAATACATTTATACATTGCATAGATTTTTTTTTTTACATAAGAAAAATGAGGACAACATTACCTACCTTTTAGGTTGTTACAAGCACAAAATGGCACTCAGTGTGTTAACTATTCAGCTCAAAAAAGTAGCCTCACTGTTTGAAACTCTAGACTCTGCTCAATACTGTTCACGCTTTCCAGATATCTTGGTGTCTGCTAAGACAGCAAACACACCAGGGAAACTGGGCTGCTGTAGCTGGGCTGGCCATAACACAAGATAGATGTGTCAAATAAATGCCATTTGCCCGTTGACCGTTCTTGTTATCAAATGATTATTTCTGAAGGGAGTTCATAAGAGGAAGACAGAAATTGGTGAAAAAGGGAAGTAAGATTCTAATGCAAGAAAGGCAGAACCAGGCCATGTCTCCTCAGAGCTGGGAAGGGAAAGGGCCGAGCTTTCAAGGAGGATGACAAAACCTTCTAACGTATAACAATGATACACCTCTTGAAGAAATGGGTAGACTTTACCAACCCTGACCTGCTTCTCCTGGAGCCCCGTCAGTATCAGGACCAACTTTTAAGGTTTGACTTGTTGGGGTTTATATTGCAGGCTAAAGACATGTGAGGGAGACAGGCAAGATTTCTCCGATAGCTCTCTTCTGCTCTCTGCTTGCCACCTGTGTCACCTTGGGTAAGTTATTTAACACTTCCTCTATCTCATCTGTAAGGCGAAGTGATGACAACGATCTCTTGGGTGAACTCGCTATAGAATCGGCAGTCTAAGAAAGGTGTCTTTGAGACTTAAAGGATCGCTATGAATGACTATGTTATGACAGATATCAATGGAGACTGTCCTGGTAAATGGTCATCTTACTCCTAAGGTTATTGTGAATATCAAATATGACAACACACAAAAAATACTTGAATGTGACTAGCATACAATAATCATTCAGCAAACATTAGCTATTATTTTTCTTTTTACATGTGCATTTTATATCATTGTGTAACTATAAAATATAAAGAAGTTCCACATTGATAAATATTTTGGCAGATTTCAGTGTTTTTCAGTGCAAACAAACCTACAAAGAATATACATGCTTTTCCTTATGGATAATACTTACACCTGTATTTTTCAATACCAGTAGAGGAATTATTGGACCAAAACGTGTGTGTGTGGGGGGGTGGTGTACATCTGAAGTTTAGATATATATGAACAAACAGCCCTTGAAAGACTAATACTAAGTGAAATGGGCCAGTCACAGATTATGTAAGAGTCCAATTCCAAGTTGGAATTCCAAGCAAGGAACTGAATTGTGGCCTAGCAAGTGAAGCTGCTGCCTGGGATATTGGCATCCCATGTTGGAGAGTCTGGGATCAGGGCTCATCTCTGCTTCTAACCCAGCTTCCTGTTAATGTGCTGTAAGGCATCATGACGGGCCAAATGTCTGCTTTCCTGCCACCTGTGTGGAAGACATTGTGGGATTTCTTCTCTCTTTTTTTTTTTTTCCTTAAAGATTTATTTTACTTGAAAGGCAGAATTACAGAGAGAGAGAAGGACATGCAGAGAGATCTTCCACCCACTGGTTCACACCCCAGATGACCGCAGTAGCTAGGGCCGAGCTAGATTGAAACCAGCAGCCAAAAGCTTCTCTCGTATCTCCCACATTAGTCCAGCCACCCAAGGCCTTGGACCATCTTCTGTAGCTTTCCCAGGTGCATTAGCAAGGAACTGAATCAGAAGCGGAGCAGCTGGGCCTCATACCTGATGGTGTCGTAGGCGGCATCTTACCTCATCACTCCAAGATGCCCTCCCCCATATGGGGTTTCTGCTTCCCAGACGTAGCTGTTGGAGATGTTTGTGGAGTGAGCTGGTTGATGAGAGGTCTCTTTTTCCTGGCCTCTCCCTTTCTATCATTGTGCCTTTGAAATAAATAAGCCAATAAGTATTTTTTTTAAATTCAATAGTCAAATTCACAGAAGCAAAGGGCAGAATGGGACTGGAACAAAGAGTTGCTGAGGTTTGAGTCATGCTTGGTGAGTAAGTTCTAGAGATCTGCTATTCCACGTTGGGCCTTCAGTGAACAATATTCTATTGTACTCTTCAAATTCTGTTAACAGGGTGGATCTCAAAAGTTCTTACCACAATTAAAATAATAATTATAAATATCTCTGAGTCACAATGCAGAAATGAGAACTGTGGGCTGTATCTATCACTTGTCCTGCCAATGTGTGAGACTCCCAGGACGGAGTGATCAGTCAGGGAGCCTAGACCCATTTCCCCAGCATTTCTAGGCTCCAATCTCTGCCCTGTAACTTTGTACCCAGGAGACACATGGTAGTTTTGAGGACAATGCCCCCAGGATGGTAAATTGTGTCATTCTTAAAATCAAAGTTATTTTTAAAAGCAGGTAATAATACGAAGTGAATGGATAATTGATTCAGTTGATAGCAGTGGGCCAACATTGTGGTGTAGCATGTTCAGCTGCTGCTTCCAAGCTAGCATCCTTATCACAGAGCCAGTTCGAGTCCAGTTATTCCACTTCTGATTCAGCACTCCGCTGGAAGATGTCTCAGGTGCCTAGGCTCTTGGGACCCACGAGAAAGACCAAGACAGAATTCCCAGTTCCTGGTTTCAGCTGGCTGTTGTGGACATCTGAGGAGTGACCCAGTGGGCGGCAAATGTTTCAATCTCTCTCTGGATCTCTCCGTTTCCGTTGCTCTGCCTTTCAAACAGCTAAATAAAGCTTTTAAAAATTGATAACAATGGGCCCAGCGGCATGGCCTAGCAGCTAAGGTCCTCGCCTTGAACTCGCCAGGATCCCATATGGGTGCCGGTTCTAATCCCGGCAGCTCAGCTTCCCATCCAGCTCCCTGCTTGTGGCCTGGGACACCAGTCGAGGACAGCCCAAGGCTTTGGGACCCTGAACCTGTGTGGGAGATCCAGAAGGAAGTTCCTGGATCCTGGCTCCTGGCTTCAGATCGGCCCAGCACCAGCCGTTGTGCTCACCTGGGGAGTGAATCATCGAACAGATCTTCCTCTCTATCTGTCCTCCTCTCTGTATATCTGACTTTGTAATGAAAATAAATAAATCTTTTTTAAAAATTGATAACAAAAAATGTGCAATGCCCTTTGAGTTCAAAAATTGGTGTAAGACATCAAGTACTGCAAAGAATTGGGCCCAGCACAATAGCTCAACTGGCTAATCCTCTACCTACAAGAGCCAGAATCCCATAAGGGCACCAGTTCCTGTCCCGACTGCTATACTTTCTACCCAGCTCCTTGCCTGTGGCCTTAGCACAGAAAATTACCCAAAGCCCTGGGACCCTGCACTCATGTGGGAGACCTGGAAGAAGTTCCTGGTGACTCAGAAGAAGCTCCTGACTCCTGGCTTTAGATTGGTTCTGCTCTGGACACTATGACCATTTGGGGAGGAAACCAACAAATGGAAGTTCTTTCTCTTTGTCTCTCTTTATTTCTATAAATCTACTTTTCCAATAAAAATGAATAAATCTTGAAAAAAAAGGGGGGGGAATTAGATATTCCTTGGTCGAGACGGTGGTTTTCTATCTTGGTAAAGATGGAGTTGGTAACTTCAGCAGTACTAGGCTAAGCAGCCCATCTACCTAGAAGACAGACTCTGCCAAGGGACCGGTTTGCTCCAGCTTCAGCAGGCATATTCGATAATCAGAAAATAAACCCAAATTTCAAATGATTGCAGCCTTAATCCCGTTATTCCTGTCTATCTTCCCTTCATTACTAAGATTTCAAAATACACAATCTACTTTTGTAGCATCCACTGCCTCATTTGCCTCTGGCTTCTCCATCAGGTGTGTTCATCTTTAGGAAGGGTAAAAGAGGGTGATGGAAAAATTCATAGAAGTTCATCTATTTTCCTTGCAAAATTGCCGGGACGACGATGGCCTCCTCAAACTTCATTAATTTCTCTGCCTCACAGTGTTCCGGTTGCTCCGTGTTCCAGCTGTGTACCAGGTGAGCGATTTTCACAGATCTCCAGCCCGGTCACATGCATGTCGTCTACCACAGACCAATAAGGGGCTCTGTACTGAGAATTTGGACAAGAAGCCGCAGAGGAGTCTTTGCAGGGCACCTGGATTAGTCTCTAACACTAAGAGGTCCCAGAAAGCTGGGGCTGAAATGACTAGATCACAGAGCCGACAAAGATAACCAGTGTGCAGAAGGTGAAGCATGAGACCGAGCCACTGAAAGAAGCAGCCATGCGTAAGCAGATTGAAGACAAAACTGACAGTCCAAGTATTGTAAAGCAGAGTAAGAACAAATCGGGGTCATTTATGTCCTCATGGGGCACTGTGCTAGTCACAAAGTGGTGCCCTACTCGGTAACCCGCTGCTGTTTTGATTTCATGTTGGCTACACAATGAGGCTAAGCTTCGCCTGTTGCCAGAATGTCCATACTCTCAGACGCAATCAACAGAAAACTGGCACAAAGCAAACACCTGCTGGGCATCTTTATGACTTTGCAAATGCTCTGTCCAGACTGAACATGCCTTTGCTGCCTTGTCTGGTCAGCTGTGCCTCAGTCTCCCTGCAAGGTCGATTACCTTTTTCCCTTGGGGCTGTAGGAAAGCGTCCACAGTGTACAACTGCAGCGTGAGCAGTCCAGGATGACTCCTGGCCATCTCGGCAGGACTCTCCCTCTCACTGGTCCTCCACCAGCAGCGATCACCTGGTCCACGTTACCTTTAACCCACTGCGGCTCACATGTCATTTTGCAGCTCAGCCTTCTTCAGCAACTTGCCCCTGTGTGCTTGTCATGGGGTGACTGTGTCACATCCTTCCAGAACTGACTGGAGCCTCACCCCTTCAGAGAAATCCTCCCAGGCTAATCCTGCTACTCCAGGCATTACTTTAGTCTTACAACCATAACAGTATTTGATTCTTAAATTAATTTGAGTATAGATTATATCTATTTGAAAAGAGCTGGCATGTCGATTACATCCATTGAAAAGAGCTCAGCATGTAATATTAGAAGCAAAAAGAAATGTGCTTTCACACCAATCAAAGTAGCTAAGAATGGAGGTAGTCGTGCCGAGCACCTGTATAACGCGTCCAATCTTCATAGCAGTCCTCCGAGGAAGCGTTTACTGTTTGTTGACCAGTTTCATTTTACAGATGAGGCAATTGAATCATTTGCGCAGCATCACACAGCCAGGCCCGGGCAGTGTCTTTAGGGAAACCGGTGTGGGGAAGAGACGGGGTGCTGGACTTGGACGTGGACGGATTTTGTCACCTTCCCCTACCATTGCCTCAACACGGAGCTTGCTACTATCAGCCACTCGGGTGCCGGGAAGGCATGCCGGGCCCCTCCCTCTCCCCCTCCACTCTCCGCGTCAGAGCCAGAATGTGATTACATTGCGATGCTGACAACAATCTTGCTGGCGATGCCTGGCCTCCTCAGACCTGCTGTCCTCTCCTGGATTGCCCCTAGGCCCGTGTCCACTGCCGGGCCACCCCGAGGCCCTGCCACAGCATGGACTAAAGGCTGTTCCTCCCTCTACCCTCCCATGCCTCCGTGGCTCCCCCTACACACGGCTCTTACTCTTTGCGTCGCTCTCTTTCACAGGTTTATTTATTTACTCACTTGAAAGGCAGAGAGACAGGAAGATGTTCCATCCACCACTTCACTTCCCAAATGGCCACGACAGCTGGGGCAGGGCCAGGCTGAAGCCAGGAACTGAGAATTCCATTTCAATTTTTCACACAGTTGCAAGGTCCTAAGCATGTGAGCCGTCTGCTACTGCTTTCCCAGGCACATTAGCAGGGAACTGGATTATAACTGAGCTAACTGAGACTCAAACCGGCCCCAGTAGAGGATGCTGGCATTGCAGGCACAGGTGTAACCTGGTGAGCCATAAAACCAGACCCTGGAAAGTAATTTTTTCTAGTAAACCTCCTTGTTGCATCAAGTGTAGTTGATGCTACTCCAGTAAGCACTGTAGCACACAGTAGCTTATCTGATTACTTTTTCTTAAAAAAAAAATTACTATGTATTGGAAAGCCAGAGAGATCTTTCATCTGCTGGTGGACTTCAACAGCTGGGGCTGGCATTCAGTCTGGGTCTCTCATCTGGGTGGGCAATCACTGGCTGCCTCCCGCAGTGTACCTCAGCAGAAAGGTCCAAGAAGGGCAGTTACAAATGGAACCCACACTCTCCAATACAAGATGCCCTAAGAACTGGGCCAGACACTGGCTCTTGGAACGTCTTTAAAATCCCTGCATTAGGGCCTGGCGGCGTGGCCTAGCGCCTAAAGTCCTCGCCTTGAATGGCGCCGGTTCTAATCCTGGTAGCTCCACTTCCCATCCAGCTCCCTGCCTGTGGCCTGGGAAAGCAGTCGAGGACAGCCCTGAGCTTTGGGACCCTGCGCCCGCGTGGGAGACCCGGAAGAGGTTCCTGGCTCCTGGCTTCAGATCGGCATAGCATCTGCCATTGCACTCACTTGGGGAGTGATCATCGGATGGAAGACCTTCCTCATTGTCTCTCTTCCTCTCTGACTTTGTAATAAAAATAATAATAATTTTTAAAATTCCTGCATTATCAGGAGAATAGAAGCACTGCAGCTTCTCATCACACCCTTGGAGCCTAGCCTGGTACATGAAGCATTACTGTCGCTCCATACATGACAAAAGCCTTACTGTGGCTTCGCAAGAAGTAACCTTTCGAGAAGCCACAGGGTTCTCTTTTAGAGTGTATAAAATGGGGATAAAACAATAAATCAGGGCCCAGCAGTATGACTCAGTGGCTAAATCCTTGTCTTGAACTCCCTGGGATCCCAGATGGGTGCTGGTTAGTGTCCCAGCTGCTCTACTTCCCATCCAGCTCCCTGCCTGTGGCCCAGGAAGGCAGTTGAGAATGGCCCAAAGCCATGGGACCCTGCACCTGTGTGGGAGACCTGGAAGAGGCTCCGCCCCAGGTTCCTGGCTTCGAATCGGCCCTGCTCTGGCCATTGCATCCTCTTGGGGAGTGGCTCTGTCTCTCCTTCTCTCTGTCGATCTGCCTTTCCGAGAAAAATAAATAAATATTAAAAAAAAAAATTTCAGACCAAGCACATATACTGCTCTCCTTTTCCTCATCCAAAGCCTAAAACAAAGAAAGCCAAATTAGGAAGATTTAAATGACATGATACATTCAAATCCCTGGTTCTTGTTGAAAATATTACCAAAACTGTTAACAATGGGTAGCACTTGAGAAAGAAATCTCAGGTTTGGGAGCCAGGGCTAGAGAGGTTTCACTTTAGCATCTGCTGCAGCCCTTGGACATGTAGGGGCTATTCAAAGGTGCCTAGTACGCTCTATGCAGGCAGTAAATGTGTTCCATCACAAGTGGTAAGCCTCAAGTAGCCGTTTACCACCAATGTGCATAATAGTAATGACCACTATGATTCCTTGCTATTGCTGTTTTAAGCAATTTCTCTTTACTTTGTGTGTGTGTGTTTTGTGTGTTTATTGCATCGCCACAGCTGGCCGGGCTCAGGCCTTGACCACGTACTTGCACAGCAGTTACAGCCGCTCTTTCCGCTGCTGCTTCTTGGTCTTGAGGTTCTCCTCGCGTTTGTTGAGGCGGCGCATGGCACGCGGTCTTCGTGGGCCGCCGGTCCAGGGGCTTGTACTTCTTGCCTTTGTAGAACTTCCTGAGGTTTCCTTTCTGGGTCTGGTTGATGACATGAGCACCTGGGCGATGGAATTGTGGTCAACCCGGATCTCGGACAGCTTGGCCGCCGCGCCGCTGGTGACCTTGGCGAAGCACAGCTGCGACAGCTCCACTTTGAGGTCGACCAGCTGTTTCAGCAGCTCCTACTTCTTCTTGCCGCGGAGGTCTTGAGCCTTGATCTTGGCCATGACTGTCACCGCCGCCGCTGCTTGCGAGCAAAAGAGCTACTTCGTTCTTTTAAAGATAATAATAATAGTAGCAGGCGCACATTCTGACTGGCTATTTTATTTTACCATTTATGAAATAACAGGATTAGCCTTCTTTAAGGATAGAGACTAACATGAAAAAACATCCTTTCCTTAAGGATTTCTTTTTTGTTGTTGTTTTGAAAGAGTTATAGAGAGAAAGAGTAGGAGACACTGTCTCCCTGCTGGTTTACTTCCCAGATGGCCACAACAGCCAGAGCGTAGCCAGGTTGAAACCAGGAGTGTCCTCTAAGCCTCCCACTTGGGTGCAGGAGCCCGGGTACTTGAACCATCATCACCCAATGCTTTGCTAGGTACACCTGCAGGGAGCTGGATCAGAAGTGGAGCAGCTGGGACTCCAACCAGCACCCATATGTGATGTGACGCCAGCTGGGATGCAGGGCTGGCCTGAGGAACCCTGGTGCTAACTGTTGCTCACCTGGCTGGCCGTGACGTTTCTGAGAGCAAGGCAGCTGCTTTTGCATATGCCCACACAGCTCACATGTTAGCTGAGCTGTGCATCCTGGCTTGGGCTCTGCCAGGAGGGTATCAACTGTGGAAGCTCTTACTTGGACCCATAAGACATGGGCTTAGGACCCAGCGCGATGGCACAGTGGTTAAGGTCCTCGCCTTGCATGCCCGGGATCCCATATGGGTGCCAGTTCTATCCCAGCAGCCCCACTTCCCTGCCAGCTCCCCGCCTGTGGCCTGGGAAAGCAGTCGAGGACGGCCCAAAGCTTTGGGACCCTGCACCCATGTGGGAGACCCGGAAGAGGCTCCTGGCTTCAGATCGGCATAGCATCGGCCGTTGTGCTCACTTGGGGAGTGAATCATCGGACGGAAGATCTTCCTCTCTGTCTCTCCTCTCTGTATATCCGCCTTTCCAATAAAAATAAAAAAATAAATCTTAAAAAAAAAAACATGGGCATAGAAGACACTAACGCTTATCGCGATCAAAATCCTTGATCACCTCACTACTTCCCTGACTGCACAGAAAGGAAGGAGAAAATTAAATCTCCTATTATTAAAAAAAAGACAAGGAATTTAAGTACTTTCTTATTGTGCAGATTTTAATCACTCAATGTTCTCTCCCGAGAGCTGCCAGCATGCGAGATGAAATGAGTAGGTTTCAGGGGGATTGTGTTTGGAAGCGGCTGGTGTTATGAAGGAGGGTGTTTCCAAGTGGGAGCCTGGGTTTGCCGAGCCCATCTGGGGCACACATGTTGTTTACATCCACAGCCACATGAAAGGTGATGAACAACCCAAGAGGGTGTTGCCAACACGCAGAAACATTTACCACGCAGCGGTTACGCCGGCCAAAAATATTAAAAACTGGTGAGAAGTGAATGAACATGTTGACACAACCATTCTGAGATACATTAGTCCAGCTCATCAGAATTCTTGAATTTGGGATTCTGGCACAATAAATATACTTTTCAAGTATAAATGACTACATTAAGACTATCTTCTGAAAATACTAATGAAAGGTAGTCAGCTGAACAAATGGCTTATCCTCAACCCTCTATTCAAACAAAACTAAACAGATGCTTTCTTTTTTTCTTGAAGATTTATTTATTTATTGGAAAGTCAGATATACAGAGAGGAGGAGAGACAGACAGGAAGATCCTCCATCCGATGATTCACTCCCCAAGTGAGTGCAACGGCCGATGCTATGCCAATCCGAAGCCAGGATCCAGGAACTTCTTCTGGGTCTCCCACACAGGTGCAGAGTCCCAAAGCCTTGGGCAGTCCTCGACTGCTTTCCCAGGCCACAAGCAGGGAGATGGATGGGAAGTGGAGCTGCTGGGATTAGAACCGGCACCCATATGGGATCCTGGTGCGTTCAAGGTGAGGACTTAGGCCATGCCGCTGGGCCCCTTAAATGGATTCTTAAAAGATGAAAGAGGGGAGGGCCCAGCGCGGTGGCGCAGTGGCGCAATGGTTAAGGTCCTCGCCTTGCAAGCCCGGGATCCCACATGGGCGCCAGTTCTATCCCAGCAGCCCCACTTCCCTGCCAGCTCCCTGCCTGTGGCCTGGGAAAGCAGTCGAGGACGGCCCAAGGCTTTGGGACCCTGCCCCCGCGTGGGAGACCCAGAAGAGGCTCCTGGCTTCGGATCAGCATAGCATCGGCCGTTGTGCTCACTTGGGGAGTGAATCATCGGACGGAGGATCTTCCTCTCTGTCTCTCCTCTCTTTATATCCGTCTTAAAAAAAAAAAAAAAAGATGAAACAGGGGAGCCTGGGGTAGTAGTTTAGAGGCGTCCTCCACTTACATGTTCTAGGATCCCATATGGGCACCGGTTCATATCCTGGCTGCTCCACTTCCCACTCAGCTCCCTCTCTGTGGCCTGCGAAAATAATAGAGGATGATCCAAAGCCTTGGGACCCTGTAACCACGTGGGAGACATGGAATAAGCTCCTAGCTCTTGGCTTTGGATAGGCTCAACTCTGGCCATTGTGGCCACTTGGGGGATGATTCAGCAGACAGAAGATCTTTCTGCCTCTCCCCTACGTAAAATCTGACTTTCCAATAAAAATAAATAAATCTTTTTAAAAATAGGAAAGATGGAATAAATATTGATATTAACAAAATTTTTGGAGCTATAAAGCAAGAATTTTTCCTAAAAAAAAAAAAAAGGCATTTGACTCAAAGATGCCTGCAGCCCCCGCCTGCAGCACCTGGGTTCAGCTCCAGCTCCGCTCCCGACTCCAGCTTCTTGCTGGTGTGCACACTGGGGGAGAGCCAGAGCGCAAGGAGACCCGGACCCGGTGTTTCCTCCTGCCTGTGACTGCCTTCAGCCTTGCTGGTGTGAGCACTCAGGAGTGAAGCAGCAGAGGGCAGGTCTCGCTCCATCTTCCTCTCTCTGTCTTTCCAATAAAACAAAAACAAAAAAACAAACAAGCAAGCAAACGAACTAGGAAAGCTAAGTTGTGAAGTGGCAGAAGGTAAACATCGAGAAGCAGCCCAGTTCCTTCCTAAATGTAATTTGGCAACTATCCCTTCAAGCACAAGACTTAAAATTTCTCCTACAAAAGCCATGCCAAAGTATCTCCAATCCAGAATTAGAGGTACCGAGTATGCCCGATTCTGGGAATGAAACACTTAAAGCAGATTGTTTTGAAAAAGAGTTTGGAGGGGTGGCAGCACAATGGTTCAACTGGCTAATCCTCTACCTCCAAGCACCAGCATTTCATATGGGCGCTGGGTCATACCCCTGCTGCTCCACTTCCCATCCAGCTTCTTGCTTGTGGCCTGGGAAAGCAGCAGAGGATATCCCAAAACCTTGGGACCCTGCACCTGTGTGGGACCCAGGAAAAGCTTCTGGCTTCTGGCTTTGGGTCAGCTCAGCTCTAGCCATGTAGTCATTTGGAAAGTGAATCAGTAGATGGAAGATGTTTTTTCGGTATCTCTCTCTCTCTGTAAATCTGACTTTTCAATGAAAATTAAAAAAAAAATTAAGAAGGAAGGAAGAAAAGAGAAAGGAAAGAAAGAAAGGAAAGAAAGAAAGGAAGAAAGAAAGGAAGAAAGAAAGAAAGAAAGAAAGAAAGAAAGAAAGAAAGAAAGAAAGAAAGAAAGAAAGAGAGTGAAACAAAAGAAAGAAAGAAACGAAAAGAAGGAAGGAGGAAGGAAGTTTTTTAAACAAATCTTTTCATGTGTATCTACAGTACAGAGATTGAAAAGCAATGCTCGATGCTTTGGTGTTGCATTGACTTAGATCATAAAATATATTTCTTCTTAACCTTTGGATAGCAGCAAACCACAAGAGATCACCTGACCCGGGCAGTCCCTAGGAGCTTTTCTAAGATGCTAGCTGACTCCCTCCTCAAGACAACCCAAACAGACAGAAACCATCCACACAATTTTACAGACAAAGCTCTGGTGATGAAGTACTTGAGCCAAGCTAACACAAGGTTAAGAAGAGCAAGAAATCAAACTCTGGAATCTGTCCTTTGAACAACTATGCTATGCTTGGCACGACAATGTCCACAGTTCAATATTGCACACAATATCTATAACATTGAGTCATTCCTTCTCACCCTGACTTCTTTCTACAGAAGAGATAGGTCGATCAGAACTCTCTATCTTTATATTTGGGGAGCAAGAGGACAAGGAAGAAGATCGGCTTAATATTATCACCAATAAAAGATTTGTTTGTGATTTTCTTCAGAAAAGAGTATCCTGACTAGGAAACCTTTGCTTAAAGAGAAGTGAAAAGGATCTCAAAGAAAGCTGCAGTGTTTCAGGTTTAGCTACCCACCACTCAGAAGGCTGAGAGCTCTAAAGCCCAAGTTAAAACAGGTTCTTACAAAAGACTTTTCTAAGTCGGCCTGGCAGCCATTTTCATTTGCACAAGCCCTCCTCCACACCCCCGCCCAGTTTTGCATGTTAATGTGCTTCCATTGTTTTGAGTTGGACCTGCAGTAACTTTAGCGATCTTCCAGATGTTTGCTGACATCAGCATCCAAGATGTGCTGGCCAGCTGTCTTTAAAATTGCAGGAACACTGTGCTGGGTGCATTAGTTATGTAAATGGGAAAGCCAAGACAAGAAGCCAGTGTTAGAAGATGAAAAAAAAAAAAGAACTGAGGCAAGGCTGGGCCAAGGCTTTAACTGGCAGAGACGGTTGGGGGAGAAAGCCAGAGCGCAAGCTGTCTTTGATCAAAGCACCCAGCAGGCACCGGCATTGTAGTGCAGTAGGTTAAGCTGCAGCCTGGGGGGCTGACATCCCATATGGGCTCCAGTCCAAGCCCAAGTTGGTCCATATACAGTCCAGCTCCCTGATAAAGTGTCTGGGGAAGTAGCGCAAGATTTGCACAGGTGGTGTTCCAGGATCCTGGCTTTTCACAACCATTACAACCATCTGGGGAGTGAAGCAGCAGAAGGAAGCTCTCTCTTTTTCTCCTTCTCTAATTCTGCCCACAGTGAAGGGCTGTGGCTTTGTCTTCCGAGCATGCTCATAGCCTCTGTCTCGTTAACGTCTGGACATTCTGATTGGTGCATTGAGGAACAGTTAGTTGCTGGATATGTCAGTTACTGCACTCATGTTTTCCTCACCCAACAGGGCATCTTCTCCAACTCGCCCTCACTGTTTGTACTGTAGAATCACTAGCTTGTCATAAAAGCTAGCTTAAAAAAATAACTGGGCTCAGCGTGGATGCCTAGTGGTTGAAGTCCTCTCCTTGCACATGCCAGGATTCCATGTGGGTGCCGTTCCTAGTCTTGGCTGCTCTACTTCCCTTCCAGTTCCATGATTGTGGCCTGGGTAAGTAGTAGAGGATGGTCCAAAGCCTTGGGACCCTGCACCCTCATGGGAAACCCGAAGGAGACTCCTGGTTCCTGGCTTTGGATCAGATCAGCTCCAGCCATTGTGACCACTTGGGTAGTGAACCAGAAGATGAAAGATCTTCCTCTTTGTCTCTCCTCCTCTCTGTATATTTGACTTTCCAACAAAAAAGTAAATAATTCTTTTTTTTTTTAATTAATTGTTTATTTGAACCATGACTCAAACCCAATCTCAGCACTTGGAAGGTGGTGCTCGGGCCTATCCTTGCCAGCCTGCACCCATCTTGCTCTCACAAACCAGTTGGTTTGAAAGTCTATCCCAGCCAGGCCTGCCCCCAGACCCAGCCCACATGTATGCTGACAGATACTATAGCACACCCTGGGTTGACCTTCCCTTAACCTTGGCTCCCACAGTCTTCCCAGCAAGAGCTGCAGCCTGGCAGGAGAGTTTCCCAAGTTCCCGTACCAGGCCCACTTTCAGCCCTAGATGTACTGTTGGGTGCTGTGGCCCAAACTGAGATGGCCAGTTCTCAGTCCTGGCACTCACTGGTTGGTACTGCACCCTAGTTTAATTGGCTTGCACCTGTTCCAGCTATTGCCAATGGATGCTACAGTCTAGCCCAGCCTGGCCTATCCCCTGACCTGGCTTTCATGTGACCCGGTGGGTGCTGCAGCCTAACACAGCCTGTCCCACACCCATTCTGACTCTTGGGAGCACCAGTGGGTATTGGTACATAGCCCAGTCTGTTTTGCTTCCAGAGCCAGACCACACAGATGCCAGTAGGTTCCTCTTAGGCTGGTATGCCCCCAGGTTAGGATCTTGCACTCACCAGTGGGAGATATAGCCTAGCAGGGGACTCCCCAAAGTTCCCTCATCAAGCTTGTTCCCAACCCCAGATTTTGGACAAGCTGGTATGTCCTTCTGCCCAGCCTGGCCCAGTGCACCCTTAGTCTCCGCTCTTGCCTTCACCAGGTGTTGCGGGCTAGCTCCCCCGGGTGCAGCCCACACCCATCCTGGCTGCTCAACATCATTTCTTATGCCTGTTGACTATTTCTGTTTTCTCTTGGGAAATGAATGTCTAGGTTTTCCATCCATTTTTTAAAAAAAGTTTTATTATTTTATTTTTGATGGAAAGTTAAATATACAGAAAAGAGGAGAGATAGAGAAGGAAGATTTTTCTGTCTGATGATTTACTCCCCAAGTGACCACAACAGCCAGAACTGCAATGATCTGAAGCCAGGAGCCAGGAGCTTCTTCTAGATCTCCCACGCGGGTGCAGGGTCCCAAGAGTTTGGGCCATCCTCGGCTGCTGTCCCAGGCCACAAGCAGGGAGCTGGGGGGGAAGTGGGATCACTGGGATTAGAACCAGTGCCCATATGGGAACCCAGGGTGTGCAAGGTGAGAGTTTTAGCCGCTAGGCTACCATGCCAGGCCCCTTCCATCCATCTTTAAAATAAGGCTGTTCTGAAATGAATGTTTTATAACGAACAGAAAATCATTCAAAAAGGGTTAAATATTTTGTGTTGGTGATGACGTCGGTTGTGTCTTTAGACTTTGACTCTTTTGGAAGGATACACAGTCGACTCCCTCAGAGAATCAAGGATGGTAGGAAGACCCAGGACGCACTGGGAACCGGACGAGGCCATCTTCTCCGGGACACAAACCACTGTCGGTTTCCTCACGGTGCCTCTGCTGTTTTTCTCTCTCATCTTTTCTCTGTTGATTCACTTTACATATAACTCTTTGCAAGCTACAAGCCCACAACTCTACTGAATCAGTTCCAGTTCACCATACCAAACAGAACTGACTCCTTTGATTCTAGGTCATCTTTTTAGCAAGACTATCCAGGCATGGTTTTTCCTTGGGCCGGGTAATCAAACAGGTCCAATATAAGATTCCAGACTTCTGCGGAACTGAGCATGGCAGTTTAGAACAGGAAAGGTATTCAAGTGCCCCGGATCAGGAGCCATACTGGAATTGAATGTGGGATAGAGGTTTAGAGAGAGGGGGAGGCAGAGAGAGACAGAGACAGGGATAGAGAAAGATGTGTATAAGCTGGCTCTCTCTTTTAGTGATCACAATGGCTAGATATGAGCCACGATGAAGCCAGGAGCCAGGAACTTCACATCTGGGTCTCCCATGTGAGTGCAGGGGCTCCAAGCTTTTGGGTCATCTTCTGCTACTTTTCCCAAGCCAGCCACTAGCTGGGCGTGGGATCAGAAGTAGAGCAGCCGGGACTTAGGTCAGTGCCCATATGCAATGATGGTATCACAGCAGCTTCATCCACTAAGTCACACCGGTATCCCAAGGCAACTTTCTTTACACTAGTTGTTTGGTTTTCTCATCTGAAAAAATAGATTTCATCCTAGTAGTTATTTACTAGGATTATTGTGAAGGTGAAAAAAGGTGAAAAAACACTTCTAAATGTTATCATGGTCCATGTGTTGGTTAGCTTGACATCACCTGGAGGAAGGGCTTTATTGTCACCCATGGAGGTTCAAAGTCCAGGATGGGACAGTCTGGTGTGTTAGACACCTGGTGAAGGTAATGGACAGTAATGTTGGACCACAACAGAGAAAGGATCAGACAGAGGACTAGGAAGTGGAGAGGGCAGCCAGGTCCAACCCCCAGGCCATTGTAAGCAAAATGGAGGAGTTAGGCAAGGTGTCAGATGGGGTAGACGAGTTGGAATTTCTGCTAACCTTGCACTGTAGTGTTATCCCCTTATGTTTGGTATGTGTTTCTTTCCACAATGCAGCCATGTCTCATTGGGGACCAGGAAAAAGGAGATGCCACAAAGGCCACTTGGAAGTGAAAGCCCAGGTTTTGCAGGAAGCTAGATCCGGAGCAGAGAAGTTGGAACTCAGACAGGCACTTCCTGCCGGTGTTCCAAGCACTGTGCCACAAATCCTGCTCTATTTTTTTTTTTTTTAACTATATTGTCACAGTATTTTACAGGTGAATGGATAGCTACTTTGGTGGTTCTGAATGTGTGCTTTAGGACAAGTCTACAAGAATTAGCAGGTTTAGAACATTAAAATTTTCACAAAGGAGGCTCAACAGAGAAAATTGTTAGAGGGAAGAAAAATGTGAGAAGTATATTCACAAAGATCAAAGTCTGAACTTTTTTTAAAAAATGCACTCTTAGTACACTGGTTATTGTTATTCGCTGGTTAGGCAAATTGTGTTGGCTTGCTGAGCTTTCTCCTAGAGGTAACCCTGCTTGGCGGTTCCACTGTGTGGTCTTCCTTCTTTCCTGATAGCAGTCTCGCTCCTGTTATCACACTTTGGAAGCTTTGAAGGCCAGAATAAAGACTAGAAGTTTCGGCTGTGTTTCATTAAAAACAATGCAAAGTTAGCCGGAACAAGATTGGGAGCAATTTACAAAGGCTGAGTACAAGGACAATCCTGATTGTGAACCTTGATAAAGGATTAGCCTCCAGATGTCATTCTTGTTCGGGTGGGTGTGTTGAAGCAATTTGGCCATCAGAAAAGCCTTTACATTATCAGGAAGGGCAGAGCCGGATTGCTGCTGCTTCTTCAAGGCGCTGGAGCAAATCCAGAGGAGAAAACCCTGCTGTGAAGACAGATCTGTGTCTCAGAGAAAGTGCGTTGTAGGAAGTGCCCTCTGGTGCTGAAGAGGTGAAGGACAAGGCGATCTCGGCACTGATGAGTTAAGTTGAAGGACTTCAGTGTCCAGGTCAGTTGTGGGGAGATGGTATTGAAGCAGACTGCTGCCAGTCAGAGGTCCAAACGTGAAAAGCCACACTTGTGGAAGGGCTCCTTAAGAGGAGGTTTAGAAAGATGGTAACAACTTGTACCTAATGAGTACCTGTGAGTATTCATCCGTATTTCCAAGTAATGAAATGTGTGACCAATGCTTGGGCGTGTTCATTCAAGTTTTCTGCCCAGATGTCTAATCAGATAGTAAGACAAACCTCTTCTGGGTCTCCCACGCAGGTGTAGAATCCCAAAGCTTTGGGCCGTCCTCAACTGCTTTCCCGGGTGACAAGCAGGGAGCTGGATGGAAAGCGGGGCTGCCCGGATTAGAACTGGCGCCCATATGGGATTCTGGCGTGTTCAGGGCAAGGACTTTAGCCATTAGATCACCACACCAGGCCCCCCCCCCCAAAAAAAAATTGAACCTTAAAAAAAGAGAAGAAAATAAAGGGTTCATTTCCACACATTTCTCTCATAGTTTTTGCACTTTATTACTTTAAATATTCTCTTTGTTCCTTTCTACGTTCTAGTGCTTCAACAATCAATAAGCCCATTCACTTGGTGTGCCCACAGGGCCCTTAGTCTCTGTATATGGTATTCCACTCTCCCTTTCTGTTCTTTACATTTGATCCTTTCCATTTTTCCATCAAAGTTTCCTTTTAAAATGTATGATTTTTTAAAGATTTATTTATTTTTTTTATTGGAAAGGCAGATCAGATTTAAAGAGAGAAAGAGAGACAGAGAGGAAGATCTTCTGTCCATTGGTTCACTCCACAAGTGTACACAACTGCCACAGCTGAGCCCATCCAAAGCCAGGAGCCTCTTCTGAGCCTCCCATGCAGGTGCAGTGTCCCAAGGCTTTGTACTGTCCTTGACTGCTTTCTCAGGCCACAGGCAGGGAGCTGGATGGGAAGTGCAGCAGCTAGGACGTGAGCTGACATTTATATAGGATGGCTGTGTTGCAGGTAGCTGCTTCTCCCATAATGCTGATCTTATATGGCTGCCTTTTAATGTCTTATTCTTCAATATCTGGATCCCAAAAGGAAGAAGAGATGAACACTGAGAAGGTGCTGGCCTTTTAAATTCAGTGTCAGACACTTCTGTCAGACAGGGAGGGGCCGGCAACAATGGCTGTCTGCATTTAGGGGATCAGGAGCAGCATTGTTAGCTTCAGTCCAGAGCCCAGATCTTTGGAGGACAGCATCCTTTCTGCCTTTGCTTCCTAGCCCGCGGACAGGTGCTCCGAAGCACCAGCAGAGCTGCCTGACAGGCGGCTACAGGTGAGGGATGCATAGCTTTTCCTGTGCTGTAGCCCCCACCAGTGTGAGCTGGAACTGGGGCGGGCTGGGCCAGACCAGGCTACAAAATCCACTGGCAAACGCCAAGGTGAGGCAGGCCAAAAATACCAGACTGAGTCACAGCACCCAACCAGCATACGTGAGACCTGGGGGAAGAGTGGGTGAACCCGGTAGGGTGGCTGCAGGGAGATTCCTGCTGGGCCACTATTCCCACTGGTGAGCGTGAGAGCTGGGACTGGGGGCAGACCAGGCCAGGCAGGGCTACAACACCTGTTGGCCTGCATGTACACTGGATCAGGGACAAGCCAAGCTGGGCAGACTGTACCTACTGATACAGGCATAAGCCCAAAAGGGTGAGGGTAGTTTGGGGTTTGCCACAGAATCAGCTAGCAGATGCTGGCACAGAGGGAGAAAACTCTGTTGAGCTAAACTTCAGTACCACCTGGAGAGTGCATGATCCTGGAGTGGGAGTGGGCCCAGTAGGGAAACAATAGCTACCTCCCTCTTGGGTTGCCTCTCCGACTGGTGAGAATGAGAACCAGGACTGGGACAGGCATAGGTAGACAGAGTGGCATCCGCCAGCACATGTGTGGACTGGATAGTAGGGCTGGTAGGGTTGGACTAGGCTTCAATGCTCATTGCCATGCATGAGAACTGAATACGATGTGGGACAGACTGGATCAATCTGCTGTATATATTGGCAACCAGGGCAGGGGGCAGGACTGGTGGGGATTATTGCGGGTCACTCTGACTAGGCTACAGCTCCCAATGATTCATGTGGGGGCCGAGTGTGTGGTGGGCAGGTTCAGGCTGGACTGCAACACTTATTAGTTTGCATAGAAGACAGGGCTGGAGACAACTTGACCCAGCAATTGCAACTGACAGTGTGCGTGCGCATAGGCCAATTTGGGCAACAGACTGTGCTAGACCCTGCATTGGCATGCACACACAAGAATCAGGTCTGGGATCACCTCAGATGAAGTTTATTTGGGAATTTTCCCAAGTGAACTGCTGGACTCAGAACTCCAACCATGGAGGAAATTGCAGGTTCCATAGTCTGACTGTGGAATGCATGTGTCAGAGCTGGGCCTCTTCAGTGGCTCAGATGGAGCAGTGGACAGCATATCCAGATGTAAATGGAGGGTTTGGCAGTACACTGGAGCCTGTAGAGGATACCTGGTACCATAATAGAGGACAGAACAAATCGATCAACTATTCCAGCCAAGTGTTGTCAGTGAATATCTGGCAAACAGAAACTCTAAGGTAGACTGTCATCTGGTGAATTCTGGAGAGATTTCATCATGAGTGGAGTGGCAAGATTGGCAGTAATAAAGAACTGTTGAACTATCAAAACCACTTGAGCAGGACCCTTGGAGAATGCCCTACATCAGAGACCCTGGGATGGTTGGAAGGCTTCTTCCCTGTCTCTCCCCTCCCCCTAGACACAGGAAGGAAAAGAGAGAATGTGAAAACAATGGCCACACCCACTATCCTCCAGCCCTTGGCCCTTAGCACCCTAATCAAATATGTAAAATGTATCAAAAATAAAATTTAGTCAATTAAAAAAAGATTCAACTTTGCGCTACTTTATAGTGGCATTTATTTATTTGTTTATTTTCAACATTTTGAAAACGGATTTTGGCGTTGGCATTGTGGATTAATGAGTAAAGCAGCCACCTGCAGTGCTGGCATCCCAAATAGGTGCCAGTTTGAGTCTCAGCTGCTCCACTTCCAATCCTGCTAATGTACCTGGGTATGCAGCAGAAGATGGCCCACGTCTTGGGCCTTTGTACCCATGTGGGAGTTTGGAAGAAGCTCCAGGATCCTGGCTTCAGCCTGGTCCAGCCTTAGCTGTTGCGGTTTTGTGTGTGTGTGTGTGTGTGTGTGTGTGTGTGTGTGTGTGTGTGTGTGTGTGTGTTAGAGATTTGTTTATTTTATTGGAAAGTCAGATTTACAAAGAGAAGGAGGGAAGGAGAGGAAGACCTCCTACCTGCCGGTTCACTCCTCAGGCTGCAATGGCCAGAGCTGAGCTGATCCAAAGCCAGGAGCCAGGAGCTTCTTTCAGGTCTCCCATGCAGGTGCAGGGTCCCAAGGCTTTGGGCTGTCCTCTACCACACTGGTCCCCAGGCTGTTGCAGTTGTTTAGGGAGTGACCCAGCAAATGGCAAGTCTCTCCCTCTCTCTCTATCTCTTCCTCTCCTTTTGTAATCCTGACATTCAAATAAATAAGAAGATCTTTTAAAAATGGATTTTGTGGTAGCCTAACAGCTTAAATACTCACCTTGCATCTGCTGGGATCCCATATGGGTGCCAGCTCATGTCCCTACGATTCCACTTCCCACCAAGCCCCCTGCATGTAGCCTGGGAAAGCAGTTGAGGATGGCCCAAAGCCTTGGGACCCTGCACCCACGTGGGAGATCCAGAAGATGCTCCGGGTTCCTGGTTTTGGATCAGCTCAACTCCGGCTGTTGCAGCCACTTGGAAATTAAATCAGGAGATGGAAGACCCTTCTGTATCTCCTTCTTTCTCTAAATCTTCCTTTTCAATAAAAATAAATAAATCTTTTTTTAAAAATGGATTTTGCAAAAGTATAATTTAGTTCATTTGAGGCTGGTAAGAATGGTTTACAGAATGGCTTGCAGAATGGCTGGATGGACAACATCTCTGGTCTTGGCAAGGTTAACAGCAGAGCTTTGGTCTGGGATGTGCTTCTCAGAAACGTGTATGTTAGCACACACAGACTTAATGGGGCTCTAAGAGCTGACATCTGCTGATTAATTAACTTGCAATGGGAAATATGACTGTAAGCAGGTCCCAATTCATGTTTGTTGGTTAGCACATTTTCTGTCTGTGGGAAACTTTTTATGTGAAGCCAAATTATAATCAGAAATGTATTTGGTGAACGCAAACTCTGTAACAGTGAATTTTTAACTAGGGAGACTGCAGTTCCCTGGAGGTTAGGTAGAGGGAGGGGAAATTTCAGGGGGAATTTGTCAGTCTCTTCCTTGCTTCTTTCCTCCTTCCCTCTCTCCTTCCTTCTGTCCCTCTCTTTCCTTCTCTCTTTCCTTCCTTTCTTCCTTCCCTCTCTCTTCCTCTGTATTTAGAAAAGTCTTAGCCAATATTCAACAAAACAATTTAATTTTTGTAGAGAGAACATAAACCCTATTACTTTCACAATGGAAATTAAAACCAGTAAAGTCAGCAACGTCTTCCTGACTGATGACTCAGCTGGGAAGGTCTGGAACCAGACTCTCTGGAGGGCCTAAAGACTGTTGTCTTTCGAAATGAGAACCAAACACCAGCTTAAGGAGACACTAAACAAAAGCCATACAGGAGGCACCTCCAATTTTCTGATCTTACTTTCCCTTTCACTGAACAGTTTTTAACAATGCATAAAATTTGACTTGATTTTATATTAGCCATTGACTAAATGATGTGAAAAGTTGAGGTAGAATTGATGTAGAAATGTAGGTGATTTATCAGGTGGGACTAGTCTTTGCAGGATAGGACAATAAGGTACAGCTACAGTTATACAATCAAATTCTTAAGCCAGCCCAGTTGCTGGCTGGATATAGCAGACATCTGATGATATTTGCATTGATTGCCTGCTCTCTCTCTAAAGGACCCCTCTTTCACTTGGGGATTACTGTAAAAATCCCCATGGAAAAGGACTCCACTCCCTCCTAGCAGTATCTCTCAAACTCAATCTGATTGAAGTAAATCTAAGATGGTTCTTTCTAACAACAATAACGAGGCAAATATGGGATCACTTTCTCGGAGCTTTTAGTTGCCATCCTTAGTCATTAAGATGAGCTTCTCAAGAGAACTCCAACACCACCAAAAACTAGGCAAGAAAATCAGAAAGCAATGAGGTCACGGGGGTCATCACTGGGCCAGTGGATCAGCTTTGCCTGAGATCAACACTACCTATAGATCTAATGGTTGTTTCTATCAACCAACTCTTTTTCACTACTTCTTTTAGTTCCAGTTGCAGTGGAAATTTCTAGTGTATGAATCAGGATAATGTGGAATCTGATTGGTTTCCATGTCTTGTTCTCCAAAAGGCTTGATTATCTGTGAGTAAGGGAGTCACAGAGAAGAAGCACTGTTATGTTTTTAACTTTTGCTTATATCAGAATTACATGAGTAACTTTTTTCTTAGAGATTTACTTATTTTTTAATTGGAAATCCAGATTTTCAGAGAGAAAGAGAGATAGAGAGAAAGATCTTCTGCCTGCTGATTCACTCCCCAAGTGACCACAATGGCTAGAGCTGAGCTGAATCAAAGCTGGGGGCTTCTTCCAGGTTTCCCACATGAGTACAGAGTTCCAAGACTTTGGACCATCTTCCACTGCTTTCCCAGACCACAAGCAGGGAGCTGGAAGGGAAGTGGAGCATCCGGGACACACCCATATGGGAGGTGTAAGGTGAGGACTTTAACCACTAAGCTACTGTGCCGGACCCATGAGTAACTTTTATAGATCCCAAGTCAATTAAATCAGAATCTACAAAAGAGGGAATTAGGACTTGAAATTTTTTAAAAAAATGATCAAGTGATTTGCAGGCACTGTTGGGTTGAGATCCAGTCTAAGGATCTGGCTCTGCCCTGCTTGATGGAATCTGCAGATCTCCTAAATATGTCTTTCCACTAAAGGAAAGACAACTGACATGTGACTTGTGAGGTTAATGCAAACCACACTCGCATGACAGATGAGCATAATATATGCAAATTTTATACTGGACTCCCTATTTATTCTTTTTTTTTTTTCTCCTTGTTTCTCCAAAACACCAGGGATACAGAGGGGAAAAAAAAAAAAGACAGTATAGCCCAGGAAAACTAAGACAAATGTTGAACTGAAAATAAAATCTGATCAATCTATGACAAGGACAGCAAGGGGCACTACGTGCACTGAGCAGGGGCTCCTCCTGAAGGGAATGGTGCTTAGCCTGAAGTCAAAAGAATGCACGAGTTAACTTGATTGCTGAAGGTCTAGACAGTAAAAGCATCAAGCTCAATGTCATAAACATGCGGGAACTAAAAGAATAGCAAGGGAAAAAGAGAATGCTGGAAAGATGAAATTGAAGATAAAGACTAGAATCAGATTACTAGGGACTATGTCAGAAAACAAATTGATATATTTGAGCTTTATCCAAACAGCAATGTAAACCAACTGAAGGGTTTTATGCATCTAAGGGATTTGGTTTCTCAGTGGAAGGTAATTCTGGCTGCTCTGTAAAGAATGCATTACAGGACACAAGCTGGAACAGAGACAGACTAGACCAGCCTAGGCTGCAGCATCCATTGGCAAATGCCAAGGAGAAATGGGACATGCTAGATTGGACCGCTGCATCCACCACACATATGCATGGGAGTGAGCCTGGAAAGCGAGTAGTGGGGACTCCACTGCTGGATCTGCTCAGGCTGGTGAGCGTGAGAGCTGGAACTGAAGGCAAACCAGGCTGGGCAGGGCTACAGCACCTGTTGGCCTACATGCGAACTGGGTTAGAGAGAGAGCCAGGATGGGGTATCCGATTGTATCCACTACTACAGGCATGAGCCAGCATAAGGGTAGGTGGATTGGGCTTTGCCGCAGCCTCAGCAGGCAAGTGCTGGGACTGAGGGCAAGTCCTGTTGAGCTAGACTGCAGAACCACCTGAAGAGTGCAATATCCGGGGCAGGGAGTGGGTCCATGGTGAGGTTGTGGGCTCCTCTCCTATGGGTTACAACTCCCACTGGTGAGCACAAGAACCAGGACAGGGGGTGGACCTGGCTGGACAGGCAGTGGTGTGAATGTGGGCTGGAGGGTGGAGTTGGCTTGGTTGAGTTAGGCTTCAATACCCAACGATGTGTATGAGATTCCAATGGAATGTGGGGCATTCTGGACCACTCCACTGCACATGCTGGCAGGCACACAAACCAGAGCTGAGGGCTGGAGCAGTGGGGGTTATTGGGGATTGCTCTGCCTGGCCTACAGCTCCCCCTGTGATACATGGTGGCTGAGTGTGTTGGGCAGGGCTGGGCTGGCTCGCAGCACCCATTGCTGAGGACAGAGGGCAGAACAAACTGATCAACTACCCCAGTGAAGCTTGACAGCAAATATCCAGACTAATGAAGACTCAGCGGTGGACTATGACAGCCAATGGACCTTGGAAGGATTTGCTTATCCGTGGAGCAGTGATATCAGCAGCACCTCAGAACTATCAAAACCAAATGAGCAGAACCCTCAGAAAATGCTCCACAACGGGGACCCTGGGATGACGTCGGGTGGCAGTTGGGAGGCTGGGTGTGGTTTCTCTTCTTGCATCCCCCTCTCCCCCATATAAGAGAAGGAGAAGAAAAAAAGTGTGTAAACAATGGTCTCACCCATTATTCCCTGATCTTCGACCCTTCTCACCCTTATCAACTATGTAAACACCATCAAAAAATAAAACTTAAAAAACAGGAAAAGAATGCATTGCAGGAGAAGGAGTGGGAAGCTTAGATAGTCAGGGAGATCAGTTAACTTCAGGTAAGTTTGGTGACACCAGTCAAGAAATAATGGTGGGGACTGATGTTGTGGCAAGGTGGGGAAAGACACCGCTTGCAATCACAGCATCCCATATGGCTGTCAGTCCTAATCCGGGCAGTCCCACTTCCTATCTGGCTCCCTGTTAACGGGCCTAGGAAAAGCTTCAGAAGGTGGCCAAAGTGCTTTGGCCTCTGCACCCACCTGGGATGCCAGGGCAACGTTCCTGGCTCCTGGCTTCGGTCTGGCCAAGCATTGTCAACACTGGCAACTCTGGCCACTTGGCAGGGAAGCAGAGGATGGAAGAACTCTCTCTTATCTCTCTCTCCTTGCCTTTCAGATATGTAAATAAATCTTTAAAACAGAGAGAGAGAGAGAGAGAGAGAGAGAGAGAGAGGTGGTGTAGCATTGAGTTTGGGAGCAGTGGGAATGGAGAGGAGTGACTTGAGAGGGACTGGGAAGGCAGAATTCCTAGGAAATGGTTACTGACCAGTTGCAATGAGTAGCAGGAGAAAGAGAAGAGTAGCAAATATTTCTGGTTGGTTTGGGTGAGTATGTGGATAATGATGCAATTATTTTTTAATGAACACCAAAAGAGGAGTAAATTGTTCGGAGAAGATGAGCAAATTTGCAGAAGATGAATTTGGTTCATTCTGCGAATGAACTGTTAGGCATTTACATGCAGATAGATGGCAGCTACACGTATGCCAGCTGTAGGAGAGCAGGATGGGTCAAGAGCTAATGCGTTGATAGTTGTCGGCTTATTGATGGGAAGTCTAGGGGAGGAATCCAAGTACCTGGTGTGAATCGGGGAAGAGAGGAAGCTTAGAACAAAGCTTAGGGGAACCTTTACAACTAAGAGGCACATAAAGGGAAAAGCTGAAAAGCTGAATGAGAACACAGGATTCGAAACGGGAGTGTTTGGACCTGGTGCAATAGCCTAGTGGCTAAATCCTTGCCGTGCATCCATCTGGGATCCCGTATGGGTGCCAGTTTGTGTCAGCTGCTCCACTTCCCTTCCAGTTCCTTGCTTGTGGCTGGAAAAGCAATAGAGGACAGCCCAAATGCACCCATGTGGGAGAACCAGAAGCTCCTGGCTCCTGGCTTCAGATCTGCTCACCTCTGGCTGTTGCAGCCACTTAGGGAATGAACCAGCAGACGGAAGATCTTTCTGTCTCTCCTTCTCTCTGTAAATCTGCCTTTCCAATACAAAATTTTTAAATAAAAATAAATAAATCTTTAAACAACAACAAAAATATGAGTGTTTAACAAACAACTAGGAAAAAAAGGAGGTGGAAAGGTGTAATGTTTAGAAAGAATGAGTGATCAAACATGGCAAATGCTGTTCAAAGACCTAGTCAAATGAGGACTACAGCACACGGGGTTTAGCAACCCAGAAGATCCTGGAATATTCCTGGGAGTGGTTTGGGAAGGGAGATAAACTTTCTCAAGAAGTCACTGAAGTGGAGAAGAAAATGCGTGGTAACTTGAGAAGGAAATAGGCCAAGAAATATCAAGATGAAGTCAGCTTCCAAAAACTATCCTTTCTAAGGGTAAAGAATCAGGAAAATGGGCAAGCAGAAGCTATAAAAATTGTCAGGATTCTGGCAAGACTGGGATTTACAAGAGACGGGGGACTATCAGTCTGGGATCACCAGATCTGGGGCAGAGAAAATTCCTATCTAGTTACTTTTCTTTGTTCTATGAAGATGGAGGAGTCATTGATGGAGAATGAGAGGGGGTGGCGGGTGCGTCAGTGGTTTAAAGGGAGTGGAGAAGTTTGAAATAATTATTGAAAATGCAACACTGGGCAACAAGCAGGAGCCAGGCAGTGTTCAAAGCCTGAGATGGGTGAGCGTGAAAAGATAAACCCGAGAATCTGAGTGTTTCTGCCTATTTTTGCCATGGCCAGAGAATATTATATATACTATTCATTTCTTTATTAATTTGCGTTATCCATTCATTTCTTCATTAATTTTCTTGATTATTCTGGGTCAAGGAACTATCCTAGTCACTAAGTAATTTGATAAATGCATTATATTTTATGGCTTTATTTTATTTATATAAGCAAACTTTAGCACAACAAAAGGATTGGCGCACACATTGTGGCACAGCGTGTTAAGCCACCTCTTGGGATGTCTGCATCCCATATCAGAGGGCCAGTCTGAACCCCAGCTACTCTGTGTCTGATTCAATTGAAAAACATAAAAGGAAAACATAAAAACATAAAACAGAAAATATAAAAATATTGCATGTGTTCAATCTTACCCCCTGAGACCCAAACTATGAGTTTATTGTAGTCAATCCCCATGTTTATCCCCAACAAATGCTTTAAACTTTAGATGAGTAACAATTTACAGAGCTACGCTATAAAAATTTTATTTTACGAAATGAAGAATTCATTTACAAAACTGTGCTGTGCTCTATAGCATATAGGGTTATTTAGAACCTCAGCTGAAGTAGAGAATGAACTAACGGACATACGCCAGGCTCTATACAGAATCGAGGGGCAGCCCTAAGACCAGGCCCTAGGGGCCAAGAACAGGAGTAACTTCGTGAGACCATGCTGCAGCTCATGGAGCATCACACTAGGCTGCCATCATGTGTCACCCTTTCCCTTGTGTTCTCAAGTTTCAGAGACCCCAAAAGTTAGACTCAGCACAAGTAAAGGATGAGTAATGACATGGTCCCTTTTCTGATAGTTTGATCAAACTATATCTGGTTAAGAGGAAGATACTGCCCAAATGTAAAACCAAAACAACCAGTTATCCATGAAACAAGTGTTGAGCCACAGTGGGGCAAGTCATGCCCGGCATTGCCAGATCCATCATGAGCACCAGTTCCAATAACAGCTGATCTGTTATTGGAAGATGACCCAAGTGCTTGGGCCCCTGCCCTGTAACATGGAAGATTTGGAACAAGCTCATGGCTTTGGTCCAGGTACAGGCTGGGTTGTTGGAGCCATCTGGGGAAACAGCAAATGGAAGATTCTTCCAAACAAGTAAATAAGCAAATGTTTTTGTTTTAAAGATTTATTTTGGGGCCCAGCGCCATGGCCTAGTGGCTAAAAGCCTCACCCTGAACGCCCCAGGATCCCATATGGGTCACTGGTTCTAATCCCAGCAGCTCCACTTCCCGTCCAGCTCCCTGCTTGTGGCTTGGGAAAGCAGTCAAGGACGGCCCAAAGCCTTGGGACCCTGCACCTGCATGGGAGACCTGGAAAGAAGCTCCTGGCTTTGGATGGGCGCAGCACCAGCCACTGCGGTCACTTGGGGAGTGAATTATCGGATGGAAGATCTTCCTCTCTGTCTCTCCTCCTCTGTGTATATCTGACTTTCCAATAAAAATAAATAAATCTCAAGAAAAGATTTATTTTGTTTATTACAAATGCTGAGTTATAAAAAGAGGGGGAAGAGGCACAGAGAGAAGTCTTCCATCTGCTGGTTCACTCCCCAAACGGTCAAAACAAAATAGGCTGGGTCGGGTCAAAGCCAGAAGCCAGAAATCTATTCTGGGTCTCCTTTGTGGGTGCAGGGACACAGACTCACATGGGTTCAGGGGTCCAAGCACTTGAGCCATCATCTAATCCAGGACTGGATTTGAACTGGAACAGCCAGGACTAGAACCCACACTCTTGTGGGGTGCCAGCATTGCAGGCTGCAGCTTAACTTGTTATGCCACAGCAAAGGTTCCCATTAAATGCTTTAAAAGCAATGCCCTCCTGATGCCCCCGGAGAAAATTCACCATCCTTTTCTTACACTTGCAGGGCATATCCGTGGCAGGGCTTTAGCCCCCTCACCCACTCACACGGGAGGGAGGCGGCTGCCGTCCCCTCCCACTTGCTGCAGAAACCCGTGTCCGGAGGCAGGGCAGTAGCAGCTGCAGCCCTGGAGAGCTCCTGTAGAACTCTTTTCAAATTCGTTCGGAAACAGTCTGAGGAGGAAACTTCAGCAAAAGTAAATGCCTTTTTTGTCCATCCCACCACAGGCAATGAAGAACATCTTAAAATGTTTTTAACCCTTTCAATTTGAAAAATATACAAAATTAATATGAGACAGAAATCATTAGTAATTTTTGCATCTTTTCTAAATCTGTAAAATTTCCCCAGAACAGCTCTCACTTTATTAGGAAACTTTCTAAGCTAAAATTTTAAAGGATTTAACAGGCTGATGCCATAGAGTAGCAAGTTAGGCCCCCAACTGTAGTACTGGCACCCCATATGGGCACCTGTTAGAGTCCCAGGTGCTCTACTTCCGATCCAGCTTCCTGTTAACGGCCTGGAAAGGCAGTGGAGAATGCCCCAAGTGTTTGGGTCCTTGTTCCCAAGTGGGAAACCCAGAAGTTCCAGGTTCCCGGCTTTGAATCAACTCAGCTCCAGCTCTTACGACCATCTGGGAAGTGAACCAGTGGATGGAAGATCTTTCTCTGTCTCTCCTTCTCTGTAAACCTGCCTTTTCAATTGAAATAAGTATGTTTTTTAAAATGATGTAACAAGAATTATATTTTTTAGAACTGATTGCTAATTATCTTCAAGAGTTCATCTGACTGGCTCCTATCTGGTATAACTTAAAAAAAATTTTTTTTTAACTTCTTTTCTTTTTTGAAAGGCAGGGAGAAAGAGAGATCCCCACTGGTTCATTCTCCAGATGTCTGTAACACCTAGGGCTGGGCCAGGCCAGCGTCAGGAGTCAGCAATCCCATCCAGGCTTCCCAGTGGCCCAATCACTTCAGCCATTGTCTTGTGTCCCAGGATGTGTGTTAGCAGGAAGACAAACTGCAAGTGGAGCATCCGGGAGCTCAGAACTGCCTCTGATGCGGGATGCGAACGTCCCAAGCTGATTTGTAATTAGCTGTGCCACAAAGCCCATCCACGCTAACAGCTTTGTAATGAACGTCAAACGAAAGGCAACACCCGATCACACAGCTGGACCAGGAGTGAGAATCGAGCACTGTGAAAATAACAGAATTCAGACAACGGAGCAGCCCATCACAAAAAAGTGCCTGAAGCATGCTCCAGAATGCCCCAACTTTGACAGCACCCTGCCATGTGAAGGGGACACGATACAACAGGCTGTGCAAGTGCAGGTAAGGGAACATCGGAGCAGGTCAAGCCCCGGGGAAGCCGGGCCGTGGGCAGGGCTGGGAGGAGAGATGAGTGAAGAGCCGCTGCTGCTGCTCAGGGTGGATTTCCTTGTGCTGGATGATGAAACTGTTCTGCAATCAGATAGTGGAATGCTTGCACGACTTTGTGAACATACGTTAGGAACCGCTGAACTGTATACTCAGGAAGGCTAAATGGTATGTTACGTGAACTCCCTTGCAATAAATAATTTTTCAAAAGGGAGGGAGGAGACTTAATGAGAGGTTTGGCATGAAAAGAAATTGTTTCTAAAGGCCCAAGAAAGGCATGGAATTTGGTGTTTATGTCTTGGCAAAGACAAAGACTGGAAGCAAAAAGCACAGAAAAGAATACGTGGTAATTATATCCTTGAAAGCCTAAACATAACAATAAAGTTTTAATTACATTGCTCATACCACGAGATAAATCATTTTCGCCATTTTGTAAAGTACATGGCTACATGCACATTTTTTTTTTTCTTTTTCTCCCAGGTACTAAAAAAAAGTTTCCTGCAGCTGTAGGTGCTTCTTTTAGCTACAGAACCCATGGCCAAAAGTATGTTGTGTTGCAGCGCCTAAACTCACCCGAGCTCTGTTAACAGTCTTTCGTTTATTTGGAAGAAAAGCACACAGCTTTCAGGTCTTACCAGGAAATCATATCCAACCGTCTGTCCTTGCCCCAGTGAAATTCAGACTTCCCTGGATTTTCTTTTCCTCATTCTCTGAATTTCAATCTGTGTGTTTTTGGGCTCGGAGTTAACTGAGAAGCCTTTTGCTTCTGTGCACTAAGCACATTCCTTCCAAACCGCAGGCATCCACTTCTCATTGGATTTATGACAATCACAACATTGGCACGCAGGTGAAAAAAGAAAGAACTCAATTTACTTTTCCCATCACACCTCTGGTTACCTCAGGGAACCCCTGTTCCACTGCAAAGGCGGAACAATAGCGTGTGCCACTCTAAACATGACGGAGTCTTCCTCGGGATTCGATGGGATTTAGCCTTTGCCCTGCACGCTCCTGCTGCTGTTCTTGCCACTGCCGTCCACGCGCGTCTGCCTGCCGGAAGATAGTGGGGTCTCCAGGATAAGCAGCTCCTGCCGGCACCAGCGCCAGGGGCTCCCCTCCTCCTGGGTAATCCCTTTAGGAGACTGCTTTCGGAGCTTAGTGAGTTTATGGATTGAACCCCTTTTAGAGGACCAAATGGCCTGAGAGTACGCAAAACTCTGAGATGATTAGAACTTTATCCTTTGTTCAAGACACACCATGGAGCATGCTAAGCATTTAATAAATCTTTAACAGGGCAAGAATCTATACCCCATTTTATAATAAAGAACCAGACAAAGTTTCAATATACATAAATGGATGGATTATAGCTCTCTGTAAGAAAGAAAAGAATAAAAGAGGTATAAAAGATTCCAGATGGTTGGTGAAAGAAGGCAAAAAAAATCCCTTTTCCTATGCTCACCTTCTAGTTGGATGCCAGCAGAAAGTTCTGCAAAAGAAGTTATAACTGCTGAGTGAGGAAAATGAAAGCAATCTTTTTATTTTTAAAATATAACATATTCTTTTTTGTTTTTTTTTGTTTAGATTTCTTTTTATTATTTTTTTTTAATATTGGAAAGGCGGATATAGAGAGAGGAGAGACAGAGAGGAAGATCTTCCGTCCGATGATTCACTCCCCAAGTGAGCGCAACGGCCGATGCTATGCCAATCCGAAGCCAGGAGCCTCTTCCTGGTCTCCCACACAGGTGCAGGGTCCCAAAGCCCTGGGCCGTCCTCGACTGCTTTCCCAGGCCACAGGTGAAGAGCCGGAAAGGAAGCAGGGCCGCCGGGATAGAACCGGCGCCCATATGGGATCCCGGGCGCGCAAGGCGAGGACCTTAACCACTGCGCCATAGCACCGGGCCCAATATAACATATTCTTTATGTTATAGTCACTGGTTCAGTCCCCACATGCTCAGCCAAAGTTGGTGAACGCTAAACTCCATGCAGGTCTCCATGTGGCTGGCAGGGACTGCCTGAGCTGACCCATGCTGCCACTCCGGTGCGCAAGGGAAGGAAGGAGGAACCAGGAGCATGGCTAGCCTGGGTATACTGATGTGGCACCAGGAATCTGAACTGACACTCTAACCACTAGGCTACACACCTGTCCCCAAAGGTGGTTTTTGTTTTTGTTTTTAAGATTTGCTTATTTCTTTGAAATGCAGTTACAGAGGGAATGAATAAGAACAACTGTGAGAGAGAGAGAGAATCTTGCATACATCCACTGGTTCACTCCTCAAATGGCCATGGTGGCCAGGGCTGACCTGGAGCCATTTTAGGAGCCCAGTGCTTCATTTGGGTCTCCCATCTAAGCGCAGGGACCCACGGGTCATCACCGCCTGTGTTCCCAGGTGCAGCAGCAAGGGGGAGCTGGAGCCAAGGCAGGGGGGCTGGAGCCAAGGCAGGGCAGCTATGACTCAACTGGCTCTTCCACAAGGAAAGCTGGTGTAGCAGATGGTGGCTTATGATGCCAAGCTGCAGTGCTAGCAGCCTCCTTTTACTAAAAACCCATTCGAGAGATGAAGGTCTTTACTTCCCCATTATAGTTTGCAGAATTTTACAGACTCATTGAAGTCATTTGAGTTCCTGGACACATAGAGAAGAGCTATAAAAGCATAAAACAGGGATTGGCGTTGTGGTGGAGCATATTAAGCCTGTTTGTGCTCCCAGCATTCCATACCAAGTCTGGTTCTATCCAGCTTCCTGCTAATGTGTCTGGGAAAGCAGTGGAAGATGGCTTAAGTGCCAGGTCTCTGTATCCTTGTGGGAGACTGGGCTGAAGCTCTTGGTTCCTGGCTTGAGCCTCATCCAGCCCCAGCCACTGCAGCCATTTGTGGAGTGAACCGCTCCTCCTCTCTCTGTAACTGTTTCTTAGAGCCTGGTGTGGCACCTAGTGGCTGAAGTCCTTGCCTTGGGTGCTCCAGGATCCCATATGGACGTTGGTTCTAATCCTAATCCTGGTGGCTCCACTTTCCAATGGATAAAAGATCTATCTGTCTCTCTTTCTCTCTGTATATATACCTTTTCAATAAGAATACATAAATCTAGGGGCCCAGCGCGATATTGTAGTGGTTAAAGTCCTCGCCTTGCACACGCCAGGATCCCACATGGGTGCTGGTTCTAATCCTGGCAGCTCCACTTCCCATCCAGCTCCCTACTTGTGGCCTGGGAGAGCAGTCGAGGACGGCCCAAAGCCTTAGGACCCTGCACCCATGTGGGAAACCCGGAAGAGGTTCCTGGTTCCTGGCGTCGGATCAGCGTAGCACTGGCCCGTTGCACTCACTTGGGGAATGAATCATCGGCCAGAAGATCTTCCTCTCTGTCTCTTTCCTCTCTGCAAATCTGACTTTGTAATAAAAATAAGTAAATCTTTAAAAAAGAAAAAAAACATTACTTTCTAAGCCTGTAAAGCTCACTGAACTAAGCACATTAATGGTGGAATTGTGTTTACTGTTGTTGTTCTAAGGAAAGTACTTACAAGTTTGAGTGTAGCAGTCATGGTGGTTTTAAAGGTACACATATTTACATTAGTGGCAATGGAGTAGGGTGACCTTTCCACTGAAATATTGTCTGTGGTTTATGGAAGGAAGGAAAAGGCATTAGAGTAACCTAAGCTTATGCCAGCTGGCGAAGAGTAAGCTACAGAGGGACTTAATCAAATATATATCTATATATATATATAATACACACACAGAGAACAGAGTGAGAAACTTATAGAAGGAAGACTCAAACACAGCGGCTGACAGAACCTCCTGCTCATGTGGCTGGGAAAACTACAAAGCAGTTACAGCCCTGAGGTGTGCCCTTTGCAGGTGATAAACGACACCAATCATTGCGTCTAGTTGTACTTTTTTTTTTTTTAACAATCTTTACATTTTTATTGGAAAAGCAGATTTATAGAGAGACAGAAAGAAGTCGACCTTAATACCAACCTTTAGGAAATACTCAATAAATGCTTTTATTTAATCTCCTGCCTCATTCCTCAAATGGCCGCAAAAGCTGAAGCTGAGCTGATCTGAAGCCAGGAGCCTCTTCCAGGTCTCCCACAGAGATGCAGCCTTCCTCCACTGCTTTTCCCAGTCCATAAACAGAAAATACATTCTCTCTTACTTCTGGCACTTCATATAGCATAAATATGTATGACCTATCCTTGGGCATGTTAATAACAATATACTCTTCTTCCTCATGTTAAAAAAAAAGGGGGGGGGGAGGGAGGCCACACTGCTAGTGGGAACAACATGGATGGTCAGTAGATCAGACCGCAGCACCTGCTGGCAGGTGCTGGGGCTGGTGTGAGTCACGAAAAGCCACTGAACTGTACTACATCATGGCAAGTGCAAGATCTGGGGCTGGGAGTGGGCCTGGTAGGGAACTGTGGGGCCTCCCCCAAATGAGCACAAAAGCCTGGGCTGGGGCGGGCTCGTCTGGACAGGCAGCAACATCGATCAGCATACATGTGGGCCGGGGTAGGGTCAGGTCTGGCTGAGCTAAGCTGCAGCACCTGTGAGAATGCACAAGCTCTGGATGGGATGCAGGATGGGCTGGGCTGGGCTGGGCTGCAGCACATGTCAGCACACATAAAAACCAGGGATGGGGCAGGCCAGGTGGGAGTTGCTGCGTGTCGCCCTCATTAGCTGGTGGCACCACTGGTGTGCATGAGGACCAGGTCTGTAGTGGGCTTGGCTGGGCCACAGCATCTACCACTTCATCGAGAGATCGGACTGGGGCGGAACTGATCACTGACTGGGAAGCTGTAACTATTGGTACGTGCCTGGGCTGGTGTGGATAATGGCCCGAACTTGACCCTACACTAGCTGGCACAAACAAAAGTCAAATCCCAAGTCACCCCAGGCAAGGTTTCCTGATTTCCCAGCTATACTACTGGGCTCAAATCCTGGCCAAAAGGAAAATCACACTATGTGGGCTGACCTTGGAATGCATGTTACGACTGGGCCTCCTCAGCTGCCTGTGTAGTGGACAACCAACAGACCATGGACATACTTTCTCAACCCTGGTGCAATGAAGCCAATGATGTCTCAGAACTATCAGATCCACTCAGCACCCTGGAGCATTCTTCGCCATATCAGGGTCTCTTAGGTGTAATGAAATGAGTAACATCCATCCCTGGGTGCTGATGTAGTTTGACAGCAAGGATTGTCCCTCTCCCCTTCCTGCCCTGTGAAGAAAGGAAGGAAGGAAGGAAGGAAGGAAGGAAGGAAGGAAGGAAGGAAGGAAGGAAGGAAGCAAAGAAAGAAGGAAGGAAGGAAGGGAGGAAGGGAGGGAGAAAACAAGGAAGGAAGGAAGGAAGGAAAGAAAGAAAGGAGGAAGGAAGGAAGGGAGGAAGGGAGGAAGGGAGGAAGGAAGGAAGGGAGGAAGGAAAGGAGGAAGGGAAATATTTGTCCCACCCACCTCCCTCTCACCCTTCCCACTCTAATCAGAGGCCCACAGGAGCATGCATCCCTCGCAGCTACATAAACAATACTGAAAACAAAATTTAAAAAAATTTTTTTTTCTTTAATTAAAAAAAATGGGCAAGGAGAAGAGGACCCCGGGGTACCCACAATATGTTGTTGTTGGTTTGTATGTTGGCTATGAGTGTGATAGGAGGATCACGCTCATATTTTTTTTTAAAGATTTATTTTTATTATGTTTTTATTGGAAAGGTGGATATACAGAGAGGAGAGACAGAGAGGAAGATCTTCTGTCCGATGATTCACTCCCCAAGTGAGCTCAATGGCCGATGCTTTGCCAATCCGAAGCCAGGAGCCTCTTCCGGGTCTCCCACGCGGGTGCAGGGTCCCAAAGCTTTGGGCTGTCCTTGACTGCTTTCCCGGGCCACAGGCAGGGAGCTGGAAGGGAAGTGGGGCTGCCGGGATAGAACCAGCGCCCATATGGGATCCCGGGCGTGCAAGGCGAGGACTTAACCACTTGCGCCACTGCGCCGGGCCCCACACTCATATTTTATTCTACATATTTTGTGCATTTCTATGTCTATTCTATTTCAACAAAATGTTTTTTTTTTAAATCAACATACTTATAATGCCTGTATCTCTATAAAATTATGTGTATAAACAAGTTCTAGAAATTATCAAATGTGGATTGGGCACTGTGGCTTGGGTCACTCCTTGCAATGGCTACCTGCCCAACTGGCGTGCCTGTCATCACTCATGACCCAGCTTCCTGTTCAGAGGCCCCCTAGGAGGCAGCAACTGGTGGCTTAACTTTGCCAGCCCCTGCTACCCATGTGGGGAAGTTCTTGCCACCCATGCAGTTGGAGTTCTTGACTCTTGGCTTGTCTGGCTTAGTTCTGGCTGCTGGGGCCTTTGGGGAGTAAACCAGCAGATGAAAGATTTCTCTGTTGTTCTTTCAAAGGATAAACAAGCTTAAAAAGAGAAAAAAAGAAAAACCTATCTCAAACCAGCTATTAAAAAATGTATCAAATGTTGCATAAACCAAACAGGAGACAGCACAAGGAAGCGGAGTGCTTCAACAAGAAATCAAAGAGGCACATTCAATTGCGTGCACCAAAAGGTGAGTTCCAGATTCTTCAAAAAAGTAGAGACTGCTCCCAACTCACCCTGGCTCCAAAGGGGAAGAGTGCAGAGCATCCCAGGAGGAGGGAGAGTTTAGACAGAGAAGCAGAGTCAGACACAAACGTGACAGGCCTAGCACGGGCACTCTCGCTTTGCTTGCAGTCAACACAGGGCCATTGTTTCAGTCTTGGCTGGATCAGCCCTGCTTATCTTCTAGCCAATGTGGGCAAATAAGCCGCAGACAGCTATTTTTATCATAGAAGCCTGGCAGGAAAGTTGCCTTTAAACATAATTATATTTAATTTATTTGATATATATTTCTCTGCAACGTGTAAATTTTCCTTTTGCTTTCTGAGGCCATGATAACTTCATTAATCAAGCTGTTACAATAATTGAAAACTAGTGCTAACAATACAGTTGCTTTACAATGATAGACTGTGACCTGTAGGAAAAGAGCTCCACATGCCTGCAAGGGACAAGGAGTAGCAATTTTAAGTGTGTGTGTCTCCCACTGCCTTCTGACCCTGCTAGGTCCTCTCTTTTGCAAAGAGAAAGAAACCCAATGTCATTCTTACCCGGCACACTTTCTAATTCTTAGGAAGCATGGTTTTGATAGAGCATAAAGCTCATTCTGCAGGATCACCCAGGCGTCTCCATGGCAACGTGGGTCTAAGGGCAAGGCTCTGGATACCTGGCTACGAATGAATTCTCATGTCCGCCCTTCCAGCTACTGCCTATCCTTAAACCCTGCCACTGATTTCTGCAGTTTCTCAGGCTGACCCAACCACAAGCCAGGAGTTTTTTTAGGCCAATAACTTTCAGTTGCCTACTAAAAAAAATAAAACATTCAAATCTGCATAGAAGGGAAATTTGCCTGTAATGTAATAAAACAGTCTTCCTTCCCCCTTTTATAGTTCATTCAAATTAAAAAATGACCGTAGGATCTAGGTAATCAACAATTGACTGTACGACTCCACTCAATATTTGCAGGGTAGAATGGCAGCATGTCTTTTAGATGCTTGGGTTATGGGGAAAAAAATCAGTCCCTTTATAAGACACCAATAAGAGGACTATTTAAACCAAGTGGCCATGACAACACAAACTTGGGCAACAGGTCAGGTTCATCATGTTCCCACACGAAGAAAAAAACGCGCAAACTGCCCATAACAATGCAGTGTTTTAGAAAATTACATTTACTTTTAATTATTCTGTGGCTATTAACATCATGAGGTGATTTGAAAATTTAAAAAAAATTAAACTGTGGAAATATTCTGGATAGTAGCAAATAGTATTGCACTGCTTTACTTGTAAACTTTGATTAGTAAAGAGGAAAAGAAAAAGCAGTCAAAGCAAGTACCAAAAACAGGCTATTCATTTCTAGAATCAGAAGATATGAACAAAACAGATGCATTTCTAGTTGATGCAATCCTATTTACATAATAAAATACAAAATTCGGCAGAATCTGTGAAGTAGCTGGCCACATTTAGGATCAGGAAAATGAACTTGTTAGTATCCTGGAATAGGAGAAGAAATGTCACGGAACAAGACGTATCACGTTGAAGAACTCTGAGAAACAGCTGCTGTGGATTACACGGCACGCGTGCCTCCGAGCGTCCTACTTAATGTTGCGGACCACTCTCCTGCAGTGGTTTGTCTTCATCTCCTCCAATGCTTGTTCCAGCTGCTGCACCAGATGCAGCAGCGTGGCTGGGTCCGTCTGTAGAACCTCGGTGGCACGCTCCCCGTTCTGATTCAGGTGTAACTTCATGGTCACTGCTGGTTTGATCTGTTGCCTGAGACTTCTGCTGGCCAGCTTGATTTTACATGGAATAAGAGCAACGCAATGATTTAATAGGCAGCATGAATGCGTGCTGTTATAAACACCTTACACAATACGCAAAAATAGGGGTTAGCACTGCGACACGGTGAGTTAAGCCACCACCTGTAGTGTTGGCCTCCCATGCAGGAGCAGGGTTTGAGTCCCAACTACCCTACTGTAGATCCAGCTCCCTGCTAATGGCCTGGGAAAGCAGCAGAGGATGACCCAAATGCTTGGACCCCTGCTGCCATGTGGGAGACCTGAAAGAAGCTCCTGGGTTTGGCCTGGTCTGACCCTGGCTTCTGCAGCCATCAGGGGGGTGAAGCATCAAATGGAATATCTCTCTCTCTGCTTCTGCCATTCTAACTCTGCCTTTCAAAAATAAATTCTTTAAAAAACACACAAAAATAGGGTTACAGATGAATAATAAGACTTCAAAATCAAAAGTTGTTTGTAAAGAAAATAATCCATAAGATTCAATGTAACATGAGGCCCGACATGGTGGCCTACTGCCTAAAGTCCTGGCCTTGCACGCGCTGGGATCCCATATGGGCACTGGTTCTAATCCTGGTGGTCCTGCTTCCCATTCAGCTCTCTGCTTGTGGCCTGGGAAAGCAGTCCCAAAGCTTTGGGACCCTGAACCTGTGTGGGAGACCAGGAAGAGGTTCCTGGATCCTGGCTTTGGATCAGCACAGCACCGGCCGTTGCAGTCACTTGGGGAATGAATCATCGGATGGAAGATCTCCCTTTCTGTCCATCCTCCTCTCTGTGTATCTGACTTTGCATCCTCTATCATCATAGCTGCTCCACTTCTGACCGCTCTCCCTGCTAAGGTGCCTGGGAAAGCACCAGAGCATGACACAGGTGCTTGTACCACACAGGCGATTCAGAGGTGACTCCTTGCTCTGCCCATTTGGGGAGTGAAGCAGTGGATATACGGAGGATACCTCTCTCTCTCCCTCTAGCTATCACTAAATAAATAAATAAATCTTGAAAAAAAAAAAAACTAAAAATGGAGAAAACAAGCAATAAGTTGGCAGAAGATAATTTGCAGTGCATATATAGGCAAAAATGATTCCTATCCAGAATTTATGATTTAATTTCTCTGACTTAATATGAAAGGAAAAAACCTTCCAAATCTAAGAGAAAAATGACCAAAAGATCTCAGTAAGCACTTTACAAAAGAGCCCAAGATATTGACTCAAGGCTGAAATACAAAGCCCAATGAATCTGGAAACAGAATGTCAACCCTTAAGGTGTGCTGGTCTCCATACAAACTGGCTATCCTAAGGAAAGGCACATCCTGAAGGTCACTTCTCTGGTACAGAAAATTATAGACAGGGTAGATATGCAGACTACAAATATGACGACAGAAAAACTACTTAATAGGGACGGAATAACCCTGTGTTTGTAACTAAGCAATATATTTTTCATGGAAATATTTAAGTCATTAAGTTTCAACAGCATGATATCTAAATTAGTAACTTTACAGGGAAGCATCTATAACATTCTTTCAGAATTCTAGAAGAGATTCTATGACATCCTTCACAAACACTTAGTAAGACATCAACAGACTTGATTTTTTTCTCAGAAACAAGAATGACATTCAGTACTATAGAATTAAGAATGATAACTCCCAAAGTTCTAGACATGCCCTTCTGTGTAATGGAGACAAAAATTCTGTCATCTTCCCTGTAAATACAACTGTAATAACAGCAACTTTTGAAAGGGCATCGATTGTGCTGACCATTTCTGATGTCTGGGAAAATATTCCTACAAGAAATTAAACTATGATGATTAATCTGTTTCCCATAAGCAAGTGCACCATAATTAGATGGTAATTGTTCATTCACTACCAGGCTCCAGTTACTCAAAAATGAAAGGCTTTGTATCCTGTTATTAGCTTCCTAGTCATTTATCCGGTCTCATCCGACATCCCTTCTTCCTGCCACAAGCAGAAAATTCTACTGCAGAACAGCCTCAACTGATGAGCAGAGCGCCCCCATTAGTTCTAGGGCGCTTTCTAAGCTGCTCTGTACATTTCATCTTACGCGGCAATATTCATTCAGTAAATTCTAAATCTTAGACTGAGTGAATCCAGCAACTCAAATTCATCTCATTGGATAAATGAGTCTCTTGAGTTTAATTTTAGGGAATTTTGCTTCTTAATTTGTAACTTCTTAAAATGGCTTCAAAATGGGAAAAACTTCAGTCAACAAAACCAACCAAACAAAAAAAGCGGCTAAGGATTATTGAGGTTGCCCAGGTCAGAGGACTCCCTAATGCAACTGAAAGTTAGCGATGCATCAAAAAGTTCCTGCTGCATCGCAAACCCGAGCCCTCCTGCACCTCCATGGTCATCATGAAAGGCCCTGGCTGGGAAGGCTGATCTCCCCATGTGACTTGCTGCTTACGATGTCCCCAACAGCAAGAAGGGCATCTTGTTCTCTGCTATGCCACAGCACCTGGCAAGAACCAGGTATAAAATGAATGCCTGATAAATAATCTAAACTGATGCTGCCTCCCCACTCCCAACTGCTTGCTAAATCCAACACTGAACTGCCTGGGGAAGCAGTATCTGCCACCATGGAGCCTGCAGTTCAGTTTATACCAAATATCTTATGTTCGTGCCTATTCAAACTCATTACAACTGATGATAATCACAAATTTTTGACTTCATCTTTTCAAGATTTATTGATTTGAAAGGCAGAGCAAGATAGAGGGGAAGAAACAAGAGACAGATTTATGTACTGGTCCATGCCCTAAATGGCCACTACAGCCGGTGGGCCAGGTTGAAGCTAAGAGCTAGAAACTCCACTCTGATCTCTCATACATGTGGCAGGGATCCATCACCACCCTCCTCTGCCTATCCAAGTTCGTTAGCAGGAAGCTGGATCTGAAGCAGAGCAGTCAGGACAAAAAACTAATAGTAGTCTAACCCACTGCACCACAATACTGGCCCTAAGACTGGCATGCACTTAAAGGGAAGCACTTTTTTCCTTCGATTGCTATGTCCAACAAGGCCTGGCACACAGCATATAGTCAACGAATGGATAACTGAATAACTGCAAAGCAGCAATGGATAAATGAAACATAAGGCATCCTTTTCTGTGGTTGCCAGCATGTACCCAAGCATGCTCAATGGCAACACTTTTTCTAAGCTAGCTGCCCTATCCCAAGTGCAAAACCCCAAGTTTTACTATGACAACTACATCTGTTTTCTAAGTCCTAGGCCCTATCTCAACTGACTCCCTGACAAGCTTTCCCCCCCACATTCAATGGTGCTCTTACTGAATGTTCTACTGAAATGGTAGCTGGTGGTTGTTCTGGAAATTGCCCTTATTTTATTTGCTAGCTTTGTTGTGTGTTAAGCATGTGCAACTAACAAGATACAGGCCAGCCGCTGGAGAAATCCTTTTCATTTGTGATTTGAACTCATCTTGCACCCATGTTCTAGGCTCACATCCTCAACTACTACAGACTGCAATCATCCACCTTGGAGTTAGTGTATCTTGAACTGAATAACACCACACAGAAACATGGCTCTTGCACTGGCCAAACTGATTCTTCAAGAGGTGCTGAAAGTTCTAATTTTTTCATGGCATTTGCCTATTTCTTTCTTTCTTTTTTTTTTTTCAAGCAATGGAAAGGATGCAGTCAGGTGGTGGGTATCTTTTCAAGGCAGAAACTGATTTGCAGGTGGCTGGGATGAAGAATAAAGAGAGGAATGCAAAATTCCAAGCATTTAGGCCTGAGTAAGTGAAGGAATAGATTTGCCATTTATTCAGGGGAAGATTATGGAAGCAGCTGTTTTGGGAGGGAATAGATGAGGAAGGCAGGATTCAATTCCATGTCTGAATCTCATCAAACAGCCAAATGGAGATGTCAAATTGGTTTTCACTGTGTAAGTCTAGAATTTGGGGAACATGTCTAACATAAGGAAAGAAATCTGGAAATCCAGAGAATTTGCTTACAAGGGAGCACATGAGGCCATCGAGTTAGATGAGATCACCTAATGAGTGAGAACAGAAAAGGGAGGAAGACTGGGAACTCAGCTCTGGGGCATTCCAAGGTTGAAAGGTCAATGAGGTGAGGCTGAATTAGCAAAGGATACTGGGAAGGAGCAGCAGGTTGGGTGGGAACAAGGAGAATAACTTCCGAGAAGCCAAATGAAGAAATGTATTTAAGTACGAAGGAGTGATTAACCGTGGCAAACACTAATAAATAGAAAATGACACAAAGACGAAAATGCAATGACCTTGACCAAGTTATACTAGCAGCATGGTGACAATGAAGCCGAATCAGAGCTGGTATAGAAAGAATGCAGAGGGCCCAGCGTGACAGCCCAGTAGCTATGTCCTTGCCTTGCATGCACCAGGATTGCATATGGGCACTGGTTCCTGTCCCGGCTGTTCCATTTCTCTTCCAGCTTCCTGCCTGTAGCCTGGGAAAGCAGTCAAGGATGGCCCAAAGCCTTGGGACCCTGCATCTGTGTGGGAGACCGCAAGAAGCTCCTGGCTCTGGACCCACTCAGCTCCAGCCACTGTGGCCACTTGGGAAATGAATTAGTGCATGGAAGATCTTTTTCTCTGTATATCTTCCTTTCCAATAAAAATAAATATAAATAATAATAACAAAAAAAAAGCAGAGGCTGCGGGAGCTGTTAGTAAGGTGGTCACCATGCGGTTGGTGCCCTGCAGGGTAGAACAGAAACAATGAGCAGGGTGCAAGTGGACATTGTATTCGTGCATTGGCACATTTTGGGAAAGCTGCAAAGGGTGTTTGTTTTCAAGTAGCCAAGCTGAGGGTAAAAAGCTAGGATTGTCGGCCTTGGTCCAGAATACTGACAGGGACACGATGCAAAGACAACTGTAAAGTCCTAACTCCAGTACACATCTTGTGCAGCAATGGCCTCAGACTAGGGGGAAGTCCTTAACTGCGCACTGACAGAGCAAACTTCGCCAATCAGAAATCAAGCTCAAGGCTGCAGCATTGGAGTTCCAAATTGTAAAATGATGGCCTGAGTTTAAAGTTTCTAAGATAGACTCAATGGTTAGTGCTTTTATTGTTAGTGAAGAGAGAACTATTCTGTCCTCCATACTGGTACTTGTCAGTAAGTTATCTTAGTATCACATGTTTGAATATCACTGTATATTGCATATGATAGAAGGATTCCAACTACACAATTCCAATCAACAAAAACACAGTTGAACATTACCAAAAAGAGACTGCAAAGACGGCAATTTTAAAGAGTTTTTGTGTAAAAGGAAGTAAAAATAGTGTTGTTAGGAGGGGTAGAAGGAGTCATCATGACTGTACAAAAATGACTACAAAAAACAACAAACTATGATGTAGGAAATACAGGGAACAATTGCTCAAACTATGTCTTTATGTGGACAATTGGGGATGGATTTAACTGCGGAACGGAGAGGTTACCTACGGATAGGAGATTAAACTTCACCAAGAGTAACTAGGGGGCCCAGTGTGGTAGCCAGTGGCTAAAGTCCTCGCCTTGCATCTGCCAGCATCCCAAATGGGTGCTGGTTTGTGTCTCGGATGTTCCACTTCCCTTCCATCTTCCTGCTTGTGGCCTGGGATGGCCAAAGACCTTGGGACCCTGCACCTATGTGGGAGGCCTGGAAGAAGCTCCTGGCTTCAGATTGGCTGTTGCAGCCACTTGGAGAGTCAACCAGAAGATGGAAGATCTTTACGTCTGTCTCTCCTTCCCTGTGTAAATCTGACTTTCCAATAAAAATTTTAAAACCTTTTTTTTTTAAAAAAAAAAAAAGGAACTCTTATGCTTTTATTTCTTTTTTTTTTTTTCCAGATAAATTCAACAGTTTTATTAGAAACCATCCCTGGTCTGAAAGTAGGGCTGACAGAATATCATTCCCTCCAATGAAAAGTTACTACACGACTTCAACAACAATTTACAACATCAGGAAGTTAATTGACATGGTATTGAGTGACCAGTATGTTAGAAAATGCAAGTTCTTAACCACATCCTGTAACTACTTCATTGACATTTCAATTATAGATTATACACAACCAGCTGCTATACACCTTAAAATAGTTATATGGTACTCTTCAGCTGTCTTGTATCTATTTTCATTTATATATTTAGCAGCTTAAAGTATTCAAGCGTGATTTCTACTGAACAATGCAAAATTTAGGATAGTCCAAACAGGCTTACCTCAAACAAGCCCTATGTTAACAATTGAGGAACAGAACAGTTTTAGGAGGGGTGTGCAGAGAAATCTTCAATACCTTAGTGAGGAGTAACTAATCTTTGTGTCCTACCTAGTTGTTTTAGGACCTAGCTGACTGTTTCCTGTCTGTTTGAAGCTTTCCTTATTAGTCTGTCTGGCATTGAGTAGTGGCTAAAGCCAACACCTGCTAAACTGGCATCCTACACAAGTACTGGTTCAAGTCCTGGCTGCTCTACTTCCAGCACAGCTTTCCACCCGGGAAAAGCCATGGAGAACAGCCCATGTGTTTGGGCTCCTGTTAACCTGGAATAATCTGGCTCCTGGCTTGATCCAGCCCTTCTTATGGCCACCTGAGGAGTGAACCAGCAGATGAAAAATCTCTGTCTCTCCCTCTCTCTTATAAATGCTTTTGTTTCTTAAAGAGGAGTTTAACAAGAGAGAAGGCAGAACAAGCGCTTACTGTTGCAGGCAGGATGACAGACCTAGTGGTTAGAAAAATGTGAAAATTCTCTTCTGACGATTGGTCTTTTCTTACACAGGAAACAAGGTCAACAGCTAAGGATGCAGAGTACAGGGATGTGGAGCTTTGAAGGAAGAGAGTAAGATGTGCATGGCCTGTAATAGCCCAGAGTTTACAGTTTGCTATGGAAAACAGAGGCAACACAGATGCCAGCAGGATTCAACTGTGACGAGGGGCACCAGGAATTTCTCTCAGAGGGAGGCATTATGTAAGGCAAAAGTCAGCCAACTTTTTCTGTTAAGAGCCAGATAGTAAATATTCTAGTTTTTGCTGATCATGCAGTTTCTGGCACAACCACTCAACTCTGCCCTTGTGCTCTGAAAATAGCCCTAGATAATATGCCAACACATGAATCTAACTGTATCCCAACAAAACTTTATTTACAGAAATAGACAACAAGCCAGATCAGGTCCACAGGCTAGTTTGTTGAGCCTGATTCAAACAAAGCTGAAAGATAAAGTAGTCAAGAAGCAATGGGGGGATCTCAGGACGGGGCGTCTCATGCCAGGATCACTGACGCCAGTCACCACATGCACGTGGTGAGCTGTCCCTGGGTCTGCTTGGGCTCTGAGGGCTGCTCCCTTCGGGGTGAGTACATCCACTGAGGGGGGGGGGGAAGTCTCTGTGACTGCACAGGCCTGGAACCCACCTGCTGCCCTCATTGAGTGGTGGGCAGGATTGGGGAGGGGCGCAACCTTGGGCCTGGGGGTTTAAACGCTGCTGGTGGGTCTCAGGTCGGGGTGTTTCATGCCAGGATCCCTGACGCCAGCCACCACATGCACGTGGTGAGCTGTCCCTGGGCCTGCCTGTGCACCATTTGGCGCCAGGCTCCGCCTGCTGGCTGCCCAGCTGGGAACTCTGGGGTTTCGGCTCTTTGAATCCTTGCTTAGGTAGCTCCAGCTTGAACCCACTGTGCTTCTGGGATGTGAATCAATCCCAAAGATTCTCAATGACAGTAACTCTTCCTTGGAAGAACTTGCAATCACTGAACAATGCTGACCTCCAAATACCAGTCCATACAAAAGCTAAGGCTCAGGGCTTGTCCTATCATATCCTATTACCTGATACGATGATGGATCAGGAGATGGGTCACATTAGGCAAGGCCATGACATTAACCTGCACTCAAGAACCATATCCTGGGATAGATTCTGTGGGAGATGTGTGGGCCAAACCCTGTAGGAATTCTAGCTCCACTGGTTAGCTCAAGAGTTGGGGTGGTGATGGACTAAGCTAGGTGTGAACAGGGAGCTTGCCATCAATCACAGGTAAAGGAACTGACAACAGTCTAGACTGGTCAAAGCAGCAGCACCCGAATGTGCATCCTGAATAGGGTGTGGGGTGGGCTGGGCTGCAACATTCACCAGCTCATACAAGGCCAAATGAAGGTCAGACTGCGCCAGACACTGGCCTAAAACCCAATGGCATGTATCAGAACTGGGACTGGGAGTGGATCAAGTGGGGGAACTTGGGAAACTCCCTTGGTGAGTCATAGCTCCTGATGGTGAACATGTGGTCTATACCTGGGGGTCAGACATGCTGGGCAAAGCAGCTCCAACAGCTGGCTAATGTGTGAATTGGTAATGGAATGGGAGTGTACTGGGCAGGACTGAGCAAACCTTAGCCCACAAACGAAACTAGAAACCAGGATGGATCATAGGTCATGCTGAGCTAGGCTCTTGTACCTACTGGTCTGCGTGAGCCAGGGATGCTAAGCCACAGTGTCTAAGGCAGGGGTCGGGACTGGTGACGGGTTGAGCCAAGCTGAGTCAGAGCTACCACTGGCATACATATGATCTATGGTTTGGAACAGGCCCAGGTGGGGAGCTAAGGGGACACCTTAGCTGGGCTGAGGTTCCCACCAAAGGGCGTGTGGGCTGGAATAGGGGTTGCGTTCTGATCAGGATATGGTTGTAGTCTCCCATGGCACAAGTGTGGACTGGGACTGGACGCACCAAGCCGGGCCAGACTCCAACACTGTCTGGTGTCTTGGAGGACCAGGGTAGATGTGGGACAGACTAAGCTAGGTTTCATCCCCTACTGAACCATGAGTGAGCTCTATGTGGGTATAGACGAGCTGTGGCTGGGCTGAACCATCCAACAGCAAGAACCAGTTTGCGTTGAAGGCCAGTCAGGAAAAGCCACTGTTCCTGCTAGGACAGGAGGTGAAATGAGTAGGACTGGCTCATGGACTCCCTGGTCTGCACAAAATTGGGCACTGGAAGAGCAACTCCCAACTCCTCTGGCAGGACACAGACCCTTCAGGTAAGTGCAAGAAGCATGATAGGAAACAGCCCAGAATAGGCCATGGAAAGTTTCCCACTGGCATACAATTGGCATGGGTCGGGGGTAGACCAGGCTGAATCAGTTCACGTCATCCAGTGGCAAATTCGAGCACCGGAACAGAGTCTGGGTCCAGCCAGGTTCAGTTGCGACAAAAACCAGTGCACAATACGGAATGCCAAGGTACTGGATGTGACCTCAGCGCCCAACCAGCACGCATGAGTAAACCAGGAAGGGAGGGGGCAGAGCCGGCAGGGGGAATAAGCGGGGGTTCCCTTCCTGGACAGCTACTCCCACTGGAGAGCGTGAGCTGGGATGGGGGCAGAACAGACTAAGCAGGGCTACACCACCTATGTGCTTCATGTGGACTAGATCAGGGAAAAGCCAGGCTGGTGCAAACAAAAACAGAGTGGATGAGGGTTGTTTGGGCTTAGCCACAGCATCAGCTAGTAGAAGCTGGCATGGGGGAGGGGACTAATTCTGTCAAGTCAAACCACAGAACCACCTAGAGAGTGCATAATCGGGGAGTGGGAGAGGCCTGGGAGGGAAAGAGTGGGCTCATCCCTCTTGGGTTACCACTCCCACCGGAGGGCATGAAAACTAGGACAGGGGCTGGGGTGGCTAGACAGAGAGGCACCCTACAACATCAGTGAGGGCTGGACAGTTGAGCTGGTTAGATGGAACTAAACTTTAATACCCATTGACACGTATGAGAGCCGAATGGGGTGTGGGACAGACTGGACTAGTTTGCTACACATACTGGCAAACCAGGGTAGGGGGACGGGCCTGGTGGGGGTTATTGCAGGTCGCTCTGACTAGGCTGCAGCTACCACTGGTTTATGTGAGGGCCAAGTATGTGCTGGGCAGAACCAAGCTGGATTGCAACACCCATTGGTTCCAGTGGAAGTCTGGAGTGAAAACAGAACCAACCCAGCAATTGCAACCACCAGCTGATCGGGGCGATGGACAGTGCCAGGCCCTGTACTTGCTAGCACATACAAGAATCTGGTCTGAGAACACCTCAAAGTTTCTTTGGGGATCTCCCCAATCGAAATGCCGGACTCAGAATCCTAACACAGAAGACAGAAAAAGTCAATCAACCACTTCAGCTATATGTTGGCAGCAAACTACTGGGCAAACGGAGACTCTATGATGGACTATGTCAATCAGTGGATTCTTCAACGACCTCATCGTGCTTGGAGTGGCGAGACTGGCAACGATTCATAACTAGTGAACTATCAAAACCATCTGAACAAGAACCCCGGAGCATGCCCTACATCTGGGACCTGGGGTGGGTGGGAAACTGGTGGAGCTTCTCCCTTAATATCCCCCTTTACCTCAGATACATGAAGGAAACAACATGGAAATAATAGTTGGACCCACTTTCCTACAGTCCTTGAACCTTTTTACCCTAATTAACTATGTAAAAATTGTCAAAATATAATAAAAGGCCTTAAGTTCTTCACATTTCTAATTCTAATTTCATCCTGATCAGTCCAAAGAGTACTGAGTCCTGAGTACCTTCATAATATCCAAAAACTTAGAAAAGTTTCTTATTATCTGCTCTGTCAAACCTATTTTACTGTCTTTCTTTTCTTTTCTTTTTTTAAAGGATGTATTGATTTTTATTGGAAAGGCAGACATACAGAAGAAAAGGATAGACAGATCTTCCACCCACCCACTGGTTTACTCCCCCAAGTGACCACAACAGCGAGAGCGGAGCTGATCCGAAGCCAGGAGCCTGGAGCCTCTTCCTGGTCTAACATGTGGGTATATTCATTCATCCTTCCAAAATTTCACTCTCCTTTGCTGAAACTTTTTTTGGATCACATGAGCACACAGAGAAATGTACAGGTATAAACTATTTCACAATCTGGTTGGCATCTTCATTCACACAATAATATATTCTTTTCCCCTCCAGAACTTTATAATTATCTTAACTTATTAGTTATTTCAGACTATCTAAAACCTTTAGCTAAGTAACATTTTTTGTCAGCTGAGAAAGTACTACATACTTCATAATTTTTGTTTTTGAAGGATGACTTTAATTTTTTAAATCTGTGTTTATTTGATTAAATTTAAAGGCAGAGAGAAAGACAATCTTTCACTGGCTGATTCCGTCCCCAGTGTCCACAGCAACCAGGCTCACATCAAAGCCTAAGGCTCAGGCTGCTGCTCCCACACGGGTGACTGGGACCTGCCACCTCCCAGGATGTCTCACCTGGAAGTTGGACAGGAAGTGGAGGAACCAGGTCTTGAACTGGCACTCCAAAATGGGATGCAGGTACCCCAAGCAGCAACTTGACCCACTGCACCAAAATGTTCACGCCTTATACTTTATTTGTACCAAAGCATTTAGCATAGCTCAAATTAGCAAAAAGGTGACAGTCAGTAAACATGGGTTGAATCACCTTTTACTACTTAATAAAGGGATGTGATTGCAATGGTTTGAAAACTCCCTTTTTAATTGTCTTTTAAAAACAACTGAAAGATGAGTCTCACCAAAATAAAAGTACAGAAGCAGCCAGATGCATAAAAAAACAGGTGTGACGCATTATTAGTCAGGATGCTGCCTCTGAAAATAGGGGGAAGGGCAGTACTGGACAGCAGCAAGAAAGATGTTTCTGGAATCCTGGTCATAGTCCAATTTGTTTCGTGGGTTTTGTTTTGTTTCATTTTGGTTTTTTCTTTCTTAAAAAGCATGTTATAATCCACTGAAGACTACCTGTGAGCTCTTTTTTGTGTTATACTTAAAGAAAAAAATTTTTTAAATGTAAGTATTACCTTGAAAGTTGGCCTAATCATCCCCTTTTCCAAAATAGCCAATTTCTTACAAGCTTTGAAAATCAAACTGAGTTAAGCACATTAAAAATATAACAGAGAAAAAAGTATATAATACAGGTGAATGAGTGAGCAGTCTCTACCTGGGCCACCAACAGCCCAGACTGGATTGTCTGGTTTGAGTCCCATCTCTTCTGCTTCCCATCCAGCTTCCTGCTAACGAACACATTGATACGCAGCAGATAATGGCTCGAGAATTTGGTACTTCCCAGCCCGTGGAAGACAGAGCTGGGCGTTCTGAGCTCGTGGCTTTGGCCTGGCCCAGCCCTACCGTGGCTGGCAGGCCTTCGAGGAGCAAACCACTGGATGCAACTCTGTGAGTGTTCCTCTGTCTTTCAAAGAGAATGAAAATAAGTTTCAAGAAATAAAAAGAAACTATGTGCAAGAGTCAGAAAATGAAAAACCAAGTTCAAACCAGAGACTGGTTAAGGTGATGAAGAGTACACTAAGCAGACACAAATCTAAGACTGTATGTGTGATTCAAGTAAGAATTCGTACCTGCACATCTAGGCGCCATTCGAGGCTGTGGTAACTGGGAAGGTCCGGGGCCAGTTCACTCAGGATAGTTCTGATCTCCTTCCTGTTGTCCAGATAAAGCTGGAGCAGCAATTTGTTCAACTCTTCAGAGAACCCCAAAACAAAAACAGAGTCTTGGAAATCCAGCTCAGAAATCTAAAAGTGAATTGAGTTGAACAGAATGTCAGAATTCCTTCTTGTCTAGTAAACACTAACATATTGATGTATCAAAAAAGGATCTCAACTCCTCAAATTCATAGTAAAAGAAATGACATTCTTGCGAACAGAACCCCAACACCTACTGTTCTAAAATAATGAGCTACTGATGTATAAAAAACATTTTTAATATAAACAGGAAAGCAGCAAAGATGCCTAGTTTTCCAACCTATTCACCATCTATGCAGACACTGCTGAAGTGCCAAGAAATCAGTGGATCCATACACCTCACTCCCAGGATACACACACCACGGCAGTGTAACAGCAGCCATTCATATTTATATCAGCAGCGAGAGCGATTCAAAGCACATGCTGGGACAGTCCTAGCACTTAGGGCTGTCTTCACAGTCCCATTGTAAGCGATCGGCCACATGAGTGCAGCACCCAGCACTGGCCGGACTGGCATGCAGGATGCCCTGGAACTCGGACAAGGACCCAGGCCACGTGACACAGTCCACACAAGTCCTTACCATGAGCTTGGAACTCTCCGTGAGCAGATAGATCAATCCTTCCACACCATGCTGGACAGTGTCACTACTCACATTGAGCTTTCCTGACAGAGGAAAGGAAAAAACATGCAATGAAACAATCCTGTGATATTTAGCATTTCTCATCAATTATCCTTTTACTCAAGCTTGCTTTAAAAATAGGTAACTGGGGCGAGTGGTGTAGTGGGAAAGCCGCCAACAGGGATGCTGGTTAGAGTCCCAGCTTCCGACCCATCTTTGTGCTAATGTTCTTGGGAGAGCAGTGAAGGACAGGAGACCTTGAAGAAGCTCCTGGCTTCCCCAGTCAATGTGGCCATTTGGGGAGCAAACCAATGGATGGGAGATCTCTCTGCCTTTCCAATAAATAACTAAATTTTTTTAAAAAGTATTTCTTATTGGAAATTCAGATATATAGAAGAGAAACAGAGAAGAAGAGCTTCCTTCTGATGATTCACTCCCCAAGTAGCCGCAAATCCAGAACTGTGCCTATCCGAAGCCAGAAACCCAGAGCCTCTTCCCACATGGGTTCAAGGTCCCAAGGTTTTGGGCCATCCTCTACTGCTTTTCCAGGCCACAAGCAGGGAGCTGGATGGGAAGTGCAACAGTCAGGACACAAAGTGGAGACTATATGGGGTCCCAGTGAGTACAAGGCGAGGACTTTATCAACCAGGCTACTATGCCAGGCTATTAATAAATACATCTTTTTAAAAAAAAATTTTAAAAGGCATTCATTGTTCCATTTATGTAAACACTGCAATGAAAAATAAGTTGGTCAGAGCCTCCTGTTCTTTTTCAGTGGATTTCCAAACAGGTGCCTTCTACCTGTCCCAGCAGGAAGCCTTTACAGAATACGGACCAGTGGAGGCAGCAACAGGCACATGGTCCTCTTCACTTCACCCTGGCAGAACTCGAGGGAATCGTGTCAACCCCAGTGTGCCCGGCATGCAGTGCGAAAACAGCATCACTTGTGCAAAAGATGTATTTGAGCAACCAGTGATGAGCCAACACTTTGCATGAGATTTACAGCACACTCAACTGAGTGAAGGAGAGAAAAAGAAAAGAAAAGGACGAAAATTAATTAATTCTCCCGGTTGCTTCGGGAGCCCACAGGATCAAGCCTGGATTTCCAGGATTGTGTCTGATTCACCAGCTCTTGCTGGTTTCATTCTATCCCAAACGGATCGAGGTCCCCGAAATCACCATGACCCCGTCCTCTGGCACCCTGGCAGCACATGCGTCCCCCACACCCCACTCCGTGCCTTACTGGCGGCGCCTTCGTAGACTTTGGGGTTCGAGCCTCGCCTCAGGAACTCCACAGCAATCCGCCCGAACTCGGCGACCACTGCAAGACAGCGAGGAGGCCGTGAGCTCGGGCGCCTCGCCACAGCCCAGCCCACCGCCCCGCGCTCCCTCACCCGCGCTGTCCACTCGCGGGAGGAAGGCCAGGTGCTCCCTATGCTCTTCCGACAAGTCCAGCAGCATCTTGGCCGGGCGGCAGCTCTTCCCTAGCAGCGCCGACCCCGCCCTCGCCACTTCCGGCGTCTGCGTCCCGGAGCGAATAGGCTCCGGCGCCGGCCCGAGCCCAACTTCGGGTTCCGGCCTACGGCTGCCCCTCCCCGGGACGCCCCCTTCGCTGCATGCTGGGAGAAGAAGGAAGTCTCCCTGACGGCAAGTGTGAGCGTCCCTCGGGTGCGTGGTTCGCGGGTCTGTAGGAGATGGGGAAGTGTTTAAAATCAGACAAGTCCCCTCTGGAACTTAGGTGAGCACTAGCAACAGCTAGCACTTGTCAAGCACCGTTAGGGACTATTCGTATGTCTATCAACTCACGTAGTGTTGACAAGAATTCGGAGAAGGTCACTGTTAGTGGTAAGTGAGAGACCAAGAGGCAGCCGAAGCTATTCGTTTGCAAAGGATTTTTGCATTATTTATCTATTTAAGACGTTCAGTAGTGATGATTTTTACAGGCGAAAGAAAAATTAGAATTCCAAAGATAATGTGACAGAACCAGAGAGAGAGTGACATTTCTCACCCATTTTGCTCCAAGACATATCCTTCTACCTGTCAGGATGGAAGATGCAGGTTTGCAGCTGTTTCCTGAGTGATTACAGATTAAGGGGCTGGCTATGCTGCCATCACCAATGCATGCAGGATTCAGATCCATGTCTTCTTAAAATATTTTAATTTGAAAGGCAGAAACAGTGAGAAAGAGAATGAGAGAAAGAGTGAGAAACAGTGAGAGAGTGGTTTACCAGCAGCCAGGACCTTGGAAGTCACTCTACATCTCCCACATGAATAGTAGGGACTGAGTAAACTTTGTTTTTAGGTATTTTGTTGTTACCATTTATAAAATGAATATTTTAATGACAATTGAGCTTTAAAAAATATATATTTATTTTATTTATTTGCAAGGCAACACAGCAGAAAGAGGTTTTCCACCCCTTGGGTTCACCACCCAAATGACTGTAGCCGTTGAGCTGGGGTACTGATGTCCAGCAGCCAGGAACTTCATCCAGGGTCTCCCAGTGGGTGGCAGAGGCCCAGGCGCTGGGATCTGCTGGTGCTTTCCCACAGCGTCGGCACAGAGGTCATGGGAAACACAACGACTGGGACGGGTAGAGCATTCTAAGAACATGTGTTCTTCATGTTGCTTCATGCTTTCTTGCTTCCAGGGCTAACATTAAGAAAGAATCACTAATGTTTCTCAACTGATTATAGCAGGTTGCATGGCGTCAGATCAGTCTTAAACTTTTTCTCCTGTCTATCCTTCTCCAACTTCCTAACCTTTCTTCCTAAGACTCCCCATGTTCTCGCACATTCCAGTCTTTGCACAAGGCATTTCTTTGGCTGTGTGTCTCGATGATACATAAAATTTTAGCACCTGGGCTTGACATAGTAGCATAGTGGCTAAAATCCTCACCTTGCACATACCAGGATTCCATAAGGGTGCCAGTTTGCATCCCAGCTGCTCCACTTCCCTGCCAGCTCCCTGCTTGTGGCCTGGGAAAACAATAGAGGATGGCCCAAAGTGTTGGGTCCTTGCACTTGTGTGAGAAACCCAGAAAAAGCTCCCAGCTCCTGGCTTTGGATTGACTCAGCTCAAGCCATTGCAGCCACTTGGGGAGTGAATCAGCGGATGGTGAGGGTTTTATCAGCAAGGTGAGGATTTTAGTCATTGGGGCATCATGCTGGGCGTCCTCTCTACTTTCTGTACGTGAGCTGAGGCTTAGCAGTGCTGTTGCCTTACACCATCACAATAGTACCACTTTTTTTTTTCATTTATTTTCTGTTAATCTGGTTTGTACCACTATCATGTAACTAGAAGCACAGGATGATTTTAGAAATGAGCTTTAGCTTTTAGAGGCCTTGGTTATACAAAAATCTATCTAAAAATGCTCTAAGCAAATAGCATCAAAAATATAAAATATTTAGAAAAATATGAGCACATTTGTAAGGTATTTGCAATAAAAATATAAAATATTGCTGGAAGAAATTGAGAATGAGAATGGAAAAATACATCCTGGGTTATGAGTCAGTATTGTCAAAATGTTTGTTGTGCTCAATCAATGTCCCAACAGGCTTTTAAAGGTGGAGAATGGAAAGTTAATTTGAAAATTCATTTGGAAACAAGAGGATTGAGAATAGCTAAAACAAAGTTGAAGAAAGAATGAATCTTGAGTCTTACACCTTTATTTGAAGATTAATTAAATCACCAGAATTAAAATAATGTGGTGTTAGTATAAACACAAGCAGATAGATCAGTGGAAGAGATTAGAGTCTGGATTTAGAGTCATACATACACTGCCAACTGGCTTTTGACAGAATTGTCAAGATAATTCAATGGAGAAAAGGGAGATGTTTTCAATGACTTAAGATCAACAATGGTTCTTACTGCACATAATAGAAATGTATATACATATATATATATATGTAATTTGAGATAGATTCTAACTCTGACATAAAAATTAAGCCAGATAGCTTCTAGAAGAGAACAGAGATTGCCTTTATGCCTTTGGAAAAGGTAAGGCATTCCTAGGTAAGAAAAAAAAAAAAAAAGAGAGAGAGAGCTACAAAAAGAATGACAAAATGTATTTCATTAAGGTTGAAAACAATTGTATATCATTGAATTTGAAAACTTGTACTGAAAGATACCATCAATAATGAAAAAGCAGCCCCTGTGGTAGACAACTGCTTCTGTTGCCTTGTTCTTGGGCAAGTGTCACACTGCTGGGAGAAAAGCAGCCAGTTGTTGGTGGGCATCCTGGGCCTGATTATGCCAAATTTGTGTTAACTGTATCACTGAGTGGCATAGTTACCTATTCCATATATATATATACATATATGTATTATTAATTACATTGCATTATGTGACACAGTTTTAATTCCATATATTTTTAAAAATGTATGTGGAGAAGGTGCGGAATGCTGGACCTGGACATATCACCCTGGTCCCAGATTGGGAGGGTGGGGGTTTGCAGATTGCCTGGGGAAGGCAGTCTGGGGACATATTGGAGTGGGAGCAGCTGAGAGCATGTTTGACAGGGAAGGAATGGCTTGTGGAGTCTTCCATGGACTGGGTCACTGAACTGGCAGGTAGGCAAGTGAGCTGAGATGAAACGTTTTAGAGGAGGAACCAGAGGGCATGTGTGGGTCAGGCCAAGGCACTCGCCCACATGGGAGACCTGGGCTGGGCTAAATAGCATCACCTGTGGCCTGCCACTGCACACGAAGGCTGGGGCTGGCGGCATGTCTAATGGGAGTAGGTTGCAGTACCCACTGTGAGTATCAGAGCAGGGGTGGGCCGTGTCACGCTGAGATGGTGCACCCATCAGAATGTGAAAGTAAGATCTGGGGGCAGATTCTGTAGGGAAGTTTTGGCTATCCTCTGTGGGACTGCAGCGCCCACTGGTTTGTACTGAGAGCTGTGGATGGTCACGGGCTGAGCCAGGATGGACTGTGGAACTCACATGAAATTCAAGAGTCCTGGGGCTGGGAGAAGGCTGGACTGGGCCAGACTGCAGCACTTGCTGCAAATTCAAAGGCCGGCATTGAGGGCAAACCATGCCAAACAAGGTCATGACATCCACCAGCACATGTACCATCCAGGAATGGGAGTGGCCCTGCCAGAGGAACTCAGGGAACTCCCCTGCTAGCATAATAGTCAGGCCTGGGAACAGGCCAGGCTAGGCTAGGCCACACAACCTGTTGGCACACACCAGAACCAGGACACGGTGTAGGCAACAAATCCTGCAAATAAGAGCTAAAACTGCCAGTAAGTCATGCTAGTCTGGGTTGAAGTACCTCCAAGCACTTGCAAATCTGAGGCTGGCAGGCCTGGTAGGGGCACTTAGGGTACTAACCCCTTCTAGTGAGTGTAAGAGCCAGGGCTGTGACCAGCCTGGGTTAGGCAAGGCTTTAGCATCTATTGGCATGCATGTGGGCTGGGTCTGAGGGTGACCAAGACTGGGCTAGGCACCAGCACCCTCTGGTACTCCCAAGAGCCAGAATGGGTATGGGATGGGCCAGGCTAGGCTGCAGCATCCATGGCATCCACTGTTTCATGTGAGAGCTGGGACTAGGAATGGGGGTGGGTGGCTAGGCTGGGCTAGGCTGTAGTACCCATTGATGAGAGCCAGAATGGATGTGAGACAGTTGGGCTAGATTTCAGCACCCACTTATGAGTGCCAAACCTGAGGGCCTGCCATGTCAAGCTGGGCTGTGTCACCTGCTGGCACGCACAAGAGCAGGACTGGTAAGGGAACTTCAGGGACTCCCTTCCTAGGCTGCTGCTTACACTGGTGAGTGTGATTGCTGAGATGGGTTGGGCTGGCCTGGGGATGGGCCAGGCTGGGCTCAGCTGCTGCACCTGCTGCATAAGAGCTAAAATGGTTGTGAGTCAGCTGGGTTAGGCTGACAAGTGCTGGGACTGGGTGTGAGTCATGCTGGATTTCACTGTGCCCTGGCAGGTGCAAGATCCTGGGAGTGAGCCTGATGGGGAAAGTGTGGGCACTCCCCTGCTGGGCTGCAGCTCCCACTAGTGAGCATGAGAACTGGGGTTAGGAGCAGGCCAGGTCAGTCAAAGCAGTGGTTTCCATTGGTATATGTGTGGGCTGGATGTAAGAGAAAATTGGGCTGAGCTTAGCCACAGCACCCATGGGTGTGCACAAGAGTCAGATGGGATGCAGGACAGAACATGCCAAAACTCAAAAATCAGGGTTGTGGGTGAGCCTGGTTGGAGTTATTGGGTATCACTCCAAGTAGGCCACAGCACCTACTAGTGTATATAGGGACCAGGCCTGTGGTGGGCTGGGCCTGGGCTAAGTCACAGCACGCCTCAATTCATGTGAGAGATAGGGTTGGGGTGGAACTGACTAGGCAGCTGCACCCACCTGACTCTACACTGACTGGCACATCAAGTCAAGTCTAAGGTCACCTGAGGTGACATTTCTTGCAGGACTCCCCAGCTAGATGGCTGGACTGAAACCCAGGCCACAGGGAGAATCAGAATATATGCATCCTGACCTTGGAGTACATATGTCAGGACTGGGCCTCCTTTTCTGCTGATGCCTGTGCATGGCACAGCATGCCCAGATGCACACAGGGAACATGACAGCCAGCTCATCTAGGCCAGCAGAGGATGTCAGCTCCCTTGTCAGGATGGAAAGCAGAACAGGTTAGACAACTCTATTGGTTAAGCCTTGCAACATATTCTTTAGATTTGTGGGTGCATTAAGGTGGACTTGGTCAGTCAAGAGACCATGCAAAGATTTTCTCAACCCTGGTGCAGTGAAGTCAGTGATGTTTCAGAATTATCAAAACCACTCAAGTAGACAGCGTGGAAACACTCTTACCATCAGGGTCTCTAAGGATCAGCAAATGACTGTCCCCCATCCTTGGGTGCTGATTTGACAGCAAGGAGTGACAACTTCCCTTTCCCCCCTTGCAGATGCAAGAGGAAAAAAAATTGAAACGTTTGTTCCACCCACCTTTCTCCATGTCCTCCCCATCCTAACTGGAACCCAATGTGGGCATGCATTCCTCTCAACTATGTAAACAGTTTTTTTAAATAAAGTTTTAAAAATGGAAAAACTGGGGCAGATATTGTGGCACAGTGATTGAAGCTGACCTGTGATGTTGGCATCCCATATGGGAGACCTACACGGAGTTCCAGACTCCCGGCTTCAACCTGCCCCAGCCCTGGCTGCTGCGCCTGTCTGGGGAGTTACCTAGTGGATGGAAGATCTCTTTCTCTTTTCTGCCTTTCAAACAACCAAATACATAAATAAAATTAAAAACAAGCTACAAAGTAGGGAAAATACTCATCATAAATGCATCTGCTGAAGAACTTGTATCACAAGCTCATAAAAATCTCAAATAAATTGAAAATTAAGAAATAACCCGGTTTTCTTAATTGTCACAAATGTTGATACGTCATTAAAAAGACATACAAATAGCCAATAAGCTTTTGGAAGGATTTAACATCAAGTCTTCAGAGAGCCATAAATTACAATTACACTGATGCCATTTCAAATTCAATACCAAATGTTGGCAAGCATATGAAGAATCCTTGACTCTGTACCTGGCTAGGGAAATGTGGAATTCTTAAACCATGTTGGAGCATGCTTAGTCAGTTTCTTATAGTATTAAATGTTCATTGTTTTCCAACAATTTCCCTATTAGATATTTACCCAAAGAAAATGATAATGGATGTCTAGAAAAGACGTTTGCAATAATGTTTAGAAGAGCTTACATTAAAGCTAAAGGCAATCGAGATATAGTTAAATATATAAATTATGATAAATCTATATGATAGAATATTATTCAGTTAGAAAAAGGGATGGCTGGGCCTGGCACAATGGCTCAACTGGCTAATCTTCACTTTGCAAGTGCCAGGATCCCATATAGGCATTAGTTCGTGTCCTGGCTGCTCTACTTTCTACCCAGCTCCCTGCTTATGGGATGGGAAAAAAAGTGGAGAATGGGGCAAGTGTTTGGGACCCTGTGACTTTAATGATAGACCTAGAGGAAGCTTCTGGCTCCTGCTCCTGGCTTCGGCCTCATCCACCACTAGCTGTGGCTGCCATTGGGGGAGTGGGATAGGAGAGGGAAGATCCTATTGTCTATCTTTGTCTCCTTCTCTCTGTGTAAAATCTGACTTTGAAAGGAAATAAATAAAATCTTTTTAGAAATATTAATGTGGGCCCAGCACAATAGCCTAGTGGCGAAAGTCCTCGCCTTGCATGTGCCAGTTCTAATCCTGGCTGCTCCACTTCCCATCCAGCTCTCTACCTGTGGCCTGGGAAAGCGGTCGAGGATGGCCAAAAGCCTTGGGACCCTATACCCGCATGGGGGACCTGGGGTTCCAGGCTGCTGGCTTCAGATCAGCTCAGCTCCAGCCATTGCGGTCACTTAGGGAGTGAATCAGTGGATGGAAGATCTTCGTCTCTGTCTCTCCTTCTTTCTTATATCTGATTTTCCAATAAAAATGAATAAATCTCTCAAAAAACAAAAAATGCTAAGTAAAATTTTAGCAGTTCAGAAACTCTGAGTATAGAACTAATGCTGGATAGAACTTGTAACTTTCCTAAGGGATTCCTGTGTATAATATTTTAAAAAAATTTTTTTAATTTTTTATGTTCTACATTCAGATAGCTTAAAATGTCAAAGAAAATTAAACTGACAGAAACAAACAAAAGGAAATTTCTTAGTGCAGGAATAGCTATTGGATCTAGCGTTTAAGATACTACTCAAGACCTTGCCTGTCACAGCAGATCCCAACATCTTAGTGAGGCATATCCAGGGACGCGTCGGTGACGATGCGGCTGAGCCCTGCCATCCTCACTCGTGGCACTCCTGGATTGGGTTTCTGGCTCCTAGCTTTGGCGCGGCCCCAGATGTTGTCAGCATCTGGAAAGTGAACCAGTGGGTAAGAGCTCTCCCTTTCTCCCTCAATGTCTCCCTGCCTCTCGAATACGTCCAATTCCCAGTCCCATCCTTGTTTCCGTTCCTCTCAGTCCCTGTACCCCTGCAGCAACTACTGCTGCAGCCTCCTATCAACAACACACACACACACACGCACATGTACACACAGCCCCAAATTTTGACTTAGAGTGGTAGAGTGCAAGAAAACATGATGTTAAGTACTGAACGGCTGGTTGAATGTCATGTAATGTTAAAGCTGTTAGCGTTCTCGAGGGTTGACTGCTTTGTAAGTGTGGACATCCGTCCTGCATATGCTGTTGGATCAGGTGTTGGCCCTCGTTGAGGCTGTCGTGCCTTTTCAAAGCAGTGTTCCTGCAGGATTCTCACGTGCTCTCAGGCCTCCTTGGGGAGTTAGGTTGGAGATGCTCTTCTTAGCCAAGACTCTTGCTATTCCTAATTGCTGAAGCCACCGTTTCTCTTTAAAGGCACTGCAAGATAACAAGACATAATCTGTAAGAAGGTCCAATGTTGGACCATGTTGCCATCTCTAGCTGGATGCTTCTGGTCATCATTATCCTTTAGTCCAGCAAGTCCATTTTTTAAAAAAGATTTATTTCTTTTTCCTAGAGAGGCAGATTTACAGGGAGAAGGAGATAGAGAGAATTTCCATTCACTCGTTCATTCCCCAAGTCACCTCAACAGTCAGAACCAAGCTGATCCGAACCCAAGAGCCAGGAGCTGCTTCTGGGTCTCCCACACAGGTGCAGGGTCCCGAGGCTTTTGGCCATCCTCAACTGCTTTCCCGGGCCACAGGCAGGAAGATAGAAGGGAAGTGGAGAAGCTGGGGTACTAACTGGCACCCACATAAGATCCTGGTTCCTGCAAGGCAAGAACTCTAACCTCTAGGCTATCATGCCGGGCCCAGACAAGTCTATTCTTTCTTTTAACTATTTTTTTTAAACTATTATTGCAAAGTCAGGTATACAGAGAGGAGGAGAGACAGGAAGATCTTCTGTCCGATGATTCACTCCCCAAGTGACCGCAATGGCTGGTACTGCGCTGATCTGAAGCCAGGAACCAGGAGCTTTTCCGGGTCTCCCACATGGGTGCAGGGTCCCAAGGCTTTGGGCGATCCTCTACTGGTTTCCCAGACCACAGGCAGGGAGCTGGATGGGAAGTGGAGCTGCTGGGATTGGAACTAGTGCCCATACGGGCGTGTTCAAGGTGAGGACTTTAGCCACTAGGCCACGCAGCGCAGGGGCCTCCGAGGCAGTTCTGACAGGTATATTTTCATGTGTCTGGAGTGCCCTAGTGACATGTGGTACAGCAAGCTCTTTTTCCCCATGCCAGCTGAGGCATCCAGGCCCTGATTGGGAAGATGCCACACTTCTTCTACCACCAAGAACACGATGCGATTTCTCCCCACCTTGATCAAATTCTAAGGACCAACATCGTGAAGGGTTCCATTAAGTTTTTCCTCCTCTTCTGGGTTTGATATAAGCAGGGTATTTGTGCATGGAACAGCCAAAATAGCACATGTCTGTTCCCTGTGTCTGTGTCTTTATGGCACAGAGCTGGACTCGTTGACAGATGAGCACTTGGCCCCCCGACTGCCTGGTTTGGTTGGCTGTTTTAGGTAGAGAAGGACCAGACTGAAGAGTATGCACGGGCCTGAGGCTGTACGTCTGTCCATCCCCTTCACAGCCCACCAACAAAGGAAGGTGGAATAGATCCTGGAGCAGATGCAGGCAAAAGGAATGGAAATAAAGGAGTGAAACAGAGGATGTGAATAAAGATTTGGAAGAGGGCTCCACGCCATGGCCTAGCGGCTTAAGTCCTCGCCTTGAATGCACTGGGATCCCATATGGGCGCCAGTTCTAATCCTGGCAGCTCCACCTCCCCTCCATCTCCCCCTCCCATCCAGCTCCCTGCTTGTGGCCTGGGAAAGCAGTCCAGACTCCTGGCTCTGGATCAGTGCAGCGCCGCCGTTGTGCTCACTTGGGGAGTGAATCATTGGACGGAAGATCTTCCTCTCTGTCTCTCCTCTTCTCTGTATATCTGACTTTGCAATAAAAATGAAAAAAAAATGTCTTAAGAAGATTTGGGGGAAAGAGATACAGGGAAATGATTTGCTTGGAGGAATTCTGCCAGAGTAAGTCCGCAATCAAACTGGCCATCTCTTCTACAAGTCTCCCTTCATTGTCCTCTGTCTGCTGATTCACTCCCCCAGTACCCTCATCAACCAGGGCTGGGCCAGATGGAAGTCAGAAACACAGAATTCCACGTAGCTCTGCCATGCTTATGGCAGGAATACAAATGCTTGAGTCATGAGCTGCTTCCCAAGATATACTATCTGAGGAGCAAAATTGGAAGTGGAGGAGCTAGAATTTAAGCCAGGTCCTTGGGTACAGGACGTAGACATCCCGTGTGATGACTTAACCACTACCCTAAAGCTCCACCCCACATTAACTGCTTCCTTTGATACAATTTCCTTCTTGACCTTGAAACTGACTCCTCTTGATTAACTCCAATCCGCATGAAATATAAAAACAGCAAGCTAGTACAACCTCTTTGGAAAGCTATTTGGAACTGTTTATGAAGCTAAGGATAAACTTAGCTGATGATCCAGCAATTAATTCATTCCTAGGCATACAGTCAAGGGAAATATATGCATATGCCCTCCAAGCACACATATAAGAATAACTGTACTTTTTTTTTTCAGAATAGCTTCCAAATTAGAAACTGGCATCAGTAGGAGAACAAGTCAAATGCTGCATCGAGTTAACAACTAGCACACACAAGGAGAACGTGAACGTCAGGGGAAATGTATCCAATGCAAGGGCCAACATAAAGGAGTAGATGCCATGACGTCCTTTGTAGGGGGTTCAGGAACAATGTGCCGTTGGTGCCAGGGATCAAAAGGTGGTTCTATCTAAGGGGATGCTTGACTGCTCAGGGGCAGGAGGGCAAGTTGGAAAGTCTGGAAAGTGTTTTTGATCTGGTTAGCGATTTGGTCGTGTCCACAAATGTAAAAATTCAAGGTCATGCATGCGGTCAGCGTTCCACTGCACTCTGTTGTATGTGTCATAACGCATTTCCCCCCTGAGGAGGTGTCCTATGTCATAGAAAACTGGCATACATTCTCACCCGAAACCACTGCGTGTTCACCTGAAACACATAACTACTTGTACACATTTTCCATCGTGCCTGCCACTTCAGTGAAGCCATAAGTAAGGACTGAATGCCAGCAAAAATGAACTCATTTCAATTCTGTTTCTGTTGATATAATGCATCAATCTTTTCATTATTAGGTTTACGGCTTCATTGTAAGGTGGTCTGTATGTATAATTTTTAATTTAATAATTTCCAAGAGTTTTATGTGTCTTTTCATAAATTCTAGTCATGGGTCCTGTGTGTTAACCTAGTGACTAAAGTCCTCATCTTGCATGTGCCAGGATCTCGTATGGGTTCCAGTTCGTGTCATGGCTGCTCCACTTCCCATCCAGCTCCCTGCCTGGCCTGGGAAAGCAGTCAAGGATGGCCCCAAAACCTTGGGACCCTGCAACCGTGTTGGAGGCCAGGAGGAAGTTCCTGGCCCCTGACTTCAGACTGGCTCAGCTCCAGCTATTGCAACCACTTGGGGAGTGAACCAGCAGTTGGAAGATCTTTCTCCTCTGTATCTCCTTCTCCCTGTGTAAGTGTTCCTTTCCAATGAAAACAAAAATGAATCTTAAAAAATTAATTTTAATCACAGGTAGCTCACAAATTACAAAGATTGAAGTTGTTATGCAATTTCTTAACTATCAGTCTCATTGTGTTAAATTTTGAATTTTGCCACACTGTCCAAAACACCGTCACCACTAGGTGGCAGTAGCCTAGCTGAGATTAAAGTCATTCCAAAATTCCAATAGGCAAACAAAGCAGTTTAGCTGCTGCTTCTTTGCTTCTGATGTTACTGACCAAGGAAGATGTCAGCATAACTGTGTGTTTCTCCTATAACATCGGCATCCAATAATACCTCACAAGTGATGAGTGGCATCTGAGATCTGGTCAGAAGTTTGTGTTTTCAGTGAAATTTCATGACTAAAATTGACCTGATTTAGTGAATCTGCCTGAAAGGTCTGTTTCTGATGTGGTGCTTATCTTTGTAAGTATGATGATGGATTGTCTTTTTCACTCACTTTCAATATTATTGCCAGTTCCAGCACCCTGCCTTCCCCTGGAATCCTACACCTGCATATCTTGCTTAGTAAGCCAATTAATGTCTTTATGAATTTGATCAGTTCTCAACTTATTCCTATCTTTCCTTCCACGTTCCTTACCACCTGTTTTCAATGGCACATTTGCTGTCTCCTCGTATTTCAAGGTTCTCTCTTCTTTCTCCCCCTCCCTGCCCCCACCTTAGATTTAGTTATATTTTGAAGTTGAAAGTCAGAGTTACGGAGAGCGAGAGGTAGAGACATCTGCTGGTTCACTCCAAAAATCGCCGTATGGCTTGAGCTGAGCTGATCCAAAATCAGGAGCCAGGAGCTTCTTCCCGGTCTCCCAGGTCAGTGCAGGCACCCTCTGATTTGGGCCATCCTCTGATGCCTTCCCAATCCATAAGCTGGGAGATGGATTGGAAATGGAGCAGCTGAGACACAAACTAGCACCCATATGGGATGATGGTGCTGCAGGTAGAGGATTAGCACGCTATGCTGTTGCTCCCATTCCCATTCTGTCTTTAATGAGTAGCCATGGGCCTTGATAATTGGCACATTTTAAATATATATATTCTAAATAGTGAGAGAGCGAGAGAGATATGAATCTTCCATCTTTTGGCTTAGTTCACAGATGTCTAAATAGCCAGGGCTGGGCCAGGCTGAAGCTTGGAGCCAGGAACTCCATCCAGGTCTCCCACGTGGATGGCAGGGGCCCAGGCACTTTGGTCATTTTGCTGCTTTTCCCAGGACATTAGCAGGGACTGGATCAAAAGTACAATAGCCTGGCCTGGTGTGGTAATCTAGTGGCTGAAATCCTTGCCTTGCACGTGCCGGGATCCGGTATGTGTCCCAGTTTGTGTCCTGGCTGCTCCAATTTCATTCCCATCCAGCTCCCTGCTTGTGGCCTGGGAAAAAGAGTCGAGAATGGCCCAAAGCCTTGGAACCCTGCACCCATGAGGGAGACCCGCAGGAAGCTCCTGGCTCCTGTCTTTGGATAGATTCAGCTCCGGCCATTGTGGCCACTTGGGGAGTGAATCAGCAGGCGTAACATCTGTCCATATATAGTTCTGCTTTTCCAATAAATTAATTAATTAATAAAACTTTTAAAAAGTGCAACAATTAATGCAAACTTGTGCCCATGTGGGATGCCAGTATCACAGGTGGTAGCTTTATCCGCTCACAGAATTGCTGATTCCATTAATAGTTCTTCCCAGCATTCTATATTCTCCTAAAAGTTTGAAGGTCAAGGTGGATTGGATTGGATTGCTCGACAGGGTCAGCTCTACTTGGGCCATACACAAGGCTGGTGAGGTCCTCGAAGCTGGGCAGTGGTGTGTTGGAATAAATTGCACTATTTTTTGTGACAGAGTAGGGTTTCATTCCCTATCCTAATTCCCTCATTAAGTAACCCTGGCCATTGTGCCATGGTGGGTAAAGCCACCACCTTCGACACCAGCGTTCCAGTTGAGTCCAGTTGGGTGCTTCTACTTCTGAATCAACTTCCTGCTAATGACCTGGGAAGGCAGCAGAAGATGGCCCTGGTATTTGGGCCCCTACCCCCTGCATGGGAGACCTGGAAGGATCCTCTCCTGACAGCTGCCTTTCAGCCTGGCTCAACCCCAGCCATTGTGGCCACCTGGGGAGTGACTCTAGCTATAGAAAGTCTCTCTCTTTCTCACAGCCACTCTCCAATTCCACCCTTCAAATTTAAAAAAAAAAAAAAATTTTTTTATAAATTGTTTGCCCTGGCAGGGCAGGTATTTGATATAATGGTTAAGATGTCTACTTTCATATCCAACTGCCTGTGTTCAATGCCCGATTCTGGCTTCTGATTTCTTCTAATGCACACCCCTGGGAGACAGCAGCTCAAACAGTTGGGTCCCTGACACCCATCTGGCAGCCATGGACGTGGCGCCTGGGTCCTAGTTTCTGCCTTGTCTGGTAGCAGCCATCGCAGGCATCCGGAGAGTGGCACAACAGTGTAACTCTCTGTCTCTTCCTGTTTCTGTGTCTCTTAAGAAAGAACACACACCCCTGCAAGGGCTGGGAAAGGAAAGCGTTACCTGGCCGTGGCTAAGCAGTAGATGGCGTTCTCCCTTGGAGTCCTGCCGCTGTGCTGTGTGAAGGGTGCAAAGGAGGCCCTTAGGAAGAAGTCCGCACTGGGAGTTGCGTAGTAAAATGATGGGTGTGAATATCCAACTCGTGAAACTGCAGGGAGGGGCACTTCGGGGAGATACGCATTTTTTATGAGCTTCTCTTTTTTCCTGGCTGCGGCTTTTTTCTGACTTTGTTGCTGACTGTGTTGTAATACAGAGGACAGATTAGCATTCATCAGTGGAGGAAATTGGAGTGGTTGTCCTTTCGTGTCCGGCTGCGAGGATGCCCAGGAATGGACAGCTTTCCTGCCCTGAGCACGCTCCTGGAGAGGCGGGAGCTTGTGCAAGGTGCTGCGGGAGTGCTTGCTCTCGGCCTGATGCCAGCTCCTGGAGGTCATCTTCGGTTCCGTGAAACCATCCACCATCACTGCGTCTCCCACTTTTGCCCCCAACAGCCTTCTTCCACAAAGCTGGCTCCTAGGCAGGCTGCGACTCTGAGCTCTGAGGACCCATTGTTTGATTTTAATATAAATCCTCATGGGGACTGAGATTTTCGGAAAGGAAACCGTGGACCACATTTTGCTCAGCAGGTATAATACGCAGTCTTTGTGCCTGTGCTTGAAGGCGATGGTCAGGGGGGTGTGGCCCGCCGCGTTTGTGCATTCCAGGCACAGCACGCTGCAGTGGACAAAAGCCTTCAGAATCAACAGCTGGCCGGCTTCTGCAGCTGCATGAATGGGGCATTTAGAGACATCTGCATGAAGGGCTTCCTGGCACCAAGCTCGGTAGGGGTGGACCCCGACCGCCTCGTGGGGCCGCGCACCCTGCTTCAGGGCCCATTCCGTGAGTTCGATGTAGCCGTGGAAGGCGGCGATGTACAGGACCACCCTTCTCTGGTATCTGAGTGAAACAAGCAGAGGATGTTGTTGAGGAAGCCAGAAAAACAGACCTGATTGGACTAAATAGCTCTGAACATTGCAATCACAATGTTTGTTTCTTTCCTTTTGTCTAAAACTTGTCTTTGGATAAGGTACCTCATAATGTGACTTCGAAGGTCCTGCTTGTGCACATTGTCCTAATATGCGCAAGTGAATAATACAAACTGCTTTCCTTTGAGACATTGTGTTTCTTCTAAAAATCAACTGTTTGGAAAAAGTATCGAGCTTTATAGGAAATGAGAAGATACTGGAAGCAATGCAGCACGTTTTTGGTGGGTTAAAGTCTTGTATATTCACTTTGCCTTTTCCAACAGACCTTATTTTGGGGCTTCTCCGTGTCTTTGTCTCTTATCCCCTCCCCAACTAAGGCTGCACTGTCTCGGGTCATCTGCTACCTTCTCTTATTTTTCTATGGGTTTTTGTCACATAACTATGATGATTATTATTATTCCACACATTGCAGGGTGCCTGTCCTCTTTTTTAAAACCTTCCAATAACTCTCCAGTGCAGTTTATTAGTTTTTAAAAGTTATTGGGCTAGGCGCAATGGCTCAGTGGTTAAATCCTTGCCTTGCATGTACCAGGATCCCACATAGGTACCCATTCATGTCCCGGCTGCTCCACTTCCCACCCAGCTCCATGCTTGTGGCCTGGGAAAGCAGTATAGGATGACTACAAGTCTGCCATGCACCCACATGGGAGACCCGGAAGAAACTGTAAGTTTGCCTTTCTAATAAAAATAAATAATTAAAATAAATAATTAAAAAAAATAACTGGAAGTTGGTTATTTGTTTATTTAAGAGGCAGCAAAGAGAAAGACAGGGGTGGGTTTCGCATTTACTAGTTTACTCCTTAGATGTTTGTGATAGTTGGGGCTGAAGCCAGAGGCCAAACATTCACTCCTGGTCTCCTCTGTGGATGGCAGGAGTCCAACTCAGTCATTAGCAGTGCCCCCCAGGGTCTGCATTGGCAGGAACTGGGGTACCCAGGTGCTCCTGTGGAAACATGGCCCCTTCTCAGCCTCTTCCAGCTCCTTCCCTCAGCCCCCTTCCTCCTTTGCTGTGCTGGATCACCTCTCATAGCTCAGAAGGCCTAAGTTAGGTGATGGCTAACGGCTGAGAGAACTAGGGGACCAAATCTTGGCAGGTATTGTTTGGGGCGCCCTTGTGCAAGGGTGTCAGTGTTTTATAATCATGGAGACAGAGCAATCTGACACCATCCTCATTGTACTGCACCCAGTGGGCTCTCCTGGTTCTGACTGTACGCCCTCCACCTGCCTGATGATCTGTATGTGGCTTCCCAGGTACTCTTCTCTATGGAGAAGATGCACTGCCTAGATCTCTGGCCCTCTGGACCCTCCAGTCTATCAATGAGTATGCTAGCATTTCATTCACTATCAGTTTCCTTTTCATTTTCTAATTGCATATTAGCATCTCTGATGTTGATCTGGGCTGAAGAGTTGCCTCCTAGATAGGCTGCAGACATGCCCCCTGAGCGCGCTGGGTGGCTGGGCACCTCTCCTTCACACATCTACAGTCTCGTGAGTGGATCCAGTCAATGCTCCATGTGTGACACACCTGGGACTGAACATCTGTTCTCCCCAACGCTTGGCTCCTGGGACGGTGTGTTCTTCCTGGATGAACAGACTCGCACTATTCAAACTGCGGGCCTGGAGCTCATCTCTGTCTATTTCTTCTTGCCCTTATCATCTCCTGTGTAATTTGTTCTCTACACTGGTTGATTGGACTTCCTGATATACCTCTTCATAGTCAGCCCCCCTCACTGCTGCTGCCATTGGCCTGCCCAGGCTGCCATCTGCCTGCCTCCCTTGTCCGGCTGTTGGGCTGTGTCCTTCGTGATGCAGGAGGAGCCGCCTTCCTACAGGCAGATCTCATCTTGGCCCTCCCCTCCCAGTGTCTTCTCAACATCTGAAAGATAAAAAGCAAATTCTTTTACATTCTTCCTTGGGCCTGCACCAGGTGCTATCCTGTCTTTCTACCTGCCACTTGTCCTACATTTCTTCCCATCTAGTTCTTCCTCCAGGCTTTTGTCTATATACTGCCATCTGTTTTGGAGCAATTTTGTTCTGCTTTCTGTCTAGGTCTCAAAGCTCCTTCTCAGGAAGTAAGCCCAGTTGATTAGCCATACTGTGCATTCCTGTATCACCTGTGTTCTTTTTTTTTTTTTTTAAGATTTATTTATTTTCATTTGGAAAGGCAGATATACAGAAGATACACAGAGAAGAGAAGAGAAGAGCAAAGAAGAGCACAGAAAGGAAGATCTTCCATCCATTGGTTCACTCCCCAAGTCGTCACAAGGGCTATAGCTCAGCTGATCCAGAGCCAGGAGCCAGGAGCTTCTTCTGGCTCTCCTACATGAGTGCAGGGTCCCAATGCTTTGGGCCATCCTCAACTGGCTTTCCCAGGCCACAAGCAGGGAGCTGGATGGGAAGCAGGGCCACTGGGGCGTGAACATTTATCCATATGGAACCCTAGCGCTTTAGCTGCTAGATTACCATGCTGGGCCCTCACCTCTGCTCTCATAGCACTTGTTACCCTGACTGGTAGCAGCAGCCACACCTAGCACCCTTCGTCAAGTGCCCTTTTAAATTCCCTAAGATTATTAAGTCATGTGATCTGTAAAAGAGTACATGATAGACACTGTCAGTTGCATCTTATGGAAGAGGAATTGGAGGTGCAGGATGTTTACATAACTCACCCAAGTTTACATTGGGTATGTGAATGTCCCTGGAACCTGATTAAGTCATCCACAAGGGGGCACTGCTCTAAGATACCACTGAATTAAATCAAACAGTTAATGACATTTAGGGACTTGGGAAGCCGCTGTTGCAATACATCCTAACAGTGTCGTGCCTTTCCCCTGCTGATGCTGCAAGCTTCCTGTCCTTCCCTGCCACAGTCAGTCACGTGACACTTCATGTTTCGTGGAGGTGTGGATGCTTGTGCTAACTTCAGCTTAGAAAAGAGCCTAGGACGACTGAGCAAACCTTAGCCCACAAGTAAAACTAGAAACCAGGAGGGAGCAGAGGTCATGCCGAGCTAGGCTCTTATACCTACTGGTCTGCGGGAGCCAGGGACGCTAAGCCACAGTGTCTAAGGCAGAGGTCGGGACAGGGGAGGGGCTGTGCCAAGCTGAGTCAGAGCATCCACTGGCAGGCAAGTGATCTATGGCTGGGAACAGGCACGGTTGGGGAGCAAAGGGGACAACCCTAGCTGGGCTGAGGTTCCCACCAAGAGGCGCGTGGCCTGGAAGGGGGGCTGCGTTCTGATCAGGATATGGTTGTAGTCTCCCTTGGCACAAGTATGGACTGGGATTGGATGCACCGAACCAGGCTAGACCCCAACACCTCCTGGTGTCCTGGAGGACCAGGGCAGATGTGGGATGGACTAAGCAAGGTCTCAAACCCCTACTGAACCATGTGTGAGCCGTATGTGGGTATGGACAAACCATGGCTGGGCTGGAACATCCAACAGCAAGAACCAGATTGGGTGGAAGGCCAGTCAGGAAAAGCCACAGTTCCTGCTATGACAGGAGGTGGACTGAGTAGGGTTGGCTCATGGACCCACTGGTAAGCGTGTAACCTGGCATTGGGAGAGGTTCTGATGGAGGAGCCTGGGCAAATCCTCTGGCAGGACACAGATCCAGCAGGTAAGTGCAAGAAACATGATAGGAAACAGCCCGGAAAAGGCCATGGAAAGCTACACACTGGCATACAATTGGCAGACGTGGGGACAAGACCAGGCTGAATCTGTCCACGTCATCCACTGGCAAATCCAGGCACCAGTGTGGGTCGACCCAGGTTCGGTCGCAACAAAGACTAGTGCACAATACGGAATGCCAAGGTGAGGTTGCCTGTACCGGAAGGGACCGCAGCGCCCAACCAGCCTGGGAACAAGAAAGGAAGTGGGCAGAGCCGGCAGGGGAATAAGGGAGGGTTCCTTTGCTGGACAGCTACTTCCACAGGAGAGCATAGGTTGGGATGGGGGCAGACCAGACTAGGCAGAGCTACCACACCTGTGCACCTCATCCATATAGAGAGGAAGATCTTCAGTCCGATGATTCACTCCCCAAGTGAGTGCAACGGGAAAAGCTGGGCTGGGCTGATTATTCCTACTGGTGCAAACAAAATTAAAGTGGGCGAGGGTTGTTTGGGCTTAGACACAGCATCAGCTGGAATCTGGGAGTGGGAGAGGCCTGGGAGGGAAATAGTGGGTTCATCCCTCTTGGGTTACCACTTCCACAGGAAGACATAAAACTAAGATAGCAGCTGGGGTGGAATGGGGTGTGGGACAGACTGGATTACTGCTATACTTACTGGCAAAGCAGGGTAGGGGGCGGGCCTGGTGGGGGTTATTGTGGGTCGCTCCAACTAGGCTGCAGCTCCCACTTGTTTATGTGAGGGCCAAGTATGTGCTGGGCAGAACCAGGCTGGACTGCAACGCCCATTGGTTCCAGTGGAAGTCAGGAGTGAAAACAGAACCAACCCAGCAATTGCAACCACCAGCTGATCGGGGCGATGGACGGTGCCAGGCCCTGTATTTGTTAGCACGTACAAGAAGTTTCTTTGGAGATCTTCCTAATCTAAATGCTGGACTCAGAACCCTAACGAAGAAAAGAGAGAAGACAGAACAGGTCAACCAACCATCTAAGCTATGATGGACTATGTCAATCAGTGGATTTTTCAAAGACCTCATAGTGCTTGGAGTGGCAAGATAGACAGCAATTCATAACTGTTGCAATATCAAAACCACTTGAGCAAGAACCTCAGAGCATGCCCTACATCTGGGACCTGGGGAGGGTGGGAAATTGGGTGGGCCTTCTCCCTTAATACCCCCTTTAAACATGAAGGTAACAATATGGAAAACATACTAGTATTATCCACTTTCCTGTAGCCCTTGAACCTTCTTACCCTAATTAACTATGTAGAGATTGTCAAAATAAAAATAAAATTTTACATTAAAACAAAAAAAAAAGAAGAAAAGAAGAAAAGAGCCTAGGAACGTGGCGATCTGTAGGTGCTCTTATTTTTAGAATAACTGAATGTGAGGAAGGCAAAGTACTTACTCTGTTATGACAACCTTTAACTGGTATAAGTTGGACAGCAAACTAAACACAAAGTCACCCACTTCATTAGGTGATTTTTCAAGATTACCAACCTAGGGCCCGGCGCAGTGGCGCAAGTGGTTAAGGTCCTAGCCTTGCACGCCCGGGATCCCATATGGGCGCCGATTCTAATCCCGGCAGCCCTGCTTCCCATCCAGCTCCCTGCCTGTGGCCCAGGAAAGCAGTCGAGGATGGCCCAAAGCTTTGGGACCCTGCACCCATGTGTGGGAGACCTGGAAGAAGTTCCTAGTTCCTGGGTTCAGATCGGCGAAGTACCGGCCGTAGCACTCACTTGGGGAGTGAATCATCGGACTGAAGATCTTCCTCTCTATCTCTCCTCTCTGTATATCCGCCTTTCCAATAAAAATTAATAAAAATAAATCTTTAAAAAAAAAAAAGATTACCAACCTGAATTGCAGCCCATCACCAAGGGCTCTCAGCCCCACCTATATCCCTCTGTCCTGCTTTATCAAATGTTACTGATAACATCTGACGGAGACATGTTAACGAGAACTAGCATGGGACCACCATCAGCTGCATGGTGAATTTCAGGCTCATGGTCCAACAAATGAGTTTTTAAATTACTGAAATGAATGTAGCATTTGCCTCCTCTCACATACTTCAGCACTGGTTCTTCTTTTGCTAGATAGCGCTCGACTTTCATTTTTTGTCCAAGGAGGCAACCCATCAGAAATTCCTTCCATCCATCCCAGACGTCCAAGCGAAGTGTGGTGCCTGGGGATCAGAAGAAGCAGTTTAAGGTTTCCATCCATCACTGCAATTGTCTATCCATCAAACTGCTAATGACAGCTCCCCCCAAGCAGAGCTACGTAGATGCCAAATGAAAGGCAAGCCCGGAAGCTATTTCCAGCTTCCGCTCTGGTTGGCTTGGAGAAGCTGCTTAGTTTCTGTCCCCTGCTGTTTTCTCATCTGCTCAGTGGTTGTAGTAATGCTGAAATGTTTTTGGCAGCTATCTTAAAACAGTTCTGAGGACATTGATTTAATGCAGACAGTGTATTATGATGGAAACTAGAGGCATTCCATTGGAAGAAGGAATCGGGGAGTGGTGGCAGGGCAGGTGGCCTTCTCGGGGCCCTAAGGCATGTAAGCACGCTCTGAAGGACTGGAGGATGCTTTCCAGGAAGCCACAGCAAACAGAGGCTGCTCTGTGTTGGGAACATAAGCCCAAGTCACTGCTGCTGGCCAGTGGAATACCTGCTTCTTGGAAGTCCAGCCTTGCCCAGCTTCCTGGATGCCACATTTACTTTGCCCACAGGCTGTTTTCTGGCATTGCTCACATAACTTTCTGTTCTCTTCTGTACACACTGCTGGGATCAAACCCAACTCCTCCCTGTCTGTGTCCACCCAGTTCACGCTTCCTGTTCTGCTTACTTCAACTTCTCATTCGTCTCTCAGACACACCAAGTCTGTTCCCATCCCAGGACTAAGGGACTTCCTAGTTCTTTTGCGTGAAGAGGTCCTTATGCAAATTTTTTTGCAAAACAGTGTCCTATGTATATTCAGCTTTTGCTTCATACAGCGTGTCCTTGCAGAGGGCACCTCCTGGCTAAGTATTCTCTGCAACTACCCCTACCCACTTCTGTTTTTCTATCTCATGGCCTTTTTTTCTGCATAGATCCTATCATCAGCACTTGCAATCGTTTTATTTATTTGGAGATGTTTTTCCCTGTCCCCATTAAAAAGTGATTTCCCTCAGGACTTGCCACATGGCCTGGCACCAGGTCACTGGCCAACAGTTGACTGTGGGCAATCTCAGCTAAAGGTGCCACTTAAACCCAAATCCAGATCTCCAGGCCAGACCTCCGCTCCCCCAGGAGTACTCCCAACCAGGGACCTGTACTCTGGCCTCCATCATTCCAAACGATTCTTGCTCCCCAGCCTGCTCTTCTCCTTGCCCTTTGTCGTAGTCAGTGGACCACCTGTCTTCCCTTCTCCCTAAGCTAGGTCTTGTTCTTCATTGCTGTCGTTTTGTCATACCCTATATCTAAACATAGGTGAGACCAGTTTATCTCATCCGTGTTTTAGAACTCTGCTTCCTTGCCTCCGTCTCGACCAGTTCTGCATTGTTTCTAGCCTAGATAACTTTTTGCCTAAATCTGCTTTGAAAAATTCTCAACAGCTTCTCTCTATCTTTGTGTAATTCTCTGCTCACATGTCATCTCCTATTCTGACCAAATATCTAAACCAGCGTTCCTGACCAGGCTTCATTGCCTTTCCCTGCTTTCTTTCACTGTGTAGTTGCTATTTCTATTTAAGCAGTTTATTTGCTTGAAGGTCCTTGCCGCCACGGCTGAATAGCATGCTTCAGCAGGAGAGGGATGTTGCCGCTGTGCCCACTCTCTTTGGCTCAAAGTGGATGCTCAGTAAGCTATTGTTGAATGTCCTGCCCAGCTTCCCAAATCCCCACTGCCCACGTGCCGCCCTCCTCACTCAGCAGCCTGGCTTGTACTTCTCTGTGTACACCAAGCTGTTTCTGGCTTTGGATTCCTCTCCTGGTGTCCATCCTGTCTCAATTATCTGCACTCTTTTCTCACACTTTTCAACTTGTTGTTTAGGATGCAACGCTGGCATCACTCTCTGCCGACAGCCCTCCTTGATGGCACCTTCTCCTTACCTCCCCGCATGGCTTAAAGGGCTTCTCCTCAGCCTTCAGGAGACGCTTGGAAACTCTTGTTGAAGCTAATTGCTGCTTTGCAACTGCTGGGTACAAACATCAACGAAGAGCTCAGAATCGTGCCTAGTCTAGTCTTATGAGTCCAGTTTTCCTTACACCTTTGAGTTGCCATGAGGCCCTTGTCAAGTGGAGCGAATGACCAGATACGGTATGACCATCTCAGACGGGCCATTCCTCGACTTTCTCAAGTGCTCCAGGATTTCTCTGTCTTCCGCTTGCGCCACTGTGTGTGTCTTCTCCCCCTCTGTTGACTGACAGGTTGCCCCTGCTTGTTTCTGGTTTCTGTCCTGTCCCAACTTGGGCATGCACACAGCTTGATTTACATGACTCAACCCTACTTCATGGCAACTTGCATTTTCTGTCCCTACCAATAAACGACTCCATCTCTCTATATTTCCCAATTAGAGCTCACACAGCTGAAAGTAATTAATACTTATTAGTATTATGCAAATAATGATTATATAAATATAATTATCACATTAAGCTATAAATGTAACATAAATATAAAATAAGTAAAAATTATATATTATTATATTTAATGTAAGAGCACAATGTGACTGTCTTTCCTTATCCATCACAAGGCTCCTGCCCGACACTTGTGTAGCAAAAGGCAGGTTAACAAGAGAAAAGCACGGCACATTTATTAGTGTGACACAAGAGACTTCAGAAACGAAAACCCAGAGACCCAGAGTTAGGTTTGATGGAGAATGGACAAGCAGGTAGAAATGTGACTGGACAGAAAAGGTAGTTCCTGGTAGGAATAGACTGAGGAAGGAAGCCCAGGGAGGCCTCTCCGTGCGGCCTTCCTTTTTCCCAGGTGCACAGCTAGACCCCTGGCAGGAGAGTCGGATGAGCAGGCAAGGTAGGTAAGGCATTTCTGTAGGGCCAGATTCCATCTACAACGGCCAGTGGCTCCCTGGGGACCACCCTCTGCCTTCTGCACGCGCTGCCTGCTGCACTCTCTTCCATCAGCGGGACTTACTGGTTCTCTGTCCTTCCCTTGGTGGTTACTAGCCTCGGTGGTTCAGCTGTCCGGCTCAGTCTTTGTTAGCTTCAGTAGGGTACCTCCAGCAGACTCTGGATTCTACTCTGCTTTAATTCCCGGTCTCTTGGTACATTTACAAATATTGCAACTGACTCAGTTCCCGTAGTGAAGCAGTCCCAATTTCTCAAGGAACAAAGATACTTTTCTCTTATTGTTCAACTTCTGCAGATTTAGGGAATTTCCTTATTTTTAAAATTATTTTTATTTAGGGCCCGGCGTGATAGCAAAATGGTTAAGGTCCTCACCTTGCATGCCTCTGATCTGGGTACCGGTTCTAATCCTGGCAGCTCCATTTCCCATCCAGCTCCCTGCTTGTGGCCTGGGAAAGCAGTCGAGGACGGCCCAAAGCCTTGGGACCCTTCACCCGTGTGGGAGACCTGGAGGAGATTTCTGGCTCCTGGCTTCAGATTGGCTCAGCTCTAGCCATTGCGGCCATTTGGGGAGTGAATCAGTGGATGGAAGATCTTCCTCTCTGTCTCTCCTCCTCTCTGTATATCTGATTTTCCAATAAAAATAAATAAATATTTTTTAAAAATTATTTTTATTTGAAAGAGTTACAGCATAGAGAGAAGAGTAAGAGAGAGAGGAGAGATCTTTCATTTGCTGGTTCATTCCCCAAATGACCACAATGGTCAGAGTTGGGTGGAAATGACTATAGCAGCATGGCGCTTCTTTTGGGTGTTTCACATGAATGCAGGGACGCAAGCACTAGGTCATCCTCCACTGCTTTCCTAGGTTATTATCAGGGAGCTGGATCAGAAGTGGATCAGCCAAGATTAGATCTGACATCCATTTGGGATGCCAGTGCCACAGGGGGAGGGTTAACCTACTGTGCCACATCATTAGCTCCAATCTAGGACATTTCTAAGCAAGTAAGCCATTAAGTAACTAAATAACCCCTCCATTACTACTGATTTATAATGTCTTCATTATCACGTATAATATTCCTTCACTAACTTTAATATGTTAGAAAGAAGAAATTTACTTGAAAAATGCTATTGCTCCAGAAAATATAATTAAAACCTATTACTGGGAAGAATGCAAAACTAATGAGACTTAAGCTTGATGTCGCCTTTCTACATGACCTTTTAACTTTTCATTTTCTAAAAGTTTATTTATTTGAAATGTAAAGTTACAGAGAGAGAGAGAAGAGAGAGGTGTCTTACATCTACCAGTTCACTCCCCAGAAGGCCACAATGGGGCTGGCATCTTGAAAGCCTGGTGCTTTTTCCAGGTCTCCCATGTAAATGCAAGGCCCCAAGCTCTTGGGATGTCTTCCACTGCGTTCCCAGGCCCATTAGCAGGGACCTGGATCGGAAGTGGAGCATCTGGGATTCGAACTGATTCCCATACCATATGCCAACACTGTAAACAGCAGTTTTACCGACTATACTATTATCCTGACCCCATCATTTTCTATTTTTAATTTTGCATTCAGATCTTCCAAAACCTGGGTTTGCCTTCCATCTGCCTGGATTTATATCCAGGTGTTGTGCCCAGGCCACACAGGGAGGCAGATGGAAGCAATAAGCAAATGCCACTTATTTCCATTTGAATCTCCCAACATCCCAGATTTCTCATTTAAATCCCAGAGTCATTTTCTGCCTATCTGATTTGGAAGTTTTGTTCCTGAATGTGAAAACTATGTATCTGGCTTCCCCCAGAAATAAATATTGTTCAGGACTTAGAGGGAATCAATCAAGACTTGTCAGTATCAATTGTTAGAAGAATCCAACCCCATGTGTATGATTATCATTTATTGGCAGTATGACCTTGTCCAAGTTAGGCAACTTCCCTGAGCCTCAATTTTCTCATCAGTCAAAGAAACGATTATGGAACAGCGGGTCTCCATTGTCCTGCAGGGCTGGTCAGGGGGCCCTGGAGCAAGCCCACATATCAGGGCCTTTGCTGACCTGGCGCCAGCTCAGCCTGGCCGGGAATGTGTATCAACAGATATTCCGCAAAGAAAAGTCATTTGATAATTCCAGAACGTTCATGAGATTTTCTATAAAATATAGAAAGAATAACAAACCAATAAGCATGTAGGCGAGCAAGAGAAAGCAGAAGCTAAAGTGGAAACTATTCAGGCACACACTGCACAGGCAGGCACGCTGTGTAGACAGACTTGCTGTATTAACTGACACGCTATACTGGCAGACACAGACAGACATGCTGTAATTGGAGACACAAGAAAGTATGTATGTACTGGGCCTATTTGATGTGCTACTAAGGTTCAAGTCACAAAATCAGAAATACTAGGATATTTTTAGATTCACAGGTTTTTGATTAGTCTGCAAATGTTCCACCCCAAAAAACTGCTTTACCCCTCAATTTTTTATCTCCTTAATCCTTTGCATCTGTCTGTCTCCCCCTACTGTATTAAAACTGTTCTCTCTGAGCCCGCTAGTGGCCATTAAACCACATTAAAAGGTTTTATTTCCCCCGCTCAGGATTACTTTCATCGTTTTATCAGCAATTTTTTTTTTTTTTTTTTCTCATCTGGCAGTGATACTTAGGCCAAGTTTCAAATCCCCTGCTGGCTCTGACAGCTCCCGCGTCTCATTCTCTGGTCCTCTGCTTACCTTGCTCTCAGGCTCCTGCGTACAACCCTTGGACTCTCGGTAATCTTTCTCCAGAGAGAGCCTCCTGTGTGGGTGGGATGCCTATTAAGTAGCTCCCAGCCTAACTTCTCACTCCAACCCTAGCTCCAAGTTTGTCCTTGGGGAAAATTAGATGATCTTGGTTGTTCTTACACCTTTGCCCCTAATGACAAACTGAGTAACTTAAAAGAGGAATGTGGGTGGGCATGAGGCCAGGTTAAACCACTGGTTAAGATGCCTGCATCTCAGCTTTGCGCAGTGGCAGTATCATAGCCAATGAGGTTTATCTGAGGCGCGGTTATTGCTAATTGAAAGATTTTCCAAGATGCCTGCATCTCCTAATAGAGCTGCTGGATTCTAAGCCTGGCTTTGCTCGCTATGCCAGCTTCTTGCCAATGCTTATCATGGGAAATAGCAAGAGAAGGCTCAAGAGGTTGATGCCTGAATTAAGTTCTAGGATTTGAGCTTCAGCCTGGTCCAGTCCAACCCCAACTCCTGCAAGTATTTAGGGAGTAAGCCTAGAAGTTGTTGGGAGTTGCTCTGGGTCTGTCTGTCTCTCTGCCACTCAGAAACAAACAGAACTCTGACTCTTCTCATATGCAAAGCAATACTGCTTTGCCCAGCTTCCTTCCCGTCTGAGCTTTTATACTTCCATTTTCTTTTCTTTTTAAAATTTATTTATTTTTATAGGAAAGGTAGATGTACAAAGAAGATTAGGAAAGAAAGATCAGTTGCTGGTTCATTCCCCAAATGGCCACAATGGTCAGAGCTGAGCTCACCCGAAGCCAGAGGCCTCCCCCAGATCCCCCTGTTGAATACAGGGTCCTAAGGCTTTGGGCCGTCCTCGACCGCTCTCCCAGGCCAGCCCAGGGCTGGATGGGAAGTGGAGCAGCAAGGCCACCAACTGGCGCCCATATGGGATTCCAGAAGTTGCAAGGTGAGCATTTAGCCACTAGACCACCCTGCCGGGCTCTCTGCTTCCATTTTCATAAATGGAATCCCGCATGACGTCCAATCACTTCAGTCTCAGATTTGTCTTTTCCATTGCTAGTAGAAAGGCTTAATGTCAGGATCAGTAAAATTCTCGGTTGTTTATCATTCTGCCTCCAGCCTGTCCTGTTGCCTTTCTGTATTTCACACCACACTTCTCTTCCACACCCCGCATATTGCTCCTCCCACCTCTGGCTCTGCTCAATCTGCCCCCACCTGTGTGCCCCAGGCTCTGGGCCAGGCTCCTTTCTCCGTTGCTTCCTGGGTTAAGCCAAGGGCTGTGAGCCTGGGACCTGTGCTTTTCTCCTGGCCTGGTTCCCTGGAATGTCCTCCTCTCCTCCTTGCCAATGATGCCGAGTTCTTGTACCGTGCTTTCCTTCAGTGCTGCAGCCTGCACTGAGCTGGCTTACTGTATTGTATCTGAGAACACGAGTCTAGTGTCTGTGCCTTGACTGTGAGACTGAGGGCAGAGGCAGCTGTGTAAATTTCAAGATAAGCATGTAGGTGTGGCGGCTAGGCTCCTCCAATCTTTAATTTTCATCTTGGGGACTGCAACACCAAACCCCTTCCATTTCCCCTTGCGTTTAGAGAAGGGGTCAAGGTTTAGCTCTTGGTAGCAGCAAAGATTCCTCATTACCTGGAAAGGGGAGATCAGAAGACATGCCAACCCAGAATTCCTTCAACGTCCGGTTTTAAGAAAGGTGGGGAGTCTGCTGCGGGAAAGGCAGCTGTGCTTGGGGGAAGGGCGTGGAGCAGGCCACGTGTCCTCCTTCCCTCTTGCCCTGCTTGGGCTCTCTCGGTGGTCAGAGCAGCCTACTCAGCTCATGCTTGGGCCCTAAATTTTACATGAAAACTCTTCATACCTTAATATTCTCAATCTCAGGAAATCATTTGAAGAGGTTGGTGTGTTTTCCTTGAAACATTTTGAGCAAGTTATGTAGCCATTCAGAAAGAGGTTTTTTGCTTTGTTTTGTTTTAATCTATGAAAGCTGGGGTTGGGCCAACCTGTTGAAATTCTCTTACAGCTATAATGTGCCATGTCTGAGCTGTATAGGCCTGAAGAACAGTCATCCAGAGTGGATTCTAGTTTTGTTTGTGTCTTGTTAGATACTAGATTATTGGTTGCTTGGGGACAAATGTGACTAGAGTACTTCCTTATGTAGCTTCCCATCCTGCTCCATGCAGGACCCGGCCTCCTGCAAGCCTCCAGATCAGGTGTGCCTGTTACAGAGGAGTGCTCTAGGGACAAATTCTAGAACAATTCTTATAATTCAAATCAGGAGCAATAATCAATAGCAAACTTTTGAGAAACTCAATTTAAAATAACATGAAGGGGGGCCCGGAGAGGTGGCCTAGCAGCTAAAGTCCTCGCCTTGAACGCCCCAGGATCCCATATGGGCCAGGTTCTAATCCCGGCAGCTCCACTTCCCATCCAGCTCCCTGCTTGTGGCCTGGGAAAGGAGTCAAGGACGGCCCAAAGCCTTGGGACCCTTCACCCGTGTGGGAGACCTGGAGGAGATTCCAGGCTCCTGGCTTCAGATCGGCTCAGCACCAGCCAATGTGGTCACTTGGGGAGTGAATCATCGGACGGAAGACCTTCCTCTCTGTTTCTCCTCCTCTGTGTATATCTGACTTTGCAATAAAAAAACAAATAACTCTTTTTTTTTAAAAAAAATGAAGGGGCCTGGTGTGCGATAGCATGGTGGCTAAAATCCTTGCCTTGCACGTGCTGGGATCCAGTATGGATGTTGGTTCATGTCCTGGTGGCCCCACTTCCCATCAAGCTCACTGCTCATGACCGGGGAAAGCAATTGAAGACAGTCCAAAGCCTTAGGATCCTGTGCCCATGTGGGAGACCCACAAGACACTCCTGGCTCCTGGCTTTGAATCAGCTCAGCTCTGGCCATTGTGGCCAGTGGACAGAAGATCTTTCTCACTGTCTCTCCTCCTCTCTGTATGTCTAACTTTCCGATAAAAATAAATTAAAAAAAAAAACCATGTAGTTTAATGCCAATGTGATATTCAGGAGATGTATATATCAGTAAGTGGAAATCTAGTGGTTCTCTAACAACCGAACTGCGTAGATGTGCCTTCAAAGCCCACGCGTATACTGGGAGTCCTCGGATCCCACTCTACAGACGCAGTGGGGGACCGGCACTCAAGCTGCGTGACTGTGAGCAACACTCAGTCCCTCCAGCAGTCTCCTCTCTGAGATCCACCCTGGGTGAGACAGCCCTGGCAGCTGGTCAGTTCTGAGCTTCTCTGGCTGACATGTGGCTGCAACAGACATGACAGGGAAGTGCAGTCACCAGAGAGAGGCGTGCTGTGTCAGTGAACACGCCAGTCACCATGGCAGCTCTTCAGTCTGCACAGTGCAGGCTTCAGACAAATTTAAACAGTTGTTTCAGCACAACTGGCAGAATATCAAATGTGATTGCATATGGAAGGTTCAGAACAGTGGGTATGAAATGCTTTCATTTGCATTGAAGAGGAGAGGAGAGAACGTGTGCTTGCACTTGCACATGTACATGCATGGAATGTATTTTGCAAACAAAGAGATCTGTGTTTGGCTCTTTCATTCTGAAGTTATTAGTAAGTTCTGATCTGAGAATGAGACCTGGCAGATTTCTTATTTCTTAGTTATAGACTCAGACCTGAGAAGCAAGTGGCTAGGGTTATATCTACACTAATTTTTTAAAAAAGATTTATTTATTTTTATTGGAAAGGTAGATGTACATAGAGGAGGAGAAACAGAGAGGAAGATCTTCCTTCCGATGGCTGACTTCCCAAGTGACCGCAAAGCCAGAGCTGCACCGATCCGAAGCCAGAAGCTAGGAGCCTCTTCCGGGTCTCCCACGCAGCCGTCCTGGACTGCTTTCCCAGGCCACAAGCAGGGAGCTGGATGGGAAGCAGGTCTGCCGGGATTAGAACAGGTGACCATATGGGATCCTGGGGTGCACAAGGCAAGAACCTTAACCACTGAACCTCCGTGCTGGGCCCTTATCTACACTATGTTTACAGAGAAAATATTCATGCATTTGTTGCAACTCAGTTTAGAAATACTCTTGATTGTAAATCTTTTTAGTGCCAACGATTGCCCAGGGAGGGGCAGCTGAGTGCTTGAGGGTCAAAAAAGGGAGGGAGACTTACACTGCACATCCTTTCATCTCTTATATTTAATTATTTCTGATATTTCTGATATTACACATACTAATGTATCAGGCACTTTAACCAATCAACCAAGGTAAGAGATTACATGTAAAAATCTTTATTTCTATTCTCTCTATCATAGATGCAGCCATGAAACACAACAGTAAAGACACTGGTTGGGCAATGATGTGAAGAAAAAGGTATCGCAATACCCAGTGGTAGCAGTAGATGCTAGTACATCAGTTCATGGGAAACAGTAGGGTGATTACTTAGAACACTAAAAATAAACGCATCAAGTGGCCCAGCTTTTCTGCTCCTGGGAATATATCCAAAGGAAATGAGATCAGCATATGAATTACCTCTACTTCCATACTTCTGAAAGCTAAGATATGGATCCAGGGGCCGTTATGGTACACAGGTGAAACGAGCAGTAGCAATGCTGGCCTTGCATATGAGGGCTGCTTTGAGTCTGGCCGCTTCACTTCCTTTGGTAAAAGATTCATACTATGTGAAGAGAAACCAGAGTACGTTCACTTCCAGTTCAGCTTCCTGTAGTGCATCTGGGAAAGCACTGGACCATGGCCCACGTCCTTGGACCTGTGCTACCCACATGGGAGGCCCACATGGAGTTCTGGACTCCAGGTTTAGGCCAGTCAAGCCCCGACTATTGTATCCATTTGTGGAGTGAGCCAGAAGATGGATCTCTCTCTCTCTGTCTCTCTCTCCCTCTCTCTTCCTCCCCAACCACCCTGTACTTTTGCCTTTGAAGTAAATGAATAAATCAATCTTCTTGAAAAATAAAATATGGATCAAACCTGGTTTTCTATCAGCTGGTGAGTGGATAAAAATACTGTGATTTATATGCAATGAAATATTACTTAACCTTAAAAATGAAATCCTAATATTTGAAAAAAAAAATGGGATGCAATAGGAGACATTGTGCTAAGTGAAATAAGACAGACCTGAAAATAAAACTATCATGCTTTCTGTTCTCTGTGATAGCTAATATATGTAGATACACTACTTTAGTTTTAATTATCCTGATTACTTAAACATTTACCATGTATGAGTGAAACAGCCATCTGATTTGATGGCTCTTCATAGCCTTTGCCTGTGTTCCTGCTGAACTTTTTTTTCTTTTTACTTGTTGAGCTCTTTATTTAGTGAAGCATTAAGCCTTTGGCTGTATTGTAAATTGGAAATATGTTATCTAAAAATATGCTATTTCAAACATTAAGAAGAAGGGAGGAAATAAAGGATGAAGAAAGGAGAGAGGGAAGAAGGCGAGTATCATTCAATTCTTAGAATTCTATGAATCTGTTCTCTTTGTGCTTAATATCATATTAACCTCAAAATTGGGTTGCAGTATGCATGTGTAGTATGGCCCTGAGAATCTAATGTATTAGTCAATTCCTTAAAAACAAAAACCAAAGCAGACACTGCCCGAGCCCTCCGCATCCCACATCAGAGGACCCGAGGTCCTTGCTGGGTTTCTGCTTTCCACTTCCTGCTGATGTACACCTTGGAAAGCAGCAGTGGACAGTACAAGGAGTTAGGTGCCTGCCACCCATATGGGAAACTTGCATTTCTGACTCCTGAGTTCAACCCCAGCCCAGCTCTAGCCATTGCACACACCAGAGGATGGGAGGCTCTTCTGTTGTCTTTCAAATGAAACACATCAAGGAAAAAGTGTTATCAGAGACCCCCCAGGGCTGAGAGTGGCTGATACCCAGCCTGTGGCTGTACCGAGTTCGATCCCGTAGTCTCCCAGGGAGTTGCAGTCATACAGCTCGACGCCCTCTGGGGTCCGGAGGCAGTAAACACTCACGGGGAAGCCACATCTCAGAGTGACCAGTGTTCTCAGATCACACACTTTTTTACCAAGAAGGGATGTGCTCTCTATTATTGCCATTGTCTCCTGTGTGACAGCATTGAACACGTAGAGAGCAGGTTTGTCTTCTTCCTGACAGGAGAGAAGAGGAGGGAATTCATTGGCTAAAGGCTGGGACAAAGGACAGATGATGGCTTCTTTCTCCTTTTTTTAAAGCGAGATTTGTTTATTTTTATTAAAAAGTCATATACAGAGAGGAGGAGGGATAGAGAGGAAGATCTTCCAATCGATGATTCACTCCCAAATGGCCACAACAGCCGGTTCTGAGCCCATCCAAAGCCAGGAGCCAGGAGCCTCTTCCAGGTTTCCATGCAAGTGCAGGATCCCAAGGCTTTGGGCCATCCTCGACTGCTTTCCCAGGCCACAAGCAGGGAGCTGGATGGGAAGTGGGGGCTGCCGGGATTAGAACCGGTGCCCATATGGGATCCTGGCACATGCAAGGCAAGGACTTTAGCTGCTAGGCTACCACGCCAGGCCCGGGTTGTGGTTTCTGGTCTGAGACTTGTTCTTTTCCAAAGAGAGGAGCCTGTGCTGTCAGTGAAGTCGGGCTGCATCAGTAAGGCTTTTTTACTCTTTTCTGCATGCCCAGCCACGCTGAGCTGACTGTGAAGATCCGTGCTGTACTGATGGAGGCATTAGTTAGAAAACACGCCTCCATTGTGTTGCACGTTAACCAGGCGATACCTTGGATCTCTGGGAAGGAGTCACTGTTTATCATTGTAGCTCTTCGTTATCTTTGCAGTTTGACTTAGAAGAAAACCACGGCAACCACTTGTTCTTGCTTTTATTATTTAAAAGGGGAAATACTGAAGACGTAAAGTTTTGTTCCTTTTATTTTACGACCTAAACAGGAAAGGAAATGGAACTGAGATATTTGAAGTAAAGATGGAAAGTTGGAGCAAATACGTATCCTTCTGTAATCAACAGTTTAATCAAGCCAGATGCAAATTAAAAACATAAGAGGCTGGCATTATGACATGGTGGACTAAGCCGCAGTCTGTAATGCCAGCATCTCATGTGGGTGCCTGATACAGTCCCAGCGGCTCCACTTCTGATCCAGCTCCCTGTTAATATGCTTGAGAAAAGCAGTAAAAATGGCCCAAGAGTTTGGGCCCCTGCCATCTACGCGGGAGACCCAGAAGAAGCTCCTGGCTCCTGACCTCGGCTTGGCCCAGTGCTGGTCCAGTCCCATCCACTGGCAAGTGCATCAGCAGATGCAAGGTCTTTCCCTCTTGGTCTCTCTCTTTCTGTAACTCTAACTTTCAAATTATTAAACAAATAAGTAAATAAATCACACATATACACACAGTTTGGTGAAGAAACACATGGCAGAAAGGGGAAGGAGTTGGGGAAAAAAGATAATTTGCATTCTCTTAACAAAAATGAAAACTTCCTTTTTATTTCCTCTTTTTATCAATTCAGGACAGTAGCATTCTTCTTCAATGGCCTTTTATTGGCTTGGCCAATGTCAGTGTACGTGCCCACTGAATGTCCCAGGCTGTGGGCTCCCTCCAACAGGCCTGCAGGTTCTCTGTGGGCCCTGTAGCAGTCTCTGCGCCTCTTGCCCCCTCTTCCTCCCTTTCCCACTTTCCCTCACCAGCGTACCTCTGATTGCTAGGCTGCAAAATTTATATCTTTGCACACGAAGACACCGCAGTAAGCGATGCACACGAGGTATCATACTTTTCAATAATAACTACTTTTGCCTTTGAGAAACAGATGCAAACTCACTGTAAAGATGTACAGTAACATGAACAATAAGATAGGAAAAGTTAAACTGCAAGAAAGCAGAAGTTGGCAGAGGTCTTGAACACTGCTGTGATTTTTTTTCTCCAGTTCTGCTTTTTGTAAATATATATGGCCGCTTTGGAGTTATGGCACCAAATAAGCAGAAATGTGTCCCAATTATTTCAGAATGAGCAAAAAAGGAGAAATAATGCTATTTTTAAAGATTTATTTATGTTTTATTGCAAAGTCAGATATGCAGAGAGAAGGAAAAACAGAGAGGAAAATCTTCTGTCTTATGATTCATTCCCCAAGTGACCCCAACGGCCGGTGCTGAGCCGGTCCAAAGCCAGGAGCCTGGAACCTCTTCCAGGTCTCCCACACAGGTGCAAAATCCAAGGCTTTGGGCCATCCTCGTTCCCAGGCTACAAGCAGGGAGCTGGATGGGAAGCAGGGCCACCAGGATCAGAACTGGCGTCCATGTGGGATCCCGGCATGTTCAAGGCGAGGACTTTAGCAGCTAGGCCACTGTGCCAGGCCCAATAATGCTATTTTAAAATATTTATTTATTTATTTTAATTTGAAAGTCAGATTTGCAAAGAGGAACAGGGTCTGAGAGGACGGTTTTCTATTTGCTGGTTCACTCTCCAAGTGACTGCTATGGCTGGAGCTGAGCTGAGTCCCAAACCATTTCCCTGTCTTGCACATGAGTACAGGGTCCCAAGGCTTTGGGCCATCTTCTACTGCTTTCCAATGCCATAAGCAGAGAGCTGGATGAGGAGCAGAGCTGCCGGGGCACGAACTGGTGCCATATGTGATCCCGGTGCATGCAAGGCAAGGACTTTAGACGTTAAGCTACCACTCCAGGCTAAGGCTACCATGCTAGGCCCTGTTTAAGTGAATGAATTCCAATGCGATGCCTTCATAAATTTCTCATATACCTTTGGTTTATTTTAATACTTTGTCCTTTAAGCCTTTTATCAGTCATCTGTGCACCTGCTGTATGTTGGTGTTGTTGTAGGCACTAGATGACAACAGTAAGACTCAGGCAGTGGTATCCTCAGTATCATAGGATAAAAGTGATAGTATCTGGATCTGGTGTTGTAGCACAGTGGGTTAAGCATTGCTACAATACTGGAATCACACATTGGAGTGTTGGTTTGAATCCCAGCTGCTCCGTGTCTGATACAGCTTCCTGCTAATGTCCTTGGGATGCAGCAGATGGTGGCTCAAGGTTTGCCACACCTGTGACAGACAGAAGGCAGTTCCTGTCTCCTGGCTTTGGCTCAGCCCAGATCTGCCTGTTGTAGCCATTTGGGGAATGCACCAGTGAATGGAGGTTCCCCCTCTCTTTTCCTCCTCCTGCCCCTCTCTATTGCTCTGTCGTTGGGTAAATAAGTATGAACTGTAAAAAATAATAATATCTCTGCATGCCAGATAAAAATATTGGCTTTTTTTTATTATTAATAAAATTTATTTTGATATTCTTTACATACTTAGTTAGAGTAAGAAGGTTCAAGGGCTACAGGAAAGTGGATAATATTAGTATGTTTTCCATATTGTTACCTTCGTGTTTAAAAGGGGGGTATTGAGGGAGAAGGCCCACCCAATTTCCCACCCTCCCCAAGTCCCGGGTGTAGGGCATGCTCTGAGGTTCTTGCTCGAGTGGTTTTGATATTGCAACAGTTATGAATTGCTGTCAATCTTGCCACTCCAAGCACTATGAGGTCTTTGAAAAATCCACTGATTGACATAGTCCATCATAGCTGAGATGGTTGGTTGACCTGTTCTGTCTTCTCTCTTTTCTTCGTTAGGGTTCTGAGTCCAGCGTTTAGATTAGGAAGATCTCCAAAGAAACTTCTTGTATGTGCTAACAAGTACAGGGCCAGGCACAGTCCATCGCTCCAATCAGCTGGTGGTTGTAATTGCTGGGTTGGTTCTGTTTTCACTCCCGAAAAATATTGGCTTTTTAAAAAAAATGTCAAATGCCATAGTATATTGAAACACAGTGAAGTATAACAGCATAGCCCTGAACAGGCAGGGCTGATATCTGTGCTAATGAAAGTCAGAGATGCATGCCATAGAAAATGTTTCTGATTCCTCTGTAGTTCTTTTGCAAGGATGCAAAGGTTAGTATTTGTTCTCCCCCTGCCCAGGCTTCTTCTTATTATTTTTTTAAAGTTTATTTATTTTGCTTAAAAGTCAGAGTTACAAAGAGAGAGGGGAGAGACAAACAGAGGTAGATCTCCCATCCGTTTAGCAGAGAATTTGACTATGGTGGCTAGAGCTGAACTGATCTGAAGCCAGGAACCAGGAACTTTTTCCAGGTCTCCCAGGTCGGTGCAGGGATCCAAAGTTTGGGGTCATCCTCCACTGCTTTTTCAGGCACAGTAACAGAGAACCAGACTGGAAGTGAAGCAGCTGGGACTTAAACCAGTGCCCATATGGAATGCCAGTGCCACAGGTAGAGTATTAGCCTGTCACACCTGCTACACCTCCCCACTATTCTGTCATCCCTCCATTCACTTCTCCAAATCTGTCTAAATCACCGCTAAAGAAACGATGTGGACACTGGGAAATGGATGAACTACTTTAAAATGCCCCTAAGGGTAGATTATCACTGCATTTAACCAATATCTTTCCTTTTTTTTTCATATTTATCTTGGGTTTATTTCATTGCAGGTGTCTGCTGGTATCTTTTGAAAAAGGAAAACCTCCTACCAGAGCCAAGTGTTTGAACTCTACATAAATCTTTGGTTCACATTATATTTCCAAGTTGTACCAAAATAAGAGACACCAGCTGTGGGATTCTCAGCCAACAGAGCTTACTTGCACAAAGTAGCATAGTTAAGTATAAAGAGGACCCGTTCTGACAAAGTCTGTATGGATATATATTATATTATAAAGCAATGACAAGTGAGTTGGAAATAAGCACTCAGCTGAAACAGACCAAGCCATGTAGAGCAGGTATGACCACGTTCTTTGAGATGTGGGATGCTTTCTTGAGGTAGTTGTGGTTAGCCCACTTTGAAAATTATGTATTGCTTATTTTGAAAGTATTACACACAGAGCTGGTGAGACATAGAGAGGGAGATCTTCCATCTGCAACAGCCACTGTGGAGCAAGGCTGAAGCCAGGAGTTAGGAACATCTTCCAGGTCTCCCACGTGAGTGGCAGGGACCCACGTGCTCGGACCTCATCCACTGCATTACCAGGCTGTTGGCAGGGAGTTAGATTGGAAGAACCTCTGCTCTTAGGAGATGCCAGCTTCTCAGGTGGTAGTTTAATGTGTTATGCCACATGCCAGCCACTGTAAGGCCATTTTGGCAAACAGTGTAGACTTTCAGATAGTGTAGACTGTTTCATTATCTAACTGAAACGTAAACTGAGTTGGGATGGAAACCATTTTATGAGCAATTATGCAAGGTTCAGTTGGTTGGGAGATCAGTCATCAAATTCTCCCAACCAACTGAACCTTGCATAATTGCTCATAAAATATATAAAAGCATGTATAAAATGATCTTTTGCTTACCTAAGCAGGATCATATAAAGTGGGGCTCAGGGGCAAAGAGGTCACTAAGTCAACAAGATGGTGACTAACTGGGTAACAGGTGGCGGGCAAGATGGCGGCCAAGGACAGAGCCCTGGGCATGAACCAGGGGTCACGTTGTTTCAAAGAAAGACTGATTGGCCATGGCCATCTCACTCACCTATCCCTTGGCCTATGGGAGGTGGCTTCAGCAGCCATGCTCCTGGTAATTGGCTCCTAGTTTCTCCCCTCCTGGGATTCCTGGCCTGAGGCTATCCGTTACGCTATATAAGAACTTGTACTTCCCCAATAAATCAGAACTGCTTAGACAGAACCCCTGTCCATCTGTTTGTCTCCTGCGTGCTAGGAGACTGGATGGCAGGCAGCAGGCTCACCCCCTCCGGCAGTGCGGTACTAGAGGAATCTGTGGGGCAGACTCTGCAACATAATGTTTATGATTCTGTGATTTTTCTTGATACATTTGGTCTATTCCTTTTGAACACTCACCTAGTTAGCTGCTGAAATATTGATATAGACACCACTTGGAATGTCTACATTTCATATTGGAGTGACTTGGTTTGAGCCCAGCTCCACTTCTTTCTTTTTTAAAGATTTATTTATTTTAAAAATCTTTATATAAAAGGCAGAATTATAGAGAGAAGGAGAGAGAGAGAGAGAGAGAGAAAGGTCTTCTACCTGCTAGTTTACTCCCCAAATGACTGCAATGACCAGAGCTAGGTGCCAGGAGCTTCTTCCTGGTCTTCCAAATATGTGCAGGAGATCAAAGACTTGGGCTATCTTCCACTGCTTTCCCAGGCTGTAGGCAGAGAGCTGGATCAGAAGTGAAGTATCCAGGACACAAAAAGGTACCCATATGAGATACCAGTGCTGCAGGCAGGGGCTTAGCTTACTATGCCACGGTGCTAGCCCCTCAGCTTTGCTTCTGATCCAATTTTCTATTAATGAACACTCTGTGAGGCCATAGGTGATGGACTACATTTTGGGGTCCCTGTCTGCATGGAAGGCTTGCACTGAACTTCCAGTTCTGAACTTCAGCCTGGCCTGGTTCCCTCTGCTGCTGGCAGATGGTTGCCCATTAGTCTCTATATGCCTCTGCCTTCCAAATAAATAAAACTACGTGATAAAAAATAAGGAACTAAGGCTGACCACCATAAAACTTCCTAAAATGCCAAGTGTGAGAAGATTGGTTCCCCATTTGACAGAGGATATGTGTTTTGTAAGTTCCTTGAGGCCCAAATTTTCATCTAAGGTCAAGAAATTGACATAGCGTCACATATCTACATGAGTACAACAGCTCTTACATTCTTTGAGAGATTTGTCCAGTGGAAAAACAAATCAAAAGCTAAGGAGAGTTTATCCAGAAATTTTTCCAGGAGATGGCGAACCTCTCAATTAGGGAATTATTTTGACTGACTTATCCATCACTTCATTGAAACTATGACAGACATCTTGGAAACATGTTATTCTGACCATTGTACCTTGACAGAGCATTTGAGAGTTGAACAGAAAGACACTCCGATGTCAGCCAGGCTCCAGCTGTCCTTCAGAGCGGCTCCAGCATACATGAGCTCCAGATACCGCGTGCCTTGCTTGTCTTCAGAGAGGGGAATGTGGAAGTGATCCTTCAAAGGCAACAGCACACCAGGGAAACAGGACACTTCAGCATTACTCCCAAAGATATGCAATCTCTCTCTGTACACTATTTCCTCTTAGTACTATAATGGTTTGACACAAAAGAGAAGTAGTGTTACAAAGAATTTCTTGGGCCTGTCACGATGGCCAAGTGGCTAAACCCTTGCCCTGATACACAGCAGAATTTCATATGGGCACCAGTTCGTGTCCTGGCTGCTCCATTTTTCCACCCAGCTCCCTGCTTCTCTGGGAAAGCAATAGAAGATAGCTCAAAGCCTTGGGACCCTGTATCCACGTGGGAGACCCAGAAGCTCCTGGCTCCTGGCTTCAGATCGGTTCAACTCCAGCTTTTGTGGCTGATTGGGGAGTGAACCAGCAATAGACAGATCTTTCTCTCTGTAACTTCTTCTCTCTGTAAATCTGCCTTTCTAATAAAAGTAAAAACAAGTCTTAAAAGAAAAATAGAGAATTTCTTAACTTTAGACTCCCCCAAGAGTTAATATGATTCCAATAGAAAAATATAAAAGGTTCTTGGCAAGAGCCTATAGCAGCAGTTACCAGCTAGCCCTACGACTTTTTCAGCAAAGAGGTCACAGATGTTTTCACATGACACTTGTTTCAGTCAGCTCAAAATATTCTTTATATTTGCCATTACTTTGAAAATTCAGTAGTTACTGTTGGAACTTGTTAGTAGAACCCCAATTATTTTAGTATATATTTTTACTAATTAATCTATTTTTAAAGATTTATTTATTTTTATTGAAAATGCAGATTTACAGAGAGAAGGAGAGTCAGAGAGAAAGATCTTCGATCCAGTGATTCACTCCCCCAATGGCCACAATGGCTGGACCTGAGCTGAGGCAAGGATCAGGAGTTTTTTTCCAGGTCTCCCACGTGGGTGCAGGGACCCAAGGACTTGGGACCTCCTCTACTACTTTCCCAGGCCATAAACAGGAGGCTGGATGGGAAGTGGAGCAGCTGGGACATGAACTAGCATCCATGTGAAATTCCAGAGCTTGCAAGGGAAGGATTAGCCAGTTCAGCTGTTGCACCGGCCCCTAGATATATTTTTAATGGCATCTTTTCTTATGTTCATTCATTTTTATTTTTAAAATGTCTCTCCTATTTAGAAAGAGGAGAGAAAAAAATTTTTAATAAGATTTATTCATTTCTACTGGAAAGGCAGGAAAGACAGAGACAAAGCTTTTCCATCCACTGGTTCACTCTTCAAATGGCTATAGCTAGAGCTGAGCTGATCCTAAGCCAGGAGCCAGGAGCTTCTTCCAGGTCTCCCACATGGGTACAGTGTTCCAAGGCTTTGGACTGTCCTCTACTGCTTTCCCGTGCCACAATCGGGCAGCAAGAAGGAAAGTGGAGCAGCAGAGACAGGAACTGGTGCCCATATGGGATCCGGGGTGTGTGAGGCAAGGACTTTAGTCACTAGGCCATTGCGCTGAGCCCAGAAAGATCTTCTGATTCACTCCCAATCAACTCCTGGCCAAAGCCAGGAAATTGAAACTCCTCCTGGGTCTCTCATGTGGGTAGCAGAGCCCCGAGCACTTGTGTCATCTTCCACTGCTGTCATGAGTGAATTATCAGGGAGCTGGATCACAAGCAGAGTAGCTGAGACTCAACCCAGCACTCTGACATAGGATTTCCTTTTTGTCACATGTATTATATTTTATACCTTTAAGGACATTTTGAGGAGTTCATAGACTTTATCAGACTCGCTAAGGTCCCCATGATTTAGAGTCGTGTGTCGGAAAATTTCTAGATTTCAGTCATTTGCTAAATATTGTCTGTGACTCACTAATGCTTCTTAGCAAATGGGAGTGAGCAGCTCTAGGTTAAATATTTGATGTATTTGATCCCTTGACTTAATTGTTCATTTTAGAGTAAATATTTGTAAGAAACTTACAGGAAAATACTGCACCAGTTTTGTCCTGTGCCGACACAGGCTCCCTTCGCATGCCTTCAGTTTTCTCTGAGTGAAAAATGGAGCTGTAACCCACAGGTTCTGAGAAGTGTCTGTCTTTAAAGTCCTTGGGTTCAAACAAAGCATGTATGGGATGCCTGGCACATTCCATCAATATAACCTAAAGTTCCTATCTTGCTTTTGTTCTCTTATGTAAAATGGAAGTAACACCACTTGACCCATGCAAAATCCACAAATTCGCTAAAGAGAAGTGAAATTCTTCCCCCACCCCCGAGAATTTTTGGTTCCATTTCCTTTCCTGCCGAATGTCTCAAGAGTTACTGTTTTAACAATCTGCAATTTAAACAATAGTATCTTCCATGTGTTTTAGGTTCTTGTTAGCTGGCCATTCTGGCTTTGTTTCAAATTGCACTGTACCGTTAGAATTCCTACACATCTCAGTGAGCCGGGCTCATTGGACATACCTTTATCATCAACTTCACAGTCTCCACCGTTGCATCTGCCGAAACATCGAATGGTTCAAAAGATCCCTCAAAGGCTATGAAAATCCTCATTGTGCAATGGCCTTCCAAAACAGAAAACAAACACAAAAAGCAAAAGCTGTCCTCGCAAAGGTCCTAGTAGCTTGCTGGAAAAATTCTGATTCACCATAAGGGCAAAGCTGATGGCCACAATTAGCTCCTACTGTGTAACTTCAAAAGTGAGTTGAGAAAAGGTGAAAAGCCGAAGCCCACAGCCCTGCAGCACCGGGCAAAAGAGACAGCAGCTCGCTCTTTGCAGAAAGCATACCAGCTACCTTCTTCTATTACGGAAATTAGTGAACTTGACAATGGTTGAGGCAAGTGTGAACAAGCAACGGATATGACACACAAAATGCTAAGTATGTGAGGTGACCATGATCCACTGACTCTTAAGTTCCTATTTACCGAAGTGTAGCTGGTTGAAAAACCCCTTCGAATAGATCTTAGATTGAAATGTGCTGGTCTAGGGTAAAACAAAACAGGGCTGGTTTTATTGAATGTGGTAATCCTGAAAGTTCTCTGTAAATAACTCAGAGCCCAAGAATTCTGGTTTCCATAACAACTTTGTGTATTTGTTCCCTGGCAATACTTCTAATCCTGCCGCAGGATGCCGAACAATACCCACTCGCACCAGGGAGACCGACGTGTAGGCAAATGACTCTGTGGCTCTCCCTCCCCATGTCTACAATGGAATCCGCTGGGCAGCAACACAGTTTAACTGGCATTTCTGCTAGACATTGCCTTTATGTTATTTAGAACAATTTCTCATTGTTATCTGCTTCCCTTGGTGTTGGGAAGCGTTCTAAACCCCACTCAATCACTGAGTGAAGCTTTTGAGCGCCATTACTGGAGATTGTAGAGAGCATTTCGCTGGAACTTAATTCTAAGATTATTCTCTGAAATGCACCTGGATTAATGCTTTATGTCTGATCATAATTTCATAGACATTAAATTGCCTTCTTCCTCAAATATCTCCTAGAGCATTATTCCTACATTGCATTTATTTTTATGTTAAAAATTGTTCTTATTTATTAAAAAATCATATAGAGAGAATGAAAGAGAGAAAAAGGTCTTTATCCATTGATTCACTCCCCAGGTGGATGCAATGGCCAGGACTGGAGCCAACCAAAGCCAGGAGCTAAGAGCCTCATCTGGATCTCCCAGCAGCCAGGACTCTAACCAGTGCACATATAAGACGCCAGTGTCACAGCCAGTGGCTTTACCCACTATGCTACAATGCTGGATGACTGGGATCGAGGAATCCAAGTAAGACTCAAAGGTGAGTGAGATGATTTTATTGTCTAGTCCAAGGAGCAACCTCTTGCCTTAAGTAAGAAGAGCCCCAGATAAAATAATCATTGGGTTTTTATAGTAAAAGAATCAAAAAGCTACGTGACAGTGAACAAGTACATGATTGGGAGCTAGCAGTGATACAAAACAGAAAGCAAGAGACAGGAATTTACAATGTATAGGCTTGGGGTCCTGATCATATCCCTAAGTCTTGTGGCGAGCACTGTAGTGACGCTGGCATTAGATTTGGGCACTGGTTTGAGTCTTGGCTGATGTGCTTCAATAGCCCCTGCACCAACATGGGAAACCCAGATCAATCTCCTGATTCCAGACAGGCCCAGCTCTGGTCATTGAGGCCGTTTGGGGAGTGAGCCAGTAAATGGAAAGCCAATCTTGGGCCCAGTGCGATGGCTTAGTTGACTAATCCTCAACCTCCAAGTGCCAGGATCCCATATGGGCAATGGATTGTGTTCTGGCTGTTCCTCTTCCCTTCCAGCTCCCTTTTTCTGGACTGGAAAGCAGTGGAGGATGGTCCAGGTCTTTGGAACTCTGAACCTGCATGGGAGACCTGGAAGGAGCTTCTGGCTCCTGGCTTTGGATTGTTTCATCTCCAGCCAATGTGGCCACTTGGAGAATGAACTAGCGGGTGGAAGATCTCTGTCTCTTTCTCTCTGTATATCTGATATTCTAATAAAAACAAATATATCTTAAAAAAAAAACAGAATACCAATCTCTCTCTCTCTCTGTAACTCCACCCTCCAAATAAATAAGTAAACCTTTTTAAAAATGCTAAACTCTTTGTCTCATGTATTTCAAATGTGTGGCAATATAATAGTATCTTCTTGTGTGTTCACCATTTTGATAGAAAGCAGTAGTTGATGCTTTGATGTCCTGTGAGTCCTACCCTGCTCCCTTCCCACAACCGTGACTGTTCATTGCTCAAGGCTCATAGCTGTACTCTCTTCCCTAAGGAATTTCCATCAGTTGGTTTGAACTCTTTGCCATAAAATCTTGGCCGCCTTCTCAATGACTAACTTCTTTTAAAATATATATATATATATATTTATTTTATTTTCATTGCAAAGTCAGACATTCAGAGAAGAGGAGAGACAGAGAAGAAAATCTTCTGTCCATTGATTCACTCCCCAAGTGGCTGCATCAGCCAAAGCTGAGCTGGTCCGAAGCCAGGAGCAAGGATCCTCTTCCGGGTCTCCCACATGGGTGCAGGGTCCTAAGACCCTGGGCTGTTTTCAACTGCCTTCCCAAGCTACAAGAGGGGAGTTGGATGGAGAGTGGGGCTGCCGGGATCAGAATTGGCACCCATATGGGATCCTGGTGCAAGACTCCAACTGCTAGGCTATTGCACTGGGCCCTCAATGACTAACTTTTAAGGGACTACCAATGACCCACTCTATTATTTCAAGGGAGACAGCTCAGCAGAGAATCCTAATAAATCAAGCCATGACTGCATTTTACCGACAGTGTCACTGTGTGCTTTTTTTCTCATCCTGCTGAACATTCTCACTTGCTGTATTTCTTGAAGAGTGCTCTGCCTGTAATCGACTCGCATCTGCATTCCTGTCTGAATCTGTTTCCAGAGAATTCCACTTAAAATTGAAGCTGTCGAGGAAGTTTAAATGCTTAAAGGCATCACAACCAATCATGTGGAGCTTCCTGAGGTAGACATTTGTATTTTTGGGCGTTGAAGTACAAGTTGTCTTTGGAATATGTGCCCTGCTTAAAATGATGCCATTAAAGAATTGCTCCCTAGCCCTAGCAGATGTATTTTTAATGTGATGCAACTCTCATTATCAATAGTTGGTTGTGTCCGAATCCAAAGGTAGGACTCCTTTCATTTAGGACCCAAAGAAAACAAGACATTGTGCTCGGAATTGTAGCAGGTTAATTAAGAACCATGGGTAAAAGATCTTTCCCCGATGTGGCTAAGTAACAGAGAAAGCTGGTCACAAATAAAGAATGAAGTAGACATATGAAAAGATATAAAGGCAGAAGAGGAATTGAGAGCAGGCCTGTGGTTTCTCATTGCCCTTGAGTTTAGTGTGGTAGTCTGCTTCTATATAATGAACTCTTCCATTCTGCTTCTGCATGCTTGAGTTGGTTACTATTGCTTAAGATGAAAAGAGCTGTAATGCATATTTATTTCTTAAACTTCATTTTCCTTTGGCACAAGGTAAGGTTGTCAATTGTTTAGTATTGTTCTCAAGATAGTAGCCAAACTTTTCCAACAAATATTTGGAAAAGAGTGAGTGAAATTATTCTTTTTATAGAAGACATAGGATAAAGGGAGAGAGAGAGTTTAATTTAGTGACTGTGTTTAAAATTAATATTCAGAAATGGGGCTTCAGTGGTGAAGGTGCTTGTTGGGATGGTCCCATGTCCAAATGCCTTGATTTGCATCCCAGCTCTGCTCCGTCCAGCTTCCTGCGCATGCTCACACTGCAGGACAGGGGTTGATGGCTCCAGCAGTTGGCTTCCTGCTAGCCACAGGAGAGATCTGCATTGAGCTGCTGACTTTTGACTTCTTCGTGGTCCAGACCCGATTGTTGTGGGCATTTGGGTAGTGAACCAGATGATGGGAAATAACTGTCTCCATCACTCTGCCTTTAAAAAGTGAATAATAATAAAGTTAAAGACATCATAGAAATATAGATAACAGAAGACATAATGTAACAAAACATTATATATTATGAAATAAAATAATCTATTGGGTATTAAAATAACTAGAAAAAAGAGCTATCTATAGTAAACTTAATTATTTAAAAAATTTGAACATGTGAAGAGGAATGCAATAATCTGGGCCCGGCGCCATAGCGTAGTGGTTAAAGTCCACGCCAGGATCCCATATGGGCTCCAGTTCTAATCCTGGAAGCTCAACTTCCCATCTAGCTCCCTGCTTGTGGCCTGGGAAAGCAGTCGAGGATGGCCCAAAGTCTTGGGTCCCTGCACCCACATGGGAGAACTGGAGGAGATTCCTGGCTCCTGGCTTTGGATCGGCTCAGCTCCAGCAGTTGCAGCCACTTGGGGAGTGAACCAGCGGATGGAAGATCTTCCTCTCTGTCTCTTCACCTCTCTATATATCTGCCTCTCCAATAAAAAAACATCTTTAATAACAAAAAAGGGATGCAAAAATCTTGTAAAGACAATTTGAAAATCATTAGAGTAATTAATTCTTTCTAAGCTCATCTATAAAAGTAATATTACCTCAACAGGATTATTTTGTTTTAAGTAAGGAAGCTGGTTTTAAGATTCATGCATGAAATGAATAAGCATGAATAGCCAGAAAAAAATATAGAAAAGATAGTTCTGAAGAACTCTCACCTGCTAGTTATTGGAATATATTTTCAGGCTAAAATAATTGAACAGTGCTGGCTTATGAAGAGTCAGAAAACTGTTGGTGGAGGAAATAAGATGTATAAACCAAATATAGTGCTGTATTAGTCAGGCAGTCATGTGAAAAAAAAATGAAAGTAGAGCCATACTTTTTACCCTTTTATTAGGAGAAATTAGAACAGATCGAAGGTTTAAATATAAAAATAGAATCAGGAAAATATTAGTCTTCTAATACTTTTGTGATGCTAATCCATTCAAGTGATAAAACCTTTTTGTGAAAAAATCATGATGCCATAAAGAAAATATTTTTAAATTCAAGTATATTTTTTAAAATCTATATGGAAAAGTTGAAATATAAAGACAGATATACTCTGAAAACGTTTGCAACTCATATTCCAGAGGAAAGCTTTGCTTCCTTAATGTGTAAAAGAATATCTAAAAAAAGACTATAACGTAATGTCATTTTTTGAACCAAGAGTTTGGAAAAATCCAGAAGCTTGATTATACCTGCCTGCTGATTCTGTCCCAATTATACTTTGTCACTGGGAGTGTGATTTGGCAAAATTCCAAATAAAAGGAAATTTAGAAATACATATTAAAATTACAACTGACTGTATGTATTCTTTGACCAGAAACTCCAGTTCTAGCATTTTATCCTTATAAATATTAACACAAAGTGGTACAAGTCTAGCATTGTTTATTGCAGATTCTTTTTCATAGAAAAAGATTAGAATGATTTCTGATTAGCTATATGACAAGGAAGTTCTTTCTGTAGGAGTTTGGAAAAGTTTGGAAAAATTGTTTTTCAACTACACCTTCTTTTTCAGAGAATTTTTTTAGTTCACAGCACAACTGAGTGGAAAATACAGAAAGTGCCCATGTACTCTCTATCCTCTGCTATCAAATACCAATCCAGAATGGTACATTGATTACAGATGTTGAACCAATAGTGACACTCCATTATCACCCCACTCCATGGATTACAATGGGTTCACTCTTAGATGCACATTCTGTGTATTTGGGCAAATGTTTAGTGACACGTCTCTGCTGTCGTGGTCCATGCCAATGAGCATCACTGCCTAAGGGTCTTTTGTGCTTTGCCTGTTCATCTGTCCTTCCCTCACTAAATCCAAACCCCATCAGTAACCTGCTGAAGGACATCTTGATTGCTTCCATGTTTTGGCAGTTGTCAATGAAGCCGTTACAAATATCCTGGGCCCGGCGCGGTGGCGCAAGTGGTTAAAGGTCCTCGCCTTGCACCCCCGGGATCCCATATGGGCGCCGGTTCTAATCCCGGCAGCCCAGCTTCCCTTCCAGCTCCCTGCCTGTGGCCCGGGAAAGCAGTCCAGGACGGCCCAAAGCTTTGGGAACCTGCACCCGCGTGGGAGACCCGGAAGAGGCTCCTGGCTTCGGATCGGCATAGTATTGGCCCGTTGCGCTCACTTGGGGAGTGAATCATCGGACGGAAGATCTTCCTCTCTGTCTCTCCTCTCTGTATATCCGCCTTTCCAGTGAAAAAAATAATAAAAATAAATCTTTAAAAAAAAAAAACAAATATCCATGTGCAGGTTTCTGCGTGAATGTGTTTCCAACTCCTGAGTGGAAATACCAACACGCTTGCCAGGTCACATAATAGGAGGTTTGCTTTTGTATGAAACTGCCAAGCTATTTCCCAGAATCACTGTACTATTATGCATTCACAACATCAATAAATAGAAATTTCTGTGGTTCCATATCCAGCATTTGATGTTGTCGGTATTAGTATTACCCTTTTATTTTAACATGCTGAACCATATGATTGTGTGGAATGAAGGGGCGTGGGCAATCTCACTGTTGGCTCTTCTGGACCTCATAGGAAAACAGCATTCTTTCTGTTCATCCACCCCAGCGTGTATTCTTCTTCTTCTTCTTATTATTATTATTATTTTAGATTTATTTATTTATTTATTTTGGAAAGACAGATTTACAGAGAGAGAAGGAGAGAAGCAGAGAGGTCTTCCATCCACTGGTTTACTCCCCAAGTAGCCACAATGGCCACAGCAGAGTTGATCCGAAGCCAGGATCCAGGAGCCTCCTCCAGATTTCCCATATGGGTAAGGGTCCCAAGGCTTTGAGCCATTTTTGGCTGGTTTTCCAAGCCACAAACAGGGAACTGGATAGAAAGTGGAGAAGCTAAGACATGAACTGGCACCCATATGGGATCCTGGTGCTTGGAGGTGGAGGGCTACCCAATTGAGCCATCCCACCAGGCCACAGCCTACATTTTTAATAGGACATTTTATACTGCACTTCATTTGTTATATTGGAGCCAACTTACTTCATAGACTTGAAGGAGTTCACAACAATCTCAGAAAAGCTTGAAATGTTCACAGTTAACTTATAAGCTCTTTTAGTTGCAACCTAGCAATGGCATGATTTAACAACCAGAGACTGAACTTTTTTTCCCCTAGGGACTTTAAATCCATTTAGTTAGCATACTAGATTTTTGTGAAATTTGATGATGAATGTAAAGATTTGACATTGATAAGGGAAGGTGGAACCAGCAGTTTTACAGGATAAAATGTAGTAACAGAAGTATAAGCAAAACAGATGTTGTGGAAATGAGAGCACATTTAATTTGAGATGGACATACGTGCTTCATTTTTTTTTTAAGATTCATTTATTTTAATTGAAAAGGCAGATGAGATTTACAGAGAGAAGGAGAGAGAGAAAGATATTCCATCTGCTGGTTCACTCCTCAAATGGCCACTGCATTAGGAACTGAGCTGATCCAAAGTCAGGAGCCTCTTCTGGGTCTCCCATGTGGGTGCAGGGTCCCAAGGCTTTGGGCCTTCCTCAACTGCTTTCCCAGGCCACAAGCAGGGAGCTGGATGGGAAGTGGAGCAGCTGAGGTATTAACCAGCACTCACATGGGATCCCAGCACTTCCAAGCTGAGGATTAGCCATAGGGCCTTCACTCTGGACCACAATGGTCATTCTTTCAATTACTAAGCACATGACACCAAATCCCCTCTCTTGTCCAGGTATTGTTCTGTGCTGGATTATTGCAATAAACAAAACATGGGGCTCCTGGATATGATCGTGTGTGTGTGTGTGTGTGTGTGTGTGTGTGTGTGTGTGTGTGTGTGTAAGAGGTTAAAGATAGGCAAGAAATGGGGGAGAGAGGGAGGCAAATGCAATAATTGCATGTAATCAGCACATAAAGAAGTTATGTTTGATGAGGATTGTCTAATAGAAGAAGCAAACATGGAAAATGTAAGTAAGGCAAAAGAAGTCTATGGAATTGGAAAATAAATTAACTGTAAGAAATTATAATAATAAAGAATTAGCTTAATTGTGGAGAATAAATAAAGATGACCCCATCCAAAGGAGAAAAATTATGTTGCAGGAAGATCTAGAAGAGGGTTATAAAAGAAACAGTGGTATCATGATCAGTGACAAATATATATATTTTTTTGATCTCTCCTACTGTCAAAAGATGGAAAAGAGGGGCCAGCAGCATAGCTCAGTAGGTTAATCCTCCACCTTTAAGTGTTGGTGGCATCGTATATATTCCAGTTCATGTCTCGGCTGCTCCACTTCTCATCCATCTCCCTGCTTTTGGCCTGGAAAGCAGAGGAGAATAACCCAAAATCTTGGGACCCTGAATCCATGTATGAGATGCAGAAAAAGCTCCTGGCTCCTGACTTTGGATCAGCACAGCCGTAGCCGTTGCAGCCATTCAGGGGCGAATGAACAGATGAAAAGTCTCTCTGTGTCTCTTTTTCCTCTGTAAAAATCTGCATTTCCAATAAAAATAAATAAATTTTTGAAGAGATGGAAATCAGTGACTTAATTCTTACATCTGTGTTGACCATGTGGCATCCTTCCTATTGCAGCTTAGTCCTTTCAGTTGGATTCCTTTAAAAAGCTCTAGTGGCTCTCAGCCTCTATTGAAAGACCTGAGTTGGATTCCTGTGTCCTTACTGCAGCCTCCTGCCATCGTGGCCTTTCAGAGGAAGTGATGGCTCGAGTAACTGGGTTCCTGCCACTCACGTGGGGAAAACTGAATTGATTTTCAGCTCCCAGCTTTATTCCCTGCCCAGGGCCAGCTGCTGTGGGCATCTGGGAAATGAACCCGAAGATGGGAGCTTTCTCTGTGTCTCAAATAAGAACAAAACCTTAAGAAATCTCTAAAATAATTACATGGCTATTTTGATTTTTAAATATTTCCCAATGTGTGGTATATGATGCACATATATATGTGTGTGTTTGTATGAGCATGTATATGTATATTTATGCATATAGCATATACACATATATAGCGTGATATACACAGAAGAACATATAAAGTTTCATATCATGTTATGCAAATACTGAAACCCCAAAGTCTTTTTTTTCACATTTTACATTTTATTATTGTTATTATTATTATTATCATTTTATGATACAGTTCCATAGGCTCCTGGTATTTCTCTTATCCCAGCCCCAATTTCCCCCCTCCCACCCACCTAGTTCCTCTATATCATTACTATAGTATAGTTCTTCATACACAGTCATATGTCCATCATTGCGGGCATGGACAATGGCAGAGAGTCCAGCATCCTATTGTCAAGACATAGTAAGCAGTTTCTTTGTAAATCCATCTTTGGAAGTAGAAATGCATTCTACATTGTATCCTCACATCTGGATATGTTAGTCTCCATTTCATAGTTACTGTATATGCCCTTAAATGAAAAGTCATAATACAAAATCAACAATAGAAGGAAAAAAATATCCTCAGGATTCCATATATATTCTGGATATTCTCCAAGGGTTCTACATTCTGATCAATGTTATATCTGCAGAATGTATCCAGTTGCTGAAAATGTCTTGTGAAATTCTGTTATGATTGTGGATCTGCCAACTTTTCCTTACAACCTTTCAAGTTCTTATGTTAAATATATTTTCTAGATGGGTATTGCTTCAAGATTATTGCAACTTTTTTTGTTTTTTCCCCTTTACTGTTGTGTAACAGTCTTATTTACATAGCAGCAATGTTCTCTACTTAAGTCTGTTCCCACCCCTAGCCACACCATCCCTATCCCAATAGAAACACAAATAAACCAGCCTCTTTTTGGCTATTGGCTTTGATCCTCCTTTTGTTGATGCCCCGTAAGCTTTAGGATTATTTTTTGCTTAAAAATGTAGCTGATAATCTGCTGGTTAACTCTCGAATTTACCCAGTAACTTTTTTTTTTTACGATTTATGTATTTATTTTTATTGGAAAGGCGGATATACATAGAGGAGGAGAGACAGTGAGGAAGCTCGCGGCCGCAATGGCTGGAGATGAGCCTATCCGAAGCCAGGAGCCTCCTCCAGGTCTCCCACGTGGGTGCAGGGTCCCAAGGCTTTGGGCCGTCCTCATCTGCTTTCCCAAGCCACAGGCAGGGAGCTGGGTGGGAAGCAGAGCCGCTGGGATTAGAACCAGTGCCCATATGGGATCCTGGCACGTGCAAGGTGAGGACCTTAACCACTATGCTATCGTGCCGGGCCCTATCTAATAACTTTTGATAGATGGTTATCATGTTTCTCCCATCCTCTTCTACTGGCTGTACTTCTGTTAGCTCTTCATTATATTTAAGGTACGCAGAATGGCAGCCAAGCTCAAGCTAATCAGGACACCTATCACCTTGTAAAATTGCTTTTTTCTTTTATTTCCTCCCTCCCTTCCTTCCTTCCCTTTTTCCCTTCCCTCCTTTTTCTTCCTACCCTCCTTCCCTTCTTCCTTCCTTTCTTTTTCCTCTTTTCCTTCTGAGAGAAGTACATTTCAGATCTAGTGTTAAAGTACTCAAGTACATGATGCACTATTATAGTCTGTGCTGCATAATGATCCTCCCGACCTTTAGCACGGATGGATCCCCTTACCGGGAGTGTGTCCCCGAATAGCACGTTCATAGGGTTTTTATAGGGGCAGTCTACAATAGTTTGAAAAGGGGCTCTTCACAAGAGCCTGCAAGGTGAGGGGAAATATGACAGATTCCCTACCTATCTTGGCTGGACAGCCCATGCCTCCAGCAACTGAGGGAAGTACCCACTTAATTACTTGGAATCAGGTGTGAGATAACCAGACTTAGGTGGGCCTTGATTCATAAGAATTGGGACCCATCAGTGCTAAAGATCACACAGGCTGCTAAAGGTCACATAGGCCTTGTAGCCTGCAAGCTCACAGTTTCTTAGTAGCAATGAACCATGAACAAATGGTTGGGATTTTGATACCGAGGTTCTTCAGTGCTAATGTATGTTCATTAATTACTTTGTGAAGTAACTTCTTAGCAGATACTTACTTTGCTAATTTTTTTTTTTTTTACCATTCCATGAGTTAACATTTTAGTTTGATCAAGTGCTTTTAGCATCACAGCCAAAAGAAATCATTGTCATATTCCTTTGTGTTTTCTTCTAGGATTTTTCAAGTATTCCAAGAATGCTTTCACGTCTTACCTTTAAGTCTAATCCATTTTGGGTTGATTTGGGTGTTATGCTATAAGGTCAGGATCCAGTTCCATCAGTTTCTGAATATCCAGTTTTCTACACTTTAATACAATATATGGTGTATTCTTGGTGCTTTTGATAGATTAGTTGATCCTATATGCATGTATTTATGAAGTTACATTCTAAAAAGTTTTATTGGTCTATGTTTCCGTCATTCTCATAATGTTTTCATTCCTAAAGCATTCTCGTGTAATTTGAAGTCAGGAATTGTGATGCCTCTAGCTTTGCTCCTGGTTATATTGCTTCAGTTATTTGAGGGTTTTTTGTGGTGCCAGACAAATTTGGAGTTTAAAATGAACTTCTGTGGAAGATGCCGTGGAATTTTCAAACAGACCACACTGCAGCTGGAGATTGCTCGGGCTGGAATGAGCATTTTAACATTGATTTTTCTGACCCCAGGGCATATGTAGCTGCCAATTTATTTATGTCTTCAATATTTTTATCAATGCTTTATACTGCTTATATTTATATTCCCTTTTGCTTAAATTCATTCCTAAAACATTTTTTTTTCTTTTTGATACTATAATAAATGGGCTTATTTTTAAAGTTTCTTTGTCAAATTATTCTTTGTGTAGGATTTATGTTAGAAATGCTACTATTGGGCCCAGGCGCGGTGGCGCAGTGGTTAAGGTCCTCGCCTTGCACGCCCGGGATCCCATATGGGCGCCGGTTCTAATCCCAGCAGCCCCGCTTCCCTTCCAGCTCCCTGCCTGTGGCCTGGGAAAGCAGTCCAGGACGGCCCAAGGCTTTAGGACCCTGCACCCGCGTGGGAGACCCGGAAGAGGCTCCTGGCTTCGGATCGGCATAGCATCGGCCGTTGTGCTCACTTGGGGAGTGAATCATCGGACGGAAGATCTTCCTCTCTGTCTCTCCTCTCTGTATATCCGCCTTTCCAATAAAAATAAAATAAAAATCTTAAAAAAAAAAAAAGAAATGCTACTATGTTTTGTTTATTTTATATGCTGAAATCTTACTGGGTTTGTTTATTCTTACAGTTTGCTGGTGGGTAGTTTAGGATTTTCTGGTTTGAAATCATATCTTCTCCAAACAGAGGTAGTTTAGTTTCTTATTTCTGAAGTGGATGCTTTTTATTTACTTTTTTTTTCTTGCTTAATTACTCTGACTAGAACTTTCAGTACTATAAGTTGAATAAGATCGCTGTTTTTGATCTCAGATAAAAATATTCAGTAAACTGATAGCTTTGAGCTACACATAGGTTTCATTCTTAGGTTTATTCATTTGTCTGGAAGGCGCTGTGACAGAGCTCTGTTCCCACTTCCGTCTCCCAAGTGCCTGTAACATCCAGGGCTCGGCCAAGCCAACGCCAGGACTGGGGCCTCTGCCAGGTTGGAAGCATCCTCCACCACCTGCCAGGCAGGAGGCTGCAGTTCAAGACAGAGACAAGGCTTCATTCCGGGTAGTGGGATGGGACGCTAATACTCTACATTGTGTTTCAGCCTGCTATGCCACACTACCTTGTCATATATGGTCTCTATTATATTGGGACACATCTTTTATATTACGAATAGATATTGAATTACTGTGTTGCTATTGCCAGCTTCAGTTTTACCAGTGTTTGATTATTATATTTTTTTGTCCCAGGCATGGTATCAACCTTTGAGCCATATACCTGCTCTGCTTTTAGTTTATATATGTTTTCTTTTAATTTTATTTTTATTGGAAAGTCAGATATACAGAGAGGAGGAGAGACAGAGATGAAGTTATTCCATTGGTTGATTTACTCCTCAAGTGGCTGCAGTGACTGAAGCTGAGCCAATCCAAAGCCAGGAGCAGCTTCTGTGTCTCCTATGCAGGTGCAGGGTCCCAAGGCTTTGGGCCGGCCTCGAATGTTTTCCCAGGCCACAGGCAGGGAGCTGGATGGGAAGCGGGACCACCGGAATTAGAACCGGTGCCCATGTGGGATTCCAGGTGTTCAAGGTGAAGACTTTAGCTACTAGGCTACTGCGCTGGGCCCTCTATGTGTTTTTTATTTGTTTTTTTCTTTTTTTTTTTAATTGGAAAGGATATACAGAGAGGAGAGACAGGAAGATCTTCCATCCGATGATTCACTCCCCAAGTGAGCGCAACGGCCGATGCTATGCCGATCCAAAGCCAGGAGCCTCTTCCGGGTCTCCCACGCGGGTGCAGGGTCCCAAAGCTTTGGGCTGTACGGCCGATGCTATGCCGATCCAAAGCCAGGAGCCTCTTCCGGGTCTCCCACGCGGGTGCAGGGTCCCAAAGCTTTGGGCTGTCCTAATCTGCTTTCCCGGGCCACAGGCAGGGAGCTGGATGGGAAGCGGGGCTGCCGGGATAGAACCGGCGCCCATATGGGATCCCGGGCGTGCAAGGCGAGGACCTTAACCACTGCGCCACCGCGCCTGGGCCCCCTCTATGTTTTCTTAAAGCTGACTTGAGGCTCTTGTACCAGCATATAATGGTTCTATTTTTCCCCCTTATCCATTCACCTATTTGTCTTTTGATTGGAGACTCTTATCCTTTCCAATTCACAGTAATTATCACAGCAAGGGCTGTTGTCATTTTGTTAATTGTTTTTTGGCTGTGGGCCTCTGGGCCAGTGTTCCCCATGGCTGGCAGAGCCAGGTGCTCTCTCACTAAGCTCTCAGTTCTCTCCGTAGAAAACACTGCAGGCTAGGGAAGTCTCTTGGCACTGAGTGGTGCCACCTAGGGGAAGGCATGATGTGGGCAAAGCCAGTCTCTAACTTTTTTTTTTATCGTTACTGATCTTTTAAAATTCCAACAGTGTGCTGGAAGTTCTTTGCTGGACTCCTGGACTTCCACAGAGTTACTCTCCTCTCTGCGAAGCTTCCAAGGCTGATGGGTCTATGGACCAATGAGTGCGGGGATCTGTATTGTGCTGTGTTGCTGACACCACTTCCATCCTATTCTGAAACTGCCCTCCACAGCATCTCTGCTTTGCTGCTTCTTTCTTGCATTCTGGGCCTTTTATTGAGGAGCTGTGTTCTCTTTAATCCCCTTTCATGTGTATCAGTGGGAAAATCGTATTCAGGGCTTTTGGCTTGTTTAGTTTTTTTCTCAATCATGTACCACTGGCCTCTAAACACCAGCCAACCCAGGCCGTTGCTTGCTCCCGCAGCGCTTGGGACTTTGTTAAAGGCAGAATTCTGTTTTGTTTAAATAGGGAATGTCTTCACAACCAATGGAAACTGCATAAACAGAAGATGTATCCTGTATATGATCACGGGATACAAAGAGGACAAAAGTACCTTTGATTGTCTTTATGAATTTTCTAAATTTGACTTTTATATTTCTTGTGTGGCATTTACATATTGAATAGTTTTCCAATTTAAAAGGCACAAAAGTATCCTGTAGGTGTTCTCTCCTGTCTGTGTCCCAGCTACTCAGGGAGTCCCCAAGCAACATCCTAAATTGCTTGTAATGGAATCCTACAGACATTCTATGATAACATTTTAAAGGATGTTGAAGGAGGTGAAGCGTGTAAGGGTCTTCGAAGCGGATGTAGAAACTGAAATTTGTCTCGGACGCCCGAGTCCAGTATTTGGCTTTCTTTGCCCTCAGCCTCACTGCCTTTTTAAGGTGGGGAGTTGGGCCGCGGGTTAATCCGTGGGGATGGTTCCCTGGAAACTGGAATTTCAAGGCAGCTAGCAGAGGATTGAAACTGAAACAAGCAGGAAGGGGAAGGTGGTAAGAGATGAGGTTGGGGTTTCTCAGAGGGAGGCAGGGGTTTGAAAAAGGCTAACCCAGGAAATGAATCACATGGTCTGGCTTTGGCTGAGCCCTGGGGATGGCATGTGTCAGTCCACACAGTGCTGATGTCAGCCGGCTCCGGGTCCAGGCCTCTGCGCTCATACCTCCGGCGCCCCTGCCAGGCCTGCCCAAGGCCGAGCTGCCCAGCAGGGTCTCGGGGAACTCAGTCCCAGTAGCAGGAGTCGCTGGAGTCTGCCGACCTCACAAGCCTCCACGGCGGAAGGCAAATGGCTGGCGGCAGGCTCCCGGAGCCAGTCCCTCTACCAGCCCGTCCTCTCCCGGGGCAAGAGCAGTTTCTTCAACCGCGGTCCAGCTCCTCAGAAGCCCGCCCCACCCTGCTCTTCCCTTCTCCTCCCATCCAGGGAAGACCGATCACGCGGCCAAGAACGAGATGGGCGAACCGGGCATTTCTCCCAGCGGGGCAGGAGCAAGCACCCAGACCCAGCGTGTGGAGTGCCAAGGGGTCTTAACAGGCAGTCGCGTGGTCCAATGGCTGAGCGCGCTCTCCAGCTGCGGGCCAGTGAGGCGCGCGGGGGCGGGACTTCCGCCTCGCCTTGGTGTTGTCGTCCGCGCTCCGACTCCCGGCGCGGGGTCGGCGCGGAGCTTCAGTCATGCGTTCAGGATAGGGGCATCTCCCGCAGCGACGCGACCCGCAAGCCTGACAGTGTTCCGGGGCCCGGGCTTCCAGGTAAGAGCCTGTCGGATGGCAGGGCGGCGGTCTTCAGCATTGGGGCCTGGCCGAGAGAACACACCCCCCTCGCCGTCCCGGGAGCCGGGAGCCGGCCCCGCTGCCGAGGTGTTGGCTGCGCCTCCCGAGGGAAAACGGATATATTTATTTAGAAAAGAAATACAAACCAGCCTGGGCTTCGAGGGATCGAGCCTTGTCCTGCACCGCCATCGCGCAAATGTGTGCCCGGAGTTGTTGGGTTATGCGCTTGGCTCGCAGGCTGCAAGGCTTCTCTGGGTCCGGACTCTGGCTCTAGAGCCCTCCGGCGGGGCACTGAGCAGTCTTTGCAGGAGAAAACAGGGCAGTGGCTGGCTGGCTTTCTTAGCCCGCGCCCCCTCGTTTCCCCGGAGCTCAGATCGCAGGCCCTCGGTCCCACGTCCCTGCCTTCTGAAAGGCGGCGGCCGTGCCAGGACGCTGACGGCGCTGACCTGCGCTAATGAGAGAACTCTGTGCCCGAGAGGCCGCGGGCCGACCTGAAGCCGAGCCAGGGTACGGCAGAACCACTCACGCCACTTTGGTGTTTCCCCCCCCCCCCCGACCCCCTCCCCTCAGCTTTTGGTAAAGTGCTTCACTCTGTGCTTGTCTGGTAATAGTACATTTCCAAAATTGTCTCCTGTGGTCCGTTTCAGTACCGTGGGCAGGTGCTCGGGTCCCCTGCCTTGTTTCCCTCCAACCCCCCACCTGCTTAGCTCTTGGTCAGTGAGGCGGCAGGAACAGTGAAAAACCAATGCATTCCTTTCCACAATGATGCCTTGTTCTCGTGGGGGGTGCGGGGGGGGGACATCTGCAGTTTGGATACAATGCAAATAAGTAAGGTGGGAGGACCTTGGGAAGAGTTCTAGTGGAGAAACAGATGAAGCTTCGGGCAGTGGGGTCAAGGGCTTCTTCTATTAAAGGACCCGTTTTAATGGATCGATGGGATTAACTCCATTTCAGAGTTACCCAATTGGACCGTGGCGATAGTTAAAAAGAACTTTAAACAAGAGATAAGAACTGCGGGCTTGCTGGAGTACCGGCCCCATAGGGATTCATTAATGGAGTCTGAAATCAATTTCGTGGCTTGATAAGAACATTTACAAAACACAGAGAAAAAAGCGACTGTTTGAGGACATTGTGTGGGATAAGAAGGTATTTCTGGTGACTTCGACTCTGTTTTTCTCTTCTTTTTTAATGAGCGTGTTTCAGGAGGAAGATGTGAAGTGTGTGATTGTGGATTAGGGCAGACCCAAGTGTTTGAAAATCCTGCTGAGTCTCTCATTTGCCAAGCAGGCTGGGGTGCAGCTGCTGCTACTCACAGGTTCTAAGGTTATCCCCACGAAGACAGGGCTGTGGTGAAGATTAAATGACATAAAACCGGTTTGTTACATGTTTAAACCTTAACTTTTTTTTTTTTTTTTTGGCCTATTTGTTTCTGAAACAGTTGAATAGAAACATAGTTAATTCTTTCTATAAGGAATGGCAACTGTTTTGGTTGATACATTTTTTACTTCTGCCGTTGTTAAAGTCACCAGCCTAACGTCTCCGCACGTAAGAACAGCGTGTTCTGGGCGGTTTAATGTAGGAGGAGGAGGGGTGCTGTTCATCTATTCTTGCTTAAAGCTCCTTTCTCGCAGACATTCTGGAGGGACTTAAACTGTTGCTAACATTCAGTTCCTTTCCCTTGACTGCCTCCCAGGATAACACATTCATCACAAGTGTTTCAGGCCCTAATTTTAGGATAGGAGATTACACTAGAGGGATAGGTTTTTGTCTTTGAGTTAAATTGAATAGGAATCCATTTGATGCTTTTCGGTTGTTGTTGAATTAGCTAGGTATGCTTATTTCATGTGGGTGCTACCTAAAAATATTTCTTTCTTAAATGAAAGGTATGATTTGGGACTTAGGAAATCTGGGAATTAATAATAAGTTAGCAGGAAGCAATTTAAATTAAAATAGTGTCGTGCATCTTTTGACATCTCACGGCCATATGGCATTGCATATGGTATTTCATATGACATGAAAGGGGAACACAGTTGCTAATATAGGAGGGCATCAGATTGGACAAGTGAGTTCCTTTTAAGAAAGCGTAATGGAATATTCTTTAAAAATTCATGTGTTCTGCATATATTTATTAAACAGATATAAAATATGACATTAAGTGTTTACACTCAAACTGATATGGAAACAATAAAAGCATATAATCGATGTTTTCTAAGTTCATTTATCATACCATGTACGTCACAACACTAGTAATAGTTAACACTGATTTCTTACTACCTGCAAAATACAGTTAACTAAGCCCTGTATGTGACCTCATGTAATTCTCACCATCTTTGGTAGTTAATGCAGTGTCTTCTTCTGTATAGATAGAGAAACTGAGTCATGAGAGTAGTGCAGGGGCCGTTTGGATTCTCTCTTGCTGGTGACCTTGGGTAAATGCCTCCTTGGTTCTCTTAACTCCTTTCTCATAGCATCTTTGGGAATCAAGCACTAAATGTAAGCTCAGTAAACGATATGTCTCAGACCTTTTATTCTCATTGAGGTTGGGGCCATATCAAATATTGTTGGTAGTTGGAAGGGTGGATGAAGGAACCAAGAAAGATGGTGCCATCTTAAGAATACTGTCCTAGCAAAGGCATCGAGGTAGGGAAAGCAAGGTTGTTGTGTCAATGTGTTAAAGGAATAGGCTAGTAAAGATAGTTGGATATAGATTATGGAGATTCTTAACTGTCCCACTAAGGGTTTTATATAAGTTTTGAGGTTGAGAAGAACCCCTCCTTAGGAGTATTGATCTGGGAATATAGGTACAGAGGAGGGTTAGAGCTGGCTATAAAGGTAATTATAGTAGTTGAGACAACAGGTGATGATTACAGAGAAGGATGTAGCTTGGAAAATGTTGGCGCTGACATCGGGAACTGACATGCGTTTGGACCTTGAGAGGAGAGTAGTTCCATGAGCCTAGATTCTGACATCACGGAGGACAACAGGTCTTGGAGGAAGGGATTTGGGTGGTGAGAGAATGTTACAGAGTTTAGTTTTGGAGGTAAGGTTTGTTTATTTGTAAAAGAATGAAAATGAAAACCTCTCTGTTCTCTACATGAAGAAGCATCCAGATCCATTGTGAGAAAATGAACTATAAGCAATCATGTCATTGTGGATCACAAGATAGATATGGCTCTAAACTTCCTTAGAAATGAAAAATTTTTAAAAATATTTATTTATTTTTTATTGGAAAGGCAGATATACAGAGAGGAGAGACAGAGAGGAACATCTTCTGTCCATTGATTTATTCCCAAGCGGCCACAAAGGTCAGAGCTGAGCTAATCCGAAGCCAGGAGCTCAGAGCCTCTTCAGGTCTCCCACACAAGTGCAGTGTCCCAAGGCTTTGGGCCGTCCTTGACTGCTTTCCCAGGCCACAGGCAGGGAGCTGGATGGGAAGCAGGGTTGCTGGGATTAGAACCGGTGCCCATATGGGATCCCGGTGCGTTCAAGGCAAGGACTTTAATTGCTACAGTATCGTTTCGGGCCCAGAAATGAAATTTCTTGAATAATAATATTTTGCCGGTTATTTCTCCCTGTAACATATTTTGATTTCTTTGCTTGGAGAACAGAAGGGAGGGAAAATTTTGTAAACTTAACAAGGCTCCATTTATTATTTCAAAAGAGTCAGAGAGTGGAAGCTAGGGATCCACACACACAGGACTTTGAAAGAAGCTGTGGCTTCCATGTTTTGCCAAGCATTTTTAAGCATGTTGGATGTGTATGTGTTCTGTTACACCATGGTTGAAAACAGTACTTGGATCCTCTGAAGTAAGGGGTTGTGCTTCAGGCCTGGTTTCTTTATTTATTTATTGTTTATTTATTTATTTTTATTGGAAAGTCAGATATACAGAAAGGTGGAGAGACAGAGAGGAAGTTCGTCCCTTGATTTACTCCCCATGAGGCTGCAATGGCTGGAGCTGAGGCAGTCTGAAGCCTGGAGCCAGGAACCTGTTCTGGGGTCTCCCACGCGGGTGCAGAATCCCAAAGCTTTGGGCCGTCCTCGACTGCTTCCCCAGGCCACAAGCAGGGAGCTGGATGGGAAGCAGGGCCACCGGGTTTAGAACCTGTACCCATATGGGATCCCACTGCATGCAAGGCGAGGACTTAAGCCACTAGGCTACCATGCTGAACGAATGCCTAGTTTCTAATGAATAGGATATCTAACTAAACTATAGAGGGTAGAATTTCCACTTTTAAATGACCCTGCTGAGGAACTGTGGGCTGATGATTATTTCTGAATGAACTTATGAGAGTAGGAATTGAACTTTTAAATACAAAAGCTTACTAAATGTTGAAGACTGCTGGGTAGTTACTGTGCTTGGAATTTATATGTTCGACCTTAAAAGTGGAATACTTGTGTTTGTAATACTTGTATTTGTATGCATTTGTTCAAGATGAATTATAAACATTGATTTGCATAAGCATTGATTTTTTTTTTTTTTGAAAAAAAAATCTTTGAGGTGAAAGTCACATAAAATTGAGTATCTTAAAGCAAGCAATGTAAGGGCATTTACCCTGTCTAGTTTCAAAACATTTTTATCACTTCAGACAAACTACAGTCCCATTAAGCAGTTAGCAGTTATTCCTAATTCCCTGATGTCTCCAGCCCATCGCAATCACCACTCTGTTTTCTGTGTCTATGGAAGTAATTATTCTGGATATTCCGTATTAAAAAAAAGCATCCAGTGTGTGATAGCATTCTTATGTGTGGCTTCTTCCGTTTAGTGAATGTTTTATCTACATGTGGCACGCGTTAGTACTTTCCTTTGTACAATTGAATAGTATTCCGTGGATGTGATGTCAGTGTGGTTATTCATTTGTCTAGTGATGGCTGTTGGGTTGTTTCTGTTTTAGCTGTAATGAAGCAGAGGGATTGTGAGCATTTAGGTGCCATATTTGAGTGTTGGCTTTTCCTTGTTTTGAGTATATGCGAAGAGTGGAATTGCTGCGACTTAAAATAATCCTGTCTAGCTTTTTGAGAATTTGCCGAACTGTTTTCCACAGTGGCTCAGCCCTGTTACATTCCCACTGGCAGTGTTGGAGGGGTATAGTTTTTAAAAAAAGAAAAACTATTAAAAAATTGTGATAGTTGGCCTTGAAGGTATGAAGTGGCTGTGCTTTATATTTCTGTGAGACTAAAGATACTCTACATCTTTAAAATATTTTTTTTTTTTTTAAAGATTTATTTTTATTATTTTGTTATTGGAAAGGCGGATGTACAGAGAGGAGAGACAGAGAGGAAGATCTTCCATCCGATGATTCACTCCCCAAGTGAGCGCAACGGGCCGATGCTATGCCGGTCCGAAGCCAGGAGCCTCTTCCGGGTCTCCCACGCGGGTGCAGGTTCCCAAAGCTTTGGGCCGTCCTCGACTGCTTTCCCCGGCCACAGGCAGGGAGCTGGAAGGGAAGCGGGGCTGCCGGGATTAGAACCGGTGCCCATATGGGATCCCGGTGCAAGGCGAGGACCTTTAACCACTTGCGCCACCGCGCCGGGCCCCTACATCTTTAAAATATTTTTGTCATTTTTATAATTTCATTGGTGAAACATACTTTCTTTGAATATGGATCTCTTTTAAATTGGAATATTATTGAGTTGTATATTCAGAATACATCACTTTTATTTTTTATTTATTATTGTTTTAAAGGTTTATTTTTATTGGAAAGGCAGATATACAGAGAGGAGGAGAGACAGGAAGATCTTTTATCCTATGATTCACTCCCCCAGTGGCCACAATACCTGGAGCTGAGCCAATCCAAGGCCAGGAGCCAATTAAAGGTCTCCCATGCCAGTGCAGGGTCCCAAGGCTTTGGGCTATTCCTGACTGCTTTCCCAGGCCACAAGCAGGGAGTTGGATGGGAAGTGGGGCTGCCTTAGAACCGGCACCCATATGGGATCAGGTGCGTTCAAGGCAGGGATTTTAGCTGCTGGACTCTATCGTGCTGGACCCCAAACAGGTCACCTTTACAAAACAGGTACATAAGGTGCAAAGGTTTTCTTCTGTTCTGTAGGTTGTCTTTATTATCTCGACAGTTTCCTTTGCTGCATAGAATTTTTTAAATTTTGTTGAATTCTAGTTTTATTGTTGTTGTTGTTGCTCCTTCGTTTAGTGGCCTAGTTAAATGTCAGTTGCCAAATCCAAGTTCATGAAGATTTACTCCTATGTTTTAGTCCAAAAGTTAGTAACTTTAGCTCTTATATTTAGGTCACTCATCTACTCTGTGCCAATTTTTCATTGCAGTTTGAGCTAAAGCTACAACTTCATTGTTTTACATGTAGTATCCACTTGTTCAAATACCGTTTACTGAAGAGACCATTTTTCTCTCATTGAATGATCTTGGCACCTTTGTTTAGAATCATTTGGCCATAACGTATATATTACTAGATTACTGGATTCTCATTCCAACTCTTTTGGACTATAGATTTACCCTTGTGCTATTACCACTCTGTTTAAATTACTGTGGCGGTAATTGCTTTTTATTGTGTAAGTTGGATCACATGCATAAGTGAAACAATAGAAGGTACAACACTGAAGTGTCTGGTATGCATTGTATGTGATTGTCCTGAACGTGAAGATTATGAGGTCTGCTTTTGGTATAGTATTGTTTGATATTTTGCTGTACTTGTATTATTGCATTTCTGGTATTATATTACATATACTTGAGCATTGTAATAGAAGATAGAAGCATTTCGGGCCCAGTGTAAATTTATTTGTTGAGTAATTTTGGAAGGGTGATATTTCATGACATATAATTTTTTTGAATCCTGACTCTACTCTTTTAAGAAATAAGTGTTACTGAACAAGTTTCTTAAGAATAACAGCAAAGTGTTGTTGTTTTTATTTATTTTTTTGGAGATATTTTTTGAAAGTTTTTCTTGGAAAGGCAGATCAGATTTATGGAGAGAAGGAGAGACAGAAAGATGTTCAGTCTGCTGGTTTACTCTTCACATGGCCACATCAGGCAGAGCTGAGCTGATCTGAAGCCAAGGGCTTCTTCTTGGTTTCCCACACAAGTGCAGGGCCCCAAGGCTTTGGGCCGTCCTCCACTGCTTTCCCAGGCCACAAGCAGGGAGCTGGATGGGACGTGGAGCAGCTGGGGCATAAACCAGTGCTCATAAGGGGTCCTGGTGCTTTCAAGGTGAGGATTTAAACACTGAGCCATCATGCCGGGCCTGCTACTGTTTTTATTGATGCTTTTGTTTCCTATATCTTTATAGAATGATGGAACTTTAAATTTATGAAGTTAATTTCCTTCCTCCTTTCAATAGCTATAGTTTTTAGTATTAGAAAAGAAAGTAAGAATTTGTTAGATACAATGAATTTATGAAGATTGGAGGCTGATTACAGTAGTACTAATTTAAGGCTCAAATGATGAGTCAGGATTGAAATCCTAATTCCTATATTACTACACAATTTAAAAGCTAAATTCAGTTTTTGAGATGTATAGTGACTTTTTAAAATTTATTTTAATTATTTTTTAACATAGTGACTTTGATATGTGGCAAATTTTCAGGCATTTGTACTATACTGAAATTTATTAATTTTTGTTCATTTATTTAATTTTTTTAAAGATTTCTTTATTTTTATTGGAAAGGCAGATATAAAGAGAGGAGGAGAGACAGAGAGGAAAATCTTCTGTTCGATGGTTCACTTCCCAAGCAGCCACAGCAGCTGGAGCTGAGCTAATCTGAAGGCAGGAGCCTGGAGCCTCTTCCAGGTCTCCCACACGGTGTAGGATCCCAAAACTTTGAGTCGACCTTGACTGCATTCCTAAGCCATTCCCATCCCAGCTGGATGGGAAGCAGGGCTGCTTCCTGTATGGGATCCTGGTGCTCGAGACGAGGACTTTAACCACTACACTATGGTGTTTGGCCCAGTTTTTGTTCATTATTTCACGGGTAGAAAGAGGGAAAGGGAGATATCCTGCATCTGCTGGCGCATTCCCGCAATTGGCCACAACAACCCCTGCTGGGCCGATCCTGAAACTTGGACTCAGGAACTTGGTCCAGGTCCCCCCATGCGTGCCAGGGCCCTGTGACTCCAGTCGTCCTGCTGTTTGCCCAGGCTGCTCTGAGACACTGGATGGGACAAGCTCATACAGTTCAGTGTTAGCAGGTGCGGGAGGGGGCAAGGTGCTTGAGAGAATTGCTGAAGGAGGGTGGTTTTGGTTTTTGTTTTCCTTATTTAAGACTTTGGGGGAGCAGAACGTTTAGACCTTTGGGGAACTTGTACCTTGGATCCAATATTCAAACCGTAGCGCCATCACTTGAAGCAGTCTCTTCATTCCCCTTTGGGATCACTTTCTTCTGTCTGTTTCCAACTTCTTACATCTTTATTACCTTGTCATAGTATAATGAGGATTATATTAAGCCCTGTTGAATTTACTGTATAGATTTTGTCTCCTAATTAAACCCCTCCTGGCAAAGGATTGGTGGCTGGAATGACTCAGGGACATAAATCTTAAAAATTTGAGATTTTGATGCTGCTTTAGCTTTGATTTGGGGAGTGTATGTGGTGCTCAATACCTTGTCGGGGAGAATGGGATGCTGGGAAGCTACAGGCAGGTAACCATCACCTGGGATGGACCGTGACGTTTGCCAAGCCAAGGCGTGTGTTTCTGGAGCCCATCCTACTGCCAGATGTGATCTCTGTGTCAGTAATGGTAAGTGTAAGTACTGTAGTGTGGAGTGGAATCAGAGAGAAAAATGGCTATTCAATTTTGTTAATTATTTCCTCAATATCTGTCTTTTTTTCATTCTCTTTTTAATTGCATATTTTCCTTCGAAGAAATAATTCCATTTCCTCCAGATTATGAGTAAGTGCATGAATTAATAGCCTTGTTGCAAAACTTTTTTGTGGTTGTATGGGGAAAAGCAACATGTACTTAGAAAACTTAGTGTAGAACAGATTTTTGTATTTTCTTCTGGTCTTTTGTTCAGTATATATTATACCAAATAAAATCAGTGAAAGGATTTTAGTTTTTTATTCTGAAGCATACAGGTAAATGTAAGAAAAATAATAAGGGCTACAGAGTATCAGCTCCTGGGGTGTTGTTAACAGGTAGGGGAACTAAGGGGTTCTGCAAAAAATGCTATCCAGAAGAGGTTGCACATGGATTTATTATACTGATATTAAACACCTAATATATATCCATACCAGACACTGTTCCATAAAATAAAGACTTGTATTTCTGAGTACATATTCTAGCAAATTAAGCAGTATATATAACAATTAAAATTTTTGTGTGTTAGAAAGTAATTATTATTATAAAAAAAACCCAAAGGTTGAAAAAAGTGAGACTGGGTAGGTATGGGCCTCCTCAGGCTGCAGACAAGGGGGGCCCGTGGTCTACATAAGGAAGGCCGGGAGCTCAGCAGTGGATGAGCACGTAAAGAGACAGTGGTTACAGTCAGTTGTAATGGGATACCTTGGTGTGGTGCCCCATATTCTGCCATTAGCATAATAGGCCGCATTTCCTGCGTGCTGTGTGAGTCATTGGGCGGGCTCAGCTTTTCATTTGGAAGTTGTACATAAAGAAGGAGTGATTTGGTGTGATCGGTAGGCTGTTGCTCGGTTTGTTCAGACTCTAGGGCTTACATGAAGAAACAGTTCCTTAAAATATTAACATTGGAATGACAGTGTATGTTTCTTTTTCCCTGTGATGTGTGTGTTTTATTTTACAAGATTGTTTTGAGGATCAGAAGAAAAAACATGTAAGGTACATTTTTATAAAAAAGATGTATTTTATTTTTTTATTGAAAAGGCAGACTTACAAAGAGAAAGGGAGACGGAGAGAAAGATCTTTTGTCTGCTGGTTCACTCCCCAGTGGCTGCAATGTCCAGGGCTGAGCTGATCTGAAGCCAGGAGCCAGAAACCTCTTCCAGGTCGGTGCAGGGTCCCAAGGCTTTGGGCCGTCTTCAACTGCTTTCCCAGGCCACAAGCAGGGAGCTGGATGGGAAGTGGAGCAGCTGGGATAGAACTGGACCCCATAGGGGATCCTGGGGCTTGTTGAAAGATGAGTATTTGGCTACGGAACCATTGCACCGGGTCCTCGTGTTAGGTACTTAATACAGTACCTAGGACAAAATTAAGTTTTCTGTCAATGTTGACCATAGAGATAGTGATGACAATTGTATGAAACCTGATTTTAAAGAAGTATTCTAATTCAGGGCATTAATTGATACTTTATTTTAGCACACTGGGCATAACAATTCTAATGAACAGTGAAACCAGAATTTTCTATTCTGTTTCTATAAATATTTCTTGAAATTCTAGTATTTGCAAAAGCAGTTTCACTGATTGGTTTTTCCTTGTTATGCGGTTTGTTGCTGGGGTTGGCACCTGTGGCGCTGCTGTAACCGTGCTGGGGGGGAGAATTATGAAGTGTGCCTTTGTTAGCACTTTGTAATTCTTTTTTGTCTTCCTAGTTTAATGGACTACCCATCACCCAAAGGCTTAGAAGAAATCTATGAATAATGACTTAGTTTGTCAGTGCAAAAATTCCTATGTTTCACAGGAATTTAACTCTAGAATGGACTAGTAATTCTAGTTTCAAGGATTCTTGATCTATGATGCTTTATGAGGAGCCTGTTGGAGTTAAGGATAAATCTTGGTATCGTATGAATTGAAAACACTATTTTATTTTGGTTTTTTTGTTTGTTTTGTTTGTTTTGAAGATTTATTTATTTTCATTACAAAGTCAGATATAGAGAGAGGAGGAGAGACAGAGAGGAAGATCTTCTGTCTGATGATTCATTCCCCCAAGTGGTCACAATGGAAGGTACTACGCCGATCTGGAGCCAGGTGCCAGGAACCTCTTCCGGGTGCACTCAGGTGCAGGAGCGCAAAGCTTTGGGCCGTCCTCAGCTGTTTTTCCAGGCCGCAAGCAGGGAGCTGGATGTGAAGTGGAGCAGCCAGGATTAGAACTGGTGCCCATATGGGATCCCGGTGTGTTCAAGGAGAGGACTTAAAGGCACTAGGCCACGCTGCCGGGCCCGAAGACACTATTTTGTAGGAAATTTTATGGTACCATATGTTTGTACATGTCTGCTACAAATGTGAACACGATAATGTTTGTGGCAATATAATTGATTATTTTTAAATTTGCATTGAAATGGTTAACTAATTGTTCAGTTATTCTTTTTTTCTATTAATTCTTGGTATAGAACACATTCCTTTTGCAGTGTATTGTCAATTCAGGGACACTTATTGGAATTTGAAATTGCTCTCTGTGGTTTCTATAGATATGATAATTTAGCATTGGAGACCAGTTTTTGAGATAATGATAAGGAAGACAATATAAAACCAGTGGAATATGAACTTTATGCAGAGGAGTTTACTTGTGGAATTGGTTGGGTATCTTGTGAGTGTTATTTGACAGTAAAGTAGCTGATGTCAGAGATGCTTGAGTCATTCAAAATTAAGTTGTTTGGAAAGAAGCTTCTGAAAGGAATGTTGGTATAAACAATTTCTGAATCCCGCCTCCACTGTTCAAATGTAATTTTGTATGAATATGTATAACATTTATATATTGCATAGTATTGTCACAAATTTCACTGTAAAGTTAGTATTTATAGGGATGCTTGGGAAATCTTGTCATCTTGCAGTTACGGTCCCAGCCTTAGCTGAGTAACTGTCATCTGCTCTGAAGCTGTACCAGCAGTCACGTGTGTCAGCTGGGTGCTCGGGCTCTCAGCTAAACCCAGAGATAGTTCTTTGGAAATACAGGCACTTGTAACAAGCTTTCAGCTAATTAATTAAAAAGGACTTGGGAGAGGCCGAGGGGAGAGAGCAGGGAGGGGAAGAGCGAGAGTGCGCAAATAACTCTAAGTGTAGCTGTAACTGCCAGTGTCATGAGTTAGGAAACAATAGTATGAAGTGCTGCATGCATAGGAAATGCATGGCCTAGATGAAGGGGACGACTCAAATGCAGAAACCTGCCAAGACTGAATCATGAAAACAGAATAAATTGAATGAATGATGAAAGACTTCCCAAGAAGGATAATTTCAGGACCAGGTGATCTGAATGGGAAGTTCTTTCAAATACTTAAAGAATTAACATTAGTATTTTTTTTAAAAATGAGAGTTGGAGTTAGGGTAAGCAGTTTTTAAGATTTATTTTTTATTGGAAAGGAGATATACAGAGCCAGGAGCTCTTCCGGTCTCCCACGCAGGTGCAGGGTCCCAAGGCTTTGGGCCGTCCCTGACCACCCTCCCAGGCCACAAGCAGGGAGCTGGATGGGAAGCGGGGCTCCCAGGATTAGAACCGGTGACCAGATGAGGACCTCAGCCGCCAGGCCACTGTGCCGGACCCAATATCAGTATTACTTCAAACTTTTCCAAACAGCTGAAGGAAGGAGAACATTTTCTAATGCATTCTAAGGGGCTTAATTTAATCTGATGCTAGATTAGACACAGACAATGACACTTAAAAAGTAGGAGAAAGAGGGCCTGGTGTGGTAGCATAGCTGTCGAAATCCTTGCCTTGAACACACAAGGATCCCATTAGGGCACTGGTTCTAATCCTGACTGCTCCACTTCCCATCCAGCTCCCTGCCTGTGACCTGGGAAAGCAGTTGAGGTTGGTCCAAAGGCTTGGGACCCTGCACCCACATAGGAGACCTGGAGGAGGTTCCTGGCTCCTGGCTTCAGGTTGGTGCAGCACTGGCCATTGTGGTCACTTGGGGAGTGAATCAGTGGATGGAAGATCTCCCTCTCTGTCTCTCCTCCACTCTCTATATCTGACTTTGCAATAAAATAATTCTTCAAAAAAAAAAAAAGTAGAAGAAAGAAAACCGTGGACTGGTGTATCTTTTGATTATTGTTGCTAAAATCGTTAATAGAATACTAGGAAACTGAACTCGCCCGACACTGAATTTACTATATACCATGACCACTTGGGATTTTTTCCTAGGGTATAAGGATGGTTCAACCTGTGGGAAATTCAGGGGTTATAGTCAATGAGTAGCATCGGGAAAACGTTGCATCCAATGTAGATCAATGTAGATCAAATAGCTAAACGAAGGAGGTCATATAGAAACTCTAAGAGAAAATACAGATGACATTGGGTTTGGCAATAATTTTTTTACCATGACATCAAAAATGTAGGTAACAAAAGAAACAGTAGATGAGTTGGATTTCTATGAGAATTGAAAACTTACATGCTTTTAGAAACTTTTTTTTAGATTTATTTATTTTTATTGGAAAGATTTACAGAGAGAATAGGAGGGAAAGACCTTCCATATGATGATTCACTCACTAAGTGGCCACATTGTCCAGAGCTAAACTGACCTGAAGGTAGGAGCCAGCAACCTCTTCCTACAAGAGTGCAGCATCCCAAGGCATTAGGCCATCTGCTGCTTTCCCAGGCCACAAGTGGGGCTGGATGGGAAGTGGAGCAGCTGGGCAGGAACTGGTGCCCATAAAGGATGCTGGCACTTTCAGGGGGAGGATTCTCCAATCCAGCCATCACATCAGTCACAAATAAACACTGTCAACAAAGTGAAAAACAAAGACCAGTCTACAGAATAGGAGAAAATGTTTGTAATCATACAACCGACGTTAGAGTAATTGAGGAACTCTTGTAGCTTAAAAGTCAAAGTACAGAAAACATTGTGAGTAAATCAGCAATGGACCTGAACAGAAAATTCTCCAAAGAAGTATAGAAATGAGCGATAAGTACAGGAAGATACAGCCAGCATTATCAATCACTAGGGAAATATCGATCAGCATCACAATAAGTTATCATTTTAGTTTCCATTAGTATGAAGATACATATGTGAGACAGAATATAAGTGTCATTAAGCATGTGAATAAATGAGTCATTGGGCATTGCTGATAGCATTGTAAAGAAATCACCCCTGTAAAAATGTGATAGCACCAACTCAACGCCAGCAGCCCATACGGGCACCAGTTTGTGTCTGCCTGCTCACTTCCCATCCAGCTCCCTGCTTATGGCCTGGGAAAGCAGCAGAAAATGGCCCAAGTTCTTGGGACCCTGCAACCGTGTGGGAGACCTGGAAAAAGCTCCTGGCTCCCAGCTTCGAGTCAGCTTAGCTCTAGGTTTGGGACCATCTTGGACTAGGGGATGGAAAACCTTTCTATATCTCTCCTCCATAAAATCTGCTCTTCGAATAAAAAATAAATTTAAAGGAAAACAAAAATACTTTATGATTCTACTTCTATTACCTAGAGTAGTCAAATTATAAAGAAAGAAAGTAGAATAGTGGTTGTGTCCAAAGGTCAATGGGAGAAAGAAAGGATCATTAGTGTTTAATGGATATTGAGTTTCAATTTGGGAAGAAAATGCTTTATATAGTGAATTTTGTGATAGATATACTCTTATACTACACTAAAGGCTGCAGGTCTTCTGAAAGTATCACTGTGGTGTGAGTGTTTGGGTCCTGGCTCGCCTTCGGATTCCGGTGGTCTGCTCCTTGCATCTTGGGAGGCAGCAGGTGTTCAGATGCTTGGATCCCTGGTACCTGCCGGGTAACTCAGGTTGGGTCCTGGCTGCCTGCCTTTGGCTGGCTCTACTCTGCCTGTTGTGGACATGGAGGGAGTGAGCCAGTGGATGGAAGGTCTTTCTGTACCTGGCTCTGTCTTTTAAATAAAATGAAAATATATAAAAAATTGAAAATGATCATTGAGGAGTTAATATGACCTACTTACCATGAGAAGGAAACCTTTCTGTTACACAAATGTTTCAAACATAGAAAAGTAGGTAAATAGGATAATGAATCCCCATCCTTCATCTAGATTTAACATGTGTTTTTTTTTTTCTTGAGATATTTTAAATTACAGTTGTTACGCCTTTTTACTTCGAAACACCCAACCAGATATTTCCAAAAATATAGCCACAATACTATCATGTACATAAAAGTATTACTATTATTTTTTATTTAAATGCTTTTAAATTTTTTTATTGGAAAGTCAGATTTGTGGAGAGGAGACACAGAAGAATCTTCCATCTGCTGGTTCACTCGCCAAATGACTGCAAATATTCCGAGCTGAGCTGATCCAGAGCCAGGAGCTTCTTCCGAGTGTCCTATGTGGGTGCAGGGTCCCAAGGCTTTAGGCCATCCTTCACTGCTTTCCCAGCCCATAAACAGGGAACAGGATGGTAAGTGGAGCAGCTGGTACAAACTAAATTCTGCCAGTGGGCAAACTAGATGTGATTAAGGATTATAGCAGTAGACACATATTTAGAAACCTGCTTGATAGTTCTTTTTAAATATGTGTATGTTCATATACATATTTTTCAAAGATAGATCTACAGAGAAAAGGAGAAACAGAAAGATCTTCCAAAAACTGGTTCACTCCCTAATTGGTTGCAAAACCAAAGCAGAGCCAATCCGAAGCCAGGAGCCAAGTGCTTCTTCCAAGTCTCCCATGTGGATAGAGGGTTCTCAAGGCTATGGGCCAATTTCCATGGCTTTCCCAGGCCACAGGCAGGGAGCTGGATGGGAAGTGGAACAGCTGGGGCATGAACCGGTACTCATGGGATCCCGCTTCTTAAAAGGCGGGAGGATTAGTTAATGGAGTCATTGTGCTAGGCCTAGCCTGCTAGATAGTTTTAAAGGATTTCTTGAAACTTCTCTACTTTGAACTTTGAAGAAGTTTAACTTTCTTCTGATTGTAGGCAAACTCAGAATTAAGGGAAAGCAGTTTTTTCTTTTCTTTTTTTTTTTTTTTTTTGTAGTATGAGAGCGAAAGGGAAGTGAAGAAAGAATAAAAATGAGGAGGAGAAATGGGACTGGAAGAAGGGAAAGAGATGAGTGCTTGTTAATCAGCAGGGTTTTATGAGGTGTTTGCCCTGTGCTCTGCTTGCACGCATGGCTCTAAAGATACTGCCTTGAGATGCTTATGTTCCTCTTGGCCCCTAGTCCCAGCTCTCATGCTCACTGTTGAAAGCAGTGGCCCATTAGGAGAATCCTGGAGGTTCCCCTACTAGGCTTACTCCCAGCAGTCAATCTCTGGTGTGCCCATGGATACTGCTACCCAGTCTAACATGGATGCCCCCAGTCCTGGCACTCACTGGCAGGTACTATGGCATGGCCCAACTGACCTGTGCCCATTCTGGCTCTCACTGGTGGTTGCTATAGCCTAGTGCAGCCTTGCCCACCCTCAGACCTAACCTATCCTTGCCCAGCCTGGTCTGCCTATAGCCCTGTCTTAGCAGTGGGAACTACAACCCAGCAGGTGAGTCCCCAGAGTTCCCTTACCAGATTTGTTCCCAAGACCAAATCTTGAATGTGCTGGTAGGTGCTTTAACCCAGCTTGGCAGAGTCCATTAGCAGTCTCCACTGTTGCTGGCGAGTGTTGCAGCCCAGCCCAGCCTAGCCAGGTACAGTCCATACCCAATAATGGCTGTCATGAATGCCAGCAGGTTCTGCGGCCTGGCCCAGCCCGGCCTGGCCCAACCCAGCCTGTCTCCAGACCTGTCCCACACAAATGCTGATTAATGTTGCAGCCCTGCCTGGCCTGGCTCACCTTCAGATTGGCTCTTGTGCTCCCTGTTGGGAGCTGTGACCTGGAAGGGGAGTGCTTTGCCTTTTTATAGTACATGATTTCCACATATCGCACAAAGTTTTGCACAAAAAAATATGCTTTAATATAATTTTTCTATGAAAACTTTAAATATATAAAGCAATTCCTTTTGCTACCAAAAGAATTTGGAAACCTGCAGCTTAGAATGGGAGTTCCCGAAGTTTTCCTACCAGGGCTTCTGACAGCCCTAGATGTCACACGTGTCAGCGGGTACAGTAGCCCCACTTGGCGTGGTCTGCCCTCAGTTCTGTCTGCATGTGCCAGTGGGTGCTGCAGCCTGGCCGTGACGGGCCTCCTTTCAGCCCCAGTTCCTGTGAGTGTCAGGTGGGTTCCTGTCAGGTAAACTCTGTTGTCCCACCTGGTTAGGCGTGTCACCACTCCCAGCTCTCTGAGTAAACTTCTGGGTGTTGCAGTCCCACAGGTGAGCCCCCAGTCTCCTACAGAATTTGCCCCAGATCAGTTTCTCTTACGTTATTGTGGGTACTGCAGCCCAGCCACACATGACCCACCTCCTGCCACAACACTTGCAGGTGGGTTGTGAGGCCCAGCACAACAAGGCATGCCCCAGAGCCCGTTTTGCCTGTGACTGTGACTGGTGACCTTTTGCCCAGCCCAGGTCTCCCACATGGCAGGTGTCTTGACCTGACCCTACAAATGCCCTCTGGCTTCTCCATCTGAATCGCCGTGCTAGCTCACTCACCTACCTGCCATTGCAGTGCCCCAGTCTGTGGAAGACCTCAGGGATCATTCCTCCCTTGTCAAACATGCCATTAGTTGCTCTAGTAAGTCCCCATATCTTCTTCCCCGACAATTGGCAGCCCCTCTGCTTGTAGGTGATGGTGATATGTCACAGCCCAAAATTTCCTACTTTCCTCATGTATCTTAAAAAAAAATCCAACAAACAAACAACAACAACACCACCAACAACAGGAATAAACCAAACCAAACCAAACAAAAAAGCTTGGCACAGTGTGATAGCCCAGTGACTAAAGTTCTTGCCCTGCACATGCTGGGATCACATATGGGTGCAGGTCCATATCCCTGGCTGCTCCACTTCCCATCCAGCTCCCTGCTTGTGGCCTGGGAAAGCAGTGGAGGACGGCCCAAAGCCTTGGGACCCTGACCCGCGTGGAAGACTTAGAAGAGGTTCCTGGCTCTTGGCTTCGGATTGGCACTGCACCAGCCATTGCAGTCACTTGGGAAGTGAATCATCAGATGGAAGATCTTCCTCTTTGTCTCTCCTCCTCTCTGTATATCTGACTTTGCAGTAACAATAAGTAGATCTTTTTTAAAAAGTGCTTTTTACCAAATAAAAGATGTTTTTTTGAACAAATAATGTTACCTACTAAGTCCTACTAATTGGACAATCTGCATGTTAACTCGGCAAGGGGAGATGGTATGAGTGGTTTTTAGTATATGTGCTGCTGAAGTGAGCACAATATGAGCCCTTTTAAGCTTGCTGTTGGTACTTGAATGCTTCCCAGAGGAGGAAGATTTAACCTGAAATCTGAAAAATCCAAAAATGACAAACACTTCTGTGGTTTTGTACGAATGTGTTAACAACCATGGACCTGGATCTATTTGGGCACAGTAGCCTAGTGGCCAAAGTTCTCACCTTGCGTGCACCTGGATCTATTTGGGCAACAGTTCTAATCCTGGTGGCCACGCTTCCCATCTAGCTCCCTGCCTGTGGCCTGGGAAAGCAGGCTGGCCCAAGGCCTTGGGACCCAGCACCTGCACAAGAAACCCAGAAGAAGCTTCTGGCTCCTGGAATCAGATGCCCTGGCTCCTGGCTTTGGGTTAGCTCAGCTCTGGCCGTTGCAGCCTCTTGGAGAGTGAATCATCGGACAGAAGATCTTCCTCTCTGTCTCTCCTCCTCTCAGTAAATCTGACTTTCCAATAATAATAAAAAAAAATCCCAAGGACCTTTTTACGGAAACTACTTATAATTATACATACACAAAAGTTTGTGTAATTTTCTGTGATTCTTGTGTTTCCCAAATTATCTTTTGAACGCACAGGAAGGATGTGTTTTAGTTCCTGGATAATGAAATATAGGGTGAGGAAGTGTGTTTCTAGAAACAGCTTATCACAGCAGGAGTCACTGTTAGAACACAGTGACTTTAGCTGTTTGTGTTAGATAAAGTTTTGTTGTGAAAAAGTTTAGATTCTTGTCTCTTCTCCAGTGTTTATTCCAGTGACTTACTGCATTGCCCTCTCTTGCTACTAAACCAAAAATTCAAATTTCCTGAGCATTTCAGATTTCACAACATGGAATTTTGTTAGGGATGCTCAACCTGCACCTTAAGTCACTTTTATTTATTCATTTTCATACTTTATTATCAATATATCATACATAAGTAGGTGAACAGTAATCTTTTTTTTTTTTTTTAGAGATTTTTATTTATTTTTATTGGAAAGGTGGATATACATAGAGGAGGAGAGACAGAGACAGGATCCAATGATTCACTCCCCAAGTGACTGCAATGGCTGGAGCTGCACTGATCCGAAGCCAGGAGCCTAGAAATTCTTTCCGGGTCTCCCACATGGGTGCAGGGTCCCAAGGCTTTGGGCCATCCTCGACTGGTTTCCCAGGCCACAAGCAGGGAGCTGGATGGGAAGCAGGGCCGTTGGGATCAGAACTGGTGCCCATATGGGATCCCGGGCGCATTCAAGGCAAGGACCTTAACCATTACGCTACAGTGCCGGGCCCAGAAAAAGTAATCTTAACGTGATTTTATATTGAGCAAGAGGGTAAAAATTAAAATAAAGTCTTTTGTATTTTAGCTTTTTAAATTGAAAGTCACTTCCCTGGACATCGCCTTACGACATCTGTGTTGTAAAACGAGCACTGTAGGAGGATGTTCGTTTTGCGGACAAAACAGAACTTGAGTTGCCATGAGTTATGTGGACTATGTGGGTGCCTGTGTTGGCTAATCTTGGGTGTTTATGTCCACATCGGTTCAATAGCTCAATCTTTTGAAATTTAAAGTTGAAGGGAAATTTTGGAGTATTAGGAAATAACATACAAGTGATTTGTTCTTCGGGACCAAGCCCAGCTCTCGTTAACATCCTCGTTGTCTTCCAGGTGGTTTGGCGAGATGCTGCTCTCCATAGGAGTGCTCATGCTGTCGGCCACGCAGGTCTATACCATCCTGACTGTCCAGCTCTTTGCGTTCTTGAACCTTCTGCCTGTAGAAGCAGACATTTTAGCAGTAAGTATAACAAAATTTATTCATATCTCAAAAATACCTTAAAAGAAAATCCTCCCATCAATTCTGAATGATGGAATCATAGATATTTACATATAAACGTAACTAAGCACATTGTTTTTATTGCTCAGGATCTAGTTATGATCTCAGATATTGAATATCTGTTGAGTAATGTTCTTGAGAATGTAAATGCATATGTGAGAAGGTATGTGCACGTATTCCTGCTACAAGCTGTGTATTTTTGCTGAAGCTCATTGTTTCTCTTGAATTCTACTGTATCTTCAATGGCTGCAAGATCTCAGTGCTATCTCTTTTGGTGGCATTATAAGACACTCCACAAGAAGTCCAAAGAAATTTCAGCTGGAGGCTAGCTGTGATGAGTCTGAACGCATTCACAGGGAGGGCCTATCTTTAATGGTGGACATGAACCTTTTTGGAGAAGATTGCTCTTAGTTATTGTTACCAGGCTCCTTCTTTGCTGTCCTCTACAAGCGAACATGTATGTATTTCCCCTTCTACACTGCTTTGAAGGTTGAAAAAAAGGAACTATGCCAGAGACCAGCTCCAGCTGACTGAGAGCTTGCAAAGGATGCATGGATCAGCGAGATGATAGGAAGAGATAAGACACGGGCCACTATGACGTGATGCTCATAATGGACAACTCAGAAAAGTTGCCTTCTTTATTTATACACAAATCATCACAAGCTTTTGTACAACATCCAATTGTTTCATTTTTACTTCGTGGTTAAGAGAATACAAAAACAAAATATTTTCAACAAACCATTACTCATTGAAACCTGCAGTCACCTGGCTGAAGCCAGGAACTCCACAGTTGGCAGCGCATGTGATTACATAGTGACAAGTGGTTTACTTATACTCAAAATCAATTTTTACTAAACACAAACTAATTAATATTACTTAAAATATTAAGAAGTACAGAATTAAAAGATCCTAAATGAAAGGAATTTATAAAAGAATAAAACATGGATTCTTTGCTAATTCTTATAATCAAATCATGCATTAATTACCATCACCTTCACTTAGTGCTGATTCAATTGTTTTTCATTCTTTTGTTAAAGGGCAGTGAAAGGGATCATCAAGGCAGCTCAGTCAATCTACAAACAGAGGGCTTTGCAAGAAACTTTCTTTATCTTTATAAACTGTTTTCTTTCCCTAAATGTAAGTGCCAATGTAAGATTGAGATTTTAAACCATTTTGAGGGGGTTTTGTTTTGTTTCCTTTTAGAAGATGCCCCATATATTTTTGCTTTCTTGTGGTAAGAAACTAAAATGCGTCATATCATGTGTTGTAACAGTTCAAGGTGTATGGTAAACAAACTCTTTGTACCTCCGTGATTGCCATCTGTTCCAAGATATTATCAAGCCATTTCTTAAGGAAAACATTACTTATACTAGGGCAAACTTTAGGACAAAAAGTGGGCACATAACAGGATTTGGAAACATAGTGGGCTCAATTGTACTATTGTATACTTTTAACTGTGTGTCATAGCTTTACATTACTAAAGGTGTTTTTATCATAACATGATTGATCAATTTGAGGTGTCATACCAGTTACAGGAATCACTTCACATTAACAAAAAAACAACAACAACACCCTCAGAAGAATTCTATGAAACATCAGAGAGGTGATTGAGTTCCATACAATGGGGTGAGGCAGCAATGAGGTGACCAGAGACATTCTGCCGGGCCTTGCCATGCAGCCAGAAACTCCTCGCAGCCTTGCTAGCTGAGGAGCAGTGCTCATCATACACCCATGCCATCTGACCCAACTGCATGGCTCCCCACAGAACTATGTGTGTGTTCAGGCCTGCATGTGTCCGTGCTCTCGATGCACCTGTATTTCAGGTCTGTGGTAAGGACTTACTGCTTTTTGCTTTCAAGCCTGCAACTAACTTGCCTAAAGATACTAGAAGAGAAAAAGAAAGGCAAGAATTTTCAGACCAAAGTTTATGTGGTCCCTGACTTTGCTTCAGAGTAGCTGCTTCAGAGTAGTATTGTGGCACTTGTGATATATTTCGATCTCCAGTCTGACACGGTGGCTTAGTATATAAATCCATGTCTTTATGGTGGGATCCCATGGGGGTGCTGGTTTGTATCCCAGCTACTTCACTTCCTATCTGTAAATTTGTAAATCTGACTTTCTAATAAAACATTAAATAAGTTAAAAAAAAAAAAAAGAAAGAAACATCTCAGTGTTATCAGAGAGCTTGAGGGAGCCAGACTTGTTCTACAATCTACAACAACTGTTGAAAGCAGAGCACCTCAAAATAGTCCCTAGGATATTTCTTATCCTCTGGCATGTTTGAACTCCTTTTTAATTTTATTTAGGTATTTAAAGTGAATTGCTATTTCTAGTTCAGCTGTGTTATGGGTCAAATTGTTTTTGATGGGCTGCTTTGGGAGGCTTTACCAGTTATGTGACTTTGATCAAATTACTTAGCTGCTACAAGTGTTTAAGTTTCTTTATTTGTAAACTGCAGTGTTGTGGTAATTAAATAAGACAAACTTAATAGTCTCTGACACATTGTAATTGTTTCTTTATAATTATCATTCGAATTAGATTTCACTCATTCCCTCAAAAGATCTAAGACTGTTCCAGCAGTATTTTTTATTATGGAGGAAAAACCAAATGTTTAGAAGAACAATAAGTTTGTACTGTATTGTTCCTTGTGCTTCATATAGTAGGGGTTGCTGGCTGTTGACGTCATCCATTGCAGAAATCATCAGCATGGGAGCTGCTTAAATACGATCCGTAGGCTGAGATAAATGTTAGGCTCCTGATGGCTGCAGAGGTGGCTGGAGGGAAGTGGGTTGTAAGGGCGTATTACTGATAAAAAGGGGAACTAAAAATGAAGAGAGGGGAATTGGCTATGACACAAGCATTCAAAGGAAATGAGTAAACTGTAGAAAATATTGACTAAAAGCATCCCTGAAGTCGGAGCTTACAATAATACAGGTTGAAGTACGTTGGCCTGTATGATCAACATCATGTTGATTCTAGCCATATGTCTTGAATCTTAAGGTTTGTTTTTCCTTGGTTGCTGCTTGACTGAATTCCCCAATGCTTATCCCCCTGGTTGGAGATGTTGCTATAGCATGTTGCTGACTAGTTAGTCAACTTCGTAGACTATTGGGTACCTGGAAGGCAGGATTATGTCTCATTACTAAACTTTATATTGTTGCTGACACAAATGTCAGTTACACAGTAGGAGTTCAGTAAATTGGAATTAATAGTCGTGGCTTAGAATGTTCTCTTGGCAGACAAAAGGAGTAGCACTCACCAAAACCAAAGGTAAAGTGAACTATATACTAGTAAAATAACAGCAGAAGACTCGGTAACAACCCTTTGCTAAAATGAGAGAACCAAATTGCCACCTATGCATATTAACCCTGAATGTAAATGGCTTAAACTTATCAATCAAACATCATAGATTAGTAGACTGGAATAAAAAAAAACAAAATCCATCTATTTATTACCTACAGAAGACATATCTCACCAACAAAGATTAGTGGAAACTGTATCTCATGGATTTTGATAGTTTTTTTGTTAGTTTCATCTCTTCAAAATACATTCTTACATTTCAATGACTCATAGATCATACAACAACATCATTTTCTTCGAGAAGGTTCTTGATTTTCTTTTTCATTTCTTCAGTGACATGTTAGCCATTCAGTAGCATATGATTTAACTTCATGATGTTTGTTAATGTCTTTTTTCTTCCTGTTGTTGATTTTGTTTTGTATAGTATCTGTGTAATGGAGACTATGGTATCTAGTAGCATGTTTAACTTCATGGCCTCGTAAATTTATGTTTTTCTTCCTGCTGATTTATGCATTTTTATTACAAAGTCAGATATACATAGAGGAGGAGAGACAGAGGGGAAGAAGATCTTCCATCTGATGGTTCACTCCCCAAGTGACCTCAACGGCTGGAGCCAAGCCTCTTCCGGTTCTCCCACATGGGTGCAGGGTCCCAAGGCCTTGGGCCGTCCTGGACTGCTTTCCCAGGCTACAAGCAGGGAGCTGGATGGGAAGTGCATCTGGGATATGAACTTGTACCCATATGGGTTCCCGGCACGTGCAAGTTGTGGACGTTAACCACTACGCTATTGCCCCGACACTTGAGGCTTTATTTTTCTGAGTATTGTGTGTTGCCTCTACCCACGCCTACCCTCCACTTCTCCCATGCTGAGGAGGTGAAGTGCAGCCTATTTGTGAGGTGGTGTTTGCAGGAGGAGTTGCTGCTGCTGCGGTATGCCACATCCTTGTTTGCTCTTATGGAAAAACGGTAGTTCCAAAAGGGATCTCAGCACACACTTGACATCCGGTCTGAGTTAGAAGTACCATTGTTCAAGCTAGGTATTTTATTTCTCCAATGTTCAGCATAAAAATGTAATTCTTCAGTAAGCAAAAAATGCTAAAGGAATATACATTTATAGAGCTTCCATTTTCTGAATTAAAAATCCCAGTTTAAGAAAGTACTGTTTAAGAAAGTAGTGTTAGTGCACATTTACATAAAATGTGAATTTTTTGCTCTGTCTCTATTGATGTAGATTAGATTATTTTATAGGGACGTCTTTATAACAATTTAATGACTTTCTCACATTCAACATAGAGCTGATCGTACTGAACGAAATCAAAGGTGATTTGTGATCATGGATTTTAAATGATTTTGTAAGTTACTAAGCACTCTTCAAATGTGAATTATTGTTGCACGTATAGGGACCCTGAAGTGGTCACCATGTAAAGGGGATACCTCAGAATGTGCAAAAGTGGAATTAAAAAATAAGTTAATATCTGTAGAAATAGTTAAAATCTATACAATTTTCATGGTATGTATTTATATGAACATTTTGAAAATACCTTTATGCATGCATTTCAAGTTTTGCAAAGAATAAACTTAACTTTTCTGTTTTTCTGTAAACATTTTGTAGTATCTTATAGTAGGAGGCCTGTTGGACTGATAATCCCGGACAAGACAATGGTTTCATTCAGTGGCCCAACTCAGATGCCTAAACTTTACTTTACTGGATTAATTCAAAGTAAATAATAAGAAACAAAGGTGCAGGGAAGGGCTGGGGGTGGTGGCTTAGCAAGTTAATCCTCCACCTGGAGTGCCAGCATTGCCTATAGGCCTTATTTCTAGTCCTGCTGGCTCAACTTCTGATCCACTTTCCTGCTTGTGGACTGGGAGAGCATGGCCAAAAGCATTGGAGCTCTGCAATATATCGATGAGATACCTGAAAGAGGCTGCTGGCTCTCAGCTTCAGACTGACTCAGCTCTGATCATTGGGCCATTTGGGGGTGAGCCATTGAAGGCAAGATCGTTTTATCTCTTTCTCTGATTCTGACTTTAAAATAAAAAATAAAAAGACCTTAAAAACAAACAAAGAACAAGCGAAGGCGAAAGATGTGTATGTTGACACTCCTGATGTGATTTTAATGATATGCAAGAACCATATTAGTTGAACTCTCTCTTGCCTAGCTGTTTCTCTCTGTGCTGCCTCGTCTTGCTTTGTGGAAGATATGCTTGGCAGCACCTGAACTAAGGGTGAGTCAAGGGGCCTTGACAAGTGGAAGGTGATCTGATCCAACACATGCTACCTCTATGGGAGACATACAAGGCATCTAGGCCGTTATTTGCTGGTAAACTGCAAAGGTGTTTCTGTGCACATCTCATGGATGGCGTAGGAGGCCTGACAGATTCATCCGTGGATATTTGATTTAGGAATGAAATGCTATCTGGATGTTTAGCCAAATCAGTGTTGTGTGAATATTTATTTAAAGTTTACCTGGTCCTTCTATCCTTTTCAGTGTTATGAGTTTTATGTAAGTCTTGCTCTTTTTATTTTTTCTTAAAGATTTATTTTATTTATTGAAGAGCAGTTAGAGAGAGGAGGAAGAGGGCCGGAAGGGCTTCCATCTAGTGATTCACTCCTCCAAATGCCAGCAGCGGCCAGAAGTGAGCTTCTCGGAACACAGTAGTCTGGAACTTGTTCCAGGTCTCCCACATGTGTTCTAGGGGTGAAGGCCTTGATCCATGCTCCTTTGCTTTCCTAGGCCATATGCAGAGAGAGCTAGATGAGAAGTGGAGCACCTGGGTCTTGACCCACTTCCCAAATGGGAGAGTGGCACTGGAGGTGGAAGCTTAGCTTACTATGCCATAACACTAGTGCCACCTTTTTTTTCTTTTATGTTCTTTTTTTCCCTCTTTTCTTTTTAAACAGAAAGACCTTAATTCAGTTGGAATACAGATAGTGGCTATAAACAGTAACTGGATAGAAAAATGACCATTTCACTCCTGTACAGTAGAGTGTAATGTAATCACAGATCATTAAGATTATAGTATTATATCTTTTGTACTATTGATTTGTTAGAGGTGTAAAACACCCTGTCGCACTGTGGTTTTTATTTGCGTTTCACTGATGGCTAGTGATGTAAAGTATTTTTTCATATTATTGTTATTTCTTAGCATTTCTTTTTTGATAATTGTATATTGAATTCCTTTGTTCATTTATTATTATTGGCTTTTAAAAAATATTTATTTTATTTTTTTGGAAAGTCCAATATATACAGAGAAAGAGAGACAGAGATGAAGATCTTCTGTCCTTTGATTCACTCCCCAAGCAGCTGCAACGGCCAGAACTGAACCAATCTGAAGCCAGGAGCCAGGAGCTTCTTCTGGGTCTCCCACAAGGGTGCAGAATCCTAAGGCTTTGGGCTGTCCTGAACTGCTTTTCCAGGCTACAAGAGGGAACTGGATTGCAAGCAGGGCTACTGGGATTAGAACCAGCACCCATATGGGATCCTGGCATGTGCAAGACAAGGACTTTAGCCACTAGGCTACCATGCTGGGCCCTATAGTTGTTTTTTTCCAAGTTGCTGGTATACCTGGGATGTTAATCCTTTGTTATATTCTTTGCTCTGTTGAACATTTCCTTTGCTGTGCAGAATCTTCTGATTTTTTTTTTTATCGAATACATTGCATTATGTGACACTGTCTGATAGGCTATGGGATTCCCCCATTCCCTCCCCAACCCCTCCTCCCATGGTGGATTGCTCCACTTTGTTGCCATATTGCAGTTCAAATTCAGTCAAGATTCTTTCATTGCAAGCATAGAGTCCAGCATCTTATTGCCCAGATAAATTTAATGGTTTCTTGGGGAGACCATCTCTGGTCTGAAAGTAGAGCTGGCAGAATATCATCCCAATCAATTAAAAACCACAACATAACATCAACATCAATTTACAACATTATGGAGTTAATTGACATGGTATTGAGTAACAAATATGTTAAAAAAATGCAAGTTATTAACCACATCCTGTGACTACTTCATTGACATTTCAATTTTAATTTATGCACAGATCCGGCTGCTATAACCTTAAAATGGCTATAGGGTACTATTCAGCTATCTCGTGTCTAGTTTCATTTTAGCATTCAGCAGTTTATAGTGTTGAAGTTTAATTTTGCTGAACTTAGCAGATTTTGGGATGTTTGTTTAGTTTTGGTTTTGTTGCCTGTGCTTTGGGGGTTTTGAGGAGTTGATTTTTATATGTGGTGATAGTATGGATCTAATTTCATCTCTGTGTGTGTGTGTACATCTCCAGCCTTGCCGGCACCATTTCTTGAAGAGATTATCTCTTTTTCACTGTATTGTCTAAGCACTTTTGACAAAAATCAATTGGCTGTATTTAAGTGATTTAATTTCTGGACTGTTTTGTTCCATTGATCTGTGTATCAGTTTTTATATCAGAACCATATTCATTTTAATTATAATTTTGTAGTATGCTTTGAAATCAAGTATTGTGATTCCTCTTGCCTGACCATTCTTTTTCAGGATCACTTTAGCTGTTCTGGAGCTTGTGTGGTCCCATTTAAAATATTCTTGCTTGGTTTCAACTTTTTTACTTGTTCTCACAAACAGATGTTTTCTATTTATGGTCTGTAAGTTGTGAACATCTTTTTAAACTTTTTTACTTGGTCTCAAAGTTACTTTCTATGCTTGGTTCTGTTTACCTTCCTAGACCGAATATTCTAATTAAATGATGCAACAAAAGCCACAATTATATCTTTCCTGTTATCTTCTAATACATAGAACATATTTTTGATTTGTTTTAGTGGAGGATTGATGAAAACTCTGTTATGAAAGGCAGAATGTTGATTAAGCGTTCATCTTCCTCTAAGTACAAATTTATTTATTTGTGTTGGAAAGGCAGATTTATGCTTAGAGGAGAGACAGAGTGATCTTCTGTCCGCTGATTCTCTTCTGCAGTATTCTCAACGCGGTTTGCAGTGTCCAGAGCTGGGCCAGGCCAGAACCAGGAGCAGCGGAGGCTGAATTACGTGGACCATCTGGTGCTGCTTTTCCTAGGCCGTTAGCAGGGAGTCGGCTTGTCAGAACACAAACCAACTCCCACATGGCATGCTGGCATAGCAGACAGCATTGTTACCTACTATTCCACACCAGTATTTATATATTGATTTCATGGAGATTAGTGATTCCTTTTTTCAGCTCTGGGTAAAAAGATTCACATTATCTCAAAACTGATAATGGCTAAGAGTATAATTTGATGCTGTTTCTTTTCCCTTTGGGAACATTATTTATGACTTGAGCAGGAAATTTATACATCTCTTCAATTATATGAGACTCTTATAACATAGAGAAAAAAAAAATTGAATTGTCTTACCAGGCAATGATTTGTTTAGAAAATTCCTTAAGGAATTGTCTGAAGGAAAAGTCAGAAAACATTAGGTTTTTTTTTGATGTTGTAGAATTATTGTTGCTCAAATATAATCTATGAAACCAGGGTCAGATTCCCGCAGTTGTATATGTTGTCCCTTGTTTATATTCCTTGCTGCTTTATTGGATGCATAGCTTCGGTTTTCATTTTGTTATACGCTGATAGTAAATAAGAATATAAAGGTGGAATTTTGTATACTTTTAAGAATTGTCTTTAGTGTTATGTGTAAAATGGCTTTTAACTTGGTTCTTTTCAATTTTCTATTTAGTATAGTTCTGAAAATGCATCTCAGACATTTGATGATCTCCCAGCAAGATTTGGTTATAGACTTCCAACGGAAGGTTTAAAGGTAAGAAAATAATGATCCATGACAAAGTCACAAGGTATTCCCTAAGTTTTAGGTCATCTTGATTAACAAGTGAAAACCTTTCTTACAGTTTACTATTGTAAAGTCCATGTGTTGCCATTTCTAAAGGTACAGACTCTTCAGAAGATAGAAAATAAGAAAAAATCACCTGGGATTTCTATCTTGTGAATTAGCCACAGTTAACATTTTAGTATATATTTCAGAACTGTTTCCTAGGTTATGTGTAGTGTGCATGTGACTGTGTTTGTAGGTGTTTACTTACGTATATATATTATGTGAACACTTGCATATGCAGGGAGACCATAACACTAACATGCTACTTGGTTACCTGACTTTTAATTGTGTATCTATATTAGTTTTTCATGTTGAAATGGCAAAGATCTCTATTATTATTTTTATTCATTGCATAATGTTTACAGTAGCATGGAATACTACAGATTTTGAGCAGTTTTTACACAGCTATTCACATTGTCCGCTTTTTACTGTTGTGAACAGTACTGTAAGGAATGTTTCCTATAGGATGCCTTTCAAAATTTAAGATTATGTTTGTGGAGTGCACATTTAGAATTTTGTCGTGCTAGTGTTGTGGCATAAAAGCTTAATAAGCTGCCACTTGTAATGCTGACGTCTGTGTCAGAACACCAGGTTCAGTACTGGCTACCTCGCTTCCAATCAGGCTTCCTGCTAGTGCACTTGGCAGTGTAGCAGAGTTTGGCCCCAGGGCTTGGGCCCTGCCACCCTGCAGGGAGACCAAGGTGAAGTTCCTAGCTTGGGGCTGACCCAGGTCTAGTTATTGTGACCATCTGGGGAGTGAGATAGAGGCTGGAAGATAATTTTGTCTTTCCCTCTTTCTTTGTGCCTTTCATGCGAATAAATAAATCTTTTTTTTTAAGATTTGTTTATTTTTATTGCAAAGTAAAGTATGGAGAGAGGAGGAGAGACAGAGAGAAAGGTCTTCCGTCCGATGATTCACTCCCCAAGTGACCACAACGGCCGATGCTATGCCGATCCTAAGCCAGGATCCAGGAACTTCTTCCGGGTCTCCCACATGGTGCAGGGTCCCAAAGCTTTGGGCCATTTTTGACTGCTTTCCCAGGCCACAAGCAGGGAGCTGGATGGGAAGTGGAGCTGCTGGGATTAGAACTGGTGCCCATATTGGATCCCGGGCACATTCAAGGCGAGGACTTTAGCCGCTAGGCCACGCCACGGGCCCAGATTTTGCTATTTTGATAGAAACATATAGCAAAGCTGGATTGGAAACAGAGCAGTGGTGATTCAACCCTGTTTAGACAATGCGTGTAGGTTATCACAGATAGTGGCCTAGTTCACTTTGCCATAACGCCATCCCATAATTTTTTTTAAAAATTTAAAATTATTTTAAAACTTTTTGCATTGTATTACTGCTTTTCATTGTTAAACACGTAAACATGAATTGGTAAAATCAACATTATTAAAATGTATTACTGAAAGTAATATACAGATTAAATGTGATCTCAATTTAACAACATTCTTGTCAGAGCTAGAAAAAATGATTCAAAAGTTCATCTCGAAACACAAGAGACCACAAAAATCCAAAACAATTCTGAAGAATAAAAAATTTTAAGACATATTACAGGGCAGTGGTAATCAAAATAATCTGGTACTGGTGCAGAAACAGAGAGGAAGACCAATGACACAGAATACAACTCCCAGAAGAGCCAACTTATCTTCAACAAGAGAATGGAAGAATAACCCAGGGAAAAAGTTGGTCCCTTCAGCAAATGTTGGAACAATTGGAGCTGCATGTAGAAGTTAGAAATAAGACTCCCACCTTTCACAGTATACAAGTTCAAATCTAAATGAGTAAAAGACTTCTATCTATACCCGGAAACCATCAAAGTATTAGAAGAAAGCTAAGGAAGCACTCTGCTAGATACAGGTGTAGGCGAAGACTTCCTGGAAAGGTCACCAAAAACACAGGCAGTCAAAGTTAAAGTAAACAAATGGAACTACATCAAACCAAGAAGCTTCTGTAAAGCAAAGGAAACAATCAACAACATGAAAAGTCAACAAACAGAATGGGAGAAAATGTTTGCACATTACACAATGGTTAGAGGAATAATATCCAGGCTTTACAAAGAGCTCCAGAAACACTACAATTAAACAAACTCATTAGTAAATGGATGAAGGAAGTGAACAGGCTTTTTTTCCAAAAGAACAGATTCAGTTGGCTGATAGAAATGAAAAATGCTCGGGTCCTCTAGCAATAAGGGAAATACAAATAAAAATACAATGTTACAACCATTGTGGAAGACAATGTAGAGGTTCCACTTAACTGTAATGAGAATGGCGTACATGCAGAATTCTTTGAATAACACCTGCTTGCAAGGATGAGGGGGGAAGGTATCCTATGTCACTGTCGGTGGAAGTGTAGGCTAATGCAGCCACTACAGAAGACAATATTCAGAGTGCTCAGACAATTGAAAATTGACCTACCAGATGGTCTCCCAGCAATCCTACTCCTCGGAGTATATCCAAAAGAAGGGAAATTTACATATGAGAAAGCAACCTGCACCTCTATATTTGTAACAGCACAATCTACAACAGTAAAGACATGGAAGCAACCTAGATTGCGATTGAAAGAGGGTTGGATAAAGAAACTGTAATACATCTGCTCTATGGAATACAACTCGGCCATTAAAAAGAGTAAAATTCTACCATATGAAACAGAGTGATCCCAACTGGACAATATTATGCACAATGAAATAAGCCAATCTCAAAAGGACACATATCATATGTTCCCTCTGATACAAGATAACCTTCATACAAAATATAAAGCAAGATATTTATGTAAATAAGCTCACACATATATTGTCATAAATGAACAGTGTGATGAAGACTGGAGTACTGAGAAACAAAGACTCCCAATAAAACAGTTAATAAGCCTAACAACAAGATGTGAGGGTTTGCACCGTTGCCTACTTCTACAATGTCATGACACACCTGTAGAGCAGAATGTTGGAGGTGTGGTTATAGCTGAAGGAGTATATTATTGCAAAATGCAGGGGACCCTGAGGATGGGGAAGAGAGGGAAAGTAGAGCAAGCCCTATACCTGTAAAACTGTATGATGGAAAATAAGTAAAAAAAAAAAAAAAAATTAAAAATTCTTAACCAGAGAAGAAGTATATGTAAGAAAAACCATTTTCTCCTCTTTACCTATGTAAATTAATAACACTTCCCTCATCTATATTCCTGTTGGATAATAGTCTTTCTGCTTTCTACTTGTGGAACTCTTTAAGCCTATGACTATAGAATAAATCAAAATTAAGAAAGGAAGAGGGAGGGAACTATCATTGTATTCCTAGAATTTTATCTATGAGCTACATGAAATCTTTTTATGTTACTAAAATAAATATATAAAAGTGAAAAGGGGATTTATATGCTTTGAAAACCTTGTAAATAATGTAATATATGTTAATGTGCTAATAGACTTGGGTGTTTTACCTCTGTACTTCTTACTTATAGAAGTCACCTTAAGTATGCTTAGGGTCTTTTTTTATTATTTTATAATTATTCTTTTTAAAATTTTACATGATGTTTACACAGTTGATCAGGGTGGGAAGGATCCAGGGTTAGGCAAAAGTGGGTGCGATTATTGTTCCCAGATTTTCTATTTCTTCTTCCCGTTTCTGGGGTAGGGAGGAGATAAGGGCAGAAGCTGTACCAAGCCTCCCAGTACCTGGGGATGGGAACTACCACCAAGTGTCAACCCAGGGTCCCGATGTGGTGCATGCGCTAAGAGCTCTGCCCAGGTGGATGTGATAACTATGAAAACTGTCACTCTCACTGATTGGTGGATCAGCAAACTCTTCCAGTGTCCATGGGCTGACATGGCCTACTTCAGTGTCTCCATTTGCTGTCATCATTTGGCTGGGGTAGTTGTCCAGTACGTTCTGTTCTCCATTCTCTGCTATGGTACCAGATGCCCGATGGGCTGCCATATGCTCGATGTGCACCAAGGGCTAAGGTTCTTTTTTAACCTCAGATCAAACAGGAGACAAATAAACCAGTCGTTCCTTGAGCAAGACTTTGATGGTATGAAACAAGTCCTACCTGAGGTGTTGTTTTCAAGGTATTCGTGTGGAAAGGCTGCTGTGGTTGGTGTGTGAGTTCCTTTTTCTGTGATTATCCATCACTGAGTCTTCATTAGACCTTCCAGAAGGTTTTTGCATTTGCTTTTATAACCTTATATTTTTCCCCTCCCTGTATAAATAAAATTAAACTCAATTGCTGCTGTTTTGTCACATCTTCGCTGAGAATTAAACTTTGACTATCCTGATGGATGTGACTTGATGTCTTATTGTTTGTTTGGTGTTTGGTGTTTGTTTGATTATCAGTAAGATTAAGCAGGTCTGGTGCGATAGCCTAGCGGTCATAATTCTCACCTCCTACATGCCGGGATCCCATATGGGCGCCGATTCTACCCCAGTGGTCCTGCTTCCCATTCAGCTCCCTGCTTGTCACCTGGGAAAGCAATTGAGGATGGCCCAAAGCCTTGGGACCCTGCACCGGCATGGGAGACCCGGAAGAATTTTTCAGGAAGAATCTTGTCCTCCCCATCCTATACTTTAAACATGTGTTTCTTTATTTGAAAGACAGAACATTACAGAGAGATTGAGAATGAGAGATACTGTCCATCCACTGGTTCATGCCCACATGGTCACAACAGTTTGGGCTTGGCTAAGTTGAACTCCATCCAAGTCTCCCACAGGAGCGGCCTGGGTCCAAGCACTAGGGCTGTAGTGTGCTGTCTTCCCAAGCATATCAGCAGAAAGCCAGGGCTTGAAAAGTCATGCTTATGAATTCTGGTGCCCCAGGCGGCAGCCAAACCAACTGTGTTACCACAGTGCCCACCCCAGGGGATCTGTCTCTTAAGGACACAATCTTGATCTCTAACTCTTAGCAGTAATTGGCCTGGAATTTAGTAAAGTGTAAGTTGCATTAGCCAAAAGTTCTGAGATGGAAATGGCGGAAGTATCTTGGAGATACTGAACAATTGAATGTGTTGAACAGTATGTTCCTCAGGCTGTTCATTGCTTTAATGAGCATGAAAAGCCCCATTTAAGAACCCAATAGCTGAACTTTTCTGCCTGCAGTTACTTTTATATCATCTGTTTTCCACTTGGCCAGGAAGACCATGTGGAGAAAAGCTGAGGGAGAAAGATCCAATGGCTTCAGGATTTATTTTGCTGACAGGAGAAAGTAGATTGGAGAACAACCAGCCTCTTTGTCAGTACGCAGACTTTCAGGGCTAGCTTATTCCATGCACTAACTGTCCCTTTGGAGCTAGTCATCTGACTGGAGATGCAAAGCCAACAGTTGTTTTGTTCAGACAGAACCATGAAGCTCACGTGTTCATGATTATTAGCTGCTTCTCCTGGCCGTGTGCATTTTTGTGCTGACTGGTACTCCCTGACCTTTCTCTCTGAAGTCAAACTCTAATGCTTTTATGTCAGATATGTTGCTTGTGGGTTTTGGTCCAGATTATTATGCAATAGTTGCTAAGAAGATTTGCTTTGTAATGGCACATATCTGAAATTTGAGGAGACAGTGTGTTATAGGGAAAAGAAGCATCGTTTTTTTTCACCTATGGGTTTGACCCAATGGCGTCATCAATCACCAGTGGAATGCACATCAGCATCTTAAGAATTAAAGAGTCTTTTGTAAAACTAATATCTGCCTTTATTACACTTTGGTCTGATTACGTGATAGTTGGCTTCCACAATGTCAAGTGACTTGAAATAGAGATTTCCGTAAGTTACTTCACAGACTTACACAACCTAATGAAACAAGCTGACATCATAGACGAAAATAAGAAACTGAAGGGAGAGGAAGAAAATTTTATTTTGAATTTAAATGTATTCTTTTCTGTGTTCTTTGATGTATGTTAATAAAGGTATTTTCTGCCCTGAGTGCTGTTTCAGCTGTGTCCCACAAATGTTCCTAGCTAGATTGAAGTGAAGCAGCCAGAATTGAACCAGTGCTTATATGGTATGTTTAATATTCTAGGAAGTTGTTGAAATAAACAGTCTGTTTCAGATTAGGAAAACTAAGGCACTCTGGTTGTGTAACTCTTTTTGGTCTATACCTGAGTGTGAAAGTTGTGACAGAGGCTCCACTGACATCATGATTTCAGTTGTTTGTGTCAAACTTTGGAGTCATATGTTGGCTTGATTTTGTAAGTGTGTGTTTCTCTTCTTGCTGTTCATTGTGTTTGTTAGTTTGGTGGGTAGTACTGAGTACTTCTTGAATACACAGGTCTGGAGTCAGATATCTGGGCTTGCATGGCTGCTGTGTTTAGCCCTGGACCTGTTTCCTAACCTTTCTGACGTTTAATTTATGTTATCCATGAAATGGAGATGATGGTAATCGTGGTTACTTAGTAGAATTATTGCCAAAATGAGTTGAAATGTGTGTATTTAAGGGTATAGTACTGACACACAGTGTTGAGGGCCATGGCTTTAACAAATGTGAGATTTGTTAACTGCTTGCTATTACTACAGTTATTAATAATCAACTCATAATGTTAGGTTTTCATTAAGAAGACAATTCCAGTTACCACTCTGCCCCACTTCCCACTTGCACATTTAGCCTTTTTTTTTTTAAGGCTTATTTATTTGAATGAGTTAGAAAGAGGAGAGGGAAAGACAGAGGGAGAGAAAGAGACAGTGAAACAGAGAAAGAGAGGGATCTTTCATCCTCTGGATTCACTACCAAAGTTGGTGCAATGGCTGGGCTGGGTCAAGGCCAAAGCCAGGTGCCAGGAGCTTCTTGTTCCAGGTAGCAGGGGTCCACACAAGATCCTCTGCTGCCTTGCTTCCAACTTTAAAAATATATTTATTTTTATTGGAAAGGGAAGTCTTATAGAACGGGGGGAGAGAGAGAAGGCCTTCCATCTACTGGTTGCTTCTGCAAACAGCTGATTCAAAGCTGGGAGTCAGGAGTTTCTTCTGGATTTCCTGTTTGGGTGAAGGTCTCCGAGGACTTTGGCTATTTTCTTCTCTTTTTCCAGGTCAGGAGCAGGGAACTGGATGGAAAGTGGAGCAACCAGGATACAAACCAGCACCATATTGGGTGCTAGTACCACAGATTAGAGCATTAGCTTGCTGTGCCACCATGCTTGCCTCCAGTTTTTTTTAAGTACTGTCATTATATTATTGATTTACTCAGTGTAGCACTTGCCATTAAGTACTATCGGAATGAAATGAAAATCTAAGGCTCTTTGTAAGAAATACCATTTTAAATGATCTCAGCAAAAGCAGTTGGTTCTATAACATGTTGAAATATTGTAGTTCTGTTTTTTTGAAGCACTCAAATATGAATAAACTTACTATGAGCTTTATGATAATGTTATTTGGCTATTCCAATAAAAGGATAATCTAATCTACTTTGGTAAACTACTTGGCAATATTGATTTAAATTTGATACTCTGACCTGATATTATATGATTATACATCTGTGTATATATTTAGTACATGTGTACCTGTGTTCACAAAAACACTTGTTCTAGAATATGTTAATGATATCATTTGCAATAACCACAAATTATAAGATTTCCAAGTGCTCATCAATAGTTTAAAAAAGGCATTCACACAATGGAATATCTGAGAGAAAAAAGTGAAAGATTTGATAATCATATTTTAGCAGTGTGAATGTGTCTTGCAATATAAACTGAGAAAAAAACGTCTGCAAGAGGACTTAGTATAATGTATGATTCTGTTTACGTCAATTGTTTTACTTTTCATGTGAATGTGCTGTTTTCCTTTTTTATTTGGATTTCTGTGCATACCATGTTTCATTGATTCTAAGATGCATGTTACTACTACACACTTTAGCATCTCTGAAATTGGGATGTGTGTTTAAATGGCTTTCAGACAGATGGCGTTCATGATGAAGTTGTCATCTAGACATGGGGAATTTGGCCATGGTTCATACTGTCTTTATGCCTTCTTGATATTTTATGGCCTGCGATGCATTGGTATTATAAGCATGTTGAAAAAGCTTTACTGCAGTTTGTGACTTGGCATTAAAGCAAAATTTTTGTGTGCAGAGGGACCAGAATAAAAAGCAGTGTGTAAATTTAAGAAGAGAGAAATAGATACTCTAGTGGAAGGATGACAACAGTTCCTTTTTCCCTGAAGAACCTATCCTTTATGGGGTTAAGAAGAAGAGCTATCCTATGAGTAAAGGAAGGAGACTTGTATTCTTTTCCCAAAACCTTCCCTATCACAACCAATGTCATTTAAGTCAAGAGGAATTGCCATATTTTGACAGTTGGTGTGTCCAACCCAAATATATTGAAATAATATTACATCATTGCATAATAGCTTTAATTGCTTATTATTTCTCTTATATGAATTAGATCATCTATGTGGTTTTATTTTTATATCTCTTCAGATAATAATTTGGTTTTAAAATTTTTAATGCCTTGGTATAACATTTTACATTAACATGTTTTCTGATGTCAGGCTGTCTTGTATTCCCGGGAAAACAATTTACTGTTTGCTTTTTTCAGCTCACAGTTATGTTACAGATATCTTTTCAAGTGATGTATATATTTATGCCTCATGTTTAGAATGGGTGTATTATCTTGGTGCTGTGTGAATGTAATAGCTGCCTTACTGATGTGCGCATGCTTTCCAGTTGTTGCTATTAAAAACAACATAGTCGTGAACATCTTTGTTACACCTGTCTTTATATTCTCAGGCTAGTCGTTCTGGAAATAAATTTGTAGACAAGCATTTATTATGTGTATTCTCATTGTTTGATAAAAACTAGATGTTAATTTTAAAGATATTATGTTGATGTAGAAAGGTCAAACATTGTTGGATGGCATATATTCACATGTTAACAGTGGTTGTGTTTGAGGTAATTGACTTATGTGTTTTAAACGTTATTACTAAGATGGGAGTTACTTTTTAAAACAAAATGCTTTTGAAATAAAATACTGTTTTTAGAATTCTGGGATTGTAAACAATTACAGTTGGATAATCTAATGTAATGCAATACTCATTAAATAAAAAGATTTATTGAGTGAAATGAAATTGGAGTGACAACTATTATCCATTCTCTTTCAGGGTTTTTTGATAAACTCCAAGCCGGAGAATGCCTGTGAACCCATAGGGCCTCCACCACTAAGGGACAATTCGTCCAGCGCGTTTATTGTGTTGATTAGAAGATTTGACTGTAATTTTGATATAAAGGTACTTTTTTGTATTTTTGTTTGCTGGTTATTAGTAATTTAAGTTCTCTCATGTTTCAAAAATGTTAAAGGCAGTTTTCACAATTATTCAGGTTAAAAATGAAGGGATTAGAATAAAGTAAAGGAAAATTAGATGAAGAAAGCAAGAAAAACAGATTTACTTATCTCACACAATGATAACAAATCGTTCTGGAAGCTTTTAGTGGACATAGAGGTGCAAGGCTGTATCTGTTTTATCATTCATGATTTTAGTAAGATTGAAAAGGAGCATGTAAGGATGTAAATAGTTATTATATAAGCTACTGTGTGCAGAATTTTCAGGCGTTTATCCAGAACTAAACTATAATAGATTTATCTGGCTAGAAGAAAGTATTATTATGATGTTTAAGTAATTTCTTGCTGTCGATAAATTAAAGCTTATCTTGTTGATTACAAGGTTTAGTACACTATTAGGCTATGTGATTTCTGACTTAGTACAGCCTTTGGTAACCTGTTTTGGGGAGATGGTTAACTCTGTCCAGGATGAACTGTACCACCTTTCTCTGTTTCGTCATTTACATGTTGCCTGAAAATGTCACTTTCTTTGGATGCCTTAATTTTCATTCTATTCCCTCTTTGGTAGAGTAAATTATCAGTACATCACCTTTTTAATTTTGCAAATATTTCTTTAATTGCCTTCTATCACATTGTAATATCACTTATTTGTGAACTTTTACTGTTTAGTTTTTTTTAACTGTTTAGTTTTCATCATATTTATGTATCTGCTTTAATCCTAGTGATTATTAGGAGATTGATAAAGGTTTATTAGATCAAACTATGTTAATAGCTATGTGCTTACTTATGTGAAGTATTTAAAAATACATCATTATGTGCATGTAGAAAGATTTAAATTGAGCCAATCATATGTTAGGAAAATGTTTAAAAAAATCTCACTGTACTCCGCCATATATGCAGTGTTTCTTATTTTAAGTAATTTTATCTGACTTAGAAGTGCGTGTTTGTGGACACCTTTGATGTTCTTGTGCATGCGCACATGGCATAATCACCCGTCTCCTCAGACATTCGGAGTTTCTTCATGATGAAACATTGAAAATCCTTTCTTGTGGGTTTTTTCCTTTTTAGAGATATAGTATACATTGTCATCACCTGTGGTCACCCCACTTTGCACAGAATCACAGAACTTCTGCTCTCTGGCTATAATTTAGTACCTCTTAGTCAACCTCTCCTCATATTCTCACCAACTTCTGGTGACAACCTTTCTATTTTAATTTTTGTGAGATCAGCTTTTTTTTATTCCACATCTGAGTGAGAGCATGTGGTAGTTGTCCTAATGACCTCTAGTTAGATCCGTGCTGTTGCAGATGACAAGATTTCCCCTTTTATGGCTGAATAATATTTCATTGCTTACATGCATCACATTTTCTTTTCTCTTCAGCTGGTAGATACTTTGCTTGCTTCCAGTTCTTGGCTTATTGTGAATAGTGCAGGAGTAAACACAGGGGAGCAGGTGTCTCCCTAACTAGCTGATTTCATTGCCCTTGAATGTATTCCCAGTGCTGGGATTGCTGGATCACAGGGTCGTTATATTTTTATTTATTTATTTATTTTGAGCACGCTCCATACTTTTTTCCAGCAACGTGCAAGAGTTCCCTACTGTACTTGTTATCGTTTGTATTTTTGATAAGAGCTAATGTAACTGGTTGAGGTGATATCTAATTGTACTTTTGATTTGTATGTCCTTGATGATTAGTGACGTTGAGCATGTTTCTTGTACTTGTTCATTTGTGAGTCTTCCCTTGAAAAAATGTCAGTTTAAATCTACTGCAGTTGGCTATTATTTCTTTGAGAGGGAGAGGAACAGAGAGTGCAGGAGGGAAAGATACACACGCACACAGAGTTCCCATCCGCAAGGTTGCTACGTGTGCCCTCTATGGCCTCAGCCACCCTAGCCTGACGCCGAGGTCCAGGAGCTTAATTCAGGCCTCCCACATGGGTAGCAGGGACCCAGTCACTTCAACCCTCAGTGCATCTCCTGCCAGCTAAGATGTTTGTTAGCAGAAAGCTGGAACTGCGATTAGAGCTGTAGCAGGAATCCAGGTACAGAGGTGTCCCAGCTGATGGCTCAGCCACTAGGCCCAACTCTCACTCCCACCTGAGAATTCTTGACCCTAGTGGGCATCTGAACATTGAAGGATTAATTAGTTTTTCCAGTCCTTAGGATTTAGCTTTGTCCGTGCCTGTCCTGGGAAGTTTAAGTACTCCACTTACTTTCCTTGAGCCTGTATGGACACTTCTACCACTTTAGCACTAGGTGGCTCTCAAAGTTGAATTTTGCAACAAATCTGCTGCGCGTTTACCATCACTGCTTCAGTGATGACCTGAGATCCGCACTGTATGTGCCGACCAGAATGAACCAAGGAAGCAGTCATAAAGATTAGTCTCCATCAGCCCTCCCCTGAAGAGGAGGATGGCCCACATGCCCAGACCTTTGGCCACCAGTCCTGAAATGTTAGCTCATGTCGGTGCCTCTGGCTTACCCAGGGTAGTATTGCAAAAGGGTGAGATATTGCCATGGTCTGTCTGCTGCTGAGATGAACTCACAGCCTGTGGTCATTGCAAGTTGACTCACATGGCGGTGCTTGCCCACTAGGTGGCAGGAGCCAAGCACTTGAGTCATATCCATATCTAGATCTGGACTGTGATTAACTGGCAGTTCAAGATGGGATATTTGTGTCCTAAAGAGAAGTTTAAACCACTGTGCCACAATGCCCACTCCTAGGACACTTTTTTCCCCCTCCTTTTTTATCATGGCCTGCCTGATACGGATTCAGTTCATGTTCCCACTGCTGAGTAAGAGGTGAGGCACTGTTTGTATTTGGCTCTTGTCTTCCTGCTTTCTTCAGAGTTGGTGCTGGGGATTGAACCCAGCTCTTCCTGTGGTGTCAACACTAATGTGTTGATTCCTTGGATTTTTTCTTATTGTTACATAGAACTAGACACTACAACCTTTTACTTGGCTTCCATCAATTTGTGTGAAGGCACAATTGGTGTCTCTCTGGGAAGATGTTCACCAGACGGTCTTAGTCAGCCGTCATCTTGCTAGAAGGCTGTGGGCACACACGTAAAGCTGCAGTGCTGTACTTGTTCTCAATTCACAGTGGAATATATGTGGCCGTTTAAGGATAAAGCTTGCTTACTTATGTCATTCCCGCTGATTTCTGAATTCGCCTTAGTTGTACTAAATTGATTGAGTCTGGAGATAGAGTGCATATGTTTGAATCCCATCTTTATCATTTTTCTAGCTTTGTTATCTTCGTCATATTATTTTATCTCTTCTTGCTTTGGTTCTTTTCAATCTGTAAGATAGGAATTATGGTGTTCTCTACATCATGGGATTGTTGTACAGAGCAAATGAAATAATTAATGTTAAATGCCCATTGAGCAATGACAGTACCGGTGTGGTGGTACAGTGGGTTAATCAGCTGCTTGGAGTAGCTGGGTTGCATATCTTTGTATCAGCGTGCCAGTTAGAATCCAGGCTGTTTCTGCTCTGATCTAGCTCCCTTGTAGTGTGCTTGGGAGGCAGTAGATGAAGGATGTAGGAGTTCCTGCTGCTCGTGTGGGAGACTGGGCTGGAGTTTGTAGCTTCCGTCTGGCCCAGCCCCAGCTGTTGCAGCTGTCTCCAGGAGAGAACCAACAGATGAGCAATCTCTTCCTCTCCCTCTCTCTCTTCCTTCCCTCAGCCTCTCCCTCACTGTACTTCAAATAAAGAGATTGTTTTTTTTTCTTTAAATAAAAAGATCATCCTTAATACCTACTACACACAGAAATAATGCAGTAGGTGTCAGCTGTTCATCTCTTGTACTTTTCACTGTTGGAGTTCAATAGAGTGAGAGATGACAGACACTGACTGCTCTTCCGAAATGCTTGGCCACTGAGTCACACTGTGATCTAGTGACTTAGTGAGTTATGTGGAAAATGTATAATTTGGCTTGCAAAGGGCAGGCCAGCCCTGCTCAGTGTATATATAGAATAGGAGTTTCATAAATTTGTAAGAGTAAGAATTATGGATCAGCTATCAAGGTAATGTAAATTGGTAAGGACAAAATTAGTGGTTATGTGCAGTCTGTATTAGGTTATTAGGGAATTTAATAATTTGTGCAATTTTTTTCTGAAAATTGCAAAAAATATTTCTGTAGATAATACTGCTTAATTTACATAGTTGCAAAATTTTGTTTATATACAGTGACTTAAAAAAAGTGGTGAGAAGAATAACTTATTTCCTTATTCCTTATATAGCTCACTGGAACCAATACTGAGGCGGGATTAATTTAGTACCGTATGTAATACTGGTGTGTTAATAGCCATTGTAAAAATTTAAGGGTATTTTTCCTATCAAAAAAGGAATCCAAGTGATCTTGCATGAGAATTCCTCTAGCTCCTAAAGTTTATATTCAAGAAAGGGGCCTTATATGTGTACATATGCCAATAGGATATTTCAGATGATTAATGGTGGTTCGTATTTCAGGTTTTTGTAGTGCTATAGATTTTTTTTTTAAAGATGAATGCTTACTATGATTAAAGAAACACATACTTTTCTCATTTCTTCTTTTGAAATACATGAGGTAGAATGTCTGTGTCGCAGTCGAGTAGCAGACTTTCTCATACTAATCATCCCACTTTGGACTCAGACTTAGCCATTAAAAACAGCAGACATACAGTGAACAATTCTTGGAGGGTAGAGAGTTTTGTTCCAAATGAAAATGTTTTCATTTTCAGCCCCTGTTGAGAAAAGCACATTTGAGCTTTTTGGTCGTTCTTGCTCTGAAGCAATGTAGCAAACTCCATGCTCAGAGTTGGTGTCCCTGGTGTATGGGAGAAGGCTATAAGAAAAACTAATGATTACATTCAGCTAGTTAGAAAACAGTCACACCCTCACTTACAAGAACTGTATCCATCCTCTAATAAAAGTAGTTTTTTTAGAATAAAAGCAAAATAATTGTTTTGTCTCTGGGCAATGCTGTAATTTTTAGTGACATAATTAGTTAGCTTTTGGTGACCATTTCAGGTTAAAAACCATCATTGATTTTATGATAAATTATTTGACTAGATCTTTTAATGAGAAAAGTGACTTAGAAGCATTCTGAGCAGGAGGCTTAAATTGGCCCACCTTTTTTGGTTGTAGTGTTTTTGTGATCGGGTTTGTCTTATATTAGAGTGAACATATGCTATCTGTCCTTTGGGGATTGGCTCATTTTCCTTAGCATATTTGCTCAACATTTCAGCCCATTGGGATGCAAATGATAGACTTTCGTTCTTTTTAATAGCTGAGTAGTATTCCATAGAGTAGATGAACCACAGTTTCTTTATCCAGTCCTCTGTAGGTGGGCATCTAGGTTGTTTCCATGTTTTTGCAACTGCGGTGGATACAGGGATGCATGCTGCATGCTGCTTTCTCATCTATCAGGTCCTTGGATATATTCCCAGGAGTGGGGTTGCCAGGTCATACGGTGGGCGAATTTTCAGTTGTCTGAGTATTCTCCATACTGACATTCATGGTGGCTGCACTAGCCTGCAATGCTACCAGCAATAGAATAGGGTCATAATATTATCTTCTTCCCTTCTTTCTTGATGCTTGACTAAAAATCTATGGGTAAATCTTTTCTAACTTTAGCTTGTTGGGAACAGAGCCTATATTGCATGCAGTTCATTGTACTGAGCAGTACACTGCTTAGAACGCCAGAAACCATCAGCAGGCAGAATGGCAGAAATGTCCTCGAGATGGTCATGGGGTCCCACTGGGCGGACAATTTCTCCTTGTCACTGTGTTACAATTCTTTTTCTGCTTTTTAAAAAGATTTTATGTTTACTTTGAAGGAGTTACAGGAGGAGTTAGCACAGAGAGAGATGGAGATCCTCTGTCTGCTGCTTCACTTCCCAGATGGCTGCAACTGGCCAAAGCCAGGAGTTTCATCTGGGTCATCCACGTGGAAGGCAGATGCACACACACTTAGGTTGCTTCTGTTGCTCTTGCTAGGCCATTGGCAGGGAGCTGGGTTTCAAGTTGGTTCTCAGGTGGGATGCCATCTTTGCAGACAACAGCTTGATGTTGGCCTCACAGCTTTTTCAAGAGCAGCATGACTCCGAATCATTTTGTGAAATCCCTAGCAATGGGCCCGGCACGGTGGCGCAGTGGTTAAGGTCCTCACCTTGCACACCCGGGATCCCATATGGGCGCCGGTTCTAATCCCGGCAGCCCCGCTTCCCATCCAGCTCCCCGCCTGTGGCCTGGGAAAGCAGTGGAGGACGGTCCAAAGCTTTGGGACCCTGCACCCACGTGGGAGACCCGGAAGAGGCTCCTGGCTTCGGATCGGCATAGCATCGACCGTTGCGCTCACTTAGGGAGTGAATCATCGGACGGAAGATCTTCCTCTCTGTCTCTCCTCTCTGTATATCTGCCTTTCCAATAAAAATAATAAGATAAATCTTAAAAAAGAAAATCTCTAGCAGGCTGATCCCAAGTACAGAATGTCACCTTTTTGTTTCATGAAGTCTTTTAAAAGCTCCATTTTTAGTGGTGGATGGAATGAAATGGAGCATTTGCTGTGTTAGTATAAGAAGTAATTAAGATTTGATTGGAATATGAGTCATCAGTACCAATAAATATAAACTTGGATCTTTCACTTAGACAATTAAGGGATATCTGTCTTTTGTGAATAGCCTTTTTATATTTAAATTTAAACCTTAATAATTAAGTATTTAGATAGTGTTTAACTAGTTTAAACTGCTGTACTTTATTACAAAGCAAAGTTTTTTCTAAAGTATTTTTACTTCAAATTGATAGCAAGCAGGAGAAATAGATGTGTGCAACGATTACTCAAGTTACTCAGGTTTTCTTAATGTCACTGGGGAAAGAGGATAATTTAATTATTAAAATTAGTTTAAATTTACTTTCTGAATGGGTCTTTTTTGTGCTAATTCTGCACCAGATACCATGTTAAACCTAACTGGAAGCAGCAACATTCCAAGACCTGTGAGTTAATGACTTTGATTTTGTGATGAATACTATGTTGCAGAATATAATGGTTACAATATTGGAAAAGGTATTAATCTCTTTTCTGGTTGCAGACCTCCTACAGAACATTAAGAATTTTCTCTGTGAGTTGATTTTTTTTTTTAAAGATTTATTTATTTATATACTTATTTGAAAAGTAGAGCTAGAAAGGGAAAGATAAAGAAAAATAGAGAGATATTCCTTCTGCTGATTCATTCCCCAAGTGGCTAGAACTGGGCTGCTCTGAAGCCATGAGCCAGGATCCAGGAACTTCTCTTGGGCCGCAGGGGCCCAAGGACTTGGGCCATCCTCCATTGCTTTCTTATATGCACTAGCAGGGAGCTGGATTTGAGGTGGAGCAGCGAGGACTCAAACTGGTTCCCCCAGGGGATAGCAGTGCTACAGGCCGCGGCTTTACCCACTACACCACTGGCCCCGGTTTCAAACTTCATTGACTTCTGATAGCCTTACAATAAACTTTTGTGAAATAGTGCTTTACTTACTACACTGCCTATAATGCTTTAATATATAAAATTCATTTTTATTAAGGCATAAATTTAAGTTGTGCACAGTAAGTAGTTTTACTACTCAGAAATAGATCACAACCTGTATTTTGAGAGCTTGTTTGGAAGTGGAGCACAGCTACTCACATACCCTTGACCGAAGACCGGTCCTTCTCTAGCGGGGATGGTCGTCCTCTTCGACCGAGCGCGCAGCTCCGGGAGGGACGCACATGGAGCGGTGAGGGAGGAAGGGGACACCCGCCCAGCCAGCCAGATCGCCGAATCAACCCTGGTGATCAATGGGGTGACAGATGTCGCAGCCAGATCGCCCTCACATCCAACAACCTGTATTTTGAAAAGTACAGATCTGTGCCGTGCTTTTCTTTATGGTAGAGAAAATCAGCATTGCCAATAATGTATGCTGGTGTCTGTGTATTTCCCAGTATTTAAAAATTGCTTGCCCAAATACTTTAAAATGATGTCACTGGGACATACCATAAGCTTTTCAAAGTTCCAAGCATTTGGGTTTGTTTGCTAGTAATCTTGAAATGAGTAAGTATGGGTTTTCATACAACACAGAAGACATTTGCCAATCCTACACGAAATATTATCTACCAAAATAAATTCAACTTCTCTGTAAGCCTAAATCAACATGTGCAGTGGTGATGTGTCTGTTAGCGGAATACCAGCTTCCCTTGGCCAGCACCTCAAGTAAGAGAGGGGAGTGTGTCTGCATGAACTTATATCAAAAAGCCTCCACGTAAAAACTGCACTTTTTCCTGAAAGCTTTCCTCTGAATTACTGTGCATCTAATTTTTTTTTCTGCTGTCATAAAAAATGACTAATTAAGCAGAAAGTTTTACTGCCAACCTCTTCAAACATAATTACAAGCACAAGTATCCCAGAAGTGTCCCGCATTAAATCAAAGGCACATCACCAAAGTAGAACATTTGTAACATGAAGAATTACTTTAGGTTATGATATTTTCACATTAATTTGGCTTTTAGCAATTTTCAGTGCTCTATACATAGGCCAAACTTAAACATTTTTAAAGGCATGGAGTAATGCATTTTTTAAAAGTACAACTACAAAGTAGATTTAAGAAGACAAAAATAATGTGTGTCATACCCAGAATGGGGCAACCTACCACATGTGACACGTTTGCTGTGTTACGGCTCCCATGTGTAGTGGTTAAAAATGTAACAATTTTGTCATCTAGAAAGTCCAGACTTGGCTGCGTAAAGCCTATTGTATCCCTTATTTTTATACTTTGCTAACTTAGTGACTATGATTTATAAGCATTTTGTTATGGTATACAAATCCTACTTATTTTTTTAAAACAAAAATGTTTTTATTTCTGTGATGTAAATAAACATCCAGTGTATAAAACATAGTCCAGACTTAGAAACACCTGTCATTCACTTATGAAAAACATGTCACTGCTGCGTTGGTTGGTAAGAGTTCGGTTTTTCTTAATATTAAACACGTTACCAAATGCATTGGGCCATTATTATTCATGAATTTCTGTAGACCATTGGTGACAAGACCGAGCCCCGGGGAAAGTCTGAGATGTCTACAAGGCATTAGGCTGTGCAATGTTTTTGCTTTCTGTTGAAGACCTTCCTCAGTGAGCTTCTTCCCTAATTCGGAGTAAAGCAGGGGCCTGGGCTCCCCGAAGGGCTTGCTTCCGGCTGGCCCGCCCACCAGTGGGCATCCTTGCAGGCAGTCTGCAGGCAGCACCCACTGTAGCTCGGCTAAGGCCTGGGAGACCTTGCCCCCTCCGTGCAGGCCTCCAGCTTGAGCGGCTCCACCACGGCCTGCAGGGCGCTCCTGCAGGGCTCCTGCAGGGCTCGGTCAGCGGCTCGCATCTGCTGTGTGTGTTTTTTTTTAAAGAACAGAGTTCTAATTAAGTTTAATTCTTTGATCATGTACTAGAGGAAAGAATGTAAGGATAGGAGAGTCTGGAACGGAAATCAAGGGAAAAGGGGGACTAGCCACTGCGCATATTACAGAGAAAACCAGTGCTCATGTTCATGCTTGTTCACAGTGACTAAGAGAATCAGATCGTATTTGATGCCCTTTTATTTGGAAAATCTGGGAAAAAACAAAAAAAAAAAATCTATGAGGCATATTTTTACTGTAATGTCTAGAAGAAAACTTTGTGTGTTTTTTTAAAAGGGGAACTAAGAAACAGATGTATGGAAACTGCCCCTTTGTGGTTTGTATCTTGGTGGATCAGACTGAGTTGCAGTTTATGTTGAACGATTACATATGTGAATGATACTCTCCCAGGCTTGAGATCTGTACAGATGAAATTGTTCCTTTCTTCTGGGCCACACTGTAGTGCAGCAGGTTAAAATGCTGCCTGCCAGACCATGTCCCACAGGTACACTGCTCCCTGCTCATGCTCCTGGGCAAGCAGCAGCATGCTTGGGCTGCCGACTCTGACTTGTCCCAGCCCTGGCCTTTTGCAGCCGTCCGGGGAGTGAACAGGCTGGTGGCAGCCATTCTCTCGGTCACTTGGTCTTTCAAAGAAAGAAATATATCCTATTTTTTTTAACTGTTCCTTTCCTCAAGAAGCATACACTTAAACATTTAAAATGGTACCAGTGTTTTATCAAATCTGTTTTTCAGGGTAGAAATGGGTTAATTTTCTAGTAACTATAAGCAATATGAAAAAATAACCTTTGATTAATTTTAAGAGAATATTCCAAAATAGAAATTATTAGAAATGTAGTGTTTGAATGTTTTCAGTATCTGTGAGTGAAGTAGGGTTTTGTTATTTTTTTTTCTTAATGATTTATTTATTTATTTGAAAGGCAGAGTTACAGAGCGAGCGGAAAAGACAGAGAGGTCTTCCTGTTGTTGGCTTGCTCCCCAGATGGCTGCAACAGCCAGGCTGAGCCAGGTCCAAGTGAGGATCCTGCAACTCCATCGCAGTGTCCCCCATGGCAGGCTCGGGCGCACGCCGTGCTGTGCTGCTGTCCTCAGCGCGTTAGCAGGGAGCTGCATCTGCGGCACAACCGTGGGACTAAAGCAGCACTCCCACACGGGATGCTGGCGTTACAATCAGCACCTTAACTTGCCAGGCTGTGTTGGCTTCACCAGTGTGAAAAAATAAATGGAAGATTATAGAAAATGTAAATGGATTCTGTTTTCTTAGAGGTTTGTTTTCAGCAGCATAGCTAAATTTTTTCTAAATGTTTATGGAATGAATAAATGAATTAACGTACTGAAAAATCCCTTGAACTTTTTTCTCGGGTCCTTGCTGTGTTTTACCTCCCGAGGAGACCCTGCTGCCCTTCTAATTTGCTGTGCTCAATGCCCATCCCTGCTGCTTCTCTAAGGTTTGGTCAAAGTCATTCCTCAATTTTCCTAAGTTCAAACATTGGTTATGGGGGCCAGAACCGTGGCAAAGTATGTTACTCCTCACTACTGATTCAGAGTAAAGCAGGGGCCTGGGTATGTTAATCCCATATGAGTGTTGGTTAATGTCCTAGATGTTCCACTTCTGGCCCAGCTCCCTGCTGGTGTGCTTGTGGAAGTAGCAGAAGATGGCCAAGTGCTTGGTCGCCTGTACTCACGTTGGAGTCCTGGAAGAAGCTCCTAGCTCTTGGCTTCAGACCAACACAGCTCTAGCTGCTGTGGTCATTCTGGGAGTGAGCTGATCCAAAACCAGGAGTCTCCCCTGAGTGTCTCATGTGAATGCTGGGGCCACAAGTAGGGTGCTGGATGAGAAGTGAAACAGCTAAAACATGAACTGGTTCCCTTATGGGATACCAACACTGCAGGTCGAAGTCCAGCCCACTCTAGGTTGGTGCCAGCCTCAGAACCTGCCTTTTGACAATTCTAATAGTATCTGCCTGCTATTCTGGCTTATTGTCTATAAGCAGTAAACAAGCAGCTCTGTATTTCTTTAGAACTTTTGGTTAGGTGCCAACTAGTCTTTGTAATTTAATTATATCCAGTGTATTTGGAGTCAAATATTTAGTACAATATTAAGCACAATTTTAAGAGAGTTGATTGGCAAGTATGTTCAGATGACTTTTTGATGAAAGTTTCAGCTTCGATAGCTGTTTTGGATTTCGGTTTGTTCACCATGCAGTCTCTTTATGCATGAATCTTTGAGTTCTTTACTTCCATGTGACACCATGTGTTTGAGGTTGCATTTTCTGAATACAAAACCTTGCACATGATTACTAAATGGTTTAAGTTTTATTTCTGCCTTGTGTTCTTAAAAATACCAGCTGCTGCTTCATTCAAAATGTAATTTTATTTGACTGACACGAGTTTTGTAGTTCATAAACATGGATGAATTTTCCTTGCTTGTATTCATAAGCCTGTTGGTGCATGTGTTAATGTGTTCCTTGATTTAATTTCCCTTATTTACTTTAAAAAACACTAAAAACAGCAACAAAACCCTTGGGAAGCCTTCGTATTTGTTAAAGTGTGAAAACATGCTTCTGTTCTTTGGAGTTCACATTTAGAATAACAGAATTCCTTCCTATTTTAATGTTTCTCTAAGCTTTCCATTTTAATCATTGTAAATTTAGTGGAGAACAATTTTTGATATTGCTGTCATTTGTTATGGTGTTTATGGAAACAGTTGGATTTTGAGTGCATGAAAGAAATACTTCTCCCCAGCTGCATGGTAATGTTTTAAGAAATTAATTACTAGGAAATAATCCCATAGCCAGCTGGTATAAATCCATTTGTACTGACGAGACCTAATAGTATGTGAGATATAAAGTCGTTTGCAAACTGGTGATTACTTTGTCTCCTCTAAGCAAAAACCTTGATATGTAAATAACTGCAGGAGATTTAAGGCCATCAGAGCATGCGTTTGGAAGTAGGCCGCTACATACATAGGTGTAAGTATGGTGAAAGGCATTGTTAGAGATCTGGGAGGATATAAACAGATGAACCCTGCATACTGCAATCAGGGAGCAGTTCTTACAGGTACTTGCAGACAGCATGTGCAACAGGGCATGGACCACAGAAAGCCTCATGGAGATGATGGAAATGAAGACCAGACGGGCATGCAGGGGACACTCAGGCAGGGACACCGAGGCAGGAAGGCACCCGACCTGCTGGGTGTCTGCGTGTTAAATCCCCGCCAGGATCGTCTGTTTTTGCTTAACCTCTGCGCTCTGCGTTGTGCTCAGTGTACACCCTGCCATGCTCTTGTATAAGCTCCACGAATACTGAAATGAAGAGCAGCTTTTACTCTCTGGTTTTCAGATCCCCCTTCTCTGTCTCAAACTGTTCTGTCTTTCACACCTCCTTATGCACGGAAAATATGTAATTTCAATGATTATGTGGGTTAGTTAAACTAACTTTTTAAAAGAATTACTGAAAGAGGAGGAGGGAGATCTTTCATCCACTGGCTTACTTCCCAAATCACCACAGTGCGTAGGATTGGGCCAGGCTGAAACCAGGATGCTAGAACTCCATCAGAGGGGCAGAGTGCTAATAACGTAGGCATTCCTCTGCTATGTGCATCAGCAAAGAGCTGAACTTGAAAAAAATGTAATTTGGGCCCGGTGCGGTAGCCTAACAGCTAAGTCCTCACCTTGCCTGTGCTGGGATCTAATCTCACCGGCCCCATTTCCCATTCAGCTCCCTGCCTGTGGCCTGGGAAAGCAGTTGAGGTCAGCCCAATGCCTTAGGACCCTGCACCCACATGGGAGACCTGGAAGAAGCTCCTGGCTCCTGGCTTTGGTTTGGTGCAGCTATGGCTATTACGGCCACTTGGGGAGCGAATCATTGGACGGAAGAGCTTCCTCTCTGTTCTTCTCCGTGAATCTGCCTTTTGACTAAAAATAAATAAATAAATCTTTTCAAAAAAATTACAGAGCAGAAGTGGCTTTTGCAGTAGGAACTGGGCCAGCCCAAAGCCAAAATGTCTTCTCAGTCTCCACGCTCCTAAGCCATCTTCCACTGCTGTCCCAGGCACACTGAGCTTTGCAATAGAATCTTCAGCTGCTCCTACCGTAGGCTGAGAGCAGTGTGTTTGCCCACATCTTGATTTTGGACCTGGGAATGTGACAGTTTGGCCAGAAGCTGGGAGCTGCATTGGAAGTGGAGCAGCCAGGACATGAACTGGTGCCCATATTGGAAGTGAGATGTCTCCACTTGGAGGTGGAGAATTAGTCATTTCTTCCCTTGTGTTTAAATGCTACAATGTGAACTGTTAATTTAACACATGTGTTTTACATTTAACTACTTCAAGTTATATTTGCTGAGCTGCCATGGCGCGATAAAGATAAACAAAATATGAAATCACAAAGGCACTGCTATCTTTTACATGTTTGGCGTTCAGGGATAATAAATAAAAGGATTCGGAGTTTCCACACCATCGTTCCTTTCCGAGATGCAGCTTGGATCAGTGAGGTGGTTGAGTTAACCCAGGGCGCCGTAGCAGCCGCCGTTGGCTGCAGTGCTCGTCCGTTAGCCGCCTTCAGAATGGCTGAAGAATCTCTTCCATCGTGTGAATTTGCTAGTTCTGGCTTTTCCTGACTCTTGAACTTGACTCGGGTTTTGTTTCTATTGGATCACAGCAGAGCTTTGAGTCATCCAGGATGGATGATCAAAATAGAACTAATGCTCGTGTTAGACCTAAACTTTTTGAAAATTTAATTCTACTGTTTCTTAAAAGTGTTAACTAATCTCTTTGAGAGACACATTATGATCCGTGATCATAAGGCAATGTATTTCAGGATTGTCCTACCATATTTAGTGTCAAGAACTTTATATATATTCATAAGTATCTCAAGTTGCTATAACTATCATAGCTCATAGTTTTATAGTTTAAATGTATACCTACATGCTTCAAATATGTATTCAAAAATATTTAACTGCATTCCATATATTGAAGATTTTATATATATAATATGAGCACACATTCACACAAATGCTTGCCTACCATTCTTTGTTTCATGTAATATGGAAATATTTTTATGAGTGGTGTATAAATATAAGGTTATTTAGGTCTGTGTTTATTTGTAACAGAATATCATTTTTAATAGAAGGCATAGTAATACATTTGGGTAGTTTTCACGTCTTTCATGTAATAAAATCAGGCCATTAAAACATTTTATTTTTGATGATGGTTAGCATTGTTGAGAAGGATGCCTGCCCGTGTGGATCACTGGTTAGGATGAGAAAGATCAGGGAACACGGGAAAGTAGATGAGATCATTCCTAATTTTTATAAAAAGATTAATTTATTTTATTGCAAAGTCAGATATACAGAGAGGAGGATCTTCTGTCCAATGATTCACTCCCCAAGCAGCAGCAATAGCTGCAGCTGAGCCAATCCAAAGCCAGGAGCCAGGAACTTCTTCCGGGTCTCCCACATGGGTGCAGGGTCCCAACTTTGGGCCGTCCTCGACTGCTTTCCCAGGCCACAGGCAGGGAGCTGGATGGGAAGTGGGGCAGCCAGGATTAGAACTGGCACCCAGATGAGATCCTGGTGCGTGCAAGGTGAGGACTTTAGCTGCTAGGCTAAGGTGCTGGGGCCTCATCATTTCCATTTTTTTTTTCTTCCTATATCTAGAGGAAGAGAGGAGAAAAGCCATACGCAGCATTCCAGCCACATCAGTACCAGGGAATGGGGGACAGCCACCCAATGTCATCCCAGGGCCCTAATGTGGAACATGCTCCAAGGGTACTTACTGTTCAGGTGGTTTTGATAATTCTGGGATGCTATTGATTTCATTGTTCCAGAGCTGAGGAAACCCTTTCAAGGTCCATTGGCTGACATAGTCCACCTTAGATTCTCCATTCGCCCAGATACTTGTCAACACAGCCAGGAAAACTGTCCAATTTGTTCTGCCTTCCATCCTGTGCTGTGGGGTAGATGTCCTCTGCACGCCCCAATGCACTGTCATCCCCATGGCTGCTGGGCATGCCATCTACTGCACCATCCTCAGCAACTGAGGAGCAAGCTGGTTTCTTTTGGTGCAAATGTTTCTGTTTTGGAAGTGAACTTTAGGAAGACGAAATAGCTAAGTAGAACCACAGTAAGCAACTTCGCACTGTTGTTGAAACTTCTAAAAAGAATGTAAAAATATTAAAAGCTAATAAATGTTTTTACTTGACTAATTTCTATTCGGCATGGCATTCGTTATCTTAAAAGTATTATTTTACGTATGAGAAAAATATTGTGAAATTTAAGAGAGTGGAGATTTTTTTTCTGAAAGAAAGAAGTAATTTGCTTAGATGTATTCCACTGATACGTAGCAGAGATGGGGTTTGCGTGCCCGAGTTGTGATGTGTCCTGATCACAATAGGCCTCTAGCCCTTCCGTGCTCGATAGGATTGTTTGGTTTTTTTATTTTTATTTTTTAATTTGAGAATTTATTTTTTTTACTTTAAAAAATATTTTATTGTTCGTGATACAGTTCCATAGGCTGTGAGAGCTTCCTCTCCCCCTCCCCAAGTACCTACCCCCCATTTCCTCCATATCATCACAGCAGTATAGCCTTTACAATCAGCCATAAGCCCCTCATTCTGCCATTTCAGTGTAACCTGACATTGTAGGTATGGACAGTGGCAGAGTGCAGCATCCTGTTGTCAAGATACATGAAGCAGATTCATTGGGAGTGCATCTTTGGTTTGGAAGTAGAGGTGCACACTGCATTGTATCTTCACATCTCTGTGTGATAGTCTCTATTACACAAAATCAACAACAGAGAGAAAAATAGAAAATTTACAACAACACGAAGTTAAATAACATGCTACCAAATGATCAATGTATCAGTTTATTTTAAAAAAAAAAGCCTTGTTTATTTGAAAGTCAGAATTACAGAGAGAGGGATACACACACAGATACACACACACTCAATCACACGTATCTTGCATCCTCTGGTTCACTCTCTAGATGGCCGTAAACAGCCAGGCGTAGGCCGGGCTCAAGCCAGGAGTCGGGAGCTTCCTCCAGATTTCTCACGTGGGTAGCAGCGGCTCAAGCACTGGAGCCACTGTGTTTTCCAGGCTATTTAGCAGGGAGCTGGATTTACGGAGACTGAACTGGTGCAGGCACTGGGTTCGTCTCCTGCGTCACCACAAGAGTCCAAAATCAGGCTTCTTACACTCGATCCTGTCAGGGTTTCAGCTGGTATTCCTATCCTGTGTTTCTAGTATCAGTTACTGCCGTGAATAAAATCAGGAAACTATACATTCTTGACCACTTGAGGCTTAATCCTGTGTGCATGTGCGTGCGTGTGTGTGTGTGTGTGTGTGTGTGTGTGTGTGTGTGTGTATGAAGCATTCCTGGATATATAATATATATTGTTGATAGATGTAGTGTAGGCTTAATGATGTTTATTGAACTTTAAGCACATAATGACAAGACACTGTCCCTATCCTAACATGATTGTTGGTCACTTGCAGGTTTTAAATGCCCAGCGAGCAGGGTACAAAGCAGCCATAGTTCACAATGTTGACTCTGACGACCTCATTAGCATGGGATCCAACGACAGTAAGTACAGGTATCACTTTTCTTCTCTCCTGTTTGAAGAGCATTTGAAACTAAAAATTAGTAGGTTTTCCTCCTCTGGTTTTCTGCTTAAAAAGGGAAATTTCTTTTCTATAGATGATTCTCAATTCTTAACCCTTTTGGGATAATTCTATTTTTAGTCGATGGAATTATTCTTTTTACAGTTTTTTTTTAAATCTTTGTGTTTTGAAATTTATGTTTTGATTAAAACCAGAGTCAAAGTTTTAATTAAATCTCTGAGTTAAATATTTCTTTTTGTTAGAAGATTTATTTAATTTTATTACAAAGTCAGATATAGAGAGAGGAGAGACAGAGAGGAAGATCTTCTGTCTGATGATTCATTCCCCAAGTGAGTGCAACGGCCAATGCTATGCCGATCTGGAGCCAGGATCCAGGAACCTCTTCCGGGTCTCCCACGTGGCTGCAGGGTCCCAAGGCTTTGGGCCGTCCTCAACTGCTCTCCCAGGCCACAGGCAGGGAGCTGGATGGGAAGTGGAGCTGTTAGGATTAGAACCGGTGCCCATGTGGGTTTCTGGCGCGTTCCAAGGCGAGGACTTTAGCCACTAGGCCACTTGGGCCCTGAGTTAAGATTTCTAACAACTAATTTCTGTGATTTAATGGAGACTTACAACATTAAGTTTTAGAATATAGGTCCACAGGGAACCTCTCCATGGGGGTGGCATTCTAAGGCTGCTATATTCTGGTGTTTTCTTCTGCCGGTTTAAGTATTAGTCCCTTGATATTGCATTTAGCATTTCTATAGTTGTTCACTTAAATGACATTTAGCTTCTTATTGTTATTATTTTCCATGTTACAGTTTTGTAGATACAAGGATTCGCCCCCTCCCCTTTCTTCCTTCCTTCCTTTCTTCTTCCTTCCAGGTGTCCCTCACACCGTTTCCCTGTGCTGTCACAGCGCTGCAGTCCTTCAGGAACAGTTACGTGTTTAACTGTCTGCTATTTAAGTGTTTCTTGGCATTGTGGATATAAGCAAAGTGTCAAGGTTTATATAATTGTTTCATTGGGAGTCCTCCTTGTATTCGGCAGTGACAATGTGGGCTGCAATGTACCTTCACCTCCCAGTGTACTAGAAACTTCTTGTTTCTTATTCTCTACTGTTTATTAGCTTTTAGGGAAGGGAGGCAATTTTAGTGAAATAAGTGCCTTTAAGCAGACAGTGACTTTTAAGTTGTGTTTCACTTGAGTGAAATTCTATAAATCCGGAGCAGTATGTGTTTTGTGAAAACCTTTATTTATTTTTTTTACTCCTAGTGTATAACCGTAGAATCTCTTGATTCATGTATGCAAGGCACAGCTTGGAACGCAGAGTGGACAGAACGCTGTGGACTGATACAGTCCACGGCACAGTGGTTAGGGCTTGGAGCAGCTACATCCTCAGTAGCAAATGTCTTGCATTCCTTGATCCACAAGGGGTTGGTTTGTCCTTCTAACTCTGAATGGGGTAAGATTATAATACATAAAAGTAGAAATTAGTCCCATAGTTTCACATATTTTAAATTACTTTTTCAGTTTTCTAGATGATTCAATTTTCTTGATTACAGACCCTTGAAGTGCCCTTAAGAAGTTCTAGAGTTTCAGGAACTGTTTGACAAGCACTGAGTGGGAACTCCCGGACTGCTTGGTGAAGGGAGTCCATGCATCACTTAAGCTAGGACTGCTGGTACTGCAGGGTGGACACCTTTCTCTTCTAATTTAACTGCCTCCAGTTCACAAAGAAAAAAATTTGTCCCAACTGATAACATGGTAGATCTGTAGATATTACTGGTAGAACAGAAAGCGCGGATATTCTGGAAATGACCACGAGTACTAATTCAAGCTTCGCTTAGATCAGTAGAATTACTAAGCAAGCTATTTACTCTGTGTTGCTAAAGGCATGGGCCCGTGATTTAGCAAGGGTTAGATACGCTTCAAGTTGAACAAATTGCTCATTCTTTTTTTTTTTTAAAGATTTATTTTTATTATTTTTTTTTATTGGAAAGGCGGATATACAGAGAGGAGAGACAGAGAGGAAGATCTTCCATCCGATGGTTCGCTCCCCAAGTGAGCGCAACGGGCCGATGCTATGCCGATCCGAAGCCAGGAGCCTCTTCCGGGTCTCCCACGCGGGTGCAGGGTCCCAAAGCTTTGGGCAATCCTCTGCTGCTTTCCCAGGCCACAGGCAGGGAGCTGGAAGGGAAGCGGGGCTGCCGGGATTAGAACCGGCGCCCATATGGGATCCCGGGCGTGCAAGGCGAGGACCTTTAACCACTTGCGCCACCGCGCCGGGCCCAATTGCTCATTCTTTATAAACTATTTAGAAAGACTTTCAGTTAAAAAAAAAAATTTGCAAGGCAGGGGTGTCAGTTCCTTTTAGGCACCTAATTAATCTTTGTAATACCTCAACATCTTTTTGTGATAATCATAATCATGTTCGCAAGGAGAATGTGTCCACTATACAGAGTAGCACATAATTGTCCAATTCTGCCATTGCCATGGAAATGGTATGAGTTGTTACGTTTCAAAAATAGATCAGAATTTTGGATTTTGGCTTATTGCTTGGATTACATTTTATATTATTTTGCTCCATCCTTGTGTGTGGAAGTATGTTATAAACATGTCATATATCCAAATGAAATTGTTGTAAAGGTCTTATCCATTTTCATCTTTTCTGCTGCTCACGAGAGGAAAGCAAACCATGAATTTGTCAGAAAGGGCCTGCATCTGTCTTTCCAAGTCTTAGTTCCAATGTGGGTGTTTTCCTGAATAGCACATCCAACAGGTGAAAGGCAAAGGAAGCTTAAAAGCCCCCTGCTTCTAACACTTCACGTGTGGGAAGTGCCCGAGTCTGAGCCAGGTACAGAGTGGTTTCCTTAGCGAGCTGATAACATTCTTTAGCTCCAGGAAGAACACCTGCAGCCGAACCAGGACATGCAGTGTGGGTTTACTCAGGCAGGCTGATACACACACCAGCCTGGCGCCTTCCGTTAACCAGGAATACATGCAAAAGAAATCTTCATTTTCTTGTTTTATCAATATAATCATAGTAGTAGTATTTTCCAAGAATGGAAAACAAGAACAATTCTTTCTACTTCTAATACAACATTTGTTTTTGGATAGAAATGGCTATTTTTATTTTCTTGCAACCCCCTTCTTAAATTAAAAAAAAAAATTTTTTTTATTGAAGTCAGGTACACAGAGAGGAGGAAGAGAGACAGAGAGGAAGATCTTCCATCCAATGATTCACTCCCCAAGTGGCCACAACAGTCAGAGCAGAGCCAATCCAAAGCCAGGAGCCTCTTCCAGGTCTCCCACGCGGGTGCAGGGTCCCAAGGCATTGGGCTGTCCTCGACTGCTTTCCCAGGCCGCAAACAGGGAGCTGGATGGGAAACGGGGTGCCAGGATTAGAACCAGCACCTATATGGGATTCCAGTGCATTCAAGGCGAGGACTTTAACCGCTAGGCTACCGTGCCCAGCCCTGCCACCCCTTTTAAATGCATAATGTATATTGCGTTGCTATTTAGAATGTAGAACAAAGTTATTTTGAAGATTGTAGTATAAAAAGGGGAATTTAACTAAAGCCAAATCTGTTATTTAGTTCACAGCTAATAATAGAACTGCTTTTTCTTATTGTTAACATTAAGAGAATTGTTTTTATGTCTGAGTAATGCCTAATTTTCTCCAGATTATTTTTTGATGACATTTCAGTTTGGATTTGAATATGAGTGTAAGTCAAACTTTTTGAGAAAGCACCACTCAAAACACAAAGCTTTATCATAGCCTCCAGGAATAGGAGGAAGTAGACATTTACTCAGCTTTCCTCTCCTTATATCTTTATTAACTCCTCCCAGCCTTTAGCTCTGGAAAGCTAGATGTAAGTGGTGTTATTTCTAAAGCTGTTATAAAGTGATCACTACCTGGATTAAACCTCTCTTGGAAATGGGTATGTGGAAGCTTTATTCCCTCCCCTCCCTTTCCCTTCCTTTCTCTTCCTTTCCCTTCCCTTCCCTCCTCTCCCCTCCTCTTCTCCCCTTCTCCCCTTCTCTCCTCCCCTCTCTCCTTCTCTTTGTTTTGTCTGTGGGGCAGATAATTAGCCTCGTGATTGAATGACCTTGCTCTCTTATTGTACTCCCTGGGTTCAGCACTGTGCTCTGGCTGCTGATGTCAGCATCCTACTAGTGCAGACCCCGGCATGCAGCAGTAACGCCCCAAGTAATTCCATTGAGTTCCTGGTGCTTGGCTTCCATTTGTTCCTGTCTTAGCCGTGTGGGCATTTGAGGAATGAATCAACAGATGTCTTTCTGTCTACCTGTCAAATATTTCTTAAAAGGCATATCTGAAGAGGGAAAAAGGAAATAGAAATATTAAAAGTACAATTGTGTTGCTGCTGTAGGACTATTGAGAGAATAGATGAGGCAGTATGTATATGCAAGTCTTTGTGATTGTAGATGTTACAGTGTTTCTGAATCACTTCGATGATGAGTACAAATCTGTGATCTAGAAAATCAGCAATGGAAAGTCTAAGATGATTGTAATTGTTTGCAGTTGCTGCTCTTATGAAAGAGGTAAAACTGCATTGTAAATATGGGCTTTTAATATTAATTTTATTATTCTTTTATATAGTTGATGTATTAAAGAAAATTGACATTCCATCTGTCTTTATTGGTGAATCGTCAGCCAATTCCCTAAAAGATGAATTTACATATGAAAAAGGGTAAGTAATATAAAAGAGTCATGTAACTTAAATTTTTTATATGAGGGGAGAATTCTGTGATATTAGATATAATCAAGATTGTGTCTCTGAGTGAACTATTTTGCTTAATTCTGTCTTTCTATGTCTTTGATTTAAAGATTTAACTGTGCTATCCTGTGTGTGGTTATATAGTGTATTGAAAGCATGTTGAGGGAAAGGTAGCCATTTGCTAAAACGATAACAGAATCTGCCATTTTTTAGTCAAACCTTTATATATTCTTATACAGTTCACATTTAGATGACATTCTCTTTGAAGAAATGTTTCTATTTTATTAAAAGGAAATTTGTTATTTTGTAAGCAGACTCCAGAAGTAGTAGCAGTGACTGACTAACTCTGCAAAGACAAGAAATCAGTTTTTAAGATTTAAAAGTTTGATTTGGAATAAAAACTTCTATATGAAACTTCTTTAAAAAAAAAACTGTAATATAGAAGGAACTGAAATTAACCTAAGACAAAAATTTCTCGTTTAATACTATAGAAAACAGTTTAGTGAACCCTTCAGTGTTTCTTCCAAAAATGCACTTTGTTTTGACTGAGAACTATAACAAAAATGTTAATAATTGTCTACTGCCTACTCCGCTCTTTTTACCATCTTTTGGTGTTTACGTGGTTGAGAAGGGTGCGTGCCCATGTGGACCGCTGCTTGGGGTGAGACCATTGTTTTCAGTGCTCTCCTTCTTCCTCCTCCATCTAGGGAAAGAGGGAGAGACGGGGAGAAGCCACCCCCTCCATGTCAACCCAGTCAATACCCGGGAGTGGGGATGGCCACCTGATGTCATCTCGGGGTCCCCAATGTACTCCACATTTAAATGTCCCTCTTTCCTGTCTTTTATCGGACAAAGCTAGGAAATGCATGGGGTTTTTTTAAAGATACAACAAATCATTAGTGTATATTGTTTTGCTTCTATTTTTAAATTGAGGACCATAGAGTTTTCACTTAATTGTTTTTAAGTATGCATCTTATTTTTCTGTGCTACAAGGCACAAACATAATCATCATTTTCTTTTTAAATTTCACATTGCTTCCTTTTAACCAACTGCATTTGTAATATTTCTGATATCATGCTACATAGTGTTGAAGATAATAAATGTTGTTGTCTTGTTCCTTACTTTACTGAGAAAGCTTCTCATGTCCTTTTTAAAGTAAGATTCTAGATTTTCAAAAAAAAAAAAAGTATTAAGAAAATAACCACCATGCCTCTGTCCTGTAGAGCAACTTTGCAGTGCTTTTTGACATGATCTGTAGCACAGATGGCAGGGATGGAAAGCCACTTAGGATTCATGGTTGAGAGTTGGATGTTGGAAAGAACAGTGAGATAGAACTTCTGTGTCAACCAAGGAAGTGAGGGATTTGATGGGTTATTGGTTTGAAATGTAGGCCCTGTACTCAGGTTGCTTAGGACTCTGGAATGAAGTCTTAGCTGGGCTGCACAGTATTTAGAGGTGGACATGAAGATTGGCAAGATGTTCAACCTACCTACTTCTCAAAAGCACATAAACCCAGCTCTGGGACAGAGATGATTCTGCAGGCTCAGCTGTGGGAAACCTGGGCAGATCAAGGAAATTGAAATGAAGCCAAATGAGTGATGTTCTGTTGTAGTTTTCACCCTGTGTCATCCATGCCACCATGTCCACCACTAGCAATATTGATTTAAGAAAAACTGGTATCTTGAATGTGTTTTGAGCTTGAATTGAGCTTTTCACTGAAAATGCTTACAACTTTTTGCCAATTTTAGAGCATTTAAAATTATAACAATGTGTTTTGACTAAAATGATTTGAGATAGAGCAAGTGATTAGTAATGGGATATTTAGAAAATTAAATGTAGAACCAAGGCTGATCCTACACAGAGCTTCTAGAAAAATGTGAAACTGATTACATTTCTAGTTTCTAGTAAAGACTCTTAATTTCTAGTTTGCCTGGAGTCCCTGATTTGTTCTTTTGGTTTATTTATTCCCACCTAGTAGCTCTGTTCATTTATGAGGAACGCTGGAGCTTGTTTCATAGTACACTATTCATCTCAGCCAGGCAAAGTGTGCCGTAGAAAGTCCTAAACATATGAAGAGAAGGGAGAAAAAGACCAGAATGTAAGAGGTTCTAGGCCTTTTTGCTACCGAGATATCAAACTGCAGTGGGTTAAAGTCAGGACATATTGTAGTCTTGCTTTAACTCTCACAATGTTGCTGCACAGCAGGTTGGTGGGATGGGGGTTTGAGATGTGGTAGAGGATTAGCAACTCATGGAAAAGCCACGACAGGTACAAGTGGTGCCATTGGCTTCAGCACTTGCAGAAGCTTTGCGCCAAGGAGCTGGCCTCAGTCTGAAGGTGGTGGCATTGAATTGATCAGCCCAAGCCTGCTGCTGCTGTGATTTTTCTGATAATGCAAGGACACCTGAAAAAGTTTGTGAAAAATGAATATATGAATACAAATATATATATTGTGCAAAACTTTTGAAATCTATAGTTTTTTTCCATAATGTACAATTTCCACAGATGTTTTGAAGCCCCCCCCCCCCCACCACATGTCAGTCAGTGTACAGAAATGTATGTGAAATTCCTTGTCATCCCCGAGACTCCTGGGAAGCGATTGAAATAAAAAGCAACTTATATTTTAGCAATTGTGATAGGTTTTTGAAAGTGTTTAAATTTTGAGGGGGAATTTCTGGTATTTTCTTTTTGTTTTTGGTTCAGTTTGCTTGAGCTTCTTAAATACTAGCATAATAAATAACGGAAGGAAGAGTGCAGAACAGTTTCAAAGTAAAAAAAAAATGTGCTTTCATGCTATTTTTCTTAAAGTCTGTGGTATTCTAGGAATACTAAGAGTCAACCTGGTTTCTTAGCCCCATTTATATTGCAAATTGCTGTTTTAACTTCGTATTGTGGCACTCCACGGTGGGTCACAAAGTGGCACTGCCGGCACCATCCTGCAGTGGCACAGTAGACCTATGGATGGATAAATCATATTAATGAACATTATAGAGATCCTTTCCTAAATCAGGAAATGTTTAGTACAGAGTTTTATGTCAGGTAAAATTTGCTCATGCAACACAAAGTGTGTACTTCCTTCTCACACGGTTTCATCTCGGGGTCTCTATCCGTTTGTGTGATGAAGCCACACACTGATGACGTGGTCAGTAACCATAATGGCTGATAACAGAGGTGCGGCTTGCGGCTCCTCACCCGCACACAATGCACATTTCAAACGGTGGAGAACAGAGAGGAAGCCACAGCTTGGAAATTTCTTAACTAACCGGTTTTTCATTTCACTTTCCAGAGTTGAATGAATGTTCCAGGGGCTTTGTTCTTTTTATCTGGTGAAACAGCATCGTGTAAAACAGTTGGGAGAAATGAGTGTATTTTGATCGGAAAGGGTTGTAGAATTTTGCCACGGGAGGACTTAATTTGGTTGAGGTGGAAGTTGTTGTTGACTTGCTGCCAAGGTGCTGCCCAAGGTACCACGACGACTTGTAATCCTGTGTTGGATAAAAAATGTGACCTTTGCCCAGAACACTAAATCCAGCAAACGATGTCTCTTTCGGAGAGACTCAGTAAATGTTATTTGGCTGTTTTCCTTTAAGCACTCTTAAGAGATTCTTTTAATTTTACAGCAGGTTGTTTTGAAAACTATGTGAAATAGATTGAAATTATCAAACATCATGTGTTGGAAAAAGAGCTATGTGTGGTAGTTTAATGTGTACATGCTTTTAAAGCAGTTTAATTGCCAGCTCTTAACTGTTGTTTCTGGCTTTCTTCTAGAGGCCACATTGTCTTGGTTCCAGAATTCAGTCTTCCTCTGGAGTACTACCTGATCCCCTTCCTCATCATCGTAGGCATCTGCCTCATCCTCATCGTGATTTTCATGGTGGGTAACCAAGCTTACAGAATTCTTTTTAAAGATAGCATGGATGGATCTAAAATATTTCATTAAATGAAGAAAGCCTTCTATACGAGTTCATCCTGTTTGGGGTGGGTGGAGCCGGAAGCAGTCCAGTTCTCTCCCTTGGAGGCCAGACATGCAGCCACTGGAGACCTCACCGGCTGCCTGCCTGGGTGCTCGTTGGACAGGTCCCAGAACCAGGAGCAGAGCTGGGCTTGAACCCAGGCACTTGGGTAAGGGCAAGCATCCCAATCGGTGTCTTAATGTTTAATAATGTATTTAATTTTTAATTTTTTAAAAGGTGTATATATTCATTTGAAGCAGACAAACAGATGTATCTTCCACCTGCTGGTTCACTCTCCAAGTGGCTGCAATAATCAGATCTGGGCCGGGCCAGAGCCAGGAACTATAAGCCTGAAATTCCATCCTGAATACCTGGGAATACCAAGGAATACCTGGGCCATCTTCTGCTGCCTTCCCAGGCATATTAGTAGGAAGTGGGATAAGAAACCAGGAACTGGGATTCAAAGTGGCACTCTGATAGGAAATACCAGCGTTTCAAGTTGCTGATCCTGGGATTTTTGGGGTTTTCCCATAGTTTTTTTCCTAGGTAAAGTGTCTCCCTAATGATAAATTTTGCCTTAAATATATTTTAACTGATGCACCAACTTTTCTTTTGCTTCGGATTTTCGTGGCATAACTTTAGTCCTCCACTTTTTTTATTTGTGTCATTCAGTTTAACCTTCCAAATAGCATACAGTTGCATTTTTTCCTTATAAAAGTGAATTTAGAAGTGGGCACTGTGGCACAGTGGTTTAAACCACTGTATGGAGTATTCTCATCCCAAATGTGAGTGCTGTGTGAGTCCCCGAAGCGTCACTTCTGACCTGGCTTCCTGCAGATAACACAGCTGGAAAAGCAGCAGCTGGTGACGTGAGTGCATTGGCTGTCGCCGCCCCCGAGGGAGCCCGGGCCTGGGCCTTGGGGCAGTAACCAGCACAGATCTCTCTCCTGCCCTCCCTTTCATTTTGTTATTTTGCCTTTCAAATAAATAAGTCCTTAAAATTTTATTTGAATTGACTCATTACATTTATTATAGTCATATAGTTGGAGTAATTCCTATTTATTTAAATTTATTTATTTTTTATTTATTTATTTATTTAAATTGTAGTTTTGTCTTTCTTGGTTGGCCTTCTCTTAGGAGTTACTATTCATGTGCATAAAGAAAGCATTTAGGGCCCGGCATAGTAACCTAGCGGATGCATTCCTCACCTGCACATGCCAGGATCCCATATGGGCGCCAGTTCTAATCCTGGCAGCCCCACTTTCCATCCAGCCTTCGGGGACAGCCCAGAGCCTTTGAACTCTGCACTCACGTGGGACACCCAGAAGAGACTCCTGGCTCTTGGCTTTGAATCGGCTCAGTTTCCACCATTGTGGCTCCTTGGGAGGTTTTTTTTTTTTTTTAAGAAAGCATTTACTTTTTGGGCCCAGCGCCATGGCCTAGCGGCTAAAAGTCCTCGCCTTGAATGCGCCCGGGATCCCATATGGGTACCAATTCTAATCCCAGCAGCTCCACTTCCCATCCAGCTCCCTGCTTGTGGCCTGGGAAATCAGTCAAGGACGGCCCAAAGCTTTGGGACCCTGCACCCACGTGGGAGACCCGGAAGAAGTTCCTGGATCCTGGCTTCGGATCGGCATAGCATCGGCCATTGTGCTCACTTGGGGAGTGAATCATCGGATGGATGATCTTTCCTATCTCTCCTCCTCTCTGTATATCTGACTTTCCAATAAATAAATACATCTTTAAAAGCAAAAGTCCCAGTTTCATGAATTGTTTTATCTTTTTAACAGTGTTTTTTGTTTGTTTGTTTTTTTGTTTTTGAGGATGTAGTTCTTAACTTGATAGTTATATTCATCCTAATTTTATTTTATGAATAGTGTCTTTGTTACTTGATTCTGCCTCAGTGGACTTTGCTTTTATTCTTGCAGATATACCAGTTAAAGTTTAAAGCATTTTATCTATTTTATTAGCATTTCTGTGTATTTGTAGTGCAGGTGTTTTGTCCATTATACTGCTAGAACTAAAATTACAATGACTAGTAGAAATGTATTGACTTATAATTTATTATAGTCATAACCTTCTGTTCTTGATAAGTTTCAATCTTTGGAGTCTATAGTCTGACATTTATAGTTATGCAAACAAATAGTTCCATATTACTTATAATAATGTCTGTTAGTAAATAAAATATAACCAAGGTCAGTGAATAAAAAATTCCAAGGATACTTTATGGATTAAATATTCACTAATGTGATTTAATGATTTAATTAAGGGTCAGTGTGATTGTGAATTAAGCATAATGTACTGGTTTATAGCAGTTTCCCAGAATCTTAAATTTGTTATTTATTAAGTGACCATTTTGTACTTATGTATTTAGTATCTGAATGTATTATTTTTTCTTTTATTTTTAGATTACGAAATTTGTTCAGGACAGACATAGAGCCAGAAGAAACAGACTTCGTAAAGATCAGCTTAAGAAACTCCCTATACATAAATTCAAGAAAGGTGAGTGAATATTATTCTTGGAATGATCCCCCCTGGTGGATTTAGGCATGCCTGGCAGCCGCACGCTGAGCTTACCTCTGCGTCGCTGCAGCCACTGAGGAGTTGGTTACTATGGACCTGGAGAAGGCAGCGCAGTCCTTCGCTTGGTGCCGAGATGCAGGAGGGAAAGGGGGGTATGTGCGCTACAGAGAATTTAAAATAGTTACAAAAATGACAGCAACACTTCTGAATGCCACCATATTTCAGTAGTTCTTTTTATTATTTTTTTTTCATTAATTACATTGCATTATGTGACACAGTTTCATAGGCTCTGGGATTCCCCCAACCCCTCCCCGTGCCCTCCCCCTGTGGTGGATTCCTCCACCTTGTTGCAGTATTACAGTTCAAATTCAGTGAAGATTCTTTCATTGCAAGCATATATTAAGCATAGAGTCCAGCATCTTATTGTCCAGATAAATTCAATGGTTTCTTGGGGGACCATCTCTGCTTTCCTCTTGGAATATTTACATAGCATCTATGGATTGAACATCCCAACTCTAAATACCTGAATTCCAAAATACTCCACAATCCGAAACTTTTGGAAAACATGGTATTTGGGATTTCAGATTTTTTGGATTATGGATGTTCAACCTGTATGGGCGTTGTGTCTTATTTAGCACCAGGGGCCTCTTTCCTGAGGAGTGCTCTGCCTCCCTGACCTGCAGGTGTCCTGCCGGGTGTCACACAGACTGTCAGGCCTGGAGTTCACACAGCCCCCAGCCAAGCAAGCAGGGCAGAAACCACAAAAGCAGAAGACACTTAGGCTATGCAGCAGTAGTGCCACCCTCATAGGAGACTAACATGGAACTCCAGGTTCCTGACTTGAATCTGACCCTACCCTCGTCATGGCAGCCCTCTGGGGGATGAACCGGGGATGGAAAATGAGTCCGTCCGTCTCTTTCTTCTTTCCTCCCCCGCACCACACTCCCTTTTTCAATTAAACAGATCTGTAGAAAAGTTGCTATGAAATCTGAACGTAGCTTTTTTCTTTTTTCCCCATAAGTGTGTATTTTCCATGAACTTGTTAAAGCCCCTCATATACATATATGTCAGAATTGGAACCCTGTTCCCCCAGGCCAGGTGGTGCTGGCCCCGACAAACCAAAAAAAGAAAAAAAAAAAGCCCAATGTTCCCATTTTCCCTGTACTTTTGACATGCCTTCATATATGTAAAGGTTGGCACTCTCCTGATGGCTGCACTTTAGAGATGTGATCATTTCATTTTTTTTTTTTTTTATTATTTTTTATTGGAAAGGTGGATATACAGAGAGGAGATACAGAGAGGAAGATCTTCCATCCGGTGATTCACTCCCCAAGTGAGCCGCAACGGGTCGATACTATGCCGATCCGAAGCCAGGAGCCTCTTCCAGGTCTCCCACGCGGGTGCAGGTTCCCAAAGCTTTGGGCCGTCCTCTGCTGCTTTCCCAGGCCACAGGCAGGGAGCTGGAAGGGAAGCGGGGCTGCCGGGATTAGAACCGGCGCCCATATGGGATCCCGGGCGTGCAAGGCGAGGACTTAACCACTTGCGCCACCGCGCCGGGCCCCGACGTGATCATTTTAAATCTTCCTCCTCTTCATCATCAACTCCATTAGCAATAGTTGTGCTGATCGATACATAAAAGTCTTAACATGTCGGCTTGCTGATTACTAGCAGGTAGAAAGCAAAGTAACTTCTTAGTTGTTTTCTTGCTACTGAAGTAACCAGCTTCCTTATAAATATTTCCATTACTCATTATTGTCTTCAAAACTACTTTTCAGTTGAAATTACATTTTCCTGCATCCTTCAATTAATGTATTTCTGCAAGTTGGAACATTGGGACTGGTTATCCCACAGCATCTGCTGGAAAACCCTGATACTATCATTTAATAGTCCTACTAAGCCTTTAAGGCAGAGCGTCTGGGGCTTGCTCTAAAAGTATGTGAAGCAGCTGGATCCCCAAAATATAAATGATAAAAAATGATTGATATTTTAAGGTAACAGGCAATTGTTTTCTTTATAGATTATTGATATTTTCATGATAATAATGTAGGGGGAAAAACTTAAATCTTTTTTTAAAGATTTATTTTATTTTTGGAAAGGCGGATATACAGAGAGGAGAGACAGAGAGGAAGATCTTCCATCCAATGATTCACTCCCCAAGTGAGCGCAACGGCCGATGCTATGCCGATCTGAAGCCAAGAACCTCTTCTGGGTCTCCCATGTGGGTGCAGGGTCCCAAAGCTTTGGGCCGTCCTCGACTGCTTTCCCAGGCCACAGGCAGGGAGTTGGATAGGAAGCGGGGCCGCCGGGATTAGAACTGGTGCCCATATGGGATCCCGGGCGTTCAAGGCGAGGACTTTTAGCCGCTAGGCCACTGCGCTGGGCCCAACTTAATTGTTTAATTGTGTAACAAACTAGCCCACACATTAAATGAACTATGAATAGGTTTCCCTGACACAAAATCTAAAAGACATTGGCTGTCCAGGGTTAAATATAGATTTCACAAGAAATCTATGGGCATTACAATCAGTCTGCCCAGGGCTGGGCTTCAAAGTAAAACTTGGCCTTGCGATTCCCTGTACTGCTGGTAAAGGAAACATAGCAGCTTTTTCTCGCAAATAAAAACTTTAAATGTTGCCTTCTATTCTTCACTCCTCCATACCAACCCCCAGAGAATCTGAACAAAAAGCACTGGGTAAAATATTTTTAAAGCCAAGTTTGCTTGAGAATTCTTTTGATTATTTACAAGCTCTGGGCAAGGAATATATATTTACTTTTAAGGTTAAATGCAGTTAAAATATTTAAACATCCTTTTAAGATTTATTAATTTTTGTTGAAAGGCAGACATATAGAGAGGAGGAGAGACAGAGAGGAAGATCTTCCACCCAATGGTTCACTCCACAAGAGACTGCAATGGCTGGAGCTGAGCCAATCTAAAGCCCGGAGCCAGGAGCTTTTCTGGGTCTCCCACGCCAGTGCAGGGTCCCAAGGCTTTGGGCCGTCCTCGACTGCTTTCCCAGGCCACAAGCAGGGAGCTGGTTGGGAAGTGGGGCCACCGGGATTAGAACAGGCGACTGTATGGGATGCTGGGCGTGCAAGTCGAGGACTTTAACCACTATACTATCACACCGGACCCTAAACATTCTTAATAACTAAAGATTATAAAAATCAAGCACTGCTCTATTTTTCTGCAGTGTAAATGTTTTTTGTAAATAAGCCGCACTGACTAGATACTGGTTTGAATTGTCTCTGGAGCTGGTGGACCCTCTACGTATAGCTAACTGTAAAGAACATTGAGAATCTTTTGCTGTGCAAAATCGGAACTAGGGGCAATTCCTGCAGAAGGCGCCAGGAGCAGTTGATGCGGAGATGAATAAGCAGGAAACCTGGTTCTCAGATCTAGATCAAGGACCTGCTAGAGGATTGGGAAATTGTACCTTGCTGTGGAAATGTGAATGGCTCAAGCCCCTCCTCCCTGGATACCTCTGGCCATACAGGATTATGTAGTTTAAAATTAGTGTGCTGTAAGTTTGTTGAACTTCAAGTCCTGCCGGCAGTTGCCTTGGTAGAGCCAGACCAAATGATTTTGCAAGGCTTATACAGCCCGTGGGGTGGATATTCCCAGCCTGTGCGAGGGAAGAAGACATTGAGGCCGTGCCCAGGCTGTAGTGCCTGCCTGCGTCCTTGTGCGGCTTCTATGGTGATGGGTCAGTATATCATTAGGGGCTTGAGCTATATGGGGAATAACCAGAGGAACACTGGTATAACATTCTCAAATAGTGGCTAAGCCTCCATTTACAACAGTCACGTGACACCCCTGTGGATTTGGGTTCAATTCCTGCTTCCAGCTTCCTGCTGATCCAGGCCCCGGAAACTGCCGTGAGGAATCCTGGAACTGGGTTCATGCCATCAACATGGGAAATCTGAGTTAGTTCCTGGCTCCAACTTTAGCCCAGCGCAGCCCCCTCCCCGGTCATTGAGGGTATTTGAGGAGTGAACCAAGAGCTGGGGCTCGCTGTCTGCTTCTCAAACAAAATTTTAAATCAGTTTCATTGCAATTATAGTGTTCTAAGGTTTAGTTATTTATTTGTAAGGCAGTATTAGAGAGGAAGAGAGAGAATGAATCTTTGATTTGGTGGTTCATTTCCCAAATGTCCACACTGGCTGGGACTCAGTGAGGCTAAAGCTGGGAGCCAGGAGCTTCAAGAGGGTCTCTCCTGTGGATGGCAGAAGCCCAAGTGGCCGTCCTCCTGCTGCTCTCCCAGGAACATTAGCAGGGAGTGGGTCGCAAGTGCGGAAACCGGATGCTGGCCTCTCGGACTTAACCCACTGCACCACAATGCTAGCTCAGTTACAAAAATATGTTAAATGCCAAAGCATTCCAGATAAAGGCATTTCCATATTGTCTCACACACTGGACATGAATCCCACTCTTGTCCCCAATGCCTGCACTTAACAGTTTCTAGCAGGTTGTAGCAGCTGGGAAGGATTTATATCAGGATGTTTAGATTTCGGCACTCTGGCATTTTAGATGGGATAGTTATGTTTCAGGGACTTCCTAGTGCATTGGAGGTCATTTAGCGGCATTCCTGATCTATTAAATGCAAGTAGCATTAACACCCAGTTGTGCAAAATGGAAATATCTCCAGGTACCATCAAATGTCCTTGGGATTGGAGTGGGGAGGGGCAAATTTGTACGCTTTGAGAAACACTGGTTTTCAGTAATAGTTTCCTAGTTGGTTCCGATAATAAGCACTTGTGAAAGCACTTTCATCTTTATTACCATAATCAGATGTTTTGTAATCAAAGATTATAAAAATGTAAAACCTTAAACTTATCTTACGTGAACTGTAAATCCATAGGATTGTTTGACGTAGAACAGTATCATCTTCAGTGAGAACACACAGATTGGATTCCTAAGAGTTGTTTTGTTTTGAAGGTCAGATTTACAGAGGCAGACACATGATAGAAATCTTCATCTGCTTCTTTACTCTGCTGGCACTGGGCCAGGCTCAAGCCAGGAGTCTCTTCTGGGTCTCCCAAGTGGATGGCAGGGACTCAAACAGGTGCCTATATGCGTCACCAGAATTGGGAAGCGGCTTAACCCACTGTTCCCTGAATTTGAATTTGTCAAGGTGTATGAAGCATCTTCTAAAATTTTAGTTTCAGGTATTTAAAAATGGAAAAAGTAGTGGATTCTGCTTTCATTCTTGCTTTATATTGATACATAGATTTAACCTATTCTTGCAGTTTTCTTAGCTATTCCCAGTTTAAGCACATTATGCAGTAAGGTGTTTGTAGGGAACAGTTAGCTTTTTAAATGTTTGTAATGCATTTAACCTTGCTTTCAAATACAACCAGAAGTTTTTTTGTGTTCACAGCTCAAGAGCTGCTAAATATTTAAGTAAATTACATAATTGCCGTAAGTACAACAAGCAGATTCAGTGACCACTGCCAAGGTCTGGCTCTTTGTAAGCTAGTTCATCTAGTGGGACAGAACAGGAGGCTTTCGAGAGAAGCCTATGAGCCCCAGCCTTCAGTACAGCATCTGAGAAGCCAGCTTGCCTACCAGGCTGCTTGTAGCACATGAAAAGCGCTTAGGAGATACTGTCTATGCTAAGTGCAATTTTCAGTATTCTCCTTTAGCATTTTGTCTATTAGATGCCTGCAGTTGGGCCTGGCATCATAGTCTAATGGCTAGTCCTTATCTTGCACGCACTGGGATCCCATATGAGTGCCCGTTCATGTTCCAGCAGCCCTACTTCCCATCCAGCTCCCTGCTTTTGGTCTGGGAAAGCAGAAAGGATGGCCCAAAGCTTTGGAATCCTGCACCTGTGCGGGAGACCTGAAAGAGGCTCTGGGCTCCTGGCTTTGGATCGGCTCAGTTCCGGCCATTGCAGCCGCTTGGGGAGTGAACAAACAGATGGAAGATCTCCTCTGTCTCTCCTCATCTCTGCATATCTGACTTTCTAATAAAAATAAATCTTTTTTTTTTTTAAAGAAAAAGATGCCTACAACCTTAAGACATAGGTATGTTAATATTTGTTTAGCTTTTGAGAAATTTAAACATGTCTCATAGCTAATAAATAAAAAGGACCAGGATTACAAACTCCAGGATTCTAATACATGCTTTATCGTTTCATTCCTGACAAAAAAAGCATGTGAGTTAATTTGCTGTGGAGTGCTAGCCTCCAGTTGAGTCTGATCAGAACCTGAAAAAGCTGCTCCATTTAAAAGACTGACAGTTCCTTTACAAACTTGTCAGGGCCAGCATTGAGCTGCCTTGGGCACCTGCGTCCCATATGGGTGCTGGTTGAGTCCCCGCTGCTGCACTTCTGATCCAACTCCCCGCTGCTGTGCTTGGAAAGGGAGCAGAGGATGGTCCAACTGTTTAGACCCCTGCACTTATGAGGGAGATCCAGAAGAAGCTCCTGGCTCCTGGCTTCAGACTGGCCCAGCTGCAGCTGTTGCAGTTACTTGGGGAATGAGCCAGCAAATGAAGATCTCTGTCTCATCCTTTCCCTTATAACTCTGCCTTTTAAGTAAATGTATAAGTAAAATAAATCTTGTTAAAAACCTTGTAATTATTTGAATCCTAAAAAATGTATAAATAAACTCATGATTGTAAAAATGATAAGCTCAATAGTAAGAAAGACAGGTACTAGTAACACATATCACTTGCTGAGCGGTTTGCGCATGCGGTTTGCGCCTGGGGTCTCACGCCATCCTCGCCGCGGGCAGGAGCAGGCAGCGTGTTCACAGGCCGAGCCACTTGCCCAGTGCCTCGGACCTGCCAACTGCTGAGGATTGAAGCTCGCTCCTCTTGTACATCTGCTTTCATTCATTAATATACTAAATACGTTTTGAGTACATGTTGGTATGTTTTCTTTGAGAAATCGCAATAGGGAGATTTTGTCCTGTGGCAAGAAATATTTCGAAACTGGCTTTGGACTGGCTCAGCTCTGGCCGTTGCAGCCACTTGGGGAGTGAACCAGCGGACAGGAGATCTTTGTCTCTCCTCTCTGTATATTTAATTTTCCAGTTAAAACATAAATACATCTTTTTTTAAAAAAATCTAATAAAAGTATCATTCTATTGGAATCTTTCACAAAGCAAAACAAGATAAACCTATTTTAAATCCGCTCAGTCTATGTTAAAGTTGAAACTTTAGGCCTATGACCTTGAACAGCTTTTTTTTTTTTTTAAGATTTATTTATTTTTGTTGCAAAGTCAGATATACAGAGAGGAAGAGAAACAGAGAGGAAAATCTTACGTCCAATGGTTCACTCTCCAGGTGACCACAATGGCTGGTGCTGTGCCGATCCAAAGCCGGGAGCCAGGAGCTCTTCTGGGTCTCCCACATAGGTGCAGGGTCCCAAGGCTTTGGCCGTCCTCGACTGCTCTCCCAGGCCACAGCAGGGAGCTGGATGGGAAGTGGGGCTGCCGGGATTAAAACCAGCGACCATATGGGATCCCGGCACGTTGAAGGCAAGGACTTTAGCCACTAGGCCACCACATTGGGCCCTAGAACAGCTTCTTGAAAACAGACAAAAGGTTTTGTTTAAAAGTGATTAATCAACCAAAAAGTATTTAAATAAATTGATGATTTAACTAAGTTTGGGAAGTTAGCAATATTTCTGTAGTTTTAATCACTATCATTTTATGTTACAGGAGATGAGTATGATGTATGTGCTATTTGTTTAGATGAATATGAAGATGGAGACAAGCTGCGAATCCTTCCCTGTTCCCATGGTATGACTAATTATATGCTGCTTTGCATTTACGAATAGATTACGTTGTATTTAGCTTGGATATTGTAGGAGGTGAGCCAAAATATCAACAAGCCGGCATCATCCGGCCTGCGGACTAATGGTCCCTCAAAGGAGGAAGGTGTATTTATAAATGTTCTCAGGCTTTTCTACTGCTCCTGCGTGATGCCTTTCAGAACACTGACCAAGCATGGCAAACACTGAACCACGTGCTAACGGAGATGTCTCCTTTGCCTCCACAGCTTATCACTGCAAATGTGTGGACCCTTGGCTGACTAAAACCAAAAAAACCTGTCCAGTGTGCAAGCAGAAAGTTGTTCCTTCCCAAGGAGACTCCGACTCAGACACAGACAGCAGTCAAGAGGAAAACGAGGTGTCAGAGCACACCCCTTTACTTAGACCTCTAGCTTCCGGCAGCGCCCAGTCCTTTGGAGCGCTGTCGGAATCCCGCTCCCATCAGAACGGGACCGAGTCTTCAGACTACGAGGAGGAAGACAACGAGGGGAGCGACAGCAGCGATGCGGAAAACGAGGTCAACGAGCGTAGTGTTGTGGTCCAGCTGCAGCCTAATGAATGGGATTACAACATAGCAAACACTGTCTAATCTTACGGGTGATGGGTTTGTTTCCCGTAACATTTTTTAGGTACATAATTTCATTTTTGATCCCTTCAGAGATCTCTGTAGAGGTAACTTATTTTTTAGTATTCTAGTTTAATCAAATTACTGAAACAACCTTTTGACCCAGTAGTTATCTTCAGGAGTATACGTTCATTTCACTAATAAGTAATTAACACATTGGTGCTGTAACTCAAGCATCAAATGAGCTCTTTGGGGATGAAATATAGCCAAAACATTTTTATAAAAACCTTTAATACAGCTTGTAATTAAGATGCAGATCAACGTATGCAAATTTTCTGTTTTGCACCCAGTCAGTGCTGCAGCAACCAGCAAGAGCTAAGTCGCTTTGCCTCCACTGAGTTACCTAGAATGGCCGAGTTAGAGTATGTGGGTTCTGGTATTTCTCCAGATGAGAGGCAACAAGGCATTCTAGCATCTTCCTTATCAGCACCCCCAGAGAAACTCAAAGCTGGCACCTTTGAATTCCCGGCAATCTTGACCTCATAAGGTCTATAGTAGCACTATAGTGTTATCTATGAATTTGATTCAGCAGTTAGTCACGTCTCTGGATTGACTCACTGAATTTCAGTATCCTTAAGGATTTTTTGTTGTTGTTGTTTATGATCAAAGTAAAAAAGAAAATGCTGCATAAAATACCAAACTTTAGCAACTATTAATACTCAGATCATATACCTCTTAATAAGGAGCATCTTATGCTATCTAGCCCTGCTAAAGTGTGTTCAGAGGAAATTGTTCAAGTATTTGAAAGTGCTTACATTTAACAGAACTAATGATGTATTAAAACAATGTATTATGAATAGCTAAATTATATTATACACTGTTGTAACTATGTAGAAGATATGTATAACCAAAATGCTAAGAATTTTTATATGGCCTTGTTTGAATGGAGTTGGGAAGTTAATAAACATGTTTTTCACTTTATGAATGAGTTTGTGCTCGAGACTTACTTTGCATATTAGCCTTATTTATATGCATGACACTATGCAGACATGGCTGAGCTCACACACACTGCAGCTTGGAACTCTGTAACAGTAACTGCTGACAGGTGAATCCCTGAAGAAGCTGGCTGTAATTCAAATCATTGCAAACACGGTACCCTGGCACCTGCTGCACATCACAGCGCATCTTGAGACTGCCACGCTGCCTTGGGAGAATTAAGTAAAGAAATTAAAAGGTGTTTATTTTTGTGCAAAAAAAATTGAAATCTATGCAGTTTTTCTTTATATAATGTACAGAAACGCCTCGAAGACACTTTTTGTATATCTACATTGGTGTTGACCTGGGTCAATGTTAATGAATAAAAGCATATTATACAATAACATGTATAATAGGTATGAGTTTTTTGTTGTGAAAAAAAGTAATGCACTTAAAAACATGTGACATTATGAAGGGAAATTTTACTTTCTGAATTGCTTTTATGAAATTTTTTTTAGTTGAACAGCAAATTTACAGAAAGAGAAAGATCTGTCCGCTGGCTCAGTCCTCAAATGGCAACAATGGCCGGAGCTGAGCTGATCTGAAGCCAGGAGCCTCTTCTAGGTCTCCCACGTGGGTGCAGGGTTTTGGGCCATCCTCTACTGCTTGCCCAGGCCAAAAGCAGACAGCCAGATGAGAAGTGGAACCACCAAGAATCGAGGTAGCACCCATATGGGATGCCAGTGCTGCAAAAGTAGGATTAGCTTGCTACACCACCACACTGGTTCCAAGAAATTTTTATAATTACACAAATAGGTAGTTCCACTTTGAAAAAAATCAAGATTGTATCCAACATCTGTTAGGTCTACTTCTTTATCCTTCCGACCCCCATAAAATAACAATCTAAGAAATGGGATGTCCATTTACCACGGTAGTTATAGAGGTTGAAATTTGACTTATGGTGTGCCCCTAAGGTTTTAAAACCCGTTTGGTCATTTATTGACTTTGATTTAACAAAAGCGAGTATAAAGAAAAAAAAGAGAGCTCAATGTGATTCTGTGACACCACAGCGGATCTCACAGCTCGTAAAGGCCTGCCTACTGCCCTTCACATTCAGCTTTCTCCCGGGGGCACCCTGCGAAGCAGCACGTGATACCTCAAGCACCACCCAGAGACCCAGAGCTCCAGGCTCCTGGCTTGGCCTGGCCCAGCCCTGCCTGCCGAGTGACCTAGCAAACTCAAGATTTTTTAATTGCTCTGTATTTCAAATATGTAAAACACAAAGCCCACCATTTTGAAACAAGTGTCCAATAGCTGGCTTTAAAAATAAAAAAAAAACATTACCCAAAATTGGATATTTTAGAAAAGGAAAAAGCTGAAAGTCACTGTGACATGAGGCTGTTTATTGCATGCTTATTCCTCAGCCTTTATTCAAGTTTTGATCACTGTTCTGGTCTGGGGCCACCACTGTGAGGTAGCCAGCCTCCCCCGTGGGCACGGGGCACGTGGGCATGGGGCAGGCAGCATAGAGGGGTCCGATGGGCCCCGCCTCGCCTCCACATAGGAAACCTGGGGGAAGTTCCTCGTTTCAGCCTGGCCCGGCGTGGCCCTGGCTGTTGCAGTCATTTGCAGAGTGTGGACACTTTTCCACCCACTCGTTGGAACTCTTTCAGGATAGAGTAGAAAAACAGTGATCTAATTCTTTTAGGCATGTTTCTGAAACAGAAATTTTTACTGAAACTCAAGTTACTTTTGAGTATGACAAAATTTACAAAGTACCAACAGCACTGGCTAGGATTATCACTGGTTTACTTAATATTCACTTGAAATCTTTTGTGGCTTTATAGTAGAAGCAATCACCTTCGTGAATAAAGACGAAGTAAATAAGCAAAAATCCAAATTTTTATATACAAAAAAATGTGTATTTTTAAAAATCTTGTAAAACCTTTATCTCAGTGGCCCCATTTCCCATCCAGCTCCCTGCTTGTGGCCTGGGAAGGCAGTTTAGGACAGCCCAAGCTTTGGGTCCTTGGACCCGCGTGGGAGACCTGGAAGAGGTTCCTGGCTTCGGATTGGCTGAGTTCCAGCTGTTGCGGCCAGTTGGGAAGTGAACCAGTGGACGGAAAATCTTTCTCTGTAAATTGCCTTTCCAATGGAAATAAGTAAATCTTAAAAAAAAAATGCTTATGTTTACTCAAACATCTATTTCTGGTTTGTCTTCATACTACTTAACATTGATTAATGAGCACTTTCACTCGGGGATTTTCTTCCCTATGACAGTTACTCATTTAGCCTGTCGCCCTTGAAGTTTTCCCAGACTGATCATTGTACATAGTGCCGGCAGATGGACATTTTGGCGTAGTCATCTGTGTAGTTCCATTTCCTTAGGCTTAATTTATAGAAATGCAATGCATGTGTTTCCCATGCTTTTCTATTTAAATTGCTAGTGGGGGATAACTAGTTTCATATTTTACTATTTTATTGATAAACTCAACCTTCTACCATCTGAATTAGTCGTACATCCATCCGTACCTTCAACACATAGATTGCTCACTTGCAGGTTCATTTATGGAGGATTCCATAATTTTGGCCATTGTTCCCTCTAACTTCACTCTAATAGTTCGACAACTGATGTGTGAATATGCCGTTACTATGAAAGCTCAAATTACAACCTAACTTCAAAACTTTTTTGCCAAATCCTCTGCCAGCAATTTTAGAAGGTTAAACTGATTCTAGCTTATGATTAATACACAATTTCTAGGCTATGCCTAACTACCAAAGCAGTCCCAAATCCCATGTCTCCCGTATTTTTACCTCCCTACACAGATATACAAAAACTTTGCTATGTACAGCAGACATGGGTACTTTAAACTTAAAGCTCTCACGGAAAGTAGAATTAGAAGTTTGTATTTTGGCATGTAAGTTTTTTAAATCCTGGCATCCATATATATTCTCAGTAAGGGAAAAAGGAAGAGGCTGTTTTTCTCAAAGGGTAGCATACAGTTAAAATGAATCAAACTAGGAGACTGTTCCTAGAAATGTAATACCTAAGCTTTCTTATCTGCATTTCCCCAAGTTCAGAGTTGGCACAGCTAGCATTCAGAGCCATCAGTTTGAGAACGCCTATTGCCCTGACTGCTCCGCGTGTCTGCCTGTCGGTTCGTTGCAGAAGTGATGTGTATTACCGAAATAGTCTGAAATTTACATACTCACCCCATAGGCACAGGTTACTCCAACAACCAGAAAACCTAGGAGCATCTCATTACTCTTCTGTGAAGAGGACTGTCACCTCTGACAGAGGAGGGCCCCCGCTGGCTGCATCACCTGCCAGTACAGCCTCTACAGCTAAGGGAATGTGATGGTTCAAAACTGAGAACCTACGATGGCCATGCTTACTGCTTACAATCAGATCTCACATCCACAGCCAGGAACAGGGCACAGTATTTATTTCCTAGGAGGTAAGTCGTTTTTTTCTCACCTAAGGCTGAAGAGAAGCCTGAAATGACCTGGAGTCATTTTTAATAGGCCAAAGGTTATTAAATTTAGACAGTATTTGGCCTACTGGTCAAAATGCCCACATCCCACCCTCAGATGCCTGGGTTCTTTTCCTGCCTGTGGCCAATGCAGATCCCAAGAGGCATGGGTTAGCGTCCTGCGTGGCCCAGTGCCAGCTCTTGTGGGCATGCGGGAGTCAGCTAACACAAGGGGCTCGCTAGCAATGTTGTGCCTGCAGCAGATTTGGGGGTATTTTCTCCATTCCCCGCCTTGTGTCAATAAGCAATGGTAACAGCAAGTCAGCGGTTTACATAAACAACAGGAGTCTGGAATATTTGGTTGGAATAAATTTATTTCATCTGTCTGTAAACAAGGTGTTTTAATAGTTATGGCATTTGTTTAAATGCATATTAAATCAGATGAGTTAGACTGTATCCCAGATGTAACAAAGTGCAGGGAAAGAAATGGACAAATCAGCAACAAGATTTGTTTTTAAATCTGTACATTATCCACAAGGCCCAAACAACAGAAGCAAATACTAGAATGTCCCTAAATTAGTGCCATTCAAGAGATACCCTTAATAGGTCAGTTAAAATCATCTCACAACAGCAACAGTTCATTTTAACAATTGTATGGCACAGAGTACATATGAAAAAAGTCACAAGACAGCCAAGTCCACAATAATGCAACTTCATATAAAAACTCAAGCTGCAAATCAAAATTGGTCCTATGAAGAACAAAGTGGACACACTCCAGATGGTTATGCTGGGATATCTAATGTCCATAATGCAGCCTCCTAACATTTTACTCAAAGAGTAGAACTGGTGTGCAAAGAAAAAGGAACAAAATCTGAGCTACTGCAATGACACACTGTCCCTGGGGGCTCAATCCGTCTGGTAAGGTCACGGGAGGAAGTGCCTTTTGCTCTTGGTTTGTAGTTGCACTCTTCACACATCCTTTAGACACTACTGGAAAAGGTCTGTCCCTACTTAAGTGCAACAACAATACCAAAGCAAGCTACTGCAGCTCTCAACAGCTCGTCAACGAAAGGGATAGCAATCGCTTACATCAACCAGGCACTGCATGAATGAGGATGGAAGCAAACCAAAGGCCTCCTGTGCGAAGGAGCGGGAAGAGGAGTGAAGGAAAGACGCATGCACTTTTCCCTCCCAACCATGCGCTACAAAAGGAAGACTAAACGAGCCAAGTTAATGCTCAAAGTGCTGAAAAGACAGTGACCAAATCAGATTGTACAACCGGCACCTTGCTCAATAGTAACTTATTTCAGTAATCAATATCCCTTAATTGCTAAGACAATGTAATGCCCAACTTGGCATGCCCCCTCCCCCCAATTTCAAGGTATCATGCAAATCATTATTGTGCTGCAATTACGCTGCCAGGGAAGGGCTGGTTACATACAGTGGTTAACATACAAGTGATTCGTTGGGCAAACAGGAATCATGACTTCGGAAAACAGGTAAAGAAAAGTTAGCTACCATCTACAGTCTGGTAGCACTGTGGCCATAATTGGGGTGGTGATGAAGACAGCTGCTAGGTAGATGGGGAGAGGCTGCTTACACATCAGACCTCCTCAGGTATAAAGCGAGTTCATATGCTTTCTTGTTAAGTGTGCCTCCGTGGACACCTTCCTTTCCCATGACTATAACCAATGCTGGAGTACACAAGGAAACAAAACAAAAGTGAACAGAATTATTTAAGGGGGGGAGGGCAGAAAGAAAGACACCTTTCCCCACCAACAGAGGGATACAAAGGAGACACAGGTTCATACCCCATCACCCTGCATTGCTAATAAAATTTCCAGAATTAAGACTTAAGCTTACGGCTAGGAAAGTTTAAGAGCAATTTTCCCCTAATACTTAACAGTCTGCCTAGCAGCTAGAACCCAGAGTCTCTCAAGTATTTTGCCATTGAGTATGCCTTCTTATTCAATCCGCCTCCATGGACCCCTTCTTTTCCCATTACAAAGACCAAGACTGAAAGAGAAAGAAGAAAAGTATTTCAAAAGAAGTGTTAATCAAGGAAGTCACATAAGTTTTAGCAGACAGAACCCCGATTAATAAGTTAACATTAAGTTAGTTTTCCATAAACTGTCGAGCACTGAAGTCAACTGAGTGTCCAAAGTGGAAAGCTTCCAAACCAGTAACACACTAGAAGCAGGAGCCACCGCCGGGGTGGCCCTTGGCCAAATCAAGGCAAGAGCGAGTTCTACACAGGCACCTTCACATCGGGGATGGGGGGAAAGTGCTCATTTACCTTCCATTTTAGAACAAAAACAATTCTAGTTGTTAGAATATATATTGGCCCAAAAAAATTATAATCTTAAAAAATGTGAATGCTTACTTACATATGCTCCCCAGATTTAATACGTTTGGGAAGTACAAACTATTATGTCTTACCATTAAAGTTAAATGTGTCTATCACGTCCAGAGGAAAATTAAGACCAAATTTCAAACAGCATGTCATGGGTCACTCAGAAAAAGCCAAGTTAAAATAGTTTAAACCTTGTGCTTGTTACTAACATTCCCCAATCAGGTAGCCTTGGTTTCAACTGGCTCTAAAATTCTGAAACGGGCATGTTATTTCTAACAACAGGTGCTTCTCTGATGCAAATTCAACAATCTGCAGAAGATGCACAAGTATGTCATTTTCTATTCACAACCACTAGATGTCAGTCGTGCTCTTTAGTAAAAAAAAAATCATGTGTCTAATCTCAGAACAGCTCATGTTGAGAAAATCTCTACTATTTCAAAGTCATTCATTTTTCGTATAGATAAATTTGACCATAAACTCACACCTGAATAAATGTACCCATTGGAACAATCAAAGATGATGATAGAAGCCCAAAATTAAATTCTAGCTCACCATGCTTCACAAATCTCTTCACGTGGTAGAGCTAGTCTTAAAATTAGATGTGCCAAGTCAGCTACACGAAGCTACACAGGAGTCCTCTTCAAAATGCTTATCCAGGTTAACACACTTTATAAAGTGTATTTCTAAATCAGCTAAATATTGTGATGAACCCCAATTTCAGTGTTTCTTCTGAAAAAGCAGGAAGATTTTTAGTGCAGTAAGACAAGAATCTGGACTCAGCAGTTTTTGGACCAAGTAATATAAACATAATTTTCTACTTTTCAAATCTGAATGTCAGACACATTTAGACTTCGAAAATATTTTAGTAAGTGAGCACTTTCCTTCAATATGCTCACCTAATGGCAAAGTTTCCAACAGGAAAATGAACCACTATTAACTTTGCTTCTTTATGCTGGGCAGCGAAATGAAAATGCAAACACGGAAAAAAACCGGAAAGGGATTTCAAAGTCAAAGATTGAAAAAACACGAACAGAATCAAAGAATGTGAACAATCGACCATTTGATTCACCACAGGATCATCATTCGAAGTGCACAGCAGCAAATGAGGAATTGATAGGAACGTTCTAAGAAGAAAGCCAGGAGGCAGGGGCCAGCTGTCTGAACAGCTCCCACCGGGTGGGAGACCCTGAAGCATGACTCCCTTCAGTGCTGGGCAGTTCACAGAAACTACCTTAATAGCCATTATGGACTAACTGTACTCAAAATGTTAAAGCAACTGTTCCCTGCGTCCACCTGCATGCAGCTCTGCCCGGAGGGCCACGTCGCTTACCTCTGCCAGCTCTGCCCACAGCCACGTTGTACGTCGGCTCCCCGCCTTGGCTCTTCGTCCGGATGTCCATGGTGCAGTCGCCGTCCACGTATAGGCTATCTCTGATCACTGAGCACTTCTTGGCGCCAAGAGTCAAACCGTTGGTAAAGAAACCTTCTCGGTCCTTTCCTACAATCATATCTATTTCTACCGGCTGCCTCCACAGAAAACAAAAGAAAAAACAAGGGAAGGAAACACATGAAGTTCTAGTTAATTCCTTTCAAGGCTCCACAGGATGGGTTCGGTCTGTCCTGATGCTGCGGGACAGCTCAGTGCGATCACCACTCAGTGCCCTCCTGCAGGGTACAACCTGTGGTCAGCTACCCGAAGGCCAGGCCATACAAAGGAGCCCTAAATATCTGGCAGTGACACCACACACTAAGGTACAGCAAATCAGGTGGGGCCTGAAGGTGCTTATGTAATTGTCCAGATTTGGCTATCAGCAAACAGCCGATACTTTTTCAGCAACAGCTTGTCTCCTGTGTTTGGTTACGCTGCAGTCAGTCGCATCAAATTTGAAAGTTGTTCCAGAGTCTCGCACAGTAAGGAGCGTGTTTTAGCAGATCACTTTGCTCCTCTGCTCGGAGGAGCCTGAACACCCCCCGAACTCCACTCCCTACAACATCAGCACATTTCCATATTCCTATCTGCCTCCTATTTTTCTAGTCACTGCTCTTTTTTTCCCCCCTTTCTATCTCCAACTCTCCCTCCCCTCCCATCTTAGTCGTCAGTTTTCTTGCTGGGCAAATGCAAAGAGGATGCTGGCTGCAAGCAGGGAGCGAACAGAGAAAACGGAGGGCGAGGTAAAGAAACTGAGGCAGCCCCCCGAGGACCGGAAAGCAGAAAAACGTGCATGCTAACATTCCCCGAATGAGAAAGGCGTCGCCCCCATCAGAACTGCCGAGTCATAGCAGGCCCCAGCCTTCTGCAAGCACACTCCAGCAACCTTCCAGCCAGACAGCGGGAACTCGCACACAAAGACAAGGGGACTGCAGGGGAAAAAGTTCATCGCCAGATGCCAATTCTCTGCAAGAACTGCAGTCTGCTGCGGGCACAGAAGGCCTGCAAGTGCTAGGATGAGGAGCCTAGTTCTGCAGTTCCATCTGATACTGTGCCGAGAGGCAAAGGCACAATGAGCACTCCTAACGGGGGACCGGTGCTTTGCCGGCTGACAGCAAGAGCGCTCGGGAATAAGATGGTTCACCACGCGATCTCGTATTGGACAGGACTGTCACAATTTCAGAGAGAGCTTTGGGGAGAAACGGGCCGAACAATAAGGTGACAAATATTCCCGCACATGTGGCCAGCAAGTTAAAAAAAACGATCCAGTCCCGGGACAAGCATGCAACGTGGGGCAGAAACGCGCACCAGTGTCTCCACTCCCATCAGTGCAGAGGGAGGAGGGACTCGCAGAAGTGAAGCGTCCCTCGGTCCTCACCGATTTACCGAAAGCCCATTAAAACCACTCTCCTTTTCTTAGAGCTAGGTTGCGTAACGGGGAATAACGGTATATCGATGAATCTCCATAGGAGGAGCAGAGAAATCAATGGCAGTTCGCCATCTTGGAGATTTTTTTTTTTTTTTTTTTTTTAAAGCAAGCCCTATAGAGCCGAAGCTGAAGTCGAGATTCACGAATCCACCTACGTGGTCCGCGTACACTGCTCGCCTGCCGCGGAGGCCGAGACAGCGGCCAGCCTACGCAAAGTCGCCTCGAGAATCCCGGGGGCCGGGCAGCCGCCACCGCCTCCCACACCCCCGCGACCCCGGGGGACCCCCCGCCCGGGCCCCCCGCTTCCCATCCTCCCCGCCTGCTGCCCCTCGACCTCGGGCCGTGCAAACCTCGGGGCTCCCGGGCAGCGGCCGGAGCCCCCCGGGTGCCCGGGCGGTCAGCTCCGAGCCGGCCGCCGCCCCCCGCTGCCGCATCCCCGGGCGCCCCGCACACCTGCCGGCCTCGGCCCTCGCTCCCCGAGCCGCCGCCGCCACCGGTCCTCACCGTTATGCTCTGGAAGACGCCCCCAGCCGTGGCTGCCCAGACGTATTTGGCGTCGCAGTAGCCGACAATGGCGGCCTCCTGGCAGCAGCCATCGCACATCAGGTTATCCACGTAGCTCTGCCAACCGGCCATCTTCGAGCCCTTCGCACTGCAGCGCGGACGGCGAGCAGCAGCAGGCGCGGCGGGCGGCGGGAGGCGGGGCGGGGGCGGGCGGGAGGCGGCTCTGCGCAGGCACCGACCGCCCCCTCCCCGCGGAGCTGCGGCGGGAGGACGCGGGGACGGCGCCGAGGGACGAGCGGCGGGCGCGCCGAGCCAGGTGCCGGCCGAGCCGGCGGCGCGGACGCGGGGCTGCGGGGCGGCTGCGGGGCGGCTGCGGGCCTGAGGCGGCCGAGCGGCTGAGGGAGCTGAGGGAGCCGAGGCGCCTGCCGCGTCGCCCGCTCCTCACCGCGTCGCCCTCAGCTCTCCGCCGCCGCGGCGGGACGTGCGCGCGCGCGCGTGCGTGCGATCCTTCCGCGGCCCCCGACTCCGACAGGGTCCCGGCAAGGCGGGCGGCTGGGGCGGGGGCGCGGAGGGATACGGCGCCGCCGCCGCCGCCGCCGCCGAGACAATCACGGCCGCTTGCCACGTGCGGCGCCGGCCCGGGAGCGGCGGGGCGTGGCGGCCCCTCAGCGTGCGGGTGGGCCCCGGGGGGGCTTCTCCTCACGACGCCCCGGACATCCCGGGGAGCCGGGGCGGCGGCGGCTGGGACGCCTCCGAGCGGCCGGGGCGCGGTGGCTGGGGATGCGGGATCCTGAGCCTCGGAGTCGGGTGCTGGGGTTGCCTTGGAGACGGGATGCCGAGCGCTGACTGTTGGAGGCCGAGGGCGGCGAGGGGCACGGAGCTGCCCACGCCCAGTGGAGGTGTCGTCCTCCGTCGGGGTGCCCTGCCCTGACTCTCCCTCTCCCCCGTTTCCCCTGGGCCACAAAGGGCTTCCTGGCCGGCGCGCTCCTGAAATCAGAGCGGGCGCCCCGCAGCTCTCGGGAATGTTGCTGAGCTGTGCAGATCTTCCATTGTTGCCTCGTTTGGGTACCAGGGGCCTGGAATTCTGGATTCGCCGCCCGAAGGAACTCGCCCAGAGCCGTGAATCACTTTGTGTGACTAAATTCTCGAACAAAACCAAGGGAGACCTGTGCAAGCTGCTTGATAGGAAATGGGAAAGTTACTAATGGGGCAAAAAAAAAAATCGTGGAAAATATAAAGCATCGGACTTAGAAAAGGGTTCACTGAATGAAAATCATAACATTTATGCGAAAATAAAGAGAAAGTGGAGAACCCAAGTATGAACACAATTTGTACAAGGTGAACTTGGGTGGCCAAGGAACCTTCTCGGGTCTTAGTAGCCTCTTAGGCGGAGACTAAGGCACGGACTTGGAGATGTCCCACAGCAGTGCCTTCCGTTATACATTGACAACAATCTGGCAATTCAGGGAAAGGAGGAAAAACATCGAAAATTTGTTTTTGCACGTTACGGTTACGGAGCAAGGTGAAAGTTACCGTGTGAGGTCAAAGAATGGCAGAGATGTACTCGTGTGGAAAAAACCAGCGTGGCTAAACAATCTAATGGGTTCTGAAGTTTCCTGTGCTTTCCTGCTGTTTGTTTTGAAATGCACAAGCCCAGAGGGGCGGGGTTGGAAATTTCTGTAGGAGAGAGTGTTAGGGACCTGCCAGGTTGATACCAAGCCTCTTCTCAAGTCCTAATAATACCCGCGTGGCACCGGATGGGAGCCCCAAGTGCCTGCTACCTGGCCCAGCTCCACCGCTTGTCCTTGTCCACTGCTCTGCATTCGGGTAGATGTTGGTGATGGTTTTCATCCTTCAGTTTCAGCGTTTTGTGAGTGAGCAGGAGTTCCAGCGTGCTGGGTACGCGGATGCAAACTGTGCACATGGAATCTTACTGTTCACATGTAGTTTGTGCTTTTCCTTTTTTAAAGATTGATTGATTTATTTTTATTGGAGAGGAGGATATAGAGAAAGGAGGAGAGACAGGAAGATCTTCCATCCAATGGTTCACTCCCCAAGCAGCCGCAATGGCCGGCGTTGCGCCCATCCGAAGCCAGGAGCTTCTGCTGGCTCTCCCACGCGGGTGCAGGGACCCAAAGCTTTGGGCCATCCTCCACTGCCTTCCCAGGCCACAGGCAGGGTGCTGGATGGGAAATGGGCTCGCCGGGGTTAGAGCTGGGGTCCATATGGGATCCCAGTGCGTTCAAGGCGAGGACTTTTAACTGCTATGCTATGGCACCAGGCCCTGTGCTTTTCTTTACATGTGTTATGATTCAATGCGTTTAAACTGAAAACAGAAAAGAGCCTGGCGCGAACGCCTGGTGGCTAAAGTCCTCACCTTGAATGTGCCAGGATCCCAAATAGGCGCCCGTTCTAATCCCAGCAACCCGCTTCCCATCCACTTCCCTGCTTGTGGCCTCAGAAAGCAGTCGAGGATGACCCAGTGCCTTGGGACGCTACACCCACATGGGAGACCTGGAAGATGTACCAGGCTCCTGGCTTCAGATCGGCACAGCTCTGGGCCTTGTAATCACTTGAGGGTGAATCATCGGATGAAAGATCTTCTCTGTCTCTCCTCCTCTCTGTGTTTCTGACTTTCTAATAAAAATAAAATAAAACCTTAAAAAATGAAAATTTTAAGAAGGACCTTAACATGGAGCTTCATCGATATACTGTCATATTTTTTTTTTTAAGTTTCCTTTTGTAGACTTTGATTATCATGGTTCGGCACAGTTAGAAATAACCGCATTCAATGCTTACTCTTTTGCTGTTGGCTTCAGCACGTGGAAGAACTAGACAGGCCAACCAAGTGAATATTTGGGACAGTCAAGAAGCAAACAGTTCTGAAATGCATCTGTTGAGTATATAAATTCACAAGAATTCAGAATTCCTGCCTTTTTCCACATTTTTAAAAATAAAATAAATCTTAAATTACTCCTACTTTTCCAACACAGTAGTACTCTTTTTCCAAAATTGAAACAACAGTGAAAACTGTGTTTTGCATAATGAGCTGGACTTTACACTTTAGATTGTTATGTATTGCATTCACTGTCTGTTTTCAGAGCTCTGGTCAACTTAGCCTGTGCTTGTTTGCTTTACAGCCAGTGCCTTAGTTTCCATATCTATATAAACACACACATAATGACCTATTGCTGTTTCATCTACACACTGCTTACCGCACAACAAAATTATTTCAAAGAGAAAAAAATATGTATGTAGGGGGAGAATATCGAGTTTTAGGAATAACAATGTATTTGAACCTGAATCCAAAGGCTTCTCAACAGTAGAAAAATAAGAATTACAAGCTTGTTGCTTTTTTTTTTACTTTTTTGAGGGTACCTAATCACCAGAGTAGTGAGAGCAGTGTCATCAAAAGCCCAGCAGTACCTGTGTTGATGCAAGCATCCAGAATGATAGCACCGCGAGGCTGTTAGTAGCATATTACAGTTGGGATGCCATCGTTCATTCTTTTAAAAATTCTTCCATTCTTATTGAATAAAATAGGAATGTGTGGCAAACCACAGCCTTGGACCTGTAAGCCTTGGAAGCTGGGAGTAAGTCAGTTGGCTTGGAGTGAAACAAAAATGAGAAGTTGTTAAAATGTATGCAACCTATGGGGCCTGGCACGGTGGCGCAATGGTTAAGGTCCTTGCCTTGAACGCCCGGGATCCCATATGGGCGCCGGTTCTATCCCGGCGGCCCCACTTCCCTTCCAGCTTCCTGCCTGTGGCCCGGGAAAGCAGTCAAGGATGGCCCAAAGCTTTGGGACCCTGCACCCGCGTGGGAGACCCCAAAGCTTTGGGACCCTGCACTCGTGTGGGAGACCCGGAAGAGGCTCCTGGCTTCGGATCGGCATAGCATCAGCCCGTTGCGCTCACTTGGGGAGTGAATCATCGGACGGAAGATCTTCCTCTCTGTCTCTCCTCTTTGTATATCCACTTTTCCAATAAAAAAAATAATAAAAAATAAATCTTTTTTAAAAAATGTATGCAACCTACTGTCTCTCCTCTCTGTGTATCTGAATTTCCAATTAAAAAATCTTTTTTTAAAAAAGTGTACAACTTGGTAAACACTGTGGTAGGAACAAAATGCAGATTGACTTAGCCTCAAATAGAGTGAAACCTGACTTAAGTCCTCCCAGTACCTCAGGCATCTAAAATTTTCACTTTTATCCCATCTTTTTTAGAAATAGTATATTAATTGTGAAAGTAATTCTTAGGCTAATTAAGATAGCAAAGTTACTTTTGATTGCAGAAAGTAATACAGTATTATCTTCTGAACATATCCACTCATTGCTTCCCTTCAGCTTCTACAGTAAAGAACTAGGGGTTCTTATTCTAGATTTGCCCATTTAACAGTGAAATGTTATGAATTTCTTTTTTAAAAGATTTATTTCTTTTTATTGGAAAGTCAGATATACAGAGAGGAAGATCTTCTGTCCAATGATTCACTCCCCAGGCAGCCACAATGGCTGAAACTGAGCTGATCCGAAGCCAGGAGCCAGGAACTTCCTCCAGCTCTCCCATGCGGGTGCAGGGTCCCAAGGCTTTGGGCTGTCCTCAGCTGCTTTCCCAGGCCACAGGCAGGGAACTAGATGGGAAGTGGGGCTGCCGGGATTAGAACTGGCGCCCGCTTGGGATCCTGGTGCGAGGACTTGAGCTGTTAATTAGAAAGAAAACTAAAAGCACTATATGTTCCCTCTATCACTAGTGTAACTTTTTGTCTGAACTTTTTAAATCAGATATTAAGTGGTTATTACATATCTTCTTCTTTTTTTTTGAGTAGCTAATTAACATAGCTTTCTCCACCCTGTACCTCTTTTCCGACTTTTCCATGTCTTCCCGTTTTAGCTGTATATCTTACGAAGTTCATGTACTTGCATTTGGATTTTTGACTTTTTATCCAACATGGCAAAAGATCTATTCACTTGACAGGTCTATGCCACTTATAATTCATTTTAATTACTGACATTATTTAAACTTGTTTAAACATACTTTATTAGTATTAGTTTTCAGTGGTTTTTTTTTTTTTAATCCTTGCTTTGAAAAAAAAAAATGTATTATTCTTCTCCCAGTTTTTTTTCCCCCTTTTTTGGGGGGATATATATGTTCAGTGATTATTCCGTGTTCCCCTTAAAATTTTATCTCACATATTTAATACATCAAAGTTTTAAATTAAATGATATGTTAAACTCTACATCCGGACACGCCAAGGAGCTTGGAACACTTTAGGCTATTCCTCTCTAGACCGTTTCTCGTAGATGCTCGTGTGTTTCCTGTTTGTCACCATTCTGTGATCACTCTCGGTGTTCCTAACATCCGTCCTTCCGGTGACACTGATGGAGGTCTCTTGGTAAATGTCCTTCTTGTTGATTTGAAAACGTCTATGCTTCAGCTGCGTGTTCCAGTTCATGCTTCTAGATTCCACTGGAATTAAATATGTATGTTGTTTTTGATTGCTACAAATCTGTTGCTCATTTTTAAAAGTCTTGCCTTGTTGTTCTGCATTGCTCCTGGGCATCTATCTCTGTTGCTTACCACTCTTTGTGGCTGCAAATATTTCCTTAAACATTCCAGACCTGTTGCCGTGTGCCATGTATGTGTTCCAATCTCTAAATACACTGTGTGCTGTTCAGCGTTGTCTCCCATACTGGTTTGCCTTCTGACGTCCTTGGTGGTCATAGACTGTGAGCTGTTATTTCGTTTTTATCTTAATATGTGGGAAGTTTCGTGACTCAAGCTGAGGACCCCTGCCTTGAAGGCGGGCTGCATGTGCGGAAGAGGGACTGCCAACAGAATCATGAAGTTGCTTGGAGTAACAGCTGTGATTGAAAATGCTTCCGCCTGCCCTTCGGCGAGGGGCCCAGTTGGCCACTGTGCAGGGACAGGCATCACCTCACAGGAAGTAGTTTGGTTCTGTATCTTTGTCCGCACAGTGCAGAGGGAAAGGGCAGGTCCCTGGATGCTCTGCCCCTGGCCTGTCCTCCTCCTCGTCGGGATCCTTCCTGTGCACTGTGAAAGTGGGGATGGAGAGAGCTCTTTGGGTCTGCGCTAAGGACTGTGGTGCAGCAGGAACAAAAAGGACGTGTTTGCTGTAGGGGCTTCACTAGCCTGCCCCCAGACTCCCATTAGACAAGGCAAGTACACACCTCATTTGGTTAAGCTGCTACTACCAGCCTCCGGTAAGGGCAAACTGTATCTTTTTTTTTTTTTTTCTTTCTTGGAAAGGCAGAATTACAAAAGGAGAGACCCAGAAGTCCTCCAGCTGCTAGTGCGCTCCACAAATGGCTACAGTGGCCAGGGCTAGACCAAACCCAACCCAGGAGCTGCATGTGGGTCTCCCATGTGCGTTCAGGGGCCCAATTCCTTGAGCCGCTCTCTGCTCTTTTCCAAAACCATTGACAGAGAACTGGATTGGAAGTGGAGCAGCCAGGACCTGAGTTGCAAACGGGATGCAGTGCCCACAGGCAGCAGTTTAACATGCTACACCACAGTGCTGGCCCTGCAGACTGTACCTTCACCAGCAGTCGGGCTGCCCCTCGGGTCCTAAGCTTTCTGGTTCACTGATAGTGAGATAAGCACTTAAGGACTCACTTTATGTCTTATTATATCGCTGTTGTAATAATGACCGAATCGGCCGCATCGCAGGGAACTGCTCTGCCAGGTGTGTAGCAGTAACACGTTACACAGTGCCCTGGGGGCTGCAGGGATTTCTCATACCTCCCTGCGTGTCCCACTCACACGCCGACAATTCCCTGCGTGTTTTCACTCCTCTCTGTTTCACCAGATGCAGAAAGAGGTTTCTGGAGTCACATGTAGTACATTTCATTCCAGGAAATTTACGCTTGAGAGAGCTTGCTGTTTTGTGGTTTGCTAGAATTTCAAGAGGAAAGGGAACATGGTTGTTAACAAAAAAAGACTGCTTTCCTTCTTGTTGATACCTGGGAGGTGTACAGACACTCCGTCGGGACACCCCCAGACACGGTGCAGCTACTCTTCATCTCAGGACCAATGACCAGCGATGAAATTTAATGTAGGTAACTGGCTGCCTCCCCCTGCTCCAAATAGTATTCAAAAGTGGCTTTAAAATGCTTCGTTTTTCTTCAGTAGGGCTGAGATATAACTTCTAGGAAAAAAATGATCTGTAAGCCTAGAAACATACTGATTACAGAACTAAAAGTGTAAGTTCGGCAGTGGGTGTGTTCTATCTGAAGTGGTTTTTAAAGTACGGATTCACACGTAGGTGCTGTTTGAAGAGTTAACATCACGGCCACCATTCCCGCATCCCGACTCAGGGCTCGGGAGGTGACTGTGTGCATAGCAGGTTCCTCACAGACCATGCCTCTGATGCTTCATTTTACCTGCCAGTTTCAGGCTGGTGAAGATTCATATCAATGAGTACTAAAGAGGCCAGCCACAGGATGAAAGCGCAAAGAGATCTGCCATCGGGTACTTTCATTGCAGGTCAAAAATATTATTAGTGGGCCCGGCACAATGGCCTAGTGGCTAAAGTTCTCACGTTGCATGCACCAGGATCCCATATACGTACCAGTTCATATCCCGGCTACCCTACTTCCCTTGTAGCTCCCTCCTTCTGGCCTGGAAAAGTGGTTATGGATGGCCCAAGGTCTTGGGACCTGCACCCACATGGGAGATCTGGAAGAGGCTCCTGACTCCCGGCTTCAGATCAGCTCAGCTTCAACCATTGCAGCCACTTGGGGAGTGAATCAGTGGATGGAAGATCTCTCTCCTCTCTGTATGTCTGCCTTTCCAATAAAAATAGATAAACCTTTAAAAATACACACGTTAGAGGTAAGTAAACAACACTAAGCAGCCAACAGAGGTGGTCCTCAGGACTGCTACGTGGGATTCCAGGTGGAATCTGGGAGGTTAAAGTGAAGCTTTCCTGATGCTGTTCCTTAGAGATTCGATTCATGGGATGACTTCTGCAACTGAGTTCAGCATTTATTTGCTGTCAGTTCCCAGTGGATGGGAAACCTTCCTTACAGGACTGACGTTTTGGAATCAGGTCACACTGAGTTCTTACACTGTCCGTGTAGGCAGGGAGCCAAGCTCCAGTGGCATGAGCTGGTGTAGAACACGTGCGAGAGAGGGACGCGATCTGTTGGTATCACCGTTAGGTCACAACGCCAGATGTTAAGGGCAGAGATAGAGAAATTCATGAAAAAGCTAGAGGAAAATAATACAGATGTTTCATAGAAAAGACAAACATCTGCAAATGTTGGGAAATGCATCATAAACCATGGATTCCTCCTACCGTTGGAGAAGACACTCCACAGAAAAAGACAATACTTGCAAAACACACCTGACAAAATACTCATTAAGGCTATAAAGATAAACCTCGGCCTATGCTGAGAAAGAATGACAGCGTGCACGAAGCAGAGACAAGGACTTGAACAGACACTTCATAAAAAAAAAATCCCAAGCTCAGTGGTCACCGGAGAACACACTCATTTTCGCTGATTACAAGGGAAAAGAAAGGAGAATTAAGATCACAATTTACTATCACACTTCTATTAAAAAACAAACAAAAAGATCAGGAAAATGTGGGTAATGGCATGCGGCAATAGAATCCTTTTACACTGTTGGGGAGAGGGAAAAATGGTGCAGCCATTTTGGGATACTGTACCACCATACTGTATCCCATCCTGGGATCATCCTGGGATCCAGTATGAATTCAATGCAAAAACTCAAGTAGGTGTTTACCCATCTTCAGAGCAGACTCAGAAGCTGTAAGCGGCTCGGCTCTCCGCTGACCAAGCAGCAGATCTGCGAGTCGTGTGCACGCGATGTTTTCACCTTAGAAAGGGAGGTAAAGGCTGACACATACTAAAACATGATATACCTGCCTGACATTGTGACGAGCGGAATAACCCGGTCCCAGAAGACGAGTACTGTGTGCGTGTATACCTGATCAAATCCGCAGAGACAGAAAGTCGAATGTCTATACCGTGGCTGGAGTGTGAGGAAATGAGTTATTTGATGGCTATGGAGTTTCCATTTGACAAGTTAAAAAGGGTCCTGGGTCTGGAAGCTGGTGATGGAGCTGTGTGTTGGCTGTGTGCTGTCAATGGCATGCGTTGGAAGTAACCCCCAGAGCAGCAGTGGCCTGAAAGTGGCACCTGATGGCCCATGTTTAATTCACCTCCATGAATAATGTTGGTTATAAAAGGGCTTGAGGTTGGGCCTGATGCACTAGCCTAGTGGCTAAAGTCCTCCCCTTGAACCCTCCAAGATCCCATACGGCTATTGGTTCTAAACCTGACAGCTCTGCTTCTCATCCAGCTCCCTGCTTGTGGCCCAGGAAAGCAGTAGAGGACGGCTCAAAGCCTTGGAACCCTGCACCCATGTGGGAGACCCGAAAGAGGCTCCTGGCTCCTAGCTTCAGATCAGCTGAGCTTTGGTCATTGCAGCCACTTAGGGAGTGAATCAGCAGGTGGAAGATCTTTCTGTGTCTCCTCCTCTCTGTGTATCTGCCTTTCCAATAAAAAATAAATAAGTCTTTAAAAGTGGGGGAGGGCTTAAGGCTTGTAGTTTGATCTGCTGCTCTCTCTGATGTGTCCTCCTTTGCCCTGCCACCAAGGGAGGAAGCAGCAAGCCCTTCCACCATGCAGTGAAGCAGTGGGCATCTTCCCTTTGGCCCCCAGCCTGTAGGATGCGAAATAAACCTATGCCTGCACGCTTTACACGGCCCCGAGCAGCCCTCTGCAGGCCAGCAGGGACTCAGGCATAATGATACTGAGCTATACCTTTAAAAAGGGTCGGGATGACAAGCCTTATTTGTACTTTAGTGCAATTTTAAACAATAAACCACAATGCGCTATTACTACATACCTATCAGAATAGCAAAGAAGGAAAAAGACAGGAAATGCCAAGTGCTACTAATGAGATCAGCAGCACTACACCGCCAATTAAAAGTGTAAAATAATGCAATCATTTTGGAATGCTCTCTGCACCATCTACTAAAACTACACATGCACAGATCTCAAAACACCACGTAATCCTAGGTGTTTATACAAGTGAAAATACTTGTGTGTGTGTCTATTAAAACACCGAAAAATTCGTCATATCCTGAAACAGAACTGCCCAAATGTCTACCAGCCAAAGAATGAATGAATACATTGCTATAGTCACACAGCAAAATATAAAGGCAGCAATGTGAATGAATAGAACTATTGTCAGCAACATGGATGAACTCCACAAACATAATGAAGAAAAAGAAACCAGATAAAAGGTATACTTCTTTTGGAAAGATGTATTAATTTTTACTGGAAAGGCAGATATACAGAAAGGAGGAGAGACAGAGAAGAAAGATCTTCCGTGCAATGGTTCACTCCCCAAGCGGCCGCAAGGTTGGAACTGAGCCAGTCCGAAGCCAGGAGCCAGGAGCTTCTTCCAGGTCTCCCACATGGGTGCAGGGTCCCAAAGCTTTGGGCCATTTTTGACTGCTTTCCCAGGCCACAGGCAGGAAACTTGATGGGAAGTGGGGCTGCTGGGATTAGAACTGGCGCCCGCTTGGGATTCCGGCACATTCAAGGTGAGGACTTTAACCATTATGCTATGGCACTAGGCCCACAGGTATATTTTTAAATGTATGTATATTTAATATATTATTTAACTTAGTATATTAATATATAGCTATTTATTTGGAAGTCAGTGTTGCAGAGGGAAGAGGAGAGAGATCTTATCTGCTGGTTTATTCCATAGATGGCTGCAATAACTGTGTGGGACTAGCTGAAGCCAGCAGCTGAGAGCTTAATCCAGGTCTCCCACATGGGTTCAGGGGCCCAACGCTTGGACCATTGCTTTTCTCAGACCCTTAGTAGGGAACCAGATTGGCAGTGGAGTATCTGTGTCAGTAATGTGGGATGCCAGGATTGCAGGTGGCACCTTTGAGGTGCTTTGTCGGAAGGATTCCCTGAGGTGCTCCTGCTGTCCTGTTGGTACTTTATGTCCACTGTTCTACTCTTGGTCTCTATATTTGTCTAACCTTATTGTGGAAATGGAAGTCACACAGTGTCTTTTGTGTCTAGCTTACACGGATTAGCGCAAAGTACTCATTATGTGCTGGTTAATGTGGTGTGTTAACTCAGAAAAAATGTATCAAGTTGTATACTAGCTATTGGCATTTTTCTGTGTTTTTGCTACTTTTCAAAAGAAAAAAAACTAAAAGCTGGCAGAGATGTGTGTGTGTCAGAGTGAGCAAGAACAAGACAGAGAATTGACAAACTAATTATAAAATTTGTAGATAAATGCAAAGTACCAAAAATAATAAAGAAAATCCTGAGAGGATGCACTGGGGAGCGTTTCCCATTGGTTATCAGGATCACACTGGATTCAAGTTTGGCACAAGGAATAATAGAACCAACTATGAATCTAGTAATACATCAGTAAGTGGTGAGGTTTTGCTTTTTTAAAAGATTTATTCACTTTTATTGGAAAGGCAGATTTACAGAGAGGAGAGACAGAAAGAAATATCTTCCATCCACTGGTCCACTTGCTGAGTGGCCAGAGCTGAGCTGATCCAAAACCAGGAGCTTCTGCTAGGTCTCCAGGTGGGTGCAGGGTTACAAGGTTTGGGCCATCTTCTGCTGCGTTCCCTGGCCAGGGAGCTGGATGGGAAGTGGAGCAGTAAGGCTGCTGGCTCTTGGAGATGGAAGATTAGCCAATTGAGCTATCACACTGGCCCCGAGTGGCCAGTTTTGCAACATGCATGTGAAGATAATTAACTGTGTCAGGCATAAAGACAATCTTAAAATATATTTATACTATTGGAATAAGTGCGCGTCTCTGAAGAAAATTAACTTCTCTCCTTCCATTTCAGTGTAAGAAAATTAGCTTGAAAGAGGCTTTGAGCCAGAGGTATATAACATCTAGGAAAAAGGGCAATGCACAGTGGCACAGCTGGCTAACCACCGCTCCTCAACAGCCGGCATCCCATGTGAGGGCTGGTTCATGGCCCGGCAGGAGCAACGGCTATATCTGTTTCTCACAAGGAAATGGTTAAAAACTTTGAAACTCTTTACATGTCGTATTAATTTCCTAAGACTGTGGTAATACATTATCATAGGCCTAACAGATTAAAACAAGAAAAGCTTGTTCTCCCACTTGTTTGAAAACCAGATGGCCCGCATCAAGATGTTATCAGGGCTGTGGACTCTGAGTCCCGCGGAGGACTCCTTCGCATCTCTGTCTTTCGGCAGGCTCTCTGCTTCTCCCCTCTGAGAAGCTCTCCTCTGCACGCTCGTGTGTCCAGGGGGATCTTTGTCATTGGTTTTAGGGCTCACCTGGATAGCCCAAAGCAAGGCTACTAAAGTCCTTAATTATACCATAAAGACCCTTTTTAAACTTGTTAAATTATTTACTTGTTTGAAAGGCAGAGAGAGAAAGGAAGATGAACCAGAAAGGGAGAGATCTTCCATCTGCCTGGCCAATTTGACAAATGATCACAACAAGCAGGGCTGGGCTAGGCCAAAGCCAGGGACTGGGAGTTCCATTCTGTTCGCCCAAGTGCTTGGGCCGTCTTCCTCTTTCCCAGGTGTATTATCCAGGAGCTAGATCAGAAGCAGAGCACCAGGATGCTAGCATCACAGGAAGTGGCTTAACCCACTGTGCCACAATGCCAGCCCCTGTTTGTAATTGACAATGAACTGTTGTGCTTGTTTGTTTTAAAGTCTGTTTTGCCAAATAGCATTACATTTGCAACTTCCAGTGGTTAAGACATGGTCATGTATTTAAGATGTGCCAATCACCCAATATGCATGCACATACAATGGAATAAGAAAGTATATCACAAATACCGAGAGCTAGGTTTGTCTATCAGAAAAAGCAGTTGCAAATCAGCAAGGATGAAAGGCCAGAAGGAACCATATGGTGCCAGTTTAGCATCATAAATATCAGCATGAACTTACATTGGTGTGTACACGGATGGAACAAAAATAAATAGGGGTACATGGGTATATTGGTGAGTATACATGCATGAATTACTCACTAGCAAGTTGGACGCAATGGCATAGATAACAGTGAACAATCCCCACAGCAAAGGCAGTGGCAGGAGCCATGGTCATCCTTGCTGAGGGCCCCAGGGGCCTGTGCATGAGCCCTCCTGCAGAGTATTCCATTCAGCACTTCTGGCTCTCTTGTCTATTCCCAGGCACTTTGCCCTGACCTCAAGCCTGCAGGGTGTGTCTGTCGCTGCGCTCATCGCCCACACACGTTGTCTGTCCCCCCAGAATAAAAGGAGGAAGTCCATGTTACAAATATATACATTCCCAAATATGTTAGGAATGTTTCAACTAGGCTAATAAGGTGACTATTTCTACCCAAACCCATCATGTAGACATCATTGTACTTAAAACAACACAGCCTCACTGGGCCTCCCTGCCCTGTGCAAATATTAGTCTTGAACTGACATAACCAAAAACAGATGTTTCATATCTACAATGTTTTCTCACAAAGAGTTGCAATAGAAATATTTTAGCTCTTCAAATATGCCCAAATGAAATATTTGGTCTTGAACGTTCTCTTTTAAAAGCCAGTGAGCCTTGTCTTGGTTATCACAGAAGCGGCATCAATCAGAGAGCTGTTCTCATTTTTCATTTCTCATCTTCAGGCTAAGCAACAGTGAACAGTGAAAATGATGGGATTGTGAACTCTGGTGATTCAGAGATGATTTTTAGAAATGCATCCTTCAGGCTATGAGGCTGAGAAATGCCAGGGACATTTGCTAGAAAACCTGCACGGTGACTTCTCTCCCATGGGTTTCCATTATGTTTGAGGGCGGGAGAGAAGAAGACAGGAATAAAATGTATTTAATTCAAAATGTTGTTTTTCTTCCTAGGGAAGATAGGGGTCCTTCACAGACACGTGCTCTCCGCCTGCCCAGGTGATGCTCTCCCCAAGGAGTGATGGCCTGATTGGTGAGAGATGTATCTGGAGTCACAAGTGTGGAACAAAGTCTCCTGACTTCCAGTTGAGAGAGGAGGTGGCATCCGGGATTCCTGGAAAGACGTCTGGCGGCTTCAGTTACTGCAAAGCACTGTAGGTCTTGCCTGCTTCACTGGGCAGTTTTCCCAGAGCGAGGACACACACACACACACACACAGAGCGCTTGTGCATGACTTTTGCACAGTAGAATGCAAACTACCTAACGTCTTTGAATTCTGCAGGACAATGCTGTCCAAACTACTCAGAGGAAACTAACATGAGCAATGTAACAGGATCCTTGGCTCGGAGCTGACCAAGTTGTTTCAGGGCTATGCTTGGGCGGTCACTGTAAATGGAAAACATTGCCCCCTTTTGCGTCTGCAGCCCCCAGCAAGATAAGCCAAGATAACAATAAGAGGCTGAAAACCATTAGGAAAGACATGGGAACTGAAAGAGAGAACTATCCTGCCTAGGAATTCTTTTCTGGTCACTGCATTTAAAAGCAAGCTAGACCAAGAGTTGGGGATATTTCCATCTACAGAGCACAGTAACGCCCCCTGCCTCAAAAACAGTTCACAAGAGGGTTGGGACTGAATTCCAAGCAACGTGGAAGAAACCTTGGGGGGATTTACAGACTTATTAAGCACAAGCTAACTTGGACAAATAAAAAGAGAATTCAGTTCATATGGCAGTACACGCAATGGCTTAAAGGTGTGTTTCTCTGTAAAATTCCTGTGCTGAAACCCAGATCTGCAAGGCAGTGGTCCCTGCCAATGGGCATCTGAGAAGTGACACCACAGTTAGGGCTATAGACATTAAGACGAGATAGTCTTGGTTCTGAATCCCAGTTGGAAAATTTGCTAAGAGTGACTTTAAGCAAATTAGTGACTCTCCCTAACCTTCTTTCTCATCCGTACCATGGAGGCCAGGACATGATTTGCCTGCCAAGATGGTGAGGATTAGGTGAGAGAATGCTTGAGCACATCCAACAGGAGCTCCAGGAGATAGTAAAATATCAACAAAGGTTAACTAGCAATACCATCCATACATCTTTCACAGATAACAGTTCCCATCATGGGATTACTAAAAGAAATTTAGCTTCCAACACGTGTAGGCATTCTTATACTTTAAGGCAGTGGTAAAATATTTTTGGTAAAGAACTTGAAAGTCAATATTTTAGGCCATATGGACCATATTGTGTCTGTTGCAACCATTCAGTATGTCACTGAACATGAAAACAGCCTTGGATATTCTTTAAATGAATTGGCAGTTTGAGTTCTTCATTAAATCTTACCATGGAATTTGAATTCCACATCACTTTTACCTCGCAAAATACTATTAGTCTTCTCTTGTCCTTTCTACGATCATTTAAAAATGTAAAAGCTATTCTTCTTTTTGAGCTGTACAAAAGCAGGTTGCAGGCCAGATTCGGCCCCCAGGTTGTTGCTTGCCTACCACTGCTCCAACATAACTCGGTTCATTTAGTGCTGACAATATCAGGAATAGCTCTGAGTCTCTCCAGCTTTGTAACACTCCATTCCCATTCAGGGACACACAGCCTACCGCTCCATGTGCTGCTTGGCATCTCTGCTAGGTTAAAATGAACTAAAAATATATTTTGAAAAGCAGAGGAAAATTTCAGGATTCCTTCTTAGACTCTGACCATCTGTAAGCCTGTAGAACAAGGTAGGAAAAAAAGTGAGAGGCACCCAGACAAAGAACTGTACCAAGCTGTCTGTTAGCCACAAGCTCTGACAGTGACCAATGACAAATGTTGTTTGAGTCATTGCCAATTTTATATGTCTCTGTTTGTGAATCAATGGGCTGTCAGACCAGTGACTCATTTAATCAACAGCTGAAAAATATTACGAAAATGAAGCTCAGGCTGGCACTGACATTTTGGTGTATGTAGCACGTGAAGTCACTGCCTGTCTTGCTAGCATCCCATATGCGTGCTGGTTCATGTCTCAGCTGCCCCACTTCAGGTCCAGCACCATGCTAACGGCAGTGGAATATAACCCATGCCTCTGCTACCTATGTGGGGGACCCAGGGAAAGCTCCTGACTCCTGGCTTTAACCTGGTCCAGTGCTGGCCACTGGGGCAATCTGGGAGAGACAGTCATCAAATAGCTCTCTCTCTCTCTCTGTGTCTTTCTCTATAATACTTAAACCTCTTCTCTCTTTTAAATGTGTTAATAATTCTTTAACAAATGAAGCCCAAGATGCTGAGGTAGCTTTGTGAACATCTTTGCAAATAGTCTTTCTCATACTAATGCTAACGGGGGCAAAGGCAGATAAGGTGCTGCGGGGTAAGGAGTCTGTATCCTAGGTCGATCAGAGTTCCTCTAGAATTATTGGTTTGTTTGTTTTTTTTTTTTTCCTCAATGGAAAATGGGAAAAGTCATAAGTGTAGAGTCAGCACAGGGGAAGACATGTTAAAAGTTTGAAATGGTCAATCAGCTCTTGGTTAAAATAGTTGTTGCCCCATGAAATGTGCTGAGCTGCATTTCTTACCGCCTTCAAAAGGCAGTGCCCATGGTGCCATACTGAGATCACAAAGAGAAAATAATTCGATTGGATCTCATCTTGGATTTGGGCTGGGGTCAGTTATCTGGCCCATTCGGTAATTAAGTAATTTTTGCCAATTAAGCTAGTTCCTGGGTGTACTATATATCGGAGTCTCAATTTTCATTGAGGGCTGAGATTTTTATCTTTGCAGAGTTGGAAAAGAGAAAAGAAGAGGCTGCAGGTCCTATCAGAAGGAAAGGTGAGTTCAATATCAAAAGGTTGAACTGCACAATGAGAGAGCCAGGAGCTGTAATAAGGCGGTGCTCCAAGGAGAGAACAGAAAGGAATAGAAAATGACTGAAGGAGGGGAAGCCATGTCAGCTCAGCAGATCTGGTATGTTCTTTGAGAAAACTTTGCAGGGTGTAGCAGTAACTGTTTTTTTCTTTGCACCAAGGAAAATATTCCACTTAATCACCTAGTATATGATACAATCACACAAGTCATGGAATGAAAAAAAAAAAAAACTAGAAAAGCAACAGCTAAAGGAATGCGGAGTTGGGCTCCTTTCATATTAACTGTTGTCTGCCAATGTGACCACGCCTAACCAGACACTTTCTATCTTCTGCTCCGAGCTCAGAGTGAAGACTGGAGTCGGTGGCCCGGATGTGGTACAGGGTGTGGGAGCTACCTGTGACAAGGCAGTTCCTTCCAGGTGAAGTTGAAATTGCACCTTTAGCCAGTCTAGAATGCTGATGCTGAAGGTCTTAGCTGGTCAGTCTCTACCCTTCATTTAACAGAACACAGGTATGAGGACCTAGGGGTGATTTTACTCCTTCTGTTTAGAAGACTGAATTTCACAAGAGATTCTTACAGATAAAACTGGGTAGTCAGCATGAGCCTTCCTTGTACCATTAAAACAAATGCATCCTTGTCATACATGTTTTGAAATGGACTACATCAACATGTGAAATGTCTTCTGAATCCCATTCCAATGTCTTTGAAGTCACTCTTCTGGGAAAGTTCTTAGAAAAATTGGTCCTTTATATCTCAATATGAGTGTCCACACTGTGAAGCTAGTGAGTACCGCATCCAGCATTGATATGCCTGGGGTGAAGTCTTGCCTGTGCTGCCTGCTAATGCCAATCCGGGGAGACAGCAGGTAATTGCTCAAGTTCCTGGGTCTCCTCTACCCGTGTGGAAAGCTACATTAAGATCCTGGCTCTGAGCTCCAGCCCTGCCCAGTCCAGTCCCAGCAGCCATGGGCATTTGTGGAAATGAATCAATTGATACGAACTTTGTTGGTCTCTCTGCCTCCTATCTAAGCAAGTGAAATATGTTTAAGGTTCTTAGTATAGCGCCTGACACAAAGTAGCTGGTGAATGAGGAATAAGTGGGTGAATGAACAAATCCATGTTTCTTGCTTGACTTCCAGGGCATCTGTTCCTGGTATGGCAGCTTGCCCTGGGCTCCTTCATTTTCCTTCCATCTTGGGTCTCTGCTCTGCTGTCAGGGCACAGCCATCGCTGCAGCAACACTAGCCTGACATCAGAATTAGAAGTGATCTCAACTTGGCTACAAGGAGAAAGATCCTGACTCAGCAGCCATCACAGAGGAGAGTGGCACTGCATGACTCACACCTCTTTGGGTCCAGGGGAGAAGGATCTAAAAGTGCACATACCAAGTTCCTGGCACACAGTGCCAACACTCAGCAGCCACTATTCATTTGCCATATTGGGTATTTTCATTGCCCTTCTGAGACGATCACTTCCTGCTTTTCCCAGCCTAGGTGCATGAATTTGATGCCATTTTCATTGATATGTGATGTCTTGCTTTTTAAAATGTCCCCCAACTCTCAACAGTTTGGGCCCCTGGCAGAAACCTCTGAATAAGGATGGCTGAAAAGGCCAGAGGTATTCTCTTTACTAACAGATATACTGCTGCAGGTCATCCTGGAGACCAAATCCTGGGTATGTTTCCAGCAGCCCAATTCCTGGCAACGGATACAGAACAAACAAGGAGAAGAAAGCCAACATCTCCAGCAAATTTGTGAATCCTTTGCGTCTTTCAGACCTGTCACCTAAACACTGTGCTCCCTATTGTTGCTGCATGTCTGCTTTGGGGTGGGAAGGACAAACTGGGACAGATATAACATTTGCTGGTTCCCAACAAAGCCCTTTGCCATGGTACCACCCATTTTGGTCATCTCAGGACAGGGCCTTGTCTTCAACCTGGCTGGACACAAATTTAACTTATTCAATTCCTCAGCGTTGACTGGCATCAAAAGACTGATTTGTTTTAACTTGATCCAGGCTTGGAGGACAGCTGAGGCTGTGAGTTGTGCCTCTTTGTCTTATCTCTGCCTCTTTCTGGAGCAAGTCATTGAACCTTACTGAGCTTCAGTTCCTTCCTCTGGAAAATGGAACTCGTACTACTCGCCCCAACAGAAGAGCTAAAGACTAAGTTGATTGTCCCCAAGGCATTCTTGACTGCCAGGTGCACAGTGAACGGTGTTGTTGCTCTGATGATTCTGTATGTGGCTGTTGATTGACAGGTGTTCTTTGAGAGGCCTGCAAGGTTTGTGTATAACGTACAGGTATCAGAGCACAGATCCCAATGCTTGGTGGAGACGACACCTGCCCAGCAGGATGGGGAGAGCAACAGGTGGACAGTGACTCCTCTCTCTTAGACTGCCTTCCTTGTGTCAGCAACACCCTGCTCTCTGCACAGGCCTGCCTTACAACACACAGTCAGTTAATACTTTCAGACTAAGAGTGCAGAACAACACTGTCCTGCTTCTAATTGGGGTTTCCCTTTCTGTGTTCTAATCTCACTATCCCATGATAAAGTTGATTAAGAGCTCATCAATCAAATCCAAGAAAGTAAGCTTCCATCATCTTGGTTGCAGTACCGATCATTCTAAAAAGCTTCCTCTCTCTTAGTTCCACTACAGCTCAGAAATGCTTACAGTGCATAAAGCCAAATGCCAAATCTGAAGTTAGGGGAAGATCTGGCTTAGATACCTTAGCACCTCGGTGGTGTTTAAAACCATGGGAAAGCATGAGATAACCAAGGGAGGGAACATGGAGATGGAAGCAGTTGGAAGGGGTGTGAGTTCAGAGGTCTGGGAGGTGAAAAGCCTGCAAAGGAAACTGAAAAGGAAGGAATAGCTGGAGGGGAGCAAGGAAGCCAGGAAAGTGCCCTACACGTGGGCAAGCCACAGAGTCGCGAAGATCTGCCATTCTGCCATCATATCTGGCACCATGTAGCTTTTTTATTTCATTTTAAATTTTGGAAATCAGAGTTACACACACACACACACACAGATCTTCCATCTGCTGGTTTACTCTTTAGATGGCTACAATGTCTAGTGCTGGGCTGGGAGCTTCAGTGGATCTCCTACATGGGTGCAGGGGTCTAAGTGGTTGGCCATGTTCATCTGTTTTTCCAGACCATTAGCAGCAAGCTGGATCAGCAGTGAAGCAGCCAGGTCACAAACGGGACCCCAGAGGAGATGTGGGTATTGCAGGCATTGGCTTATGTCGCTGGACCACAACTAGGAGAGTGGTAGGGAAGACTTAGAATACCTTGCACAAAGGACAAAGCTACATACATACATTCAGAAGAGAGCCGGAAGGAAAGGTGCTGTACTCAATAGTGGTTCCCTTTGAGAAAGGAGGAGCAGGAGCCAGGTTGGGAGGATAAGGTGGGGTCTTAGGACAGGGAGCAAACAGATGGCAGAAGCAAAAGTGTTATCCTTACCTAAGGAAATTTTTTTGCAAGAAATTTCATTTTTTGAAGTCATTTATCATTTTAATAATAAGTATTTTATAAAACACCAAAGGAAACCTCACTGTCATTTGTTTATTGTGGAGAGAGACATAGAACAATAGAGACCACTTACACCTGCTGCTTCCTTCCCCCGTTGTCCCAAACAGCCAGGAACTGGTAAGGTGGAATCTAGGAACCAGAAATGTCATCTGGGTCTCCTGTGTGGGTGGCAGGAGCCCAAGCATTATCGTTGGCTGCCCCCTGGTGTATTAACAAAAAGCTGACTAGGAAACAAAGGCAAGACCCAACCCTAGGCACTCTGCTAAGGGATGTCAGCATCCTAAGTGGCCTCTTAACCAGCTGAGCCACAATACTTGACCCCATAATCGTCCACTGATAATGTTTTGATTGCTTAATTATAGCCATTAGGTGTGTATTTTGTTATTTTTAACCTTGGAGGCAACATTGCCCAACTTAGGTCCAAGCGACTGGAAAAGGGGCAGGATGCATGGATACTTTGCAATAGCCAGCACTTTTCCTTGAAAAGCAGTTCTCATATGTTGATGCTGTAATTACAAAGAACTGAAACTACTGCTTTGGCCAGCACTGTGGCATATCAGGTTAAGTCACCACCTATAATATTGGCAGCCAATATGGGCGTGAGTTTGAGACCCAGCTCTTCCACTTTCAAGCCTGCTCTCTGTTAATGTGTTTGGGAAAGCAGTGGAGGATGGCCTAAGGGTTTAGGCTGCTGTACACATGTGGGAGACCAGAACTAAGATCCTGGCTTGGGCCTGGACCAACTCCTGCCTTGAGGCTGTCTGGAGGGTGAACCAGCAAATGGAAGATTTCTCTCTCTCTCTCTCTCTCTCTGTTCCTTTCTTTGTAACTGCTTTTGAAATAAATAAATGAATCTGACTGACTTATTTTTATTGGAAAGGCAAATTTATACAGAAGGAGAGACAGAAAGGGAAAGAGCTTCCATCTGCTTGTTCACTCCCCAAATGGCTACAATAGCTGAAGCTGAGCTGATCCAAAGCTGGGAACCAGGAACCACTTCTGGGTATCTAGTCGGTGCAGGGTTCCAAGGCTTTGGGCTGTCCTCTGATTCTTTCCCAGGCCGTAAGCAGGGAACTGATTGGAAAGTGAAACGGTCAGAATGTGAACTAGAACCTATAAGGGTGCTGGCGCCTGGTGGTATAGGATTAGCCAATTGAGCTCCAAATAAATAGATCTTAAAAACAAGAAAAAAAAATCAACCTGCTATCTTTGAAAGTTTGCAGGGCCCCCAAAAAGAGTATAGACAGCTTAATATTTCTGGAATGGCTTAAGGAATCCACATTGATGGTTTCGACTCACCTAAATGGTAACATGCCTGTGGGGCTACTAGCCAAAAGGCTGTTATTCCGGTTCTACGCAAGATGAAGTGTAGATGACCCAGGGCTAGCAACTGCATGTGTTGTTTCAAGTTTCCAATTCTAAGGAGAACCACTGGGGAAGCCTTTCCAAAGTTACATAAATTCATATGCAGGCAGCATGATTACACTGCTTGGAGAACTTGCCTGCTGACTATAGACATGTGAAGATAGATTGCGAAGTCTGACTTCCTCGGTTACAGCGGTCTGTATGCCATCGAGCCAACAATGATTCATTTCTCTGAAGCTGCAGATTGTCTAGCGGGAGTCCCCAGGGCCTTTGGGAATAGACAGTGCCACCCTCCCAGACTGGGCTCTTGCAAGCGGGACTCTAGCTAAGGGTCATTGCAGGTGGCTTAGTTTGAATATCCTAACTGACTGTTTCCTTCTTGTTGGATGCACTCTCATCTCTTCTCATCTCTTCACTCTTCATCTCTTCTCTTGTTTAACTAGGTCACTGTGATGAGCAAGATTGGCTAACTGTGGCCCCATCCAAATCACATCCTCTGTATAAATGATGTGTGTGTGTGTGTGTGTGTGTGTGTGTGTGGTGGGGAGTGAGAGACATCGATAAATGTTATGTAGACATTTTAAGTACCTTCCTTTCTCAGGTTCAGTCTTCGTACTCAGGACTGGAGCCAGCAGCTGCTAGAAACTCCCAACGGTGCACCTCTCCCCAGGAAAGCTCATTTGGATGCAGGTTGAAATGGGTGAAACACTGAATGTACACCCCGCAGTGACTAAGACAGAGCCCTACCTGCAGGGAGCTCACGAATTCTTGCAAATAATTTACAATTTAAAGAAGCAAAATTCACTCTGGACAAAATATGATGAGCATGTGTCAAAGATCTATTTAACTTATTGCTGAGGATACCAGCAAAATTGCAAGATTGGATCAGAGGAGGAATGGTAAAAGAGACAGACACAGTCAATGGAAGAAGAAATAAAATGTAGAAATAAGCTGGATTTATTTGGCGCAAAACTGGTTAATTTCTTCCTACACCTTGACCTTTAGAATTCTTCCATTGTTTCTATTTGCTTTTCCCATTTATTTGAAAGCCAGAACAAGCGGGAGACGGTGATTGATCTATCTGCTAGTTCATTCCCGAGATGTCTGCAACAGGCAGCGTTGGCCAATGGCAAAGCCAAGGACAGAATTTCATCCTGACTTCCCACGTGGATGGCTGGGGTCCAAGTCCTTGGACCTTCCCCTTCTGCCTTGCAGGGTACACATCAGCAAAACCTGGCTAGAACGTGGAGTAACTGAGACCCCAACCAGGTACTCCAATATAGAATGTGGGTATTCCAAGTAGTGTAAAAATCATTTGTAATTTATCAATCTTTTTCAGATTAATATCTCATTATGCAGAATCTGATCTACAATCAACAGCAAGGAGAATCAGTCACTTGCTCTTAGCATGTATTTTAAATGCTGCTTGAGATGACTTGAAAAGTTGGACATTCTTTTGTTTTACATTCTTGTTCTTGAGTTAAAGAGTTATGAGGTTGATGTTGTGGCATAGCAGAGTAAGTAATCGTGGGGTCGGCATGGTGGTGTAGCAAGCTAATCCTTTGCAATTGCTGGCATCATGACTTAATTGCTCCACTTCTGGATCCAGCTCCCTCTGCTTGTGGTCTGAGAATGCAGTGGAACACGGCCCAAGTCCTTGGGACGCTGCACCCATGTGGGAGATCTGGGAAAAGCTGCAGGCTCCTGGTGCCCAATCTGCTTATCTTTTGTCATTGTGACCTTTTGGGGAGCAAGCCAGCAGATGGAAGACATCTTTCTCTCTCTTATCTGTAAATCTACCTAGCAAATAAAAATAAATAAATGTAAAAAAAGAATAATTGCAGCAACAGGTTGTCAGTGATGACAAAAGTAGCTAACACACAGGGGGCTGCTTAGACCCCTTTCTGGGTGTTTAGTGAGCTGGTCCTTTCAGGGGCTGTGGCAGCCCTGTTAGGAGCTATTAATCTCCCTGTTTGCAGAGGTGGAAATTGAGGCACAATGAGGCTAAATAAGTTGCTCAGTGAGTGGCTGAGCTGCACTCTCATCTCTGACACTCTGGCTGTAGGGCCTATGCGGTCAATTGCCTTCCCTGAAAAGAATTGGTTAGCAGTGTGGTGGTGTGTGTGTGTGTGTGTATGTACATGTTAGTGTGTCAGAGAGAGAGAGAGATTGATTTCAATTGAAATAGGCTGATGGTGGACTTACACGCACTCCCATCTTAAATGTGAACCAGGCAGAGGAGGGTAATATGACGATTGTCTGTTACGTGGGCTGCCCGGAAATCATGAAATGGATTGTGTAGGATGCCTTCTACCAATTGAGATTGGACTCCAAACAACAGTTCATAACAGCATCAGCTGCAGCAGCTGCATTGCCTTTCTGTTTCTGACTAGTAGAGAAAGGAAGAGGGAGTTAGTTGTGTGTTAGAATTTACTGCACTGGGTGTGACAGTGTTTGTTGTAGACAAACAAAAAGCCACCGGGGGCAATTGTTCCGATGTAGCAGATAAAGCTAGCACCTATGAGGCCAGCATCCAATGTGGAGTCCAATTTGAGTCATAGCTGCTCCACTTGCAATCCAGCTCCCTGCTAATGCCCTGCGAAAAGTAGCAAAGGATGGCTCAGCTGCCTGGGCCCCTGCTACACACTGAGAGACCGGGATGGAGCCCCTGGCTCCTAGCTTGGCCTGGTCCTGCAGTGCTCATTGCAGCCATCTGGAGAGTGAACCAGCGGATGGAGGATCTCCTCTCTCTTTCTCTCTTTTTCTCTCTGTAACTCTGCCTTTCAAAAAAAAATGTTTTTAATTGCTATTTCTTGAAAAGAAACGCACCATAGTTTCCTTAGAATCTGGTATTTTTCTGAAGGTTTGGTTTCTTCCTTCGGGGGCTCTGCTTGACAGGCTGCCTGGAACTCACTTCAGCAAAACGTCAAGCAGCAGTGTGGTGAGGTGCTTTTTCCTAATTCAATTAGTGCATAACTTGGGCCCGGCAGCATGGCCTAACAGCTAAAGTCCTCGCCTTGAACACGCCCGGGATCCCATATGGGTGCCGGTTCTAATCCCGGCAGCTCCATTTCCCATCCAGCTCCCTGCTTGTGACCTGGGAAAGCAGTAGAGCACAACCCAAAGCCTTGGGACCCTGCACCAGCATGGGATACCCGGAAGAAGCTCCTGGATCCTGGCTTCTGATCGGCACAGCATTGGCCGTTGCGGTCACTTGGGGAGTGAATCATTGGACGGAAGATCTTTCTCTCTGTCTCTCCTCCTCTCTGTATATCTGACTTTCCAATAAATAAATAAATCTTTTTTAAAAAATGAGTGCATAACTTAATCCTCTTAAAGAACCTTGGTGAACAGTGGCAGGGAGCTCCAGCCCATAACACCCAGAGGTGTCACTCTCGTGTCCCCACCCTCTTGTAGCGCGTTGTGTGAAGCCTGAGTTATGACTTGATGAGCCAAATTGTCCTCCTCAGCCTCCTTTTGTTTTGTCACAATTAGCTGCACGTGCAGTACTGTTTTTATATGTAATTGTTCCCAGGAGGGGCTAATTGCACCCAAAAGTGGCTGCTTGCACCAATGGCAGGAGCAATTAGTATCAAAAATGCAAATAATTGCAGGCATTCAAATCGTTGTCTTAAAAGAAGGGCAGCCAGTAGAAGCTTGGCTACACATTTGGCCTGTCCCATTTCCCACTGTGGTTTGAAACCAATATTATAACCTCTGAAACTGCTGTGGCATTCCATGCTTCGAGGGGTTTCTTGAGAAAGGTGTATGTTGTGAGACCAACCCCCCAAACCAGTCTGATTCCAAATGCCTGCCGATTTGAGAGAAAAACAGGGCAATGAAGAGTCAAGTTACGTTTACCCCACAGACAATTAATGCATGCCTTTTATCACAACTGTGAACCTCTCACTTCTCCATCAGACCTGGAGGGATGGGAGCAGGGTCACAGAAATACTAATCAAGGGATGGTTAGAAGTGGACTTGGCTCTATTCACAGAATTACAGAAATTCTCGCAGCACATCTTTCCTGCTCCTCCCCCTCCAAGCGAGTTACTAGTCAGGGGGCTAGAGGAGTATGCGCTTTCCTAGTCTGTGTGGTTCTGCACTTGCTCCCTGCCTGTTGCCCGCCCAGATGGCCCTGGGCCTGTCTCCGAGCTCAGGGACTTGGCTTTGTGCTGCCCTGGACAATGATGCCCGGCTCACACAGTGCCCTTCCGAAATGGGGCTAGTCATGTGTTTTTAGTTTGTGCCGTGCTCTGCAATAAGAGCCACAAGGGAGTACTTCTTGCTGCTTTTAAAGCTTAACAAAGGTATTCCTGAAGCCTTTCTCCTTTGTTTTATTGCTTCAGCCTCCTTCCCCAACTCTAGCCGGAGCCCTGGGGATTGAGAGTGCAGGGGAAAGCCAAGGGGGTCGGCAGCAGGGGGCCAACTTTGAGTGTGAGCCCCAATTTGCAGAGTCATCGCTTTACTCTCACTTGTGCACGGGTACTAAATCTTCTTGTAAACATTTCTCCCCCAAAGCTTATTTGACCCTCATGCCAACACACGCTGTAATGGACTCTTTGCTGGTAGAGGGTTCTAGAAGGATCTGTGCAGACCTGGAAGCATAAACTTAGTGCCTTGAAGTCGCACCTACCATACTGTTGGTCAACAGAGAATGCCCTAAGAAGAAAGGAAAGCAAGGTGCTATTTTTTAAAGAGATTTATTTATTTTTTATTGGAAAGTCAGATTTACAGAGAGGAGGAGAGACAGAGGAAGATCATCTGTCTGCTAGTTCACTTCCCAAGTAGCCACAATGGCCAGAGCTGAGCTGATCCAAAGCCAGGGGCCAGGAGCTTCTTCCATGTGTCTCACACAGGTGCAGGGTCTCAAGGCTTTGGGTTGTGCTCTACTGCTTTCCCAGGTCACAAGCAGGGAGCTGGATGGGAAGTGGAGCAGCCAGAACATGAACCGGCATCCACATGGAATCACGCATGTGCCAGGCAAAGATTTAGCCACTAGGCTATCACGCCAGGCCCAAGCAAGGCAATATTTTCTAACAAAGTGTTTTACAGTGAAGCATTAGAAAGCTGCTCTTGATTACCAGATCATGGGGATCAATGCCGCCAATAAAATGAGGGAAAATAGCTCTGGTGATGTGTGTGTTGTTTAGTATTCCTATATTTGTAGAGCCTTTTCCTGAGGGTTTATGTAGGTTACATGAATTAATGCAAATTCAGCCGGAAGAATGTGGAAGCAACAGAGGCAGGGGTCACACAGTCCCCTTCCCTGGGCATGTCACGTGATTGCTTGGCATGAAGGATAGAGGCTTAGCCTGTATTGCTTTGGCATAGAGGTAGGGAGTGTCCCCTTTTGTCATCAAGAAGTACTGCCGGGGCAACAGTGAGCCACCTGTGGGCAGAATGTAGTTAAGAACCAAAGGTGGACCCAGCAGCAGAGGTCCCCAGGTGGAAGCTCTCAGTCGATTTTGTGAGTGCCACCTCTGTCCAACGCTGGGGAAGAGATGTTATCTTCCGTGAACTCCAGCCACGTATAGCATCTGAGAGGCTGCTCTGTCATCCTGTCTACACTGCTTTGCCCTCCTTTATTGCTGCGGGCAGTGCTCATCCGGAAGATTAACTTCCCAGATTGAAGAAGAGGCTTGAAGTGGTCCAAATGTCTCAGGGTGAGGGGCTGTGTTTTTGCTGAGATTACGAGAGCAGGTGTAAACAAGTATGAAGTGTTAGGCAAGACTGCAAAAGGACTGCTCGGATATGGTGATGTCAGATGACTATGGCTGCATCAACTGGTTTGGGTAACCAGAGAACCTAAACCAGTAAATCCCCTTGAAGGAAAGTGGCTGCCCATGTGTCTCATGCCTAAAAGAAACTCTATGACTGCTTGTGGAAGGAATTCTCTGGATATGGGCTGCAATCAGATGCTCTTCTCTTGGCTGTGGCAAGGGGGAAGCAGTGGAAGGCTGAGACAACAGCTTGCATAGAGAAAGACCCACATCTGGTCGCCTCTGGTGCGTTGTGGGGGAAGGGCCGTCCCTTCCCCTGCATGCCTGCACTAAAATTAATTTAAGCTGGGAATAAATGCTGTAATGGCTCACTTAGGCTTTAAATACAAATATTATTTGGGAGACATGGTACATTAGCAAAAAAAAAAATCAAATTAAAATGTGAATGATTGGCATGCAAGTCTAAGTGGGGAAGGGGCCATGAGAGAGGGGAGTGGCAAAGCAGAAATGAAAGCTGCAGAGAACACTTGGCAGAACTGATGCAGAGGCAGAGGGCTAGGGGTGGTGGCTTCTGGATGACAGCGGCGGGAAGAGAGTGGTGCTGTCTGACAATGTCTTGGATGCCGGTTGGTTCTGCCAAGTTTCTGTTCTTTCCACTTGCCGCGTAACAGCTCTGTTTTTCTATTTGGGGCACCAGGCTTTCATCCCCTATGTAGTTCTGGAGGGCCTGAGTTCCCCCCTTGACCTTCCCCAGCCCCTATTGCACTATCTTGCCAACAGAGGTCCCCATCTTTTGCCGTCCTGGACTTCCCTCTGGCACAATCTGTGGTCACTGGGACACAGAGGATGTCTGTATGACTCTCTCTGCTTGCAGGACCTAGGTGAGCTTGGAACTACTGGAAGCAGTTTTTCCTAACAGTGGGGAGGAAGCCTTCTGGGGAACAAAACCCTTGCACAGCAGAAACCAGAGCCAAGAGGTGGACAGAAGAACACACTCAAAGCTCAGTTGTATCTCGAATGGGCCTTGATCCAGCCATGCCTTAGTGACAAGGGACTCAATAGAAGCCCTTTTGGCTTGAGAAAGTTTGAGTTGGATTTGGATCAGTTGAAAACCAATGCTAAGAGAGGCCAGACGATTTTAATGAGAGCAGATACAAAGTCCATGCTTCTAAGGGCTCACACAGTTGGACTGGCATTGTGACACTGCAGAAGAAGGCACTGTTAGCGAGGCTAGAATCCTGTATCGAAGCTCCAGTTAAAGTCCTAGCTGCTCTGCTTCAGGCACATCTTTTTCATATTGCATCGAGGAAAGCAGCAGAAGATGGCCCGTGTGCTGGGCCCTGGCCAGCCGAGCTGGAGACACAGATGGAAGTTCAAGGCTCTTGGTTTTGACCTGCTCAGCCCTGGCCATTGCAGCCCACTGTGGAGTGGACCAATGATGGAAGATCTCTCTCTCTCTCCCATTTATCTTTATCACTATCATCCCCGCTCTTTCAAATATGTAAGTCTTTTTTTCTTTTTTTAAAAAAAGCTACTCAGTAAAACACAAAAAAATTTTTTTGAGTGTGATTTTACCAAGGGGTGGAAGCATGCAGGCTTCCGCTTTACCTGATCAACTAATTAACCATTTGTTTCTTCTTGTGATGGAAAAAGAGCAGGCATGCCTTCACTACTTAAAACATGTACAGGTTAACACATGCAGAGCTCTCAGAATAGTGCCAGGTACAAAGCAAGTACTCTCTCTCTAGTCTTTACTTTCTTTCTTTGCAACTCTTCTCTCACTTCACTTCTTTTCTTTTCCCTAATCTTCTGTAAGAAAGGTGGAAGAGTGGCAGACATTGTGGAGGGAAGCCAATCTGCGATGTTGGCATTCCATATGGGTGTGCGTTCATGTCAGCTCCCAACTAGGAAAAATCAGCCAAAGATGGCCCAGACTCCTGCACCCATGTAGGAGACCCAGATAAAAGCCCTGGCCCCTGGCTTTGGCCTGCCCTAGCCCAGACCATTGCAGCCGTCTGGAAAGATCTCCCTCTATCGCCTTCTTTCTATATAACTTTGACTTTCAAATTATCAATACATCTTCAAAAAAGATGGAAGGAGGGAGGCTGGTATGGTGGTACAGCAAGCGACTCTTCTACCCTGCGATGTTGGTATCCTATATGGACGCTGGTTTGTGTTCTGGCTGCTCTACTTCTGGTCCAATTCTCTCCTTACGGCCTGGGAAAATAGTGAGGGTTGCCCAAATCCTTGGGATACTCAACCCATGTGGGAGGCCTGGAAGGGGATCCTGGCTTCTAGCTTTGGATTATCTCAGCTCTGACTGTTAGAACCATGTTTTGAGGAGGGAGTGCGGAGGGAGTGTGATTTCGTAGATGGAAGAAGTTTCTCTGCCTCTCCTCTCTGTAAATCTGCCTTTCAAATAAAAATAAAGAAATCTGGAGAAAAGTAAGGGAGGAGGGAAAGAGAATAAAAGAAACAAAATAAAAGGAAAATGCCGGAGTCCAGCTCAGGCTGAGTTGGGAGCTCGAGAAGGGTGCGTGGATTAGGTGTAGAAAAGAAATGAACTACTACAATTTCAGGATCATAATGGACAATGCGAGAAAGCTGTCTACTTTATTTATACAGAAGCCTTCACAAGCTCTGGCACAGACTACTGATGTCATGGTCAAGTGGGTGTATCCAAGAATAATTCTGCCATTTGTTTCACCTAAAAAAACAGAAGTTCCTACTACACTTTTTTTTTTTTTTAAGATTTATTTTATTTTATTGGAAAGGCAGATGCTGGGGTCCGTGCAGTGGGTATGAATGACACAGAGGTGTGAAGAGAACAGCTCCCCTGTGTGGCAAGGCCCAGGAGAGCTTCCGGCTGTTAGGCAAGGCCCAGCAGAAGTCTCTCTGACCACCTTGACGCTGTTTCACCCCCTGGCTGCATGGACACTCAAGCACCCCACTAACAATTCTGTATCCTCTTGAGGCATTGTTGTTTGCCCCTGTGAGACAGTTTTTGCAGGTTTTTGCAACTGATGTGAGCTTGAGAGTTAATGTCACTGATAATGCCTTGGTGAGTGGGCCTTTGACAGTTTACACACAGGAGCACATTTAAGCCCATGCCATTTCTGGACACCTTATTGTGTGCTAACTATTGCCTCAGAACCTGGCCCAGACATACAGCATGCCCTCTGCGAAGGGGCTTGATATATATGTCTTAAATACTAATGCAAGGGATGGGAGTGAGAGCTGAAAAATAAATATAGTTATTGTTATCTCAAAGGCTAGCTTGTCTTTGCAATTTTTAGGAGTGTAGAAAATGTAATTGTTTTAGCCACTTTTATAATTTTTAGCTAGAGGAATTAAGGATGCTTTTATTAAAGAAAAATGCTTTTGATTGTTGCTTTATTGTTTATGGGGTTGTAGGAGTCTATAGTTGTAGGTAGATTTAACATTTGAAGTTTCTGTTTTAGATTTTAGGTTTTTCCCTTGTAACCTATTTTCCCATTAAATAATGGGTGAATTGTAGAAATAGAAATGTGGTGGGAAATGTACTACTGATTAGCAGGTAATCACATGTGCCTTGGCCTTGGAGTCCCGGCTGTTGCTCCATGGCTACTGTTGAAGAATGAATAATGGCTTGCTTTGAAGAATATGAATACAGTATTTTGCAGAATTATCTTTAGGGGCACCTGCTTAGCCTTGAAGTGCAGACGGAATGACCAAATGTCTGTACATGCCCCTCTAGTCTTGAAGTAAAAATAGAATAGTTGCTTGTGCAGAAGCTTGAGAGGGGTTTTGAGTAAATAAAAAGGATAGCTTTTTCTTGATCTGTTGTGGGAACGCACCAAGTGTCTGTGTCTGTGTCTTTCTTTATCGCCGACTCCACGCACCCTTCCTGAGCTCCGAGCTCGGCTGGAGCTGGCCTCTGGCAGGCAGGTGTACAGAGAGGTGGAGAGACAGAAAAGAAGATCTTCCGTCGATGATTCACTCCACAAGTGACCGCAATGGCCAGTGCTGTGACGATCCGAAGCCAGCAGCCAGGAACTTCTTTCCAGGTCTCCCATGTGGGTGCCGGGTCCCAAGGCTTTGGGCCGTCCTCGACTGCTTTCCCAGGTCACAAGCAGGGAACTGGATGGGAAGACAAGCTGCTGGGATTAGAACAGGCGCCCACATGGGATCCTAGCGTGTTCAAGGTGAGGACCTTAACCATTACACTCATGGCGGGAGTTTGGCTATATCCTATTTAACGTGGAGTTTAAGGTCTTTCTTTTTTTTTTTTTGATGATCTTTACATAGTTGATTAGGGCTCAAAGGGTCAAGGGCTACAGGAAAGTGGGTAAGACCATTGTTTCCACATTCTTTTTTTTCCTTCCTGTATCTGGAGGAAGGGGAGAGACAAAGGGAGAAGCCCCACCCACCTTCCCAACATCCCAGGATCCCCCATGTGGGGCATGCTCTGAGGGCACTGCCAAGTGGTTTTGATAGTTCAACTGTTCTGAATTGCTGCCGATCTCGCCATCCCAAGCACGATGAAATGTCTTCAGAATGCACTGGCTGACACAGTCTACCTTAGCATCTCCACTTGCCCAGATCTTCACTGCCAACACTTGGCTGGAGTAGTTGATCAATTTGTTCTGTCCTCTGTTGTGGTACTAGGTGTCCTCTGCAGGCTCCAATGTCCTGTCATATCCTCCATGTGCACTTGGATGTACTCTCCACTGCTCCATCTGAGCCACTGAGGTGGCTCAGCTTTGACATATGCACTCCACGGTCAGCCCACGGAACCTGTAATTTTCTTCATGGTTGGGGTTCTGAGTTCGGTAGTTCATTTGGGTGGATCCCCAAAGAACCTTCATTTGAAGTGATCCCAGACCAGATTCTTGTGTGTACTTGCCAGTACAGGGTCGGGCACAGACTGTTGCCCCAGTCAGCTTATGCATATGCTGATGGTTGCCATTGCTGGGTCAGTTCTGCCTCTAGCCCCATCTTCAACACAAACCAATGGGTGTTGGAACCCATCCCAATCCTGCCCACCACACACTTGGCACGTAAACCAGTGGAAGCTGCAGCCTAGTTTGGGCAACACCCAATAACCCTCACCATGCCTGCCCCTTGCCCTGTTTCCCATGCTTGCCAGTATGTACAACAGACTCTGGTCCAGTTTGTCCCACATCCCCTTCAGCTCTCATACATGTCAATGGGCATTGAAGCCTAGTTCAACCCAGGTAGCCATTGCGACCATCTGAGGAGTTAACCAGAGGATGAAAAATTTCTCTCTTTGTAATTTGGGCTTTCAAATACATAAATAAATAAATCTTAAAAAAAAATACCATGATCCCAAACCACAGGAGTTAGTCATGCCTATGTGTGTAAATATTAATATTAATAGTATTAACATTAATATGTTTATGTATGTATTCCTCACTCTCACCAGCCTGGAGCCTATTTCCTGCAGCCTCTTCCCACAGTGGATTCTTGCAAAGCCAGGCTATTGCCATTGCACTCTCTTGCATGTGCCCACTCGCGCTCCATTTCCTACCCCAGTCACACAGCATCAGACACCTGCCCAATGTAGCTGGGCCTCTTGAACTCCCCTGTCTCCAGAAACGTGAGTCACTTTAGTGTGTGAATTACCCAGCCTCAGATTGTCTGCTGAAGCAGAAGAAAAGCACCAAGACCAGAGCCCTGAGCATTGTTTAACCATCTCCCAACATGCTTGTCAGCTTTACAAGGCGTTCCACAACCATAGGAAGTAGAACTAAGGCCAGTCGTTCATTACAGTCCGAAGACAGGTCCTGCTTGCATTGTATCTTAAGATCCTAACTCACAGCTTGAACGAAGAAACTGCTGCCCATCTCCCCCAAGTCAAGGCCCCCTGCAGGACGGCAGGGGTGGACCCCAAACCTTACAAGAGCCCTTATTGAGTTCCCCTTGGCTCTTTTGAATCTAGCAGAGACAACAAACAAATCAGAACCTAAACAAGAGAGGGGGCCAAAGATGACTTGAACATTCACAGATCAATGCAATTATAAACATCTTCATCCTTCCGACGACGGCTTCATTATTAATGTGCAATTAAAGCCGGTTCTGAGGTCAGACAATCTGGAAAGTGTTCTTAATTGTATTTACTGATATTTCTCTGCTAGTCAACACTTGAAAGATAGATTAAATAAATAAAGGATGCTACAGATCTTAGGCATAGCGACTTTCAAGTCAGACAAACGGTTTGAATGCAGCTCCGTGGCTCAGCTTAAACCTTTTTAATTCTCTGTGCCTCAGCTTCTGTATCAGTAGAACTGGGGCAATTATGCCTACCACCTGGAGTTATGGCTAAGATTAAATGAGATGAGCTTTGTAAAAGGCCTAATGCAACCTTTGAAACTATAACACATCCTCAACAAATAATAGTTCTCATTAATATGCTACATTAAAGTCTCAGTTCAGTGTAAGCCTGAGTTCCAGGCAGGGCAGCTCTCACAAAGCTCTTGTTTCCTTCTTTGATGTTCTCAGCTGCATTCCCTGAGCGCTACAAATGGACAGACCCTAGAAGCAGGACAGACAGCAAGAGCAGTACAGCAAGAGCCCTGGTGATCCCCAGCATCACCTGCCTTCTGGATTCTCAGGTCCTCCCCAGCTCTGCCATTAGCAAGCTAACTGACTCTGAATATAGTTCTTAAAGCCTCAGTTTTACCTTCTGGATAATGGAAGGGCAGAGCTGACTTCCTTTCAACTCTGATTTTCGTACAGATGGGATGTAGTCACCCACTCTTTGACGATAATACTGGACGCACATGTAATCTCTTACAGACTGCCTGCCATTCCATGTTGGTTGCTCTTTAGCAAAGAGTTAGTATTAAAACCAACCAGGCCCCATGATGGGGAATACTTTCCTTCCGTTATAATGCATCTTTCAGATTTGTTGTGATTAAAAGAAGAGCTGGCCATGGACTATCATGGTTCTTGGTGCAGAAATGCTAGCAACTCACACACAAATCCAAGAATGTTGCTTTCAAACTTGACTTTAATGGTTCTAAACTGTGTTTTGATTCTTTTTTTTTTCTCAAACAACTGAAAAGCCTGCATCAAGTCGCAGCACTGAGTTTGAAAAAACTTTCAGACTTTCTACTTAACAACATCAGCTCGCACAGACGGTCCCCCTGCATGGGACCAAGGAACGTGCAAATGCTTGTGTGTATCTTCCTGCTGTGAACCATGGGAATAATGTTGATCCGGTTCCAATGTTAGTATCTTCTTTAGAAAATTAGTATGCAGTTGGTGGACCAACAGGGCAAAGAAAACCCAGGCAATGCAAATAGCACACCACTGCCAGGGTGACTGAAACGCAATTTGAAGTGTAGAAGCTATAAATACTGAAGGACATGCCAGGCCATTGGATCCAGAAGGCCCCTGCTCACCATGAATGGCTCTGGTCTTGGTCCATTTTCTGCTACTGCGACACGTGACCTGAGGCTGGGTAATTCACACAGAAAAAGTGGCTTTGGCTTCTGGAGGCTGGAAAGTTCAAGACTGTCCAGTTACATCTGGCCTTGTGCCGTGTAACTCAAGGGAGAAAACGGAAGGTGAGGCAAAATCAGACATCAGATTACTCAGTATGATACTTAGGACCAGTCTGGACCTAGTGAGCAAAGAATGTGTCTCAAGAGAAGGAAAGCATCGAGCTTGTGGTTGGTTTGGGTAAAGTTTACTGTGGCGCCACAGTAGGCATCGACCTCAATAGCCTGAATCCAGTGATTGGCTCTTGGCATATAACCCAGTCTGTGAAACGAGACACTTGCTGTTGTTTCCGGGAAAGAAAATTTTTCCTTTTCTACTTGGCAAGACTCTTTTCTTTGGCAATGATGGGTGTTCGTGTGAGGCCTACAAGTGCTATTGTCATGAGCGAAGGCCATGGGCCCAGGCGGGCTGTCACCCATCAGAGTTTGCGGCCTGTGTTGCAGCAAAGCAGCAGTGAGGACATTAGGACCATTCCCTGGCCAGCTGTGTGAACTGCAGCTCAGTACATCGGCTATCACTGGATTTCAGAATCATGAAGTATGTTGATTTCAGAAACTCTGCCAATGTTACCTTGTGACATGTTTGTGCTGATGTGAAGGAATTATTTTCATATTTTTCAAAGTAAAACCTTTTCAAATTTTTATTAGAAAGAGACAGACAGAGACCTTCTACCCAAAGGTTCAGTCCCCAGATAGTAGAACTGAGCCAGGTCAAAGGCATGGACTAGAAACTCAGTTGGAATCTCTACTATAGAACTCAGCTGTCTTCACCATCATCGGCTGCCTCCAGGGATGTGCATTGGCAGGAAGCTGGATTGGAAATGAAGTAGCTGGGACCTGAACCCAGGCGCTCAGACAGGGGATGCTGGCTCCCCAATCTGCATCCTCATTGCAGTGCCAAACATCCACCCTTCAGCAAGGGAACCTGAGTGGACTAGTGGTGGGTTAAGGAAATCAGTAGGTGGGGTTCTGGTGTGCTCCAGAGCCTTTGCCTTCAGGAATCAGACTCCAAGAAGCCAACAACTCCTGGCTCTTAGTTTGGACTCTTCTGAGAGCAGTCCCTGTGGATGCGGCTTTGTCTTGGAAGCAGGACACCAGCCTAATCAACAGGGCAAGTTGGTTGGCCCTGATTCCCGGGCTTCCCTCACAGGATGGATAGCGGTCGGAATTCTCACTTTCTGCTAGCGACGTGGCTCCACTTCACTGTGAGCCTAGAGGAAATCCACAAACTCAGTCCATCCAGCTTGTTCGTTAACTTCTGAAAAAAGTGAGAGAGCCCCAAATACCACAAGCTGGCTGGGCGTGGGTGGTGCAGGCAGACGGCACAGCAGTGTTCTAGAATCCTTCAGGGGACAGGAAGTGACTGTACGCGCTCTCGGTCTCCTGAGGCACAGGGGTAGAGAGCCGTGCTGTGAGGCAGCTCTTGGGAAAGGTTCCTTGTGTAGAGCTTCTGAAACACACACTGCTCACTGAAAAATGGCCTGCGTGGGAGAGAGGTGCACCAACAGCCAGTGATGATGTCAGGGAGCACCGCAGCTCTCCCCGCTATGGCCATCTCTCACTACTGCCCCCTATGGTTCCCGCTGGAAAAATCTCTCCAAGTGAATGTCTTCATCAAACTCTCTAAGGGGTCCAAGTTGGGAATTTTGGAGAGGGAAGCAAGAACATGGAGTCATTGATCAGACTGGCCTGGAGAAGGATGCCAGGAGGAGAGAGAGAGAGCTGAGAGTAACTCAAGTAGCCGTTGCATGTTGCACCCTAAGGATGGGTTCTTGAACAGGTCCATCTAATTGAGTGTGCCTTGAGGTGAGTGCTGAGAAATTGATCCTGAAAGAGACAATCTCTATCTTGTCTACCTTTCCAGTAAATTTAAAAGGGAAGGAGGGGTCGGGCTACAGGTTAACCTGCTACTTGTAATGCAAGTATACCACACCCATTTGTGTCTCAGTAGTTTCACTTTCCGCTTAAAGCACATGTGAGGTAACAGAAGATGGCCCAGCTAGTTGGGCTCCTGCCACTCATGGGGGACTGCGGGAGACCATGAGGCTCCAGCTTGGCTGCTGGGAGCACCTCAGGAGCCAACCAGTGATGCAAGAGCTCTCTGTTCTTTCTCCCTCTGTTACTCTGCCTAAATCTGCAAATAAAGGAGCGGGTGAGGAAGCGGCCATGTGGCTTACTGGTTCAGTTGCTGCTAGGGTCACCTGCATCCGTGTCAAAGGGCTTGGGTTGGAGGCCTGACTACTCTGTGTTCCATGTGCATCCCGGGAGGCAGCAGAGGACAGCTTAAGCACTGGGGTTACTGCCAGCCACTTGGGGGCCCTGCATAGAGTTTTGGTTCCTGGCTTCAGCCTGGCCCAACCCTGATTGGATCATTGAGAGTGAAAACATGTATATAAGATCCGTTTCTATGCCTTGCAAAAACAAACAAACAAACAAAAACATGTCTCCGAACGTGCTTGTTCCCTTCCCTTCTAAAAGAATTTTGAGAAATTATATATAGATCCTTCACACACTTTTGAGTTACCATCTAAAAATTTTCACCATAAATTTAAGGATTTTTATTATTAATAGGAGTGGAAAATATAAAAAATTTAACATGATCACAATGGCATCAATATTTCATAGTATGACTCAAAGAAGTAAGTTGCAGAAGCTTATTGTTTTAAAAGCACCAAATCAGAAAAAAAAATAAAGGAAAAATTTTACCTATGCATTTCCTTCCATATATCTGCTAGCTTGCATCGCAAACTTGCCCCACTGCTACTGTTCTAAATTCAGAGCATGCCCTGACACGCCTCGTGGATGCAAAGCCTTAGGCTTAATAGAATCTGTATAAGATGGGGAGCCCTAGGCATTTCATAATTTGTCTTTTTAAGGACCAGGTAATCCAGAGTACTCGGACCCCCATGAAGAGGTATACATGTGGTAAGATGTGGAGAGAGCGAGGTACGAGTCTCTGTCTTCCAGAGGGGAGAAGACCACCATATTGATAAGGCAGTCTTATTCTCATGTGGATCAGTTTTGTTAAAAAGTCAGTATGGAATTAGGATCTTGAAATTGATTCCTTTTCAACCGCCTGCATCCCTAGGGGTGTACCCCTAAGGTACACACATGCATCTAACAAGGCAAATTCTTTACACTATTCTATGACAGTAGAATCCCAAGTTTAAACTAATTTGGAAACTGCATGCCAGCTTCCCTGCCTGGCCTCTTAAAGGCTCTGGTAGGGCCTCTTAGTAAAGGACATCCTTGTTTAAAGTAGAGTTTGCCAAATGCACTCACGTATTTTGTTTGATACCTATAGTATTACTATAAAACTTTCTGGATCGGTATTATCAAGATTCTCTGGTTAATAGGATTAAGGCTAAGTTGCTTGTTCTAGGCCAGGGTCTATATACTCCTGCCATCAAATGTGAGGTAGAAAATATTTTCATCTTTGAGAGCTGACTGTCTCTGTTGGAACCACTTGACTCTGCTTTGAAGCACAAAGGAGCAATAGCGCATACAATTTACAAAGTCAGGTGACAAGCTATAGTTTGACAACCTCTGATACAGGCCACACTTCATAAGGCCTTTGATGCCTTCACCCAGGTTTGATGACTTTGCAATGTTGACTCTGTTCCCACATGACCATGGCACGATGTCCTAGAGGGTCCCAAGTGGGGAGCTGCAATTCAGCAGGTGAACCTCACCTCCCTGGGTGTTTTGCTAAGAGCGTATCCTTTGCAGGAATCTGTATAAGGCAGAGCGTGCCAGGGATTTTGTGATTTGTCATGAAAGAACAGGCAGGCAACCTGAAGTACTTGCACCTGGGTCAAAGGATCCTTGGCTCATTCTGAAACCAGTGTGAGTCTCTCCCTGCCCATCAGAATTTGCCTGCCACCAAGTCTGCTCACTGTTAATAAGCACTTAGTGTGGATCTCAAAGCCCAAAGAGGAAACATTCCTCCCGTGGGCTTCCTTCTAAAGTACAAAGCAAATGACACAAGCAATTGCTTAGCTCAAATCCACAATCTTAGCAGGTCTAAACTCAATTGGGCCTATATGGCATTCTTTTTTTGTTGTTGTTATTGTTGAATAGATTTGTTCTCAAGTCAACAACTTCTCATTAGTGCTGGTGATTAGCAGTTAAAAATCATAGGTTCTATTTTAGTGTCTCAAAGCTTTTAGAAGATAAGAAAATGTTCATCACGTTTTGACTTCTGCCAGGATAAAGATTTGAATCCATGCTGTCTCACAGGTCCACCCTTGGGCTCGAGTTGATAAAGGGAGTGCATTTCTGGACAGAACTATATTTTTTAAGATTCCTGAAAGCAGAAGTGATCTGGAGAAGCTACAGCTGCAGGGAGCCATGGGCTCCACAATTGAAACCCTGTGTGAAGACCTCTGCTTCCCGCTCCCCCTCCACAGAGGCAGAAAGAACTCCACTCCCTTTCCTAAGAATACCAAGCAGGGGTCCGATCATGAAAGCCTGGAAATGCCATGCAAGGAAAGTTAAGATTGAATACTGCAGGGTGCTGTTAAAGAAGGGGAGTGACACATTCAACTACACATTAAGAAAACCCCATTAGGCAGCAGGATGAATGGGAGGAAGGGTAGGAGATTTTCCTAATAGTGTAGGAGAGAACTTACCAGGGGCCTGATTTTAGGCTGTGACTGTAGGGGATGGAGCACAGAGGGTGGGTTCAAAACACAGGAGTCCAGGATAACTCAGATTGCTATTGAAATCGTAATTTGAAATAAACATAGACAATCAGCTAAACACTGAAACTGAACAAGGTTTTATTTGTGTGTGGGGGGGGGGGGTTGGAGTGGGTGGGGAGGCTGGTTGTTGGGAAGAGCTTGAGAACCGTGATAAATGGTGGCTTGGGGATGGAAGCGATGGGAGATGTGGTTGGGGGCACTTCAGTCCCCTTGCCCTTTATTTCCAGACACATTGGCCCACGGAGCCTCTCCAGTACAGGCACTATAGCACTCCACCACGTCAGCTGCTGCTCCATGCTTTTGCAACAAGCCTGGCAACCTTCAAAATAAAGATCAACGATCCTGGCTTGTTTCCTAAATATCTATTAAATAATCCTACTCTACAGTCAGTATTACAGACATAGGGTAATGGGTAGGTGGGCTACCTCTTGAAACAAAGAACAAAAAACTGTCTTTTACAACATAGAGTGTCAATGACAAAGAAGTATTGAAAAAGAAGATGTTGTAGTTCCACTGTGACAAAGCGCTTCCAAAATAGCAGCTGAGGCACTCATCTTAAATGCAGGAGTCTCACCATGCTCAGGCAAGTGTCCTTTCCACCCTCTGAGACCCAGAGGCTGTGTCACAGGTCAGTGTCACTCATATCCAAGGACTCGAGGGCTTTTGGGAAGTGTGGAGAATTCGCCCATTGTTTCCAAGGCACACCAGGTCTTGGCAGGATGCAGCAAGCAAGACTCACTTTGCATCTTGTCTCATTTCACTCTGACCAGTTCAGGAGCTGCCAACTGGCTGCAACCTCGTGTCCCTGCTGCAGCCACCTGATACCGCTTTGGGCTTCATTTGTGAACCTCTGGAACTCAGAAGCAAATTCAGGTCCAAGTCGATGTTATCACAGGCTCTGCAGAAGCAGGTGGCTCAGGGGTGTGAGATGTCTCTCCCGGGCTATTCTTTCTCTGCCATGCTGCCTCCTCCCTGCCTATAACTTGTACCTGTTTCATTGACTATCTCCCACCAGCTACCCTCCCCTGGAGTGAGGGTGGGGCTCCCAGATTCACAGGGGTGGTCTTGCCCCTCCAGGACTTCACACAACAGCATCAGCCACATTGTCTCAAAGACACTTCATTTTGCTATGTTCCTTTGTCTCACGTGGCATTTGTATTCTCTCACCTCTCCCTGTGCCCCTGTGAATGCAAGCGCCAGAGCAGAGACACCATGTGTGGGAGATGAACAGGACTTCAATGGGCTCACGGAGAGACTCTAATAGGGTTTACAGTAAAGTACAGATACCTGGCGCGTTGGCCAGGTAGCTAGGGGCTAAGGGCTGTTCCTTTCAGGGACAGCTGCCTCTCACTGTGGGGGGGGGTAAGATTCTTTTCCCATCTTGTCAGTATTACCTGTGGTTTTTGTTATTTTGAGGGTAGCTGGACTGTGGGATCATACAAAGAATATTCAGAAAATCAGGTAAATGTAGTTGAGAGATGGATCAAACTCTTCTTTCAGTGTCAATGAGGACACTAGGGCCTCCCAAACCCTATTGTCCTTTAGCATCTTGTCCCTTCCCTGAAAGCTGTGAACTAACAGGAAAGACACCTGAAGCAGTGTGTGCAAGCAGTATATTCTTCCACTTTCCTGCACATGGAAGACACTAGACCTAAGGCCCTGGTGGAAACCGGCCACAAAATGTGCTGTGCAGATCCTCTGTGCCTGTAAGGGAGGCCAAAAGCTCCATGGGGCCTGAGCCTGCGTTTTCATTGGAGGCTTTGGAATTCTGTTCATAAGTCCTTCTGCTAATTAGCTACCACAGATGGTAGGATTGTTAAGGAAATAGGCATCATACAACCGTCTCTCTCTGGCAGTTGGGATTCTTTTGCTAAAAAAAAAAAAAAAAAAAAAGCTATACATATATATTATTTTTATTTGAAAAGCAGAGTCACAGAGAGTGTGAGAGAGAGAGAAAGATCTTCCATCCACTGATTCACTCCATAAATGGCCATAGTGGCCAAAACTGAGCTGATCAGAATCTGGGAGCCAGGAGCCTCTTCTGGGTATCCCATGGGGGTGCAGGGTCCCAAGGCTTTGGGTCATCCTCTACTGCTTTCCCAGGCCACAAGCAGGGAGCTGGATGGGAAGTGAAGCAACTGGGACATGAACTGCTGCTATATAGGATACCAGTGCTTGAAGGTGGAGAATTAGCCTGTTCAGGGACCGTGCTGACCCTGGCAGTTGGGGTTCTGGTTAACGGTTTGTTAACATGGAGTTCTTCCCCACTGTGATCAGAAAAGCCAAGCCCTTCTGTGATTCCAAGCATTGCAGGGGTGTGGAGTTAAGGGGGTTGGGAGGAGAGAGAGATAGGAAAGCTGTTAGGAGGGCCTTGCACTGAGTGATGGGAGAGCAGATTTGATCCTTATTGTACTGGAGAGTAAATCAGAATCTTTTGATTCATTTGTGTCAATCATTTGTGCTGCACTGGATTCTGGTCCCTTCCTCTGCTCTTGTGTGATGTCCCAGAGAATTACAGCATAGGGCTTTGGAGTTAAGCAGGAGTTTCAATCCTCAAATTTCCCTGTCCACTTCGGGACAGATTTCATCCGCTTCAGCCTTGATTCCTGGTCCATCAAATGGGAAGAGGAAAAGGATTGGGATTGTGGCATTTAGAGTTACTTGGATGATGAGGCACCAACAAGTGTAATGAGCACTTGGCCAAGTGCCCAACCCTTGGTGGGTGCTCCGCGTGTTTTTCCTTCCCTGGCTCTGGCTTTGCAATTTACTAGCTGTTAAGCTCTTCACAGGACATTTACACAGCCTGGCCTGAATTTGGTTCATCTTTACATTGGGTAGGAGGAGAGCACAGTAATAACACCTGCCCACTGTGGTGTCTGATGTGCCTCTGGACACATGTGCTCTGGGACAAGGGGGGACAGTCACCACAGTGTGACTCGCCAATAGCTCAGTGGCCAGCTTCATAGACACTCTCCTTGCGCATGGAAGAGTGTTGAGTGTCTGGAAGGTATGGCTGTGTCTGCAGTTGGAACAGGCTGGTGGGCCTACTCCTGGCAGGTAGACATCATGAATTCAAATAGCAAATGTTTTATTTCTTGGAGAAGGCCTCTCACTCATCATTTCGTTGTCCCTCATAGACGCAGTCATTCCCCCAGATGCGAACAGTAGCTGGAAAGCTCATCTCTTTGCTTTGGGTCCTCAGACGAGGCATCTGAAAATTCCAATGATGTTGAGTTTTTTAGCTGCTTGAAAACTCACAGCCTTCCTAAATTTCATGCACACTTGAAGATTTCCCAGTCTGATAGTCAAGGACTTCCAACTGGGCCCACCATTCCCCTCCCAGCCCTGTCCCTATGGTCTCTTTGCAGCTTTCAGAAGACAATATGTTTATTCACAACACACACAAGTTATGCACTCTTTCATACACTCTAGTATATTATATTCAATGTTACAGTCTTCCATGTCAGTAAGCACTGATATAAATAATAATTTTAATGACCATTAAGGATAAACTAAAATGTATTTCATCAATCTTATGTGAACTTCTAACTTATAATTTTTCATTTCTGTAAAGAATCCCATCATTTAATTACCAGTTGTTTTCTTGGAGGAAATTTCTAAATCTGTGACATTATAATTTATCTAATTGGATTTGGAAAATGATAATCAATTTGAGAGACTAAATTTGAAGGTGTTCATTGTAAAAACAAAAGCAAACAAAACTAAGATAAGCCACAGATAAAAATAACCATGATTCCATCATCAGATCAAATTCAATCTTGCTTAAGGAAACATGGTAAAGTACCAATGGTGGGTATTTCCTTGGAGCTAGGTTTTGATGGCAATAGCACACTTATTGCAACAGTCTGATAATTTTCTTCTATTTTCTTATTTGCCCATTATTGTTGAAATTGTATCTGGATACCCAGTGATAAAATCCTCTGGAGCCTTCACATTCCATATATTATGAGTCCTTTTCTTTCAGAGCTGATATATCACATGTTCCAACAAATCAAGATGAATTCTGACATGGTACGTTGCGAATGTCAACAAGAGAAACTGTGATCTTGCTGCTCCGTGTCCTGTCATCTGTATATTTTCAGAAAGAGTTGCTTCAGTTTCAGGATCCTGAGTTGAGAAATGATCTGGTGCCACAGTGCAGTGTTATCTTCCTCCTGACACAGAGAGCTCGCCCATACTGGGATCCTGTGTTGGGAACCTCCCCTGCATCTACCTCTAGAACATTCCATCTGTCTACAGACTCGCCATTGCTCAGGACTGTGCCTGAGGTATGAACTCCTGAGCAAGTGGAAGTGGATGAAGGAGGACAGGTTGGACATGGAGCAATAGGGTGCACAGAAAACAACTTGTGGTAGCACTGTGCCCTGGTAGTGCTGTTGTCCTCCAGGGCTGGGAGGGATCATGAGAGAGGAGGCTACCAGAACCCAGAGGAATGAGTCAAGTGCTTGGGACTCCTAACAGGAGCTGTGTGCATCAGTAAGCAGCACCATACGTGCCCTGGAAAGAGGAATCCCAGAGAACTACACCTCAGCTTGGTCTCCTCCCCCTGGCTTATCTTCCTCTAGGGCTCCCAATTGGCCAAATCCAAGTGGAAGCAGCAGGCACAGATGAGTTCAGCCCCTCCAGCACAGCTCCAGTGCACAGAGTAGAGGGGAGAAGCCTGTGGAAGGCACCGGTGACACTGCCCTTGATCACCTTTAGCTGCTGTGTGCCTCTTCCAGAAGGTCCCCTGTGCCCCGTGATTCTCACAGACACAGCAATGCCCTCACCTCCCTTTCCAGGGAGTTACCTGTCCTGACTTGGTATAGTGTCTGGCACATAGGCAAGTCCCCCAAATGATCAGTTATCACCCCCTTATATGACTGGTGCTCCAGGGTCATTTGTGCCAAGGTTCCTATCCCAGGTATGACAAGTCTTTGTGGGGTTTATTCTTTTTGGATGGATCTGTGTCATCAATCAACAAGCAGGCAGTAGCGTCCCCTAGAAGGAGCCAGAACTTCTACCGGCAATGAACATGTGCTGGAAATTTATTTTCCTTCTGTATGCAACAGAGGTAATGCAAAGCAAGTGAAACCAGTGACCTTATATCATCCAAATAGTATAGGATGGGTCATATTGAAAGGTGCGTTAGGAAATGAGATTAGCCAGCTGAAGGCAGCAGTACAGAACACACAGCTGTTGTTACCTGGTTGTTTATGGAGTGACACTCTGGCCATCAGGCATGGGCAGGCTGGCTGGGTCTTCATGCCCTGGCAGTATCTCCTGGCCTCCCTTGGGTCCCTATCTTCACATCTATTCCTGGTCACCTGCTTTTTTTCAACCTGTCATATAACCAGGAAGTTGAATAAATTGTTCCGGTAGCAATATTCATGTGCAATCCCTTTTGATAAGTGGTTCCCACACCATCCCAATGTGACTGGGTCTCGGTCATGCCTCTGTAATCCCTCTGGCTTGTTATTCAAAGAAAGGCTTCTTGCCTCACAGTGCTGTGGGTTCTCACCATGTCCCATATCTAACAGACTCTCAAGGGGGCGTTTCTGATGAATGATCTGCTTAGACACACCTATTCCATATGTGTTGCCATAGTAACTCCACACACACCTTGAAGTAGATGGTCGCGGTGTGTAATGGCCTGGCTTCCTCCCCATTCAGTCATTAGTCCTTTGTATGGATGGATTTGTTTCTGTCCCCTCAAAGCCCAAAGAGCTCTGGGCTCCAGGAAAATATCAGAAGTGCTGCCAGCTTGCTACCTGACTCCTTTCTGCCTCCAGACACAATGCAAAACAAGCTCCTGTTTCCATGCTGCACATAAATAGAGATTGTTCTTCAACTTCAGAAATGTCCTTGGCACAGAATGCGCAGCTGGCTTGTTATGGGAATTCTTCCCTTCTACCTAACAGGGCCATGGCTGAGATCTTGGAAGCCTCTTTCGGGAGGTCTGCCATGAAGGGAATCATCAGTCCCGTGATTGCCTTGTGATAGGAAGGTAGAAAATGTTCTAACCAGATCAGGGACATTGGAGTCGAACCCATTGGAATACCTCCAATGCCTCCTTCTTGGAGATCCTGCCGCCAGGCAGGGCTGCCCTCTTATGCAGGCACAGTTTGAATGGCGCTCCCACGAGTGTGGAATGTGGAGGGCCTTGCTGAGCACTGGACTGGGGTCTGATGAAGCTAGAGCTGTGTTCCTCATGATGCAGTATTTGCTCTTCTCCCCTCTGTTGGGGTTGTGGGAACCAGACACGTGTGAACCGCATCGATTCTCTAACGGACAGTGGGGCTGCTTCTTAGAGGACAGGCAGTTCAGTGAACCTGTCTCTGTCAGATTGCCATGGATTTGCTCCTGGAGACCACAGCCGCTGGTAGGAAGTGCCCCCAGCATGCCAGGAAGCTCTCTGATGGTACCAGGCCATTGGTGCCTTGTCTTTCTCCTTGATTCCTTGACTCAACTCCTCACCTTTGACCTATCAGAACAACAGGTGCAAATGCTCCCACTGGGGAGAAAGGTGGAATAGAATGGAGTCCAATAGACAAGGAGACAGCAATAGGAGATGAGGTCAGGGACAGAGGGCATAAGGCAATTTGAATTATTTTTTATGCATTTTAGGTACTTTCAGTTAAAGAAAAACAGATGACAAGGTGAACGGAAGGCCAGAAAGAAGCTAGGCACGGGCTTCTCACAAACTCTTGCTCCCATACTGGAAGTGAACCAACTGGACCCTCTTTGGAACTTCAGGGACCCCTGTGAAGCAGAGAGGCTCCTTGGCTGGGATGGGCAGAACTGAGCACCCACCCTTCGTCACTGAATAGGGCTGAGTGGGCTCCCAGGTAATTCCACCTGCTAGTCAGTTGACATGATTGACATTGTTACCCATGCGAGCATTCAATGAAGGAAAGATGTGCAACCGAGACAATGGCTTATTCAGCTGGATTCTGATTAGCTTTCAGAATTAGTTCTTTTTTTGTTTGTTTGTTTTGTTTTGTTTGGTGCAACCATAATTTCATCTTGTTTAGAGTAGATTCAAGGAAAGTTGCCTTGGTTCTGGGGTTTGACTGCACACAGTGTTGGTGTCCTGCGTGGTCATGGCGCTGTGCACGATGCTGTTGAGGGCCATGCCTTCTGGGCTCACCACAACGATCCCATTCACTTCTTCCTGGCTCTGGAGTTGCTTCTGTGCCTCACAGAGCTGTGAGGAGGAGGAAAGACAGACAATGTAAATTGCTCAGCAGTGCCTGCCACCTACTGAGTTTCAAGGGAACACTGTCATTGAGGTCAGGATCACAGGACTCAGCCAGGAATACCACACTGTTGAGTTTAAATTTTCTCTTAAAGACACAGATAAATTGGACCCAGCACTATGGCCTAGTGATTAAAGTCCTCGCTTTGCATCTGCCAAGATCCCATATGTGTGTGGTTCATGTCCCAGCTGCTTCACTTCCCATTCAGCTCCTTTCCTGTGGCCTGGGAAAACAGTAGAAGATGCCTAAAGCCTGTACGTATGTAGGAGACCCAGAAAAAGCTCCTGGCTCCTGGCTTCAGGTTGGCTTAGCTCCAGCCATTGCGGCCCTGCCTGGGGAGTGGGCCAGAGAATAGAGGATCTCTCTCACTGTATCTCTGCCTTTCCAGCAACAACAATGACACAGATAAATCATTGCAGAATCTGGAGTAGCTGCGGTAAGATGGTGATGTCGATGGATCCATGAGCCAGCTTTGGTAGGATGGAGTTGGAGTTGGACTAGGGATTGCCCAGAGCCTACTGGAGCCATAGTCCAGGTGAGGGTGCATGGCTTAGGAGGCCTGGACTTCAGGCCATCCGCATGTTTGATATGAAGTAGAAGCTGCAAGCATGAACTTTCACACCATCCAATAGATGAACGAATGAATAAATCCCCATATGCTGGAGTCCAGCTCCAGCCGAGCTCTGCTCAGGAAGGGTGCGTGGAGTCGGCGATAAAGAAAGACACAGACACAGACACTTGGTGCGTTCCCACAACATATCAAGAAAAAGCTGTCCTTTTTATTTACTCAAAACCCCTCTCAAGCTTCTGCACAAGCAACTATTCTATTTTTACTTCAAGACTAGGGGGGCATGTACAGACTTTGGTCATTCCGTCTGCACTTCAAGGCTAAGCAGGTGCCCCTAAAGATAATTCTGCAAAATACTGTATTCATATTCTTCAAAGCAAGCCATTATTCATTCTTCAACAGTAGCCATGGAGCAACAGCTGGGACTCCAAGGCCAAGGCACATATGACTACCTGCTAATCAGTAGTATATTCCTACCACATTTCTATTTCTACAATTCACCCATTATTTAATGGGAAAATAGGTTATAAGGGAAAAACCTAAAATCTAAAATAGAAACTTCAAATGTTAAATCTACCTACAACTATAGACTCCTACAACCCCATAAACAATAAAGCAACAATCAAAAGCATTTTTCTTTAATAAAAGCATCCTTAATTCCTCTAGCTAAAAATTATAAAAGTGGCTAAAACAATTACATTTTCTACACTCCTAAAAATTGCAAAGACAAGTTAGCCTTTGAGATAACAATAACTATATTTTTCAGCTCTCACTCCCATCCCTTGCATTAGTATTTAAGACATATATATCAAGCCCCTTCGCAGAGGGCATGCTGTATGTCTGGGCCAGGTTCTGAGGCAATAGTTAGCACACAATAAGGTGTCCAGAAATGGCATGGGCTTAAATGTGCTCCTGTGTGTAAATTGTCAAAGGCCCACTCACCAAGGCATTATCAGTGACATTAACTCTCAAGCTCACATCAGTTGCAAAAGCCTGCAAAAACTGTCTCACAGGGGCAAACAACAATGCCTCAAGAGGATACAGAATTGTTAGTGGGGTGCTTGAGTGTCCATGCAGCCAGGGGGTGAAACAGCGTCAAGGTGGTCAGAGAGACTTCTGCTGGGCCTTGCCTAACAGCCGGAAGCTCTCCTGGGCCTTGCCACACAGGGGAGCTGTTCTCTTCACACCTTTGTGTCATCCATACCCACTGCTAGGACCCCAGCACCCATAGTCTCAAAAATGTGTTAGCAAACCCTAAATCTTCTTATGAACATAACACCATGCAGGCCCAGTAAGGAAACGGTGGCACGCTCAGGTGGAAGGCAGTAAGAAGCTGTGGAGGAACCTGGTGGGGGCTGGCCCCATGGAGGGGCACTCAGACAGAAGTACTCGCAAACCTGATTCTGGGAGAGCTGTCTGCTTGCTGGAGTTGAGCTGATGCTCCAAGAATGATTTACCCAGCCAGCTCTGCAGAACTTCCGAACTCCTTGGAGTGTGGCACTCCCGACGCCGTGTGAAGACCAAGGCCAGCCCATCAGGCATGTGTTTGGGATTAACAAAAGGCAGTGTTGCCATGCACCTGCTCACCCCAGGGGTGTGAATTCTTCCAGGCTGACAAGGGTGATGCCCTCCATATCAGGTGCAGAGTTCTTGCTGGGACTGACTTCTAAGACAGAGACCACTTCTGTGGAGTGACTATGGGAACTTCAGTATCCGTAGTCTCCTTTGTTTATTAGCTTTCCTCTTCCGGTTAATGTCTCTTAGTAAACTACAGCTGAAAAAGACCAACAACAAAGTCAGCATCACTGTCTTTAAGAACCCTCAACTGGTGCTCACTGGTATGTATTAGTCTTTGCCCATGGTTTCTCATGTTTCTAGCAGCAGAACTTTTTTTTGCAAACACAGTCTGCCACAGATTCTTAATGTAGAATACAGGCGGAATCCTAGTAGCCACTAGTCTTTTGAGATTCATTTATTGTTATTGGAAAGATAGATTTACAGAGAGGAGATACAGAGAGAAAGATCTTCTGTCCTCTGATTCACTCCCCAACTGGCTGCAATGGCTGGATGTATCCAGATGTGAGGATAAAATGCAGTATGCATCTCTACGTCCAGATCAAAGATGGACTTCCAATAAAACTGTTAAATATATTTTGACAATAGAATGTTGGACTCTCTGCCATTGTCCATGGCCACAACGTCAGATGTCTGGATACACTTAAGTAGCAGAATGATGGACTTATGACTGCTTATGAAAAACTACAACGATTGCAATAATAGAGGGGAAATCCCAGAGCCTATGGAACTGTATCATAAAATAATTTTAAAAATTCAAAAAAAAAAAAACGTTCATTTACTTTTAGTGGAAAGGTGGATTTATAGAGAAAAAGAGCAACAGAGAGAAAGATCTCCCATCTGCTGTTTCACTCCCCAAGTGGCTGCAATGGCCAGAGTTGAGCTGATCTGAAGGTAAGAACCAGGAGCATCTTCTGGGTCATACATGTGGCTGCAGGGTCCCAAGGATTTGGGCCATCCTCTATTGCTTTCCCAGGTCACAGGCAGGGAGCTGGATGGGAAGGGGAGCAGCTGGGACACAAACTGGCACCCATATGGGATCCCAGCACATGCAAGGTAAGGATTTAGCCCCTGGGCCACCACCCAAGTCCCCAAGTATATACTTTTTTTAAGATTTATTTATTTTTATTGGAAAGTCAGATATACAGAGAGGAGGAGAGACAGAGAGGAAAGATCTTCGGCCGATGATTCACTCCCCAAGTGAGCACACTGGCCAGTGCTGCACCCACTGAAACCAGGAGCCAGGAACTTCCTCCAGGTCTCCCACATGGGTGCAGGGTCCCAAGGCTTTGGGCCATCCTCAACTGCTTTCCAAGGCCACAAGCAGGGAGCTAGATGAGAAGTGGAGCTGCTGGGATTTGAACCATTTGAGATCCCGGGGCGTGCAAGGCGAGGACTTTAACCACTACGCTATCACACCGGGCCCTAAGTATCTACTTGTATGACACCTTTATAGATCTGCTACTAGATAACCCTAATGGGACCATCCTCTGTGTGTGTGTGTGTGTGTGTGTGTACATACATGAAGCAAACTAATATAGAGGCATAATTTACATATAGGAAAACACACTCCTTTCTAGGTATAGAATTTCTTGGGAGGACCTAAAATAACTCTATCACTCCTAAATCCCTTTGTGCCCTTTTTGTAGTCGATTCTCTTTCCTGTTACCTTCCTTCAGCAACTGCTCAACTGCTTTTCATCCCCGTAGCTTTGCCTTTTCCAGAACATCACGTCTGACATTCTGGAGCTGTGTAATAGCCAAGGTGTTGTGTTGCTTCTTTCCTCTGGCCTGTTGCTGTTACAATGCAGGGTTTTTGTTTGTTTGTTTGTTTTTTCTGTACACATCAGCAATTTGTTCCTGTTTCTTGCTGAGAAAGAGGCTGTTGTTCTTGTCTGTCTCTCCAAGTTGCCTTGTAGTTTTGTTTTCTTTTCTGCAGAAAGTGCTCCGCTCAAGTGATTTCCTTAAATGCTGACACTGGCACCCACGTAATGGCAGTGCAGAGGCCTACATGTAGGGAGGTGAGTGACCCGTGGAGCTGGGTCCCATGGTCACCCAGGAGCTACTTCCCCAGCCTGCAAAGTTCCAAACTGCCTGAGTCTCTCCCAGGACTCACACTCACCAGCATTCTCTAATTAACGCAAGAGAATAATTTGCCTTTCCTTTTTTATTTTAATTATGACCAACAGCTGAAGTCAAGCTGGTGAAAGAATACAAGCATTCTTTCAAAATTTCATGGGGACAAAAAATGCCAATAGAGGAAAACCAGTTATTATGCGTGGGTTTCAAAAGAAAAAAAATATCTTGCACCAACATAACCTCATCTTTTAATCTCATTTTCCGTGACGCTTTGGAGTTACACAAGTGCTGCTCCGCCTGCCACGGCAGTCCGTCACGAGGAGCCCTGACAGACCGACAGCGTCATAAAGTGAGTGTGCATTGGACACACACGCGGCAGCACAGGAAACTGAATCTGGCTTCCCCGAGTGTGGACTGAGCAGGAGCTGCGGCTGCTCAGCTGCATGCCACACAGCTCTGGTGCGCGTTGCCCACTGCAGGAAAACTCAAAAATCAAAACCAAAAGCTTCCACTGAATGTGTAGCCCTTCTGTACCATGGCAGAATCCAAACCACTGAACCAAGCCGTCATCCGCCGGGAGCCGTCTGTATGAGGAATGCATTTGTTTGAAAGTAAACCTAAAAGTCTGCCAAAAATGCACCCCAGATGAGAAGACCGTGCAAACTGCTCGGCTTGGACCCCGCTCACTGGACGGCACAGGTGTGAGGCGTCAGCTTCTGGACTCCCCCGTGAAGCACGTGCCAGAACACCTAGAAGGTTCTGCCTGGGTCCTTCCCAGCTCGCCTGTCAGAGATCAGTCTTATCCCAGGAGATGGCAGCTCTTTTTTTTTTTTTTTTTTTCCCTCTGCTCTCTTTAAAATATTTTTGTCCTGGACTTTAAACAGATGAGTTCTTTTTTTCTAAATTGTCCCCCTGCCCAATCCTATATAGACGAAGCGCAGTCGTTGATATCATAAATGTCGTGAGAATCAAGCTTTGGGCGTCTATCATTTGAAGTATCCTTGTCATTGCTCAGTTTTGAAAGGAAGGCTCCTTGCTGTCCTGTGTGTTTGGAGCGGAGCTAGAGCCTTTCACTTTGCCTTCATCCCTGAAGGAGAGTTGGACTTTTGAGGATCAGATTTTGGACCCAAGGGAGGAGATGACAGCTCAAAAGAAAGGGAACTCTGACGGGGCCCTTGGCCTCTGTCGGCTGACGTTGGCAAGCACAGCGGAGTTCTTCCTTGCAGAGCTGTCCAAAGCACAGACAGCGGCTGTAGTTGATAACCACTGGGGCTGGTTGCTACACAATGCAACAAGAAATGCTCTCCTTGGGGTAGGAGCTTGCCGTGCAAAGGGAGAGGGGCTGCTTTCCCCTGGGCTGAGGAGGAGAGATAGTCGCTGAGGCCATGGTTGCCATGCAGTGCTAAGGCCATCCTGGGTCGCAGAGCCCTTCATGCCCACTATGCAATTTCTGCAGAGACTCTGAGACCTGAGAGAGAATCTGGTGGAAGAGCAAACTGCGCCGTCTGCACTGTGGAATGGGGAGCCACGTGCACGCTCAGGTGAGGGTGCCCATGGGAGCTGGGAGGCCTGCAGAGCCACATCCCTGAGCCTGGAGTGCTTTGCTCCATGGCAGGCCTGCACCCACAGCAGTGGGCGTGAGGGCAAGGCTTTAGCTGCAGGAGGATGAAGGGGCAGTCAGAAAGGTCCCTCTGACCTCTGAAGTTGGGGACCTGGTGCAGATCGCTGACGTAGTCCAAGTGAGAAATGATTGCTCAGGAGGACCATGGTGAGAAAGAAATAAGTCCTGAAGACACGTGAGATGTCAAATGGAAGGAGTCTGAAAGATGAGTAAGAAAAAAGGAAGATGTAAATGATTTCATTTGGCTCCCCTGGTAAGATTGTGACGTAGGTCCATTTTTACAGGTGACACAAATCAGCTGAAAGGGACTAAACAATACACAGGAGAATAAATCCCGGGTCACAGTAACAAGGTTCCATCCTCAGGAATGACTTGGGTGTGTGAGGTTGAGAAACATGTTTAAAGAATCCTGGTATTCGTCTTTAAGTGAACAGAAACAAGGATACTCCTCCTATACTGGAGCATCCTAAGTGCCTTGGCCAAGACACTACCAACAATGTCAGTGGAATGAGCACATCTTTAAAGAGGACTTCCTGCTATCCTTCTCTCTCCCTTCTACTTTGTGCTCTCTGCTTTCCTGGGGTGGCGGGGGTGGCGATAGAGAGATTTCCAGGATAACGTGTTCACACTGGAGAGCCTTGAAGCAAATCCTGCTGTTGCCAGCTGCCTCTTCTGACACATCCCCCACCATCATTTTATTGCTTTTGGCTCAGCAGCCTGCTCTCCCCATTCCCTAACTGCTTCAGAGATAAAAGCAAGCACCGAGGGGTTTATCTTTTTACCCATAACATTGCGGCTGTAATTTAAAGCTGCCATAACTCATGTATAGAGCTGTGGCCATAATACCACGGTAAAAAAAAAAAAAAAAAAAAAAAAAACATTATTTAGACCCCAAAGGAAGAAGTGTGGAATCCTGTTTCGGCCAGCTGTAAATTGCCTCAAAGCCTGCAGACAGCTGTTGGCATAATCAGACAATAGAAGCTAAGATTTGGAGAGTTATCCACAAAACAGCTTTCTTTGCTTCTTCCCTTTACCACCTCCTCACTAGAGACTTTTCCGAGGAGGACTAGATCACTGGCCAAATTTGGCAAATCCCCGGAAGATTCTTGAAGCTGGCCCAATCTGCAGATAGCAATGCTGTGTCAGGTTGGGAAGGGCTGGTTAGATTTGTCCTGTGGTCAAACCACAGAAGGGTCTCATCAGGAACTTAGGTATCTTTTGTTCTGTTGCACCTAAGCTGAAATGTAGCAAATACCTAACTTCCCCTTTCTTACTGTAGCCTAGGGTTTCCAGCCACAGGTAGGTGGAGCTACCTAGGGTGGAGCTAGCTTGAAAGCTCAAGTGAGCTCTCAGAGACCAGGAAGCTCCTCTGAGACCGGCTCCCACAAGCCCTTCAAAGGCCAGCTCTGTCCAGTGGGACACCCCCACACGGCTCTGAGCACTCTCATGCGTTAGGAACATTCTGGCAACTTTATGCTTGTGATACCATCTCACTTAATACTTGCTACAACCCTGCAACTCAGACATCATCACCACTCCTATTTTATACTTGAGGAAGTGGCTGAATAACTTATCAAGATAGCAGTAAGATTCTTTCTTTTTTTTTTTTTTAGATTTATTTTTATTTGAAAGATTTACAAAGAGAAGAAGAAGACGAGAAAGAGAGATTTCCCCCTTCCAATCCAGTTCCCTACTAATGACCTGGGAAAAGCAATGAGAGAGTTGGCCCAAGTACTTGGGCCCTTGCCACCCCATGGAAGACCCAGATAAGGCTCTTGACTTTGGCTTGGCTTAGCTGGGGTCTTTATACCCACGCAGGGGAGTGAACCAGGCAGCGGCTGATCTCTCGTTCCCTGATTTTCAAATAAATAAATGAAACTCTCAATCTTTTTCAGATGCATGGAAGAATTCGTGCGGAACTTGAAACTTTACTGAATCAGCCTGGGAGGAAGTTGAGAAACACTTGACCCTCCACCAGAACCACAGATACTCGGGGATAACAAGGCCATTCAAAGGTCAGTCGTCTGCTCCTGTGTCTGCAGACTTTTCATCCCAGCTTCCTGGAGAGACCCCTGTTTTTAAAGATCTGCAAGCAATGTTCCCTGGGTGGCAGCCACAAAGCTTGTCATGCATGACTTCGGTGTTTCCAAGGGAAATCGCAGGGCAGCGTTCCCCCTGGGAAGCTCTTGGGGCGGTTGCAGTGCAGGCTGCTGTAATTTAGTGCCATACTTGCAGCCGTGAAGGGCCGTGCAGGAGGAAGGCAGCCATTCCTTGCCTGGGCGTACAGCTTGTCTCTGGGGCTCGTGGGAGCTGAAGAAAGCATTAGGTCTCACCCATTCTTCTAGGACCAGTACCTGCAGCCCTTCATCTGCTCAACTTTGAGTGTTATTGTTTACAGGAGAAAGGAATTGTAACTTTGTCTTGTTTCTCCTTCCGTATTGGCATCTCCAGCTAAATGGTTTTGTTTATGTATGTGTGTATGGTACGGGTAAACCTATGAATCATCCAATTATAGAAATAAAGGCGTGATGGAAACACCTGTTAATTTAATTCTGCAGTCAGAGAGACAGGAAGTGGAGTCTATTTCAACTCCCCACATTCATTTTAGGAACTGAATAAGGATGAGTGCAAGAGTCAGGGAGGGAATGAGGAAAAGCATTTGGCCTAGGGAAGAACAGTCACAAAAGATCTTAAATTTAGACTTTCTTCATTGTCTCCCAATGAGCTTATAAATACACTTATAGACACAGCTGCTTCCCATCCAGCTCTAATCTCACGTCCTGCAAGTGGATCATCCTATCTCGAGGATGCCATGAATTAACTAAGCTAACTTCTGTGATGACCTAGGACAAGCTCCATGATGTGCCATCACATTGCTTGAACTAAAAGCTGTACTCTGTTCAAGGTAAACCTTGAAAACATGCTCCAATGCCATGAACTTGCTTTGACAATTCTCACAGCTAAGCAGTGTGGTGTGCTTACTCCAGACTGGGGTCCTTATGGGAAGCTTGAGCACAACTTGTCAAAAGTAGAAGGCATTCTATTCAATTTTAGACCGGAGTAAATTGAGGCATGATCATGGGCCACTGGTCATTCAAACTGGAGCTGGAGTTTGAGCCACAGCTTCCTGGCTGCAGCAGGACATGTGCGGTGTCTAGATCTCTGTCTAGAGTGCCCACCCAGGAGGCCCCTGGAGCTCTCCCAACCTGCAGGAGGAATGAGGAGGAAGAATGGAAACACTGCAGAGGGGACTCGGTCAGGAAGAAAGGGCCAGGGGCAACTGAAATACCAAACACAGCACTGCTGGGGCAGATGTAGGTGAGGCCAGTTTTTCTGGAATCTTCCAGCGCTCCTTTGTGTTTGTTCCTTGCTGTGCTCCTGGCCGCTCCACTCTTTTCCTCTCCTTCCCAGCCATCCCCCTCCTCGCGCCCCAAACTCTGTCCCAAAATTTCTTGTGGGGCAGCAGAAAGATTCTGAATTCCTTTCTCTGGCCTGGCTATACCCTGCTGTTGGGCTCCTGAGCCAAGGCCATGCCCTCCCCCAGGGTCAGCCCTGGAAAAGCCTTCCAGGCCCAAAGACGCAGAGTGGAGGTGTGGGAGTGGAGAGGGGCCTGCGAACAGGAGGAGAGCCCGCGGTGGAGGAAGCGCTGCCCGCACCGCCCTGGCGCCTGGTGACAAGCCGAGTGTGGGAGAGATGTGTGTTTCACAGCCGGGCGGTGTCATGGAAACCTGCTGACACTGCACTTCATGCTTCTGTGTGGCGACATGGAGACAATTTTATTCCCTACAATGCCAGCAAGCCTGGGCCACACAGACAGGCCGGGTCACGGCTGTTAGAGTCATTAGCCTTGGCAGACACAGAAGGATGCGAGCCTTACCACGGTTTACAGAATGTGGGAGGCCAGGGGAAAGGAGAAATCTCAACAAAGCAAAAGTAAATCATGAAATAAAAATAAATGTCTGGTTCAGTGGCTACACAGCCTAACAGTGTAGCATCCGGTCAGCAGCGAGTCGACCCGTGTGTCAATGCTGCGGCATGTGGAATGAACGCAGCGGCTTCAGCGGGATCTCACGCGCTTGCCGTGAGCTCAGATGGCTCTTGCAGAGCAGGCTGGTGGGAGCGGCAGAACTCCGCCTGCTGCAGGGAGGGTCACAGTCGGGCACTGACAGCCGGTAAGGGGCAGAGTAAGGACAAAGGGAAGTGGCATCGGTGATAGCCACATGTTCTCCAAAGTGAGTCCCTCCCCATGGCACCACCAAACTACTTTGTAAAGATTCATTTTATTTATTTGAAAGGCAGAGTGACAGAGAAAAAGGAACGGCAGAGGGGAGGAGAAAGAGAGATCTTCCCCAGATGGTTGCACCGGCCAGGGCTGGGCCAAGCTGAAGCCAGAAGCCCAGAGCTACATACATCCGGGTCTCACATGTGTGTGGGAAGAACCCAAGAACTCGGGCAAAACTTACATTGTTTTCCCAAGCGTAATGGGAAGCAGAGCAGCCAAGACTTGAATTAACGCTCCATTGTGGGATGCCCGCATCACAAATAGTGACTTTACTCGCTGTGCCAAGATGCCAGCTGTGGTCCATTTATATATACAAGAAAGCAAACTTAGAGAGATTCTTCCAACGCTGGTTCATTTTCCAAATGGCCTTAGCAGCCACAGCTGGTTCAAAGCCAGGAACAAGAGCTTCCTCTGTGTCTCCCACATGGGTGCAGGAGCCCAAGCACTGGAGCTGTCCTCTTGCTTTCCCAGGTAAAACTGTGGGGAACTGGATTGCAAGTGGAGCAGCCAGGACACAAACCTGTGTCCATATGGGATGCTGGCCTGCAGGTGATGGCTAACACTGTAGCCACTGTAGCACCAGCCCTGGCACCACAAACTTTTTTTTTTTTTTTTTATTGGAAAGGCAGAGGAGGAGAAGAGACAGACAGGAAGATCTTCTATCTACCGGTTCACTCCCCAGGTGGTTACAGTGGCCAGAGCTGAACCAACCTGAAACCAGGAGCCAGGTGCTTCTTCTGGGTCTCCCATGCAGGTACAGGATCCCAAGGCTTTGGGCCGTCCTCTACTGCTTTCCCAGGTCACAGCAGGAAGCTGGATGGAAACCAGGGCCCCCAGGACATGAACAGGCACCCGAATGGTATCCTGACATGTACAGTGTAAGGACTTTAGCCAGTAGGCTACTGCACTGGGCCCGGTACCACAAATCTTAAGCAAAATTATAAAAACTGCAGGAGCCAGCAAAAGGAGTCAGCGGGGGACAAAGGATGGATGATGTTTCTCTCTCAGCATCTCAGAAACGGAACACATCTCCACTAACTTGTAGCTACCTGGCCAACGTCTTAGATGAGGGGATTTGAGAAAGTTCTTTGAGAGCACAGATGCTTAGCCTAAGAGTCAAGATATCCGCCCTCCGTATCAGAGTAGCCAGGTTCCACTCCTGGATCCAGCTCCTGACTCCAGCCTCTAGCTGCTACAGACCATGGGAGGCAGTGGGGATGGCTCACGTGTTCAAGTTCATGTGAGAGGCCTGGATGGAGTTTCCTGGCCATGGAAGTGAACCAGTGGTTGGGGTTTCTCTTTCTCTTTTGAGAAATGTGTTTTTCTATTTCTCTCTCTCTACTTCTCAAAAAAGGAAAGAGGGGAGAAAGTAGAGGAAGGGAGAGGAGGTGAAGGAAGGAAGGAAGGAAGGGAGAAAGGAAGGAAGGAAGGAAACAAGTAGGGATTGAGACAGAAGAAAAGAGGGAAAGAAAGAAAAGGGGAAATGGGAAGGATGGAGCAAGGGAGGAAGGAAGGGAAATATTTGTCCAAACATAAAAGATAATTTCTATTTTCGGTGTTTGTTTGTTTGTTTTGAAATCCAGGACAGGTGTTGTGGCACAGCACATGAAGTCGCTGTTCGTGACACCCACGTCCTGTGTGAAGGTGTGGGCTCATGCCGTGCCTCCACTTCTGATCCAGCTTCCTGCGAATACACCCTGGGAGGCAGCAGAAGATTACCCAAGTACTTGGGTCCTCACCACCAGTGGCAGAGACCCGGATGGAATTCCTTGCTCCCGGCTCAGCCTGGCCCAGCCCCAGTTGTTGTGGACCTTCGGGGAGTGAACCAGCAGATAGAAAACTTGATCTCTCTCTCTTTAAAATGTGCATGCCTATCTCTGTTAGAAATATACAAAAATAAATAAATTTTTTAAAAATTGTAGACTCTTTTAAAAGTTCACAAAATATGAGTATTATGGAAAAATACATGGATTTCAACATTTTGGGCACCAAAATAAGCTTATCTTTTTATTTCCTATTCTGTGAACTTTCGGAAGTCTCCCTAATGCCCCTGGGATAAGTGCATGTGCCGCCCATGCACCTGCTGCTTCCAGTTCTGCTTCTGTGCAACCTTCTCTCTGCAAAACAGAAGCAGTGGCCTTTCAAAATCAGGAATCAGACCCCAGCCTGCCCCCTCAGCATCCACTGCCACTGCTTCTCCTCATTTAAAGCCCTCTGTGACCTGACCCCCTGCTGGCCCCTTAGCTGCTGGGCCAGCCCTTCTCCCCAGCATGGCACCAACATCACCATCCAACCTGGCCAGGCTTCCCAGCCTTGGTCCCAAAGGCTTCCTCTCCCTGGAAACACTGCCTCCCCTGAGCCCAAGCCGTTCAGACCTGGATCTTGACCACATTTCAAGGAAGACTTCTCTGGTTCCCACCCCAACCCTACCCCAGGGAAAATTCCCACGGGCATCAGGACCTCAGATGGCTGTGCTTCATTCTCTGTTCCACACCTTCCATCACCTGAGGGTGACTTACTGTCACATTCTTCCTCTTGGGTTTGTTTGCCTGCCTGCCTCTGATCCAAGGAACTTGAGCTCCTCCAGAGCAAGAATTGCATTGCTGCGTTTCTGTTGCCTGTACTAATGCCTGGGGTAGAGTAGACAGCCAGCGACGTGCAGCAGCAATTGAGAAAATGAAGCAACAAGCCTGAACCAACATGGCCAGCAGAAGGGGAGTGGTTGCTGGGATGCTTTGAGATCCTTAGGTGAATGGTGCACTCACTTTTCTGGAATCTTCAAGGAGTCTTTCAAGTAACAACATATGGTTTGGGTATGTATTTAATTCCACCTCATTGCAAAAGAATGTGTATGCATTTTCAAAGATATATGTAGTGCCATAAAAATTTGAAGATGGAAATAGTGGATAAGGGAGAGAGAAAACATTGAAAAAATTAAGACACAGTGGGGACATGGTTAGTCATTAAAGCTGCGTCACAAAGTAAGTTCTTTGCACCTCAGCAGAAGTGAACGGCCAGTTTGACTCGGAATTTCACAGCTGGGGACACCTTATATTCACTGAAGTCCTTCAAGAAGACTGGCAAAGTCTCCTGTTGGAGGTTTGCCACTGTGGAAGCCAACAACCATGCAGAATATCCTCTCGATGAATGATACTGGGCTTAGTTTTAGCACTGAGTTCAGGTTGACATCAGTTAACACTGCTGATCACCTGCGGGCTCCTGCATTCCAACGAACTCATATGCCGGATTCTGACCACACAATACCCCAGTGAAGGGGCCTGACCTGCCAGGAGATCGCACCGCTGGCGGCCCTGCCATATAACTTGGACCTGAATTTGACTTTTAGGATTCTTTTTTTTTTTTTTTAAGATTTATTTTATTTTTATTGGAAAGGCGGATATACAGAGAGGAGAGACAGAGAGGAAGATCTTCTGTCCGATGATTCACTCCCCAAGTGAGCGCAATGGCCGATACCACGCCGCTCCGAAGCCAGGAGCCTCTTCCGGGTCTCCCACGCGGGTGCAGGGTCCCAAGGCTTTGGGCCGTTCTCGACTGCTTTCCCGGGCCGTGCAAGGCGAGGACCTTAACCACTGTGCCACCGCGCCAGGCCCGACTTTTAGGATTCTTGACTTCTCAGCCCTTTCCCCTCAAGTAAAGTCCCTCATTTGGCTTATTTTGTTCCACAGCTTTCATTCTTTCCAAAACTTTGGTCGTCATTGTTTCCCTCCTTGAAGATTCATTTTCTCTCTCTCTCTCTCTCTCTCTCTCTCTCTCTCTCTTTCGCACACACACACACACACACACACACATGCACGCACACACACATTTTTGCTAGGCAGTGTGTAGCAAACCGTGCGATGGGAACTAAGTGCATTTATCGACGTCAAGTGCTTAGAAGAGCGCCTGGCACACAGCGAGCCCCGTGTGAGCACGAGCGATCCTTTGCTTGCATTCCCCTTTAAGCGGCCCCCCCTCCTCCTTCCCAGACACCGCGTGGCTTGGCAGGAGCTGTACTGATTCCTTCTGTCTCTGTCTTCACGTCTCCGAACACGCTGGGAACTTCTTTCTGTTCTTCCTAGCTTGAAGAACTCCTACTCATCCTTCCCAACTAATCTTAGCTGTTCCCTCCTGCACAAAGCCTTTCTTAACTGACAGGCTCCGCCCCTCCTCCAGGCTCCCAGAGCAGCACAACACTTGGAATGCTAGGAGAAGTGATCTGCCTGTGTGTCTGTCTCCCTTGCCAGAACAAAAGCTGGGACTTGAACCTGGGCGTTGTAGTGTCTAACACTTGTTGCATGGCAGTCACCTGGCTCAATGTTGGTTAAAGCACAGAATGTAATTTCATATTTCTTAGTCATCCCTTACCTAAACAATCTTATTTAAACAGTTGCTTTTCAGATTATATCCAAAGAAACTACTTATTTTCATCCTTTATCATTTTAATAAATTGAGATGTAATTTGCCATCATAGGAAAGACCCTATTTACCTTGCAAAAAAGCATTTCAGGAAAGTAGCATGAAGCACTGGACAGTAACCATTCCTGGCCGCTGGATTTTAGCCCCACTTCTGTCCCTGCTTACCTGGGAAGCTTGGAGCAAACTAGTTAATCTTCCTGGGCCCCTGTGTGTAGCACGGCTATTGCTTGTCTCCCTCGGATTTCTTGTGAAGATCGGATATGGTGCTATACGTGTCCGTACTGGGGACTGCGATCACCTGTTACATGGGGAGAAGTCTTGGTGCGCAGAGCTAAATACTTCTCCAAATGAGGAGTGGGGCTCTCTGACTTCACAGCTGGTTCACTGGACATGCTAGTCCTTTAGAATCAAGCACAGAGGAATTTGCTCTTATTTTCAATCACGCCGTTTTAACCTTTAGGGGATTTTTCCTATATTTGCATGTTTTAGTAGCATTGTTTTGGAGGTGGGGTGTTGGTACACCCCAGACTCATTGCATCACTGTAGGGCATGTCTTAGAAGAAAGAGAGGGTGACTGGAATTCCAGCAAGCTGGGGGCAGGACCGGACAGTCAGGATCAAGGCCAGCATGCCCGCGGCAAACACGGGGCTGAATGAGTTAAGATTATTTTAACACAGCAACCAAACCGTGAAAAGCTTACACTTGTAACTATTTGTCAGCTGGGAGATGTCCACCTGCCAGTCCTTTAATTTTTCTTCACTGCTTCCCGATTTGGCTGTGATGATAACAAGATCAAAACCACAGCACTTCAACAAGAAATCAGAGCACGCCCGTGAATAACTAACAGACTGCTTACAGGTTTCCTAGGGAATTTGCAAAGCCCAATGTAGGGTGGCTTTTGTATATAAATGGCCAGTGTGCCTTTTCCTTTCTGGAAGGCTGCGGGGGGGCGGGGGGACACTCTTGGAAAGGAACATTGCAACTGTGATGAATAACAGCCGTTTTAAAGAGCTGGTGTGAGGCACGCTTTGCACACCGCTCAGTGAAACACCATGCCTGTCACCAAATGCCGCCAGTCTCCCACCATTAAATAAATATATACATGTGTCACCGGCTTCCTTTCCAACTCTTAGGCGCTATAGCAACCATGCACTCTATTACTATTAATAATACTATAGTTATTACAGGTGCAGAGCCAACAAATGGTCTTCATCCTTAGAGCCTACTTTTGACTGAATTTCCAATGTCTGTTACGTATTACCTACAATAATTTCCTTTTATAAAAATATTATTTATCTATTTATGTGAAAGTCAGTTTACAGAGACACAGAGAGCTTCCATCTGCTAGTTCACGTCTCAGTTGGCTTCAACGGCCACAGCCAAGAGCCAGGAGCTTCATCCGGGTCTTCCACAGGGTGTAGGGATCCGAACACCTGGGCGGTCTTCTTTCCCCATGCTCTTTGCAGGGAGCTGGATCAGCAGTGGAACGTTCGGGACAAAACCCAGCATGTGTAACAGCATCCTGGTGTCACATGCAGCGACTTTCCCGGTGAGGCCACAGTGCTGGCCTCACCACTTCCACTTCTTTACCAATGAAATAAGTGATAATGGTACTTCATGTAGAAGTAAGCTTTATCTGATCAGCATTTAATCACTGTGTCATTAAAAATAATGACATCTACCTCCGAGGTTGGGATAGTAATAATTAACCTTTATTATGTGGCCAGCATTGTTCTAAGTGTTATAATCCCCATTTTATAGACAAGAAGAGTGAGGTTTGGAGAGGTTGCAAGGCTTGCCTAACACAGCATTGGTAGAATCTGAGCCCACATCACTGTAGTCCGCTACTTCCCCATCTGAGTAAAGCACAAAGATGCTCATGCATCAATTCTATATTCCCAAACAGTGACAGATCATAACAGTTCTTGCCAGTGGTTCCCAGAAAGGAAGGAAGGAAGGAAAGAAAGAAAGAAAGAAAGAAAGAAAGAAAGAAAGAAAGAAAGAAAGAAAGAAAGAAAGAAAGAAAGAAAGAGGAAGGGAAGGGAAGGGAAGGGAAGGGAAGGGAAGAGAAGGGAAGGGAAGGGAAATGTATATAATCTTATGCTTATAACTTTCTTTTAAAACCCCCAAATTTGCAGAATATGTGTTAAATTCCATTAGAAATAAGTTCCTGCGATGGAATTCTCTACAGCCATGAAGGGGGGCCCAGAGAGATGGCCTAGCAGCTAAAGTCCTTGCCTTGAAAGCACCGGGATCCCATATGGGCCCTGGTTCTAATCCTGGCAGCTCCACTTCCCATCCAGCTCCCTGCTTGCGGCCTGGGAAAACAGTCGAGGACGGCCCAAAGCCTTGGGACTCTACACCCGCGTGGGAGACCTGGAAGAGGCTCCTGGCTCCTGGCTTTGGCTCAGCTCAGCTCCAGCTGTTGCGGGCACTTGGGGAGTGACCCATCAGATGGAAGATCTTCCTCTCTCTCTCTCTCTCTCTTTCTCTCTGTATATCTGCGTTTCCAACAAAAATAAATTGATCTTTTATTGTTATTTGCAACGTAGATTGAAAGAGTAGAGAAAAGCTAGAAAGAGATCTTCATTCACTGGTTCACTCCCTAGCTCCTCAGCTCCACTGGAGCTGAGTAATTCTGAAGCCAGGAGCCAGGAGCCTCTCCTGAGTCTCCCATGGGTGCAGGGTCCCAAGGATGTGAGCCATTCTCTGCTGCTTTCCCAAGCCACAAGTAGAGAGCTGGGACATGAACTGGTGCCCATATGGGATGCAAGCTGCGGATTAACCAAATGAGCCACTGCACTGGCTCCAGCATTTGAAACATTATTAAGGAAATCTTATGATCTCAAATGCTTTTAATATATTGTGAGGCTTTTTTAAAGTTATAGAATGCATATACAGAATATCCCTAGTTCAGGAATAAAAACTTCAATAATAATAAGATGTTATAAAGTATTAACCTTAAAGAAAAAAAATAATAAGTTGGATTTTATGAAAGAGCTTTACCCACTAAAATATACCTTTTTTAAAAAAACAAACCTTTTTTTCCTTAAAAAAATTATTTTCTTATTTTTTAGTATCATTTACATAGTTGAGAGAGATGTAAGCCCACATGGGCCTCTGATTAGGGTGGGGAGGGTTCAGGGAAAGAGGCAGGTGGGTGGACAGACATTTTAGTTCTTTTATTTTATTATTCTCCTGCTGTGGGTCATAGTTGGAATGGCTCCTTGCCAAACTACATCAGCACCACAGATGGGAGCAGTCACTTGATAACACCTTAGAGACCCCAGTGTGGTGAAGAATGTTTTGAGGGTGTTACTTGAGTGGTTTTGATAGTTCTGAGATGTTGTCAGCTTCATTGCACCAAGGTTGAGAAAATCTTTCCAACGTCTATTGGCTGATCGTGTCCACCTTATTGTGCATCCGTAGATCCAGCCACTCGCTACAAAACTGGGTCAGGAGAGTGATCCAATCTGTTCTGCCATCCATCTTCCGTGAAGGCAGTCAAGGTAGGTGATGTCCCCTGCTGGCCTAGATGAGCTGGCCATCATGTCTCCCGTATGCATCTGGGCATGCTGTCCACTGCATCAGCATCTGAGGAGACCCAGTCCTGATACATGCACTGCAAGGTTGGATTATGCATCCTATGATTTTCCCTGTGGTTATGATTTAAATCCAGTCAACTAGTTCAGGAGTCCCCCCAAAATCTCACTTGGGATGATCTCAGACTTGACTCTTGTGTGTGCAGCCAGTGTAAGGTCAGGTGCAGTCCATCACCTGCACTAGGCAATACACATACCTGTAGATACAGCTGCCTGGTCAGTTCCTCTCTCATGTGAACTGACAGGTGCTGTGACCTAGCCCAACCCGGCCCACCACAGACCTGGTCTTCACTCACATCTGCAGGTGCCATGGCCTAGTCAGTGCAACTCCCAATAGCCCCCACCAGGCCTGCCACCAGCCTGTTTTTGCAAGTGCCAGAACGTGCTGTGGCCTAGCCAAGTCTATCCTGCATCCCGTCTGGCTCTTGTGCACACCCATGGATGCTTCAGCTTAGTTTAGCCCAACCTATCCTCACAGCCAGCCCATATGTGTGCTGACTAGTGCTGCTAACTTGACCATCCGGGTGTGCCCCCAGCCCTGGCTCTCATGCTCACCAGCAGGAGTGGCAGCTCAGCAGGGAAATGCCCATAATCCCCCTACCAGGCCCACTCGCAGCCTGTCAGAGGGTTCTGCATTCCAACTTGATATGATTTGCACCCAGTCTCAGCACATGCCACTAGATATGGCAGTTTAGCTGAGCCTGGCCCCCAGACCCAGCCCAAATGCCAACTGATGGGTGTTGCAACCCTGTCCAGACCAGCAAGCCCCATTCCCAGCTCTCACTGATGGAAACAACTGCCTAGCAAGGCAGTCTCATAGTTTCCCTACCAGGCCTGCACACAGCCCCTGGTCTCAAGTGTGCCAGCAGTTGCTGTAGTCCAGTCTGAGATGGCCTGTTCCCAATCTCAGCATTCATCAGCAGGTGCCACAGCCTGGCTCAGCCTGGCCTGCCCCAATCCTAGTTCTCACCAGCAGGTGCATCAGCTTAAACCAACCTAGCCTAGCACTCATGTCAACTGGTAGGTGCTATGGTCCAACCCGGCCTAGCCTGTATCTCATCCTGACTTGTTCTTGCCAGTGCGAGCTGTAGACTGGCCCAGCCCAGTGTGCCCAGGCCCAACCCACATGTACGCTGACAGCTGGTATCCAAGCCTGCTCCAGCCTGCTCCTAGCCCAGCTCTTACTTGCACTAGCAGGAGCTGCAGACTAGCAGAGGAGTTCCCTTCTTCTACCAGGCTTTCACCCAGACCCAGATCTCGTGAGTATTGTGGCCCAGAATGATATGACTGGCCCCCAGTCCTGCAATCGCTGGCAGGTACTGCAGCCTAGCCCGACTGGTCCACATCTGTTCTCACCAGTGGGTGTTACAGCTTACCCCAGCCTAGCTCACCCCCACACCCATCTCGCACGCATGCCAGCAGGTACTGCAGCCTCGCCACCTGGTCCACTCACAGCCTCGACTCTCACACTCAGCAGTGGAAGTTGCAGCCTAGCAAGGGAAGTCCTCAAAATTCCCCCTCCCAGCTTACTCCCATATCTTGCATGTCTTGGTGGGTACATCTACCCTGCCTGGCATAGCCCACCCATAGTCACAGCCCTTTCTGGCAAGTGTTGCAGCCTAGCCCAGCTGGGAGTGGCCTATACTCTGCCTGACTCTCGTGTGTACCAGCAAGTGCTGTGGCCTGGCCTAGCCCAGCTTGTCCCTACACCTATCTCACAGAAATTGTGAAGAAAGCTACAGCCTGGCCTGGCCTGGCCTGTCTCCAATCCCAGCTTTTGTGCTCTCTAGCAGAAGCTGTAGCTTAGTAGGGAAGTTCCCCAGGTACTCCTAACATACCTGCTCCCAGCCAAAGATCCCATGCATGGCAGCAGGTACCATGGCCCTGATTGGCATGGTCTGCCCTCAGTGCCAGCCTCTGTATTTGCTGACAAGTGCTGCGGCCTAGCCCGGCCTGGCCTCCTGCCTGCCCTGGGTCCCATGAGTGTCAAGTGAATTGCATGATCCAGCCTGGCTTGGTCCATCACCACTCCAGCTCTTAAGCAAACAGTGGGTGCCGCAGTTCCACAAAAGCGAGCCCACAAGTCCCCTGTAGAATCTGCCCTCCGATCCGATTCTCTCAGATTCTGGTGGGTTAACCTAGCCTAACATGCCCCACCCCCTGCTCCAACACACATGGGCACGTACTGCAGCCTAGCAGTACCTTTGCAGGTACCAACGGGCAACAGATGTTACTTAGTCCAACCCAGGCGTCCCACATTGGCGCGTGTCCTGGCTTAACCCAGACACGCCCTCCAGTTACCTACGTCTAAACCATTCAGTTCCCTCCTTTGCCTACCTGTGAGTGCAGTGGCCCAGTCTGTGGAAGACCCCAGGAAGTCATTCCTCCCCCTGTCAAATATGCCTTCAGTCACTCCAACACTTCCCCTGAACCCCTTCCCCGGCAGTCTGCAGTCCGCTATCCTGGGAGCCAAGGTGGCATGTTCCAGCTCAATGTTCCCTGCCTTCCCTACATATCTCAAAAAAAAAAAAAATAGAATAGGCAATTATGTTGGCACACTGGTATAGTTAACATAAATTTGGCATTAATTGGGCACAGAATTCATGCCAGTTGTTCTCCCAAAAGTGTTTCACATGCCTAGATCCAAGGCAGTTGCCACAGCTCAAGTTAAAATATACCTTTAATAAAGTGTCAGCCAAGCTTGAAGCAGGGGATTTTAAAAAAGACATTAAAAGATGAGGAAAAGGTGGTATTTCACATGGTTAGCAGTTGAGCCGCTGATTGGGGTGCCCGCACTCCCTACAGTGCGGGTTGTCATCCTGGCTCCACACAAACTTGACATGATCATGAGTTGGCACACGTATGGGACGACTTTCTGAAACTTGTTATCATCATTCTCTTGGGAATGATTTCCTATTACTTCCATTTAATGACTTTTTGTTTCTTAGTTCATTTCTTTATTTTTCTGGTGTATGTATTTTTTTCTTTTTGATACTTTGCTAAGAAATACTGTCTAAGAGTTAAACTGTTGAGTCTCCTGGAATTTTGGTGGAATTTTGGGAGAAATGTGATCCTTCAGGATCTTCCTTTATCTTTGGCATTTAAAAATACTTTGATGATTTTCCTTAGTTTGAATCTTTAAATGTTGTCCATGATGTCTGACCTCTTAAGGCCAATTGCTTTCTGTCTGAAATTCACATCCTTCAGTTTTGAGATATTTGCTTCTCTTTCTATACCACGCATCACTTGTTCTCTCTGGTTTAGAGATGGTTGCTGTACCTTGATGTATGGTGTCTGTTTCTTTTTATTGGAAAGGCAAATGTACAGAGAGAAGGAAGAAAGAAAGATCTTCTGTCCACTGATTTAATCCCCAAAGGCCAAGCAAAGCCAATCCAAAGGCAGGAGCCAGGAGCTTCTTCTGGGTCTCCCACACGGGTGCAGGGTTCCAAAGCTTTAGGCCATTCTCTACTGCTTTCCCAGGCCACAAGCAGGGAGCTGGATGGGAAATGGAGCAGCCAGGATACGAACCAATGGCCATATAGGATCCTGGTGCTTATGAGGTGAGTACTTTAGCCACTAGACCACTGTGCAGGGCCAATAAGCTGCTTCTTCTCCCCTCTCCTCTAACTTGCCATGCCTCTTGTTTCTTTTTATTCTACTTGTGGAAGTTTCGTTTTGTTTTGTTTTACTTATGAGTTCCGTTGTTGACTTTTCCACCCCTTTCCACGGTCAAAGTTGCTGAAGTTTTCTTTTGCCGATTGTCACCCTCGCTTCGGTGAGCTTGTGCTTTGCATTTGCTGCTGGCTTGGGTTGCTGGACTCGGCTTTAAAGGTTTTCTTTTCTCCCTGAGGGTAGGAACTCTCATGGCTGCAGTGTTTTCTTCTGTTTTTCCTTCCATAATCTGTCATCCATCACATTCCTCTAGTCTGTGTATTTGTTCTGGGGCCACTTTCTTTGGAGGACTTTTCCACCTTGGTGATCCCTGGCCTCTGTTGTTCAGATTTGAAAGGAAATAATTCGATTGTCTAAAACCTCCGCGTGTCTACGCAGCACTCCCCGAGTGGATTTCTCTGTAAAATTAGCAAGAAGAGTGGCAAATTTTATTTAAAACAATGTCCTGGAATGATTTCTCAGATTAAAAAAAAAAGTAACCCATTCAACACCAAAGGTTCATGGATAATGAACTTCTGCTCCTGAAAAGAATGAGTGGGCAGATGCAGAGGGAAATGGTTAAATTCCAGAATGGAGCTTAACTGTACACTTCGAGAGAAAGTGGAAGCCGGGGCGCCACATTTGATAGCAAAGTATAATAGCCGTGCTGGGTCTGAGCACATTGCCAGAGCTCCCTTTAAAGCCATTGTTTAGAAAATGAATCTGGCAGCGTACTGAAAAATTCATGGGTGCCTCATGGAAAACTTTGGAAAACATCATTTAGAGGAAGTTTTGTTAATATGGTGAATACTTCCTCATGGTTTTCTTTTCGTCTTTGCTTTGATCATCCCACAGCAATTTGCATTTAAAAGCGCCTGGACAGCTTACGGGTTCTGTGGCTTGTGAGCCTTTTTCCCTTTGCACCTCATGGTTTCGTTCACCAAACCAGAGAGGAGAGAGAACAATAATTTCTCAAGCTTGTTGTTTCAGTTTTGTTAGCGAAGAGCCTTCAACACATGATTTTTTAAAAGATTTTTTTTTTAGGAGACATTGAGTTCCTTGATACCCTCAAGAGAAACAAAACCTGTAATTGCCACCACATTAATTCACTTTCACGTCCAGTGTTGTACTATTAAATCATCTTGTCATCATGGCCTCATTAACTCATCAGCCAGGTATTTTTTTTTTCTTTCTTTATTCTCTGGTCATTAGTTATTGGTGACCACCATATGTGAAAATACCTTTTCGTCTTGGTCATTTGCCAGCTTTCCTGCCTGATTTATTTGGGGGGAGGGAGTGGAATGTCCCAAAGAGTGGCTGCCTGGCCTCACCCAGGTGCTTGGAGCATGCCCAGTGACTAATGAGGCTCTCACTGCAAAGGAATTACTTGCCTGTTTTTCTACAGTTTGACTCTCTGCCCAGTGAGGTAATGGCAGAAAGTTCTTACTCGCCTAAAGAGAATTCCGCATAGATTATCTAAGGAAGGAGCTGAAGGCTGCAATTTTACTCCTAGGCTGTCATTTCAGATATTAAAATAGATCAAGGGCTGCTGACAGGCTAGAGTGGCATCAGGCATCAAGTCCAGCTAAAGCGACTAGAGTGCAGTGACTCTCCCCCTAAGCTGCACAGAAAGTCACGTGGGGAGCTTTGAAACAAACATCGAGAGGTGGGCTCCATCCCAGACCCCCTGGGAGTGGGGCCCAGGAGTCTGCATGCTTGAAAGTCCCCCAGTGCAGTCTGATGTACCAACCAGTTCCTGAAAGGACCACTGGCACGAGACAAGAAGATGTGTCACGTGGTAAGGGAGGTGATAAAGCTGCCTCTCTTCCCAGCTTCAAGTTGGACACATTTCAGAAGGTGCAAAGATACAGGAGGTCTGGCTCTTGGGGGATTTGGGGATCAGTTTGAGAGGCAAGGACAACTAAGAGCAGTATATGCTGGTGATAAACCTACAGGGAAGGAGTGACTGCGTAGGTGACAGTACTGAAGAGACAGTCTTTTTTTTTTTTTTAATTGGAAAGTCAGGTATACAGAGAGGAGGAGAGAAAGATCTTCCATCCATTGATTCACTCCCCAAGCAGCTGCATCAGCCGGAACTGAGCCAATCGGAAGCCAGGAGCCAGGACCCTCTTCCAGGTCTCCCACGCAGATTCAGGGTCCCAAGGCTTTGAGCCATCCTGGACTGCTTTCCCAGGTCACAAGCAGGGAGCTGGATGGGAAGCGGGGCTGCTGGGATTAGAACTGGTGCCCATATGGGATCCCAGTGAGTGCAAGGGATCCAGCCAAAGAGACAGTCTTGACTCGGGGCTAAGAGGGAGTCAGGAGGTGAGACAGAAAGTGAGGGAGGGAATGTCCCGGCGATGCAAAGAAGAGTGCCCTGACTGTGGAGACTGGTGCTACTCTGCCCTCACCACCACCTTCTGTCAATGAGATGTCATGGCAGGTGCACACAGGGACTACCAAGATGTAAGGAAGTTGCTCAGAGTCTAGTCCGCTAGATCGAATCCGGGCTGGGTGATCAGGTGACCTGGTGGGAAGGACTGAGGAGGAAGGCAGGGACACTCATTCCCTGTGTTTGTGGTGTGGGCTCGAGGCAGGTTTGCTAGAGAAGCCAATGTCCTGCTCAGCAGCCCAGGGGGCGATCAGGAGACTCTGAATCCAGGCCTGTAGACCTGGGCAGGAGGCTGGGAGTCCCGCTCACTGATGCTGCAGACAGAGGCCCACTGCTCTCCTTTGGCTTTTGGTTCATTTCCCAAGTGGCTGCAATGGCTGAAGCTGAGCTGATCCAAAGCCAGGAGCCCCTTCCAGGTCTCCCATGCAGGTACAAGGTCTCAAGGCTTTGGGACATCCTCGATTGCTTTTCCAAGCCACAAACAGGGAGCTGAATGGAAGTGGAGCAGTTGGGACATGAACCAGCACCCGTATGGGATGCTGACACACGCAAGGCAAGGATTTAGCCACTTAGGCTACCATGCTTGGCCCCAAGTGCTCATAATTTACAATCTTAAACAAAAAGGAACATGTTTGTTTTCTTGTTCTGGAAAGCACAGAATTAGGTAACTCGTACCTCTGGTTTCATTATCCCGTATGTGCCCCCCCAGCTAACAGCAGATTTTTGGCACCTGAGCCAAACAGCAGGCAATGTTCTCCTCCCAACCACTTTTATAATTCATGATATGGTTCACAGATGGGCGTTATTAGCAGTGCACACCATCTGGTGACTTCCCACTTTAAAGCATTGTTCTTGCTAAATAGATCTTAAACTTTCAAATCATTTACCATTTTGGTGTTCTCCCAATCTCAGTGCCTTAGGAACAATTTCTTGCCCATGTTTTTTGATCTCTTTCCCACCCAGTCGTCAGTCAGGGGTTGGGTACAGCTTGGGCATAGGGTAAGGACACCTAAGTTGTGCCAATATGTTGGAATGAAGCTAGGTTTAATTCTTACACTGTACAATCATTTGAGGGTGCAAATGTTCATGACATCCCAGAGGCCACGCCCAAACGATGCAAGCCCTTTCTGCGACGTGTTGAGTCTCCTTCAGGCACCCAGGATGGCCAGCAGTATGGTTAGGTCAATGCAAGCCAGTGGCACGGATGTGATCAGAACTTAAGTCTGTGTGACCCCAGAGCCGAATGTTTCTCTCCAGCCTGTCATCTCCTGGAGACCCCGGCACGGTGTACACGGCTGAGCAGCCGCAGCTGCAGTCCAGGTCTTCCAGGAGCTTTCCTTTGAACTCTACTTACAGGACTGGAACACAGAAGATAAATAACCGTTCGTCAGTGGCATCAGATCAAAGCCATACAACATGAAGAGATGTTGGGTGCTGAAATAAACCACTTCTCCCATTGATTGTCTTTGGAACTTTCTGTTCTAAATTACTCAAGATTGAATTTGCATTTCTATCATTTTTTTTTTGCTTATATGTGCATTTTTGAACAGATAACACAAGCATATGGCAAAATATTTCAGTGACATAAAAGGATATACAGCAAATCCTGAAGTTTCACATCTTTATCAGTCAGGCTCCTGGCAGAAAATGAAACCCCGGAAGGCTCAGCTTCAGGGAAGGCCTGCAGAGGTGTGGGCAGGCTTAAGCATACAGGCACGTGGAGGCCCCAGAGACTAGCTGGAGCCTAAAGAAGGAAGCAGCACTAGGGCGCCCAGGGAGAGCTGGCATCTTGGAGAAGCTGCTGGCTGTGCACACAGATGCAGCTGATCCAGGCCCACGGCACCCAGGCAGGGAGGGAAGATGGAAATGGCTCAATGTTTGTCTCTTCCCACTCTCAGATCTCCTGCTGGGGCCTCCCACAGCCACAGCCCAGAGGAAGTCACCCATCACGGGGATGGGGGAGGGGGCTGGAGGCTGCAGAGAAGCCTCTGGAAGCACAGAGAAGGCAGGAGAAAGACCTGGGGACAGTGTTGGCCCAGGGCAGGACCACCTCTGATCCCCAGTCTCTGTGACAACAATCCAGATGGTCTCTGTATGGAAGAAGTAGGTCAGCCCATTTTCTTTTTTCTTACAGATTTGTTTATTCATTTGAAAGGGCAGAGTTATAAAGAGAGACAGAAAGATATCTTTGATCTTTCAAAAACTATTATTATTATTAATTTTAAGATTTATTTTATTTTTATTGGAAAGTCAGATATACAGAGAGGAGGAGAGACAGGAAGATCTTTCGTCCAATGAGTCACTCTCCAAGCAGCCACAACAGCTGGAGCTGAGGCGATTCGAAGCCAGGAGCTTTTTCTGGGTCTCCCATGCTGGTACAGGATCCCAAGGCTTTGGGCCATCCTGGACTGCTTTCCCAGGCCACAGGCAGGGAGCTGGATGGGAAGTAGAACACACAGGACATGAACCGGTGCCCATATGGGATCCTGGAGGCTGCAAGGTGAGAATTCAGCCAGTGAGCCATCATGCTGGGCCTGAGATCTTTCATCCGTTGGTTCCTCTTCCCAAATGCCAGGACTGATCCAGGCTGAAGCCAGGTGCCTGGCACTTCCTGCAGGTCTCCCATATGGGCCATCCTCCTCTGCCTCTGCTTTCCCAGGCACATTAGCAGGGTGCTGAATCGGAAGCTGAGCAGGGCTTCTATTATGGGTGCCATGAGCAGTGGCTCTGCGTGCTGCACCTTGGCCCTTGTCCTTATCAACTCATTTTCTCACTGCTCCGACCTTTGCCCTTTCCATCACTTTGCCTTGTATCTCCAGCTTACTTGAGAGGTCAGAGGTTCCCTAGGGCTTGGCCCTGGGTGTGTGTTGCGGGGGGAGCATCAACACTGGAGCTTGTTAAACATGCAAGGGGATTAGAAATACTGTGAGTCAGACCCTGCTGCTCACATTTGAACAAAACCTCCAGGTCATTCAGATGCGCAGTAGAGTCTGAGGATCGGAGTTCTGGACTCAAAGGAGCCCCTTGCGGAGGCGACTGGCCATCACATATTTTGTGGATGTTCCCGCACAGCAGCGACTCAGATAACCAGCTTTCAGGGCCATGACTTTGCATTGCACACACCAGGAGGGAAAGCCAGAAGCAGTAAGTATTGGTTCAGCTCTCAGTGCAAACCTGGAGGCAATATGCAAGGGACAGACTCCCTCTCTTCCTCCCAACACATCTCCCTTTCTCACTGTCTTTTCATTTATTTAGTTCTTTGGACAGACACTGTGCTTTAACATGTTCAGTTGAGCATGTGACGCAATCCAAGCTAAATATAGTCATGAAGATGCATATGCACCACGTGGTGTGGGCTGGCATCTGCTTGCACCTCACAACCAGGGAACTCACTGCCTGCTCCACATCTGTGGGTCCTGACTCCCTCAGAGCCCCTTGCAGGGCACTGCTCACCCTGCGCCTTGGGGCACAAACGCCTGCAGCATAGAAAGCAACAGATTGTGCAGGAAATGCTGCTTGGGCCGCTGGAAGCTTGCAAACGTGTCTGCAGCCTGGGAGGCATCTATGAGCTCTGTGACCTGAGGACTGGCTATGGAACTTGGTTTCTCCATCTATCAAAAGGCAGTGATGGCAATGGCAGAGCCATGGACTTGCACAACTCTGGAGAGCATAATCAGAATATTCAAACAATGTGTGCAGCGCCCCCTGAAGGGCGAAGAGCTGAGTGACTGATTAAATGTACAGTCTTTCTTGGTGGCGGCAATGCACTGGACTGAACGGTCCTGCTGGGCAGTACAGAGCTACAGAACAGAATGTTCCCTGAATCGGAGGTTGGGGGGGAATAGAGACCATTTTTCTTCCTTTCAGCTCTGTGACTCGGGCAAGCTCATCCAGCTAGAGAAACCACTGATGGATGTGCCTGGGACATTATAAGTATGCAATTGTATTTGTTGAAAAGAGAAAATGAATAGACCTTCATGAGTTTCACTTACTTGTTCTGTGTATGGAAGGCAATGATGCAATTTACCTCCTAGCTATAAATCAGGATTCACTGAGAAGATGTCAGTTAAGAGGCCTGGGCCTGGACAGGCGCCGTGGAGTAGGAGGCTCAGGAAGCTGATCTAAAGTATTTTCACCATATGTGTTCAGAAAGGCAACTAAACGAAGAGATGGTTCTGTTTATTAGCTTGACGGGAGTGAGCAGTTCATGAATCAATCCAAGCCAGGATACTGAACAACTTAACATATACCGCTTTAATTAAAAATATAAATGCAGTTTTGAAAAGTTAAAATGCTTCTCAAGTTTTTCACTTTGCATTGAAGCCAGACTATCCCTCTTACGCTGACATAGACTGGCTTCTGCTCTAGCGTCAAGACTGAATTCTCACCTGTGAATTCCACTGTCCTGTGACTGACTGTACAAGCTGGTGGACAGCTTATCTGGCAGGGTGATTAAGATGCTCAGAGGGATGCCCCATCCCATATCTGAGCACTGGTGTGAGTGCCAGCTTCTGCTTCTATGGTCACTGAAGCATCTGGGTCCCTGCCACCTGTGGGAGACCTGAGCTGGGCTCTGGCTCCCTGGCTTTGGCTCCGCATGGCTCCAGTTGCTGCAGACTTCTGAGGAGTGAATCAGCGGGTGGAAGATCTCAGTTTCTGTGCCTTTCTGTCTTCCTCTGCCTTTCAACTAAGATTTCAATTTCAATAAATAAATAGTTGAAATACTTAGGGCAGGAATTTGATCTAGCATGTGTGACACTGGTTAAGACGTCTAAGGGTGAAACCAGAGGGCCTGGGTTCGACACCTGCCTCAGGCTCCTGATCCTGCCACTCACACAGGAAGCCTGGGTTGAATTCCCAGCTACGGGCATTCAGAGAGTGAAGCAGCGCATCAAGGCATCTCCTGACTCCCTTCTTTTGTTCTCTGCCTCTGCAATTTAAAGGAAAAAAAGGGAAATGCAGAGCTTAGATGGAGACAAATGTTGTATCTTTGTTAGTCTCTGAAGGAATTACCTCTTTGTCACTTAAAGCTGACTTCAGAACCAATTGTGGGGAGGAGGTTGGGGCTGGAATGATGCTTCTTTGGAGCATAAATTGGTTGTCTGATTCTCTTGGGTCCAAGGCATAAATGTATCCAGAGTCTTGGAATCGAGTCCCTAGCCAGGAAGCTTAGGGATCACATAACAGGCTAGACTAGTTCAGGTTTTTCTAAATCACCATTCCCTTCTTTGAAAGTGGTCTCAGGTCTCAGAACTTCCTCATCTGCTGATGAAGGGGAATAGAGTGCAACATGATAACATCCAGAGACACGTCCAGTCCATAAATTCCATACTTCTCTGAAACTTTCAGTGTCAAACCGATGATTCAGAGCAGAGGAATGTAGAGTAAGGATGGGGCTTCAAAGTTTGGCTTGCAATATGATACATGTTTTAGAAACTTTACATCCAGCTGCCGGAGTCCAGCTCCAGCTGAGAAGTGAGCGTGGATGGGGCGTAAAGAGAGAGATGGACGACTAGGATTCCATGATCATTGTGGACAATGCAAGAAAGCTGTCCGCTTTATTTATACAGAACCAGTCAAACTCTGGCTCAGATTTCTCACGTCATGGTCAAGTGGGTGTTTCTAAGGATAATTCTGCAGTTTGTTTCACCTAAGGCCGGATGTTATCCATCCTGGCACCGTGGTTAGGAAATTCTCAATAGAAGGCACATATCAATCAGTAACACATTCCTACTACAATCCTCATTCTACAGCTTAGTCTTGAATCAGCTAAAGGAGGAAATGTATCACAGAAGGCAGGGCCTAAAGACCAAAGAAGGAGGGAAAGAATAGATTCCCACTACACCTGGGGACAGAACACCCTTGATTAGCATATGGTCAAAGGGGGAGGAAAACTCCTAGCATAGGTTCCCACTACACCTGGGGACAGAAAACCCTTGGTTAGCATAGGATCAAAGGGGGAGTTAGCACCCTTGATCAGCATATTGTCAATGGGGCAGCCGTGACTGCAATAATGAAAGGCTTTTTGGCTAAAAATGGTATCAGCAACATCAGCTTCCAAGCTCACGTTGATACTAAACATAACTCCACAGAGGCAAACAATGCCTAAATAAATCACAGAATTCTCAGTGGGGTTGCCCGGTGTCCATGCAAAGGAGGCAGAGCTGCATTCAGGTGGTCATAGAGCCATACATCGGGCCCTGTCAAACAGCAGGAAGTTCCTTGCGGCCCTGCCTGCAATGGAACAATACTCTTTACACCTTCCTGTCTTCCACACCCATCACACGGACCCCAGCATCCAGCCAGCCCGCTTTCCAGCTGTGGCTATTCTGCTAATTCCCTGGCAGTCCATACCTTTGAGCTCCCTGTATACAATAGCAATGACTGCTTAAGATGTGAGGCTGCTGTGGGGATTACAGAGACAGCGCACAAGCAGCAGGGGTCATCACAGAAGGATCCTCATTCACACTTTGGTTCTGCCTCTATTAGCTCTGCTCTGCTCGGATTCTGAAGGTAAGCAAACATGTTGCTAGAGGTCAGAATAGGATGCACCATGGCCTCCTTGTATTAGCATGTGCTGCAGGGAAGTGATCACTGGGGGATGTTGAAGGTCACTGACTGTGAAAAATTAATTTAGGAATAAGCTACATGTTTTCTGAACTTAACATTTCTTGTCCAGACGTAGGGGATTCATAAGCAACAGCCCTCCCTCCCTCTTCTGAGTTTGGAAACAATTGCGTGGTTGCCACAATGTCACAAAGATGGATGGCAAAGTAACACTTTGCCACCCACTAAGGGGCTGGCTTGGAGCACCTGACACAAGCACGTGGACACAGATCCTAACATTCCACCAGAGTGAGTGGTGCAGAGGTTAAGGTACCCCCCGGGACATCTCCCTCCTGTACTGGGGAGCCTGGGTTTTCCCTCCAGATTCACTCCTGATTCTGGTTTCTAGAAGTGCTCGTGTATACTCTGGCAGGCAACTGGTGATGGCTCAAGTCGGTGGACCCCGCCACCTGTGTGGGAGACACAGGTTACATCCCCAGTTCTCAGACTTGAATCGATGGATGACAACTCTCTTTTGGGAGGCCAGGCCAGCCCTCCGCACAAGAACCTAGGTCTATCAGTTGCTGTGGAGCTGCAAGGTTGGCCTGCCCTCTGGGTGGGAGAACAGGACAGGGAGGTGTAGGCCCAGCTTCTTTTCCCAAATGCACCATTAGGGAAGTCGGGGCCCTCAGTTTGTGAGAATGAAGGAATGTGGGCAAGTTCCTGGCAGGAAAGCCCTCCGGCTTTAGTTGGCCCTCTTTTCCTGGGAATTAAGGCGGTTCATCCATCCCTTATCAGGACACCTATAGGGAGGCAGTGGAAAAGAGAGGATTGCTGTGGTTCTTTGCTTGGATCCACCTGCCTTCTGACTGTCCAGGCTAGCTGGTACAGGGGAACTTTAGTCCTTTCCATTTATTATTATTATTACCTCTGATACACAGGAATTCTATTAGGAGATAGCATGCATTTACACTTGTCTACTCTACCGTGTATGCTAATGTTAAGCGATATAAACCAATGGACTCCACAGTGCACTGACTTGAAACAGCAAACAGTACTGATTACAGGTCAAGAATCCAGGAGCAGCTTAGCTGAATGCTTCTGGCTCAGGACCTCAAATGAGGTTGTAGTTCAAAGGTCCCCTGGGATAGCAGGACTTCGGTCATTGGGCGCTTCACTTCCAGGGCAGTTCCCTCACATGGCTGGTCAGCTAATGATAACTGTGACAGTTCTCCAGTCCTGGCCGTGGGGACCCTACCTCACAGCTGCTTGCATGTCCTCATGTCATGGCAGCTAGCTTTCCTCAAAGGAGTGACCCAGAAGCAGGGGAGGCAAGACAGCGCCCAGTGAGGCCTGTACTGTGAGGTCCCACCGCGAGGGCTTTTCCCCAAAACTGCCTGTAGCAAAAAAACACCATCCCACTCCTGGGTGTCCGGCTTCGTCGCGAGAGCAGCAACAGCAACAAAGCCTTGGGGTTGCACCTTCCTGAGCTAGAAAGTTACCTCTGCCACCCTGGTGGCCTTGCTGTTTTACTGAGGGGAGGCTACACAGAGCTGTAATTCTGATCCTTTGATGGGCTTTGTGCCCACCCTCTGACTGATTGGTAGCTGCTGTTTTACCCACTCCCCCCAAAAAACAATTGTCCTTAAAAGGCTCCACTTGGACCAAATGTTTGGGTCTTCCTCTCCTGGTACTCCCTTCTGCCTATCGCTCACTGATTTGTCTTCCTGGAAATTTCTCTTTGATGTCAGATGGGAGCCGAAGCCACCTCCTTTGCTACAACATGTGGTGGTGCTGTGCTGTATTACTAATTGTGCAGCTCAGCCCTGCTGTGGGCCAGGATCCCACAGATGTGTGAGGTCCAGGAGGTAGAGATAACTGGGATATCTTAGAATCTGACTGTCACAGGGGGTGGCTCACGGAAGCCTAACTTCTGAAATTGTCACTGCTTAGAAAAAAAAAAAAAAAAAGAGCTCTTGAATCCCACTGGCAGCCTTGGAGAGACATCAGTTACGCTGCTCTCTGTCAGCACTAGCTAAGCCCCTTATTGGATGTAAGCTGAGATGCCGCCAGGCAGGCTGATTCTCCAGGACATGGATGTACCAGTGCGGGCTTGCTGCAGGTGGGGGATGGCACATGGTTCCTAGGATGTCATTTCCTGAGCACTTATATTGTGCTGGGTGCTGTGTTTTTCATGGACAGGATAGCTCGTCTTCCCTCTGTTAACCTGTGAGGTAGGGCTCCTTTTGTTTTAATTTTACAGTTGTAGAAGCTCAGACTCAGAGAAGTGAGGTAAACTGCAAACAAATGATGGAGCTGGGATTTGATCTCAGATCCAACTCAAGTTTAATCTCACAATTGTTCACATCAATGCTCCAATGAGTGCACAACCCATTCTCCTGGCCGGTTTGTTAAAGTTCCCATTCTCTGTCAGTAGGATCTGGATTAGCTCTTTTTGCCACAAACCCAAATGCCAGATGCAATAAGTCACTCAAGGAGGTCTTTATTTCAGTGGGGGAAGTAGCTATGGAGCAGCGAAAAAGCGAGAAAGCGGGAGTAGAGAGACAGAGAGAAAGGCAAAGTAGGGAGACACAGGCAGAGAGCCAAGGAGAAGAGAAGAGAGGGCAGAGGCACCTTTATAGCCCCGAGGAGGGTGTAGGGAGTGCGGGCTCAGGGACTGGCAGGTGCCGCAGTAGGTGGACACCAGGGATAAATGCCTCAGGGGATCGGTGGAGCTAACCACCGGAAGCTAAAGGTCGCTAAGCTTACTTAGTGCGCCTTAAGGGAGCCAAGATCTAGGAGATTTACAGAAGTGTTGGGTAAACAGGTATTCCAGGGACCTAGATTTAAGGCAGTACTAGGTAAGCAGGCTTTCAAGACATTTGAGGTGGCCGTGGGTCCTGGACGTTGGGGTCAGCCCGAGGGTTGCTGTTCAAGTTACTCCTTACAATCTGGGTTGTGTTGAAGTTCTTTATAGCTAACAACCCCCAGGTACTGCTCCTGATGGCAGACTTCACAAGGAGGTTGTAGAAGCTTCTATTAATAACTATAATGAGTAGTGAGAACTTCTAAATGCAGCACCTGACATAACTAATTGTCCAACAAATGGCGGAATTCTGCAGAAGGGAGCTGAGGTCCAGGACCTCAACCCACCCTTGGAAAGAGGTACCTGTCATTCCTAATGGGGGAAACCTAGGGGGAGCGACACAGTGGGCAGATCTCGCTGCTCTAGGAAAAGAGCAAAGATTGGTTTGAGAACTGTAGTCGTGGCTGGGAGTCCAACCCATGTCGTTTCTGAGGCTGCCCCTGTTTGGGGCGGGGGCGGTGCTAGACTTTTCCACCAGTGCTGTTATCCACCTTTGGGGTCACCTATCAAAAACTGTCTACTTTTAGAGTCTTGGAGCAGCACTGCCCAACTTCAGCACACAAAGTTCTCTCAGAGGAGGTGCCCAAGTTGCAAAAGTGCTGGGAAAGATGCGGTTCTTACATGCACAAGGGGGTGCGGGTGAAGGGGCGTCTCCAGTCAGGCCTGGGAGTGCTGGTCTGTCATCTTTGTCCCCCCCCACAACTGTAGCAGAATACCAGAGCCTCTCAGCATGTGCATATTGCTTAGTAGACTCTCTTAGAGAGACAAGATAATGAGTATTTTTCTTAGCTCATCCATGAAGTGAACATATAATACATTCTTAATTGCATTTGGGCGCATTTATTCAACCAAGTATAACTAGTAATTTCAGAAAATGCCCAATAATCCCAATGTTACAGCGCATTTGGAGTGCTTTCCTCTGAAAGTCTGCAGTATTTCCCTAGTGTTTGGCTTTGGGGACAATGCCAGCCCTTGTTCCCAGAGCAAACGTCCTTCGTTCCTGCAGACTCTGCATCAGGCCTTTGCATACCCTTGGCTCTCTGAGGCCAGGACCTGGATTGTCCTTTTCTTTTGTCTGCAGATCACTTCAGCCACCTGCAGAGAGCCCTGAGTAGGCAAGGGGGAAGCCTTTGTGTTAGCCACGCCCTGTCTCCCAGGGAGTTTTTCCTCTCTCCACCAGCACAAAGCGCAGAGCCAGGGACAAAGAAGAATGAAAAAGCAGATTTGCTTCCCCGGGACTTGCCAGCCTGGACACAGCAGGAAAGCCGTGCTGCCTCCAAGCATCCCCTCGTCTTTCCAGAAGTGAAAACCACTGCACCCGCCCCACTCTGCAAAGAAAGAGGTGGAAGGCTGTCAGTGCACACGGCTGGGTACCGAACGCAAGTGTTTTCAGAAAACAAACTGAATGGGGTCAGCGACGTGCGAAGGAAATGTCAGGCAGGCAGCGTGAACCTGCAGCGGCTCCACAGGCCTGCGAGCAGCCGCTGCAGCAGCAGGCTCCAGCACTTCCTGAAGCTTGCTTGTGTTTGTGAAAAATGCAATTAAAAGGGGACTACGGTGCAAAGAAAGAAAAACGTAAGATCCATGCCTAAATTTTCCACAGTGCATGTTTTCTACAAGCAATTTGGAAAACCTGACAGTGTTTTGATTTCAAAACTGCACCAAAAGAAAGAACCTTTTAATGTTCTATGAATTTTTGGAAGTGCCTGGATGTGTTGTGTCCTGGGGCCAGTGTTGTGGTCTAATATAGAAAGCAGCCGCCTGTTGTGCTAACATCCTATATGGATGCCAGTTCAAGTTCTGGCTGCTTTAGTTCCGATCCAGCTTCCTGCTGAATTGCCTGGGAAAGCAGCAGAAAGGCCACACTGGGTATCTGGATCTATGTGGGAGACCTAGAAGAAACTCCTGACTCTTGGTTTGGTGTGAGCCCACTCTGCCGACTGGCCATTTGGGAGTGACCCGAGAATAGAAGTGCTCTCTCTTCCTCTCATTATGCCTTTTGAATAAATCAATAAATCTTTCACAAAACTAAAGCTATGTTCCCTCCCAAACTCACACTAAAACTTAATCCCCATGGCATTGGGAGGTGCAATGGCCCACAGAGCTCTGCCCCTGGCTATTGGATCAGTGCCTTTAGAACAGTTCCAAGGAAAAATAAAACAGTTGGAAGAAAGTAACTGGATCCTTTTTTACTCTTCCCCGTATTTCTGGGCACAACACAAAGTTTGGTCATTCCTCACCCCAGCATCAAAGACACAGGGTTCAAGGCCACAACCTTGGATTTGCAGCCTCCATACCCATGAACAAGAAAGTTGTGGTGTCTGTAAACTGTTCAACCAGTGACAGGATTGGACTAAAATACTCTGATATGAGTATGTTGCTTCATAAGCTGTATAGGCACCAATATGTCAGTTATAACACACAAATATCAGGAGGATGATAACTTAAATCAGCCTCAGTGACAGTTCTACCCTTTTCTCCTTATGTCCCACACCCCATGTCCCATCCCTGCTGTGGTGACTGTGTTTCGCTATGGAAAATGCCTGTTTGGAATCAGGCCTGGCTACAGTTGAACTTGAGGCTGAGCATCTTTATCTTGTTCCCCCCAAGTAACTTCGGAGAAATGACCTTGCTAACTTTATATGGCTCATCTACAAAAGCAAGTAATGATCATATCTACTCCCAGGACTGTTGTGCAAATGAGGTATTGCATATACGGCATTTACCGCGGCCTGTGGATGGTAAATGCTCAGGACTTGTAATTCCAAGTATCCCTGAGAGATGCTGCAGGTTCAATTCCATTTCACTTCCCCAAAGCCAATGCTGCAATGAAGTGGGTCGCTTGCTTTCCCCAGGCATAAATGTTTATGCTATAGTCTACTAAGTGCGTAATAGCATCAAAGCTTAAAAATGATCCATGCTGAAACCGAACTCTGATAATGTAAAAGCAAGGCCTAGCATCATGTCCAGCATCCTCAGCCCAAGGTGACCTTGCCTGTCCTTTAGAAAAAGGAATTTACTAAGCCTGAGGGAGACAGAGGCTTCATCTAAGGGAATTCCAGGTCTGGGCAGAATGTAGCTGCCACCTGCATGTAACCCCTTGAGCAACTGGAGTGTACCTGGCCATCATACATTCCTTAAAGACAACAGCATCACTGACCAATCAAAGGAAAGTCATGAGCTCCACTGACCAACCAGAAACTTGGACATGAGCTGATCACACACCTCTCAGCCCCAGTTTCCATCTATAAAAACCTTCACCCCTAACTCCACAGGGGGTCCAGGAATTATGCATTAGCTACCAACTCTTGCTCTGCACTTTGCAATAAATTCCTACTTTTCTTCCAGCACCCCAATGTCAGCTATTGGCTTTCTGTGTGTTGGACAAGCAGACCCAATTTGGGGATCCTACAGCAATGGCTCCAACTAGTTTGTGATGTTGTTCAGCAACCATATCTTTGTTTGAAATATTTTATTGCTAAAAGATACTAATGATAGAATCAGGACCTTCGGTGAGTTGCAGTCTTTTTGCTGGGACGGAATGGGGGGTCTTGCCTTGATGTTGTAGGCTTCTGATTGATCAGAGAAGTGGCTGTTGAAGTCTGGGGTGGTTTTGAAAGTTTATCATGAGATAATAATGACGTTTTTCCTGTTGACTCTTCCTTTCATGAAAGAGTTTTCTGTAACATACCCTGCTGTTTCTGAGTATTCTGCCCACGGTGGATCTTGTTCCAAAATGAGGGTCAATCCTTTTCAATCCAGCTGTTGCTTTGTCAACTGTGTATACACAACATTCAAAATCCTTTGTTGTCGTTTCAACCATGTTTATGGTGTCTGCTCCAGGGCTGGATGCCATCTGCAGAATGCTCACGCTCAGTCAGTAGCTTCTCCTGAGTTTTGACCTGACAAAGCAGTAATTCAGTCACCTCTTCAAGATCCACTTGTATATTGGTCCTCTTGCAATTTTCATCTCCAGTGACCTCATCTTGAAACCCTCAGTGGCACCCACGGGAGCTGGAATCAGTTTCTTGCAAGCTCCTGTTAACGTCGCTATGTTGGTCTCCTCCCATGCGTCATGAATGTTCTTCGTGGCACCTAGAATGGGAACTCCTTTCCAGGTTTTACTTTGCACAAGCCCACCAGGAGACACATGTCAGTGTTAGCCTTTATAAATGTATTTCTTAATCACAAGACTTGAAAGCTGAAATTACTCTTTGATCTATGAGCTAGCTGTCAAATGGATGCTTTGTTAGCAAGCATCAAAACAGCTTTAAAAACAGAGAGAATGTATCATTGTTTATACATAAGATTTTTATTCAATTTTATTGGAAAGTCAAATTTACAGAGAAAGAGAGAGAGACAAAGATCTTCCATCCCTGGTTCACTCCCCAAGTGGCTGTAATGAGAAGAGGTGAGCTGATCTGAAGCCAAGATCCAGGAACCAGGAACCTCTTCCAGGTCTCCCACACAGGTGCGAGGCCCTAAGGCTTTGGGCCATCTTCAACTGCTTTCCCAGGCCACAAGCAGACAGCTGGAAGGGAAGTGGAACAGCTGGGATACGAATGGGCACCCATATGGGATCCTGGTGCATGCAAGGCAAGGACTTTAGCCACTAGGCTACCACACTGGGCCAAAAATAGCTTTAATCTTAGTGTACAGTTTCAGCGAATGACTAGCGGCATTGTTAATAACTAGTAACTGGCATGAAATAAATACTAACATTTGCAAAAAATGCTTTTTTTTTTTTTCCTGAGTAGTAGATTTCAAACAGTGGGTTTAAAATGCTTACTAAGGACCTGGTGCAATATGCAGCAGGCTAATCCTGCAGCCTGTGGCACTAGCATCTTATATAGGCACCAGTTTGTGTCCTGGCTGCTCCACTTCCCATCCAGCTCTCTGCTTATGGCCTGGGAAAGCAGCAGAGGACGGCCCAAGTTCTTGGCCCCCTGCACCCTGGTGGGAGGCTGAGAAGCAGCTCCTGGTTTTGGATCACTTAAACTCAGGCTGTTGTGGCCATTTGGGGAGTGAACCAGCCGATGGAAGACCTCTTCATATATCTCCTTCTGTCTCTGTAAAATCTGCCTTTCCAAATAAAAATACATAATCTTTAAAAATCTGCAACAAGCCATAGTGCAGACATGTGCTGTTCACCCAAGCTTTGTTGTTTCACTGTAAAGCGCGGGCAGAATAGAGAGCAGCCTGATTGTGATTCTTAGGGGGCCTAGAATGGCAACTGTGTACTGGTGTGGAGCCACCAGCTGCAGGAGCCTTTAGTCAGCCTTCGAGGCTTTGAAGCCAGCTGTTGTTGTTTGCTCTGGCTGTGAAAGTCCTGCTGGCTCCGTCATCTCACGTGTAGTAGCGTCACTGACATGAAAGCGTGTCAGCTGGAGGAGCCCTTTCGCTGCCTTTGCTAGATCTTCCGGTGACTTTGCTTCGTCCTGGTCCTCGGTGCCTGAAGCCTCTCCTGCATCCTGGGTTACAGACATGGCTTCTGTTGATGAGCACCAGGAGCCAAACAGGATTCTCTCCTAAAGCCCACATCGGGTCTTGCTCTGGACTAGACTCTGGTTTAAGGAAATGCTGGAGTTGGCTTGATCTTAATTCCATATCCTTAAACTCGCACCAGATCAGGCTTCGGGCTGTTTTGTTTGCTTAGCAATCTTGTGTTCACTGGAGTAGTGTTTTCTTCATTTCCTTCAAGAACTTCCGAGCAACAATTCCGCACGGGGGGGGGGGGGGGGGGCCTGGCTTTCGATCTTGTATCAGCATTTGACTTGTTTCTCACTATGCTTAGTCTTTTGTTATTATTATTATTTCAAGAGAGAAATATGAAACTCTTCCTCTTATTTCAAAATTTGGAGGCCAATATGAGTTGGTTAATTGGTATAATTTCTTTTTTAAAAAGAAAAGGATTTATTTATTTGAAAGGTAGGGTTACAGAAAGGAGAGATAGAGAGCGGGCCATCTTCCATGTGCTAGTATATTCCCCAGTTGGCCACAACAGCTGGGCTTGGGCTAGACCAAAGCCAGAGGCCAGGAATTTCCTCTGGATCTCCCATGTGGGTGGCAGAGTCCCAAAGACTTGAGCCATCTTCCATTGCTTCCCCAGGCCATTAACAGGGAGCTGGATTAGAAGTGGAGCAGCCAAGATTTGAACTGGCATCCATATGGGATGCCAGCATCACGGGCGACAGCTTTGCCTGCTCCACCACAGTAATTCACAGATTAATACTTTTGTGTTTCAAGGACTAGAGAGATTTGAGGAGGCCGGTCAGTGGAATAGCTAGAACACACAATATTTATGAAGTTGTAGGTCTTATCTGAGTGTGGTTGATGGTAGCTCAAAACAATCAAAGAAGTAACATAAAAGATCGCAGATCACCCTAACATATTAAATAATTAGGAAGAATGTTGACATATTTCTGGAATCATCAAAATCTGACAGACATATACTGAGCACAAGTTGTCAGAAAAATGACCCTGCTAGACTTACTTAATAAAAATCCAATTTGCAAAAATAGAGTATCTGGGGCCTGGTGCAATGGCTCTATGGCTAAATCTTGACCTTGCAACGCCGGGATCCCATATGGGTGCCGGTTCATGTCCCGGCTGCTCCACTTCCCTTCCAGCTCCCTGCTTGTGGCCTGGGAAAGCAGTCGAGGACGGCCCAAAGCCTTGGGACCCTGCACCCGTGTGGGAGACCTGGAAGAGGTTCCTGGCTTCTGGATTGGCACAGCACTGGCCATTTCTGTCACTTGGGAAGTGAATCATCAGATAGAAGATCTTCCTCTCTGTCTCTCCTCATCTCTGTATATCAGATTGTCCAATACAAATAAAAAATAAAACAATAACTCCGTTTGGGTCTCTCATATGAGTGACAGGGATCCTGTGTATTTGACACATCATCTTCTGTCATGCAAGGATGCACATTCGCAGAAGGCTGCATCAAGAGTGGAGGACCTGGGACTCGAACCAGACACTCCAATATGGGATGTGGCATCCCAAGTGATCCGCACAGCTGCATCACATGCCCGTCCCCTGTAATGCCTTTTAATGGTGACACTTCATAGGATTCTTCCCCATTTCCTACTTTACATGTTTGCTATATTTAGTGATGTACTATCCTCATAATGAGAAGAGATGAAAGAAGTTAATTTTTGTTAAAAGGAAGCAATTACTATATGCATGCCACTGGGGAAGACCCAGCAGGGAGCACAATGTTGAATAATTCACTGTTCCTGCTTTCGGTAGCATAGCAATGTAAATAGAGCTGTGAATACAGGACACAGATTAAGTGCAGACCCGGAGATAGGACTGTGCTTGTGGTGAAAGGCTGAGGGCTGGAAGGGAAGGAGCTGTCCCAGAGGAATGGCAAGTGATGCCCCATCAACTGCCAACAGCAAGTATTTCACGTACGAGCATTACATGCCAAGCATCTTCTCAAATCCTTCCCATGCATCACGTATAACTCTTCTCATGTATTAACTTGTGGTTAAAAAAAACAAGATACAACACAATTTACCTCTTTAAGCCTTTGTAAGTGTGCAGGTCCCCAGTGTTCAACAGTTAGGTCCTGAAACCAGTCTCCAGAACTTTCTCATCTTGCAAAGCTGACAACTCCACCCATGGAACAATTTCCTTTCCTTGCCCCCAAACATCATGGTAATTTGTTTCTAATACTTCAGTGACTTCACTGTCTGTTCAACGTGGAGTCTTGCAGTGTGTGCAGTATGTGTCGTTTTGTGACAGGCTTCCTCCAGGTTCATCCATCTTACAGCCTGGAAGGGGTCCCAGTGTATGGAGGGGATTTCGAAAGATTCACAGAAAAAAATGCAGATCAAGACAAATACTTCGATGCACACATCTTCGACACCTATGCATAGATTTTTCATAATAAGTTTTTGCAGGCCCCTTATATGCATGAATTTCAATTTTTTGCACAAAAATAAAGTTATCTAACTTCATTTCTATAGATGCTTTGTAAATCATTTATTGATTTTATTTACGTATATTTAATTATGGTATGATACAATTCCATGCATTTTTTAAGTGCCCCATATCTGTCTGCACCATGAGTGATATTTGGCTTTTGTGAGAAATGCTGCTGTGAACATGGGTGTGCAATTCTTCCGAATATATGCTCATGAAGTGGGATTTCTGGAGAAGGAAGAACGGAGGGATATTGGCTGATAGGTGCAAAATTATAAGCAGATGAGAAATAGGTCTGGTGTTCTGTTGTAGAGTACGGTGGCCTTACTTACCAAAATAACTAGAAGAGTTTGAATGTTCTCCTTAAAGATAAATGATAATTTTTTAAGTGCTAGATATGATAAACATTCAGATCGGCTCATTGCATTTTGTATAAATTTATCAAAATATCATGCTGGGCCTCATAAATGTGTAAATTATTTATGCTCAATCAACAATAGAATAAAAAAGGAAATGAAGATTGCTGTATCATGTGGGAATTCTCCCATCCAAGTACTAACCAGACCCGAGCCTGCCTAGCTTCCGAGATCAGACCAGATCAGGCACGTTCAGGGTGGTATGGCCGTAGACATCATATGGGAATTCTATTTTAAAGTTTTGGCAATCTCTATAGAATTTTCTAACAGTATTCATGCGTTCCAGTTTCCATACATCCTCCCCCAACACCTGTTATTTTCTGATTTTTTTGGATGGTAACTGTAATGGGTGTGAAATGATATCTCATTGTGGTTTTGATTTGCATCTCTAATTATTAATGATATTAAGTATATTTTCATGTATTGGCCAATTGTATATCATAGTTGAAGAAATGTCCAAGTCCTTTGCACATTTTCTCATAGGCTTTTTAAATGTTTTAATTATTGTGTTATATATATTCTGAATATCAACCCCTCATTAGATAGATGATTTGTAAATAGTTTCTCCCATTGTGCAGCTGCATTTCCTTAATGTTGTTTGTGCCTTTTAATGCACAGAAATTTTCACTTCATGTAGTTCCGTCTGATCATTCTGGCCTTTGTTGCCTGTACTTGTGTTAAAAAAGCCAAGGAAGCATCGCGGAATTCAATGTGTTGTCCTACTGTTTCTTCTAGAAATATGGTAGCTCTAGTCTTCTGCTTAGGTTTATAATCTGCTTTGAATTATTTTTTGTATGAGGTCTGACTGACTGAGGTGCAGCCTTCTTTTTTTTTTTTTTTTTTTTTTATTGGAAAGGCAGATATACAGAGAGGAGAGACAGAGAGGAAGATCTTCTGTCCGATGATTCACTCCCCAGGCGGCCACAACGGCTGGAGCTGAGCCAATCCGAAGCCAGGAGCCTCTTCAGGGTCTCCCACGCGGGTGCAGGGTCCCAAAGCTTTGGGCCGTCCTCCACTGCTTTCCCAGGCCACAGGCAGGGAGCTGGAAGGGAAGCGGGGCTGCTGGGATTAGAACTGGCGCCCATATGGGATCCCGGGCTTGCAAGGCGAGGACCTTAACCACTTGCGCCATCTCACTGGACCCAAGGTGCAGCCTTCTTATTTTGCATGTAGACATCCAACTTTCTCAGCATTTATTGGAGACATCTGAGATCTTCCTTTTTCTTTTAAGGAGTCTTAGCACCTGATTGGAGATGGTTCGGTCATATACATTGGAAATTTGACTTCTCAAAAAATGCCATTTGGTATATTTATAAGACTTACATGGAATCTGTCAGTTATTTTGGTTAGCATGGCATCTTATGAATATTAAGTCTTGCAATCAATGAACTTGCAATGTCTGTCCATTATTTGTGTCTTCTTTAGGTTATCTTAGCAATGTTTGGTTTTCACTCTATAAATGTCTTACTTCTTCGGCTAGGTTTCCATAAACGCTTCTATAAATGAAATTGCTTTCTTAATTTCCTTTTGAGCTGTTCATTGTTAGTGCATGGCAATGCATGTGTCAATTTTTGTGTGCTTGCAAATTGACTGAATTGGGTTACTGTTTCTAGCAGTGTGTATGTGTGTGTGTGTGTGAGAGAGAGAGAGAGAGAGTAGACTGTAGGCATTTGTACAAAAAGGGTCATGTTATCTGCAGCAGGAGTTACTTCGACTTCTTCCTTTCCAATTTGGACACCTTTTTATCTTTTTGCTTTCCTAATTGCTCTGACTTTAATTAGCTTTGTTTTATTAATTAGAAACTTGGGGCTTAGAGAAGTTAATAAGCTTGAGTGAAGTGCTAGAACTAAATGGAGAAGTCAGAATAGAATCTCGGGATGTGGAACTCCACATCCAGGACTACAATCCACATGCCGATTTTACCTGGTTCACACGGAAGGCCTGGGTCCTCTAGACACACAGATTCAAACTTCTTTGCCATCTACCTCTAGATCTTCAGAGATTGCCACATGTCAGTTCACAACTAACTTCAACCATGCTTAAAACAAAATTACACTAAATAAAATTTCAAATTGCTATTATTATCAGGAAAACAGTACCTGCTTCAGGTCAATTTGAACAGCAACTGTTAATTATGCCAACAATAAACATATTGGTAAAAGTTGCTTTTGTGAATATAAACCTTGATAAGAATCTGTGATATTACATTTCTTGCTTTTATTATTTCTTTTTTTTAAGATTTATTTTTATTATTTCTTTATTGGAATGGCGGATATACAGAGAGGAGAGACAGAGAGGAAGATCTTCCCTCCGATGATTCACTCCCCAAGTGAGTGCAACGGCCGATGCTATGCCAATCCGAAGCCAGGAGCCTCTTCCAGGTCTCCCACGCGGGTGCAGGGTCCCAAAGCTTTGGGCCGTCCTCCACTGCTTTCCCAGGCCACAGGCAGGGAGCTGGATGGGAAGCGGGGCTGCCGGGATTAGAACCGGCGCCCATATGGGATCCCGGGCGTGCAAGGCGAGGACCTTAACCACTGCGCCACCGCGCCAGGCCCAACTTTTATTATTTCTTAAGAATAGATTCAAATCTTTAGAGCTAAGAAAGACCTTATAGAGAGGGGACAGAAGGAGGAACAAATGAGATGCTAATTCTTTTCTTTGTCCTTCCCCCACTTTCCCCACGCTCTTTCTCTTTTCCTTCCTGTATTCCTACTACAGAAGTGTGGTAGGCAGCTGTCAATATAGGAATATGGTGTAAAGGAAGAATCTTCATCTCCCTGGTCTTCCATGACCACCCACCATCTCCACCGCCCATCGTCCTGGGAGGAAGACAAACTTAAAATTTGATGAGTCTCCATCTAGGTTTGCTTCCTAGGCTTAGACAAACACCATTTGTAGAAAACCTACACAGTTGTTTTGCCCTTTTTCTTTTTTAGCAAATTAACAATCACGACAAAATGGTATCATAGTGTATCCAGGAGTTTGCACTTGCCTTTAGTTTACTATGGAAAGACACAAATGTCTGGCATGCGGCCTGAGTGAATTTCACAGTCCTTGTGCCCAACCTGCAGACACCACAGTTCCGTGATGCTTAACATTCCATAGCAATGGAGTCGTCAGCTACCAGCAAACAAATCCTCATACCCCACTACCAAGTGCGTTTAAAACTCCCATTTCCCATGACTCCCATCTTTCCTATTCTGAAAACAGGCACTGCACACATCCTTAACTCCCCATGGCATCAAGGAAAGCTGTCTCTCTCTCACGGTGGTTCTGAGGTCTTTCCCAGTTTACACTTCAGTGGAGGAGTGTGACCCGGGAGAGTAGAGCCCCTGGAAGAACAAAATCCATTTATGTTGAACAACAAAAATGCCAATCAGCTTTTGAGGTCTTATTTCTTTATCTTATCTCTGGGGACTATTCTTTTAGAATTATTAATCTCTGAAAAGATATTCTCCAAGTATTGCATATGCCCATCACTAATTTATGGGATTTAAAATTTTTTTTCTAAAAATGTCATAATTGGGCCTGACGGCATAGCCTCGCGGCTAAAGTCCTCACCTTGAATGCCCGGGATCCCATATGGGCACCGGTTCTAATCCCAGCAGCTCCACTTCCCATCCAGCTCCCTGCTTGTGGCCTGGGAAAGCAGTCCAGGACGGCCCAAAGCCTTGGGACCCTGAATCTGCGTGTGGGAGACCCGGAAGAAGTTCCTGGATCCTGGCTTCTGGATTGGCACAGCACTGGCCATTTCTGTCACTTGGGAAGTGAATCATCAGATAGAAGATCTTCCTCTCTGTCACTCCTCCTCTCTGTATATCTGACTTTCCAATAAATAAATGAATCTTTAAAAAATAAAAATTAAAATGTCATAATTTTAGGGACTGGCGTTCTAATGACAAATCTTCACCTTGCAAGTGCCAGGATCCCAAAGGTGTGCCTATTCATGACCCAGCTGCTCCACTGCCCATCCAGCTGTCCCTGTGTGCAGCCTGGGAAAGCAGTAGAGGATGGCGCAAAGCCTTAGGACTCTGCACCTATGTGGGAGACCCAGAAGAAGCTCCTGGCTGCTGGCTTCAGATTAGTTCAGCTCTAGCTATTACAGGCATTGGGAATTTTTTTCTCTCTGACTTTCCTTCTCTCCCTAAATCTGATTGGCCCAATTAAAATAAATACATTTTTAAAAAAGTCGTAATTTTAACATCCCAGGTTAAGCACTTTCATGATTTATCTAATACAGTCATCCCAACCACTCATGTGCTACAGCATGTTCAACAGCACTGTGTATTGTTATTTCACAAATCAGGAAGGATCGGCTTAGGGGTTTTAGTGTCTCAAAATCAAAACACCTGTGAGTGATGGGACCAGCACTCAAAGCCAGGCGGTCTTGTTCCTACACCGTAAGTGAGCTTGAAGCGAATTCCCAGATGTGTCATCATAGTAGACGTAGTTATTTTGGTTGCTGGGATCTCCTTCTGTGCTTCCTTCAGAGAGGCACGTTCCGTTGTTTGGGAGTCATTGGTGATAAGGCAGGAACAAGCCCTTGACGGCCATATGGAGGCTTGTTATTCTGCCTACACGTTAAATTAACCTTATTGGTGGATTTCCTGCCAAGCTGGGTTCCGTTTATTATGCATGTTCCTCTAGGTAGGTGGGAGAAATAAAAATGTGTGAGAACTCTCCTCTAAATAAAGCAATCTATAAGCCAGGCTCGTACATTTTCGAAAGCTTATTTCTGCTTGTCACACTTTTCTGTGTTTGGTGAGAGTAAATTGTTTATTAAATGGAAAGGAAAAACAGTATCTTGAGATAAGAATATTTTAGGAGTACACAACCACAAGTGGCTCTTTTTCTCTCATTCGTCGCTGTCAGCTGAGGACACGTTCAGACAGCAGCTGGGGTGCAAAGCATCATGATGGGCAGGCCAGCTCTGTTTCTCCTGAGCTTAGAGGAATCTGAACCTGACATCTTATCCTGTGGCATCAAGCAAATAGAACAGGTGATCCTGAATAGACTGCAGGGTGGCACGTTAGGGTCAGAGCACCCGTGTGGTGTGGGGCAGAGGACTCTGTGGAGTGCACTCATCTTGGGCTAGAACAAACAAGCAAACAAAACCAAACACCTCTATAGTAAGGCCAGGGAAATCAGAGAAGGCATCTTCATTTAACCTTTTCTGACATTTCCTAAGCTGGCTAGACAACGTGGGGTAAGTCTGGAACAGTCTTGGCTCTTGTTGATCTTGGGGGAGATATTGAACAGAGGTGTGGATCAGTGGTGCTCACGAATAGCTGTTTTGGAATTGTTTAGTGTGAATAGATGGGACTGAGGGCAAAGGCCCCCATTGCCCCAAACAATTCACAGCTCAGTGTTTTCTCTAAACAGCTTGGAGCTCTGGAACTTTCTGTCTGGGAAAAAGAATGACCCAGCTCATCAGTCACACATGTGCGTTTTGTTCAGAGACTTTCTGATTCCCAACCCTGACAGACCCCATGCTTTGCTTCAGAACAAATATTTCATCATCTCTTTTGCTGTCTTCACATGAAATTCATATATGACATGTTAAATGTAAATATATAAAGCATCCTGTTCTAAGAGGTGAAGTAAAAGAAGAGTAATTTTCAATAAGTATCTCAATTTGCAAATGTCCAGACAAGACTAATTTAAAAGCTAATTTATACAAAAGACAAAATAATGATTCAGATATAAAAATGAGCATATGTCATATATTTTAATTAACTTATAATGAGGCAAATGTTGTAACCTAGTCAAGACAGAAATCACAGAATGGTCCCATGCGTGGATCAGAAATGCTGAAGTGAATGCACAAATGGAAGGGATAGGACCATGGATCTTTACCACATAGGACAAAATTTGTATGTCTACAGACAAACATTTCTCTGCATAACTGTCATCTACATCTTTCGGAGCTGTAGAATCACTCCAATGGGATTGGAATCAGAGCACAGGCAGAGATGTGTCATTGTAGCACATATTTTTCTTTAAAGTATACTTATGAAATGGACAGCTGCAACTATAAGTAAAAATATCCTGAATGGGGCAGGTGGCTGGTGGAGTGGTTAAGATGCTCTCGGGGATCACAGCATCTCACATGGGAAGGCCTGGGTTTGAGTCCTGGCTCTGCTTACAATCCCAGCTTGCCGCTCATGCGAACCTTGAGAAGCAATAGATCATGGTTCAAGCAGTTGAACCCATGACATCCACATGGAAGACCAGGAGTTCTTGGCTCCTGATTCTGGCCTGGCCCAGCCCTGGCTGTTGGATGCATTTGGGGAGGGAGTCAGTAGATGGAAGATTTCTCTCTCTCTCTCTCTCAAATAAACAAAAAAAAAAAAACAAAGCAAAAAATCCTAAATGAGGCAGTTATCCAGGCAGGCTGATACAAATGGTTTAATTATTGCCCCCAGAACATTGAGCAGTGATATATTTTCAGATAGTTCCTGAAAAGTATTGCTTAATTTCTGAATGAAAAAAGTACACCTCTTCCTCATTTTATCCCAAGTATGAACCGCTGAAAAATCCAGTGCTTACTGAAATGGTTTGAAAACATATTGTATAATGAAGCTGGGTTCTAGGTTTAAGACAGCTATGAGTTCTGGTTTGGATAATACCTTGGATGTCCTCCAAAGGCCTACGAATTGGAGGCTTGCTTCCCAAAGTCTTGTGTTAATAGGTAACGTTAACTGTTAATGAGTTAAGTTAGGAGGTGAGCCTAGTGGGAGGTCTTTGGGTCAATCAGGATTTAACCTCAGGCTGTAGTTCTCATAAGCAAGCTGATTCTATAGGTTTGGGGTAGTTCCAGCCATTCCCTCAGCCTCCTGGCTCACCCAGCACTGCTCTTCCACTCAACTCTGCCATGGCTGGCCACCATCAGATATCAGACCAATAGGGCTGCCAGACCTGAATGCCAGGAACCTCCCAACTGGGAACCAAAGTAAACTCTCTTCCTTTAAAAGGAACTTCTCATAAAGATTTTAAAGCAAAAAAAAAAGCAACAACAAACCAAAAAGCAACAACAAAACCAACCAAACAAAACCCATCCCAAATCTAATAGACTGTAAATACGTTTTTAGATAATTATAAGAAATTTGAATATCTGGCAGGATGTCTGAAAGTTGCAGGGGCTGGAGAAGGTCCTTTGTTCTGGGAATCTTCTACATGAGCCTTGATGGTGGGTAACCAGGTAGCTAGTTTAGGTTTCAGCGAGCTGGAAGTTCTCATAGGCCCCAACAACATGCCGTTTCTTAATCTGTCAGTCAAAATGCTCACTTTCCCAAGATACAACTGTTTCGTCCAGGTGAGGGGAAACACCATGAAGATATAGATGTCGAGCTCTATGTAGACTTTGTGAAGAAACCATCAGACACCACCCTCTATTTCATAAAAGAGTTCAAAAACCTGGAAGAGCTTTCTCAAACCATGCACCACAACTGGAGGTGTGTCTTCCTCTCCATGTCTCTCCATCCCTTCCTCCCTCCCTTCAACCTATTCTCACTTAGGACAATCCTTTGGACCACTCCTAACCTGTATTCTTCCCTGTGGAGCAGCTCAACTCACACTGGCATGTGTGCTTTTTCACCTTTTACACGCATCTTGTTATCATGTTGTACTCATCATACATGCCTGGAAAGAAAGGGGACTGGAATACACACATGCCCACAGCAGCCTTACCTGCCAAATGCAAGGAACGCCCCTTCTCCGCAGTCTTTGCGGCAATCAAAGTAAAAGTCTGTAAAATTCACAGTGTGGATGTGGGCTTGCCAACATGAGGACGCTCTGTCATAACTGAATCATGCCCTGGAACCCATTGCTTCATTTCTACCCTGCCACCCTGACCCCCAGCAGCGCAAGTCCTACAGCCTGGCCACTATGGGGAAGTATGGAGGGCCTTTCTGACCAAGCTATGCCCAACAAATTCTCAGTTTGCGCATTTTACTCATCTCCTCTGAGTCCTGCTTCTCCAACTTTCCTACAGGTGAGAGCTAAAGGAGATCCGTCACTGAAGGAAACTACCCACCTCTTATGGCAATGTTATTAGAGTGACCACTGATTTCTACTTTTCTCCATGGTTCCTGTCATAAGACCTAGGGTGTAAGAAGCAGGGGCGGGGAAGGGTGCTGTGAGATATGCAGACTGAAAATGGTACACATGACTGCGGGGCAGGCGCAGCCTGGTCATGGAATAAGCAATAGATAGTCCAGAAAGTGGTGGGGACTGTATGTACTTGCCCAATGGTGCCTGCTCTTCTGATTTATTTTTAGGAGAAACTAGAAATCTCTATGCATTTTTTGGTTCTTAAATACCGAATAATATTTATGAATATTGAGGATAGTCCCCAAAGTTCATGGAAAATAGAATTAAAAAGTCTTTTGCTGAAAAAGGATTGAAATCCATGGATAGCTTTGTTGTCATTGTTGCTATTTATTCATTTGAGAGGCAGAGAGCCAGAAAGAGAGAGAGAGAACCCACTGATTCACTCCCCAGTTGTCTGTAACACCACTCGGCCAAAGCCCAGAGCTGAGAGCCATGAATCCAGTCCTCCCACATGGGTGGCAGGAACCCAACTGATTCAGCCATCATCACTGCCTCCTAGGTTTGCATTAGCAGAAGCCCGGAGTCAAGGGCCAGAATTAGATGTCAAAAGGGCATCTTGACAAGACATGCGGGACCTTCAGTGGCATCATGGCCACTAGGCTGAATGCCCCTTCCCGTGTGGTCTTACTTTGGAGGACCTGTCTTACATATATGTGCGTGGGAATACATACTGCTGCCTAGGATTCGGCCTGTGCATCTGTGCATGAGAGTGACTAACTCTCAGTTACACAGCAGGTCCCTCTTTTTTTTTTTTTTTTTTTTTTTAAGATTTTATTGGAAAGCCAGATATACAGAGAGGAAGAGAGACAGAGGAAGCTCTTCCGTCTGATGATTCACTCCCCAAGTGAGCACAACGGCCAATGCTATGCCAATTTGGAGCCAGGATCCAGGAACTTCTTCCGGGTCTCCCATACAGGTGCAGGGTCCCAAGGCTTTGGGCTGTCCTCCACTGCTTTCCCAGGCCACAAGCAGGGAGCTGGATGGGAAGTGGAGCTGCTGGGATTAGAACCGGCGCCCATATGGAATCCCGGTGCGTTCAAGGTGAGGACTTTAGCCACTAGGCCACGCTGGGCCCACGTCTCTCTTTTGAATGACAGTGAGAATTACGAGAAACATACTATAACCTCCATTTTGGAGATGAGACAATGGGTGCTTAGAGAAGTTAAGCAAGTTACCTCGAGTCACACAAGAAATAGGGCTGAGACTTTAAAGAAGCCCATTCTGCTTGCTGACACTAGATCGGTGCCCGGTTTATGAGGAAATCTCTCAATGATTCAAAGACAAAAAAGCTAAGAACATGAGCAATGGCCATCAAAAAAGCCATCAGTTTTTCTTAGAGTGTCTTCATCTATGCCTTTACCAGAAACTTCTAGAGCTTTCTGGAAAGGAAGAATACCTGAATTATGATGGTGTTTATGGTGATCTAGATGACTCATTTACAGGGATAGCATGCCACCCATCAAAACTGGTGATGAGAGTGATTGAGTCCCCAGGAACTGCTTGGGAAACGCAAGTGCTACAAGCTTTCATTGAAAGAATTCCCAACACAGGCCGTGAGCAACTTTCCCTTTGTGGATTCTCTCTCGCCCTTCTTCATGCCAAAGACCAGGGCTGGGTCATTCTGAGGTACTGAAGCCGTGAGCCTCTGGTAAGTCTTTGACAAGGTTTGGCCTGAAACCCTACAGGCCCCTCAAGGCAGGCAGACACAAAGCTGGCAACATCATCTGTCGTGGTCTGCAAGTGTGACCCACCTTATAGACCTGAAGCACCCTAGCTGAAAGGCTATCTGATGGGAACAATGGGTCTAGGCGTCTGAATGGACAGGTGTAGCTTTGACAAGGCATCAGGTGTTCTACCAGAAGGGTTTCAGTAACTTCATGAAAAGCCTCTGCCAGTTTCCTTCCCTTCGTGTCTGCAACCGTCCATCCATCCATCCATCCATCCATCCATCCATCCATCCATCGCCCCCAATTTGGTTCAACGCATGACGCAGGCTGATGTTTTACTCAAATAAGCAAGCATATCTTCTAGAAGAAATCAGCCACTGGAAAGCTATCTGCAGGGATCCTGTGGCGCCAAAGGGAGTCCTAGAGAAATGGAGTCCTCATCTGGACAAGTATGCACAAAATATACTGGCTATTTGAAAATGTCTTTGTCAGATCTGTGATACATTTTTACTAAAGTCAAAATAGAGAGAAGAAAAATAAAAATGATTTAAAAAATCCTCATGATCCTACTTTTTGAAAGAATGTGTTCGTTTTTCTGGCCAAGCTGCAAGAGTACTGGGGTCCGTGGAATAGCCTTTGAATCTAAAGAGAAGTTAGGCAAAAGTTGGCTACATTCTGTTATCCTTACAGGGTCTGGCATAAGATAATCATTTTGTTCCCAAATCTCCCTGTGGATGACATTTATTTTATTGATAGATAAGACTGTTCAAACAGTCATTATCTGTAATTAGAATGATATATCTAAGTAGTTTAAAAATTACCCACCAATATATCCTCTGAGCTTAAAATCCAAAGCAATTTAGGACAATGTATATTGCCAATCATATATCATTATGCGGAGCCCTGTGTAAACTGAGGGAGCAAGGCAGAGAATACAAATGTGGGAATGAATTCGGGGCACACAAATTGTGTAAATGAAATCTCGACTGTTCCTAGGAACATAATTTCATGAATAAAGATGATCCAGCATCCCTGAACTATGTATTTTAAGATTAATATTTCTCAATAGTACTTGTCAAAGTGAATGGCAGTAGAATCCATAATAAGTACTTTATTAAATTATATTGAACTTAAATATAAATATAAAAAGGCACCATGAATTTTCATGTCAAATTATAACAGCCCAAAGTTAATTAGTTGTATCATGATTCAGAAAAAGAATTATTTTGAGTTTGACAAAACATAGGTTTGTGTTTCTAATTTTCAATTCAATCACAGGCATCAAGTTTTTATTCATAACATTTATGCTTTAGCACAGTTTTAAGTTTATGACAAAAGTGTGTGGAAAGCACAATGTCCGGTACCCTCTGACCTCTCCCTCGCCCCGCCGCATACACATGGCAGCCCCCAGTGCGGCATCCACCCACCAAGGCACACGCATTCCAGCAGGTGAAGCAACCCTGACTCACAAGTACGTCAGTACGTAGTTGCCATTAGGGTTCCGTCTCTGGCATATAGTCAAGGGTTTGACAAGTGCGTATTGGTGTTTATCAGTGTCCACCAAGGCAATAGCTTGCAGAGACCTCTGAGCTCTGCCTCTTCATTCCCTCCTAACTCCTGGAAACCACATGGAATTACACTAGGAACTCGTTTTGTAGTGTTGCTTCTGCCAGAATGTCATATGCTTGTAACCGCACAGTAACTGCCTTTCCGATGGGCTTCTTTCATTCACTCACATGTACTGGAGTTTCTTCCATGTCTTTTCACAGCTTGCTAAATCATTCTCGAGTGACAAGTGGATCCCTTCATCAGGAGGTACCGTGTTCGTATCATTGTCCTACTGAAGAGCTTGTGGGCTGTTTGCATCTCTTGGAGGCCATTCATGAAGCTGCTGTAAGCATCTATTTGCATGTGATGGCTTTGAGTTGTCCATCCCTTTGAATATATGCTGAGGAGTGAGACTTGCTGGATTATACAGAGTGTTTGGCTTTGTAAGAATGGTCAAACTGTTTTCCACAGTAGCTATCCCATCGTGTGTCTCTGCCAGCAATGGGAGAACGCCTGGGCACAACATTTGGGATTGTCAGCAATTTGGGATTTGGCTACCCTGATGCTTGTTTTTACTTTGCAACTGACTGGTAAAACACAATGAATGACACCACCTTTTTGTACGAATATTTACATCTGTATATCTCCTTTGGCAAGTAATTTGTTCAGGTTTCTGTCCACATTTCAATTGGGTGATTTTTTTTCCCTATTTGTAAGAGTTCTTTGGGGACGCAGAATAATAGGCTAGTGGCTAAATCCTCACCTTGTACACACCAGCATCCCATTTGGGTGCTAGTTCATGTCCCAGCTGCTCTACTTCCCATTAAACTCCCTGCCTGTGACATGGAAAAGCAGTAGAGGATGGCCCAAAACCTTGGGATCCTGCACCTGCATGGGAGACCTGGAAGAAGCTCCTGGTTTCTGGCTTGGCTCAGCTCTGGCCATTGTGGCCACTTGGCAAGTGAACCAGCAGAAGGAAGATCTTTCTGTCTCTCCTTCTCTTTGCAAATTTGGCCTTCCAAGAAAATAATCTTAAAAAAATGATTTTTATGAGATCTTTCTTTTCAATGTACTGAGATATCTTTTTAAACAAAATCTGTGGAAGATGTATATTATGAACAAATACCACTTTGATTTTTTAAAAATTTTACACAAAAATGAACTTATCTTTCATTCCATTAACCTTTTTTTTGTAGTACATTTGAAGAACTGATATACATTCAATGCTACATATTTTTTTCTAAGCACTGTTTCACTAAACCCTACATCTCACTAAGTTGTATTTTCATTTAGTTCAAAATATTTTTGATTTCTTTAAAGATATCTTCTTTTATTTGCAGGTGTGTTGTTTAATCACAAAGTGTTTAGATTTTTCAGCCATCTTTCTGTTATTGATTTCCAGTTTAATTCCATTGTGGTGTGAGGGTATGTCTTATGCCCCAGAGTGTGTTCTGCTTTGCTGAATGGTCCATGTGAGTTTGAGAAGAATGCCTATTATTCTTGAATGAAGTAGGCTATTGATTTTGATTATGTTGTGTTGATTGATGGTGTGTGGAGGTGATTTTCTCCCTGTTGGATATGTCTTTTTTTTTTTTTTTTGTAAGTAGAGCAGAGAGAGAAATAGGGAGAGCTCGTTTATCTAAAGCCAGGAGCTGGGAACTTCATCTGGATCTACTCACAGGATGTCCTCTGCTGCTCCCCTTGTCTCCTCCATGGGCGGCAGGGACCCAAGCACCCAGGATGTCTTCCACCCCCGGAACACTCCAGAAGGCAGCTCCGCTGACAGCAGAGCAGCCAGGACTCAAACTGGTGCTCTGAGTGGGATGCCACTGGGTCACGAGCAGCCACGTAGCATGCTGTGCCACACTGCTCAGCCTGATCTGCCGAGGCTGATACAGGATGTAACGCTTCCTGTTACAACACCTGCTTCATCTGTTTCTTCTTGGAGTTCTGTTTGTTTTCAGCTCAGGAATTCTGATGCTCAGCTAGCTGTTAGGTGAATGCAGTGTGGACCATGATGTCTTCTTTGGGTGTTGGCTCCTTTATCATTGTACACTGCCCCCCTCCTTTAGCCCCAAATTGTTTTCCTACTCTGAACTCTGTTCTGTCCAAAATAAACATTAACAACTCCAAATTTTTAAATTAGTGTTATCATAATATCTCTCTATCCATTTGTTTCCCATTCACAGGTACCTTTAAGCTTTGTTTCTTACAGCCAACCTGGGCTATTCTAATAATCTTTATTTATTAATTGGTATATGGTTTACTGTCACATGCATTTATTACAGATTTTTATTCATTGTACTTGCTTATTGTTCCTATTTTTTTCTTCCTCTCTTTTCCTGCCTGTGTGGTTTTATTTGAGCAATTTACAGCATTTCATTTTCTTTCTATTCTTAGCATATGAATTTAAACTTTATTTTTTTAACTTTTTAACTGATTGCTCTAGAGTTTGAACTGTACACATAGAGCTAATCCAAGATCGTTTGAAATAACTCTGGACCAATTCACTGGTGGTATGAACTGATAAGAACAAAATGCTTATAATTTCTTCTACTTATCTCTTTTATCATTGCTATAATTTGTGTGTGTATATATATATGTCATATGTATATATGTATGTGAATGTATATCATAAATATGTATATACATGATATAAATTCACACAGACACATGACAGGCCCCAGAACATGGAAAACTGAATTAAAAAAAATCATGTCATTTTTATGAACTTTTGGAAGCCTCCCTTGTATATGCACACATAATTGAATACATTATTGCTATTATTATTTTGAATTCTTACCTGTCAATTCAATTAAAATAGGAAAATAAATGTTGTGATTCTATTTTCACTTATTCTCTTCTACTTTGTTTATGTTGATCCTTTCTGACCTGCACCATTTTCCTTCTTTTAAGAACTTTCTCTAGCATTTATTGTGTGGCAGATCTATTAGCAACATATTTCCTCAGTTCAGCTTGCCTAAGAAATTCTTCATTTTTTTGTCCGGCTTTGAAAACTAATGTCACAGAGTATAGAATTCGAAGTTAATGGTTCCTTTCTCCCCGTACTTTAAGTAGGCTCATGGCATTCCCTCCTTGCTTGCATGATTTCTAAGGAACAATTGCGTGTCATTTTCATTTCTGCTCCTCTGTAAGTAAGCAAACGCGTTTCTTTCTGCTTCCTTTTTACGTTGTCTCTGTTTGCACTTGAGATGCGGTGGGCCTGGATGTGGTCTGCTTGGTTTTTGGTGTTTTGTGAGATTGTTGGAATCTGATGTTAATTTCAGGAAATTCTCAGTCATTATTAAGTCAAATGTCTCTCCCTTTCCTCTCTCTCTCTCTCTCTGATGTCCATGCTCTTTTTTTTTTAATTTTACTTCCTTTTATTATTATCATTTTATGATACAATTCCATAGACCCTGGGATTTCCCTTGTCCCCTCCCAAAATCCCGTCCCCTCACTGAGTTCCCCTGTATCATTACTAAAGTATAGTTCTTCATACACAGTCATATGTCCATCATTGTGGGCATAGACAATGGCAGAGAGTCCAGCATCCTATTGTCAAGATATAGTAAACAGTTTCATTGGGAGTCCATCTTTGTCTGGAAGTAGAGATGCATACTGCATTGTATCCTCACATCTGGATATGATAGTCTCCATTACACAGTTACTGTACATCCCCTTAAATGAAAAGCCACAAAGCAAAATCAACAACAGGAAGCAAAAAGAAATTTACAACACCGTGAAGCTATATAACATGCCACTGAATGACTTAACACGTTTGTGCTGAATGCATCATTGGCTCATCAGATGTGTTCAATACTACACCTGATCTTAGCCAAAAGGCTGAGAAGCAATAGATGCGTTCAACTCTAGCCAACCTCATTTGAAAGTGATTAAGCCACTACAGAGTACCCAGCTGCATGTTGGATACCTGGGGCATATAAAGATGGGTAAAGTTCCTTCTGTACCGGTGAAGAACGTCCCCCTTACCAATCATTACAACGGGTTGTCCTCATTAAGTCTGTGTTGCTGCCCGCCAGCTTCCCACATCCTTTCCCCCTGGCCTATGGACAGTCCCTGAGAGACTCAGGCTGCCAGGACTGCTCTACTTCAAGATGTCTGTTAGCCTCTCAGAGCACCTGAACAACCTAGAGGCCAACTAGAACTGAACATCTTCTAGAGCAGGTCACAGCCAATAACGTTGTGAGTGCCTCCCTTGGCCCCTTTGGACAGGGTGTGTCTGAGCAAGCCTCTCCCAGACCGCAGCATCCTGGGAGAGTCCAGCTCCAGTTACAGCAGTAACCTGCTCGTTACATCATTCCTTCCTGGTCTAGCTTTATATTCTCTCACAGTGTCTCCTGGGATCTCCTCCCACGTAACTAGACCCAAATCCTTTACTCCGGGTCTTTTTTTCCAGAGCAAGTTGGTGGCTGGCATATGATACCTAAGAGTTGTGTAAAACTATGATTGTGAGAATGCCAACAAGGAGAGAATTAATTCTAGCCTGTTTGCAGTGACTCTGGGAGGAGGCAGGGTTGCCTGTGGAGGAAGAAACACTTGGGGTAGAGAAAACGAAGGCACACAGGGGCTGAATTGCAGAGTGCTCCAGCAGTGGGAGGATACGGGGGCTGGGGGAATGTGGGCTGGGGCAGCGCAGCCCTGCCTGGGGAGTGCTCTGGAGCCCCTCACCTCCAGCAAGGGGGCAGGTTGCCCCTGACCTTGTCATTCTAGATTCAGTGCAAGCTGCTCACCCTTCTAATGCTGCAGCTTTGAGATGTGAGGCACTCTCCTTTCACAGTGGGGAAATCCAAGTGGCTACACAGAATCTGTAAAAGAGCAGCTTTACAGAAACCACGGACAAGTCACTGTGTTTTCCAATGGGTTCTTTCTGTGTTTTTGCCTCTCCATCTTAATTCACATTTTCCAAGGTCCCACAACATGCTGCGTATTAGTATTTTGCCATTTGTAAAGGCTGACAGTTTCTAAACACTGTCCGTGTTTTCATCCAAACAGAGAACTTTTCCTGCCTTCGTTAGACTAATCCTGTATTTAAAATAAAAGGAACAGTGTGTCACGAAATGAAGAGAAATGACCCAAACTGCCTCTGCAAGTGTAATGCATGCTTACACAGACTTGCTCTTTCTCTTCGCCCCATTATGAGATGTTTGAACAAGTCACTCCATCTCCAGCACAGGCTCTATCCTGCCCTCTTACAATTGGTTGCAACAATTGTAACAACAATTGGTTATAAACCAAAGTGGCGGCTGATAACCAGAAACATCAGGCTGTGGCAGGAAGTCAGGGGCAGAATGATTCAGTCGTTTTCCCAGCAGAGAAAAACCAGTTTGGGAAAGACAAAATGAAAACGTCCAGAACAGGTATGCAGCATCGAAAAATAATAGAGAAATTATAGAAGTTAGCAAAGCTCGCAAGGGAACTTGGTGAGAGAACACTACTCATTTTGGCTCAGTGAGAGCCAGTTTGCGTTATTATGTTTTGCTCTATACTTAGGCTTCGGAGAAAGCCACAAATTACAAGGGTGAAGGAAAGCTTTTGAAAATGGAAAATAGCAACTTCGCAAGTACGGATAACAACGAGGGCAGGACACCTCCCAAACTGTTCCCAAATTGGGGTGGGTATTGTGGGCTCCTGGAATTCCTCCCTCCCTCTCCCACCCTCTAAAAATTCAGCCAGGATATTCATAAATCCCATTAGTATAATGTTGCTGATGCAATAAATACAAGTTTGTTTTAGCTGGGAACCTTAACAAAAACCTGGTGGACTTAAAAAAAGAAAAAAAGCTACTGAAGTAATTCAAGTTTGAGTTTGGAGGTTCATTGAAGACCTGCTTAGATCCGGAAGGAATGACCAAGAATATCATTTACTGATTTCTTTGAATGGCCCAGGCACCGCCCTAGGGGTATAGCACATCTATTACGTAATGTGTCTTCATAACAATGGTAGTACTGTCCCTAACCCATTCTATACATTGGGGAAACTGGGGTCCAAAATTTGTGAAGCAATTTGCCCAAGCTCACATGGCTGGTCAGCAGCAGACCCAGGGTTTGGTCTGGCTCTAGTGCCTGTGACAACTAAACAAACCTGTCTCCAAAACCAGAAACAAAAGCCTTAATCCCAGTGTGACAGCAGTGGAAGGCAGGGTGGGTTTTTCAGAGACAGTTAGGCTTAGATGAAGCCTTGAAAGCAGAGTTCCTGAGATGAGAGGATGGCCCTAGCAGGAAGAGAAAGAGCCCTCTGGCGGCCGCATGTGGACACAGCAGCCAGGTGAAGACGGCCCTCTGTAAAGCAGCTGGATGGCCCTCACCAGGAGCCGAAGGAGCAAGCATCTTGAGGCTGGACTTCCTCTGGGACTGTGAGGAATACACATTGGCTGAATGAGCCACTGGGTCTAGGCTGTTATGTTACAGCAGCTCTCACAGACTGGGCCAGGTCTGATGCTGCTAAACCGGCAGGTAGGGAACCGCTGGCAGGAGTTTCAGGGTCACCTTAGGGCTTCATGGGGCTTCTCTCTCAGCACCTTGCATCTCGCACGATGGACTGTCACATAGCACCCTCAGCTCAGTAGCGGGGTAGGGTAGACCTGATATCAGGAGTCAAGTTGCTGTAAAAGCTGGTTATACTGAAATGTGGTCATTTCCCAGTTTCTCATGGGCCAGTCTGTTTGGGTAGACTACGCTTGCGAGTGAAGTAGCAGTTAGAGATAAATGTGCAGCAGTTTGACTGTGGCAGATGGCTTTGAGTCAGGAGGGGCAAGCCAATGCTACCAGCAAAACCCCCTCATTCTCTCCTACCTTAAGACACAGGAAAAACCAAACACTGTGCTAAATATGAAAGGATTTCTACTTGGGATGTCCCACAATTCCTTTTCAGATTTTCTTACAGTTCCAGTCCCAGTGGTTTGTTTTTTTTTAACATTTATTTTATTTTTATCAGAAAATCAGATATACAGAGAGGAGGAGGAGAGACAGAGAGGAAGATCTTCCATCCTTTGATTCACTCCTCAAAGGGCCACAGCTACCGGAGTTGAGCCAATCCAAAGCCAGGAGCCACTTCCAGGTCTCCCACACAGGTGCAGGATCCCAAGGCTTTGAGTCGTCCTTGACTGCTTTCCCAGGTCACAAGCAGGAGCCTAGATGGGAAGCGGGACTGTCAGGATTAGAACTGGCACCCATATGGGTTCCCAATGCGTGAAAGGGGAGAACTTTAGCTGCTAGGCTACTGTGCCAGGCCCCAGTCCAAGTTGTTTATTCTCAGTTCTTTACATTTACTGACTTTTTACTTTACATTTACTTTCCCATCCAGCTCCCTGCTTGTGGCTTGGGAAGCAGTAGAGGACGGCCCAAAGCCTTGGGATCCTGCACCCCTGTGGGAGACCAGAAAGAGGCTCCTAGCTCCTAGCTTCAGCTCAGCTCCAGCTATTGTGGCCATTTGGGGAGTGTAGCAGCAGACGGAAGATCTTTCTTTCCTTCTCTCTGTATATGTGCCTTTCCAATAAAGGAAGGAAGGAAGGAAGGAAGGAAGGAAGGAAGGATGAAGGAAGGAAGGATGAAGGAAGGAAGAAAGGAAGGAAAAAAAAAAAGAAAACCACCACCAGGCACTGTTTGATAAATCCCTCCAGATTCGGGAGACAACAGCTATCTTAGCACAAACACAGTAGAGGTGGAAAGAAGAAAGCCTGGTGCAGAAAAATCTTAGAAACCACAAAGTATTAGCTTCCCTCAGACTCATTTTTTTTTTTTTGTCTGTAAAATGGGGACAATAATATTCAAAGTTACAGGAAAAAAAAAAAGGCACAAGAAGAACTTATACGTCACATGAATCTAACTAAGTAACCTCTCTGTTTTGGCCAACAGCTAGTGAGGGCAAGGTACCTAAAGCAACCTGAGGAAAAAATGACTCAAGAGGGTGGCAGGAGATGGGGAGCGAGGGGAGATGAGTTTGACAACAAGGGTTTTTGTATTCTGGAAGACAAAAAAAAAGTGCCCTAGATTTCAAGAGCGAAGCAGGTATGACATATGAACTGACAAGTTCAAGGGTATGTGATCGCGTTTACCCTCTCCTCATCTCATGGTCCTATAGAGAAAAGAAAAGCAAAAGTCATGCTGAAGGATCACTTGCCATTTGTAATGCGATTATACACCCACGGTTGGAGGAGGGCAGCATGCTTCAAGAGCTATGAGTCACAGAATCGGGTGGCTTGGCGGACACTCCCCTCTTGCGAATTGTAATGTTATTTTCATGTAGTGTCTGACATGTTTGTTTACAGGATTCCTTCAGTTTTGAAGAGCAGCTCTAGAAAAAGTATATTCTTCGGTGTATCCACCATCTTGGCAGACTTTCTACTTGGACACAACAGTGCTGCTTCAGAAAATGGCTCTCCTGGGCCCTCCACCTGAGGCTGCGGCCGGAAGGTCCCAGGTTGCAAGCTCTGAGTACAGCAGCAAGCCCTACGTGGGTGGGGGGGTTGGGGGGGGGGCCTTGGATCTACACAGCAGATCCTCCAACGCCCCCCATTTTTGTTTCCTCTCTCTGCCACAGCAAGTACCATGACCACTCCCAACTTCCTGTGGATGGCAAAATGCAACCCCATTTGTGTGACAGATTTGGGACTAGCCCCCCTAAAGCAACCGAAACTGTTTCCCATGGAGTCCCATCTGGCCTCCTGAGTCTCACCATCCCCCACTGTGACTTACACTCTTTAGTGGATGGGGTGAGGATAAAAGACAGTACTGACAAGTGTGAGTAAAGCTCTTTCAATGCTAATTGAAAGCATTTTTATGAAAGGCCCAAAAGGGTTCAGCTGCCTCTCTGCAAAGCCTGGTGGCCAGAATGATCCACGTTCCTTGAAGGTGCCCAGGCACCAGTACAGACGTGACCAAAGGCAGCTACATCAGTGGACTGTCTTCTGGGGCTAGAACACAACCTTTGAGATGGAAGCAGCTTACAAAGATGCAGACAAAACCCATTCCTTGTGGTCATTGTGAGCACTAAACATCAATTTTAAAAAGGGTGCTTTCAAGCCAAGATAAAAGAATCCATTTTGTTGGGCCTGTACTCTCTAGTGTTAAGCAAAAGAAAAAATAATTTGACAGGTAATGATGTTTTGCCTGACTTTTTCCTTTTTTTTTCCCCCTCCATGCACACAAACTGCACCATGAAATCATCACATCTCATTAATTCAAGGCAGAATGTGTCAGGACTCGCTGATGAGCCCTGAAGAACTGTTTCTTTCTGCACTGCCTTTCAAAAAGTGTCGCGATGGGTGCATAGCAAAAAAATAAAAATAAAAACAAAAATATCAATCTAGCTAAGGCATGCATTTAAACAGAGTCAAAAAAAGCAAGAAGAAAATGAAAGTAGCAGTGTACTGAAGTGCGCACGCACGCACACACACACACACACACACCCCTGACTGGTCAGCGAGTGTCATCACACTTCAGGTGACGCCAGGCTCGGAGACTTGTATCTGACCTAAGCTTACACAGTACATCCTCCTGGTACCTCTGTAACCAGAACAGCCTTCATGCTCGACAAGCATACCTTTGTTAGTTTCTACGTCCATATTTGTTTATCATGACGTGAGGCTGTATACGAATTTATGATTGCATTAAGGAATACCAAATAATCCCAGGGATGAATTCTCTTTCTTATGTACACTCAATCACCTTCTTAAAGCAAAGTTTCTGGGTGAAAATTTTTTTTACAGTGTAGTAAGGATGCAGAGAAGACATGGTTCTGAACTATGAACTATGGTCTGAAAGCTAGTGGCTTGGATTATGATGTCAATTCTGAGGATCAAACAGAGGACCTGGGCTCCTGGGCTGCTGCCCAGCTACATCAGGCAGGATGCAGAGGGTGCCCACATGAAGCTGGGCAAAGGTAGGACCGGGAGGTAGAGGGAGGAGGGGTGGTGGACAGGAGATAAAACACGAATCAGGTTCTTGGTCACATGCAGGGGAGCCCCCAAGAGCAAAAATCACTCCACTGCCATTCGCAGGCTCACCAGCTGGCTGGGAGTCCCAACAGGGTGTATGTGCTAGAATAGCAACAACTATGTGCTTTGTCCTTTCTGTACTAGCCAAACTTCATTTCCCTAACAACTCTCCACGCGGAAACAGGGTTTTGTCTTCTGGCCTAACATGGGCCTCTAAGAGAAAGCTCCATGTTTGCGTTGTTTATCTCACTACGTGATCTCAGCATGCATGGGTGCTTGGCAAATATTTGTTGAACAAATGATGCTGAATAAAACCAGGAGCGGGATGAGGACATGGGGAAACGATGGGACACATTCTACTCCAACTGATGACCCATTCATGTCAGCCGATTGTTCCCTCCTTGTCCAGCACCTTCCGTGGAACAGTCACCTTCACGAGCTGCGTGAAGCTTCATACACCCTTTGCCTGGGTTTCTTCCACACAGTGAACTTTTGCGAACATTTCACCTCTAGCTTTTATGTGGGAACATGAGCATTTTTATTAGCATTGATTTGTGCTACCAGGTAGTTTAACAGCCTCCTAAGTACTAAGCTATTGACGTGTTGATCTTAATATTAACTAGTAGGGAAAAAATGAGGTATTTCATTTGGGAACTACCATGAGTAGCGGGAAGGTAGCCACGCATAAATACACGACCTTTCCAATGACTTGAACGATGATTACATGTCAAAAACATAACAACTCCAGTGTTAGTGACTATTTGCTTTCTTTTTTAAATCATGTATTTATTTATTTGGAGCAGAGCTACTAAGAGAGGGAGAAAGATTTTCTATCTGCTGATTCACTCTCCGGATGCCTGCGATGGCCAAGGTTGGACCAAACTAAAGCCAAGAACTTCTTCCAGGTCTCCCACACGAGTGGCAGGGGCAGCAAACACTTGGGCCATCTTCCACTGTTTTTCCTAGACCATTATCAGATAACAGGATTGGAGTTGGGAGTGTGATAGGGTTATGGGGAGAGGAGGGACAGGAGAAGGTAAAAGAGGGAGGGTGGGAAGGAGAGCCCATGTCTGCTGTGCAGATCTGACAGTTTCACCAACCCAAGGGGAGCTGAGAAGCCGAGCCACCCCTTGGAGCAGTGCTGTGCTGGGTGGAATGGTGTTCACTGTGTGTCCCCCTTCTGGCCTCTGCCTGTGAGTGCTATGGAGACTGACCAGCAGGGAATCGGAAGCCACTTGCAGAAAGGAAATAGCCTTTATTTCACTCTAGAGGGCACCAACCTGGATACCCTGGATTGCCCTCAGGAGTTTATATAGACCAGGTGGCATGAGTTATTTTGAGCACGGGGGTGGGTGCAATACATAGCTTTTGGGCCATCACAGTCCTGGGGACTTTCTGAGTTTTAACTGCATTATTTTCTCATCTTCTTCCTTATCCTTGGCCTCCTTTTCTTGGCCTGACTTCGGTGTTCCGGAGAAAGCTGGTTCCTGCTCCATGGCCACATTTTCCCGCGTGGGAGCTTGGTTCTGATCCACTCCAGGAAGATTAGAGCCTTGGCTCCAAAGTGAGGAGGATCCTGGAGGGTCGACCCAACAGGGCCACTAGCTCCTGGGCTCTCTGCTTGAGAATGGCAAAGTTCTTCCTTGACAAAAGGTTCCACTGTGCCTGCCATGGCTGGCGAAGCGTGGAGGAGCCTGGGAGATGCAAGCACGTCGGGTTGACAACAATTGTATGTTTGAAAAATCATTTGTAGGGATGATTTGAATGTTTCTAACACAAAGAAGTGGAAGATACTTAAACTGCTAAATATGCCAATTATCCTGATATAATCATTAACATGGTATGCTTATATTCAAATGTCATGCTGTACCCCCATCACTGCAAGAGAAAAAATTTATGTAAAATGGAATTAAGACATCATTTCTAATGCAAAAAAATTTTAATTCCTGCATTTTTTGTAATACATACTTTTTTCATAAACTTTTTGAAGATGTATGTATGTATGGGTTGCAAGAAGTGTTTCAAGAAATGTTCACACCCAAGTGAATTTATCTTTTAATTCCACTTTATGAGAACACTTTAAGGACCCTTGTGTGTCCAATTACTATGTGTCAGGAATAGAAAATATATTTAAAAATGCAATGCTAGAGGCAAATTCAGTCAGGGGCATCTTAGCTCAGCAATCCCTTAATCTCTTGAACTCTTGCCATCTGCTGTGTTCAGACAAATGTCCGCTCAGCCTTTTCTTGTCATAATGCCTTGGGCATGGCTGGACAGGAATTGAATCCTGCCAGCATCTCTGGAGTGCCTAGGCGCTTCCCACGGCAGGGCCTGGCTCCCTCGGGGGCGAGGGGGGCCTCCCTGTGCTGCTGAAATGTACTCTTCTGATGTGGGTAGGGCCGCATGGCATCACTGGGGATGGCCCGGGGCTTGGGAGACTTGTCTCAGAGCTCTGGCAAGCCTCGTGACAAGCCTTTCTCTCCTGGGGCTCTGTTGTTCTCACCTCGTGATCAATGCTTCTCTGGCAGTTTTATAAACAGACTGCAAAGATCTCACCCCGTGTGAGGTGGCACAGACGTGTGGGAGAAGATGCTGCAGGCAGGCGGGGCAGGTGCAGGGGGGTAGCTGCAGCGACCTTAACTGGCCATTTGACAAGGAACAGATGATTGGGATACACAGTTGACCCGGTTTGAAGACATTTTATTAGCGCTTTCCTTCATGTAGGTAAACTAACAACGTGGCTGATCCTCTGAAAGTCAAACGAGTGGTTCTTTGTGCGTGTCTGTCAGTATCCGATCTGTGAACTGCCTGAAAAACGCTGTAGCACAGTCAGAGAAGGTGGTCTTAGAAACCAGGGTAGGGGCTGGTGCAATAGCTCAGCTGGTTAATTCTCTGGAAGCCCTGGCATCCATGGGTCCCAGTTTGTGTGCTGGCAGCCCTGCTTCCCATCCAGCTCCCTGCTTGTGGCCTAGGAAAGCAATAGTCCATGGCCCAAAACCTTGGGACCCTGCACCCACATGGAAGACCTGGAAGAAGCTCCTGGCTGCTGGCTCTGGATCAGCTCAGCTCTGGCCATTGTGGCCATTTGGGGAGTGAACCAGCAGTTGGAAGATCTTTCTCCCTGTTTCTACTTCTCTTTTTCCAATAAAAACAAATAAATGTTAAAAAAAAAAGGGGGGGTGGTGGGGGAAGAAGGGAGGGTAGGCATGGCCCAGTGATTAAATCTCTACTTGGAATGCTTGGAATGCCTACATCCCATTCTGGGGTGCCTGGCTTCCAGTCCTGGCTTTCCTTCCACTTCTAGAGGTTTATTGTTGTTACCACAAGCTAAAATGCATGGACAGTTACTTCCCAGCGGCATGGTACCAATTAAGCCCAGCAGGACACATGGGTCCAAGGGACAGTCTCCCAAAGATGGGAGATGTCGACAAATCACATTTTGTTCAGCAGCCTCGTCTCCATCACTTCTCCCACCTCCCAACACCCTAACCATGCACATAATGGAGGTTTGCCTGAGCCCACCATCCAGGCCTCATACTAACATGTCGTTGTCCCAGAGTCAAATGATCTGAATGTTACATATCATCATGGGTGGATTCCTATCATACTAAATCATGGTGTATTGAAGGAATGCTAGTGTGGATTAAAGAAATGTAGAAGCCAGGAAAGGAAAGCTCAGTCATGTTCACAGACATGAAACTCATCCAACCAATGGCCTGCCACTCACAGCTGCCCCTCTAAGGAGAGAGTCTCAGTGCCTAAGAAGGACCGTATGCTACGGTTCACTGCAAAGCTCTCCACATGTGACATACAATCCATGATCACTATGAAGTTCTCTGGCCCTGACATGAATTTTGCAACTTTAGTTAGCTAATATTGCTCCAGGTTAGCATCTTTCAACACATTCTGCCACACTAAATGGCAAATGACTGCTAATGATCCTTTCTTAAGGTCAAGTTAAGCTTAAGTTTCTTTAATCTTTATTTTAAGAAGTATTTATATATTTTTATTTGATATTACAAAAAGAAAAGGAAAGACACAGAGATCTTCCACCTGCTGGTTGACTCCAGTAATAGCTGGAGCTGAACAGAAACGAAGCCAGGAGCCAGGAGCATCTTCTGGGTCTCCAAGTGGGTGCAGGGTCCCAAGGCTTGGGGCCATCCTCCATGACTTTCCTGGGCCACAAGGAGAGAGCTGGATGGGAAGTGGAGCAGCTAGCACATGAACCAGCACTTACATGAATGCCAGTGCTGCGGATGGAGGATTTAGGGTAATATTTTAAAATAATTCAACTTAGGCACTTGGAATGCAGAAGAAGAAAAGGATGTCCACTTTCCCTACTCTTACTACAAAAAGCGCTGCAAGTTTTAGCCAAAGCAATCAGGGCGGAGAAAGAAATCAAGAGCACCAAAATCGGAAAGGAGGAAATCAAAGTATCCATGTTTATAGATGACATGAGATTATGCATGGGGACCCTAAACCACGCCGCCAAAAGCTTGTTAGGATTGATAAATTGATTTGCCTACAAAGCTTCAGGTCACAAAATAAACATACGAAAAAAATAGCTTTTTACTATGCTAGTGATAAACTCACTGCGAGAGAAATTAAAACAGAAATTCCATTCGCAATCGTTACCAAAGGGATAAAAGATGCTTAGTAATAAATTTAACCAAAGAAGTGAATAATTTTTTGCCATGAAAATGACCAAACATTGATAGAAGAAATCGTCAAGGACACAAAACAGTGGAGCTATTCCTTGTTCCTGATTGAAAGAAGCAATAAAATTAAAATGTCCATACATCCTAAAGCAATGTGGAGTCGATGCAATCCCTGGTGAAACACAGAGGATGTCCCATAGCCTGGGGACCCTGCATCCTTACGGGAGATGTGGAAAAAGCTCCCGGCTTCCGGCTTTGCTTTGGCTCAGCTCTGGCTGTATGGCCAGCTGGGGAGTGAACCGGTGGACAGATCTTTCACTGTTTCTCTCTCTGTAAATCTGCTTTTCCAATAAAAGAAAAAAAAAAAACCTCTGATATTATTTACGAAATTAGAAAAATAATCCTAAAATTCACATTGACTCACAAAAGACCCAGAATAGTCAAAATGATTCTAAGCAAGAAAAATCAAGCTGGAAGCATCACAATACTTGATTCAAAGCATACTCCAGAACTATAGCAATTAAAACAGCATGATACTGGCATAAAAACCAATACATAGATCAATGGAACAGAATAAAGACCCAGAAATTAATCCATAACATGCAGCTAACTGATTTTTGAGAAAGTACTCAGATCTTAGGGAGGAGTAAAGAAAATATCTTCAACAAATGGTACTGGCAAAACATACACATATACATATATAATTTATACTTATATTGACATTTACATAATTAGGTTACATATGTCTCATCATACGTAAAAATTATATCAAGAAAGTTCAAAGACCTAAAATTAAGATCTGAGACTATGAAGTTACTGGAAGAAAAGAGGGAAATAGCCCAAGACAGTGGAGTAAGGGATGACTTCTTGGCCAAGATCCCAAAACAGACAATGAAAGCAAAACTAAACAAATGTGAGCATGTTAAACTTACAGAATTTTGCACATCAAACACAATGATCAACAGAGTGAAGAGACATTCAACAGGCTGGGGAAAAATATTTGCAAGCCACTGACTTGAAAAGAATTAATATCCAAAATATATCAGCAATACAAGCATGCCAACCCACCAGAAGAACTGGGCTCTAGGAACCTGCATGCTCATGCGCACGGGGGCTGTGGATTGTTTAGGGATGGGGTATGGGAATGCACAGGAGGAGAGACCACTGAGAAAGTACATTACTGGTGAGGAATGACTTGTATCTTCCACTGAGCAAGCCACTGCATTTGCAGGTAACTGAGGGGGCTGAGACTGAGTGGTGTGGAGGAGGGAAACTGGAGGGCCTTGCTGGACCAGATCAATGCGCCTGTGCCCATGGTAGACCTGAACTGGGCTGGTCAGCATCCACCACCACATGTTTCTATGCAATGACTATTTATAGCCATTCACTATAATCCCACTAACCTTGGATCTTTTTGTTGTTTCAAAAAAAAAAAAAAGGTCCATCTAAAATGAATATTATTAAATAAATAAGTAAAATAATGGCATTGCCACTCTAATACAACATTTAATTTCTTTTTTTTTTTTAAAGATTTATTTATTTATTGGAAAGTCAGATATACAGAGAGGAGGAGTGACAGAGAGGAAGATCTTCCATCCGATGATTCACTCCCCAAGTGAGCGCAATGACCGATGCTATGCCGATCCAAAGCCAGGATCCAGGAACTTCTCCCGGATATTCCACATGGGGATGCAGGGTCCCAAGGCTTTGGGCCATCCTTGACTGCTTTCCCAGGCCACAAGCAGGGAGCTGGATGGGAAGTGGAGCTGCCGGGATTAGAACCGGGGCCCATATGGGATCCTGGCACGTTCAAGGCGAGGACTTTTAACTGCTAGGCCACGCCACCGGGCCCTACAACATTTAATTTCTCAGTTTCTTTTGGCCAATTGCATGATTACATTTTCTGTTATGATCATACCCAATACACATTTTTTTATTCTGTGGTTAGGTTCCCCTGCCTGTTAACAGGCTTGTTTCTGAGGTCAGATTTTAATGAAAAAAGGAAGTAGGAATGGAAAAGGGGGTAAGGATAATATTTTTCTGTCCTAGGCATAGGGCAGAAGATTTCAGAAGAGCATGTTTCGGGAAGATTCTAGCACTGTTCGGAGCATTTAGAAAAGACTCATTCTTGAAGATCCAGCATGTATGACTACATGTTGCTGCAAAAATAGCGATAAACGAGACACCCACCAAAGAGTGGGTGGCAGTGCTGTCCAAGGCCACAGGCCATGGCTCTACTTACTTCACTACTTAAGTTCCTCCACTCAAGCTACAGGTGACGCTCCTGCTTTTTGGATCCAGGTTACCTGACCCTGTGTGAGCAGGGGCAGAGGCAGGTGCCACCTCTCTCCTCACTGTCTTTCACCCTTTGCAGCATGTAGTTGAACTTGCTCAAAACACTTTTCTCTGTGGGCTTCCCCGGCACACTGCCCTGATTTTCCACCTGTCCATGGTAACTTTTTCAGGCTGCTTTGCTGATTTCTCCTTCTCTGTCTGACACCTAAACTTGGTCCTGTCATCTCTTCCTAGCACTGTCCATACCAGCTCACCTTGACTTCAAATAGAATACATCACCTTTTCTTTTCAAAACTCCAATTGTCTATCAACATCTCTTATTAAAATATCTAATAAGGGGGCCGGCGCAATAGTGTAGTGGTTAAAGTCCTTGCCTTGCATGCGCTGGGATTCCATATGGGTGACAGTTCTAATCCTGGTGGCCCTGCTTCCCATCCAGCTCCCTGCTTGTGGCCTGGGAAAGCAGTCGAGGACGGCCCAAGCCTTGGAACCCTGCATCCACATGGGAGACCTGGAAGAAGCTCCTGGCTCCTGGCTTCAGATTGGCTCAGCTCTAGTCGTTGTGGCGTGAACCATCAGACGCAAGATCTTTCTTTCTGTCTCTTCTCCTCTCTGGATATCCACCTTTCCAATAAAAATAAATAAATCTAAAAATAAATAAATCTGAAAAATAAATAAATCTATATTTATATAATAAGGGGCCTGGTGCAATGGCTCAGTGGCTAAGCCCTTGACTTGCCAGGATCCTGTATGGGCACTACTTCATGTCCTGGCTGCTTCACTTCCTATTCAGCTCAAAATTAACATAACAAATAAATAAAAACTTAAAACAAAAACAAAAGCCTGTGTTGCAGGGGGTAATGTGTACTGGAAGCAACTCCAGGGGCTGGCCATGGATTGGACAGTGATGCCTAGTTGATGTTTTGTATGGAATTAGCCTGGCTCAAGCGACTAGCCCAGGAAATGGAGTCAGAGACCTGTGCTGGTTTCTTCAGCCCTTCAGCATCACAGTTCATACTTAAGACACGGCGCACAGTCTACATAGCCTTGGTGTTTTGTCAACAGTGACTTCTGTGTTTGGACAAAAAACATACATCCCAAGCAGTGTTTGGGGCAGATCTAAACTGTATTCTCTCCAACTGTGGGTGCAGGGACGCTGCCCCTTTTGCTGAGAGCAGGGATTCTCTGTAGCACCCTAGAGTCACCCGGAGGGCTTGTGGGACCCCAGGTCGCTGGATTCCAACTTCAGAAGTTCTGATCCAGATGGGGCCTCTCCAGTGCCCTGGGCAGCCATCAATACCGAGTCAGAAAGTTCGTATTTCTGACATCAGCAGAGGATGGCTCCAGTGCTTGGGTCCCTGCGCTCACTGGGAGACTCCTGGCTCCTGACTTCAGCCCAGCCCAGCCCTGGTTGCTGCAGCAGATGGAAGACTTTCTTTCTCTTTCAATTAAATAAATCTTTGAAACAAAAGAAGGAAGGAAAGGAAGGAAGGAAGGAAGGAAGGAAGGAAGGAAGGAAGGAAGGAAGGAAGGAAGGAAGGAAGGAAGGAAGGAAGGAAAAACTATATGGATCCAAAAACATTTTTGCACCAAGTATAAATACATCTGTTGATTGAGTTTTTCACAAACTTTCTCAAGTTCTTATATTTCCTGATATGATTCAGTACTTAGAAGATCTTCAGAATATTCATTTTTATCCAAATTACAAGGAAATTTAAAAAAGCTCATGAAACAGAATAAAAAAGAGAAGTTTAGGGTCCATCTTGACTGCCTAGTAGTTAGAGTCCTCACCTTGAATGCACCAGGATCCCATATAGCCACCAGTTCATGACCCAGGTACCTCACTTCCCATCCAGTTCCCTGCTTGTGGCCTGAGAAAGCAGTCAAGGACGGCCCAAAGTCTTGGGACCCTGTACCCACGTGGGAGACCCAGATTAAGCTCCTGGCTCTGGGCTTCAGATTGGCTCAGCTCCAGCCATTGTGAGCGCTTGGAGAGTGAATCAAAGGACAGATCTTCCTATCTGTCTCTCCTCCTCTTCTTATATCTGACTTTCCAATAAATATAAATAAATAAATAAATAAATAAATAAATAAATAAATAAATAAATAAAACAGAGAGAGAAGTGTATTGTCGTGCAACAAAGTTTTGAAAACCATGCAAAATATTTTTCACATTGTGCATTTACCATGAGCTTTTTGAAGGCTCTATTACCCATGGAGCTTCAATTTTTCATGCACCAAAATAGACATATCTTTTCATTCCATTTTGCAGGCATTTTTTTACATACCCTTACGTAGACCACCAAAGTCCCAAGTATTGCAATCACTGGAATGAGTGCAACAGGAGGTGAGAGTGAAGTGGAGAGCTAATCCACACAGCTGCTTCAGTATCTAGCAGGTGGGGGCCCAAGCAGAGGAAAAACAGCAAGCCCAGGGCAGCTTCTGTTGCTCCACCAAAGGCTGGGGTCCTCTGGCTGCTTCTCAAACTTGAGTGTGCATAGAAACCATCCTAAGAGGGTCATGAAACACAGGCTGGGGAAGCATCCCAGAGTCTTTTCACACCATATTTTGAGGGAAAAAGCTGCAGGAAGCTGGTTAAGCTGAAACTCTTTAGATAATAGCTGATAATGAGGCAGCTTCTTAGAATAATACTGTTTACACTGGACTTCAGTTTTCTCATTTGCAAAACAGAATTGCTAAGATTTATTAGTCACAGAGATCCTCTCCCCTTCCCCCTTTGTCTGGATCCTGCATAATGAGAGAGCAATTGACAAATTATTAAGATCTTAATTGAATTCTATTGTTAGTGTTGTTAAATTGCTTTAAATTCAGTGTGTTAGCTTGAATAGAATCTTATCTCTAGCAATAAGTCAAAGTACCTGTGGGTTTCTCAAATATATTTGAATCTTTCTCATCTTGAAATTACAATTTAGCTAGTACCTTCATGTATTTACAATACACTTAGAACATGAATTCCGTTTAAGCTGACAAAGTATTGACCTCCTAAATGTGCTAGTTGCTATAGGATATGAATATGGGAAATGTGATGAGTGCATAATTATAAAACAAGGCATTGTAAAAAACAAAATGTGTGAGTCTGAGAGGTAAGCACACAAATATATGAGATGAAAATGGCTTTTAAAATGTTTAACACTGCCTTACAAATAAAAGGTGAAGGAATTGAGGAGAGAAAGAAAATCCTCTCCTGTCTGATGATTCACTCCCCAAATGGTTGCAACAGCCAGGCCTAGGCTAGACTGAGACCAGCAGCCAAGAACATCTTCTGCATCTCTCACATGGGTGCAGGGGGCCACATATTTTGAACAATTTCCATTGCTTTTCCAGAAGCATTAGAAAGGAGTTGGATAGAAAAGGGAGCAGCCAGGACTCAAACCAGTGGTTAAATGGGATGCCAGCATTACAGGTGGTGGTTTAATTTGTTAACACTGCAACAATGGCCCCCAAAGAATAAAGATTCCAAGCTGAAATTTATAACATGCGGTTTATATTTTGATAAGCCCATTATCAAAACTGTGCATTTTTGGAGGCTGACGGTATGGTGTAAGAGGTTAAGCCACCACCCGCAATGCAGGCATCCTTAGTGACGCCAGTTTGCATCCCAACTGCTCCACTCTCAATACAGATCTCAGTTACTGTGTCTGGGAGAGCAGCAAAATCTGGCCCAAGTGCTTGGGCCCTGTCATTCCACATGGACATCCCAGATGGAATCTAGGCTCCTGATTTTGACCTGGCTCCGCTCAGTTGCTGTGCCAATTGAGGAGTGAACCAAAGGATGGACACTTGCTCTCTCCTTGTGTGTGTGTTTCTCTCTCTTTAAGGTGTATTTATTTTAATTGGAAAGTCAGACATACAGAAAGGAGGAGAGACAGAGAAGAAGATCTTTCGTCTGCTGGTCTACTCTCCAGATGGCCACAATGACCAAAGCTGAGCTAATTTGATGCTAGGAGCCAGGAGCCTTTTCTGGGTCTCCCATGTGGGTGCAGGGTCCCAAGGCTTTGGGTCATCCTTGACTGCTTTCCCAGGCCACAAGCAGGGAGCTGGATGGGAAGTGGAGCAGCTGGGATATGAACCAGCACTTATATGGGATCCTGACTGTGCAAGATGAGGACTTTAACCACTAAACTGTGCCAGGCCCATGCATCTCCTTTTCATCCACAACTCTGCCTTTCAAATAAATAAACTTTCAAAAGAATGAAATTGTGTGTATCAAAAAAAATGCAAGAAAAATAGAAATGCATTTCCTTCATGTATAAAAAGAAGTCTATGTGTCAATGTGAATCCATTGTCTGTGGCTGTAACAAATACCTAAGACTAGGGGCCCAGCGGCGTGCCTAGCGGCTAAAGTCCTCGCCTTGAACTCGCCTGGGATCCCATATGGGCGCCGGTTTTAATCCTAGCAGCTCCACTTCCCATCCAGCTCCCTGCTTGTGGCCTGGGAAAGCAGTCGAGGACAGCCCAAAGCCTTGGGACCCTGCACCTGCGTGGGATACCTGGAGGAAGTTCCTGGATCCTGGCTTTGGATTGGCATAGCATCGGCCACTGCCCTCACTTGGGGAGTGAACCATCGGATGGAAGATCTTCCTCCCTGTCTCTTCTCCTCTCTGTATATTTGACTTTCCAATAAATAAATAAATCTTTTTAAAAAAAATACCTAAGACTAAATAGCTTCTAAACAATAGGAGTTTATGTAGCCCATTAGATTTACCAGTGTAAGGTAAAGCCAAGGGCATGGTGCCAAACTCTGCTGTGTACCTGGGGAGGGCCTTCCTCCCATCCTGATGACACAGCGCATCACAGATGTGATGCTCTGGTCTCTGCTCCTCATCTTAGAAAGCCACCAACATTACAACAGGGTGTTCTCCGCTCCACTCACACAACTTCGTCCAATCCTAGTCTCCTACTAAAGGCCGTACCATCAGATACAACTAACGTGAACTTGGGTGTTCGGAGTGCAATGCACAAGTTCCTGAAGGACATAGTCAGAGCATAGTGATGTCCTAAGACAGTTGTGGGGAATCCCCGGTGAACAGACAAATGGGCCCCCAGCTCTCGTCTCACATGAAACAATTTTCATGAGATCGATCTGTGAGCAAAGCAAAATTTATTATAGATAGAAAACTGTTGCAGCAGCACCAGAGGAAGGGCACTCCGAGACAGCAAAGATCTGAGAAGAAGGTGGAAGAGTTGCCTTTCAATTACAGTGCACATGAGAACAGCTAACAATTCACAAGAGTGCGGGGACAACGTGCACGGGAGGTCAGAATTGCAATCCTGTCTAACTTGCTCAAGATAAAACAAAAAGTCATTCAAAGCACGTGATTTGTAACTTCTTTCCATTGCATGATAAGCTAAAAGCTCATAAGGGTGGGACGACACTTTGGTCTCGCAAAAAGCACCTCTGGACAGAAGCAAGCATTTTGTACACTATCTGTACAAGGTGTTTTGCCTGGCAGACGTGTTGCTCCACAGGGTAGGAAAGCCAGATTTTCTTGACACCAACCACTGCCCTGTCATTCTCAGCATCTCTTCAGGTAGCCATCACCTCTGCATTGCAGAGAGCCAGAGGGAGGAAGGAAGGGAAGACAAAAGTCATCCATCGGTCCCGGACGGTGGCCTGGTAGCTAAAGTCCTTGCCTTGAATGCACCATGATTGCATATGAGTGCCAATTCTAATCCCAGTGGCCCCGCTTCCCATCCAGCTCCCTGCTTGTGGCCTGGAAAAGCAGTCAAGGATAGCCCAAAGCCTTGGGACCCTGAACCTGTGTGGGAGACCTGGAAGAGCCTCCAGGCTCCTGGTTTCAGATTGGCTCAGCTCCTGTCTCTCCTCCTCTCTGTGAAGCAATAAAAAGTCATCCATATTGTCCCCAGGTACTTCCCAGATATTGTGTACACTACTTCGACTTATGTCTCATATGCAGAATTAAGTCACATGAGCAGAGGCACCTGAAAGGGTGGTTTGGGAATGCAATTCTTCCCCAGGGCCGTGTGGCTAGCAAAAGATGAGTGAGTGAATAAAGAAATGTTCTCTATTGCATAAATATTATTAGAGAACCTTGCATATCATGTTGCAATGGTTTGTATTTAGTTCATCAAGGAATTTGGAGACAGGAAATTATTTTGAGGCAAAATGTGACATTATTTTAGGAATATAATCCATCTGGCAATGATGTGTAGGATGGAATGGAACAAGAAAAAAAAATTTGAAGCAGAGTGGCCCAATAGGTGATTGCAGTAGACAAAGCCAGAAGAAATGTGGACAGCTTAAAGCAACAGAAGTGACTTTAGAGCAGAGACGCTCCATTGAAAGGATGGAGCTAAGAAATTGGCAACCTGCAATTCTGCTGTGGAAATTTCCCAGAATGGACTTACAGGAACCCAGACATCTACAGGGCCCAGCACATACGTGATTGGGGAAAACGGGCTTCTGTCTCCCCCACGCAAGCAGACAGCCTCCTGGGGGGCTTAGCAACAGGAAGGCTGTTCGGGCTCACGAGGCAACTGCTCACACGTGGGACACCGCTGGGACAGGCTGGGGAAAATGTCACTGCTGCTGGGGCCAGCAGGGGAACTACAACCCTTCACAACAGCTGAAGTTTAAAAAGTCCTCGAGGATATAATACTGCCCACCCTTGGGGTAGGTCCGCAATGTGCACCCTAAGACCCCCAGATGGGTAAGGATTATAAAACTAAAATCGGCATTTCTATGTGCCTCAACACTGCAGAAAATGGTTTTGTGGTTTTTAAGGTAGTATATAAAATAAGTAAACTTTTTTTTTTTTTCAAATCACCATTCCTTTAAAGATGTATTTATTTTTATTGGAAAGTCAGATTTACAGAGAGAAGGAGAGATAGAAAGATTTTCTGTCTGTTGGATCACTCCCCAAGTGGCCACAATGGCTGCAGCTGAGCCAATCCGAAGCCAGGAGCCAGGAGCTTCTTCTGGGTCTCAAGGCTTTGGGCTGTCCTCAATTGCTTTCCCAGGCCACAGGCAGGAGCTGGATGGGAAGTGGAGCAGGCAGGATATGAGTAGGTGCCCATATGGGATCCCAGAGCCTGCAAGGTCACGCCTTTAAACACGCATTCTCCACAAGAGGAGGCTGAGAGATATTCTTGAGTAATCCACCTCTTTGCAGGAAGTTGAGACTCTGACTCGGGCCTTCCTGCTTCCGAATCCCAAGGTCTCCACGGCTGCTAAATGCAGGTGGCGGCTTCTGCAGAGTGTACACGTGTTCATGCTGATTTTTTGGTTATTGCAAAGAGCCAAGAACTTGCGAGTCACAATTAACATGTCACCTCTTGAAAACCCGCTTCTGTGTGGGTGACTAGCCCGGGTTCCTGTGACGACGGCTTTCCGCTCTCCCCAGCAGGGACGCTGAGGACTGGTGAGGGTTCTTGCTCAGCCCCCGGGCTGCTGCAGCCCTGCTCAGCTCACCAAACACTCCCACAACGCCTCCGGAAGCTCCTCCCAGACACACTGCCAGCGCCTACCTGGAGCCTCCAGCAGGGAAGCCAAATGTGATTAACTTGAAAGAAAATCTCTCCGGTAAGTAATGAAAAGAACAATGTAACGTAGTGATTGACAACAGGAGGAATTCCCAGACAGCTCAAGTATCTCATCGATGGACTTAAGGGACCTGTTTATTTCTCAGCAGGAACAAATAATGGTAAGGCTACTCAAAGCCATGTTATTCATTCGCAAGTGGTGGTTATTATGAATCCATCACGTAATGAGGGAGGAGGAACAGTCAAGAGATTGAATGTGCACTGGGATTCTTATCACTCTAAATAAAAAAGAAAAACGACAGGGAAGTCACTAAAGTGATGGCGTTGGTTACATAACGTAGCACATTCAAACAGAGTCCCCTCAAAGCAGTACCGCCTAGGAACCACGAATAATCTGAAACCCAGCACCTCCACTGTGGTAAACAAGTTTGATTCATAATAATACCAGAGGGGTGCTCCTCTTTGGCAAGATTCGATGACTAGAGCAGAACTTGATGAGAACAGCTGAATTCATATCACGAAGCAAGAATTCTACACACATTTACAAGAAAGGTAACAAAAGTAGCAAAAAGAATTCAATTCTAGAGTCAGACTATTTGCTTGACATTGGACAAATTCCTTTCCTTTTTCCTTTTTTTTCAAAAGAGGAGTTACTCCCCCAATCCTTGCAATGACCGGAGCCAAGTGGAGTGAAGTCTGGAGCCTGGCCTCCTGCCCGGGCCGTGGCACCCTGCTCTTGTGCGCCTGCATAACGGGGAACCTGAGTGACGGGTAGGTTGAGGGTAGCGTGGATGGGACAGCCTAGCAGTCGGAGCAGGGAAATGCCATCAGGACCTGGTAGAACAGGAAAACCTTCTCCATGTCCTGTCCCAAATGGGCTTTGTGTTGTAGGGCAAGGGGACTCTTACCTTCAATACTTTCTAGCCTGCGTGTGACGTGATGGCTCAATGGCTTCAATCCTCACCTCGCCAGCTCCGGGATCCCATATGGGCAGCGGTTCGTGTCCTGGCTGTTCCACTTTCCATCCAGCTCCTTGTTTATGGCTGGGAAAAGCAGTAAAGGATGTCCCAAAGCCTTGGGACCCTGCATCTATGTGGGGAATCTAGAAGAAGTTCTTAGATCCTGGATTTGGATTGGTTCAGCTCCAGCCTTTGCAGCCATTTGAGGAGGAACTTTCTTTGTCTTTCGTTCTCTCCATAAATCTAATCTGCCTTTTCAATAAAAATAAGCAAATCTTTTTAAAAAATATATGGATCCTGCTGTATAGCCTAGTGGCTAAATCCTCACCTTACATCTGATGGGATCCCATATGGGCACCTACTCATATCCCGCCTGCTCCACTTCCCATCCAGCTCCTGCCTGTGGCCTGGGAAAGCAGTTGAGGACAGCCCAAAGCCTTGAGACCCTGTATCCATATGAAGACCCAGAAGAAGCTCCTGGCTCCTGACTTCGGATTGGCTTAGCTGCAGCTATTGTGGCCACTTGGGGAGTGAACTAGTGGATGGAAGATCTTTCACTCTGTGTCTCGTCTGTGTATATCTGCTTTTTCAATAAAAATAAATCCTTTAACAAATTCTTCCCAGGCATAATAGGGTCAGCACTGGGTGGATTGCTTTTAGTACTGACATTCTGTTCTGTGACTGTGACAACCCACCCTGCCACCACTCCTTCAGAAAAGACAGGGAACACGGCGTCTCCCACAGCATTCTGCTGCGGCTCAGATCTCACGCAGCTCTCCACGCCTCCTGCCCCGCTCCCACGCGGCCTTTCTTCAAGGCAGGCTAACATCAGGCTGAACAGAAAAGCCTGCGGTCACGGGCAGAAGGGGTGAATTCCATGCCTCGGCAGGCCTGCACTCAGGCATTGCCGCCGTCACCACTGGCTGTTGCCACATCATCTGTGAGAACCCTGTCTCTCTGCCTCCCCGTCCCCGCCCCCTCTGCCTGCACCCTTCTGCAATGTGGTGGCAGATTTCTCTCTTTCCCTTCCAGAAGTTCCGTTTACTTTTGGCTTTAACTCAGAGCTTCGGTGATGAAAAAGAGATCATACTTCCTCTAGTCGGAGCTGTATTTTCGGGGCACAGTTGCCCGGATCCACTAGAAATAAATCAAGAGGAGATAGGAGGTCACGGACAAATCCTGCCCAGCTGCCGCCTGGAGAGCAGCTTGGTGATGACCTTGGCTTGGGGAGATTGAGCCCTGTCTTGCACCTGCGTGGCTGGGAGGTGGCGTTGGCGTCCTCGTGGCCTGGAGGAGAGTTCTCTTCTGGGTTCTGGACTGAGCCCATCTCCAGTTGCTCTGTCTGCTCCAGGGTTCTCAGGTTGCCTGAGATCCAGGAGCGAGGGTTTAGTCTTTGACATGTGGAAGACTGGCAGCAGTGGGTCCCCAAGAGCGTCGAGCAGTGATGCACACTCCCTTGAAAACCTGTAACAACTGCAGGTGATGCAGAGCTCCCTGCGGGCCCATCTGGTTGGCCTATGAAGCTTCTAACTTCACATTCATGTTGTGTGTCTATGAGTCACGGACACACTTGCAGACTTGTGTGTGAAGCAGGGGACCAGGAAGTGAATGGCCTGTTTGCCAACACATTCGAAATGTTCACTCCAGAAAAGCTCTCAGCATGTCCTGGTTTTATGATCTGGTCATGATATCTATGCGTATGCAATTTTTATTATGCTTCTACATGTGAACTTAGCCAAAAGCCTGCGAAGCGATTTTATTGAGCTTCTATGATGTGCCATGTATGGTCCTCAGAGTTTAATAAACATCACTCCAATCTTATCAGATTGAGGCCAATGTAATCCACATTTTATAGTTGAGGAAACAGAGGCTTGGAAAGTATAAATAATGTTTCTAAAGTCACAGAGCTAATAGCAATGAAAGCAGAAATTAAAGAGTCAATCCATAGAGCCTGTGTGTGTATCAAGCAATACTATTTCTACCCCTGTAATTTCTGTCCATTTGACCAAGAGTAGCATTCTGTGAGGATAAGAACCTGAATTTTGGAGCTGCTCTGCCTGGTTCAAAATGCAGACTTGCCATCTATTTGTTGTGACAACCCTGGCTAGCTGTTTGGGCTCTGTGTGTGTTTCCTATTCTGTAACTTGGGCGTAGCCACAGTGTTGCTCTCCTAGGGTTACTGTGGGAATTGAATGAGATAGAACATGGAAGACCTCAAAACCTCACAAGGGCAGCCCTTCTTACCACATTAACTGTTATTAATTAGAAGCGTTTGCTGAGTGCCCACTTCATGCCAGACACTACGTCCATGGGTGTAGGCAGAGGAGAGGACAGCTCATCTGATTCATAAGGAAAGCTATGGGGTCACAAGGATAGATTTTCAAACCAAACATGACAACACATCAGAGCGACAGGCAGGAAACAGCTGGAACAGCTGGGAAGGGAAGCTTAAGACCAGACTTGGAAGGACAAGGCACCTGGTAAGGAGTTGGAATGTCATCTATGAAGGCAAGAAAGGAGCTGTGTGCTTTCAACCGGGGATAGCAAGCCATTCCAGTGCTTCACCAACTGCAGAAACTCCATTGCATCAGAGGGAGCTAAGAAAAGACCTAAATGGGGAGGAATGCTCCTTAGGAAAACGCTTTTGCCAGAATTTTCGAAATTCTGTCTGTAAGCTGACCCCAAGGCTTTATAGAACATAAAAACATTCTCTGCATTTAAAAAAAAAAAACCCACTTTAAATCACTTTATCTCCTGAGCCTATATGCATTGTGCAAGTGACTCTCATTGCATTGCTGCATCTGGCACCCTCCTGCATATATAAAATCTGCTTTATAAATAGTAATGGAGCCAGTGTTGCCAGGGACTTGTCTTGACTCAGGCAAAGATGACTATGTATTCTCGTTAGAATGTGAGACAGCACGCAGGCAGCTCTCCCTATTACGTCACAAGAAAGTTCAAGCTGGCTTATGGTCTCCAGAGAACAGGAAGAGTCTGAAGAGCAACAGCCAGGGTTGACTGTTTTGTTTTTTTTTAAGTGGGGGTGGCGGGGAACAGAAACCTGTTCCACCAGTTCCACCATGTTTGACAAGCATGGGCAGCCAGGTGTCTGTGGTGTATGCCTGGCTAGAACAGAGGGAGCCAAAGGAAGTGGAAAAATCCAAGACACCAAGAAGAGCTGAGGACAATGCAAGGAATTTGCACAAAATGCCCATCATGGACTTGTTACGATGCTAAAAAGTTTCAAAGATTCCTAAAGTGTCTTAAAAATATTACGGCACATCTGTGAGACTAGCTGCTTCATAATTATTAAAAAAGATGACGTGGAAGGCAATATAATGGCAACTCAAGGGATTGTGCTGAATGATTATGTTATAAAAATCAATTTATAATATGATACAATAATTTTGTGAGAAGAAATTATAGCTCATCTGTTGCTAGCTATTAACTCTCATGGTGAAATTTTAGATGCTTCTTAAAATTAGTTTGCTTATGTATGCTACTAAAGTTTTTTTATTGCGAAGATACAATAATTTTAATTGAGAGTTAATATTAAAAAAATGTGGAAATCTCTCTTCCTGATGCTGCTTACAGAGGGAAATCCACTTCCTTCCCTGCATTATAGCTACTCACAGACCCTTCAGAAAGCCCAAACTTGACCAAAGTGGACCAAGAACTTACCCAACACCACCTGGATTGACATTTCAAAAATAGGTGTAAGTAGCAGGAATCCTGAGCGGTCACAGGAGGATGCAGGGAAGATTCAAGGGCTGGATTGCAAAGCCCAGCCTGAGTTATGCAAGCAGCAAGACGAGAAGCACCTGCTGCCAGGGGCTCACAGCATCAGAGAGTGCAGCTGCAGTGTGGCAAACCTTGCCGTGCTGACACACTCAGGCCGTTCCCTGTAAGAGGTCAAACATCATGGAGACAGCAGCTCTCCGGGGCAGTCAGGATCGCCAGTCCCAAAGCCAGGCCCCACCGCAAGGACAATGACCAGGGGCACCTGTGCTCATCTTATTTGTGTCAAATAGCGCCATAAATACTTTGGCTGCTGGCATCAAATCCCCACCTCCGTTCCCCTCCCCCACAAGAAAATTCAAAAATAAAAAACAACGCCTTGTAAACAGAGTGAAAAGCAAGCAGCCTTTGTGGGTGCTTGCTATGTGTGGCTCCTCTGGTTCTCCCAGCAATCCTATGAGCTGGTGTGGCTGAATCACTGTGCTTCCCCAAACCCTGTGCTCCCCAACACCCCCTGCAGCCAGGCTGACTGTGTAACAGATCAGGCAGGTGGAATCTGGGCATATATTCTGCACCTCCTTCCAGCCCAGCTATAAGATATTCCACAGTCGTTTTTGCACTCTTCTTTCTTATTCATCCACACAAGCGAAAGCAAATGACTCCAATTTGTGGTCCAATTAAACCAGCACAGATGTTCAGAGAATACTTCCCAGGAAAGTCACCCATCTGTATCCACCTTATGGAAAAGGAATACATGTTTAGACGTCTGGTTTCAAGTTCAGCATGTAGAAAGTTGGAAGTCACCACGCGGTCTTAACATTGAGCTGAACAATCAGCATCAATTTGTAGATCTGTCAGAGAAATGGCAGGGGATGGAGGTGTTACAGAGCAAACCATTACCCCTAGAAATGAAGAGAACCAGCATTTGCTGAAGGAGGAAGCTTGTGGCAAAAACCCCTGCAGGAACCTAGGCCAGGGTAGGGAAATCCGCTCTGGAACTGACCGAGCATGGAGGCCTGACTTGGACCCTAGGAAGAAACATTCCAGGGGAACACAGGCACTCAAGAAAGCCCCTCTTCTGCTAAGTTATATTTTCAGAGTTCTGTCCTGTCTCACAGGCAGTATTGGAGAAACAATCCCTTGGTACTCTTGGCAGGGGAGAGGAAAGGAAACCCTTTGGAACCATGCCAGTGCATGCTTCTTTCCTTGACAAGGTCTGCTATAGGAGTAACTGTTGAATCAGAACCTAACCTCTGGGAAATTAGCAAAACCCAAGTGCCCTGGGAGGAAGGGAGTCCCAGCCCAGCCAAGCCATCCTTCCAGAAGTGCATGTGAAGTCCACAGCCCCAATCACAAGCTTACTGAATGGTCGGACTGTAAGCCCGGTAGCACTTCCTATTGCAACACACACTAGCACCACATTACTAAAGGTCTACTGATAGAAGTTCTTTCTCCATGTATTTATTTGAGAACCAGAGAGAAATAGGGGGAGATAGCAAGCTCCTACTTACCAGTTCACTTCTTAAGTGCCTACCAGGACCCTCAACAGGGGCCTAACCCAGAAACAAAGAATTCACTCAGCTCTTACATTTGGGTGGCAAGAACACCATATGGGCCATTTCTATGGTCTCTGATTAGCAGCAAGCTGGATTCAAGAATGGAGTCAGGGTTTGAACCAAGATACTCCAATATGGCCTATGGGTGTGTTAACTGGCTAGGCTAAACACCCTTCTCAAAAAGTTCTTTTAATGGTGTATTAGTTCTGATCATCCATAAATCAAAAGAAATATTGAAAGGCAAAAAACAAGAGCAAGTATCAGAAGCTAACTAAGATGAGGCAGGATAATTTAAAATACTAGAGTGGGAATTGCAAATGATGCCTAAGATGCTACACAGGCTGTGATGGACAAAACCAGCAACGCAACAAACAAATGGATAATGTAAGCAGAGAGGTGGGAGTTCTAAGGACGCGCCAATAAGAAATGCTAAGGAGCAAAAACACTGTAATAGAAATCAAAACTGCCTTCTGTGACCAACGGAGATAAGCACAATACAACTTTTTTAGAATACAATGGAATTAAACTAAAAAGAAGACAAGTAAGAAGGCACAGAAATTTCAACCATACTTCAAGATAAAACAACATACTTCCACGTAACATATAGGGCAAAGAAGAAGTCTCAAGATGAGTCTAAAAATGGAATTAAATGAAAATGAGACCGTGGCTTACCAAAATCTTAGAGATATATGATAACTAGTGCTTAGAAATTTATAGCATTGGATGCACTTATTAGATCAGAAGAAAGTAATCTAGAATCAACACTATGGGCTTCTACTGTAGGAAACTAGAAAAAAATGAGAGCAATTTAAATCCTCTGTAAGCAGAAGAAATGAAGTAACTAGAAATTACAGCCAAAAAAAAAAAAATCAGTAAGTTAAAAACATGAATAGAGAAAATGAGCAAACTCAGAAGCTTGTCCTTTGAAAGCAGCCATTAAATTAAGACTTTTCAATCTAGGCTAGGAAAAAGACAAGAGGATACAATTGCTAATACCAAAGTGAAGGAAGGATTGGCAAGACAGCTCAAGTAGACACTAGAAGTATATGAAAGAATATTATGGGCTAATCTATGCTCACAGGTTTGTTGACTTAGGTCAATGATATGACTCCTTTATAGGCTTCATCAACCCAAATACACACATGCACACACGCAGAAAGAGAGAGAGAGAAGTATTCTGAATAGGCCTAAAGAAACTGAATCATGACAATTCACAACATTGTAATAAAGAAAGCACTGGGCCTATATGGATTCACTGGTAATTTTGTACCAAAAGCAATACTCTTAAACTTTGTGTGTGTGTGTGTGTGCAGAAGATAGAAGCCAGATATATCCATCCTAATGGATCTATCAGGACAGTGTTACCTTAGGACAAAGCTCAGGCAAAGGTACTGTCAGAGAAGTATAGACCAATGTCTCTTATGAATATAGATACAAAATCCAGAGCAAAACTGTGGCAACCAAATGTGATTTAGCCCAGGGAGGCAAATCTGGCTTAACACTTGAAAATAAATTAACATGATTCAACTTGTCAAGAAACTGAAGAAGAAAATTTATAGAATCGTATCCTTAGAAGCAGAAAAAAATATTAGGTAAAACCCATCATCTATTTGTGACTTAAAAAAATCCTTGGTAAACTAGAAATAGAGAAGAACTTCCTTAAATTGGTATTAAAAATCTGTAAGAACTGACAGTGAACATTACGCTTAATGGCAGAAAACACAGTTTCCCCACCAGGATCAGGAACAAGGCAGGAACATGCTGCTTTTCAACTTCCTGCTGGAAGTCCTAGCTAGTACAATATGATAAGAAAAGGAAATAAAAGGCACACAGCTTGGGCAGGAAGAAATAAAGCTGTCCTTTTCTGACAGACCATGTGATTATCTAGGTAGGGAGTCAGAGAACTGAAAAACTCCAACTAAAATGTGATTAAAACATTCTGTTGAAGAAGAAAGTTAGTCATTTCTTAGGGCTGCCATTGTCGTATGGTGGGCTAGGTGTGCAAAATTGGCATTTCATCTGAGCAATTGGTTCAAGTTCTAGCTTCTGGTCCAGCTCTTTACTCACACAGTTGGGAAAGCAGCAGAAGACAAACCAAGTAGTTGAGTTCCTACACCTATGTGGGAGACCCAGATGGAGCTCCTGGCTTCTGGTCCCAGCCCTGCCCAGCCCTGATTGTTGTGGGCATCTGAGGAATGAACCGGTGGGGTAGAAGATCTCTCTGTCTCTCTCTGCAGCTCCCTCTTTTTGAAATTCTCCTTTTCAGATAAATCAAATCTAAAACAAACAAAAATGTTTTCTTTTAAGCCATCATCAAGCACATAGAATTTTATTTTAAAAGATTTATTTATTTGTATTGGAAAGCCAGGTTTACAGGGAGAGAAAAAGATCTTCCATCTGCTGGTTCACTCCTCAAGTGAGTTGCAATGGCCAGAGCTAAAACAATCCGAACCAGGAGTGAGGAGCTTATTCTGAGTCTCCCATGCAGTTACAGAGTCCCAAGGCTTTAGGCCAACCTCTACTGCTTTCACAGGCCACAAGCAGGGAGCTGGATGGGAAGTGGAATAGCTGGGATATGACCTGTTGCCCATATGGGATTGTGGCACTTGCAAGGTAAGGACTGAAGCCACTGAGCCATTGTACTGGATACTACAGTGTCCCATCCAGCAGGACAGTCAATGGGGGTGGCAACCAACCTGGGAGAGAATGAAGGAACAAGAGACACAACAAATGGACACCAAGACAGTATGTCTGATCAAGCTGTCATTTTATTGATTTCAACTGAGGATTTTTATATTCTTCAGTAACTAAGGCTCAGGGAGGGAAGAAGAAACTGGGATGCAAGCCATGGTCTCAAGACCGATTGTTCTTGAGCAGCCACCATATCAACAATAGTAACCAGCATATCAACAATAGTGTAGGTAACCAGTAACAGGATGTTGGCAGGTACAGCATAAATCACATTGTGAAACAATTGCTAGAAATAATTGAAACTAGGTGTGTGATCAGTTTCATAACCTCTTTCCCAAGCATCTAGCCAACCGGGGCTTTCCACTGGCCTGTAATTCTATATTCAAAATGGCTTCAGTGTGGCTATAGTACACGGCTCCTGACATTTCCCCCTTTTCTCTATATATCAACGAAAACGGCGAGGAGAAAAAGGTTCATCAAGGCAAGATAAGCGCTGCCTGTCTTAGGTTCATTCTGAGGGACCCTCAACTCTTACCCATCTCTGGGCAGCCCTGCCAGTCATCCAGGACTCCCTGTCTTAGGTTGGTGGGGTATCAGAAAGGTGCCCGTCATCGGTTAAACGCTTATCAGCAAAGGCCGTGCCCCATTATTAGATGAGTCTCTTTGAAGGCTGAATCTGCTTTCTAAATAGATACTGAAAAATATGGTTATGACATATATTTAAGAGGGTGGACAAGTACCATCCTTCTGGCTCTGCCTCAGATGATCTCAGCAATGTCTGAGGAGTGTCACAGAGCCCACCATTTCCATAGAAGCTGAAAATGTTAATTCCACACTTCGGCAGTGATTGTAATTGACTTATTGGGCTTGATTTCTCAGACCTGAGTGTCCCAGGTCTGAGAGTGAATGGAGACGAGCACTTGGCACAGCACTGCTTACACTGCTTGGGATGCAGGCCTTGCTCCATTTTGGTTCTAATTTCTGATAAGGTACACCCCAGGCAGGCAGCTGATGATGGCACTTGGGTTCTGCCATTCACATAGGAGTTCTGTGCTTTCTCTCTCTCCCCTCCCCAGCCCTGTCCCAACCTGTGTGCAGGCATGTATTTGTCTTCCTTTCAAACAAATAAATAAATAATGAACATTAAGGAAACGAGGAGATCTGAGAATCATGTGATAAAATTTGTGATGTCTGAGATGCCAGTGGCAGTGTTAGCAGCATTCTGAGCAGAGACGAGGACTGGGATCACTCTAAATATGTGTGTCCCCAAACCCAGTAATCCTGCTTTCCCACCGTTTCTGTGAGCTCCTGCTAACCCTTTCACTGAATGATATTTCAGCTTCAGTCCACCAGTGTGCATGGATTGCTGTTGTTTTCCACGAAGAACTCTATCTCCCAAATCTTTCACATCCTACTGACACGGAAGCCAATATTGGTCCAACCTAGAAGTAATGTCAAAATATCTGAAGTTTTCACTGCTCATGCCAAATCTGTGGCAATGAGATGGACAGCTGTTTTTGTCTCTCTGTCCACTTTGTTTACACCATGCACACCTGCAAACCTTCCCACCCCCCAGTTACGATGACAATGGGATGCCTTACTTTACCTTCCCCTTTGCCTCACTCTGCTGTGGAAAAACCTCTAGAAAACCTCCGTGGTGAGGGCAGAATCCTCTCAGGAGGCACCAGGATGGTTAACGCTGAACCAGCAAAGGCGGAATTCACTTAAGGAGCTCAGGAGAAGCAATCCCAGAATTTTCTTACATTGGTGTTTTTTGATTATCACATATCTTAAAAAATGGATGAGTCCACCTTGGGTGTTGTTGTTGCTATTGTTGTTGTTACATTGTGCCTCACAGTTGGAAGTAGCAAGGGAATGTGTGCAGGAAAACTGCGAGTCTCCAAATAGCATCATTGTGCTGCTTACAAAAATGATGAACAGAGAACTGGACTGCGTGAAACGCCTATGATATATACACCATTAGAAGAGGGCATCCAGCCCTTGGTCACTGTCTAATGGGCTGGTGTCTTAGGGTGCACAGCGTTTCTTCTCTCACCGGTCCACTGCTGTGTGGTTGGTTCATTCATCGCCCACTCAGACCTCGGGGCCTCTTCAGATGCGATTCTGACCATTTCTCTTAGCCTGCTTGTGGATCCGCTTTCTGCTGCAGCTCCACTTGCAGCTTGGGAGCAAGTGAGAATTCTAGGAGCTACTCGGGCTCAGCAGCCCAGACGCCACACATAGTCATCTCTGGTTGCACCCTCACTTTCTACCAAGTGCAGGATCCACGGGGAAAGGCTTATTCTGCTTCAGATTCCATGTAAAGAGAACAGATGCCCCCTGCCCTCAGGTGCTTTCAAACCCACTCAGTTTCCCATCAACCACCTGCCCTCCACCCTGCAGGTGTACCCAGCCAAGGCAAGGCATCAGGTAGCTGTTTGGGGACTCAGCCTTTCTTTTCCCCAGGGTCCTTGTCTCACATCAGGCCAGGGAATTCTGCACAGCTGGCTTTCAGCGTGGGAAACCTGCCGTGTCATCATGTGTTCTTTAGAACCTTTTGTCCTGTGCCTTGCGCTCTCTGGTCCCTGCTGTGGGTTCAATGTTTGAAACTGTAAAGACTTCTTTTCCTCTCCGCTGTGGTGTTCCTGCACTGAGGAAATTGCACTGAGCCTCCCCCAAGCTTGAGTGGGAGCAAGAGCCGCAGGGACATCCTGGGGCCTGGATCGGGTTCGCATTGTCAAACATTACTCCGCCACAGGAAGATCCGATGTAATGTATTGCTGAGGGCCGTTTTTCGGCTTTTTAATGAACTTCCCAGAACATCACACTCCTACTCAGTCTTACCAATTAAATAACGATTACATTACAAGGCACTGCGTTCCAAATGATCCGTGTAATTGATTCTTGTGATCACATTTCTTTATTCAAAGAGCAGAGATTACTTTATCTTCCTATATTATCCAAACATAACTTGCAAGTACATTTGTGATGGGCTGCTATAAAATAAAGTACACCATTTTCCCTTTCAGGCTTGTATACATAGAATCAGGCATGTGTACTCTGTCATGTCTGGATTCTTTGGCCTAAGTTTTTCTTCTGATTCATTCATGTCATTTTGGTATTTTCTATCATTATGTAGTATTCCATTGCACTAATAGACCAGACTTAGAGCTGTTGCTGTGGCGTAGCAATTAACGGCACAATCTGGAATGCCAGAATCCCCCAAAGGTGCCAGTTCAGATCTGCCTGCTCCACTTCTGATTTGGCTCACTGCTGACAGGCCTGGTAAAGCAGCAAGAATGGCCCAAGGACATGGGCCCTTGCACAAAAATGGGAGACTCTAGGCTCCTAGCTTTGCCCTGGTCCAACCCTGGCTGCTGAGGGGTGACACTTGGAGGGGTGAACCAGCAGATGGAAGAGTGTGTGTGTGTGTGTGTGTGTGTGTGTGTGACTCTGTCCTTCAAATAAATAAATCTTTCCAGCTCCATAGTGTATCTAACTTTTGATAAACAGAGGCCCCATATTTAAAGGATATTCAATTTATTCATTTCTGAAGTTAGGGTTTTTTGTTTGTTTAATGCTTCTTGAGATGTTCTCCTGTTTTTTTTTTTCCCTAGAATTTTTATTGTTTATCTCTTCACATGTAGGTTTCTTATAATTCTCAAAAGAATGTTTTGTGTTTGATGCGAGGTAAGAGGCAACGGCTGTTTTCCCATTACTGAAAAGATCTTGCTTTTGCCCGTGTGTTGTATTGTGTGACTGTATTACATGAGTCCATTTTTAAGTAATCTGGTTTATTCCATGGGCTTATCTGCCTGTCTTTAAGAATGCCACACTTCCTTGAATCACTGTAACTGGATAGTAAACCTTGAAATTTAGCAGCATAAATCCATTAACCTTGTGATTTTTGTGTTTTTCTTTTGGATTGTCTTGGCTATTCTACACCATTTGCATGGCTATAAAAACATTATGAATTTCCATATAAATCTACTGGAGTTTTCATTTTTCTTAAGGACCTATTCATATTTTTGAAAAAGTTCCAGAGAAAGAAAAAGAGAATCTTCCATGTGCTGGTTCACTCTCTAGATGGCTGCAAAGGCCAGGGCTGGACCAAGCCAAAAGCAGGATCTGTTTTCCCAAGGCCATTAGCAGGGAGCTGGATCGGAAGTAGAGCAGCCAGGACATGGAATCCTGGTACTATAAACAGTGACTTTACCCAATGTGCCACAATTCCAGGCACTGGAATTTTTATTTTTTAAGATTTATTTATTTTTACTGGAAAACCAGATACACAGAGAGGAGGAGAGATAGAGAGGAAGATCTTCCATCTGATGATTCACTCCCCAAGTGACTACGACTGCCAGAACTGAGCCAATCCGAAGTCAGGAACTTCTTCTGGGGTTCCCACATGTGTGCAGGGTCCCAAGGCTTTGGGCCGTCCTCAACATCCTTGTTTTCCCAGGTCACAAGCAGTAAACTGGATGGGAAATGGGGCTGCCAGGACATGAACCAGCGACCACATGGGATCCTGGCATGTACAAAGTGAGGACTCTAGCCACTAGGCTATGGCTTCAAGCCCGAGGCATCTTATACTGTCTTCCTGGGTGCTTTGGCAGGGAGCTGAATCAGAAGCAAAGTAGCTGAGATTTTAACAAGCTCTAATGTGAAACTTACTAACATTATGATTCTGTAATTTCAATGTCTTTACTTTTAAAACATAATGGCCTGTACTATTCATTTCTTAAAATATTCTTGGCAGCTTTTCATATCAAGGTATGCTGATCTGCTACACCTTGAGAGCTTGGCGATATTTCCTCTGTCTTCTTGAAAAACACACTAATTTTTCCTGAGTTTTAAGTTTTGCCAAAAATAACCTGACCCTGCAGTTCTGACTTGTTTTGTTTGCTTGGATGGGCTTTTAATTACAAATTCAACTTCTTCAGTCAATATGAATATTTACTTTTCCTATTTCCTCTTGTGTTCGTTTAAGTAATTGGTGTTTCTCAGAGAATTTATTTCAACAATGTCATCAAGTGGCTTTTTATATTTCGTTCTCTTCAACTTCTCTAAGATCTCAGATCTGTGGATCTGCTCCCCTTTCAACTTGATACTGGCCACTTGTATTTTTCTTCTTGACCCATGTACAGGGTTTATCAATCTTTTTGTTCCGTGTATAGAACCAATTTGCATTTCTGCCAATGCACCTTGGAAAGTAGCAGAGGATGGCCCAAGGGTTTGGGACTGCTGCATCCATGTAAGAGCCCTGGAAAAAGCTCCAGGCTGTTGGGTTCACATCAGCACAGCTTCAGCCTGTTTCAGCCCTTTGGGGATTAAAAACCAGCAAAGAGAAGAGAGCACTCTCTCTCTCTCTCTGACTCTCTCTGCATCTCTCCTCTTTTTCTGTAAACATGCCTTTCAAATAAAAATGAAAAAAAGTTTTGGGGGGAAAAAAAAGCAAGCCAGTTTAAAGACAGCTATGGACGGTGCAAGAAGTATTGGGCTATGACGTACCAAGAATGGGGAAAGGACGCTTGAGTGACTGAGTGTGGGACAGGTGGTGCAGTACGACCGTGAGTGTTCATTACTATCTGCAGAGGCGTTTGTTCCAGGTCATTCCAAGCCTTCTCTGCCTCTGATGTAGGAATCATGTCCCATCAGGTCTCAGACAAACCTTTACTTGGTTCTGAGCTAGCATCTTTTTTCTCTGGACGTTTCTTCAAGCATATGGTCTAAACTAACATCCAGAGAGGGTTTACACCCTCTGGCCAATTTTTGTTTGTTTTATTTTAGGACTTTTAATAATGCACAATCTTTTTCTTTTTTTTTTTGTTTGTTTTTGAAAAAGTACATCCACCCTCTCTGCCCGTGTCAATGATAGTCAAACAAAAACGAGCCTCGTGTTTCTTTCCTTTGTGTTCTTAAGTAAATGTCAAATTGTGCTTTTTATGGGGGAGAGTTGGCAGTCGAAGATCTTATTAGACATAATTAGCCCCAAGAAGAAAAAAAAGCCTATTTGGTTTCCTGCTTTGCCAGATAAATCCTCTTAATAAGCAGCGTGAGAGACAAAATGCAAAACTGGTATTCAAAACTTCTGAATAGATGAAAAGATGTACAGCGAAGCCGACGTAGGAGACGTCAACTGGACCATCTAGGTGGCGAGTACACATGTGCTCATTGTAAATGTCTTTCAGATTTTATATAAAACTGAATACTTGCATGACAAGAGTTTTTGGGGAAGGCCGAGGAGGAAATTCATTTAACGTTTGCCAAGGGAAGTGACAGAAAACAGGACCTCTGAGGTCCTTGCAGCTGTGAAATGACCCGTTGGGTCGCTGAACAGTGTCCACATGCGCACTGAGTAGCTTTACCGGTTGCTGCGGTCTGGGGTTTCAAAGCCCTTTCACATTTTGCTGACCAGCCTGCCACCTGCGACCCTGCCCGGAGGCAAGTGGGACAGCTGTCACTACTACCATCACTCTCTTTTTGTAAGAACACACTACAGCTCCCAACCAGGTTTTTCTTTAAGATTTACTTATTTTTATTGGAAAATCGAATTTATAGAGAGAAGGAGAGACAGAGAAAGATCTGTCCGCAGGTTCACTCCCGGGTACCTGCAAAAGCTGGAGGTGAGCTGATCTGAAGCCAGGAGCCTGGAGCTTCTTCCAGGTCTCCCATCTGGGTACAGGCTCCCAAGACTTTGGGCCATCCTCGACTGCTTCCCCAGGCCACAGGCACTCTGTCTCAACATCAGACACAATGCTCACTTACTTAGACTTGCTGTTGAAATCTTCCCGAGATTTCACAATCTGGGGGCAGGTGGTGGGTGGGAATCAATACTCCAATAATCCAGAATGAGATCGCTTGAAAAATGGAGCTATCAGCAAGACCCGAGAGACGAGGGAAGGCAGCATAGGGTTCCCCAGCAGGGAAGAAGGAAAACACACACATCCAAGAAGGGCAAGGAACTGCCACCCAGAAGAAGGCACCTAAGGAAAGCCTCTCTCAAGACAAGTTCTCCTACATGTTCGCCATCATGCACAGTGCATTAAGCTGCTACCTGCGGCCCCAGCACCCCACGCAAGCACCAGTTCCAGAGTTCCACATGTTTCACTCCCGATCCAGCTGCCTGCTATTGTACCAGGACAGACACTGGAAGATGATCCAAGTGTTTGGGTCTCAATACCCATGTGGGAGACCTGGACCTCTGGCTCTGATCGGATGCAACCCCAGCCATTGCAGCCATTTGGGAAGTGACGCAGTGAATGGAAGATTCTCTCTCTCTCTCTAACTCAGCCTTTCAAATAAATATTAGAACAGAACAAAGTACAAAATGATATGTTCCTTGCCCCTTCCAACCTTCTAAGATTTTTATTAGCTTTGACATATCATTCACAAATAAAATTCTGAAAGTGTAAAATTCAATTTTTTTGTATAGTCACAGAGTGGTGTGACTATCACTATTATCTAATTTCAGAACATTCTCACTCCCCGCCGAAGAAACTCGTAGTAACATTTCCTGTTCCATCTCTTCTCAACCTCTGGCACCTACCAATCTACAAGGCTCCATGCATCTGCCTTCTCCGGGTCTCTCTTGTAAATGGACTGAATTGTACACTGCACAGCCCGTTGCAACTGACTTCTTTTTTCAGGACTCAATCCTGTTGGATAATGCATTAAGAGTTCTTTGCTTTTTGTTGCTAAATAGCATGTTCCTATATGGATTGTTCATGTTTTTCTTTAAATCACATTTTTAATGTCTAGGGAACATTTGATAGCATCCTATTTTGCCCATTAGGGATTAATGTATTTATGAGAATTTCTGTACAGGTCAGGTACACCTTTATGCACCAATGGAGTGGAGTTAGTTGATCACCAGGTAACTCTAAGTTTAATATTCTGAGACATCCCAGATTGGTTTTCAAGATGGCTGTCCATTTTATGTGATCAGCAGCCACGCACAGCTGAAGAAGCCAACCTTCAGAAAGAAGCTGAATTTGAGCCTCAGAGATCTGCACTAGCAAGACTGAAAGGAATGGTGGCAGCTCGGAAGGTTCTATGCCCAGAGACCCAAGACAAGCATTGCCATATTTCCTTACACTCAAAGTATGGGCCTTGGTCCAGCAGCCTCTGTATTACTTGGCAGCTCTAGCCCATTTCTGGAATTACCTTGCTAAGAATTCCAGATGCAAATTATAGTTTGAGAAGCCCTGCCACAGAGCGTTTAGAGTTTGAAACTGCATTGCAGAAGGCTTACCAGGTTCCTGTGCCACATGGGGCTGACAGTTGCTCAAAATTGCCTCAGGAAACATATAGCATGTCAGGAAATGGAGCTCTGGTCTTCCAGGGCCCGCTCCTCTTGATTTGAAGTCTTCCTTTTCATAGTTTGGATTCCCCCTGCTTTCCTTCTTATTTTTAATCACCTGCCTTTCCTTTGCCTGACCCTTCTCCTATAGTATGATGTGTTCTGTGCAATATCCCAATTGGCCTCATGCCTTAAGACACCACTGCTAAAAGGTGTCCAAGACTCACACTTTCTGTCTGATTGAAAGATAAAAAGCAAGCCCGGTGGCGTGGCCTAGCGGCTAAAGTCCTCGCCCTGAATGCGCCGGGATCCCATATGGGTGCCGGTTCTAATCCTGGCTGCTCCACTTCCCATACAGCTCCCTGCTTCTGTCCTGGGAAAGCAGTTGAGGATGGCCCAAAGCCTCGGGACCCTGCACCCATGTGGGAGACCCGGAAGAAGTTCCTGGATCATGGCTTTGGATTGGCGTAGCATCTGATGTTGCGCTCACTTGGGGAGTGAATCATCGGACGGAAGAGCTTCCTCTCTGTCTCTCCTCCTCTCTGTATATCTGACTTTCCAATAAATAAATAAATTTTAAAAAAAGAAAGAAAGAAAGAAAGAAAGATGAAAAGCCCCATGTCACTGGATGAAAAAACTTAAGAGATTGTGATGACAAAACTTCCTCTGAGCTCTGAAGTAACATCACCACTCTTCTTTCTGATTTGTGTTCTGCATCCTGCACAGTGCTGGAAAAACCATGACATTAAATCAGGAGCAAGCTATCAGAGGTAGGGCTTGTGTCCCAAACGGAGGGCATCTTACCAACGGCAGGAAGGAAATTTGCTTCTGAGCTTCTTAGCAGCCAATAAGAGGAAAACACTATGAATTTAGTGTTTATAGAACAAAACCAGCTGCTCAGGAACTGTCCAGTGAGATGAAAGCGTTGTCCTTTTCGGTCCTTCATGTCCCAGGATAGATACCCACACTTCCAGTGAGTTTATGTTCTCTCAAGGAAATGAGAGACTTAGGACAGGCATTTGGCACAACAGCTTAAGTGGCCTGTTGGGAAGCCTTATTAGAATGTGAATTTGAATCACAGCTACTCCATTCCTGCTCCAGCTTCCTGCTTAAGTAGTTGAATCCCTGCCACACACTTGGAGGACCTAGATGGAATTCCAGACTCCTGGATGTAGCTGGCCCAGCCTTGGCTAGAGGGTGTCTGGGTAGAGAACCAACTAATGTAAGATCTTTTTCTATCTCTGAGCCTTGACATGAAATGAAAATGAATGAATAAATTAATTAATAATTTTTAAAGAGATCCAAAGATTCCAATGTGAGTACCTTGGTTCAGCACAGGGATGAATCTAAGAGTGTCTCAGCCTGGGCCTGGTACCTGGAACCACTCTCACATACCCACATGCAGGTGACAGAAGCCTCAAAGGTTTATGTCCTTTAGACAAAACGAGTCAAGTGGGTGGCTCCTGCAAGGGCCTTATCCAGTGAACTGTCTCTAGCTAGCTATCTATTTTTCTTCCCCCAACATTCTCCACTTGCAGGAATTCTAAAGATTCAAACATCTGAGTCAAAAGATCTGGCCTGTTCCACCTCACAGGCTAACTTGTCTTTGCTTTTTTAACTCAGGGCAACCAAGAATACATGGGATGACTGGGATCTTGGATGTCGTCTCAGTTATTTTCCACATGTCACCAAACCAGAAAGCCCTGGAAACTGGCTGCTCCCACAGGCCAGTCCTCACAAACTTTTCCCCCTGCACAAGTGCCGATGTCACGCATGATACTGGCAGTTGGCAGTAGGCAAGATAAAAGAGGCAAAGACTACTGGGCTTGGATTAGCTGCGTGACCTCAGGGGTATCATTCAGCTTGCTGGGTTTTCCTCACCTTTGATAAAGAATCAAGGTAGTTCTCAGTACTTTATGTGAACTGTTTCTGTGGAAACTTCACAACAACCCATTAGATGGGGTCTGCTATTTTTGCCATTTTACAGATGAGAACACCAAGGTGTAAGGAGATGCAGTCACTTGCCCAAAGCCATATGGCTAAATGCAGGCTGACTCCCGAGTCTGAGATTTGGCAGCCTGGGTAAATGCGTTTTAAGCATGCTTTGGAACTCCATTACACATTTTCTGTCTTGTTAAATTGGGATATAGTAGAGCTGTTTAGGGATATTGTGGGCTAACACAGGTTAGTGCATAGTACATAGCTTGGAGCATAAGGGCTCAATACGTGCCAGCCATTACCATCGCTCACACATGTACTACCATCATTACCATTGTATGGAACAAATCACTTCTGTCGTCTTCTCGACAGCTGCCTGACTGCATAGTTAGTGCAACTGAACTGATTAATAAATTCAAACAACGGGTCAATTCAGTCATAAAAGCAAGTGAGCATGAATTGATTCTGGAGTGAATTGCCTAGTTAGCTTATGCATTATCACCCAATAGAAAACCCTGTGATGTTGGGAATATTTTATTTCTGTGCTGTCCATTGCAGCAGCCAAAGGCCATATGTGCCAAATTGAGTGCTTATAATTCCACAGGGAGGGAGGGACTGACGGAGAGGATATGTCATTACATTGTCTAATTTAGTTCAAATTGATATTTGGGTAGCTACATGTGGCTAGTGGCTGACTGAACTGCTCGGACATGAACTTATCTGCCAGCCAAGAACTTTTCAGGAGGGGCATGAAGGTGTCAGACATGACAAGGAAAATTGGAAGTCCCTCTGGCCACAGCACTCACTACCAGGGCTCTAAAGAATCATGGATGTTGGAAAGCTCGAGGCTTAGAAGGTGTCCCACACCAGGGACAGATGCACTGTCCACACTGCCATGCCCCTGGTGGATACTCAGTAGACTTGGAATCTTGACTTCTGTGAAATACAATTGGGGCAGGTGCATGGAGAGTCCACATCTAGGCAATGGAATACCGTGCCATTCCACCTTTCAGATTTTGGGGATTTAACTGTGTGCAGAAACTAAAAGGTGGATTCAAGTCAGGACTTGAGTGCTTCATTAGGAAGATGATGATACAGATGATCAAAGATCCATTTGGTGGGTTTGCAGGGGCTATCTCAAGTGCGTGGGCACGAATGGATGTTTTAGGGATCCCACAAGGGCTGGCACTGTGGCCCAGGCAATAGAGACACTCTCTGTAGTGTTGGCGTCCCATCTGGGTACAAGTTCAAGGCTCTGCTATTCCTCTTCCCATCCAGCTCCCTGCCATGCACTTAGAAAAGCAATGGAGAATGGCCCAAGTCCTTGGGACCCTGCATCCACATGGAAGACCAGATAGAAGCTCCTGGTCTCAGGTCAGCTCAACTCTGGTTATTGTGGCCATTTGGCGAGTGAACCAGCAGATGAAAGATATCTCTCTCTCTCTCTGTATCTCTCTTCCTATCTCCCTGTAACTCTTGCCTTTCAAATAAATAAGTTTTGGACGGGAAACAAAAGAGGCCACATACACATGTCAGGACACAAGGGTGATATTACCTGGCTTTGTGGATTTCCATCACCCAGTGAGCTAGTGATAGTGCTGTTCTTGGCCTAGTTCTCCAAGGAACCTGAGCATTTTTTTTTTTCATTAACAGAGGCTTTTTTTTTTTTTTTTATCAATATGAGGATATCAGGGAAAAAACATTTGAGTGTGACTACCATACTAGGAAACTACCAGGATCAGAATCCTATTCTGGTTCCAAATATTTTCGGCAATGAAGAAGCCTCCTGCCTCACATAGATTTCCCCCCTCCCATCACTAGCATTGCTTGCATGAATAATTCAATGGCTGGCAAAATGTGCAGAAAGCAAAACTGAAATCTAATGAGGCTTGCTTGTATTAAACCAATTTTTGAATGATAGTAATTAAGAGAATTTTTATATAGGACAGGCTCTGTTGAGACGGAAACATTAGAAGCCACCACCAGGAACACGAGGGTCTTAGGCACAAAGGCTTCTGTTTTGTGACTGCCTCAAAGTCACACTGGCCACTGTTGAAGGAGTGAATGCCAGCACAGTGGCCTGCCCTGATATCTGCCCTGCTCTACCAATGTCCTGTTGCATTCACCTCCAAGGGTGCCTCATGCGGGGCTGTGGCCTTTCGGGCTGACTGCAAACAGATACCAGGCCATCTGCCCTCTCGCCTTCTCCCCAAACACAGCTGCTGGGCTCCAGCCCAGCTTCAGCCATCTGGAGGAGAAACAAAGGCCGCCTCTGCTCTCCTCACCCTCCTCCGGGCTGCTGAGGGGTAGCCGAGGAAAGGCTGGCACCCTTTTAGTGTCAGTAATGACAGGAAAATGGAAGAAGGGTAAGATCTGCCATCAGTGGCAGGTGGCTGCTCCTCCCTGGTTATTGGCATCAAGGGGACCTTCATGCAAGGCCAATAAAGGGGAGCTCTCGCAAGCGTCCTTGGATCAGGTTCTAGACTAGGAGATGAGACGCAGCCTCCAGGAGCTCACATTGGTGAGAATGATGGACACATACACAGCCAAGGTCACTGCAAGGCATGCTTGATCCAGTCAGAGGGGGTCAGAGGTCTCATCCTCCAGGGGGCGACAGATCCTGACATCTGAAACCAAGTCTGTAACTGGGTGCCAGAAAATCAACTGGGAAAAAGCAAGGTCTAACAGATCAGAGAGGAATGGGAAGAGAAGGTGATGAAGAGGAAGGCTGGACAGGGAGACACAGCCTGGAAGTGCCCCCAGGGAATAAAGGCTGTGCCTGAGAATGCAGCAGGGTCACCATCAGACTGGCAATGGGGAAGGAGTAAAGAGAGCGGTTGGAAGCACTAAGACCAATCCCAAGCAGTCACAGAGATGCTGGACGGAGAAATGACGGTGGCTGAACAAGGTAGTTGCAATCAGATGCATTTGCTTTGATCTTTACTAAACACTAGGAACCCTCCAGGCCAAATCTAGGATCCTTCTAAATTGGAAGTAAGTCCTGAGAGGAGGAATTCTAGATTGGCTTCACAGATAAAAAGGAAATCAACCATAGGGACAGATGCTGCCTGAATGGACCCAAGAGCCAAGCGGCCGCCACAGATGGAGTAATATGGCATGTTAAGTTACTCTCAAAAAGGATAGCTTCCAAGAGGAATCTCACGTCCTGAAATGGCTTAAATCCCGACTCTAGCACCTGCCTGTGATCCTCCTTCCACTGAGAAGAAGTCTTCCTTCTGAAGGCAGGAGGCTGGGCTGCTTGCAATCAGTTTGTGGATGCTTTAGGCCTGACTGGGGTTGGTCTCAAGGGAAACAGGTGTGTCTGCCACTTCCTCTTCCCGCTCCTCACCTCCTGCAGGTGCAGATGATGCTCAGAAGGCCCCCTGAAGGACTGCTGGTTTCTTTCTTCAGTCACAGGGAAAGTAGGCTGTTATGGTTGGGATGGTTGCATCCCCTCCAAATGTCAAGCTGAAACTTAATCCCCACTGCTACTGCAGTAAAGAGCAGGATTTTTAAGAGGTGATTAGGGCTTCTTGGTCATCAGCGGTACCCGTGGAGATTCAGGAATCATGGGCAGGTCTGCGGTCTGACTCTCTTCCAGAGAGCCAGGGACCAAATGTTTATGACAACCTGACTCAGACAGAAGAGGAAGCCGGAGGAGCTTCCTCCCTCAGATCCAAGGCAAGGGACTCCGATTGATTAGGACAAGCAGAGGTGGAGCCCTGCCTCCCTCTTTGTTCCATCTGATCTGAATCCTGGTCAACGTTATCAAAACCATCTTCTATCTTCTTCATTGCAGATTTTGCCAGGCTTGAACATGTGAGAAGTGGAGAATCGCAGTAGACCATACATCCAGCTTTAAACAATCTTGAAGTCACTGAACACTCTACCATTTTTTCTGTCTTGGTGTTGAACCTTGGTTTAAGTTCTGATGAATTCTTTTTCACTTTGAACACAAAACTGAAAAATTATAACTGCTAAAAATAACCATGTGTCAATTTTCTGTTCCTTTAGTTTCTTAGGCTTTTGAGTCAACTAAGAAGGGTTGCTGGTACTTATTTGAGAAGTTGTTGTTGTTGTTATTTTAATTACATGTTTTCCAGATGTTTGGCTCAGCCACTGAGGTACTGCTGTTTGGGATGCCCACATCTTCAGTCGGAGTGCCTGGGTTCAGGCATTTCTAAATAGTATTTCTCATATATACAGTGATGATTCAAGCACTTGTGTCTCTGCCTCGCAGTGAGGGACCTGGATTGAGTTCCAGGCTCCTGGCTTCAACCTGACCCAGCCCTGTATGGCTGGGGAGCAAACCAGCAGGTGGAAGATTTTTCTCATCTCTCCTTCTTTCAAATAAATGAAATATAGAAGTAAGACAAAAGAACATTAAACTAGAATACATTTTCTATTGTTTTAATTCTTGTGTTTTAAGCATCTAAATTATTTAGACCTTAATAGAGGAGCTGACAGTGTGTTACAGTAGGTTGGAGTGACACCTGTAATGCCAGCATCCCATATGAATATCAGTTTGATACTGTTCCACTTGACATGTAGATGCCTCCTCCCCAATACCCCCTGCTCCCGTGCCTGGGAAGACAGTGGAAGATGGCCCAAGTACTTGGGCTCCTGATATGCACTTGGAGACCTAAGTGGAAGAATCCCAGGCTCCTGACTTTGGCTGAGCCAGCCCTGGTCATTGCAGCCACTTGGAGAGTGAGTTAGCAGGTAAAGTATTTTTCTTTGTCTCTGCAGTTCTGCGTAACTCTGCCTTTCAAATAAATATTAAATAAATAATATTTAATATATATAATATATTAATAATATATTAATATATAAATAATAAATATCTTTTTTCAAAAAAAAGAGCAATAGGGGTAAACTAGTTAATTCACCTGATTCATAATTTCTTACCTAAGAAAACTCAGCAGTTTTAGAAGACATGATAAATTAATGCAGTAACCTTCAAAATAGGTTGCTGAGGCATCCAAGAACTGCCACTTGGTACTTCCCTTGGGGACTTGTTTCTCTTGGTGTTATCCCCATGTTTAACAGAGTAGAAGGATGTGAGTGTGTATATGCACATATGTGTGCATATAAATATACTATATATGTATATAAGCATACATAATATATTAGTGTCAGCATTGATTCTAAGATTCATGCTGCGTGTCACTGTCACCACATTGACTGCAAGCACCTGAACCTTTGCAAATTTCCTTGCTTTTAAGGGACTTGGAGTCATTGTGAGAGGAAGCCAGAGAAGTAAATACACCTAAGGTTTCAAGAGTTCTAGCTAGTGTTTAACACCTTGCTCATCTGAGCTGCTTTTCCTTCCATTTGCTAGAATCCCCTCTTGGCCATGTGTGGTTCCTTAGTGCTCAACCCCGGTGCTGTCTGACGTTCCTCGCACCCCTGCACTGTTGCCTCCCTTGAATCAGATCCTCAGCTGTGCTCAAGCGTCTGCCTCTAAGAACCCACATACAAGTGTTGGAGCACAAGGACGAACCCTGCGACTTCCCTTCACGTGTCTAAAGATTCCTCAGCATTTCTTCCACTTGTCTTATTCCAGGCCCTTCACGTCCCACTGCGTTCCCATGCTCGGACTTTGAGCAGATGGTCTTCTGACAGCAACAGCACGCTGTACTGCTCAGCTCCCTCCTGTCAGCCCTCACTTACCTGCCCTTGAAGTCCTGCTCACCTCCCCTTCTTCTAAGCTTCTACGTACTCTGGCATTTTTCTTTTGAAGTACAGTGAACCCACTAACCACGATTTCTTACTCTTTTTCACTTGCAACATAAACTCTTTCCTCCAAGGATAAACTCTGCAGGCGGTATCATTCTGCACCTTCAAACAAACCCTGGGGTTCTCATTATAACTTTCTTTGTAATCCACTTAGTAAAATAAATGTCTGGTGAATTTCAAAATCCAGTTTTCAAGACCCAAATCAAAGTACATTAGGGGAAGTGGAGTTCTTTGAGATGATGTGATGAAGTGGGCTTGATCTTACAGAAGTGAAACCACATCCCACATTGTGGTAGGGTCAAAGCCAGAAGCAGGGACAGCCGCCTCCCAGGTCAATTGCTTCTACTTGAGTTTCTTCAGCGCTAAAGAGAAGAACTGTATGGTGGGAAGTGTGGCACATCCGTAGAGTAAAGAGCCCAGCTCAGGAGAGTGCCATTAGCACTAAGGAAGTAACTGCTCATATATACAAGTGCATAGAACTGTGCCTGGCACAGTTAATGCACCATAAATATTGGTTCTCTATATTGTAGGCAAAGCAGACCCTATATTTTCATTGCATGCATTTTGTCAAAACCTTTACCATATAACTGCTGTTTAAAAACACCATCCTCTATGTTCACTCTGTTTCACTTTTCAGTACTGTTTTTCTTTTCCATTCTTACTGTTTTCCTAAGCAAAATAGATTTAGGATCTCCTAGAGTTATAAAACAGGTAAGTATTTGAAGGCGGCAATCTCTTCCTAGAACCCCCAAATACTGTCTCTTTAGCAAGCACACAGTGCTTTTTTAAAATAATATGAATTGTTCTCTTATACTCTTGAGTTTCTCATTCTTAAGAGGGAGTAGACCTGGCGTGGTGGTGAGAAATCTTCAAGCAGGAATGACTTTAAACGTAACATTGTAAAATGTCAAGTGTCAATACATTTACAATATAATCTTTATGAGAAATCATTATGAGCAGAATGATGTAAATAACTGTTATTTGCCAAGTGGTTGAAAACTTGGTATATGTATATTTAGAATTCCCTTTCAAGTGTCAAGTTTTTGAGAGTGCTTTTATAGTATGGCTATTTTACTTATACATATCAATTGCTACAGGTATCTTAAAGAACAATAGATACATTCTGGGGTAAGTTTGGGACTGATTAAATTAGTACACTAGATATACATTATATATATATATTTTTTTTTTCTACTGACATATAGCCTGGTTATTTCCTTTGAATCAAAAATAGAGGCAGTCATTTTGCATAACCGCTAAAATGCCAGTGAAGATACCTTCATGTCGTGGTGGAGTTCCGGGGCTTGAGTCCTAGCTTTGCTTCCAGTTCCAGCTTCCTGCTAAGTGTCCATCCTGGGAGGCAACTGGTGATGACTCAAGTGATTGGGTCTCTGACAGTCATGTGGGAGAGCTGGACTGAATTCTGGGTTCCTGGATTCAACATGACCCAGCCCTGTCTGTTAGGATATTTGTAGGACATTCTCTGTCGCTGTTTTTGCTTATACATTAATCGCTTCATTCCTAATAGAGGAAGTATTAAATAGGGTTTTTTTCCTTCATTGAGAGAAGGTGTTTGGGAGAGAGTAGGTCAGTGGTTGAAGGAAGTTAAGCAGCGTAACAAGGCTGGCTCAAGAAATGTCACGATCGTATACTTCGAAGCTAGTTTTTAAAAATCAAATTAACTTTCATAGTCTGACTTCTACTTTGTCCTTAGCAAATATTAAAAAAGTAAACAGGGTCTGGCACAATAGTCTAGTGACTAAATCCTCACCTTATATCCACTGGAATCCTGTATGACCCAAAGCACCCACATGGGAGGCCTGGAAGAATCTCATGGCTTCAGATCAGCTCAGCAATGACCACTGCAGCCACTTGGGAAGTAAACCAGCAGATGGAAGATCTTTCTGTATCGCCTTCTCTCCGTATATCTGCCTTTCCAATTAAAATATGTCTTAAAAAAAGAAATATAAATGTTTTATATGTTACTTGAAGGAGCTGGCACTGTAGCATGGTAGGTTAAACCATCTACAGTGTTAGCACCCTATATGGGCACCAGTCTGAGCTCAAGCTGCTCTAATTCTGATCCAGCTCCCTGCTAACATGCCTGAGAAAGCAGCCAAGGCTGCCCAGTGCTTGGATCCATCCACCCACGTGGGAGACCTAGAAAAAACACTTGACTCCTGGCTTCAGCCTGGCCCACCCCAGTCGTTGCAGCCATTTGGGGGTGTGAACCATCAAATGAAAGACCTCTCTTTCTCTTCCTCTTTCCCTCTTCTTCTTTTTTTTTTTTTTTGTAACTCTGCCTCTGAAATGAATAAATCTTTAATAAGCATATTTTTAAAAAATTGATAAAGGGGGTTACTTGGAACACTTGCATCCCATATTTGAGAATCTAACTTCAAGTCCCAACTCCATTGGTTTCAGCTCCTACTGATGCTGATCCTGGAGAGCCATCTTCTGATGGTGGCTCAAGGAGTTCAGTTCCTGGACCCAAGTGAGAGACTTGGATTGAGTCCCTGACCTCCAACATTTGGAAGAGGAATGAATCAGTGGGTGGATTCTCTCGCCCTCTCACACATACGCATGTGTAATTAAAATGATATACACATGCATACACATAGTTGGAAAGTCATCCTGTTCTTTTTGTCATGCCAGGAGGAGTTTGGCCAGAAATTATAAGCAAGAGGGAACTCTGGGAGTGATTAGATAAGAACTCCATCCTGAGCATCCTGAAAGAGCCACAGAAGCAGCCATGCAGCGTGTGTCTCTAGAATGTATGATATAAAAATAACGGTATTTTCTTAAGGTTTTATATGTTCCAGAAATGAATGGTTTTTCTTTTTTTCCAATGATAGTGACTAGATCCAATTGTAGAATCTTATGGAAGGAAAAAAAAAAAATTCCTTCTCACTTCTTTATCAACCAACCCACGGGATCTTCCACCTCCTCCCCTGCTAGATTTTTCAAGGCTCATGTGGACATCTGCAGCATGGAAACCAGATGGCAGACTTCTTGAATCTGCTTGTTCTACTTTAACAGCCTCTTTACAAAAAGTTCCCCTGAAGAACATATTGCAGGTGGGGTCAGCATCAGAACATGCCAGAATCAGATTATCTGGGAATATAAAATACCCAAAAGAGCTTAAAGGCAAAACTCAAAATGGAGACTTTGAACATATCTATCACCGGGTAAAATGTTCAATTGGTGAAACTCATCCAGGAATATGTTTCTGCTTTGTATTTGGGTTTCAGAAATGGTCACCCACTTGTAGGTGGAGGCCAAAGATAAGAAAAAGCATCACTGTGTAGTTTGCTAAAGTCTTCGGGAGCACATTATTGTCTCCCAGATGGATCAGACTACATTGTGAGTTCGTGGAGGGATGGCGGGGAAAAGGATGCTAAGAGATAATGATTAGGGAAGCATGGATGTAGAGGGAAGAGGACACAGGATTTGGGAGTGAAGAAGCACAGAGTGGTCCACAGGTTCCCATATGCCAATCTGGAGGATGCGGAGATGCTGCCTGCTTCCAGATTGTTTGGGGAGCTTGTGAAGAAGAGAGATTTATAGAAACTATCCACAGAAATGTTGAGATAGTAACAAATTCTCCTGCTTGATTTCTTTTACACCCAGGAAGCTTTCAGAACTAAAAGAGTGGTTAAAATGCAAGGCTTAGAAGATTGGAATTCACCCATTATTCAAATGTATGGTTATTAAGCATCATCTACAGAAAAGTTGCTTGGTTAAGTTCTGTGGAGTTTATAAATATGTATGAGACATACGCTGTCTTAAATCTCTTTGAATGTGAACAGAGGACCAGCTAGCTAGGCAGATAGGTGGCAGACAGAAACAGCCTCAGACACCAGTCTACAGTTGAGCGGTTAGAAAGAATGAGATTGTAGTGCTGGGGAAAATAAGCAGGTACTTTAAGCCAAGCAGGGAAGGAAACGGAGACAGCTGGGCAGGTCTTTCCGCAAAGGTCTTAGCTCTGCTGTCCCAAGCTTGGGATGAATTGAGTTATCCTGCAGGAAAGCTTAAAGGAGAGTTGTGGAGGCGATGGGGAGGAACAGAGAGGGAAAGAGGAGAGTGACAGCAAGATCCCAAGTTGCCAGAGGAACTCTGGGGACGGACACTGTATTGGGAATGATGAAGAGACTGTTGCACCATGAATCACCAACTTTCTGGCTGCTTAAACTGTCTGGCCTTTGACAGGAGTTGTGGCATGGCACACTAATCCTCCACTTGCTGTGCCAGCATTCCTTTTGGGCACTGGTTCATGTCCCGCCTGCTCCACTTCTGATTCAGCCCCGTGCTTAACACCTGGGAATGCAACAGAAGTTAGCTCAAATCCTTGGGCCCCTGAGCCCACATCAGAGACCCATGGGTCGGTTCAGCTCTAGCCATTGCAGTCATTTATTGAGGGAAACAGCAGATGAAAGATCTCTCCTATTTGCATGGTTTCCTTTCAAATAAAAATAAATCTTTTTCAGAAAGACATTTTTAAAAAGACCTTATGATCAACTTCCATGGAGTTCCGTGTTTCTTTTCAGAAGTCCTGTACAGATTTTCCCACTCTAGACACTTGTGGGAGGATTTGCTGGGCCACCCAAGGAGTGGCTGGCGTCTGATGTGTTTAGAGAGGGGCGGGGGTGGGCAGTATGGATCCTGAGCTCAGAATCCTGGGTGCCCACCCACTCCACGAGCATCTGCTGACACCCTGCCCCGCCCCAGTGTTCATCGCCGTACTAGGTCATGAGGACAAGGTCTTGCACGAAATAGACAAAAAGCCTGGGAGCAGTCCAGTGGCTGTGACAGAAGGTAAATGAACAAAGAAATAGACAAGGAGAAAAGTAAAGGATGGAATACAGAGGCTCTGCTTGGAAACATATGGTGAACACTGAAGCCTGCACTGGTTCTGCCAGAAATTTCCAACCCTCAGGGCTGGGTGGGGTCCACATCCGCCGAAGCCGAGTAAGAGAGTCCAGGTAAACCATAGACTGATCGTGGAATTCTCCGCCGTTTGTTCCCGGTGTGTGATGTCACACTCTATGTCAGTGGCCAATAAAGCCCCTCTTTGTTTGGAGGAATATTTGCTACCCAGAAGGATAAAATCAAGAGGACATTCCATGGATTCTGCTAAGGAAAAAGCGATGAACCGCGGTTTGAAATCCTTTGATCTCATTGCCTTAGAGGCCAGCCAGAAAGCTGACTGGGAGGGCTCCTGACGCTCACCCTCCGCCCTCCTGGAGGAGAGAAGCAGCTGCGCCCTCCCCGGAGGAAAGACCCCTGGCACCCCGCCTGGATTCCCGGTGGCCGATGGCGTCCCTGCCCTGCTGCGGGTGCCAGGGCGCCGGCTCCAGGCACACAGACACGGCTGAGCCCGCGCGGCGAGGAACCAAGGAGCTCCATCTAGTGTTGGAAGCAGACCAGGCGAGGACCTGCGGCAGCCCTAACCCTGCCCGAGGGCGGTCCTCCGGCCTGCACGCCTCGCCTGGCACCGAGAAGACCCAGCAAGCCAGAGCGGTGGCAGGTTGGCGCAAAGCGCACGGCACACGCGACAACAGAGGGAAGACGGAGTCGTCTTAAGGTCTTGTTCACCAGTGAGGCTTCCCTGCACCCCGAAATGCTTTCCTCTGGGGTAGCAGACCCCAACACTCCACGCACACTCATTAGTTGCTTTTTAACCAAGGTCTGGGGACCTGACGCCTTCGGTGGACTCTGGGAAGGAGGCACGCCGGCTGGATCTGCAATGTGGGGGCACTGGTGCCTGTGTTTGGAATTGCTGGGTCTGAGCGCTCGCGTGTTTTCCAGCCACCGTCCATCACCACAGACTCTTTTCCGAAGGGGACACCACAGCGTGTGTCCTCAACACTCGCTGCCGAGCCGGTTTATCCTGGTCACCTGAAATGTCGAATTGTCAGTTACTTCCATGTTTGTCCCGCTGGCGGGTGTGATGACAGTAGCTCGTGGTGTCTCGTCGCACACCTTCCTGGTTACTAATGAAGGCAGTGTACTTCCAGGTGGCACAGGGCTGTTTGTGAAGCTGATCAAACGTAAGGGCCGCTTCGCGGGAAAGGTCTGCCGTTCTCTCCTTTAGACTGCGCGCCATGCTATATTCTAGCGAAGAAACTGCTTTCTCATACTTAAAATAGCATCCAATTTTTACATCTTTTATGACTTGTACTTTCTGTGTCATCTTTTCAACATACTTTCTTATTCTAGGAACAAGAAGGTAACACCTTGTACAGCCGTTTGAATTTTTGTTCCTTTTGCCGTTGGTGTTTAATTCTGAATCTGTGAAACCGAAAGTGGCAGTCAGCATTTTTTTTTTTTTCACGTGAATTTCTAGCTGCCTGGTTTCTGTTTATTGGAAAGACAGCCCTGCTCCCCTCGCTTCCGGAGCCATCCCTTCCGGCAGTGTCTCAGTCTATTTTGGAACTGTCTTCCTTGCCTGGTAGAGGCTGTCCTAATTATTAGAGTTAATGGGTCCGCGCGTATCCTGGAGAGCAAGTCCTCTCATCCTGCATTCCAGATCACTTTGGCTGGTCTTCAGCTGTTGCGTTTCCATACAAAATTCAGAATCGCCTCTTGGCTTTGAATGGGCAGCCGTGAGAGCGCTGAGAGCTTTACGGCGTTAAGTATGCAGTCAGTTACACCCCACGTTCCCATTCAAGTAAGTCTTCTTTAACTTCTTCATTATGAGTCGTGATTTTCAGAGGGAGCTTGGACTTCTTAGATTTATTTCTACACATTTTATTTTTGCTTCTATACATGTTTATTTAAAAAACAAAAAGATCTTGGGCCTAGCGCAGTGGCTCATGACTAAATCCTTGCCTTGTAAGTGCTGGATCCCATCTGGGCATGGTTCCTGTCCCAGCTGCCCTGCTTCCCATCCAGCTCCCTCCTTGTGGCCTAGGAAAGCAGTCAAGGACAGCCCAAAACCTTGGGACCCTGCACTCATGTGGGAGACCCAGAAGAGGTTCCTGGCTCCTGGCTTCAGCTCAGCTCCAGCTCTGACTGTTGTGGCTACTTGAAGAGTGAACCAGCAGGTAGAAGATTTTTCTCTGTAAATCTGTCTTTCCAATAATAATAAATCTTTTAAAATTAATTTTTATTTTGGATGCAGTATGAGGTTTACAGGAAGAATTAAAGACAGAAATTTCCCCTTTGCTAAGACCCTGCACACACACCTTCAAACACACACACACAGACCCTCAACCACTCAGCATCTCCCACCACAGTATATTTGTTGTCATTAAGTAACTTCCAGGAATGCATCACCAAGATCCAAAGTTCACACTTTACTTGGATTTGCACTGATGTGCTATATGCTGTAGGGTTTTTTTTTTTCCTTTAAGATTTATTTTTATTTTTATTGGAAAGTCAGATATGCAGAGAGGAGGAGAGACAGAGAAGGTCTTCTGTCCAATGATTCACTCCCCAAGTGACCACAATGGCCGGTGCTGCGACAATCCGAAGCCAGGAGCCAGGAACTTCCTCCAGCTCTCCCACATGGGTGCAGGGTCCCAAGGCTTTGGGCCGTCCTCGACTGCTTTCCCAGGCCACAAGCAGGGAGTTGGATGGGAAGCAGAGCTGCTGGGAGTCAAACCAGCGCCCATATGGGATCCCGGCAGATCCAGGGCAAGGATTTTAGCCACCAGACCACCATGCAGGGCCCAGCCGTAGGTTTTCATAAATGTATCCGCCATTCTTATATCATGCTGAGTCAGTCCTTTTCACGGCCCTAATGCTCTTATCCTGTATGACCACTGATCCTTTTATTGTCTCTGGTATTGAGTCTTTTTCTAGTTTGTCCTCTACTTGGAGTCATGAAAACTGGCTTCTATTGCTCAGGAATACCCATTTCAGGTTCTGCCATGGGAGTTTTTGTGGCATAACCAATGATCTGACAGCACGGGCCACAGTCCATCATGCAGATGTATCACAGGTTGTGGATCCACTCACGGACCAAGGGACGTCTGAGACATGAAACTGTTATAAATATCTGTGTGTGAATTCCTGTGTGGATGGAAGTTGTTAGGCTTTTCGTGTAAATATCAAGAAGCAAGATTGCTCGATCACATGGTAAGCGTAGGTTAAGTTTTGTAAGAAACTGCCAGAGGGCTTTCTAAAGTGGCTGTACCATTCCACCTTCGCAGCAGCAACAGCTGAGGCTTCCAGCCGCTCCTGGTAGCATTTGCTGCCTCACTGTCTTGGACTTAACCCATCCTTAACTCTGCGCTGGTAGCTTGTTTTCATTGGCGATTCACTGACGACTTAGGATGCACATTCTCCTCTACAGTGCTCATTGGGTATCATTATATCAATAATTTCTTCATGAAGCATGCCTATAGTTGTGTTTCACAAAGATCATCGCCTTGTTCAAGGTCATCTAAATATTTTCACACAGCATTTTTAGGAGTTCCTTAGTTTTTCCTTTTCCCCTTAGGCCTACACTCCATTTTCGGGTTAATTTTTGAAAAGAATTTAAAGCTTGCAGAAGTTGTGCGAGCACCATTTGTCCCATTACACTAGGTTTATTTGTTAAAGACCAATTAGCTGTATATACATATTTTAAAGATGTATCTATTTTTATTGCAAAGTCAGATATATACAGACAGGAGGAGAGACAGAGAGGAAGATCTTCTGTCCAATGATTCACTCCCCAAATGATTGCAATGGCCGGTGCTGCACTGATCCCAAGCCAGGAGCCTGGAATCTCCTCCAGCTCTCCCATGCGAGCAGGGTCCCAAGGCTTTGGGCCGTCCTTGACTGCTTTCCCAGGCCACAGACAGGGAGCTGGATGGGAAGCAGAGCTGCCGGGATTAGAACCAGCATCCATATGGGATCCTGGCACATTCAAGGCGAGGATTTTAGCCACCAGGCCACCATGCGGGTTCCTCTGCTTGCTTTAAATTTCCAACGTGATCATCTGAAAGTCTGTACCGTGTGTGTGCGTGCGTGTGTGTGTGAGTGTGTGTGTGTGTCACCTTTCAGTATGCTTTGCCACTTTTCTTGCTAGGTAACTGTGCTCTACTGGGTCAAAGGAGCCCGAACTTGGCATCATGGTGCCCTTGCCTGTGGTTTTTCCTCTGGTAAATCGGGATTTCTGTAACTTGTCTCTATGACCCTTCTGGTGTGAGGGCAGTGGTTTGCCATGTTATCTCATTCTCAGATTTCCCTAATGAATTTTTTTCAGTTTGTGCACCCTTTCAGTTGTTAGGATGGAATGATTATGTCCAAGTTACTTAGATTAGAAGTCACATTATTTTTGAAAGTAATTTAACAAGTTTATTTTTAATTAAAATATTTATAATTGTTATGATTGTTGACATCTATCTGGGCATTGCCACTACTTCTTGTACCAATTTTCTCCTGGTGCTTTTTCTGGGTTTCATTCAAACTAACTGAGTATTCTCAGTAACCTTTCTAAGTTTTTCTGGCTGCTCTTGAAACTGCTTTTCTTCTTCTTCTTGTGTCTATATCTGTGATTCTATACATTTTGCTTGCTTGTGATTCATATGGATTGTTGATTCTGTAGACTAATTTCATTCATTAGTTCTGGATAATTTTCATACATTATCTTCTCACATATTGCGTCTAACCTACATTCTTTTCCTCTCAGCTTCTAAATTAAATTTACTAAAATTTTGCTGAAACCTACTTAACTTAGGTTTATTTAATTTTACTTAAATTAGATTTCTCAGCAGGTCATTTATATTTTGCTTTCATTTCTCGTGACTCCAGCCTTTTGCATTTCTCTGATTCATTCTTCACACTTTCTTTTGCTGTATTTCCATTCACCAGTTTTCTTCGGCTGTACACAATTGAATGATACATCCATTGTATTCTTAAATTTGCTGTTAATATTTCTCAATTCGATCATTTCTTATTTTCTTAATTATATACATTTAAAATTGTATTTTAAAAATTATGCGTGAGACACCTGTATATTTTTCTGAGATATTTGAAGTATTTTAACACATATAATCAGAATAAACTTGTTCAACTGAGTCATTAGCATTTTGGTTTCTTTGACTGCGTTGTGAGCTGTAGTCACCCCACTGTGCTTGGAAACGCCCCAACTTCATAGCTGGACCTGACTGTTCAGAGTTGTCATCCGGCCTCCTTCTAACCTCTCTCCCACCCTTCCCGTCTTCACTAATCACTATTATAAGTTCAGGTCCACTATGTGTATTTTAAACCCCACCTCTAAGTGTAAGAACGTGCAGTGTTTCTTTTTCTGCGTGCTTATTTAACATAATGAGCTGAAATTTCATCCATTTGCTGAAAATGAGAAGATTTCATTCTTTTTGTGGCCAAATAATGTTTCATTATGTAGAATGCTGTGTTTTCTTTATCTACTGCCCACTAACCTTTCTGGATTTTCATCCTGCTCTCATTCTTGACCGCATAATGTCATTCAGACTTGCAAACATCATATTTATGTATAACTTTCTCAGTATTTTCTAGCTTTGCTCAGTGAACAGCTTGGTCTTACGTGTCTGGTTCTCCATTACTGTATGTTGGCAGTCCACAGGTATAGTTCTTTTAGTCTGCTTTAAGATTTTTCTAAAAAAAAATAAATAAATCTTTTTTCTAAGTGAGAAATGAGGATTAGAAAAAGAAGTGGAAAACTTCCATCTAAGTACAAAACATAAGCATGTGTATGGGCGGGAGGGATGCCAATTTGAATAAATGTCTTAAAATAATTAGCCTTATTAAACAGGTGTAGTGTATTAAATAGAAATATGATTCATTTTTCTTCATCACAAATACAGTGTTTGGTCTGCTTGAATGTTGCCATGATTGGACAAAGCTGGACACTGTGGATCACTCTGGTTTTACTAGACTGACCCTTGTCTAGCCTGGTCTTAGAATCTACTAGCAGATCTAAATATATTCCCCATCACTGCTCTACTCTAATTCATTTCATTTCCCAGAACAAAAATATTTGGAAGATTTTTTTTTCTCTTATTTAGAAAACACTTAGCTGGAGATACGCTTTAAAAAAAAAAAAAAGATTTATTTTATTTTTATTGCAAAGCCAGATATGCAAAGAGGAGGAGAGACAGAAGAAGATCTTCAGTCCGATGATTCACTCCCCAAGTGACCACAACGGCCAGTGCTGCGCTGATCCAAAGCCAGGAGCCTGGAACTTCCTCCAGGTTTCCCACGCGGGTATAGGGTCCAAGGCTTTGGGCTGTCCTCGACTGCTTTCCCAGGCCACAAGCAGGGAGCTGGATGGGAAGTGGGGCCACTGGGACATGAACCAGCGCCCATATGTGATCCTGGTGCATTCAAAGCAACTTTAGCCACTAGACTACTGTGCCAGGCCTTGAAATACAGTTTTAAGAAACTATACTTGGCCACTTCTTTCTTCAAAATCATTATAGAACATTCTAATAAGTTTTAATGTTTGCATGTCTATTTTTCACAACTTGATATAGGGATATCAGGGACTCCGAATTAAAGTGAAATATCTGCAAAGTGACATAACCAAGGACGGGGTGGGAATTTACAGTCTGGGCTCAGATAGGAAGAACTGTGTGCACCCAGTCCTGGGAGCAGCATTTTTCTGAGTGTTTTGTCATTAAGTTATCTGAGTAAACTTGACTCAGAGCAGCCAGGCAGCTTACAAGAGGGAGTATTTGTAAGTAAAGAATTGAAAGGAGCAACAGAGCAACAAATTAAGATTTGAAAGGGAAGAATATGCGCAAAAGACTGGGGGGGGGGGGGTAGTGATTGTACACCCCAGATCAGAGCGCCCCAAAAAGCAGCACACAATAAAATAAGAGGACATTTTATCTCCTTCCCAACCAGACAGACACAGCCTCTTGTGGCTCCCCTGGGTCTCTGACTAGCATTTGCTGAGGAGAAAAGAGCTCCGTTCAACACAATGGGTATTTACTAGAGAATCTGTAAAGCGAAAATATCCCATTTCAGCAGTGCTAATTGCTGTCTGATTATCTTCTCTTTTGTTACCGAGTGAACAAATGAGAAGTTGTTTGCTTTCCAGTGTTCTAGCGTGTTCTAATGATATTTGCACTACCCCCAGGGGGATAATTGGATAAACACACAAGTGGGTAAACCTTAGGCTTGCACAATTGACAGGACAGCTGCACCTTCCCCAGTATGAAGACACTACTGCCATGAACTTGAGTCTTTCCAGCTAGATTCAGCAAGTCTTCCTGATCTACTGTGGGAGTTAGAACTATGTGCAGAGAAGTTGCTAGCATGCCTGATACACTGCTGACATACAGTCTTGATAAATACCCTTGGTATTACACGTTGTTATAGGGAATCCTCAGCATCACAGTATTTGTTATAAAATGGCATTTGTGCTTTGAGGAACTAACCAATTCAGTGGAGACTGGTTATTATCACAGCCATCCCACTTCACAAGGCTGTATCCTGGAATGGATTACATCTTTATTTTCCAAAACAAACTGGAGAACACACATAGCAATAACCTATATTAAGATTCAAAGGAAAGAAAAAATGTACTACACGGCGTCATTCTTGCAGTGCAGCAGGTTAAGCTGCCATCTGAAGTGCTAGCATCCCATATGAGCACCAATTCAAGTGTTGCTGCTCCACTTCCAATCCCTCTCCCTGCTAATGCACTTAGCAAAACAGCATAACGTGGTACAAGTACTTGGATTTCTGCCACCCACATAGGAGGCCCTGATGGAGTTCCAGGAGCCTGATTTTGGCATGGTTTTTGTTGCCCTTTGGGGAGTGACCATCAATGGAGCAGAATAGATCTTTGTCTTTCCTTTTCTCTAACTCTGCCTTTTACTTATTAGTTTATTTGAAAGACAGAGTTACAGAGAAAAGGAGAAAGAGAGGGAGGTCTCGTATCTAATGACTCACTCACCTAAATGCCACAAAAGGCTAGGACTAGGCCAGGCCAAAACCAGAAGTCCGGAACTTCTTTGGGGTATCCCATGTGAGTGCAAGTTCAAGCACCTGAGCATCTTCTATTGCTTTTAGGCTCATTAACAGGAAGTCGAATCAGAAGCAGAGCAGCAAGGAATAGAACATGCATTTATATGGGATGCTAAGCCCAGTGCAAAATAAACACATCTTCAAAACAAATGCACTACAAAAGCCCTTCCTTCTAGAAACCCAAACATTATTTATTCATGCATCAATCATAAAATGCCCCATAGATTTGCAGGTAGTAATCGCAAAAGTCACAATAGTTTGTCCTTCAGAAACTCAAGTTTTGCCACTGAGCAAATCCTTAAAATTCACCAATTTTTTTTTTTGCTACTTATTTGTTTTGAGTCATTTAGATATTCCATGAATTCACCAGCCATCTCCAATTTTCATGAGGTTAAATCTTTACATGTTAGTACTAATAGCCTTTATAATGGAAACAACAGAATAAACTTCTTGAACAACTAACTCCAACTGTTTTTTTCACCACTAAGTCCAATATTACATTACACTTCCAGCATTCATCGTTGATCAAGCAGGGTCCCCTTACTTAATGAAACCCCAGTACACCCCCGGCTGGGGCTCTGATTGTTTTGTTTTGAGGACTTCTCTCAGCTTCCCGCGCAGTTTGAGAACCCAGTGAACCTCGGAATATTTGGCCAGCCAGAGTCTGCCTGTCATGTCCCAGTGAAAATGGAAACATTCTGTATTGTAATTTTAAGATGAGAACAGCAGGGAAAGTTTAGAAAGAACAAGTTCTCAGGGAAATCCAATTAGCCAGGAAGATTTAATTTTCATAAAAATATTGCCTTTACCCTGCGTTCTCTCTGAGGACTGTTCTGTAAATGGACTGTGCCTATGAAAGAGCAGTGAAATTTGACTACAGAAAAGGCCTGCTGTTTTTTGTAAGAGTTAAAGAAAGGAATCATGGGTGCAGCTATTTTCATAATCATAACTGATGAATGCCTAGGCCCACGAAACTTGACAGTGGAAGAGACCTTGCAGATTATATCATCTACTCACTTCATTTCACTTAGGGTTTAACCAAAGCCTGAGGGTGCTTTTCTCACGATCACACAGATTTTTAGTACCAAGGTGATGAGAAAAATGCAAGAAGACCCTCTGTCTGTGGACTGGGCTCCTTATGCCCCAGCCACTCCAGATCGCAGAATAAGTCCAAACAGGTGTTTTAATATGAACACCCTATTACCTTTTCCATTAAAAACCTTGGTAGAGCTCAGGTCATACTATCCCAAGATCTGATCAAAGGAGACTGGGATATGCCACACCATGGCACCCTTCTTTGGAGTATTTTAAGATGGTGTTTCTGATAAACAGGAGCTAGAAGAGTAACTCTGAAAAAACGCCCTTGTGTAAAAAGGAATGTATGTCCATAAAGGAAATTGACCCCAGGGAAAGTATTTGTATGGCACAGGGGCTACCGAGAGGACCTTTATCTGCGGAACACCACCATGTTTGTCTCACATCCGCCCTCCTGCCTGCCTCTCCCTGCAGCTCACCTCACTACCCCCCCGGAAGCCCGAAGGGCCTGTTCCTTTCCCAGAGCACAGTGTTCTATGAGCTTCCATCATCTGGCCCTTCTCTGCCAAGTCTTATATTTGGTAGGACTCTCCCGGCTACTACTCAATTAAATTAAATTTGGCCTCAAACTGACTCAGTACATATTTTAACTTTGACCTAAAGGTTTCTCTGTACATAATGAATTACAACCACATTTGATGTGTAAGCAGACTGTAATCTACTCTTGTAACAAGTATTGGAATCTCCATCAATACAAGTAATACGAGTAACTGTTCACATTTAAATAAAGCAGACAGGAGCTACACACAAAAAAATAATAATAATAATATATATATATATGTTTTAAATCAGCCTTTAAGGGGCTGGTGCAATGGCTCAATTGGCTTATCCTCGGACTACAAGTACCAGCATCCCATATGGGTTTGTGTCCCTGATATTCTGTTTCCCATCCAGCTCCCTGCTTGGGAAAGCAGTCGAGGATGGCCTAAGATCTTAGGACCCTGTACTCACATGGGAGACCTGGAAGAAGCTCCTGGCTCTGGCTCCAGATCAACTCAGCTCTGGCTGTTGTAACCATTTGGGGAATGACACAGAAGAAAGATCTTTCTTTCTGTCTCTTCCTCTCTCTGTAAATCTTCCTTTCCAGTAAAAATAAATAAAACTTTTTTTTAAAAGCAGCCTATTTCTGTACCTCCCTCCCATTGTTAATACGTATTTCTTTCTCTCTGATTATACATATTCTCCACCCATGTGGCAGTTGAGGCATTCTGAACTATTTAACCTAGATGACTGACTGATTGTAGAATTGCAAATAAAACCAAATCAAGATCTACAAAACTATATTTATTGTAGCTTATTAAATGGTGTCCATATAATTAAATACGGCTTTTCCTCTTGCTAATTTGTCTTCTGTCAATCTCATTCTTATCTTGTCCTCAGAAATTAACAGGGCAGAGGGAAGTCATTGTCTCCTCTCTTACAACCTCCAGCTCAACACAAGGGAACCTTACTGTTTCACAGTCCCCGTGCCTAGGGCAGATGCACCTTGCGGTCACCTGTCTACCTGCAAAATGTCACAAACAGTGACTAGTAGACCAACTCTCAGAAGTCTCCCTGACTATCCCAGGCCTATAGACTAAGCTGTGTTCCCTAGGGCAGATTTAAGATGACCACAAATTCTTTGACAATATTCCCACTGGGAGGAAGATCTGAGTAACCTTGCCTCAAAATCTAGGGACCAGTATGGAGCCAGTACTGTGACACAGTGGGTTAAGCTTCCACTTGATACAATAACATCCCATGTGGGTATGCTTGTTGGAGTCCTGGCTACTCTGCTTTCAGTATAGCTTTTTGCTAATGCATGTTCCTGGAGAACAGCAGATGACGGTTCAAGTACTTGGACCCCTGCCACCCACAAGGGAGACTGGAGGAAGGTCCTGGCTTCAGCTTTAAGCTAGCCCAGCTCTGGCTGTTGCAGTCTTTCTGGACCTGAACCAACAGATAGATGACCATGTTCTCTCTCTCTTTCTCTATACCTGTTTCTTTGCCTTTCAAATAAACAGGTAAATAAGTTATTCATTTTTTAATAACATTCTAGATAGGTCTGTGACTGCTTTGGCCAGTATCACACAGTAGAGGTGACACATGCCTTTTTTAGAACTAGGCTTTGAGAAACTTAGAAACTTCAATCTTTTTGGGGATTTTGACTGTACTAAAAAGTACCATGGCTGAGCCCCAGGCTGTGAAAGTTTTACGTGAGTGCTTCAATTCCCACACCCCACTAAGTCCCAGCTCACAGTCCTCCTGGATCGCCTATCCACCAACCGAGCACCACAAAGCTGGTCAGGCCATGCCACACGTGGCAGAAAAAGTGCACAGGTGGTACTACCTGAATTCCTGATCCAAGTCTGAGAAATGCGATAAAATCCTATGTTGTCTTAAGCCAGAAGATTGGGAATCATTTGTTGGGTAGTAATGGATAGCCAGAATTGACTCTAGCCAAAACAAACAAAAGCCCTCTCTGTGCCAGGATAGAGGGTCTCAAAAACAAACACAAACAAACAGCAAACCAGTTTGACATCTTAACTAGATGAGAGCTGGGCAATCAGGAGTGGTGCATGTGGCTGAACTAGCATCTGAGACTCAGACGCCTTCCTGTTCCGTATCTGCCCAGGCTGAATAGACTGGTCCTAGCCATCACAGCAGCATTCAGACAGTAAAAAGATGCAAAGGAGAGGCAGGACAGGGACAAAGGCCCGTGAGACTTTCAGGAAAACCAGAGTTCTTTTGAGAAGTTTCCTGAAGGCTTCCTTCAGTGATTTCTCTTTTATTTTATTGGCAAGTGTGAATCCCAGGGGTCACCTCTAGCTGCAAGAGAGTCTAGAAAGACCCAGACTATTCGTACAACCTATTGTCAACTGCTGGTCACCAGGATTCTGTTAAAAAGGAAGAGTGGGCATGTGTCACAGCAGTTCTTCCCCTGAAGTTCAAACTGAACGGTGGCTGTTTGGCTGTTGGAGCTCCCTAATGAGGAAGTGAGTCAAAGCTCAAATCTCAGTGGAAGATCCGTAAGAGGATCTGTGCTGATTGACCCTTTATGGCAAGCTCGCTGTCCTTTGCTTCAGTGGGACATTTATTTGGGATGGCTTAGGGAAGCCCATGGTGTTTTGTTTTGTAGGGAGTGCCTCTCCTTTCCCTGCCTAGCCCTTGCTGGAGCTGTTAGAATCGTCTCAGGCGCTGACGCACCCACAGTCATCGTTACTCTCAGGACTGATTTAAAATCTGTTCTTCACAAATATAAAAGGCTTAATAACTGGGCCAACCCATAATAATGTTTCTGTACGTCTTTGCATGACAATGAACAAAGAGGCAAATCAATTCTCAATTGCATCCAAATACACAAAAACTCATTACCAAAATGGAGGCTTGTCATGTTTGGAACAAGAATTAAGGAAAAAAAAAAAAAGAAGAAGAAAAAAACCTCATCTGAAATCCAAATACCTCAGAAGCACTTGAATGTGTAACATGGCCTAAATGTTAATGAAGCCATTCGGCCCACTCAGCAGGATGAGCCACAAAAGAAGCCCTTTTCAAGACACAGCTGTCAACAATTACTTGGGTAGGGGGGAGCTGGCTGATATTCAGCATCTTCAAACTCATAAAAATGTGGAGCCTGTTTACCCAAAAAGCATTCCAGACTCCAGGGAGGGTGGTAAACTCTATTTATTTGGCAGGCCAGAGGTAGGCTATTCTGGGTGGCTGGGTATCCCCGCCCTGCCCAGAAATACATGATGGGAGGAGTTTGGTTGCTTCTATAGATTCCAAATGACACAGGAGGCACTTCTGAATGAGACAGACCCAACTCTACCATTTCTTAATGTGGAGAATCAGGGTTTCACGAGGCCCTGAGGTTCTCGTTGTGGAGACTGGCTGGCTGGCACCTGCTGGCTCAGTTTTCCTGGGACCCCTACGCATGCTCCCTGTTTGACATAACCTGACATGATTGGCTGTCAGTTGTCTCTGCAACCTTCTTCTCCCCTTTCTCCTTGCCAACCCTGTATCATTCAGAGCAACTGAGACACGGAGTCCCAGGCCCGCTCGCACCTGGCGTAGTTCATGAGAAATAATTGGAAGTCATGGAGTGGGATTCCCAAGAAGTTTCCTCAAGGGGACAGATACAGCTTGGAAGCACTTTTACTTCTCTTTTACTTTGGTTGCATGGAAAGTAGATGTGATGGCTGGAATTCCAGCTGCCCTTTGTGGGCAAAGTGCAACAGTGAGGGCAAAAGCCATTGCTAAGGATGGGGGAGGAGAAAAGTGTTAACTAAGTCCCTGGTAACATATGAACCCAAGCCTAGCTTCTGAATTTTGCATTATGCGCAGACTGGCTTGGGCCACTGTCAGATAGGGGTTACATTGACAGTAGACAAATGAAATTCTCAATAATGACATGGATGGGGGTTAGATCCTTCTAACCAATCCTGAAAAGTTTTTTTTTTAATTCTTTTATTTTTGTAATCTTTACATGGTTGATTAGGGCACAGAGGGTCAAGGGCTATAGGAAAGTGGGTAAGATCATTGTTTCCACATTAATATATTTTTTTTTCCTGTATCTGGGGTAAGGGAAGAGATCAAGGGAAAAGCCCCACTCAGCCTCCCACCCATCCCAGATTCCCGATGTGGAGCATGCTCCGAGGATCCTGCTCATGTAGTTTTGATAGTTCAACAGTTCTGAATTGCTGCCAATCTCGCCGCTCCAAGTACGATGAAACCTCTAAGGAATCCACTGGCTGACATAATCTCTTCATGGTTGGGGTTCTGAGATCAGCAGTTCAGTTGGAGGGATCCCCAGAGAAACTTCATCTGAGGTGATCCCAGACCTGATTGTTGTGTGTGCTTGCCAGTGTAGGGTCCGGCACAGTCCATCACCCCAATCAGCTTATGCATGTGCTAGTGGTTGCAATTGCTGGGTCAGTTCTGTTTCCAGCCCTGTCATCCATGCGAACCAATGGGTATTACAGTCCAGCCCGATCCTGCCCACTTCATACTCGGATCTCACACAAACCAGTGGGAGCTGCAGCCTAGTTGGGGTGACTCCCCATAACTCCCACCAGGCCTGCCCCTTACCCTGGTTCCCATGTATGCCACTGTGTAACGCAGACTTGTTCAATCTGTCCCACAGCCCATTTAGCTCTTGTACATGTCAATGGGCATTGAAGCCTAGTTCAACCCAACCTGCCCTATTATCCAGCCCAAGCACATACTGGTAGGTGCCTTTCTCTCTAGCCACCCTGCTCCTGTCCTGGTTTTCATGCTGTCCAGTGGGAGTGGTAACCCAAGAGGGAGGTGCTCACTATTTCCCTCCTAGGCCACTCCCACTCCCAGATTATGCACTCTCCAGGTGTTTCTGTGGTTTAACTTGACAGAATTAGCCCCCAGTGCCAGCCTCTGCCAGCTGATGCTGTGACAAAGCCCAACTGACCCTCACCCATTCTAATTAGTGCTTGCACCAGTAGGAAAAGTCAGCCCAGCCTGGCTTTTCCCTGATCTAACTCACATGAGGCGCACAGGTGTTGTCTGCCCCATCCCAACTCATGCTCTTCAGTGGGAGTGGCTGTCCATCAAGGGAACCCTCCACATTCTCCCTACTGGCTTTGCCCCCTCCTTCCCTGGTCCTCACATGTGCTGGTTGGGCGCTGTGGCCCAGTCTGGCATGGCCCACCTCACCTCAGCAAGTTCCATGACCCCATTGCTAGGAATCACACAGAATTCATCCCTCACCTACACTCACACAGGCCTTACTCATGGATGTCCCTAGGTAGCAATTAAATATGCTAAAAACCCTAGAGCTCACAACCAGGTGGCCAGCAGGCACCAAACAGGCACACTGGCCGCGCAAAGCCAGGACTCGGTCACCATGTAGCTATGGTGCCCATGGGCCAGGACCCAGGCGTTGGGTCCAGCCTGGCTCTGGGATCATCCATAAGCAGGTTGCCACCACTGCAGAGGGCTGCTGTCACCCGAGCTGCCAAGGTCCAACTCCCCCAATCCTGAAGAGTTTTATGGATCTTATAAAGTTTACTAAGCGTCCCCATGATGGTCTGAGCCTCATTTGGAACACCTGTTGACAGCACAGCTTCTTGTTGCCTCTTAGTTCAGAGCTCGTGGATGTGACCCAGGAGGGCTAGCAGGCAGTTAGCACTCTCTTCTTCTCTTTCATGCTGGATAGAGTCCAGGGAGAAAAAGCCACATGGCCCAGGTAGACCAGGCCTAGGTTAATTCCTCAGGTTAGAGCCAATATCCAGGGAAGCACGACTTTCATCCTGAGGCTATTGCTAATAACATGTTTACACAGGCTTTATAGACCGCAAACCAATTTTACTCTGACCTCCAATCGCAATCAAACTTCAAAAAGCTCACTAAATGCCCCATCTGCCCTTCCCACTCCGAGGGGCTGTGAGACTCTACACAGCACACCTCAGAGCAGTTAGCAGCCACCTGTCTTGCCTTACCGATGGGTTGTTTAGTTGCTATTGTGGGAGGGAGCACTCTGCAAGATAAAGATTAAAATGGAGCAGGCAAAAATTATATACAATTTTGGATGACAATGTGGTTTTTTTTTTCATTATAAGGCATCAATTTGGGTGCAACTGGGAAAAAAAAGAACACAAGATGATTTATGGAATTTTAATTCTCATAAGTGCAGCTACGGCTGTTGGATGAATGCCTTTATTCTTCTCAGGAAAGATGTGCTGAGGCACTTAGGAGTGAATTGTCATGTCTGCAATGTATTTTCCAATCAACAAGAATCAAAACACATGAAACCAATTGCATGCATGTACACATGGAAAGAACTCAGGCACAAATGGGCACGAGAAGAAGGGATAGCGAACATGATATCCACACATTTCAACCCACAGGGCTTTCCAAACACCATAAGAAATGCATGTTATTTTTAAAAACTGGGTAAGGTTTTCAACACACTTAAACATGCCTTTTAATTCCATTTCCTATGAACTTTTTAAAGCACCCTTGTCTCCAGAGAACATTAAAAGATGTTCAAAACTCAGTAGCGGGCCCGGAGTGGTAGCCCAGTGGCTAAAGTCCTTGCCTTGCACGCGCAGGGGTATCCCACATAGTCACTGGGTCTAATCCTGGCATCCTCACTTCCCATCCAGCTCCCTGCCTGTGGCCTGGGAGAGCAGTGGAGGACAGCCCAAAGCCTTGGGACCCTGCACCGGTATGGGAGACCTGAAAGAGGCACCTGGCTCCTGGCTTTGGATTGGCTCAGCTCTGTCCATTTCAGCCACTTGGGGAGTGAATCAGTGGATGGAAGATCTACCTCTCTGTCTCTTCCTCTATATATACATATATATCTGATTTTTTTTAATGTAAAAATAAAAATTTTAAAAACTGAAAAAACTCGGGAGAGTCTATGTAGTAATGATACTTTTTCATCTTCCCCATTTGTGTGAAAACATTGAAGAAATGAAACTGCTGAGAGGAGGAAATTGGCTTTGCTCTTCAAATGGAAACCAAGGAATTTTGTTACTCATTTTTAAAGCCAAAAAAGACTGACCTTCTCAAAATAAGAGATCACATAACTTGGTTATTTATTTCTGTAGCCCTTTCTCACCAGCAGAGAAATTAAGCCATTAAGGATACAATCGGTTCATAATTATTTCAACTATAACCAGAAAAGATTCCTTTACATGACCCGTTTGGGAACTGGCTGGGAACTGGGGCATAGTTACACAGTGTCCAAGCAAGGGGGTGCCCTGCATCCAGACCACGTGTGATCACCACCCAGAGCTGAGCAAGGAGGATGAGCAGCTCTTCCCACTTGGCCCTTGGGTTGGCCCAGTTTCAGCACTGAATGGCTTACCCTCAAAACTGTTCCCCCTGATCTGCAATGAAGGTCATGGCCATGCTCCACAATACTGGACAATGGCAAGTTAGCAAACTCACTAGAGGTGTTGCTCCGTTGGCTGGTGAACCACCGTTGGCTGGTGGTTCTGGCTCAATGCTGTGCCACCTAGCCACACCTGCACAGGTCCACAAATGCTTTCCACTCACAAAGTATCACCCAACAGGTGACATCAATAACAGGGTCACTCCTCAGGAACTATGACTTTACCCCGGTCCAACATATAGGTGCAACAAATGGCTAGCCTTGCCATATGGTTCTTGCTTATAAGTTCTTTCTCTCTTTCCTCCACTTCTTCCACGTCTCCAACCCAGGTAACAACACAGCAACTATTACACAGGTAACAGCACAGCAACTGTTACACGGGTAACAACACAGTAACTATTGCCAAGGAGCAACCTGAGGGGGAAGGGATTTCTCCGAGATTCTGAGGACAAGGGCAGAATTTGAGAAGAGGTTTGTCTGTGTTCCTGGTCTGAATAGCTCATGTCCTTCCAGCTTATCACACCCACGGACACTGAGCTCACATCACTGCTGCCACCCTCTCAAGGACAGTTTGCATTTTTACTGTAATTTGTAGATATGAAAACCCCGGCGGAATTCCAAGAAAACGACGAAGGACATCTGGATGTGACATTTCCAGCAACACATAGCCTGGAAGCTTCCAGACCACTATCCAATGGGGTACCCACCTGCAGCACAGCGGGGGTGGTGGAGTGGCAGTGAGACAGACATGAGTTTAAAACCCACATAGGCCCCAAAATGAGGTGACAAAAATGAGGGCAAGACATAACAATCTCTTTGAGCTATAATTTCCCTACATATTAAACAGGGATAATCATAGTCCCTGTATAAAAAAAAAAAAAAAAAAAACAGTTGTGGGTTTAAAGGAAGATAATCTATATGTGGTACTCACAGCAGTGCTTGGACCATGGTAGTAAGGTGATCTATAGAAAAATACTCGACAACGTCTATAACATGGAATAAAAACCACATGCTCTATTTCCTTTTGTTGTACCAGATTTTGAGATCCCCAGAAATCATCAGGAGTCTGAAGTTGATACAAACGCATGAGGGCAGTTGATTCAGACTAACCTGGGCTCCCAGCCGTCACCCAGACCAGCAGGACTGGGGGTGGGCAGCCCCGAGATTGGACAGCACACGGTTTTTATACACTTCAGCCAAGTTCCACACAATTCCACAGTCATAATTGGTCAGCTTAACTGTTAACAAAGCAAGTTGGCAGGTTTCTATTGGTGTGTTTGAAGCAAGCATCTTTCACATGGTACAAACTGGTGGGCTGTGGAGTATTGAGCAAGTCTTATCTAACAAGCACACCGGGGGCCTCCTTCCTGAGGAGTGCTCTGCCTACGTGACCTGTCAGGTGTCACGTAGACTGTGAGGCCTGGAGTTCACACAGCTCCTCAGCCAAGCAAGTAAGGCAGAAACCACAAAGCAGAAAACACCACAGTCAGCAAGGAGCAAAGGGCAAACGGCTGGGATTCTGATTCTAAGATTCCTCACTTTAGAACATAAACTGATATGTTTGATGCATAGGCACTCCATCAGAGTTAAGTCTTACAGACTTTAAACTTAGCGCAAAGTAGAACTTTTTGAGAGAGACGTAGATCTGCCAATCACTGCTTCGGACCCCAGATGACCAGGGTTTGGCCAGGAGGAAGCCAGGAGCCAGGAACTCAATCTAGGTCTCCCTCATGAGTGGCAGGGCTCCCACTGTTTGAGCTGCCATGGTGTCTTCCAGGATCCGTGTTAGCAGGAAGCTGGAGTCGGGTATTAAACACGGGCACTCTGAACATGTTAACCACTAATCAAAATGCCTATCTCTAGAGTCGTATTTGTTTAACATCAACACTTTAGAACTTATTTAATCAATCTTCACTTGAGTCTTCTGGAGAAATCTAAGGGTGATCTAACACAGTCCTGCAGGAGCTTGCTGGTCCTTGTCTCTTGTCCCGCCCTTCTATCTCAAGACACCTTGGAGTCCCATTGTTTCTCATCTGACTCACCCCCAAATCTCCCTTCTTATTCCCAACCCACAACGGTCTTGCTCTCACAATGCTTCAGGATGCAGCTTTTGGCAGCTCCTCCCTCCCCCACCCTCCCCATCCCATCTTGGCCTCTTGCTCCTCCTCCTGTTCTTTCTGCTTCCTCCATCACTTGGGGCAGAGAGCAGAACAGTCTAGGAATTCTATATAATTTTTAGAAGTACACTGGAGTATGTGGGAGTGAAATAACACACTACTTGGCTATCTTTTTAAAAATACTTCTGGGTAAAAAAGAAAAAAGATTCATAAAATAAATGTGGCAGTCTCTCGACAGTGATTATCTCTGGGTGCCAGAAATGGTGGGAATTGGGGGTTTTAATCATTTTTCCCCTTCGGTGGAAGTTTGAAAATGCTCACAGCAAAAGAAAATTAAATCTGGGAGCTGGTGTGGCACAGACCATCCCCAGAGTGGGAGGGGCCGCCGATGGAGGTATGGAGCAGGTGAGGGGAGCCCTGGGCTCAGACAGGTCCCCAGAAGCGTGGAGAAGGAGAGCATATGTGACTATTCCCACGTTAACCCATTGTACCTAAGGCAGCCTAGCCATCTCTGCACACTGTGAGCTGTGGTTACCCCCAGGGAGTGAGCTGGAGAGGGAACTCTCATTTTTCACTTAGTGAAAATGAGATAAGCAGGATAATGCTTAATCTTTTCTTTTGAATAGAGCGATTAAAAACAAGTTTTTAAAATGCTATCCTGAAATATACCACCCCTTCAGCCCTATACCCTTGGTCTAGTCCATCTTCAATCAAGAGCTCTTCAAATAATTGAAGACTATTAAGGAATGCCGTATTGAAAGCGGAGCATTTAATGAGCACTTGAAGCCCAAGGTCCTTGCTTTTAAATGCTCTCTGTGTTTTGTGTGATGTCCACGTTCAATGAATGCTCAAACACAACCATTGTCTTTCTTTGGGGAATATCTTTCCAGCTTGATTGTTACCCTCTTAAAATGTGGTTTCAAAATGGAACATACCACTTCATATCATGATTCTCTGCTGGGGGTAATTTTGCCTTCAGCAGGACACAGGACGGTATCTGGCCTCATTTTTTATGGTTATGATTTGAAGAGTAAACTCACCCACTGAGTAGAGGCCGGAGATACTGCTAAACGTCCCAGACACTTTCACACCACAGACTTAACTGGAAAGTGTCAGCAGTGTCACAGTTGAAAACTTCCGGCTTTACATTAATCTGTGTCCAGAGCCTATAGAATCACTGTATCTTAACAAATGGATGCTTTCGGGGTTGCCTGTTGTGGCACAGCATGTTAAGCCACTGTGTACAACTCCTGCATCCCTTATGGGAGTGCTGCTGGTTCTAGTCCCAGCTACTCTGCCTCTAATTTGGCTTCCTGCTAATGTGCCTTGGAAGGCAGTAGATGACATCTCAAGTATTTGGGTCTCTGTTACTCACATAAGACACGGGGTGGAGTTCTGGGCTCCTGGCTTAGCTTGGCCCAGCCCTGCCTGGTGGCAATGGAGAGTGAACCAGTGGCTCAAAGACATTTGCGTGTGCATCCTTCTTCATTTTACATGAATAAATAAATAAATATAAAACTTTATCATATCTGGGTGGTTTTTGACAAGGAGTCAACTTCACCACCTACTTCCACCACATTCTTGCTGCGCTCTATACCTGATGTTGAATAAATCCTTCCTCTGTCAGAGTTGACTTGTGCCCCCTTCCAGAATCCTGCACAGAGGCCCCTGATGATGAACCCAGTGGAAGCTTCCTTTTATTCCGTGGGAATTGTTTCCCACATAGGATATAAGCTGCCTCTCTATACTTTCTATAAGCCATTAATAATAGATAGGCAATTGTATATTGCTTTTGTTAAAATTACCGCTAGGAAATTACTGACCTGAAACCATTCCGTCCTCCCTAAAAGTCTTTTCCACATAAAAAAAAAAATTTAAAGAAAAAATATTTACTGACTTGAAAAGAACTGAGGTGGTATGTTTTGTTGCACATAAAAAATAATCCTAGGGCCCAGCGCCATACCCGAATGGCTAAAGTCCTCGTCTTGCATGAACTGGGATCCCATATGGGTGCCAGTTTTAATCTTGGTGGCCTCAATTCCCATCCAGCTGCCTGACTGTGGCCTGGGAAAGCAGTCGAGGATGGCCCAAAGCCTTGGGACCCTGTACCCATGTGGGAGACCCAGAGGAGGCTTCTGGCTCCTGGCTTCAGATGAGCTTAGCTCCAGTCACTGCAGCCACTTAAGAGAATAAGCCAGCAGACAGGAGATATTTCTGGCTCTCTTTCTCTCTGTAAATCTACTTTTCCAATAAAAATGAAAAAGTCTGTTTTTAAAAGTGCCACCTGGAATGCCTGCATTCGGCCTCAGCGGACTGAATTCCAGTCCTGCGTCTGCTTCTGATGCAGCTGACCACTGATGTGCATCGTTAGCTGGTGATGGTGCGGGTGCTACAGCTGTTTCCAGCCATGTCGGAGACCCAGAGGGAATTCTCAGCTCCTGGCCTTGGCCCGGCTCAGCCCTTGCTGTTTGTGGTATTTGGAGAGTGAACCAACTAATGGAAGCTCTCCCTCTCTGTCTGTCTCTCTCTGTTTCTCTGCTTTCCAAATGAATAATTTAAAAATAATAATTCTTTCCTAAACCTATTTCTGGGGAAGACTTCCCACTGCCATGCACGGACGTGACCCACTGCACTGCGAGCGATGCTCTACCAGATTTGGCAGGAAGGCTGTCTCTTTGGTACTGACTCTGGCTAACAATGGCAGTGGTGTTTGCTGTGGCCTGAGCTGTGTACTCCCAGACCCCGAGGCGGAAACCCTTACCATAACAAAGCAACCTTAACAGGTTGTCCCCGATTTAAATAAGGCCCTGGGGCTAGGGCCTTCATGAAGAGACCGGAGAGGGCTTTCTCTTTGGCCTCTCTCCCTGGTTTTGTCTCGACTCTCTGGGGACTGGGGACGTGATGGCAGGGCACCATGTGCAAAGCCAAAGCAGAGCCCTGAGCCCTCACCAGGAACTGAGTCTGCTGGCACTGAAGGAGAAATTTTAGAATAGAGGTGTTCAATTTGCTTTTTTGCTTTCTGTATCTCGCTTGCTGAGAATAGCTGAATAGGATGTCTTTGGTAAATAATTAGGTTTAGTCGAAACTCAGGATACAAAGTACAAAAGCAGCTGAAGATGGGTATCTCAGAAGGAAACGAGATTAAGAATTTGTGAGGGGACGGAAAGTCCCCAGAGACAGAAAGACCGACTTATCGATGAGGATTCCAAAGGTCTGAGAAAAGCAAACTCAAGGGGAATTGGGATAAGGCTATGGTCAGAGGAAAGCCCCTAAATTTTATGGCTTTATGGTTTTAGCCTTTGCCCTTTGTGTAAGTGATTTTGGCCTATAAAAAGCATGCTGTGTAGGGGCTGACGTGCCTACCTTCCTGCGTGAGGAACTGGCCTCAGCCCCAGCGCGCTGGCATCTGAACAAACTCCTGCTTTTGCATCAAGCCTCATCTTCGTTCATCATTGGGGAGACTCACCTTCTCGAGGGAGAGTCGGCAAGGCTGTCCTCACTCCGCGCGGCCTTACAGCACCTTGGCCTTGAACTTCTCATTGTCCAGAACTTCCAGTGTGGGAAGCCGGGTGCAGAAGCCGCTCTGGGATTGAGAAGGGCCATTGCAAGATGGCGGCCAGCTCAGGGCCAGGAAGCGGAGCTAGTCTCGCCAGCAGGTAAACAGGAAGTCACAGGGATTGGCTAATGCCAGCTGAGATTACTGGCCTATCACGTAGCGCCAAGTGGACCCACGGGGAGAAGTGATTGGTGGAGAACGATATAAAAGTCGCCAGTAAGGGGATGGACAGACAGGCTGACAGCGACTACGAAAAAGACTTGGGGGGCGACTAGGAGAAAGATTAGGGAAAGAACAACGGACGGAACGGGAAGAACGACAGCAGAAAGGGGAAAAGTTAAGGTGTACAGAGAGGAAAAGCGGCAAAGAGGGATACAGACAGAAGCAGTAAAAGCAGTACGAAGAAACGGGACAAGAACGGAGAAATGCAGCAGAGAGTACGGGAAGGAATATGGGAAGAAGGGTGGCGGAAAGAGGGCTGGAGAAACGGGGAGGAAAGCTTGGACCAACGGGGACAGGAGCAGCGGAGCTAAGGATTAAAACGCAGCCGCTTTTGGCAGTGAGGGGTCCGGTTGCAGCTTTTCCCCGACCCTCAAGGGCGTGCTTCGTCGTTTTAGTGTAGCTGCTGCCGGGCGGTGGCAACATTTCAGAAATAAAAGTCTGTCTGTATGCATGTTTAGCAAAAACATTTTATTTTTTTCTTTTTATCTGAAAGGCAGAGCTAGAGAGAAAAAAATCTTCCATCCTCAGCTTTCCAAGGGAATGAGACCAAGGTGGGACAGCATAGTCAAACTGGAACCCCTATGGGATGCTTGCATATCAGACAGCAGCTTAACTTACTGTGCCACAGCACTGGCACCTAAATGTGGGTTGTTTAAGCCACTCAAAAGATGATTTCTTTTTTTATTGTCCCCGAGACAGAGTCGTTTGACACACTGGAAACATTTTCTAACTTAGCCTGTCACTTCTAGATCTCATAATCCTATCAGAAGGTACAAGTGGAGGAGGTTTCTTCACAGTGCATGTCCCTCTTGTCAGCTCCAAGAGAGTTTGTCTCTGCAGCTGCCTCGTCTACTTGTGCTTGTTGATAGAATCTGTGATTCTATTCATCATCAGACGCACCATTATTTGGTTATTATGAAAGAAAAAAAAAGATAGCATGTAATGTCATAATGCTGAGATGTGCCAAGACCTGTCCTCCTTGGAGAGTAGCTGCTCCATGAAGAAGTGGGCCCTGGGGGACTGCGGAGACACAGGGCTGAGGGTGAAGTGTGGGCGCAGGAGGGGCGCGCGGAGCCAACGCTCTTCCACTGCCCATCAGAGAGCCCTGGAGCCACACTCCCTGCTTGGCTCTGCAATCTTCTCACAGCCTCTGCAGCTCCGGCCTTTCCTGGGAGCTGCTAGCGCGACCAGAGAGAGGTCCCTTGGGCATCCCCGCCTGCTGGGGGAAAGATTGGCTCAGCAAGCGAAGTACTGCCCAAGAAACCTTCAACTCTTCTTGCTTCTGGAGAAAATGAATGGATGAGGAAAAGAATAGAACAGAACAGAACAGAGAGAAAGAAAGAAAAGAGAGAGAGAGAGAGAAAGCAAGCCGTGCAGAGGCATTCGCTGGGGAGAAGGAGTGCATCGGAGGCGAGGGGAAGCAGTGGGGGTTCCCAGAAGCTCGCCCTCTGAGGCTTGGCTGGCTGGGGCTGGGAAGCTGTAAACCTTGGGGCGTGTCTCCTTCCAGAGTCTCAGCAGAAGATGGCGGTTGGTGCTGTTCTCAGAGTCCAGGTTTTACTCAGCATCTTCCTGGATGCGAAGCTCCCGACGTGGCTCACGTAGGAGCGGCGGCGCCTGTAGCCCACGGCGCGAGGGAAGGCGGGACTCGCTCCCCGCGCCCGACCCCGCAGGGCGGGGAAGCGCCTGTGGGGGACCGGCGTCCCGCATCGCCTTGGGAACCGCAGGCAGGTGCGATCTTGTCTGCAGCAACACCCGCAGCTGCCGACATCCGCGGCCCCGCGGCTTCCTCCAGCACGGCGGGGTCTCTCCCTCTCTGCCAGCCGGCTGGGGAGCTGCCAGCAAGGTACCCGGCAAGCGAGCAAGGCACTTTGAAAGGGCTGGCTTCTCTGCCATCGCCACTGGGGGCTTTGTGTTTTTAATTTCGGTATTGTCATCTTGCCCAACAAAAGGACCTCTCCTGGACGCATCTTAAACGTTGGGCGGTGTACCTTTTATTATTATTAACGTATTATTGAGTGTGACACAAAGCACGAATGGCACAGCTGTGGGCCAGCAGCACTGGTCTCTGGGGTCATTTTGGAAACCTGGCATTTTCCAGCGAGAAGGTGACTGTTAGCCTTCCGCTGAAGGACTCCGCCCCAGCGTTTTCTGCAGCCTGGATGAATCCCGCCGACGGCAATGGACAATCACCAAAGTTTCTGCACGTAAAATGCAATGGAGGCTATTTTTCATGAAGTTATAACGTATACAACTATTTGGGGGAATACAATCAGCATTACAAACAGGCAAAAAATTATAGTCAGTTGTGTTCAGGATTTCATGAGTTCACTTGGAAAGATCACCTCTGTGGACAGCGTTTGAGATGCTGCGTCAGTCTGCATTTGTACCGATGCCGTGCATAGCCATTCCATGTCAGGTGCAAACATTTGTCTCCTTCATATGTCCCTAATATGATTGTAACAGGGCACTTACTGAAATCACATATCTATATATAATATATGCTGTAAATATATTCAAGTTGATATTGAGCAGCATTGAATATTCATGAAACACATTAAGTACGATGTCATGTTCCCTTTGCTAGTTAACAGTATAAGCAGGAATGCTGTGCCATGAAGCCCTTGTCATCCCTACTTCTGCCAGCCCTTGGGAACCTCTAACTGCTTGCTGCCTCTAAGATTGTGCCTGGCACAGGTATTTCATGTCTGTTTGTCCTTTCATTACCGGCTCATCTCACAATAATATCTCCAAAGACAGCCATGCTGTAGCACAGATTCGAAATTCACTCCTCAGCAGAGCCTGGCACACGCAAAAGCCAGGGCTGAGGACAGGTCTGGTGGGGGTTGCCCTAACGAGGCTGTGGCAGCCACTGGTATGCATGAGGACGGGTGCTGTGGCAGGCTGGCTGGGCTGGGCTTACGGCACCTGTCACTTAGGGTGAGATATGGGGCTGAGACAGAACTGACCAAGCTGTACCCACCAGTATGTGTGTTGGCTGATGTGACTGAGACTGCACCTGACCCTGCACTGGCTGGCACACGTAGGGGTCAAGTCTGAGGTCACCCCAGGTGAGGTTTCTTGGGGGATCCCCTGACTAGACCACTGTATTCAGACCCTGGCCAGAGTGAAAAGTCACAGTATGTGTAGTCTGACCTTGGAGTGCCTGTGTCTGGATTCGGTCCTCTCAGTTGCTGATGCCTGTGCAGTGGACAGCATGTCCAGATGCACATGGGGGATGTAACGGCCAGCTCACCGAGGTCCGCAGGGGACGTCGACTGCCTCATCCGAAGCCGGAGAGCAGAACAGGTTGGACAACTCTCCTTACCTAGCTTTGCAACATGTTTCTGGATCTGCAGATGCACCAAGGTGGACTTTGTCAACCAACAGACCTTGGAAAGATTTTCTCAACATAGAACAATGAAACTGACCATGTCTCAGGGCTATCGAAACCACTTACTACACACCCTGGGGCCCGGCACCATGGCTTAGCGGCTAAAGTCCTCACCTTAAACAAGCCAGGATCCCACAAGGATGCCGGTTCTAATCCTGGCAGCTCCACTTCCCACCCTGCTTGTGGCCTGGGAAAGCAGTTGAGGATGGCGCAAAGCCTTGGGACCCTGCACCTGCGTGGGAGACCTGGAAGGGGCTCCTGGCTTTGGAATGGCTCAGCTCCAGCCTTGAGGTCACTTGGGGAGTGAAACATCAGACAGAAGATCTTCCTGTCTGAGAAACAAAACAAAAGTGAAGTGTATGTCTGACCCACCTAACCTTCCCCATCCTAATCAGAGACCCACATAGGTATGCACACCTCACAGCTATGCAAACAGTATTAAAGATAGAAGAGTTTAAAAAAGAAGAGAAATTCACTCCATTCCCTGGCTGACTACTATTCCATTGCCTGGAGGGGACTGAAAGGTCATTTACCATTCTCTGGCCGCTTACATCCTGAAGCCAGCAGCTGTCTCCAGTTAAGAAAAAACCCGCACCTCTGGCCTCTTCATGCTGTTGCACCATTAACCAACCAGGAAGGAGGATGGGGCTTAGCCCCAAGTCCCCCTGACCTGCAGCCCTAACACAGGTGGGGATGAATGAAAGGCAGGAGTGATGAGGGTGGCAGGACGGCAGGGGACCCGTGCCATGGGAGGCAGGGCGCCCCGCATCCCCACCAAGGAGAAGACAGCTCTGGGGAGGAGCAGAAAAGGGCAGAGGAAAGTTGGGAGGGTGGAGGAGGGTAAGACTAGGCTGCGGGGCTCAGGGAGAGGACTTTGGAAAGGGACAGGCAGCTGTAGGCAGCTCGGGGGAGACAGGCGTCCCTGGAGGAATGCCACAGCCTCTCATTGGGGGGAACAGCCGCCTGGCTACACACCAGCACCCCTCCCCCTGCTCCCCGGCTGCCATCAGCAAGGAGCGTTCCAGCGCCCTCGCTGTCCATGCATTCATCACACTGGGGCCTGTGGGACCAACACAAACACTTACTTGTGCTGTGAGAGGCAAGCCAGGACACCAGACGTTAATTCAGCAGTGAGGGACATGACTGGGACAGCAGTGACTGAGAGAGGGTTGGTTCAGGGATATCCAAGTCGCACCTGCTTTGTGGAAGGGACACTGGCGCTGACAGCTGCCCCACCTTACTGATCTAAATTTAGCTGTCTGGGGAGGTCTCGCCCAAGACTCAGGAATGTGGGGTTGGCGGAGGTGGGTGGGCCTTAACAGTTCCTTAATGGGGACCTCTTCTCTCCTTAATGCTCAACATCAAACAGGGAAAGAGACCCCAACTTCGGCACAGCCTCTGGCTTTGGTGTAGCCAGTGCTCCAAACAGCTGGTGGCTTTATATAGACATGCCATCTGGTGAGATGAAAAATAAAATCACAATCCAAACCCTCCTGCTATACTCATTGTGGCCAAAGGGTGGCACCAGAGAGAATGAAGGTGGCTGCACTTCGGCTGCCTGGCAGCTTTCTCACCAAGTGGGGTTAATGGAGGCAACACGGGAGCATCTCAAATAAGCGGGGCTGGTGCAAAAGAGTCCAAGCTTCCAATAATGAAATGAGACGGACTTTTAAGAGGAGAACTTCAAAGCGACGACATGCCGCAGATTCTAGTATGAGTGGCTGGTACCTAGCTGCCTGCATGGAGTGCAGAATCACAGCGCTGAGGAGGTCCCATCCTAACTGTGGAAGTGCTTTATGACATGACCTCCATTGATTGGAGGAGTAGCTACTCTGTGGGGAAACCGAGGCATGGAGAAATTGCATCACTCAGGAGGCCGTAGGGTGAGCCACCATGGGGAGTCCCAGACTGCCAGCGACAAGGCTTGGACTGCTGGAATCGGGGTGAGGACTGGGCTGGGGGCAGAAGGAGTCAGGAGCCGGCTGACAGGTGCCACGATGCTTCTCACTCTGCACTGCGGGCTCCCCAGGCACTGGCAGGCCCCGAGTGCCCACAGGGTTCCCAGCTACCAGCAGCTTCTACCTAGGGGGTCTGTCATACTATGTCTTCTTGCTTCGTCTGAGGGAGGCCAGCTGCCCTACGGAAAGAACCACATGGCCCAGAACTGAGGGAAGGTTCCAGGCAAAAAAAATAGAGAGGTTGTGGGTCACATCTCAGCAATGACAGGTAAGAAGAAAAAAGTCACAAAACAGTGACTTCCTGTGGCCTCCGCTCACTCCAGGGAGCTTCAGGACTCAGCTCTGTTTGCCAAGTCAGCTGCAGGCACCTGGCACCTACGGCTCCTCTGCCTCGGAGCTTGAGGAGCGTGTGTGAGTGGAGATGGCAAATCACAACTCGGGCTCAAGCTAGGAGAGAGCATTCCAGGTAGGGCACTGCAGAGGAGACCTTGTACACACACACACACACACACACACACACACACACACACACGCCTCCTGAAGACCACAAGCTTGGGGCATCCCAGTTACATCTGGTGTGAGCCGCCCTGAGGCTGAGCTGAGGGTTGGAAGCATTCTACTCCATCCAGGCTGCTTCAACAGCTCTAGGGGGAATCTGTGCCTGTCTGCATAACCAGTCCATTGAGGCACCTGCTAGTCTGGCTCCTGGCTGCTGACAAGCCTGGCAGGGTTCCTCCTGGGCTTCACATACCCCTCACATCTGTCCCCACATCCCTGGGACACTTCTGACCACTTGCTCCTGGGCTTCTTCTGACGATCATGCGCTTTTTGCAAATCTGGACTTTGAGTCCCAGATGCCTCGACCTTGTGGGATATCTGAGTGCTCCAAGACAACAAATGTATATGTGTTGTACCTTAGGCAGTTGCACCACAGGGACATTCGTGTTAAGTCTGTGTATCAAGACATGGGGAACGGACCAAAGCCTGGCACAGAGAACGGGAGTGGTGCCTATGCAGGGGCCTCCCATTGCTGGCGCTGTGGGAGTCACTCCAGGTGAGCCAGTGAGGGAATGGGGAGGGACTGTGGAAGCATGTGACTGTAGCATCACCACTGTACACTGAGGCCACGCCACATTCATAAAAATGTTTTTCTCTTCATTAATGAGCTAAGCTTAGCACCCTCTTTATTATATAAATTTTAAAAACATTTTAAAGATTCAGAAAGATGGACAGAGAGAAAGATCTTATGTCTGCAGATTTACTCCCCAGGTGGCCACAATGGCCAGAGCTGACCTGATCCAAAGCCAGGAGCTTTTTTGGGGTCACTCACATGGGTGCAGGGTCCCAAGGCTTTGGGCCGTCCTCTCCTGCTCTCCCAGGCCACAAACAGGGAGCTGGACGGGAATTGGAGCAACTGGTATACAAACGGGTACCCATATGGGACCCTGGCATGTTCAAGGTAAGGATTTAGCCACTGAGCCATCGCACCAGCCCTAAACCTAAAAGACTTAAAGTTTATTCTTTTGGAAAGCAGAGTGACAGATAAAGGGACAACAGGGAGGGAAAGGGATTCCCTTTTCTGGTCGCCTTCCCAAATGGCAGCAAGAGGCAGGTCTGGGCCCGATGTAAACCAAGGTGGAGGAACTCCTCCTGGTCCCCAGGTCAGGTCTCAGCTGCCTTCGCAGGGACCTCAGCAGGGAGCTGGAGCGGAGCAGCTGGGCCGCATACGGGCATCCTGCTGTAGGATGTTTAACCTTAGATCTCCGGCTTAACCCACTGTGCCACACGCCGTTACCCACTTTAAAATTATTTTAAGCTTTTTTAGTGCTTTGTATTAACACTAAGTTTAAGATTTAAATACATTGTATTCTTTTTTTTAAAAAGATTTATTTTTTATTATTATTATTGTTTTTATTATTGGAAAGGCGGATATACAAAGAAGAGAGACAGAGAGGAAGATCTTCCGTCCGATGATTCACTCCCCAAGTGAGCGCAACGGGCCGATACTATGCCGATCCGAAGCCAGGAGCCTCTTCCAGGTCTCCCACGCGGGTGCAGGGTCCCAAAGCTTTGGGCCGTCCTCGACTGCTTTCCCGGGCCACAGGCAGGGAGCTAGAAGGGAAGTGGGGCTGCTGGGATTAGAACCGGCGCCCATATGGGATCCCGGGTGTGCAAGGCGAGGACCTTAACTGCTGCGCCACCGCGCCGGGCCCAATACATTGTATTCTTATAGCTGAGCAAAAAGGTTTTAGCTTTTTGAGTCTACAAGCTTTTTTCTTTAAAGATTTTTTTTTTGAAAGGCAGATTTACAGAGAGAAGAGATAGAAGGATTTTGCATCTGCTGGTTCACTCCCCCAATGACTGCAATGTTTAGCGCTGAGCCAATCCAAAGCCAGGATCCAGGAGCTTCTCCCATGTTCCCTGCACCAGTGCAGGGTCCCAAGGCAGTGGAACCCCTTCCGCTGCTTTCCTAGGCCTTAAGCAGGGAGCTGGATGGAAAGAGGGGCAACCAGGACACAAATTAGCACCTAAATGGGATGCTGACACTTGCAGATGGAGGATTAGTCAATTGAGCCATCATGCCAGCCCCGACCCCACGCAAGCTTTTGTCTAAGTAAATGAGTTTTCATATTTTACTTCTTATTTTTTAAGCGTTTCATAAACACTAAGATAGGCTAGCCTGGCCACAAGGTCAAGATCATTAAGGTGACACATCTTCCACCTCCACATTTTGTCACCCTGGAAGTCAGCAGGGGAGGGACCCGGCATGGCGCTGTGATCAATCATGAAAACAAGGCTTTGGGTGGCATCCTTCCTGAAGGGCATGCCGAAATCTGTGTAACAGGTGCCAGTACATGCCAAAGTAATGAGAAACAGCACAGTGCAATACCATGCGTAGACAAGTTACTCGGTCATTTATTGCCAGCATGGGGTAGTATGTCCCGTGCCTCACTGGAGGAGCCACGCCTTCTTACAATTGGGCGTGCAATTTGTATGCCACCACAGTGTGTCAGGGCTGCCCTGTGCCTCTCACTGGAGTTGTTCAGCTGCATTGTGATCTTAAGGACTCACCATCGAGGCGTGGTCTGCCAATGACAGGGACGTCACAGCAACCCCCTGACTGGCCTTCATAACGAAACTCCAGATGCACACGCCTGGCACAGGGGAGGGCCCCCCTGCCCACCCCATTCCTGCGGCAGAGGAATGGGAGGACAAACTCCAGCATTCTCTCCCATTGGAATGCCAGCGCTTGTAAATTTCTGAATGATTGTAAAACTGCTCTTAAAATGTTATCACCTCCAAATGCAAACAAAGCCAAGGATGGCGACTATCAAAACTTTGAAGAGCTTATCGTTAAAAACATTTGAGGAATTATTACAAGGGGTCATTTTAGCCATAAAACCTAAGATTAAAAAAATAGTCTCACTCCTGGGTGCCAACTCAAGCTTCTCATTTGAAATATTAGGGATTTCTCTGGACACTTTATACACGTTCATGACTTCCCATGACACAAGGAAAATACAATGGATTTTTCACAATCCTTTCACACGGATAACTCTAAATGCTTCCCACTTCTGTGCTTTTACTCTAGTTTGTTACGGGATTATGAATCTTTCAATGATTTATTTATTTTTATTGGAAAGGCAGATTTGTAGAAAGAAGGAGAGACAGAGAGATTTTCCATCCACTGGTTCACTCTCCACGTGGTCACAATGGTCATAGCCCATAATCCGAAGCCCAGAACCAGGAGCTTCTTCTGGGTCTCCCACGCGAGTGCAGGGTCCCAAGGCTTTGAACCATCCTCAACTTCTTTTCCAGGCCACAAGCGGGGAGCTAGAGGAGAAGTGGAAAAGCTGGAACATGAACCGACACCTGTATGGGATTCCATTGCCTGCAAAGAGCGAATTTAGCCACTGAGCCATCTCACGAGGGCCCCGTCTATGGTTCTGTGCTGCACAAAAGCTTGGGAAGCTACAATTCAGACTCAGCCTTGGGTGATGCAGGCAGGGAGCCAGGGCTGGCCCTGACAGCTTGCACCAGCACCCCTGCGTGGGAGCCAGGGCAGCTGAAGAACTAGGGCAGCCCCCCAACCGCCTGCACCCCGAGAAAGCTCCAGCCTCTACGAGTCCTGACACCACAGCCTCTCTAATGGAGGTGGGAAGCCTCATCCTCCGAGGGGGAACTAATTCCCAGAAAAGCTTGGCATCATCCACAGCTACATGCAATGAATAAAAGACACTTTAATATAGCTAATAGCATTTGGCGTTCCAAAGAGGCATGACAGAAATTGATTTCTGCTACTGTTGTCTTTTTCCTAAATGGACTCAGAGGGCAATTTCCTGGGACAAATGCTTTGGGTACGTCTGTATTAATCACTTTGGTTACTGTGGTCTGCAGAAGTGTCAATTAGATGTACAAAGCCTGGGACGTTTAATTAAAAGCATTCTCGTTGCGTTACAGCTCTAAGATGCGCAGCTCAAGCCTCCACAGAGACCTCACAAAGAACTGACACTGTGCTATCGGTTCTTTTTAAAAAAGATTTATTTTTGTTGGAAAGGAAGATTTCCAGAAAGAAGGAGAGACAGAATGAAAGATCTTCCATCCACTGGTTCACCCCTCAAGTGGTTGTAGTGGCCAGAGCTGAGCTGACCTAAACCCAGCAGCCAGGAGCTTCTTCTGGGTCTCCCAGGGAGCTAGATGGGAAGTAGAGCAGCCGGGAGACGAACCAGTGCCCATGTGGGATCCCGGCACCCGAAGGTGGAAGATTAACCAGTTGAGCCATGGTGCCTACTGCACATTCCCCTGTTTTTGATGAAGTCCAAGGAACTTTGCAGCTCATTGAAGCCATCGTGTAGGGTCATCCTCAACAAGTAGAACCCACATCTTAACAGCTTCAACATAGCATCACCCCAAACCATGGAAATCCTGCTATTTTTTCCATGTCTATTAAATTACAGGCTAGATGTAGCAAGCTCAGGGGGGACAGCTCCAATTCCTAGGAACAAGATGATAAAAAAAAATATTTTTTTAAGTGACAGAGGCCACACTGTCACAGAACCCAAAGATAGGGTCTCCGAGACCTTCCCAGGACCTCCAGAGGACCTGTGCTCCTTTTTTTTTTTAAAGATTTATTTTTATTACAAAGTCAGATGTACAGAGAGGAGGAACAATAGAGAGGAAGATCTTCCGTCTGATGATGCAACGGCCAGTGCTGTGCCGATCCGAAGCCAGGAGCCAGGAGCTAGGAACCTCTTCCAGGTCTCCCACTTGGATGCAGGATCCCAAAGCTTTGGGCCGTCCTCGACTGCTTTCCCAGGCCACAAGCAGGGAGCTGGATGGGCAGTGGAGCTGCCGGGATTAGAACCAGCGCCCATATGGGATCCCGGTGCGTTCAAGGCCAAGACTTTAGCCGCTAGTCCACACCGCCGGGCTGTTCCTGTGCCCTTGAATTATGGGGAAACATGCTGGCTTGTTCCCTACCCCCATCCCAGTCACAGCAGTGCGAAGTATGAGATCAAAGTGCTCCCGACCATTATCTGTGTAGTAAATGCCACGAATGGCAAGGCCTTCGTCCCTCCGTGCCATATGCTCACGGTCCTGCGCCCCGGAGGACTCCCCTCTGTTCTCGTGGGCTCTCTGCCCCTTTCCTTCGTGGGTTCCTTTTGGCCTTTGGGGGACACCCTGCCTGGGTAGGATGACTCCAAGTGGGTGCCCCGTTCCGCAGGCGCCCTCTCGTGGCGCTGCGAGATCACTACACACCCACGGCGCAGCCGCCTCTGCAACCCGGACGCGATCCCGGGAGCGCACGGCTCCGCCTGGGTTGAGCCAAGTGCGCCCTGCCGGCACGGTGCTGACGCCCGGCGGCCCTGGGCAGGGTCCTGCCTTCCGGCGCCAGAGCGCATCCTAAAGGGCAGAGCCTCCTCAGAGGCCCCAGGCGTGTAAGGGTTTCTAGGAGAAGCCAAAGTGTGTGGCTGCAGCAGTGTGCGAGCGCGCGTGTGTTAGGGAGAGAGGCTGTGTAAGAGGCACAGACAGTGGAAGATGCAGTTAGGTGAGAGAAGGTGTTTGTGTGGGGGAGCGTTGTCCGTGGAGGATGGAAGTGAGAAATAGTGTGGACAAGTGTGGGGGCATGTTCCTGTGAGGGAGACCCAAAGTGTGAGAGCGATGTGTGGAGTGTGTTCCGAGGTGTGTGCTGGAACCGCAGCACGTGCCGCCCCGGGAGCCCAGTAGCCCCGGGGATGCGCCTGCGGTGCACGCTGCCCCAGGTGCTGGCTGGCAGGCGTGGAAGCAGGACCTGGCTCCCCAGAGCTGGGGTGGAGTCTCCCGAACTCCTCCCCAGCAGGTGCCCACTATCTCATCCACGAAATGACGCCAAAACAGCCAGGCTTGCTGGCATTAGTCTCCACCGATGAACATTTCCAAACGCTTCCAAAATGCCACTCACCACCAAGATGCCAGCTGATGCTGTCAGTCCACTCTGTTGGGGGAAATCCTTTAAAAATTAGGGTTGGGAATTTAGGGTAGGAGTAGGGAAATCCCAGACCCTGTAGAATTGTACCATAAAATTAAAAAGTTCACAAAGATAGGTAAAATGAAAAACTGTAGGGATTTCAACAGCAAGTTTGTACAAAAATAAATTCATCTTTTAACTTTGTTTTCCTATAACTTTATTTTGGGTGGATATAGGTTCAATACAGTATTTTGAGGGGTCCTACAAAAATTATCTCAAATCAACTTACTTTATCTTTTGCCTTTCTTTCTTTCTTCCTTTCTTTTTTCTCCTCCCTTCTCCCCCCCCCCCCCCCCCCACCGCCCCTGGAAGAAAGAAAGATCTTCCTTCCACTGGTTTACTCCCCAAGTGACTGCAATGGCCAGAGTTGGGCTGAAGCCAGGAGCCAGGAGCTACTTCCGGGTCTCCCACACAGGTGCAGGGTCCCAAGGCTTTGGGCTGTCCTTGACTGCTTTCCCAGGCCACAAGCAGGGAGCTGGATGAGAAGTGGAGCAGCTGGGACACAAAGCAGCATCCATGTGGGATCCCAGTGCTTGAAGGAGGAAGATTAGCCAATTGAGCCAAGGCATGGGGGGGGAGGCACAAAGCCACTTCCCCAAATTCTATGAGTATACTGGATCTCCTGGCCTCGGAGGTGAGAACTGTAACCGGGAAGGCACAAAGCTCACCCATCAGAGCTGTGGGAGCTGCCTCCGGGTCCCTCACAGTGCATACTTCCTTCAGGAACAGCTCAGAGACGTCCCACTGGGCAGTGGGAAAGCAGATACCAGGGCTCCAAGGCCAAGGCCACACAGCAGCATCCATGGCTGTCTTTCCCCGGTGGCCTGCGCAGCCTGTCCCACCGGGGCTGCGTCTGCTCCAGCGTGTCTCTGCCTTGTTTGCTTTCTTCCCCCCCCCCCCCCTTGCTGCCTTCCTTCCTCCCTGTCTTGTTTTTAGCACTGCTGCCGCCATCACAGCAGGTGACTTTTAGTTCTGTGCTGCAGGGTCACCCTGGAAGCTGACAAACACCCAGTCTCTGAACACCAGTGGCTCCCATTAGGTGACCCCGTGTTTTTCTCTGCTAATCTGCCAGCAAGTTCATTCTTCCAGAAACTGTCTTCAGGCAATGGCAAGTGAGGCGTGAGTAGATAAATGCATCAACTTCCTCATCCCTCAGGGCGGCCGGTAATTCTGAGGAATGTTCTAGAATGTTTCCCTCATTCCCAGGGAGATTAAGCTGAAGGGGGAGGGGGGAGCCTGCCAGGACCTCTGCTGGACAACACACCCCTTCTTGTGGCTTCCTACCCCCTCCTTCATCTCCACCGGTGCTTCCTGGAATCCGCTAACAGACTGACCACTTGGACTCAAGATCTCGTAGCAGGCTGTGATTTATCAAGAGGCTAAGCTAGGATGGTGTGTAGGAGGCCTGCCCTGGGAGTGAGAGCCCTGGGTCAGGACTCTGAGTACAGATCATTCCCAGGCGCTCACAGTTGATAGCAAGAGCAGTTTTGCCAGTTTCTGGTCTGTCTGGTCTTGCCGGTAAAATCCGTCAGCCTCCCCAGGCTTGTGAATGGAGGGAGCCACCCGAGCTCTGTGGCAGCTCTGGCACTGGAGACAGTGGTGGCCAGGGACAAGAGCTGCTGAACCGTCATTAGCTGCATTTGGGAGCCTGGAGAGAAGGGCGCACACTGGGATTGGCTGGCTGACTGTGGAAGCAGCGTGAAAGCCAGACCCTGTGCAGTGCTCCATCCCTGCAGCTGGAAGGCACCCCAGGACAGACGCAGGGATGTGAGGGCCTGGCTTAGAATGCCCCAGGGAACCCGAGACCCCCGCTGCGCTGGCAGAAGCAAGCCCCTGCATTTTAGAGGACAGCTTTCCCCTTCTCCTGATTGGACAAAGCTCACCCCTAGAACTGGGTGCTCCCTACCTGCCCCAAGGATCTGTCCTTTTCGATGCCAAATCAGACACAGGGAGGAAAGCGTGTCCTTGCTTTAGGAGGAAGCAAGGTTCTGCAGCCAGCAAATCAGGGTCAAATTAGGTAGTCACAGCTCCCCAACTTTGGCAATCCTTTCTGCCCGACTGTGAGTCAAGCGACACTAACCTGAGGGGGCAGTATCGTGTTGTGTAACCACTCCCCTCACAAGCCCCCCCATAAAGGTCCGTGATGGGGAAGGGTTTCTCTCTCTTGGTCACATGGGTCTGTCACTCTGGTGCTCCTGACTCTTTCAAGATTTATTTATTTATTATTGGAAAGTCAGATTTATAGATAGAGGAGAGACAGAAAGATCTTCCACCTGATGGTTCACTCCTGATCCTGTTGTGCCGGATTTTGAAATCCCCAGAAAATCATTGAGTCTGAAGTCGATGCTAACGCAAAAAGGGCAGCTTATTCAGGCTAACCTAGGTCTCCCAGCCACCCACTGCTCCCCCAGCCGAGCAGGGCTGGCTGGAGAGGGGCCGCTGCAGCCCAGGATGCTGCAGGAACAGCAGGGCAGATAAAAAGACAACGAGGTTGAACAGCACAAGGTTCTTATCCATTTCAGGCTATTAATTATACAGTCACGATTTAGCAGGCTTCTACGGGTGGGTTTGAAGCAAACAACTTTCAAAAGTACAAATTGATGAGCTATAGGGGGGTGATTCTTATCTACCCCAGGGGCCTCCTTCCTGAGGAACGCTCTGCCTCGTGACCTGCAGGTGTCCTGCCTGGTGTCACGTAGGCTGGCAGGCCTGGAGTTCACACAGCCCCCAGCCAAGCAATTAAGGCAGAAATCTTGAAAGCAGAAGACACTTAGCTTCTACAATCCAAATCTAGGAGCTTCTTCCAGGTCTCCCGTGCAGGTGCACGGTCCCCCGATGGTTACCATGGTAACCAGACAAGGGTGGAGTTTGGTTAGCACCCAAAACGAAAGGACAGAGAAATTCTGGCGGGCCCCTCAGGCTGTGAAACCACTATTGCACCAATGAGGGGTATAGACCATAACCCCCCAAAAAATAAGGGTCAGAGCGACCCCTGTTTAGGCTTCCACGTATAGGGGAGTTTAAAAGGCCCCTGCTTGTCTCTTCCTGGCTCTTCTTCCTCTATAGTGCCCTCCTTCGGATCTGTCTTTTGGCTGCAGGGGGAAGGGAAGCCCACAGCCAAGGTTCCCTGGAAGAAAGGCCATCTAAATTCTTTTAATCTATTTGGCTGAAGTATTCTTTCCCTGGTGGTCAGTGAATCTAATGGTCCCACGTCTTTGGGCTATCCTCTATGGCTTTCCCAGGCCACAAGGAGGGAGCTGCATGGGAAGTAGACCAGCCAGAATGCACACTGGCATCCATATGGGATCCTGATGCATGCAAGGCGATGACTTTAGCCACTAGGCCTGACTCCTGGCCTCTCCAGTACTTGCTTGCTCTCTGGCTTCCCGAGAACAGGTAGCCCCTGACATGGTCCCTGTACGTCTGTATTCCTCACCCGCTGTTCACTGCTTGGGTAAGTCGGTAAAGGTGCAAATGCTAAGATGTCTTGTATTTCTAACGTGTGTACTTTCACAAGTTCCAGGACAGGTGAGGCTTAGCAATGTGGGCAGAGAAGCCAGGAAAAGGTGAGTATTTGTAGCCTTGTAAACGTATGCGGGTTGTTCATCATGCGTCTCTTAGGATAACTTATATTGCTGGGGAAGCCGGAACATAAGTCTACAGTTTCATAGATTTCACAGTAATGACTATTAGTTCCTCTCGGGGTTTTAATTCAGGTTGGATTGCCATTGTGACAACTTTTGATTTGTTAATTTGTTACCATCAGAGAAATGGCTGCCTGGTAATTACCAAGGTGCCAAGGTGTGACTCCGGAACACGCGGGTGATTCCTAGAGTAACGGGCGGGCGCTGCCGTCACCAGGCTTGGTTGATAGACTCCTCAGCACATCCTGGACTTGCCTGGTATGATCTCTCTCGCACCCCAGCAGTCAGAGGCCACCAGCATCCCGAGGGGCTCGGCACTGGTGGCTCTTGCAGCAGGAGATGCTGCTTTGGACTTGGGTTTCTCAGTCAATGAGAAAGCGCAGTTCTGGAGGCCCAGCTGAGACCCTGAAGCTCCAGGCAAGGTGCAAGGAATCCTCCCTGCGAGGCAAAGAAAACCCTGGCTGGTTCCTGAGCGCTGCTATTTGGGGAATGAACCAGTGGATGCAAGATCTTTCTCTCTCTTTCTCCTCTCTGTAAATCTGCCTTTCCAATAAAAATAAATAAATCTTAAAAAAAATAAGGAAGGAAAAATACTTGGATTTGTATCCAGCACATTTTGTTGTTTTTAATATTGTACACATTGATTTGGTCCTTCCAAGACCGAATCAAGCCAGTCTTGTGACATCGTTGAACACAAAGTTGGGGCAGGTGCATTTTCCATCCCTCAGGGGACCAAGGGCATGGACAGGGAACAGCTGGCAGCACTCCGCTGGTGGCAGCAGGAAGTGAAAAGACCCGTATTAATGGTGGGAGAAGCATCTTTTAAAGGTTCACCTCAAAGATGTTTCTCTATAAAAAAAGAAAATTCCTGGTTTCCATGGTACCTGGCCCTGGGACAAAAGGCCAGAAAGGTGTCACTGGCCAACTTCCTTGGTCCCTTTCTAATGATAAAGAGGCAAGTCTGAAGCCCTCCCCCTTGGCACTGGCCGGAGACAGAATGGGGCTGATCCTTCAGGTGGGGAATTGAGGTGTTGACGTCGCCCTTGTGTCTTGGGGAAGTATGTTCCTGACAGATATGCACTTGTCTCAGGAGAGACATGCTCTGCGAATCCAAGATGTGGTGGGGGAAAAATACCCCTTTCTATTTGAGGAAAAATGACTTGGGGACCCAGAATACCCTGACTGCTTACTACCCAGTCTAACTGCTCTCACAGTGGGAGCTGGCTGGGAAGAGGCGCCAGCCTGTCCCAGATGCCCTTTGACCCCACCCACACCACAGGCTGCACCAGCTGCTCAGAGCTACCCAGAGGCTCCTGCAGGCAGTGCTTCAGCCAGTTTCTCAGGCCTGATGATGAGACAGCAGAAAACATCCCGGTTCTAAAATCACAAGCCCGTGGTCTGTGTCCACAGGGTCACCATGTCATTGTTATCACCCTCAAGTGGGGTCCGTTAGATATCCACTCACTCGTGGAACATTCTCTCCAGCCAACAGCACGCCCTGAGCTCGCGGGGCCTTGCCTTCACTGCCCCTATCTTGACAGATATTGTTAATCCCCAATCCGGCTTATTTTGGTCTGGTTTCGTCCTCTGACACCACTTGACAGCCCACCACTTTCACTTGCACTGCAAAATCACCTTCCCCGGGACCCCCCTCGCCCTCCCCGCCCCCCTGCTTTCCTCTGCTTCACGCTTTGCCCCTTCTCACCTGGGTCTCCCCTCCCTGGCTCTTCTCTGTCTGCCTGCTCAAGGGTTTCGGTCAAGGACAACAGCAGCAGCAGCGCTCGGAGTGGCAGGCCACAGCACTCACACACTCAGGCTTTCCTAGTAAGTGACCCGCAGCCTTTTCCAGAAACACAATTGCATCTAAAAATAACCACTGCCTGGATTTTACCTTCATCTCAACACAATGACTGCACTGCCCCTGCCGCCGGCCTTGAACGCAAGCCAAGCTCTTTGAAAACCCACGGACTCCCTCTCAATGGAGGTGGCGGAAGCTGCTTCGCAGGGACTTCCAAGGGAGCTGGGCAGCTTGTTTACTCACTCCCCCTTCTTTGTCAGCCTGTTCGAGTTTGCAAGAAAAGCCTGGGGAGGAGGAAGGAAAGAGAGGAAGAGAGGGGCCCAAGGCCCAGGAGGAAGGAATGGAGGTGGGGAGGCTGCAGGGTACAGGGGAAGACTCTGGAGGAAGTGAGAAGAGGAAGACGGCCCCCCGCAGGAGGAGAAGCCGGAAGGGAGGCAAAAGAAGAGCTCAGTGTTCTTAACAGTCCCAAAGCAGCTGCAAGGGTGCCAGCCTGGCAGCCAACTCAAGGCTCCCGGAAGCAGAAGGCTGCACACAGATAGCTTCACCCCTATTTGCTTCCTGGCGATCCCCTGGGTACCATAACCACCTAGGGCTTCCTTCCCTTTGGTGGGCACGGCCTGGGGGCCCGGGGCATAGGGTAGGAAGGTCAAATGAGCATCTCACAAACTAGCGAGACCTGAGGGTCTGGCCCTTCCATCTGGGACCAGAGAAAGTAAGCGGAAAGAAGGCCAAGGGAGCCAACTGCGATGACGTGGGGTTGGGCGACTGGCCAAGAAGAGATCCCAGGCTCCAGGTATGGGTCTCGAGTGGACACATGGACTCCAGAGGTGATGCTAGGAGGACTCAACGAGCAGGACGGTCATGAAAAGGATTGTTTCATTTCTTTTCAAGTTGAGAGAGAAAGAGTAGGGCAGACAGCAAACTCCCAACCATAGATCACTCCCCCAATGCCCACTGGGTTCCAGATCTGGACCAGGCCAAAGCTGAGGGCTGAAAATGCGTTCCATGTTTCCCACGTGAGTGGCAGTGACTCCTCCACTGGGACTAGGACCTACTGCCCGCCAGGGTGTGTGGGAGCAGGAAGCCCAGACTGGAACCCCGGTGCTGCACATGCGCAAACATCTATCTGAATCGCCAGGCCAAATGTCTGCCCTGTGCCAAACATTTTTAATGTCCTAAAAATTCTGAAGAATGGATCTAAATTAAGTGAGAAGAGAGGAAAACGGTGGCAGCGCAGGAGCCAGGTTTTGTTCTGAAGATTGATTTATTTGAAAGGTGGAGTGGCAGCGAGACATGGAGAGAACTTCTGTTTGTTGGTTCACTCCGTAACTGGCTGCAATGGCTTGGGCTGGGACAGGCTCAATTCAAGAAGTGCTGAAGTCCACCCAGGTCTCCCACGCGGGTGGCCGGGATTTCAGCCACCCAGGCGTGTTCCGCTGGCCTCCTTGGCACATCAGCAGGGGGCTGGCTGAGAGGTGGAGCAGATGGCAATGTCACAAGCAGACGCCTAACCCTCCCCATTACAGGGCTGGTTCTGGGGCTAGGTTTGAGTGTAGTGCCAGGACAACCAAAGTATGTGAAGATAAGTTTAGAATATTATGACTTTGCAACCCCTAATAACTACTGGACCCAGCCTACTGGTCCTTAGGCCAGTTAATTTACTGTCTTGAGCCCCCAGACCCATCCTTCAGTACCAGTGAGAAAATGTACTAGACTCAGTCTTTCTCTTTGCCTTGGGCACAATGTCAAGCTCTGTCAGTAGAGGGCGCCGGTGAGACACTGTCCGCAGAAGGGGGCTTTTCTTCCTGGTTCCAGAGTCCTCAGTTTCGTTCCTAACTCCAACTATGAGATCTGCCAATAGCGTACAAGTGAGGCACCCAGGGTGCTCAGCCCCAGCACATACCAAGGGTGCACAGTCCCTCCGCGACCTGAAGGACCCAGGACCTAGGCCTTGTGGAGCCCCTGTTCCTCCCAAGCACTGCTCTCCATTCGCACTGGTGAGCCTGCACCCAGGACAGAACCCAGGACACAACAGATCCACCAGCCCCAGCTCCCAAGCATCATAGCTCGTTCCTGCCAGCCTGGTCACAGTATGATAGCTCTGGTCAGACAGCCCAGTGAACTTGACCACTATCTCATGAGCATCAGTCTTACCTTGTCTAATGAAGCTGGAAGCCTAGCCTTGGGGGAGCCCACCTTCCAGGTGTAGGGTAACCGTGAGCAACCCCCTTACATCTTCATGCTCATCCTCCTGTGCTACGCTGACAGTACTCAGCTTCCCCCTGCGCGTTGCTATGTGGCTTCAGTCTCCTGTGTGCACCCGGAGCAGCACAGGCATGCGTCGCTACCGACCTCACAGAAAGACGACAGAGAATTCACTGGCCTTGTTAAAAATATGCAAGACGACCTCTCAAGTCTTCCACACGGAACATGAGCCCTGGAGCTGATGAAGCCTTGGATCTGACGACAAGCGTGCCAGAACTATGCCCTGCGCCGGAACAGGCTACACGGTACACATCAAGTGTAATCAGCAAAATCCGGGCTGTGCGGAACTCCACGGAAAAAATGACTGAAATACCTCGGCAAATGGGAGAACCCATAAATTTAAAATATACTTAGAAAGTGTATTAACCAATTAGAAGTTATGGGCTTTATTTGGATCCTGATTAAAGCAAATTCTTACAACAGATTTATGAGGAGATGGAAGAAATTTAAGCCCTGGGTATTTGAGGCTATTAAGATAATTACTTCTGAATATAAGAGTTCATAGAGGAAATATGAATACACCGGATATCTGATGATACTAAGAGAATTATCTTTCTTTTTATGTGTTGATCATGTACATTTTTGAGAGTTTTGATCTTTCAGATTAACCGAGCCAAATACTCGCAAATGAAACAATACGTTGTAGCTTGCTTCAAAATGATCTTGCGTGGAATAGACATGGATAGCAGAATATATGAGCTGTGGATGAGAATTTTTTAAAAAAGATTCCTTTTATTTATTTGAAAGGCAGAGTTACAGAGAGAGAGGCAGAGGGGTCTTCTATGCCCTGGTCCACCCCCCCCATGGCTGTAACTGCCACGGCCGGGCTAGGCTGAACCAAGGTGCCAGGAGCACCTGTCTCACGCTATCCTGCACAGGTGCAGGGCCCAAGCACCTGGGCCATCCTCCACTGCTTTCCCAAGTGCGTCAGAAGGGAGCCGAGTCAGAGGTGAAGCTATGACACTCTACAGAAGGCACCCCTAAGGGTAGCCGGTGCTTCAGGCGGCTGCCCAACCCGCTACGCCACAGTGCCAGCTCCTGTGAACGACAGTCTTGAAACCGGGTAATGAATAAATGGATTTGAACATTTCTACAACTTGATAAAAGATAACACAACTGGAAAATGGACAAAGGATATAAACTGGCAGTCCGTAAAAGAAATATGCATAACAATAAACTACATAGGAGAGTACACAACCTCACTTGTAATGAAAAAGTGAGGCATACAAATGAGAAAGAGCAATGAGAACAGGTGAAGCAAGCATTGCACTCCTACTGAGCATTGCTGGACAAGTTGGCAGACTTTTTCCAAATGAAAAATGTGTATTTCTGTAAATCCAAGTTTGGCTTCCAGGTATCCTGGAGAAATTGCAAAATATATGGACAAAAATAAAGTTTCTTGCAACTTTTTCTTTCTTACAATAGGAAAATCCTAGAAGCAAGCTGAATGTCCGTCAACAGAATCTTGGTTAACAAAAATGCAAACACACACAGTGTGCCCATCAGTGATCCTTCGCGGCAGTTAAACCACATCAGCCAGCACAGCCACCAACTCCAAGCTGTGTTGTTCAGTAAAAAAGCACATTACACAACAATGTGCTCCATTGGATCCCATTTCTGTAAATATTAAAAATGCACAAGAAACCTCTCTTAAAGAGGAGATATTTGTGGGCAACCCTTTTGTAACTTCTCCAGGCCGCCGGGAGCTTTCTCTGCTCCTTTCAAAAAACTTGTGGGCCCAGCGCAGTAACCACTAGGCTAAAGTCCTTGCCTTGCACGTGCCTGGATCCCTTATGGGCGCCGGTTCTAATCCCAGCGGCCCTGTTTCCCATCCAGATCCCCGTTTGTGGCCTGGGAAAGCAGTCAGGACAGCCCAAAGCCTCAGGACCCTGCACCCACGTGGGAGACCCGGAAGAGACTCTAGGCTCCTGGCTTCAGATCAGCTCAGCTCTGCCATTGCAGCCACTTGAGGAGTGAGCCAGTGGATGAAAGATCTTTCTTTCTGTCTCTCCTCTTTGTATATCTGACTTTCCAATGAAAATAAAATAATTTTTTAAAAAAAAGCTTTCTTCACTTTGTTCACTTTTCCTTAAAAAGAAAATGAGAGAGGGAGATAAACTTGCATCCAAGCTTCATGTACATATCTATAAATATGTAATTTATATGTGTATATATACACATGTGTGTGTGCGTGTGTGCGTGTGTGTGTATGTGTGTGTAGAATAGAGGAATACACCATATGATTTTACTTTGTTGATTTTTGTGAGAGTATATTCATAATGTTTCATAATTATATTTCTACTCAATTTTACTCCCATAAACATGATTTCTTTGTATATCCGAGCAACAGCAGTAGGCACGATGGGAAGCCAACTACAGCTCGCTGGGAGCATCTTCAGAGGAGACACACGTGCCAGGGCCTGCCTCACGCTACCTGCCTGACCCCGTGAGCATTTGAAGGTACTTTGCAAAGTTTGTGCAAGATGGAATTCTAATGCCAAAACAACTTTGAAGTCCATGCATGTGTGGAATCTTCAAAAAGTTCATGAGGACACACACGTTCTCAAAAAACACCCCCCAATGAACTTCTTGTTTCATTCTATTCTGTGTGAACTTTTTGATGCATCCCTGCGTAGGTAGCAGTCCAAGTGTTATGATACACAGAACTCAGATGCTTCTTTCATGTTTCCAGTGGTGTCCTCCAACGTGTCCTGCACAAGATTTTCGGGGTAGAAGGAATCTTAGCAATCAGCTGATCCAATCACTGATGTTTAAAGGATAGGAGAAGCTAAGAGAGTCGCCCAGCAGTCCCAGACTGCTTGATGTTCTAGCAAGTTCTTTTGCTAAGTACCTCGAACAGTATATGCAGGAAACGTCTAAACATTGAGGAACTATGAGGAAATAGCCAGGGTTGGTGTGTTTGGGACAAACCTGCAGATCAGAATTCCTGCAAGTTACCGACAGTCACATCTGAGTGACAGGTGTCCCACGATCAATCACGTCCGGGATCAGAGGAGCACTCCTCCTGGGCTTTGCTGTCCAGGGGGCAGCGCCTTTCTCTCTGGTCCTCTCTCTGTGTATCAGCGGGCGGTTGTGTCGACCAAGGTCACTGAGCTGAAAAACCCACTAAATTTGGCCTCATTCCCGTCTTGGCAGGCTGCCATGGCCAGGGTAATGGGAGAGTGTTTACAAGTGTCAGGTCCCAGGAACATTTTCTTGTCTTGTCTGAGAAAACCCAGAGTCACAGTGGTAAAAGAGAATTGGACAGGGAGTCAGCCAGCCTGGGCAGTTGGTTTTGGTGCTACCCCTGATTGGGTGAGTCCCAGGCAAATAGCTTAGCCATTGTGCCCCTGATCTTGGCTGTGTGTGTGTGTGTGTGTGTTGTGCGGGGTGATGAACATGACCATTCGTCTGAATACCTGTTTTCAGAAAATGTTCACTAGAGCCGAGAGGAAAGAGTACAGGGTGGTAGCCACGGCAGGTACAAAGTTGAAGCTGGATGCTAAGGAGAGAGGGAGTGAACGCTGGCAGGCCGGGGAGAACCAGTACATCCATCTTCAGATGTGATGGCTGCCTGGAGTGCTGTGGTGACAGGGACTGAGCGTGGTTGAGCTCAGGGAAGAGAGAGCTCTCTGATCCACCAATGATGTCTGTCACAGCTGCAGAATGGGGGTGATCAAGAAAAGGAGGTGCCAATTTTTGCTACCCATGCATCCAGCTAGGATATTTTAGTTCACTATAACCATGAACCAGAGACTCTAAAGCAAAGTAGGACAATGCAGGTGATGAACTCTCTTTAAAACCAGAAAGCTGGCTAGTTGAGGATGTAATCTGCATATAAGCAAGCAGGGGAATCAGAAAATCTGGATGCTGGTCTTTGCAGTGTCACTAAAGAATAATTTTGGGGGCTCGGTGTGGTGGTCTAGTGGCTAGAGTCCTCACCTTGCACGCGCTGGGATCCCATATGGGCCCCGGTTCGAATCCCAGCAGCCCCGTGTCCCATCCAGCTCCCTGCTTGTGGCCTGGGAAAGCAGTCAAGGACAGGTGGGACCCTGCACCAGCATGGGAGACCTGGAGGGGGCTCCTGGCTTCGGAGCAGCTTGGCTCTGGCGGTTGCAGCCACTTGAGGAGTGAGTCATCGGATAGAGGATCTTCCTCTCTGTTGCTCCTCCTTTCTGAATATCTGACTTTGCAATACAAATAAAAGAAATATTTAAAAAATGTAAGTAAAAGCAGAGGTGAATTAAAAAAAAAAAAGAAAGAATAGTCTTGGACAAATCAGCACCATGTTAGAATCTCCATACACTGGCTCTGTCAGGGCCTGGGGCATGATAAGGAGGGCATGGAAAGGCCTTTGTGTATCAGGTCAGCACACAGACCAGCCCTGGTGGCCCTGCAGCCACAGACAGTGGTTCTCAAGGCGACAGTATGGCCCAGCCTGCTCCTTTTCTGATTAATGCTATCATTATACGGAATTTTTAAAGCATAGAGTTACATAATTTCCCAATGTGGTACAGTAAGAATGACGTGAAAAGTGATTGAAAGAAAAGTACCTGAATTCCTACCACTCAGATTCCACCTCTGACATACTATACTTTCTGATATTAAGAAAATTAGATGTTGATGTTTGCTTGAATAAGTATCAGAGGTGGTTTTTTTTTTTTTTTTTTGGACAGAGAGGTTCATATTCAGGAAAATAATTACAAACCAGGAACCAGGAAAAGTGAGATACATTAAAAATTCACAAAAACATTGTTTAGCAAAATTAATGAATAATAGTAATTTTATGTTGTTATTTCTATTAGTAAAGGCACTGAATGTAGGCCAGGTTAAATTATACACTTTATGCCACTAACCTTTCTAAGTTGGCATATGAAAATTGAGGCCAAAAAGGGCCTCCTTTTAAAAATAAAATACAAAAGTGAATAAGGACCAGAAAGCATTACAAAAATATATATTTAAAAAAATTTTATTCCCTGTTACTAAGTCATCTGTTCAATGAAAAAAAAAAAAAAAACCCTACTTGCAGGTGCAAAAGGAGACTGCAGGGTTCTTCTGCAATGGGAGCCTAGAGCAGTGTGACATATGGTCCTGGGGAAGCCTTGGAGCTTTGCAGTTGGTCTAGCTGGAACCCCAGCTCTCCAGTGAGTGAGGCTATGAGTGCTACCTACCTCCCAGGGTTGTGTTGGGGATTAATTGAATTAACACATGGGAAGTTCTTTGGCCAGTGCCTAACATACACGGAAGCACTCCATAAGTGTTGGCATGAAGATACAGCTTGTTGAGCCTGACATGAAGATCACTTCTGTTGCAAGCAGGGCAGCCTTGGTAGAGCTTTGATGACAATAGCACAGTGTGTAGCCTGGGCACTACCCTAAGCTTGTGAAGAGGGGTGGCCTCATCGGAAAAAGCATCAACAGCTCGCTCATGCCAGGGTATGGATGTAACTCAGCAGCTGAGACCCCCCCATCCTGCCACATCAAAGTAGCACTCCCAGTTCCAGCTCCCCTCTAATACAGATCCGAGAGTCAGCAAGTGGTGACTCCAATAGCTCAGTCCAAATGAAGCCCTGGCCTGAGTCCCTGACTCCCTACTTCAGCCCCAATTGTTGCAAGCAATTGGGGATTGGAGCTGTGGATAAGAACTCTCTCTCTCTCTCTCTCTTTCTCGTGTATGTGTGAGGGTGTATCTTTTTCTCTCTGCTTCACAAATAAAGTAGAATAAAATAATTTGTTTTAAAACAAAACCCTGGGCCCAGCAGCGTGGCCTAGTGGCTAAAGTCCTCGCCTTGAATGCACCGGGATCCCATATGGGCGCCAGTTCTAATCCCGGCAGCCCCACTTCCCATCCAGCTCCTTGCTTGTGGCCTGGGAAAGCAGTCGAGGACGGCCCAAAGCCTTGGGACCCTGCACCTGTGTGGGAGACCCGGAAGAAGTTCTTGGCTCCTGGCTCCGGATCGGCGTAGCATCGGGCGTTGTGCTCACTTGGGGAGTGAATCATCGGATGGAAGATGTCTTCTCTGTCTCTCCTCCTCTCTGTGTATCTGCCTTTCCAATAAATAAATAAATAAATCTTTAAAAAATAATAATAATAAATAAATAAAACAAAACCCTGTCCTACAACAAATCCCAGACATTTCTCAGGCCCAGAAGCTATCGAAGCTTGATTCTGAGTCATCTCTCTCACTGCAGCCCACTGCAGGAGCACCGTCCCCAGAGCACTTGTGGAAGTGCTAGCTGCACGTGGAGGACACACTCAGCCATTTATCCCTCGCATACTCAGGGACACACTCGGCTCAGTCCTGGGTCTGTCATGGCAGCAAGCAGTGCACTGAGTACAAGCACCTGCCCAAGCACAACACAGGGCAAGCTAAGTCAGAAAGGTTCTCCCCAACGGCCGTTACTTCTCACCCTCCTCATTCCAACACGTTGCTCTGATTTAGGTTAGAGGAATGGAGTACAGGTTCATTTCTTTTATTTCATACATCTACAAACTATATCTTGCAGAAGTCCTTTTTATATATAAAAAAGTAAAATTTATGTATTTGAAAAGTAGAGCAAGAGAGAAGGAGAGAAACAGAGAGAGAAAGCTCCTCCATTTATATATTTTTTCTCCGCAAATGCCCACAACCGCCAAAGCCTGGCTTGGCCAAAGCCTGAAGCCCAAAACTCCATCTGGGTCCTCCACATGTGTGTCAGGAACTCAAGTCCTTGAACAACATCTGATGCTTCCTGAGATGCACGTTAAGATCAAACTAATGGGCACAGAGCAGCTGGGGCTCAAACTAACATGGGGAGCAGGTGTCCCAGGGCACAGCTCCAGCACTGTACTTCATTGCCAATCCATCACACAAGTCCTTAAAAAAACCCGCCAGATTGCTCCATTTGAAAGGGACAGAGGGGACTGTTTTATCCACTGGTTCTCTCCCCAAATGTCTGCAGCCACCAGGACTGGATCAGACCGAAGCCAGCAGCACAGAGCTTCATACAGGTGTCCCGCGGCCATGACAGGGGTCCAGGTCCTTGGACCACGATCTGCTGCCTTCTCAGACACCTGAGCCAGAGCCAGGTCAGACTCAAGCCAGCACCCTGGTTTGCGACGGGGATGTTCTGGGCAGCCACTGAGCGCCCCACGCTGTCCTTCTCCGACACCCCTTGAGGGAGCTCTTTATGAGTGGAGGCTCCTAACGCATGGGGTCCTTTGTCCAGGACAAGGCTACTTCCAAAGTTTTTTGAAAAATATAAACAGTTGAGATTGCAAATGTCCCTTTCAACACTGTTTTTGCTACATCTCATGAGTGATGATGTTCCAGATTTTATGGTAATTTCTTCAGCAACACAGAGGTCACACACATCTATTTCTATAAGAACATTTTTGATTTGCTTTTTCATCACTCTAAGCGACACATTGGTATTCTCGTAGCATGTTCATTAACTTCATGCTGATGAAAAGTCACTGTTTTTCTCCCTGTTGTGGACTGTATTTACCGTCTCAGTATTTAAAAGGATGTATAATAGAAGTTCAGATGCGGAGACAGTGCAGTGTGTCTGTCTGTATCCAGACCAAAAATGGACTCCCAGTGAAACAGTTGAAAATATCCTGACATTAGGAAGCTGGACTCTCTAACACCGTCCGTGAGCACAATGTCGGGAAGCACTGCAATAACAGTATGATGGACTTATACAGTTCTCGAAGGACCGCCCAATGTGAAACTAGAGGGGAGGGTCCTGCGGCGTGGCCTACAGGCTAAAGTCCTCGCCTTAAACGCTCCAGGATCCCATATGGGATGGGCGCCAATTCCAATCCCAGCAGCTCCACTTCCCATCCAGCTCCCTGCTTGTGGCCTGGGAAAGCAGTCGAGGACGGCCCAAAGCCTTGGGATCCTGCACCTGCGTGGGAGACCTGGAAGAAGTTCCTAAATCCTGGCTTCGGATCGGTATAGCATCGGCCGTTGCGCTCACTTGGGAAGTGAATCATTGGACGGAAGATCTTTCTCTCTGACTTTCCTCCTCTCTGTATATCTGACTTTACAATAAAAATAAATAAAATCTTAAAAAAAAAAAAACTAGAGGGGAAATCAATGGGGGCAGGGTGGGAACTTGAGAAGGGAGATGGGAAATCCCAGAGCCTATGGAACTGTAACATAATACAATAATAAAAATAACAATAAAAATTGAATTAATAAATGTTGATTTGGATACAAAATGTTTTTGAAGTCCTTGCACAATTTATTTCATAATGTACATTTTTCATGAGCTTTCTGAAAACTAATGTATATATAGATTTCAACATTTTTGCACCAAAAGAAATTTAAATTTGAATTCCATTTCCCATGAACTTTTTGAAGTTCCTACAAGGGCATGTGTCAGGACTTGAACCTGGATCTACCTCCCTCCTCCCCACTGCTCCTCCATTCCTTCCCTTTCTCTTCCTTCCTGGGTATGCGTGGAGCAACGTAGTCTGCCTTGGGCAGGGCTGTTTCTCCTTCACGTCTGGTGTGGTCTGACCCTAAGCACAATAGAAGCAGAGAGAAAGGAGCCTCCAGCAAGGACTGAAGTCATAAAGAAGCGACATGGACATGCAGCTGGGTCTCACAAAAGTATCGGGTAGGAATTACCCACATGCAATGTGGAGAAACAGGGGCTGGACTTGGAGAGCCTCCAGAAGAGGCAATGGATGCCTGGGATAGCCAAAAATAGGTCTCTGAATTGTAACAGGTGAGATATTACCCTGGCAAGGCAAGCAGGGGTCTTGTTAGACAAAAGCAAATGATATTCCTGTCCTCAATGAAGTCTCTATGAGCTGGGAACTGAGAAACCAAAAGCAACCGTTTCTCTTGATCAGTTCTTCCTGCCCACTCGCAATGCGAGGCACAGTGTGAATTTCCAAAACCCACGAGCAGATTGATTGGCCGACCTTCTTTGTAACCCAGATGAGGGATGACTCAACCGTTTCTGTCTGCTGACTTCTCTGCACACGAAGGCCGCGTTTTCCATTTGCCTTAAAACAGTTCAACATTTTTGCTGCATTACTGAGGCCACCCTAATTTATCACTTTGTTCTAAAGAGCCGCACCATCCCAAAATAGCACAAAATTACTCGTTCCGTTTGAGGGTAGATGGTACTGCAGCCTTCCTGGAATCTGGCAGTGATGGGGCCAGCATCAGTGCTGATCCCAAGTTCTGAATTTGAACGGTCATGAATGGGAGCCGCTTGTTCTCTGAAATGGTCTCTTTCAACCACCAAACCCACTAAGGAATGTCTGAGCAGCTCCAGGGAGAAGTCGGCTTCTAAATTCCTCCTTTGTGCAGATCCAGGCAGCTGAAATACAGCAGGAAGGGTTCTCTCTCCGAGCCTCACTTCCCTAGGCTTTCTGCAGCATCATTCTGCGTCTGTTTTGTGGCATTTACTTCTACGCTGGATTTCGTGTTTGAAGCATAGGCAAACCTTTCTGAGGACTGTATACAGTCTGGCAGATGACTTAAAGGGAGGAGTCATTAAGAAATAGAGAGAACAGGGCTGGGGATGCAAAAGTTTTGTTGGGCTTGTTTGTGGTTGCTCACATTTTACTAATGTCTATAGTTCTCCCCTACCCCCGTCATCTCCCCCTGGCCTCCTACCCACTTCTTGCCTGCATATGATGGTCTGGGCTCGGTGGCCTGTCTTGAAAATCACCATAATGGAATATATGTTAGGATTACACATGAACACATCAGGCCTTATTAAATCTCGGCAGTGAAACTGGCTTTTGTGTTTCCCATTACCTCTCCAGTCCATGAGACTTTCCAGAAAGAAAGAACTTTCCAGCTCCCAAAGGAAACACAATCCCTCCCCCAGTTTTGGCAGAAAATCTTGCCCAGGATCGGTCATTATTGAAGACTGCAATGTTCTCTACTTTGGTTGATTTTTGAAAAACGATGTGTCAGAGAAGACCTTAGAGAGGTGCATGCAATCAAATTCATTTAAGGAAGGGGAAAGTCGAGCTATTAGTGGTGTTATTAGACACCCTGTACAAGCCACAGGATGAGAATTCATCGCTCCTGTCCGCAGGGAGCCCAGAGAGCTTGGGACATCTCATACTATCCCATCCTCACAAAGGAATATAAAGGCAAAGATGAGTAGGGGTCCAGCAGCTTTAAGCAATTCTCTTAGCATCGTTTGTAGCGACTGTAGTACCATGATTACACATGATTTGCCAAGTCAGTGGAAATAAGGAGGGGTGGGAGAAGCCCAAGAGACTGAAACAGCACAGCTCACAGCACAGAGCAGCTGTCAGGGCTAGAAGGCACCAGCCCATTGGAGCTTGGCAATGGCCAAGAAATCCACTATGGAGGAAGAAGGGCTTGGGAGCAAGTGGGTGATCCACTGTTTGCAGTCCAACAGAGAGCTGCTGGCCCAGGACACACCTTGTTCCAAAGCAAGCTCTCCCTCCCTCCACATGTCTGCCGCCAAGGAGCGCTGCTCCAACCCTCTGGCAGACGTCCAGTTCACAGAAGTCAGCTGCAGACCAACATAGACCCGTCTTCCTGAAAGCTGCCAAGAAGACTCAGGGTCAGGGGGAGTTTATGTTGTAGGAGCAGCCGGACACGGGAGTGAACTCACACCTTGCGGTCAGCATGACCAGGAACACTCTTAAAGGAAAAGGCCTATGCAAGACCCACATCTTGGCAAAAACTGATCTCACAGCCATTGCTGCCTTTGATAGGAACTGACCCATTGGAAAGTTCAAAATTTGCGCGTGTGCGCACACACACACACACACACACACACACACACACACACACACACACAGGTACACTCTGCCCATGGCACCAATCAGTCCTTACCAAGTCATTTAGCTACAGTACTCTACAGAAAAGACTAAATAAATCACTGTTGAGGTAGCATTGCTTCTCCCTGGAGGTACTATTTGCATGCACTAAAGCAACCTAGAATGAAACTGGCATTTTGTACAGGTGATGGGCAAGTTAGGGAGGAGGCATTTTAGTGGTGGTAGAGCCCACCCCAGGCATAGTTACACCAGAGGTGTGCCTGACAACTGTGATGCCAACCTGAAGCCTACAGCACTGGAAAAATGCCAAGGCAGCATACAGGGGGTCTGGGCTCTTCCCAGAGGCTGCTGCTGGCTCACAGCTGTGGGAGAAACACGCCTGCTTCCTCTTGGTCTGTCAGTGGCTGGAAGAGTAGGAAGAACAAGAGGACGATTGCCCCTGTACCCCTTCATCTTTTTGCCTTCTGGAGCTCTGCTGGAGCCACTGGGTAGATAGCAATCTACAGCAGTGGACACGCCTGGGAGCCTGTGGCCAGTTTTCTCCGGGGTTTCTTTGTAAGTGGCCTTGGGGAGCAGCTGGCAGGTGGCAGGCCTGACAAGCCTGCACTCTGCTTCCCCTAAGATGGCACTCGCGTACCCCACAGCCATCCTGCCCCTTAGCCCTACCCTGTTGTCTACCTTCTGGGTGAAAAGCTCTTAGTGGCTTGAGCAGGGTTTGTGACAGCCCCTCCTGCTCTGTGTGTGTTGTATCAGGGCAGCCTGCCAGAGAGAAGTCAGGTAGGGCACAGGTAAACACGTCAGTAACAATCAATTAAGAAAAATAGAACTTGTAAGAACAGGTCTTGCCCATTTTCAGTCTGCTGGCCCTGCTGCCAGGATCAGCATGATCCCCGTGGATGTGATGGGCGTGGGGAAGGTCCTAGGAGTGTGGGGCGAAATCTGGAACTGATTCGTGTTGTTTTAACCTTTCTGAAACACTATTCTTAAGTTCACGGACACCGTGTCCCATGCTTGGATAGTATCCGGGTGAGTTGCGATGTGATGTTGTTGGCTTCGACACAGTTATAAAGGTAACTAGATCAGGTATGTGCTATGTCAGAGCTACCCACTGGGGTGCCTCAGTCTAGCCACCAAGTAGACCCTGGACCCTGAGCTCTGAAGATACTCAGGGAAGTTTTGCCACCCTTAGGGTCCAGGTAACACACACATGATGGAATAGGGAAAGCCAGGGGAGCATGGAGGAGGGACCCTGATCACCACAGTGGGACGAAGGGAGAACTTGGCACAAATAAAATGTGTCACATAATCCCATGGTAGCAGAGTGCAGCACCCCAGCACTGTGGACAGGAGAGAAGCAGGGGGACAGAAGAGAGGAGGGCAAAGGCAGGGATCACAGCCCCTCCCTTTCCTATTCTCTCTACCCTTGCTCTTAGTCCTACAGGGATAAAGAAAGAGAGAGAAAATGTATTGAAGGATGGACCCCGGTGGGTGCAGGTGCCCAAGGCCTTGGGCCATCTTTCACTGCTTTCCCAGGCCATAAGCAGGGAGCTGGAGGGAGGTGGAGCAGTGAGGACATGAACCAGTACCCAGGGAGGATTAGCCAATTGAGCCATCATGCTAGCTCGATGGGTCCTAGCTTTAGTATCTCAAAGGAGGCATACTAATATTGAAATGTTGCTTCTCATTCCAACAAATCAAAGCAAAAAAAAAAAAAAAAAAGAAAACCCTCAATCTGAAAACACCTCAAATGTCCATCCACAGGATCACAGTTAAGTAGATATGGGACAGCCATATCTGTCTGCATAAAGAGCTGCTGAAAAAAAAAGGAGAGGGGGGCTCCATAGGTACAAACACAAGAGCCAGTTGAGACACATTGCTAAATAAAGAAGCAAATCATGGGAAAGTATGCCCCCACTTATATAAAGAAATGTGTGTACATATGTGTATATATAAGAATGTAGAGTACAATTCTGGAAGGATGCTTTAACTTCCGCCTTGGAGGCAGGGACAGTGAGACTGGAAGATGGGGGAAAATCAACTGCCACTTGTCACTCCACTTACTCAGTTCATTATTGTTTATCATTTTACCTGAACACGTCTTGCTTGGGTAATTTTTTTTTTTTGAGGGCAAAAATGCAGTTGCATAGAAGGGTGAAGCTCTTTCCAAGAGACCTAGAGAGTCATCCCTGCTCATTCTGTTCACTCTCTCACATTCTAGGCACTCTCCTAACCGAGGGGCCCTGGGAGTTCACAAATGCAGCTGTCGCTGTGAATAATGCCAGATGAGAAACCAAAGTGAATGAGGATCTCTATGGTTAATGCCCTTGTTTGCTGGCTTCCGTAGTGTTAGAAAAGGATGGTTGTTCCACTTCCGATCCAGCTCTGTGCTTATGGACTGGAAAAGCAGAGGGGAATGACCCAAGTCCTTGGGCCCCTGAATCCAGCGTGGGGTGCTCAGTGGCTGTGGGTTGCAGGGGCCTATCCCATCATTCAGTTCTGCCAGCCAGCTCACACACCCTGGCTAGGCTTCCCTTTCCCTACAACCACAATGGGGAACACAGCTTCCAGGAAAGAGACTGGTTCAACTCTGCGTGAGACCCTCAAGGTAAAAGCTCTGAGACGAAAAGGGTCTCATGGAGAGAAGGGCAGTGTGACCCAACAGGACCATTTGCTTCTCCGACAGTTACTCTCCTACCGTATCACTTGGAGCCCTCAAAACTAGGTTCTTTCTGTCCAAATTTGTCTCACTCCAAGTTGGTGACTGCCACCCCAGGACAAAATTCACAAGGTTTTATGAATTAGTGGGAAGGGAGAGGGGAGGAGATTGCAAGAGTCCTTCATTATTGTTGATTACCTCTCTTTTTGTATTTTTGCTTTATTAATATTATTTTATTATTATTATCTTAGATGATGTTTGCATAGTTTATCAGGATGGGAAGAATCTAGAGTTAGGAGAAGTGGATGTGATCATTGTTTCCAAACTTTCTATTTTTTCTTCTCATTTCCGGGAGGAGGGGAAAAATAAGGGGATAGGCCATACCAGTCTCCCAACCATCCCAGTACGCAAAGATTGGGAACGGCCATGCAATATCAACCCAGAGTCACACTGTGATGTATGCTGCCCAGGACGACACAATAGTTCCAAAATGCTGTTGATCTCGCCAATCTATGGATGAGGATCCCTTCCAATGTCCATTGGCTGACACAGTGGACCTTATAGTCTCCATTTGCCCAGATATTTTCTGTCATTGTTTGGCTGAGGTAGTTGCCCATATGTTCTGTTCCCCATTCTCTGCTATGGCACCAGATGTCTTCCGCAGGCCCCAGTGGGCTACCACGTCCTCTATGAGCACCATGGTCTGACGTCCAGTAGTCCATCCTTTATACTGAGGTGGATCAGTTCTCCTAGTTGGACTCATGGACCTGAGCCAGGCTCCCCACTACTGGGGCTCATGGATTCAGTGACCTGAGCCAGGAGACCTAGGCCCCACTGGACCCTGCTCTGGGGCTCATGAATCTAACACCCACCATGCAGGTGGATCCTAGGACCTGTCCCAGAAGACCAGGTCCCTTCCTGTCCCCCACCCCTGGGGCTCACAGATCTAGCACCCACTGCATAAGTGGGCCCAAGGGTCCCTCTGTCCCAGGGGCTCATGGATCCAGCACCTACTGCCTCTAGACTGGCGTGACTCATCTTTCCTCGGCATCCACCAGTGGGTGCTTCAGCAGGTTTGATCCAACCTGCTGCCAGTTCCAGTTTGTGCTGGTTGGTGCTGCAGCCTAGCCTTGCTCAGTCAGCTCCCAGTCCCGGCTCTAGTGTGAACTGGCTAGTGTTGTGGCCCAACTCAGCCCCTCCTGCAACCTATCCGGGTTCTCAGATCTGCCACAGGGTGCTATGACTGGCCCAGCCTGGTCCACCCCCTGATCTAACCCACATGTATGCCAGTGGGTACTGTAACCCGTTCTGGTTTGGGCTGCTCCTTGCCTTGGCTCTTGCACTTACGTGCAGGGACTGCAACCTGACAAAGAAGTTCACCAAGCTCCTCTATCTACTCTCCTCCCAGTGGCAGATCTTGTGCACACTGGTGGGTCATTGACCCAGATAGATTTTTGTCCACATCTTGTCCTGGCAGGAACAGTTCTTGCCCAATTGGTCCATTCCCTTTCCAGTTCTTACTATTGGGTGTTGCAGCCCAGACACAACTGGTCTATGCCCAGACACAAGCTCTCACATGGTTGATCGGGAGCCAAGACCTAGCCTAGCCCATTTTACACCCACCCTGACTTATGAGTACCAGTGCATGCTGAATTCTAGCCCTGTCGGCCCTTCCCAGACCCAGTCCCCACCCATGGTGAGGGAGATTACAGCCATGTTCAGCCCAAGACAATCACGGCTTCTGGTTCTTGCATTCACTGATGGGGAATCCCAGCCCAGTCGGGGTGTCCCCTTAGCTCCCCAACTAGGCTTATTCCCAACTGCAGTTCTTGTGCATGCCAAAGGAGATGGCTGCTCACATGGGGGACTCACATATTCCTCTGCAGATTCTGCCCCCAGACCTGACTCACTCATGTATTTGTTGATTTCATGACCCAGTCTCACAGTACCCGTTCCCTTCTCTGATGCTCACTGGCGGGTTCTGTGCTGTAGCCCTGAACTTCACCCATCGCATCTTGATCACCTCTCATAAATTCAGCAAATTTTCTCTTTCAAATGTGGCGAGAAACCACCACAGTGTTGTCAGTACCTGTGGCTTAGTCATCAGTGGAAATCACAGATAACTTCGTACCACATTACAGTTGTCCCTGAGATCTCAAAGTATTTGTATACATCACATTGCAAATTAGGGAAATCATTTAGCCCACAGTGTAATGCTTAATAAATAAGAACATCCCAAAAATTATAGATTTCTTAAAAAATTGAATATGATCAGATTTCTTTATACCCCTCAATATGTTTTCTGTTACTGCCTCATTCAAAGACAATATCATGTGGGGTGTATAAACTTTACCAGCCTACCAAAGGGCTCCACACCCAATTAAGATTACCAGCCTCTGCAGCCAGTGGGGTTAGAATGAGGTTTGCAAATGTTCCTAAAGGTCTGTGTCAATGTCACTTTATTTACACATTCCTGAGATTCTGCCTCCAGCTCCTGAGCTCCTCCTAACCAAATATGCTGAGGAGGAAGCTGCATCTGTATAAACACAGGCCAGCTCAAGTGTCAGCTTCCCTCCTCCTCCTCTTCCCAGTTGCTTGAAGCCAACAGTTAATGGCATTAGGAGGGTCAAATATCCTGTGTGGCTGGAAGAAGAGAAAGGAACCTCTCTGGGGTTACAATCCAGGCATTTTGGCTTAGTTCTGCTACCTTGTTTTCTTTGTTTGCCTAAGTGTTCTGAAAAGCAAAGAGTCTCCTTGGGAACCTGTGAGTTCCTATTGAATGTTCTCAGAGGGCAATGGGGTGTCACCTAAGAGCCCTCACAAGCTTGATTATGAGCAGTCGCAGCCTCTGATCAGTGCCTAGACATGCTGTGACCAATGGATTTCACCCTGATAGGATTCAACCACCAGTGCATTCAAAGGGTTTGGAGGCTTCTCCAGGCTCAAGGAGGAGCAAGACACTGTTGATTGATGGCCCATGTCCAGTGTACTAAGGGATCGTGACTGTAAGTATACTGAGCGCAGCCTAATAGGTGCCAACCGCCAGTTTTTCTGGAGACCCAGACAAGAATCCTTTCCTGAACACACCTTCTACATCCTTGCTTCGTGCTGAGTAGAAAGCCATAGTTCCTGGCATGATCTAGCTAACTTATTTATTTACGTAGAGGAACAAGCAGCATGACATACAACATGACATTGTACGGCGCTGTCTAGGATGCCAAGAAGCATAGTATCATTGATGAGAGGGGATTTGCTAAAGCCATTCATTTGATTCAGGACAATCGAGTTGCTGTGCTTCCTTCCCCTGTGTTATTATAAAATTTGGCCTCAACACTTCCGCTCAGAAACCTTGCTCCCAAATCCGAAGTTCTTGGACTCAGTGGCCCTGGCTTTGTTTCCTTTGCAGGGTTATGGGCATTGATGGAGAGGGGTCACCATGGGCCTTGCCTTCCACAAGGCTGTTTCCAAGACGCTCTCCAGTGGCTCCTCTAGCATGCAGAGGAGACTCTGTTTTCCTTAGTCCTATTTTGCAGGTAAAGAAACTGGGATTCCAAGAAGCCAAGACACCTACTTGAATCCCAACATCAGCCCAGTGCTTTCCATCACAGGATGTTCCTGTCCAATGTTCTGTCTGTTTCTATCAGAAGGTCCTTACAAGCAATGATTTCTTACAAGTTAAAAGCATGCTGTCACGCATCTATCACCTCTCCCATGACATTTCTCATCTTCCTGTCCTTTCTCTTGGTTTAGCAGAATTTAAGGAACCTGCTTACCTACTTGCACTTTGTCTTCTGCCAGTTCAAAGTTGCTTCAGTTCATGGAATCCCAACTGTAATCTTCCCACCACAGCTCAGCAGGCATCCTGCCTGGCCTGGTTCTGTTTTTGAGACATCATGAAGTAAGCAAGTTGTCTTACATCTAAGTATTGACCATTCAAGAAAGGTTGTTATTTGCTTCCAATTAAAATATGCAGCAAAGAAGAGGGATGGATTCTGGGGATTGCCTTAAATTGCATGATTAAGATGGCAGTTTCCCAAGTAATTTGTGGTTCCCAGGGGTCTTGTTAAACCAGTGGTTGAGACCCCTGACCCTACATTTTACCCAGTACCTAGTCCAATTTTCTGATCTCTCCTCACCACACCACAGTCCTAGGTCCTGACCCCAGGAATAAAAAGCATTCCCTTGCTGTTTTTAATCTCATATGTTTACTTGTCCACCAACCATGTGCCAATCATTCTAATAGACAGGCTGAAGGCCGCTAAGTTACAGGATAGCCTTAATTTAATAAGGAGAATTCTACAGACTGCATAATTGAGAACCCAGGGGAGACTTCCTGGGGGAAGAGGCATCTAAGCTGAGAAGAGTAGGATAAAGCAGGGGAGGAATGAGGAAAACATTCTCTCGTTTTTGTTTTTGCTATTTTTTTAAGATTTATTTATATTAATTTGAAAGGCAGATTGTCAAAAAGAGAGGGAGAGATCTTCATCTATGGTTCATTCCCCTAGAGGCCACAGTGGTGGAAAGTAGACCAGGCTGAAGCCACAAGCATAGAACTCCGTCTGGGTCTCCTACATTGGGTTCAACAGTTTCTGCTTCTTTCTCATTAGCAGGGAACTAGATCAGAAGCAGAGTAGCAGGAATTCCAACAAATGCTCCAAAATGGGATGTTAATGCCACATACGGCAGCTTCACTCACTGTGCCACATCACAGGCCCCGTCGGAGAAATGTTTTGGGCAAAAAGAAACTTATGTTAAAAGGAGACAAGGAAAAGAGTGAGCTCAAATCTGGAGTAGAGATATATATTAGTAATGGTACATCTAGAGGTGCGAGGACAAATCTGGAAAACAAACCAGAGTAATGTCACAAACAACCTTGAACATGTACTACAAATCGGTGTTCACATGGTACAAGCAACTTGCCTATTCATTTCGGCGGCTTTGTAGAGCATTGAGGGAAGCAAGGTTCTTCCCGACTGCCGAGGTTGCCTTGTACACAGGCAAGTGTTTCACAGCTGGAAGAAAAGCAGCTGGCAGGCATTCTGGGCCTGGTTAATGCCAAATCTGTGCCAACTATACCAATTTCCTACTATCTTTTTTTCTTTTTAAGATGTGGGGATGGTTTGTCATGCCAGGTCATAACATGCCACCTTGTCCCCAGGCACACCACACGCTGCACACCACTGCAGGGGTGGTGGAGCTGCAGATTGCCTGGGGAAAGAGGTCTTGCTGAAGTGGGGGCTGCTTAACAGGGGAGGGGTGACTTCTGGGGGGCTTCCGCAGACCAGGCCACTGCACTTTCAGGTAGATGAGGGAACTGAAATGGAGTGGTTTAGAGCAGGAAACCGATGGGCTTGTCTGGATCAGTCCAAGCACCCACCAGCATGGGAGAGCTGGACTGAGCTGAGTACCATTGCCTGCTGTCCCCTGGTGTGCAGCAAAGCTGGAGCTAGGGGCATCCCTGCTAGGCTAGGCCCCAGCACCTATTTGTGAGTGTAGGGTCAGAGGATGGGCCGTGCCAGGTTGGGCCATAGCAACCACTGGAACACAAAAGAACCAGATCTGGGGGCAGATTCTGTAGGGAACTTATGGGCTTGCTTCTGTGGAACTGCAGTATCCACTGGTTTATGTGGAGAGCTGGGGGTGGTGACAGGCCAAGTCAGGGTGGACTGTAGAACCCACCAATATTCATGGAAGCTGGGATTGGGAGGAGACTGGACTGGTCCAGTTTACACCACCTGCTGGCACATACAAAGGCCAGATCAGAAGACAGACCATGCCAAGCAGAGCCATGGAACCCAGCAGCAAGCATGAGATCTGAAACTGGGGCAGGCTTGGTAGGGGAAATTAAGGAACTCCTCTGCTATACTGTAGCTTCTGCTGGGGAGCCAAGAGTCTGGGCTGAGGGTGGGCCAGGCCAGGCAAAGCTACAACACTGGTTGGCATGTGTGTAGGCTGGGTCTGGGGGTAGGCTGGTTGGGCCAGGCTGCAGCACTGCTGGCATGCACAAGGACCAGAATAGGGTGTGAGATGTACTAGGTGGAACTAAGCTACAACACCTACCAGCAAGTGCTGTGGCTGGGGGTGGGCCATGCCAGGCCGGGTTGAAGCACCCACCACAACATGCAAAATTTGGGCAGGGAACAAGCCAAGTAGCAGAACTTCGGGGAATCCCCGATAGGCTGCAGGTCCCACTGGTAAGCAGGAAAGCCAGAGCTGAAAGTGGACCAGGCTGGGCAAAGCTGCAACAGCCACCGGCATGTGTGTGGGTTAGGTCCCAGAATATGCTGGTATTTGTGAAAGCCTGAACGGGTGCTGGATAGGCTAAGCTAGCTACAGACAGAACTTACTGGATCTCATAAGAGCCAGATTTAGGGGTGGGCCAGTCATACTAGGCTACAGTATCCACTGGTGAGTGCCAGGACTGGGGATAGACCATATCAGGCTGGGCACAGCATCCACCAGCACAAGCAAGATATAGAGCTGAGAGTAGGCCTGGTATAGGAATTTGGGGAACTCTCCTATTAGATTGCAGCTCCCACTAGAGAGCACAAGAGCCAGGTTTTGGAGTAGGCCAGGCTAGGCAGGGCTGCAGCACTGTCAACTGGCACATGGGCTTGGTCTAGGGGTAGGCCAGGTTGGGCTAAGCTGTCATACCTGGCACTTCCAAGAACTAGAATGGATGCAGGCAGGCTGGCCTAGACTTTAGCATCAGCTGGCAAGTACTGAGACTGGGTGCCAGTCATGTCAAGTTGGCCCACGGTACACTCTAGCAAGCCCAAGACCCCTAGGCTGGGAATGGGCCTGGTAGGAGAACTATGAGCACTCCCCATGCTAGGCTGCAATTCCTGCTGATGATCATGAGAGCCAGGACTGGGGCAGGTTAGGCTGGGCTAGGCAGCAGCACCTACCAGCATATTTGCAGACTGGTTGGGGATTAGTTGGGCTGAGCTAAGCTGCAACATCCATGGATGTGAGGCAGATGAGATGTGGGACCGGCTGGGCTAGGTTGCAACAAGCCAGCAAGTTCAGAAATCAGGGCTTGGGGAAGGCCTGGTAGAGGTTACTGAAGGTCATCCCAACCAGGCCACAGCACCCACTGGTGTGAGAGGACCAGGCTTGTGATGGGCTGGGTTGGACTAGGCCACAACACCCATCAGTTTGTAAGAGAGAGATGGGATTACAAATGGAACTGACCAAGCAGCTGCATCCATTGGTATATACATTAGTTGGTGCAGGTGACAGACTGAATCTGACCCTGCACAAGAGTCAAGTCTGAGGTCACCCAGGCAAGGTTTCTTTGGGGTATTCCCCAGCTAGATTGCTGCGCTGACTCCCTGGCCATAGGAAAAATTACAACATATGTGGTCCAATCTTAGATTGGGCCTCCTTAGTTATTAGTGCCTGTATCATGGGCAGCGTGGCCAGATGCACACAGGGGACATGACAGCCAACTCACCTAGGCCAGCAGAAGACGTCAAGCGCCTCGTCAGACAATGAAAAGTGGAAAAGGCTGAACAACTCTCATTGCTTCTAGGCCCTTTGGCTAAGAGCAAGTGTGAACAACTCTCTTGGTCAAAATCTGCTTCAAGTGTGTGTGTGTGGGGGGGGGGGTACCCTAAGGCAGACTTGGTCAGCCAACAGACCTTGGTAAGATTCTCTCACCCCTGGTGCAACGAAGCTGATGAAGTCTCAGAACTACCAAAACCACTCAAGTAACACCCTCAGAACACTGTTCTCCACATTGGGGGTCTCTAAGGCAACTTGAAGGGACAATCCACAATCCCCAGGTGCTGACGCAGTGTGGCAGCAAGGAGCACCTTCTCCTTCTGTGCACACAGCAGGAAAAAAGAGAGAGAGAGAGAAGAAGAAAAGGAACAAACACCCATCTTCCTCCATACCTGACCCCTCTCTCCCTAATCAGAGGTCCACATCAGGGTGCATCCCTCTCAACCATGTAAACAACGTTAAAAATAAAATTAGAAGTTCTTCATAAGGAATCATAATTCTATTAGTCTCTTCTATAAGTGTACCCCGACATTGTTGATACAGACAATGTCAGGCAGTCCAGCATCCCATTGTCTACACATGTCCAACAGTTTCAATAGTAAAATGGGGAAAATCTGTCGGGGGGTGGAAGTTTGAGGGGGGAATCCCAGCCTATATGAAATTGTACCACATAATCCAAAATTCAAAATAAAAACATATTAGACCCGGCGCGATGGCGCAGTGGTTAAGGTCCTCGCCTTGCACGCCCAGGATCCCATATGGGCGCCGGTTCTAATCCCGGCAGCCCTGCTTCCCATCCAGCTCCTGTCTGTGGCCTGGGAAAGCAGTCGAGGACGGCCCAAAGCTTTGGGACCCTGCACCCGCGTGGGAGACCCGGAAAAGGCTCCTGGCTTCGGATCGGTATAGCATTGGCCGTTGGGCTCACTTGGGGAGTGAATCATCGGACGGAAGATCTTCCTCTCTGTCTCTCCCCTCTGTATATCCGCCTTTCAATAAAAATAAAAATAAATCTAAACAAAAAAAAATAAAAACATATTTAAAAAAAATAAGTAAATAAAATTAGAAGTAGAAAGGAAGTAAGAGTGGAAGTGGGAAGCCAGTCTATTTTAGGAGGAAAATTCTGGAAGCCTGAAATAAAGTTGAAAGACTGGAGATGGAGAAAAAGAATTCAAGAACCTCCGGGTCAAGGGGCGGGCGTGGGCTGAGCTTCAGCTTGTTCCATCCACGTTCCGTGTGTGAGTGCCTGGGATCCAGTCCTGGGGTTCTGCCTCTGAGTCAGCTTGGTGATAGTGCTGTAGGGTTTTTGACCCCGAATACGGCAGCAACCTCAATTCTTGTCTCACAGGAAAGAAGCATTTTCATGCGGACACAGTTTAAAGCAAGATTATTAGAAAAGCTAAGAGGCTCCCGTCCTAGTGACGGGAGGGGGGCTCTGAGATAGGAAAGACCCTTACCCCTGCCATAGTGGCAGCAGGAAAAGTGGAAAAGAAAGACCCGTATTAATGATGGGGAAAGCATCTTTTAAAGGTTCCCCTCAAAGATGTTTCCCTATAAACAAAGTAGAATTCCTGGTTTCCATGGTACCTGTCCCTGGGACAAAAGGCCCAGAAAGATGTCACCAGCTAACTTCCTTGGTCCCTTTCTAATGATAAAGAGACCAGTCTGAGGCCCTCCCCCTTGGCACTGGCTGGAGACAGAATCGGACTGACGCGTCAGGTGAGGAATTGGTATTTTAATGTTGCCCTTGTGTTCTTGATAGGTTAAAATATGCACTTGTCTCTGGAGAGACGTGCTCTGGTGAATCCAAGACACGATAGAGAAAATACCCTTTTATATTTGAGAAAAAAAGATGACTTGGGGACCCAGAATACTCTAACTGCCTACTACCCAGTCTAACTCCTCTCTCAATAATATATCTTGGGAGCACAATATGGCTCAAGTGCTTGGGCCACTGCAATCCCACTGGGAGACCCAGATGGAATTCCAGGCCCCAGCATTCCACTTGACTGAGCCCAGGTTGCTGTGGGCATTTGGGAAGAGAGCCTGGAGACAAAAGATCTCTGTGTGTTTGTTTTTGTGTGTAGCCTTCTGAGTCTCTCACTCTTTCCCAATCACTCTGCCTTTCAAGGAAATGAAACTAAGTAACAAACAAACATTACAAATAATCGGTGGGGGCCAGTACAATGCCTCAGTTAGCTAAACCTCACCCTGCAAGTGCCAGCATCCCATGTGGCCACTGCTCTACTTCCAAGTTAAATGTCCTAAGCTAAGTGAGGGGAGAAAGAAGTTGAAGAAGACAATGGCCTGCAAGGACTCTACTGTGAGACGTAAGAAAAGGGGAAGGGGGAGCTGGTGTGGTGGTGCATCAGGCTAACCTGCTAACGCCAGCAGCCCACATGGGCACCAGTTCGCTTCCTGGCTGTTCCTCTTCTGATCCAACCCTCTGCTTATTGCCTGGGAAGACAGAAGAGGATGGCCCAAGTTTTTGGCACCCTGAACTCACATGAGAGGCTGGAAAGAAGCTCCTGGCTTCGGATTGGCTCAGTTTCAGCAGATGTGGCCATTGCAAAGTGGGTCAGCAGATAGAAGATCTTTTCTTTCTGTAAAATCTGCCTTTCCAATAATAATTTAAAAATCTTAAAAAAAAAAAAAAAAGCAGCAGCAGCAAAGGAAAGAAGGAGGGAAGCATCACCAAGGAAAGCTGACTCACAAAGACATGCTAAACGCAAAGAGCCCAGAAACTGAAGAAAATGAATGTTGGCCACACCCTGGGTCATGATCCTCACACGACATATGTCAAGGTGGCTTCATTCCTGCCAAGGCAGACTCAGAAACCAAAACCCACAGGAAGTCTGCCCCCAGCTTTAACCTCACGGCCGTCACTGTCACTTCTTTGCCAAGCTGGAACAGCTGAGGAGCGTGACTGCACACATCAGACTCCTGGCTCTGTGAAAGGCTGCCAAATGGAGACTCAGGAAGAGGCAGAAATCTGGAAATCCCATTAGCAACAGATGCAGCCCAGCATGCGTGTCTGGGGAGGCACCAGCCAGAGCCCCGAGAGAGAGGCAGATCCATCTTGAGTCCTGACAAGCCCTCCTGGCCAACCCTAGACCAGTGCGGGAGCAAGGCACGCTGCAAGGGAGCCGATGGAGCCAGGCGGTCAGCTCTGTCCCCTCGCTTCTGAGCGCAGGCCCGTGGCCAGGAGACACCAATCCGACTCCTGCAAGTGCTTCCACTTGGGTGTTTAGACTAGGAACTCGAGGGCCTCCATGTGAAGCCTACCTCTGTCACCTCATTTGGGGCAAATGACTTCACCTGCAAATTCTACACCTGCGATGCCTGTCTGCCTGAAGAAATGTGTTTTGTGATTGTTGTAGGGGTCAGAATATGGAGCAGCACAAAACGCACAGGGGTACTTCCGAAGGTTCATGGAGAAGGGAGTGGGGTAGGGGTGCAAATATATTCGCTGAAATCCACACAGTTTCTTTGTCGTGCGTGTACACCTTTTGGAGACCTCTGATTCAATGGCAATAGTAATTATTGTTGCTTGTGTCCCTTGTAAAATGTGAGAGGTGAATGAAAGAATTACTAAGTCCCTTTCTCTCTCTCTCTCTCTTTTTTTTTTTTTTTAAGATTTATTTATTTTTATTGGAAAGTCAGATATATATAGAGAAGAGGAGAGACAGAGGGGAAGATCTTCTGTCTGATGGTTCACTCCCCAGGCAACCACAACGGTTAGAGCTGAGCCAATCCAAAGCCAGGAGCTTCCTCCAAGTCTCCCATGTGGGTGCAGGATCCCAAGACTTTGAGCCGTCCTCCACTGCTTTCCCAGGCCGCAGGCAAGGAGCTGGATGGGAAGCAGGGGTGCCGGGATCAGAACCGGAGTCCATATGGGATCCCGGTGCATTCAAGGAGAGGACTTTAACCACTACACTATCATGCTATGCTCCTGAAAGGATTACTAAGTTCCTCTCGAATGCTGCCATCCTGTGACAATCTCAGAGCCACACTATTTGAGATGGGCCTTCCCCTGCCCATTCCTTTGGTTCTTAGACTCATTTGTTACTTTGGATTTCCATGCACAGAACTTACCTGGTTGTAGGAATTTTTCATCTCTTTCATGCTGACTACATTGCCTGACGAGACCCGTGCAGTAGCTCACGTCAGAGGCTGCTCTTTCAGCATTTACAATTAGTGCCGCCAAGTGTGGACCAGACAGGGAAACTTGGAGAGGCTCTTTGTTTTGACTCGGGCCCACCTTTCACAGAGAGCTCATTCACAAGCATTGGCTTAGGGCTGAAAGCAGTACACATCGGCGTGAGGACGACCATGTGACCAGAGAATTCCACATTTAGAAGTTCAACGTGGAGATTACACTTGCCGAAAATATTCTTAATGTATATTTTAGTGGCGAATTGTTAACATTCTTTCCATATTTCCTGACCTCAGCTATTCCCTCCCCTCCGCTTGTGGTTAAAGGGTAAAATTCAGGAATGGATTATTCTCAGAGAACCAAGCCTACAAGACTTTGCTTGTGGCAAAAAAAAAAAAAAAAAAAAAAAAAAAAGATGGGGGTGGGAAGCGCAAAGAAAGAAATATTTCAGTTGCTTGGAGCTGGTTTGTGAGAGGCCAGGGGCTGGGGAGGGGAGAGGGGGGAGGCGTCGCCAGGGACTCTGCTGAGGCTCCAATTCCCCCTTTAGTCTTAATTTGGTTTGCAGGGCCACTGGCTCAGGAGAAGCATGAACTTGCACTCATAGACTCTAAGTGAACCACGGGGAGGAGATAAGCTTAGACAGCATGCTGAAGCTATGGGGAATGAAAGCGATGAAGTACAAAATCAAGCAAGGCTTTGCTGTTGGAGGGACTGTCGCTGCTCAGGGTGCAGAGAATGCCAGAAGCATTCTGTGGAGAGACCTAAATGCTTCTGGGGGGTCACGTTGCTGACCCCCGAAAGTAGCAGTCACCTTGTATAGTATCATAATCCCAATGGATAAGCCCTTAAATGCGGCTCTTCTTTCTTGGTCCTCATGTTCCACAGGCTCACCTAGCTTTTTGCATAAAGAATTCTGGTTCTTCCTGGGGACTGTGGAGGTCCCACGGCCATGATGATTACCGTTGGGAACATTTTATGCATTCCATTTTGTCTGGGGGCAAAACTCACCTGCTTATAGCTGAATTCTTCTCCCAATGACCTTGATGTAAAATATCCTGTAAAAAGATTTCTAATAAAATTATGTGCCAACCACTTAGACATCTAGATCTCAGCTGGAAAACTCAACATGATTTCTTTTCAAAATCTAAACTTATAGGTTGGGACCAGCCTTGTGACACAGCGTATGAAGTCGCTGCCTACAATACTGGCATTCTAGTGTTGAAACTGGCCTGAGAACCAGCTGCTCCACTTCCCATTCAGCTCCCTGCTAACGTGCCTGGGAAGGCCGTGAAAGATAACCCATTCACTTGGGTCCCTGCCATCTACGTGGTTTCAACCTGGGCCAGCCTTGGTGTTGTAGACATCTGGGGAGTGAGCAGGCAGATGATCTTTCTCTTTCTCTTTGTCTTCCAAATAAATAAATAAATAGATCTTACATATCTATTTATTTAAAAGGCTGTATATTCTTCAGGAACATTTTGGTAAACTCCTCCTTCCGCCCCCTAAAAAAAAAATCAGTTTTGTGTATTTGCGTAACAGTAGCTTTGTGAGGCAAGCGGGGGACGGGGGAATGAGGCAAAGAGAACAACAATGCAGCCAGTGTTTGATTTCTTGCTTCTGCACCCCATTCTGGCCTCCTGGAGCCCAGTGCGCCCTTCAGCGCTGCGCACCAGGACCTGCTCTTGGCAAATCGTGTAGAAAATAAGGGGGGCAGAAGACAATCATTTAAAATAGATCACATTCAGTTTTAATAAAAAACCAAAACAGCTGGGACATTGATTTGTAAGCTCTGTAATGCCCTTGGTATGCTTGACCTGGCCAAGATATTAGAGTGATATTTAAGGAAATGTCAGTGTCTCCTGCACACGCTCTGGCGTGTTCCAGCAGCATTCTGGGGGCTCTGTCTGGGTAATTCGTCTTCTTTTATGTTTTGCTATGTGTAACAGAGAGGAGGGGAAGTTTACAAAATGATTTACTGTGACACTTGCATTATGAGAAAAGCATGTGCCACTTGCCAGCACTCCTGGCCCATCCAGCCCCTCCCAGATGCTCAGCCATATGTCCCTTCCTTGGCATGAGGACCATTGTGTTGGTGAAGGGTTCCTGAGATCCAGGCGTTTTGAGCAGAAGTCCAGGAAAACCCTGAGGTTGCTGGTTCAGGTACGGAAGGCAATGGAAAAGGGCCCATGCCTTGAGAGCTAAGTGGTTTTAATGAGGCATCAGGATATAGCCACAGGGACGGAGTGAGAGCCATCTTCCCCTCAGCACAGGAAGGGCGGCTGGTGGAGTTCGGTGATGGCTCAGGCTCTCCCAATGATGCCTGCCTTGCCCCCAGCCTGCAGCAGGCTGCTCTCAGCTCCTGCTCCCCTCAGTCTCAGGGCACCTTCTACCTGAGTTCTGAGACCTGCCCTTCATGCCTGAAGTTGCCACTAGGGCCATGTCTGTTTGCTGGTAGTCGCAGCTGTAGCTTCACCACTCCTGCTCTTGGCATGGGATTCACTTTTACTGCATATCTCGTGTATGGCCAACATGGTGCTGGGCCCTGTGAAAAACGCAAAGACACAAACAGGATACATGGGGCATCTTTGCCCCATGGAAATATCCCCCATCTAGTTGGAAAACGTGGGCCAAGTTTCTTTTTTCTTTTCTTTCCTTTTTTTTTCAAGAACCATGAATTTATTTGAAGGGCAGTTAAAAAGAAGGAGAGAGAGAGAGGGAGCGAGGCCTTCCATCTGCAGGGTCACTGCCCAAATAGCCGCAGTGTCCAGGGCTAAGCCAAGCCAAAGCCACGCAGCCTGGAACCAGGGTCTCCCACATGGGTACCAGGACCCAAGCATTGCAGCCAATCTCTGCTACCTTTCTAGATGCAGTAGCGGGGAGCTGGGTCAGAAGTGGAGCTCTGGGACTCAAACTGGAGCCCCTCTTGGGATGTAGGCTTGCAGAAAGCAGCTTAACTTGCCAAGTCACAATTCCAGCCCTCCCTGGCCAAGTTTCTTAACCTCCTTGTACTTCAGTTTCTCCAGCTGTGAGACAGGAATAATAACAGTCCACAGGGTTGCTATAAATACATTAATATGTGTGAAGAGCTTAGACTAGTACATGACACATAATAAGCCTTTGGTTAAATGCCAGCTGGCTTTAACCTCTGACTGGAAGAGGGAAAAAGAAAGGAGTAAAGTGATATTTGTCTCTTTGTCATGTAATGAGATTTATATGTGTGTGTGTGTGTGTATATATATACACTTATGGGTAACACAGGCATATACTCATGGGTAACGCATATATATATGGGTTACATGGGTAACATATATATATATATATGCGACTTTTTGACTGTTACTCCAGCATTGTTGAGTAAAAGGAGCACTACCATTTTGATTATTTGTGTAAGTTTTCAATGTTCATAGAGCTCATGTCAAGGCCAAAAGCAGCTAGTCTTACGGCTGGCATTGTGGCATAACAAATTAAGCCACCAACTGCAACGCCAGTATCCCATATGAGCACCAGTTTATATCTCAGCAGCTCTGCTTACAATCCAGCATCCTGCTAATGCTCAGGAAAGAGCAGCAGGGTCCCCTACCACCCCCTTTGGAGACCCAGATGAAGTTCCAGGCTCCTGGCTTCAGTCTTACCTAATCCAAGTTGTTGTGACCATTTAGACGAGTGAATCAGCAGATGAAAGATCTTTATCTCTCTCCCTCTCTCTGTAACTCTGCCTTCCAAAGAAATAAAAGTCGATCTAAAAAAAAAGAAAAAGAAAAAAAAAAAAAAACTTTTGATCCGGAAGCCTATTTATATCAAAAAGATAAATGAAAATAATTCATAGTTTAGGTCATGCTTCCAAGACACCAGAGGCTGAATGGCAAAGTGATATCTGATTGATTTCCCATACATTGCACAGGAGGAGTTCACTTCCTGGGGAGCTGGCTGCAGCAGGGAGCACTTCTTACCACTAGGCCTGAGGGCTCAAAAGAGAAGGAGGCATTTTTTGCAACCCAGGCAGGGCAGCTGCAGGGGAAGGCTGCCTGGTAGGAGCTGTAACTTGGGTGGAAAAACAGCAGCCAAGGTGCCTTGTCCAGCAGGGAAGAAGCCAGAAAAACAAACAGCCCCATCTTACCCTGCTGCCTCGCCTCTCCTGCAGAGTGCCCCTGTGTAGGGGAGCCCATAGCTGCAGTTCAGACAGTCACCATTCTTGGGTCTGAGAGTGGCCCAGGGTGACGTGGAAGTTCTTCCACGCAGCTCTGTTGTAAGATTACACAGTTTGCATGGCACAGAAGGCACGATCGGCTGCAGGCTTATGATTACTCCTTATTGTTTTCCTGCTTTGCTTGGCGTGGTGTTCATGGGTCCAGCCCAGCTCCTCTGGCCTTTCCACAAATGAAAAAATTGACTAATCACTGCAGTGGTAGGACAAATGACTCATTAAAGAAGTCAATTGAGGGATTTTTTTTTTTTGAAGGAAGAAAAAAAGCTTGGAAATCATCTTTTTAAAACAAACCTTTGTGATTTGTTTTATTGGAAGTTCTTTACAGAGGAAAGGGGCCTGTTTGTTTAGATTGCTATGCAACGGGAAGCATTGAGTAAATGGTTTCCCAGTTTTTATGATTTGAAACTTCACCCAGGAGAAGGCCAATCCAAGTTTAAGAAAGAGAGGAGTGGAATATACACTGTAGTGTTTCCAAGTCTGAAATAGGGCTGTAGATAACGGAATCTTTAAAAGGACACTCACAAATAGAAAACCACTTGCATATTTCTGTTCCACTTCCAAGATAAAAATCAATGGGAAATATGTCTTCATCTCTCCGAAGAGAATTTTCCTCAATCAACTTATATACTCCATGCTAAGTGGTTAACAAAAATGGAAAATGCCTCACTTTCAATCAAATATCAGCAGAAGGTGAAGCTGATTGGAGAAGAAAGATGTTTTTCTTCTCCTGGTTCCTGGCAGACACAGTGCACAGGTGGGAAGAAACTCATACGAAAGAGGGCAAGGGGGCAAGGGGCCACAAGAAATCCTCAGCCACTTGGTCACCAGTTCTGTTGATAAAAAGTTTCAAACTCCCCACTGAGCCAGGCAACCGAGGAGTTTGGGGCTTAACATTCATGTTTATGCCCACTTTGTCACATGGGCAGCCTTACTGGACTTTCTGCATTTTCCGTTCATGGAACAGGGGAACATGGGCATGTGTGGAGTGCTCCGAACGTGGTCAAATCAGACATCTGGAAGCCGGCAGTGGAGAAAGAGAGCAAAGGTTAGGAGAAAAACGACAGTCGGTAGCAACCAGCACAACAAACCTGCGTGGGAAGCAACAAGGAGACACTGCACCCAGACATCAGCCCCGAGGCACCAGCTCAACTCTTGAAAAACAACATTTGCTACTTTGTCTCAAGTCAGAAGATACAAAATGTATCAAGAAAACAAAAACAAGGAAAATGTTCTCATACAAACACTGCAGTGATAACACTTTGAGACTTTCTTCCCAGCTTGCTCTTTTCACCCCACATTCTATGTGCATGTGTATAAATGTATTTATGAAGGGTTTTTTAAAAGTTCATGCAAAAGATGTTACCAACAAAATGCCTAAATTTTGACTTTTTTATGCCACTGAACTTTTTAAAAAGATTAATTAATTAATATAAGAAGATTTACGTAGTAATCTTTTCATTCCACTGTCATGGACTTTCTGAAGTACTCTATCAAAAACAAGATTGCAAAGAAATGGAATAAATTTTTAAATAAAAATTATTTTTGCGATACTGCTACTTTGCATTAAAATTTTTTTTCATTCATAAAGGGAACAAATTTCATTTATTCAGTTTTGAAAACATAATGGTACTGTCCCTCTACCCTCCTCTTACCTCACCTTTCCTCTTTCTTCTCTTACTTTTCTAATTTTTACAGTGACATACTTTCAATTTTCTTTAAAGACACACACTCACTTAACCCTCCATTAAATATGGAATTCAGCAAGAAGTAAGTAGAAAAACCACTGAAATAAAACAGATATTCTTTTAAGGTAAAAAAACAGTATTATTTTACACAGTGTAGGGCCTGCGTTTTAAGGTTAACATTTTATTTAGACATTTCTCCATGTCATTACACATTTTCAGATGGTTGTTTTTAAATTAGCTATGTAACAGTTTCTTCCAGTACATCATTTTATTTAACCCAAATGCATGCATATTCTTGGGGAACTGATGTTGCTCCTAATTTTATCGTGTTGCAAATAATATCGTAAAAAATATTCTTGAAAGAATATCTTTGTAACTCTGTCTGCAGGATGAATTCCTAGAAGTGAAATTACTGGGTAAAAAGTACCTAAACCATGGAACCTAAATTGCCAACTCCAAGGCTTGGTCTTGTGGGCAGCTTATGAAAATAACTATTTGCTTCCACCTCACCAAGTTTTCAACTTGGAAACTCTTGGTCTGTTTGAGAAGTGTGAATGATGCCTTCATATTTTAAAATGTAATTTTCTTTGCTGATTAAGTCTGAGAATTTCAGAGAATACTTCAATAACTGTGGACCAAACAGAATTAAAAGATAAATTTATTTTTGGTACATACAATTTTGAAATTCATGTGTAATTGTTTCATAACACACATTTTCTGTGAATGTTTTAAAGATTCACTTTTAGGCACAGATTTCTATATTTGGGATGCCAGAATCAACTTAGATTTTAACTGTAGTTTTCCACAAATGTTTTTGAAGAACCTTAATATTTGCCATGCCAAATCAGCTTTTGTTATCTTTGAAAAACCGATTTCCTATTCTTGGTGGACTTTGAAGTGCCAACACCATGAGAAAAGTCAACTTCCATGTGACCTGTGACCACAACCCTCTTAATATAAATATCACAAACTCCTGATCAGCCTTAATTTTAATAATAAGGCCACACAATGGATTCTTTGCTATCTCGGTTTTCTAATACAGTTGGGCCAGCTTTCAAAGGCTGCCACGCCCTGCAATGACAAGCACAGACTGTGACAGGAAACACTGCAGCTCTCCAAGTCAGAATAACAAGCAGGCGTCCTGTCACTGCCGCAGGGTGGTGGGCCAGCGACAGGGGCCCTACAGGCACGGGCTCTGTCAGCCACCTGACACTGCACCCCTCCTAGGTCAGGGGCTCCCCATCTTCATTTCACAGGCTCCCATGACCACTAACGTTGCCACATCGCTTCTCAAAACAGCCTGTAAGTGTAGGCAACGCAGCATTTAGCATGATAAAGGAATCTAATTGTATTGAAACACTGTTATCAAAACATTTGTAAAAATCTGAGGCACAGTCAAATGTGTGCTCATCTTTTAAGCACCACATCAGAAAGTCTAGTAGCTGATCCCCAAACTAACTGAAGAGTACCTTGGAAATAAAAGTATATCAAGCTATGTCTACCACAGCTCATGGAATACGAAAATGCTTCAGTCTGCTGCCCACAGTCCTAAGGGAGGAAGCAGTGCATTGGCACAGAGTTCAGTGGAAGGTCTCATTCTTTCCCTAACCTGGGAACCCGGATTCTTTCCATGGGCCCCTGGTTAGGAACCTGTGGCCACATAAAGTGCTCTCAAGGTAGCAGGTCATGGAAATGAATTCTCTCCACTTCCTCCCACTACTAAAAAAAAATGTGACTTTTTTTTATTCTGGGCCTTATCCTTTTTTTTTTCCTTCCCTCTAATTACAACCATTCTGGGAAGCTGTTGGAATGGTGCAGCGGGGTTGGCTACCCCAGAAGCTCTTAGTCAAAAGGTTGAAGTCACTGTGGTAAAAACACCCTGCTCCCCATGGTTGCTCTCGGTGTGTTCGGGCCAGGTGACATCCCCCGCCCCTCAGCCCGGCTGTGAGTTAACACCCATGCCTCCCCATCAGCATCATTAGGAATCTTCCCACAAGTTTGCTACTAAGCCCCTAAATAGCCATGAAAAAGTCCCTGGGCATCCCTGAGCCTTTGCTTTTTTTGAGCCTAAAAATGATTCAGAAAAGGTTCTCTGTAAGATCCTCTTCCAGCTGTCCAGTACTGGGACTCCAAAACTTCACAACTTGCTCCGTATTTTGATGGCGGATGTATCTCCAAGAGAGTGCTTTAGCATCCACACCACGATGTTTTACCTGGTTTCTATAATAAAGCTTCTATGCCTTGCTTTGTCCATGCTCTTTTTTCCTGGCTTCCCTCATCCTCCTTGTGAAATAAAACTTCTTTTCCCTAGAGCAACACCAGCATCTGAATTCTATGACTCTACAGTGGCTGCTGAAGTTTGCCCCTCTCCTCAGCTCTGAGTGCCCGGAGAGACATATCTCCCCATCATTGTGGATTCTGAAGTTCCCCAATCCTCTGTGGATGGAGGATTTTTCCTTCCTTCATAAATAGATCTTGCTTCTTGCAACTTTTTCTCCAAGCGCCTTTGGCAGGAATTCCTGAACTTTCTATGTGTTGTTGGTTGCACTGAGCAAGTTCTACTCAGAGTTCTCAGAGAAAATATTTCTCATGGTTTCTTCCTTCTCACCTGGCCCAAACATGTTTGGCACAACGGTCATCCTACTCTGCTCAAGTGTCAAGCCCAGATTCAGAAGAGCAATCAGTTTCAGGTGTCCGAGTGAACAGGAGGGTGGGATGGATGAGGAAGCTTGGCAGAGACCCCATGGGCCATTTGAGCCCTTAGAATACTAACAGGCTAAAAGGCCAGACGCAGAGGCTGCCTGCTCTTGGCAGGCACAGGCCATGTTCCCTTTGATGTGAAGTCTCGCTTGATATTGCTTTGTGTGTCTGCCTCTGTTCTTGGCAGGCAGAAGGCAGACCCATTCCAACAGAGAGATGCCCTTGGGTATTGTGGCCGTCCATGAAACAGTGATGTAGGAAAGCAGCTCCCAGGGTGACAGAGGATGTGGGGTGGTGTGGGGCTGGCAGCCAGGGTGGGGGGACCCTCCAGCAGTAGCCCAAGTGTCCAAGGGAGGGACTTAGAAAGAAAGTTCTATGAGACCTGGGTCTTTGCAGCAGGATTCCCAAAAACAGTTTGCTGAGGTCACCTTGAAACACGAATAATCTGAGAGGAATTCAGAGTAATTAGGAACAAAATGTTGACAGTAACGTCCTTTGATTGAAACAAACAGATCTGTAAATGTGAACTGCAACTGTGGCAAGTTGGTCTGGGTTAAAAACTGGCTTGTGGAGGTTAACCACCACAACTGGCCAGATTTTTCTTGGGTCCTGTTTCTTACGCTGCTTGCTACATATTTCTAGTTCTCACTCCCTTCAAACACAAGGTAAAGTGTACTTCCTTGTCTCCTTAAGGCTGAACAGCACTGCAAGACTAGTTTTAGTCAAGGAATTGCAACAGTGTGGCTTCATTTTGCTGAAGTATTGAATTACTGATGCAAAATCCTCCAGAACTCTTCTTCCTCTCTGGAATGGTGACCCCCAAAATGCGGACTTCACTATCATGTCAGAGTTCCCTCACTAATCCATCTAGAGGGACATGTGGCATAAGCAAGACCCCAACCAATCTGATTCAGAGTCCTGGGGTATTGTTAACTGTCTGAGGCCCAGAAGGTTCCATGGCTTGTTCTGTCACACATAGAGGTTGCATATGGAATTGCATGGGACCATCCTCAGCCTCCTTCAGAAATCATCCCCATGATATTCAGGCAAGGCACTCTCATTTCTCCCAGGAACTGCCATTGCAAGTTATGTTTCTATGACTGCATATCAAAGTCTTAAGCTGTAGGAAGACCACGCTGTTGTAGATGAGAGCCACAGCAGGTCCAAAAGAGGTGCACTAAGACGTTCTCTGAACCCAAAGGCAGCCAAGAGAGGAGTTCATAACACAGTGTTTCGCCTGTTCGCATAGATGAAGAGCGTCTTCAGAATGCTCATGGACAGTATGCAGCAACAAGAACTGCATAATTTTCAATTTTTGGCATCAAAATGAATTTTTCAAAATTCAATTTTCCACAAACTTTTGGAGGATGCCTCAAATGTCTGTAGTCAGAGGATTCAGGCAGCTTTTAATTTAGGAGTGGAAAAAGTGGCAAAGGAACCATATGATTGCTGCAAACTCACACTCAAAAGGACTAGAAAGAAAACAGGCTGAAAATCAACAGAAAGTCATTTTGTGCTACATGCCAAATCATTTGCAGTCCCAGTAAGGAGCAGGAAAAGACACTGGGGATGGGTGCTTGTCACAGCCACAAAGACACTTGTTGTATTCTCTGGGTTCGCATCTCCACTCCACTTCCCATTCCAGACTCTTGCTAATGAGACCCCACAAGCCATCAGTGATGGCTCAAGCATTTGGGTTGTTGCCACTCATGTAGAAAATCCCGATTTTACTTCATACTCCTGGTTTCAGCCTGAACCAGCCTCAGCTGTTGTCAACAGTGTGTGTGAGCCAGCAGAAGTGTGTGTGTGTGTGCGCGCGCACATGTGCCTGCCTGCCTTTTAAATAAAAATGAAATGAAATAAATAAACCTTTTTTTTTTTTTTAAGAAAAAAGGACTATCATTGGGACTTTTGGGGGAGGTACATAAGAGCTTAATTAAAAACTCAGCACTGATGTTGTTTTCAAGAGCTATTTGACATTTACAAGGACAGATAAGATGGTGTGTCAGTAGACAGTACCACACGGACAGCAGTTTTCCTCGGCAAAGGACCTAGAACCAGATCAGGGTGGCTTTACAAGAGGTCATTCCACATGTTTGTGTCTGAGGGATCTGGAGGGTTGCTACAGCCTTAGGAAAAAATAAGAGAAAGTGTTCCAGAATAGACCAGCCTGCAATGCTGGAATCTCACATGGGCACCAGTACAAGACCCAACTACTCCACTTCCAATCCAGTCCTGCTTCCCTTGCAAAGGTTCCTGGGAGAGCAGTGGATGATCCAAGTCCTTGGGCCCCTGCCCCCATGTAGCTCTTAGCTTCTGACAACCGTTGTGGCTATTTGGGGAGTAAACCAACAGATGTAGGATCTTTCTCAATCACTCTCTCTCTTTTTCTCCACCTTCCCCCAGCTCCGTGTGTGTGTGTGCGTGTGCGTGTGTGTGTATGTGTGTGCGTGTACGCATGTGTATTTCTGTGTAACTCTGCATTTCAAACAAATAAATAAGCAATCATGGCTAACAGAAGTGCTCTGGAAAGAGAAGACAGGACAAAGTGACAAAAATGATCTCAACAGAGGAGTTAAAACAATCATCTGTGTGCTGCTGGAACCTGAGAAGGAAAGTTGTCAGTGAGGGAGGCCTGGATGGTCACTGCCATGGACCCATGGTGTGTGTATAAGGCAGGCCTGAGTGGTCACTGCCGTGGACACACAGTGTGTGTGAAGGAGGCCTGGATGGTCACTGCCGTGGACCCATGGTGTGTGTATAAGGCAGGCCTGAGTGGTCACTGCCATGGAACCTACAATACAGTCTGACCATTTGCATTCTCATGCTTCCTTAGGCCAAAACTCACAATTTTTCTTTCCTTACACCCCTGCCTGGAGGAAAGATTACACTTTTTCACTTTCTCTTCAAACAGGTGTGGCCACTAGAAACAAAAGATATATATAGGCACAATGTCCTCTGTGACTTTCATGGGGGTTGGAGACCTGCTTTTTCTTCTCTGTCTTTGGCTGGGAAGGAGCTGTGACGGTGGGCTAGAGCAGTCCGTCATCTTGCACAATGAGGTGGAAGCACCTGCCAGCACACCATCCCCGGGTCACTTATCCTTGCTGGTTTTCATTGCTGTCATGTAAAAGAAAAAACAACAAATGCCCTCTTCATTTATTCCACTCCTCTATTGAGTTTTCTGTCACTTGACAGTTTATTCTCATCTAAATCAGTGGCAAATTATCTCCCATCAGTAGGATCTTGGAGGTCCCCCCTGCTTTTTTTCCTACTTTAACATTGCATGTATTCCCAAAGTGATCCATAGTGACTATACCATTTTTGTTAATCGGAAAAAAATGTTTTGTTTTTTTCCAGGTAGGTAAGAGGCTTCCCTGAGACTGAGAGGAAAACGCATAATGTTTCTTTTTATGTCAAAGGGCCTCCAATTTGACCTACTTTCCTTCAAGCCCATGTTGACTTGAAATTAAATGACCTCCTTCTGCCATTGAAGTCTCTGGTCTGCCATCCCTGTCAAGGTTGAGAGCAGTAAATAGAAACCATCTTAGGTATTTCAAATAGGAATTACATGTAGGGTATTGGGTGCTACAAAAATCACTGGAAAGGCAGAGAATAGGTGAGGAAGCCTTACTAGACTTAAAGATGGTGACACCAGCTAGGTTTGGCGGGTTTCTAAACCTGAAGCTGCGAACCAGAGGTCATGAAGTCACTATCAACATCCCAAAGTGAAGAAACTCATGAAACTCATCAGGGAGTAGAATGTGAACTCTGTCCTCTACAAGAATACACATCTGGCAGAACCCACCACTACCGCTGAGCTAAGAATGTTCTGCAACTGTGTCTAACCTTGGGAGTATCATGAGTGCCTCATCTCTGGAACTTTACTTAGAACTCCGGCAGCAAGAAATTCTGGGAAACGTGGTTGCTAACTGCCCAACCTCACAATGTGGGAGTAGCTGAAGCGGTGGATGTGAATACTCAGTGGCATTGGTGCACGTCTCACTTGTCTCCTGGTTGTTCCCTGTAAGCTCTCAGACATCCTCAATACCTCTCCTAACAGCTTCTCCACTCATGTGTTTTTCTATATCCAGGTAAATGTACTGCACATGATTACCATACTGTTAGGTACTTCAAAATGTAAAGAACAGTAATATGATTCAGATAATCCAGTTCTTCGTCCACACTCAGTGTGTAGCAGGGACTCAGTAAAACTATAGCTTCTTACAGTGTACCAAAGAAATCACAGTGCCTCCCACCAACAGACCAGAATTGACCTCAAACGCACATCTACTTTTATCTTTCATTTCTCCACTTAATCAGCAATTATAGACCAAGAGCCCTGGGAGATGTTCTATTGCTTCTTCATTGCCCCATTTTTCAGCCCCCAGTATTTTAGTTATATCTGATCTCCTCTCTAGAATATCTTTTTTCCATCTTCCCCAGGTAGAGTTCTGATGATCCCTCAGGGCCCAGCTGAAACATACCCCTCAATGAACACTGCTGATGCCCTACCACTGTAGATTATCTCCCCTTTCTAGAAGCCAAGGAACCTGTTGTATTTTCCTGCTGTGGCATTTAAAAACAATTCATTCTCTATTAACACACTGCGTGTAAAATCATTTCTTTCTTATAGACTACGGTAGAAATTATTTCTTTTTAAAAATTTTTTAAAAGATTTATTTAATTTATTGAAAAGGCAGATGTACAGAGAGGAGGAGAGACAGAGAGAAATATCCTCCGTCTGATGATTCACTCCCCAAGTGAGCGCAACGGTTGGTGCTGCGCCAATCTGAAGCCAGGAGCCAGGAGCTTCTTTCCGGGTCTCAGACGTGGGTGCAGGGTCCCAAGGCTTTGGGCTGTCCTCAACTGCTTTCCCAGGCCCCAGGCAGGGAGCTGGATGGGAAGTGGAGCTGCTGGGATTAGATCCAGTGCCCATATGGGATCCTGGGCGTGTTCACAGAGAAGAACTTAACCATTACACTATCATGCCGGGCCCTAATTTTTATTTTTAACACTGTTTACATATTTGACAGAAATGAATACCCATGTGGGTCTCTAATTAGTGTGAGGAGGTCTGAGATATGGAGGAAAATGGGTGGGGCAAATGTTTCACTTTTTTTTTCAAGATTTATTTCTTTTTATTGGAAAGGCAGATTTTATGGAGAGAAGGAGGGACAGAGAGAAAGATCTTCCATATGCTGGCTCACTCCCCAGCTGACCACAATGGGCAGAACTGAACAAATCCAAAGTCCAGGAACCAGAAGCTTCTTATAGGTCTCCCATGCGGGTGCAGGGTCCCAAGGCTTTGGGCCATCCTTGACTGCCTTCCCAGGCCACAAGCAGGGAGCTGGATGGGAAGTGGAACAACTAGGATACAAACCAACATCTATACGGAGTCTCAGCACCTGAAGCGGGAGGATTAGCCAATGCAGCCATTGCACTGGGGGCCCTGGAAGACAGTTTCTACTCTCAAAATTTATAATCCAACTGTAGACATTTTAACGTCACTCTCTGTTTCTTAACATACAATATCTGAATTTTTTTTGCTTACAATATTTTTTTAAAGAAAGGATGTTATACACACCATCTATTATTATCATTATTAAAGGTTTATTTATTTATTTGAAAAATAGAGTTACACAAAGAGTGAAAAACAGAGAGACAGAGAGAGAGGGATCTTTCTTCTATTGGTTCAGTCCCCACATGGCTGCAATAGCTGAGGCTGGGCCAGAGCGAGGGGCTGGAATTCCATCCAGATCTCTCATGTGGGTCCAAGAGTCCTGGGGCTTGTACCATCCTCTCCTACTTTTCCAGGCACATTAACACAGTTCTGGATCAGGAGTGGAACAACCAGTGCTTGAACCAGCTCTTTCATGGAATGTTGGTATTGCAGGCTGCGACTGAATATGCTGTGCTACAATATTGGCTTCTTGTCCAGAATTTCACACTTCCCCAATAATTTACATCTTGCCTCTATTTTCTTTTTTTTAACTTTGAGAGAAGCTTTTTCTGTTCTCCCACACATTCTTTTAATCTTTCATTTCCTATTACTCTTGCAAATAGATCTGAAATTTGGATTTCTTTTTAAAAATGCTTTTACTTACATTTGTGAGAGAGGGAGAATATGCTTAATGGCTAGCTCGCTCACCAAATGCCCTCAATGGCTCCGACTGGGAAGCACAGATGTAGGAAAATGGAAACTGCATCCAGCTCTGCCACGTGGGTGACAAGAACTCAGGTTCTTAATCCGTCTTCACTGTCTCCCAGAGTCTGTAAAACAGGAAGGTGGATTTAGGAGCCAAGGACAATCATTAGGCAGAAGCATCCCAACATGGAACGTGGGCATCTTCATTGGGAGACTAAACACCCAATACAAACGTCTGACCTACAACGAGCTATCTTCCAGTTGCTACTGCTGTGGTTTGAACGTGGTGTTCATGTGGCCACGCAAGGGACATGTGTCTGCAGTGTGACCGTGTTGGCAAGTGGTGAGATCTTGTGGATGCAAGGCCAGTGAGCCCTAGCACCAGGCCAGGAATATTTTCTTTTTTTCTAAGATTTTTTTCTTTTCTTTTCTTTCTTTTTTTTTTTTTTTTAATTGGAAAGGCAGATATACAAAGAGGAGGAGAGACAGAGAAGAAGATCTTCTGCCCAATGATTTACTCCCCAAGTGGCTGCAACAGCTGGAGCTGAGCCAATCCAAAGCCCAGAGCCTCCTGCGGGTCTCCCACACAGGTGCAGGGTCCCAAGGCTTTGGGCCGTCCTCGACTGCTTTCCCGGGCCACAAGCAGGGAGCTGGAAGGAAAGTGGTGCTGCCAGCAAGAGTACTTCCTTATGTCTATAGCAATAACATAGCAGTTAATATAAAAGATGCAATTTCGTTAAAAGTGAAGTAAAATATATTCACTGCCATGTGTAAAATTTCAGATAGATTCCATTTATTAAACTCTTTTAATTGCCAACATTTCCCATTATAGAGCAAGTCATATAATTTTTTTTTGCCAAGCAAAAGACATTAAACTTGACATAAAAGCTTTATAATTAAATTATATCATTTCCTTCCAAGCATATAATTTACTGTTCATTAAAGCAACAGTTTTACAGATCTCTTGGTTTCCTTTCTTACATGTTTTTAAGTGCTCCCCAACCCCCACTAGTTCATAGATTCGTCAAGAACTCTCTCGACTTGAGCTTTCTTCCAGAGTCTACAACATTGCACCTACTATTCTGATCTTCAAGCACAAGAATTAAAATCATGCTTACTATCTCTTAATTTCAGATGATTACTACTGAACCTAGCAAGCACTATGTCATCATTGATCTCTTTGAATAAACTTGTCACTCTAAACGTCACCTAAGCAGCTACTACCACCATTCAATTCGAAAACATTTTCCAAATATTTACAGAATCAATAAGTCTGTAACAGAAGAGATAAAGTGATCTTGGACTACAAAATAAGAGGATTCACAGCAATATCATTGCAAAAACAGAGGCTGTGATTATTGTCATTGAGATAGCGACAAATTCTAGGGAAATTCTTGGGTCTCAACTTCACACATTAATAAACCAGTATCTATCAGGCCTATGTCTTGGTTGTGCTTCTAAACTGTACAAAAGCATTTAATCCTACTGTCTCACTGGTCCATTGTCAAAACATATGTCCTTATCAGCCATGCCTGCTTCTGGACTGCAAGCAGATTTTTGTTGGAGGATATAGCTGTTAACTCTCTGAGGTCACATCCTTATTTAAAGTTCAGTTGTGAGATATATTTATGGAAAGATAGTTCAAGGCACTGCTGCCCGTCCATTTCTCTGGTTGAGTGTCATCTTTGGATTAAGCCGTATCACGTCAGGGCCATGTACTTGAAAGTATTGTGTTGATGCCTTGCAGATCTGCTTTCTCCAGACATGCACCTCAGCCTATTCCATCAGCCTAGAGAAGTGTGGGACTTGCTGCCCTGTTTACTGAGGAGGTTCATGGTCAGGGTGCCAAACGGTGTATCACACAGTAGCCTCTCTATCCTGCATAAAAGAACACCCAGTGTTATTCCAAAGGCCCTTCGTTGCCTTCCTTTCTCTAAAAAAGTGGAAAGGGCACAAGCTCGCTTTTCCAGCCTCTCATATAGCCATGGGTGATGTTATGACCCTGTTCTGGCCATGAAGGGGAAAATTAAGTCAGCGAGGGAATTTTGCCTGCCTTGGCCATAGAGGTTACTGTAGCTCACTCAAGGTGAGAAACCACCAGTGTGGTCGCCTACCACAGAGAAGGCCCATGGCACAGGCTCAGTGATCAACCTCCACACTTATGTGAGAAAAATTATCACCAACTCATGTTGGTGTTAGATCCTCGTGACTTGTGGCTTGATGTCCCCTAATCAATAATTCAACCACCAAATTTGATTTATTTTATGGGTTGTCATAAGTCTCATGACAAAGGCTTCCTCTCTCCTTGGCCACCAGGAAGTTACAAAATCATACTTTCTGTAAACTGTGGTGCTATAAGGCCTGCGTATTTTCTTCACTGGATTTTGATCACACTTTTAACCACGTTTCCATTTCTGTCTGACTCCCTCAAGTATTGATATTTTTTGTAATTTCATTTTTTCAAGTAAAAAAGTCTGTCTTGAGTGTGGCAAGACATACATAACTAGATAAATTAAAATAATCAAACTCTAAGGGAGGATTAAAACATCTTGATACAGATTGCACAAAGCGACAACATCCATGTTTTTTTCTTCTTCTTCTTCTCCCCCTCCTCCTCCTCTTCCTCCTCCTTCTCCTCCTCCTCCTTCTTCTTCTTCATAATTGAAGAAGCAGGTTTTACGGAGGGAAGGAGAGACAGAAAGATCTTGCACCCTCTGGTTCACTCCCCAGATGACCACAATGGCCAGAGCTGAATCAATCCAAACCCAGGAGTCAAAAGCTTTTCCTGGGTCTCCCACATGAGTGCAGGGTCCCGAGGCTTTGGACCATCCTCAACTACTTTCCCAGGCCATAATCAGGGAACTGGATGGGAAGCAGAGCAGCTGGGACATGAACCAGCACACATACAAGATCATGGTGCTTGCAAGGTGGAAGATTATCCAATGAGCCAATGTGCTGGGCCCTTCCATGGTCTTTTCTTTAGTTAAATTCAGTAATTTCAGCAATTCCTAAGTTTGTAACTGAGGTGAATCAATGTGTTGTTTATATAACGACCTATTAAAAAGTCTACATTTATTAAATTCAGTACTGACGCTGAGATCCTATACCAGTGGGCCCACAGTTGGGCTTCAGGATATCTATACCCCAGGGTTTTGTGTGTACACACACATGCGTATCTTCCTGAGTATAGATCAGAGGCCTCCATCAGGTTCACAAAGAAGTCTTTCATTTCAGAAATGGTTGGCAACACTGGGCTCAGCTACACTTCCCCCTAGGCAGTCCTTTTCCCCAGGCCTCACCCTCACAGTTCACGAGGGTTTTTGCTTTTCTGGCAAGACCGTAAACATCTGTCAGGATCCTGATGCCTGCCTCTTTCCGAGAACGCACACTCAATAAATACCAGTTGATTCGCCTCCATCTTTAATTATTTACACAGCATTTGGTGTCTATTGGAATGGCAGTGTCTGGCTGATCGCTCTGCAGGCTCGGGATCCATCGGCTGCATCCCAGTTGGCGCAGTGTGTTGTAGACACACAAATCAAAGCAGTGAGAGGGAGGAGAACAGTCCCTCTTTTCCAGGATGATGCATTTTTCATGAGAGGCAGGTCATTACGCAGCCGTGGTGCCGGGGCTTGTTCCCATTCTCCCTCTTCATCCTTTCCCTCTTGTCAAATTATTTTGCCTCCTTCCTCTTCTCTGCCATGGTTTCCTCTCTGCTGTAGCATCTTGTGTTTGATTATTTTACCATCTCCTTCTTTCATTAATACATTTTAATGATTATTGCATCAGATGTATCTTGTCCTATGTTTCCTGCTTCATTCTCTACCCCTGCCAGCTGTAATTACCCCGCCACTGTCCGGTCGAGGTGCTGCACACATTTCCACCAACTTCTGATTTCAGTTCCCAACACATAAAAAGACAATGCTCATGGCTGGTTTTATCATGCTGTGTTGGTTCTCCCTGAAGATTTAATTTTACTGCCCAGTGCAATCTTTTTCCCACCCTTTGCACATCTGCAAATACAGATCCAATCATTTCCTTAAACTAATTTTATATTCAGTCATACACATGCTAAGGCAATTTCCTGCCAAGAGATGGACTTGAAGTGATTATTCCATCACATTTCTTCACTTTCTCTTCTCTGTCGGAAATTCTAAGCGCGTTTAAGCAAGCCGGTGATTTTTGAAGGAGGACATTTCCATCATGAAAGGGATGACCCCCACGGGAGGAAGTTTCAGGGAACACTTTCATGTGTCTGTCGAGTGTTGCTGTTGTTGTTTTTAAAGCAGCTGAATAAGTTGTAAATTTTTTTTTTTTTTACCAAAATTTAATTACATGCAGAGAAGAAACATCTGGAAATTGTCCTGGGTAATCAATGTGAATTTTTATGGTGAATTAGAGGCCCGCATGACATGCTGGAGTTTAGAGATTATAGTCTTAATGAGCTGCATGTTATTCTTCGATGTCTTTGTTTTAAATCTGTCTTTGAGAAATAATTCAAATGCAAGACACTCAGAGGATAGGAAACTTGCCGCTTTATTTCTTATTTGATGTATATCCCCTTAGGGACAGCAGGGTTGCTGCAGGAATGAGTTTCTCATTGGTTTGTTTTGGGTGTGTATGCTTTTGTTCTTGAATTCATTTATTTGTGAAATTTAAGAAGCAGTAGGGATCCTAAGTCAGGCAAGTAAGCTAGAAAACAACAAAACTCAAAAATTACCCAGGCGTGAAATCCCTTTGAATGAAGGAATGCTTTTGGCATTAAGTTCTCCATAAACATGAACCATAAATGATAACATTTCAAAATTTGAGTTTTTGTGAAGGAAGATTCACAATGGGAAACCTGATCGTGTAAAATTAGGCAAATCTCCCTTCTTACGAGCTAAAATAAGAGCCTACACCTCTTATCTAATAGGACCTAAAAATAATAGATTGCATCTCACCCCTAAAGTAACTTGGCTTGATCCCAAGAACTAACACCTACATGACACTCAGCATTACATCCAAGAAAGAAATGGTCTTCTCTTTCTTCTGAGTGCTCACAGCACAGTAAGCCTCCGCAGTGCTATAATCCTAATGAATGTTCATCGCCTTTGCTGGGTGCCAGTGTGACAAATGCCTAGCGCCCACACCCAGCGCTGGCAATCAGGCTTTCAGGTGTGCCTCGAATTCTCTGGTCTGAGTCCGCCATTCCAAAGGGGATTAGGTGTCTTCACTCTGAAAGCTGATGACCTGCACAAGCAAGCAGCCGAGACACGCGAGAAAAGCTGACACACAGAGTGGTTGGGACACCCACTGGGCTCACCCGAGAACCTGAGTGTGACACCCAACTCCACCAGTTTGCCTCTAAGGTGAGACCCGTGGAGCAGCGCTGGGGGCTCCAGTGTGGCTTCTTGCCACATGTGGGAGATTTGGATTGGTTTTCCAGCTCCTGGTTTTGAGCTGGCCGATTCAGACCCTTGGAGAATCAGCAGATGGGAGCGGGCCACCAATCCCTTCCTCCCTGTCACGCTTCCTCCCCCAAAACTTTCTCTCATTAACAAATGCAAGGTTAACACAAGGAGAATGCTAGCTGTTAATTTGCTTTTTTCTTTGATGGCCTACAGATACAGACCAGAGAAGACCAGAGGTTAGAAAAATCAAAGACTCCCATGATAACAAAGGCTAGGGAGAAATCCAGGGAGGGTTGAAGAGGGAGAAAATCAGCAACTTAAAGGGGAGAAGAAACAGTTCCCAAAGCACCCAGCTAACCTGCACTGACCGCCGCGCCAAGCTACGGGAACTACCAGCAAAGGGCAGTTCCCCACGACAGGAAGTGGCTGAGACAGTATGAATGAGCCATGTCAGACTACCCTTGGTTGCTTGTGACCTAAGCTATGATTCTACAACACAGAACAGGTAATAGTAATACATAAACCCTTCTGGAACTTCTTAACTTTAAATAAATTGTACATTGATTTTTATGTTTAAGGCCAAGGTTTTAGGAACAGGTGTAATGACCTAGGGGCTAAATCCTCATCTTGTATGTGCTGGAATCCCATAAGGGCGCCAGTGCATATCCCAGCTGCTCCACTTCCCATCCAGCTCCCTGTTTGTGGCCTGGGAAAGCAGTCAAGGATGGCCCAAAGCCTTGGGACCCTGCACCCAAGTAGAAGTCCTGGAAGAAGCTCCTGGCTCCTGGCTTCCAATCAGCTCAGCTCTGGCCATTGCAGCCACTTGGTGAGTGGGCCAGCAGACAAAGGATCTTTTTCTCCATATCTTTCTCTCTCTCTAAATATGCCTTTCCATTTAAAGAAAAAAAAATGAGGTAAATCTTAAAAATAATCAATATTTTAGTTACTAATAGCTGCTAATAGTCTTACAAAGAAATTTAGCAGATTCTAGACAATCCTATGTTCTAATGGGAACCCAGAACTATATGTATTTACATAATGTAAATTCACCCTTTTGAAAGTGAGTATAGGGGCTAGTGACGTGGCACTGTGGGTAAAGCCTCTGCTTGTGGTGCCAGCATCCCGTCACAGTGCTGGTTGAATTCCAACTATTCCACTTCCAATCCAGTTTCCTGTGCGCATTCCCGGAAAGATAGCAGAAGATGTCCCAAGTACTTAAGACCCTGTTGTGGGATGGCCCTGGATGTTGTAGCCATTTGGGGAGTGAAATAGCAGGCAGAAAAATCTCTTTCTCTGCAATTTCCCGTTCCTTCTCCCTGGCTGTTATTTTTACCTTTCAAGTAAATAAAAAAAGTCTTTGCAAATTAAGAAAGTGAGTGTGATGCCAGAAAAATGACACATTTTTAATTTCACGCAGAGAGCAGTTCAAAGTGAGTGGATTACGCTGAACACTCTGAAAGAATAAGGCAACTTCCGGTCATTCTGTGAAACCAGTTACAGTTAGCAATGAAGTAATAATGAACTTGGAGTATTATTTGGATTTACAGATGTTTCTTGCAACTAGACTGAAATCGTGTCAAACATTCCTCATGACCATCAGTGGACACTTGGCAGGTTTCCACATGGCTGGATTAATGAGTGCATAAAAATGTTCTACATGCAAAGCTGAGCATGCGTAAGGTTCCCCTGGATTCTGAAGCCTTGCTTTTGTTTACTTGAGGTCTACAGCTTTTTATCATTCTGACAAAAGTACAATAAAATAATTGTAAAACTGTGATTGTTCTTATTTTAACTATGCAACCAAAATCTACGAAATATATCTTACGTAGAGCAGCGTGAAAGCATATTTTCATCAACACAAACTTTGAAGATGTGTTGGTAGAATTTCTCTTCCTTGAAAACGTTTTGGGCTATTCCATAACATCTGACTAGCAAATACTACATCCATTCAACCATCTATGATTTGGGTGATTATTTATGGAGTCTTTGCTAAGCATTTGCCTACCTTTCTAGAACTGCCAGGGGGTATCCATTCACCCCAGGTGCAGGAAACATGCTCGTTGTTTTCTAAGATCACCTAATCACGTGCCCACTTGCATTTGGATAGTGATCTGCAGCGATCTGACAATTCATTTCTCAAAGGCAAACAAGTCCCCCTTCAGGCTCTGCAGAGGCACATTTGTGACTGAATTCAAACTGTGCCTAGCCAGTGCCTTCTGTGCGAGGAAAGACCCAGCCTGCCTGTCACAGGCCCAGACGCTCAGCTCAGAGCAGTCATCCAAGAGGAAGCATCCAAGCTAAGCAGAAACTCTGGGGAGTTGTAAATGACAAAGAACACACCATTGGTGTGTGTTTCATTGACTTGCCACATCCATAGGCTCGTAGTAAATGAGTCCGACATGGTTGGAGAGTTGTCCCTACTACCTAACGCACTGTGGCCACACACATCCCACTCAGATCTTTGGCTGCACTGAGAAGAGCAAAGAGCACCATCACATCATTCACTACCAATCAAAACACAGCCAGGGGGCGGGGGGGGGGGGGAAGGGGCTCACAGCCCCATCGGCGCGGAGAAGGTGGGAGAAGGGCGTCCTGGCTGAGAACCAGGCAAGGTGCACCCTGTGTTTGCTAAGCTGCCCTCATACACGCGTGGGGGTTCTGACCTTCATTTGTAAAGAGCCTCTGCACTGCCTAGAGTCAGCAGCAGTGCCTCACCATCCACCAGAGGCGCAACCGTGAGCACGGACACCTGACACCCAGGACAACCTTTGTCCGTTGTTCCATCACACAGCTCTATAATAAATATTAGTCATCCAGTGTACACAGAGGATGTGACGAGACTTCCTGAGGGTAGAGCCCTTTCCCAGAGGTCAGAGTACACTCCCCGTTCCAGGCTGATCTCTAAGCACGTGGATTGTCTACCTCGGGAAGCCACTGTTTTCCGGTGAAGCAGATGCCAGGCAGGGCGGCAGATGGGGCCCTGGTGTCACAGTCGCTTCCAGCTTCTCCTTTTCCCTCCCAACTCCTCTTGAGGGCCAAGCCTCTGGTTTTGATGCAGTCAGTCTTGTGTTTTAAAGCGTTGATTCATATATACATATATGAATTTCCATATTTATTTGTTTGTTTGTTTGTTTATTCCCCCCCCCCCCGACCTCCCCTAAACTCATGTGAAAGGTCCCCAAAGGATTTCACTGTGTGGCTCCACTCTCCAGAGATGCAACGGAATCCCAAGTGGGTGCCATTGTGCTCAGAGGCACAGCTTCCCCTCATCGGAGCCCCTGCTCCCGTCCTTGCTGAACACATGGTCTTTACCAGACATTACCAGAATTATAAACAGCATGTAATATCATAATTACATGGACGTGTGCTATGTGCAGTGCTCCGTAGCACCGACTTAACACAAAACATGGCATTATTTGAAAAATACAAATGTACTGTGGTTGTGACGTTATCCCTGTAGTACTATATGTGGTGTTTTTAGAAATTTCAATTTTGTAGGGAATACCCCATCTAAAGAATTGCCAGAACAGCACTTAATCTTTCCTTTGTCTTACTGGGGCGGGGTAGGGGGAGAAGCCCATTTCACGCAAGATAAATCTCTCCTCACCCAGCATCTCTACTCCCAATGCACCCATTATATGGATGCTGTCTCAGATTCACAGCTGAGAACCCATACATCTCGTCACTTCCAAGAAGGACTACAGAGCACCAAGAAATAGCCATTCAAATCTGGTAATCTGGTGACTGGAGCAGGATTCTTCCCACAGTTGGTGACCCATTAGTCACTCCAACCAAGTGCCTCATTCTGGTTTGCATCTCCCTGGTTGGGGAAAAATATATGTAATTAGATCCCACGGAGTATCTGCAATCTCATGATAGATTTTAAATTTGTAAGGAGTGACTAGAACAGCGGTCCAAAGACCAACCCCTCCATCCTGGACCCAGTGCCACCTTGAATGCCTTGAATGACTGCTTACCCAGCACTACCATAAACCCCCTAGGCCTCGGCCCCCTTAAGGCCCACTTGCTTGGTGACCTTCAGGTCCAAACTGCTCCGCCAATCCCCTGAGGCACCTGCAGCCAAACCTGCTCATCCCTGACCCGGCACTCTCCACACCCACTTCAAGGGGATCCTTTGTTCTCTCTCTTGTCTGTCTCCCTCTGTTCCCACCTTCTCCCTGCCCCATGGCCTCCCCGACCCAAAGAAAAGACCTCTCGTGTGGCTCGTTTATTGTGTCTGGTGTCTTGGGTTTGTGGCAAAAATATCTAACAAAATTCCTCCAAGCTAGATGTAAAGCTCTCCCCACACATCAATGGACTTAACAAGATCTGCACCCATTCCATGCCTACAATCAAGGCTTTTCCTAGGCTGGAAGCCATGTGCAAGAAAGACTGAGCAGTCTCAAAGATCACAGAGGCACAGGTGGGCAAGTCCACTGTACCCGTTCCTTGGGACCAGTCATCTCGACTGACTCATCTTTCCCTGTCCCTCCCCTGCACATCTCTAAGAAATGCTTCTCCTTGCATGATCTCCACCTGTGTTCTCTACAGGGGATGAACCGCCTCCAGCCGCACGCGCTGCTGGGCTCCTGCCCATCACTAAGATGCTGAAGTGCCCACGTGCCACCGACCATCCTGGTATATTCCAAATGTCTGACAAGCTGTCCTGGGGCACTTGTGCACTCGCTCAGTGGATTTCATTCTTAGGCCGAGTGGAAAAAGTTGACTTGGTGGGGGTGGAGGAAAGAGGTGTTTTCTCTCAAGCCCCGAAGCCCTGGCCTTCAGTGGAGAGACTTTGAGCCAGGCTCCCGGCCCGCTCCACTCTAACAGAGTGATGTTATCTAAGCAGCACAGAAATAAAGCAAACCACAGCCCTTCTCTATTCTGTTTAGCTTAAATCAGTGACTTTTGCACTTCCTAATGCTTTAAGGAACTGTTGAAAGATTGTCCTGATATTTCTTTTGACATTGTTAAAGAGAGTTTTAGAACAACTCCAGAAAAGATTTCAAGTCAGGGCTGAGGAGGAAAAGCCAAAGACTTAATATGTTTTCTATTTAGAGTTTCTTCCTATCAGATGAGCTCATTTTCTAGAAAGTTCCTTTTCCTTTGGGATTATTTTTTAAGCTCTATTTTGCTTATCCAGATGTTGTCAATAGAATTGGTAAAGCCCAATACCTATATTTTTTGCAAGAGGACAGAAAATGCTCTTCTAATACAGAGCAAGATGACATTTCTAAAGTGGAGCCGCGTGCAGAAATTAAGTTCCCCAGAAGTAAATTTTCTCTCACAAAGTGATCCAGGCTACGGGGAGCCCTAGGACAAGCCTTGGAAAAAATAGAGAAACTGGCTGGCTGGCTTTCAGTGCAAACCCTTAGACAAACACTCCAGTGCACACACCCTCAGCCCCTTGGGCCCTCATCCACCCAACAGCCAGAAACCCGCCTGGTTACTGCCCTCTGGCCTGGACTCTCTCCCTTCTGTGGAAATGTCTTCTCAGGAGGTGATTTATTTTATTTTATTTTATTTTTGCAAATGCAGAAAAGCTGGTTCTATGAATGACTATGAATGACACTGGAGGGGTCCGGTGTTGTGGCGTCACAGGTAAAGCACCTGCTTGCGATGCAAGCATCCCATACAGGCACCAGTTTATTTCCATGCTGTTTCACTTCCAATCCAGTTTCCTGTTTAATGGGCTGGGAAAAGCAGCAGAGGATGGCCCAAGTACTTGGTTTCCTGTTACCCACATGGGAGACATGGATGAACTCCTGGCTTCTGGCCTCAGCCTGGTTCCACACTGCAGCCCATCTGGAAAATGAACCAGCAGACGGAAGAGCTCGCTCTCGCTCTCACTCTCACTATGGCCCTCAAAACAACCACCTTTTTTTTTTTTTAAGTCATTGGGATTATAAGTTTAAAAGAAATCCTTAAAACCATTAGGTGGGATTAGTTTCAGAGTTATTTCTTAACATTTTAGCTATAGAAACTTCTCTATAAAAGAAAGGTTTTGAAAAGACCAAATAAAGAAGTGAGTAAGTTAACCCATTCTCTTCACAGATAAGGATCCTAAAACCCCCAGGGAATTAGCAAGGCAACAACCTCACCCATTCTCTTCACATCACAGATGACAAACTTGAGCCCCAAAGTACATCAATTTGTCAACTTTGTCCTGTGAGACTAGGACAATGGTCCAATGTTCCTCAAGGGCTTTTGTTTACTGTCCCTGGACCGGATATAGCCTTGCAGAAGCTCTGGAATGCTGATGGCCTGTGGGCAATGATTGGTGCGACAGTGTTAATAATGGCTGATGCCATCTTTACACATCACCCCCTTCAGGGGATCTACTTTCATTTAAACAGGACTCGGGTCCATTGGTCCAAGAAAGGAATCTCTCCATGGGCCTGTTGGTACAGGAGGAAATTGAGGTTAGGATAAAAAAAAAATCCTCCAGAGAGGGCTGTTCTGTCATTTGAAAATAATTGTGTAATTATGCAGTTTGTGTGTTGGTTGAGCAGGGGACAAGAAAGGAAGACAGGGGCTGGAGTGGTGGTATACTAAGCTAACCCCCTGTGTACAGCATCAGCATCCTAAATAGTCACCAGCTCTAGCACTGGCTGCTCCACTTCCATTTCAGCTTTCTGCATATGACCTGGGAACACAGTGGAGCAGGACGCAAGTCTTTGGGCTCCTGCACCCACATGCAACATCCAGAAGAAGCTCCTGGCTTCGGACTGGTCCAACTCCCACCATTGCAGCCATTTGGGGAGTGAACCAACGAATGGAAGATGCCCCTCCCTGTCTCTCCTCTTTCTCTCTCTAACTCTTCCAAATAAATCTATCTTTAAGAGAGAGCAAGAAGATGATGATCAATGCAAGATCTACTGTTTCCACAAAAGTTCTTAATGGAAGAAAAACCTGAAGACAATCAGGCAGCCTGATGACGCAGTTAGAGCTCGGTCTATAGTTAACTCAGGTCTGGATGTGTTTGGTGGTTACTTGTGATGTCATCACACGTGTGCTGCAGTTTACACTGCTCTGTGTCATACCACAAGCAGAACGTTGGCTATGCTAAGTGTGGTTCTCATGTAATTTGATTTTTGCCTTGGTAGTACAGACAGACAGCTTTCAGGCCTTTCAATGTCTGTGTTTTGTCTTCCAGCTCCTAAGTTGAGCATATCAGGCCTCTGAGAAATAAGTAGATGTTTGCAAGTAATTTGTTTACGCTTGATAATGGGTACTATTAAATGGTACCAGGCGGACCCAGCATGATAGCCTAGTGGCTAAAGTCTTCTTGCACACACCAGGATCCATATGGGTGCCGGTTCAAGTCCCAGCAACCTCGCTTCCTATTCAGCCCCCCTGCTTGTGGCCTGGGAAAGCAGCTGAGGATGGCCCAAAGCCTTGGGACCCTGCACTCAAGCGGAAAACCCAAAGGAAACTCCGGGATCCTGGCTTCGGATCAGGTCAGCTTTGGCTGTTACAGCCACTTTTGGAGTGAGTATTGGATGGAAGATCTTCTTTGTCTCTCCTCCTCTTTGTATACTTGACTTTCCAATAAAAATAAACAAAATATTTTTAAAAATTGGTACCGAGTATTATTCTGGAAGCAAATGCATAAATGGAAAACAAAGAAAAATCCCATTTGTCCCAAATCTAAAAAGAATGAATCCCTAAAAAGTGTCCATCACCGTGGTCAGCTTCAGTCATTCATTGTTTGAGCAGCTTGGCCAGATTGTCCCGTAAGCACTCCTCATTTGTACATTATTATGGTTATCATTATTTAGGGAGTGTAGCTGATTATGGCAGGGAGAAAACAAATGCATGTCAGTTACAGCATTGCCTTCACTGCACATAAGGCAGCTGGATTTCCCAGGGTGCTGCTCATTCCCAAAGAGTCAACAGTGGCACTGCTAATTACCAATCTGACAGACAGATGAGTTCAAATCATGAAAACCCAACTTAAAATGCCATGGAATTGGTTTTTTTTTTTTTTTTGTACTAGACGTAAATGTCAGCAGCACATGAACCTGAGTAATACTGTAACATCATCATTAGGAATTCACAAGGGTGCTCAATGTTTGCTTTCTTGAAGTAAGAAATAAAAAAGGAAAAAAAAAATGCTTGCATTGTGTAGTCTGTGGAACTATGTATACCAAGAGAGAAAACGCAGGAGAAATGCAAAAAGATTTCCTCATCCAATTCCGCCATCAAATGGCAAACATCAAAGCCATTGACACCAACCAAATCATTGTTTTCAGCCATAGCTGTGGTTCAATCAAATGGTTCAACCATTTGCTCTTGGGCAACTGTGACTCAAGACAGTGCAAAGGATGAAATCCTTCTTTAGATTCATTCCATGGAGTGAAAAAAGATTAGAGTATTTACCCAAGATGCTCCAATAGTCCAAAATGTTACCCCAAAATCAAATACTACAGCCCCCTCTTGTTACCAATGCTCACTCTCCAAATTTGGCCTAAACCTGCAGGAAAACCTCATTCTTGCTCTCTGAGCATCAGATTGTCCACCTTGCTTTGTGAAGATTTTCATACTCATTACACAGTTCTAACCTTGTAGACAAGGATGACTGGCAACATTCAAGAATTGATTCAGCTGTCCTGATTGTGTGTGTGTGTGTGTGTGTTTTAACATTTATTTATTTTTGTTAGAAAAGCAGATTAGATTTACAGAGAGAAGGAGAGGTAGAGATAAAGTTCCTCCACCTGATTCACTCCCCAAATGGCTACAACAGCCAGAGCTGCGCTGGTCCAAAGTCAGGAGTCAACAGCCTCTTCTCGGTCTCCCACCTGGGATACGGGGTCCCAAGGCTTTGGGTGGTCCTCAACTGCTTTCCCATGGCACAAGCAGGGAGATGGATGGGAACTGGAACAACCAGGAACCGGCACCAATATGGGATCCTGGCGTTTTCAAGGTGAGGATTTAGCCACTGAGCTATCACATCAGGCCAACAGTCCTGATTTTGAAAAGGACCAGGAATACTTCTTCAACATGTTTATTAGTCAGTATGGTGTGAGCACAGACAGATTAGAATGGACACTAACCACAAATAATAGGTGTGGCTGCAATGGAGAATACCTACTAAATACCAATTATTTCACCCTTCAGAAACCACTATGTGGTCAGAACACAGACACCAGCATCAACAGATGTCCAAGTTACAGCCAGGGGAGAAAAAACTGCATAAGACTGTATACCGTGCTTCCATGTTGACATGTTCTAAGAGAGTTAATAAGACTTAGAAAGTATTTCTACTGGATTTGGACCAAGGGATGCAGAATCTTGGCTACTATTCCTAAATTCTAGTCATAAATTAAACACATTGCTTAACCCTTTCATGGCTCAGGTTCTGTAAAAATGAGTTAGGCCATAAAAGCATGATGTTCCTTGCTGTGAGTGTAAACACTATTTTTATTCTGTCAAGTAAGGGAATAAAATGCCCACTTCAATATTTTATCATTGCTATTATTATCCACTGGAAAAGATGGAGCCAGAGAGAATAACAGAGATCTTTCACCTACAGGCTCACTCCCTAAACGCCACAACAGCTAGGGCCTGGCTGGGGTGAAGCCCGCAACCTGGAGCTCCATCGAAGTAGCCCACAGGTGTATCAGAAACTCAAACACTCGCACATCATCTACTGCCTCTAAGGGTGCACCTTGATGGGAAGCTGCACTCAGCAGCAGAACCATGATTTGAATGCCAGCACGCCAAATGGCATCTTAACCGCTCTGCCAAACGCCCACCCTGCTGATGAGATTTTAAGTAGGTCAGTTTATGAATACATTTTTTAAACTGTGAAGATATTATAAATAACCATCATAATCCATAGCTTCTCATACTAGTTCTTCCCAACTTCACCTTACTTGGAAATGTAAATTCCTGATTTTGAAGCACAGAGTTTTGGAACTGACACCGTGGCTTAGCAGGTAAAGCTGCCGCCTGCAGCACCAGCAGCCCATAAAGGTGCTGATTTGTGTGTGTCCTAGTTGTTCTACTTAGAATCCAGCTCCTTCTGACTGGCCTGAGAAAAGCAGTGGGGGACAGCCTAAAAAACCTGGGCTCCTCCTGCCCACATCGGTGACCCTATCGGAGCTCCTGGCTTCTGGCATCCAACTGGCTCAGTCTTAGCTACTGCAGCAATGTAGGCAGTGGATCCGAGGCCAGATCTCTTTCCCTCTCTGTCTCTTCTTCTCTCTCTAAAACTCTGACTTTCAAATAAATAAAGCAATGTTTTTTAAAAAGCACAGGGCTTTACATTTGAGGTTACTTCGGGAGCAGAACCCTATCAGTGTCAGCCTCAGGGAGAAAGCCTGCTGTGGCCAAGCTGACTTGATTCAGCTTCTGAAGGCGATTCCCACTTCCCGCTGACATTCTTGACAAAATCAGAATCACATTTCCAAGTCAATATTCCAGAGGATTAGGTTGCAAACTCATTTTCCCATCTGAAGTAGAAAAGATAGCTGAATAGTTTTGCAGGGTCTCTGGCAGCTGAACTCGTCCCCAGGCCTAATTGCAGTTTGGATTTCAGTCCAAGCGCTGCTCTCTGTACTGGGATGCCGGCAGAGATGTGTTTCTCAGACCTTCACGGCGTCTTTGGGTTGTGCATCCCATCCTGATGTTAAGTTATATGGCAACCAGGAAAGAAGAATTAATGAGCGGGGCGTCATCTCAAAGAACAATGTCATTTAAAGGACATCCTTTCTAACGAAGAATCTGTCAGACACTTGGGGGACTGAGTTTCTAAGACAGGAGACAGTAAGGGAAGCAAGAGTACCACTTGTTGGGGATGACGGTCCACGTTGTAACAGGTCGCTTTTTGCTCATCTTCCTTATAGCCATTCTGAGGATCGCTCTTTAATTTTGGTTTGATTTTGGATTTCTGGACATACTGCAGACATGCACTAAAGAAACATCCATACATGTATGTGTGTGTGTGTGTGTTTCTTCATCCAAATTCTGTTTTATTATTTGATAGGATGAGAGAGAAGGAAAGCTCCCAATCTCAGGCTCACCTTCCAAACACTCACAACTTCCAGGGCTGACCAGTACAAAGCTGGAAGCCAGGAACTTCTCCTGAATCTCCTTTGTGGTTAGCAAAAATCCAATTACTTCAGGTGCCACCACTGCCCCCCAGGGTATGTGTTCGCAAGGAGACAAAGACTTGAGCCCCAACTGAGTGCTAGCCACAGGTGCTCACTGTGGACTGCAGGATCAATACCCACCTCCGTGGGTACCTTTTCAAAAAGATTTATTTATTTTTATTGGAAAGGCAAATTTACAGAGAAGGAGAGACAGAAAGAAAAATCATCCATCTGCTGCTTTACTCCCTAAAGGGCAACAATGGCCAGAGCCAAGAGCCCTCTCTAACTCTCCCATGGGGTGCAGGGTCTCAAGGCTTTGGGCCATCCTCCATTGCCTTCCCAGACCACAAGCGAGGAGCTGGATGGGAAGTGAAACAGCCAGGACATGAACTGGCGCCCATATGAGATCCTTTCACTTTAAGGTAGAGGAGTAGCCAATTAAGCCATAACATCAGGCCCCTCACTGGGTACATTTTTAATCACTAAAACAAAGTGCGCATGACATCATAGCCTAGTGGCTAAATCTTTACCTTGCATACACCCAGATCCCATATAGACAGTGGTTCATGTCCTGGCTTCTACATTTCCATCTAGCTTGTGGAAAAGCTTGTGGGAAAGCAGTGGAAGATGGCCCAAAACTTTGGAACCCTGAACTCACACTGGTGACCCAGAAGAGGTTCCAGGCTCCTGGCTTCAATTCATCTTAATTTTGGCTATTAAGGCCACTCGGGCGGTGACCCCATGGATGGAAGATCTTTCTCTCTGTGTCTCCTTCTCTCTGTAAATCTACCTTTCCAATAAAAATAAATAAATCTTGAAAGAAGATTTCTTGAGCAGGACACTGGGTATATAAACACGAAGGCCTCTTCGGTGAGGAATTTTTGAAAGGGTTCACACCCTCTTGCAGAAAGCAACACTGGATCTTAGCCAAAAGACCAGGAAGCGATGCCTCCTTGCGGAAAGTTAAATCCAGGGCTTTTCCAATCACAATAATAAATCTTTTTTTAAAAAGAAAGCTATGTTTAGCAGTGAGTCTGCAGTACCTTGCTGAGTGTCCTGCCGTACTTCAGAACCCCTTGTTAAGTCCACATTACTGCCGGCTCCTTCCAATCCTCCACCTGGAAGGTTTGCTTTCTCATCTAGGCTACTCCTTTCTATCCTGATCTGCTGGAACTGAGAAATCCTTGTTCTTCTCATTGTAAAACATCTACTCTTTAAAGGAGCTCTTTTGCCAAGTCACCTTTTAGCAATATGAGCCAATGATTTAAAAATGTCTGATTGCTCTTCCTTCTCCAATCTCAGGTTTTATAGAACGGTAAATTAATCAGCTTTAGCAACCTTCGAGTTCTATGAACTTCATTTGCTTGAAATAAAATACACTCAAATTTTGTATTGTTCTTAGCCTTACCAGCACGCTGATGTGTTGTGTGTATTTCACATTCTCAGTCTCCATTCTTGTGTGGGTGGTAAAGTCAATATAAAGGGTTGATCTAGCAGAATCTTTGGGGAAAAAAAAGGAGCAAAAATAGAAAATATCAGAATGCATCGTACCAAAAAGAAAGTATTTTTCTCGAACATTTTGTTTCAGAAACTTAAATTTACAAATGTTTAAGTGCATGTGTGCTGTGATGTAAAATGTATTTCTTCTAGGAGATCACGTGCAAACATGTTTAAAGGATCATAATAATAACGCCCACTGGCGCATCACCAACGGACCACTGCTAACACATCATCAGTAAACGCTCTGAAGTCTCAGAAAAACACTGTCAGCACTAGGTCTGTACATCCCGAAATCTCTCAGTTCAAAATTTCTCGTGAGCAGTTAAGAGAAACAGAACAACCAGCTCCTAAAGTTCACATGGTTGGGCCAAAAAGAACTAAAAGAGACGTTAGATGTCACTTCTTTTATAGTCCACAAAGAACCTGACTGTCAAATGCTTTCTGGCTTCAGGGGCCTGGATGTTTGGGACCCTGCTTTCTGCCCCGGTGTCCATGCCAAGGTCTTATGCCTTTCCTGAACTTATCTTGGTTGTTTTTCTTCTTTTCATCTTTACAGCCTGCTATTACAGGCTCCTTCACTCTTTCTCTGGCACTTGGCAAATACGAGGCAAAGTTTACAAGAGTTAAATATTTCCCAAGAATCTTGCTTTTAAAAGGCTGTTAGAAAGAAGCTCTTTCTTCTACCTTCTTTACTTCTCCCCCACTTCCTCCATGCTCCCAAGAGCAGAAGATAAGTCTGCAAAGCCACTTTTGTTCTACAAAGTGGTCTCTGTCTTCCTTTCAAACTGGGAAGATTGCACGCATGGTGGCAACGGTTGGAGGAGTCAAAATAAGAAGGGATAAGCGAATGTAAGCAGTTGTATTGGTGTTTTCTATTTTCTTTTAGTAGGTTTAAACAGGTCAAAATAATCTGAGAAGGGGACTCGACTCTTAACGAATATTTCATTTCAATTAAAATGACAAGTGCATTTTCCTTGGTAATTTAGTCTTCACTTACCAGTTCTTTCCAACAAAGCCAGCCCCGCCCCCCATCTCTATCTTATCAGTATGGTGCAAAGAGAATATTTGACTTGAGGCTGAAGCTATTTTCTCAATGTTTTCTGAGTGCCTATTCTCTAAAGAAAGTATTATTAAAAGCAGACTTGCACAAAGTGGACTTTAGCCGTAATTATTTTCTTTGCATTTGAGAAGGCTATTTTGATTTCCCAAACGCACATCAATTTTTGAACTGGATCCTTTTAAGGTTGGCTTTTCTCCACTTTTTTTTTTTTTCTTTTTTCTGGAATAGAAACATTACATTCCCTCCCAGAGAACTTTAAAACTTGAAGCTCTACAGTACATGGCTTGCATGGAGAAAAACTGAGGTTATCGACTTTACTGGGTTTTAAACTCTGTGCATACTAAGTGCAATTAGTTGTTCCACCCTGCAAGACTCTTCTACCAAGAGAGCAAAAGCGACTTGTGTTTTCTCAAAAGACCTTATTCCATCTGCAGATGGAATAATCACCGGGCATCGTCGTTTACCATTTACCATCTTTTGAACAGTTAAAACTATTTGAGCTCGTTAACCAACAGTTAATCGTTTTAAGTGGAACAAAACCAATTTGTGCATACATGTAGTGTCACACACATGTATTAGGTTTCTTCTATGCTGCCTACGGAGGACTTATTGAGCATATGTTGGATAACCAGAGCATTTGTGAATGGCAGAAGAGGATTAAGGATGCTTCAATGATTGTAAAAGCAAGGCGAGCGCATTGAAGGGTGATGGGATGTGCGAAAATCTCTCCAGGCAGAAGTTAAGCAGATACAGTTTAAAAAATTATGTATTTAAATGAGAGAATGGTCTTCCACCTGTTGGTTCACTTTCCAAATGGCTACAATAGCCCACACTGGGATAGTTTGAAGCCAGCACTATATAACTACAGATTAGGTCTCCCATGTTGTCGCAGGGGCCCAGGTACTTGGGCCATCTTCTACTGCTTTCCAAGGCTCACACACAGGAGCCAAACCAGAAGCTGAGCAGCCAAGACTCCACTAAGGAATGCCACAGCAGCTTAACTCACTCAGCAGTCCAACTGGCTGCACCACAATGCTGATCCCTAAACATCTGAGATTCCTTTTTCTTCAAAGGCCAAGGAATAGGAACAGTGGCCAACACAATGACCAAGACAAGTAATGAGAAATCAGTGCAATTAGCCACAGGGGATACAAACTGCAAGGGGCAGGCAGAGGCCAAGGGCCAGCAGCCCCCAGCAGCCCCCAGCAGTCCCCAGCACCCACCCCCAGCCCCTTGCTCAGGACAGAAGGGCTACCATTGCCTCCTTATCTGGCAAGAACTCCTCCCCTCCACATTCTTCTGGATAGCTGAATCCAAAGGTCATTTTCCACTGACCCAGAAAAAAAGATAATGGGAACTTCACTTCCTGAGAGGCTCTGCCCAGGAGGAGATGCTAGGCTAGGGAGATAATACCAGCCTATGGTGGGGAGAGGGGAGGGAAGGGCACTGGGGCTGCTATCCCCTCTCTCATTTGTCTTTGAAGTGGAATGCCCGTGTGCGGGGTGAGTATGTGTGTGCTTTAGCTCTATTTACTTGTTTGAAAGGCAGAGAGTCATAGAAGGAGAAACAGAAAGAGCTTTCATCTGTTGATTCACATACCCTAATGGCCTCAGTAGCCAGGGCTGCATCAAGCCAAAGGCAGGAGCCAGGAACTCCATCCTCGTCTCCCACGTGGATGGCAGAGACTGGAATCTGAGCCATCCATTATCAGCTGCCTTCTCCCTGAACCTGTCCTAAGTGACAGTGTAATCAGCTGCACCACGATGCTGACCCTCAGAGAGATGCAAGAACTGTATTTTATTTTGACGTTCTCTTTAAAATAAAGGAGAGGTAGGGGGCAAAAAGCGTATAGATTGAGCAGTTTAAATAAACGTAGCAGTACCATAACGTGACCTCTATTCAATTTCAGTAAACATCAACCCATGGTCAATTATGTTCATTGTTTTGAAGCAAATTCCCAGCAGCTCAGCAATCATGATTTCAGAGGTTATAAAGATGACTTTTTTGATAACAAAATTATCTTCCACTTGTCAGAGAATGAAAATTTTCAAGATGATCGTTCCTGTGGTTAAGAAAAACTACATCAACTACAGAAAACCCACGTGAACTATTCAGTTTCCCCATAATTGCTATCTGTTAATGGTCGATCCGTCAACAAATATTTATTGAATGTTCAAATCATAAAGACTTTAACAAGGCCAACATGTGGATACACACAGATACACAGTTATTTTGCTAGGAACAGGTATAGAAAGAGAAACACATACCCACTAGTAAAGAAACATATTTTCTTGCCATAGAGCTAATAAGTTGACACTGCTAGGGCTGAACTACAATGAGCTCAACCTGTTACAACTCCCAACCATAGAAAGGTCATGCTGTTGTCCTTAGCTATTTGGGAAATGATTTGAGTAGACCCTGTACCCAAGAAAAATAAAATGCCATAAAAAAAAGAAGGACCCTCAGGAGTTGAGCAGACAATCTTTGCTCAGCTAGCCTGCCAGAAGCCCAGATTGACATGGGCCTCATTCCTGGAAAGACTGCAGCAAAGGCAAACACAGACTTCACTCGGGGCCACCTCACATTTCCAACTGCTACCTTTAAATAACCCAACAGCTTGTCCTTACAAACAAGCAGCCAGACTCAAACCAAAACGCCTCACCCCCCACCCGACACACACATCGCACCCCAAACACCGCTTTGCAACAAAGAGCCTCCTAAAGGTTCCCTCTCCTCCTGAAGTCCAACTTCTACCTTCTGATGAACTGTGCTAGCCCTCCTGTCCTCACTTGGTCCAGCAGAAATGCTCCTTTCTATCCACGGGCCTGCCGCTTTCGTGTAACTTGAAAAGGATTTTTATTTCCAGTTCTGCCAGGACCTTCTCTTCCGAACACCCTACTTCTGAATGCCTCCTACTTCAGGGGAACTCAAGCTCTGACCTTTACAAGCTTAGAACATGCCACCTTCTCTCTGCTCCAGTAGATCAGACACAGCGCAGGAGATGGCGTCTCACTTGGACTCATTGCTAGGTTTCTATCAAATCCTTTGTTGGTACTTTCTAGATCTTGGACAGTGTGGTACTTTTAAAAATTGGATATGCATATGATATGCAACATGCTGTGTCATATACAGGGGAGTGGTTGCTACAGTCAAACAAGTTAGTTTATGCATCTTCTCCTATACTTACTGGTGTGGTCAAAGTGCCTAGATTCTACTCTTGAAGCAAATTCCAAATACATGCTTTTTTTTAAAAGAAAAAGATTTATTTTATATTTATTGCAAAGGTAGATATACAGAGAGGAAGATCTCCACAGGTGACTGCAAAGGCCAGTGCTGTGCCAATCCAAAGCCAGGAGCCAGGAACCTCCTCTGGGTCTCCCACATGGGTGCAGGTTCCCAAGGCTTTGGGCCGTCCTCGACTGCTTTCCCAGGCCTCAAGCAGGGAGCTGGATGGGAAGTGGGGCTGCCGGGATTAGAACTGGCTCCCATATGGGGTCCCGGCACGCTCAAGGTGAGGACCCTAGCCGCCAGGCCGCCGTGCCGGGGCCCCCCCCAACACATTTTTAACGACATCTCTCAAGTTGTGCCACGGATTTCCACACTCACTCATCTTATCTATATGCAGCCTTGTACCCTGTAACTTACACCTTCCAGTTTGCCCCATCCCACAAAACTCATCTGTTTCTAGGTTTCACTTTTACATTCAACATAGCCATAAGATTAGGTAGTACTTTTCCTTCTGTAGCTGACCGACGTCACCTATCACAATGTCAACAATGGCAAAATATCCTTTTATAAGGCTAAATAATATTCCCACGTCTGTACACACATATCTGTCTGTATTATATATCTCACCGTTTCTTTGTCCCGTCAACAGACAGTCCCACTGTTTCCCTGTCTGGGCTGTGATGAATAATGCTGCCGTGAGCACAGCAGTGTAGCTATCTTTATGAGGTGGTGATTTCATTTCCTCTGGACCCATGCCCAGAAGAGGTGCTGCTGGGTCATGCAGGAGTTCTATCTTGAATTTCTTCAGGAGCCTTTACGTTGTTCCCCACTGCTGCTGCACTAAGCGACATTTCCACCAACAGCGTACAAAAGCTTCCTTCGCTCCACACCCTTACCAACACTGGTTATCTCTTGTCTTTGATAAAAGACTAGACAGAATTTTCATTTTACGGCAGTATGATCCCATACTGGCACTGGTTCTAATCCCAGCCTCTCTACTTCCTCCCTGCTTGTAGCCTGGGAAAGCAGTCAAGGACGGCCCTAAGCCTTGGAACACTGCACCTGCATGGGAGACCTGGAAGAAGCTCCTGGCTCTTGGCTTCAGATTGGCTCAGCTCCAGCCCTTTTGTCCACTTAGGGAGTGAACCATCGGACAGAAAATCTCCTTCTCTTTGTAAATCTGCCTTTTCTATCAATAGAAATAAAATGAATCTTTAAAAGAAAAGATAGGGAGTATTCATAGTATTAGTTATTCTAGGAATAATTTCCGAATGCCATCTTTGCTGGTATTTACAGAAGTAACTTCCATTCCTACCTCCAATATTAGCATAGCATGACATATAACATTATGAAAATAAAAATATGCTCATAGAAGAATATTAAATTTAAAAGGGAACAATATAGGGTATTTTAGTAATACAAATAATGCCAACCTCAAAACTCTTTAAGGACTTAAAAATCCCAAATTCCTTAATTTCAAAGTGAGAAGGCTACTATCTGACATATTATGCCAATAAGCTAAAGTTTTTTTGTAGGAAGAACCACTTGTTATTTCCACAAACACTGGCTGCACATCTAGCCTATAACAAGCAGTGTAATTCCTGTACAAACTGCCTGGTTGTTCACAGTCCAGTGGTGAGGATTACCCGGTAAACAGATTCACAAAACAACAGGCGGCTTGATAGAGGAAAGGCCAAGGTCAAGTCCAAAACCCAGAGAACAAGAATTCAGGGAAGACTTCCAGTGGTGTGGGCCCGCACACTGGGTCATGAGGGTGGAAGCAACCAGTCAGTAAAGCAAGTGATCAAGAGAAAAGGCTTTCTAGGACTTCCGCATTCACATTTAACTGCTTCATTGTTAAAATATGATGTATCTTTAGGTCAGAACATGGTGCTAAAGGAATGACAGACATAAAAGGCCAGGAAAATCAAACCAGCCAACCGAAAAATATCTCACACTGACCACAAGGGGGAGCAGGTTGGAGCTGGCTGAATTCTGGCAAATCATCCCCCACTTTTACAAAACCAACAGCAAATGGGCTGGCGGGGGAGGGTGGGGAGGGTGAGAGAAACATCGACAGAATTTCCCTGTAGAGACAGCTCTGCTCACAAAATCAGGCATTGTATCAATCTGTGTTCTCTGCAACAATCGCTTCAGCAAGTAGATAGGAATTAGGACATATTCAGGAAAGAGTACGTAAAACACAAACCATCAACTCAAGCATTTATTGAATTCCTATTTATCATGCAAATGTTTAAATGACATTTCTTTCATCTTTTTAAAAAAGATTTATTTATTTTTGTTACAAAGTCAGATGTACAAAGAGGAGCAGAGACAGAGAGGAAGATCCTCTTTCCGATGATTCACTCCCCAAATGACTGCAACAGCCGGTGTTGCGCCGACCTGAAGCGGGACACCAGGAACCTCTTCCAGGTCTTCCATGTGGGTGCAGGGTCCCAAAGTCTTGGGCCGTCCTCGACTGCTTTCCCAGGCCACAAGCAGGGAGCTGGATGGGAAGTGGAGCTGCCGGGATTAAAACTGGCACCCATATGGGATCCTGGCGCATTCAAGGTGAGGACTTTAGCCACTAGGCAAGCCCTTCCATCATTTTTTTTTTTTAAAAAGATTTTATCTATTCAAAAGTCAGACTTACACAGAGAGCAGAAGAGAGAGAGCAAGCACTCTTCCATGTGCTAGGTCACTCACTCCCCAGATAGCTGCAATGGCTAAGCTCAGAGCCAGGAGTCAGGAGCTTCATCCGGGTCTCCCACTTGAGTTATCTCTGCTGCTTTTTCCAGGCCATTAGCAGGGAGCTGGATCCACAGTGGAGCAATCAGGACACTAACAGGCCCCAAAAGGGGTGCCAGTGTTGAGCACAGTGGCCTTGCTAAATGCTCGGATATGCTGGGCAATGTATTTGGTCAACATGGACCTCAGTTTCTCCACCAGTAGGCTGTAACAACAGTTAAGGCTTGTTGAATATCTTTTCTGGCTGTAAGAGTTTCCATGGAAGGCGAGGAGTCCATCAGTGGTTTTCAAACTTTACTTAGAAGCAGTGGAATTTCTTCATAAAGTGAAGTACCACCTGGCTCTCCAATACATAACGCAAATCCAAACTTGTTTTGAAGGTGAAATGGAGAGCATTTCCTCAGGAGATCATCATAGGGCTCACACTCTAGTCTCCACTGCTTCAAACCTCAATGTACGCCCAATTGGAATAGCAACTATTTTCTAAGTTAGTTGTTAGAATTACAAAATAGGGCCCAGGTAATGGCTCAGTAGCTAAGTACTCACCTTGCACGCTCCAGGATCCCATACGGGTGCCAGTTTATGTCCCAGCTGCATTTCCCATCCAGCTCCCTACTTATGGCTTGGGAAAGCGGTCAAGGATGGCCCAAGTCCTTGGAATCATGCACCCACATAGGAGACCTGGAAGAAGCTCCTGGCTCCTGGATTCAGACAGGCTCAGCTCTGGCGATTGCAGCCATCTGGGGAGAGAACAACAGATGGAAGATCTTTCCCTCTCTCTGTATCTCCTTCTTTGTAAATCTGCCTTTCCAATTCAAAAAAGAACAATAGCAAAATAAATTCAAACTTGTGGGAATCCCCGTAAACGACCTCTTTGGGGTTGTTGGTTTCCATAGAATGGAGGGGTTTCCCTCCGAGGGCCTTCTGATTTCAAGGTGTCTTCTGTTTCTAAGCCTGGCTCATTTGACCAGAAAGTCCTGCCAAGAACACAGGCCAGTCTGTTTGCTTGCCCCGGAAGAGGGTTTAGTTCCTACTTGCTAACAGGACCCATGCCTAATACTAACAGTGATCACCATGACCATTCCCAAGTTAAATATTTTAAAGATTTATTTTATTTTTATTTGAAAGCGGCATTTTACAGAAAGAAGGAGAGACGGAGAGCAAAAGATCTTTCATCCACTCGTTAACTCCCCAAATGGCTGTAATGGCCGAAGCTGGGCTGGTTCAAAGCTAGGATCCAGGAGCTTCTTCTGAGTCTCTCATGTGAGTCCAAGGCCCAAAGACATGGACTGTATTCCACTGCTTTCCCAGGTCATAAGCAGGGAGCTGAACTGGAAGCAAAGCAGCTGAAACACGAATCAGCATCCATATGGGATGCCAGCACTTACTGGTGAAAGATTAGCCTGTTAACCTCATCAGTTCCCCTTCCCCTCATTTGATCTTTCTTTCATTAAGTTTTGATGGCTAAACTTATTGCTATATCTCTGACAGTCATCACTGCTTAGCAGGGACTCCTAGTGTGTAAATCTTGATATTTCTAGAAGCATGAAGTCAAGCTCCATTTATTCTGAGATGCTACAAAACCCTGAATATTTTGACTTTGAAGCTGGAACTAACATTATGTACTGAATTCAGCAGGGTTCATCAGTTGGAAGCAGGCGTTCTCATCCTTCTTGTTACCTAGGTGAGACTCCATTTGCCGGGACTCAATTTCTTGAATAAGACATAAACTCTATGCCCTTTCCAACTGACAGCCTTCATGCTGCAGTTATTTAGCAGCCGTCTATGATCACCTGTGCTGTCTTGGTTCCCCACCATTTCTCAGCGATTGGCAGGGGCACGTCTTCACGTACGTGCAACCAGCACAACTCACAAGATCTGGCATTCAGAGGACACAGAGCTTGGTTTAACACTGCACGGTGCCATTTTAAAATTCTTAATCAAATGATCTTTGAACTTAATCATCTAAGTGAATGCTATTGGGAGAACCCAGCCTGTATGTAAGTCGACCAGATGCACTCAATGTGCACATCCACAGTTCTTACTTGCCGCTCTTTGAGTAACATTTAGGAGGCCAATGGACTCAGAATCCCCGTGAACCTATGATGCCTGGATGTTCAGCAAGACCCAAAGCAAGCACAAGGTTAGGTGTGTCGTATCACAAGTGAGTGAGCAAGGCTGCTGACAGCTCTGCCAACTCACACTTTCTATTTGAACTAACACTTATTTCAAACATAGAAAGAAGGCATTAGCATTCCAAGAAACACTATCAAGGAATGCTAACACTCTGAGTTACTCATGTTACTTTGTTGTATAAGGCAGCCAATTGAGCTGAAACTGAAACACAAAGGAAAAGAATAGACCAACTCAGAGTTCCTTTGATCCAGTCTTTCTTTTTCAAAATTTATTTTACAGAGTGTTCCCATCTGCTGATTCACTCCCCAAATGCCTGCAACAGCCAAGGCCAGGTCAAAGCCAGGAGCCCAGAACTCAGTCGGGGTCTTCCACGTGAATGGCAGGGGTCCAAGAACCTGAGGAATCCCTTGCTTCCTCCGGGACCCACATTAGCAGAAAACCAGAATTGGAAGCACCAACAGGACTTCAAATATTACAGGTGAGCATCCGAAGTGAGTGTCATGACTTTTAGGCCAAATGCCTGTCCCTCATTCGGTCCTTCTTACTCATCTAGAAGCTGAAGGTAGAGTGTAAGCTTCAAGAAGTGAAGAGAGAAAACAAAACAAACAACCAACAAGAAGAACAACAACAACAATAACAAAAGAAACAGTTAAATTCTGTACAGCACTTTCATTGTTCTCCACCATGTAGTTAGAGTCTAGGGTATAATATGCTACTTACTTGCTTACTTTATTTATTAATTCAGCCAGTATATGTGACACATGCCCTAATGCTAATGAATCCAAGATGCCTGTTCAAGGCTTTCCCGGCACAGGTGAAAGGACCAAGGGTCCTGAAATAGTAGGGACTTCGGTAGCAGCAATAGGGAGGAGAGCTGATTTTGCTTTTAGCACTCTGGCAACAAAATGCGCATGCATGCACAAGCGACAAAACATGATTTGCAGAATTTTGGTGATTGAACACGTGAGTTAAATGTTTTCATATTTGCACTTAAACTGCGATTGAATGATATCAAATAAACAAGTAATTAAAATTTGTCTTCACTTACCACAACATTAATAAAATTTGAAATATGTAAAACTCTAACAAAGTATGTATAAAATTTAACATACATATATAAGAAAACCTCTAATAGAATAAAAATACATACAAATAAAGGGAGAAACATGAGGATGTTCTCCAAAAGTCCATAAAAATGTGTACTGTGGAAGATCTGCACATGCGTTTCAAATTCCTGTACCATATTCCATGTTCATAAATGTTATTGTGACATCCATTTTCTCAAGTAGATGCATCCCAATCAAAACCCTAGCAAGTTGCTGTATGGTGGTCAACCAACTGATTCTAAATTTTATAGAGAAGGAAAAACCCAGAGTAGCCAACAAAATATTTAAGAACAGTCACAGGATTTCCATTATACAGCTTTTATACTGCCTTACAAAACCAATGCGCCAACAAATGTATCACTAAAACAATGGAACAGAAGAAAGAAACCAGGAAAAGATCTGCACTTATATAGTCACCTGATCTTTGACAAAATACAGAATTCGCCGAGTGATACCAAGTCAGTTGAGCATCCACATGCAAGGAAAAAAAAAAAAAAACCAGAATCTAAAATCTGATCTTGACTCCATACTAAAATAAACTTTAAGTGGATTAGAGAGTGAAACAAAAATTGCAAATCTATATAATTTCTAAAAAAATAAGATAGGAGGGTCCAGCATGGTAGCCTAGTCCTCTCCTTTCATATTCCTCACCTTGTACTTGCCATGATCCCATATGGGCACTGGTTCTAAGCCTGGCAGCCCCACTTCCCATCAGCTCCCTGCTTGTGGCCTGGGAAAGCAGTGGAGGACGATCCAAAGCCTTGGGACCCTGCAGCCATGTGGGAGACTCAGAAGAAGTTCCTGGCTTCTGATTGGTTCAGCTCCGGCCATTCCAGGAGCTCAGGAAGTGAACCAGCAGACGGAAGATCTGTCTCTCCTCCTTTCTGTATATCTGACTTTCCAATAAAAAAAAAATGAAAAATTAATCTTAAAAAATATAAGATAGGAGAATACTGGAATGACCCTTCTTAGTCTCATGGTACATTTTAGATGTAAGACCTAAAGTGCATCCATGAAAAAAAAAATTGTTAAGTTGGATTTCATTAAAATGAAACATTTTATGCTCTGTGAAAGGCTTCATTAAGAAAATGAAGACAGGCTTCAGTTGAGAGAAAATATTTACCAAAGATTTATCTGAGAAAGGACTTACATGAGAAAATACTATTAGTCAAAATACACCAAGAATTCTTAAAACTCAACAGCAAGAAAACAATCCAGATAAAAAGTGGGGAAAAGATTTGAACAGACATACCTCACCAAAGAAAAAGATACAGATATCAAAATAAGTATGCAGGAAAAAAAATGCTCAGCATCACATTTCGTTGGGAATTTGCAAATTAAAAATAACAACGATACCTCCACACATCTATGGAGATGGCGAAAACCCAAAACACTGACAACATCAAATGCTGGCAAGGGCTTGAAGCAATAGGAACTCTCATTCAGTGATGATGGAAATTTGAAACGGTTCAGACACTTGGGAACGTAATTTGACAGTTTCTTACAAAGTTAAGCAGAATGTCAGCACATGATTCAGCGATCACACTCCTATTGTTCATTGTTGTGGCAGAGTAGATACACCAAGATGTCCTTGAGGAGCTGAACTGGTGAGCAAGCTGTGCTTCAGCCGAAGGATGCGATTCAGCAACAATAAGGTAAAAGGCTAGGGAGGAAAAAGCTTCAATACATTTTGCTAACTAGAAGAAGCTTGTTCGGGGGTGAGGGGGCACCTGTAGGATTCCAAAGCTACAAAGATGGCGAAAAGAGCAGCGGTTGCCATGGATTGGGGTAAGGATGGTGAAGAGGTGACAGGTGGAGAGGTGGAGCTTTTGTGAGCAGTGGAAGTGGTCTGAGGCACCCCATGAGGAACCCCACTACCTTGTGCATTTATCAAACCCAGCAGAGCCGGTCAACACTAAGAGTGAACCCTAACAAAGCTAGAGACTTCAGTGAGTCGCTTTGTGTCAATACCAGCCGAAGTGTAACAAAACATTACACTAGCACAAGAAACTACAGGCAGGAAGAAGAGTACGGAGTTCTGGATACTCTGCCCAATATTTCTGCGTGTCTAAAGTAGCTCTAAAAATAACCTCTATTAACCAAAGACATTAACACTATGACAAATTAAGGAGAAAGTATGAAAGAAAAGGCATTGTATTTTAGTACCATGAACAATGGTTTTTTTCTTTGTTTTTGACCAAATGGCTACTATATATTTTCACTTTGTCGTAAGAACCAAGTACCGCTTACCTCTCTTTGTATGAGTAATAATGACGAATGCTTCTTGAGTATATACTACGTATTAAGTTAAATACTTTTCAAAGAGTATTTCATTTAACATTCAAAACAATCTTTAAAAAGTTTCATAACCATCTGTACAAAAATAAGGATATTAAGATTTAAAGCGGTTGAGCATCTTGAGCAAAGTCATGCAGCTGGTAGGAGACGCAGACCTGAGCCCAGCTCAGGTCTGAGTCTCCCCAGTTCCTTACCACTGCCACTTCACCTCTCAAGCCTTCCAGGACACTTTTCCCTTGCTACTGGTCACCAAGTCTAAATCTTACTGACAGCAATGCTCAACCATTTGCCAAAAGCACTGTCGTGTAATTTCAACCCTCTTGGGTGTAATGTGGAGTATTTCCAACCAAAAAAGTGGCCAATTTTAACAAACCCCTCAAATTCTTCCCGTGGTGCAAACTGCGGAAAAGTACAGGAGTCCCATGCATGTTACAGGCAGCACTTCCTTAGAGACCTGTAAACCAGGAAAAAATTCATTTTCTCTTAAAGAATGCATTTTTTGAAACAGACACAGTCGACCTTGCATTTGAACTGCGATGGCATTCGCTAGGTTTGAGCATCAACGGCAAAGAAAACCACAATTCACTCTCTGCTTCTTTGGAGATATTCTTTTCCACACTTGTTCCTCTCTGCCTTTCAACTTGCTCAGCACATAGCTATGGGGTTAAGCAACGGGGACCTTTCAACTGTGTGGATTTGGAAGCACAGTTGTCTGTGCAAGCTTCGGGGCTTGCTGCCAATCTCACAGGCCTCCCTTTGGGTGTACAAAAGCACGCCTCAGCCTACCAGATACACTCGGCTCTTGAGGAAAGCGACTTCGCTCCATCAGCAACTCATCCCTAAAAGGCAGCCGATGTGAATGTGTGCACCCAAGTGGGCTCGGTAGACCCCCAACGAAAGCCGCATCTCACCTTGCGGCTGAATCTGTAGCAAGGACGGAAGCCTTTGCAGCGTGGAGCAGACGCGCTCCCCCTGCTGTGATAACTCCAGTTAGCCCATACATCTCTGCTTCTTTGGCACATGAAAGAAACATGGGATATGTTATGATAAAAATCCCAACCATGCTTTGTACCATCTGTTGATAGCATGTGTTTGTGGACACGTTGCCAGGAAATATCGAGAACAAAGGAATGAAGAGGTTCTCATTCCAGAGAAGGGCCTCTCCACTCGCACTGAGGCTCCCTGGTCGGATTCCAGATGTGTCGGTGTCCTCTGCTGCACACAGCCCCATCTGGCACAGAGGGCCGGGGACTCGGGAGACGCTTCAGCCAGGTCCGTGGGGGCGGATGCGCTGAATGCGATGGACCGTTGACGGTTTTCTTAGGATGTCTCGATATCCACGTACAACCCATAGGAAAAAAACCCATCAGGCTTCCCCTTTACATGCGCGTATAACACTGACTACGACTGTCACAGTTGTTTCAAATGACAAGCCCCTTGAAGAAAAGCTGCGCACATGGACTGTGTTGAGCCAAATTTTACATAAAGAATGAAAATTTTAACTTTAATTACATCTTAAATGTGCATGCTGGAACTATTTTGCTTTACCACAACAGGGTTTATTTTGTTTTGTTGATTTGCTTTTTTCTCCTCTAGATAGTTAAGAATGATGTGAAAACAATTGTAGAAATAATTAGCACATATAAAGCCATATACTGCGCCATGAATTTGCTGCATTATTTAAATTAATATCAGTGTCCACAACTAATGAAAATTCTACAACGTTTCTAAGATTTGTCTCTCTTAAAATGTGACCCCGGAAAAGAATCTACATCTCTAAGAGACGTAGTCAAAGCAGTACAAGGTGACACAGGCTGAGTTTCAGGGAACTGGCAGTATCTGGTAGAAGATCTCTGACTGCTTCTTTGTCATGCAGACCGCATCAGAAACTCACTGGTAGGACTTAGAAATGGGACTGCAAGATGTATTTAAACAAGATCAAAATCCTGGAACATTATTTTTCTGGCCAAGCATCCCTTTAGCAATTCCTCTGAGTTTCTGATTAGGAGAAAGTTTTCTTTTGGCAGCACGAGTGGTTGCCACCCTTCAACAATCGCCTTATAAATGTGCTTGCTTTTGTCTTCAGCAAATGTTCCTACTAGCACTGCCGGCTGCCTGCGCCCCCCAGGAGGCCCTCAACAGACTGCCCTCAAGCTGGGAAGGTGTCATCTCGGACATCTTGATTAGCCTGAAGTTTGTGTATTTTCTTCTGTGACCTATGCACCACGGAGATGAAGAAATTGATGTCTCCAAAGTGAAATGACCATGATAATGGCTTCTAAGTAAAACTATTAAGAGTAGAATTCCTGATTCTCAGTCCAGTATTTTACTGTCTTTCTCATCTGTCTTTGCCTTGCTCTCCTCATTGTCTCCCACAATCCGCACAGAACTCTCCACCCCAAATTGTGATGGCAACTTTCAACTCCTTTCTTACAGGGTTGAATAAGAGAAAATGGGAAAGCCTTCCTCTGTCATTCCTTCTTTCTATATCCTCTCCCTCCACCACTCCTGGACACAAGATTTAAGATTTAAAAGGTTAATACCTAAGCACCTCATTTTAAATGCATTTTTCAATTGAGAAAGTTGCACAGCTTCTCTTACAGTACTTGAAAGATAGCTATATGGAATAAAGCAAAAACCACCTATGAACCTACAAATCAAGGATAAGTACTATGATGATATTTATCTATTTTCTTCCTTAGATATTTAATGTATAACTGTATGTTCTAATATTCAAGAAACTATACTAGAGACACAGCTTCACTTCCAACTTTTTACTTAAGGCATTAAATTTAGTTAAAAGAAAAAAATATATGTTACCTTGTATTTTATGACATATTAAAAAGCTTTCAGAATATATAATCCTCCTTTACCAATGTATAAGCTTTGTGCACTGTACTGAGTAGCATAATAAAACCTCAGAACGTGAATCATCTCTTTGTCCGGTGGATACACATTGTGTGTGCTTCACGTCTTGGCTAACACAACAGCTGTTGCAGTGTCCACCCTGCAGAGCTTACATTCAAGTAAGTTATCCTTACTCTTACGTAGTAGCCTAATGCTACCTCACAATGCCTACATCATTTACCTTGTTTTATGTTTTCAGGTGGACGTATCATCTCGCATCCTCACAAGAGGAAGAAATATACTTCCTGTTAGTGCCATACAGTATGCCCAGCTGTAGGCAACTGCCCAGGTTGCCTTGTACCTAGGCCAGTGTTACACTGCTGGGAGAAAAGTAGCTGATAGCTGGTGGGCATTCTGGGCCTGGTTAATGCCAAATCTATGTTAACCAGTATACCAGCATAGTTGCTATTCTTCTGTTTATTTAAATCCTTTTTTAAAGATATGCGGGAAATTGTGCCAATGGCTGGGGATGTTGGGCCAGGACATGCCACCCCAGTCCCCGAGGCACCCTATGCATCACTGCAAGGTGGAGAGAAACTGTGGATTGTTTGGGGAAGGAGTATGGGGATGTGTTGGAGCAAGCATGTTTGATATGGGAGGAATGGTTTCTGGGAGCTTCCACGAACCAGGCCACTGCACTCTCAGGTAGGTGAAGGAACTGAGAGAGTGGTTTAGATGAGGAGGGGAGGCAGCGAGCATGTCTGGGTCAAGCCAATGTACCCACCACATGGGAGACCTGAACTGGGCTAAATACCTTTGCCTGCCATCCATTGGCACATGTAAAAGCTGGGGCCAGAGGCATTCCCTGCTGGGCTAGGCCGCAGTACCCATTTGTGAGTGTCAGAGCAAGTGTCACAGCTTAGCTCTGTTCAACCCATCCCGAGGGTTGGCCCACACATATGCTGATGGGTACTGCTGCCTTGTCCAGCCTGGCCCTCCTGCAGCCCTGGCTCTCCTGCTCATCAGTGGGAGCTGCAGTCTAGCAGCGGAGTGAACATAGGCCATAGAACATGCCAGCACACACAAAAACTACATACAGTGGCAGCCCTGACTAGGCCCATCCTCTGGTATACGTGAGAACCAGGCCTGTGGAGGACTGGGCTGGGCTAGGCTCAGGACTCATCGGTTCACATGTAAGAAGGGGCTGGAAGTAGAACTGAGCAGGCAGCTGCACCCATCAGTATGTGTGTTGGTTGGTGCAGGTGACAGACCAAACCTGACCCTGAACTAGGCTGGTGCATACAAGAGTCAAGTCACATCCCCCCATACCGCAACCCTTCCACCCTAATCGGAGGCCCACATTGGGGTGCATACCTCTCAACTATGTAAACGATATTAAAAACAAAATAAAAGTTGTAATAAAAAGTACATTACAATAAAATGTTTTGTAAGGGACTGCATTCATGTAACTTTTATTACAGTAAGTTATTGTAATTGTTCTGTTTTATTATTAACTATTGCTGATTTTTTACTGTGCCTGTTTATTGATTAAACTTTACTACTGGCTTGTATTATAGGGGGAAAGCTGTTTCTATAGGGTGTGGTGCGGTCTGCCGTCTCAGGCATTCACTGGCGTTCACATTTCCCATGGATAAAGGGGACACTGCTTTACCAGCTAATCGCTGATCCATGTCAGGCGCATGCTAGCAAATTAGATGTCTGTAAAACAGCCCTGCGTTAGTCAATGTTCATGGCGTAAACAATCCTGCTGTGTTGATTTCAACAGTGAGCTCACAAAATTTTGAAAAATTAAATAATGAGTTTTGGGGTACATTGGTTTGAGTCAGTGCCAAAATACCCCTGACCGTGTGTACAATACTGTAAAGGAAATTAGCACTTGGTAGCAAAAAGACCCTTGATAGTCAAGGAAACGTCCTGATAGCTCAGCGGCCTTCCAACCCTCGGCTGCCTCGGGTTCTCCTGGTGTGTTTCATCCAGCCAGGCTCCTACCCGAGCAGCTCCACTGAGAGATCATCAGCTTCAGTAAGAGCCAGTAAGGCAGAGTGGGCTTTCTGGCCTTCCAGGCTGTTCTTCACAAGCCTTAACCTGGCTCAGTATCACTCGCCTACGCCTTTGCCTCCTGCTGCTCATTGCTGCTCAGTCCTAAGTTTCCAGCTGGGGAACTTCCATTGAGGAACAGCTGCATCTATAAGCTCTAAACATGAACGAAGACAGTGAACCGCAGTATGCTTAAAACAACAACAACAAAGAAACTATCATGTAACCAACTTAATTGGTAGCTGGGATAAGTTTTCGAAGTCATCTCGTCATGACGGAAGAAAAATCTGAAAACAAAGATATTAACATAAAATACAAGGACCAGCACTGTGGTGCAGTGGGTTAAGCAAGTGCTTGCAAGGTCAGCCTCCCATATCAGAATGCAGACTCCAGTCCCAGTGGCTCTGCTTCCCATCTGCCCCCCTGAGACTGTGCCTGGAAAAGCAGGAGAGCTTGGCCCACATTGGATGCCTGCAACACAGCTAAGAGACTCAGATGGAGTCTGGTGTCTGAGCGTAGGCTGGACCTGGTTACTGAGGCCACTTGGGGAGTGAACCAGAGAAAAGATCTGTATGAGTGTGTGTGTGTGTGTGTGTGTGTGACATTCAGCCTTTTAAATAAATAAGTACATCTTTTAAAATAACATACAGAAGCCTGCACCAAAGTCTATCAGGTTAAGCCTCTGCCTGTGGCGCCAGCACCCCCTATGGATGCCAGTTCGATTCCCAGCAGTTCTACTTCTGATTCAGCTCCCTGCTAATGGCCCAGGAAAGCAGTGGAGGATGGTCCAAGTGCTTGGGCCCCTGCACACATGTGGGAGACCTGAAGGAAGCTCTGGCCGCTGGCTTCAGAACGACTCAGCTCCAGCCATTGCAGCCATTTGGGGAGTGAACCAACCGATGGAAAACCAATATCCCTCTCTGTCTCTCCTCTCTCTCTGTAACTCTGTTTCAAATATGAATAAATACATCTTTAAAATAAAAATAAAACACAGAGTGGTTTTTCTCAACATTTGATTATCTGGAATGGTATGGAAAGGCCCACCAGCTTCATAAGAAATATGTTCAATTGGATTGTTGCATGGCCACGCTGGTGTAATCCTTGATCTTCTTAGATAAGCAGAAAGTACAGATTCCATCCTAACTCCCTCCTGTTTCCCCACAAAATTTAGTGCAGTGCTTTCATGTGGTGAGAATTCATTTATTGACTCAATTAAGATTGGCATGGACATAAAATGTATAGCAGTAGAGAAAACACTGGATGTTACTTTGTTAATTGTATCATAAATTTCCCTGAGGGATCCAAAGGACCTGTGTTAAAATCCTACTTCCCTGTTTGCTAGCTGTGTGACTGGAATGAGTTATTTAATCATTTGGAGCCTCTATTTCCTCATCTAAGTGTTTGGATAATGATAGCTCGTTTTGTAGGGTAGTCGTGAGGGATTTCGGTTATCTATTGCCATGTGACAAACTCCCCAGAATTTAATGCCTTAAGATGGCCTTTCATTTTGCTTTTGTTGTTGTGAAGTGCGGATTTGGGAAAGGTTTGGAACAGCATGACTTTTGTTTCTGATCCACATGGCATCTGAGGAACTGGCTGAGACTGGAGCTTGGAAAACACGCAGCACCTTTATACACGTTTCTGTGTTAGCAACTTGGGCTCCCTGGCCATTCTCTCTTACTCTATAAAGAGACAGAGGCAACTGATTTTTTTTTCTTACTACAAAGGATCAGATAAAGAAGGCTTCAGTTCTGAAGCTCATCTGATCTTTGTCACAGCTATTCAGCTCCACAATTGTATGTGCTCACTTCGACAAGATGTATACCTCCCCCGCCAAAATCCATAATTGGAGCATGGAAGCAGCCATTGAATTGCAACTTTCATATCCTTCTCATATATCATAAATATTAGTCTCCTTTTGTTTTGTCCCTTCATTCCAATCATGTAAAATATGGAATCTATTCTTAGCTCAGAAGCCATATGTAAGTGGGCCAGGGTTGACAAGTTCGTCGAATCCTACTCAAGGGTCTTTCCATATTGCTTGGTGGTCCCAGAGTGGCCACATTTTTTTAAATGATTGATTGACTTATGTTGAAGTCAGAATTACAGAAAGACTGAGCTGCCATTTTGTTTGTTCCCCAGAGGGCTGCAACAGTTAGTTAGTGCTGGGCCAGGTTTGTGTCCCAGCCATACCTGGGTCTCTCACATGGGTGGCAGGAACCCAAACACTTGGGCCATCTTCCATTATTTTTCCCAGGCCATGAGCAGGAAACTGGATGGGAAATGGAGTAGCTGGGACACAAACCAGCACAGCATCTCAGGCATCTCTGCCTACTGCATTTGTACACCAGTCCTCACCTTCCCAACCAGTGACAAGTCATTCCAAAGGCAACGAGTCTAAGAGGCAAGAGGTGGAGGCAGCTGGGATCCTCAGGCCCGGGTCCTGAAACTGGCACAAGGTCACATCTGCCATCCTCCCCCCGTTAAAGCAGTCACACGGCTTACCCAGACTGGAGGCGGTGAAGCTGACTTCCCTCCCTGGGAGGGGAGTGGCTGTGTCACATTGCAGAGAATCATGTGGAAGGCAGATTTTATTGTGGCTACAAGTATAATCTACCACGTGAGATCAGGAGTAATATTTACAAAGCACCTGCCTCATGGTATACACTCAACACTTGATGACTCACAGTGCTTTTAATAGTATCATTATTAACTTTGAATTGGGAGCAATTAGTCCCTAGATTTACACAGTGTCTCTAGAACAGAAACAGAGTAGAAATTCTCAAAATGTAGGCTTGTAAGATGTTCTCATTTGTGTTGTTCTCGTCTGCAAGAATGTGGTTCATACAAGTTCCTATCTGTCAGAGTTATTTTTAAAGAATAAAATATAAGAAAAAACAGGCTTGGGCCCAGCAGCGTGGCCTAATGGCTTAAGACCTTGCCTTTAACGCCCCGGGATCCCATATGGGCGCCGGTTCTAATCCCGGCAGCTCTACTTCCCATCCAGCTCCCTGCTTGTGGCCTGAGAAAGCAGTTGAGGACGGCCCAAAGCCTTTGGGACCCTGCACCTGTGTGGGAGACCTGGAAGAGGTTCCTGGTGTCCGGCTTCGGATTGGCATAGCATTGGCTGTTGTGCTCACTTGGGGAGTGAATCATCGGATGGAAGATCTTCCTCTCTGTCTCTCCTCCTCTCTGTATATCTGACTTTCTAATAAAAATAAATAAATCTTAAAAAAAAGGAAAGAAGAAACAAGCCTGGTATGACTGTAATACTTATTAGGTAACACAATTGCTGCTATTATTTTATGCCATGGTTTAGAAATAATTCATTATTTTTCAATACTCATGTACTTCTACGACTTTTAATTTGCTCAGGATATCAAATCATAGGAATTACATAACCAATACATCTGAGAGAAAAATATTAACTCAAATTATTAAGATATATGTATCAAATAATGAGAGCTAAGGCTATGTATGTCACTTATGTACACATTGGAATCAGTGTTCAGATAAATGTTCTATCTAGTTTGCATTCTCAACAATGAATAGGCCCGTTTTCAGGGCATTTTACATAAATAATGTGCTAGACAATTGTCAAACAATGATATTGATCATTGAAGAACAATTTGATAAGAACAATTTGATAAGAAAAGAAAGATTCAGAATTGTAAGGCATTGCAAACTAAAGCTGTTTGAGTTTGTTGATTTGTGCTGGTCTCCTTTAGTAAGTTTCTAACATAAGGCAGCAAACGAATAGAAGGATAAGGGCTTGGACAAAAGCTCCAAACAACTGGAAATAAAGTAGATTCCCCAGTAATAAATCTGGAATCTTGCTGTTTGATCCCTTTATCAAGCAGAAGCCTGAGTGCTCCATCCTGCGCAGAAGGTCAAGGACGCACTCAGCGTCATCAGCTCCACATTCCCGAGGGGAGGCCCCTCCACGGAGGAAGCCGAGAGTGGCTTCTTGGTCCTGCTACAACCACTGCTGCTTTTGCACTGGACTCTGCAGGGCAATGTGCGTCAGGGAAGAATTCACACTTTGAAGCTCTCCAGCCTTCATGCAGAATCTTTGTAGATGGAGAAAATGGCTCCCAGTGCACCGTGAAGTGAGAAAACCAGCAGTGGGGCTCTAAGGATAATGTGATACAATTTTTGTCAAGCGATATAAGATAAACACACTTGGGAAAAATAACACAAGGCGTTGCCCAACAGAATGGAATGTTCTCTGGATGGCAGGTCCCGTGTGTTTCTTTCAAGCTCTTCTGTTGACAGTCAGTAATTGCTTCGACAGGGACCCCAAAAGAAATGTCCTATCTTGATATATAATGTCTCAACGCAGTCACACACACCATGCTAAAGATTTCATCTATTTTTCTGTGATGCTCAATTAGGAGAGATTACAAATATTGTGTAGCTGTTAGGGATTGCCAGACCTCATTAACTAATCAAAGTTATCAAGAAAAATGCACATGAGATTATAATGTCTAAAATGTAGCCTAACGGTGAATTTGAGCACACGGCTTATTTTATGTCAAAATCCTTTTATTAAAAAAAAAAACACCTGGGCCCGGCGCGGTGGCGCAAGTGGTTAAGGTCCTCGCCTTGCATGCCCAGGATCCCATATGGGCGCCGGTTCTAATCCCGGCAGCCCCGCTTCCCTTCCAGCTCCCTGCCTGTGGCCTGGGAAAGCAGTCGAGGATGGCCCAAAGCTTTGGGACCCTGCACCCATGTGGGAGACCCGGAAGAGGTTCCTGGCTTCGGATCGGCATAGCATCGGCCGTTGGGCTCACTTGGGGAGTGAATCATCGGACGGAAGATCTTCCTGTCTGTCTCTCCTCTCTGTATATCCGCCTTTCCAATGAAAAAATAATAAAAATAAATCTTTAAAAAAAAATACCACCATATTGGAGACCATGATGTTATCATATCTGAGTCATGAAGCATTACTCACAGAGGCTGTAGTGGAATGAGGTGGCATTGGGGGCCAGAAATCAATGAAATCAGCCAACACATATGCTAACCTTTCAGAAAGGCCATTGCAGTTTGAATTTCTCAGCTTCCCCTTGGCTGTGTTGCCTCATGAATGCTCCATCCTTGACCTCTTTATCTGGAGTGCCTTGCATGGCATGGCCCAGTAGTAAACATTTGTGTGTTAAAGGAGACAAAAGTTTTGCATATAGGTATGTGTTAAAGAGTAGTCCCAAGGCCCACCATGCAGAGGAAAACTCTGAGTTAGAATTGTGCCGGCACACAGCACTCTTGTTATTAAGCTAATAAAAGTATCGCCATTGATAAGACATCATTCTCATTTCCCTATACTTGTCCTATTCCTCCTTATTCACTGCTCAGTCACCAGTCACAAGCCGTGTTAAGTCCGAAGTTAAGATGAACTGGTTCCCACCATAAAGTTTATAATACCGGTGAAGAGCACTTTCATTCTGTCTCCTTCAACTCTCAGAAATCCACACTTTGTCCATACACCAAACACTTCGGTTTAGCTCAGTATTCACTCTCTTCATGGGAAAGAGACTGGCTTTGTGACTAACCTGTCAATTTTTGGATAAGAATTCTCAGACAGCATTATTTTGCTGTCTGTATTGGATTTGGTTCAAATCCCACATGCTGGAGCTACTTTGAAGGACAAAAGGTGCCTGACAAATGAGACACTCTTTCCCCCTTGACAACTTGTCTGCATCAACCCGTTTCCAAGCACTTCGCAAACTGGGAACGTGGTTTTAGATGCCGGTTACCACGAATCCTCAACAACAAGGAACTGACTCTACTGTTGTTGTATTGATAGTGAATGCAGGAAGAGAGTGTCGTTTAAATACGTGTAATTACTTAGCTCCTTCTGGATGGAGATAGCACCTGCTGTTTACTTGGTTTCCTTCCAATTCTACTGAAATTTGGTATTCAGACCTTTGCGTGGTGATTCTACAAATATTTGTTAAGAGCTGACAAGGTACAAAGCTCTGAACTAACTTCTCTTGGGATATAAGGACATAAAAGACACACCTCTAACCCTCGGTAAATTTACACGACATGACAGCTTATAATATAGTTAGTACAGGAAAATTCCCTCCCAAATAATTATTTAAAAGAGCAATTCAAAGGCCCAGCATAGAATCCTAGTGTCTATATCTTTGCTTTGCAACCACTGGGATCCCATGCCTATCCCAGTTACTCCACTTCCTATCCAGCTCCCTGCTTGTGGCCTGCGAAAGCAGTCAAGGACAGCCCAGAACCTTGGGAACCTGCACCCAGGTTCCTGCACCCAGGTGGGAGACTTAGAAGAAGCTCCTGGATCCTGGCTTTGGATCAGCACAGCTCTGGCCATTGCTGCCACTTGGAGAGTGAACCAGTGGATGGAAGATCTTTCTTCTCTCTCTCTCTCCTCTTTGGAAATCTGCCTTTCCAATAATAAATAAATAAATAATAATGTAAATGTATGATATAAACTTATATTTACATTGTGTGTGTGTGTATAAAGGAGTAATTCATTCCAAGCCAGGGGCCTACCTATTTCAAGAAATATTTAAAACTGCTTAATTTCTTTATGTGATTGTGTCTGTCTCTGCAGAGAGAGAGAGAGAGAGAGGATGCAGGGAGAGTGTGCGTGTTCCCACCTACCGTTTCACTTCCCAAATGCCAGCAATGACCAGAACAAGCAGAACTGGGCAAAACTGAAACTGTCAGGAGCTGAGAAGTCGATACAGGCCTCTCCTTGATGGATGGCAGGAACTCCATCACCACTGCAATCCAGGGTCTGTATTAGCAGGAAGTTGAACCCAGGCCTTCCACTGGATTCATCTCAAGCACAGCCTGTAGCCACAAGGCTAAGGAGCTGCCACTGAAAACTGCTTCAACATTGAGTCATCTTTGTTTAAGTTACATTTGCAGAAACTTGAAGTAGCTCCTTCCCAGGTGCAAATCAAAACGCCTGTCGTTCTCCCTCAGGATGTTAGGTTTTGAGAACCTGACTCCAGATTTCTCAAAGGGAAGCCTGCCTCACATGGACAAAGTCCTGTGACTTCCCCACAGTGAATGTGATGGACAAAGTAACACAATCTCTGGGGAACTCACACACACTAGCCTGGCCTTTGCTTTTTTCACCTGTGCTTAGACTTTTCTTAAACAATTTGACATTTTAGTTCCAACCAAACTCAAACATACACAAAAATGGGTAAAGGAGAAGAGGTCATAAAAAGGGGAGTTAGAGAAGTGGAACTAAGCACAAAGTGCACTTAGTAAACATCATAAAAAGAATGAAATAGAAAAGTCATCAGATTTAGCCAAAAAAAAAAAAAAAAAGACAGTGAAAGGGGGTTATGAAAGACCAGAAACAGAAATCAGGAAGAAAAGAATATCTGGACTGGAAGACACAGGGACATGGAGGAAGATAACTAGGAAAAAAATTTAGTAGAGCAGAAGGCTTAACAGCATCTAAAATGAATCTTAATGCTACCTCCACAAATCATAACTAAAAAGTAGTATTTTACACAGAATAATTGTGTAAAAAGCTTCAAAGAGATATAATTCCTAAATATTGAGGTATGATATGAGCTATTTCTTTTCACCCACAGTTTACTCCCCAAGTGGCTACAATGGCTAGAGCTCATCCGAAGCCAGGAGCCAGGAACTTCTGGGTCTCCCATGTGGGTGCAGGGTTCCAAGGCTTTGGGCCATTCTCTATTGCTTTCCCAGGCCACAAGCAGGGAGCTGGATGGGAAGTAGAGCAGCTGGGACTTGAACCAGCATCCCTATGGGATCCCAACAGTTGCAAGTTGAGGCTTTAGTCATTGATCCATCACACTGGGAACTATGAGCTACATCTTAAAGTGTGTGTGTGTGTGTGTGTGTGTGTGTGTGTGTGTGTAAATTAGAGATCTTTTGTCTCCTGGCTCACTCCCCAAGTGACCATAATGACCACAGCTGAGCCAGGCCAAAACCAAGAGCCTGAAACTCCACCCTGGTTCCCACATAGGTGTCAGAGCCCAAGGAATTGACCTAGCTTTTGCTGCTTTCCCAGGCATCTATCAGGAGGCAAAATTATAAGTAGAACAACTGGAACTTGAACCAGTACCCACGTGTGGGCTGCATGCCTCACAGGCATCGGTTTAACCTGCTGCACTCAGAGCTGCTTCTTTCCTAATTGATGTTGTATGGGTAAGTGATGTTTTTCTGGGTCAATTTCTTCTAATTATGAGATTGCGCTGGAGTCTGCTGTATATGTTAGAAAAATTTTGCTCCCTTTGAGCAAACCAAACTTTTCCCCCCACTTTGGGGAATGGGGTGGGGACAGCCTCACTGCAGCTGCCTGTAATGAGACAAAATAAAGGTCTTCCCCCCAAGGTTCAACGCACGTTAATCCTGTAATCAGTTCAGTTTTGCTGCTACCACATCCCCTACAGGGCATCTGTACAAGGACCTGATGCCATTAGAGTCCTGCACGGGTACAGCGCTTGGAGGTTAGGTTTTGGTGTTACAGGATGTCGCTCGGAGATCCTACCCCGAGGCTTGGGCCCAGTGAGACAGCACTAACTGGCAAAGGAAACCAGCACTAGCTTAGGACAACAGGATACTACTCGAGTCAGTGCTTGTGGGACATTTTCTCTGAGCAAATGCCTTCTTTCTCTCTCGCTCACTTCAAGGCCCAGGGTGTTAAGACACTTCTGATTCAGGCCACGCTGAGAGCTTACATTTACCCAATGACAGGAAAGTGGGGTGTAGGATCATTGAATGAAATCAAGATCTAGCAAGCACACAAAATGGTGGACTCTAGAGGTGGGGCAATGACCAGGAAGCAGGTGTGGGTCACTGAAGCACCAGGATTCTCAGCGGTCCATTGGGTCATCCCATGGGTTTGGACAGCAAACCTTGGCTTATTGCTTAATAAAATTCAGTTGGTGACATGATTGCTTGAATGAAGGAAGGAATGATTTTCTTCTCAATGCATCAAGGAGTTACAATGATCTTCCTCATCTCCCTCACCTCCCTCAGGTCCACTGTGGTGACACATCATAGGTATAATTTGGACCTTGGTAGCCCTGTCTGCAAATCGACTTTCTCTTAGCATTTGATAAAATCGTTCACTTTGAAGCACATTGCACATGTGTTTCCATTGTGGTGGCCTTTAATTAATAAAGCAGCTTTACATTTACAGCAGCAATGAACAAAAGCTTTCCCACACTCCCACCACCCCACATCACACGGCCCTACCCACTATTAAAATCCCACACCCAAGTGGCTGGACACTTGTTACAATCAATGAACCTACACTGACACATCCTTATCACCCAAAGTTCATAGTACACATTCTTGGTGTTGCACACGCTACAGGTTTTGACAAGTATAAAACAGCCACCATTATCACCCAGAATGGTTACACTACTCTAAAACTCTGTGACTCCTAATCCCAGGCAACATAATTTTGCCTTTTCAAGAATGTTCTATCGTTGAAAGTATATAACAGAAAGCCTTTCAGATGGACTTCCTGTGCTCAGTAAGTATAGGGTAACTTGGTTTGCTGGAATCACAGCTCATTTTTTTTAACACCGAATAATATGCTGGCATCTGATTGCACCACAGTTTATCCGTTCACCTGCTACAGAACAAGTTGGTTGCTTCTAAGGTAGGCAATTAGAAATCAAAAATGCTACCAACATTCACATGCAGGCTTTTGTGTGGATGCAGTCTGTCGATACCAATGGAGTAACTGCTAGCTCATGGCAAACATATGTCTGGCTTCATCTGAAAGCAACAAATTGCCTTCCAAAATGATCGTACTACTCTGAATTCCCAGAAGCAGTGAAGTGAATTCCTGTTGTTGCTTATCAGTGTCTGGAGTTGTCAGTGTTCTGGATTTTGACCCATCTAGCAGGTACGCAGTGGATCTCATGATTGATTTATTTTGCAGTTCCCCTGGTGAAGTCTGACATTGTGCATATCTATTTATTTATTTCTGCTTTATTTATTTTTACCAGAAAAGCAGATTAGATTTACAGAGAGAAGGAGACACAGAGAAAGTTCTTTCATCCATTGGTTCACTCCCCAAGTGGCTGCAACAGCCAGAACTGAGCCAATCCAAGGCCAAGAGCCAGGAGCTTCTTCCAGGTCTCCCACACAGGTGCAGGTTCCCAAGACTTTGGCTGTCCTCCACTGCTTTCCCAGGTCACAAGCAGGGGGTTGGAAGGGAAGTGGAGCAGCTGGTTTGTGAACCGACACCCATAATGGGATCCTGGCACCTTCAAGGCAAGGATTTAGCCATTGAACCATCATCCTAGGCCCGAGTATATTTTCATATATTTACTTGCCATCTGTGCATCTTCTGTGGTGAGATGTCATTCATGTCTTTTGTTTATTTTTAATCAAGTTGATTGTTTCCTAAGTTTCTCTTTCAAATTTTTTTCTATTTTTCAGGTAAGTATTATTGTCCTGCCTCAGAGACGTCTTAGGCCAATGGTTCTTTCATTCTGAGGCTGTTTTTCTCATTCTCTTGATCCTTATGTATAACGAAATGGGAATAAGAGAAGAAATTCTACCTAATCCAGAGAGGGTTTCTAAACCTCAGCACCACTGGGGCTCTGGGCTCAGTGGCTCCTTTGTTGGGACAGGTGTCCTGAGCGATAGAGAGATGCTTAGCAGAATCACAGTCTTCAACCCAATGAGTGCCAGCAGCAGGCCCTTCTTTCAGCTGTGACAATGAAACATGTCACCAGACATTTGCACAACAAAATTATCCCTGGCTGACAACCTGTAATCCAAAGAAATAAATTCATGATGGTGAAATTTAATTCATCACCAAGGAAAGGAGGACACATAAAGATATCAGCTCATAGTGCTTCCTGGGGCCGAAGGACCCCTACTTTAATTCAGATTAACACTGTTAGGTGTGGAGATACTACATTCTTCTTTGTCTAGGATGTGTTTACACCTATGGCCATGGGGAAATTATGAATTGTGCTTTTTTCACTCTTAAAGGGATTCCTGGACACTTGATACATGCTAAAGGCTGCCTGAATCTCTAAGAATATAGTCTGGATTTGGCCTTCCTTGGCTTCCCTCTGCCCTGAGGTGTCTGGAACAGTAACTCCTAGGGTGCAGCCAGTGATTTGGCCATTTGTGTGTTTTGCACCCATGTGCCTTTCCACGAGCAATGTAAAATCAGACACTTTCTCAGAAGGTCTTGGCTGTCCATTTGTACACAAAGGAGAAGCATAAACGGAAGAGTCCATCAAGGCCTTTTGTTTCCATGTGTGGGTTTGATTTATCGGTGCCTGGATACTGATTTTCTTGCCTATGTGCTAGCAGTAGCTTTACCATGGTGTAACTCTATACAATGCGAACGCACAATGACTGTGTAATTTCAACAGCTGCTGAACTCTGTAACACTAGACTACACTTTCATCCAGTTTATCTCACAAGGAAGTAATGCAGGCCAGTGCAAAGGCAAATGGCTCAACAATGCCCTGTTAAATTCAGGTACACTTAGCAGCCATCACCGCTCTCTTTACATTTTTATTTTGAAGCTAATGCAAAAATCAGATAATAACACCTAAAACACTCTTAATATTAGCTTTTGGGTGGAATTATCTAGTTTCTATCACTAAACTCAGGATTGTCACTGCAACCAAGTATAAGCCCTGACTTCCTGACAGTCAAAGCAAAGATGAAAACCAGGGAGTCATCTACATTAACTGCATTAAATTAACCAGCAGAGACGTATTTCTGTCTTAGTAAAACGAATTCAGCAAAGGCATGTTGTCAGTAAGAGATACTAAAAGGCAAAATGAGCGATATCTTAAAAGTGGCTTTAGATCCATCACAGAAATGTCCTCCAGTAATTTCTTAAAATGTTCCTAAAATACATTAGGAACAATGTGCAATAGCCTAATGGTCACAGCTACTAGGACCTAAGAGTGACTGTGAGGGTCTGCTGTGCTAAATGCTTCACCTGTTGACATTCATTTAACAGCCAACTTGAGGGGTGAAGGTAGGAGTTAAGTGCAGGTCATGTGACTCCAGGGCTGCTACAACATGCTGAAGTGACCTGTGGAATTCCCATATGCAGTTTCTTGGTGATGGATCTCACTACAGGCTCAGCATTTATTGATGCTGGAGAAATGAATTATTCATTAACACCACAGCCTTTTTTTTTTTTTTTTAGGATTCTAACATTTCAGAGCTCTCATCCACTGCTATGAAAGTAGGTATTAGCTGAAAATTCAAACTAAATTCTCTGGCAGTCGCCTACATGGTGAGTGGAACTGGATCTTCAGAGTTAAGAAACCCTTGCTTCTGACTTTGGAAGAATCTTCCAGAGGCTGACGGAAACAAATGCATCGGGAAGGCTAGCTGCACATCAGACGGTTAAGAACAACAGCTTTCTTCCTTTCTTTTTTCTTTTTAAAGATTTATTTATTTATTTATATTGGAAAGTGAGATTTACAAAGAGAAGGAGACACAGAACGAAAGATTTTCCATCCGATGGTTTACTCCCCAGGTGGCCAAAACCATTGGAGATAAGCTGATCCAAAGCCAGGAGTCAGGAGTCTCCCACATGGGTGCAGGGTCCCAAGGCTTTGGGCTGTCCTCTATTTCTTTCCCAGGCCACAAGCAGGGAGTTGGATGGGAAGTGGAGCAACTGTAAGACAAAATGGCGGCCAAATGGGATCCTGGTGTGTGCAAGGCAAGAACTTCAGCCACTAGGTTACCGCACCAGCCCAAGAGCTTTCTTAAATTGAGTGCAAATGATATAGAAACATAAGGCTGACATTTCCTTTGAGAGCCATGTTTTAGCATCAGTAGAAGGGTTAGAGCTGGGAAGGGGTAATAAGACCCCCAGGGCTGGGGCAGGTCCTGCTGCATGGCTATGTCCTTACAGTTCTCTTTTAAGGGTGGCAGAGAGAGTCAACCAGGCAGAGTGAAATTTTAGGGTGCCAAGCTGATAAAAAGAGCAAAAAGGAGACCTTAGCAAGCAAATGAAATTATAAAGAATTGCTAGGAAGTCCTGGCACCTTTAGATACCTGTATGGACGGACTAAAGTTCTATAAATCTGTAAGTCTGGGGATGGGAACAGCTGCTCTGGGGGCTGAACCCTAAGCCTGGGGGAATGCCAGGATGAAAGGGCAGTTTCCCATCCTTAAATGCCTCCAATCTCTCTCTCTCTCTCTCTCTCTCTCTCTCTCTGTTTCTCTAGCTTTTGGAAAAATAATATCATGCGGACCTGCTCTTCTGTTTATCCTTCAAATTAGCTGTGAATTCTTTCCTCCCAACTTTCATCTTCCTGGGCCTCTCGGCTGTGCTTGCCTATTTGGATCAGGTTCTCATCCAGGCCAGGACCTCAGAAATCTCAGCTCCATTTCTACGGGAAAGCCAAATGTGGCGTTTCCGCTTTCAGTCCCTGCAGCCGCGGCAAAGTGCTGGTGAAACAGAGGGACTGAGAGGGAGAAGGAGGCAGGGCACAATTCTAGCCTTGGCCTCGGCACTGCAACTGCTGTTCACGAGATTGTCTAAACATACTCCATATCCAGACCCAAGACAAACTCCTAGGAAACACTCAGCCTCCTGTAACAAGCTTAGAAAACACTAAAGCAAGGAGAGATGCCCAGGACAGCAGGGACTCACACCTCTTGAGCCTTCGAGAACTTTCCATGTGCGAAGTAACTTGGGCACACAAGGAAGTGACTTATGAGATGCGATCTGTGACCTTCTGCCTCGCAACCCCAGAGTGTCAGAACAAGGCCTTGGGCTGCCAGGGGAGCTGCAGTGACAAGAGCCTGGCCAGGAAGTGACAAAGCCATAAAAGACATTCCGGGAGACCTTCAGTTCCTGAACAGCAAATAGTCAGCGGGTGAAAGATGGGATTTGGAAGGGTAAGCACTCACTCTGGCTTGTCCCAGGCAAGCCCAGACCACGGGGCAGCCACCCCCTGGGTCTCAGCTGCTTCCCAGTGGGGTTTCATCCAGGCAGCAAGGTCAGGGAGGACCTGCTGCGAAGGCCGTGGGGGCCTCCTGCACACTGGGCAGATGACGCACTTGAGAGCTTGGGGACATTTGCACAGGTGTAAAGTTCAGGGCGTGGTGTTATCAATCCTTTGTCCGGCTGGACAGTTGTAATTCTTCTGAGGTCACAGGATCTGCAGAATCAAATAGCTTGTCTAGGAAAGGCAAGGGGATACAGCTGCCCCGTGCTTGGGAATGTCTTTAAGGGTCACTCTGACTGCTGTGCAAATACAGTATCAGGCACGTGTTTGTTTGTACCCATTGTGCTGTTAGTTAAGCAGGAAAAGCAAGATTATTTGCAGTAGAAGGTAAAGCCTCGTGACTCACATAAGATACTTCTCAGAGGGATTCATTCTCTTCATTTCTATGACTTGCAGAACATTGTTTAACTTTGCATGCAATAAATTAATAAATTTTTGGAGGGTGAATTTTGTAAATTGTAAGAAATGTAAACAGTTGGCCCTGGTATGATAGCCTAGTGACTAAAACCTCACCTTGCATCTGCTAGAAACCCACACAGGCACCAGTTCATATCCCAGGTGCTCCACTTCCTTCCAGCTCCATGCCTGTGGCCTGGGAAAGCAGCGGAGGACAGCCCAAAGCTTTGCGACCCTGCACCTGCCTGGAAGACCTGGAAGGGGCTCCTGGCTCCTATTTTCAGATCAGCTCAGCTTTGGTTGTTGTGGCCACTTGGGGAGAGAGATCTTCTATCCATCCCAGATGGCTACAATGACCAGAGTTAAGCTGATCCAAAGTTGGCAGCCGAGAGATTCTTCCAGGTTTCCCACACAAATACAGGGTCCCAAGGACCCAGACAATCCTCTGCTGCTTTTCCAGGCCACAGTCAGGGAGCTGGATGAGCAATGCAGCAGCTGGGACATGAAACAGTGTCCATACGGGATACCAGTGCTAGCAGGCATACGATTAGCTTACTATGCCACCATACTTGCTCCTATTATTAAAATTTTTTAAAGTATTTATTTTACTTGAAAGTCCAAGTTACAGAGAGAGACAGAAAAAGAGAAGGAGAGACATAGAAAGAGAGAGTGTATTGGAGTTTCTACACAGTTGAGAGGAGTTTAAGGGTCACCTCATCTTAATCTTTTACCTGCTCAGTCAAGGCAACAGTCTTTCCAAGTGCCTCCTCTCGGGCCTGCTGCACGCCAGATGAGAACGCCAAAGGCCAGCCACATGAAGGCAGCTGCCCACTCAGGGGCTCAGGGCCCTGCCACCCTGCTTCCTGTTGTTCTGCCCACAGCAAACTCCGCACCTCTCTCCCGCCCTGTGTACATCAGAGCCCTCTGAGCTCTATGGTCCCAAAAGCAGCCCAGCCCTCTTCATGAAAGCAATGCATATGTTGTTTGGTTTCATGGGATGCACTGCAACTCAGAAAAGTGGATTTGGGGAAAGATCCTGAACTTGGGAAATCAGTGCAGAGAGACGTTCTGAAAAGAAGAGCTGTGGTTTGGAGAATAAGACAACTAGAAAGAAAAGGCCAAAGACTGTGGTTTGGGAAGAAACTTTCAAGAAGGGAGGCTGTGATTGGGGGGTTTTGCAGAAGGCCATCTGTAGTCAGTAGGAAAGAAGGATGTGAATTAGAATAAGAGAGCTAAAAGTTAAGAGAAAGCAGAGTAGTTTAAGAATGATGTGCGGGGGGCCGTCGCTGTGGCACAGCAAGAAAAGCTGCTTCTTGAGGCACCAGCATCCCATGTGGGAACCGGTTCAAGCCCTGGCTGCTTCACTTCTGATCCAGCTTCCTACTAATGGGCCTGGGGGAAAATAGCAGAAGACAACTCCAGTATTTGGGTCCTGCCACCGATGCAGAAGACCAAGGGGAAACTCCTGCCTTCAGCCTGGCCCAGCCCTGACCATTGTGACAGACTGAAGAGTGCCCCAGGCGATGGAACATCCCACTCTCCCTGTCCCTTGGTTAAATAAAGCTTTTTTCAAAAAAAGAATGATCTGTTGGTCTTGGACCAAAATTTACCTTTTGGGATTCCTATGAGACATACATATTTCAAAAACATACCTAAAAGAACAAAATCATAGTTTGGACTATTACATAATATTTCTAAACAATAATGATTTTCTTCTTTAAAATAAATAAATGACCGCACTGCAATACACTGATGATGGTTTCAGAACACTGATGCTGGCAAGGTGGAAATCCGGCCTCTTTAAACAGGGAGTGCCCTGAGGGGTAGAGCCGGCTGCATTTCAGCGCTGGGATCCGCCCCTAGGAGTAACTATACAACTTGGCATACACAGGTCGCAGCCTGAACTTCGTTTCTTGTTGGAAGGAGGAGGCAAACCTGACATCAGCTGAAGAAACTACTTGAACAAGAAAACAGACGCAGCCCCAGTGCAGAGTGAGCAGCGGGAGCAAGCCAGCCAAGTTGGTCCTCGAAAAGTTTGTATAGCTTCTGGAGGGATGGAGCAGACAGAAGCCCTGTGAAGACTTCCAGATTCAATGGTAGAGAAAAAACATTTAGAACCTCAGTCACAAGCACTGCTCCCTTCAGTTTATTTAAGATGTCCATGGATAAACAAATGTTCACAGGAACATTATTTATTCATAATAGCCTTGAGACGGCAAAAACCCAAATGTTGATCCGTGATGAGTAAAGCAGTAGAATGTGGCATACCCGTAACATACGGTTTGCCCATAAGAAGAAACAGGGTTCTAATACACGTGACAGCAGGTTGAATCTTGACATCAATATGCTAAGTGAAGCAAGGCAGACACAGACAGCTACCTGTTGTGTAAATCCATTTACAGAAATATGCCCAGAGTAGGCAGAGCCACACAGACAGAAAGGAGACTGGTGCTTCTCAGGGGCAAGGAAGAGGAACAACTAACTGCACGGCGATTCCTTTGAGAGTGATAAAATGAGGTTTGTAACTGTACACATTATACAATTTTAATAAAAAATTCGGGGGGGGGGCGGCCGGAGCAATAGTGCATTGGTTGAAGTCCTCGCCTCGAACGCACCAGGATCTCATCTGGTCACTGGTTCTAACCCTGGCGGCCCTGCTTCCCAGCTCCCTGCTTGTGGCCTGGGAAAGAAGTCGAGGACAACCCAAAGCCTTGGGTTCCTGCACCCACATGAGAGACCTGGAAGAAGCTGCTGGCTCCTTTTTTCAGATTGGCTTAGCTCCAATCATTGTGGCCGCTTGGGGAGTGGACCATCAGATGGAAGATCTTCCTCTCTGTCTCTCCTCCTCTCTGTATATCTGCCTTTCCAGTTAAAATCAATACAAATAAATCTTAAAAAAGAAAATAGATGCCCACAGAACTTGAATCTTAAGATAAATGAACAAGCCACATTGGGTCGGCAGCTGTCATAGCCTCTGCACATGTCCAGAGTCACTTTGCTCCTCTCTCCACGCTAGTCTCCAATCAAACAAGGGCATCTCAGCATCCCAGCACCATGCCTTTCCTTGAGCTGTCGCATCCCCTGATAGTCCCTCCCCCTCAGCTGCCACTCAAAATCCTTGGGCCCCTTAAGTGCTGTCCACTCTAGAAAATATTTTCCTCCCAGAAGTCTCCTCTACATATTCAGATCCTCTGTTGACACTTCTCTCCTTGCCCTCAGCTTAGCATCCCAAATAAGACAGGACTTGTACACCAAATAATGACCATTTGGTCAATGGCAGCACCACACGTATTGCAATAGTCCTATAAGATTATAACGGAACTCAAAAAACTCCCATCACTTAGTGACATGGTAGCCATCATAACATCATAGCACGATGCAGGACCTGAGTGATGTGGTGATGTGGAAAGTCAGATAAAAGTACAGCTCACGGGCCAGTGTGATGGCTCAACTGGCTAATCTTTCTGTTGCAAGTGTCGGCATTTTGTTTGGGCACTGGTTTGTATCCCGGGAGCTCCACTTCCCATCCAGCTCCTTGCTTGTGGCCTGGGAAAGCAGTCGAGGACAGTCCAAAGCCTTGGGACCCTGCATTAACATAGGAGACCCAAAAAAGCTGTTGGTTCCTGGTTTTGTATAAGCTCAGCACTGGCCATTACAACCATCTGGGGAGTGAACCAGCAGATAGAAGATCTTTCTCTCTCCTTCTCTCTGTAAATCTACATTCCAATAAAAATAAATAAATCCGAAAAAAAAAAAGTCCAGCATATGCAATTATGTACAGTATGTAACATTTGATCATGAACAGCCATTACTGGCCTGAGTATTGACTATACTATAGTTTCATCATTGCTTTAGACTAGACTCTTTCCACTTAAAAACAAATTTAATGTAAAGCAGTACACAGTGCTACGCCAGGGTCAACCTCCATATATCTTGTTTACCATGGCTCTTGGCATCATCAATAAAACCATTTAGGTTTTATAAGTGCACACTTGAGGCTCACACAAGACAAAATCACCTAAGGAACTATTTCTCAGACCATGCTTCTGTAGTTAAGTGACCCGTGACTGTAACCACATAAGACTTAAACTGGCCTGGCCCTGAACGCCTCTTGAACGTCCCTATACTTGTACTTCTTGTGGTAGATCAGAACTTGGCATAGCACAAGAAGGAAAAAGAATGAATTCAAACAGGTGTGCAAAGCCACGGTGCTGGACAGATCAGATCTGGCCTAACTCACCTCTTCCTCTTCCCTTGGTTATCAGGGATCCGGGTTCCATCCCTCAACTCCTTCTGTCTCCACTGCCACGTGAGCAGAGTGAGAAGTCTCGCTCTACCCAAGGTCTCCTCAGCCTCTTGGTCCACACAAAACCCAGTCTCCCAGATGCTAATGTTCTACAGTGGCTTGGAAAATGGGCTTAGTCTGTTCTATTCTTGGAGTATCAACATTAGGCCATGACATCAGGCTATAGAGCCTCATTCCACTCTTGTCCCACATCTCACAGTCCACTGGCCTCCTTTGTGGTCAGTTCACTTAGAGGTAAATGGGAGGAAGCAGCAAGGCTTGTAGGAGCAGGAGAGAGGTGGGATGGGGGAAGGGGCTCAGACGGGCTGCAGCTAGCCCAGCTTGCCTGGCCTATCAGACACGGGCACAGGCGGAAGAGTCCCAGGTTCACAAGATAATTTCCTCAATCAAGTTCACCTTTCTCATGTGCTGGTTCCAACTTGGACTGGAAAGCTAAAGCAAAAGGCAGGTGAAATGTTTTCAGCCAAGTTACAACACCTACATTTACATTTCTTTCATTATCAAGGCAAACTCTTGAATACAGAGTCAGCTATCAAGTGCCAGAGAATGCTCTATGGGAGAGAGCCATTCGGCAAATCTATTTGTAAAACAAATGATCACATCATGGTTTATTTGTATTCAATTCTGGGATTTTTGTGCATTTGTTGTCTTGTTTTGTTTCGTGTTATTTTGTTTTTTCCTTGAGAGCGTCTTTGGAGCTTCTACCAGGGGAGTGCAGCTACTGGTATACCCTTGACCAAAGACCAGTCCTCCTCTAACAAGGAGGTCAGCCTTTTCCAACTAGTGTACAGCTTCCGAATGAGAGAAGACACCACTTAGCCAGCCAGATCTAATTGACTAATTCAGAACTTATTATATTCCAGTATTGGTAGGCACTCAATAAATGGTGCTTGAAGAACAAAAGGAAAGAGAAAGTCTTCATTGCCACTGCCCTGAGCAACCCACTATTAGCTCCGTGGATCTATCCTTCAGCTCCTTTTCTGTGAGTGCTTGAGGGTACTGCTGCTTGGTAAGTTGCTGTTTTCATTCTACAAGGTGTCAAGAACATTTTCCAGGTCACCAACTAGTTGCAAGGCCCTGCCTCATTCAGCTGGATCACTCTCAATGCTGACGCACAGGCATCCAAGCGTCGGGGAGGGCGAGAAGCAATCTCGAATGATGCTGTGCTGGGTGGAAACGGCATCATACCACATTAACGCTGTCCCATCCCCTCCCAGCACACTAAGCCAGGAGAGGGAAACCCAGAGCCTTAGCTGAAGGGCTGGCTGCAATGGGCCTGGCAGAGGACGAATATTTCATCCGCCACCTGTCAAGCTCTACCTGTTTGGCAACCTACCTTTTTTTTTTTTAAAGCCCCAGAAGTTCCTTTAATCCTCTGGCCTGGGGAGGAGCTGACTGTGGCTTGATTGGATGTCTGCCAACCACGAGGAAAGAAAAAGGCCTAGTCATACTGTCCCTTATCAGTGGAGGTTGGCCTCATATATAAATACTGGTTTCCTTCCTCACCATGTGTCATGAATGACAAGAGTCTCTGGACTGTACTCTGATTGAGAGAAAACAGTTCCTCCCTCGAAGCAGTAAATCTACCTTAGGATGCTGTAGGAGACGCGGGTCTCAGCATACTAAGCAGGCTGCTGAGTTTAGTCCATCCTGTTACTCTGCTGTTGGGTATATAATTTCAGGTACACATCATGGGCACTGGAGGGGTGCCACTCAAAGGTGTCCTTCCAGGGCGATGTTCACAAGTGGCTTGGATTCCTGGCCAAAGAGGCCAAGCTACAATTAGTGAATGAATCCAGTCTGCCCTTTACTAGAGAAAGGGTACGATCTTCTTCAGCTTGAAAGTACAGTGATTTCTCCCAGGAGCCGAACCATGTTGACTGCTGCTTTTCACCAGCTATGGGACAGTGGACCAGTCTCTTGACTTCTTTATTATTAGGTTCCTCAACTATATATTGAAGGTATTTTCTATTTCTATTCAAAGTGGGTCTTGCCCAGATTGCATTATGCAATGTGTACAAGCACATAGAACCCAGTGCCCAGTTCATCATAACCACTCCATGAATGCCAACTATTTTTTATTGTCATTACAATTGAGCTCCTTGTCTTATAGAAGAGCAAATTATGGGTGTCTTATCGTGATGTAGGATTTGACCTCAAGGTTTATATCTTCTGGATAAAAGCATGTAAAATATACTCAGTAAGCCAGGAAGTTATCACATAGTTGTTGCTGTTTGGGTACCCCCAATCTTCAGGAAATAGGATGAGAGAGGTAACAACTTTTTTCTATGAGCTAGAGAACAGAAAAAGAATCATTGAGGTCATTGTGTTCACAATATTATTTGCAAACTAGCTCACGACTCATTTGACAAGATATTTGATTCAGAGGCTTTAACAAAATGTGAGAACTACTCATGGTTTGATATTTTCCTGGACTCAGCCCTGTGGCTGAGAAAGACTGTTGTCAATCTCATAGCACGTGGTTGTCATGCACCTGCCCTCCTCCCCTGTCCATATTCTAGCACGTGTGTTCAATGCTGCGTCCCCAACTGCTGCCCTGCCCCCATCAGTCCTACCAAGCCTCGTGTTGCCTGACATTTACACGAACTCGACAGCGAGACCCAGTTTGGACTCTGTCAGGCCTTCATATCTTCACGTCGTTAGAGCCAACTCCCCCAGCTACCAAGAGCAGAGACCCTTGCAGATTGTAAAGTGTTGAGAGCTGCCAGAAGGAGCGCAGGAGTCGGAGTCCTCACTTGTGTCCTCCTCACTGTCCCTGTGAGTGGATTCAGAGTCACAGAGGGAGGCGAGAAGAAAGCTTGTTAAATACTGATCTCCACCTGTGTCAGAGCCCATCCAGAGCACGCCCGCCACATGGCAGCGTCGGACATTACATGGCAGGATTTGAAAACCCAAAGCAGGAGCCAGTCTCTCATTCTCTTGGGAAATTTACATATTTGCTGTCACCAGAAATTAAACAAACACACAAAACTTGATTGGAATAAATTCATGTGTGTTATTCAGAAAGCTATCGCCAAGAGATTATGTCAGTGTCCTTGGGAACTCTAAGTAACACCACCTCTCAGCCAGTTTGTCTTCCTATCTATCTATCTGCTTATATGTCTAGCTGTAATTTCTCCTGATGATCTTTGGGTCCATCAGATTAAGCAACACTGAGAGTTGGGTCAAACCCCTGCCTGGTCTAGGTCTGTGAATCCCTCAACTTCGCTCTGTATTTTCTGTCTCAGTTGTTCACTGCTGACTGCCTTCACAGTCACACTGCACATGCTCCTATTCATTAGCGTTTTACTTGGCTGGTTTTTGTTTATTTATGTATTTGTTTAGTTGAGAGCGAGCACTCCTGTCTGTTGGTTTACTACCCCCTGATTTCCCGCATTAGTCATGGCTACCCTGGCTAGCAGCCAGGAGCTGTGCTCTTGATCCGTGTGTCCCTCATGGGTGGCAGGAGTCCAATGGCTTGAGTCATCACTACTGCCTCCCAGAGTTGGTACTGGAAGGAAGTTCAAGTCAGGAGTCAAGGCCAGGAATTGAACTTTGATAGGATGTGAACATCGGAACTGTAGGTTAGATATCCGTCCCTGTGATTCAGTTCACACAATTTGAATCATAGTATAGATTCTTTCTTAAGTTGGAAGACACTCCGTAAGTTATTTAGTGGCTCCACATTAAAATTGCTACTTATACCTTATTAAATATCTTCTTCAACATTTTTGCACAGCAATAAATATACCTGCTTGAAAATATCTCTAACAGAGTTTAAGTTCCCCCCAAAATACATGCCAATAGAGCCACATCACTAGTTAAAACAATTATACACTAAGTGTGTCTTAACTCTGTTTTACTTCATGATTTAGCAACATAAACAGGAAAGCTAACTTTTATAATATTCCAAAATCTATCAGTAACAGGGAAATATCAGACTGCCTCTGTGTTTTCAATTACAGTTCTTTACCTATTTCTTGGGTTTGTTAGCTCATCAAAACTTTTTCATTTTTTATTGTAGCTAAATATTCCACTCTGCTTGAAGTGTATACGTACACTTCAAATCCTATGACTAATGTTAGTATCAATTTTTTCATAATCCTTTTAATATAATAAGCTTTACTTAGGGTTGACAAATTAGATAAAAAGAAACATTTAATTACAAATGATCAGGGCAATTAAGACCCAAAAGCCATCTTCACAGAAATTTCAAAAGGGACTATTCTCCCTGGGGAGCTCTGGCGGCGCTGCCCTCCTCTGCTGGACCCTGGGTGCAGGGCTGGTGAGGCAAGTACCAGCCAGATGCCAAGACACACCTGGGAGACACAGCCCTAAAGCTTTGCCCAGAGCAGATCTGGCCACGGGGTGTATAAATTGCTTTAATTCACAAAATTACTGATCTGTAGGGTATTCTGTGCAATTCACACCCATCTCTAGGAACAAAGCCAGAAATAGGCATTCTGACCAAACAATAATCTCAAATGTTATCAGCAAAACAACAACCAAGGGGATGGGGTGTGCAGAGGCAGGGAGGGGGATTGGGGGAGAGCATTTTGGTGCAGTGGCTACAGTAAGCTAAGCTGCTGAGTGCAAATCCCACACTCCCTAAGAATGAGTCCCAGCTGCTCCACCTCCAACCCAGCTTCCTGCTGATGTACCTAGGAAAGCAATAGAAAATGGCTGCTGCCATCCATGTGCAAGACTACGTGAGGCTCCTGGCTCCTGCCTTTAGACTGGGTCAGCTCTAGCTATTGCAGTCATTTAGAGAGTGAACCAGCAAATGGAAGCACTCTCTCCTTCACGTGCTCTGTCTCTTCCTCTCTCTCTCTTTTCTTTGCTTTAAAATAAACTAAAAGGGACAACAGAATCAAGAGTTAACTACATCATGAAGATATTTGAAAGGACTAAAAAACCAAACTAAGAGACCACTTCCGGAGTAAGCAGAAGTTTCAATGTGTAAATATTTGGCCCAAAATTTTCATTCTAGGTATCTATTTTAAAGAAATATCAAGGGCCCTGCGCAATGGGGTCCTCGCCTTGAACACCCCAGGATCCCATATGGGTGCCGGTTCTAATCCCGGCAGCCCCACTTCCCATCCAGCTCCCTGCCTGTGGCCTGGGAAAGCAGCCGAGGACGGCCCAAAGCTTTGGGACCCTGCACCCGCGTGGGAGACCCGGAAGAGGCTCCTGGCTTCGGACCGGCATAGCATCGGCTGTTGCGCTCACTTGGGGAGTGAATCATCGGACGGAAGATCTTCCTCTCTGTCTTTCCTCTCTGTATATCTGCCTTTCCAAAAAAAAAAATAAATCTTAAAAAAAAAAAAAGAAATATCAAGCTCATGAAAAGCACAAAGATTGTAACAGCTTCCAGTAGCCAAGAAAGAAAGAAAAAGAAATTCATAGGTAATAGGTTGATAAAGTAAACTGTACTATGCTCATACTATGGGACCAAAAGCAGTTAATTCATCAAAAACTATGGGGCAGTTCTATTAGAACTCACAAGGATTTAAATGAAAGGAAAGTATATTAATGAATTGGAAAAAGTCAATTGCAGAATAGTAGCAATCGCTATTTATTGTGCAAATGAGAATATGTGTGTGAGAGAGACAGACAGAAAGAGAGTCCGCATAGAGAAATACCCAGGAAGACATGTTCCACAGGAGATTTTAGGAGTGGGAACAGAAATGAAAAGGTAAAAAGTTTGGGGAAAGGATTAGTAAACATTTTTACTTTCTGCTCATTTTTTCTGTAGTGAATCCTTAAAAAAAAACAGCAATAAACACGCATTACTTCTGCGATTTAAAGTTCATTGGAGGAATTTTAAGGAGAGAAGATAAAAAGAAGGAAAAATTATCACTCATAATTGGATCACCCAAATTCAACTATTCTCTTTCTTTTCTGTATTGTTTTCCATATGACTCCAAATATGAGAGAAAATAGATACAATTGGGAAATTATAAGAAAAGTATACTGTCACTGCACAGTAATTGTAACTTTAACTTTTATATTTTCAATATAAATCACATAACTATATCATAAGCATTCTCATTTTATTCCAAATGATTATCTACTATTAATGTACATACATAATTCAATTTCTGCATCAGAATGCAGTTAACTGTTTGATGGATACAGCTCATATAGTAATTGCTTTGAACTACATATTGTTCTCACAATACAGAAAAATAAGTTTATAACATGTGGTCTCCTTGAATTATATGTTCAAGGAAAATTCTAACTATAAAAATTATCAAACTGAAAAAGAATTTCAATATTTAATGACTATTTATATGCATTGTCAATGTCCTTTTCATCTAACATTTCTGTTACAAGTGTCTTGGTTTCTATAGCCATTTTAAGGTGTCTAGCAGCCGGTTGTGTATTAACTAAAATTGAAATGTCAATGAAGTGGTCACAGGATGTGGTTAAGAACTTGCATTTTCTAACATTGCATACTAGCTCTTTTACACTCTTTGGCAGAGGTTGTTATGTTTCTGAATAAACTATAAATTTGAACATTTTCCTTGGGTTGACATATTAACTATTTGCTGATCAGTTTGCTTTTGTAATAATTAAATCTCACAATTTTTTTTTGGCCTAATACCAATACTAGGTAACTTTGAGTGTTTATCAAGTGCCAAGTAGTATTTCATATCCACATAAGTGTTATTCTTACCACATTTGCAAATGAAGAGCCTGAGACCCGGGTACAGGTGCACTCTCCTAGTCTCATGTTAGGGCCGAGACTTTTACTCTCATCACATGATGTGACCCCATAAGAATGTGCTGAACAAGCATGATGCCACCCCTTGAGCTGTCACATCTGAGAGGTACTTCCCTAGTGTGTTATTTTTGGTAGTCTATCCTTTGCAAGCAAAACACGCTAATGCTCTTATTATCAATCCAGCTTATTTTATTTTTCTGTTTTCTTTCATTTTTTCAGATCTTGTAAAGATGTATCTGCTTCATGGGCCCGGCAGCATGGCCTAGCCGCTCCTCGCCTAGAACGCGCCAGGATCCCATGTGGGTGCTGGTTCTAATCCCAGCTGCTCCACTTCCCATCCAGCTCCCTGCTTGTGGCCTCAGAAAGCAGTCAAGGATGGCCCAAAGCCTTGGGACCCTGCATCCACGTGGGGGACTCGGAAGAGATTCCTGGCTCCTGGCTTCAGATAGGCACAGCACTGGCCGTTGCGGTCACTTGGGGAGTGAATCATCAGACGGAAGATCTTCCTCTCTGTCTCTCCTCCTCTCTGTGTATCTGACTTTGTTAATAAAAAACAAATAAATCTTTAAGAAAAAAAAAAAAAGATGTATGTGCTCCAAAGATTCAGGATATTTTCAAACCTATTTTCTTCCAGCTCCTATGTACATGTGTGATTTATATGACTATCTGTGTGCAAGCGTACATATATTTGTGTGAGTACATACATATACATGAACATACATGTTTATACATGTGCTTTAACCCATGTAGACATTATCTTGATGTACAGTCCATTGCATTGGGACTGCCTCTCTCACACAGATAATTGCTCTGCCCAGATCCATATGAGACACTGAGCCACCAGAATTTAAATCTTCTATTTACCTTTGCTCCAAGTGATATGATTAAGCCAAGATTATTTAACCCAAGCCCCAATGAGTCATTCCAAACCTTTGAATCATTCTGGCGGGCCTGACAAAGTTTCTGCTGAATTACTGCCGTGGAGAATTCTTTGCATGACTAGTTGAACACTGGATGTCTGCAAGCTTTATGATTTATAGCCCTTCATCATTCAGGCACATGCCTGACCCAGTGGGCACGCCCATTTTATTTCCATAGGAAAGAAAAACCTTTGGCATTAAACTGGTAGGTCCCCCGTTGATCCTAAAGCTTACATCAGTAGAGCATTACATATAGCATGATACCATTTGGGGAGGGAAATATATATGTATATGATAAATACAGATTAAGATATAGAAATACATATAGATAATATGTCATCTATAGAGATGATAATGATATGTGAGCAGGGAAGAAGCATGGCTAAGACTTTTTAACTACTTAAATATAACTTTGTGTATCATTCTTACCCATTCACAAATGATTTTGTATCAAGGTTAAGTTCAGAGTTCCAATGGTGACAGTCATTTTTCTTAATAACTTTGTGAAAACTGTGCAGTCTGATCAAACAAGAGATCACCTTGCATGTCATATTTGAGACAACCAAAGCCAAAATGTTTTGTACTATACAAAATTGTAGTTGTCCTGATCTACAGCCTATATCTCATTTACCCTCACAGGAATACAGAACTCTGCTTTAGTTACATCTCCCGGTTTCCCTTGTTCCTCTGGTTTATAGCTTGAACAGCAATTGGAAGGCAACAGAACAGAGGAAGAAAGAACCCAGAATGTTTTTCTCTGTGTGTGTCCCATGGGATTTGTAGCACCAGTTATGTCCCTGCATGGACTCAGCTCCAACTGGGAAGTCTCCGCTGTGGACGCAGTTCCCAGCACATGAGCCTGATCTCTGAGTGCCAAGCCTGCCACTTCCTCTTCTCTAGATGATGTGTTTGGCTTCTTGGTTTTTCCATTGCTTAAGCAATTCTTTACACCAAAATTCCTCACTAGAAAAACCTGAAGTGGCTTCTGCTTTGCTGATCACTGACCATGACAGATACACTTTACATTTTCTTGTTTTGAAACGCCTCTGCCCATGAATGAAGGAGTCACTTGGGCTGTAGCAATAGTTCAATGGCTAAAGCCTCACCTTGCAAGTGCCAGGATCCCATAGGGACACAGTTTGTGTTGGTTGCTCTACTTCGCTTTCAGCTCCCTAATGACCAGGGAAAGCAGTAGAGGATGGTCCAGGTCCTTGGAACCTTAAACCCACACAGAAGACCCAGAACAAGCTCCTGGCTCTAGGCTTCAGATCAGCTCAGCTCCTGCCAGTGCAGCTACTTTGGAGAGTGAATCAATGGACAGAAGGTCATTCTGTCTGTCTCTCTATTTCTTTCCATAAATCTGATCTGACTTTCCAATAAAAATAAATAAATTTTAAAAAATGATCTAATAAAGAGTGAGAGAGAGAGAGAGCACAGTACTTCAGGACTCTGATACACTGTTTGATTTTAGACTGATACTGCAGAACTCCAACTAGAGTTTGATTAATTTCTTGCACTCCACCCTAGAGCTTCATAACTTGTACTACTCTTTATCTTTGCTCAATACTATAGATGTCTTTTTAAAATGTATTGCTTGAGAAAGGGAGAGAGACTCTAATCAAATGGTTCACTACCCCAATGTCCTGAATGGTACCAGAGCAAAGAGCCTAGAACTCTGTCCAGGTCTCCCACACGGACAACTAGGGCCTAATTCTTGGCGGCATCACCACTTTCTCCTAGATTCTTCATTAGCAGGAAACTGGAATCACGAACGAGAGACTGATATCAAACCTAGGCGCTATGATGCAGGTTGTAGGCACCTCCACCAACACATGACTTTTCAAAGGCTGCTATTTTTAATGTTTTATTTTTTAAATTTAAATTTCTTTGACAGATGAAATGACATAGAGAAGAAAAGATATAGAGAAGATAAATCATCTGTTCACTGGCTAACTTCGCCAATGGCCACAGAGCTAGGGCTGGACCCGTCTGAACCAGGAGCCTGGCACTCTGCCCAGGATGGCCATCTTCTGCTGCCTTCTGTTCATTAGTAGGGTGCTCAATAAAAGCAGAGACTCAGACTTGAACCAGCAGTGCCACTATATGGGATGCCAGTGTTGCCAGCAGCAGCCTGACGCATTGCGCCACAACACAGGTTATTATTTTTAAAACAACTCAGGCATAATATCCTCCTCATTCTTTTCAGAACCAGAACACTTCGAACAGGAAGTGTGGAATTCCCTCTAATCAGATTCCCCAGGAAGTGGCATGAGGGTTCCACAGCCACACTTCTGCACCAGGCTCACGCTTAGAGCCTCTCTCTCTGAAAGACATGATTGGGAAGTACTGTCCACATTTTAGCAGGAAACATGCGGCGCTCGAGCGCTCTGAGGTGCACCTGGCCTTGCTTCAAGTTGCTCAGCAGTAGTAATCCAAACTCTATTTCACTTATTCTTCAGAAAATGCTACTACTCTTGACCAAGCTGATGGCCTACATTTGAAGATCATGGACTATCTCTTATTAGCACAGGGTACTTAGGGAAGCGTATCCTAGATTGTAGGTTAATGTGGGTTTCCTCACAAATTGTCTTATTCATCTGAAATGAATGGGTTTTGTCGTAGGTATCCCAGCCATGCTGAGGCCTGGCCTAAGTGTTTTCATCTTCATAATTGTACACTGTGTCTCCCTTGGGGCGTGCGGCTGGTGTGGGGCTCTCACATCACTCCCTCCTGGAGCCCCAGGGACACCACCCCTCCTTAACGCCATGCACCTGGGGCTTCATTCCTGCAGCAGCTGCCTTCAAGGCCCCTTTCCTGGTGCTAAGCAAAGCTTCCTCCTGCTGAGGGCAGCTGGAATGGAGCTAGCTGAGGTCTCCACCTCGTGCCTCCACTTCAGGACAGAATGCGCCCTCACCACCATCCCTCCCACCACCTTGTTCATTCAGTGGCCCTCTTCATACCCCCACATCAGGCCCCACACTACCACCTCAATGCCTCCCCCATTGCACTGGCTGTGTTAGAGTCCTAGTGTCTACCACTTTAGGCCTCTAACTGAACCCTACCCCACCATTCTTAATCTCTTATGCAAAATCTCCCTTCCATCCATCATTGCCATGGCCCAGACCCTACTGCAATGATCAAGGTCAATTTACTGAAATGATGCTGACATTTAAATTTCAGGCATCTTAACTTGCACAGGTCCCCTCCAAGGTCCCCTATCTCATTTTGCATTCATAATTGTGAATTCTTCTTGTTAAAGAGGGCCTCTCAAGTGGTGTAATTTTCAGGCCACCACACAACCTTGACCTGTCAATGCTTAGGTAAATAGCTCCCTTGCTTATCTTGGAATTAGGGGAATGTTCCCACTCCCATTTCCATAGTGCTTCTAGGGAAAATGTTCTCCTTGAACATCAAATTGAACTTTGAATGCCCTCAGCCTTAGAAACACTGCTAAATCTGGTGTTTCATTTTAATTATAAGGACAGAGCTTTGTTTTAGCTCCTTTATAGGCTAAATAGATTGTTACTGATTGGCTTTGGAAACTAACCAATTTAGCAAGTGTCTTGTAAACAAGTGGCTTCTAGAATGTAAGCCATTTCTAAATTGTAGGCTTCAGGGGCTTCACATTAACAATAGCCCATAAACCACAACTTAAACAAGCCATTTTATACCCTGTGTGGAAACCTACCTACAGATACTGACAATGTCACATGAAAAAATTGCTCACTGAACTCAAACAATAGATGTAGTAATATCCAACTGCTTATGTTTCATCATTTTCTAAAGTAATTTCAACTTTAAATACTCTGCTGTATGATCTGACCTAGTTCATTGTCATATACCCCAAAACTAGTACATTACTGGGGGTTCAGGAGGCACTTGAGCAGTACACGTAAAATGAGGACCATGTAAAACTAGCAAGTTATGTGTCTTTCTTTTAGTTACAAAACCAGTGGTTATGTTAATAAATGACATTTCAGAGTTTTTAATCATTTTCCTGTGGTTTTCAAGTTTTTAAGTATGAAAAATGATATAATTTCTCAAATCTCATCTGCAAAATAAATTGGCTTTTGTTTCAATGGATATAACATATACATTTATGTTTCTAGCCTCAGTGATACAATTCTTTACAAACCATAATACAACTTGTTTGCAGTATACTGTATATTTATTTTCTTATTTAGATAGAACATTTTTGTAGCACTTGGACATGTACATAATTTTATTTTTAAACAATTAGATTTACAGTATTCTAACTTCCCCCACAGTTCTGTTAAATGTTACCAGCATGTGATGCACCCTCCAATTTTTTAACCTAAAAGCTCATTAGCTTTTAGTCAAACTGTGAGTACCTTCCAGCAAGTAATTTAACAAAGGAAAATTTGATGAAGACACCTTTTATGTAAATTATCTTAATCCTTCTAAAAATTCAAAAGGATTGATTGCAGTAGAAAGATAAACCAGTAAAGTGTTGATCTCCACCAATATTGCCAATCTACTACAGCGGCTCCAACTGCTCCAGCTCTTCCCTCCCATTCCATCCCCTCAGCCCCTTTAAGGAGCTAACAGTGAGTTGCTCTTTGTCCTTGGAAAATGCATCTGGAAAAAAATGACACGTTTTTTTAAAAATTTACTTTGAGAACTAATCCTTGGTTCTGGGAGAATGTATGCTGCATTGAGGCATCGATTTCTCCCATTAGAACATGTCATTAGACAAGCAAATGTTCTCATGGTACCGTTTGTCTTTTCTGTCTCTAGCTCACCTCCACCCACCTCAGAACACTCCAGAAGAATTACTGCTTCCCATCCCTCTTTTTCTCCATAAGGATGGATCTTCCAAAAGTTTATGGAAAGGTGTATATATTTTTAAAAATACACATGGACTTTACAATTTTTGAGCCCAAATGAATTTATCTTTTAAATCCATTTTGCCATAAACTTTTTAAAGTATCCTCATGTTTCATCCTTAATGGTGCACACACAGGAACACATCGGGAAATCTCTTGGTTCTGAATTGCAAGATAGTCACGTGTTCACTTTCTTCCCTAAGTTTCAAGAAAATTTCTTCCACCTGTCCTCCTCATTTGTGATCAACAAAGAAGAGAAAACCAACCCCCTTCTGCACAGAGCAATGGCCAGTGCCTCTCCACGGCTGGGAATCGCCCGGGAGAGACGTAGATGTTACAAATTATTTTCTGAGTACCTGAAGGATACTCAGGGAAGCTGATGACAACCTGGAATGTTCAGAATACCTGAAAGGCAGATTCCACTTAGCTGTTCAGTGAAGAAGAAATTTCCAAGGGGTTCAAAGGAGCCGGTCACTCAAAAATTGGTCATTCTCGGCCTACTCCTTCTAATCCTCCTTCAGAGGAGCCTAAGAAAACTGCTTGATATGGTGGCTTTTTAGAAAATACCAAGCTCTCCCACTTCAAAGAGTGTGCGGCAGAGCCGGGAGCTCCCTGTGCCTGGAACTATCCCTGGACATCACACTCTGCTGCCCCATCCTTCTCTGCATTGTCCTGGCATAAGAGAGACGACTTTCCTCTCCTACTTCTCCGAATTCATGCAGAAAGACTCAATGTGAAGAGCACCCCAGGCAAGATTGTGAAAGATTTCAAGTCACTCCCTTGTTTTGGGGGGGGGGGGGAGAGAAAAAGCAAGAATCATTAAGCAGGTGAACTCAGCATTGAAAAAAATCAGTTGGAGCAGGTGAGGCAAAAACAACCTGTGCCCTCCCTCTTTCCCATCCTAGGAGCTGGGACCGCCCCTCCGTGACCTTGCCATCCACATGTGAGACGAAGAGGGAGTAGTTCAATCCAGTTTCAAGGAGATGGCCGTGAAACTGCTCACTAACCCTCAACAGTCAAGGGGGGGTTTAATTACCAGTTCCTGCACACGGAACAGCACTCAGCAAGCTGGGAACTCTGCCTAAGGCTTGCTAGGGTACTTGATGAATTCCTGACCTTATTCATAAACCTTGTCTCCAGCAAAGTCAATCGGAGCAGCTTAACGTGACTGAATATTTGACTGTATTAACCACTTTGCCTTTTAGAACAGCTTCTAGTTGAAGCTGAAGCCGCCATTCTTCAGCTCTGGGAGAGATTGACAAAAAGCTCCAATGCAAGGCTGGGAACCAGAAGCAAACTGTGTGCGGCCTTACAACGTCCCATCCTTATGCTCCTCTCGACCACGGAGCAAAACGCAGTCACTTTTCAGAAGCCATTCTGTGTTTGCTGGGGACCCTCCTCTTCCTACTCTCCCCAAATATGCAAAGCTGCTCATTCTGTTTCCTGCAGAAGCCACTTGGTCAGCTTTTAAAGTGGAGACTGAAAAACAAAATGCAAATCAAAACCACGGCAAGGTAACACTTCATCCAGTCACCCTGCCGCAAAGGGCATCTTTCAGGATCCCATCCTGGGTGGTCTGCTGCCCTCAGCCCTGACTGTTGGGGTGGCTCTGGCAGGCCCTTGCCAGTTGGATGGGCTCCAGGCCATCTGAGGCCCTGAGGTACCAGATGCCTGGTCAAGCAGGCCTTATTACTTGTCCCTGTCATTGGCACCCTAGATTTATGTTTCTGATCCTGATCTACTGTGCTCGGCTTTTCCCGTCATCCCCCTGCACTCCTCCCTTCAGGGAGTGCCCTGGGAGAAGCCAGCTCAGCAATATTCGTGCTGCCTCTTCTGTTCTCTCCGACTCACCCCCAGTTAACTCAGGGCGGCTCCCACTTAAACCTTGAAAGAATTGTTCCTCTAAGCTAGTGCTGCCTATATGTAATCCCATTTAATCTCCACAGCAATCTTGTAAGGACAGTCTTATTATCCTGACCTCTCAAGACAAAGAAACAAACAAAAAAAAAGGGTGAGCAGCATAAGCCAAGTCATGTGGCATGGAGCTGCAATTCAAACATAGAACTGTCAAAGTATTACTGTCATAAATAGAAACTCCTTCCTATCCACTGCTTCTATGGCACAATGAGTTAAGCCTCTTCCTGCACTGTCAGCATCCCATGCAGGTGCCAGTTCAAGTCCTGGCTGTTCCACTTCCAATCCAGCTCTCTCCCAACATGCCTGGGAAGGCAACAGAAGTACTTGGACCCCTACCAATGACATGGGAGACCCAGATGGATTTCCTGGATCCTTGCTTCACCCCTGCTTTTGTGGCCATTTGGGGTCTGAAAGGGCAAGTACAAAATCTCTCTCGCTCACTCGTGCTCTCTGTGTGAGTAATGTCTTCCAAATAAGTCCTTAAAAATAGTTTTTCCCTTCACTAAGCAACTGTCATATATCAGATAATGTTTCAGACAAATCAACAATATCGGCAATAAAAATTAGCATCTTGTACTGATGGGAAACTAAAGTTCAAAATGACTACATAATTTTTTTTTGAGAACCTGTGTAAATGCGTCACCGAATGCCTGTGAATTTGGGAAGATGTTTGCTTTATCTGATCAGGTCAATGAGGCAAATGGCACTACCTCTTTCTCCCTTCCCCTTTGCTTAACTTTGGCTGTAATGACTGAAGTAAGAATAGCTGTTGTGGGACCAAGTAAGATTTAAAAAAAAAAAAATCACTGAACTAGTGAAACATTTTTGAAAACATGATAAATCAGCTCCACTATAACCTACCCTCAGGCCTCTTGGCTTATAGGAAGACTAAACTCCATCTGTTTAAATTCACTAAAGGTACACCTCTATCACTTGTTACCAAACACCTTCCTCACACATAAAGGGAGATATTATTGCCATCTGCTCATAAATAAAGAAATGATGTACAAAAGCATTAAGCCTTTTTTAAAAAGTCACACAATATCTGTGACCTCCTGATGGTTGTCCCTGCTAATCTGCTCTTCATATTTGAATTTCTCAGAAATTACAGCTGGTGAATGGAGACTTGAGGTCGACTATGTCAGCCAGTGGACACTGGGAGGGTTGCCTCAGCCTTGGATCGGCAAAGTGGACAGCATTGCAGAACTATCCAAACCTCTCGGCCAGAACCCTCAGAACATGCACTACATCGGGACGCTGGGTTGATACTGGGTGGTGGTTCCCAGCCCTGGGTACTGGGACATTTGCAGGGCTGGGAGTGGCTTCCCCATTTATCTCTCTCCCTCTCCCAGAGACAAGAAGAAATAGAGAATTTGGAAACCATGATTTCATCCACTTTTCCCTAACCCTCAATCCTTCCCACCCTGGCCAACCATATAATCATCATCAGAAATAAAAATAAATAAATAATACCTGAACATCAAGAACAGAAAAGAAAAAGGAAAAAATATATATATATTACAGCTGAGCACATGGCTGCCCGAGAGACAGTCACCACGTCCTCACTTCCTCGGAGCTTTCTGGGCCTTTTGACACAGTTTGGGCAGAAGGAAGCAACGTGACTCAGCTCCAGGTCATGCACTTGGTTCCTCTTTCCTTCTTCCTACTGAGAATGCTGAAGCACCTTCAGCCACAGAGCAGAGGGACCCCTTGCCAGCAGAAGGGGAGGAGCCTGAGCCCAGGAGTTAGGACTGTCCTCCACTGTCAACTTGGATTTTTTTTTCCAGTCCTATCAACATGGACTTTCCTGGGAGGAAGAAATAAATTTTGACTTCATTTTCATCCTATAGCTAGATAGGGCCACAAGACAATTTTAGAATGAGTGCTACATCCAGTCCTGATCCATGAAAAGTTTCCCTTTCAATCATTCACTTTGTTTTCCCCCTAATGAAATCAGGAAGGAGCCATGAAGTGAATAGTGTAAAACTGTAGACTAACTGATTGGCTCTCCGAGTCCTCACTTGGAGAAGAGCTACCTAAATTATATTGCCACATAGATCATAATGTGAGTGACACACACTTTTTCCATGTTGATTGACTGCAATACACAAAGGAAAGCCTTATAGAAATACAGGCTCAGATCACCAGAGTTTGATGAATTTTTTGATGATTTTTTTTTCTTTATTTGAAAGGCAAAGAGACAGATGAAAAGAGATTTTCCATCCACTGGTTTACTCTGCCAATGCCTGCAATAGCCAGGAACAAGCCAGGCTAGGCCCAGGAGCCAGAGCTCAATCTACATCTTCCATGTGAACAGCAGAAACGCGAGTCCTGGAGCCACTACCCGTCACTTCCCAGATGTGCATTGGCAGGAAACTGGACCACAAGAAGAGTTAGAACACAAACCAGGTGTTCCAGCGTGAGATACAGATATCCCAAGCTGCAATTTAACCACTAAAGCAAATGCTGGCCCTGATTTTTTTTTTTTTTTAACAGAGAGGAGGAGAGACAGAGAGGAAGATCTTCTATCTGTTGATTCACTCCCTAATTGGCCAGAGCTGCGCCGATCTGAAGCCAGGAGCCTGGAGCTTCTTCTGGGTCTCCCACACAGGTCCTAAGGCTTTGGACCATCCTCCACTGTTTCCCCGGGCCACAAGCAGGGAGCTGAATGGGAAGCAGGGCTGCCAGAATTAGAACCAGTGCCCACATGGGATTCTGACTCATGCAAGGCAAGGACTTTCGCTACTAAGCCATTATGCCAGACCTGATTTTTTTTTTTTTAATTTAGGCAGAAATTCTGAATATTCTGAGACAACTTCTGGCTCTCTGTGTTAACCAACACTGCGAAGGTCAAATGAAACATGAATATGAGGCCTATCCCAGTATTACAAGTTAAGGCCTCTACCTCCATATGACCCTAATCTCAACAATCAGCTTCCTCCGCTTGTCCCAGATGCCACTGGTACACATTCAATTGCCCCTGAGATTCCAATTAAGGTTCCCCCAGCAGGTCACTCAGGCTTATTAAAGTTTAAGCCAATGGCCTTTGGAGTATAACTGTGGAAAGCAGGAAACATCTATTATGTACAGCTGATTTCTCATTTGCTGTAACTGGTCTTGCCAAGCATTTGCCTGGAGCACCAGGGTTTTTTTCTCATTTTCATATCAGATTAGAAGTGCTAATACCCACATGTCCAACTATATTCACCAAAACGGAACCATTAATAAAACCTTTCTCTGTTTAGGCACTTAGCAAATTATTTCCATTTATCAAGGCCCATCTGTGAGGTTATATGCCTTCCAGGGTCCCTTCCATGGAAGTCTACCTCTTGCCGGACAAAACTGACTGATGACTCTCCTTTGCACCCCTAGGTGCCCTGCTGAAGGAGCCTGTCCACCTTCTAAGGCCACAAGCAGGGAGCTGAACGGGAACTCTGGGACAGTGTCCACGCTTTCATCTCCATAGTATCAGTTCCTGGTATCAGTATGATGCTTACCTCACACTAAGTGCCCAATATAAGGGTTCAATATCTGCATTAGGAGTTTCATTTGGATTATTTTTTGTTAGGGTGTTTTTTTGTTTGTTTCATTTTATGTGCACCTTTAATCAATGATTCATTGTCATTATGTTCTGCATAGGATAAGAAGTGGTCAGGGAATGACGGAGCCAAGGTCATTGCATTAATTGAGTTCAGAGAGGTGAATGTCCTGGCCATTTAGGAGAGCAGACTCTGGAGTCAAATTGTCTGGGTACCTGTTCTAGTTATTCAATTTTAAACAAGTTAACCTCTCTTCCCTCACTTTCTTTCTTTCATTAAAGATTTATTATTTATTTGAAAGGCAGATTTCACAGAGAGAAAAGTCTTCCAACCACTGGGTCACTCCCCAAATGGCCACAAGGACCAGAACTGAACTGGTTGGAAGCCAGGAGTCAGGAGCTTCCTGTGGGTCTAGTACGTGAGTGTAGAGACCCACACTTTTAGGCTATTCTCCACTACCCTCCCAGGCCATTAGCAGGGAGCTGGATGGAAAATGGAGCAACAGGACTCGAGCAGGCACCCACGTGGATCTCAGAGCCCCAGGGTGGCGCATTGGCATGCTGCGCCACTGAGTCTGCCCCAGTTTCCTCCTTCCTCCTTTTCATTCTTTCTTTCTTTCTTTCCTTCACTCTTTCCACTGTCCTTTTTTCCTTCTTTCTTTTTAAGATTTGTTTATTTCTTTGTTTATTTGAAAGAGTTACAGAGACAGGGAGAGACACAGACAGAGCTCTTCCATCCATTTCACTCCGCAAACAGCCATGATGACCGTGTTGGGCCAGGCCAAAACCAGAAGCCAGGAGCTCCATCCAGGTCTGCTCATGGATCATGGGGACCCAAGTGCTTGGGCCATCTTCCACATCCTTCCCAGACACATTAGCAGGAAGCTGGATCAGAAGCAGAGTGGCTGGGGTTAGAACCCAAGTTCATATAGGATGTTGGCCTCTGCCCTCAGTTTCTTCTAGTGTTAAATGGGAGCGATAGTGGTATTGCATTGGTTTGCAAAGGGCTGCTGCACACAAGGACCTCAAACTAGCTGAGTTAAAGCACAGAGACTGTCTCACGGCTCTGCAGGCATGAAATCAGAATCAAGGTGGAGGCAGGCTTGATTCCTTCTGCAAATCTCCCTCTGTTTAACTTGGACACAGTAATCCACAACCTGTGTGTCTCCTCATTGTGTTCTGTCTCAACATGGTTATCCTCTGTGGCCAAATTTCCTCTTTTTAGGAGACAATCATATTGGGTTAGGGTCCATTGGAATGACCTCATCTAAATCAAATACATTGGTATTCCTATGCCCAAATCAAATCTCAGTTTGAGATATCAGGGGTTTAGGATTTAGTATCTCTTTCCTGGGTGAACAGAATTAAACCCATAGCAACTACATTGCTTGATCAGATTTCTATAAATATCAAACAAGTTAATATGTGGAAAGCAATCGAACAGTGCCTGAGACACCACAAGTACTCCAAAACTCTAGCTGGAATTATTACCTTACGTTTCTTAAAATCTTGCTGTCCCAAAACTAGCACTGCAGCATTGCACATTCAGGCAGCACCTGCAATGCCAGTATCCCAGATGAGCCTTGTTCCGGCTGCTCTGCTTCTGACCAGCCAGCAAAGCAGCAGACAAAGATTTCTCTTTCCCTGTCTCTCCCACCCTTCTCCTCTTTCTCTCTCTGTATGTACCTGCCTTTCAAGTAAAAAAAAAAAAAAATTGATAAATCTTTTTTTGTAAAGGAACAGAACAAAATCTTGCTATACCAACATGTTACAATATCATCCTCAAAAAGAACTCAGTTGTGGATATTCACAGCTGCCAAAACTATAAGCTAAATCAATAAACTTCCTTGTGAGTAGAGAACTTCATGTTTTCTTTTTGTCTGTTTTTTTTTTTTAACACCAAAAGAAGATGTACCGAAATACTTCTCAGAGATTGCTTTCAAAGCCTTCTTGGATACCCCAGACTTGGGATTTGAAAAGAAGTCTCCGAGTCCCAAATACACCAAAACACAGCCCAAGAAACGATCGAAGGCACAAGATTTCTAAGCAGAAGTCTGTAATAATGTTCTTGGATGCGGATGCCTGGATGGCAGGAATCTCCACGGAAAGAGAAGCGCCTGCCTGATGGGTAACGGCTATCCTTCTAACACGGAGAAATATAAAGTCCGTTTTGTAGTCCAGTGTTTGCCTCTCATCCTCTTGAGAGCATCTCAAAATTTTACTTTCAGTCCATCTGTCAGATCGTTCATGAATGCAATTCTGTAGTGCTGTGGTCTACGCATTCCTTTCGATCCTGACAGCATTTTCAACGCCAGCCTCTGAGCAAAGCTTGCACTACAGGTCCCCATGGCGCGTGTTGACCTTACAAGTGAATGGCTCCTCAGTAGGGAGAAGCGGACCTTGTCCCAAATGCCCTCTTTGAAGCAGAGTCCTTCAGCTTGGGTGGTACATGTAATGTGAATATTGGCTGCTGCGTGGGCAGTCAGCGAAGGACACGCCATCCAGCCACGTGGGGTGCGCGGTTCTCAACTCCAGGACAGGAAGCCCAGTGCACCAGGATATCCCCCAGTAACACTCGGATGGACAATTTCAACTAGATTTCATCTATAAATCAGTCTCCCAGAGCCGTGCTTCTCTGCCTTCTCTCTACCACATACCTGGTTCTCTCAACTGCAAGATTTTCATTTTCAATCAAGTTATCAGTTCTGGAGTTAAAACTGATATATTTTTTAAAAATTTATTTTTATTGGAAAGGCAGATTTACAGAGAGTAGGAGACAGAGAGAAAGATCTTCCATCTCCTGGATCACTCCCCAAGTGGCTGCAACAACCAAAACTGAGCTGATCCAAAGCCAGGAGCCAGGAGCTGCTTCCAGGTCTCCCACACAGGATCAGGGTCCCAAGGACTTGACCCATCTGTCCTGTTTTCCGAGGCCACAACCAAGAGCAGGATGGGAAGTGGAGCAGCCAAACTCGGCTCCCATTTGGGATGCTAGTGTTTACAGGGACAGAATTAGCCTGTTGAGCAAGCGTACCAGGCCCTAAAATTAATGTTTTATTTGGTTTTCAGTTGCTTTTCTTTGCTACTTTTAATGTAGTAATGGAAGATTCAAAAGAAAGCTTCATACATACACTTTAATAGTAAATTATTTTATACATATGTACTTTTACTCATCACCAAAAAAGCCAGAAATACAAATACACATTATTTAGAAAGGTAGGTTTTTAACTATTTAATTGGGGGTTATTTTTAAGATATATTTTATTTTTATTTGAAAGGCAGAGCAGCAGAGAGACAACTGCGGCTGGGTCAGTCCCAAGCCTGGAGCCCAGCACACATCTGGCTCTCCCACATGGGTTGCAGGAGCCTAGGTGTTTGGGGCGTCGCAGGCTGCTCTCCCAGACACATGAGCAGAGACTGGATCAGGAGCAAAGCCACCAGGACTTAAGTTTGTGCTCTGAAATAAGTTGCTAGCATTGCAAACAGTGGATTAGCACACTGTGCCACAACACTGGCCCATACATTTTTTGCTTTTAATTTCAGTGTTTACTTATTTGAACGGCAAAGAAGCAGCTATACAGACAGGCACAGATCCCAGACCCATTGGGTCACTCTCCAAATGCCTGCAACAACCTGGGCTGAGCTAGGCTGAAGCCAGGAGTTGCCAACTCCATCCAGGTCTCCTAGGCAGGTAGCAGAGACCAATTTAACACATGAGCCATCACTCACTGCCTCTCATGACACACATTATCAGAAATCTGGAATCGGGAACCAAGCCAAGATTCAAATCTAGGCATCCTGTTTTAAGATGTGGGTGTCCCACGCAGTGTTCCAGCCACTGAGCTGAAGAGTTACACCATGAGGCTACGTAGATGTACTGAAGTTAAAACTCTACCCAGACCCCGAAACCCAGAAATAAGCATGACTAATATTTTGATGCATGCGTTGTGGATTTACATACACTTTAAAAAAGAAAACTGTGGCTAGTCATGCAGATAACCCAATCAGTGCGGCTAAAGCAGGTGGATGTGGAGAGGCCAATGACCAGGATAATGACCACAGCCCCTCCCACTGCATCCACCACCCAGGAGACTCCAAAACGGCATCTGTCCATTACTAAACACTTACAGAAGTATCTGCTTGGCCACTAAGTACCCTGATTGCTAAGGCTCCATTTGGCTCCATTGTACATCATATCAATATTGTTCACTAGGTCCCAGATCAGTAAATGATATACAGAATATAAATACAGAATCAAAAAGAAAGAACCTCCCACATTTTTAAAAGGAGAAAAACAACTTTCCCTGAAATTAATTTAATGCAGCAGTGCGTCTGGGTCAGTGAGAAATATTTATGCTCAACATGTGAATTCCATATTATGAAAATTCGGATCCCACTGAAGAAAGATGCATTCTACCAAAGGAAAAGCTGATGAGTGCATAGTTATTCAAATGCCAGTGCTTGGGAAACATAGATCCAAGACATGCACACATTCATTTTCCATAAAACACATACATAAACTTGTACATTTTAAGACTATGAGGATACTCATTAGAAATGCATTCACAGGCTCAGTGCAATTACCCAATAGATAAACCCTCACCTTGCAAGTGCCAGGATCCCAAGTGGGTGCCAGTGCCAGGATCCCAAGTGGGTGCCAGTGCATGTCCCAACTGCTCCACTGCTCATCCAGCTCCCTGCTTATGGCCTAGAAAAGCAATGGAAGATGGCCCAAGTCCTTGGGACCCTGCACCTGTGTGGGAGACCCAGAAGAAGCTCCTGGCTTCAGATCAACTCAGCTCTGGCCATTGTATCTACTTGGGGAGTGGGCCAGCATAGGAAGGATCTTTCTGTCTCTCCTTCTCTGTAAATTTGAACTGCCTTTCTAACAAAAGTAAATAAATGTTAAGAAAGAAAGAAAGAAAGAAAGAAAGAAAGAAAGAAAGAAAGAAAGAAAGAAAGAAAGAAAGAAAGAAAGAAAGAAAGAAAGAGAAAGAGAGAAAGAAAGAGAAAGAAAGAAAGAAAGAAAGAAAGAAAGAAAGAAAGAAAGAAAGAAAGAAAGAAAGAAAGAAAGAAAGAAAGAAAGAAAGAAAGAAATTCACCATCTTCCAAGAGTGAGGTCCCACCAACTCCAAATGCAGTGATGAGTTCCCAGAGTGTGGTGGAGTCTGCTGGTGTCTTCACCACTACGGAGAGGCCAGGGCTCATGTGAAGAGCGGAGTCAACAGAGTCAGCATCTTTGCTTTGCTTGTGATTCCCCCATGCTTGTGATGGATGTGAACCATGAGAAGCATGATAACTCTTTCAGGGTCATGAGCAATCCCTCCTGAGTTCTAAAGGTTATCTGTGACAGCCTTGGCATCATGGAGGGACCCATGAGCACACCAACATTAACCACCTGTGGCTGATCCTTGCAGGAATGGGTGGCATGGTGGTCCCAGAGCTACCCAACAAGTCATCCACACATCTACAGTGCAGCTAAGGCTCTGAGCAAGGTCAACCCTGAACTTCACTGGGAAACTCACAGGCATGGCCCTCCATGAATCCATCCACATTGTGTCAGCAGTGAGCCTGAAAAAAGCTGCTTGAAGAAGGTGTGAAGCAGGCATCAGAGAGCATCCTGGACTACACTGAAATCAGGCTGCTTTCTGCGGCTTTGACTGTGACACTCACTCCTCCATGCACCATTTTAGGGCTAGCAATGCCTCCAACGGCCACTTTGTCAAGCTCATTATCAGGTGTGAGGAGGATTTAGGCTACAGCAACAGGGTGGTGGACCTCATGGTCCACATGGCCTCCAGGGGTTAAGAACTTCTGTACCACTGGACCCAGAGAAACCAACAGAGGAAATGGCAGGGAAGGGGCAGTCCTTTGCCACACAGTAGGTCCAACATCTTGAGAATCTTCCCTGTTCACAGTTTCCATCCGAGTGCCCCTGGAGAAGGAGATGGACTTCAAGAGCTCCCCTGATGCACCACCATCAATAAACTGCTGCACCTAGTCCCTCCCTGACATTTGTGATTCCAAAAAATGTTCAAAGAAAATCATGTTGCCATCAAGGCTTCTCTTCAAGAATATTGTGTGTTAGAAGACAATGGAACATTGAAGTCAAAGTTCTGAGAGCAGATTATTTTCAAAGAAAAATTCGATATTTAACCAAATGATCCATGAGATCTAAGAGTAAATTTTTTTTTAATTATGACTCAGTAAGGTTACTTCTCATGTACTCTTTACTGATTTAAGCATGTGTTCCAGGAAAATAAAAAAGAGTAGACCATAAAAGAGAAAAATGTTCAACAACTTTTTAGACTGACCAGGAGAAGCAGGGCATGTCCTAGGGCTAGCTTTACACTGGACAGAGTACAAGAGTAGCTTGGGTTTGGTAGAATAGGGGTTCCAAAAGGCAGGTGACTGGGAAGTGAATGCACAGAAACAGGATGAACTGACCACTGACATCTTAAAGATTGCTTATTTATCTATTTAAAAGCCATCGTCACAGAGACAGAAAGACAGAGAGACACTTTACACCCCCTGGCTCACTCTCTGGGCCAGGAGGAAGCCAGGAACTCCACTCGGGTCTCCCACACGGGTAGCAGGGGCCACTGTCCTTGAGCCATCTTGAGCTGCTTACCCAGGCGCATCAGCAGGAAGCTGGATTAAAAGCAGAGCCGTTGCAACTTGACTGGACACTCCAAAATGGAGTGCCATCGTCAGATCACCTCGCAGCATCACAACCATGACCCTTGATCTGGTATCTCTTTAAGTTGAAATACTAAGTTGTTAAAATTAAAATCACAATGTAAAATGTGAGAAAGGTGAAGATGCAGAGGAGGAAACTTTCAGGAGTCTAAGGAAAGGGCCCAACACAACAGCTCAGTGGCTAAATCCTTACCTTGCACGTGTCAGGATCCTAAATGGGTGCTGGTTCACGTCCCAAATGATCCGTTTCCCATCCAGCTCTTTGCTTGCAGCTGGGGAAAGCAGCAGAGGACAGCCCAAAGCCTTGAGACACTGCACCTACGTGGGAGATTCAGAAGAGGCTCCTGGTTCATGACTTCAAATTGGCTCACCTCTAGCCATTGTGTCTACCTGGAGAGTAAACCAGCAGACAGAAGATCTTTCTCTCTGTATCTAACTTCTCTCTGTAAACCTGCCTTTCCAATAAAATAAATAAATCTTTAAAAGAATTTAAATAAATAAAATTCTAAGAAAAACACAGAGCTATGAAAAAAGATATATAATCATAATGTTTTGCAAGGTTGCATATAAATAATTGTCATAAAGCTTTCTGCACTACTAATCATTTCTCAGCTATTAAAATAAACCCACAGACCAGGCAAAAAGGGAACCTAGGTCATGGTAAGGTTCATGTTCTCTTTCTTGTCAATGTAAGTTAAAATTAAGCATTTGATTGGGATAAGAAGGGATCAAAAGATGAAACATAGAAAAGAATTCACATTTTCATTTCACAAAGAATGACGGGATGTTGTCAATAGTTGTCAATATTGAACGTAAGGAGATGAGTATGCTTTATACATTACAAAGTTTACGAGAACTTTTATAAACGACCTAAAAATTGTGACAGAATTTCATTGGGAAGTGGACAAGAGGAAGACTAGACTTGCAAGTCAACAGACAATTGAGTTAAATCCATACCCAGCATTAGATAAATCAGTAGATAATAATCAAATTGTTAAATAAATAGGAAAATAGTGATATTGTATTGAAGAATTTTGAACAGCTACAAAGTAAATAATATGACATTATAATTTTCAAAGTCATCAAGTTGTTTACTATAAATATAAATATATGTAGTTTCTTGTATGTCCATTGTATGCCAATGGTTGAAATACAAATATGGCATAAAAATACTGCGGCAGTAAGTAATAATAACATAGTATATACATTTATTTACATATATAAAAGTATATACATCTGCAATAAATAAAATACGTAACAAACAATATATGATGGATGCATTATTTTAGAGATAGAAATATAAATGCACAAAGAATAACTCTAAAAGTCACTTCCCATTTCCTGACGGGTGTAAACAAGGAGAGAGGATCAGGGACCAGTGCAGTGACGCATCAGGCTGATCCTCCACCTGCAGCACTGACAACCCCATATAGGCACCAGTGCAAGTCCCAGCTGCTCCACTTCCCATCCAGCTCTGTCTTACAGCCTGAGAGAGCAACAGAGGACGGGCCAAGGTCTTGGACCCCTGCACCCATGAGGGAGACCCAAAAGAATGGTTCCTGGCTCCTGGCTTCGGATCAGCTCAGCTCTCGCCATTACAGGAGTTGAGCCCTTTCTAGCTCTCCTTTCTCTGTAAACTCTTTCAAATTAAAAAGAAGTCAATAAATCTTTTTTAGAAGGAGAGGGTGCAGAAACTGTTGCTTCTTAATAGAAGTTCTTCTGAAATGGTCCTTTTTAATTAGGTTTGTTTACGAGGGTACTTCAGACAGTCCATGGGAGGAACCAGTTTTTGGCGTAGCAGTAGAGACCACAGACAGCATGGTTATAACCTACACAGAGTATCTGGGTTTAAAATCTGGCACCTTGGGCCCGGCGCGGTGGCGCAAGTGGTTGAGGTCCTCGCCTTGCACGCCCGGGATCCCATATGGACGCCGGTTCTAGTCCCAGCAGCCCCGCTTCCCATCCAGCTCCCTGCCTGTGGCCCAGGAAGGCAGTTGAGTGCGGCCCAAGGCTTTGGGAACCTGCACCCGCATGGGAGACCCGGAAGAGGCTCCTGGCTTCGGATAGGCATAGTATCGGCCCGTTGCGCTCACTTGGGGAATGAATCATCGGATGGAAGATCTTCCTCTCTGTCTCTCCTCTCTGTATATCCGTCTTTCCAATGAAAAAATAATAAAAATAAATCTTTACAATCTGGCACCAGTTCTAATTCCAGCTTCCTGCTAATACAGACCTGGGAGGCAGTGGTGGCAGCTCCGGTAGCTGAGTTCCTGCCACCCACGTGCAGCATTCATACTGCCTTATCTGGTGCCAGCTTTGGATCTTTGGTCATTGCATTGCAGGCATTTAGGGAGCAAACCAGTGAATCACAGTTTTCTCTCTCTCTCTCTCTCTCTCTCTCTCTCTTTGATTCTCACCTCTCAAATGAATAACTTCATGAGAAACCGAAATCAAAGAGTAAGTTTATTTTGTTGCAAAAAAATAAATCTACACATACTTTTTTTTCACATTAGATATTCCCCACGAACTCTGTATGTCCGAGTTAGACAAGCAGATGCTTCGATGTGACTTGATAGGCAAGAGAGTTGCTGGAGGAGAGGCTGTGCAGGATCAAGGTTAGGAGTAAGCAGAGAGAGAGTATGAACCTGTTATGGGAGAGTCGGAGTGTCTCAGAACGCAGAGCAGCCCTAAGAACAACGTGCAAGGAGCGTCTGAGCAGAGGCTGCCCAGGGATCCTGCATCAGCCGGGGCAGGTCAGCACTCAGACCTTGCGACCTTCTCAGGGCTCAGTCACGGGCTGGGAACATCCCCAAGGGAGGTGGCCCAGAGTGAACGCTGCTTTGGCAGCTGGGGTTGTCATTTTGCTGGGAAGCCCATCTCAGATTCTCCTAAAAGGACACCTGTGGCGTGCATCTCCATGGCTGTCACAGGAGACTGAGTTGTAAATTTTCAAGAAAGCTGCTTTTTGATCAACAGGTGAAATGAATATTCAGGGCCTGCAAGTACAGTCTGTCTGGGCATCATTCACCCACCTAGGTGGTACGACACATTTTGCATGCCTTTGTTGCTCACAGGGGTCAAGCTCTATAGCTTTAGTTCTTAAATGAGGGGTCACAGGGGACAGCTGGGGAGGCAGCTATTTTACTCCAAAAGTGACCAGAGTCGATGGACAACAGAGTGCTGCGGGCACAAGGATAAGGACCTATGTATCCTGCTGAGCCACTCCTGGGAATTACATGCTACCACGCACGGCACACTGAGCTTGCTAAAGAAAACAAGATTTCTGAATATGCAAAACTGAAAAAAGGGGAAAAAACGAAATTCTCTCACTCCATAACTTGAAAGACTCTTACGTTTCCCCTACAAAAACTAATAAATAATACAGACATTATGTTTAAAACAATTGAAAACACTGCTTTAATAAATTCTTATTTATTTATATATTTATTTACTTACTTATTTGCACTTTAGAGACCAAGAGAAAAATCTAAGTTTGCAGCTCCTGAAATTTACAGTTTTCAGTCTGCATTAAGAATACAAGGGGACTGAGCTGTGGGACAGTCAGTTGAGCTGCCGGCTGCAAAACTGCCAGCCCATGGGATCAACAATAACTCACCAAGAAGGTCTGTCCAAGAGGCTGTTCAATGGCTTTCACCTGTCAGAGGTGTGTGTGTGTGTGTGTGTGTGTGAGAGAGAGAGAGAGAGAGAGAGAGAGAGAGAAAGGCACTATCTTAAGATCTAACCTAGGTTCAACATCTATGTGGTGTGGAAGGGGCTGCCAGGCCATAAGCAACTAGAAGCAGAGATCGTTAGGAATCCTCAACGTATTCAATGCCTACAGGATTCTCAAGAAACAAAAATTTTCCGTAAACCACAAACATGAAGATTGTTACTCCACGTTATTTAAACCTACCAGAGAAATAAGCATTTGGATTTTGTTTTATATTTTGACTGATAAGAAGTGGTTCTTATCACAGGTGATAAGTGTAATGAGACTTTAGAAGATGTTATTTAGTTTTCATCTTTTGGAAAGTCCTAGGAATTTTTCCTTTCCCTTCAAAGATAATTGGGTAGGTAAAACAGATTTTTTTTTTTTACCTTTATATTTTGACTGCCAGTCTTGATATTTTCATAAACAGGAACAAAAACAGCCATTTGTGGTTGTTACCAGGCTAGCTAGATATCTAACTGATAAAAAAAAATGCATCTACACTAACAGATCAAATTCATAAATTCCACCATATGGAAAAGGAAACCGATGAAATCAATGTGGAAACTCGGTCATAAAGCAGACAGGAGCCAGAATAGAATGTCTGCCTGGCCTGGGGTTTTCCTAATGAATAAAATTGCTTAGATAAAATGGCTTATAGATAACATCAGAATTAAATGTACTTTTATACATGTCATGAATTGCTTCCATTAAAAAGAGCAAAGTTACATGAAATACAGAAGGCCTTCAAATCAGAAAGGTTGATTGTAGAAATAAGGGCCAACACATCACTTCTTCAGAGCTGCCCCTGCTGGTAGCACAAGGGCAGTTGGTCGGGATTTGAAATCACTCCAGGCTCTTGAAGACTGGGGGTTTTCCTGTGTTTCTCATTGACACTGCAAGGGCCCAGGACAGTGCCAGGCCCACAAAGACAGTCAGATAGCACTTGCTGAGTAAGTGAAGAGCAGGAATGCAAAAGGCTTTTGGGAAAAGAGATGACCACAAAGCCAGCTCTCTACTTAACTCCCATTTCTCCCTGTTCCCAATTTCCCTGACCTTCACGAGGCCTCCCCAGGAAGGAAACTGGCCTTGGCGCCATGGATAAATCACCAGGCTCCAATGGTTCACAATCTGTCATTCCCACAAATGCGAATAATTCCTAGTTCATGATACAGAAGGACAGAAGGAAAATGAATCTGCCCAACATATCTCATTTGGAACATCTACTTTCAACACCACATCGTAAATTTTTCTGCTTTTACTCACTCCCCTGGTGCAAGAATTAAAGATGGATCCTGTAGTTAGATAAAGTCTGTTGCCTTTTTGTCTAGCTGGAAAGCTACTTAAGTGTTCTTTATCTTCTTTTTGTAGTAGATCTTCTCCCAGGAATCTGCACTCGTGGCTGTTAAACTTTCTAGCAAGTTCAAAGAAGCTCTCATCTCACAGGGATCTGCCGGTTAACTCATTGTGACCACGTGGGTCAGCCTTTGGTAGTGTCACCCACCCCCAGAGGCAGATTTGTGTCCATTTCACAATGAAATAAGCGTTTATCAAGCTGTGCGAGCCCTGGACTTCGGCACTGTTTCCAAAGAGTGTTAGAACATTCCCAAAGGATGAACCCTCTTGCACTGAGAGCACTGCGGGGAATGGAATGCAAGCAGGTCTGACGGGATCCGCAGCTTTCTGCTGGCTTATTGCACTTTGCTTTATATGGACTAAATGCTCATTCTGGGAGGTTTAACAAAGATGAGACAATCTGTCTGGACCCAGGGTTTCACCATTCGCTATTGGGTCATACTTACCAAAGCTCAGGTGTATTCGTCGCTAAATTCACAACCTCATTATTCAATTCGTTTCAAAGTGCTTATCCCAGCACATCCTGCTGCTTTAATTTTTTTTTTTCTTTTAGGGCTGACTGAGATTTAATCAGACCCATTTTCTGATAAGCTGCATAGAGTTTAAAGCACAGTTTTTTTTAAAAAGTCAGAGGTCTTTGTTTCCAAGTACAAAGTGATCCAAGATAAATGAGAGCCACTAAAAATAAGGACTACGGCTGATCTTTTTGTTATTGTTGTTAGAAAAATAATTCTTTCAAATTATAGAAAGTATGAAAACAGAACAAGAAAAATATAACAAATAATTCTAAACTATTCTTTTGGCATGCTTCCTTGACATTTTTTTTTTTTTAAAGAATCTTGACTTCTTTTTCTTGTTGTCACTTAATCTGCTATCACAGCATTTTATGCTCAGTTTGCTATGGAGTCTGCTCAAGTGTCTTCTCAAAGTAGATTTCATTTTATGTTTTAAAGGTTTATGTATATTTATTGGAAAGTTAAGGCAGAGTAACAGAGAGACGAGACATAGATAAAGATCTTCTGTTGGCTGGTTCACTCACCAAGTGGCCACAACAGCCGAAATTGAGCTGATCCAAAACCAGGAGCCAGAAGCTTCTTCTGGGTCTCCCATGCAGGTGCAGGGTCCCAAGGTTTTGGGCCGTCCTCGACTGCTTTCCCAGGCCACAAGCAGGGAGCTGGATGGGAAGTGGAGCAGCCAGGATTAGAACCAGTGCCCATATGGGATTCCAGTGCATGCAAAGAGAGGATTCAGCCATTGGGTCATTGCACCAAGCCCTCAAGGTAGATTTTAAATGGAACAGAAGTTTATGGACAAAAGTAAGCTGAGAATTTTAAGAAGAATTCTATGTCACTGTACATTTTACATAAAATAATTTTTACCATCAAACCTTTTTCATATGTATTTTGGATTATGGCTCTTTTAAGCCATATTTCCTGGTACATTGCATATGCTTGAAGATCAATCCTGGATTTGTTTGAATATATATTTCTTGAACCAAGTATTAATACTTTCTCATATTTTTTTCTGAAAGAAAAAATCCAGTCATGTAAAGAAACACTGACTTGCAGATCTGAGTCCTGGTGACCCTACATTTAAAGGTTCTTTTCCTGCCCCAATTCCAGTGACAAGATCTTGTACCAAGTAGTCCAATGCAGAGAGCCCCTTACCAACGTTTCCCTTTTCCTCAAAAGTTACATACAGCATTTTACTTGCTCTATCTTAAACTTGAATAAATAAAAACGGATAAGATGATTCTGGAAATTGAACAAAGATGAAAGGAGCCGTGTTGCACGTGTGTATTTCTTTTACATTTAATACCTTTCCATACTAGAGAGTGAGAGAAAGTATGAAAGAGTACAATAGGGCCCGGCACGGTGGCCTAGCGCCTCAAGTCCTTGCCTTGCATGCACTGGGATCCCATATGGACACCAGTTCTAATCCCGGCGGCCCTGCTTCCCATCCAGCTCCCTGCTTGTGACCTGGGAAAGCAGCCAAGGATGGCCCAAAGCTTTGGGACCCTGCACCCATGTGGGAAACCCGGAAGAGCTCCAGGCTCCTGGCTTCAGATAGGCTCAGCGCCAGCCAGTGTGGCTGCTTGGCGAGTGAATCATCCTATGCAAGATCTTCCTCTCTGTCTCTCCTCCTCTCTGTATATCTGACTTTGCAATAAAAATAAATAAATCTTTAAAAAAACAAAGAGTACAAAGGATAATATTTTTAATAAAAGCTTGGCTGCTTTTCTGTAAGAATCCATGCAAGTAATTTTATCTCTTTGGGAGTCATTTTCAAAGCAAGGGAAAGAAATAAATTTGAAAGAATCTCATATGGTACTTGGAAAATGTATTATTATTATTATTATTTGCTCCAACTCAGTAAGGGATATAAACCACTGAAGAGGCCAACGTGGTGGCCTACTGGCTAAATCTTTGCTGTGCACATGCCAGGATCCCATATGGGTGCTGGTTCTAATCCCGGCCGCTTTACTTCTCATCCAGCTCCCTGCTTGTGGTCTTGGAAAGCAGTCGAGGACAGCCCAAAACCTTGGGACGCTGCACATGCCTGGGAGACCTAGAAGAAGCTCCTGACTCCTGGCTTTGGATCCACTTAGCTCCAGCTATTGTAGACATTTGGTGGGTGAACCAGCACACAGATCTTTCTGTAACACCTTCTCTCTGCAGATCCGTTTTTCGAAAAAATATAAAAACTTGGGGAAAAAAAAAAGGCTGAAGAGTCAAGGTTTTACTCAGATCCAGTTCTTCATATTACTTTTAGGAAGGAAGAAAGGAAAAAGAGGAGGAAGATGAGGAGAAGAGAATGAGGGACAAAAGAGAGAGAGAGAAAGGAAGGGAAAAGAAAGATAAACAAAAAGTTTGGGGGAGGTGCTGTGGCACAGCAGGTTCGACCACTGCTTGCTACATCCGCATGCCGTAGTCAGTGTGTCCAGAGGTGACCCTCACTTCTGCCTCTTGCCGCTGCACACCCTGACGGGCATCACATGATGGCTCAAAGATGTGAGTTCCTACCACCATGGGCGAGACCAGATGAATCTCCTAGCTTCTGCTTGCATGCTAGCTCTGTTCTGTGGAAGAAAATTTCTTTCTCTCTCTCCCCTAACCCACCTGTTTAAAAAAAAAAATGTATTAAGTAATGATTTAAAAAACATTTTTTAAAACCTTCTCTGTGGGGCCCGGCGCGGTGGCACAAGTGGTTAAAGGTCCTCGCTTTGCACGCCCGGGATCCCATATGGGCGCCGGTTCTAATCCCGGCAGCCCTGCTTCCCTTCCAGCTCCCTGCCTGTGGCCTGGGAAAGCAGTCGAGGACGGCCCAAGCTTTGGGACCCTGCACCCGTGTGGGAGACCTGGAAGAGGCTCCTGGCTTTGGATCGGCGTAGTATCGGCCCGTTGCGCTCACTTGGGGAGTGAATCATCGGACGGAAGATCTTCCTCTCTGTCTCTCCTCTCTGTATATCCGCCTTTCCAATAAAAAAAATAATAAAAATAAATCTTAAAAAAAAAAAAAACCTTCTGTGTGGGCAATGTTCTATCTCAGCAGGTTGAGCCATCACTAGTAACACTGCATCACATGCCAGAAGCACAGAGTCACGCACCGGCTGCTCCACCTCCAGTCCTGCGCTCTGGGAATGAACGTGGGAAGGCAGCACTCAGGAGCCCCAGCACCTGGGCCTCTCCCACCTCCAGGGGAGAGCCACAGGGGGTTCCAGGCTCCCTCAGCCTGGCCCAACTCTGGCTTCTGTGGTCTTTGAAGGACTAAACCAACAGATGGAAATAGTATTCTTCTCTCTCTCTCTCGCTCGGTCACTCTTTCAAAATAAATACATCTTGAAAAACAAAAAGTAAAATCAGCTTCTCAAACCGTAAACCCTGTACCACAGTATTTCCAATTAACTTTTAGAAGGGTCAGACCACATTTTATTATTATTATTTCCAACTGAAATCTGATCAACTATGTAAATTTTTCACAATGAAGATAATTACATCTGTATTGTTCTGGCGTGATATGAAGCCCTTACTGTCAGGCTGGGCTGCCATCTGAGCTCCCCAGGATGGAAAGCCTTGGCAAATCATTGTACTTTAGCGACCTACCCAGAACAGCTCAGCAGTGCCTCATTCCAACATGCATTTTTGCCTCATGTGTCATAATAACCGTCCAGCTTCCTGCCCCTCGGAGGGGCACACTGGGGAGATCAGAGAGTGTAGGCCACGTCGTCCCTGAGGATGCCTGCAAGGCAAGCAGCCATAGAAAGCACAGGCACATCCAACCTGAGCATGAGGCAGCGCTTCCTTCTCCTGGAGGCAGGATGTAGCCTTGGCTTCATGCAAGGGTCATTGAAGTTGGAAAAAACTTTGGCAGACTAGGGAAAACAAAGTTAGCTCATATCTCGGATTGGAAATTCCATGAAGCCTTTTGGTGCCTTAAAAAAAAAAATCTTCCCTCTCTAACTCCCAATTAGACACAAAGCAGAGGTTGCATCCGAGTCAAGAGTTGGTTTCCAAGCACACTGGAATTCAAACGGGGTGAGAACCCAGGTGAACCGAAGTAAACATGAACTCTTTCTGAACCAAATCATGGTACACCCCTCTGCAAAGCCTGCAGGCTCCTGAGAAGCTCCCATAAACCCGGCCTGCATCGAAGGGATTTGCTCCAGGCTTCTACCAGTAGCTTGTACCCACATGCATCAGATTCAGCTGTCTGTTAAATCAGCAAAGTGCTATCCGCCTGACCGGGTACTTACTGCTATTCTGAGCTATATTCAATCCAGATGTGCAGTTTTGCCACTTCCTGATTGCTCTTCTATTATAATACGGGTACATACTTTGAAATTGGGCAACCAGGAGAGCAATGTCCCAACTGAATGGCAAGTATACACTCCCTAAGGAAAGCTTCCTAGTGGGCCCTTGCAGTTTTCAGCTCCCCAGAATATGCACCAGATCACACTCACAAAGAGATCCAAATGGGCGAGTCCAGGGGCATGCGCAATTCTCAGGGAACCAGCCGAAATCCCCACACCTGTTACTCTCCCAAAAGCAAATTAGATTGCAGGTTAGACCTCTTGTCACAGGAATAGGCTTTAACCTCCTTTTACAATAATTTGGAAACACCATCACTTCACTACTAGTAGCAACATACTTGTGACAGCAAATCAGATACATTGGAGTCCCAACCCCGACCCACTCTGACCACCCTCAGCATTCCTGTTTGCACTTTCATCCAGGCAGGCACCTCGGAGCAACAGGGTAGAAACTGGATCTTGAGTCTGTTTCTGATGTGGGGTTGGAATCCACGTCTTGATCATGACTTTGTATAAAGTACCAAGGCACAGGCTGTTGGCAAAAATGCAACAGCAGTTTCGTAAACCAAGGGAGAGGTGCATTCAAGACTAGGATATTTCTGGAAGGATCTCCAAGGAACTCCTAATGGCATTGTCCCTAAGTAGGAAACCAAGGGAGACTCAGTAATTTGCTCTTTACTGCTTATTTTCTGCTTCTTTTTTTACTAATTGAATTTTTACCCAATATTTTCTACTTAAGTGAGTAGTTTTGAATGTTTGTTAAGTGAGTATGTAAAGAGATGAATGATCAGTCTTCACCCAGGACCACCAGGGTTGGTGTCCAAGTATTTTTAAGCTGTACCGACCTAAGAGCAATGGCTTTCTCCAACCCTGAGTTTCAAATCTTTCCAGTGACTCATGTCATGAGAATACTGACACTCTGACTGACTCAGCGTGTTCAGACATTCTTGGCGGAGGAGGAGACAAAGAACTGGCACGAAGGCGAGGCTTCACTGCTTGAGTTTCAATTCATTCAGCTCACCACCGTTTTTCTCAATAAAAGACGACCTATCACATCTCTGGCTTCTTCAAGACAGAGCTCTACCCAAGACCAAAGAAAATGTCCAATCTTCAGGGCAAAAGTTCATTTTAGTTTTCAAATCCCTAGATTGCCATCATTTTCCTGCCCCAGAGAGGCAGTTTAATATACAGAGTCTAAGAATCCTCACAGCCAGAATTTTCTAACTGCCCTGAGCCTCGGTGTCCTCGGCTAAACTGAAACCAGAGTGCCTGACAAGGGTGCCATTCAGTTAGCTACTGTGTTCAAAATCCTGGAAGCGTTTTCAGCCTAGTGGTGAAGGCACAGCTTGGGAAGCCCATACTTAATGCTGGAGTGCCTGGGTTTGAATCCAATCTGCATCCAATTCTAACGTTCTGTGAATGCAGTCTCTGAAAGGTAACAAGTGATGTCTAGTAATCAGATTCATGCTACCCAGGTGGACCAGCGAACCAGTAAATGAGAGAACTCTCTGGATCCCTCTGTCTACCTTTCAAATAAATAAAATATCCATATTTTATATATATAATTATGTAATATAAATGTATGTGCATTATGTATTAAATCCCTGTAGTGCTTAAATAATATTATCTTCATCATAAAATAGTCTCACAGCTCCTTCCAGACTGAGGATTTCCTAAGAGTCAACAGCAGTCTTTGCTTTAAAACAAGTTTTGGGATTTACCCATGATATTCAACAACATTATGAGCTTAAGACTCCCAACTGAGTGTGATGCTTTTGACAAGTAGCTTCTTTTTGCTTGTATTGCAAAAATTAGCAATAAGCTTGCCATTCCCAGTATGTGCCATGTCAACTGTCTGCCGGCATCATTTTTTAGCCAACCAAGTAAGGATCATATTGGTGATGGCAGAGCCAGTGTTTCTTAGAAATTTGCCAGCCCATCATGTGAAGGGTGTTAGAAAGATGTAGGAGCTACAACCAGGTTTTATAGCAGGTTGCCATGCCAAAAATGAGGTTTGATGATGTGGAGTTTGATTGTTTTAAGTTGGGGAATGAAGAAACTGAGAGATCAGACTTTTTGGAACCACAGCTCCGAATTCCTGAATATTTGGCAAATTTGCCAAAAGGAGCTCATCTAACTGCTGCAATTGCCCAAGTCAGCTGATGACTCGCTGGGCCTGCTGGGCCTTTCTCAGCCTGGAAGTGTGCATCTCTCCCCACACTCCCTGTCCCTACAATGCCAAGAATCAGAAACAAGGGCTGAGAGTGTTAGCAGCATGAAGAGCCTGCATTGTGCTTGGGGCATCAGGAGCAGACTGCTATTCTGCAGCCATGAATCAGACCTTGGGCAAAAGACGCCTGGCTCGTGCCCCAGCTGGGGAAGAAAGTGGGCTCTGGTGGTATACAACTTTGGTGGGCTATGGTCCGAGAATTGTCCCTTGGGGGCTCATCAGAAAGGAGAAATTGTTGTTTTCTGAATTCATAATACCTTTAAATTATTCCATCAGTCTATTATGTTCTTCCTACTTCCCTAGCTTCCCTTCCTTAACAAGGCGTCCAGCCATCAGTTACACTCAAACATAGTCATATAAAACTGGTTCAACGTATCGTCACAAATTTATACTTTACTTCAGTCTTTATTCAATCAGGATCCAATTGATGGTGCCCACTGTCAACCCAACTGCCATTCTGGTAACACTCCCTGCCCAGTTAGCTGCTACTGATTTAGCACAGTTACTGAAATCAGAAAGGTAAGTCTGTTTCTATGGGCCTTCTCATGGACCAGCAGGCTAACAGGCATCAAGGCATGAAATGACTGTCTCCTCTCATCTGGGTCCTAAAAGCCTGGCTTTCCGTGCCTTCTCACTTGCATGAATCCGTAAGTACCAGATCTAATTGCATAAGAGACCTCAACTTCAGAGTCTGCCCTAAACCAGGGATTACACTGCACAATGAAATGATCACTGTTTTTAAAAAGCATTCCTGATTTCTCTGCCAACAGAGGTATGCCACATCAGTCTCCATGCCGCCCTGGTAGCGGGGTGCTCAGTGGCTTTGCAATGATCAGGCAGTGAATACACCTGGGCAATACACTGAGTGGCAACCAGCAGGATAGGCAAAGAACATTTTGAAAGACAGTTTTGAAGGCCTTCAGCACACACCTCAACACCTCCTCTGCCTCACTCTTCCTCCTGCAGCCTTCCCACCCCCTACAGGTGGAATTCATCAGCTATGAAGAAGAACCAGCAAGTGCAGAGGATGCTTTGAACGGGATCTGCAGCACTTTCCTCATAGCCTCATTTACCCTTTCCTGCCTTCCTCTTTCTCTCCCACCTCCACTTTCCATTCTGAGCCTGGAGTATCAAAGACACCCAAAGTATGGAAAAATCTCCTGGCGCCAACTTTGAAGTCATGCTTCAGCCTCACCATTGCTGGGTGGAGAGGGCAGGGAAGTGTGCATGGATCTCTCCCAGCCATTTTTCAGGTTCAAGCAAAAGGCAAAGGCAACGCAGGAATCTGCCTGATGCACAAGGCACAGACTATGATGTGCCTGCGAGACGTGTACCCACAAGTAGGCTATCATTATTGGAGGCAACTGTGAGTGCAATTAAAAAGCTTTCAGCACTCCAGTCATACTTCCTGTCACAAGGACAAGATGACACACTGTGAACTGGCCAGGTTTACCTGCACAGCCGATGAAAGTAGGGCGGGAGTTGGATGAACAGCCTCCTCCACTCCCATACACTCCTGTTAGCAGAAAATAACATCTTTCCATCATTCTTGGGAAATATTGTATTTTAATCAAATGACTGTTAGAAGAAACAGAATCAGGTGTAGAAATCTCACACTCATACTTTTACAAGAGATATTCTTGAATAATGATGACAGGACAGACACGTTGTTGAATGAATGAATGCTATCTGTAACTCCTTAATTCTGTTCCTTAACCCACACAGTATAGTGGCGTGGTATCTTACAATATCATTGGACATTTGTCCCAATCAAAGAGAATCACAAGGCCGCCCTTGATTTTGATCTTTTTTTTCTTAGAGCAAGAAAAATTCCTATGAAGATGGGAGGGGAAAGGGCTTCGTGTAGCTCTTACCTGATGTCTGTTTCTCATGCTCTCCTGCCCCTCACAGCTGGGTACAGGTGTGTTCTTTATGAGAAAACTCACTCAACAAAACCTGGTGCCTGAGCTGAAAAAGGAGATCTGCAGCACAGGGTCATAAAAACAACGGCCACCCCAGAGTCCCAAGGCTGCTTCCTTCCTCTGCCGATTAGGATCCAGAGTTGGGGCGAACCTGTTCCTGATTGTACCGGTTTTCTCCTCAAAATGGGAGATTGAATATCAAAAATTAGTAAATGCATCAAAAGTGGAATTCATCTGCTTTCGAACTAAGATCAGGATTCCTTCCCCAGAAGGCATTTTACAAATGTCATGCAATGAAAAAGGTCATTCACTTATTTTTATATTTTACCTACTAGTTAATACCAAAAGGATTGAATTTTATATCAGTGTGTACTACTGCTTTGTAATAATCGCTGCGCATTCAATATTTTAATAGTTGAAACTAGCTGCTGATTTATTACTTAAAAGGCAAAAATACAGAGGGACAAATAGATATACCCACTGGTCAACTCCTCAAATGCCCACAACCACCATGGATGTGCTGTGCCAAAGCCATAAGCCTGGGCACTCAATCCAGGTATCTGATGAGAATGTCAGGGGTCCTAGGACCTCAGCCCACCAATGAACACCTTATTGAGACACTGCAAGTAGAAACAGACCTTGGAATCAAACCCAGGCTTTCTGACACTGGAAGTCAAGTTAGGACCCCAAGCAGTGTCTTGACCAACTGACCACTCTGCACCAACTGACCACTCTGAAAATCGCATTTACAAGTGCGATTCCCCACCCTGAAGGAGGACACCTGATGGAGAAAAGAGGTATTATTTACTGGCTAGATGTGGGCTTAATTACAGTGACTCACAGTTTCTATTCTGAGCCCCACAAACTTCCCCTGGATAGCCCTGGGCAAATCATTTACATCTCCTCGTGCCTCAGTTTTCTCATCTGTGAAACAGAACTAAAAATACCAGTCTTCTTCAGCTATTCCGCGAGAATTAATTAATGTTTGGGATTGTCAGATGAAAGACTCCCTGGAGGAACAGAGGGCTATTACCCAGTCAATAAAGCTGCATTTGCACACAGCTGGGGCATGATTCATACAAGAACAAACTAATTTCTGTAAGCCCTGCGTTCTCATTAGACCGGGAGGTATGGCTGTATCTTGGCGGTGCAAAAGCCCTAAACTCTATCCAAAAGAAAGATAATGCAATCCACCCATGTGATTTTACATTTCCAAACTACCAAATTAAAAAAGCAAAAAGGAGCAGATAAATTGAATTTTAGCAGCGTAGTTTATGTCGCTTAATGTAGCCAAACTATTATTTCCATGTGGGATTAATTAAACTAACATTAATAAGAGTTATTCTGGATTTTCCAAGCTGCTTTTCAAGTCTAGTGCACATGGAATACTCACAGCACAACTCAGTTGGGACTAGCCAACTTTCTACCGCTTGTTGGCCACTTGTGGCTCTCACACTGGAGAGCAAGTGGCCTAAGCGCTTTCTCCTGATGGCAACAGCCACCATGGACCCAAGTCCCTGTGGTTTCTCTTGGGTCACTGGAGTCCAGTTTACCCCACTTTCACACTCAGAGCTATGGGACTCCAGAGATGATGACACCAGAAGCTCCAGCTTCCAAAGGCACCTTGGAGACGAGCAATGCAAGATGTTCCAGAGGACAAAGAAACACAACTCCTCACTTGCACAGTCATCAAAAAGGGAGCTCTGGAGACATATGTTCCTCCCCGACCACCACGTCTGGGCATTTTACAAAAAATACACAGAAGTGGGATTGTCATCGTGCTGTAATGGGTTTAAGCCACCACTTGGGATCCCATATCGGAGTGCAGGTTCAAGTCCCTGTGGCTCTGCTTCCAATACAATGTCAACCTAATGCATCCTGGGAGGCAACGTGATGCCACAAACACTTGGGTCCCTGCTAGCTGCTGGAGACCCCAATGGCGTTCTTGGCTCCTAACCTTGACCCGGCCTAACCCAGGGCTATGGTAGGCATTTGGAGAGTAAACAAGAGATATAAAATCTCTCTTTCTGTCTCTATCTCTCTCTCTCCCCTTTAAATAAATAGGTTAAACCTTTGGAAAAAGTGCAGAGAATCACAGCCGCACAGCACCACCTCTGAGCTTCGCTAAGAACTTTCAGTTCGTTCTAAACAAATCCTAGCCAAGTTTATGAAAGCTCAAAGTGCAACAAACTTTTTTTACTGCATTTTCTTTCTTTTGTGGGAAACTGTTATTATAGGATTTTTGTTTTCCTATCTGGTGGATTTACTATTCCTTTGTTAAAAATTAAAACTGAGGGCCTGGCGCGGTAGCGCAAGTGGTTAAGTCCTCGCCTTGCACACCCGGGATCCCATATGGGTGCCGGTTCTAATCCCGGCAGCCCCGCTTCCCTTCCGGCTCCCTGCCTGTGGCCCTGGAAAGCAGTCAAGGACGGCCCAAGCCTTTGGGACCGTGCACCCACGTGGGAGACCCGGAAGAGGCTCCTGGCTTCGGATCGGCATAGCATCGGCCGTTGTGCTCACTTGGGGAGTAAATCATCGGACGGAGGATCTTCCTCTCTGTCTCTCCTCTCTGTATATCCGCCTTTCCAATGAAAAAATAATAATAATAATAAATTTAAAAAAAAAAATTAAAATTATGCCAAACTGGGGCTGATGCGATGGCTCAATGATTAACTCCTCCTTGTACAAGTGCCAGGATCCTATATGGGCACTGATTCAGGATCTTGCTGCTTCACTTCCATCCAGCTCCCTGCTTGTGGTCTAAAAAATCAGCAGAAGATGGCTCAAAGCCTTGGGACCCTGTACCCAGGTGGGAAACCCAGAAGAAGCTCCTGGATCCTGGCTGCAGATAGACTATTTCAGTCATTGTGGCCATTTGGGGAGTGAACCAGCAGATGAATGATCTCTCTCTCTCTCTCTGTCTCTCCTTCCCTCTGTAAATCTGCATTTCCAATAAAAATAAATCTTTAGGGCCCGGCGCGGTGGCGCAAGTGGTTAAAGGTCCTCGCCTTGCATGCCCGGGATCCCATATGGGCGCCGGTTCTAATCCCGGCAGCCCCGCTTCCCTTCCAGCTCCCTGCTTGTGGCCTGGGAAAGCAGTTGAGGACAGCCCAAAGCTTTGGGAACCTGCACCCGCGTGGGAGACCCGGAAGAGGATCCTGGCTTCGGATCGGCATAGTATCGACCCGTTGCGCTCACTTGGGGAGTGAATCATCGGATGGAAGATCTTCCTCTCTGTCTCTCCTCTCTGTATATCCACCTTTCCAATAACAAAATAATAAAAATAAATCTTTAAAAAAAAAAATAAATCTTTATAATAAGTAAATTGCACCAAGTTATTTAGGATACTAATCATTATTGAACTTGACATTTAAATTCATTTGGTACATGTAAATCCTAGCTCAAAAACTATAAGGTTTTTTTTTTTTCAAAGTCAATTTGCAAAAGCCATGCCACAATACAATCTTACATATGCTAATGGCCTTAATAGTTTAATAAAAAACATCGGGGAGCACATACTTTATGTTTTTAAAAAAACATTTACTTTATGTATATGAAAGAGTAGCAAAGAGAGTGAGAGATAGGCAGGCTAGATTTTCCACTGTTCACTCCTCGAGTGGCTGCAACAGCCAGGGCTATGCTAGGCTGAAGCTGGGAACCTGGAACTCCACTGGGTCTCCCATGTGTTACAGGGACCCAAGTACTTGGGCCATCTTCCAGGCACATTAGCACAGCCGGACCCGAAGCAGAGCAGCTGGGACTGCCATAGGCACTCCAGTGTGGGATGCTGGTATCACAGGAACTGCTTAATGCACTGCTCATGCCAGCTCCAAGAACATACTTTAAATGGAAATACATTTGCTATTTCATTTTTTTCCACTGATGCGTAAGAACCTCTGTCCTTTCTTGCTAATTTTCGTGTTGAAACTCATCTTACTTGTTTACACCTGAATATCAATGTGGAATTTGCCCGTAGGATTCTGCCCAGTTTCCTGCCCTAAGCTCATTACCCGTGACTCTATTCTCACAAAAATAGTTGTATGACGCTGAGTCTTCTTGTGCTGATCTCAAGTTATGAAATGTTCATTGAACATTTACTATCAGCAAAACCTTGTGCAGGGCCCCACAGGAAATGCTGATGTGCATGATGAAAGAGCTGCCCGAAAACTGCCTTTGTCCGAAAGGAGTAGGCGGAAACACACATTAACACAGTGACAGAAGGACAAACCACAGCAGAAACACAAAGACCCCTTTCTATATATTGTACAAGGAACTCCAAAATAATCCATGGGAAGTGGAATAAAAAGATGGTTTGTGTACAGAAACTGGAAATCCACACATACCAGGGAATTTTCAAATTGCATATTATTTTAAAAAACCATAGTTTCTTTTTTAAAAAGATTTATTATTATTATTATTGAAAGGCAATAAGGAGAGAAGGAGAGACATAGAGAAAGATTTTCCATTTGCTAGTTCACTCCCCAAGTAGCTAGAACGGCTGGAATTGAGTCGATCCAAAGCCAGAACCCAGGAGCTTCTTTCAGGTCTCCCATGCAGGTGCAGGGTCCCATGGCCTTGGGCCATCCTCAACTGCTTTCCCAGGCCACAAGCAGGGAGCTGGATGGCAAGCAGAGCAGTCAGGACATGAACCAGCGCTCATATGTGATTTTAGTATCTGCAAAGTGAAGATTTATCCATTGAGCCATTGCGCCAGACCCAGCACGTGACATTGATTAGTAACCAAGCAAGAAGTGTTTACTTGAGTGTTTACCTAAGGTGCTATCTCCACCATGGAGAGTGGCTGATCAGCCCACCGAGGTAAGGTCTCTTTACGGAGAGATCACTTTATGGACTATTTGTGTCTTCTCTTCACCAATTGAGGACCTAACCCGTAGGGCAATGGCACTTAGGAATGAGCTCTTTGCATGGGAGACCCAGAAGAAGCTCCTGGCTCCTGGCTTTGGCCATTGCAGCCATTTGGAAAGTGAATTACTAGATGGAAAATCTTTCCCTCTCTCTCTCTTGCTCTCCCTAAATCTGATCTATGTTTTCAATAAAAATTATAAAAAGATAAATCTTTTTTTTAAAAAGTCATGTGCCAAGAACCAAATTGATAAGATAACTCTTTATCTTGGTGCAGCCATTTAACTGGTGTTGGGCTCCTGGGGCCTTCATGTCCTTCTCAGCTTCAGGTCTACAAAGTAACAGAACCACTGGATGGTTCCATGTGGATGACCCCAGAGATCTAGAATTCAACATGTCCAAAACAGAATCCATCATCTCCACCAGCTTCTCCCTCCCCTTATTTACTTATTCGAAAGGTAGGGAGAGGGAGAGAGAGGTGGGGAAGGAGCAGGTGTTGTGTTGCAGTCGGTTAAGCCACCACGTTGGATGCCTAGTTCAAGACTTATTCTGCACTTCCATTAATGCATGTGGGAGGCAGCAGATGATGGTCCCAACACTTGGGTTGCAACCACCCATGTGTAAGACGCAGATGGGGCTTCAGGCTTCAGGCTGTTCTTAGTCAACCTGGTTTTCCCAGAAGTAAAATGCACAATACAGCAGCTGTGACAATTAAAATAAACTACACATATAGATTGCCTAGAGCAGAGCCTGCCTTATGGGATGCTTTCGAGGTATTACTGGAATGAAATAATTATTATACGTCAAAAGTTCAAAAGAAAGATGATCGTCTGAACCAATAGATAAATAGTAGAAAGTGTGATGAGGGTCTTAGGAATGAGAAAGGTACAAAAGTGGATGAGACGGGACTTTCGGATGGTCACAGTCAGGAGTGAGTAACAAGGCTAATTCTCAGTTAAACGATGAGGGGCTGGTGTTGACACCAAAGAAGCTTAGAACATGAGCAATTCAATTCATCCTCTCTACCACACCCGCGCCAGAATGATCTGCCTAAAATGCTGACCACGTGCTCGCTTTCTGGCTTCGAGTTGTTCGATAGCTGCAGTGTCCTAAAAGATGAAACTCCGTGGACCCAGGACCCCCAGGCTTCCAGCTTGGGGTCATGGCTTTCTCTGTTTCCTCTCCTTGGCTTGCTAGTCTCTCTCTGCTCTAGCATGTTGAGTTGCCTACTGCTCTCAGGCCGTGCCAAGCAGGCGCGTGTGCTACTCACTCCCTGCCTAGAGAATCTCTTTCTTCATCAGTTCATCACATTCCTTCACAGCCAAACACCTATGCATGTATAAACATCCCAGTTTAGATGGCATTTCTGAGTTTTCCTTGAGACCAGCCCTTCAGTGAAACAGTCCTGATAAGGAAAAATCATTCGTTTTTTAAGTCAGTTTCCAAATAATCTACTTGTCAAGTGATCGACTTTCCAAATTTATCAACGTTTTTTAAAGATTTATTTTTATTTGAAAAGCAGATTTACAGAGCGAGAGATCATCCATCCAGTGGCTCACTCCTCAAATGACTACAATGACCAATTAGAAGCCAGGAGCTCTTCCAGGTCTCCCATGTGTGTATAAGGGCTCCAAAAGTTGGGCTATCTTCTGGTACTTTCCAAGGTGCATTAGCAGGGAACTGGATCAGAAGTGGAGCAGCTGGGACTCTAACCCATGCCGATTTGGGATACCTGCACCACAGATGGAAATTTAACCTACTATACCATGGCACCAGCCCCACAAATTTAGCAAAAAAAAATGCAATATTAAACTATTTATAAATTTTAAAATAATTCGTCTTGGAAGGGATGGTTTGTGCAGCTTTTTGAAGATTTCTGCAAGATGGTAATTGGCTAAGTAAATTATTTGAGCCCTGGAACCTGGCCTGTGAGTCGTTGACTCGCTTTTCTCTTCGGTCTCTGCACCATGTTCATACCATGATCGTGCCTTGCTCACTCTGGGGGGAATTATTTCTCATGTGTCAAGTCCCCAAAGAATGGAATTCCAGAGGATACGGCCTGTGTGTTCTCTGTCATCCTGTGCCCAGCTGAACATGAAACTTCACCAGACAGGTAAGTCATCATACAAAACAGAACATGCGTTGTAGAAGCCTGGGAAACATGCGACAGGATATTAAAGATTGTTCCTGAGGCTCTGGAGCCTGCTCTGAGCACCGTGGATGGTCTCACACCTGCCTCATGCTAAACCATTTCTCAATCATTCAAGCAAATAAGCTATTAAATAAAATGTATTCTAATTACTTCCAAAAAAATACAAATTCAAAAACATAAGATGAAATTAGGGTTCTTAATCATAGTGTAGAGACTACCAACCCTAGAGCCTGCCCTTCTACCCTAGGCCCTAGCCTGGAGTCCACACTTTCTTTCCACCCCAAAATCACTTCCACTCTGCGAAGTGCCTCTCTGTCCCTCTCCCTCTCTCAGACACCCAGTTTTCCTACGTCACCCCCTGGCTGCTTCTCGATGCTACAGTGATACAGTCCACCCTTAAGGGGCCAGGCCCTGCACTGTTGAATATTCGATTTATTGTTAGGGCTTTGGGGCAAGAACTTCCTGATACCATGTACCTCAAGTTCCCTTGGCTTTGAACCACTAAATAACATTTTGAAAATTGATATCATAGATACCTATGATATATTAAATGTTTAAAGCACAATCAGAAGGTTTCAATACATCTGTGAGGTGAATCTGTTTTGTGAAAAATTATATACATGTATTTATGTACATAGAAAAAATAAAGGCATATAAATCAGATTTACTATGGTAACTATTATTTCCACATAGTGGAATCAGCCATTGTTTTTCCTTTTACTTACCTATATTTTATGTTTCCTTTATAAAACCATATGACATGTATTCTTTTAAATTAAGATAGTTAAAAATAAAAACCATAAAATAGTGCTGTATTTATCACGGGATAATTTCTACCCCGTGGAAGTGAAATATGATATTCGCTAAAAAACCTCAAACATTCTGCATTTCCTATGCAGGGGGAATAGAAGATTTATTCCATAATGCCAGAGAACTCACCAAGCTAACAAGGAAAATGCATGAAGTCGCTAAGGGCTCCCACTTACAGCCATGCACTCATGAGGCTATGAACGTACACACTGAGCCTCAGTCACTCAGCCAGGTCAAAATACCCACAGCGTACAGCGCATATGTGTGCAGCCTGCTGCCCGGAATTCTGGAGACAGAGTGGGTCTCTGTTCTGCCCGGAGCCTGTCACTAGCTCACTGTCTGCATGTGGGCACGCTGCCGTGGGCCTCCGTGAGAGCAGGGAGTAAAGCTTGTCTTTAGGAAGATGCGCGGAAGGTCTCACGGAATGGCCACCCACCTGTGGAAAATAACCCGCACTCCCGTGGAACACGAAGGGCATTGTTTGTTAATGTTTCTGCTCATCGTAAGGACGGTTTGTGCATCTGTGCCAGCAAACACACCACACCCATATGCAAATTGAAAACGGAGCCCGGGTGTTTCTATGCATGGCATTTCAACAACTTTGGATGGAGCTGAGTGCTTGTCCACTGAGAATAAGCTTGTGCCTGGAAATAGATCCAAAATAACACCATACACATTTTCAGCAATCTCAGTGAATAATAAATTGACCCAAGTATTCTCCCAAAGTGTTCAAGTCATAAATTAGCTCTGATCCAAGTTTGTTTGAACTATTTCTAAGAGTTAGCTCTAAATTAGCATTTCCTGTCACTTGTAATCAGTAAATGTTACATATAACCCAAAAGGTGACATGTTTATTTTCAGGGGATTCTCTCTAGCCCACAAATATTCACTACAGGATTAATATTAAACATCTACAAACTAGCCTATTCCAGAATGAACTGCTTATTTCTGCCACAAATTGAAAAACCGATTTTCGCTCAAAACAAGAAAATATTGCCCATGCAGATGTAAGTGCCCTGTTATCGATGTTGTTTGCCACAGTACTGAAATAGATGTGTAAAAAAATAGATGTATGATCACCTTGACGAGACACAAATAGCAAGTGAGAAATCTAAGGACCCTTTTATGTTGATTGAAGATTATAAACATTGGACACATTGTCTTCACATGCACAATTTCAAATCTTGCATTTTCCGTTCTAGCTACTGGTCTAGGCAGTTGTCTGCTTATGTAATCCGGCTTCTGAAGCCTGGGCCTTTGGATGTTACAACACATTACACCCTCGACATAATATCACATTTGGTGACTAGGCTCAACAGCAAGGCCTCAGAAGCCTACCCTTAATCTAGCCATGCAAGGCTAGCTATGGAAGTTCAGCACTATCCAAAACATTGTTAACAAGAGAAACGAAGCTCCAAAACACAGCTCAGGAGGTCGTGTTAGCACCCTCGCTGCACACGGCCCTGCCATTTTGGCCCCCACCAAAAGGGAACACAATGGCTGCAGAATGCTCTGAGGTTGCCTGCTTCTATTTCCTTTGTTTGGTTTTGTTTTTTATCAGCTGTGTTTTGCTTTCTCATGATCAAAGAAATGGATGCCTGTTGTTTAAAAAAAAATTAGCAGAGCAGGGCCTGGCACAATGATGTAGCGGTTAAGGTCCTCACCTTGAACGCACTGCGATCCCATCTGGGCACCGGTTCTGATCCCTGCAGCCCGCTTCCCATCCAGCTCCCTGCTTGTGGCCCAGGAAAGCAGCCGAGGACTCCTGGCTTCAGATTGGCTCAGCTCTAGCCATCGTGGTCACTTGGGAAGTAAAATAAAATAAATCTTAAACAAAAAAATAATAGAATTCAGAACTGAAGGAATGAGCTCTCCCGGGTCTTCAGGGGGATGCACAGTCTGCTTATGCTTCCTTGTATTTGCTTACACAGATTAATCTTTGCATGAAAAAAGAAACTCGCATCAATATATTATTATGTAATTTACTTTTCCTGACGTAAAAAGTGGCTTTGGATCTCTCTTTCTTTTTTTTATCCATATGTCCTAGAGAAAAATTTGGGGATCTAATATATTGGTAATTTTATCAATCTATCTGGTTTTATTAATTTTTCCATACATCCATGTGAAATAAGTATCTTCTCCGCAGCCACATAATGATTATTATAGATTTCTTTATAATTTAAGAGAATAATTTAATATGACTATCTGAACTCACAAATTAATAATTCACAGCATATTTAAATTATTAGAAGTTGAATAGTTTTAATATGTGTGATCACGTCTCTTAATTTGATAAAGTTAAATGTTCTTTTCTGTTCTGGGTGGCTGAATTTTTTCCTCCTTTATTTGTAACAATTCTACACATTTATAGTTCATTCCTTTATGTTTGAACTACAAATACTTTTTCTAGGTTTTTGTTTTCGTTTGATTTGTCATTCCTACATTATACTGGAGACTTCAAAAGTTTCATGAGGAATGCTATGATGTGGCCACTGCCTGTGATGCCCACATGGGTGCCTGTTCCTGTACCCAATGCTCCATTTCTGATCTAGCTCCTGGCTAATGGCCTGAGAAAGCAGTGGAAGATGCCCAAAGAGTTTGGTCTCTGCTACCTATGTGGAAAACCGGGAAGAATCTCCTGGCTCCTGGCTTCTGGCTTCAGCCTGGTCCAGCCTTGAGCATTGCAGCCATCTGAGGAGTTAACCAGGAGATGGAAGATCTCTGCAACACTGACTTTCAAATAAACAAACAAATCTTAAAATACTAATACTAATCTTAAATAATAATTTAAAAAGCTTTGGGCCTGGTACAATGGTTCAGTGGCTAAATCCTCACCTTGCATTTGCCAGGATCCCATAGGAGTACTGGCTTAAGTCCCAGCTGTTCAGCTTCCCATCCAGCTCCCTGCTTGTGGCTTGGGAAAGCAGTCGAGGATGGCCCAAAGCCTTGGGACCCTGCACCCGCACAGGACATAAGGAAGAAGCTCCTGGTTCCTGGCTCTTGGACCCTCTCTCCTGGCTTTGGATAGGCTTGGCTCCAGTTGTTGCAGCCACCTGGGAGTGAACCAGCAGACAGATCTTTCTTTCTGTCTCTCTTGCTCTCTGCAAATCTGATTTGACTTTTCAATAACAATAAATGAATCTTTTTTTAAAAAGCTTCATGAAACAATAAAATTAAAAGATAAAAATATAAGGGCCAGTACTGTGGCATAGCAATGTTGCCTGAGGAACTGGCATCCAATATGGAATCCCAGCTGCTCCATTTCCAAACCAGTTTCCCGCTAATACACCTGGAAAGCAGCAGTAAAAGGCCCAAGTCCTTGGGCCCCTGCACACATGTGAAGACCTGGAAGAAGTTCCTGGCTCCTAACTTCAGATCAGCTCATCTCTGGACATTGCAGCCACCGGGGGAGTGAACCAACAGATGGAAGATCTCTCTCCGACTCACCTTCTCTCTCTGTTACTCTGCCTTTCAAATAAAAATAAAATAAACTTTTAAGACAAAAAATAAACATATAAACTCTATTCTCTTAACATAAGCTCCATCAAGGAGCTTCTTGGGGCGCATCAAAGTTCCCCAAGAAGACTGCTCAATCTGACAGATTTCATAATAAAAAGCAATCTTGTTTTTAAATCCTTCTAAAGGTGAATAAAAATCCTTCTCCCTGTAAATCTGTCTTTCCGATGAAAATAAATAAATAAACAAACAAGTAAAATGTGGCTTATCTAAACCCTGGAATATTATTTAGCAATAAAAAGACACAAAGCACTGCTAATGCTACAGCATTAATGAAACTTGAAAATCTGACACAAAGAAGTCACACATAGGATGCGTATTGTATGACCCCATCTATATGAAGTGTCTAAAATAGGAAAGTCCATAAAGAAAGAAAGTAAATCAGTTCCCATAGGGTTGGGAGAGAGTAAGAGAACAGGGATAGAAGCTATTGTGTACAAAGTGTGTTTTTGGGATAAGTGTTCTGAAATCACAGGGGCCAGTGCTGTGGCACAGCATATTTAGCTGCCACCTGCAGCACCAACATCCTGGATGGATGCTAGTTCAAGTCCTGGCTGCTTCACTTACAATCCATCTCCCTGCCAATGTGCCTAGCAAGGCACTGAAAGATGGACCAAGTCCCTGGGATCCTGCTGGCCATGTGGAAAACCAGGATGAAGCTCCTGGCTTTAACCTGACCCAGTCCTGGCCACTGTGGCTATCTGAGGAGTGAATGAAATCTCTCTCTCTCTCTTCTTAACTCTCTATAGTTCCACTTTTCAAATAAATAAGTATATTTTTAAAAAGCTCTAAAATCGGGGCTGGTGTGGTTGGCATAGCTGAGACTTGAACCAGAGCCTATGTGATTGCCAGCTCTGCAGGGCATTGCTACAGGGCCTGGCACAAAAAGTCTTGAAATTCAGGTATGGACGGGTTCTTCAAAAAGTGCCACTACATATTGATTTCAAATATCTTTGCACCAAAATATACTTATCTTTTAGTTCCTTTTTTTTTTTTTTTTTTTTTTTGGCATGAACTTTTTGAGAGACAGAGTTCCCATTTGCTGACTCAGTTGGTAAATGCCCATAACAGGGAGCACAGGACCTGGACAAAGCCAGGAGCTGGGGACACCTGTTTGGGTGACAAGGACCCAACAAGAACCCAACTCCCTGAACCATCTATGCTGCCTCCCAGGGTTCACATTTATAAGGAAGCTGGAGTCACACAGTAACCCGATCTGAACCCAGACACTCTGCTAAGGGATCTGAGCATGCCAGCTTCTGATCCAATATGCCCAATGCCCACCTCTGCTCCGTGAACTTCGAAGTACCTTCATAATATAAATGCACTACATATAATATAATATATATATTTGACTGTGTGTTTGTGTGTGTGTAAATGCATATAAGTCCTAGATGACCTCACAAAGTTTACTTCCTCTACCCAGGTCTCAATTTGTTTCCTTTATAGTGTTCTGTAAGGATTTATGGGGAGAATACACTTTCACAAACACTGATGCACGGTTCATGATATACCTTGACACCGTGCCTGGCACAGAGCAGACCCTCTGATTCTGACATCTGTTATGGTAAACTCTTCATACTACAGCAAGCCTTCTTTTATGTGCTTCCTCAGTGTACTAATCATTCTCCCCATATCATTTGCTCATCCAATACATGAAAACCATAATGATTAAACTGTTCCTAAGTTTACCTGTCTTCCTGATGAATAAACCCTCTTTTATAGCACTTCCCTGACTGCTAATTTCACGTGTACCAGCTTGATTTGATTAATAGGTGTCCCGTGCCAAAGACTCCAGCAAGGCAGGGCCAGTGCCTGCTTCTGTCCCACTCTGAATCACCAGGGCTAGTCTGGAGCAGGATCCACGGAGCACAAGAAGTAGCTGTTGAATGCATGAATAACTAGATATTGCATCTGCCCTGTGGGTGACTTTGTTAGAAAATGCTGTGGAACTTTTATAAGATTTATTTTATTTATTTGAAAGGCAAAATTACAGAAAGAGGGAGAGACAAGAGAGATCTTCCACTTGCTGATTCACTCTCCCAAATGGCTACAATGGCCAGAGCTGGGCAGTCCAAAGACAGAGTCCAGGGGTGTCCTCCAGGTCTCCCAGGGTGGTACAGAGGCCCAACTACTTGAGCCATCATCAGCTGCTTTGCCAGGCCATTAGCAGGAAGCTGGACTAGAAGTAGAGCAACTGGGTTGTGGTGTGGTGACAAGGCAGGATGTCATACAAGATAAAGGTTGTCATATCTGAATCACCTGGGTGATTTTTGTTAAGGTTACCTGATGCCTTCTCTCCAGGGCACACAACACCAGGACCTCTAAAGTGCTGCTTCAGGGCAGGGAGATCCACCTGGGCCACAGCACACCTCATACAAAAGCCTCTGGTGACACAAGTTCTGCAGTAGAACACAAAATCTTCCACTCATAATCACAGACCAAGGTTAAGGTACAAATACCTCGAGAAAGTGTGATAGTACAGAAACACCACCAAGTGGACCAGGAGTCACCAAAGATGAACTTTAGACTTCCATGTGTACATACTCACCCCTCTTCCCTTCCTGTTATATAACCATAGCCAAAGCCATCTAGCCAAGCCCGCGTGTGTATAGAGTGCTGAGCGGGCAGTGGGACGGCCAAGCAGAGCAAAAGAGGGAACACAAGGAGTCTTCTGAAAGTTCATGGAGAATACACATTATGGAAAAACTGTGTGTAGATCCTCATTTTTTGACTTAAACTTGTCATTTTTAAAAAAGTTTATTTGAAAAAGAGAGAGAGAATTCCCATCTGCTGGCTCACTTCCCAAAGGTTAGCACCAGTCCAGGGAGCTGAATGGGCACCAAGGACTCAATGCAAACTTCCCACATGGGTGACTGCAATCCAGCCACTTTAGATATTATCACCGATGCCTAGGTCCTGCGTTAGCAGGAAGATGGAGTCAGGAGCCAGAGCTGAGAGTCAAATCTGGCCATTCTTATGTGGGACACAAGCCCCCTAATTGGTATCTTACCATTAGGCAAAAGGCTCACCCCAAACTTTTGAAAGACAAATCTCTTGCTGACAACAAGAGACAGAGGCATAAAGAAAGAGGTTTTCCAACCTCAATTCACTCCCCAAATGCTCCTAACAGTTAGGACTGGGCCAGGCCAAAGCCAGGAGCCAAGAATCCTATCCATGTATATGTGAGTGGGTGGCAAGAAACCAAGTACTGGGGCTATAATATGCCGCCTCCCAGGCACATGAGCAGGAAGCTGAATCAGAAATGTGGCACAGGTGGGGCTTGAATCAGGCACTCCAACATGGAATGTGAGGTCGTGAGCAGCAGTTTAACTCACTTTGCCACAACAAACTTCCCACTAAGCCTAGATTGTAATTTAATTTTTTCCACAAACTGTCTGTAGTATGCTCATGGGATAAGATTGTTCAGGCTGTATCTTGTTGGCTTTGCTGGCATCAAGTCCTACCCACTCTTGGGCCCATATGCTTTCTGCTCTCAAGCTGTAAATCTCTAAGTCATACTGCCAAGCTATACGGACTGTCGTGGCAGTCAGAACCTGACCACTGGCCCACATGGTGCTGTTTCTCTAGACTGGCTGGGAGGATAGTTTCTTGCCTGCTCTGCGCTATCCTCATTTTTTATTTCCAAACATATAATAGTTACCATGCAATGGACTTCATCACTAGCTCATTTTATAAACTCTACCTTTGGATCCAGTCTGATCCCAAGATTGTTTGCTTTATTCATATTCCATTATTTATTAATATTTGTATGTTGTTATTATTAATAATAGTATAATATTTATTCATATTCTTTTAAACTGTAAAATACAACTCACATAGTGTATGGAATACAAATGTATACTTTAATGTGCTATTATCAGTTGACATCTGTATAATGTATACAGGTTGCATTTGATTTTATATATTTTTTTACTTTAATACACATACATAAAATGTTCTATTGATTTTATTATGATATGATTTTTAAGGATTTATTTATTATATTTGAAAAGCAGAGTTACAGAAAGGAAGAGGCAGAGAGAGAGAGAGAAATCTTCCACCTGCTGGTTTATTCCCCAAATGACTGCAACAGCAGGGGTTGGACCAAGAAGAACCGAGGAGCTTCTTCGGGTCTTCCACGAGGGTGCAGGGGCCCAAGCTCTTAAGCTAAAATCCACTGCTTTCCCAGACACATTAGCGGGATCAGCCAGGATTGGCACTGGAGCTCACATGGGATGCCAGCATAGAACACAAGCAGCAGCTGAATGTGCTGCACCACAATGCCAGCACAAGGAATAACTTAAAGAAAAAAAGGGAAAAGAAAATGACGCACTGTAAGCACCTCCCAAAACCCCCACTCATGGGCTCCTTCTGGACACAACCTCTGCATTCCTAAAGAAACTGCTCTTCTGATTTCTCTGGTACTCACTCGTCTTGCTTTTCCATATGTATACACCCCAAGTAATATCCCTTCAAAAAAACTTCAACTTGCCTCCTTTCAGACTTTGCATAAATAGAACATACAATACATAATTCCTCTGTGTTTGACTTCCTCCATTCAAAACTATTTTTAAAATTCCTCCACATTATTGCCTCTAACTGCATTTTGCTGATTTTCATTTACATGTGGTATTCATAGTGAATCAAAACGCAACAAGGTGTTTATGCATTCTGCCATGATGGGTACCTGGGTTGCTTTTAGCTTAAACTATCATAAATAACACCTCTGTGACTCTTGCTTAGATGTCTTTGGATGTGTATGTGTGACATTTCTGTTGTATGCAAGTTCAGGGGGGACATTCTGTATCAATCCAGTGATATGTTCACACTCACCAGTACTAGGTAGTGCCAAACAACTTTCTGAATAACTGGACCAATTTATGTTCTAACCAGCAATGTGTGAGACACAGGATACTATTAGACTCTTTAATTTTAGCTTCTGGTAAAAAGTAGGCGTTCACTATCATTTTAATTCATATGCCTACCCAGTGGGTTTGGACAAATAAGGGAAGGAACAAGTGAGTACATCTTCTGTCTTAGGCTTCGCTTCTCTTGATGCCTTTCCTATCCATCAGTGTGGATTCATCAATTCCTTCTGCATCACAAATTAACAAAACAGAGTGACTTAAAACACTAAACATTAATTGTCTCACACACCCATTTGTGTGGGTCAGGAATCTGGGCGTGCCTTCACTGGACAGTTCTGGCTCAGTCTCCTGAGGTTGCATCAAGATGTCTGCCAGGAATGCAATCAGCAAGAGGCTTACCCAGAGCCACAGTGTTCACTTCTAAGGCATTCAGTGTACGTGCCCACAGGTCAACACTGGCTGTTGGCAGGAGGCCTTGGTGCCTGGCCACAGAACACCTCCACGGGGCTGCCCTGACCATTCTCATGATACATCTATTGATTTCCCAAAAATGAACCCCAAGTCTCTCATGATCTGGCCTTGGATATCATGTCAGGTGTGTTCTCTCTCTCTCTCTCTCTCTCTCTCTCTCTTTTTTTTTTTTATTACTGAAAGCTAGACTTACAGAGATAAGGAGACACAGAGGAAGATCTGTCTGTTGATTCACTTTCAAAGTAGCTGCAACAGCCAGAGATGAGCCCATCCAAAGCCAAGAGCCAGGAGATTCTTCCATGTCTCCCACATGGGTACTGCAACCCAAGTCTTTGGACTGTGCTCTACTGCTTTCCCAGACCACTAGCAGGGAGCTGGATGGAAAAAGGAGCAGACAAGATACAAACTGGTACCCATATGGGATCCTGGTGGATATAAGGCAAGAATTTAGCCACTAGCCCATCATGCCGGTCCTGGCATATTCTATTTATTTTGAAAGATGCCCCAAGCACAGCTTGCACAAAGAAGAGGGGATTAAGTTCCATTTGCTATTTTCTCTAAAGATTTATTTACTTGGAAGGCAGAGTTATTAGGGGAGGTGGGGAGTAGAGGCAGAGTGGAGAGACAGAGATCATCCATCTGCTGCTTCCCTCCCTAAATGGCCACAACAGCCGGAGTTGGGTCATTGTAGGTGCAAGGGCCCAAGCACTTGGGCCATCTCCTGCTGCTTTCTCAGGCATATCAACAGGGAGCTGGATCAGAAGTGGAGAAACCAGGATTTGAACTAGTACCAATAAGGAATACTGGCATGGCAGGTGACAACTTTACCCTGATACACAATAGTGCCAGCCCGCAAAGTTCCTTTTATTTTAAGGATAGAGCACCAAAGAATTTGTGAATAGGCTTTTTAAAAGATCTGTTTTATCTATTCGAAAGGCAGAGTGATAGAGAGAGGGAAAAACAGAAAAAATACAGAAAGATTTCCATCAGCAGGCTCACCCCTAAGGGGGCCACGATGGCCAGGGCTGTGCCAGGACAAAATCAGGAACCAGGACTCTGTCCTGATTTCCCACTTGGGTGCAGGATCCCAAGCACTTGGACTTTCCTCCAGTGTTTTCCCAGACATACTAGCAGGGAGCTGAATCAGAAGCAGAGCAGCCAAGACTTAGCTAGCACTCCAGGGAGACTGGCATCACCAGTAACAGCCAAACTCGATGTGCGCCAACAGCCAGCCACACACAGGCTTAACAGCCTCGAAACAACACGATTAAAAATCTGGGTCCGTCAAGATGATGCCACAGAAAGACTAAAGAATCAACAAGTTAACCTGGAGATCTCATTTGGACTTCACTCATCCTGTGGAAGATGGAATTTTTAATTCTGGAAATTTTGAACACCTTCTCCAGGAGAAGGTTAAAGTCAATGGGAAAGCTGGATAGCTCAGGAATGTTGCTCACATTGACCTCTTCAAGATTAAAGTCACAATTGTTTCCGAGAAACAGAAAAAGGTATTGGAAACGCCTCGCTAAGAAATACTTTAGGAAGAACACTCTTCATGATTGGTTCGTGTGGTTGCATCTGACAAGGAGACTGGGTCAGATTCTGAGGATTAAGATGGGCTTCTCCTGATTTCTATAGTCATGAAGTACTCACTAGAAAGAAGCATCCAGAAAGAGATTTTTAGCTTTATTGGCCAATGAAAAAAATTATACTCTTAGGCAAAAAAGTCACGTGACTCTTCATCATGTGGCAAATACCAAAGTCATTATTTCAGACATCAATAGTTTAATTTTGCTTTAGCAATTTCAAGGTTACTGAGTAAGAGTTTGACAAGTGAGAGCAGCTTCTCAAAAATATACTTATTAGTTATGAAGGAAATCATAATAATTCTACACTGTAAAAACTTATCAAAAAAAAAAACACCTTGACCAACTTATCAAGATTAACAGCATCAATAAGAAAACATACCAATATTATATGACTTTCAGCATAATGGCATTGAGAATACGTAACATCACTTCTGTGGTACTCAGCCAAGAATGCCCGACTTCCTCCTGAGGAGAAGCTCGCGTTGGTACATAGTCTACAAATGAGCCAGGTGGTACTCCTCAACAACATTAATGTCACAAAGACAAGAGAGGGTTGAGATGTTACTCCCGATTAACTAAGACGAAGGGGACAAGACACCTGAAAGCAAAACCTGACTTTGGACCAGGAAATCGATAGTAACCAGATACTCGGTGAAATCTGAGCAAGGTTGCTAGGTTAGTTGAAAATGCTGTACCGATGTTTTTGCTTTGACTTTTAAACCTGCGCTGCAATTCTATCAAAGGCCAACCTTTGAGGAAGCTGAAAGCAAAAAAGTACAAGAATTCTAGCTACTATTTTTGCATCCCTAATAAATCTGGAATTATTTTTAAATAATTTAACCAATTTTAAAATGATACTATTTATAAAAATGTCTTAAAGGATTCATGCAAAAAATACAAGTGATATGATCATATCAGAAGTTCACTGGTTTAAATATAAGCAGTTGGGACTGGAAAGAACTAGGATTATTTTGTAAATGCCTCCATCTGTCCCTGCCTCTGGCCCCACCACACCCTTGTAATGAACCCATACCAGCTATCTGTGTAACATGTATTTCTGATTCTGTTGATTTACTGCTTTAAAGTCTGTCCATGGCGTATCACATCTTTGTATATAGCAGGGAGCCCTTGCATCCTTGACTATAACTGTATGGAACTGAACACATGCTATTCTCTCTTATTTGTCTAGAAAAGTCCTGATTTTTCTAGAAGGCTAACCTCCAAATATCTATTTGTAAACATTGTTTGGCTTATAAATAAAACTTACTATTCTATACTCTGCCTCTGCTAGCCCTCAGTAGGAATGCCCCCTGCAGTAGATGTGCTGTTATAATTAGGAACTTACATATCTGGCTTTGTGTGGTTTGAGTTTGGGTTTCATTTAGGTTTTTTTCCAAAGACATGTTAGTTTCCCAAAGGCAATGTCTAAGCTTCATGTTTTCCAGTAAGTGGCACAGGCACACACAAACAGCAGGTACAATTGTTACTTATTGCTATGTAATCTGATACGCTGATATTAGCAGCTGTAGGCAAGACACATTATTATAAGTGCAGTTGCTGAGAGTCAGGAATCCAACAGCAATTCAGATGGGTGGTTTTGGCTCAAGGTCATTCACAAGGTTCCAATCAAGATGTCAGCCAGGGTTGCAGTCATCCAAAGACCTGACGAAGACAGTTGAATCTATCACAAAACTGTTGACAAAAAGCCTGCTTCTCTCCGGCTGAAGGCAGAGGGCATTTTACTGAATGAGTCTCTGTATAGGTCACTGAGAGTGAGCTGGCTTTCTCCAGAACAACTGCTCCAAGAGTGGGGCCTAGGACAAGGCATAATTTCTTTCACAATCTCTATCACTGTTGCCATATTCCACTGGCTCCACACAAGGCACCCGGATCAGGAGGCAGGGACCATTGGAAACATCTCAGAGGTCAACAATCTCAGTAGAGACTCATTCAAAGTCTGAATGAATGAATGAATGAATGATGCCCTCCAGACCACATCCCGAAGCACTTAATAACAAATAACCAGAAAGATCTCATCTCATTGCAGACGCTGATTAGAGCCACAAAACCCTGCTCATTTTCTACCTGCTCTTTTATCCAGGCAACTTCATCATTTTCCAGGAAATAAACTCAGACTGGGGACCTGAGGCCACTGAAGGGATCTGATGACCCGGGAGTAATCAGACTTCATGGCCACGGGGTTATGTGAGTTTTAAAAGGGCGTACGTGCTGGGCTCTGTTGAGCCCCCTTGCCTTAGTAAAAAGAGGTTCCAGTGCCTGGGAGATGGCCACCTCAAAGCATGACAACTTGATAAGATGCTTAGTTTTCTAATTTTAGAATGACTCATACTTTCCCAGTGCATCCTATTCTGTGATAGGCAGGCAGAACAAATAATCAACCGACTTTGCAGATTCTTACAGAAGACTCTCATAAAACTTAATGGCTCTGTACCCTGGAGCAGGATCCATGGCTTGCTGCCTTCATCTTCTCATTTTGTCTCAGACGAGTTCCCTGTCTGGACTGTCTTTTTCCTAACGTCCAATTTCAACTTATTGTAATTCTACCAGTTATAGTTCCAGCCAAATCTCTCCTCCTTCAAGATTCTGTGATCACTCCCTGGGGAGTTCTCCTTTCCTTACTGGAAAAACCCTATCTCACAATTTGTTTCACTCTTGGGGTATTTGACATTCTTAAGCCTTTAAGCACATGCAAGTTATATCACATATATTTTTGTCCTCTACCTCCCCAAAATAAATATTTCCTACATGAAACAATGGATACATTTAATTCTTTTTAATAGAGTATAAGTTCAAATGAGCCACAGGGGTTTTTTATTCCTTAAAACTCTGGGGTAAAGATTTTTATCATATTGAAATTGTTTTTCAATCTGCTTTTTAATCTGGTTCTGCTTTTCACTGTAATCTCAGATTTTTAAAACTATTACGCTTTTGAAGACAGCACACCCATACTGTGAAATTAGCAGGTTACACATGGGCAGTGTTGATACATTTCCTCTTTAACAAAATGAAATTCACTAATCACATGCATTTCTCAAGCCCTTTGAACATGTCTGTCATGGTTATGAGTGGCTACATTCCAGAGTATTGAGCACGTACTACAGAGAGAGAAGCTTAGGAGTGGCAAGGAAACTTACAAGGCAAGAGGCCTGAGCTTGTGTGAGGTTTTATGCTAAACCAAGGAGGACGGAGGAATGCAGTTTGAAAACACTGCGGAGAACGGAAAGAGAAAGGAAATTGGAGAGAGAGCAGTCTGGCCACACTTAGGAGGTCACCCAGAATCCACAAAGAGAGGGTGCTCCCATGGGAGGGTGACTGTTGAGATCCAGGACATCTAGCACGTTTCTACCCGTTGGTGATGCCCAGACCAAGACAAAAGTGCTGAGACACCAGTCCCTACCAATTTTACCTTCTGCCACCAGAATGGGAACTGGAGCTTGGGCTTTTTGAGAAGTGGTATGGTATGTGGAGTCCGATGAACCTGCAAGACTCCTGGCTCTGTCACTTGCAAGCTGGCAACTTAACCTCAAATGCCTTTGCCCATCTACAAACTGGGATTAATAATAGCTACCACACAGGATTACTGTGAGGAGTACCTACCGGTTGGTATTCAGTAAACAACCACCATTGAAAAAACTGTAGTGTGGTGCTTCAAAGCATAGGATCTGGTTCTAGCGGGGGACGAGGGGGGCTGGATCCTTGTTTTGTAACCTACTGTGCATGTGACTTTCACTGGGCCTCATTTTGCTTATCTGTCCCATGGAGATAATAACAGCAGAGTTTCTGTCTCACAGAGTTGATGCAAGGATACAATGGTTGTAATTTACAGCATGTCACGTAAGCAGCATTCAGTAGTTGGAAGAAGTAAGAATAGTAATTATTTTGTTGTTGTTGTTACAAAACATGCAGAAGACAGAGGTAAGAATGTGCCCTGGGGGGTTGGGGAGAGAACTGTCTGGGTTCAGATCCCAACTTCCCTCTGCATCAGCAGGTGGATTCCATAGCTCTGTTCCCTCATGTATGAATCGGGGATAGTAACAGTAGTTACTACGACTGAATGAATTCATAAATGTATATTGCAACAATGGTGTTCAGTGGATAATAAATGTTAGCCATTCTTATCATAAATTCCAATCGGCCATAACTGACTTTCAAGGCATTTCTGAAGGGAATATTTTATACAACTACTTAAATTTAAAGCTTGTGTATTCTGTAGTGGTGAAGCCAGGCTACCAGCTCCCTTGGAAATCAGCCAGGCTAAAGCCATAAACGGTTTTCAGCTGGGTCCCAGCTGACCATCCCTGCAGTGTCGATGTGTATAGCAGATGATGAACCGCATTTTAAAAATGATCCCTTCTAAAGACAGACTTTGCAAAATTCTCAGGAAAATCGCATGCTGCCCTTACAAGGTTGTATCGCTGTCTCAGTTCTCACCCAACACCTTAATGACTGGTCCCACCCAAAAACAAGAAACTTCATAACTGGGTACACTGGCAAATCTTCCCATATACCTCCGAGCGGGGCTTCTGACAACACGCTAAGGCTAGCCACTTCAAATCACACTTTTACTTTGCTCTTTGGCTGGACTGCTACAACGGCACAAGTTGTTCGGTCAGATACCGGAAAGGCTTATAGTCCAGGAAACTTTTTTTTCCCCCTTGCCTTCAGCCAATAAGCTTGTCGCACGGTGATGTCACCCCACAGTTATGCAATATGACTTAACTGTTGGATAAGTGACAGGAATTCCACTCACACCAAGATCACAATGAAACTGCTTAGCTGCTAAATTGGTCATATTGTACATTACAGATCAGTCACTTTCAAGCAGTGATTAACTCCCAAACAGCACTGTTGTCTGGGTGGGGAAGTCAGGACTCCATCACTCATACTGTAAGTGATCACTTCCAGTTATTCCAGTTTCAGAGAAACACAGAGGTGGTTAGGAAACTCAACAATATCACAGGTCTTTTGAAAAACAAACACTTTACTCTTCACGGGGAAATTTACAGCCAATTTCTAAAATTACTCAGTACCATCTCTTGATGGTTTTCCCAACCCAAATGGGGTAAGAATACAGGCTCATTCCTCAAGGACACCAAGGATTATCTAGTTTTTAACTTTCCCACACAAACTGGCCTCCGTGGTACAATTCAACTACAATGGAAAGGGGGCCCCTTAATCAGTAGAAAACCACAATGAGGGCGATACTGCTTATGCCGCGGTACCAGTTGTTACAATAATGCTTATTCTTTTTCTAGTCCTAACACCTATGAGGCAAAGAAGAGTTAGGAATTTCTGAAAAGTACAAAAAAAAAAAAAAACAAGGAAGGATGACACAATCCCACCCTACTTCCAAACAACCACAGCTAAAATTTTCTTGCCATTTCTTCTGGTCCCCAAAAAACCCAGTGAACACAACAGCATAAGGAGCTCAGTGTAGTGGTTGCTCAGCAGGAAACACTGGCGTCATTCCTTCCCTAGCCCTCAAGCAGCATTCAGCTCCAGGCAAAGGAGGAATGTAGCAGGGGCCAGAGATCGGAATGCGGGCTGGAGATGGTGCCAGGGTTATCAGAGCACACCAGGGGAACCCCAGAGCAGCGCTACTCCAACAAAGACGGGTCCAGTGGGTGACAGCAGAGCTGCAAGCTACCCACACAAGTTGAGAGTTAACATTTAAACATTCCAGAGCAACGTGACAGAGGGATTGCATGAGGTTGGAACTAATGGTTTCTAAACTTGGGCTTGTCCTTTTCTGCGTTTATTTTTAAATTTTATTTATTTTTATTTTCAAAAATATCAGACTATGATGGATTCAACATGATATGAAAGTCCTCTGCTACTGTAAGTCTGAGAGACCTCACAGCTTGATTAAATGCAGGCTGATCCACCATCCTCATTGTGCTAGAACTGGGCAAGTTCCAGGCAAACCAGACGAACTGGTCACCTGAAAAGTGTTCATTTCCAAGAAACAAATATCTCTATAGGTTAGAGGAAAGGAAAGCAATCATCCAAGAAATAATACAAGACAATTGATATGAACCAAAGAGAAGTCTCAGTCCTCAGGACAAGGAGTTTCACCAACGTTAAGGCAAAATCACTAATAGCTATAGTGTGACACATTTTCTAAATTCCAAAGATCAAGACAAAAATGAAAATCACACACACAGAGTAAATCGAGTTCAACAACAAAAAAATAATCATAAAGTGGATCACTGCATTTAACAAAGGAGACATTTGTTTTCATCATGTTAACAGAAAAGCAAAACTTAAGGAAGAATTGTTTTATGTATGCACTCATACAATAATGAGAATAACAAAATGAAAATTTGGGGCCCACTGCCATGACCTAGCAGCTAAAGCCCTCACCTTGAACGCACCGGGATCCGATATGGCCCTGGTTCTAATCCTGGTGGCCCCACTTCCCATCCAGCTTCCTGCCTGTGGCCTGGGAAAGCAGTTGAGGACAGCCCAAGGCCTTGGGACCCTGAATCTGCGTGGGAAACCCGGAAGAGCTCCAGGCTCCTGGCTTCAGATTGACTCAGCGCCAGCCAGTGTGGCTGCTTGGCGAGTGAATCATCCTATGCAAGATCTTCCTCTCTGTCTCTCCTCCTCTCTAGATATCTGACTTTGCAATAAAAATAAATAAATCTTTTTTAAAAAAATGGAAATTTTAAAAATAAAAAATACAAAATGGAAAATATGGACATATTAATACTGAGCATTAAAATGTGTTCTTAGCATCAAATTTGGCTTTCAGGTTCCTGGTTGGGAATAAAGAGGTTAATAATAACAGGGAGTAATATCACTGAATTACAATAAAGGGGGAAGAATGTAGGTTCCTTGGCAAGACATATTTTTCTGACTCTGAATTCTAAACCAGTTTTCTCAGATGTAATGCTGGGAGCCTCGAGCGGTGTGGTAGACCCTGCCTGGAGACCATTGGTTTGGGACTGGTAGGATGATTTTCACATACCTGATTCTGATAGGGATCTTCAGAACCGGGAAAGCTTTCAAGATGGATACATGCATTCTAGCCTGCAAACCTTGTCTGATTCCAGGGCAGATTACCCTGGCGACGCATCTGTGCAGTGGGTCACGTTTAGTGTTTGCTGCATATTGTTTCTCTCAGCTAAGGCTCACGCAATCATAAGAGATAATCCGAAGTTCATCATGTGTGAAAAGCAGGTTATTCAGACGCTGTTTATTGTTAGTGGAAGGTACATAAAACTCATCCTCTGGACAAAGAGGATGAAGACACCATTGCTACTGGAGTGCCTGGGTTTGAGTCTGGCTGTTCTCCCAAATTCAACTTCCTGACTGAGAAGCAACAAGTTATGCCTCAAGTTTTGGGGTCCCTGACACCCATGTGAGCCCTGGATTGAGTCGGGGTCTTTTCCAGACCCCACTGTTGCAAGCATTTGAGAAATGAACCAGCATATGGAAGCTCATTCTCTTTCAGGCCTTCAAGTAAACAGAGAAAACTTCAAAAACAAAAGCAAAAAATACAAAAACAAAAAACCTTTCAGTTTCTAAGGAAACACAATTAGGCTTTCAGGATTGGTAATAGCAGTAGAAATCAAATTTGTGTGATACTAGGCTATTATGATTCAACTAATGAATATTATTTTAGTAAGTATAAATAAAATTTCACATTCTAATTAGTTTTGTCCTTCTTCTGACATCCTCAATAAATTTAGTGAATATTATAACATTTATTGATGCTAGTGGGTTCATCAAGATTTTATTAGCAAGTCCTAATAATCATAAGGCTGAAAAATTTCTTTCATATTTAATTTACTTACATAAGCATGAGTCAGTTTGTAAATAAAGTATGTACAATATGATCCCCTTTTGTAAATCTCTATTTGTTTAACATCTATTAAAATATATTAAATATATTAAAGCATTGGAGTTAGCACTGTGGGAAGTTAATCCTACACCTTCAATTGTCAGCATCTCATAGGGTACTGCTTTTTGTCCCACCTGCTCCGCTGCCCATCCAGCACCCTGCTTACGGCCTGGAAAGTAGCAGAGCATGGCCCAGGTTCTTGGGACCCTGTGGGAGACCTGTAAGAAGCTCCTGGCTCCAGGCTTCAGATTGGCTCAGCTCCATCCATTGTGGCCACATGGGGAGCGAACCAGCTGCTGGAAGATCTTTCTCTGTCTCTCCTTTTTGCAAATTTGCCTTTTAAAAAAATCAATAGATATTTAATAGAGAAATGTATCAGCATAGAAAAAAAGCATTAAAAAGATACATAAAAATGTGCATCCTAGCTATTTCTGGGTGACAGGAGTTGATGACTCTTCTTTTTTTTACTTGCTCATTTTTTTTCTTTAAGGCTTATTTATTCATTTGAAAAGCAAACTTGGGCCCAATGCCACGGCCTAGCGGCTAAAGTCCTTGTTTTGAATGCACCAGGATCCCATATGGACGCGGGTTCTAATCCTGGTGGCCCTGCTTCCCATCCAGCTCCCTGCTTGTGGCCTGGGAAAGCAGTCGAGGACGGCCCAAAGCCTTGGGACCCTGCATCTCTGTGGGAGACCCAGAAGAGCTCCTGGCTCCTGGTTTCAGGTTGGCTCAGCACCTGCTATTGCGGTCTCTTGGGGAGTGAATCATTGGACGTAAATTCTTGCTCTCTGTCTCTCCTTCTCTCTGTATATCCGCCTTTCCAATAAAAATAAATAAATTAGGAAGGGAGGGAGAAAGAGAGAGAGAGAGGAAGGAAGGAAGAAAGAAAGGAAGGAGGAAAGAAGGAAAGAAAGAAAGAAAGAAAGAAAGAAAGAAAGAAAGAAAGAAAGAAAGAAAGAAAGAAAGAAAGAGAGAGAAAGAAAGAAAGAAGAGAAGAGTGAGTTACAGAGGGAGAAAAGACCGAAACAGCCTTAGCGAGCAGAGCTAGAGCAGGCTAACGTCAGGAGTTCTACCAGGTCTCCCCCAGGGGTCAAGGACCCATTCGCTTGGGCCCTCCTCTGCTGCGTTCCCAGACCGTTAGTCGGGAGCTGGATGGGAAGTGGTTCAGCCAGGACTTGAACTGGCACCTATATGGAATACCTGTACCACACCTTGTTCATGTTTTTGCGTGCAATTAAACTTACTGTCTTCACAAGAAGAATAACAATAGTATTATTATTTTACTTACACACATGTAGGGGATAGGAGAAAGAAATGTTTCTATACTTAAACCAAATAAGCCAGGTCCTAGACTGGCTCCCATCTTATAGCTATCCATTAATAACTTGCATGAATAATTTTAGGATTGAATAGCTTTATACAGAATATAATTTGAGGGCCCGGCAGTGTGGCCTAGTAGCTAAAGTCCTCACCTTGAATGCGCCCGGGATCCCATATGGGCGCTGGTTCTAATCCCGGCTGCTTCACTTCCCATCCAGCTCCCTGCTTGTGGCCTGGGAAAGCAGTTGAGGATGGCCCAAAGCCTTGGTACCCTGCACCTGCGCGGGAGACCCAGAAGAAGTTCCTGGATCCTGGCTCTGGATCGGCATAGCATCAACCCGTTGCGCTCACTTGGGGAGTGAATCATCGGATGGAAGATCTTCCTCTCTGTCTCTCCTCCTCTCTGTATATCTGACTTTCCAATAAATAAATAAATCTTTTAAAAAAAAAAAAAAGAATATAATTTGAGGGGACCCACACAGTAGCATAGTGGCTAAGGTCCTCATCTTCCATGTACCAGGATCCCATATGGGCACCAGTTAGTGCCCTGGTGGCCCGACTTCCCGTCCAACTTCATGTTTGTGGCCTGGGAAAGCAGTTGAGGACGCCCGGAAGCCTTGGGACCCCAAACCCACATGGGACACCCAGAAGAAGCTCCTGGCTCCTGGTTTCAGATCAGCTCACCTCCAGCCGTGTGGCCACTTGGGGAGTAAATCAGCAGATGTAGGATCTTCCTCTCTGACTTTCCAATAAAAATAAATAAATCTTAAAAAAAAAAACAAAAAAAAAAAACAAACAAAAAAACCATAATTTGGGTTAGAGACAAACTAACTCCAACTTTGTCATTTTAGCAGTTGTATGACTTTGGGCCAATTTTTAATTGTCTGACTCTTGACTACTTCTCCATCAAATAAACAAAAATTGAAACTAATGCTCAATTAGTATGTTTACCCTGTTCCTAAAAGAGCTTGTTCTGCTTTTGCAAGTGTTTGTTCTCTTTCCTAGCGTAGTTTTAAATAAGTCTGATGTTCATCTAATTAAAATGGTGTGCCTTTTGTATTTTAATCCTTATTTCAGATTCTTGCCCCACACAGAAATGAGAATTCTGAGCAGTGATAAACGTAAAGGAGCACCAAGGGAGAAAAAGCTTTATTTGAAAGGTGAGCCAATGCGCATGCATTCATGTGCAAATGTACGCCAGCCCAGAGGAGTGCTTACCACGAACAGGTTGGAGAATTGCCCAAAGAGAGAACAAAACCAAATCACAACTTCGAATTATGGTCTTGGACACAAAGAGGTTCCCCTATACCTCTACTTGGTTCTCGTTCTCTTTTCAGTTTAAAAGATTTATTTATTTGTATTTCAAAGTTGGGTTTTAATGAAACAGAGAGAGCAGGAGAGACCGAGAGGTCTTCCATCTCCCATGGCTGCAATGGCCAGAGCTGAGCTGATCTGAAACCAGGAGCGAGGAGTTTCCTCTGGTCTTCCAAGTAGGTGCAGGTGCCTAAGGCTTTGGGCCATCCTCAGCTGCTTTCTCAGGCTATAGGCATGTTGCTGGATGGGAACTGGAGCAGCAGGACTTGAACCAGTGCCCATATAAAATAGCTAGTGCTGTAGGCAGAGGATTAGCCAGCTATACCACTATGTGAGCCCTTCTCAGCCGCTTTCGTGAGTTAAGGAGAGGTACCTTAAAAAGTGTGAAATGATCCACACAATTTAACATCTATATTTTTATGGTGTCTCTCCCTCTTGGTCCTGGGAAAACGGACATATGGACTTTAGAGATAGAGATAACATTATATTGTGGAGCTGTAAGTCTTCCAGCGTACTTAAACCTAACTACCTGCTTGCCAATTCATAGCACAACCAAAGTATTAGAAGGTGCAGGATGCACACACATTTCACCACTTAGGAGTAAAGAGAGAAAAGGGGAGACTTAGTGCAGATCTCCTGAATATCAGGCACCGTACCATATATGCTTCTTTACCTGACCCGAGTTCCCCAAACGTTTGACCATTTGTGAAGTGTCTCAAATTTCTACCTTAAGATTAAGATTGCATTTGCCTCGGGAGAGCTATCTTACATTAAGTCACTATTTACCCTAAACCAGCTTATTATTCCTGTTGCTGTCCACACGGACTGCGTGTTTGTGACTAAGAAGATTGGTTGCTTAGCTTGGGGCAGATTTTCAGAGCTTGATTTCATAGTCTTTGGGACCCTGGAAATGGAAGTTTTATTTTTCTAGCCTCTTCTCTGCATGCCAATATGTCGCTTTATTTTTTACATTCACTGGCTTGTGTGGAGCATCTCTAAAATACGTTAAACTTCCTTGCCTAAATGAGCATCATTCTTTGTGGAAAAAATTAGGCAGAAAGCTAAATGAAATGGCTATCTTTAATTTATAGACCCACATTTTTAAAATGTGACTATATGAAGCCTTCCAAAAAAAGAACTACATATTATCACATTGACAACATGACAAAGCACTACAGTATAAGTGTAAGGAGTTCGAATATCCTACCCTGAACCCTGGACCGGCGCCATTTGCTCTTCCTCACAGCTCACGAAGTTCGCGCGGTCTAGCCATCCACCAATCAGATGTAACTGCGTTTCACCTGGAATCCCACCCCCAATCTTCCAGCCCCTTCCCAACCCCGCCCACTCACCAATCATTCTTAGGCAATCGCTGGTGACAGTCTCAGGCACCAATCGCCTGGGGCCTGCCCTCAATCCCTCCCAATCCCTGCCCCGCACACCTTGCAGAGGGGAAGGCCCCCAGGTGTGGATCTCTCTCCCCTCTCCTTCCGGCCTCCCTTTCCCTCCCCCCCATCTTCTCCTCATCCCCCTTTCCCTCCCCCACACCCTTCCCCCCCCATCCTCCCGTTCCTGCCCCACTGGAATAAACTTCCTAGGATACTTCAGATACTTCGTTGGCGTCTGGTGTTTTCAGCTCACGGTAAAGAACCAGGTTGCGGGCATTAGCTGCGCGTAATAATACTGTAATATCGCATGAACTAGAACTCTAACCTTTTAAATAACTAACAGTAAGAATGTTTCTGAGTCTATGACAACTTCTTCTTCTAATTTTGCCTGAGTACTTCTGAGACAGTTAAGCAAGTAGGGCTGCAGGATTTGGGAGTGGGGCCTTCCTTCCTAAGACTCAATTGCAATTGTATTGTGCAGGGATTGTACAACAAAGTTTTATGATTTTTGGGTTTGTTTGGTTTTTTTTTTTTCTTTATCATGTGCCAACTAAACCTTTTATTTTTTCACTCCCTTGAAACCTACCTTTTTGCATCTTTTTTTTTTTAAGATTTATTTTTATTATTTTTTTATTGCAAAGGCCAGATATACAGAGAGGAAGATCTTCCGTCCGATGATTCACTCCCCAAGTGAGCGCAACGGGCCGATGCTATGCCGATCCGAAGCCAGGATCCTCTTCCGGGTCTCCCACGCGGGTGCAGGTTCCCAAGGCTTTGGGCCGTCCTCGACTGCTTTCCCAGGCCACAGGCAGGGAGCTGGAAGGGAAGCGGGGCTGCCGGGATTAGAACCGGCACCCATATGGGATCCCGGGCGTGCAAGGCGAGGACCTTTAACCACTTGCGCCACCGCGCCGGGCCCCTTTTTGCATCTTTTATCCTTTGATCTCCCTGATAGGAAAACACTGGAAAGGCAAATTTCTAATTACACCTGCCAAAGTCCCAAATACATGTGATCATAATTAGTAATATAAACATGACCTGCATCTTTTCTCTCTAAAAGCTTTCCCAACAATTTGTGTCCTGAAGCCTGGGTTTTCTGCAAAACCATTTCCCAGGAAATGTCCCCAAATGGCAGGTGATCTTTCCCACTTCAGAGAAGCCGCCTTGATCAGGATCACCCAGCTGACCCACTTGTCTCTGCCTTTACTCCCAACACAATGTTGTCTCTCTAGACCATGTTCTGCGTCCTGGGTTTTCTTCGCTGAATCCCATTTCCAGCCACACTTGCCACATGCACCAGCTGCCAACATCCTTTACTATTTCCCTATGATTCTCACGGGCAGTCTGAGCAGCCTTGAAACGTCAAGGTCATTTCTCCAGCGTTCTTGTCCAATGCTTTCACTGTAAGGAGCTCAGCTTTGAGTTCATCACCACCTTGCTTTTTTGTAAGTTTCCAGCTGGGTGAGAGCCACCCCATGCTCGCTTTATAAGCTGCCTCTCCAGGTCATGAGTTTTATTCTCATTTGAGGGAGCTAACCCAAAGTACTGAAGTTGAGTGACAGGTGAAGACATTGACCAGGGCTCTCAGACGCTGGAGAAGATGGCATCCCAGCTGCCAGGCAGCTCAGTTATATCATTTTCCAGTTGACAAAGCTGGGACCTCAGAACCTAAAGTCACAGGCCATTCAAATAAATGAAACTCCAAACTGCCTGAAGGAGCATTTGCAAGTGTTTAAATCTTTGACTTCAGCTCACACAGACCTGGATTAAAACTCAAGTTGTGTGGCCTGGTAGTTAATGTAAACCCTCTAAACCATAGTAACCCTACCTTTTAAAATGAGGGGTGATAACGCCTATCTTACTGGATATGTGGTTGCTATTAATAATTAACTAGAATCCAGCTGTACTGAGTGTCAGCCAAATGCTATTTACAAGATAATGCTGCTATTATGGGTCTAGTGCCAATCTTCAAGATTCCAGTCCTAATCTTTACGAATGGTAGAATGACTTTCAGCAACTTATTTACGAATTTGTTGGTTAATTCATAACGTAAAGCTAATAGTGATGCCTAATACAGAGGTGTATCCTGTGCTACCTAGTCTAGTCTCATTACCGTAGAGCAGAAAAACCCGCATTGCCCAGGGACAGTGTAGTATTGTAGTTGCTGTTGTTCTGTAAGATGTATCTGCTTATTTATCTGAAAGGTAGTGACAGAGAGGGAGTGATGGGAGTCCAGGGGAGGATTCTCCATCTACTGGTTTACTACCTCAAATGGCTGTTGCAGCCAAAGGTGGGAAAGGCCAATGCCAGAAGGCAGGAAATCCATCTAGTTCTCATGTGGATAGCAAGGACTCACATACTTGAACCATCATCCAGGCTTCCTATGTGCATTAGCAAGGAGCTGGATTGGAAACAGAGTGTCAGGAACTCAACACTCCCTTAGAGGAGGCAAGTGTCAACAGCAGCTGCTTAACCCACTGTGCCACACATGCCGGGGTTTTTATACAACAAAGTCAGCTGACAGTGCACCTCTCAGACTAGCCCTGTGGTTTGGTGACACACTGCTATTTATACGAGTTAAGAGACATAATCTTTATAAATGAAGCATTTCACACAGTTTCTTGAATGTCGGAAATAACAGAGCATCACACAGTTTTACAAAGCCCCCAATGCCCAGGGCAAATGTACAAATACCAGGATGTTCTCCTCTTGTATTTCATTCACAAAATGCATTCCAGAGCTCATACATATTTCTTGAAGGAAGGAAGAAACTGGGGGGATCTAGCTGAAGAATAGAAAGGCAGAGTCAGTGTTTTGGTGCACTGGGTTGAATGCCAGCTCAAGCTCCAGCTGCTCTACTTCTGATCTGGTTTCCTGCTAACGGTGTGGGAAAGCAGTGAAGGATGGCTCAGATCCTTGGCCCCTGGTTCCCATGTGGGAGAGTTGGATGGCATTCCAGGATCCTGGCTTCAGCTTGATCCAGCCCCACCCTTTACAGCCATTTGGGGAGTAAAGTAGCAGATGGAACTTTTTTGTTTGTTTTTCCCGCACTTTCTATTATTCTGTGTCTCAAATTTTTTTTAAAAAATCTTTAAAAAAATGTAAAAGTGGGCCCGGCACGGTGGCGCAAGTGGTTAAGGTCCTCGCCTTGCACGCCCGGGATCCCATATGGGCGCCGGTTCTAATCCCGGCAGCCCCGCTTCCCTTCCAGCTCCCTGCCTGTGGCCTGGGAAAGCAGTCGAGGATGGCCCAAAGCTTTGGGACCCTGCACCTGCGTGGGAGACCCGGAAGAGGCTCCTGGCTTCGGACGGGCATAGCATGGGCCATTGCGCTCACTTGGGGAGTGAATCATCGGACGGAAGATCTTCCTCTCTGTATATCCGCCTTTCCAATAAAAATAAAATAAATCTTTAAAAAAAAATAAAAATAAACACTTAAAAAAAAAGATTTATTTATTTTTATTGGAAAGGCAAATTTACAGAGAGGAGAGACACAATGATCTTCCATCCACTGGTTCACTCCCCAAGTGACTGCAATGGCCAGAACTGAGTTAATCTGAAGCCAGGAGCCAGGAGCTTCTTGTGTGTCTCCCACACAGGTACAGGGTCCCAAGGCTTTGGGCCGTCCTCGACTGCTAAGGCAGAGCAGTTTTCTAAAGCCAACAGTTACTGAAGAAGATTCCAAACTTGAAATATCAGTTCGAGAAACACATCTTCTCCCCTTCCCTAGTACTGGGCCACTCACAGGGCAGGGTAGCATATAGAATGCTCCCCAGATCTCAGCTTTTAGAAAACCTGGGTCAGTTTTATTTTTCAAATTAGTTTGAACCCTGTATATTTTATCCCTGGTCTTGTTTGACTTGAACACAGTTCAGCTTTAATTCTCTGAGCCAGCACTCTGTGGAGCACATTGTGGAAAGCTCCGGTCTAAGTCACTCAACACATCCCACTGGCCTTGCTGTGGTTTCCAGTTTGATTTTGTTCACTGGACACATTAAATAAACAAGGTGATATGATTGTTGAAAATATATACAGTACATAATTTGATTTGCACCTGAAAAGTAAGAGATGTAAGAGTCTAATTTCACCACATTTTTTTCTTCCTCAATTTCAATGAAACTAAATTAGTTAACGCATGGAAAGATATGTATGTGCAAATAGATTCTGATATAAGTTCTGTTGAAAAGTAAGCTTCATGGGCCCGGCGCGGTGGCACAAGTGGTTAAAGGTCCTCACCTTGCCCGCCCGGGATCCCATATGGGCGCCGGTTCTAATCCCGGCAGCCCCGCTTCCCTTCCAGCTCCCTGCCTGTGGCCTGGGAAAGCAGCAGAGGACGGCCCAAAGCTTTGGGACCCTGCACCCGTGTGGGAGACCCAGAAGAGGCTCCTGGCTTCGGATCGGCATAGTATCGGCTCGTTGCGCTCACTTGGGGAGTGAATCATCGGACGGAAGATCTTCCTCTCTGTCTCTCCTCTCTGTATATCCGCCTTTCCAATGAAAAAATAATAAAAATAAATCTTTAAAAAAAAAAAATAATAATAATAATAAAAATAAATCTTTAAAAAAAAAGAAAAGTAAGCTTCATTCTGAAAGACTAAGGTCAAATTCAAATGCACTTTTTGCACATAGATTAATCAAGTTTTTAAAATTAAAATTCATTTTTTCTGTTCAACCCAGTGCAAAAAGCATGAAGGTTACTCATTGCAAAACTATCTTGCTTACAACCATTTTAAATGGCAGGCCTATTTGGAGTTTAAGACTAGTTTTTAAAAATCAAATACAAGAAATTCCATAGTATTACAGGTACTAATAGAGGGAGAGAAAACATATCTGAAGTTGAATAAAACCAATGATATTTTCCCAGTAGCTGAAAATAAGACTAATAAAGAGTTTCTCCAAATCAGGCTGTATTAGACCAAATAATCCATCCCGTTATAATAGGTTAAGTCCACTTAGGAGATTGATTCTATCCTTTTGTTTTTTTTTAATAAGATAAGACTCACTGTACAAAATGAGTCTTTTAATCACATGGAGAGGTTACATTTCAGCAATAAAACTCATGTATGTATCATTGAAATGTACAGAACTCACTTCCTAGATAAGTTTTGATTACTCACACTGTGTTAGATGCTCTTCTTAAGTTCGTATTTTCCTAACAACTTTAAAAGTATGAGTTATATGAAAAAAAAGGCACTAAGAAAATGAATGCCATTAGTACAGTAACAATACGTGTTAATACTGTTATTTATTCACAAACTAAGTTTCCTCTGATAAATATCAAATAATTTGCTGCACTGCTACAATTGGTCTTGAAACGTGGAAAAGTGTCTTAATTATTTATCTGACTAATCTACACCTAATGAGCTCAGCATCAATGTTATCTAGAATTAACTTAAGCCTCCCAAAAATGCATTTATGGAAGCCTTTAGTCAAAATTCACCTTTTTTTTGGGGGGGGGGCAACATTGAGTCTCAGATGATTAAGCCACTACCTGTGTTGGTGGCAACTCATGTATCTGTTGGTTCAAGTCTGGTTGCTGCACTTCTGATCCGGTTCCCCGCTAATGCTCCTGGGAAAGCAGGGAAAGCTGAGAGCTTGGATGCCATGTGCAAGAGCAGGATGGAGGTCCAGGCTCCTGGCTTCAGCCTGGACCAGTCCCTGCCATTGCAACCACTTGGGCAGTGAGCCAGAAAAACACAAAAACCTTTCTCCTTCACTTTTCCCTCTATCTCTTTCTCTTTCAAATGAATCTTTTCTCAAATTTGAAAAATCAATATTCACTTTCAAGTGCTGGGGTCCATGTGATGGATGTGGAATACAGGAAGGTGTGAAGAGTATTGTTCCTTTGCAGGCAAGGCCACAAGGAACTTCCCGCTGTGTGGCAAGGCCCAGAGGATGTCTCTACAACCACCTGAATGCAGCTCTGCCTCCCTTTGCATGGACACCGGACAACCCCATTCAGATTCCTGTAATCTATTTAGGCATTGTCTGCCTCTGCAGAGTTACTGTTAAATATCAATGGGAGCTTAGAAGCTGATGTCGCTGTTGCTGCCGTTTTTAGCCAAAAAGCTGTTATTGCTGTTATGGCTGCATCCTGTGGCAATATGCTAATCAAGGGTGCTAACTCCCCTTTTGATCCTATGCTAATCAAGGGTGTTCTGTCTTCAGGTGTAGTGGAATCTATTCTTTCCCTCTTTCTTTGATCTTTTAGGTCCCTCCTGTGAAGTCCTTCCTTCCTTGACTGTCTCAAGACCAAGCTATAGAGCAATTGTGGTAGGAATGTGTTACTGATTAATATGCACCATCTATTGAAAACTTTTTCCTAGCCTTAGGTGAAACAAATGGCAGAGTTATCTTTAGAAACACCCACTTGACCATGAGGTAAAAAGTCTGAGCCAGAGTTTGACTGATTCTGTATAAATAAAGCAGACAGCTTTTGTGCATCGTCCATTATGATGATGAAGTCCTAGTGGTCGGTCTCTTTCTTTGCGCCTCATCCACGCACCCTTTGCAAGTTCCGAACTCAGCTGGAGCCGGACTCCGGCATTCAAGTGCTAATTTTATTTTATTATTTGCTTTGTTTTCCCCCCTCTTGTTTTCATTTTATTTTATTTTTAGAGTCAATTCCGGAGACTGGTGCCTGGTATGATAGGCTAAACTTTCACCCAAAGGAAGTTCCTGGCTCCTGGCTCCAGCCTAGCCCAGTCCCAGCCACTGCAGTCATTTGGGATGTGAACCTTTGAATGGAACATCTCCTTTCCCTCTCTCTCTGTCTCTTTTTCTCTCTGTATGTGTCTCTCTCTGTAACTCAGTTTTTTCAAAAAATAGGGGGAAAATTTGAGTTGGAACATCAACCAGATATGAACTACATGAAATGTGTAATTGAGGAGCTGTAAAGTAATCTTGGACAAATATGCTCAATAAATGATTATCTCTTCAATATCAGAGAATTCTCACTTTAGGAAGTGTCTGAAAAATGGCTGCAGCTTGCACATAAAATCCAAGCATATCAAAAGTTCTTCTATCACTTAAACATCTTGAATATCTGATGTAAAGTTCAGTAAATGCGAGGTGTCTGTCCCCAGCTCCCTGTTCCCACTCCTCCCCGAGCCTCCCCAGCCAGGCAGAACTATAGGTCAGAACGAAGCAGCTGCCAGCCCTGCACTGTGAGCTTGTCCCCCGACCAACACTCTTCACGTGTCCACGTGCTAGGTCACAGAGCAGTAGGGGAGAGGGAAGTGGTGATGCAATAGCTAATAGCCATGCCGGGAACCGGGGAACCAGAAAGTCTTTAGGAAAACACCAAAACCGAGACAGTGAATCTATCGAAGTGAGAGAGAGCCACCTTCCTCACCTATAAACCACGTGGTGTCTGTGTTAGCAAAAAACAATAATGGCTTATGCAGGTCGGCTGCTGTGTGCCCAAGCAACAGGAAAACCCTAAAATTCACTATATATCAGGGATCAGTTACAACTACAAAAAGTTTCAAAGCAACTCGTACATTTAAAAGAAGTAAAAAAAACCAAGAAGGCATCCCCAGGAATTCTCCCAACAGAAACCCTGAAATGTGCATCTAAATTTTTCATTCTCATGAGATGAGGACAGTGGAGAATGAGGTGGTTTCCACTGAGCTGGGCAGGATTGGGCAGAAAGGTCACCTCCCAATCCCCAAATATCTGAAACTCCCTCTGGAAAGCTTGTGAGCTGGGCCCAGCACGATGGCTCAATGGCTAATCCTCACCTTGCAAGCACTGGGATCCCATTAGGGCACTGGGAGCTGTCCTGGCTGCCCCATTTCCCATCCAGCTCCCTGCCTGTGGCCTGGGAAAGCAGCAGAGGACGGCCCAAAGCCTTGGAACTCCGCACCTGTATGGGAGACCCGGAAGAAGCTCCTGGCTCCTGGCTTCGGATCACCTCAGCTCTGACAATTGCTGTCACTTGGGGAATGAAAGAGCAGATGGAAGATCTTTCTGTCTCTCCTCTCTGCAAATCTACCTTTCCAATAAAAATAAAATAAAGAAAAGAAAAAGAAAGCGTGTGAGCTGAACCCAGAGGAACCTTCGGGCCAAAGCCAGGAGGTGAAGACAGCTGCTTTTCCAGCCCTGGTGATGCTGCCCCAGGGAGAGAAACTGGGCAGGTTCAGGATTGTCAGGGCAGCTGCCTGTCCAAACTAGCTGGTGAGGTGAGAAGATAGCCCGAGCGTGTGAAGCTGGTGTGCTGTTTGCTGTCTGACGGGGTCTCCGGGTGAGGCAGAGAAGCAAAGGACTCGGTAAGAAAACCACGAAGGCAAATGGAAGATACAACAAAGAAGGGATTCTGACCAGTTTGAGAGAGAAGCCCGGGGGTTGGGGGGTGGGGGGTGTGCAGAGCAGAGACGAAGGTGAGTGATGGTGGAGAGGAGGGAAGAGATGGAGAGGAGACTGGAAGGAGCAGCTGAAACACACACACTGTTCATGATCAAGAGATGGGGGTATGTGGTGCCCACCTTGTCTTGGAACTGGGAGAGCTGTTTCTAAATATATGTGCCATAAATGGTCCAAAACACTTTTTTGATTCTTATCGTGAAAAATCAAAAACGTAAGAATTGTGACCTCCACCTGTTCTGTATTCTAATTCAGCAATTAAATCCTGTCTGATCATGCCACACCCACCCTCTAATCAGTTCCTCATTCTACTATTAGATTTTTAAGCATTTCTGGCGTCAGCACCATGACTCAACAAACTAATCCTCTGACTGCAATCACTCACTTCTCGTAGGGGTGCTGGTTCGGGTCCCATTGCTCCACTTCCCATCCAGCTCCCTGCCTGTAGCCTGGGAAAGCAGTCGAAGACGGCCCAAAGTCTTGGGACCCTGCACCGGCGTGGGAGACCTGAAAGAAGTTTGTGGATCCTGGCTTGGGATCAGCATAGCGTCGGCCGTTGGCGGTCACTTGGGGAGTTAATCATTGGACGGAAGATCTTCCTCTCTGTCTCTCCTCTCTGTATATCTGACTTTCCAATAAATAAATAAATCTTAAAAAAAATAATTTCTAGAATTGGTACGATAGCTTAATTGGCTAATTCTTTGCCTGTAACCACTGGCATCCCATATGTGCACCGGTTCATGCCCCAGCTGTTCCACTTCCCATCCAGCTCCCTGCCTATGCCCTGGGAAAGCAGTAGAAGATTGCCCAAAGCCTTGGGACCCTGCACCCACATGGGAGACCTGGAAGAAGCTCCTGGCTTCAAATCGCCTCAGCTCTGGCCATGGCAGCCACTTCAGAAGTGAACCAGCAGATGTAAGATCTTTCTGTCTCTCCTTCTCTCTGTAAATCTGCCTTCTTTTCCAATAAAAATAAATATTTTTAGAAAATTATTTCTTAGTATCACCAAATACCAGAAGATATTTTGAAGACATTTATATATGAAGCCTCTTCTTGTGTTACTGTAAAAAGGGTTTGCACATTTTAGAATAGCTTAGAAGGGTGAGAGGAAGTTTTGGTAGGAAAAGGAACCAGGGAATGAAGTCATATCAGGATCAATGGGAAGGCACAGGCCCGGCAAGAGAAGCTGCAATCAACGGTCAGCCGCAAAGCCCAGCTCTGGAGCAGAGCGCCAGCACCTTGCAAACTCTGGGTGAGATTGTAGCAACAATCAGCACGTGTCAAGAAGCTGGAATTTGAGCCGCTGTCACGCAAAACAGAGGATGAGGGGACCTTTGCAATCATAAGGATGTCTGCCTGTCTACCCCCTTTCCAAGCTGTCGTACAAATATGGCTTTTAAATATTTTTAAAATAAGTATGATTAAGGTACAAGATTTAAAAAAAGAGAGAGAGAGATGGAGGGAGGGTCTCATTTTCTGCCACACCTTCATCAGGAGGGCCTCATTTTGAAGACAGCAGCGCCGCCGGGCTGGCGGAGCAATCCAGCAGCACTGGCCAAGTGGGGGATTGGTCGTCCGGTTCCGCAGGTTCTGAAGGAGCCTGGGGATAACTTTCCAAAGGAGAGGTCAATGAGTGGTCTGAACTCTGTCGGGTGTTAGAGTCAGCCCTCAGCACGGGTAAGCTCCAGCCCATACCAGCCAGAGCAGCAAAGCGTCTTCTTCTTCAAAAAAAAAAAATCCCCAGTTGATTTTAATGTGTAGACAAGGCTGAAAACTTGCTTTCAGAAAGGAGGGGAGTGAGGGACAGGTATGTAAGTTGAATTAGTTCTGACTCTTAAAAACATTGATTCCACTGCTTTCCCATCTGAGAACAGAGGAAATGTCTCGCTCTTCTAATAAAGGAACCATACTGAGAAGTGAGAGAGGCAGGCAGAAATCATAACCTAATTTTTAAAATGGGGGATTTCTCTCAGAAAAAAAAAAAAAAAAAGGTTTTCATTTCCCAATTCCAGATTTTAATTCAGCACATCTGAAACTGATCCACCCTTATTAACACTCTACCCAAAGTGCTTGTGTTGTAAATGATTAACATCGTTGAATGATTATTTCATATTGCAATCATGGCTTTTCTCATTTGTCCAAATAATTCTGGCCACTTACATTTGTTCTTTGTAATCAACTTCAGCTCTCCACTGGGGGAGGGGCCGGGGAATCTGACCTTAAAAAAAAATAAAAAGACATTTTTGTCTTTCTGAGGAACTGACTTCATCGAATTATCCTGGAGGGGAAAAGGCAAGTACAAAAATGTGAACTCCAGGCAGCTGGCAAGCAAAATTCCACACAATGAGTGACACACCAAATCCTGCAGGGAAATAGGCACCACAATACATTATTTCCTGTGGCTTCCTGCCGGGGGGAACCCTGAAGAACAGTAAAAAAGTTTCCAGAAATGATTTCCTCAGCTGTCTCATTGATGGATTTAGCATAGCTACAAATATTTGATCAAAATGTTAAGACACTGTGCAGTCCAAATATGTATGTTTGTCAATGTTTACCTGTCTATTCACAGGTACTTCAAAATGAAGATTCCAAGCAGTTTGATTTGGATTCCATTTTATCCCCAGCCTGGAATGCGGAAAATGCAGTGGTAAGTTCATCAAATCCTTCATCAAAGCGAGAAGTCTATAAAATCGCTGGCTTCTTTAGCCACATCCTTCAAATTCACCGTGGTACCAATTACACACCAAGTGTTTCAGCGTTCACTTTTGTGCTGAAAGTAAAGTTAATCAACTGCTGGGAGACACCTAAAGAAAACTAAGCCAGCGATCTGAGCTTATGATGTTTAAAAAGGCAAACATGAGCCTGTGCCACAAACAGGCTTCCATCACAAATCTGGGGCGATCACAGGGGAGTGTGTGATGGCAGCACACACCCAGTGGAGGCAACACCAGACAATGGTTTGATCAGAGCGTGTGTATGAAGCTGGGGTGGGTGGAGCTGTCACAAAAAAACTCCAAGTTATGACCGACAGTATCACTAACTAATAACTGTTTGTGATTTTACATGGGACTGTGCAGTTTCAGATGACTTATAACCACTTCCATCTCTTGTTGACGTGCTTGTTTCCCTGACTCGGCATCTCTGTGTCCCTTACCTAGAAGCCTAACTAGTCCCCAACACCAGCCGTGTTCTCTTGACAGCAGATCTCAGAGCCCGTCGCCCTTGTTACTTATTTGGGGGATGCTCAGCCCCTGCACTCCTCACTTCTCACCTCCTATTGATTTTTCACGTTCACTCCTTACCTCAGCCGCTTGGAACTTCCATGCCATTCCTCAAACATATTGCTTGGTTCTGAACTCCTCTCCTGTATAAACCCTTCTTAAACCCATAAACCCATTCAGTGTCTCCTCTGCCTGACTGTCAAACTCTCCCACAGCCTTCCGGCTCAAGCCGAAGCTTCTTTCTTCTGAGGAAACTTTTTCCAAAAGAGTCAGGGTTGGGCTGTGTAGGCTTTGCGTACAATTCCGTGTGTGTTTTTGTGACCATTCTTTCACCATGTTCTCTGAGTCTCTGTCCTCATTCTTCACCTGTCACCTCTAGCCAATCAAGGAGCTCTTCCCTTGCACTCAGTCTAGCATACCTGAATCCGGCAGGTGCACAATTCAACTGATGGATCATTCAAAGGATTTCTGTTTTCTGTTCTGTTCTAGGTAGGTAGAATGGAATCATGTAAAATAAGAACACATTGCTGTTTCATCTAGATCAAACGTGATGAATCTAGTTTACTGTGAGCCAATTATGGAAAAACGAGATCATCTACTTGGCACTTTATAAGCAGGTTATAAAGTGAGAATTCGTTTAGTGGATAGAATAACTTTAATGTGAAAATGGGTACTTTCTGTCCGTATCCAAGCACTGATTTGAGAAGTAGCAATACACAGACCATTTTTCTGATCTTTCAGCCCCAAATTCGCTTCAAGCAGTATCCCCAGGTTAAGTGACAATGTGCCCTTCCTCAACTGGAGGTGGAGGGTCACTTGTCCCCGCCCCTGGATTATGGCGGACCATAGTCCCCATGTGGGCCTAGTCCCTTACAAAGGCCTTACTTCCCAACTGACTTGCCATTGCCATCTTCTGTCTCTGCCAGGGACCACCTCAGAGTCTGCCTCAACAGATTTTCCCTCCCCAGCCCTCACATTCGTGAGCCAGGTTAACACTTTGCAAATAGTTTTTTTGGTGGGTTTTTTGGTTTTTGTTTTTTTTTTTTGCAGTTTCCCATAAACGTTGCTGTAAGGAGATTGCCTGTATCTATGCATGGCTGTTTGTGAACTGTGGTTCACACAGCCCCAAGGGGTTACACAGCAATTTGGGAGACTGGTTGGATGGAGCATGTTTTGACTATTCCATTACCTAACAGAGCTTTGGCCTTTCGGAAACTTCTCGTGGTATCAGGCGGTAGGGAACACATAAACCCTCAAGTGATATGCACTGAACCTCAGACGATCTATCTCATGTAATCAAATCAGTTGTTTTCAAAACATACCCAAGTAGGCTAGAAGAACTGGTCGTGGGCTCGGCAAGTGGCCTAGTGGCTAAATCCTCACCTTCCATGTGCCAGGATCCCATAGGGGTACCAGTTCATGTCCTGGTTGCCTATTTCCCATCCAGCTCCTTGCTTGGGGCTGGGAAGGCAGTAAAAGATGGACCAAAGCCTTGGAGCCCTGCACCCACATGGGAGACCCAGAAGAAGCTCCTGGCTCCTGACTTTGGATCAGCTCAGCTCTGGCTACTGCAGCCACCAGGGGGGTGAAGCAGCAGAAGGAAAATCTGTCTCTCCTCTCTGTAAATCTGTCTTTCAATAAAAATAAGCAAATCCTTAAAAAATAAAAAAAGAACTGGTTGTTTTGAACCATGTAAAAGATGAAATAAGTAGATGTTAGAAATAGATACTTTAAATCTACAGGGTTATATTAGCAGAAGTTGACATAAAATTCAGTTAAAGTGGAGTCTGCTCTGAACCTGAGAGCTTACCATGCCTGGGAGGAAGGCCTCATACTTTTTGAGCATCGACAAACTCTCTTACAAATTCAGTTAGTTGTTCAGCTCTGCTCCAGGCTGGCTATACCATGGTCCCATTTCATTTCATTTTCTTTTTAAAGATTTATTATTTGTTTTTATTGCAAAGTCAGATACACAGACAGGAGAGACAGAGAGGAAGATCTTCCGTCCGATGGTTCACTCCCCAAGTGACTGCAGTGGCCGTGCGTGCAAGGTCCCAAGGCTTTGGGCCGTCCTCGACTGCTTTCCTAGGCCACGAGCAGCAAGCTGGATGGGAAGTGGAGCTGCCAGGATTAGAACCAGCACCCAAAAGGGGACCCGGCACGTGCAAGGTAAGAACTTTAACCACTATGCTATCACGCCGGACCCCCACATGGTCCCATTTTACAGATGAGGAAATTAAGACTTAAAGAAGTTAGATGACATCTCTGAGTTCACATACATAGCATATGATTGAGCTGGAATTTGACCTTTGGTCTTATTGGATCATCTCTACCAGAGGCCCAGATGAACCTAGAGACTACCCCCAGGCCCGATGCCACAACTCCACAACAAACAGTGCCACATCACACAGCCTGCATGCCGAGGCTGCATTGTCCCGGGAAGGAAACAGTTCACCTGCTTAAGGACACCTGTGGAGCCCTCCCTCGGCCCCAGCAACATCCAACCAAAACCTCGTTGCAAAAAGAACGATTTCCCCACGTTTGAATACCATCAGGTTGCTTCTTAACTTTTTTTTTTATGTCAACTCAATGCTAAATAATAGTTCAATAATTTTACTTATTTTTGTTTATGTTTATCAAAACAATGCATATTGTATAACGAATGCAATTGTTAAGGTTTCTTGTAAAAGGTGAGGGTCTCCTGGGCCTCTCCCCAGCATATTGTTTCCCCTCCCAAAGGCAACTACATCCGTGGTTTTCAGCCAGTTTTTTGTTTGTTTGTTTGTTTGTTTGTCTATCTGTCTCATTGTTTAGCTGGTGTTTGTGATGCTTCCACTTTTTTTTAAGATTTATTACTTATTTTTATTGCAAAGGCAGATATATAGAGAGAGGGGAGACAGAGAAGAAGATCTTCTGTCTGATGATTCACTCCCCAAGAGACCGCAACAGTCAGTGCTGCACCGATCCGAAGCCAGGAGCCAGATCCTCTTCGTGGTCTCCCATGCGAATGCAGGGTCCCAAGGTTCTGGGCCGTCTTTGGCTGCTTTCCCAGGGCACAGGCAGGGAGCTGGATGGGAAGCAGAGCTGCCGGAATTAGAACCGGCACCCATATGGGATCCCAGTGCATTCAAGAGAAGGGCTTTAGCCACTAGGCTATCACACCGGGCCCATGCTTCCACAATTCTTTTAGACCATATTGGCTTATGCTGTTAATTTGATTTTTCAGATGTAGGTGTTTTCAGTCTCTTGTCACTGTGGAATAGAAGAACACAGCTATTACTTACCACCATCTCCATCTGCCATTCCCATCTCTATCCACTCAGTACCAGTATGTCGTAATTTTGGTTAATTACTATTTCATATTTATATAAATGTGAGTATGTAAATGTTATCTATGCTAAGCTCTGTAGTGTCTATACAATAAGGTCTCTTTTTTTTCCCTTTTGGCTCAAACTTTTTGTTTCCCTCAAGCTGGTTTTTCTCTGTCTTATCGCATATTCTATGTGTTATCATTAATTTAACCCTAAGCTTTAATCTCAAACTTTTCATTAGTTATTTAAGATGTTTTAATTTGGGGCCTGGCGCAGTGGCCTAGTGATTAAAGTCCTCGCCTTGAACGCACTAAAATGCCATATGGGCACCGGTTCTAATCCCAGCTGCTCTACTTCCCATCCAGCTCCCTGCTTGTGGCCTGAAAAAGCAGTCGAGGACGGCCCAAAGCCTTGGGACCCTGCACCTGCGTGGGAGACCTGGAGGAAGTTCCTGGCTCCTGGCTTCGGATTGACGCAGACCAGCCATTGCAGTCACTTGGGGAGTGAACCATCGAATGGAGGATCTTCCTCTGTCTCTCCTCCTCTCTCTCTCTCTCTCTCTATATATATATATATATATATATATGACTTTCCAATAAAAATAACTAAACCTTTAAAAAAAATCTACTTATTTGGAAGGCAGTTATAGAGGGAGAGAAAGAGAGATCTTCCATCTGTGGCTCACTCACCAAATACAGCCAGAACTGGGCCAGATCAAAGCCAGGAGCCAGGATCTTCCAGCTCTCCCACACGGATACAGGAGCCAGGTACTCAGGCTAGCTTCCACGTCTTTGCCAGCTACATGGACGGGAAGCTGGGTCAGAAGCAAAGCAGCCAGCGCTCGACCCAGTGTCCACATGGGATACCAGTGTTGCCAGGCGGTAGTTTTACCCACAGTGCCAGCCCAGACTTTTTCCTAAAATATTCAAACATACTTAAAAATTCTTTAACGTTCTTGGGAAAAAGAGATTCTCTTTTCTCACCTCCTGCGACATGCATCGGCTGGACGGTGGCGAGGACCCCAGATGCTCATGTGCCACCCAGTGTCTCCTTTCCCGGTGCCCTGACAACTCCTTGGCCTGCCTCTTAGATCTGCTGTCTTTCCCCTCTCTTGTCCATCCCCTCATGTTGGCAGAGCACAGCCTCAAGTAGCTTGTGAGAGTAAATGGATGTGGGATGATACATTTTTGAAACTGTACATGACTGGAACTCAACTTCTTTGTGTTTTCCCGTGCCCAAATGTCTACCTTTCCGTTATTTCCTGTATCTTCTCCATCCCATACTGTTTGTTGCAGATGTCTTCAGCTAGAAGGCCCAAGACTGACACGAGTATTCTGATAGTAATCTGAAGAGTGGAAAAAGCAAGAATGACTGTGTAATTTCTGCACTTGGTAAAACTCTAAATTCATTTCCAGCACAGTCGTATGTTGCCTACCCGTGTTCCTAATCAGGATTAGAAACTCTAGTTTTTTCAAGGTCATTTTGAATTCGTTTCTTACATCCTGAAGTGCTAAGAACCCTGACTCATAGCATCCACCATCCTGAGTTTCACATGTCACTCAAATTACTGAGAAAGCATTAAATATACTGGCCAACTCAAAGTTATTCCAAACCATTAGACTATCACAATGCTTCTAGTATACATCTATGATGTTATGATTCCTTAATAAGGAAAAGAATGCTTCTGGTGCTGACTCAAGAGTTCAGGGACATTGATCTAGTATTTTTACAACTTCCGCTCTTCAAAGGCAATCCTTGCCCTTATTAAAAATTAGGCAGTACGTAATTCTTTTCCAGACCTCAAGCGTGCATCCTGTTAATACTAAGCAGGTATAATTAAAGAAGCAGCGGCGGGTAGTGGAAGAGCACTTGCAGCAAGGCTAAGAAACGAGTGCTACCGAAGCGTATCTACGGCCGTTCTTTCTTGGAACTACTACAATCCAATATTTACTAACTCCTCAAATGTATACTGAGCAGTAGTACGTGCTAGGCAGCATTCTCTGCTGGGCACTGGAGCTACAGAGTACAAAAAGTGGACACTTTTCCAGCCACTGAACAAGTAATGACAAGTTGATCATTACCACGACCGCCTCCATGAGGCTCATTTCCCCACAGGTAAATGAAGAAAATAATCCCGCTCCACAGGTTCCTACGGTCATATGGTTGCAAAACATTAGAAGAACTTTTTCTAAATGCTGGTTCACTCCTCAAATAACCTCAACAGCCAGAGCTGAGCCAGCGTGAAGCCAGGAGCCAGGAGCTCCAATGGGGCCTCCCCAGGGAAGCAGGGACCTACACTCAGGTCATCATCTTACGTGGCCTTCCATACATCCTGGGTACAGCGCCCCCAGTGGCTTCAGGTGCAGCTCACAATGCTGGTCCTTAAGCTCTTTTTCCAGTTAGCATGTAAGCATCTTCTACTGGTTTTTGGCTTCCCTGGGCTAATGAACAGATCTTACCCATGTTCATAACTTCCACAATTAGTGCTGCACTTTGCAAATTAGCAGGAACTCAGCATGGGTCTCTTGATCTACTGAGCAAGTGATCTGCCACTCCAAGAGAAGTTCAATCTCCATTTCCGTACAATTAGGGCATTTTAATGCTCTTTTCAAGATTACTTACCCATTCACAAACTTATGAATCTTTCACAAAAGTAAAGCTTAAAACATTGAGCCTATATTCACTGTATTCAAAACAATTAGGTGTATGTCTTGAATAATAGAAACACTATAATATTTCCATCTCACATAGTAAGAAATTATCTCTGAAATAACTCCTAAAGATAGAGCATAACTTTTGGAATGCTTAAAAAAATTATTTGTGGTTTAAAAATAAATAAAGGGCCCAGCACAGTAGCCTAGTGGCTAAAGTCCTCATTTTATAAGCCCTGAGATCCCATGTGGGCACCAGTTTATGTCCTGGAGGCCCCGCTTCCCATCCAGCTCCCTGCTTGCAGCCTGGGAAAGCAGTAGAGAATGGCCCAAAGCCTTAGGAACCTGTACCCATGTGGCAGACACGGAAGAGACTCCTGACCCCTGGCTTCGGATTAGCTTAGCTCTAGTAATTGTGGCAACTTGGGGAGTAAATCATCAGACAGAAGATCTTCCTCTTTGTCTCTCCTCCTCTCTGTATATCTTTCTTTCCAGTAGAAAAAAAAATCGTAAAAAAATAAGTAAATAAATAAATACAATGCCCTAAACAAGTAATTTACTTTGTTTCAAAATGAGATATAAAAAATTAAAATAATCCCTAGCAAAGTTTTACCCTAGGGTCTAGGGTCTAAATCCTTGTATTGCATCCACTGGGATCCCATGTGGACACCAGTTTGTGTCCCTCTTGCTTCACTTCCCATCCAGCTCCCTGCTTGTGGCCTGGGAAAGCAGTAGAGGACGGCCCAAAGCCTTAGGACGCTGCACCCACTTGGGAGACCCAGAAGAAGCTTCTGGCTCCTGACTTCAGATTGGCTCAGCTCTGACTTTTGTGGTCACTTGAGTAGTGAACTGAGGATGGAAGATCTTTCTCTTTGTCTCTCCTCTCTATAAATCTGCCTTTCCAGATTTCCAGATCTTAAGTCTTAAAAAAAAAAAAAAAAGTTCTGCCCTACTGGGAAATGTTCTAGTAGTGCTGAAATAACAAAGTGTTTGGAAATATGAACTGATCTGCCACACAGCATGCCTACAGTGCTTACGAACTTTCAGTTTCTCAACACCAAACTTTATATAGGAAGGAAGAAAGGGGCATGCCCCGGTCCCTGGGTTCAGAGTGCCTGGATTCAGAGATAGTTTAAGTAGTTTGGTTCCTGCTATTCCACACTGCCCCTTCACCTGCCGTGGGGAATCTGAAACAATCCTGTCTGTTGCCCTGGGCTAGCCCTAGTCCAGCTCCAGGGGTCTCCAGCATCTGGGGAATAAACCAGTGAGTAAGAACTTCTGCTCTCTCTCTTTTTCCCTTCCCCACCCCCCTCAAGTAAATGTAAGAGCATTAAATACTGTTTTACAGAAAAAGAGCTTGCCACAGAGTGAAGTTGGTTCCTTTTGCACCAGATCTAAGCTACGACTTTTGTCTCTTGCAGCTGCAGGTCAGAAGGGCTGGAAAGGGTCTAGCAACCGCCCGGTTCAAGCCTCTTGATTTTCCCAAAAAGGAAACAGAGGTGGCGAGACGGCTTGGCAGCTGCAGAACTGGGACCAGAACCACCGGGTCCTCCTCTCCAGGGCAGAAGCCGTAGTGGCTTACTAACCCTGCCTGGTATCCAGGGAATTCCTCTGGGCTGGTCAATCTGATCCTGGAGAGCCTAATTCCAAGGTAGTTACACAGCCTTCCCGATAAAGATGCCTCTTCATTTAAGGTGAAATCGGATGACAAACAAACACATACCACCAACATCCTTTTTAAGCACCGCAAACTACAATCCTTTATCTAATATTGTCAAATCACTGCTCCATTGTATCAGGGACCAGTAAGTGTTGAGGGAACCCTATCCAACCCACAGCAGCAGCCTAATGAACTGGCACGCCCCCAAATCTGCACAGGCCCCTGGCAACCTGCACCTCCTGCCCACACCATTCCTAGTTAAGAACCTATCTAAATAAACAAATGAATTTAAAAAAAAAAAAAAAGACCTCATTATCAGCCGCCCCTCCCTTCACCTTCAGCCAGCTCAGGCTCAGTGCCTCTTGCCCCACCCCCTCCACCCACCAGCCGGACCTTAAAGCAAAACAAAAACCCGGAAAGCAGTTCCTGGTCCAGTTTGAGAGTCTCTGACGCGGTGCTTTGTAAATTGTGAAATGGAATGCTGGAGAGAACCCGGACCTGGATGTGACTCAAAGGCGTTCCCAATGTGGCTCTGACCCTGCCCTGCTGAGGAAGTTCCATCTGAATTTCATGATCTCTAAGCCGGTTTTAATGCCGCCTCTCTCGCGGAGTTGTAGAGACACACTGCCTGCTTCACTCATTTCTTTTCATCTCCCTCTGTCGCTGACCTTTTTTTTTTTCACTTTTATTAGGCTTAATTGGATATATAAGTATTGCCATTCGTTACATAATTATCTCTATTCGTATTTATTAGTAGTTTCCCATAAAATATGTTAGCTTGAAAGATTATTTTTTGTTGCTAGAATTGCTTAGGAACCACAAATAATTTTTTAAAAATTCAGCAACTAGGCAAAATAATTATATTCAAATGGAGACATCTTACAAAATATCCAATTTTTTAAATGTATGTATTCTTCTATTTGAAAGGCAGAGTTACGGAGAGAAGGAGAGACACGGAAGGAGAGACTTTCCATCCCCTGGTTCACTACTCAAATGGCTGTAACAGCCAGAGTTGAGTTGATCCGAAATCAGGAGCCAGGAGTCTTTTTCTAGGTCTCCCACATGGGTGTAGGGTTCCAACAACTTGGGCATCCTCTGCTGCTTTCCCAGGCCATAAACAGAGAGCTGGAAGGGAAATGGAGCAGCCAGGACTACAACCAGCACCTGTATGGCATGCCTGTGCTGGCAAGAGGAAGATTTGCCAATTGAGCCATTGTACCGGGCCCTAAATAATTTTTAAAGCATTATTATCTGTCCATTAAGTAATATTTTACCCTTTATGATAAAAATCTGCTCCTTATCTAAACTATAAAACCCTTTTAGTTCATGGTTATATATATATTTCTTGGGACCAATGAAGTGAAACAAGGCCAACTTACTAAGTCTCTGGAAAATGTACCTTTTTAGCTGGATGTATAATAAATTTCTCATTTATAATAACACCTTTCTTTAAGGAGTTCACAGCACACTGACCTACGGTATTATTAATTCTGAGGCATTCCTACAGACTTAGGAGAAGTAACTATTAAACTTAGCGTACAAGATACGAGTCACAGCCACAGGTTGAGTGTTTATCCAGGGTCACACAGATATTAGGCTGTCAGTCTCAAATGAACTGAGCCATGGCAAAAGCTTGACAACCATAAAGTATTACATGTGTGCAAGTTAGGACCAGAGATGTGAGCGTCAGTAGAACTATGATGATCTCCTGCAGTAGTTGGCTGCTATTTTTAATACTCTTTGCCCTTGACTTTTGGGTCAAAACGAAAATATATACTATCAAAAACAAATCTCACAGAGCACAATGAAATTAGGAAACAAACCAAACTTCTTGGAAATACGATGCCACATAATTTGTATGGCTATTAATAGTGACTCTACTATTAAAGTAACCCACACAATCCATTTATTTCTTTTTTCAGAAAAGAATTAAAAAAAAAAAATTCAGTTGAGTAATCTGACCCAAAAGATTTGGGGATTGAGTTACAATACTTCTCAAGCTCTGGCTGCCGCATCAAGTCAATTCCCTACTTAGCTGGAGGATGATTAGGAAGTCATGTCGTGCGTACGAAGTACTTTCTGTGCAACCACAGCACATCAGCAAAACTGGCAGATTATTCTTCGTAATGCTCAGAAATGTATTCAGAGTATTAATGAGCTTCCAAGGGGTCACAGGCTTGTAACGAAAGGTGTTTAGCATGTGCCAAATACCACGGTTGCTATGAAAATTATCAACCAACTAGAAACACCAGCTATGTCATGCCAAAACACAGTGTTTTAACAATGATTCAGTTTTGGCCATTAGCCGATTTTTCTGAATTCTCGCTAAGCTGAAGCTGTATTGGCACCAAGGAAAAATGTGTTTTCAAACTTGGCTTCTTTTACGTGATGGTGCCACATCTCATGTACCAACTATAAATTCTTTGCCTCTGGGACTGCAAATGCATCAGGAATGTAATGGAAAGTTAATATCACAGGGCAAGCTATTTGTTCCCATTGCAGAGTGAGGCCAGCTCGGAAATACAAGCCCTAATGAGAACAAATATGCAAATGAGAACAGCCAAACCAAACACTTGAAGAAAACAAAACCCAAGGAGTCTATTAAAAAACATTTTTTGAAAAAACTTAGGTATTCAATTATCTGTATTTTTTAGACACTAACTTCAAAATGGTGCCTTTTTTTCCTAACAGTTTGTTAGTATTGTTTGTGGCTTATTAATAGACCCACATGCAAAAAGCAAAAAAAAAAAAAAAAGTTTTACCCTTAGAGTGACCCTATTGACTGGACTTTTCTTTGTAAAGCAAATGCAATCAATATAAGCTAGATAGTGTACCAAGTATTCAAAATCTTTTTAAGGACGTATTTATTTTTGTTGCAAAGGCAGATTTATGGAGAGAAGAAAAGATCCTCCACCTGTGGGTTCACTTCCCGGGGGGCCACAACAGCCAGAGCTGAGCCTATCCAAAGCCAGGGACCAGGAGCTTCTTCTGGGTCTCCCATGTGGGTGCAGGGTCCCAAGGATTCGGGCCATTCTTCACTGCTTTCCCAGGCCATCAGCAGGGAGCTGGATGGGAAGTGAAACTGCTGAGACAGGAACCAGTGGCCACAAGAAATGCCAGCACTTGCAGAGAGATGATTAGCCTGTTGAGCCGCTGTACCAGCCCCTCAAGATATTTTAATGTGCCTTGAACTAAATATGCTCAGGAGTTACTAGTGTTAAAGTCACTTGTAGGCATGATGAAAGTTTCAGTCCTACCCTTTCTGCAGAATACTAAATTGTTACATTACCAAGGAATACCAACTATGATACATGTAGCTTGCCTGTTTGAAAAGTCTTCTTCGAAAAACAGAGTGGGTTAATGAAAATGTGAAGACATTTCTTTGTGTAATTATTAATATGGTCCCCTTTTTTCTTCTAAAAGATACACTCAGAAAAGTATCTATCTTTGCTGGAAATTTTCGAGCATACCAACGGTTCATAATTATAGGCGGACTTATTAGTTCACAGCCATGCTTGTTGAATGAAAACGTGGCAGAGCATAAGAATGGAAAGTTCATTTTCTTAAACAATGGTTGTGCTTTCAGTTTTAAATTTGAGGACTCTTCAAAAAGTTCATGCAAATGTATGTATTATGAAGAAGTTCTTCCCGAATTTCGGATTTTTTTCTATCAAAGCAAGTTTATTTTTCACTTCATTTTTCTTCCCTTGAACTTCTTGAAGCTGCATATCAGTCAGGATAAGCCTGGCTCAAAGGTTTCATATCAGCTAAGACTTGAAGGAGGTGAGGGTGCACCTCGGGGAACAAGCAGAAGGGACCTTGCAATAAGCAGAAGTACCTTGGTGGGCTAGAACAGCCCAGAGCCTGCTGCGGCCAAAGCAGTGAACACAGCACAAATCATGTAGATTAGTGTCAGGATGTTGGCTCCTCCTCTGAGGAAGATGGGCAGTATTACATTTTGAACAATGTTATGGGAAGCAGAAACATTTAAGTGACTTGGCTGTCTTCACTTGTCCTGACAGGGGCAAGGCTTCAAAGGGAATTTTGAGGATAAACTAATGCAAACAATGACAGAAGTACTGGCAGAGCTGAGACCTAACAGGGAACACTGGGGCACTTATCAGCTAGTCCTCTGAGATGCCTCCACAATACTTGCAGTGGAAGAAGCTCTCCCACACAGTTGAAACCATAGCACAGGATCTGCCGGGAGCTTCAGGAACGCCATCCCTGCCAGACTCAATCCAGCTGGGAGTGGGTGGGAGGTGGCAAAGAAACACCCCAAGCTCTCTCTTACACTGCCCTCTGATCCCTTGCCAGCAGCTCTCACTGACGGAGCCCAACTGGAAGCCAGAAAGTAAGGCATCCCTGGTGATGGTTACAGCCCGTCAGTCCTGGGATGGAGAAGGGTGCATCAGAGAGCAGGGACACAACCAAAACGTGGAACCAGGCAAGAGTCTGTACATGTAAGTGTTACCAAGAATACAGACTTGCCCTTTGGTTAATTTAATTTATATAGTCTTAACCTTAAAACAAACAAAAAAACAGTCGCCGTCTTCCTTTACAGTGAAGAAGGGGAGATACGGAGAGGTCAGGACCTGCCCCTGGCTGCAGTTAGCGGCAGAGCCAGCAACACAGCAGAAGTTTCCTGCCAGCCCAGGCTTCCAACTTTACTTATTTCACTTATTGTTCTGTTCTTTATGTTCAAAATCCTCTCTAGAGTCCTTTATTCATACAATGAATTCTAAAAAGTTCCTGAATTTATTTTTGCTAAGGATTTCTTTTTATTGGAAAGGTAGATTTACATACAAAAGGAGAGACAAAGATTTCCATCCACTGGTCCACTTCTCAGCTAACCCCAACAGTGGACCTAATCCGAGCTAATCCGAAGTCAGGAGCCAGGAGCTTCTGCTGAGTTTCCCACACAGATGCAGGGTCCCAAGGCTATGGCTGTCCTTGACCACTTTCCCAGGCAGGGAGCTGGATGGAAACTGGAGAAGCTGGGACATGAATGGGAGCCCATTTGGGTTCCTGGCGCTTGCAATGTGAGAATTTAGCCACTGAGCCATTGCACCAGGTCCAGAGCTTCTAAGTTTAAAAGTTAGTTCGGGGCCCGGCACTGTGGCGCAAGTGGTTAAAGGTCCTCGCCTTGAACGCCCGGGATCCCATATGGGCGCCGGTTCTAATCCCAGCAGCCCCACTTCCCTTCCAGCTCCCTGCCTGTGGCCTGGGAAAGCAGTCGAGGACGGCCCAAAGCTTTGGGACCCTGCACCCGCGTGGGAGACCCGGAAGAGGCTCCTGGCTTCGGATCGGCATAGTATCGGCCCCGTTGCGCTCACTTGGGGAGTGAACCATCGAACGGACGGAAGATCTTCCTCTCTGTCTCTCCTCTCTGTATATCCGCCTTTCCAATGAAAAAATAATAAAAATAAAATCTTTTAAAAAAAAAGTTAGTTCGATTCAACTGAAAATTATTCTTAATATGTTCTTTTTAAAAATTTTTATTTCCTTATTTTCACTGTATTTGAAACGCAAAGAGACAGAGAGATTTTTCAATCTGCTGGCTTACTACCCAGCTGTCTGAAACTGCCACGGACTAGGCCAGGCTTATACCCAGGAGCCTGGAAGTGCACCCAGGCCTTCAGTGTGGGCGGCAGGAACCTACACTTTCAGACCATCTTTTGCTGCCTCCCAGGGCTCACATTAGCAGGAAGCAGGATCTGAAGCAGAGTATTGGAGATGTGGGCCTTTCAAGATGCATCAATGTTGCCTGAAACCCCTGCCTCCTATCTTTGATGCTACTGAAATATATAATATTCCTGAGGGGCAATTCATCTTAGGATATTTATGAAGTATCATCCCACAACTAAGACTGTAATTTTATCGATTGCTCTATCTTTACAAGGTTAGTTTTGGCCCAACTTGAACTCTATGGATATTTCTTTAAAAAAAAAAAAAAAAGTAGTACATGTAACTGGTTAATGTTGTGATGTGGTAAGTAAAGCCTCAGCTGGTGGTGCCAGTATCCAAAATGGGCATCTCGTCTCAGGTTCTCCACTTCTGATCCAGCTCCCTGTTGATGGCCTTGGAAAACAGTGGAAGATGATCCAAGTCCTTGGGCCCGTGCACCCACATGGGAGACCTGCAAGAAACTGCTTGCTCCTGGCTTCAGATAAGCTCAGCTCTGGCCATTTCATAGAGTGAAATAATGAAAGGAAGATCTCTAGCTCTCCTTCTCTCTCTCTAGCTCTGCCTTCCCAATAAAAATAAATAAATCCCTATTGAAAAAGGGTCAAACATGTAAACCAAAAAAAAGATCATTGTAAAAATAGTGGAAATTTCTGAAAAAAATTACTTTTTTTAAAAGTTTGTAGTCTTATCACTCAGTTATAATTTTACTAAAATTCAGTTGTGTTTCTCCCAGAATTCTTTTCCTGCCTATAATTTTATTTCAAAGATGAGATACAGTTTTGCTTTCTTTTTTTACTTGATGTTTTACCATAGTTAATATTTTATAATTTCATCAAATGATAACACATGTTCAACATCATAGTTATTTTTGTTTAGAGAATAAAAGTCAAGTGAAGTAAAAGTCATTAATAAGGTGTGCTACAAAGTTTGGGTAATGTTGTTCTACCCATACTGAGGTACTATTCTTAAATAGTATGATTGGCATGTGTGTGTGTTTTAAAGATTCGTTTGTCTTTAATAGAAAGGCAGATTTACAGAAAGAAGAGACAGAGAGAACGGTCTTCCATCCACTGGTTTTCTCCCCAAATGACCACAACAGCCAGAGCTGACCTGATCCAAAGTCAATAGCAAGGAGCTTCTTCTGGATCTCCCAAGCAGGTGCAGGGGCCCAAGGACTTGGGCCATCCTCTGCTGCCTTTCTAGGCCATGGGCAGGGAGCTGGATTAGAAGCAGAGCAGCTGGGACACAAACTGGCTTCCATATGGGATGCCAGCCTTGAAGGTGGAGGATCAGCCTGTTGAGCCACAGCACAGCCCACATGATTTGCATTTGCAAGTTTCATAATTGAGTTGTAAAATATCTGCATTTTAAAATAATTTGCCAAAATATCATATTGGAACACTTAATCCCTTGTAAAGAAATTTGTGAAATACCCTTGACATCTAATCTCTTTATTCTGAGTGTTTTATAGTTTTACATTATTATAAAACACTAAATTCCTTGTAACAATACCCACCAGATTTCAAAATTACTGCATAAGATAAGAATATTTTCATCCCTTTTGGAATTTACACTGGGGCCTGTAGTACAAACATCTAGGTTTTTCTTGTCACATGTTCAACCAGGAAACAGATCCCCTCTGTGTGTTTCAGATAAAGTAATAATGGCACACACCTCTGTCTCTGGCGAAGCACTCAGATCTTGCTTTGCATGTTTCATAAGATGAAACTTACTCATGTATGCATAAGCCTTTCAAGTATAAAGGAAATACCTAGGTCCCGGGGCCATGGCCCAATTGGCTAGTCCTCCCTTGCAAGTGCCGGGATCTCATGTTGGCATCAACTGGTGTCCCGGTTACTCTGATTTCTGTCCTGCTCCCTGTGTGTGCCCTGGGAAAGCAGTCGAGGAGGACCCAAAGCCTTGGGACCCTGCACCCACATGGGAGACTCAGAAGCTCCTGGCTTCAGATTGGCTCTGCTCCAGATGTCATAACCATTTGGGGCCTGAATAAGTGGATCAAAGATCTTTCTCTGTGTCTCTCCATCTCTCTGTAAATATACCTTTCCAATAAAAATAAATAAACTTCAGAAAGTAAGGAAGGAAAGAAGGAAGGGAGAGAAATAAAGAACCAGCGGGCCCGGCGCTGTGGACTAGTGGCTTAAGTCCTCGCCTTGAACGCACCAGGATCCCATATGGGCACTGGTTTCAATCCTGGCAGCTCCACTTCCCATCTAGCTCCCTGCTTGTGGCCTGGGAAAGCAGTCGAGGACGGCCCAGTGCTTTGGGACCCTGCACCCATGTGGGAGACCCAGAGGAAGTTCCTGGTTCCTGGCTTCAGATCAGCTCAGCACCGACCGTTGTGGTCACTTGGGGAGTGAATCATCAGATGGAAGATCTTCCTCTCTGTCTATCCTCCTCTTTGTATATCTGACTTTGTAATAAAAATAAATAAATCTTAAAAAAAAAAAAAAGAACCAGCAACAGCAAAATGTGTGCTCACATCCATTATATTTTCCCTAAAGGACCCTTGTCTCTGGACCTTTAATGAATACTTGAACTCTTCAAAGTGTTCCTAGATTTAGAGTTAAGATTTCATGAAGAAAAAGTTCTTTTACTTTTATTTTAACATGTATTTGTTTTTGCTTGCAAAGCAGAGTAACAGAGAGGAGAAACAGAGAGAGAGATAGATTTCATTCACTTGTTCACTCCTAAATGGCCATGATGGCCTGAACTGGGCTGGGAGCCTCTTCTGGGTTTCCTACATGGGTCCAGGGGTCCAGGGAGCTAGACCATCTTCTGGTGCTTTTAAAGGCCACTGGCATGGAACTCAATGGGAAGTGAAACGCCTGGACTCACACCATCTCCCATGTGGGATGCTGGCATTACAGGGAGCATCTTAACCTCTATTGCCAACATTAGCTCCTGTATGACATTTTGCATACAGATATTTAATTATTTTGCAATAAAAAAATGATGTACTAGAAATCTTGGGGCCAGCATGTTGGTTTAGCGAGTAAATTCTGGCTTGCTCTGTCTCTGATCTAGTTCCCTGCTAATGCTTCTGAGAAAGCAGCAGCGGATGGCTAGAGTGGCTAGCCACCTGCCATCCATTTGGGAGACCCGCAAGATGTCCCTGGCTCCTGGCTTTGGAGTCACTCAGCTCCAGCCATTGCAGCCATTTGGAGAGTGTACCAGTGAATGGAAGACTTCTCTCTCTCCTTCTCTCTGTAATTCTTTCAAATAAAAATAAACACATTTTTTTAAAAGAAGAAAGAAAAAAAGGAAAAACATCATATAGATCGTCCAGTATTTCTATCGTTTTGGAATGACACAAATATTAAAATCCTATGCAGAGAGACTAATCTTTGACTATAATAAGTTGCTTTTTTTTTTTAGATTTTTCTAATCATAACACATAACATAGTCTAAACTATTAAAGGTTGACAAGACAGAAAAGTTTCCTTTTACAGGTAAATCAGATGTTAATCTTCTGCTTACAACCCTCTGTGGCTATCAATTACATTTAAAAGAAATGCCCTCTTTACGTGGCCAGCATGGTCCCTGTGTACTGCTCTGATGGCCCCAAGCTCCCTCCGCAACACACAGCAGCTTCCCCCACTACTCCAGTCCTAACATGTTGTTGATGTATTATCCTGACTCAAAAAGCCCTTCCTCAGAGCGTCTCATACAGAACAGCTCTATGACTGTTCTGGGGGTGGGGGGGCCCTTGTCTTATTTCTTTTCTTCTTAACATTTAACTTATACAATCATGTGTCCATGACACTATGGCCAGGCTTGTATGAATGCTAGTGATACCACAAGGTTATCTTGCCTAGTGACATCATAGCTACCTTAGTTTGTGTAAGCAGGCTGTGGGATGTTTGCACAAGGCATGACTGCATTCGAAATGACCACATTTATTTGTTTATTTCTTTGGTGTCTATTTCCGCTTCCAAAATGTAAGGTCAACGAGGAGGATTTTCCTGTTCTGTAGTTCATAGCTGGTTTCTCCAAGTCCAGCAAAGAGGCCAGCATACAGCAGCCTTCTAAATGTATGTGGGACAAATCAACATTTGGAACTTAATCAAAATATAAATTTGATGCTACTGTGAGAATTTTTATGCCAAATTAAAATATTTCAAAGGCAATGTAATGTTAGCTAGTTTAACATATGTACCAAGCTTAAAGAAATTCAGTGATGAATATTTGAATAGTTTGAACGAATCAGCAGCATATTTTTATTTTTCTTGAAAAGAGGCATTTTTGTAGGCTAGAGTTGAATTGTCTTTTCCTGAAGAATTAGAACCATTGTATCAATATAATGTCAATCAAACACACAAAAAACATGGTTAGATCAGTTGTTGAATAAACACACGCAAACTGCAAAGAGGAGAGATTAGTGTCAAAATCCAGAAATAATGAAGGGTAAGAATTTTAAATATCTGAAAATGAAAAATATACTTGTGTCTAGTCTGTTTAGTTTAAAATAAGCAAATGCCATGAAACCAGTGTTGACGTAAAATTCGAACTCACTTTGTGTTAGGGAGTTGATGGCCAAAATTGGAACAACCCTGTGGTTAAGTTTTCATCTTGATTTTGCATTTCCCTCCTCGGTCTGTAGTTGAGTGGCTTTGTTCACCTTCAAAGCTCTTGGGTTAACGTGGGGGAGGGGAGCGCACATTAATTTGCAGAGAAGTAGCTCATTATATGTCCACTTTAAGTGAGCACTCAAATCTTTATGCAAATACAAATCACGGGCTGAACTTTTAATGAGTATAAAGGCCTTCAAAGTAGGATTTCAGGTATTCCAAATTTAAATGCAAAAAGTGTTTCGTTCCCAGAGATTAAAAGAGCTAGTTATTCAGGAATTCAACATAACTGAGAATATGAGGTAGTGAAGATATTATCTGTGCCTTTAAACCTTTGTGTCCTATGAGTTAAAAGTTACCCAATCAGCCAGATTAGAATGGCTTTCAGATTTCATTCAAGAACATTCAGACAATTCCTCATGACTAAGTCTAGTTTATAGACGTTTCTACAAACACTTCTTTTTAAGAGTGTTCTAAGCTAATACTAATGCATAGAGAACTATAATCCAGATGGCCAGAGACTGACAACTTCCTTCAATGATCTTTAGTGAGTGCAAATGTCACAACTTAAAATTCTGTAAAAATTAAAATTACACGTAATTATTTTTCTAAGCAATATCTAATTACATCGGTACTTACCACACGCATCCCCATATGAGAAGAATAGATGATGGTTTACTTTATCAAACGATATGCAACTGATTGTAAGGAACTAACTCGCCTATTTCAGAATCAGGTTTCATCATAAAATCATGAATATTTAGTAACTGCTTCTTATTAACAAATGATATTAAAAATGGTATTGCCACTAATTTCATGTGGAATTGCTATTTTTACTCCCACAGGTACCAGAGCACTGCCACATTTTAATTTTTTTTCAACATTCTTTCGGAGGGTTGGGTAGTTTAAGAGCTGTTTCTGATAATGTTATTGCCACAATGTTATTTCTTTTTAGTTAACCAGGAAACTGAGAGACTAACAAACTTGTCAGCAATCACAAAAAATTTTACAGCAAAGCCAAAAATTACTATTGATCTCTCCAATTAGGCAATATAGATCTCTTTAATTTTTTTCCCTGGCCACATAAAATGTGTAAAAAAAAAAAAAAAAATACCCCCAGAGAACTATGATAATCCTGCATTGGTATTCTGCTTACGTTGCTCTAAAGTTTTGCATGCATGCTAGGTTAGGTTGTAGAACAACAGAAGTAATATTTTAGATGCTAATTAAAATTCCAGGGGCCTGCGTTGTGGTGTAAGAAGTGAATCTGCCACCTGCAATGCACAGACCCTATATGGGCGCCAGGTCATGTCCCAGATGCTCCACTTCCAGTCTAGTTCCCTGTTGGCGTGCCTGGGAAGGCAGCACGGACAGCACAGGTGCTTTGGCTCCTGCCAGCTGTATGGGAGACATAGAAGAGCTCCAGCTCTCAGGCCCAGTGTAGGCCATGGTGGCCACCTGGAGATTGAAACAGCACATGGAAGATCTCTCTCCCTGAACTGATTTCCAAACAAATTCATATGTATTTTTTAAATTACTAAATTACATTCATTCACCAAATGAAAAGGTTTTTAAGAAGACATTGTCAGGCCTCGGCATGGTAGTCTAGTGGCTAAATCCTCATGTTGCAATCACTGGGATCCCATATGGGTGCCAGTAATCCCAGCTGCTCCACTTCCCATCCAGCTCCTTGCTTGTGGCCTGGGAAAGCAGTGGAGAATGGTCCAAAGCTTTGGCACCCTGTACTCGCGTGGGAGACTCTGAAGAAGCTCCTGGATCCAGATTGGCTCAGCTGCGGACATTGTGGCCATCTAGGGAGTGAATCAGCAGAAGGAAGATCTTCGTCTCTGTCTCTCTTTCTCTTCTATAAATCTGACTTTCCCCCAAAATAAAAATCAATAAATTTTTTAAAAAGATTTATTTTATTTTTATTAGAAAGGCAGATATACAGAGAGAAGAGACAGAGAGGAAGATCTTCTGTCCAATGATTCACTCCCCAAGTGAGCGCAACGGCTGATGGTGCAGGGTCCCAAAGCTTTGGGCCGTCCTCAACTGCTTTCCCGGGCCACAAGCAGGGAGCTGCATGGGAAGTGGGGCTGCTGGGATTAGAACTGGCGCCCATATGGGATCCCGGGCGTGCAAGGCGAGGACCTTAACCACTTGCGCCACAGCGCCGGGACCAACAAATTTTTTTAAAAAGACATTTGTTACTGTTAGTTCAAATTGCATGCTTTTCTCTCAACAAATTGCCATTTTGTTTGAACCTCAAAGGTCTTTGGGATTTAAGGAAATCTCTACTATTAAAGAAAAAGACCTGCTTCACTATATAGCAAACTGTTATAGATGAAACAGTATCTAACATTTTCCTAAATGTGAAAATCTTGAATACTTCATTCCTTAGAATCTGGGCATTTCTATCAGATTACATTTTGTTCCATAAAAGTATTCATAAAATTTTGTTAGCCTTAGATCCTTTCACTGCATTTTTCATTTTTAAATATTTTTGCACAATGGTTTTAATATGATATTGTTCCAGAAATGAAACCCCATGAAAATCATAGTCATAAATCAAAGGCTACTTGTTTAGACCACTGATATTTATTTCCAGCAAATGCTTTGTGGGCACTAAAAATGACTCCATTTTGCCTTTTTCTGACAGTTCTATTTTTTTTAAGTTTTATTAATTTTTTTTTTAAATTGGAAAAGCAGATCTACAGAGAGAAGGACAGAGAGAGAGAGAAAAACCTTTGGTCCACTGGTTCACTCCCCAAATGAGTACAAATGCCAAAGCTGAGTCCATCTGAAGCCAGGAACCTGGAGCCTCTTGCAGGTCTCCCACGTTGGTGCAGGGTCCCAAGGCTTTGCCCCATCCTTTAATGCTTTCCCAGGCCACCTGCAGGGAGCTGGATGGGAAGTAGAGCAGCCGGAACATGAAAGGACACCCATATGGGATCCTGTCGCTTGCAAAGTGAGAATTTAGCCATAAGGCTGATTTGGCCCCTGTGGCAGTTTGATAATGAAAACAGAAAATAAACATAAACAATTTTTTAAAAAAGATTTATTTATTTGTTTGTTTGTTTGTTTTATTGCAAAGTGGGATATACAGAGAGGAGGAGAGACAGAGAGGAAGATCTTCCTCCAATGATTCACTCCCCAAGTGACTGCAACGGCTGGTGCTGCTCCAATATGAAGACAGGAACCAGGAGCTCTTCCAGGTCTCCCACGCAGGTACAGGGTCCCAAGGCTTTGGGCCATCCTCTTCTGCTTTCCCAGGCCACAAGCAGGGAGCTGGATGGGAGGTGGGGCCACCAGGATTAGAAACAGCACCCATATGGGATCCCAGTGCGTTCAAGGTGAGGACTTTAGCCACTAGACAACTGTACCAGGACCAACATAAACAATTTCTAAATTCCAGAGAATTTATTGGCCCAGATATATGCTGTTCAATTCCTAATACACTCAAGGAATGTTCAATAGATGTCACTGACTGGCTAATAGCATTGGTGCTAAGTGGCTGCTGCTTTAAAGATAAGGACATAAAGACAGACAGAAATCACTTATCCGCTGGTTCACTTCCCAAACGGCTGCAACAGCCACCGTTGGGCCAGCTAGAGGCCAGGAACCAGGCACTCAAGACAGGAATCTCACACATTAGACAGGGCACAAGCACTTAGGCCACCTTGCCTCCCGGGGCATCCATTCCCAGGAAGCTGGTCTTCAAGAGGAGACAGGACTCAGCTCCAGGCACACCGCTACAGGCTGCAGCCATCCCAAGCAGTGTGTTAATTTTTGAGTTAAATGCCTGCTCCAGGACGCTGCTTAATTTTAACTAAAGTACTTTTTTTTTTTCTATCCAAAATGTTTCCTTATGTTAAATATAATACGCATTCATGGCAAATAAAAAGTCAGTTTTTTTTTGAATATTTGCAGATAACATTCTAGGAGCTTGTGATTATGAAATAATTCACCATCTGGTACCAATACCATTATATAATAATCTAGTAGAATTTGAGGGTATGATGTTTACAAATGAGAACGTCTTGCTGTCATCGCTGTGTTTTTTTTTTTTTTCAACACTGGAAATAGTTGTTAGTTTTGAAGTGGCTCTCCCGTCCCCACTCCCAGTAAGATTCCATACACAGTTGGAAGAAGTCTTCGAAGGAAGCAGCAAGTGTTAGGACAAGGTGGAAGCTCCGGGCAGCAGTGATAAAGGAGTCCCACAAACTCCGTGTTGGGGTGCCAGGATGGAGCCCCACGAACCTGCGGGGATTTCCCTAGTTCCTGCAGTGAGGTGACCATATTGCTTATTAGCAGCTCTGCCACACAGAGCACACACGGACCAGTGTGAACATCCTGCTTCCTGTCCTTTCATTGAAAGACTTTTAACTCTTCGCAAGCCAACTGTGAATGACATACATAGCTTTTAATGCTGTAAGGAGTGTTGTGCCATTTTTCACCTTCTCTGAACAATGATTTCACACTTATATGTAACAATGAGGATTTTTATAATTTAGTCATTTTTATACTTTAGTCATCACACTAGGCCCAGGAACTTTTTAATCTTATAAATGCTATTCCTAAAATGTCTTTTCATGGGCTGGCGCAATAACCTAGTGGCTAAAGTCCTCACCTTGCACACTCCGGGATCCCATATGGGGGCTGATTCTAATCCTGGCAACCCCGTTTCTCATACAGCTTCCTGCTTGTGGCCTGGGAAAGCAGAAGAGGATGGCCCAGGCCTTGGGACCCTGCACCCACATGGGAGACTTGGAAGAGGCTCCTGGTTCATGGCTTCAGATAGGCTCAGTTGCAGCCACTTGGGGAGTGAACCAGTGGACCAAATATCCTCCTGTCTGTCTCTCCTCCTCTCTGTATATCTGACTTTCCAATAAAAATAAATAAACCTTAAAAAATAAATAATATAGTTGGAAAAGTTAGGCATATAGCATATATTTTTCCAAAAGTCTCATAGCCAATGGCACTTTGAGCAATCTAGTGAATAAATGAAAAATTAAATAAATGTTTTTTAAAAAAGTCTTTTCACATACCCACCCTCTTTACCAGAAATTTAGAGTTTCACTTCATCTAAATTAGCTTCATCCTTACTTTCATTTCCTAACAAATACTTCATGTATTTTAAAGTAGAAATGGCCTTACAAATACCCAAGATTTTTCCTTTAAATGTGTGATTTAAGAATATCATGCCACATATTCAAAACGTTTCCATAATATGATAATGTAGGGCCTGGCATGGTAGCCTAGTGGCTAAGGTCCTTGCCTTACATGTGCCAGGATCTCACGTGGGCACCAGTTCGTATCCCAGCTGCTCCACTTCCCATCCAGCTCCCTGCTTGCGCCTGGGAAAGCCGTTGAGGATGGCCCAAAGCCTTGCGTTTTTGCACCCACGTGGGAGACCTGGAGGAAACTGAGGTCTCCTAGCTTGGGATGAGCTCAGCTCCAGCCTTTGTAGCCACTCGGGGAGTAAGCCAGCAGATGGAAGATTTTTCTGTCGCTCCTCCCCTGTTTATCTGACTTTCCAATAAAAATAAATAAATCTTTTAAAAACAAGTAAGATAATATAATCAAAAAAGTAGGCATACAACATATATTTTCCCCAAAGTCTCATGGCCAATGGCACTTTGAGCAATGTTGTAAATAAATGAAAAATTAAATAAGCTGCTGTACATTCATTTTATATGTAGCCAGTTCATCTAACCTACTGATGGAAAACTGTCCTGAACAATTGCTGGGGTTACAGATTTAGGGGAAACGAAACACTGCTCTAGCTCTCTCTGCCACAATGGCAGCAGAATATAACACCTTGTTCCTTTACACTCCCACCAGCTTCAGAAACAAGGATATTACTGTGGTCTTATTTCACAGCCTGACCTCAGTCACTGAGTTTCGAGGATACGGTTTCACACAAAGCTAAAAGACTTATCTGTGCATTACTTACAATGAAAACCAGAACCATATCCTCTCTAATTTTTAATTATCAGAATCTTTTCCGATAAGAAGGGGTTCTATTCTTCCAAGACTTAAGCACTGAGCAAAGCCACAGACAACACAATGATTTGTGTAAGTTATCATGATGTAATTACTAAATTTGCAGTAGTTAGAAAATCTTGATTTCTAGGAAGGCTTCCTAAAATTTTACCCAAATGATGACTTCTTTTTTTTTTTTTTTTTTTTGTTAATATATCAGAGTTGGAAAGTACACCATTTGTTGTTATGTTGCTGTTCGTTTAAAAGAATGGCCTTCCCAGTTTCTTTTGCTGGAGGGGAGCTATAAAATGGTAAACTGCCAGTACTTTCAGTTATTCTCTGTACGAGGAAAGGGCACTAACCCTTCAGGGTTGTTCCTGGCCAACTCAAACCAGGATCACCCTGGCTCCAACCAGGGGCTTCAGAATAAACAGAACAAAGCGCTCTAACTACTCCACGCAGCAGGTTCCACACTTGTGCAGAAAGTAAAAAGTTTCCAGAACGTACGTGAACTCTTCAGTCTGGAATCACAGCAGATCCAAGACAATCAGGATTACGTTCGTTCACTCTTATTCTTTCTTAAAACTGACTTCAACCTGGGCCAGAAACCCTCCGCTGATGCCATTGTTGGAGACAGAAGTGGCTGAGGGATCGTTTTTTTCTGACTCAATCTGGCTGGCTTTACTTGGTTAATCATCCTTATTCGTCTCAACATCTCACTGCCCTGATTGTGGTGCTCAACATTTATTTCCGAGACTTTTTAACTGAGTCGGCTCCTGCAGCGGGATCCCTCTAGATCCCGTTTAATTCTCCCCCCTGCGAGGCCCCCACGGCTATCGCCCTCCTATCACCAAGATTTCACTAAACATTTACACACAGCACATGACCTCCGGGCTTCCAGGGTCTCAGAGAACAAACAAAAATCATGAGATTAGCGGAGCTGCAAGCTTCACCGCGCCGGGAGTTCACAAACGGTCTTTAGCTCTTCAGCCCTTAAAGAACCGTCAGCGAAATTTTAAATGAAAAACATTTTAAAGAAAGAAAAAAAAAAAAAAAAACCGCTCCCCCAGTGTGTGTTCGCCTCTAGCTCCGCCCATCCACCCCCGGCTTCCACGCGAAGCTGCAGGAAACCGGAGGGGGCGGGGCGGTGACGTCACGACGCCGGTGCGTCACGGAGCGGCGGCGCTGGCGGTAGCTGCGGCAGCGGCGGCATTTTAGTCGGCGGCGGCGGCGGCGGCGGCGGTGGTGGGACTGCTGCTCCTCCCAGCATCCTTGGCGCGGCCATTTCAGCCCCATCTTGGCCGAGGGGAGGGCGCTGCAGCCGCCGCTTGAGCAGTTTGAATTTCAGTTTCTCCAGGATTTACGGCCGGGAGCACCGAGGAGGAGTTCGAGAAGCCAGCCTCCGCTCCCTCAGCCCCGCCGGAGCGCCTGCGCTCGCCCGGCCCGCCGCCACCGCCGCCGCCGCCCCTCACTCCTCCCCGAGAGGCGCGAGGGAGGCCGAGCCCGCCGCCCGCGGGGGTGGCTCCCCCTGCGCGGGGAGGACCGAGCCCGCCTCCCCTCGCCCCGGAGCGGGCTTCCGCCACCATGTCCCTGGGGCCGGGCTCCGGCTAGAGCCGGGCTCCGAGGGCGGCCGGCCGCACACCTCGAGGCAGCCCCGGCCCGCGGCTCCCAGCGCAATCTGGACTCTCCGGGCTCCGGCCTCGCCACTCCTCCTCCTCCTCCTCCTCCTCCTCGTCCTCGTCTTCGCTCCGCGCTGCCGCCGGCCGCGTCCTAAGGAGCCCGAGCGGGGCAGCAGCGCCGCCCCTCACGCCGCCGCCTCCTCCTCCTCCTGCTGCTGCTGCTGCTGCTGCTGCTCCTCGGCGCCCTCCCACTCCCACCCGGGCCTGCGGAGCGTGCGGACCGACTGAGCGCGGCGGCCCCGGGGGCGAGGCAGGAGCGGCCGGAGGGACACCCGCCGACCGCGGGCAGCAGGATGTCTGAGCGAGCGCCCGCCGCCCGCCCCGGCCCGTGACTCGTCCGCTCCGGACTTTGTGTCTTTGCCGAGGGGAGCCCGTGCTGTGCAGCCGCCGCCTCTGCCCTTGGCCGCCTCTTCCGGCGGGATCCCCGAGGAGCCCGGCGTGCCCCGGCGCCCTCCCGCCTCGTCCTCACCATGTCCAAGATGCCGGCCAAGAAGAAGAGCTGCTTCCAGATCACCAGCGTGACCACGGCCCAGGTGGCCAGCAGCATCACCGAGGACAGCGAGAGCCTGGACGACCCGGACGAGTCGCGCACGGAGGACGTCTCCTCCGAGATCTTCGACGTGTCCCGCACCACCGACTACGGGCCCGAAGAGGCGTGCGAGCGCAGCTCCTCCGAAGAGACCCTCAACAACGTCGGCGAGGCGGAGACCCCCGGGGCCGTGTCCCCCAACCTGCTCCTGGATGGGCAGCTGGCCGCGGCGGCGGCGGCGGCGGCGGCTCCTGCCAACGGAGGAGGAACCGTGCCGGCGCGCACCGTCGCCGGGGCCCTGGCCAGCAGCCTGGTGACGGCGGCCGCCCCGGTCTCGGGCACCCCGGCGGCGGCTGCGGCCCCGATCTCGGGCCCCCCGATCTCGGGCGCCCCGCCTCCGCCCCCCGCCGCTTGCAGCTCCCGCTTTCGCGTCATCAAGCTGGACCACGGCAGCGGGGAGCCGTACCGGCGCGGCCGGTGGACGTGCATGGAGTACTACGAGCGGGACGCGGACGGCAGCGTGCTCAGCCGCTCCGGGGACTGCATCCGGCACAGCAGCCCCGCCGAGCCCGCGGCCGAGCGCGACAGCGGCCTGGGCGCCACGGGCGGCTCGGTGCTGGTGCTGGTGGCCTCGGTGCAGGGCGCGCACGGGCCCGACTCGGGCCCTGACAGCTCGCTGGCTGCTGTGTCACAGCCGCTGCCCCCGCCGGACAAGGCGAGCCAGGCCGCCCCGGGCCCGCCGGCCTTCGGCGTCGCCCCGCCGCCGCAGCAGCAGCAGCAGCAGCCCCCGCCGGCCGCAGCCGGGCCCGGGGCTCCGCCGTTCGCCGCAGTGGCCGCCGCGCTGCCGGGCCAGCCGCAGGGCGCCCCGCCGGGCCCCGGCGCCCATGTGGCCCAGGCGCAGGCGGCGCTGGCCTTGCCTCCGCAGCCGGGCCCGGCGGTGGCGCAGCAGCCGCAGCCCCCGCCGGCCGCGCCGCCGCAGCCCTTCGTGTACCCGCAGGCCCCGCGAGCGGCCGGGCACGTGTTGGCGCCCTCGGGCCCCGGCGAGTACCTGCAGCAGCAGCAGCAGCAGCAGCACGTAGGCGGCGGCCTGCAGGCGCCCGGCCCCGCGCAGCCCCCGGCCGCCGCCTTTGCCGTGGCCCCCAGCCACAACGCCCCGTCGGTGGGCCCGCCGCTCCTGGGAGCCCCCGGCCAGCCCAGCGACGCTCTGGCCCTCGGCCCGGGGCCCCAGGCTGCCCTGGGGGGCGTGGGGCCGCCCCAGTCGGTGCCTGCGCCGCCCGTGGGTGGCAGCGGGCAGCTGGCAGCCCTGCCTGGCGGCCCTCACGCCTTGGTGCCCGGAGTTCCCAACGTGCCTGCAGCCGCGCCCGCCCCCAGCGTGCCTGGTGTGTCTACCACTTCTGTTACTATGCCAAATGTCCCCGCGCCTCTGGCCCCGGCGCAGCAGCTGGGCAGCCTGGCGCACGCGGGGCTGCCCCTGGCGCCTGGCACGCACAGCGCCCCCGCGAGTCTACCACAGTCGGACTTAAGCCAGTTTCAGACTCCAGCCCAGCCCCTGGCCGGGCCAGCTGACGATACTAGAAGAAAGTCTGAACCCCTACCTCAAGCGCCGCTCGCTCTCGCTGCGGAGAACAAGCCCGTCGGGAAGCCTCCCGCCGCAGACGCCCTGGCCAACCCGCTGCAGCTGACGCCCGTCAACAGCCTCGCCGCCTCCGTGTTCAGCATAGCGATCCCCGTGGACGGCGACGAGGACAGGTAGGGCAGCCTTGGTTTTCGATGCTCGCTAGGGACGCTTGGCCAAACCTTGCAGCTTTGGGAGACTCGTTCGGTTGGGCTTGTTGCAATTTAGTCTGTGCATTAGTCAGATTGCTTTGCTTGTGTCAGAATGAAAAAAAAAACAACGAGCTGATGAGGTTGGTCCTAGGCGTTTGAGGTCCTGAAAATGAGGAGGGCTGAAGCGCGGTTGATTCACCAGGATTGCTTGTAGCTTAAGCCTGGGGTGTCAGAGGCAGCAAGCAGGGAGGCCAGTGTCCCGCGCCCTGTCCCCTGTCCCCTGCTCTGGAATGCGGACAGCAGGCTTGTGAGTTTCGAGGCCGATACACAGAAAGTTTTTTTTTTGTTTGTTTTTGTTTTTTACCAACTTTGCATTTTGGAAACCCAGAAGGCCCTCTGGGGAAGCAGCACTGCGGGAGGCCTCCCGCCCGCGCCCCGGGGCCTCTGGACAAGGGTGATGGAGGAAGGTCCACCCTGGCTCTCCTGGCCTGCTCAGCTTCCGCCTTTCAATGAGGCTCTGCAGCAACTCCTCCAACATCACCACTTCCGTTTGTGTAGGCAAAAAGCTAAGTGTTCTTAAGTCCCAGTGAATCTTTCTGCTATTGGAAAAAGAAGGTATTGGGTAGAGCTTTCAGCAGTTAAAAAAAAAAAAAAGCTGTAATTTTTGACAATGAGTGATTTTATAGCAGAAGTGTCCACGCCAGTGACCGGCTCCCTCTGTCGAGGGGATGCTTCTTCAGAGAAAATGGGTGTATTTCTACACCAATTCTACAGCAGTTGGTGTTTGCTTGTGGTTTAATGAGGATTGTTAGTGGTTTTGGAGGAAATGTCATGTACAAATTTGACAAAGTACATTTTTAGAAACTCAGTTACCACATTCGTAAATTACAGAGAATGCTTCAGGTATTTTACAGGTTAGATATTTATTACCTGGGATTTTTCTTTTAAAGAAAATGCTAGTTAGGTTAAAATATGTAGAGTGCAATGGGATGTTAAAGGCTTTTCTGTTTCTTGAGTTCTTTCATATTCTTAACTTCTTATTTCTAATTAGCCTTGTGTTTTTGTTATATACTTCTGTTGGTTTTAAAAAATGCTCATTGAAATTCATTCAACTTCTCTGATTTTTGTAATTCAAAGTTCATCTTTTTTTGTAGGTGACTTGCTTGTGGTGAGTGTCCCACTTTGAGAACTCTTTAAGAGACTACCACGTGTCCATAAGTGAGCCCAGCTAGCTAGACGTTTTGTGTGGATGGGACTACCAAATAAAGGAACTGATACTACAGGCCACTACACAAAAGCTCTTCTCTAGTTGCTCCGATTTTCACACACAGGGCACAATCAAAAACCAGATTGAGTTTTTGCTCACCTGTAATAATAGTCAACAGGGGGCATCGTCCCCTTTGTATCTGCCAGAAGCTATTCTTTTCATCATTTCCTCTCTTTCTATAAACCGTCCCATATTCACGAAATAATGACTGGTTTTTCAACATCCCTTTTTATGTTTAAATACATCTATAGGTGAGGAATATATTCTCCCTCCTCTCCACACCTCTCCATTTTCAGCAAGTGTAATTACATTCCTCAGAAGTTTAAGATGATGATGCGGTGTGAAGCAGAGAACTGTTGCTAGGTGGGGACTCCGAGGCACACTCTTTAGGGTAGCACATCAGAGTTGCATTGATTACTCCTCTCACTGTGTTGACGATTGGTAATCTCGAGTCAAACATACGACTGAGCTACAGGCATACCGTACCTGTTGTTACCAATGGCCACAGCCCACCCAGTGAGGGCTTCTGCTGCTTGTGCAGCTCAGTTTTAAACATGGCACTTCCTCACCCCAGTCTTTAAAAATTGGCATTGCTTCTTAGATGTGCATTTCTAAATTTTGCTACAGTTTTCCATTGGTTATTAATTTAACCTGGTAGTTTCCAAGATGTAATCTTACACATTTGACTGTCACTGGACCAACACACCTGGTGAAGGAATAAACCAATTAAGTAGAAAAACATTTTGTAATGGAAAGCCTTTTGTAAAAGGCAGGGCATTTTTCAAGTATTATGCTTAAAATTAAATAATGCAGCTTTGTAGACGTATGTTAAAATTTACGAATTGAGTACTTTTGCAGGCACAATACAATGTGAAAAATCTTGATACGGTGATTTTGGATTATTTTTTTTTGGATTCTATAAAACATAGATCCAGGGCAAAAGTCCTGAGTAACTGTGAGTTAAAAACCTTTGACCAAAAGTGCTTTTCTTTAAAAAAAAAAAAAAAAAGTGAAACTTCAGTAAATCTGGTGTGTTTCTTAGAGAAAAGAAAGGAAAATGGGTAATCTAGACTGAAAACTATGTCATGATTTGTTCCATTACCTAATACAAGGCTCTGTGTTGCAATTTTAAAGAGCCAGGGCTTAGCTTAATACATATGTAATTCTGTTATAAAAGAGTTGATGGTTTTGTATGCAAAGAAGTTCCCTGTTAGCATTGCCACAGCTTAGTAATTACTGTAAAGTGCATGAGTTTCTATCGAGGCATTCTCAGTAGAATGATTTATGTGTACCAGTGACAAGCGTATGTAATCTGGTGGGTCTAATCGTACTTGAAAATAGAGTTCATAAAAACTTGCTCACTTTGCACTGAATGTTACAGGATTTGTTTAAACTACACGTTTAACAGCCTCCCCCTTTATGTAGATAGGCAGGGTACAAAATATTACTGGCCCTAAAAGGGACACAGTACAGCTTGCTTTCCATAGATAGCTGACCGGTGTGAACTCTGTGGGCTGCATTCCAGGAACTTGCATGAATGGCTGCAATTGTGAATGGTTAGCTGCAGCCAAAAGACTGTTGGAAACCTGCTTTTAGGGATCCCTTAGTGGAAGTACCTCTGTATCTTATTAATGATTTTGTGTAGTTTGCTATTGACTACTGATAACGAATTGTAAATTCTGACTCTCAAGCAACGTGTCTGGTATGAGACAGTGGTTTTTTTTTTTTTTTTTTTGCATTTTTGTAGTTTTTTCTTGAGAAGATTATACGAATGTATACTAGAAAATAGAGCTTTCACTTGTTACTGTGAAACCTGTAGGTACCTCACAGAGCTCTGTGTGTGTCTCACTACAGTTACTTGTAAAAACAAGTGGGAACTACTGCTCATTTGAACTGTGTTTCTTGGAAGCTTTACGTATCTTTACTGAATTTTGGAGGCAATTTTGCTTAAAGCTTGACAGTTGGTGTGGAAATCATCCATCTGATACCCTGTTAGGCTTCTCCAAAGGTATTTTTACCCAGAAGTTAGTAATCAGTGTAAAAGTCCTAACTACGTAAGACATTCTTTAGTATAACAATATTGGTGCATTCATGATTATTAAAATATAATTTAGTAAATACAATTTATCCTTAAGGAAATTACAGATTTTTAAACAAGCTGACGATTTCCCAAAGTACCTGAAAATCCTGAAACGAAGGGCTGTGTCAGGAGGCATGTGTCCTTTCATGTTCACTGGGATGTACATTGTTTAAAAATTTATGTGAGGTAAATGGTTCAGGACAAACATTGGTTAATATTTCAGAAAATGTAAGGAGAGGAGGGGCAGGGAGGAAAACAGATCTTGGCCTGTGTCTTACCTGTGAGAAGCTTGCTTTACAGTACGGGACTGGTAGTACAAGTGTTTATGTTCTGTCCTTCCTGTGAGTAAATAGAATACAGAATTCTGATAACATTGATTTGAAAATTGGGAGATAGATACTGGATATATGGATTCTTGCTGATTTGGAATGGAGTCTGTTTTTCTGCAACCAGAAAAAACTGGAAGCAGACATGCTCAGCCCCACCAGGCAGATGACAGACCCAGTGAATCTGTGAGTAAAGGCATAGCTGTTCCAACAGTATGAGAGGATTCAGGGAAGAGTTGGAAGTGGATAGCCAGGCCAGGAAAATAAACACGTGGGTGAGGTGGATCATGGTCGCAGTGGGAATAGGAAAGGTGGTCGCTGCTGAGGGACAGTAGACTCATTCCTGTTCGGTTCTTTGAGGACCAGTATGGATTGCCTTTTCTGAAGAGATGCTGTTTACTTCTTGATTGCATCTCTAACTAAAGTATGAGGAAGAAGAGGCTTTACACAAGCAGGTCTGTCTAGTGAAATTTACCCTGAATAAGAGTCTCTTAAGTAACTCCATACTAATGAGAAGAGAAGATTTTTTTAATAAGAAGTGTTAATAATTGGCAATATTTAAAGGGCACTTGTAGTACAGTCCCTGAATTGGAATAAATTTTTAACTTTTGGTTTTTCTTTACACTAAACTCAGTAATTACAGGATACTGTTGGAGATGGTGTAATATATATTTCAGATTTGGCTAATATTTAGGGATAATTGATAGGCTACTATATCTCAAAGTAGCTGCATAATTTCTCCTGTCAAGTCTGGTAGCTTGAATTTCATCTGTGTTACTCTAAATTGCTTGCTGCACAAATCTATTTGTTTTATTTGAAGCAGTTACAGAGAGAGCAAAGCGAGACAAATTTTCCATCCTCTGATTTGGTTCTCAAGTGGCCATGCTGGCCAGGAGCCAGAACTCTGGCCCATTGGATGGGTCTCCCATGAGGGTGGCAGGAGCCCAAGCCCCCTAGGCCGTCATCTTGTGCTGCTTTGTCAGGTGTGTTAGCAGGAAGCTGCATCAGAAGTGGAGCAGCTGGGACTCGGTGAGGAGCTGGCATCACCGGCAGTGGCTTAGCCCTCGGCACTCCAGTGCTAGTCTCTATTTACCAGATTTAAAAACCTGAATCATATATAAGTATTGATTTTTATTCGTTTGTATCCTAACATTAGTTTTAAAATGAGTTCTCATCCTTTAAGTTGTGCGTTTATTATGATGGGTAACTGAAAAATCTGTAGATAACAGAGTTAAGAATTTTTTTTTTGTAAGAGTGTACTTACACACTTAGGATGGTGGACAAATAAGTGAAATCTAAGTGTTAAATTATTTGAGCTCACAAAGCTTAAAAATTCTCACTAAAATTTGACTAAACAGTTCTTCTGTTAAATAGACTTTGTGGTCAGTGTGTCAATTACAGTAAATAATGCTTGGTATACTCTTAAGTGTTATTTATTATGTTAAATATGAACTAGCATTATAATTACACAGTTTAATTTGTGAATAAAGGATTTCCAAAGCAGAGTTTAAAGCAACACTTGTTTCTAAAGTAGAATTAGAATTCAATTTGACCAAGTGATTTTTTTAAAACTCAAATCTTTGTTTTGTCTACGTGTTTTTCAAAAACAAAACAAAGACAGTAAAGGGGAGGAGGATTCTTGTGATCAAATACAATCGATAAGGTATTTAATTGTGCATTGACTTTGCGGGTTGTCAGTTACAGAAAGGCAATGGAGTCAAGCACTCGGGCTAAAACTCAACTGTGCAATGCATTGGATGCACTTAACCTTGAGCGGGTTGCTTAGCACTCTTAAAACTTGCTTCTTCCATATGAAAAATGGTGAAAAGAGTAAATGAGGTGTGCAAGTTATTTGTGAACAGTGGTAACCTGACACAACATGTATGGCAAGAGGCATGAGGGTTACAGTGTCCAGACTGCCCTTCCAGATCAGTCTGCCATGCTGCACATCACACCAAGAACCTGTTTCTGATCTGAAAGTGTCCTTACTTGTACGGTATGGATGGAGTCCGAGAAAAGGAAGTACTGTTTTAGGCCAAACAGTCCATTTGTAGGAATATGGCAAATTGTATTCTAATTCTGGCTCAGTTAGCTGGTTTCTATGATCAAGTTACTTGCCTTTACTCAGTTTTTGTAAAGTATGAAGTCAGCAGTTGGAACCTGCTCAGATTTTTAAGGTTCTGTCTAGTCCATGTGCTCAATATGTGATTCCCTAGTTTTTGGGTTTTATTTTGTTGTTGCTAATGTGTTTATTGGAAAGGCAGATACAGAAGGAGATTTAGAGAGAAAAATCTGTCCACTGGTTCACTCCTCAAGTGGCCGCAATGGCTGAGCTGATCAGGAGCCAGGAGCTGCAAAAATTTGGGGCCTTCCATGTAGGTGCAGGGTCCCAAGGCTTTGGGCATCTTCCTGGGTCATAAGTAGCAAGTGGAGGGTTGGGAAGTGGAGCGGTCAGGACACAACTGGAGCCATTTGGGACCCTGGTGCATGCACAGCGAGAATATAGGCACTCAGGTATCTCACCAGCCCTTGGTCCCCTGCTTTCAAACGTGATGGAGAACCGCTAACTTAAACCTTTTGAATAGTGAATGAAATTAAGTAGTTAACAGGTTGAATGTCCATGGAAACATTGAGAGCAGCAAAATGTCAGTCATTCAGCTTGTGCCGTGCTATCTGAGTAGGAAGGACTGACGCACAGGAAAGACTGTCCTGCTCTCCACCATCTTAGGCTGTATGCAAATGAGTACTAAATGCATATTTGATTGACACTTTATGCCATAATGAAAAAATACAAGGTGCTACTGGAAACAATTTGGAACATCAGATTTGATTGGGGTGGAGAGAGAATAAATTGACTTTATTTAAGAATTGTTTTCTACATAAGTAATATGTTTATATAGTTTAAGATACACAAAGCAGCATAAATTGGAAGCCTGCCATCTGTGTTTTTTAGCCACCTGTTTTCTGTCCTCAGAAGCAACACATTGTTCTTCTGAGACTCTTAAACTGAATCCTAAAAGAGATGAGCTTACAAACCATGGATGAAGGAAACTTGTGAAATGATATGCAAGAGTGAAAATCTCATATTTGGAAAGTGATCTCACTAATTTGACCAGAGCGAAGGACTTAAATGGAGGAGTTTTGAGTCAGCCGAAGGCCAAATTCTTATCCAGTGGAATATGCTAGCTAGTTTAGTATAAGTAGTTCTACCTAAGTAAAGCCTTAATTATGGTGAGACATTTAGTATATATTGAGATGCTTTACCAAAAGTTGAGTTTTACACAGCTGTGTAGAAACTATAATCTTATATAAAAATAAGGATCAGGTTTGTGTCAGACCCTGTCTATATCTAATCTTATTTAATCTTTTCGATAACCTGAAAGAAATGTTTTCTTCCCCCTTTTTAAATGAGGATTGTGAGGCTGTGAGTTGAGTCACAACGTTTAAATAATAAGACATACTCCATACTAAAACCTTTGGTTCCAAAGCCATTGCTCTGGGGGTATTCAGAGTCAGAAGTCTTGTTTTATTAAGTGGACGGTAAGATGGGGAGGACAAGCTGTTGCAGCTGCAAATTTGTTGTATTATAACCCTTAAGGAACCTTTAATCTGTTAACCCAGATATCAATGTTGGAAAACGCCCTTATTGATTTTTTTTTTTTTTTTGTTCGAAGATTGATTTATTTGAAAGGTAAAGAGATGGAGAGGGAAAGATCTACCGTCTGCTGGTTTGCTCTCCAGGCGGCTGTGAGGCCATGAACTGGGAGCTTCATCAAGGTTTCCCACCAGGGTACAGAGGCTCAGGAACTTGGGACATTTTCTGCTACTTCTCCAGGCATTTAAGTGGAGAACCAGATTTGAAGTGAGGCAGTCAGGATTTGAACTGTTGCCCATATGGGCTGCCAGCATTGCAGGCGATGGCTTTGCTTCTTGTGTCGATGCCTGCCCAAGAGGGTTCTGCAGTGGACTTTAAATGTCTGCAAGAGAAAGTAAGGTGTTTGGGAAGTTTGGAAGTCATACACCTCACCCTTTAAGCTTCCACAGTTTTTGTTGTAACTTAATTTTGAGGTGTTTGTGGGACATAATATTTCTCTAATACATTTTAAAATTATGCCTTTCTCATGCTTCAGGCTTGAAAGCAAACAAACACACACACCTGTAACCTTGAAATGATGCATCTGACAATATTTACCTGGGACTCTCAATTTTAAGTCTTTGGCCCTTCAGTATTTACAGAGGGTGCTTTTTCCTCTCAGACCTTGAAGCTTCTTGACAAGCTCGGTTGCCCAGATTTTTTTAGTTTGCTGATTAGTCAGTGTTTGGAGAGTAATTATTAGTAGTAGTATTTGCTACAAAATCCTCATTTATAGTTAACATTCCAGGTAAAATGGTCAGAAACAGTAGCACATACTATGTCATGCTAAGTTCTAATATGGTGAAAAGCGGCCTGGCAAATAAGTATATCTTGAGGTTATGCAAAACACTAAGCAAGTAGTTGTTAGAAGCCTCTTAGTGTTTTATTGGTTATTAGCAAGTCTAATCAGTGCCTTTGGTTGCCTTGGAGAACTTAGGGTTAAAAGGGGGGGAAGGGCAAGCAATGCTAGTATACATATTAATATTGGGCTTTGTTGATACTCTGACAACTGCTGATTATCTAAGAGATCCCTGGTCCCAGCACGGTAGTCTAGTGGCTAAATCCTCACCTTGCATGCGCTGGGATCCCACATAGATGACAGTATCCCAGGCTGCTCTACTTCCCTTCCAGGTCCCTATTTGTAGCCTGGGAAAGCAGTTAGAAGATGGCCCAAAACCTTGGGACCCTGCACCTGCATGGGAGGCCTAGAGGAAGCTTCTGGCTCCTGGCTTTGGGTTGGCTCAGCTCCAGCCATTGCGGCCACTTGAAAAGTGAACCAGTGGATGGATGATCTTTCTCCTCTCTGTAATCTGCCTTTACAATAAAAATAAATAAATAAATCTTTAAAAAGAGAGATCACTATGTACTGGTTAAGTTGTTAAATGCTTTCCCAAAATACTTCTTTTAATTTAACATGTGGCATAAAATGTGAGTCTTTAATCTGAATTTTGAAATAATGGAATTCTGTATATGCAGTGGTGTTTCATGACCAATCTACTGGTTTGCTCCCCGCATTGTCGTGACGGCTGGGGTAGGCCAGGCCAAAGCCAGGTTCTTTCACATAGGTGATAGTGGCCCGAAGACGTTGGCCATCTGCTGTCTCACAGGTGCAGGGAGCTGGGTTGGAAGTGTAGCAGCCAGAACTTGAACTGGCACAGTTAAAAGGGATGCCAGCATCACAGGCTGTAACTAAGCGTGCAGCACCAGAGAGCCTCAGAACTGCCGTGTTGTGTCAGAACCCAAGTTTGGTTTTTTGTTGTTGGTGGTGTTTTTGTTTTTTTGTTTTTTATAGCCACTGAAATGTCTGTATGCTGGAAAAAAAAAAAAAACAACTAAATCTGAATACTTAGTTATTTCACTGTCCTATAAGGCGAGAGAGTGTTACGCCCATTTAACAGAGCCAGCATAGTCCAAGTATAACTCTGTTGTGTGTTTAGTGGTTTAAGAGCATAAACTCTGGGACCAGATTGTCACTACTAACTAACATCAGGCAAGTTTCTATAATCTGACCCAGGTTTTTTTTAATCTCTGAGATGAGGAGAATAATAGCACCTAGCTCTTAGGGCCATTCTGAAATATAATAAGCAGTTTCTTAACTGTAGTTATTACTCTGCTCCTGCTTGAGTGAAGAGCTTTTAAAGTGAAATATGACAGGTTTTTGTTTTGCTCCCAACTGTGTAGCTTGGGGAATTGGAGAGATTATGGAAGCAGTGAGGAGGAGAGAGGCCTGCGAGGGGGCAGATTTATCAAAAGTTTAGTTCCCTAAGTATTCCTGAAGTATGACGTGGATCATTCTACTGCAAACTTGTTCACGTGAGCCCATCCGTTAGGATTCTGTGGTGGTGGTCCTGGGGATGTGCCCCTTAGGAGTGGTAGAACTGAGTGATAGTTATGTTAGACAGACTTCTACCTTTGACACAGGCGAGGAGTTGGAAAGCTGCCTTTTCCCTGTGCTTAGAGAAATCACACATACGTGTTGGGGATTCTGAAAGTGGGAATAGAAGAAATCAAACTTGAGAAAGGCCTCTTCATTGTTCATTAACAAGTCCTTCCTGCATTTCATAAATCCTAAGAGGAGTTTCTGCATTGTGAAGGGATGGACTTACTTAGTTTGCTTAAAAATTCATGCGAGAACTGCTTTGCTAAATTGCTAAACCAAAGGCATTTGATACATATTAGTGTTGGTCAAACTGAGAACTGATCACATTCATATGTATCCACATAGAGAATTAGATGCTGCTTAATATCTAATTTTTTTCCTGTGTTATCTTTCTGTTAGAATTGTTCTAAGTTACCACAGGGGGTCTCCTGGATTTTATCTGGTTTTTAGTTTCTTCAGTGTTGTTCTGAGCAAGTTTATGTGATGTTTCTTCTCTTGATTTTATGAAAGCAGTTTGCACGGTGTTAGAAATTTAAAATCTTCCTTTTTTATTTTTTTGGAAAGTGGTGGTGTTACTGTACATTCTCAACCTCATTTCCATTTGATTCTCGGATCTCACAGGAATCCTTCAACTGCTTTCTACCAAGCGTTCCATTTGAACACGTTTCAGGAATCAAAGAGCCTCTGGGATAGGTATGAATACTTCCGTAACATATGGAATGCATACATGGGAAAGTGTATGCATGAACTGCTTTGCACTGTACTGGTTTCTTGTGATTAAAACTGATGTTTATTTATTTTTTTTAGAGGGGAAGCTATGGGGTATCTAGCATGGAACAAAGCAGCAATATAAACCAAAAGGCTAATGTATATTTTGAAAGAATATAAACATACTTTTCTTTTTAGTGCATTTTGTGCAATGTACTTTTTAAAGGATTTATATATTCTATTGAATTTGATATGAAAGCCACAAGTCCAACATATTTTAATGCAAAAGTATTTTTGGTTTTGTGCTAATTTGTGAAGTTTCTCTATGACACCTGTCATAATACAAAGCAAGATTTTGTCTCAAATTAAAAAACTGGAGAAGGGACAAGACCAAACTATAAAAACAGTCATTTGATTTTTAGAAAGAAATTTAAATATATTTTGTTTACTAGAATTCACTGGATTTGCTTTATTGATGTGCATACTCCTAAAACAATTTGCTTTCTCAGAAAAGATTTTATTTTTAACTTTTTAAAATATAGGGTATAGTTGTGAAGTTCACTTAATTTAAAAAATTTGGTTTATCTTTCTGCTTAACCCATTTAAAGTAGTATGTGCTCTATTGGATTATTTTGCTGAATATTTATTAGCACTCTGTCCTCCTGTGTTTAATTAATATGAGTGCAAAGAGCATTTAAAATCCACAGAGAGCTTGCTAGATTTCTTTTTAACTCTTGCCTGGCAATGCATTTGTGTCTTCTGGCATAGTTCTAGATACTGCTCATGGATTCCACCTACCTCTTTTATTAGAAAAAAATTGTTGCTCAATGCATGTGTAATAGCAAAACATGGGCCACATGGCCTGGCAGCGGTAGAAGATGCTTTAGGTTCTTAGGTTTGATTGGCTGGCGTGTGTCATTTTAAAGTCATTGTGTGACAAAATATCTTGTTGATACTGTGTTACTTATCAGAAATGTTTTGAGCTTTAAAAATTTGATGTACTTTATTTATAAAATCAACTTTGAAATAGTTCCGCCATAGTAGTGTAAATTATTACATAAATGTAAATTAGCGCATGAAATAAGCATCAAAGTTTCATAACTTGAGTAGTTTACCAATTACAGCAAGAGAATGAATAGTTTAAGGTGTACTTTATACAAGGGAAAAAATAAGTCTTTAGAAATGTATTAAGAGTAGTTTTCACAAGTGCACCAATTTATTGCAAATAGCTAACTTTTGTGAGCTGCCGTGATACTAATATGAATGTCTTATTTTCATTGAATCAGTATAGAAAGGATTGCACTTTTTTTTCTTAGTTTGGATCTGATATTAAAAGGTTTGAGAACAGCCTTTGAAGTTGCCTACTCATAATTTGCTGTTACAGCTAAAATACTCGTTATTTGTTCTGTTTTTTTAGATACCAGAAACTTTTAAGGTATCATAAATGAGGCAAGTTACTCTACCTGTAGTTAGTTCCTCATGAGCTGGAAATATTTTCTCTTCTCCTTGGAGCCTGTTGACCATAGCCAAAGAAATTAACAGATACTTGTCTGTAGTGTGTTAATGCCAAAATAGAACCAAATTCTAGATTAGCCATCTTCATTGTAAGTTAGCCTGTTGGTACAAACAAGACAGGCTTAATCTAGTAGAAACTGAGTTACCTTCCTTTCAAGTTTTCAACTGGCTTATTTAATATTTGTTTAAAAAAGGAGCAAAATATTTGATTAAAAGAGTAATGGCTAGCTTTATGAGTTCTCACCATCTACAGCGTGAGTTGGCACATATCCAGACTTGCTCTTAACTTCTGTCAGCTCTTAAAGTACTGTGGGACTATTTATTCATTGCAGATAAGGGTGCAAGATCTTTTTGAACCTTGAAAAATATGAAATATAACTCGGTGTTATTTTGTACCTCACCATGTCATTTGTTCATATTTTACTATCATAAATTTTTAAAAATTATTTTACCATTTTAGCAAATATTTTTCAGAGATTTTTTTTCTTTTATTGGAAACGCGGATATACAGAGAGGAGGAGAGACAGAGAGGAAGATCTTCCATCCGATGGTTCACTCCCTAAGTGATTGCAATGGCTGGAGCTAAGCTGATATGAAGCCAGGGGCCAGGAGCTCTTCTGGCTCTCCCACGTGGGTGCAAGGTCCCAAGGCTTTGGGCCGTCCTCAACTGCTTTCCCATGCTACAAGCAAGGAGCTGGATGGGAAGTGGTGCTGCTGGGATTAGAACCGGCACCCATATGGGATCCTGGCGTGTTCAACGCGAGGACTTTAGCCACAATCACGCAGGGTCCCAGAGATGATTCTAATAGGTAAAATCATCCTAAGGTTTAAGGAACTGAGTCTCTCACGCTATCTACTGCATTATCTGCTTGCGTTGAGGCCTAAGGTTGACTACCAGTGTTGCTGGATAACCATATTTCAGGCCAGGCTCCTGTTTGTGAATTCTCGGAATCCTTTTCAGTTGGGACAGCATTTTAGCCCTTGTCGGTTTTCATTACACCTGCCCTAAATACCTCAAAGATCCCTTGTTTTGCCTTTCTTGAAAGATTGCAGTCTCCTGTTAATTATTTCAATTCAGGAGAATATATATATATATATTTTTAAAGATTTATTTATTTACTTACTTATTTCTTTTTTTGCAAACAGTAAAGTTTATTTGTGAAGGGACCGAGGAAGCAGGGAAGGGAAGGAAGGGGAAGCACCTCCGGAAAGGAAGCTGGGAGGTGGGGTGCCTCTCGAAAGAGGAGGGAGAGACACCAAAAGATTTATTTATTTTAATTGCAAAGTCCGATATGCAGAGAGGAAGATCTTCTGTCTGATTATTCACTCCCCAAGAGGCCTCAACGGCCAGTGCTGTGCCAATCCAAAACCAGGAGCCCAGATTCTCTTCTGGGTCTCCCAAGCGGATGCAGGGTCCCAAGGCTTTGGGCCGTCCTCAACTGATTTTCCAGGCCACAAGCAGGGAGCTGGATGGGAAGTGGAGCAGTTGGGATTAGAACCGGTGTACATATGGGATCCCGGCGCATTCAAGGCAAGGACTTTAGCTACTAGGCTACGCCAGGCCCAGGAGAATCTCTTTTAATCAAAATTTAATATACCTTTCTCTACATTAAATTTTTCTAATGCCCTTTTCGTCCCTTCCTTCTGAATTAGAATTAACAAGTTGAGATGATTTTTGCTAGTCTGTCTTACTCTCCTTACGTCAATATTCAGTATTTAATATATAAACACTCCTTACATCAGTATTCAGTGCTTTGTCAGTTGTTATACTAAAATTCAAGCTATTACAAAGCCTTCCTTTTTGTTTTCCTATAAATGCCATCATGGTTTCAGCCTTTATTTTTCATTTGCAAGGTGCATACAGAGGAAATCAACTTTTCAGAATTTTAGGTTTAAATTTAAGTTTAATTTTATTTTAAGCTTATTTTAAAATCATCACACACTGGGCATGTTAAAGTGGCTCAGGAGGTAAAGCCATCTTTAAATATAAAAGTAGAAACTAACAACTTAAAATTAATCATCAAAAGAACTAAGGTGAATAATGCAGCATCTATAGTTTTGTAGGAGACTATGTAATTTGAAGTCAATTTTTAGTAGTAGCCTTTCAGCATTCCAAAATAGTGATTTTATTTTTAAAGATTTGCTATTTGCTCTTTTATTTTAAAGTCAGAATGACAGCGAGAGAGGCGCAAAGTGATCTTCCATCTACTGGCTGACTCTCCAGGTAACCAGGCCAGGCCAAACCCGGAAGGCAAGGAGTTCAGCCAGCCTCTGCTGCTTCCCAGGCATATTAACAGCCCTACAGCACAAGCAGAGGAACCAGGCCTCGAGGGGCATTCCTAACGTGATGCCAGTTCCCACACGGTGGCTTAACCCACTGTGCCATGACACCCCCAGAAGATTTCTCTTATGTAAAGAATCCATTTTTAAAGTTCATTCTTGGTTTTGATAAGACAATAGAGTTTGTTTAGAAGCATCCTGATAACCATGGGGATCAGGCTGCCATTGAGAATTTGTTCATAACTACGGAGCAGGCAGTTTTACCCTTAGCCTTACCAGGCCAGTGAGATAGAGGAGTAGTACAGAGAGGACACTTCTGTCTAGGTAAAATGAAAGAGAACATCAAGTAGCTTATAAGGATGTAGCCTTATTAATAACCATGTACAGTGTTTTTATGTTTATGAAGAAAAATGCATAAATGTAGTCAAGAAGTCAAAATAACAGTTGTTAGTACACCGTAACTTTGAGCCAGATTGTTGTTCCTCAGGATAATTTAAGGAGAAATTAGTAAGGAAAATGCAAATAGCAGACACGGACCTATTAAATGAATGTCTAAATAAGTTAATAAAAAGTCAGTAGTGGGCTGGCATGGCATGGTAGCCTAGTGGCTAAAGTCCTTGTATGCGCTGGGATCCCACGTGGATAACGGGTTGTGTCCCAGGCTGCTCCACTTCCCATCCCCCTGCTTGTGGCCTGGGAAGGCAGTCAAGGATGGCCCAAAGCCTTGGCACCCTGCACCCATGTGGGAGATCTGTGTGAAGCTCCTGGCTTAGGATTGGATCAGCTCAGTTCTGGCCATGGCAGCTGCTTGGGGAGTGAGCCAGTGGATGGCATATCTTCTGTGTGTCTCCTTCTCTCAGTAAAACCTGACTTTCCAATTAAAAAAAAAAGTCAGTATTAAGACTTTATACCAAATACTTGATATATACATGTATTTTTATAGTTATTATCTCTTCTGATTACATCTAATTTTAAAATTATTGGATAAAATAAATAAAATTTTAAAAAATTCTGTCATTGTTCTCTAAGCTAACAGTGAAGTTAAATGTGAGTTAAAACTAAGCTACTTATGCTATAAATAACCATCCGTACCATGAAAGACAATTGGCTAATCTGGTTTTTTAAATGCTCAGTGATATAACTTTTTAGATTAGTTTGTTTCTGGGAAAGGCAGAGTTCCAGGAAGGATGAGAAAGATAATCTTTCCTTGAATGGTTGACTCCCCAAATGGCTGCAACAGCCAGGACTGGACCGGGCTGAAGCCCAGAACTTCAGAACTTCTTACAGGTCTCCCACATGGATGCAGGGGCCCAAACAGATGACTATCTTTTGCTGCTTTCCCAGGGGCATTAGGAGGGAGTTGGATCAAAAGTGGAGCAAGGGGTTCTCAAACTGGCAGTTACATGGAATGCCAGTGTTGCAGGCATAGGTTTAATTTGCTATGCCACAATATTGGCTCCAGTGACAGAACTTTGTAAAATCTTTAACTCTAAGTTTTACAAGAAAAGTAGGGCCCAGCACCATGGCCTAGCGGCTTAAATCCTCTCCTTGAATGTGCCAGGATCCCAAATGGGCGCTGGTTACAATCCTGGCAGCCCCACTTCCCATCCAGCTCTCCCTGCTTGTGGCCTGGTGAAACAGTCAAGAAAGGCCCAAAGGTTTGGGACCCTGCACCCACATGGAGACCTGGAGGAAGTTCCAGGCTCCTGGCTTTGGACCAGTGCAGCTCCAGCCATTACAATCACTTGGGGAGTGAAACATCAGCCAGATCTTCCTCTCTGTATATCTTATTTTCCAATAAAAATAAATAAATCTTTAAAAAAAAAAAGTACACCATAATTAAATACAACTCAAGTGTAACAACACCTGCGTTACCCGTACTAAGATCAAATACAGATTCTAAGTTCACTTCATGATCTCTTCGTGCCTCCTGCCAAGCCCTTCTCTCTCCTTAGCCTGACTAGGAGTATTTTCTGTAAATAGAATCAGGCACTGTGTATTTTGTGTCTGGCTCTTTCACCCTGCATCTGTCTGTGTGGTTCTGCATAGTTGTAGACCTGAACTACCTAATTACAAAAGATCACAATATGAGATAGTTGATGGAGATCGTTCCTGATTATATATTCTCACCTGGTAATTACATGTAAGTATCTTAAGGATGATCCCAGGCCATTTCTTAGCCAGTCTAAATATATTCCCTATTCCTTAGTGCTTACATGATTTACTCAGATTATATTTCATTGTATTTTTGAACATCTGGTATAAATGATCATCAAAAAAGCCAAAAATTAGAAAAATAATTTTTATAATTATTTTTATTGTTAAGGCAGATTTATGGAGAGGAAAGACAGAGATGATCTCTGCGCTGGTTCACTCTCAGGATAGCCAAATCAGCCAGAGCTGTGCCAGTGCAAAGCCAGGAGCCAGAAGCTCTTCCGGGTCTCCCACGTGGGTGCAGGGTCCCAAGGCTTTGGACCATCCTTAACTGATTTCCCAAGCCACAAGCAGGGAGCTGGATGGGAAGTGGAGCAGCTGGGACACGAACCTGTCTGTGCCCATATCTCGCACTTGTAAGGTGAAGATCAGGCAAGCCTGAAATTAGAAAGTAGTTTAGATGACCTTTTAGAATGTGTCTACTACTCTCCTGCCCTTTGCTTTTTGAAGTTTTAAGTAGTTTTATGTTTAAAGTTGCATAAATACAAAATTCCTATCTATCCACCATCTAGCTTTCCTTTACATTCATATCCTGTACAATGTCAATGTGGTTATCAAACTAGGGAATTAACATTGATATAATACTATTCAAAAGTCATAGATTTTACTTGAATTTTACCCCTTTCCCTTTTTTTCCCAAAGATTTAAAAAATTTATTGGAAAGGCAGTTACTGAAAGAGGAGAGGCAGACATCTTATCCATTGGTTCACTTCCCATATCCCTGCAACAGCTAGAGTTGGGGTGGTCCGAAGCTGGGAGCCAGGCCCTTCTACTGAGTCACCCACACGGAGTAGGGGCCCAAGGACCTGGCGTGCTCTCTGCTGTTTTTCCCAGATCATAAGCAGGGAGCCACATTGGGAGTAGAACAGTTAGGACTCCAACCAGCATGCAAAGGCTTAGCATGTTATGCCACCATGCCAACCTGAATTTTTCCACTTTTTAATGTCTTTTTTTCTGTTCCAGAATCCAGTCTGAGATCCCACATTCCATTTAATCATTATGTGACAGCTTATTGGGAATAAAAATATGCATGAATGTCGGTGATAAATAAACCCTCCCCCCATAGATGACACAGCAGCACCATAGGAACTAGAGAATTCTTCCTTACCAGGTGCCAGGCAGTAAAATAACTTATAGAGAATAGTGTCTCGTATGTTACAAACTGGATGGTGAAAGAGTTCCTGAAGGTTAACTTGATTCAGTTACGGGCCATACTCGGAGCGGACACCTGTGCATGTAAGGTTAGGTCGCAGCAGGCTCTTCTGACTTGGGGAGTTAAAGCACCTCTGGAGCGGTGTTTCTTTTCCAGTCTCAAGTTCCTGCACCCAGAGGGGACACCTGCAGGGAGCTCCTGGCGCTGTGCTGGCCTGCCCTTCCCCATCCATGTGGGCATTTGGGGAGTGAACCAGTGGAGATGATACGTGTCTGTGTCACTGTTTGAAATGGAAAAAAAAAAATCTGTTCTTAGAATATTCTGACAGCGTTATTTCCTCACCCAAAAGAAGAGAACATATTTGAATCCTTAATTTCAAAATTGCAAGAATAGTACAAAGAACTCCAAGAATGATCTTACTAAGATTCAGTGTTTACATTCTTTGCCTTACCATCCTATTGTTTTAGAAATTTCTTGTAATTTGTGAATATCATCCCTTTAACCTCAAATATGTCTTAAGATTATTTTGTTATATACCAACAACATATCAAGTTTGGGATGTTTAATGTTGATATGCTCAATGGTAACAGTAGTATATGGTTCGTATTTAGATTTTGCACATTGAACCAATGTCCTTCATGTAGCTGACCCAAGAACCCCAGCACTTTATCACCTGATTACTTTTAGTTTTTAGGCACGTGTGCTTTTTTTTCTTCCCTGTCGTATATGAATATACACTTGGATTAGTCTCCTGCAAGACTATTTAAATTTGAGGCCAATGTCATGGCCCGGCAGGCTTGTCCTCTACCTTCAAGAGCAGGGATCCAGTATAGACAGTGGTTCATGGCCTGGCTGCTCCACTTATTATCTATCCAGCTCCCTGCTTTTGTCTTGGAAAAGCAGAGGAAGATTGCCCATATCCCTGGCATCCTGCACACCCATGTGGGAGACCCAGAAGAGGCACCTGGCTTTGGATCAGCTCAGTTCTGACCATTGCAGCCATATGGGGAATGAAATAGCAGATGGAAGACTTTTCTGTCTTCCTTTCTGTAAATCTGCCTTTGTAACGAAAATAAATACTTTTAAAAATGTTTAAAATGTACATTTCTGTAGAAAAGGCAGAACAGTGTTCTGGGTAAACTTTTTTTTTTTTAAGTCTGTCTCCCTACCTTTTATTATTGGAGACATGTAAAGAAATGGTGCCTAAAATCTAGGGGAAACTGGGGAAGAAATCTTATTTGGGAAGAAACCTTATTTTTCTAAGTTTGAAGGAGGGGTAATGAAAAAAAGAAGATGTAGATATTAATATAGGTATCTTAGAATAGAAAGAAGTATATTTGTGTCCTGTTTTTTGACTGTGTATTTTGTGTGTGTGAGTTACATAGGAGTTTTAATTATCTTGAAAAAAAATTGTCTCACAAATTATGTATTGTTACTTGGCTCATCAGCTGCCAGGTTTTTGACCCTAGATCTTGGCTCATTGCTTGAAATGGCGTTTTGCTGGTTTGTAGTTGTCTCTTGGGTTTTCCATGGCTAGGAGAAGTAGGACACCTGACATGCTAACATCTATTTTGAGCACGTTTCCAGACTTAAGAATTGGCAATGAGCAATTATTTCTTAGCTTCTCACCCTCTGTGCTCCTGCTTACTTTTTTCCCACTTCCTTCTTGGTTATCTAGTACGTTTTTCAATTTAACATGCCTTAGCCCATTACAAGAGGTCTTGATAATTCTGTTCAGGGTGAGATTTGAGAAACGGGAAAGATTGCCATGGTTGGTAAAGGTCTCACTTAAAAGAAAAATTCTTGTAGCTTTCACCAAATGGAATTTAAATAAACTAAGACTTTGAGTGCAACAAAACGTGTGTGTGTGTGTGTGTGTGTGTGTGTGTGTGTGTGAAGATAGCTTGCTGAACGATTTTTTTCTATCAAATCTGTAGCAAAGCTTCTTTAGATAAGAAGGAAATGAGTGACTTGAACTTGCTGAATCAGGACAACCTTGGGCATCTTTTCGTGTTTTGTTTTTTCAGTCTAGTACTGAACAATTTGAAAAAAATTTTTTAAGATGATTTTTTTATTGGAAAGTCATATATACAAAGAAAAGGAGAGACAGAGAGGAAAACCTTCCACAGATTCACTCCCCAAATGGTCGCAGTGGCCAAAGCTGAGCCAGTCCAAAGCCAGAAACTTCTTCTGGGTCTCCCACATAGATGTAGGATCCCAAGGCTTTGGGCCGTCCTCGACTGCTTTCCCAGGGCACAGACAGGGAGCTGGATGAGAAGTAGAACAGCTGGGATACGAACTGGTGCCCACAAGGGATCACGGTACATTGAAGACGAGGACTTTGGGCACAAGGCTAGGGCCCCTGAAATTATTATTCTTAAAAGATTCGTTTGTTTTATTTGGAGAGCCAGAGAAAGGAATATTGATTTTAATTACTGTATTTTCAAGATTTATTTTACCTGCAAATCTGTGAGGGTGGGCAGAAAGAGAGAGGGATTTTCTATCTGCTGGTTCGCTCTCCCGATGGCTGCATTGGCTATTTGGGATCCAGGAGCTGCTTCCAGGTCTCACATGTGTGCAGAGGCCCAGGGACTTTTGTCATTCTCTGCAGGTTTCTCAGACCATAAGGCAAGGGAGCCAAGATTGGGAAGCAGAGCACCTGCGAGCAATGCCATGTTGGCAGGCGGATTAGCCAGTTATGCCACCGTGATGGCCCTACATTAGAATTACTTTAATATTTTGTTAACTATTCTAGTTAACATTATTTTTTTAATTAAGAACTACGTTAAATTTTATGATAGAAAAGTCTTAATTAGCCTGATCTAAGTTAGATTCTGTGTTTAGGTTTTAGTTCACTACTTCCAAAATATTTTTCATATTTGAGAGAACAAAATTTATATAAACCAGTAGTGGCAATTTAGAAAATCCATTGGAAAATACCCTGAGGCAGGAGCATTCTTCCGCCCATTTGCCTCCAGTTTGCTTTCAGAATTTGAAGATCGTGATTGTAAATACTAAAAAAGTTAGTAGCCTCAGTTGTGTTTTTCAGTTTTTAATCCTTTTATATTTGCCCTCAAAATAGTGGTGTGCTGCATAAGTGTATAGTGGCTGCCCACTACTCGGTTGCTGAATACCACATACTGAATTTTTTTCTGACTTCTTAAGAATTGATACTAAAAATATCCACAGTAGCTAGGTGTTTCCTCCTGATAGCAAAGTATTGTAAATACATGTTACCTGGGTCAGAAATATCTTTGTGCTTCCCTGCTTGGTACTAAAGCATTGCTGTTCCCCCGTGCTGCACACTCCTGGAAGGGAGTGAGACAAGGAGGGGAAGAGAGTTGCAGTGTCTGATGGAGCTCAGTCCTGTCATAGAGACTTGTTAACCATTGGTTCAGAAAATTCTGGGTTTATTTACATCATCTGGTCTTTTTAAGATATTGCTTACTTAGTCTAGAACTAGAAAATATTGCTAGATGTATTTCTAGGGTGATCATAATTTGTTTAAAGAAAGAAGAGATATCAACTCAGAGGTGTATTTTGTGATGATATGTGAAAGCTGTTTACTGTTGGCTGTTTCCGAACAAGTTCAGGGTCAGAGGCACATCCGGGGAACCAAGCATCAAGGTCCTAATTACATATATTCACATGAGTGCATAACTGACCTACCTGCTTTGCTTTTTTTTTTTTTTTTTCTAGTTTGTTTTCTTGTTTTGAAAGATTGAGGACTGATTTGTTTAATGACCTCAGAGTTGTTTTTGAAACAATGCATACACTAAATGCTTACATTTTATTTGTGCATTTGGATTTTAGCATGGCTCATTGTCTTAAATTATGTCTTGTACCAACACTAGATACATTAAGTTTCTTGTGATTGTATGTTTTGTATGTTAATTTCTTGAAACATACTGTCTTTCCAATATTGTTACTCTGTTGAGTACATTTGGATTAGCAAAAAAATAAAAGTATCAAGTGAGCGCTATAGCCGGTACTGTGCTGATCTGAAGCCAGGAGCCAGGACCTTCCTGCAGGTCTCCCACATGGGTGCAGGGTCCCAAGGCCTTGGGCCGTCCTCGACTGCTTTCGCAGGTCACAAGCAGGGAGCTGGATGGAAAGTGGAGCTGCCAGGTTAGAACCGGCGCCCATATGGGATCGTGGCTCATTCAAGGCAAGGACTTTAGCTGCTAGGCCACCACACCGGGCCCTGGACTGACTTTTTTAAAAAGCATTTTTGATTTATCTAGACTCATTCCCCCCAATATATAATGTATTGAATAACTAACTTATTGGAGTCATGCAAAATTGTCCTGCTTTTTTTCTTTTTCCATTTAAAAGAGTAATAACCATTTTGATGTTTGTAGAAACAACCATTTATCATGAATAGAATTTCTCAAAACAGTATAATGAAACTTTTAACATAAGGGTGAAGATATGGCTGAATTAGTAGATAGTTTAAAGAAAATTTTGGCTATTTTTAAAGAAATGTGGTTTACACTTAGTAGTGAAATTTTGTATCAAACTAAGCAAACACATATTACAAGTTCCTTTAGAGACCTTATTTGAGCCATTCTGTTTTCAAATAATTATTTTTTTTTAAAGATTTATTTTTTTATTATTTTCTTATTGGAAGGGCGGATATACAGAGAGGAGAGACAGAGAGGAAGATCTTCCATCCGATGATTCACTCCCCAAGTGAGCGCAACGGCCGATGCTATGCCGATCCGAAGCCAGGAGCCTCTTCCGGGTCTCCCACGCGGGTGCAGGGTCCCAAAGCTTTGGGCTGTCCTTGACTGCTTTCCCAGGCCACAGGCAGAGAGCTGGAAGGGAAGCGGGGCTGCCGGGACTAGAACCGGCGCCCATATGGGATCCCGGGCGTGCAAGGCGAGGACCTTAACCACTGCGCCTTCGCACCAGGCCCAAATAATTATTTATAATTACAAATCCACTGTGTTGCTTTCCTGCTCATTATTTGGTGCTATTAATATAGATTTTCCATAAAGTCAAATTAAGTAAAAATGGCAAACTTTAGTCTAGTTCTTGGTGGACTGCATTACAAACACTATTAAATAAGACTTTTCCTCTGCACAAATGGAAAAATAATGAAGGGTCAAAAGAAGCAGCAGCAGGAAATGTTTGGAAGTGTTCGGTCTGATAGCGGTATGACCAGCGATACAGGATTGTAACTGACAGATTGCTATAGCGCCTTTTTTTTTTTTTTGCTACACTGACTACATTCCCTCCACAATGACGAGGGGCTGGGCCTATTCAAAACCAGCAGCCAGGAGCTTCTTTTATGGGACTCCTGCCTGACTGCAGGAGCCCAGCCCCTTCTCTGCTGCCTTCCCAGACCTTTAGCAGGCAGCTCCCAGGACTACAACCAGCTCCCATATGGGATGCTGGCCCTACAAGCAGAGGCTTAGCTTGCTATGCCAGTGTACCAGCCCCACTTGAGTATAAATTTCTAAGTAAATATTCTTTCTTAGGATTTCTAACTTGAAACTTCAGTGGCTATCTGATTAGTTTTAACTGTTCATCTATGAACACTTGAGTCACCAAATTTCAATTCAGATATTTAGTAAGGATTTCCTGTGTTTTGGTGTTCAATGGCAGATTCGTCCAGTAAGACCCCCTATGCATGGTAACAACTTGTTTTTAAAAAGCATGTTCATGGAAAATTTAATCTAGAAACTTCCATTTTTTGATGTTTTCTTAAACAGTGGATGTATTATACGTTTGTATTATGCAGACACATCCTTTAACATTTTTTTCTACAAGCTTCATGGTAAGATGACTGAAGTTGCTTTATGTGGCAGATTAGTTCTGTCTAATGAAGGTTTTGGGGGCATTTGTCCTAAGACAAATGTAACAAAGGTCGAACAGTCTGCTTGTCACGTGATCTGTTCCGCAAAGTTTTGAAGACAAGAATGTGACCAGAAGGATAGGTCTGTTTTGGGAGGCATTTGTTTTAGTAGGTATGACTGTGCATTGTGTTTTCTCTGTGAGATTTGTCCCACATGAGAGCACATCACCACATTAAGAAAAAGAGGTGTTTTGGTCAGTAAAATTGCATTAAAAAATTGATGAACATATTTGGTAATGTGTTAAGACCACAACTCTAAACTGGAGCTTATCCTCAGAGTATGGATCTCTGCCTTCACCAGGTGATGGTCATATTGCAGTGTCTTGACCAAAATAATAATAATAATAATAATAATAATAATAAAGTATATGATTTTGTTGAAGTCAAATGTGTTGTGAGATTACATTTGGAAAGGTCATAAATTGTACATCAGAAAAGTCCTAATGCTTCTTGAGACTGTGAGAGACTTGTAAATGACCACATATCATGGAAGAGTTCCATTGGAAGTTAAATCCATCATAGCATAACTTGCACACGCAAATATCTCGTGAGGTAGCTGCAGAATACCCTCTACGGCGCTTTGGGTTTGCTGCAGAGCTTTGTGCATATTGATCTTCCTCAATAATGACCTCTTTCTTTCCCCCCCTCCCTTTTGCCCCATTATGTCATTTTATTTAGACAGCTACTGTAGGCAAAACACTGCTTGCAAATATGTGTTGCCTTTTCTATGGATTATTGGCAACTAAAAATATAATGCTTATCAGACGGATGTTAATGTAATATTACTCTTCAAGCATTAAAATAAATGTCCCATTGAAACCTTTGTGGCAAAAGCTTAGTACATTTAAGATGATATTCTTAAGAAATGTTTGCTATTATTACATCATCCTACCCGCATTTTTTCTGCACTCCTACATGGATTAACAGTGAGACCACTGCTGAACATGATAACGTTGTTTTGTCTACCATATCAGACATATATTATTATTATCATATTACCTATTTTTTTACAGAAGGTGTAAAGACGACAGTCTGAGATTTAAGTATAGAAATTTAATGCTGTCCTAAGCATCTAAATTATCAATATAGGTTGTTACTGATCCAGCCAGCTATGCTGTGAGCCTAGAAACTCACATTTAGATATGGACTAAATAATAGTACTCACATGCAATTCTGAACTACAATGTTGTCTATATCAGGTTATGGTTTGAAATCACACTTTCTGCATCATGATCTTAAACCTTTAATTGGTTCCATTTTCCAATTTACTAGTAAGTTTTTCTGATGGCCTGAAAGTCCATGTTGAAACTTAAAGTTTGAAGTACCTAGATCAAATATGAAATTATTTTATATTTAAAAAATAAAGTGCAAAATATCAGTTGTGTAATTGGTAAAACAAAATTTTGCTATAAAAGATTTTTAAAGGCTATTTTATTAAAACACTTATTTACTTAAACTCTTTGCTAGAATTTTTTTTAGAATTCAGCATCGGAGGAGGAATGTGACATAATAATGATCGAAAGCGGAAAGTTTAAAAGTTGTGATGCCCTCACATGGTTGGAGGGTTATTCTAGCTTCTAAGGACTGAATGTTGTCCACAAGAGTGTCTCATCAGGTCATAAATTGGTAAGACTTAATGGATTAGATTTTATGTATTATACCTGATGTTATTGTATTGAGATGAATATTTATGAACAAAATGACCACATTGTATAACTAAGAGTATAGTATTAAATATAAGTTAAACTTGGAATTTTAAATACTTGGCATATGTAATTCTTTCTCAGTCTCAGGCTGAAGGCCAATTCTTTACGGTGGTGTTTAATAAATATGTAACTTTTAAAAAGGAAACTCCTATATTGCAGTAAGATTCCTTAAATATTGCTGTTGCATCTATAGTAGATGCATACAATATAAAACCCCAAATACTTTCTAATTCCTCACAGGAGATATTTGAGAAATATAAATAAAACCAATTATCCATACCAGTCTTTGCTCTCTAAAGTAAAAATTAAAAATTACATCTAGTTTCTTCATAAAATATTTTAAATGAATTTTATTGCTATGGGGGAATTTTGTCCTCTTAGTAAGACATTTTCTTCTAAATGCCTTCAAGGCCAAAATCTTCTGGTTTTTTACATTGAAAGCATCGAAGATGCCAGTATCACATGAAAATGTTAGAAGTCAACATGCATTTTTGGGTGCCCTAGAAATTAATCTCTCTTAGAATTGTATCCCATTTAGAAGAAAATAAAATAAATTTAACTTGCCTTGTTTTTTGCTTTGCTTTACACAGCTCAGATATATATATGTAAGGGACATTTTTAAAATAATAGAATAATTATATGTCTAACGTCATATACCTGTAAGATTAACATTTTCATTAAAATGAAAATGATGTACACATTCTTCAAGCATATAAAAATTATTTTTAATCACTTACTTTCCAAAAAAAACGAAGAGGTTGGGGTTGATGTCAGTTGAACAGGCCACTGTATCTACTTCTAACCTACCCTTAACCAGAGATATGTTATTCTCTTCCTCATACATACATGTGCATACCCATTCTGCTGTTTGCATAGTTTTCTAAATTGCTTCTGCTAGTGATATTCCATGATTTCCTGTACAGAACAATTTCCTAAACCATTTTACTTGCAGCCAGTGGTAATGAGAAAGTAAACACAATGAATTAATTAATAAGTTGTCTCTTACTCTGTACGGGACATACTATGTATATGGAAAAATTGAATTACAAAATACTGTAATTTTCCATTAATTTTTTGAAGCCCCCTTATACTTTTCCATTTCCTTCCCTCCCTGCCTCCCTTTTTTCCTTTCCATAATAAACCTACACATTAGGTAATCAGGAAATGGTTTCTCATTTCTCTCCAGTAGGTTTTATCCATGTGTAGTAGTAGTTAGTGACTGGGCTTTAGAGAATCATGAATAATGTGTAACTTGGAGAAGGATTTTTTTATATTCAGTTTTCCATCAGAGACTATCGCATTTGTCTATTTTCAAAAATAGTATTGCTAATGAATGTTTTGTCTGAAAGATGATCCTTCTAGGCATCCACATATGTACTTGTCTTAATGAAGTACATTTTTAACAATACATTGATCCTGTAACTTTGGTTGATATTTATTCATGACTACTTGTAAGTGACCATCAGATTGTTGAGATAAATCAAACCATAGATATTTCAGAATTTTCATCTTGTCCCTCTTCATGTTTAAAGGTTGACTGAGTTCTCCACAATGTTGTATTTCCTACAGAATGGTCCTTTGTCAAGCACTATGCTTTGTATTTTTGGCATATTACCCCAGTTAACATTAGGAACAATCGTATAGCTACAATCAAAATTCTGTTTACAGAGAAGGAAACTGAACATTTAAGCAGAGGTTAAGTAACTTGCTCAAGTCACATAGTCGTTGCGTGATGCAGCTATAATTCAGACCTAGCTTGCTAACAGGAACTCGCTCTCTGAATCAGTAAGCTGGTATACAGAGTCATCCCAGAAAACGTTAAGCTTAAGGACAGTTTTTATATTTTGTGAAGATATGAGTGCATAAATTTGATTTCATTTGGGGTAACTAGTTCATCATCTTTTAATTGATGTTTTTGACAAAAAAATGTATTTTCCTACTTACTGTTTATTGTTAGGAAATACTGTTCAGATTTAATGCTTACAGTAGTAAACAGTTAAATGTGTGTGTGAATTGTATATGCATGATTTTAGAAGGCACGGGGTCTTACAGTAGTATTAAGTGTAACTATTGAGGAGTTCCCCCTTTAGTTTTTAGATTTTCAGCAGAGCCTGTGAAAGCTTCTTTCAGCTGCAGGCCAGGTAGTGGGATACAGAGCACATCGCATCCTCCCCTAAAAGCCCTAATAAGTCTTAGGTGAGAGTTTGTCATTTTCCCTTAGTGATGAATAATCATATTGAGAAACCTCTTTTTTTTTATGTCTATTTTAAAAAAAACTTCTTTGGAGGGATGATATATATAGGTTTTCAATCTAGCACCTACTTTGTATCCTTTTCGTAGGTTTAATTTTAATTGCAAATAAGTTTCAAACTTTACAACTTATTTCTAAATATTTATTAAAAAGTCCTTAAATATGGCTTAGACCCATAATAAGAATAATGCTTAAAATAAAGTCACATTATAAAAAATTGTTTACTATTTAGTTAAATAGCTTGTAAATCAATTGTAAATATTTTCTCAGTGCTATGATTAAAAATATGAACAACTCTAACGTCTTCTTCAGTTATGTTTGCTTTTTTGAAAGCAAGCCAGAGAACTTTTGCTTGCTGGTTCACTCCCCGGTTGGCAGAAGTGGCAGGGGCCACAAGCTTCTGGTTCTCCCAAGACACTTGGGTCTTCTTACGCAGCTTTCTCAGGGTAACAGGGAGCTGGAGCTGGGTCTGAAAAGGAGCATCTGGGATTCAGATCATTGCCTATATGGAATGCCAGCCTCCCCCAGGCCCCCATTGACTTTTGGGTATACATTTATATTCCAGCTTGCTTAGTAGTAATATATTTTGTCTTCAAAATTAAAAATATAGAAAACTTGAAAAACAGAAAAGAACAATGATATTTAATCCAAGGGTTGGTTTTGCTTGGTTTTTTTTTGTTTTTTTTTTTTTAAGATTTCTTTGTCAAGGTAGAGTTGCCCAGAGACAGGGGGACAGAGAGATGGGAAGTGGAGCTACTGGGATTAGAACCAGGGTCCATATGGGATCCTGGCACATTCAAGGTGAGGATTTTAGCCGCTAGGCCACCATGCTGGGCCCTCTGTATTCTCTCTTATTTTTTATTAAGATTTATTTAATTTTATTACAAAGTCAGATGTACAGAGAGGAGGAGAGACAGAGAGTAAGATCTCCCACCCGATGATTCACTCCCCAAGTGAGCACTACAGCCGGGGCTGCACCGATCTGAAGCCAGGAGCCAGGAACTTCTTCCAGGTCTCCCACGCGGGTGCAGGGTCCTAAAGCTTTGGGCCGACCTCGACTGCTTTCCCAGACCACAAGTAGGGAACTGAATGGGAAGCAGGGTTGCTGGGGTACGAACTGACGTCCATATGGGATCCTGGTGTTCAAGGCGAGGACTTCAGCTGCTAGGCCATGCCACCGGGCCCTGTATTCTCTTTTAGACTTTAAATGTTTACATATGTGAGGGTTCTTCAAAGATCGCATAGAAAATTTATATTATGAAAAAAACAGCATATAGATTTCCAAATTTTTGTGCATCAAAATATCTTTTAAAACCTACCCATTTTCCACAAGCTTTCTTTTTTTAAGGATTTATTTGTTTTTATTGGAAAGGTAGATTTACAGAGAGGCAGACAGAAAGGTCTTCCGTGCACTGGCTCGCTGGCTGTCTTGCCAGGCCCACCTGAGCTCTGTGAAGTGCCCTCATAGATTAGTAGTTGGAATCACCGTGAAAAAATTAGTTTTCAGTCATTCTTAAACTATGTAAAAACTAAGCTAAGCTAATGCTGCAACGAGTGGGGTTTAAACTTTGTACGGGTTATTGGTATTTTGGCATCTATAATAGTACTATTTCTTCCCAATTTTCTTCCTCCATAATTTTGTTGTTTTCCTCCAGATTTTTCGGCAGATATTTTCTTCTGCCTTTTTAAGTGTTGTTGGGTCCCCGAGAATGCCATCCCCTTCTGGTCACATTCCTCATCACACTAAGAGCATATAGATGACTGTGTGGTACCTTTCTCTGCAGGCAGCGGTGAGGCTCTCAGACCTAGTGCTTCCACTCAAAGCATCTGCTTATGTTCGTATCTATCTGATCGCTCCTGGTTAAATCGCAGAGCACTGCCAGATATCTGCTGAGTGTTTATTGGGAAATGTCTCATCCACATTCAAGGCATTTGTCATTTATTATATGGAAATGTAAATAATCTTTTAAGTGCTCTTTGTTATTTGAGGTTTTTTAAATAGGATTTATTTATTTTAATTGAAAAGGCAGATCAGATTTACAGAGAAAAGACACAGATCTTCCATCCGCTCATTCACTCCCCAAGTGGCTGCAATGGCCACAGCTGAGCTGATTTGAAGGCAGGTCTCCCACACAGGTGCAGGGTTCCCAGGCCTTGGGCCTTGCTCTGCTTTCCCAAGTCGTAAGTGGGAAGCTGGAAGGGAAGTGGAGCAGCTGCCGCACAAATCAGCACTCAAATGGGATCCCAGTGCTTTCAAGATGAGTATTTAGCCATCAAGTCATCAAGCCAGGGCCCGTAAAGGCAGATTTACCGAGAAGGAGAGATAGTAAAAGACCTTGCATCCACTGGTTCATTCCCCAGATGGCTACAATGGCTGGAGCTGAGTCGATCTGAAGCCAGGAGCCTCTTCAGGGTCTACCTGGGAGGGAGTATAGGTCCCATGGCTTGATCTATCCTCTACTGTTTTCCTAGGCCATATGCTGGGAGCTGGATGGGAAATGGAGCATTGGGGACACAAACCCCCCACCCACATAGGATGCTGGTGCTTGCGAAGTGGAAGATTAGCATATTGAACCACTGCAACAGCTGTGTTGCATGAGTTTTCAGATGTGGTCAACTGCACCTACTGTTTTGTTGTTTTTTAAACCTGGAATATGTATGTATGTGTATATATATATATATATATATATACACATATATATATACATCTCCAACAAGCTTATAGTTGCTCTACTAAATAGTTGTTGCTGATCTAGATTTTATTATGTGCCCCCTAAAAATATTCTGTAGAAACTATTAATGCTTATCACATTTAACTAATCTGCACTAAACTATAAACTCATAAACATTGTCTCCCAGCATTTGACAGATGTTAAAATAACATTGAAATCTTTCTGGAACGTAGCATGATAAAACTTGATATCAAGGAAAAAAAGGTAGAAAATATTTTTGTATAATTAGAAACATCAGATGTAGAAACCAGATCACAGGATTCCTTATGGATTCCATGATCTTTAGCTTATGGCTACTATAATATGCTAATTCACATATATAGTATAACACGGCATCTTAAAATGTGATGTCTGATTGCCATCACTTGCAGCGTAGGAAAGAATGTGAGGGGCAGATGTTTAACATCCCAGTTCAGATGCTGGAGAGGATACCTGCATCCTCTGTTCGATGCTCCATTTCAGCACCTGCTTTCAGCTTGCTAATGGGAGTTAGCTGGGGAGCTGATTAGGTTCCTGCCACCACGTAGGAGACTTGAATTGAGTGTCTGGTTCCAGTTGTGGCCCAACCCCAGCCATGCCCACATGATTGTGAACCAGTGGATGGGAGTTCTGTGTCTTGGCTCTCAAAATTGAAGTATACATAAGTATAGGTATTATATACTATACAGGATAACGTATGCATGTTATACTATAGATTCCAGGGAAACATTGGCCTGAGTGTATTCTGTAGTTTTTTCAAGGATGCCCTATTCAAGAATACGGATTTCAGTTCAAAGTCATACGTTATGAATGTCAGTACAAATGTAGTAGTGAAGTTCTTTTTTCAAAAATGGTAAGGAGACATTCCTTAGCATCAGATCACACAAAAAAAATTCCTCACTTCCTGTTTATTAATTGTGTTCATTCAAGGACTTCAGGGCTATGTGTGGACTGATCGGTCAGTATAGTGACGTACCTGTGACTTTGGCGACTTTGGCGTAAGAGTTCACCTGCAGCTTGCACTTGCTGACACCTGCTTAAAGGCCTGCTCATTGTTTGCATCCTCTCTGACTTGGCATGTTAACCCTGCAGGCCTTGCTTGTCTTTTCTTACATCAGAATAGCTTTGCCTTTCTTTTTTCACTTCATTCCTTTATGTTAATTTCTGATTGCATGGAGAATAAGGTAGTTTTTCCTAACCAAGTAGTCAGTAGATCTGTAGTTGTACAAGTAAGCCTTACTCAATTTTTGAATGGTTCCTCTCTAAATCCATGATTCTACTATAAAAATTACTTTTTTTATTCACAAAGTCATCCAGAGCTCTTGAAGTGCACTTTATTCCCTGTGAATTCTTCTGTGATCCTGCTAGCACCATGATCAACATATGGACTTGCCGAATTTGGGGAGCAGTGACCTGAGTAATACTCCATGGAGCACTAGCTCTATTCTTTTCTTCAAACTTAATGCGATTTTTCTGTTTACTTGGATGCCTATTTAAGAAATTGCTACGTATTTCTTTTCTCTGAGAATAATAAGATTGAAGCAACAAGAAGAAATAAAAAAGGCTTGCAGGCTTTTTACCTAAGCTGTATCAGAATATTTTTTTTTAAAGATTTATTTTTATTATTATTTTTTTTTTTATTGGAAAGGCGGATATACAGAGAGGAGAGACAGAGAGGAAGATCTTCCATCCGATGATTCACTCCCCAAGTGAGCGCAACGGCCGATACTATGCCGATCTGAAGCCAGGAGCCTCTTCCAGGTCTCCCACGCGGGTGCAGGGTCCCAAAGCTTTGGGCTGTCCTTGACTGCTTTCCCGGGCCACAAGCAGGGAGCTGGAAGGGAAGCGGGGCTGCCGGGATTAGAACCGGTGCCCATATGGGATCCCGGGCGTGCAAGGCGAGGACTTAACCACTTGCGCCACCGCGCTGGGCCCCACAGAATTTTTTTTTTTTTAAGATTTATTTATTTATTGGAAAGTCAGATATACAAAGACGAGGAGAGACAGAGAAGAAGATCTTCCGTCCAATGATTCACTCCCCAAGTGAGCGCAACAGCCGATGCTATGCCGGTCCGAAGCCAGGAGCCAGGAACTCCTTCTGGGTTTCCCATGCGGGTGCAGGGTCCCAAAGCTTTGGGCCGTCTTTGACTGCTTTCCCAGGTCACAAGCAGGGAGCTGGATGGGAAATGGAGCTGCTGGGATTAGAACTGGGGCCCATATGTGATCCCGTTGGCGTTCATGGCGAGGACTTTAGCCACTAGGCCACGGCGCCGGGCCCTGAGAGAATTAAAAAATCAAAAGATTTCCTCATGTTTTACCATGTTCCAGTGATAGCCTTCTAATTCCTGATGGTGTACACACCTGATGAATTTTAGATCTTTGCCTGGCATGGCAAACCCAACATAACAGCAGTTGGTGCTGAACTTGTTGAATATATATCACATCCTCTAAATTGTAATCCTTTTTTTTAATGGTATGCTTAATACCAACCACATATAAAGTGTAATAATAAACCCTTGAAACAGTTTCTGTTCATTAAGGGACGACTTCACTTGATGCCTTCCCTTCAGTCAAAATCAGAAACAAGCAACCACTTCCTTAAGAAAGCCTCATTGTGCTGTCTTAATAATTCCTTCAAGTTTAGCCAGGTTTTTGTTTTGTTTTGTTCTATTTGTTTGCTGGGGGATTAGAGGGCAGGCAGAGTTACAAAGAGAAAATCTTCCATCTGCTGGTTTATTCCCCCAAATGGCCACCCAGTTAGGGCTGAACTGGGTAAAAGCCAGACTTCAGTTTCTTCCATGTCTGTCACGTGGGTGCAGGAACCCAAGCAGTTGAGCCATCTTCTGCTTCCCTAGGTGCATTAGCAGGTAGTGAAACAGCCAGGTCCCTATGGGGTTGCAGGTGGAGTCTTATCTTGATATCCACAACACCAGCCGCATGGCCTGGTTTTGAAAGTCTCTTGACAGTTTTTGAAAAATTATTCCTCCTAGACTTTGGAGACAGTTTTTTTTTTTTTTAAATCAGCAAAGAAAACAAAACCCAGATTAGTCGTGTATTCCTTTTTTTTTTTTTTTTTAAGATTTATTTATTTTTATGGAAAGGTTAACAGAGAGAAAAACCTTATATCTGCTGGTTCACTCCCCAAGTGACCAAACAGCTGAAGTGAGCTGATCTGAAGTCAGGAGCCAGGAGCCTCCTCCAGGTCTCCCTTGTAGGTGCAGGATGCCAAAAGTTTGAGCCATCCTCTATTGCTTTCCCAGGAAACAAGCAGGGAGCTGGATGGGAAATGAACTCTAGGACACAAACTGACACTCATAGACTCCAGTGTGTGCAAGGCAAGGGTTTAGCCACTGAGCCATTGTGCCAGATCCTTCTCATGTATCCCTAATGGCCAACCCAGTACAGTTTCACTTAAACAAATATGCTGTACATGAAAATATGATTTTTTTTTCTATAAGGCTTTTTTTAAACATCTCTGTGCCTTCAGGAAATGGACAAAAGTGATTAGCTCTATGATGAGCAAAAGTTATTTGCTGTTAAGTGGTACTAGGTTTTTGGTAGACTTAGGGGATAGTCTCATTTTCGCTCTGGTGATAGAAATGGGATTCAGAGCAGTTGTTCAGGAATGGCTGAAACAGATCATATGGAGAGAAAGGGGGCAAATGTAGGGCCGTGGGATGCAAGTAGCATTCCTAAAAAGTAGTGTCTTCTCAAGAGCATCTTGTCTAACTCTTTGAGTGCTCGTGTTTTCCCATGATTTGGCCAAGCTTGTCTTCTCACTGTTGAGGTGAGGTGATCTTTTCCCACAATCTGAGCTCTGTTATGTTATGGCAACCCTCAAAATCTAGATTTCCAGGCCAGAGATTTTCTGGATTCCATCTACTATTTCTAGCAACCACCTTTGTATATTTCTTCACCAGAGCTACATTCCAGATGTCTCAATTTTTTAAAATCCCAAGTGAAACTTAATTTTCTTATCTTTTTTCCACCATTCACTCTGAAACGCAACCTGATGCTCTAAAGCTGCAGCCATATTCCTATGGCACACTAACCACCTTCCAGCCACTGCTTGTTTCAAGCTAAAAATTCCGTCTTTGAAACTTGATTTATCATAGACTTGATCCTTTTCCTTTATCATCTCTCTGATGTTGGTGATTCCAATGGTTTATTTGTGAAAATTATTTCATTTTACCTTCATACACTCTACTTTCATGTTTATAGTTTACTTTTATCCTTACTTCTTCCTCTTGCTTGTTTGGGTAACTTCCCTGACCTATTTGGAATGTTAATGTCTGTCGCTCCTTGTCACCATCTCCCTTCCTTCTTCAAAATGCAGAGGTGGCAGGGGACAGCAGCAATATTGGATGATTGCTCTAACTTCTATAAAAGTATGAAAACAGAAAGTAGTTTTCTTCAGGACACAGCCAGTGGAGGGGAGGCCAGCCTACAGTATGTTTTGACTAATTCTGTGTCTAGTGATCTTCCCACTGGTGGGTGCTGCCTAGCTTGATGTTCTCTCAACCAGTATGCATTGTGTGGATCGTCATGTAGGAAGGAGACCATCCAGAAAGATAAAATGCTACTGAAAAATTTTGTATGGGAAATAAAAGGTGAAGTTTTAAGAATGTATGATGTATGAATTAGGTGCTAGGCAGTGACAGCGTAAATTCGATCCCAGGTTTAACATGAATGGCTAGATTGAGCAGTATTCCAACAATAATTTGAGTATACATAAAATGAGAGTGTTACATATGTCCATTATATAGCAGGGGTTGCTGTGGAAAAAGTCAATTTTGCACATAAGTGCGGGAATACCTTTAGAGGTTACACTACTATCATTTTATAGCTTGAGAAAGAGACTTCAGAGTCAACTGACATATTTAGGACTCAACTGTACAATTTTTGAGTCCTAGCTTAAATTCTTGAAAAGATGGCTGCCAACCTTGAGGTTGATTTTTGTGCAACACGAAGTTTTGTCTGATGGGAAAAATAGATAGGATTAACAGCAGATGTGGTCAATATCTTAATGTTTTAAATAACAGAAAATGTTTGAATTGTAGAATTTCCCCAGAATGAGAAAAGATTATGAAAACATGAGCACAGAGCAGAAGTAAATCATGGAGAGTTTCCAGGACTTGAGAATATCTAGTTTCAAATTTGAATGTAAAGGAGATTATTAAAAATAAATTTGGGGTAGTTGGGGGGTTATTTTTAGGTCACTGCTAGGGAAATCTAAATTTTAGAATCATTAGATGACTTGAACTATGTTGATAATGTTGATTTTTTTTTATAAAGATATATTTTTATTATTTTTTCATTGGAAAGGCGGATATACAGAGAGGAGAGACAGAGAGGAAGATCTTCCGTCCGATGATTCACTCCCCAAGTGAGCGCAACGGCCGATACTATGCCGATCTGAAGCCAGGAGCCTCTTCCGGGTCTCCCACGCGGGCGCAGGTTCCCAAAGCTTTGGGCCGTCCTCCACTGCTTTCCCAGGCCACAGGCAGGGAGCTGGAAGGGAAGCGGGGCTGCGGGGATTAGAACCGGCGCCCACATGGGATCCCGGGCATGCAAGGCGAGGACCTTTAACCACTTGCGCCACTGCGCTGGGCCCGATAATGTTGATTTTATAATGTCTTTCATGGTTGGGTGAAAATTTAGTCAATACTTGTTGGTTTCTGAAATGAGTTGCAAATCCCAACAGTTTTACACTGTTTTTCTTAAAGATCTATTTTTATTTTATTTTAAACACAAATTTTACAGAAAGAGGAGAGGTGGAGAGGTCCTCCATCTGCTGGTTCACTTCTTGAAATGGCTACAACTGCCAGAACCGGGATGATCCAAAGCCAAGAGCCAGGTGTTTTCCACATTTTAGGCATGTGTGCAGGGGCCCAAGGACTTGGCTGTCCTCTGCTGCGTTCCCGGGCCATGAGCAGGGGGCTGGATGGGAAGTGGAGCAGCCAGGACATAGGCTGGGTGATCTGTGGGATGCCCGTGCGTGGAGGCAGAGCATTAGTGTGTGCTGTGCCGCTGCACTAGCCCTTTCGCATTTTTCCAGTTTTGTTCATTTTCATAAAACTGCACTACAAAAATTTTCCACATATCTTAAGCAGTAAAATTACTATTATTTCCTTTAAGTTGAGGATAACCTTCTAAAAGAGAATTGATTTATACTGTAAAATATTTGTTGAATGTATTCCTCTTCTCCCCTCCCCCACCTAGGCTTTTTCTTAGTCTATCCTGTTCTAACCCAGCTGAAGTATTTGAAGTTTTTCACCGAGTTGTTCATTCATATTAACAAATTTTGTTGGATTTACCTCTCTTCCTTTTTAGGTTTATTTATATATTTGAAGATAAACTGACAATGAAAAATATCTGCTGGTTCACTCCCCAAGTGGCAACCAACACTATTAGGGATGGACTGGCCTGAAGCCAGGAATCTGGCAAGTGGCAAGATATCTTCCACTGAGCTGGATAACAACTGGAATAGCTGGGATTTGAGCCAGCACTCTGTGAAATGCCAGTGTTGGCAGGCAGCATCTTAACCCACTGTGCCACAGCCTTCGGCCCTTATCTCTTTTTACGTTTGAATTGTCCTCCTTCTAAGTAAGATAGTCCCTTAAAATCAGTATTGAAAAATATTGATCTTTTACTTACTTAATACACACTTTAATCACAAAACTGATGCCTTTGAAATGCATTAAGTCTATGCCAGCAGACTAAAGTTTTGACATATCTGGAATGATTCCATGAAACTACATTGCACTCCATTGCTACATTTCTACATTGTAAGGTGTGATAGAAATCAGTTGGTGAAACTTGAGATCCCGTGCTGCCGGCATGGCTGTGCCTAGGGGCTGTCAGAGCTGTACCTTCTTGCCAGGCTGCAGGAAGTAACCGCAAGCAGCTGGTGCTTAACGTGTCTAATTTTCAATTGGGTTTAAACGTTTGTTATGTATCCTTCATTCCTCAGTAACACATTAATATTTAATTTCCCTAGTTACTGCTGTCTGAACAGCCCAGTGAGATGTCTTTGAATAAAGCCTGCCCTGACGTGGGCTTTCCGACACCTGGGAAGATGCTCCCTCCTACTGCCCTGTGCTGATGTACTTTATTTCAAAATGACTCGTAGGAAAAAAAATAACCTCTTTATCCTGTCACATCTTGCCTAATACTAGTCTGACAAGAAACCACTAACTAGTGCACAAATTCTCTTAATTAGGTACAGTTCCAGGTTCTTATAACATTTAAGTATTTAATTTGAAGTAACAGGATATTAATTAAACTTCATACTAATATTCATACTAATTTCATACTAATATTCATAAAATTTCATACTAATATTTCATAATAATATTTTCATTATTTGAAAATATTAGGTTATAATACTGCAGTTTCTATGCAGATTTTTTTTTGTATTAGTATTCAGTTTTTCCAGACTGAATTCTTTTAGCTTCCATTTTGAATATTTCAATGGAAAGGATTTTTGTCCAACTCATTTTTAAGATTATTTCAAAATGTATCTGTGGGATTAACTTAATTTATTTTCCCCCTGTTGATGTGATCAGCTAGTTGTTGAGAAGTGGCTCACTGCCAAGGACAAGGCAAAGACAGAGTTCTCCAGTCCTCTGGTCCACTCGCCACACAGCCACAGCAGCCTCAGATGGGCCAGGCTAAAGCCAAGAGCTGCTTCCAGACCACCCCTGTGGTTGCGGGAGATCAGCTGGTTGCACTGTTCCCCCCTGCTTTCCCAGGCACAGTGGCAGGCAGCTGGAGCAGAAATGGAGCATCTAGGACCAAACTGGCACCATTGGGGAATGCCAGGATTGCAGGTGACAACTTTACCCCCGCACCACACACCAGCCCCATTTTTGTCTGATTTTTTTGTGTATATACATTTATTTATTTTTATTGGAAAAGCAGATTTACAGAGAAATGGCCACAGCAACTGGAGCTGAGCCAGTCCAAAGCCAGCAGCCAGGAGATTCTTTTGGATCTCCCCTATGTGTGCAGAGTCCCAAGGCTTGGGGCCATCCTCTACTGCTCCTAGGCCACAAGCAAGGAGCTGGATGGGAAGTGGAACAGGCAGGACACCCATATAGGATCCTGGCATGTGCAAGACAAGGATTTAGCCACCAAGCCATCACCTTTTCTTTCAGTGACTTAAGAAAGAACTGTGTCAGAATCTTTTTTTTTTTTTTTTTTAACTATATTTGCTTTGAAATGCGTTCAGATTGCTCTGAGAGGCAAGCGGGCAGTGATTTCCCATCCACTGGTTGTTCCGCAGATACCCGTAGCGGTGGGTAGGAGGCCAAGGCCAGGAACTGTCAAGGTCTTCCATACACTGCCTCCTAAGGTCCACATTAGCTAAGACTTGAAACTTAGCTTCAAAGCAAGCACTCTGTGAGATGAGAACATCCCAAGCAGGTTAACCACTAGACCAAAATCCTGGAATCCCACAATAGCCTATGGTGTCATGTGTATTTACCAGAAATTCTTACTTTTTGCTTACCAGATTTACTTAGAATAAGCATAAATAGCAATATTGGATGTTATCTAACCCATTATTGATTGGTTAGAATTTGTCCTGGACAGGATAACTGCTTCATGAGTCATTTTCATTTTGAAACGTGATTCTTGGTATTCTCCAATATGCAATGAAAATTCTCTCACTTCCAGCTCTTGCGCCGGTTTGTGCTGTGTTAGAGACTGTTTTCCCGTGCACAGTTAATGCACCCTACGAACATGCACTCCCCAGTAAGCGGTAACCTCTGTCCTTCCGTCGCTTGCCTTTGAGAGCTTCAGGATCATCTGTTTGCATCTCTATATAGAAAGGCTTCATGCTTTATGTAGGTGCCATCTCAAGTGCGTGCTTGTACTATAACTTACTTATTTAAGTAGATCCTTCTGAGAAGCCTTGCTGTATAAGCGGTGCTGTATAATAAGTAACCTTATAAATACATTATTTCCTATGAATGCAAAATGTAGGGCAAGTTTCCAGATTTAATACTGCTGGGTCAGAGTGAGTAAATGTGGAGGTGACAAGGAGAAAAAGAGGAAATATTGGAAAAGTATATTCCATTTAATTTTTTTTAAAGATTTACTTATTTTTATTGCAAAGTCAAATATACAGAGAGAAGGAGAGACAGAGAGAAAGATCTTCCATTTGATGATTTATTCCCCAAGTGACCACAATGGCCAGTGCTGAGCTGATTCGAAGCCAGGAGCCAGGAGCTTCCTCCACACAGATATCCCACACAGGTACAGTATCCCACACCAGTGCAGCGCCCCAAGGCTTTGAGCCGTACTCAACTGCTTTCCCAGGCCACAAGCAGGGAGCTGGATGGGAAGGGGGTGCTGCCAGGATTAGAACTAGTGTCCATATGGGATCCCGGCATGTTGCAGGCGAGGACTTTAGCTACTAGGCCATCGCACTGGTCCCAAGTATATTCCACTTAGTTTTAATCTTTTTATTATGAATGAAATGTTGGATTTTTTTAATCTGAATTTTCAGTGGCATTTTGCTAATTTTTTTTGTTGTGCTTTTGAACTTTTAAGTTTCTAGAAGTACTTTATATTTTAGGGAAATTATGGAAGATGTTTGATTTTTTTTTTTCCCCTACATTCTCTGGTATATAAATATATCTGCCCTTCCCACCCTGGAGTATTATAGAATTCATTCCTAATTGGACTTTTTTAAGGTCCTTAATATAAACGGTATGATTGACTTTCTGGACAAAGTGGTAGGAGAAGGACTTTTGACTTCATGGGTTTGGTTTTTGTTTGGGTTTTTTTTACTTCATATATTTTTACATATATGCTTTGGATTTAATTTTTCTAGCATATACATTTTTCCTTTAAAGTTTTTGAGGTGGCACTTTAGCCTAGCAGGTGGGCCCCCACGTGTGTTACAAGTATCCCACATGAGTGCCATTTTGAGGCCTGGTTGCTGTACTTCTGATCTAGCTCCCTATTGGTGGCGAAGGGAAGTAGTTGAGGATGACTCAAATTCTTGGGTCCTTACTCCCACATGGGAGACTTGGAAAAAGTTCCTGGTTCCTGGCTTCAGACCAGCCCAGCTCTGGCCATTGCGGCCCTGTGGGGAGTGAAGCAATGAATCTCTCCCTTCCTCTCTCTAACTCTGCCTTTTCAATAAAAATAAGTAAATCTTAAAAAGAAAGCTTTTAAAGTACAGACAATCCCTCTGCTTTTACCCAGTTCTCCCTGTTCCCGCCAGTGCTAACATTTAGTGTTACTGCAGTAACATGTAGTGTAGTTTCAAATCCAGGAAACTGACATTGGCAGGCTCCAATATATATATATCCTTTTTTCTTATTGCCAAATATATTTTTTCACCACCATGAATTTGACTTTAAACTAACTGGATAAGTATACAGTATGTTAGGAAATTCCATGAATTCACCACTTTTTAAGAGGTGCTAACAGTAGTTATCAGTCATTTTATGAATAAATAGTGTTTAATCATTCCTTGGTATAAGATTTATTTACTCTAGTAAGATTGACTACTTTAGAAAATAATACTAAGTTTTCTAAGTAGCCTTTTAATATGCTTTCCCCAAGATTAGTAATAGCTTTAAAATTACTTATTTTATGACTAATATAATTTGCAGATTGGCATTATTATGAGTTTTCTAAGTTAAGCAATATTTGTTTTACGTTGGTAGAGTCAGCTGTTAGGATGAAACAGCACTTCAAAAAGTTCATGGAAAAATGAAATTGAAAGATGTTTATTTTGCTGGAGAAAATTAAAGATCAGTTTGCAAGGATTTCATATTTTTGGAACCAAAATGAACTTATTTTTAAAATAATCTTGAAGTTGATTTGAAAGACAGATCTCTCATCTGCTCTTTGTCCAACTCCTTCACCCAGTCCACAGTCAGAGGTCAGGAGCACAGCCCTGGTCTTGCGTGGGGGTGGCAGGGACCCAGAGACCTGAGCGCTGAGCACTCGCCTGCTGCCTCCTAGGCTGTGCCATGTGCCTGACCGGAAGCTGGGAGTGATACCAGGGGCAGCCCAAACAACTTCATCCCCGCTTGCCCAGCCCAGCCATGGTTTTTAACTTTAATCTGATTTTTTATGAACTTGTTTATGTACTCTCACATAAAATATTGAATTCTTATTTTATTTTACCATTATCTTGTCTGATATTCTTAATCATCGAGATGTACATTTGACCAGAGTGTATTTTACTTAGACTTTTTTAGAAGGGATTTTAGGTGCTCTTAAATTAATCTTTAAGCTGCAAGTATAGACCCCTCTTACAAAAGAGTAGTAGATATTGAGTATGTTTGACTTTCACAGGCTTATATCTAATTTGCTCTTTGTGTTTCTTAGAGAACAGATGAAATATTATGCAGGTCAGAATTGAGGCATTTTGGTAACAATGATGTTACTGCGGGGTTGGCCAGCAGGAAGAGTTACAGCTCCTTTTTACTTTTGAATTGAAAGAATCAATTGGGTTTGTTTGTTTGTTTGAGAAAGGGAGCTTGAGAATGAAACATCAGATTACCAGCTCAGAGGAGTTCCTATTATAAAAAGATGTAAATAGTTTAGACTGTTTCCTTGATAAGTTTCTAATTGCAGTTGTGACTCAACACCAAGGTCTAAAAGACCTTTTATTATAGCAAGCCAAGGATATATTATTTTACTTACAAATCCATAGAATTTTAAAACAACCTTAGCTTTCTGACAAACCAAAAGAACAAATTTGAGCTTAGTGAATAGGTGAACTTTTCTGGCTGTCCAAAGATCACTGAGCAAGTGCCTTTTCCAAGAAGTTCCCTCCCTTATTCTCAGAGTTGAACCTCTTCCAGGAAAGTGCTAGATAAGATAAATGTTGTGTTACGAACATGGTTTCATCTTTGGTCCATGCTTATGCTTTACAACTAACATTTGGTGCTTAGTTAAAGCACTCTTCGTCAAATACACAACTCAGGATTTATTTTAGATTATTATAGCTCATTTCTTCTGCAGTCTTACAGTTATGGAAGGAAAAACCTGCATTTGACATTAGGCTAGGCTTGAATCTTGTCCCTAGCAATCTTTGAGCAAGTTACTTAGCCTTGATTTCTTCCTTGAGTATTATTTTCTTCTCCCTGATGCTTTGTTGATTAACACATCAAAAAGAAGGCAAAGAGCTTAAAATATATCCACTTAGAAAAAGAAAAAAGTGTACTATCTTAGCCAGATAGCCATAATGTTTCTGTCTGCGTTACAACAGGTAAAGAATTATCTTAAAACAAGTTTAGTTTTTGGTTTTGTCTAATTTTTAATGTGAGATCAAATTAGATTACCCCTTGCCTTCACTGACATTATTTTTTGAACTCGGGAATTTTTTGTTTTGTTTTGTTAAGATTTATATATCTTTATTTGAAAGATATGCAGACAGACTGATCTTCCATGCTCTGGTTTGCTCCACAAAGGTTGCCAGGAGCCAACAGCTTCTTCCTGGTCTCTACACAGGTGCAGGGGTGCAAGGACTTGGGCCATCCTCCCAAGCCATAAGTAGGACTCTGATTAGAAATGGAACAGCCAGGACACAAACTGGCACCCAAATGGGATGCCACCACTTGCAGGTAGAGGATTAGCTTGTTGAGCCAGTGCCCCACCCCAAGCTCAGACATTCTTCCCTGGCCTCTGGTCTTTGCACTAAAGTCGCAATGATCACTTCATGATTAGAAATGTACCTTGGAGGAAAAGCTATGACAGGAGCCTGTTGGAAAGAGTGAAATCTGAGCAGCGTAGCAAGCAGGCTGTTTCAGGTCTGGAAACTGGGGTTCCTTTTCACATGAATGTGATTGTAATTCACTTCAAACACTAAATTCAGGCTCATTTGGTTCTTCCTGGCAGTGGCTTCAGCAGATGAAAATGATAATATAAATGTTACATAGCCATTACCTTTTTTCAGAGGTTTATATTTTTGTCCATTCCCTTCATATTCCCAACTTTTGATCCTTCTGTAAATTCTAATCACAGTTTGATTTTGTTCTTAAAAGAGTGCTTCAGTTTACCATAGAAAAGTCTGAGCACTCCATCTTCCTCGGCTTCTGTGACAATCAGAACATTGGATTAAAGACTGCCTGTTTCAGCTTGCATATATGCAGGCATGTGTAGGTATGAGACGGTCTTAATTTGAGTTATCTGATTTTTTATTATATAATTATTATGAGGAGCTTCATAATATATTAAGAGTACAGAAAAAGAAAGCCTTACTTTAGGAACTTCAGAAATTGATTAACCACCAGAATGTTACCTGGTGAATGTAATAATAGAAAGACAAGCAAAGTAAAGACAAGCTGTTTAACAGCACAATAAAAAACCTTGCCACCCTCAGTGAAACACTATTAGACCACGTTCTGGGGTCTTGACGTAGAGTGCCCTCTTACTTGCTTACGACTGCCCTGTTGGCATCGTAACTGTCAAACTGACAATTTAAAGCACCGATTCCCAGGCCTTAGATTCTATCAAAAATCACCTGAAGATCTTATTAAAGTAGATGATCTGGATCCACCCCAACTGTGGGTCCACATGGTTCCCTTTTTTTTATTTGAAAGGTATAATGACATGGGCAGGCCTTGCATCCACTGGTTCTCTCCCAAATGGCCACTAAGGCCAGAACTGAGCCAGGACCAAACCAGGAGCCTACATAGTCCCCCAGGGTGCAGGGGCCTCACACCTGGGCCAGTGTGTTTCCACACACACACGAGCAGGAAGGTAGAAGGGAAGATTACGTGGGAGGTCACTTCAGTATAGAACGTTGGTGTTGCAAAGGGCAATTCAGCCTGCTTCGTCACGCCCAGACCCCAAAATATTTCCATTTCTAACAAGTACACAGGTGATGCTGATGCTTGTGATCCACAGACCATAATTTTACAACAACCAGATTATCTAAATTTGAAGTATGTGAATGGCTCTCTCATCTAGCCATAGATTGTTGCAGATCTATCTGGACTGGAGCCCGTCAGGCGCTTTGTTCTTCTCACAAAGTGGAGCAGGTGTAAAGCCTCCCTGAAGAGTCTAGTCTTGAACAGAATCATTAGGACTAGCATAAAATAGTACATTACTATCAGGTGTTGAGGGCTCAGCGTACCAAAGACCACAATATTGTTTCTCATTTAATCCTTATAGTTTTATGAATAAGGACATATAATCCTTATTTTAGATGGGAAAGAGCTGTGCAGAAGGTTACATGTTTTTCCAGAATCTGTACGATGTATATATGAAACAGCCCTCCTGCACTGTAAAAGTTTGTGAGTGTTGGTGGGCCATAGGTGGGTGCAGTGACTGGCCCTGCCTTAGGAAATCAGAAGAGAACACTGGAGCATAAAAATGAGAGATGGCCAGCTAACTTGGAGCTGTATTTCCAAGCTGAGCTGTATTTCCAACCTGGCAGAATGTATGTTCCAGGCATTGCAGAGTGACACAAGGTTTTCACACAGCAAACCACCAGCAGACTAAGAGGAGAAGAGACCTGTATGACAGAGGTCGAGTCATGAAGATTTTGTATACTCAAGAGATTTTAAAAATAGAATTGTTTTTATATTCATTCTCCTGTAACATTGATTTCTATAAGCCAGTGGTTCTCAAACTGTGATCAGACTGCAAAATCAGCATTATCTGGGAACTTGCTTAGAAATACAGGTTTGTGACCTCTTCCCCAGCCCTCCTGAATCAGAAACTTACCCGGTAATGTGCTTCAACAAGATCTCTAGGTGACTAGTGTGTGCTAAAGTTTGATCCCACTATGATAGATTGGTGTATTCTTGAAGAATAGCTTCTGTTTAGTCAAAAGTCACTGTAGTAAAGCCAGTGGATGTGTAACTGATTCCGTTCGTGCACAGCAGTCAGCAGAGGTGAATACTACTTTAACAGATGCACATCTCCAGTGTGATTCGTTTATACCTTGTGAGCCTGTTTGAATCAGAAAAACGGTTAGGTCAACATTAAATATCATTCCTTATCTGTAAGAATGATTTGGATAATTTGCTGATAATTTTAATTATCAGAAACATGAAGCAGTATTTTTTCAGTTGCTTGATGACATATGAAACTGTTGGTGAGTTAGCATTTAATTAGTTTAAAGATTTGTTAATTTTTATCAGAAAGGCAGATAGAGGGAGGAGGAATGCCAGATCTTCCATCTCCTGGTTCACAGTGGTCAGAGCCAGGAGCCTCCTCCAGGTCTCCCACATGGGTGCAGGTTCCCAAGGAACTGGGCCATCCTCTGCTGCCAAAAGCCACAAGAAGGGAATGGGGTGGGAAGTAGAGCAGCTGCTACATGAACTACATGTGGAATGTTGGCAGTTGCAGGTGGAGGATTAGCCTGGTGAACCACAATGCTGGGCCTGGAAGTAGTTCATTTATACCAGATGAGTTAAAGAATCATAAGTCTTGAAATAAAGTAAATCACTAACATGGAGGAAAAAAATACAATCTCAGATTCTGAAGTGGTTATCTAAACCAGTCACTTTTTTTTTTGCCAGGTTAGAGTTGGTATGTGCGGTAAATACATGGCATTTGGCAGTGCTACTCTATTTACATTAAAGCTTGTGGTTTATGTAGTTCTGTGGTTTTTAGTTCTGTGTAGTCATACTTTGTTTTACACAACTGTAGAAACATTTAAAGCCCAACATGTATAAAATACTTGTTAATGATATATGTCTTTTCAGTTATTAGATATACAGAATCCCTTCCTTAAAATTACAGCAAGTGGAGTAGGTGCTATACTTGAAGTAGACAGGCTTAGTGTTGCCAGCTGGGAGTGGGATGAGGGATAGATAAGCAGGCCACTCAGGTGGAGAAACCAGGGTCCAGGAAGGGTAAAGAGGTTTGCTGGAGGTCACAGGGGAGTGAATAGCAGAACCAGGATTACAACCAGATCTTCCCGGGTTATAATGTAAAAGCATCTCAACGTCACATTACAGTGTCACACCATCTGTGTAAAACATTCTATCTAACATCTTTCCAGACAAGATACTTTATGAAGAGATGTAATATTTTGAAAAAAAAATTTATTTTAACTTTTGTATTGATATAATAAAGTACCAGATATTTATTTGCAAACATTATTTTTTTAAATACTAACTCTAGTAACTTGTTCAAAATGTATAAAAATCCCAACAATAGAATGTAAATTTTTATTCCATGCATGACAAAATAGATACTTCTGAGGACAGTTCTGTATTCTGTGTCATCATATAAATGCTAAAATGATATGTGGACTTAACTACCTAGATTGCTTTCAGTAGTTTCACTAAAACACTTAACTTACAAGGTGTCTTTGGTTTTGACTTTTGGTTTTTGCAGCAAGTAAAACATACAAAGCATGTGGGTCTGCCAGAATGTTAAGCTTGTTAACCAATCCTGCCCAAAATCCTGCCCGTCTGATTTATTTGTAGAAGCCAGTTCTACTAATTGAAAAATTAAAAGCTAAAACATGAAATGTATAGAAGAAAAATCATCTATTTTAATCAATAAATAACCATGAAAGGCAGTTAGAACTGACTTAGTGACGTTTAGGAGATAAAGACAGAACTCTTTCAAAATGTGTTCTTTAAGACTACTTAAAATTGGAAACTCCAAGAAGAATTAAAAATGATTTTTAAAGTAGCATTCATGTGTGAAAAAAAATACATATATATGTACACACACAGACACAGATATAACCTAGGTGAATTAAAAACTGTTGAAACCACTGAGTTGTTTTTTTTTTTTTTAAGGTTTTTAACTGTGACCCTCACTTTTAAAATGAAAGCTCTGATGAATATTAAACTTGTGAGAAAAGACTTTAATAAGCTATTTTAAATCACTGTATTTAACTTTATGTAAAATCAGTTGTCTTTTACAGTCTTTTAAATTTGGAAGGATGTCTACATTTTTTAGAATAATTTACTGAAATATTCTCATTTTTTCCAGTGCGTCTGGGGGAGGTGTTGTAGCCATTGACAACAAAATAGAACAAGCAATGGTAAGTGGCGTTTAGTCCCTCGGGTCATAGGTTACTGGTTATGTGCAGCACTTGCTTTCTGTCAGTTCTGAAAAACAGACGTCTAACTTCTTGAAACCAAAGTTAACTAAATGATATATTTTGGTAGCGATTTAGTTGAAAAAGCAAGGACAATGAGAATTTTTAATTTAGAAAACCAGTTGAATGAATTTTTCTCCCATTTGAAACAAAAATATCAGTTCTTCACTGTGAAGAACTGCTCGAAGGAGGATGTTCCCAAGAGACTTACTACTCAGTGGGGTAGACACACTGTGAGTGAGGACGGCAGCGCGATAGCTCTGTCATCGTTGCATCATTTCAGGCGCTGTTTATTCAGCATTAAGAAGTATGGTAGTTCTTGGTTCTGATTTCTACCGTAAAAAAATCCTGCCTCCTGCTCTGGTCAGAAAGTGGATGTTTGTGCTTTGTTTTCCATAGGCCAAGGAAAGACACAGGAAGAATATTAAAAACAAGAGCAGGAAAATTAATATAAAACACAATTTTTAAGGCACCATGTAGGCTAAAAGCAAATAACTCCAACTTTTTTTTTTTTTTTTTGACATTCCTAATTTTTTGCCCACAGGATCTGGTGAAAAGCCATTTGATGTATGCAGTAAGAGAAGAAGTGGAAGTTCTAAAGGAACAAATAAAAGAATTAGTTGAAAGAAACTGTTTACTTGAACGAGAAAATGCACTGTTAAAAGCCCTGTCCAACAACGATCAGTTATCCCAACTCCCAGCCCCAGCGGCCAATGCTGGCAGCACTTCTCAGCAGCAGGCAGCCACAGCACAGCCTCCGCAGCAGCCTCCGCAGCAGCCGAACGTGTCCTCAGCATAAAGCTTCCTTACGCCTCGTCAAGACAAAAACTGAGAGCAATCTATCCTTGTGTGCCACTGGTGTTCTTTCCACTTTGTACGAACGCAGGTAGCCATGCTTCGGTTGTGTGTTTGGCCTTTTCAGTATTAGACAATCATCCTCCAGGAGCTTTTCCTCTCTGAGATGTCATGCACCGCTGTTGGTTTCCAGTTCTGTGTCATCAGTACACGAGGAAAATAATAGACGGGGTTTATTAAAGCGAGCAGTCTGCATTTTCCCTGGTGCGCATGAACGGGATCGTTGCGAATTCTGGTGGCTCTCCCACATTTCCTCTTTCCCATGCATTTGCCTGGAGCCTTCCTGTCACATTATAAATAACAGTTCATCCAGAGAGCCACTTTTCTTTCACTATCAGTAACATTGCCTACGTAAGTTTTCATTTATTTGTGTTTTATTTATTACAGGGCTGCTATTTTCATAATGTACATGAACAATGTCACAGAACTTTTTTTAATTTTTTTGATTCTAAGTATCAGTAAAGGGATTGAGAGACAGGATTACATTTAATAGATAAACCGTTTAGGCAATAATTGAACAAAAAGAATCCTGGCATATTTCTAACACTAATGGCAATTATCTTTGGTATTTATTTCCAGTAGTAAAGAGCCAGCTTGAATGTAAATTTTGTATAGTGTAAGTATGAAGAACTTAGTGCAACTGTACAGGTAGTCACCAGTTATTGTGATATAATAAATAATTGGGCTATTTTGATGAAGAAAACTTTGTTCATTTGTTTCTACTTTCTAATAGAGAAATTGCCACGATTCCTCTGCTTTTCGACATTTCGTATGACTTTTTTTTTCGGGTGGGAATAAAAAGCTGTGAAATTGTTCAACCTACTTTGTAACCAAAGAAGCAAAGCTGTGTAATGGAGTTTTGTTTTTGTTTTTGTTTTTTTTTTTTATAATGCACATTCTTTATGTATTTTTATTTAGTGTTTCCTTGGTCACAATTTCTTTGCTGTCTAGCATGATCTGCATGACCTATAATCTTTGAACCACTTTCGTACCTCATGTTTTTATCCAGCACTCTTATGTAAAGTGTACTAGTCTGTGAACAATGTCAAATCAAAAAGAATGGACAGGTAGTTTGCTGGAGCTGAGCTAGTGTGCAATACACTAGGTGTAAAAAACCATGAAGTGAGCCAGCCTTTGTTCATTTAAAATGGTGTTTCGATTTTCGTATGCAGAACACGTTTTGTTACATTGCAGATTTTAATGTATTTAATAAATGCAACATGCAGATTAAGTGCAGTGTATACTGAGTATTTAAATTAAAATGTACATTTCATAAATACAGTTTCAAGAAAAAGCATCATTTTGTGTATACTAACACATTAAGTGTATGTCAGAAATTGATGTATAAATATATATTTTAACACATTTTCTGAAATTAAACTGCAGTTTTGTTGAAATATTTGGCTCCACATGTGTTCACAATTTGACTAGGTTTGTATTTTCATAGTTCGAAGTATTACTTAAATGAAAACCTCTGTTATTAGTGACTTAATCATAGTTCTTGAATTTTCAAAGATAAAGATTGCAAGAATGGTGAGCAATATTTGTACTCAATATTCATATTATGTTAATGATATGAATAGGAAATCCTTGTCTACCAAAACTTTTACTTGAATTCAGAAAGGTGCCTGTAGAAACCCACACACGCTGTGTCTGTAGCCAGCTAGCTGACTCGATTAGTTAGCTCTCCGTGTCAAAGAGGGGCAAGCATTCTGTGTCTGTTCAAAATAAAAACCATGTTAGCCACAAACAAAAGGCCTAAAATCAGGGTGTACGTGGGATTGCCCAAATGTTTTATGTTCTTGTGCTGCAAGATGTGTAGTGAACAGATTTTTTTTTTAATGTTCATTATTTACATTAGAAATAATTAAGAGGAATAAGTGCACAGGATGTGGAGTGAGATGCTGAGTCCACCGTAGGCGAGATAAAGTAGGAGACTTTGCTGTTTAAATGGTCAGAGGTACCAGTGCGGCACACTTACAGAGAAACTAGAGCAGAAGGCAGCTGGAATTTTTGTGGAAATAAAAGATAAGCTTTGATTCTGAAGATGTGCAAACACTATATAAGTTGAGAATAATAGCAGTCAGCAAGGAATTGGTTTGATAGGCGAAGGATTGAAGTTGAGACTAAGCAATTGTTACTGTTTTTACATTTAAGAAAATGTAAAGGAAATACAGCATGGGTAGCTCACGTAAGAAATAATGGCAGTTCCTAAAGTTTCGGCTTGTACTTGGAACCTGATGTGAATTAACATTCTTGACAAATTGTTGTTAAACAGGGCAGTGTAGAAACACAAGCTTTCCTGTGTACTATGAGAAGTAACTTGGCAATATGTTTCAAGAGCCTTAAATATTAATAAAGTTCATTTCAGTGATGTAAGAAGATCCTCAACTCTCGTGCGGTATTCAGAAACACGAAGTTATTACAGTGTCTGCTCTCCCATACGTCCGTCCTTCCCTTAGAGCCTGCACGCCTGCCTCCCCCACACCCAGAAAATGCTGTGCTAGGAAGCCTTTGCATCCACATGGGCCCTCAGGAGACACACCCCACTCTCCAGCATGAAAACAAATTTAGAATGAGACAACTCTTAGGCTTTCCAGCATCTGGCTGATACGTTGTATATGGAAACCTCCAGCATGCATCCAACTGGTTGGTCTATGTGGTTTTCCCTTGTAGAACTAGGGGTCCCCTGCCCAGCAGAGGGGGATCACGGCCGAGGAACCAGGTTGAAAGTACATGAGAACGCCGCCTGCTTTCACATTGTTGGTGCAGTGACCATAGAGCACTGTTTGGTCAAGAATCTATCTGATTCAGGAATACCAATTATGATTCAGGCCTAACTTTTCCCCAAAGAAAAATCCATTTAAAATAATTCTAATGTAATCACAGTTTGACATGCATACAAAAGCAGGGAGTGGGAGGCAGTAAGTATTCGGTTATTTTAATATAACTAAGTTAAAACTGAATTTATCCAAGTTGATATCTATTACTCTAATTAGAAGTATTCAGTATGTGTTACAAGCAAGTCCCCAGTGATAGTGGGGACTGTCCCTACCATTATGAGAACTTTCACAAATCGGTGTGAAATACTTCAAGTTTCAACATTACTAATCAGCATATCTGTTATTAGTGGAAATAGTATTTGTTACTCAGAAATCAAATAGCTCGTTTGAAGATGATCTTAAAGTCAATATTTAGAAAAAAGTTTTATTGCATAATGGCTACAAATGGATTCTGTTCTCTTCGGGAATTCTGATAAAAGGACAAAGTCCAGGCTCATAAATTCAGTGTTGCCCAGGCTGTAGACAGGCCAACTGCTTCAACGCAGCAAGGAATATTGGCCGTTCTATGCCCTTCAGGGTGGATGGTTTTTGTCAGGGTAGGTTTTCTGAAGAAGGGTGACACCTGCGTCTTAGAAGGTCCAGTTAGCCCAGGATAAGAACTTGCCAAGCACAGGAGTGATTAAAGGACAGCACAAACAGACAAGGATCCTTGGGAGGCGGCACAACTCCCCATCAACCTTCCCGGCTTTGGCATCTGTTCCGAAACCAGTGAATTTAAGGAATGGGGTATGGTGCTTGATTCCAGTGCCAGATGGAAGTTAGATTAACAGAGCTGAAAAGAAGCTAAGAAATGATTGAGATACAGCAAATCATCCAAGCAAGATAACTAGAAAGGCAAAGTTAGGCAATTTTGTGAAGCTCAGGAAGGAAATTTGTGTGTCACTGTGCTCGCTCCCCCAACATTCCCTACATCAGGTGCCCTGTTTCCTTGCTCCCTCGTTGGGGGGGGGGGGGGGAATTCATACTTTAAAGTTTGAGACTGTATTTCTATGGAATGAAAGCCTTTGTTTCACGTTCAAGGAATTTCAAGAATTTAACAAGAGGGTAGGGGAAAAATAGAAGCACTTTGGTGGTCACTTTATGCCTCTCTAAATTTAACCCTAAAGGTAAACAAAATTGAATGCTTTTGTAGTGACTAGGATTAGCAGAGCTGCAAAGGCTGTGAGTAAGAGCTTTCCCTGCTCCCTGCAAGGAGAAGGGTTCTGGCCCCATGCAGATCGTGACAGCCTGAGTGAGGAAGGTTTTCTAGGCGTTTGCTTTTCACCCTTTGACAAAGGTTGATCTCAGCAGGCAGCTTCTGCATAAATTCCCTGTCTGCAGAACGGGGCCATCTTGTAACTGTCGCAAAGCACCGACTGATCCAGTTTTCTGTTTTCTAGCAATAATGAGTTTATTCCCTGCTAACACATGTTTCGCTTTATCTACCCTTTTAGACATTCCAGGATACATCCCTCTCTAATACTTTTCTATACCAGTTCATATCATTTCAATCCCAAGACCTCTTTTAATGCATGAATTTCCTTTGTAAATAGGAGAATTGCTATGCAAACGTTTTCATAGCTGTTGACCTAGTAAGGGTACAACTGATATGACCTGCCGTGTTCACAGACAAGAAGTGGTGAGTGGGGCGCTATACAAAGCAATTGTAAGTTCAGACATTCTTTTTGTTTTTTAACAGAATCATCCAAAAATAAAACCTTTTGAGATTAGTGATGGAGAAAGAGTTGCTATTTTGCATTGGTACAGTCCACTTGGTGACTGCATTTCTTTTATATATCTGGATGGTGAATTAACTTTTATAGAGTTAGGCAGTTTAGGGGAATTCCCCGACGCTCTGAAAACATGGGACCAGACTTCCTCGAGTTTACGGACCAACAGCTTGTCTTCAGGAACAAGCCTCCCTGTGAAGGAGGGAAAGAAAAGGTGTGCTAACTCAGACCCTGGGAATAACTGACTTTGAAAGCAAGGCAAGGCTGCCCTTTTGCTTGGCCCTCCGGGAAGCTCAGGCACCTTGTACACGCCCGTCTTCTGCACTCCTGCAGTGCTTCCACATAAAATGCCCTGGGCCACTGCAGTTTGGAAGGATCACAGGTCTCGCTGTCATTTCCAAATCAAGCAATGGTCTGTAGATGAGGTCACACCTGAGGCTTTCTCTGGACGGCCCGGGACCTGACATGGCCACATCGTTGGGCAAGAGATTATACCCAGTCAGTGTTGAATTCTACTTTTATTGTTTAATCACTATCGGGTGGCATACTTGCATGGACAAAAAACACTCCCGAGATGCAGTTCCGGTCTGTTTCACTGTAGCTGCTGCACCTCTTCTGAGTAAATGGGAATGGAAAGAGGAATGAAAAAGCTTAAGTGCCGTATGTTTACTCTAAACACATATCATAATGTGTAGACCTCATGTCATTGATAAAAGAGTCATATAAGTCAACGGAAATACTGCCATGTGAAAACCTTTTGCCAGGAAGCAAGTTAGAATCACCAAAACAGCTTTCCACCAAATAAAACTCTTAGAAAGAGGGGAGTTGGTAAAAGCCTCTGAGATGGCCCCTGTAGAGGAGGAACTACCTGAAAGAGGTGTTTACACATGCTTAATACTTTCAGTCTGTAGCTAATGGAGCTGATTTAGATCAAACTTCACCTAGAACAGGAGTTGTGTGTTGGGAATTAAATCACCAATCATCTCAGAAGCACCACTGTCAAGCTTGGCTGACAAAATCCGCTCCCATTCGGTGAATCAAGAGTAACTCAGGTGCCTGTAGCCAAAAACAAAGTCTCTTATAAGAGCTGAGGCTCCAGAAATAAACACAGATATACACTGAGTGAATGATGAAATGACATTTCAAGCCAGTAAGGAAATAATGAGTCTGTCATTTTTTGATGGGACATTGCTTTGAAAAAGTAAAAGCTGTAAAAACACATAAGCAAATAGTTTTATAAATATGTGATAACAAAATTTCCACCTTGGCAAAATCAGGAAATTACACACTAGAACACAGACTATCTCAGGTCCGATTGGTAAGCATTAAAAATACATGTAAATTAAGCTCTGGCAAGGATGTGGGAAAACAGAAATCCTAAAGGGTTTATGGTAAGTGTACAAATTGGTATGGCCGCTTTTCAAAGCAGCCTGATACTATCTATGGCAGTTCAAAATTAGCATACCCTCCGATGCAGTCATTTGAATTCTTAACACATTTACCCGAAAGAAACACTTAGGTTCACAAAGCAGACTGTTCAATGATGCCAACTGCACTTTTGCTGATAAAATACAAAAAAGCAAATGCCCATCAAAAGGGTGGACTACGGTATACATTACACAATCTATTTCCATACAAAATTTTTTGTATGGAAATTCACTTCAAAATGGAAAAGAATGGGAGACACCTCGATGTGCTGACATGGGAAGTTCTCCAGAATACAATGTTAAGTTTATTAAAAGTTTGCAGGAAAAAAGTTAAAGGACAAAACATAATACCATTGGTGTTCAATCACATGGTACACACATTCAAACGCACACGATGCTGTGTACTGCACTTCTTAAGTACATGTTCGTGTATTATATAAAGATAGAAGTTCTGGAAGGATACTAACCAAACAGTTCACAATAGTTTGGTGGCGTGCATTACCTTTAACTGTACTGTTTGATGTTTTTGAATATGCATTCATATGCTGTTTGTGTAATGACAAGTTAATAAATTAGAAATAAAATGAAACAGAAGGTGTTATCTTCTTGTCTTCCTCTGATGTCTCCTGTGGGGCCCCGGCTCTCAGCATCCTCGGCTCTCTCTACTCTCAGGAATTCTCTTTTTTATTTTTGGAATTCAGAGACAAAGAGAGCTCTCATCCACTGAATCATGCGGCAAATGCCCACAAAAGCTCAAACTGGCCTGAGACGGAATCTGGAGCTGGCGACTCAATCAGAGGCCAGCACTTGAGTGGCAGGAGACCACCCCTGCCTTTGGTAAACCACAGCGGCAGGAAGCTGCAATGCGGAGCCCAGCGTTGCCCCGTGGAGTAGAGAGATCTTAGCTGCTGGGCTGTCTGCATGCTAGGGAACGTGTCTGTTCCGCCACTTCTCCCCCTCTTCTTTGCCCTCCTCTCGGGCTTCACCTCAGTCATCACCCCCTTCTGCCTGGGATGCCTGTCCTCCCTGTGCCTGCCTGTCTGCCACCTCCTCGCCCCACTGCCTGCTGGGCTTGTTACAACTCAGCCTGATTTAGGCCCCACTGAGCCCTTGCCGCCAGGCTCCCAGTGGCCATCCTGCTGCTAATTCCAGCTCACACATTTCAGTTTTTACTTTCTTTGACCTGCTCATTTCTCTTTACTATCGTTTGATGAATCTAAGCGTTTTCGATTTTCTTTTCGATTACAGGAGTTTCCCATCTAAAAGGTATGTAACAATAGTAAAATGTGTGGCTCAATTTGTCTTGGAATAGATTCATTTCATCATTTTTCATTAATTCTTATTACTGATAGATTTCTGTGCATTTCTAGCTATTTATTTTGTTTTTTTCTCCTTAACATGTTTTCTAGGTTCTTTTCCGTCTTCTGACTGATTCAATGGACCATTTTATTATTCACTCTGCATTCCATGTCCATTGTTCCAGTGCTTACCTTACAGTCTGGTTCATCCTTTGTGGAAATTCTCAACTCTGCGAAAATTACAGAAGTTACCTAATGAGTTTCCATTTACCCATCACCCAGCTTAAACATAGGTACTCCTGACCAATCATGAATCATTTACCCTCCCTCCCGTTTTCCCACGAACCTCTGCATTTTTCCTCTTGAAATTCAAGGTAGATTTAATCCATATTTTTTCAGCATGTGTTTCTAAGGATTCTTAAGAAACATTAATATCCCCAACAGCATGATCCCATCTCAAAATCAGTAATACCACTTAAAATCCGGCCAGCAACTACATTTTACTACTAGTTGATTTTATATCATGTATTGATTTGACCCTGAATCAAAATAGTCCCTAGGAATGGTAACTGGTGGCCATGGTTCTGAATCTTTTCCTCTTGAAATTCTAAACCTCTGGATTGTGTGTCCAGCAGACTGAATTCACCTGCTTGCATTCCTATAGTCTTTTCTGTCATACTTCCTAAAAATTAGATCTAGATCCTAATCAGGGTCAGGTTCATATTTGTCAAAAGCAATTCATAAGTGATACATGCTATCGAGTGTCAGCTGGTAATTTCTATTTTCTGATGTTGGCAGAACTGGTCGCTGTTTCTGGACCCACTAACCCTTCTCCCTCATGGATGAAATTCTTCTCCGAAGATAAACTTACCTTTATTGGGTACCCATGATTCCTACAGGAAAGGCCAGGACTCAATTGTTTCGTCTTTTTTTTTTTAATCTTAAAAAATAAATGAGTCTCTAGAAAGGGATAAAAATAAATAAATATGGAGTGACTTAGGAAGACTTAGTCTGGCATTTTATTCTAGAAAGAGGGAAGAAAGAATACAGTATGGGCATTTGGGATGCAGTAATTGAGATGTTGGTAGGGAGAAGTCCTGTAATAATAACACAAGCTGTTGATGACAGGAAATGAAGACTTGAGCCTCGTCTGTTGAACTGCTGGACCTTGGCGTTACTTCTGGGACAGGAGACCCTTGGGGGGGTTGGGGGATGTATCTGGGCAGGGTAGGGCCTGGTTCACAAGAAGCAAAAAGGGGGCCCGGTGCGATGGCACAGTGGTTAAGGTCCTCGCCTTGCACACCTGGGATCCCATATGGACACCGGTTCTAATCCTGGCAGCTCCACTTCCCTTCCAGCTCCCTGCTTGTGGCCCGGGAAAGCAGTCGAGGACGGCCCAAGGCATGGGAGACCCGGAAGAGGCTCCTGGCTTCGGATTGGCATAGCATCGGCCATTGCGCTCACTTGGGGAGTGAATCATCGGATGGAAGATCTTCCTCTCTGTCTCTCCTCTCTGTATATCTGACTTTCCAATAAAAATTTAAAAAATAAATTAAAAAAAAAAAACAAGAAGGAAAAAGCAGATCAGGGTGTGTTGTGGGCTAAGGAGTTGACTAGCACTACAGGGAGTGGGCTTGGGGCTAGAAGCACCTGGTCTACTTGGACTCAGCTGTATCCAATATGCGCTAATGAGGGTGTGGGGGAAAGAGTAAACAAGAAGTAGGTGAAAGGTCAAGAGAGGAGGCACTAAAGGGAGGCCTCGGAGAGACTTCCACCATCACTGGTCTCCTATTGGTGCCTCATCCCTCAGACCCTGGCAGTGTCCACGTTACTGGCGCTGCTGGCCGGTACAAGGGTGCCCTGAGGAGCCAGGCAGCAAAGAATGACCCAGGCCAGCAGCGGAGTTTTGTGCACTCACTTCCTGCCACCTGAAGACTGGACACCTTTTCTTTGCGAGTGGGCAACAGGCCAGAGAAAGTCTACTAAAGCATCAAGGACATTCAGCATTGCAAGGTGAGTTCTAAGTGAGGGGCCATGACTTGTGATTAACCCACTGTTAACCGTGTCTTATATTCCATGATGACTGGTTTTTGTTTTTCTTAAAACAATGTAATTCGTTTATTAATGTGAAAAAGTTACAAAGAGAGGGGAAGAGAGAGCGATTCCATTCATTGGGTCACTTTCCAGATGACCACACGAGCCATAAGCTTCACGTGATCCGTACATGTGGGTGACGGGACCACTCAGGCCGTCCGTCCTCTGCCGCTTTTCCCAGGCCATGAGCAAGGAGCTGAGCGTGCAGCAGCGGCTGGGACGCGAACCAAAGCCCATATGGAGAGCTGGCATTGCGGACACCGGCTTTACCCACGGCTCCACAATGCCAGCCCCAGAGGCCGGTTTCTGGATCATCCTCATCTTCCCTTGAATCTGAGGAGTTCAGGTATGGAGAATTAGCCTTAGAACATAGGGAGTTGGCATCAGAACCCGGGGCTGTGTGGCCTTCCTGCTAGCCACTCCCTCGCCCACTTTTCTCCAGCAAGTTCTATCTCTCCACTCTGCCTTGCTGCGCTCCGTGAAAACAATGCAATAGGATTCCCTTCCTGGGAAGGTCAGCCTCTTTTAGCCGGGGACGGATGAAGATCTGATCATGGCGTCTAGCAACTTTGAGTTCCAAACCTGTCAGCACTGGCTTTTCTGCTGCCTGGGGCTTCCCAGCGGGTCCCGGGTCAGCTTGATAAAGGCTGACTCAGCTGGGAATGCTGCTCTGTGGGGGGACCTCTCAGCCCAGTTCATCACACCCTCAAGGCAGCCGCCACCCTGGAGAGGCAAGCGTCGCCACCCAAGGGCGACAGGCCCTCGGGAGAGCAAGAGAAGCAGCAGCAGGGGCCTGGGACCTGCCCAGGGGTCTGAGAGTAGACCACCTAGGTAGGTCACAGCAGGAGGGGTCCAAAGGGCAGGAGCTGAGTGGTGAACATTTGAGCTGGACAGCCGAGCAACTTCAAGTGAGGGCTCCCTCAAATGTGAAGTTTGTAAGAGCAGGCGGAGTTCCTGAACCTGAAACTCATTAGAACAATGAGGTAAGGAGTGAGGGGCAGTAAGTACAGCCAGTGATAATCAAGCAGAGGCTCCTTAACAATTAAACAAAATAGGGCCTGGTGTGGTGGCCTAGCAGCTTAAGTCCTCACCTTGAACACCCCGGGGGGATCCCATATGGCCTCCAGTTCTAATCCCAGCAGCCCCGATTCCCATCCAGCTCCCTGCTTGTGGCCTGGGAAAGCAGTTGAGGACGGCCCAAAGCCTTGGGACCCTGCACCTGTGTGGGAGACCTGGAAAAGGCTCCTGGCTTCAAATCAGCCATGCTCCCACCATTATAACCAACAGATATAAGTACACTCTTCTCTCTCTCTCCACATAGCTCTGCCATTCAAATAAATAATGAAAAAATTTTTTGAAGAAATGAGGCTTCCAATTAACACAAATATATGAGCACAGACATCCAGTTTCTTAGCCCAAAAACAGATTCCCTTTATCCTACAAATATTGTAATTGTCGAATAATACGATGTCAAAGCGTCACACGTCTTTTATTTGACCACAATCCTTGTGTTCCTTTGTTCCTCTTAGGTACCTAAGCTCCAGGGGGGACTGAGTAGATACAAAAGCAAAATGCATTCAACTCTCACAATCCAAGTAGATTAAGCAGAGCAAAGGAACATGTAAAATATCCTCTTAATATATTTTTAATCAATTTGCTTGAGATACAAGGTACATACGAAGAGTCCCACTTAGATCAATGGTTCCAAGAGTCCTGGCAGGTGTCCAGAGCCAGGTGGCCACGTCCAAAGCCAGGAGGGAACCCGGGGCTGTCGCAGCAATCGCTCCTTCTTGCGTCCTGTGCTGAGTCGTACCATCTTCTGCCTTGGGCCGTTGTGTTTACTTGTTTGCTTTGGCATGTTAGATTACTTGGATTGAACTTTATAAGGGTGAAATCCTTTGGACCTGCCTTCTTTTGTTCCGTGCGAGGTTTTCGGTATGAGTAATTAATTCTGTATTGCTGAGTGGGACTCTGGAGAGTTGGGCCGCATTTCCCTGTGAGTGCCGACAAATATTTGAATGTCTTCCAATTGGGGATTATTATGAAAAAAGTTGCACGAACATTTATGTCCAAGACTTTGTGTGGATATACCATTTACATTTATCTTGGCTAAATACTTGGGCTAAGTGTGGTGTCAAATGAACATGAGGAAAGGGCACCAGCTGTTTCACAAGGTGTTGACATAATTTTATATTCTCACTGAGAGTTGCAGCTGTCCCAGAGTCTCACTAGAATTTGCTTTCTGTCACCTTCTAAGATTAGACTTCAAAGGAATAGCCCTTGCAATTTTAATTTGCACTTCCCTAACACCTATATAATGTTAACCTCTTTCAGGCGCTTACTGGTCTCTAACATATCTTATTTTGTGACATATCTGTTTAAATCTTTGGCTCAGGCCCAGGCAGCATGGCCTAGTGGTTAAAGTCCTCGCTTTGAACACCCCGGGATCCCATATGGGCGCCGGTTCTATCCCAGAAGCCCCGCTTCCCTTCCAGCTCCCTGCCTGTGTCCTGGGAAAGTGGTCGAGGACGGCCCAAATCCTTGGGACCCTGCACCCATGTGGGAGAGCCAGAGGAAGCTTCTGGTTCTTTGCTTCAGATCAGCTCAGTTCCAGCTGCTGCCACCATTTGCCATTTGGGGAGTGAACCAGCAGGTGAAAATTTTGTCTCTCCTCTCTATAAATCTGTCTTTCCAGTAAAAACACATAAAAAACAATCCACTCAATTTTCCTTTTATGGTTTTTGTCCTTTGAGTCTAAGAAAAACATTCCTCCCCTATTTTATGGTACTAAAGATTTTTCTCCTCTGTTCTCTACAAGAAACTGCATCTATTTAGCTTGTACAATTGTTTATGATCCCCTCTGAGCTTGTATACAAGACGTAGTAAGACTATAAATTTACACTTTTACACAGGGAAATCCAATTGACCTAAAACTTTCTGTCCAAAAGAACACCCTAGGGCCTGGCAGCATGGCCTAGTGGCTAAAGTCCTCGCCTTGAACACGCCAAGATCCCATGTGGGTGCCGGTTCTAATCCCGGCAGCTCCACTTCCCTTCCAACTCCCTGCCTGTGGCCTGGGAAAGCAGTCGAGGACGGCCCAAAGCTTTGGGAACCTGCACCCGCGTGGGAGACCCGGAAGAGGCTCCTGGTTCCCGGCTTCGGACTGGCATAGCACCAGTTGCGCTCACTTGGGGAGTGAATCATCGGATGGAAGATCTTCCTCTGTCTCTCCTCCTCTCTTTATGTCTGACTTCATGATAAAAATAATAAATAAATCTTTTTTTAAAAAAAACACCCTATTTCTGGAGAACAGCTTTGACACCTTTGTCAAAGCTTGATTAATTCTATGGCTGAGAGTTTATGCTGATAGTTAAAACTTGCTCTAAGATGCCTACCATGCACGCTGGAGTATCTGGCTTCAAGCCTAGCTCCTGATTCCTGATAACGTGGGCCTGGGACAGAGCAACCATGGCGCACATCGCTAGGCTCCCTCCACCTACATGGTAGACCTGGATTACATTCCTGGCCGCAGACTTGGGGCCCTACCTGGCCCCAGCCCTAGCCCACACCCAACCCCAGCCCCAGCCCTAGCCCACACATGGTCCTAGCCCACACATGGCCCTAGCCCACACCCAGCCCCAGCCCTAGCCCACACATGGCCCTAGCCCACACCCAGCCCCAGCCCCAGCCCTAGCCCACACATGGCCCTAGCCCACACCCAACCCCAGCCCTAGCTCACACATGGACCTAACCCACACCCAGCCCCAGCTCTAGCCTACACCCAGCTAGTGTAAGGCATTAGGGGAATGAATAGGTAAATGGAAACTCTCTCAAATGAATAAATGAAATTTTAAAACAAAATGTCTATAGCTGTAAAAGTTTCACAATGTGAATGAAAACTCTGTAACTATCAGTCTTACTCCACTTGTCTATTTACCTAACTTTATGCCAAAACTACTATTGTTTCCTGCAGCAAGGGTTTAAGTTGGATAGTCTAAGTGCCAAGATTTTTCCTTCTTCTCAAATCTTGTTTTGGTTATTTTCAGTGCCCTCCATTTCTATTTTTAAATTACTTATTGCTTTCTAATAATAGTAATACTGAACAGTATTTTGCTAGGATTTGTGTTGAAGTTGTGACTCCTCCAGTTTGGGGGAAATTGTGAGGAGTGCACTGTGTGTATTCATCTCATTAAACACAGTCCTACTTACTTTATTCTTTATGAGGCTCTTCTGAATGGAATTTTTTAGGTTCTTTTTCAGACTCGGTATCACTAATATCTAAAAACATGGTTGCATTTTACATATTGATCTTGCACTCTGAAACTTTGCTAACTAAGCTCATGTATTAGTCTTTGTTTTTAATGATTTATTTTATTTTTTTAATCGGAAAGACAGATATACAGAGAGGAGGAGAGACAGAGAGGAAGATCTGTCCGATGATTCACTCCCAAAGTGACCGCAATGGCCGATGCTATGCCGATCCGAAGCCATCAGCCAAAAGCTTCTTCCAGATCTCCCATGCGGGTGCAGGGTCCCAAGGCTTTGGGCCATCCTCTACTGCTTTCTCAGGACACAAGCAGGGAGCTGGATGGGAAGTGGAGCAGTTGGTATTAGAACCAGCACCCACATAGGATCTTGGCGTGTTCAAGGCGAGAACTTTAGCCCCTAGGCCACCATGCCAGGCCCTCATTTATTAGTCTTAACAGTGTGTGTGGTTGTATTACAAACACACACAGTTTAATGTTTTCCTTTCTGATACGGGTGGTTTTATGATTAATTGACATTACTTTATCACAATGACCAGAACCTCGAAGAAAATGTTGAATAGCAGTAAGAAATATCCTTGTTCTGTTTTTAATCTTAGAGAGAAAACACTCAGTTTTCAACTGTGAGGTATGTTCTTGGCTCTGGATTTCACAGAAACACGTAATCCACTGGAGGCAGTGGTGTTTCATTCCTTGCTTGTTGAGAACTGTTGCCTAGAGTGGATGTTGGGTTGTTTCAAATGCTCTTTCTGACTCATTGAGATGATTGTCCGTTTTTTCTCTTTTATTCTATTTATATTTTGTTCATCTTAAATTTCACTGGGGTATAGTGTACGGCTGTGTATGCATGTTGCTGGAGATGATCTATTAAAATACTACTGCGGATTTCTAAAGATTTATTTCTTGTGAACTCACCCAGTGTGATGGGTGAGTTTGTCTACCACTGGGCCAGTCCAGAGCTGGGAGTCACACGCTCCTTCCAAGTTTGTCACATGGGTGTAAGGACCCAAGCACTTGGGCCATCCTCAGTCACGTTAGCAGGGAGCTGGATCAGAAATGGAGCAGCTGCACCCATTCGGGATGCCAGCACCACAGGAAAAAGATTAGCATGCTATGCCACCATGCCAGCCCCTGTTGTATATTTTTGTGTCTGTGTTCATGAGGGATGCTGGTCCACAGTTTAGCTCGGATGTCTTTGCAAGGGCCAACATCGCCCTCCTAGAATAAGCTGGCAGGATGCTCCTCTATGTTCTCTAAGAGCTTGTGAAGGATGAATACAGCTTCTTGGTCAGTAAATCACCAGCGGAGGTGTGACAGGCAGAACTCTATGCTGCTCTGGGAGTGGAAATACATTGTGTCCAACTCCTGAGGTGCAGTTACGTTCTACAGCAAGGGAGATTATCCACATGATAACCTGTGGAAGGAGAGTTTGTTCTTGCTGGCGGCAGAAAGGGAAGCCAGAAATCAAAGCGTTAGAACTATTTGACGCAGGGTAGGTGTTGTGGGACAGCACGTGAAGAGCCCCACATCCCTGTGCAAGTCTCTGCTGCTCTGTTTCCGCTCCAGCTTCCTGTTACCGTGCTTGGAGGCAGCTGATGGCGATGACCCAAGTACCTGCGCTTCTACCACCCAGACTGGAAACAAAAAGGAAGTTTGTATTTCCTGCTCTGGCTTGCCCCAGCCCTGGCTACTGTGGACCTTTAGCGAGTGAACCAGCAGACAGAAATCTCTGTCTCCTCCCGATCACTTGGCCTTTCAAGTAAATGGAAAAAACAGAGGAGGGAGAGCAGCTCCTGAACAAAGTGAGTAACACCATTGCCTGCAGCGACAGCATCTCTTAGGGGCACCAATTGGCATTCCAGTGCTTTCAATCATGCTAATTAGCACTCCCCACTGATGCGCCTGGGAAAGCAGAGGAGGCTGGCCCAGCTCCTTGGGCTCCTGCACACCGTGCGAGACCTGGAGGAGGCTCCTGGCTTCCACCTTCATTTGGGGATGTGAAGCAGCAGAATAAAGATCTTTCTGTCTCTCCTCTGTAACTCTGCCTTTCCAATAAAAGCAAATAAATATTAAAACAAAAAAAAAAAGGGAGGCAGGAGGGAAGGAAAATCTTTGATAGGCTTACTGCTGGCTTGAAGGTGAACACTCGCAGCCTGGAGGGGCACACGGCAGCCCCTAAGGGCAAGACAACAGGGGATGCCACACCTGAGTCCTGAAGTTCAAGGACATGAATGACGCCAGCCACCAAAAGCACTCTGAGAGGACCACTTCCCCAGAGCCTCTACCAAGCCAACTGAAGGGTCCTGGACTCCAGTTTGTTCTGTGGGGATAACCTAACACCAGGTGTGATTGTGTCGAAGAAAAGTCCTCTAGGGTTGGAAAGACAGCGGATTGAACTCGGAGGAAATTCTTCCATGATGTTGGGTAGGGGTGCCCACGGTGTGAGGGGCTTTTAAGTGATGTGTAGGTTTTTACCTAGCAAACAATAACATATGATCACATAGAAAATCATTCAAATTTTCATTAACTTTTTTTTTCTTGGTATCTTTTTTTCCCCCTTTATTGATTACATTGTATTATGAGACATTGTTCTGTAGGTATTGGGATTCCTCCCACCCTCCCCCAATCCTCCCACCATGGTGGATAACTCCACCTTGTTGTGTAACCACAGTTTAAGTTCAGTTGAGATTCCCTCACTGTGAGCATATACCAAGCATAGAGTCCAGTGTCTTATTGTCCAGATAAGTTCAACGTCTTCTTTGGGAGACCTCTCTGGTCTGAAGGTAGGGCCAAAAGAGTAAAATCCCGATCAATTAAAAGTCCCGTCAGCCCCATATATAACATTATGGAACCAATTGACCTAGCGCTGAGTAAACAATATGTTAGAATTACATGTAAGCTCTTAACCACATCCTGCGACCATTTCAATGACTTTTTGACAATTGAGGTACCATACTGCTTTGGGAGGGGTATGCAGAGAAATCCTTCCTACCTTGGTGAGGAGTACTTGTTCTTTGTGTTCTACCTGGTGAGGTATGTGTGGGTCAATGCTGACCAATGTTTCCTTGTTGTTCTCTGGTTATCTATTCCCATATGTGTGTGTGTGTGTGTGTGTGTGTGTGTGTGTGTGTTTGGGGGGGGCGGTGCTCTGGAGCGACCTTGTTGGTCATTGCAGAGGGTGGGGACCCCGAGCTGGAACTTAGTTAGGACCAGAGAAAGCTCCTCTCCCTTGTCCCGAAGAAAGTTTACTGTCCTTCTGATTCTGAGGATCACCCAGGGCTCCTGGCTGTTGCTCCTGTGTCCAATGAGGAAGGATGCGGCCTTCTTCCATCCCGTGCAGAGGTCCAAGAAAAATAATGGGGGAGGGATGTCCTCCGAGTTCTCGGTCTCCGAAGGCATTCCAGTTCCCCATGGTCTCCTTGGCCGTTGTGATGCAGTCCTTGGTGCCCGTTCTGATAGTCCATGTTGGGAATCCGGGAGTTTCCAGGGTTGAGATACAAGCCTCCTCCTGTCCTGCCGCTCCACTCTGGGGCTCTCCCCAATTCTGTGCAAGTGACCTCCTGTTAATAGATTATTAGGGTCGCTCATGATTCCCCCTGTATGCCTTTGTAGTTTTTACCAATGTCTAATGCTGATCTGAATCTATTGTCTATAAGCTGCTTGTCGTATTGCTGATAGGTTTCACTACACGGCTTCCTCACACATTCAAAGGAGATGGAAGATTTCTCTGCATTCCGGCCCCATTTCTAAGTATCACAAGGTTCTGAGGGTATATTGGGTGTTACAATTATTCAAAACACATGTGTTGACCATTAACTTTTTAGAAAAGATTTATTTATCTTTTATTGCAAAAACAGATATATAGAGAGGAGAGACAAAGATCTTCCATCCAATGATTCGCTCCCTAAACAGCTGCAACAGCCAAAGCTGAGCCAATCCGATGCCAGGAGCCAGGAGCTTCTTCCGGGTCTCCCACACAGGTGCAGGGTCCTAAGGCCTTGGGCCATGCTCAACTGCTTTCCCAGGCCACAGGCAGGGAGCTGGCTAGGAAGTTGAGCTGCCAGGATATGAACTGGTGCCCATATGGGAACCCAGCACATGCAAGGTAAAGACTTTAGCTGCTAGGCTATTGCACCGGACCTTTTATTAACTGTTTAATTTGCCGGGTTGGATCAAGGTGGCCACCTTAGTATCTCGTTACTGTGACTTTAACGTCTCTTAACATTTTTCTTTCTTAATAGTGGTAAGATAGCATCATACAATTTGCCACAGTAGCATTCTCACGTGTGAAATGTAACGGGACTACCTACATTGCCATTCGTGTGCCCCCAGCAGCATGTTAGTCCTGTAAGTGTGTGAGACCCAGAGTCCGTTTCTCACCCAGCAGTGCCACGTGCCTGCTTCTCTCCGCCTGGCAGCCCCCACCCTGCCTTTTGTCACCATCAATCTGATGACACCAGAAAACACCCGAGTTGCACAGTCCGTGTCCTTTTGTGACGGGCTTATTTCATTTCTCCCAATGCCCTCCAGTTGTGTCCAGATGAGAGGGTGGGTTAGAATGTCCTTCCCTCCTGAGGCGGAGCAGTCCATTGTATGTCCACACCGTACTGCTGCGTACCCATTCATCCCGCAATCGTACTGCTGCGTATCCATTCATCCCGCGATCGTACTGCTGCGTATCCATTCATCCCGCGATGGAGTTTGCGTTTCTTCTATTAGAGCTAATGAACCTGGTGTAACCCTGACCCTTCTTCCCTCACTAGGCGCTGGGGTCATGTCCATCCTGAACAGCTTCTTCAGTGTTGAGTTGAGACCGGATAACATTGAAGGGCACGGTCCTGTGTTACACTATTAAAGTTGTTTTACAGTTGGAGGGGGAGGGAGAGTGTGTAGTCCTATCTTCCGGTTTATCCGCAGATGCCTTTAACGGCCCGAACTGTGCTGTGCCTCTGAGCCTGGAAGAGATAGCTCAGTCCATGTCTCCTGTACGCCCAGCAGGGACCCATGCGTTTGCGCCGTCAGCTCCGTATCAGCAGGACTAGGGCCTGCACCGGCGGAGAGCTGGAAGTAGGTTTGGAACCCGGGTACCCTGATACGGCACAGGAGCACTGTAAGCCAACCATGAAGCCAAATGCCAGCCCATTATGTATACTTGTTACAATTTGGTTTATATAGTAAGTATATTAGTTTGCCAAAATAATTGAACACAACCCAGGTGACTTAAGAAAACAGAAGTTTATTACCTTAAAGTTCTGGAGCCTCTGGGCCCGGTGGGTAGCGCCTCACTTGCTATCCAGCTCCCTGCCTGTGGCCGGGGAAGCAGTAGAGGATGGTCCAAAGCCTTAGGCACCCATGCAGAAGACCCTGAAGAAGCTCCAGGCTCCTGGCTTTGGATAGCCACAGCCCCAGCCATTGAGGCCACTAGAGGAGTGAATCAATGCATGGAAGATCTTCCTTATTTCTGTATATTTGACTTTCCACCAAAAATAAACAAATCTTTAAAAATAAATTCTGGAACCTCCATGGCCAAGATCAAGGTGGTCACTGGTCCCTGTTCCTGCTGAGCCTCAGGGTAGAATCCGAGCTGCCTCTTCCTGTCTTTTTGCAGCAGCCGGTCACCGCACCTGTGTGGTCCACCTGCCTCGGTCGCTGTCACACTCACCTTCACACTGGCTTCCTTCCAGACTTGGCACTGCCTAAATGTCCCCTTTACATAAGGACACCAATTATGTGGGGCGGAAGAATATGTTTATATGCATTTCCCCTTTGTGTAAGGATATCAGTTATAGAGGGTGTAACTTCTCTGATGGTCGCATTGTAACTTGGTTATCTGTGTGAAGATCTTATGTTGCAAGAAAGTTACACTCTGGAGTAGGGATATATATTCTAATAGACGTTGAGTAGGTGGGAGATGTAATTTAACTTAGAACCCGTAATTCAACCAAGTAAGGAGAAGTGGTTTCCAGCTAAAGGAACAAACGCTGGGGCTGTTTGCCAAGGGCTGGACAGCAGACGCCCACCTCACCGCAAGCCGGGGTAAGGTGCCACTGCCAGGTGTCTCACCTCATTGCTGCCACACACTGGAGGTTCTTATTCGACATTTGTGAGAGTAGTAAGTACTTCTAATATACACACAGGTTACTCACAGATCAAAGGCTAAAAGAAGAAAGCTTCAGATTTTTTTTTTTAAGCCCTCTAGTTCAAAGGCTGAATTAGAAGAGTAAGGTATTTTAACACATAAAAAAAAAGAATGTATTGGACCTGGCCCAATAGCATAGAGGTTAAAGTCCTCAACTTGTAAGTGCTGGGATCCCACATGAGATGGGCGCCAATTCTAATCCCAGCGGCCCCGTTTCCCTTTCAGCTCCCTGCTGTATCCTGGGAAAGCAGTTGAGGACATCCCAAAGTCTTGGGACCCTGCACCCGCCTGGGAGACTTGAAAGAAGCTCCTGGCTCCTGGCTCCTGGCTTCAGGTTGGCTCAGCTCCAGCCATCCGATGGAAGATCTTCCTCTCTGTCTCTCCTCTCTGTATATCTACCTTTCCAACAAAAGTAAAATAAATTTTTAAAAATCAATGTATTGGGCCCGGCGCTATGGCGCAGTGGTTAAGGTCCTCGCCCTGCACGCCCGGGATCCCATATGGGCGCCGGTTCTAATCCCGGCAGCCCCGCTTCCCTTCCAGCTCCCTGCCTGTGGCCTGGGAAAGCAGTCGAGGACAGCCCAAGTCTTTGGGATCCTGCACCCGCGTGGGAGACCCAAAAGAGGCTCCTGACTTCGGATCGGCATAGTATCGGCCCGTTGCGCTCACTTGGGGAGTGAATCATCGGACGGAAGATCTTCCTCTCTGTCTCTCCTCTCTGTATCTCCACCTTTCTAATAAAAATTAAAAAAAAAATTAAAAAAAATTAAAAATCAGTGTCTACAAAGTCTGTACAAATCTATGGAAAATTATAGAATTAATTTTTTTTTCAAGATTTATTTTTATTGGAAAGTCAGATATACAGAGAAGAGGAGAGACAGAGAGGAAGATCTGTCCGATGATTCACTCCCAAAGTGACCACAGCAGCTGGGGCTGAGCTGATCTGAAGCCAGGAGCCAGGAACTTCTTCCGGGTCTCCCACGTGCATGCAGGGTGCCAAGGCTTTGGGCCGTCCCCTCTTGCTTTCCCAGGCCACAAGCAGGGAGCTGTTTGGGAAATGGAAGAGCCAGGATGCATACAGAATCCTGGTGTGCGTAAGGTGAGGATTTTAGCCACTGAGCTATCATGCCAGGCCCTGTATTTTGTGCATCTTAAAGGAAATACAGCAACAAGTGTAACACTCTAAAATATGGAGGATTTTCATCCAAACAATATTGCAGCTATTAAGCTATGTGATAACACAGCACCAAAACAGTATTTTTCCTTTAAGAAAGAATTTGCTTCTGTGATACATTCTATAATAAAACATAATATGAAAATATTCCACATAATATCAATGCACTGTATTCTTCTTCTAGTATGATTATTTAATACTTCACTCTTACTATTCTAATTATAAACTTGAACAGCACTAATGGATTTAGTTTATTTAAATCCTTGCAGTATTACTTTGTTTAGATATTTGTGCTTGCCTCCTTTAATCCAAGCATTCATTGTCTGCCTTGGATTCTTGGAAAAAAAATGTGTAGTCACAATATATTCAGTTTTTAAATGGGCTCAGATAAGTTTGGCAACCAGCTAAGCATGAACTGACCAAAAAAAATGTATCCATGATCTGTCTCCCGCGTGGGTGCAGGGTCCCAAAGCTTTGGGCCCGGGCCACAGGCAGGGAGCTGGAATGGAAGCAGGGCTGCCGGGATTAGAACCGGCGCCCATATGGGATCCCGGGCGTGCAAGGCGGGGACCTTAACCACTTGCACCACCGCGCTGGGCCCAAATAAACACATCTTAAAAAAGAAAAAAGAACCAGAGAACTGCTTATTGCGTTGCCTGGAACAGCTCGGGGTCCCTGAGAACACAGCTCCGAGGGTCCGAGCAGTTGTGGAACTGAGGCCTTTTCTCGCAGGGGGAGGAAAAGCTACGGTGTCCTCGATGCCTCCAGCCTTCCAGTGCCCATGCCAGGCCCACCTCACCTCACATGGACTAGCAGCAGAACGAACATGAGAGAGCCAGAAATGATGGGGAAAGGAAAGGAAAAGAAGAGGAGGGAAGAAAAGGGGGGGAGAGCGGAGGGGAAGGGAGGGGAGAAGGGAAGGGAAGGGAAGGTCAAGGACAGAGGCCCAGAGTGACTGGATGACCACGAAGAGCTTTCCCTGTTCAAGCCTGGAAGGATGAGAAGAGAGGGCTGTTTCTTGAGAGGCGTGCGTACCAAAGCAAAGGTACAGGAACATGAAGACTCAGGAAGATGTAACACAACGGAATGAGCAGAGGCACTCTCTAGCCACTAATGCTAAAGCTTTGCAGACCTTTGAATGGCTTGACAACGTAGGCATCTGCAAAAAGGCCAGTGCATTGCAAGGCAGACAACCGGAATAAACCAGTGACTATTCATGTACAAAAGACAAATTTATAAAAAGGTATGAAAATGGAAAGAGGAACAAACTAGAAATTCTGGAACTGAAGAAATTAATCACAGCTAGCATTTCACTAGAGGGATCCGGTACTGTGGAATGTGGGCTAATCCTCTGTGTGTGGTGCTAGCATCCCATGTGGGCACCAGTTCGTATCCCAGCTGCTCCATCCACTTCCCTCCTTACAACCTGGGAAAGCGGTGGAGAATGTCTCAAGTCTTTGGACTGCTGCACTCATGGGGGTCCAGAGGACATTCGTGGCTCCTGGTTACAGACTGACTCAGCTCTGGTCATGGCAGCCATTTTGGGAGAGACCCAGTAGACAGAAGATATCTGTTTTCCTTCTCTCTGGTTAAGTCTCCCTTTCAAATCAAAACAAAATAAATGTTTTTAAAAATGCACAAGCGAGGCTTAACTGGAAATTTGATCAAGAAGAAAGAATCAGCAAATTCAAAGAGATCTTTTTAAATTTTCTGATAAGAGCAGAAATTTTTATTTAAAGTGAATTATGGGACATCATTATGCAAACCAATATGCACATTATGAGATCCTAAAAGGAGAACAAAGTTACAGAGAAATTATTTAAAGAAATGATGACTGAGAACTTCCCCAAAGGCAGAAGAGAAGCAGCGTCAAGATTCATAAAGCTTGAAAGAGCTCAGCTCGGTGAGCGGGGAAAGCACAGGCTGGAACCCACCGTTCCAGTTCAGTTGCTTTCAATAAGTTTAATCACAGTTCACAACAGGAAAGTTCATTTTGTATCAGAACCCAGTACTCACACATGTTCAAGTGGAAAACTTCACACACAAGACTTAATTCTTACTACAAACCCTGCATATTGACTATCGGTATTTCTTCTTTTTTTTAAATTTTTTTAATAATAATTTTTTTTAATTTTGTCAATCTTCACATAGTTAATTTGTGCATAAAGGGTCAAGGGCTACAGGAAAGTGGGCAAGACTATTATTTCCATACTGTTTCCTTCATATATCTGAGGTAGAAGAGGATATTGAGGGAGAAGCCCCACCCGGTTTCCCACCCACCCCAAGTCCCGCATGTGGGGCATGCTCCGAGATGCTCGTTGAAGTGGTTTCAATAGGTCACCAGTTTTGAAATTGCTGCCAATCTTGCCTCTCCAAACACGATGAGGTTGTTGAAAAATCCATTAATTGACATTGTCCATCATAGCGTCTCTATTTGCCCGGTATTTTGTTGCCAACCTATAGCTGAGGTGGTTGATTAACTTGTTCCATCTGTATTTCTTCTTTTGAAAAATATTTGTTTATTTGAAAAGCAAAGAGGGAGAGCGTAAATAGACAGACCAACAGAGGCAGGAGATCGAGAAGGTTCTTCCACTAATGTACTTTCCATGGACATGCCTGCCCAAGGTCAGGTGCGGGAACTCGCCCAGACCTCCAACGGGGGTGCAGGGCATCAGCACGCAGCTGCTGTTCAAACAGAGGCAGGATACAAATCCACGCCCTTGGATAAGGGCTGTGCGCACCCAAGCTGTACCTCAACTGCTCTGCCACATGCTGCCCCTTTATTTTCCTCTTTAAAAAAGCAATCCTGGATGAAGCTTAGCTGGACTTACCTTCAGGCCAGAGATGGTCTCACCAAGAAATCACTGAACCCACCAAGATAATAGGACACTGGACTTTATGCTTGGTAAATATTTCCAATGAAAGAACCACAACTGAATTTGAACTGTGGTAATGCAACAAGGTGGAGAAACCCACCATGGGGAGAGGGTTCGGGGAGGGGAGTGGGGAATCCCAGTGCCCATAACACTGTGTCACATAATGCAATGCAATTAATAAAATAAAAAAAAAACAAACAAAAAACACAATCCAGGGGCCTGGCGCAATGGCACAGTGGTTAAGGTCCTCACCTTGCACACCCAGGATGCCATATGGGCGCCGGTTCTATGGTTCTATCCCAGCAGCCCCGTTTCCCATCCAACTCCCTGCCTGTGGCCCAGGAAAGCAGTCGAGGATGGCCCAAAGCTTTGGGACCCTGCACCCGCGTGGGAGACCCGGAAGAGGCTCCTGGCTTCAGATCCGCTCAGCTCCAGCCGTTGCGCTCACTTGGGGAGTGAATCATCGGACCGAATTCTTCCTCTCTGTCTCTCCTCTCTGTATATCTGCCTTTCCAATAAAAAATAATAAAATAAATCTTTTTTAAAAATCCAGTTAGTTGATTACACAAAGCAACAGCAGAATGTGGCTAGGAACATGGAAATCTACTGGAGTTAGCCTAATTCATTGCTTTTTCCTTTTTTTTTTTTACTTTATAGTTTTAGTGAACATTCCAAGGACTCTAGAGACTGACAGAGCAGAGCATACTGTCAGCTCTGCCTTCACCTTCGTGCTTACTTCTTATTACTTATCTGAAATGCGGTGGGAGGGGAGGAAAGGAAGATGTTGTGGGGTAGGCAGCTAGTTCAGGGTCACAAGATGGAAGCCACTTTCCCATCACCTACAATCCCTCCTGCCCACCTGTGATGCTCACCTATCATCACCTGGATCCTGAGAGGGGGCGGTACTGCATTGCTGTGTAACCACTCCCCTCGCCAGCCCCTGTAAAGCCCCATGATGGGGAGGAGCTCGCTCTCCTGGCCATGTGCTTCCATCGCTCTGGCACTCCTGCCCTTGACCTCCTGAGTGCCTGCTTGCTCAGGCTTCCCACAGACTCTGAGGGTAGGAAGCCCCTGAGCATGGCCCCTGTTTGTCCGTACGCCTCATCCTCTGTTCACTGCTTGGGTGGGACAGTGAAAATATTAATGCTGGGTTCAGCATGGTATCCTAGTGGCTAAAGTCCTCAACTTCACACCCTGGAATCCCATATGGGCGCCAGTTCTAATCCCAGCAGCCCTGCTTCCCATCCAGCTCCCTGTTTGTGGCCTGGGAAAGCAGTAGAGAATGGCCCAAAACCATGGGACCCTGCACCTGTTTGGGAGACACAGAAGAAGCTCCTGGCTCCTGGCTTCAAATCAACTTGGCTTTGCCATTGCAGCCGCTTGGGGAGTGAATCAATGGACAGAAGATCTTCCTCTCTGTCTTTCCTTTGGAGGTGGGTGCATCCCATCCAATAACAGTGGCGCATTTCTGAGCTTGTATCATCACGCTCTGTATGAACTCTGGCACCCTACATTTATGCTTAATACATGCTTAATACTTATCCATGCTTAATAGTTTTCCGCACATTTTACACAGAAAGATGGAAACAAAGGTTCTAATATCTCCACCAGCTCTCCAGCGGGTCATCCTGCCATGCCCCAGGTATGTATTCCCCCTCTGAGACCCATGAATCAGAAACTCAGCCTGTGGAGCGTCTCCCATTTTTAAAAAATGTATTTGTCTTTATTGGAAAGATAGATTTACAGAGAGAAAGTGTACCGGCCAGCAGCACCAGTAACGTGGACACTGCCAGGGTCTGAGGGATGAGGCACCAATAGGAGACCAGTGATGGTGGAAGTCTCTCCGAGGCCTCCCTTTAGTGCCTCCTCTCTTGACCTTTCACCTACTTCTTGTTCACTCTTTCCCCGACACCCTCATTAGCCCATATTGGATATAGCTGAGTCCAAGTAGACCAGGTGCTTCTAGCCCCAAGCCCACTCCCTGTAGTGCTAGTCAACTCCTTAGCCCACAACAAGAAAGATAATCCATGCACTGGTTCACTCCCCAACTGGCCACAACAGTCAGAGCTGAGTCCATCTGAAGCTAGGAACCAGGAGTTTCTTCCGGGTCTCCCACGTGGGTGCAGGGTTCCAGGGCTTTGTGCCATCCTCCACAAGCAGGGAGCTGGGAGGGAAGTTGGAGCAGACTGGACAGAAATTAGCGCCTTTATGTGCATGTAAGGTGAGGATTTAGCCACTAGGCTATCAGGTCAGGTATAAGATTTTTTTTTTTTTTTTATTGGAAAGCCAGATATACAGAGGGGAAGAGAGACAGAAAGGAAGATCTTCCATCCGATGATTTACTCCCAAGTGGCTACAATAGCCAGAGCTGAGCCCATCTGAAGCCAGGAGCCCAGAGCTTCTTCCAGGTTTCCCATGCAGGAGCAGAGATCCAAGGCTTTGGGATGTCCTTGACTGCTTTCCCACTCCACAAGAATGGAGCTGGATGGGAAGCAAGGCCGCCGGGATTAGAACCGGAGCCCATAAGGAATCCTGGCATGTGCATGGTGAGGACTTTAGCCAGTAGGCCACCGCAATGGGCCTTATTTTCAACATCTTAAAAGTTAAGTAGCTAATTCTGAATAACAAGGCAGTACTAGCTCCATACACCTACACCTTCTTCTTTTTTTTTTAATCCCACAGTGTTATAGGAAGAAAATTTTTGTCAAAGGCTGCCAACTTTCACATGAAGTGATTTCACACAAGCCCCAGTTGTGGTCAGTGGCGGTGACTCACACAACACCCAGGAGAAAGGTCTTTCCGACAGAGGCTGCTTCAGAGTATGACAGGCTTCCTGATTGTGACAGCTGCTTCAGGCATGTCATCTGAACAGGGACACCTCAAGGAGAAGTTGTGATCGTGACTGAGATCGGGCCCCTAAATTTCCCTGAGTCGAGTTCCTGGTAAGGAGAAGTGCCCTGCAGACATGGGACCATTTCCCCCCTGCGCAGGCGGAGCTACAGCCGCAGAACCCAGTCCAGACACCACCCAGGGCCTGTTGCTACCCTGTGCTTGGGGGAAGGGGGGAGGGGGAGGGGAAGATTTTCTTTGTTCCTATCTTAGAACATCTTCACAAGACTAACTAGGCATACAGGTATATCATTGTTACCACATCCTGTGTGTGTGTGTGTGCGTGCGCGCACGTGCGCACACAGAGAACGAGAGGTTAACTTTCAGAAACATTATACGGCCACTAGAATTTCTGTTGAGTTCTAAACACAGAGAATGGAGTGAGCTTCAAGTGCCTGGGATCAGCTCCCAGCACTGGCTCCTGACTGCACCGTTCTTCCTGCCGAGGGAGGCTTCAAACGCAGCAAGGGATCCTCCAAGGATGGAGTTTCTGTCACCCAAGGGAGAGACTTGGATGGAGGACTGTGCTGGGAGAGGATGAGGGGGGATTAAGTGGCAGATGGGGGCACTCCAGACTCTATATTTCTCTGTCAAAGAAATTTTTAAATAGAAAGAAAGCAACTACTTAGAAATATCAAGTAGCTCACCTCCAATGACACAGCACTGAAAAAAAAAAATTTTATTGGAAAAGCAGATTTACAGAGAGAAGGGGAGGAAAAAAAGATTTTCCATCTGCTGTTTCACTCTCCAAGTGGCCTCAAAGGTCAGAGCTGAGCTGATCCGAAGCCAGGAGCCAGGAGCTTCTTCCTGGTTTACCACGCAGGTGCAGGGTCCCAAGGCTTTGGGCCGTCCTGAACTGCTCTCCCAAGCCACAAGCAGGAAGCTGGATGGGAAGTGGGGCAGCTGAGACAACTGGCACCCATATGGGATCCTGGCACATGCAAGGCAGATTTAGCCACTAGGCTACCGAGCCTACAAAGAGGGAGCTTTGATAACTCTAGCAATTCCTTTCATAGCTTTCCATTGTGGTAGAACGAAGAATTTTAAAAATAGACTTTGAATTTGATAAGTGCAAGCACCCCCACTCCCCAGTTCGAGCAGAGGGTCATGGGAGGTTAATGGATGTGTGGACGAGGTCTGTGGATTGCAGCCCAGAGGCCCGCTGGATCTGGGGTTTCCGCTGGCCCCCACCTGACCATCCGGTGGGGCTCCCCTCTCTGCTTCTGCCTCCGTTCCACCTCCAAGTCTGCTCTCTCTTCCTCTTTTTTCTTCTCTCTCTCTTCATCTTATGTCTCCCCTAATTTGCTATAACAGAGCATGGCAATCCATTTACTTGAATTGAATGTTTTTTAAAAATGCACTTGTTTCCAGTTTTGATTTTTGTAAAGTATTCATGTCTCTGTTGTGGTATAAGGTAGTATGCTTTGATTTTGCTGTACAACACTGCATAAACAACTGTAGAAAAACCGCTGCTCATGTGGCTCCAACTTAAAACAGCTGGTAATTTAAAAATTGGTGACTTGTTTGATATATAATTTAGAAAATACATTCTCTGCAGAAAGTAAGAAAAATGGCAGCAGTTCCCAAACTAGCTTATCAAGTCCATTTAAAACAAATAGAAGTGGAACTCCACATTTGCAAATGGGAGCATTCTTGTGCTTTCAACAAATTGTATTTGCCTTCATTTGCAAGTGGCCTTTGGCCTGGGAAAGTGTTTTGCCTCAGGACATCAGCAGCTCACTTACATTAGACAAAAATTCTCCTTACTCCGGATTTAGACTCAGGATTTGCTCAAATTCAGTATTAAGTCACAAAACACACACACACACACACACACACACACACACACACACCTTTAGTTTTCTTTGGTCTCCACCTGCTGGCTGAAAATCAGAATGTATATCTTAGGGAACCAGAGAAAATGCTCATTTCAGTTCCTCTCTTATGTGAAAAATATTAACTCCACTGAGAAAGAAATGTTTGTCAGCTGGAAAAATGTAACTAGCATGAACCTTTTTTTAGATGCAATGTATGTCTTTCTTTCCTAACTTTGTTTCATTACAGTAAGCAAGAAGAGCAAAGATCTCAAATATCCAACTTAATTCTGGTGTTACTTAATACCAAGATCGGATATTTTCCCAAACCTCTTTAACTTCATCTCCCATGGGAAAATTATTCTCCAGATATATGCATAGCTTTTTTAAAATCTACTTTATTTTTATTGGAAAGTCAGATATACAGAGAGGAGTAGAGACAGAGAGGAAGATCTTCCTTCCATTGATTGACTCCCCAAGTGAGCACAATGGCCAGAGCTGCGTCAATCCGGAGCCAGGAGCTCTTCTAGGTCCCCCAAGTGGGTACAGGCTGCCAAAGCTTTGGGCTGTCCTCCACTACTTTCCCAGGCCACAAACAGGGAGCTGGTGGGAAGTAGAGTAATGAACCAGTGCCCATATGGGATCCTGGTGCTTGAAAAGTGAGGATTTAGCCACTGAACCATCACACCGACCCCCACCCCCAATATTTGTTGTTAATAAATCTTTTCTGCCGGAGTCCGGCTCCAGCTGAGTTCGGAACTCGCGAAGGGTGCGTGGATGAGGCACAAAGAAAGAGACCGACCACTAGGACTTCATCATCATAATGGACGATGCACAAGAGCTGTCTGGTTTATTTATACAAAATCAGTCAAACTCTGGCTCAGACTTTTTACCTCATGGTCAAGTGGTGTTTCTAAAGATAACTCTGCCATTTGTTTCACCTAAGGCTAGGATGTTAACCACCTGGTGCCTGGCACCTGGCACCTGGCTAGGAAAAAGTTCAATAGATGGTGCATATCAATCAGTAACACATTCCTACCACAATTACTCTACAGCTTGGTCTTGAGACAGTCAAGGAAGGAAGAACTTCACAGGAGGGACCTAAAAGATCAAAGAAAGAGGGAAAGAGTAGATTCCCACTACACCTGAAGACAGAACACCCTTGATTAGCATAGGTCAAAAGGGGAGTTAGCACCCTTGATTAGCATATTGCCATAGGATGCAGCCATAACAGCAATAACAGCTTTTTGGCTAAAAACAGCACCAGCAACATCAGCTTCTAAGCTGCCATTGATATTTAACAGTAACTCTGCAGAGGCAGACAATGCCTAAATAGATTACAGAAATCTCAATGGGGTTGTCGGGTGTCCATGCAAAGGGAGGCAGAGCTGCATTCAGGTGTTGTAGAGACATCCGCCGGGCCTTGCCACACAACGGGAAGTTCTTTGTGGCCTTGCCTGCAAAGGAACCATACTCTTCACACCTTCCTGTCTTCCACATCCATCACATGGACCCCAGCACTTTTCTTTTTCTCCATTGAAAAGTCAGATTTACAGAGAGGAGGAGAAACCGAAACAGAACAATCTTATTGCTGGTTCACTCCCAAAATGGGTGCAATGGCCAGAGCTGAGCCTTGGGACCATGTGGGTGCAGGGTCCAAGGCTTTGGGCCATCCTCTACTGACCTGGATTTTGTTGTTGTTTTTTAAAGATATGTGGGGCCCAATAGAAATAAGTAAATCTTTGAAAGAAAAACAGAATAGGCAATTATGCTGGCACACTTGTAAGATTAACACATGTGGCATTAACCAGGCCCAGAGTGCCAGCCAGCTCCTGGCTACTTTTCTCCCAGCAGTATAGCACTTGTCTAGGCACAAGGCAACTTGGGCAGCTGCCTCCAACTGGGGTGTATTGTTTTCACTTCTGTTGGGTTGGGTGCATTATTCCAAATGAATGCGTTCAGCTTAATGATCCTTTAAAAGTTCTTCAAAAATATGACAGCATGATTCGATAATGAAACAAAGAGACATCTATACAAAGAAAGGCCTATTGCTTGTAAAGGAAATATTCAGTGCTTGGAGGAGCAACTGTACCTGTGCTCTTGCCAAGCAACAAAGCAAGGATTTTACAGGATCTGGAAGAGGCATCCACATTAGCTAAAGGGGAGTTAGGAGTTTGTCAAAGGAATGTGTGAAAGCGTGCATGTGGCCTTGCTGCTCAGTCACTGTTCTTGCAACCAACAGCAATGGCATCCTCTAGGGTCTTACTAGAACATGTAGAACCACAACCTTTCCCAGACCTGTGAATGACTCATGTGCACAGTCAAGTCTGAGAAACACTTGCCTATCACAGGCCAGGAAGCACACCTGAGTCAGCTTGGCAGTCTTACCTTAGCCGTGAGAATAAGCCAAAGGACTGCCGAAGCAACGAGAGGTTGGTATGAGCAATTATTGCCTGAGGATTACAGCTCAGACAGTGTCACTGTTTCATTAGCAGTATTCTCTGCCCATCTTAATGAGACATAAAACAGTGGTCCTGCCTAGATGTGATGAAACACAGCATTGCTGGTTTGGTACCTTTCTTCAGTTCTCTCTTGTCAAAGTTACGGCTGTGATGAACTCCAAGAAGGAATTCATTTGTCACATATGCAGTCATTTAAGCAGCACGCTCTCGGGGATTTCAGTTCCAGTTCTTGGAAAAGCTTACTTTGAAACGTAGTGAGGCCAAGAGAGCAGCACAAGGGACCGGGGCAGTGCAAGTGGGAGGCTGTACCCCCACGTGACCCAAGTCCGGAAGTAAGTTCCAAGACAAATCAGCGATGGAACTTTCAAAAGAAAAGAGAAATGTGAAGAAATACTCACTTCAGGGAAGCAAGTCTTAAAATGTCAAACTCAGCACCCATGCTTGGTCATTGCGTGCCTGTAACAGACATAGCTAACTTCCTCTGTGACTCAGTTTCCCCATGTGAAAATCACAGAAACAGATGTTGTGGTAAACACAAAATGAATAAAACACTGAAAAACGGTTCCATACTGTAAATGGCCACTAACTATTGAGACCCGGCTCTTTCTCTTTGGATATTACATTTGCATGAATCCTCTACCTGTGCTCCCTTTGAAAACATATTGGCATCCCCTGGGAACTTACTAGAAATGCAAATTCTCTTACTAAAGCACTATAGCATTGTAATAACATGGGGGGAAAGATGAAAGGGGCAGTTGAGGGAGACAGGACGGAGCAGGGTGGAATCCCTCTACTTACAAAATGTATCATGGAAAATAACAAAACTGACAAAACAAAAAGGCAAGCAAGTTCTCCAAGCCCAACACAGAATTCCTCATTCAGGTGTTCGCATCATGCCTAACAATACATTGCTTTAACAAGCTCTGCAGGTGATTCTGAGGCAGGATGAAGTGAGAACAAAGCGAATATTCCTCTAGCAGTGGAGATCTAAAGTTCAGGCTCCTGGGCCTGGCAGCATGGCCTAGCAGCTAAAGTCCTCGCCTTGAACACACCCGGGATCCCATATGGGCGCCGGTTCTAATCCCGGCAGCTCTACTTCCCATCCAGCTCCCTGCTTGTGGCCTGGGCAAGCAATCAAGAACAGCTTGTGACCCTGTACCCGTATGGGAGACCCAGAAGAGGTTCCTGGCTCCTGGCTTCAGATTGGCTCAGCTCCTGCCGTTGCGGTCACTTGGGGAGTGAATCAGTTCTCTCTCTCTCCTCCTCCCTGTATATCTGACTTTCCAATGAAAATAAATAAATCTTTTTTTTTTTTAAACATTTTGTGACACAGTTTCATAGGCTCTGGAACCCTTCCCCGTGCCCTCCCCCCATGGTGGATTCCTCCACCTTGTTGCAGTATTACATTTCAAATTCAGTCCAGATTCTTTCATTGCAGGCGTATACCAAGCATACAGTCCAGCATCATATTGTCCAGATACATTCAACGGTTTCCTTGGGAGACCATCTCTGGGCTGAGGGCTGAGCTGGCAGAATATCATCCCTGCCAGTGAAAAGCCATAACATAATATCAACAACAATTTACAACATTATGGAGTTCATTGACATGGCATTGAGTAACCAATATTTTAAAGGATGCAGGTTCTTTTTTTTTTTTTTTAAGGTTTATTTTTATTATTTTTTTTATTGGAAAGGCGGATATACAGAGAGGAGAGACAGAGAGGAAGATCTTCCGTCCGATGATTCACTCCCCAATTGAGCGCAACGGGCCGATACTATGCCGATCTGAAGCCCGGAGCCTCTTCCGGGTCTCCCACGCGGGTGCAGGTTCCCAAAGCTTTGGGCCGTCCTCGACTGCTTTCCTGGGCCACAAGCAGGGAGCTGGAAGGGAAGCGGGGCTGCCGGGATTAGAACCGGCGCCCATACGGGATCCCGGGCGTGCAAGGCGAGGACCTTTAACCACTTGTGCCACCGCGCCGGGCCCAGGATGCAGGTTCTTATCCACATCCTGTGATTACTTCATTGACATTTCAATTTTAGTTTATAGACAACTGGCTTCTATACACCTTAATATGGCTATAGGGTACTATTCAGCTGTCTCATGTCTATTTTCATTTTAGTATTTGGCGGTTTATAGTTTTGAAACATCATTTTTACTGAACTCGGCAAATTTTAGGGTAGTCCAAATGGGCTTATAACTCTAACAAGGCATGTATCAACAGTTGGGGTGCAGAACAGTTCTGGGGGCGGGGGGCGGTGTGCAGAGAAATCTCCAGTACCTTAGTGAGGAGTAACTTATCTGCCCAGTAAGGTATGTGTGAGTCTACGCTGGCTGTTTCCTGTCTGGTTCCAAGCTTTCCTTGTTGTTCTCTATCTATTCTAATTTTTTGTTGTTGTGTATTTATTTATTTATTTGAAAAGAAATAAATCTTTTTAAAAATAAATAAAGTTCAGGCTCCTAACCGGCTCTGTGAAGAGCCAGCAGAAGCTCCGAAGCAATGTATGAACGGGTGCAGGCCGATCTTGCATGCTGGAGGATCCCGGACTCACACTGCAATGAGCAGTGAGGGCATGAGTAAGGTTCAGTTAAAGACCAGGCTCCACACACAGGCCAGATGAAAAGCAAACCAGGTTTCCCAGGCTAAGCAGTAAAAGCACAGGATAACAACAATGGCGGCTGGAAGAGGGGGCTAACTGACAAGGCAGTGATAACAACTTGGGGACCTGGTGCACTGCATGACGCTTGAGAACAAGAAGGCACAACCACACAGAGAAAAGATGAGATGGCAAGAAGTGTAAAGGTGGCTGAGCTGTGAAATCCAACACTTCTCAAGCCTGCAAGCCAAGACACTGCTCCACTGGAAATTTCATTTAGTTTGGGAAAAGTTGCCTTTAAAATCTGGGTTACCCACTCTTACCACACTGAGCAGGTCTGAGTCTGCACACTGAAGTGTGTGTCACCTCCTGGGGTGTAATTCAGCTGCCCCCCTCACTTGCTAGCCATGGGCTGCCCTGGCTCCGGTTGCCGTTCTATGGAGGCATGTGATTGATATTTGTCCACCTGGGAAATGAGCAAGTGACTCATTGGGGACACTGCAAGCTGCAGGCACTGTCTCAGAGCTCTGGATTTAACTGAGGAACTGAAAGTCACATGTCCTCCAGCTGCTTTTTCTTTTTTTTCTTTTTTGTACTCTCGGTGACATTTTTCTTTCCTAGCACACTGATTTCATGGAACTCTACCCTTCTTTTTCTGCCTCTTGCACTGACTCCAGGTCATGAGTAAACCTGTCACCTTATCTCCTATTAGATTTAGAACATCCATTGCCCTGTGGAGGGCATTGAACTTGCTTAATTGAATGGATCCCATAGCATTAGGAAAACATGTAGTATTGCGCCCATGCTGGATGCTGCTACGTTCTTCTCTGAGCCAACCCCAATTTGCCACACGGTTCACATCTAGTTGGACAAGAAGCCCTGAGGAACTGGGGAATGTATTAGGAGAGTGATCAGCTTCTAGAGGGTCACCAGCAGTAACTCAACGTATTAGAAAAGACTTCCGTCTGAACACCTGCTTGTGGTACATATACCATAAAGTAGCATGGAAACCCTTTCCAAATTACTTCTTCTACAAATGAATGTTGCCTTCAAATCACAAAAGCAGGTCTTCAAACCAAAATGTTCCCCAAATCCAAAAGGTGGAAGCAACCCAAAGGTTTATCCATCAAGGAACGGCTAAACTAGAATGCAACGGAGGATGATTCAGTCTTGAAAAGGGAGGGAACTCTGACCCATGCTACAGCATGGATGCACCTTGAGGACATTACCCAAGAAGGCACATTCGCCATGAGTCAGTCACTACTGAGAGTAGACACACAGAAACAAAGTGGACTGGTGGTTACCAAGGAGCTGTGGGAAGAGGTAACAAAATGGGAGACTGGGTCAGACACCGTGGCTCAGTGGCTAAATCCTCGCCGTGCATGCTCTTAGATCCCATATGGGCACTCAACTTCCCATCCAGCTCCCTGCCTGTGGCCTGGGAAAGCAGTCGAGGATGGCCCAAAGCTTTGGGACCCTGCACCCGCGTGGGAGACCCTGAAGAGGCTCCTGGCTTCGGATCGGCATAGCATCGGCCCGTTGCGCTCACTTGGGGAGTGAATCATCGGACAGAGAGGAACATCTTCCGTCCGATGATTCACTCCCCAAGAGAGGCAGAGAGGAAGATCTTCCGTCCGATGATTCACTCCCCAAGTGAGCACAACGGCCGATGCTATGCCGATCCAGAGCCAGGATCCAGGAACCTCTTCCCGGTATCCCACGCGGGTGCAGGGTCCCAGAGCTTTGGGCTGTCCTCTGCAGCTTTCCCAGGCTACAAGCAGGGAGCTGGATGGGAAGCAGGGATGCCGGGATTAGAACCGGCACCCATATGGGATCCTGGCGCATTCAAGGCGAGGACTTTAGTCGCTAGGCCCCAGGTCCCAAAATAAATAAATCGAAAGAAAGAAAAAAAGGAAGGAAGGAAGGAAGGAAGGATGGAAGGAAGGAAGGAAGGAAGGAAGGAAGGAAGGAAGGAAGGAAGGAAGGAAGGAAGGAAGGAAGGAAGGAAGGAAGGAAGGAAGGAAGGAAGGAAGGAAGAAAGAAAGAAAGAAAGAAAGAAAGAAAGAAAGAAAGAAAGAAAGAAAGAAAGAAAGAAAGAAAGAAGGAGAGAAAGAGAGGGGGTGGAGGGAGGGAGGGAGGGAGGGAGGGAGGAAGAAAGAAAAGAACTCATTTTAGACAAAAAATAAAAAGGAAACAAAAAACGAAATGAAATTTCTGACACATCAGAGAATAAATATTTTAATTTTAAACATTTTAAAAATTTGTTTATTTTGATTAGAATGGCAGATTTAGAGAGAGAGGAAGCACAGAGGGAAAGGTTTTCCATATTCTGGTTTACTCTCCAAGTAGCTGAAATGGCCAGAACTGGGCTCATCTGAAACCAGGAACCCGGAGCTTCTTCCGGGTCTCCCACGCGGGTGCAGGGTCCCAAGGCTTTGGGCTGTCCTCTACTGCTCTCCCAGGCCACAGGCAGGGAGCTGGAAGGGAAGTTTTGTGCTTGCTTGCTTGCTTGCCATTCCCTTCGAATCAACAAATGAACAATTGCGATTTCCTTCTCTCAAAGTCAAGTCCGCATGTTGCCTCCCATTCACATCCCGCCTCCTTTCTGTTGGTCTCCATTCCCCTCCAAATCAGAGCGCCTGGCGGAAACCCTCAGCGACTCTGCTTGCAGTTGAGCTTCCTGCTGATGTAAACCCTACAAGGCAGCAGTGCTGAGTCAGGAAGTTGGGGCTGGGCCAATCGCATCGCTGTCCGTTCCCAGCTGTCGGGGAGCGAACCTGCAGCTGGACTAACTCCACAGCATTGTCACAGTACAGTCAGCAGGGGATGAGCACCAGCAGGCTCTGTGGAGACCCTTCCAGGGACGCCCGTTCTCAGGTCTCAACCCTGGCTACCGAGTAAGGCCATCTTGAGGGCTGGGCCGGCTGCAGGCTCGGTTTCAAGCCAGGGTTCGCGGGACTGTGGCGTACACTCGGGTTGGAGAGAGTCTGACTCCAGTGGTGATGCCAGCCCCGGTGCAGCCTCACGTGCTTCCGCTGGATTCCTCTCCTCTCTGCCCACTACTCTGCTGCGTGCTCAAGCCACAAACTCGCACTCACTCTCCATCCCCTGGGTTCTCAGCCTGCCTCGGAGGGAACCTCCTGAGCGGTTGCTGGTGCCACATGGCAGGGCAAGGCCGCGGTTAGAGAACTGCCCTCTGGGGCTCCCACAGGTTCCCACAGGGGCTCTCAGCCCCTCCACAGCCAAGGCCAGGGGCGATCTCCTCCACCCCAGGGCCCTTCCAGCCCCTGCCCTCCGCAGGGATCCCAGCTTCCCACTGGCACCTGCGCCTTTACAAACTACCAGGAAAACTTGGATTGCTGGCAAGAATCTGCGAAATCTGGAAACCCTGAGTACCAGAAAATATTTTGTATGAACTTCTAAAATTTTTATTTTCATTTTATTTCAATGATAGAGATTTTTCACCTGCTAAGTCTGTTTCTACACACCCACCACTAGGAGGGCTGGGCCTGAAATTCACATGGGTCGCCCACTTGCTTGGCAGGGACCCAACATCTTGGGCGTCACCTGCGGGCCTCCCACGGTCTATGTTAAAAGGAAGATGGAAGCAGAAGCCAGACCACGCCCTCTGATATGTGATGTGGTTGTGCCCAGGCTGTTCCACAGGGTCCGCCTGGAGACTGAAAATTGAGAATAAGCACAAATTAACAGTTTCACAAATTGTTTGGCCGCAGGTGTTTCCCACTGTAATTTAAATGATCCTGGTGTTAGCATTTAATAGGCTTTGGGGCTTTGTATGTAATGATAGAATGTGAAAGACTGCAGCTAAGTCTTGATTACAATAAGAAAATGCTTATTTTTCACTTGCCTCTCTTAAATTATCAAATTATTTGATGATATTGATCAAAGCAAAAAAATTTATTTTAAAGATTTTTTTTTTGAAAGGCAGATTTACAGAGAGAAGGAGAGAGAAATATCTTCCATCCTTTGTTTCACTCCCAAAGTGGCCACAACAGTTGGAGCTGAGCTAATCCAAAGCCAAGAGCCAGGAGTCTCCTCTGGGCCTCCCATGTGGGTGCAGGTTCCCAACACTTTAGGTCATCTTCCACTGCCCTCCAAGGCCACAAGCGGAGTTCTGGATGGAAATGGAACAGCCAGGACATGAACCAGCACCCATATGGGATGCTGACACATGTAGGCTTAGGATTAGCTAACTGAGTCATCGCACCATCCCACCAACAGAAAGTTTTTTTTAAAAAAAAAAATAGACACAACCCTATCACAATAAAAACTGTTCACTGAAATTTGCCACATTTCCTTCCGGCTTCATTGTAGAGTTTGTCGGTGTGCGCCCTTCCGAGCCTGCCCTTCACATAGGCAGCTGTGAACTTTCACCAGGACTGCTGGACTGAACTTCACAAGGATGCTTGACCCTGACACTTCCACGCCTCAGGAGTCTGTTTGGACAATGTGGGGAACACATGCCTTTTCTCCCTCGTAAGCATCTCACGCTGTCACACTCACGGAAGACAGCGTGCTTTCTGCATTTCAGCACACCTTAGCAACTGCTTCCGGCAACTGCCTCTGTGGGTCGATCCCCGCCGATGGCTCGCAGAAGAGCAGACAAGCCGGGCCAGCTGCTAGCACATTTCTGGGGAAAGAGGTCATCTTTCCGGCCTCTCAGCCCGCCCACGGCATTTTCTCTCTGCAACTCATTTATCATTTCCTGGGCTGGGCTTGTGAAAACTGCTTTCAATTCTATGACCATATGGGAGCAGAACCTGCTTTGTCTTCCTGAAGACACATGGGATAAGACCAACTTCGATATAAGAAGGGGAATTCGGAGTGTAGCCCCATCTTTCAAACCGTGTTTTGGAAGCAGCCGTTCAGAGGAGAGCAAGCAGAGGATGGGTTACCTTTTCTCAGAGTTGTATTTGTACTCTGTGGGTATTCTAGAACTCTTCACCAGCCTCCCATAGCTATCACCAGCCCATCATAGCTCTCAACGGCCCCCTTTCACCCAAAGAACCCGAGAAATTAGGTCCTTAAGATCTGAAGAGCAAGAAAGAGTCTCAGTGTGAGTGAAATGGCATCAAGGCAGAATGGTCCAAGTACTCTAAAAGTTGGGATTAGAAGCACTTTATTTTTTACTTAAAAATGTATTTTTGTTTGCTGAGGCAGAGAGACACGCAGCAGAGGGACTGGAAGCTCGCCTCTGCAGCGTCGCTCACCAACGGGGGCCTGGACCAGGCAGAGCAGGAGCAGTGAAGTCCATGTGGGCCTCCTGTATGGACCGCAAGGACCCAGTTCCTGTTGGAAGGCATCCCTGGTGCCCAGAGGGAAGAGCAGGAAGCTGTAGCAGGGATCGGAGCTGGGGTTAGAGTCCAGACATCTATTTTCTTTTAAAGATATATTTATTTTTTATTGCAAAGGTAGATATGCAAAGAGAAGGAGAGACAGAGAGGAAGATCTTCCGTCCGATGATTCACTCCCCAAGCGGCCGCAACTGGGGGAGCTGAGCCGATCTGAATCCCAGAACCAGGAGCTCCTCCAGGTCTCCCACGTGGGTGCAGGGTCCCAAGGCTTTGGGCTGTCCTCTTCTGCTTTCCCAGGCCACAAGCAGGGAGCTGGATGGGAAGCAGGGCCACTGGGATTGGAGCTAGTGCCCATATGGGATCCTGGCTCATTCAAGTCAAGGAGTGTAGACAATAGGCTATAGCACCTGGCCAGAGTCCAGGCATCTTAATGGGCATCTTAACCAAGAGACCAAACACCAGCCCCAGCATTCTTCCACAGTATAAGGGGATTGAAAAAACAAACAAATAAACAAAAACTTCAGGCCACCAGAAAATAGCCAAGTGCCTTGATTGCACCAGAATCCAATATGGGCGTCGGTTCGTGCTTGGACGCTCCACTTCCCATTCAGCTCCCTACTTGTGGTCTGGAATATCAGTAGAGGATGACCCAAACCCTTGGAAACCTGCACCCACGTTGGAGACCTGGGAAGAAGCTCCTGGCTCCTGATTGGCTCAGCTTCGGCTGTTGTGATCATTTGAAGAATGAACGAGTGGATGGAAGATCTTTCTCCCTCTCTGTAAACTGCCTTTGCAATAAAAACAAATCAATCTTTAAAACAAACGAAAAAGAAACAGGGCCTGACATGGTGGCCTAGCGGCTAAAGTCCTCACCTTGAACATGCCGGGATCCCATATGGGCACCGGTTCTAATCCTGGCATCCCCACTTCCCATCCAGCTCCCTCCCTGTGGCCTGGGAAAGCAGTCGAGGATGGCCCAAAGCCTTGGGATCCTGCACCCGCGTGGGAAACCTGAAGGAAGTTTCTGGCTCCTGGCTCCAGATCGGCGCAGCACTGACCATTGCAACTGCTTGGGGAGTGAATCATCGGACGGAAGATCTTCCTCTCTGTCTCTCTTCCTCTCTGTATATCTGATTTTATAATAACATAATTAAATAAATAAATCCAAAAAAGAAGTTGGACTTGAATTTCTAGTATCAGCAGTTGCAGAAACTGAACACTGGGTGGCACCCAGGCATCAAGATTATGTATGTGTTTATAAGTTTGAATAAGTTCATAGATAACGCAACTTATGAAAATATGCAGGGCTGAGAGTTTGGCTCAGTGATTAAGACATTGCATAAAACGCTGCATCCCATATCTACGTGCCTGAATTTGAGTCCTGGCACTTCTCCAATCCAGTTTCCTAGTATTCACATCCTGGGGAGGCAGCAGATGGTTTCAGTATGTAGTTTTGTCACCCGTGTGGGAGGCCCAGATGGAGTTCCAGACCCAGTTTCGTGTGGCCCAGTCCCTAGCTAATGCAGGCATTTGGGAAATGAAGCAGCAGAGAGTGTGTGTGTGTGTGTGTGTGTGTGTGTGTGTGTGTGTGTGTGTGTGTGCGTTAGAACTCTAGCTGTCAGTCAAATCCCTTAAACCATAAGAACAACAAAAGGCAGGCCCTGGGGCATGGGCTAGTGGCTAATATCCTCGTCTTGAATGCACCAGGATCCCATATGGGCACAGGTTCAAATACCGGCATCCCCACTTCCCATCCAGCTCCCTGCTTGTGGCCTGGGAAGGCAGTCAAGGACAGCCCAAAGCCTTGGGACCCTGCACCCATGTGGGAGACCCGGAAGAAGTTCCTGGCTCCTGGCTTTGGATTGACGCAGCACTGGCCGTTGTGCTCACTTGGGGAGTGAATCATCAGACGGTTGATCTTCCTCTCTGTCTCTCCTCCTCTCTGTATATCTGACTTTGCAATAAAAATAAATAAATCTTTTAAAAAAAAGTATAGCTTGTTCATTCAAAGAGGCAACCTCAATAGCAAATGGCAGGCTTGCTTTCAGAAATGAAAAAGAGTCCAAGATATCTTTTTTTTTTAAAGATTTATTTATATTTTTTACAAAGTCAGATATACAGAGAGGAGGGGAGACAGAGAGGAAGATATTCCTTCCAGGTCTCCCACGTGGGTGCAGGGTCCCAAATCTTTGGGCCATCCTCGACTGCTTTCCCAGGACACAAGCGGGGAGCTGGATGGGAAGTGGAGCTGCCGGGATTAGAACCAGTGCCCATATGGGATCCTCGTGGGTTCAAGGTGAGGATTTTAGCTGCTAGGCCACACCGCCGGGCCCCCAAGATATCTTATGAATATAAATTCAGGATTCCTTAACAGTATTATTAGCAAACCAAAATATCCAGCTTAGAAAAAGGAAGCCTGCAGCTAACAAACGTCATGCTCAGTGGTGAAAAAAACGAGCTCTTCCACTGAGCGGGGCCCCGGTCAAGACAGAGATGTCCCTTTTGCTACTTCTACTCGGTCTTGTGCTGGAGGTTCTAGACAGGATAATTATGCCAGAAAATGAAATCAGCATTTCAACTGGAAAAGAAAAAAAATAAGACCATCTCTGTTTGCAGATTACATAACTTCGTGTGTGGAAAAACCCTGAAGTATTACTCAAAACTTTTAGGATAGATTCAGTAGGGTGTCAGGATACTAGATGAACATGCACAAACAATTCTCTTTCTACACAGCAATAATGAAAAGGAAGTAGGAAAACAGTACAATACAATTTTTAAAAGACTGTTTATTCAGGAGTCAGTTTAACCAAAGCGACAAATATATCTGATAAAAACTAAAAAGCATCGTTAGAAGAACTGAAAGAAAAACTCAACAATAGGACCGGCACAGTAGCCTAGTGGCTAAAGTCCTCGCCTTGCACATGTCAGGATCCCATATGGGTGCCAGTTCTAATCCCAGTGGTCCCACTCTCCTCCAGCCGGGGAAAGTAGTAGAGGACAGCCCAAAGCCTTGGGACCCGGATTGGGGAGGGGATAAGGGAAATGCCATGAGCCTATGGAACTGTACTATAAAATGATGATAATAATAATAATAAAATGTAAAAAAAAATAGCCTTGGAACCTGGAAGAGGCTCCAGGCACCTGGCTTCAGATCGGTGCAACTCCATCTGTTGCAACCACTTGGGGAATGAATCAATGGACGTAAGATCTTCTCTGTCTCTCCTCCTTACTATATATCTGATTTTACAATAAAATTAAATAAATTTTTAAAAAGATTTATTTATTTTTATTACAAAGTCAGATATACGGAGAGGAGGAGGAGAGACAGAGAGGAAGATCTTCCATTCAATGATTCACTCCCCAAGTGAGTGCAATGGCCAGTGCTGTGCCGATCCAAAGCCAGGAGCCAGGAACTTCTTCTGAGCATCCCACACGGGTGCAGGGTCCCAAGGCTTTGGGCCGTCCTCGACTGCTTTTCCAGGCCACAAGCAGGGAGCTGGATGGGAAGTGGGGATGCCGGGATTAGAACCGGCGCCCATATAGGATCCCAGCGCGTTCAAGGCGAGGACTTTAGCTGCTAGGCCATACCGCCCGGCCCTAAATAAATATTTTTTTAAAAATCTCAACAACAGACATTCTATATTCATGTCCTGCAGGACTGTAACGTTGGCAAAAGGCAGCATTCCTCAAATGATCTACACTTTAAATAAAATTACCCTCAGAACTCCAGCTGAGTTGTTCATAAAAATTAATGATCTGATGCTAAAATTCACATGGAACCTCAACGAACCTCGGCTAGATAAATCATTCTTGAAAACAAAGAGCAAAGTTGAATGACTTACACTTCTTTATTTGAAAACTTATCATAAAGCAAGAGTGAATCAAGCCATCATAGCACTGCTGAAGATCAGGGAACTAGAATTCCGAGTCCAGATGGAAACCATGGCTACGTGGTCAATTGCTTTCAACAAGAACGCCGAGACCATTCAGTGGAGGGAAAAGAGTCTTCAACAATTTGTTCTGGGACAATCGAACAGTGTCATACAAAGGAACAGGCTCTAACCTCACAGCACATAACAAAAATGAACTCAGAATGGATGCTAGACTTACAAGTAAGAACCAAACCCACATAACACTTCAAAGATGTGCAAATTCTGCTGTTTCTGTCTTTGATTATTATGAGAACATTACTATGTGAACATTGCTTGCTAGTTACTGCATGGAGGCCTGTTTGCAGAATTGCAGGGTTAAGATTGCATTTCAAAGGGAATGCACCATTTTCTGTTCCCATCAGCACTGCGGAAGAGTTTCCGCGTCCCTTCCTTTTGTCAGCACTTGTTATTCTAGCCACGCTGGTAGGTGTATCGGGGTTTTGTGCTTTTCTGATGGCTAATGACTTTCATGGGCTTATTTGTATATCATCTAAGTGGCTTCATCAAGCATGATACATCTGTACCATAAAATAGCTCTCAGCCATAAAAAGGAATAATGTGTCAAAGCATGCTACAACACGGATGAAATCAATCATTACCATGTTACATGTCAGGGGTCCACTCTCTTACAGGAAATGCCCAGGCTGTGTGGGGCAGGAACAGGGGACAGTCGGTGAGGAGTGATGGCTAATGAACATTGAGTTTATTATTTTCAAGGTGATTAAAAGCATAACAATATGCAGATGGTTACACACCCCTTTTTTATTCTTTAAAGATGTTTCATTGATTTGAAAAGCAAAGTTTCAGAGAGAGAAAGAAAATACAGAAAATGCTTCCATTCATTCCACTGGCTCACTCCCAAAATGGTCACAATAACCTGGGCCAGGCTGAAGCCAGGAATCGGGAGCTTCTTCTGGGTCTCCTAAATGGACGCAGGAGCCCAGTCATGCGAGCCATCCTTTTCTGCTTTCCCAGGGAGTGAAACAGCCAGAGCCCAAACCACTGCATCAGGAGTGGATTAGCCAGAACTCAAATCAGTGCCTCTATGAATTGCCAGCTCTGCAGGTAGGAGCTTTATGTTCTATGCCACAGCACTCCGACTACACACCTCTGCGAATGTATTAAAGCCTTGCTCTAGGTAAAGTGTATAGTATGTGATTATGTCTCTGTAAAGATTTTTTATAATTATCATTATTTTTTAAAGATTTATTTTTATTATTTTTTTTATTGGAAAGGCGGATATACAGAGAGGAGAGACAGAGAGGAAGATCTTCCGTCTGATGATTCACTCCCCAAGTGAGCGCAATGGCCGATGCTATGCCGATCCGAAGCCAGGAGCCTCTTCCGGGTCTTCCACGCAGGTGCAGGGTGCCAAAGCTTTGGGCCGTCCTCGACTGCTCTCCCTGGCCACAGGCAGGGAGCTGGAAGGGAAGCGGGGCTGCCGGGATTAGAACCGGCGCCCATATGGGATCCCGGGCGTGCAAGGCGAGGACTTAACCACTTGCGCCACTGCGCCGGACCCTATTATTATTATTTTTAAAGGAAACCCTAAAAATCAAATTCAAATGGTACAATTAAACCTAGTTGTTTATGAAGTTAGTGACATGCCAAAAAGAATGTTTAGGTCATTAACAAGCCAGCATTTTGACTCTACGTGCCCCAGAAATATTTCACACACAAAGGAAGTATGAAGAGGCCAGCATTGTGGTGCAGTGTAGTAAGCCTTAGTCAGCAACGTTGGCATCCATGTTGGAATGCTGATTTGAGTCTTGGCCGCTCCACTTCCAATGCTGCTCCTTGCTCTAGTGAGTTTTATAAAGCAGCAGCAGCTTGCCCAGGTGCCTGGGCCCCCACCACTCACGTGGAAAACCCAGTTGAAGATCTGAGTGGTCTGGCTGCTGTCGTCATTTGGGGAGTTAACCAGCAGAAGGAAGATCTCTCTGTCTCTGTCGCTCCTTCTCTCTTTCATATAAGTAAATAAACCTTTAAGTCTTTACAGTGCCAGAATGCCTTAAAAATTAAGGTTTTCAGTAATTATACAATTAGAAATATAACTGGTATTATTGTGAAGTTATTTTGCAATTAATAGAATTAACCTACCAAGTAATGGATGTTAAGAACCCTTTCAATTTAATCAAAAAGGCAGAGGGAAGGAACAATCGTAAAATTAAAAACATTGAAAATCTATTACCTAAAGTTTGAATTGAAAAATATAAAATCAAACTCATGATGTACTTTTTCTCAAAAATATTGATTCTCTTGATTTGCTCACTCAGTCTTAGGAGTATTGACAATCTAGTTGCAACGTGTTCCCTTACAGTACAGACTGTGATCTCCAAACACCACATCCTGATTTAAAAAAAAAAGAGTGGGCCTAGCACAATGGCTCAGTTCTCACCTTGCACACACCAGGGTCACATACGGCCACTGGTTTGTGTCCTGGCTGCCCCATTTCCCATCCAGCTCCCTGCCTTTGACCTGGGAAAGCAGTCGAGGACGGCCCAAAGCCTTGGGACCCTGCACCTGCGTGGGAGACTGGAAGAAGCTCCTGGCTTCAGATCGGCTCAGCTCTGGTCACTGTGGCCATTTGGCGAACAAACCAGCAGATGGAAGATGTTTGTCTCTCTTTTTTTCTGTAAATCTGATCTACATTTCAAAAAAAAAAAAAAATCTAGGGAAAAAAAAAGAAACCAGAGTTTTTTGGGGAAATGAGAAGACACAGCTCGGGTAAACCTGGGCTATCTTGTTATGCAGTTTTATTTCCATGTGTTTTACACACAGTAGTCTATTTAGTCTTTCGTTTACAGTTAAGGAAACTGAACGTTCGATAGACTGTACGAAATCATTTATATATAAAATCACAAAAAATATAAAATCCATGCTTCAATCCAGCACTTGAAATGTTTAGCCTTGTTTAAAAAATGCATAATCCTGGGAAAATAGCGAGGGAATGGCCCAAGTGCTGGGGACTCAGCGACCATGTGGGAGAACCGAAAAAGCGTAGAGTTGAAAACAAAACGGAATAAATATGGCTTATTGCTAACTACAATACGTTCTTGCAGGCCGAACGGCCTATGTGACCTTTAGCACTGACGGGTCCCAGTTCTCAGTGAATCAAGGCCCAGGTCTGGTTATCTCACAGATGGCTTCAAGGCCCAAGTATGCTTATCTCACAGTAATTAAGTAGGTGGCTACTTCAACTGCTGGACTAGAGAAGAGCCAGGCACGGGCGGTCCAGTGGAGATAGGCAAGGACTGTGTGGCATTCCTTGCAGGCTATTGTCGATTGCCCCTTTCAGGCTGTTGTGGACTGTCCCTATAAAAACACTGTGAATGTGCTGTTTGGGGTGTTGGTCAGTAGGTGGTCGGTTGGTTGTCTTGCCTCTCATTCTTAATAAAACTTTGTTGTGACTGTCACTGGTGAATGCAACATTCTGTTTTAGCAGTTGAGTTAATACAACAGAAGCTCCTGGTTCCCGGCTTCAGATTGGCCCAAGTCCAGCCATTGTGGCCAGTTGGAAAGTGAAGCAGCAGATTGAATCTCTCTCTGTCTTTCCTTCTCACTGTGTAACTCTGCCCTTCAAATAAAAATAAGTAAATCTTAACAACAACAACAAAAAAAGTAGTGAAACTTTACCTTGTTCAGTGAGCAATAGGTTAGTATCTAGTGAAATGAAATTCTGGTAAGCACTTAAAGAAATAGGAACTCTTTCACACTGATGGTGAATATTGAATTTTTGGAATCTTTTTCTGGGGGGGTAGCAATTTTTTTTAAGATTTATTTATTTTTATTGCAAAGTCAGATATATATAGAGACGGATATACAGAGAGGAAGATCTTCCATCCGATGATTCACTCCCCAAGTGAGCGCAACAGCTCGTGCTGAGCCAATCCAAAGCCAGCAGACAGGAGCTCTTCCAGGTCTCCCACACGGGTGCAGGGTCCCAAGGCTTTGGGCTGTCCTTGACTGCTTCCCCAGGCCACAAGCAGAGAGCTGGATGGGAAGTGGACCTGCCAGTATTTGAACCTGTGCCCATATGGGATCCCGGGTGCGTTCAAGGTGAGGACTTTAGTTGCTAGGCTACTGCACCAGGTCCTGGGTAGCAATTTCCTCACACTGAATAAATCTGAAGGTGCACTAGATAATGGCCAGATATCCCACTTCTAGAGCCCAGAAGTTCTATGTGCAGCTTTGTGAAGAGAAGATGTATAAGCACCTTGTTTATTTCAGCTGGGATTGCAACAGCGAACAAGAGGAAACAAGGTCAGCACCCCTCAGAAGGAGGTTATATACATGAATGTAGCTGCTTATTTGTAAAGGGCACACTGCCTATCACAAATAAAACGAATGAATCAGAACCACTGGGGAAATCTCAAGGGAAGGTTAGGTGCGAAGTTGCACGTGGAAAGGCACGCTTGGGAGGCAGGTGTTTGGTTAGTTCTGACGCAGTGGGTGAAGACACCACATTCCACAGAGTGCCTCGCTTCACTCCCAGCTCTGACTCTTTTTTTTTTTTTTCAAAGATTTATTTTTTTTTTTATTGGAAAGGCGGATATACAGAGAGGAGAGACAGAGAGGAAGATCTTCCGTCCAATGATTCACTCCCCAAGAGGCCGCAACGGCCGATGCTATGCCGATCCGAAGCCAGGAGCCTCTTCCGGGTCTCCCACACGGGTGCAGGGTCCCAAAGCTTTGGGCCGTCCTCAACTGCTTTCCCAGGCCACAGGCAGGGAGCTGGATGGGAAAAGGGACCGCCGGGATTAGAACCGGCGCCCATTTGGGATCCTGGGGCGTGCAAGGTGAAGACCTTAACCACTGCGCCACAGCGCCGAGTCCTCAGCTCTGACTCTTGACTCTGTCCTGGCTAACATGGATCCTGGGTGGCAGGGGGTGACAGCCCAAGTGGCACAACCCACATGCGAGATTTGAACTGAGTTGCTAGCCTCTGGCTTGGTTCAGGCCCAGACCTTGATGTGGTGGCCATGTGGGGTGTGAATCAGGGATGGAAGATCTCTCTCCGTCTCTTTCTGTAACTCTTACTTTCAAATAAATAAAACTTGAAGCCAAAAAAACAGATGCAATATTGAAGCAAGTTGTATAAAATCTATTTACAGAACTGTTCTAAGCTATCTTTGCAACTTCTCTACAAATGTAAGCTTAATTTAGATATGAGCAAAAATACTAACTAAAATTCCTTGTATATTTCTAGGCACTATTTTGCTTTAAGTGGAATCCAAGCATTTTCAAGAACAAGCCTTTTTTAAAAAAACATTTTTATTTATTTGAAAGGCAGAGTTTCAGGGAGAGAGAAAAAGAGAAATCTTGCATGTGCTGGTTCGCTCCCCAGATGAGTGCAACGGCCAGGGTTAGGCTGCACCAAGGCTAGGAGGCAGGAACTCCCTCGTAGCCAGCAGCCCCCGGGTACCAGGGCTTCATGCACCTGTGCCATCTGCCGCTGCCTTCACAGGAAACTTGATCCGAAGTGGGAGCAACTAGGACTTGGACAGATCCTCCAATGCATGCCACAATGCCAGCTTCAAAGGGCAAGTTTCAGGAATCTACATATTTGCAAGCTGTCAAGTTCAGGCTAACACTCTCTACAGTTGCAGTCACTGCCCTTTCCCAGGGATGGTCATTTTTATGTAAGATAATAAGAGGCAGGGCCAGCCAGAGTGTATGAGCAGTCTTTCTGGTCCATATGCCTGCTGCTTTCACTTCGCTTTTGCAAATGCAGCACAGCTTCCTGAGGACCTGGTGCATGCGAAATGTCTCATGGCGAGAGCTGGATATGATTCACGGCTCTACAAGATCTGAGAAGTCACTCAGAAGGCAAAACCTTGGCAAGGTAAAACTGTGACTCGAGATCTATATTCAGCCACCGATCCTAAGGCTGCTGGGGGACTTCCTGCTAAGCAAAAAGGCAGGCTATTATCCTTTTCTGTTTTTCTTGCAAAGCACCTTCTCTTTTAGAGATCTTTTCCTGTTTGCAGTTCACCAAGTCAATAGTATCTTATTTGCATAGAGTATTTTTAACTTCTCAAAGGGCTTTTTACCATCATCAGATTTCATAATGGCTGCAGGAAGCAGGGGCATAAAGTGTTTCCTTTGTTTTTGGAAAGACAACGCTCGCTAAAGGAGGCCGTGGGACCTATGGCCACAGGACGTGAGCGCCCAGCTAGCACTCGACATGGAGAGGCCACCGCCAACTTGTCAGTGTGCAAGTTGCAGACACATCTCCTGGAGGGTCCTGTGAAAATGCAGACTCAGAGGCCCTCTGGGAGTTATGGCATTTGTTTAATGATGGTGATTATTAAAATATTTATTTTTATTGAGAAGGAGATTTACAGAGAAAAGAGACAAAGATCTTCTGCCTGTTGTTCACTCCCCAAGTGGCCACTGTTGTGCTGGATTTTGAGATCCCCAGAAAATCTGAAAGTCTGAAGTCGGTGCTAACGCAGAAAGGGTAATTTACTCAGGTTAACCTAGGTCTCCCAGCCACCCACCCTCTCGGCCCAGCAGGGCTGGCAGGGGAGGGGCTGCTGCAGCCCGGGGTGCTGCAGGAACAGCAGGGCAGAAGAAAGAGTGAGGTGCAACAGCACAGGGTTTTATACATTTCAGGCCAATTCCATATCATTATACAGTCATGATTGGTCAGTTTTAACTGTTAACTTTCAAAAAGAGCAAGTTGGCAGGCTTCTATTGGTAGATTTGAAACAAGCAACTTTCAAAAGGTACAAACTGATGAGCTATAGGGCAGTAGGTCTTATTAAACACCAGGTACTTCCTTCCTGAGGAGTGCTCTGCCTCCGTGACCTGCAGGTGTCCTGCCGGGTGTCATGCAGACTGGCAGGCCTGGAGTTCACACAGCCCCCAGCCAAGCAAGTTAGGCAGAAATCACAAAAGCAAAAAACATTTAGGTTCTTCCCTTCCATGGCCAGAGCTGAAGCCAGGAGCCAGGAGCCAAGAATTTCCTCAAGGCTTGCCATGTGTGTGCAGGGTCCCTGGGCTTTAGGTTGTCCTCTACTGCTTTCCTAGGCCTCAAGCAGGATGGGAACTGAAGCAGCCAGGACCAGAATTTGTGTGCACATGTTATTATAGTACTTGCAATGAAAGATCTGGTATATCTACAGATCTCTGGATTACTGCTAGTCTCCTGAGATGACTTGCAGCAGTGTAGGAGATTAGATCAGCTTGGGTGCTGAACGCCTCTGATCCACTCTGTATACTCAGCTACCCGGCAACGCACATTGCAACAACAGGTTTAGTAAATGAAATGATTCTCACCTTGAAAAACGTCTTTAAGATTTTGGTATAGTTTTCATTCTCTCGGCACATGACCCATCCCTAATTAAGACTGGGGCCAGGCAGAAGCATGTTTGAATAATCCCAATATTTATTTGCTTTTACCTGGGCTTTATTGGATTTGATTACCAGTCTCCCTCCTGGCTGCATGTGCTCACAGTCAGTGGCTGTGTGCTGAGGCGTGCCCCACAGGCCAAGCACAAAGGCAACTCACAGCACCCCTGGGTGCCAGGGGTAACTACCTTGCCAAGTGGGCATTCAGTGTGTCTCCATGGATGGATAAACTCTCCGAAAGGGCCTAGGGACTCTGCTTTGCCAGTGTGCACTAGCCGGGCTGCTAACCACGCCATGTTCTATGTGCTAGTCAACATGGAGCTGTGGATTTGCTCATGAGGGATTCCTTTGTGGGAACAAGAGAGCTCTTCTCAGGGTCAGCATGGACATCAGTCTTACGTCAGTCTAGCATGCAACAGGGTGCACCTGGGTGGCACTCACGCACCTCCACCCCCTGGGCCGGGGCCTAGGGCACCTCACTGCCTACAGGCACCTCCTGTCAACAAGCATGGCTACTTGACTCTGTCCTTGTAACTGGACTGACTGGTGTGGCAAGGTGTCAGCTTTCTGTGATAAAACACTTTCTGGTTTTCTCAACAGCACTCACTGTGAATGGTTCTCAGATAGGGCTGAGGAACGACACATGCATTTCTATATATGAAACCTCTCCTGGCTGGGCTTGTTCGCAGAGGGGAGATCCAGTGTTGAGCCCAGATACCAACCAGAGGTCACCTGATTTAGATAGTTGGGGAAAGGGGCAGCGCCCCGCCATAAGTTAGCCTCTGCCTGCTGTGACTACATCCCATTTGAGCGCCAGTTTGAGTCCTGGATTCTCCACTTCTCATCTGGCTCTCTGGAAAGCAGCAGAGGATGGCTCAAGTCCTTGGGCCCTGCACCCTTACGGGAGACCAGGAAGAGAAGCTCCTGGTTCCTGACCGGCCCAGCTCTAGCCATTGTAGTCACGTGGGGAGTGAACTAAGCAGTGCAAGAGCTCTGTGTGTTTCTCCATCTCTCTAAAACTCTTTCAAATAATTAACTTTTTAAAAAAAATTATATTTTTGACAATCTTTACATAGTTAATTAGGGTAAAAAAGGTTCAAGGGCCATAGGAAAGTGGGTAAGACTATTATTTCCATATTGTTTCCTTCATGTTTAAAAGGGGGTATTAAGGGAGAAGGCCCACCCAATTTCCCACCCTCCCCAGGTCCTGGATGTAGGGCATGCTCTGAGGTTCTTGCTCAGATGGTTTTGATGGTTCACCAGTTATGAATCGCTGCCAATCTCGCCACTCCAAGCACTATGAGGTCTTTGAAGAATCCACTGATTGACATAGTCCATCATAGAGTCTCTGTTTGCCCCGTGTTTCGCTGCCAACATATAGCTGAGATGGTTGATTGGCTTGTTCTGTCCTCCCTCTTTTCTTGGTTAGGGTTCTGAGTCCAGCATTTCAAGTGGGGAGATTCCCAAAGAAACTTTGTCTGAGGTGTTCTCAGACCAGATTCTTGTATGTACTAGCAAGTACAGGGCCCAGCACAGTCCATCAGCTGGTGGTTGCAATTGCTGGGTTGGTTCTGTTTTCACTCCCGACTTTCACTGAAACCAATGGGTGTTGCAGTCCAGCTTGGTTCTGCCCAGCACACACTTGGCCCTTGCATAAACCAGTGGGAGCTGCAGCCTAGTTGGAGCGACCCACAATAACCCCCACCAGGCCTGTCCCCTACCCTGGTTTGTCAGTATGTGTAGCAGTAGTCCAGTCTGTCCCACACCCCATTCGGCTCTCATACATGTCAATGGTTATTGAAGCTTAGTTCCATCTAACCAACTCCATTATGCAGCCCACACAGATGCTGTTGGGTGTCTGTCTAGCCACCCCAGCCCCTGTCCTGGTTTTCATGCCCTCCCATGGAAGTGTTAACCCAAGAGGGAGGAGCCCACTCTTTCCCTCCCAGGCTTCTCCCACTCCCGGATTGTGCACTCTCCAGGTGGTTCTGTGGTTTGACTTGACAGAATTAGACCCAAGAGCCAGCTTCTGCCAGCTGATGCTGTGACTAAACCCAACAAATAATTAACTCTAAAAAGAAAAAAAGAAGAAGTTGGGATAATTGTAATATCAAGGTTGGAGGATTTTGTAAGATATATCTTACTTTGAAGATTCATTGGCATTTTTCCATTTTTCCCACTTCATCATATAACTAACGTAAGCGGAGGTGCCACTGGGCGTGTGAAGCTTCAAGTTGGTTTTGTCTGTGGCGCAAATAGGTGAAGAAAATAAAATAGAACAGGATAGGGCATCCATCTCATCTACAGTGTAGCTGAGACAATCAAACACAACCGGTAACCATGACAACATTGTAGCTACCAACTGGTCCAAAGTCATCAATCCCAGAAAATGACTCCCATGGGAAAGCAGGAAAACTTTGTACTGGTGAAACAAAGTTGACGCTGGGGGTGAGCACTGTGGGATGGTACTTTCAACTGCCACTTGCTAACAGAGTGCTGGCTTAAGACCTGGGTACTGTGTTTCTGATCCAGCTCCCTGAGAGTGCACCTGCAAAGTCAGCACATGATGGCCTGAGAGCGAGGGCCACAGGCAGGGAGCTGATGGGAAGTGGAGCTGCCAGGATTAGAACCGGCATCCATATCGGATTCGGGCACATGCAAGGTGAGGACTTTAACCACTATGCAACTGCACCAGGCCCAAGTCTTCAGATTTTTACCGCTCTGCATAACTCAATGAGTTTCATGTGGTTCTACACAATCATCTCAGGTAAATCTAAGGCTGGTGTTGTAGGGTAGCAAGTAAGGCTGCCTGCAACAAGGTGCAAGGTGGGAATTTAGCTATTGTGCCGGGCCCTGCTTTAATGATTTAAATGTAGACTCATAGCTGCACCAAAGATGATCATGACTGCTTTTTTTTGTACTGCCAAATTCTTGAAGATTTACTTATTTTTATTAAAAAGCCAGATTTACAGAGAGTAGAGACAGATTTCCCATCTGTTGGATCACTGGCCGCAATGACCAGAGATGAGCCGATCCTAAGCCAGGAGTCACTTCCAGGCTTCCCCTATGTGAGCAGGGTCCCAGTTCTTTGAGCTGTCCTTTCCCAGGCCACAGGTGGGGAGCTGGATGGGAGGCAGGGCTGCTGGGATATAAACCCGTGTCCATAAGGGATCACAACATATGCAAAGCAAGGACCTTAGGCTACCGCGTCTGGCCCTAATTCTTTTTTTTTTTTTTTATTGGAAAGGCGGATATACAGAGAGGAGAGACAGAGAGGAAGATCTTCTGTCCAATGATTCACTCCCCAAGCGGCCGCAACGGCCGATGCTATGCCGATCCGAAGCCAGGAGCCTCTTCCGGGTCTCCCACGCAGGTGCAGGGTCCCAAAGCTTTGGTGTCCTCCTCAACTGCTTTCCCGGGCCACAGGCAGGGAGTTGGATCGGAAGTGGGGCTGCTGGGATTAGAACCGGCGCCCATATGGGATCCCGGGTGTACAAGGCGAGAACCTGAACCACTGCGCCACCGCGCCGGGCCCCTAATTCTTTTTAAAATTACTTTTATTACAGAAATTTTTCAGGCCCAATTGGCTAATATCCCTGTGCAAGCACCAGTTCATGTCCTGGCAACTTCACTTCCCATCCCTGGTTTTGGCCTGAGAAAGCAGTGGACAATGTCCCCAGACTGTGGGAAGCTGCGCCCGCGTGCGAGACCAGGAAGCTCTCGGTTCTGATCGGCTCTGCTTCAGCATTTGTGGCCATTTGGGGAGAGAACCAGCAGATGGAAGACCTTTGTCTCTCTTCTGTGTAAATCTGCCTTTCCAATAAAATCTTTTACAAAAAAAATTTTTTAACATCACAGATAAAAATAAAGAATTGCAGCAAAAACAATTTGTTTTTACCAAAGTCCTCGAATGTCAGTGGTAACGTAACTGACTTGTCTTTGCATTTTTGTGGCGTATACAGGAAACACCAATGGCAAATGTCACTTAAATTCATTTTCAAAATGAATTGCATCCATAAAAGGACAAATCCCTCTCTTCCTTCTTTGAATTGGCAAGTGGGAAAAAAAAGTTAAGACTTTCTAAACTTGGAAGCAGAGGGCTCAAGAATGCAGAAGTCTGCGTTAGGTTTTGCAATCACGCCATGGCTTCTACAGTGAAGTCCCCGAGTCCAGTATACGTCAACCCCAGCTTCTCCTTTACGCACAATGGGGTCTTAGCAAAGACCACTAAGGTGGTTTGGCTCTCCTTATGAAACCCTACCGTGGTGGTCGTGCTTCCATTGTCTGTTACCCCTTACCAGACAGATACTTGTGCGAGGGCCGTCTCCATACTCGGCATGCTACTCAGTGTGCATGGGCCCACGGCTTGTGTTTGGTTATCTGTAAATGGCAGTGCTTGGGCTAAACGTTCTGTGTTCTTTCTACCTTATGTTCCTGCCATAAACATGAGCTTACTTTCTGATCTAAGCAGTTGTCTACCTTCACCTTCATTTCTAGCCTGTTCCTGTTCAGGGCTACTCTTCCCAGAGGAGAAAATGTTGCTGTTGATTCAACCTGAAGAGAAAGCCAGAAACACTCGGAGCAGAACCAAGTCTGTGTCCGGGAAGCTCTAACAGAGCCTTCTGCCGCCACAGCCTGTTTCTATAGGACGGCTCGCACATACAGCATCCCAGAAAAAGCAAAACTAAAAAGGCAGGTCAAGGAACAGCAAACTTAATAAGAACACTTTCTAAATGGGGAATTAGATGATGTTCTAAACGTCCCGCATGGCAACGTACAACTAAAGTTTTGTTGGTGAACCTATTGTGAACCAAAGTATCTAACACAACTGCCCAGGGTGGTCCTCTGTGTCAACAGACCCCGGTGAGGTTACAACACCCTGCAGCCCAGCAGGAAGGTATACACTGTTAAAACGTCAAACCATCATATCCAACCTAACGGAGACAATGAAGTAACTGACAACTTCAAATGTTAGCACTAAATTCAAATAACTGGATGATGCAGACAGCCCCGGGAAAGCATTTATTCCTGTATTGTGCTCAACATTAGTTTATATGTAAAATGCAACTGGGAAAGGAAGATGAAACACCCGTGCATGTTCTTCGAATCAGGTGCAGGTAACATGAGGAAATCCTGATTTTAGCCCATTGTGCTTGCTGCATATTTTCCTTGCGTCCATTTTCAATCCTAAACCTTGCATCTGCACTTCTAGGTACTATTGTTTTTTAAAACTGAAGTATAACATAATACAGCCATTCTTAAAACTCTTGTGTTACCAACAGTGTACTTAGTTAAAAACCCCATCATTTTCCTTTAGAAGAAAAGCATCAAATATCCAGGGAACTTTATTTTCAAATGATAAATCAAATAGACACAACTTGCATTTACCCACACAAGCATAATCCAATCTGAATATAAAATGCACTCAACTGGTAAATCATACAGGGAGTACAAACGGAATGCAATTTTACATGTGAAATGATTGTTGGCTACTGCAGTTTAACAGATTAATGAAAACGTACATCAAGGAAAAAAAAAATCTTAAAGCCAGTGATCTATTGTAAACCAAGGGAAATGCTGATGGGAATGACTGGATTTCCAAGTAACGAATAAGGCACCTGCTATGGATTTAGAGCAGTTCATTTAATTTTCAAAAGTACAATAAAACACAATTAGTTACCCATCACTTGTTTCAACGAGGGAAACAAGTATGGAGACTGGCTTACTGGGTGGGAAACACAGACAACACCTCAGTTATGAGCCTGCTGGCCTGCGCTCAGCTATTCCTTTCCTAGGCCAGAGTGGGTAAGCTCCTGTGCGCCCAGAAGCTTGCGGCCCTCTCCTCCACATCTGAGGCTGTCAGAAGCTCTGAGGTCCAAACTGTGTCTGGATTAGCTAGCAGTTTTCCCTTCGGTTCCTCTTCAAACAGCTTATTTTAGAGGAGATGTCCTGAGGCAATTAATAAAGTAAACTAAGCAGCTTTCATCTGATTCATTAATAGACACTGCTCATGCCTTCTCACCAACAACTGGCCCCGTGCATAAGCAGCTAGTACCAGTACCAAGATCCCAGGCTTGCCCTATCACTCTCACCCTTACTATCAGAAGAAAATTTGACCAATCACAACCTATAAAATCATACAACTAAGGGAAGACTAAAGATTGATCCTTATCAATAAATCCATTTAATTCCAAATAAGAACTCTGATGTGTACTTAGATACCCTAGCGACATTTCAATCAGAGACCTGGAAAAGTCATTCACAAACTAAGTGTAACTTCTTAATTGATGTGCCTTGTTTGGTATTAAAAGTGCCATTCACAGGCTGAGGCCTCCAGCGCTTTAGAACAAGTATTGATGAGGCACTCGTATTTTTAGTATTTTTCTTCCTAAAGTTTTGTCTAGGATAGTAAATTTCTTTAAAACACTCAAATAATTCTGAAATCATGTGCCACAGCCAACCTTCCCTGATTTGACCACAGAAGCTTCCAGTGAAACTGCAGTGACCAAGTCACAAAATGCTCCACGGGAATTAGGTTACCAGACTCAGTTATACAAAAATCCAAAGAAGTGTAACAGAAACAAAATTGTTACAATAGATGGCATGGCTTTAAGCATCTCCCTTTACACAATGTATTTACAGGCTGTTTTAAAACCTCAGGTGCTAACAGTTGTGGCCAAACTAAGCTGCATGGTTGTGTTGTTCCACTGAAGCACCTTATTACGAGTTAGTTACAAGACCCTCTAAGGGAGTGTGCTTTTAATTTGAGACAGTAATAAAGTGCCTAGTTAGAAGAAAAAACCACCGGAGTCCACATTTTAAATTAAGCTAATTTCATGTTCATATTAGGGTGAACGAAATTTAGATCCTGTCTACTCAGATTTAATCTAATTTATCCATACTGCAAATTGTCTTAATAATGTTAAAAAAAGAAACTCTTTACTGACTGAATAAGTAGGGTCCACTACTGTAGCTTAACAATCAAATTTTATTGCTTTTCTCATGTGGTGCTTTTGCAAGGCACTGTGGTATGGACTAGAAAACTTGGAATGACTTGTGAAGAAATCTTGGAATGACACAGGAAGGATGATAGGAAAGTCATTCGGAGGCAGGATGCTTTACTGAGCTGTTTTTAACCAGGGTATCAAACATCAGGAATGAGTTCAAGTTAAAATTCACAGGAGAATGGAAACATCTTAAGGTCAGTCACTTCACATGCCCATCCTGATACTCTGAATAATCTGGAAAATTGCTGCAAAGAGAAAAAGCAAACAACAAGATGAGCTTTCAACAACCGGGTCCTCACTGGATGCGAAGCCACCTGCTGGGGGGTGGCAGTGCACTGCAACGCACTGCACAAGGGGGACCAGCCCGATGCGCCAGGACAGTGAAATGTCCATATGCTACCTCTGGAAAGATCTCAGCTTCTCTGAGCCCCTGACAGCATTCCTCAGTAACCACTTGATTTATAAAGAACTTAAAGCACCCAAAGCAAACTGGTTTTTCTAGCACGGAATTACTGTGGTTTACCCCGAAATAACTGAGCATCCTTCTAAGGTCTGGCAATAACATATGCACGTTTCCTCTTCCTCACAAAGCTGAAATCCAATGATCCTTTGAGGTTACATAAACTGCTTGGCTCCAGGCCATTGATCAGGAGAGCTTCCAGTTGGGAGGTTCAGGGGAAAGGCAAAGTGGAATGTTCAACAGAAACCCCTGTAACCTTGGCATGTGGACAGCAGAAGTATCTCTTTCAATTCTGAGAGCTTGCCTACGAAGACAATAAATGAAGACGGGGCAGCTATCCTGCGGTCCGTCCATGTATCACTGTTAACGGCAGAGCGCCCAGCTAGAACTTGCTTACCATATGTCAAACATTTCTTTATCGGAAAACATTTGTCTCACGGGTTTAAATCGCTCAAAAGCTGTGTTTCCTCTGCAGGGAATTAATTCTTTGCACTTGCTCTACTTTATAAAATAGACCCAATGCTGACAATAAAGACAGGACATTCTGCTGGGCGTTTAATCCCAGTTCTCAGACCCACAGGCTTCCCTGGAAAGGCACTCATAATAGAGCTGCGAAACATTCTAAATTCTCATTCCACGAGGAGCTGAGGGGTGCTGTTTGATCTCGGATGCTTTCCAATTTCATCATCACCACAGATCTGACCTCCTTTCTGATCTCCTCTGGGCATAAATCAAGCTGGAAGTTTCTGGAGCCTTTGATTCACATGAAACACCAGTATGTGGAGGTCTCGGCAGGTGGGTCGCGCACCCAGAGGGCTGGACTCGCCACAGACGGCTAGCTGGGTTGTTACATCAGCCCAAACCCTTCGCTGGCTGCCCACCCTCACCCCCTGCCCGATGGGAGCCCCCGCAAACACTCACCGGAGCCACAAACAACAAAAATGAAGAGCGCCAATAACCAGGGCCCTACAGACGCCTTCTCTTCGGGGGCGTTTCTCTGCAAAAGGCAAAAAACAAAAACAAAAAAACCCCCACTGATTCAGATGCAGAGAGTGCTGGCAGCCCGGGGTCCCAGAGCCTGCAGCGTAGACCACCGGATCGCAGGCCCTCCCGCACGCCCGCACGCCAGCCAGAGATCGCCCACCCCCCACCCCAGCCCCGCGCCCAACTTATTGTCTGGCTCGCAGCCCCCAGAGCCCAGGGCGGGCCGGGTCCGGGCACAGCTGGACCCCCAGGCCCACTGCGGGAACAGAAGGGGCGCCGCTTCTCTCGTACCGAGGTCTTGGCGACGTTGCCGCGCTGCGTGATGTTCTTGCTGTGCTTCTCGTTAGCCATCCGGATCCGCTGTTTGGCGACCATCTTCGCGGCGCCGGCACCTGCCCCGGCCGCCCCGGGAAGGCCGCTGCGAGGGCGCTCCGCCTGTGCTGGCCGCGCCGGCGGGGCCGGGCGCTGGTTTCGGGCCTCGGGGCCGGGACCCGGCGAGCGCGAGGCGGGGGCGCGGGGAGGAAGCGAGCAGGCCGCCGCGGAACGGGAGCGCCGAGAGAAGAAGGCAGGACGCGCAACGCCACCAGCGAGCCGTGCAGCCCGCCGCCTCCAACTGCCCCGGGTTCGGGTGCCAACGTCAGCACTGAGCAGGCTCCGCCCGCCAGAGAGGAGGGCCGAACCGCACGCCGGCCCTCGCCCTGCCCGCCCGCCGTGGCCCAGCCCGGCGCTGCGCCTGCGCCTTCGGCAGCCGGAAGTCGCCGGGCCCCGAGCCCGCCGGCCCCGGAAACACCGACGCTGCTTCCCCACGCCTTGGAGAGACGTGTAGCGGCTGGGTTCGGCCCCTGTGAACTCTCACCTCGGCGCGTGGGATTTCTTTTTCCGGGACAAGATGGCGCCGTCCACGCCGCTCTTGACAGGTGGGTTCTCAACGTGCAAACCGCTCTTGTTTTCCTAAGAGTAGTTTCTTTTTTGTGCCTTTGCCTTTGAAGAACCAACCCCAGGGGCCTCGGCGGGCGGGCTCCGGGGGTCTCTTCTACCGTGTGCTGCGTCTTTCGGCAGCGCCAGATGGTCCTTTAGCTTTCCCGAGCTGTGGCATGGCAGTCGGAAGTGAGGCGCTGTCGTCCTCCCCGCCCCCCTTTACCCATCCATCCTACTTCCCTACTGTTTCGTGTAAAGTGATGCAAGCGAGCAAAACTAAACGCGATGGCTCAAGCTTTGAACCTGGGGTCCCCAGTCCTGATGTCCCACGGGCCCTTGTGCAACCATTCCACGCACTGTCTCCGGTGATCCTACACGTTAAATGCCCCCGGTCTTAAGTCATCCCCAATAAAGAGCGAGGTTTGCGGGATTCAGCGGGGAGCTGTGCCGGCAGGCTCCCAGTGTCCGCGGCGTGGCCAGCGCTGCTAGGGGTGCGGTAGACACATTTGGTGATGTTCGATGTGGAAATGGTTTTGAGCGTTTTCGAAGTTGAACTCTCATGAACTCCTGAGAGCTTGGAGCTGCTACGGAGTTGGTGTTGGAGCTTGGGCTTGGCAGTCGGGGGCGACCCTGCCCTGGGACTTGGTCGGGAGTAAGTCGCTGCTCGCCGGCGGCATACCAGAGGGATGCTTAGGCGAGGCAAGAAGGCTTTGACTAAGTCAGGACAGTCACGGGGAGAGAAAAGCCCGTTCAGAGAAATGTTATCTACTTGTCGAGGGGCGGGGGAATTCTTGCTGTAGACCTGAGATGAATCTTAAACCTCTGTACTTTTTGCCATTCTGTATTTTAAAATCTTTGTTGTTATGCTTCCTGCCTGCCAGAGTTCATTTGCCAGACATCAAATACTGACTGTAACCTACTGGGTGATGCACTAGGCAGACTGTTCTAAATGGCATAAACACCTAAATAAATGGATTTTTTTCTTAAACTTCATAAATGTAGCTTGTATATTCATATATTAAAATAGTAGATACTTATCTGAAGTCTAAGAGAAATTTTCTTTTTTTGAGATTGATCTATTCTACTTGAAAGAGTTACCCAGTGCACTGATTCACTCTCCAAATGGCTGCCGGGTTGCAGCCGAACTGGTGCAAAGCCAGCGGCCAGGAGCTTCTTCTGCATCTTCCGCCTGGGTGCTGAGCCCAAGGACCTGAGCCATCCTCTGCTGCTTCCCCACACTGTAAACAGGAAGCTGGATCAGAAGTGGAGCAGCCAGCTTCCCATCCAGCTCCTTGCCTGTGGCCTGGGAAAGCGGCAGAGGACGGCACAAAGCCTTGGGACCCTGCACCCGCATGGGAAACTCAAAAAGAAGCTCCTGGCTGCTGGCTTCAGATCAGCCCGGCTCGGGCTGTTGTGGCCACTTAGGGAATATTCCAGCGGATGGAAGATCTTTGTGAATCTGATCTGCATTTCCAATTAAATAAATAAATAGAGTGATAGATAAATCTTAAAAAAAAAAAAGAAAGTGAAATAACCCAGACTAGAACTGGTGTCTGTAAGGGATAGCATCACCACAGAGGATTAGCTTGCTATGCCACCATGTCAGGCCTAATCAAAAGGAAATTCCTTTTTTTTTTTTTTTAAAGATTTATGTATTTGGGCCCGGCGGCATGGCCTAGTGGCTAAAGTCCTCGCCTTGAACGCCTTGGGATCCCATATGGGCGCTGTTTCTAATCCCTGCAGCTCCACTTCCCATCCAGCTCCCTGCTTGTGGCCTGGGAAAGCAGTCGAGGACGGCCCAAAGCTTTGGGACCCTGCACTCTCGTGTGGGAGACCCAGAAGAAGTTCCTGGCTCCTGGCTTTGGATTGGCATAGCATCGGCTATTGCGGTCACTTGGGGAGTGAATCATTGGACGGAAGATCTTCCTCTGTCTTTCCTCCTCTCTGTATATCTGACTTTCCAATAAATAAATAAATAAATCTTTAAAAAAAAATTTACTTATTTGCATTGAAAAGTCGGATTTACAGAGGGAAAAATCTTCCATTCCCTGGTTCACTTCCCAAGTGACCGCAGCAGCCGGAGCTAGGCTGATCCGAAGCCAGGAGCCAGGAGCTCTTCTGGGTCTCCCACGAGAGTCCAGGGTCCCAAGTGTTTGGGCTGTCCTCATCTGCTTTTGTAGGCCACAAGCAGGGAGCTGGATGGGAAGTGGAGCTGCCGGGATATGAACCGGTGCCCATATGGGATCCCAGCATGTGCAAGGCATGGACTTTAGCCATTAGGCTACTGTGCTGGGCCCAATCATTTTATTTTCAAAGCTAATACATTTTTTCCTGTTTTGTGATGTTTATAATGGCCTCTCAGTGCTTGCACAGTAAATTCCATCTTGTTTTACATAGTAGATCTCTTTATACTCCTAGAATAGCTCTTGACATTTCCTTTCCCTGCAAGCCATCTTATTTTGTGCCACAGTAATACTAACTCTTTGTTAATCTCTTTAAAATACGTAGCCGATTTCTTCAGCCCAGGGTTCGCCTGCTGTACTCGTTGATTTTGGCAGCTTTATCTGTTAAATTTGGTTTCAGTCATCATTGTTTTGGGGAACCTCTCCTGACCTCAGAGCTAACACACCCTGGTCTGTTTTTGTCACTGCTTCGTGCTCACGATTGCTTTTACTTATTGTAGAAGGTAATTACTTTCCTGTTTGAGTCTTTTTCTCTCCTGTGGGTTTGTATGCCCCTGGGCAGCAGGGGGCTCTTACTCAGGCCTGTCTTCGCAGTAGCTAATGAAGTAAGTGCCCAGTTGACACATGACTTCCAAATATTTACTAGAGGAATAAGGGCAAGCCTTTTAGCTAGCCAGAAAGTCGCTGCCGTGCCCTGTCTAAACAGCGTAGGTTTAGGATTTGGTTCCACCCCACATTCCAGCTTTCTGCTAATGCCTGCTCCGGGGGGTCAGCGGGTTGTGACTCACAGTTGCGTCCGAGCCTTCCGCTCAGACACTGAGCTCGTAGGTTCAGGCTGGCCCAGCCCAGCTGCTGCGGGCAATTGGGAAATGGACCGGCTGGTGTCTCTCTCTCTCTGCCTTTCACATAAAAATTAATCGTTTTCTTTTCATTCATGAAGGATAACTCCCTTATGGTCCAATTACTGGAGAATGGTGATGCTCTGTCTGTCCTTAGAGGCCCCCGGAGCAGGACTGATGAGATTCACAATGGAAATTGTCAGGGTCAGGATTGTATTCGGATTAGCTAATTCTGTAGTACAGTTTTTCTTTCAATAGAATACACTTGATAATTTTTTTTACACATAGTGTAAATATTTTATCCAATTATGGATTTTTTTTAAACTTCGAAATACTTTTGTTAGACTTAGACTTGAGTGATTTTAGAGCTGTGGGTAACTCGGAGATTACCCAGTACATTTATCAGTCAAGACTGTTAATTGGAAATGTGAAAAGCCTAACTGAAAACTGGGATTTTTGTTTGAATTTCCGTATGCTTAAGGCGTCACTGGGGCCAGTGCTGCCTGCGCCCTGCGCTTCATGCCTAAGGCCTCTGGGCCACCCGAGGCTCCGAGGGCCCAGCAGGAGCCCTGAGGCTGAGTGTCCTTTGCTTGGATCCGTTTGTCAGTCAACTTCTAATCAAATTGTGAAGGCCAGATTAGAATTCTCACCCTTGAATAGTCTTTAGAAAAACAAAACCAAAAAATCCCTAATGTCTCCTTTAAGGAGGTCCAAAGGCTGTGTGTCTAAAACAGTAATAACCATAACACGAAATCCATGTAGTCCCAGCAGCTGCCTGATTGTCACCGAGTCATTTCTCCTAAATTGTGATGTGCAGTGGAGCTAATGGAAGGTTTGGGAAAAGTATCCTGTTTTAAGGATCACTGTATCCCCGCCGTAAGACCCTTGTTTATAAAGCCAATTGTTTCTCTGATTCTAACTCAGGCCTAGAGGAAGAAAATGATAGATTTGCTGAAGTTTTTAGTAGATTTAGAAAGTATGTTGTGTAGATACAAAGTTTAATATAATAACTATTTTTAAAATATTTTTATTGGAAAGTCAGATATACAGAGAGGAGGCGAGATAGTCTGATCATTCACTCCCCAAGTGGCTGCAGCAGCTGGAGCTGAGCCTATCTGAAGCCAGGAGCCTGGAACCTCCTCCGGGTCTCCGACGCAGGTGCAGGGTCCCAAGGCTTTGGGCCGTCCTCGACTGCTCTCCCAGGCTGCAGGCAGGGAGCTGGATGGGAAGTAGGGCTGCTGGCATTAGAACTGGCGCCCATATGGGATCTTGGCATGTTCAAGGTGAGGACTTTAGCTACTGCGCCGGACCCAAGATTTATTTATTTTTGTTGGAAAGTCAGATATACAGAAGGGAGGAGAGACAGAGAGGAAGATCTTTGTCTACTGATTCACTCTCCAAGTGGCTACAATGCCCGGAGCTGCACTGATTTGAAGCCAGGAGCCTCTTGCTGGTCTCCCATGCGGTGCAGGATCCCAAGGTTTTGGGCCATCCTCGACTGCTTTCCCAGGCCACAAACGGTGCTGGATGGGAAGTGGGGCTACTGGGATTTGAATCTGCGCCCGTATGTGATCCCAGCGCGTGCAAGGCTAAGACTTGAGCTACTAGGCTACCCTGCCGGGGTGTAATAACTCTTTTTAAAAAGTTACAGATTATCTTTCTTTAATATCTTCTAACAGAGATTATCTTTCTTTAACAGAGCTTATCACTGACAATTTTTGTTATAGAAAGAAAGCATTAAAAGCTCAGCATCTCACCCAATTTGACTCTATTAAGCAAATTTAAAATTCTCCTTACTGTTTCTGATTCATATACTTGTAATTAAAATGAATTTCTCATTAGAAAATTATATTTTAAAAAATTCACTTACTGAAATTTTGAGTCTATGTCCAGTTTCGCTTTCGTTAACATAGAAAGCAGTGACTGTTCCATTATTGACTTCATTTTTCTGTTTTGCTTAATAAATTTTGTGTATCCAATACAAATGTCTGTGAGGAAGTTGTGTAAAATGATTGAATCTATTCAAGTAACTTAGAAGTCCAAAATGTCCTTCATTACTTTCTTCTAGATGGAGAAATATAAAATGGAATAAGAACAGAACTATAATGATCCAATGTGATACTTATGATGGATTCAATTGACAATTGATTCCACTGATGCCAGACATACATATTATAAAGCATCGCACACAAGCAAGATCGTCTAATTTAATGGAGAACCAACATTAGCAGCAGCCTTCATAGCAGTTTTGATAACTATTTGTCTTATGGAATATGTTTTTACCTTAGTATAAAAGTCCTGCTCTGGTGTAATGGAGACTGGAAAATGAAAATAATTTCAGTAGGCATCTCTACTCCAAATAAAGGGAGGCCTCCCAATGAAACTGTTCAATATATATCTTGACAATTGGATTCTAGACTTTGTACCATTATCTGTACCCACAATGTCATGATACACTTTTAAATAGCAGGATGTTGGACTTGTGACTGTTGCTAAAGAGCTATAACATTGGGGCCAGGCGCAGTAGCTGAGTGGCTAAAGTCCTCGCCTCGCCTTGAGCACCCTGGGATCCCATATGGGTGCTGGATCTCGGCGGCCCCGCTTCCCATCCAACTCCCTGCTGTGGCCTGGGAAATAGTCGAGGATGGCCCAAAGCCTTGGGACCCTGCATCCCCGGGGGAGACCAGCAAGAGGCTCCTGGCTCCTGGCTCCAGATTGGTTCCACTCCAGCTGTTGTGGTCGCTTGGGGTGTGAATCAACAGACAGAAGATCTTCCTCTCTGTCTCTTCTGTATACATATCTGACTTTGTTATCAAAATAAATAAATCTTTTAAAAAAAATTGCTCTAGGGCCTGGCGCGGTGGCGCAAGTGGTTAAGGTCCTCGTCTTGCACGCCCGGGATCCCATATGGGCGCCAGTTCTAGTCCTGGCAGCCCCGCTTCCCATCCAGCTCCCTGCCTGTGGTCCAGGAAAGCAGTCAAGGACGGCCCAAGGCTTTGGGACCCTGCACCCATGCGGGAGACCTGGAAGAGGCTCCTGGCTTCGGATCGGCATAGCATCGGCCGTTGCGCTCACTTGGGGAGTAAATCATCGGACGGAAGATCTTCCTCTCTGTCTCTCCTCTCTGTATATCTGCCTTTCCAATAAAAATAAAATAAATATTTAAAAACAAAACAAAACAAAAAATTGCTCTAAGCATGCAGGTCGCTGAGGTGAGCTGGGAAATTTGCTTCCTTTTACAGTTATATGTTCTTGGAGCTGATAGTTAAGGTATTGATTGCACCAACGTCTTTTTCTTTCTTTTTTTTTTCGCATTTATGTTTATTTGAAAATTAGAGTTACAGAGAGAGGGAGAGAGGTTGTGTTCATAGGCTCACCCCAAAATTGCCCCAAGAGCCAGGAGTGGGCCAGGTCAGTGCATGGAACCCGCGCCTAGCTCCGGGTCCCCCTGAGGGCCATGAGTGCGTACCCAAGTACTTGGCTCAGGTTGTACTGCTCTTCCAGGCTCACTCGCAGGAACCTTGCCCAGAGAGGGAGCAACAAGGCTATGAGCAGGTGTCTGGGTGGGATATGTGCATTGCTAAAACAACAGCAATGATAACGTTTTCCTGTTACAGTGCAGCTTCATTGGGACAAAAGCTTAGAATGGACAATTGCCGCTGCAGCTTATCAGAGGGCCTCGTTATGTTACCAGAATGTTATGTAACAAGGTGAAGTGCGGCTTGGTAATTGTGAATTCTGACAGGAAGAGTTCCTGTTTGAGCAATCAATCGCACCAGTGTTTACTGGATCCTTAATTATAGTGTTCAGAAGCAAGCACTCGGCATAGCAGTCGGCCCCAGCTAATACACCCTTGGCCCACACTAGAGTAAATGGGCTCCTGACTCTAGCTTCCTGCTGAAGCAGACCCTGGCAGCAATGGTACCAGCCTAAGCAGGTGGATTCCTGAGCCCGCCCGCCTGCAATTGGCTTTGTGTCAGTGAGTCCCACATGTTGTTGGCATTGGAGGTGTGAGCTAGCAGACGGTTCGCTCAGCACTCTTCATCCCACCCCACCACACTCCATCGCCCTCAATTCCAAATATAATTTTTAAAAATTTATTTATTTTTATTGGAAAGGCAGATTTAGAGAGAGGAGACACCGAGGAAGAAATCTTTTATCCACTGGTTAACTACCCAGGTGGACACATTGGCCAGAGTCCAGCCAATCCAAAGCCAGGAGCCAGGAGTCTTGTCCAGGTCTCCCAAGCAGGTGCAGGGTCCCAAGGCTTTGGGCCGTCCTTTACTGCTTTGCCAGACAAGTGGAGCGGCTGGGTGTGACCCACATCCATACGGAATCCTGGTGCATGTAAGGCAAGACTTTTGTTTTTTTTTTTAAAGATTTATTTATTTATTGTAAAGTCAGATATACAGAGAGCAGGAGAGACAGAGAGGAAGATCTTCCGTCCTATGATTCACTCCCCAAGTGAGCGCAACGGCCGATGCTATGCCGATCCGAAGCCGGGAACCAGGAACTTCCTCCGGGTCTCCCACACGGGTTCAGGGTTCCAAGGCTTTGGACCGTCCTCCCAGGCCACAAGCAGGGAGCTGGATGGAAGTGGAGCTGCCAGGATTAGAACCGGCGCCCATATGGGATCCTGGGTGCATTCAAGGTGAGGACTTGTAGCCGCTAGGCCATGCCGCCGGGCCCTGTTTTGTTTTTAATTTAAAAAATAAATTTCTTGTTTAAACTTTTTAAAGATTTATTTATTTTCATTGGAAAGTCAGACTTATAGTAAGAAGAGAGAGAGAGAAAGATTTACTGTTTGCTGGTTCACTCCCCAAGTGGCCGCAACAGCTGAAGCTGAGCCAATCTGAAGCCAGGGGCCAGGAGCCTCTTCCAGGTCTCCCACATGGGTACAGGTTCCCAAGGCTTTGGGCTGTCCTTGACTGCTTTCCTAGGCCACAAGCAGGGAGCTGGATGGGAAGTGGAGCTGCTAGGATTAGAACCAGTGCCCATATGGGATTCCGGGTGTGTAAGGGGAGGACTTTTTAACCACTATGCTATCGTGCTGGGCCCCAGGACACATGATTTTTTTATAAACATCTTTAAAAGATTTTCAAACTGGATGTCTGAATGTGTGTACACATTGTAGCAATAGACCAAGATTCTTTGAAATCATAGTATTTTAGTACAATGATGGATTTAACTAATTAATTAAGAGGCAGGGAGAGAGAGAAAGCTTTCATCTCATTTCCCAAATACCCTCCATGACTTGTGGGTGGGTGGGTGGCCGGAGGGGCGTGCTGCAGCCCTGGAGCTGGAAACCCAGTGGTCAGGTCTGTCACGGGATTGGCAGGGGCCCAGGTCCCGAAACTCCCCACTTCCCCGGCGGGGGCTTTGTTAGCATAGCAGGACCCTGGAGTCGGGAACCAGGGCAGACACCAAGCCCACACAGTGGGATGTGAGTTCTCAGCCGTTTGTTTGAAATCCTTAATGCCTGGCACGTAGTTGAGTTTTTGAAGGAACGGCTCTCAGAGCTGTGCGGGCTGTGATACAAGGAGTTTGGATTGTGATGCGTGCAGAGTACTTTTCCAGGCTCCGCTCTCAGACAAACCACCCACGGGCAGCTGTCCTCCCCAAGCAGCTGGGTCCTGAGTTCTGTATAAGACCAAACATGGCATCCGGCCGTACACTAACAAATGCTTCACAATCAACTCATCATGCGGTTATGTATGTTTATTTTCTGTGGAGGCTCTACGAGGGTATAGTTGTGTTACTCATTGGTGATTCTGTTGTTCTAAGTTTAGATTCACTTTGGGATCCTAGAATATCTGAAATTTGAACTAGTTCTCAAGTAGAATGGCAGTGTTCTGAGACCCACTTCCTGGTAGGTTTTTTTTTTAATGTTTGTTTTGTGCATCAGAGCCAGGTCTGAGGAAGTGCTAGACGCAAAGACCGTCGCCCTCTGCTGGTTCATTGGCAAACGAGCATGCCAGGCTGGAGCCGCGAGCCTGGCCCCGCTCTCCGCCCTGCTTGGCAGGGCCTCCAGCACTTTGGCCATCATTCTCTGAAGTGTAGCAAGCTCATTAGCGGAAAGGCAGACTGGAAGCAGAGAAACCAGGACTCAGCTACACAGCGGCAAGGGAGGGGTTGACCAGGTAAAGTCGGCCACGGCTTCCACCCCCTGGCAGTTCTTGAGAAGGCAAGTCTATAAGTCTGACTTTCCAGTGGAGATCACCCAGCCAAGATTCCCCTCTCCCCCAGTAACCGAGGGAAGGGAGGAGATGTGTGAGCAGCTCGTGGAAATGAAAGCAGGTGGACGGCAGCCATGGACCTCCATACACGTTTTCATTGCCTTCATCGCTTACACTTTTTTTTAAAAGATATATTTATTTATTTTAGTGGAAAGTCAGATTTACAGAGAGGAGGAGAGACAAAGATCTTCCACCTGCTGGCTCACTCCCCAAGGGTCCGCAACGGCCAGAGCTGAGCTGATCTGAAGCCAGGATCCTGGAGCCTTCTCCGGGTCTCCCACACGGGTGCAGGGTCCCAAGGCTTTGGGCGGTCCTCGACTGCTTTCCCAGGCCACAAGCAGGGAGCTGGATGGAAGTGGAGCAGCTGGGATACGAATTGGCACTCAGATGTGATCCTGACGCTTGCAATGAGAGAACCTTAGCCACTAGGCTGATGCACCAGTACCCAGCACTTACACTGTCGTTACCAGCAGGAATTCTAGCAATAAAATAGCAACTCGTTGTCCTGTTAGTTTGCTATGCTGAACACTGCAAACTTCTGCTGTGCTTTTTCTCTCTTCTGCCGAGTTTCCATGCTCCTCCCTGTGGCACTACTGCACAAGTGTCCGGGACAATTTCTCCACATCTCCACATTGTCTCTTAGTCTGTTTTTTTAAAAAAGATTTATTTTATTTTATTTTATTTTATTTTTCATAATTGGGAAGTCAGATATACAGAGAGGAAGATCCTCTACCCAATGATTCACTCTCCAAATGGCTGCAATGGCTGAAGCTGAGCCAGTACGAAGCCAGAAGCACGGAGCCTCTTCCAGGTATCCCAGGCGGAAAAAGGGTCCCAAGGCCTTGAGCCATCCTCCACTGCTTTCCCAGGCCACAGGCAGGGAGCTGGATGGGAAAGGGGCCGCTGGGATTAGAACTGGTACCCATATGGGATCCTGGCACGTTCTATGCGAGGACTTTAGCCACTAGGCTACTGCGCCGGGCTCCTATCTCTTCATCTTTACACTTTATTTTCTATATTCCTGATACCAGGTTGACCTTTTCCAAGTCCAGATGTGGTTTTAGCAATCGGCTTGAGTTTCCCAGCATCCTTAGGATACGAAACAACAGTGCTTCACTCTCAGAGAGATATCAGCCCTGTTCTTCTAGCCTGTGGGCCTTGCATCCGTCCCTCTGGTACTTTGTCATTGTTCTTGCTGTGCGGTTTCTGTAATTGTTACTAATTCTCTTTGCTTGTTGGTGCTGCTCTCTGCGCAGACCTCAGTGTATGCACCGTTCAAGCACGCTTGTCCTAACTTCTTACCATTCGGGTCCGAGCCCCCTGTTACACACTGCACCTTCCGGTTTCCTTGTAGCGCTAGCGTCAGTGTTGGTCACATGTCGGGGTGGCTGGCCACTGCCTGCTGAGAGGCCAGGCGCAGTTCTGGTCCCCCTCCCCGGTCCGTGTCCTGTGCCCAACCCTGGACCTCGGAGCTCGGAGATGATCTTCCAGTGAACATTCTCGAATGACTCAATTGAGTATCTGGCCTATTTTGGATACATCTAACTCGCCCATTTAAAACCGTAGTCTGGTTCTGCAGGTGCTTTATTCACTTATTTATTCAGGAACCGTGTTCTCGCTTGAGGCTTTTAGGATATTGCTATCATTAAAAACTTATTAGTAAATAATAAGTTCTCTTTTAGTGATTGTAAACATATTCGCAATGCTGCGCATGGCTAAGAATGTCACATATGTTTTATATTTTCATTCTCTCTTCCGTAGCTCACGTGTTGCGATCTCTGTTTGACATGTTAGGACACAGGCGCCCACGTCGCCCTTCGCCTGTGTCCTTTCCACGGCATCACAGTGCCCTTCATTCTGCCGACAGCCATGAAAGTTTCACAGTTTTATCTGAAAACCACGTATTTATTTCTCAGTAGTTATTTGATTTAGAGGAGGAAACCACGCCCCTTTAATGCTAACATTGTATTTATACATTATATATAACATTCTATAATTCAGTAAAATGTTTGACAGTTATGCTAGTATTTTGTCTGAAAAGTTTTTGATTTTTTTGGGCCCGGCGCGGTGGCGCAAGTGGTTAAGTCCTCGCCTTGCACGCCCGGGATCCCATATGGGCACCGGTTCTAATCCCGGCAGCCCCGCTTCCCTTCCAGCTCCCTGCCTGTGGCCTGGGAAAGCAGTCGAGGACGGCCCAAAGCTTTGGGACCCTGCACCCGCGTGGGAGACCCGGAAGAGGCTCCTGGCTTCGGATCGGCATAGTATCGGCTGTTGCGGCTCACTTGGGGAGTGAATCATCGGACGGAAGATCTTCCTCTCTGTATCTCCTCTCTGTATATCCGCCTTTCCAATAAAAAATAATAAAAATAAATCTTTAAAAAAAAAAAGTTTTTGATTTTTTTTTAAGAAAACTTCTGCTAATTGTACCAGTAGATGGTGATCCATTTCGTTTTGTTTTTACAGTCCGAGGATCAGAGGGACTGTACATGGTGAACGGGCCCCCGCATTTTACGGAAAGCACGGTGTTTCCAAGGTACGGCTTGGTTTGTTGAGTGATGTTGTAGAGAACGTGGAGTATAAAGTTTGTACTGTAGTTGGGTATATTTTAAGCAAGAATAAAAAGGATACATCAAGTTTTTGGGACCTACTCTGTAGTGTCAATAGAATGTGGAAAAAGCAGTGTCAAGGATAGTGGTCCTCAGAGTCGGAAGCAGTCCCCCCGCCGAGGGGCGGTGCTGCTGGGGGCAGTGAGGGAGTGTGCGGACCCCGCGGATATTGAGTTCAAGCCATTTTTCTCCAGAAGAGGTGAATGATAAACAGAGTGAGAGAGAGTTAAGGGACTCGGAAGAATTGCCTGTGGATCATCTTTGATGAGTGTAGTTGACTTTGAGCCATGTAATTATCTTAAATTGATCAAATTTAGGTGCTGGTGTGGTGGCGCTACAAACTAATCCTCAGCTCTGAAGAGCCAACATCCCAAATGACATTGGTCCTGCCCCTGCTCCTTTGCTTCCCATCCAGCTCCCTGCCTGTGGCCTGGGAAGGCAGCGCGGGATGGCTGAAAGTACTTAGAACCCCACCACGCATATCGGAGACCGGAAAGAGACTCCAGGGCTCCCAGCATCAAATCAGCTCAGCTCTGGCCTGGCAGCCTTTAGGGCAGTGAACCAGAGGATGGAAGAACACTCTTTCTCTTTACATTTTTCCTTTTGTCTGTAAAATCTGCCTTTCAAATAAAAATATAAATAAATCTTGCATCTGGCACGGTAGCCTAGTGGCTAAAGTCCTCACCTTGCATGCACTGGGATCCCATATGGTTGCCGGTTCTAATTCTGGTGGCCCTGCTTCCCATCCAGCTCCCTGCCTGTGTCCTGGGAAAGCAGGCAAGGATGGCTCAAAGCTTTGGGGCCCTGCACCTGCGTGGGAGACCTGGAAGAGGCTGCTGACCCCTGGCTTCGGATCAGCTCAGCTCTAGACGTTGCAGCCACTTGGGGAGTGAACCAGTGAATGGGAGATTTTTGTGTCTCCTCCTCTCTGTAAATCTGGTTTTCCAATAAAAAATAAAAAAAATTTTTTTTTGATTTTTTTTTTAAGGAAACAACCTTCTTTTAAAATAAATAAATTTTCAAAAAGAGAGAAATTAAAAATGCTCAAATGGAAAGCAGAAACAAATGAACCTATGTGTGTACCAGAGTTAGTGCTGTACCATAGAAAACCAGAGTTTTTTTTTTAAGATTTATTTATTTTTATTGGAAAGTCAGATATACAGAGAGGAGACTAGACAGAGAGGAAGATTTTCTGTCTGCTGATTCACTGTGCAGGTGACTGCAACGGCCAGAGCTGAGCTGATCTGAAGCCAGGAACCAGGAGCTTCTTTCAGGACTCCCATTGCAGATGCAGGGTCCCAAGGCTTTGGGCCATCCTCGACTGCTTTCCCAGGCCACAAGCAGGGAGCTGGATGGGAAGTGGGGCTGCCAGGATTAGAACTGTCACCGATATGGGATTCCGGTGAGTTCAAGGCAAGGACTTTAGCCGCTAGGCTACTGCACCGGGCCCAGCCTACACAGTTTTTAGGTATGTTTGACCATTTTGTGTTAAGCTGTAAACTGATGCAGTCATTTGACTGTTGTGGGGTACAGTAGATACAGAATTATGTTACTATCATTAGGAAGCAAGATTTCTCAAATTTTGTTCATTAAAATGTTCTGGAAGCAGTGATAAGGCACTAACAGCAGCCTTCCAGATTACGATCTCTAAATGTTGTTCCTTATTGAAAAGCAGCAGCTCTGGAGAGGCGGTCAGCTCGTGTGTAGCACGCAGAGAGCACTTCAAGCACTCGGGGCATCTTGCAGCAGAACGCAGGAAGCTGGAGTTGGGGCACGCGGCCCACTCGGCCACTGCGGCCGGCAGGGCGTGGGCCAGCGGTGCAGGGGCTGCTCTGTGTCTCCGCCGATAGAGAAAACCATTTGTGAGAACCGATGCAGCGATCTAGCATTTATGTTGCCTTTCTTGCACACACTTGTTTTCAGGGACTAAATTGTGGATGAAGGAGAGGTTTTTTATGATATTATGTTTTATTTTACTTTTTCCTGTCCACAAGTTTTTTTTTTTTTTTTTTTTTTTTTTAAGTTGGGTTATTCAAAGAAAAGGAGAAACAGAGAGAGGTTCCCCAAAAACCCACAACAGCTGGAGCTGAGCCAATTCAAAACAGGAACCAGACACTTTTTCTGGGCTCCTGGCAGATACGGGGGCCCAGCGGACTGAGACATTCTCTGTTTCCCCGGATCATAAGCAGCGAGGTGGGCTGGAAGTAGAGCAGCCGGATGCTGTACCACTGTCCGTATGGGATACCTCCTCACGGGCCACAGGAAAGTTTTTGTTTTGTTTTTATTTTATTTTTTTGTTGAAGAATTTCAGTAGGTAATTACAGAGGGAATGATGGTATTAGAGGGTTGCCATTTTGTAGCCCTAAAGGAATCAAAAGTGTAGGCCAGTCGTCCTTAAACCTGGGCACGCATCAGAGCCATTTGAAAGGCTTGTTAAAAACATAAATTATAGCTGCCCTCCACATTTCCTAATTCATTGGATCGGGAGTGGAGCCTGATAATTTGCATTTTTAGCAAATTCCCAGTGATGCTGCCACCGAGTCTGTTGGATAGCATATGAAGCCCTGGTTTAGGTCAGTGGTTATCCAGTGAACTGTTGATGGAGAATATTAGAATCAGGCTGATCCCATGCAAATCCAAGGGCCAATTTTAGGTTTTATTATGCAGAACCTTCTACAGGAAATGTAGACCAGAGATCAGCTATAGAGACATCACCCAGGAAGTGATAAAGATGTGCAGTGAAGCAGCCTACTGGCTAAAGTCCTCGCCTCAAATGCACCAGGATCCCATACGGGTGCCGGTTCTAATCCCGGCAGCTCCACTTCCCATCCAGCTCCCTGCTTGTGGCCTGGGAAAGCAGTTGAGGACGGCCCAAAGCCTTGGGACCCTGCACCCTTGTAGGAGACTTGGAAGAGCCTCCTGGCTCTTGGCTTCGGATTGGCTTAGCTTTAGCCGTTGTGGCTGTTTGGGGAATAAATCATTGGATGGAATATTTTCCTCTCTGTCTCTTCTCCTTTCTGTATATCTGCCTTTCCAATAAAAATCAAATAACTATTTTAATATATATATTTAGCTATATATTTATAAGTATATATTTTTAAATTTGGCAAACAGCATATATATGTGTGTATTTGTAAATATATAAGAATATATGTGTTTTATATTGGCAGATACAAAACACACCTTCTGTCTGCTTGATTTCTCAAATCCTGGGATGCGTGAGAGCCAGGAACCAGGAACTCCAGCTGTTTGTCCCCTGTGGGTGGCAGGGACCCGGCTCCAAGGGCACAGCTTGTGTGCGTGTTCTCAAGGAGCAGGCAGTGGAGATGAACCGGCACTCGGATCGTGTGCACATTACTGTTTTAGAAGCACACGACTCGGGGAGGAGGGGAAGGATTGCACCTGCAGCCAGCGTGTTTTGCATTCTCAGGATTGCCTGTTGGTGCCCGCACTCCTGTTGCTGTTCCTGTCATGGAGGCAGTCAGGGGTGTATTGGTATAGAGCCTGTGACAATCGGTGGTGTTGGGGAATGAAGTGACTAGGTCTTTTCATTGAATAGTTGGGGCTTGGCAGCAGGAAGGGTTAAGTTAGGCAGTTCTCTAAATTGCCTGGAGAACTTCTAGGGCCTAACAGGCTCTCACTGTGGTTTGGTGGTGCTGACATCCCAAATGGATGCTGGTGCAAGTCTTGGCTGCTCCGGTTCCCTACTAATGTTCCTGGAAAATCAGCAGAAGATGGCTCAAGTGCTTGGGTCCCTGCTCCCCCATGGGAGACCCAGAAGCCATTTGGGGAGTGTACCAGCAGAAGGAAGATCTCTCTTGTCTGTCTCTCTCCTCACTTTCACTCTGTAACTCTGCCTTTCAAATAAATAAATCTTTTAAAATCTTTTTTTTTTTAGTTTTTTTTTTTTTTAATTGGAAAGTCAGATATACAGAGAGGAGGAGAGACAGGGAGGAGGAGAGACAGAGAGGAAGATCTTCCATTCGATGATTCACTTGCCAAGTGACTGCAATGGCTGGTGCTGGGCCAATCCAAAGCCAGGAGCCAGGAACTTCTTCCAGGTCTCCCACACAGGTGCAGAGTCCCAAGGCCTTGGACCATCCTCAACTGCTTTCCCAGGCCACAAGCAGGGAGCTGGATGGGAAGTGGAGCTGCTGGGATTAGAACTGGCGCCCATATGGGATCCTGGTGCATTTGAGGCAAGGATTTTAGCCGCTAGGCCACCATGCCAGGCCCAAATAAATACATCTTTAGAAAAGAAAGACACATGGTTATTTGTGGCTGGTGTGGTACGGCAGGTTGAACTGCAGCCTGTATTGCTGGTATCCCAGAATGATGCTGATTTGAATCCCAGCTTCTCTGCCTGTATCCAGCTCCCTGGGAGTGCCCCTGGAAGAACAGCAGAGTGTGCAAGCCTTGGGTGCCTGGAAGCCTACTGGAAAAGCCGTTTGCAGTTACAGGCTCCCAGCTTTGGCCCCCCCCCCCAGCCCTGACTTTGGAGGCCAATTTCTTCTTGCTATAACTCTGCCTTTGAAATGAATCAATAAAGACATCTTTTAAACTTTTTAAAAATACCTATCCAATGTAAATACTGAGTATTAGATGATAGTGGAGTTAATTTTATAGGATGAAGTTACATATTAGTGATTTTTAAAAGACTGTCTTCAATTATAGATGCATACTGAAATGTTGAAGAGAGTAATATGATATCTGAATTTTGCTTAAAATAAAAATGAGAGGGAGAGGAAAAAATTTCAATATTTAAAGTTGGTGCCACCTGCCTATATGGATTATACTTTTTTCTCTGTTCTTATTTGTTTGAAATTTTTCATTTAAAAATTTATGCCAAAAATAAATAAAAATTTATGTCAAAATAAGCAAAATCTCCCATCTACCATGATTTAGAAAACAATTGAGAATTGAGTTTTTTTGTTTTTTGTTTTTTTTTTTTGATTCTTTTACAGTTGAGTTCTGGATTCTGCAGTTTAATAAGTTTGCCATCCATCCTAAACATAGTTCTAGAATGAGTTATTGAGAGAGCAGTTTATAACCACTGAGATAAGAGTGTAATTATGGGCTCAAAATGAGAACAAATTTACATGTGTCTTGTTTCAGCACAGAATTTACAGACACAGCAAAATAAATAGAACTGTAAACGTGATTTTAACAAAGTGGGAAATAAGCTTTTGGGTGTGGTGATGATGACAGTGAAGTGAACTGGTTAAGGAGTTGGTTTTAGTATAAGGGAGAAGCAGTTTTTGAACTGCAAGATGTACTGAACCTATTTGTCATTCTTGTAGGTAATTTGTATGATAGATTAGAAATATTTTATAATTTATACGTTATGTACATCTGTGAGGAAAGATGTAATATTTGATTTTCTTTTACTATTGGTTGCGTGGCTGAGAGGGCTGCAGGCTCATGTGGACCTGATTAGGGAAGGTGAGGTCTGAGGGAGGTGGATGGGATGTATGCTTCAGTCTTTTTTTTCTCCTGTGTCTCCAGTGGGGGAAGGGAAGGGAGCCACTCCTTGCTGTCGGATCGTATCAGCATCCAGGGATGGAGGACAGTCCCTCGATGATGCCTTGGAGACCCTGATGTGGAGAAGAGTGTTCTGAGTTTCAATTCCCCTGAGATGTTGTCAGTTTTGTTGCTCTGTGGTTGAGAAAATGTTGCCAAGATCTACTGGTTAACAAAGTGCGCCTTATTGCGGCCACAACCCCAGGAACATGTGGCAGAGCTGTTCTGCTTTGCATCCTCTGATGAGGCAGCTGGCATCTTCTGCTGCCCGTGTTCACTGCTCAGGCATCGGGAACTGAGAAGGCCCTGTCCCAGTACATGCACTTCAGGGTTGGACCACACAGCCTGTGATTCTTCCCTTGGCCGGAGTCTGAGTCCAGCAGTCTAGTCCAGTAATCCTTTAAGACACCTCTCCTGGGATCACAGAAGACTTGACTCTTCCGGTGTGAGCCAGTGCTGGGTCAGGTGTGGCCTGCCACCTGCAGCAGCCAGTGCATATACTGGTGGGTGTAGCTTGATTATCGCCACCTCAGTCCCATATCTCACACACACCGGTGGGTGCTGCAGCCCAGTCCAGCCAGCCTTCCTGCCACAGAGCTGCTCCCCACGTATCCCAGTGGGTGCTGTGGTCTACTCATGGTGACTCCCAGCAGTCGCCCCCACCCCCACCGGAGCTACTGCCAGTTCCCTTTTTTGTGCATGCCAGCCTCTGCTACAGGCTAGCCCAGCCCAACCCAACCCACATCACATCTGGCTCATGTGCACACCCATGGGTGCAGCAGCTTAGCTCACCTTGACTCCCCTCTGGACTTGGCCCTCATGTATGCCGACTGGTGATGTTGCCTTGTCCAGTTTGGCCAGCTCCACCCCTGCTTCATGTGCTCATTAGCCATAGGTACAGCCTCACAGGAGAGTGCCCACTGTTCCCCTGCCAGAAATGTTCTAAGCTCCAGATCTTGTGCCCGTGGGGGTCATGTGGTCCAGCATGACATGACTTGCCAAGTCCCAGCCTTGCCAGCTGGTGCTACACCCTAGCTCAGCTGGCCCAAACCCATTCTGTCTCTCCTGCAAGATGTCATGATTTAAAAGAGAAAATCACGTTTAAATAGTTATAAGCAGACTATAGTGGTAGGTCAAAAGGTGAGAGATATTTAGTAAGAGTTAAGTGTAGAATTCGATCTTAGTTTCGGAAGTGAGTTGCATGAATAGTAGGATGGTGGACATCTTGGTCATAACTGTGACTACTTGCTAACGGGCAGTGATTTGTAAAATGGACTGTATTCTCAGTATATTATTGTTATTCAGCAATTCAAATTATTTATTAGTCATGGAGTTCTCATCTAGTGCTGGGATGCCCCAGTGGACGCGTGCATACCCAGACATTTCTGCTTGGATCTTCATTGTCAAGCAGGAAATACAGTGCCCGGCTTTGTTTTGTTTTGTTTTTAACTTTTAATTAAAAAATAACTTTGTTTTTAATTGCAAAGTTGGATATATATAGAGAGGAGGAGAGACAGAGAAGAAAATCTTCTCTCCAATGATTCACTCCCCAAGCAGCCGCAATGGCCACCACGCCGGACCCCAGCACCCAGTTTGGGTTGAGAAATACAGTATTTGGGCCTGGTGCTGTAGCCTAGTGGCTAAAGTCCTCACCTCGTATGCACCAGGATCCCATATGGTTGCCGGTTCTAATCTTGGCAGCCCTGCTTCCCATCCAGCTCCCTGCTTGTAGCCTGGGACAGCCGTCAAGGACGGCCCAAAGCTTTGGGACCCTGCACCCATGTGGGAGACCCGGAAGAGACTCCTAGCTCCTGGCTTCGGATTGACTCAGCCCCAGCCATAGCCAGTGCTTGGCGAGTGAATCATCAGGTGGAAGATCTTCCTGTCTGTCTCTCTTCCTCTCTGTATATCTGACTTTCCAATAAAAATAAATCAATCTTAACCAAAAAAAAAAAAAAAAAAAAAAAAGGAGAGATACGTACTTAGAGCTGTGATTATTTCTAGAATATTACCCAGCAGTCGGAAAATGATCTGGTTTTATGTGGACTCCTTTGTCAGTATTTCCGGAATGTGACGCTCCTGGTGTTGTTAAGCTTGTTGTCTCTCCAGGTGAGACTAATGGCAGGTGTTTTCTGCCTCAAGTCCAAGGCGTTTGTTGGTCACTCGAGGATGTCCTGTCCTTCACTGCTCTGCTGTGAAGGCGGTCTAGGGATTCTCCACAAAACCTCGTGGGTGAACTCCTTTCACTTTGTTAAGAGTAAGGCTGGCACCTGGCACCTCTTACGTGGAATCACATGTTGGGGATTCCACACAGTCCTTCTTGACTCCGGGGGCTGTTTCTTGAGTCTGAACTGTGGCTGGTATCAGATTCCCACTCTATTTTACGATGGTTGTTGGCATTATATTTTGGCAGACTGAAGCATATTTGAATTATTTTCTAAATTTTTTATAAGTTCTGAGTTATTAAATCAACTTTTTGGAAATTATTCATGTGTGTATTAATCTAAACTCTTTCTGTCATTTTCAGGGAATCTGGGAAAAATTGCAAAGTCTATGCCTTCAGTAAGGACGGGACGTTGTTTACCTGGTGCAATGGAGAAAAGTTAGTGTTCAGATTTTATTGCTATTTTGTGTCTTTTGATTGTAAATGTAACTAGTGTTACTTGAATATCATGTGCTTGGATATCGTTAATAAAGTCCATCTTTTAGTGTCATGATATGGTGAAATATCTCCCGTGTAAAGTCCAAAACAACTTTGATAACATTTGAAGTTCTTTTTGTATATATGCCATGACTGACTTATCTATTTAGAATTAAAAATCAATACATATGAAACGTAGGGTTAATTTAATCTAATATTGATGTGGAGAAGTTGTTGCTTAGAGTATCTAAAATCCTGCACTAACAGCTTGCTTATTTAGACACTTTCTCTTTACTATTAGGTTAGTAACACCTGTCTTCGGTTAGTATTACTGTTAGTGTTACTATTAGCATTGCATATAAAAGTATGTAAATTATTCAAAAGAATGTTTCATGTAATCTGTATTACATAAAATGATCAGATTATGAAATTGGTCTGAGCAGAAGAATAATTATTTTTATTGAATACTAAAATTTTACTAAGAAAGTAAGTCCTTTTCAATTTTCGAAGTTACTACAATGTGTCATTTCACAGACTGGGAAATGCTCAAATATTTGTTGCTAGATTTAAAATTACTATCTTTAGCCATATGTGGTACTGTTGGGTTCTTTCATTAAGGAAAAAAATGTATGGATTAGTTTGAAAAGCACATTTTAAATGTTGGTCATTACAGTGGAAATATGTTGTGAGGTCTTTGAAATTTCACCTCAGATTAGAGTAAACATTTTTGAACATTGCCAAGGAGATGGCATTGGAACGTGGTGGGTTTTAGCTGCTGCTGCCATCCCACCCGGGTGCTGGTTCATTCCTGGATGCTCCGTTTCGGATCCAGCTTCCTGCACCCTGCTGAGATGCCTAAGGAAGCGGCAGAAGTGGCGCAAGTACTTTGGACCCTGCAGCTCCTGGCTTCAGCCTGCCCTGCCCTGGCATTGCAGCCGTTTGCAATGACCTGGTGGGTGGAAGACCTCTCTGCTGTGTGTCTCCTCCCGCTGTCACTCTGCCTTTAACATGAATGTATCATTTTTAAAAATTAACAATTAGAATACATTGAATTACTTGATTGACCTTTCATAAGTAAGAATTAGCTCTATGATGGCAAAATTAATGGAAGCATTAATTTGTTTTTCTTTTAAGTTATTTATGGAGTCCAAATGTTAAGCTGCTACTGTCAGATGATTAATAATGTAATTGTCTTGAGTATCTGCTGCAATTTTAACAGCGTAGATGCCAGAATAAATTTTCAAGTTTTCTCATTTATTTTGGTATAGTCTATTATAGTCTATTATGAATACTTATTTTTTAATTCACATTTTAATTTGAACTATTTGAATAATGAGTCAGTAGAAATTTGCTATCTTTTTTAAGTATTCCTTTTTCTAATATTTTAGAGATTATTAATAATTTTGCATACTTTTATCCTCATTTAGTCTTCTGATGGATTCAATTTTGAATCTTTTTTAAAAATTATTTGTTGGGGGGGCACATTCCTGTAGGTACTAAAGGCCCCCCTCCACCATTTTGCTCACTGACAGAGCTGGACCTTTTGTCCTGGCTCATGTGGGTGGCAGAGCCCGGCTGCTTGAGGAAGTTTGGTCCCCACTGCTCACCAGGCTTCTGCTTTAGCCGGAGGACGAGCCGGGCCTCAAACACAGGCCTCTCATGTGGGATGCCGAATACCCAGTGTCTTCACCGCTAGGCCCGATGTCCAACTGAATCTTTTTAATCTGGCTCCGTAAGTCATGTCCATCATTGTCGTAGGTCATTTCCAAAGCAGATTTTAGCATTTATTTCCCGAATATCCTGAGGCCACAATGCTACAGTTTTAGTCAAGAGAATCAGATTTTGATCTTAGCTCATTTTGTGGTTAACTAAGTCAGAAACTATAGTTTTTCCTTTAATGGTTTTAGGTTAAGTAAGCACCATTCATTAAGCTAAGAATATTAAGATGATAATAATTAAAAAAAAGTTTCCTGTTACTCTACATTATGTAGTTCACAGTAAGTGTAAAGAATCCTGTGTGTGGGTTCAAGCAATGTATGATAATCTTTCATTCCCAACAAGTTACTAGTAATTTTAACACCAATCTCCTCCTCAAACTTGGTACATAACAAATAGTTTCAACAATTTTTGGAATAAGGTAGGATATCATTTTCTTTACCAGTGAGTGTAGTACGGTACGTTAGAACAAATCAGGCCAAAATGAATTCACATTGGCCCTGGAAGTATCAATAGTATGACCTTAGGCCAATTGTCAAGTCATTTGATTTTTGTTAGTCTAAACAGTTTGTTAAAAAAAAATAGGGCTGATGATACCTTCTAAGAATTAGATGAATAAATGTGCATCAACTGGTTAGGCCAGTCTGTGGTTCTTTGGAAGCATCCGAACAGCACTATTTATTATACACTGTTGTTAGTTTTGTCATTATTGAGTCTTAATGCTTCTTACAGTCATGTCCTTTGGAGACTGCTTTTGAGATCTGAGTTAACATCAGAAGGTTTCTCATTGATTTCCCTAGCCGCTGCAATTTGCTTCGATTCCCTTTCAACACGTGTTCTTTTGCCACTCTCTCTGGGGCCTCTGCCTTCTGTGCCTCAGTTCCCCTCAGCTTAGCTCTGTGTCCAGTGAAAGGCCTTGCTGCTTCCTTCTCAGCTGAAGAGCAAGTGGTTCTTGTGTCTCCTCTGCTAATTCTATGGCATTTCCCAGCTTTAGCTTTAGAGAAGGCTAATGTGGTCATTTTATTTTATTATTAGAGTATTTTTTGAGTATTTTCTAGAAGCAACTGAAAGTTGATTTTATGAATAATGGATATTTTGGAGTGATCTGTGTTTGAAAAGAAGTATGAAGCTTTGGTTAGTGTTGGGTATAAAACAGTGTTTCATTGCTGAAGTAATTTCTTTCGAAACCAGAGTGAACACTATCAGTGTCAGCAACAAGGAGCCGCTGCACTCCTTGGACCTCCCAAAGGCAGTTTGCCTCGAGTTCTCGCCAAAAAACACCGTTCTGGCAACGTGGCAGCCTTACACTAGTAAGTATTTTTATATTTTAAAAATGTTCTGACAGGACCAAATTTCATGAAAACAAGTTCTATGGCCTTAAGAAAATGTAATTAGCTTTTATGATACTAAATAGTGTTTGAATATTTGTTTTCAACAATAATTGTATTCTTCAAATACAGTATACTGCAGATAGATTCTTGAACTGCAATATTCCTCCCTCACCCACAGTGGATACGTTCCAAGATGCTGCTAGGGTCCTGACATTATAGACAATACTCAACTGTGTCCTTTAATTCTTTTCCATCTTAACTAAGCACACTTCATGCATTGTGGTCATCACTATTGTAATTTGAGCTGCAGCAACAATACACACATCAATTTAGTTTGTCAGTCTACTTATTTATTTATGTGAAATGGAGAGATACAGAGACAGAGCAACAGAGAGCTGGTACACCTGCTGATTCACTCACCAAATGGCCACAATGGCCAAAGCCAGGAGATTGAAAATCTATGTGACCCAGGTCATTGGGCCAGCTTGCACTGTTTTTTAAAATACAACAGCAGGGAGCTGGATTGGAAGTGGAGGAGCTGGAATTCAGACCAGAACTGCAGTGCCTAATGCTGATACCACAAACTGCGACTTAATTTATTTCATAACAACTCCAGCTCCACAAATTTCTTTTTTCCTCTTTACACTTTCAGGGGTGAGATTCCTTCTTATCATCGTTTGATCTTAAGATCATTAACTTGGAATTTTTTCTCTCTTGCCTTATTGGGAACTTTTACCATTTCCCTATGGCTTGTTGTTACAAATCCAAATTGCTAACAGCACAATTCTTGTACTTTGGGAATCATCCTTAAACAAAATAAGAGTTACTTGAATACGAGCACTGTGGAACAGTAGATTTGATACAAAGACAGCTTAAGTAACAGGTGAGAGGCTAACATGGCATGAATACACTGTACAGCCCAGCCAGGACAGTGGGGGCAAGATTTTACCATGATACTCAGAACAGTGAATAACCTGTAACTTACAAATTGTTTTTCTGGGATTTTCTGTTTAATTATCTCTGGGCTGCAGTAGGCCACAGATAACTGTAACCACAGAGAATGAAACTTATTCTGTGCAGAAACTTATAGACTGTGTAGAATAAAGACTGTGTAGAATAAGTTAATGGGGAAAAAATCCATTATGAGATAGAGGAAAAGAGAAAGTTAAAGAGAAAGTCAGAAGGGAAAGTTTAGAAGGTAAATAACTATGTGATACAGAAGGTCTCCTTATTAAAGAATGAAAAACCCCCACATTTTAAATAAGTGAATGGAGGAATGGCAGACAGCGTGTAAGAGAGGCATACGATACGGCAGAGTAGGGAATGCTGTGCCATCTAAAGCTTCTGTGATCACATGTTATTTGGACATTTATATAGCTGTACTTCACAGATTAGTAATACAATCTTGGAAGCTGGCATAAGGGGCTTGTTTTAAGAACCTGTTCTGATAAAGGCAATCTAATTAAATCATAAACAGGCCATAAACTTTCATGGTTTTGTTTTTTAGGAGGTGTAAACGCTCATTCTCTTTTTCTAAACAAAATGAAAGTTGCGAACCATATGAGTGATTTGATATAAATATTTTCCATTATGTTGGTGATACTGACCCAGACTTTCATGGTTTAATCCATCTAACAGTATTCCACACCAAACTTAAAAGAAAAGAGGTCTCTGAAGTAGTCTTAAAATCAATAGCAGTTTATTTCAGAGATACTGGACTTACTGGTCATACTATCATGTCTTGAGAGATGGATGTTTTATTCCTTAATTAAGGTACAAAAGGAAAGTTAATAGAGGCAAGTCTTTTTTTTTTTTTTTTTAAGATTTCTTTATTTTTTATTGGAAAGGCAGATCCGATTTACAGAGAGAAAGGGCAGAAAGATCTTCCATCTTCTGGTTCACTCCCCCATGGCCGTAACAACTGGAGGTGAGCTGGTCCAAAGCCAGGACCCAGCAGCTAGAAGCTTCTTCTGGGTCTTTCTGCTTTGTCCCATCCTCTACTGCTTTTCCAGGCCACAAGTAGAGACTTAGGTGGGAAATAGTGCAGCCAAGACATGAACTGGGGTCCATATGGGATCCCAGCATTTGCAAGTTAAGGACTTGGCCATTGAGCCATTGTGCCAGGCCCAATAGAGACAACATAAAAACTTTTTTTTTTTTTTTTTGAAAGGCAGAGTTATAGACAGAAAGGAGAGAGAGAGAGATCTTGGGTGTGCTGGTTCACTCCCCAGTTGCTACAATGGCTGGAGCTGAGGCAATCTGAAGCTGGGAGCCAGGAGCTCTCATGTGTGTTCAGGATCCAAAGAGTTTGGGCCATCCTCTGCTGTTTTCCCAGGCCACAAGCAGGGGTCGGGATGGGAAGTGGAGCAGTCGGGATATGAACTGGCATATGGGATGCCAGTGCTGCAGGCAGAGGCATACTTGCTATGCCATCTTGCTTGCTGTCGTCAGAAGCAAGTCTTGATCTTTATAACCTTGTTCACTTTTTTTCCTAAGAATGAAATGTTTTCGTATGTGTTAGGAGATGATGATTATAAAAATTTTTACTTCATTGCAGCTTCTAAAGATGGCACAGCTGGGACACCTAACCTTCAACTTTATGATTTGAAAACTGGGACATGTTTGAAGTCTTTCATCCAGAAAAAAATACAAAATTGGTAAATAAAAGAAATTTAAAGTACTAATTATTTACACAAAATTTTAAGTACCATCGTGGTATAATAATTGTTTCTCTGCTATTTAAGTAAACTCCCAAATCAAAATCTGTGTCTTTAAGGATTTTGTGTATCGAATGCAATAGAGTAAAAGCTGGATCGTTTGTTTAGCGTTTTTAAATGGAAAGAGCAGTTTTTTTCCTGTTACAATCAGTGGCTGAAACTGTTGGTACCTGATTGGATGTTTATATTTACTGTTTAAGTATTTTTCTTTGAGGTGGTAAACAGCCTCTGTTGTTAAAATGTGAATGTAAAAATGTTCATTTCTAATTTTTTTCTACCCTTTCTTTTTATGTAGGTGTCCATCCTGGTCAGAAGATGAAAATATTTGTGCCCGAAATGTGAACAATGAAGTTCATTTCTTTGAAAACAACAATTTCAGTATGGAAACATTTATAAAATAGCTAATATTTAATACACATGTGTACATTCAGCTTTCTTCACCTTTTGTGGTGCCATCGGGCTCTCATAGATACTAATCCGTACTTTGCTTAACTCTTTATAAATGTAGTGAAATTCTGTTGCAGATGTTTTCTTTTACAATAACTTGTATGGTCTATGCTTGTTGCTATTAGATTAGGACATCTGAATACTTCTGAGTATACTAATGAAAAACCTCTAACACTTTTTGCACATGTTTTGTTGCATAGAAGAGTCGACACCTTGTCCTAGTTAACACTGAGAGCTGCCCAGCTATGCCTCCTTCCGAGACAGCCCCTAGACATCACAAAGCTTTCTCAGTAAAAATGTCAGTATACACTCTGAGGATTAGGACTATTACTTTTTTTTTTTAGATTTATTTTCTTTTTTATTGGACAGTCAGATTTACAGAGAGAAGAAAATGCAGAGTGTAATATCTTCCATTGCCTAGTTCACTCCCCAGGTGGTTGCAATGACTGGAGCTGAGCTGGTCCAAAGCCAGGAGCCAGGAGCTTCTTCTGGGTCTCCCACTTGGGTGCATAGTCCCAAGGCTTTGGGCTGTCCTCCACTGTTCTCCCAGGTCACAGGCAGGGAGCTGGATGGGTAGTGGAGCAGCCAGGATACCAACCAATGCCCATATGGGATCCTAGCACATGCAAGGTGAGGAGTTAGATCCTAGGCCAGTGCTCCAAACCCTATCCATCTTTCCTGCCCCCACCCCCGCTTATAATGTGTTCAGGAAACAAGTTATTTTTGACTTGTATTTTTCTGTAACTTGAGTTTGTTTTTGTATTCCATGGGTGTATTTCAACATATTTGCCTTTCTCTTAAAAATTGCCAGTTGGATTTAGAGATGTTCAGGTTTAGGTTCTTCTATCTGTGGCATGTGGCAGCAGGACTACGTTGTATGACCTTTCCTTCTTTTTGAAGAAGTACGTGTCATGTAAAGTGACATCAGTTTTCAATCCTGTCAGCTTTATTTCATCAGTATTTGCAAATTGTTGATATTCTAATTTTCCCCTTTTGCTTCTTATATATTGATTGTACTATTATAAAGAAAAATTCTCCCGTTTCCTGCTAGTGGTGTTACTCGGATGGAAGAGGTGGGGTGAGTGATTAGTTTTGCGGCACAACACGCTCAACCTCCACTTGGGACAACCATGTCCCATACCAGTTTGACTCCTGGCACTTGTGGTTCCAATCTGGCTTCTGCCAGTGCATCTAGTAAACAGTAAAAAGTGCCTCAACTACTTGCCTCTCACTCAGCAGGGAACACTGGATGGAATTGCTGGCTGCTGGCTTTCGCCTGGTCCAGCTCCAGCTGTTGGGGCACTGGGGAGTGAACCACTGATGGAAATCCTGTCTTTGCTGCTCTGGGCCACTCTGCCTTTCTAATGAATGAAGTAGTGAAGCAGGGAGAGGTGGCAGGATGAGTATTCTTTTCCTTTGTCAATTTACTATAATATATTCTTTCTCTATCAATTAACGTTGTAACAAGTTAGCTTTCCCCTATCCTTATTGAACTTTAAAATTTAAAATACACGCTTCAGTCCCCTGTGTTCGTTTTTCTTAGTTGAAGCTTAAATTGTCTCATCCTAATCAGTTAGCCTTTAATGGCTATTTGAGAACTGTGTAGGTATAAAAGGTATTCCAGGATTATCCTGAGTGTGCTGCTACACTCCTAGAATGAACCAGTACTCCCAGAAACTTTGGTTGCTTTAAAGAGAAAAGGGCATTTAGAAGCCACAAGCTGTGTTCTAGGGCATTCTGTCTGTGCCCTTTGTTTTTTGTTTTTTTGTTTTTTTTTTTTTTAAGTTGTAATAATCCTGAGTTTGTATGATACCTCCATTAAAGACTAGAAGATGGGCCCGGCACACTAGCCTCATGGCTAAAATCCTCACCTTGCCTGTGCCAGGATCCCATATGGGCACTGATTCTAATCCCTGTGGTCCTGCTTCCCATCTAGCTCTCTGCTTGTGGCCTGGGAAGCATTCGAGGACGGCCCAAAGCCTTGGGAGCCTGCACCGGTGTTGGGGACCCAGAAGAGGTTCCTGGCTTCGGTTTGGCTCAGCTCTGACTGTTGCAGCCATTTGGGGAGTGAATCAACAGACGGAAGATGTTTCTGTCTCACCCCCTCTCTGTATATCTGACTTTCTAATGAAAATAGGAAATAAATTTAGAAAATACTAGAAGATTTTTTTCCTTAATTTGTTTACTCATATTGTTTTTTGTTAGTGCCAATAGTCTTGTTTTCCTTTATTATCAGAGGTGATTGGAATGTTACATTTACGTAATATTCATTTGTTTTGTCCCACATTATCATGTAATTGTAGATTAGCAATACCAACAGCAACTCTAGTGATTACTAAAAATAACTTAACGAAAAATATTTGCAATTCTAAGTTTGTTTATTTGAAAGGGAGCGCATCAGAGATCTTCCATCCACTAGCTCATCCTCAGATGCCCACAACAGCCAAGATAGGACCAGGCTGAAGCCTCAGGCACGCCATCCTTGTCTTCTTATGGGTGGCAGTTGGCCAACTATGTGCGCCTCATCTGCCTTCCCAGGAACATTGGCAGGAGGCCGAGTTGCAAACAGAGTAGCCAGGGCTGAGCCAGGCCAAAGCCTGGGTTTCGCATGTTGAAGGCAGGAATCCAGGACTTCAGCCCAGTTCTGTTGCCTTCCCAGCCACCTTAGCAGGGAGCTGGATCAAAGTGAAACAGTCAGGACTTGAACCAGTTCTCACTCATGTGAGCAGCTCACAGTGCTGATGCTGGCACCAAGGTAGCAGTGTTGTTCATAGGATAGGTTCTCATTGCCTATTCTATGTAAATATTCCAGTACCAGCCATTGTTACTGTTGTGATGGATGGATTAACATATGCAGATTCTACAGGAGCAGGCCAGCATTCAGTCTTTCCACATCTCATGAGCATTGAAACTATATTTTATGTATTTTAATTAGTTAATTTCTTTGAAAGTCAGAGGGAGAGAAAAAAAGAAAGCCAGAGGGACAAACAGAGAATCTTCTGTCCACTTGTTCATTGCCCAAGTGTTTGTGATGGCCATATTGAACAAGGCCAAGTGCCAGGAACTTCTTCCACATCTTTCACATGGGTGGCAGGGGCCCAAGCATTTGGGCTACTTTTCCTAGGCCAATAGCAGGGAGATGGCTGGGAATTAGAGCAGCTAGCTTATGAACCAGTGTCCATGTGGGATGGCAGCGCTGCAGGCTGCCGCTTTACCCACATGCCACAACACCAGCCCCAAGCTTCCTTTATTTCAGCAGTTGAAGAGCAGATCACTGATATCCGTTGAATATCTTCTTTCACCTGCACTGCGCTGTTAAGATCAATCACTGGGATCAGGTGATATAACTGTTATCTGCCCAAGCTTGCTGCTATGTGACTGAATGAGAATTCAAACCTGGGTCTTGCCAGTAGCCCAGATTTTTCCCTTTGTATCACTCTGACTCAGTCTTAGTGTGTAATTATAGTAACGTCTTATAATGCATTCAGAGTTTAAGATATTTCAATTAACTTTCGTCAGTCTAATGCCATTTACTCTTTTGCAGATACAATTGCAAATAAGTTACATTTGCAAAAAATTAATGATTTTGTGTTATCACCGGGACCCCAGCCATACAAGGTGAGTACTATATTTTTGTTTATGTGGAATATTACGAGTTGAAACCTTTTCCTGGTTTTTGGCAGTTGTGAAAACATTAAGTAGTTAAGTAAAATTATTATTAACATTCAGTAATTATTTGTATCCGTGTGTCTCAGGTTGCTGTCTACGTTCCAGGGAGCAAAGGCGCCCCTTCGTTTGTTAGGCTGTATCAGTACCCCAACTTTGCCGGGCCTCATGCAGCTCTAGCCAATAAAAGTTTCTTTAAGGCTGATAAAGTTACAATGCTGTGGAATAAAAAAGGTATGATCAATATATTTTATTCCTTATTTATCAAGTCTTTGTTATTTAATGAAGTCAAGTATTAGCGTTTTGTATTCTTATCTGTGTTAAAAAGCAAAGTCCTTGCTTATTAATTAGCTTGAAATCTAACTAAAATATTCACTGTTACAGCTACTGCTGTCTTGGTAATAGCTAGCACAGATGTGGACAAGACCGGAGCGTCCTACTATGGGGAGCAGACGTTGCATTACATTGCAACGAATGGAGAAAGTGCTGTGGTACAATTACGTGAGTATTGCAGTCGTCTTCTTGGATAAAGACAAAGATAGTTTTAAAAAAAAAATACCATGCCATAAAGGTGTGGAATCTAAATTTTTGGATCAACTCCTAGAACTCAAAATACTTCAATCACCTTTAAGATAAAAGTCCTGAGTAGGCACTTAGTAGGCACTTTAAGATAAAATTCCTGTATGGGCACATCATCCTCCAACTTAACCCTTCCTTGCCAGATTAGCCCTTCAGGAGGGAGCTTCCTGACTTGGGACCACAGCTTCGGCTAGTGAGAATTATGAAGAATATCTGAGTGTTATCACTTCTTATGTGGATGAAATAAACTAACTTCGAAATACTGGCAGGCAGGTCACCATTTTTTTCTCATTTGGATTGAGTATTTGTGTAAGATACCCTTTCTTAGTAACTATCCCTAATGAAGTCACAGATAAAACAAGACTGGCTCTGCTTTCCACTGTGTGACATCCACACTTCAGTAAGCATTGGTAGATAATAAAGTCAACATTTATGTCAATGTAGAAAATATTGAGCATTTAATGTGTTTTAGAGACAACTGGCTAGCCATTTGGAACAAAAAATTAGTATCTCTAACTCTTCACCAAAATGCATTCAATTGGACCAGAAAAAAACACAATAAAGAACTAGAAGAAAACATGGAAGAATTATTTCTCTAATCTTTATGAGCCAGGGAACCTTTTTTTCTTGCCAAGGATCATTTAGGTATTTATTTTTTACGTCATTCATAGACCATACAAAATCATGTTAAAAAATTAACCTGCTATAGATTTATTGGGTTTCAATTCCCACCTCTGGTTGGTCCTGGCAGAGCCAAATCAGAGCATTTTGACATGTGCTATCCATAACAAAAAGACCTTCAAAACAAGGGAGAAGGAGCAGGCATTCTACACAGTGTTTAAGCTGCTACAAGGGACACCCCCCTCCTGTAGGGTAGTGCCTGGATTCAAGTCTCGGTTCTGGCTTTCTGCTAATGCTTACACCTGAAGGCCACAGGTGACAGCATTAACAGTGGAGTCCCTGTCGGCCACGTGTGAAACCAGGGACAAGCCTCAGCTCCCTGACTGTTGTGGGCAGTTGGGAAGAGAACCACATGCTGACCACAGTTATCTGTCACGCTTGGTTTCAAATAAATTCATTCTTTAAAAAAAATTGAACAGGATTCTGTAATGGGGGAAAATGGTAAATTTGACCATATAAAATTTATAGATTGAAAAATAATTTAAAAAAATTAAAATTATAGATTGCATAGGAGCTTCATCTGGTTCCCACATGGGTGCAGAAGCCGCTTCCTTGGGTCATCCTGCACTGCTGTCTCAGGCCATTAGCTAGGAGCTGCATCCAAAGTGGAACAGCTGGAATACAAGCCAGCTTCGTATGGGTGCTGATGCTGCAGGGGCACAATTAACCTGCCACCGTGTAGTGTCCCCCCTCCCCCAATAAATGAGTCTTTTAAAAAATTCATAAATGGGGCCCGGCGCGGTGGCGCAAGTGGTTAAAGGTCCTCGCCTAGCACACCCGGGATCCCATATGGCCGCCGGTTCTAATCCCGGCAGCCCCGCTTCCCTTCCAGCTCCCTGCCTGTGGCCTGGGAAAGCAGTCGAGGACGGCCCAAAGCTTTGGGACCCTGCACCCGCGTGGGAGACCCGGAAGAGGCTCCTGGCTTCGGATCGGCATAGTATCGGCCCGTTGCGCTCACTTGGGGAGTGAATCATCGGACGGAAGATCTTCCTCTCTGTCTCTCCTCTCTGTATGTCCGCCTTTCCAATGAAAAAATAATAAAAAAAAAAAAAATAAAAAAAAAATTCATAAATGAAGTATAATGAATAAAAATTGGAGAAATACACTTTTTAAATGAATAAGTAATAAGAAATTTTAATATTTCAGGTATGCTAATACGTATAAGGCAAAAAAAATAGATGCACAGAGAAAATTAAATTATTTAGAAATGTGTTAGAAAATGCTTAGCTTATAATTAAAGAGGTGGAAATTAAAGCAAGATAAAGTTTTTATTTAGTAGATTGGCAAAGATAATAATTTTAGCTGGCACAGTGGCTCAGTGGCTAAATCCTTGCCCTGCACATGCCAGGATCCCAGATGGGTGCTGATTCGTGTTCTGGCCACTTCGCTTCCCACCCTGGTCCCTGCTTGTGGCCTGGGAAAGCAGTCAAGGACAGCCCAAAACCTTGGGACCCTGCACCCGCATGGGAGGCCTAAAAGAAGCTCTGGACTGCTGGTTTTTGATTGGTTCAGCCTTAGCCTTTGCAGCCACTTGAGGAGTGATCCAACAGATGGAAGATCTTTCTCTCCATCTCTCTGTAAATCTGCTTTTCTAACCAAAATAACAAATCTGATATTTGTTTTAAGATAGTGATAAATTACCTTGGATAGGTGAGAATGTGGGGGCATCCTGACCGGAGCATCTGTAGGTAGGCGTATGAGTTTCGTAACTCTTCGGAAAGGCCTTCTGTTGGTCTGTTAGCAAGGAAGTGGATATGCCCCTTGCTTTTGGGCACATTCATAGTAAAGAATATGCAGTCAGATTTACAATAGAATACATTGCAGCTAAAAACGAATAAAGTATATCTTAGTGTACTAATGAGGAAAAGCCACCAAAGGTAGTACTCGCTGAGATAACGAAGGCCCCAGCTGTCGTTTTTGAGTATGTTCTTAGAGAATGGGATGCTGTATTGCAGCACAAATACTCTGAAAGCTTATGCAAGAAATAGAGTTCATCCGTGTGGGTAGGTGTGTTGTTTTATAGCGTATTTTCATTACAAAGTACATATGTTACACTTCCCAACGAAGTTCATTTATTAACAATAGTAAACTGTTTCAGTAAGCCCAAATTGGCATCTGTGAGCTCATATTGCTAGCATGTCTGCTCAGTAGAGATTCTTCAATCTGTGATTTTGCATTCTTCCTGTAGCATACCATTTGATATGTTTGCGTGCTCTGATTATATCTTTGTCAATATTAATGTAATTCTTTATTACTAACTTGAGATTTTGTATTCTTTTTTCTAGCAAAAGGTGGCCCCATTTACGATGTGGTTTGGAATTCTAGTTCTACTGAATTTTGTGCTGTTTATGGTTTTATGCCTGCCAAAGCGACAATTTTCAACTTGAAATGTGACCCTGTGTTTGACTTTGGGACTGGTCCTCGCAATGCGGCCTTCTACAGCCCTCACGGACATATATTAGTACTGGCTGGGTTTGGAAATCTGAGAGGACAAATGGAAGTGTGGGATGCTAAAAATTACAAGCTGATTTCTAAACCGGTGGCTTCTGATTCTACATATTTTGCTTGGTGTCCAGATGGGGAGCATATTTTAACAGCCACGTGTGCTCCCAGGTTACGAGTGAATAATGGGTATAAGATTTGGCATTACACTGGCTCTATCTTGCACAAATATGATGTGCCCGCAAATGGAGAATTGTGGCAGGTTTCATGGCAGCCATTTCTGGATGGAGTATTTCCAGCAAAAGCGATCACTTACCAAGCAGTGCCAAGTGAGGTACCCAATGAGGAGCCTAAAGTCACAACGGCTTATAGACCTCCTGCTTTAAGAAATAAACCTGTCACTCATTCCAAACTGGTAAGTAAAGTTTTATTATTTTGGTTAGAAAAAATATTTTCATTATGCTGAGTTCTATAAACCCTTTTCTTGTGTTCTTAAGTTACTTAGTACCCGACTAGAATACGTAGTGTAGGACAGAGCTCAAAGTACTTAATTCATTCACATGTGAAGATCTGAGAGGCTGGCTTCTGTCTGTGGTGCTGGGATCCTGTATGGTGCCAGTTTGAATCCTACCTGCTCCACTTCCAATCCAGCTTCCTTGCTAATAGGCTTGGAAAAGTGTTGGAGGGTGGTTCAAGAACTTGGGCCCCTGAACCCACAGGGAGACCCAAATGAAGTTCTGGGTTTGGACTGGGCCGGCTGTGTTCATTATGACCATAAGGTGAGTGAACCAGCAGATTAAAGGTCCTCTCCCTCTCTGCCTTTCAAAAAAAAAGTTTGAGAATGATCTACTGGGTTTGTAGATGAAGTACTCAAATTCATTTACCAAGCTGGGCCAGTAATGTAAGGCAACAGTGAATATAAAGGATGGCAGACAGAAGAGCTTGTGCCGCTTTGTAGGCCTTGGCAACTGCACAGCAGTGGCTGATTTGCCCCACTTGATTTCCAAGGCAAAATGATTCTAGAGGCTCAAGGGGAATCTCGTAATTATTAAAATAGTGCTAGACAGGCAAAGCGAGTTTGTTCTTCTCGGGCCCCTAGTTCCCTACCGCTGTAAAGATATAGCCAGGGAGTTGGTGATATTATGGTGTGCTTTTTAAAGTATTTAGCTTTCCACAGCTCAGGAGAGAGACCTGATGGCCCAGATTTGTTTCATAGCACTAAGGATTAAAAGTGTTCCCAAAATGAACAGTACAATTGTTGCTTTTAGCAAAGTGACCAGAGATGGGCACTGTGGTGCAGTGTGCTAAGCCACCACTTGGAACTCCCACTTCCCATGTTGGGGTGCCAGAGTGCTAACTGAGGTCCCGACTGCTTTGCTTCCCACTGATACGAAACTCCCCCCAGTTGCATTCTGGAAGGTCGGAGGCGACAGGACTCAAGGTCTGGGCTGCTGCTCAGCTTGATTGTGCTGGACTTACGAGAGTGCAGTAGCAGACGGAAGATCTCTCTCTTGCCCAGTTTCTTCTCAATATCTCCTTGTCTTTGTTTTTGTCAATCTGCCTTTCAAAAAGATACAAATAAACAGTAAAAATGAAATTAAAAATGACCATACAAAATCCATCAGTTGGTATTATTTGAGTAGAGAGGGATGTATGGTCACTTAATTGTTAGCCACTCATGGGGCCTAGTAGCCTAGTGGCTAAAGTCCTCACCTTGAATGTGCCAAGATCCCATATGGGCGCCAGTTCTAATCCCGGCTGCCCCGCTTCCCTTCCAGGTCCCTGCTTGTGGTCTGGGAAAAAGTCAAGGACAGCCCAAAGCCTTGGGACCCTGCACCCACGTGGGAGACCTGAAAGGGGCTCCTGGCTCCTGGCTTTGGATCAGCTCAGCTGTGGTTGTTGCAGCTGCTTGGGAGTGAATCAGCAGACTGAAGATCTTCCTCTCTGTTTCGCCTCATATCTGTTTATCTGTTTTTCCAATAAAAATAAATAAATCTTTTTTAAAAAACTAAAATAAATTATTAGGCACTTAGGAAAGTAGATACTTTTCCAAGAAATAAATATCCCTGTGCTTCCGTTATTGCATTTCCATCACAAAAGCATAAAGGTACAGTTTTTCTTCTTGAACTAAAAGAATGTAGCAGTGGTCTGTAACTTCACTCATAGAAATATTCTACTTAAATACATGATTGTTACATTGTTATTTAAATAAAACTACGTAGAAATAATGTAACAAATTAAGCCTTGCAATATTTGTATTTATCATGTTTGTATTTAGGCCAAGAGAAAGCATACAATAGTCTTCAGGTTTAGTCTGTCCCTCCACTGAAAATTTGTTGTATCTAAGATAAAGAAAGAAATAATCCTGACTCATCCTGCCTTCTAAATCCATGTAAGATGGCACAGGAGTAAGAAATTCTAAATTAGTGCATATTTTTTGAATTATTTGATTCATTAAACCATTTGGTTTGTTTTCACATAAGGAAGATTACTTTGAAAATGGTGAAAAGGTAAAAACTGAAAATCAGAATTTTCTGATCTTGAAGATTTCCACTGAATTTTATTTATTTATTTTTAAAAATGTATTTGTTTTTATTGCAAAGGTAGATTTACAGAGAGGAGAGACAGAAAGATCTTCCATCTGCTGGTTCACTCCACAAGTGGCTTCAATGACCAGAACTGAGCTAATTCAAAGCCAGGAGCCAGGAGCTGCTTCTGGGTCTCCCATATGTGGGTGCAGGGTCCCAAGGCTTTGGGCCATCCTCAACTGCTTTCCCAAGCTGCAAGCAGGGAGCTGGAAGGGAAGTGGAGCATTCGGAATGTGAACTGGCTCCCGTATCCTTCCTGCAAGGGGAGGATTAGCTAATGAGCCATCCCACCAGGCCTTAGTTCGTGCTTCCTTTGAAAGGCACAGTTATGGATGGAGGAGGAGAGGCAGAGACCTCTGCTGGTTCACTGCCTAAATGGCCGTAACAGCCAGGGCTTATTCCTCGTCTCCCATGTGGGCGCAGGGGCTCCACACTGGTGTGATCGTCTGCACATCAGCAGGGAGCTGGGGTAGAATTAGAAGAGCCAGGGCTCGAACTGACCCCCATGTCGGACGCCAGCGTCACAGGTGATGGCTTTGCCCACTGTGCCACACTGCCAACCCTATTTTGTGTATTTCCTTATCATTTTTCTTAGTATTTCACTTTTCAGAAATTTGTCAACTGAGTTGGAGCTGAAATAATTCAGTTTAAACAACTGAAGTGAAATTAACATAAGTGAATTAACACCAGCTCTTATTAACTGGAAGGTACTATGTATCAATTATAAATTTATTCTACTAGTTGGAATATGCCACTGCTAATAATGAGAGCTTTGAAAATTTTGCTGATAATTAAAAAAAAATAAGTTTGATAAAGTAGGCTTATTGGTGCAGGCATATGGCTTAGTGAAGCAGCTGTTGGTCAGGATTTCCACATTCCAGGTCGGACTGCCTAGGTTCGAATCCTGGCTCCACTCTTAAGTCTGCTTTCCTGTTAACATGCACCGAGAAGGCAGTAGATGGTAGTTGAAGTAATTGCATGCATAGAATACCTGGGTTGGGCCCGGTGGCGTGGCCTAGTGGCTAAAGTCCTCACCTTGAACGCGCCTGGGATCCCATATGGGCACCGGTTCTAATCCCGGCAGCTCCACTTCCCATCCAGCTCCCTGCTTGTGGCCTGGGATGGCAGTCAGGGACAGCCCAAAGCTTTGGGACACTGCACCCATGTGGGAGACCTGGAAGAAGTTCCGGAAGAGGCTCCTGGCTTCGGATCGGCATAGCATCGGCCATTGCGCTCACTTGAGGAGTGAATCATCGGATGGAGGGTGTTCCTCTCTGTCTCCTCCTCTCTGTATATCTGACTTTGAATGAAAAATAAATAAATCTTTAAAAAAACAAACAATAAAAAGAACACCGGGGTGAGTTCCTGGATCCCTGCTTCAGCCATTACAGGCACTTGGGAAGTGAACCAGCATGTAAGAACTTTCTCTTTTTAAGATCTGTTTTATTTGTTTGAACGGCAGAGTAACATCGTTCTGGGGAGGAAATACCTTCCGTCTGCTGATTCACTATGTACATGGCCGCAGTAGCTGGGCTGGGCCAGATTAGAGCCAGGAGCCTGCTCTCCACTTGAGTTGATCACATGGGACGCTGGCGCTACGTGCGTGGGTCGGCTGCTGTGTGGCAACAAGGAGCTGAACCAGGAGGGAAGCAGCCAGGGCGCGAGCCGCCAGTAGTGTGGGGCAACGCTGCCGCTCTGTCTTTTGGATTCTTTGTCTCTCACATAGTTTAAATTAAAACAGCTATTTTCCTCTAGTGGAAAAAGTGTGTCATTTGTTTTAGTACTTTTTTTGTTTGTTTCCTTCAGTTTTGTAGGTTGGAAGTAAATGGATAGAGTAATACTTAACATCTAGTCATCTTACCTCATGCATTTCATGGCCTATCATTAAAATAATGAAATAGGGGCTATATATACATACACACATACACACACATTTTACATGTATGTACATTATATATGTATTCATATCTAATCTCCTTTTCCAAATTGTTTATTTCTGTTTTCCATAGCATGAAGAGGAGCCGCCTCAAAATATGAAGCCACAAGGAAATGATAAACCTTTATCAAAAACAGCCCTTAAAAATCAAAGGAAACATGAAGCTAAGAAAGCTGCAAAACAGGTATTTGGGGTGTTAATCTGGTCAGAACAGAAAGACAGTTCAAATTTGCTTTGCCTTAAAGTTTAAAGAACTATATTCCTAAAGAGTTGGTTGTTATAAAATGTTATAAAATTAGACTTAAAAATTCTTCACTGACTCATACATCAAAAAAAAAAAAAAAACCACAAAAAAATTAGACTTAAATAAGAATATCTTTCTCTTGTTTTGCCTATTACTCTTTGAGTAGTCTTGTGTTTTAGCAGTTAATGAAGTAATCTAGGCTTGACCTTAAAACCTGCGGCACTGTGGGATTGTGTGGTGTGTTATTTGCTCTTGACCGTTTTTATAAAGACTGTCCGAGGTGGTGTAGCTGTTTTCCCTTTAAGATATATAGCAGGAGAGGCTATCATAGTGCTGAGGTAAGCCGTGTCCGGGCACTCGCCCGTCTGTATCAGCATGTCTTGTTTGAGTCCCAGCTGCTGCCCACTGCCCATCGAGCAGCCTGGGCAACGCGCCTTCCCAGCATTGGGAGGCATCGGGAGTTTTTGGCTCCTGTCCTCAGCCGTGCCTTGCCCGGACTGTTGCAAACATTTGGAGAATGAACCAGCAGACAGGAGTTCTTTTCCACTCTCTGCCTTTCCAATAAATAATAAATAAATCTTTAAAATAATTTTACAAAGGATGAAAATGACTATATGGTAAGCCAGTTTGTCGATCAGTATTACACTACTGAATGCAATTATCCAGCTAGGAATGTAAATGTCAGAAATGCCCAAATGATGCATTCATTCTAAAATACTTGTTTATTTGATTCCTAGTTGAAAAGCCACACTACTGTAATAATTGACAATTCAGTCGTTGCATTTTGTGGCTCGTGGTGCTAGTGCGGCCACGCAGGCTGGGAGTGTTGGGCAGTGAAGCCATGCTGATTATTTGAGATTCAGACAGTGAATGTGTTAGCCTCCTTAGACTGCCATACAAAAGTATTGCAGGTTGGGTAATTTTAAGATATTTATTTATTTATTTATTTATTTATTTTTAAGAAAATGGGAATTTGGGCCCAGCAGCATGGCCTAGCGGCTAAAGTCCTCGCCTTGAACATGCCAGGATCCCATATGGACGCCAGTTCTAATCCTGGCAGGTCCACTTCCCATCCAGCTCCCTGCTTGTGGCCTGGGAAAGCAGTCAAGGATGGCCCAAAGCCTTAGGAGCCTGCACCTGAATGGGAGACCTGGAAGAGGCACCTGGCTCCTGCCTTCAGATTGGCTCAGCTCCAGTCATTGTGGCTACTTGAGCGTGAACCAGCAGATGGAAGATCTTTCTCTCTGTCTCTCCTTCTCTCTGTATATCTGACTTTTCAACAAAAATAAATAAATCTTAAAGAAACAAACAAACAAAAAAACCCAACTCCCTGGATTCAGTCATGAGGCCTCCACCTAATGACTCTCCATCATGCTGACACTTCACACAGGCCTGACCTTTGAGTAACAAAATTGGATTCAATTTCCACTCTCTTTTGACCTCACAAGGGAGATTAAATTTCAACACACGAATCTTTGGGGTGATTACTCATATCCCGTTCAAACCACAGCAGTGGTCAAACAGGACATTACCAGAATTTACAGGCTCCTTAAGAATAGAAACTCGTTGACTGGCACCCTTGCTTTGCAGTTCTATACGCCACCTGTGGCACCAGCATCCCATAGGGACGCCTCTTTGAGTCCCAGCTGCTCCACTCCCCATCCAGCTCCCTACCAATGATCTGGAAAAGCAACAGAGGAGAGTCCATGGGCCCTTGTGCCCAGAAGAATATCCAGGGTTCTGACGTGGAACTGGCCAGCTCTGGCCATTTAGGGAGTGAACTAGCAGAAGGAAAATCTCTCTGTCTTTCCTCTTTCTGTAATTCTGCTGATTTGATAAATAAATAAACAAATAAAACAAAAACAGAAATTTGGGCCAATGTTTGGCATAGCAGTTTCAGCGCCACTTAAGGTACTTGTGTGCCATATCAAGGTGTCTGGATTTCACTGTCAGTCCTGCTCCCCACACCAGCTTCTGCATAGTTGGCACTTAGTGGTACCTTCCCGCCATTCCCGGGCTGGCTTTGTTCACTGACTGCTGAACTGTGCAACTGCCCCAGCCTTGATCGGGACATTTTCCCCGGGGGCTTCAAGGATAAGTAGGGTTCAGTGGATGACCCTGGGGGGACATACTGTGGGTCCCCCAGGGCCAGTAAAAAAACAAGGAGCAGAAGCAAAGAGTATGTAACCCCTTTGGAGAAATAAATGATGGTTCAGAGTCAGTGTTCCTTCAAAGCGGAGAAATGAGACTAGGAAGGTCATCAGAGGTTGGATCCCACAGAAGCAGTGTTTAGGTTCTTTATCAGCAGAACGTGTGCTAGGGAGCTATGTGACAGAGCAAAGTTGATTGGACCAAGGATTCATCTGTGCAAGACTTTGGTCCACATGCTGTCACCCGTTACACCTGCATGATCCTGTGCACTCTTGTCGTGGAGGAATTCCCAACAGCAAAACTTTAAATGCCTTAATTAGAAAAGTCCTCTCACGTTCCCAGACCATCTCTGGAATGTCCAGAAGGTAGGAACGCCTGTTCCTCGGGCAGGATCTCCTGGTTTACGCTCAGGTCATTTAATTTCTGTCTTTTATGGGAATATGTAGTGTACTTCATGATACCTTTAATTCAGATTCTTTGACCACACAAAATATAGATCACATTACACATTTGGTTTCTGTAGTGTATGTACCAAGGCTATATGGATTGAAATATTTTGATGTTTTTCAAAACTGAATTTTAAGAAAATTCTTCCTGCAGGAAGCAAGAAGTGACAAAAGTCCAGATTTGACATCTGTTTCTGCTCCACAAAGCACGCCGCGAAACATCACCTCGCAGTCAACTTCTGGAGACCCTGAGGTCGACAAAAAGATTAAGAACCTGAAGAAGGTGAGAAACTTAAAAAAGAGCTGTGCGTACTGAAAGAAGTACTTGAGAATGGTGTAAGAGAAAGTCAAGGTTGGTTGCCTGAAGCCAGTTATCTATGGATGATTTCCTAACCTTGGGAAACCAGCAGAGGATGGCCCAAGTGCTTTGGAGGCCTAGTCTCACATGGGAGACCAGGAAGAGGCTTCTGGTTCCTGGCTTGGGATTGGCTCAGTTGCAGCTGTTGTGGCCATTTAGGGAGTGAACCAGGAGATGAAAGATTCTTTCTGCCTCTTCTCTATTTGTAACTCTGCTCTTCAGATAAAAATAAATCTTTACAATACACACACTCACATTTTGCTCTTACGTATGCTTTTCTAACTCTGAGATAGTTTACCTGGGGCTAAACACTGTGGCATGGTGAGTAAAGCCACCGTGTGCCATACTGACAGCTCATTTGGGTGCTACTTTGTGTCCTTGCCATTCTGCGTCCACAGCAGCTCCCTGCTGATGGCCTGAGAAAAGCAGCAGCACGTGGCCCTGGCGTCTGGTCACTTGCCACCCACTTGGGAGACCTGGGTGTAACTCCTGCTTCAGCCTGGCCGGTGTGGCCATCGGGGGAGCGGGCCGATAGGAGGCCAACTCTCTCTGTGTCTTTCTGTGTTTCTCCTTCTCTCTCTGATTCTTGGAAAATAAACAAACCAAAAAAAGCTTACCCTAAGATTTTAACAGACTGTTCTTGATAGGAATATAAGATAATTTACTAACCTTATTAAAGTGTCACACTCACATAGCTCAGTTGTCATTAGGAAAATGTAACAAACGGCTTTCTTCCTGCTTCTTGACTCATATTTGATGTTTATAGAAGCTGAAAGCAATTGAACAACTGAAAGAACAAGCGGCAAGTGGGAAGCAGCTAGAGAAGAACCAGGTATGTTCTACATGCTTCATCTGTGGTCCTAAACACAGCCACTTCCGCCTGGCATTTCTCTGTAAGCAGTGATTTAATGTGTTAAAAAAAAAAAAGCAAGTTAAGTTTTAAGAGTAGCCATTTCTCTTTCATACTTAAATTCTTGAGCGGTGTTCAGCTTAAGAAGATGCAGTTTAGCCAGTGAGGTCGCTGCTGGAAGAGCCGGCGGTTCCCCGTGTCAGTCACCCGTGCCTGGGCCGCCTCTCCCCTCCTGCTCCACTGCCGCCTCAGCCCACGCTACGTGAAGATCTTCCTCAAAAGCATTCAGACAGTTCCCAACTTGAGTCATATCAGATACATTAAAATTTGTTTCTAGCATATTTTTAAAGTGTGTTTACCCATGAATCTGAAAAATGTCAGAAATATTCTTTGTCCTGTTGTTTTGGTTATAAAACCGATGATTATTCCTTTCCTTTTAGTAACTTCTTTGTGTTTGAACTTTTCCAGTTGGAGAAAATTCAGAAAGAGAAAGCACTTCTTCAAGAGCTGGAAGACTTAGAATTGGGCATTTAAAGTTTCATCCAAAACAGTTGGCTACCGGAAGTCAGTTCAAGCATCTTTTCTGTTAAGCTGTTGGGCTACGTGGGACATCCATGTGCCCATATTTAATGTGGCTCTATAATTTTAACCATTCATTCAGGATTTTGCTTATGTGTGAAGATATTTAATAATGCCTGTTAAATTGACTTTTACATTCTGCATCCTATATCATGTCAGTATGCAGTACAGAAAGAGAAATGAACTTTTCAGCTAACTAAGCTTCAGATTGAAAGACAAAGGACATTGTTTTTCCACAAGGGACAGTATTTACCAGATAAATGAAATAAAGACATTTTAAATTTAATCATTTTGTTGTTATTTTAAATTCCTTTACTAATTTATGAGGCATGTATTAAATTAAGAGAGATATATATTGTAACCTGTCATATATGTAATCTCTCACATATATATTTTAAAGATTTTATTTTACTTGTTTGAAAGACAGAGAAGAGAGGGGGAGACAACGAGAGATCTTCCATTCCCTGGTCTGCTCTTTCCTCAATGGCCACAGTGATGGAGGCTGGGCCTGCCAAAGCCAGGAGCTTGGCGTGCTCTCCAGGCCTGCCCCCCCCCCCCCGGGTGGGAGGGACCCAGACAGCTGACACATTGTCTGCTGCCTCCCAGGGTTCAGCAGCAGGAAGCTGGATCCAAAACAGAGCAACTGAGACTGAACCCAGCACTTGGTGTGTGAGCAAGGGCCAGGCTGACCGGCAGGGGCACAGGCCTGGCCCAGAGAGTTTTTAATTCAGGAATTTCAAAATGGCTCTTGGATTGAACCACCTGTATGAATGCATCAATATCCAAAGCATGACAAACTTGGCCGGAATTTCTAAGTAGTGACATGATAGGATGTAACTGCGAGAGCCCAGCTGTGCCCATCTTACCCAGTTTTTGTTGGCTCTGAAAAGGAGGGGTGGGGTAAGCCCATGTCAGGCACCTGCATCTCCAGGTCTACTCAACTGGCAAGATCAGCAAGTCAAACCAGGTTTAGCAATAACAATGGGTCAGTTCACTGGGTTTACTGCAAATTATAAAGGAAATTTAGAAACATAAAGTTATTTAGGGATATGTTTGTGGATTTGTTAACTTCATTCAGGCAGCAAAAGGCAATTCAAGATTCCAGATGTGGTACCAGAGAAAAATATTACAGCAAGTATTCACTGTGTAGTATTGCGCAAATACGGTAGACACATGGTGACTGCGTTAATGTTTCTTGTGGTTTTTGCCTTTGTGCCCACGGGAGGATTTCACTTCCGTTTCCCCTTGAGTTAGGTCTGACTATATTTCTTGATCCTTCTAACAAAGAGTTAGTGAAAAATGAACACAAGAGTTGATGAGCTGATACTTGATTTTTTTTTTTTAACATTTATTTATTTATTGGAAAGTCAGATATACAGAGAGGTGGAGAGACAGAGAGAAAGATCTTCCGTCCGATGATTCACTCCCCAAGTGAGCACAACGGCAGATGCTGTGCCGCTCCGAAGCCAGGATGCAGGAACTTATTCCAGGTATCCCATGCAGGTATAGGGTCCCAAGGCTTTGGGCCATCCTGGACTGCTTTCCCAGGTCACAAGCAGGGAGCTGGATGGGAAGTGGACCTGCCGGAATTAGAACCGACGCCCATATGGGATCCTGGGTGCGTTCAAGGCGAGGACTTAAGCTGCTAGGCTACTGCACCGGGCCCTGATACTTGATTTTTGTGACTCCTTTCCTGCTCTGGTGGACCCCGAGTCCTGGGGGTGTGTTAGCACCATTATTGATGGAGCGGCTCCAGTGAGCAAGATTAGCAAAATCCCCCTTTCAAATCATGATGGACTTAAAACCTGAGTGAGAAATAGACTTACTTTTTAAGCCATTGAGATTTTTGGAGGTGCTGTTTATTTTCAGGATTATTTAGCCCAGTGATTCCCAAGTTTTGTTGCATTTTAATGATTAAGCTCCCTTCACAGCAGTTACGTTTTAAAAAAAAGTTAGTGGTAGAAATCAGGTGTCTATATTTTTGATCCTGCAATGACTCCAGTGTGTTCCCGAAGTTTGGGAACTTAGCCCATGTTCCCTGCAATATGTGATACTATGTTCTTAAAAATGTGTAAACAGTCAAATGTCATTTTTTTCCATTAAGAAGTGTTTCTAGAAAGCTTAAAATAGAAATAAATTATGGCTTGCCTTATGGACATCTTTGCTGTATTTATGTTTCCGGTGATTTTTTTCTTTGTTTTCGTTTGGCTATGTCAAACATCCTGTGGTCATCTTTTGCTAAATATTTCCTATTTTTTTTAAGTATCAAATGTAGCTTTCTCTTGGACTTTGTTATTGTTTTTAACATTATCTAATTGATGTGAAAGGCAGATCATGTGTGCGGTCTTTGCTGCTCACGCGCTTGCAGCAGTCAGGGCCTGGACCTCCTGGGGCCTCCACACGAGTGGGGCGCCCCAAGCGCCGGGGCCATCTGCTGCTTCCCAGGGTACACCTGGCAGGAATCTAGAGCCGGAAAACAGAGCTGGGACTCAAAGCTAAATGCTCCAGGACAAGATGACAGTGTGCCAGATGCCTTCACCCAATCAGTGCTTCCCTTTCTCAATATTGTGATTTCTTTTTCCTTTTTTTTTCATATTATATTCTTGACAATCTTTACACAGTTACTTAGGGTAAAAATGTTCGAGGGCCATAAGAAAGTGGGTAAGACTATTATTTCCATATTGTTTCCTTCATGTATCTAACGTAAAGGGAGATATTATGGTAGAAGCTCCACCCAGTCTCCCACCCCAGGTCCCTGATGTGGGGCACGCTCCAAGGGTCTTGCTCAAATGGTTATGATAGTTCACCAGTTATGAATCGCTGCCAGTCTCGCCACCCCAAGCATGATGAGGTTGAAGAAACCACTGATTGACATAGTCTCCCTTTACCCAGTTTTTCACTGCCAACATATAGCTGAGGTGGTTGATTGACTTGTTCTGTCCTCCCTCTTTTCTTGGTTAGGATTCTGAGTCCGGCAGTTCAGTTGGGGAGATCCCCAAAGAAACTTTGAGGTGTTCCCAGACCAGGTTCTTGTATGTACTAGCAAGTACAGGGCCCGGTACTGGGTACCTTCCATCGCCCCAATCAGCTGGTGGTTGTAATTGCTGGATTGATTCTGTTTCCAGCCCCGATTTTCACTGAAACAATGGGTGTTGCATTCCAGTCTGGTTCTGCCCAGCACACACTCGGCCCTCACATAAACCAGTGGGGGCTGCAGCCTTAGTCGGAGCAACCCACAATAACTCCCACCAGCCTTGCCCCCTACCCTGGTTTGCCAGTATATGCAGCAGACTAGTCCATTCTGTCCCACATCCCATTCGGCTCTCATACATGTCAATGGTCATTGAAGGCTAGTTCCATCTAACCAGCTCCACTATGCAGCCCACACAGATGTTGTTGGCTGCCTTTCTGTCTAGCCACCCCTGCCCCTGTCCTAGTTTTTGTACTCTCCAGTGAGAGTGGTAACCCAAGAGGGAGGAGCCCACTCTTTCCCTACTAGGCCACTCCCACTTCCAGATTATGCATTCTCCAGGTGGTTCTGTGGTTTGACTTGACAGAATTAGACCCCAGAGCCATCCTCTGCCAACTGATGCTACAGCTAAGCCTAATCATCCTTCACCCACTCTAATTTTTGCTTGTACCAGTCAGAACAGTCAGCCCAGCCTGACCCTTCCCTGATCTAGTCCACATGAAGTCCACAGGTGTTGTAGCCCTGCCTAGTCTGGTCTGTCCCCAGCCCGACTCATGTTTTCCAATGGGAGTGGATGCCCAGCAGGGGAGCCCACATTCCCCTGCTGGCTTTGCTCCCACTGTTTTTCACATGTGCTGTTTGAGCACTGCAACCACGTCTGGTATGGCTCATCTCACCTTGGCATTCCTTAATGTGTACTGGTATGTGTCGCAACCGAACCTGTCCTGACCCATACTCTGTTCTGGTGCTCGAATTCGCCAGTGGGTGATGTGAACATTTTCAGCCTGGTCTGCCCCCAACCCATGCCATGTGTATGCCAGTGGGTTAATTTCCATGGCCTTTTCTGGGCTGTTTCCTATCGTGCTTCTTGCGCTTACCTGCCGGGTCTGTGTACTGCCAGAGGGGTTGCCCAGGCTCCTGCATCAGAACCTCTCCCAATGCCAGATTTTGCACATACCAGGGGGTCCATGAGCCAGCCCTCCTGTCCTAGCAGGAACTGTGGCTTTTCCTGATTGGCCTTCCACCCAATCTGGTTCTTGTTGGATGTTTCAGCCCAGCCTTGCAGATGCAAGAATGTTAACTAGCATCTACCCCTTAGGCTAGCCCTGGGCTTTGATTATTGTGAACTCTTATTTTTTCATTTCCCCCGATTCACTTGTTTGGTTTTGGAATTTTGTTTGTTTAGTTAATATAGTTTCCTGTTTGTTACTGCCATCACGGAGATCATTTTTGTTTGTTTTTTGTTTTTAAATATGTTTTTATTTTGAATTTTGAATTGCGAGGTACAGTTTCATATAGCCTGGGATTCCTCCCCCACAAACTTTCATCCCCTGACAGATTTTCCCCATTTTACTACAATGGAGTAGTCCTTCATAAGGAATCATAATTCTATCAGTTTCTTGTTTAAGTGTACCCCAACACTGTTGGTACAGACAATGCAGACAGCCCAGCATCTCTTTGTCTGTCCGTGTCCAACAGTTTCTTTGGGAATCCATCTTTCATATGAAAGCAGGGATGCATGTTCCATTATACCCCCACATCTGTATATGACAGACCCAAGTACTCCGTCACTATACAGTTCCATAATTGAGAAGCCACGAACTTTTTTGTAAGAAGTAAGGAGGCTAGATTAAGGATTTATTTTTTAAAAAAAGGCTTTATTTCTATTATTGCAAAGGCAGATTTACAGAGGGTGAAGGAGAGAAATAGAAGTCTTCCATCTGCTGGTTCACTCCCTGAATGGCTACAATGGCCAGAGGTGAGCCAATGAAGCCAGGAGCCAAGAGCTTTTTCCAGGTCTCCCATGCGGGTGTGGGATCCCAAGGGTTTGGGCCATCCTCCACTGCTCTTGGAGGCCACCAGCAGGGAACTGGATGAGAAGTGGAGTAGTTAAGACATGAGCTAGCACCAATATGGGATTCTGGCATTTGTAAGGTGAGGATTTAGCTATCAAATTTTGCTCTGCATGTCCCACCCTCTCTCCCTTTCTCACCCTCCCTCAATTTGCCATTTTTTTTAAAAGACTAAATTGAGCTTTATGTACCAAAGAAATTTTATATGTCAGTCTGTGGTGTTTGTATTGTACCCAAAAACATTAAGGGAAAAAAAGTTTTGATTTTTTGAAAAGTTGTAATGTGAGCAAGGTCATGTTGGCACCTCCTGTCTGTATGTAAGGACACAGTCCATTTGCAGCCACAGTCATGCTGAGATGCAAGTCCCCCATCTGCTCCGTGGTCAGGCCTCCACACCACCATGATACTTCCACAGAGACAGTTCAGTGCTGCACACCTTAAGGTAGGCGTCAGGCTAGGACTCGGCTGCGGTTGTATAGGTCACCCCCTCCAATGCCAGTACCATATATGGGGTGCTTATCTGAGGCCTGGCTGCTCCACTGTAACCCAGCTCCCTGATAATGCAGCTGGGAAATAAGAGGAGAATGACCCAAGTGCTTGGACCCTTGCACCCATATGGGAAACCTCAAAGGAACTCCTGGTCTCTGGCTTTAGATTAGCTCAGTTCTGGTCGTTGTAGCCATGAGCCATAGATGCCCTCTTTCTTGGACCTGGCACGGGGGCCCAGTGGCTAAATCCTTGCCTTGCTTGCTCCAGGATCTCATATGGGCTCCAGTCCCTGTCCCGACTGTTCCACTTCTCATTCAGCTCTCTGCTTGTAGCCTGGAAAGACAGTAGAGGACGGCCCAAAAAACCTTGGGACCCTGCACCCACCCACATGGAAGACCCAGAGGAAGCTCCTGGCTCCTGGCTTCGGATCAGCTCAGCTCTGGCCATTGCAGCCACTTGGGAAGTGAATCAACTGACAAAAGCCTTTCTGATAATAGTACGTGTGTCTTAAAAAAAAAAAAAGGAAGAGAAGCTCTCCCTCTTTTCTCTCCTTCTCCCTCTCTGCTTTTCAAATTTCTCTTTTAGGTGTGGAGCCCTGGGCTGTCTTTGAAACGTACTTGCTCCTTACACTTGGAGAAAAGTCCTTGCCAGTGGTTCTTTCTCAGCCTACCCCCTCCCTCCTTCTGTGGACCTGCCTCGGTTTCAGCAGCTCTTAGTTTTACTCCACCCCGGTACATTGTGGAAACGATCTGTCAGCCGGTTAGTGCAATGCCTTCTGCTTTCTGTTTCCTAGGATGTCCGCAGTGCCCTGTCCTTCCTCCTTTTCCCTGTTGCCATGGTCCTTGTACTACACTGGCTGTGTTGTCACCATGAGGATAGAGGCAAAGGCTCCTGCCTGCTCTGCTCTGCTAAACTGGAAGTGAGAAAGGCACACTTTTCGTTACATTTCAGAATGTGTACGTCTTAGGGGGGATTTGAAAATTGGAAGTCATTTACTGAGGTCACCTGCTACTAAGGTTCTTCGTAAGGCCAGTAGAGGGTTCCAGAGATGGAAGTGTAGGAACATTCATGAGCACTTGGAAATATTACTGTGTATCTGGAACATGTTTATTTGTTTTAAAGTTGTCATTTTAATCTTCCGGATTACTGATCTTTCTTCTTTTCTCACCATTAGATTCCTTCAGTGAGCCCCATTTCTCCCCTTGCCATGAACTTACTCCCACTTTTCCTCTAGACTTCTCTACTCATGACCTCCCTTGGACTTAAAATGAGTCATGTTCCAGGAGTTTGTTAGTCAGTCAGCAACTTATAGAATGGGGCAATATTTTCCCATGGGAGAAATGTACAAATGATGATGGCTGCTAAGGTGAACCATGAAAATCTGCAGGACTTATTAGGAAAAAAAAAAAGTTTAAAAATGTGGGAAGTCGGCAGCTGGTGAGGAAATGGGTAAAATACAGGATTTTCGGAGCAGTAAAGCTCTTCTGTAGGGACCACGTAATGGTGGCTGCCTCTCATTATACACTTGTCCAGATCTACTGAACACAGAGCAACAAGGGTGCACCGAGTGTGAATGACGGACTTGGGATGGTCAGGAGCAGTTGGTGCAGCTGCACGTTGTTCTGGGGGGAGAGGCTGAGCACATAGAGGGCCGGTATGTTACATTTCCCCTGTGCCTTCCATTCAGTTTTTTTTTTTTTTTTTGTGAAACTAAAGCTTCCCCAAAATTGCCTTATTAATCACTTACAATTTAAAAATTAAGATTAGAATACCAAATAGTAAGAATGAGAATTCTTTTTTAAGTTTGAATGATAATTTTTATAGGAAGACCAGATTAAAGACATTTTTAGGAGATTCATAAGGATGCTTTGATGTGTTTTCAGGTATTACTAAAGAGAGGGTAAACTTGACTTTAAAAAAATATTTATTTAATTTTATTGGAAAGTCAGATTTATAGAGAGGAGGAGAGACAGAGAGAAAGATCTTCCATCTGTTGGTTCACTCTCCAAGTGACTGCAAAGGCCAGAGCTGAGCTGATCTGAAGTCAGGAGCAAGGAGCTTCTTCCGGGTCTCCCATGTGGGCACTGGATCCCAAGGTTTAGGCGGCCTCACTGCTTTCTCAGGCCACAAGCTGGAAGGGAAGTGGAGCAGCCAGAATATGAACTGGCACCACATGGTTTCCTGGTGCATGCAAAGTGAGAACTTCAGCCACAAGTATTTCTGCAGAGGAGAGAGGTTCTGCAGAGGAGAGAGGTCCTGCAGAAGCCAGGCATGTACCCAGGCAGAGTTACATATTAGACACTGTGTGACCTCTAGGATTTAAGCTGATTTTAAGAAAACTCAACTATAGTTTTATAGTTTTGATATCTGAAAGAGCAAAACTTTTTTATATTTACATTATTAAGCAAAATGACTTCTAGGCACAGTTTTATTGGCTTAAGTTAAATTGAAGCTAAACATGGAAAATCAGTAGAATTAAACAATAGAATTGTCATGGCACCAAAGAGAACCCTTTCACTGTACCCACACATTTTGGCTTTGCATCTTCCTCCTTCTACTTCCCAGCAGGGACATCCGGGCCTCTGTTTAAGGAACTAGAAGTGCCTAACTTGTGCCTCTTCCCCTCTGCCCTGTCTCAGTTTTATCTCAGATGATTCAGTCATACTTGTTTGTTGCACCTTAAACATTGCCTGGAAAGACCTGCTCAAGGAATTTAAGATGAAGAGCATGGGTACCACTGAGCATGGAAGCATCAGCCCTGGGCATAGAAGTAGGACCTGGGGCCCAGAGCAGTAGCCTAGTGGCCAAAGTCCTTGTCTTGCATGCACCAAGATGCTCCGCTTCCCATCCAGCTCCCTGCTTGTGGCCTGGAATAGCAGACGAGGACGGTCCAAAGCCTTGGAACCCTGCATCTGCATGGGAGACTCTGAAGAAGCTCCTGGCTTTGGATTGATTCAACTCTGACTGTTGCAGCCACTTGGGGAGTGAAATGGTGGATGGAAAATCTTTTTCTCTCTGTCTTTTTTTCTCTGTGTGTGTCTGCCTTTCTAATCAATCAATTAATCAATCTTTTTTTAAAGTAGTGCCTGCTTCATAATTTGTGGTGCCTGTTGCAAAATAAAAACATGAATTTTCTTGTTTAAAATGATGAAGAATGTGACAGTGACAGTAACAATGCCAGGCCCGGTGCATCTGGGCAGGTAGCAGACTCTCAGCGCCCACCCTGCGTGGAAGCTGCTCACACTTCCTCAGACCGGAGGCTCAGAACTTTAGTTCCGGACCCCTTCTGCACCCACACCCCAGGAGGAACAGGGGATGCCTGACACCCCAAGGCTGCTGGCAGTCTGTGAGTTGCGAGGTGCCAAGGGAAGAGATTTTTGTTTGCTGTTCTCTCCTTTCCCCCTTCTTGCCAAAGCAGCCTTCGGGAGATGATGGTGTGGACAGTGGTAGATAGTGTGCTAGGTAGAGAACAATGTGCTGAGGTCTTGCCGGCTGCTATCCAGTTTAAGCCATTTTTATTTTTCATGAAATCTCCTAAAACATCAACTGACTTTTTAGAGAAAGTGTTATGCAAGAATGGCACACTGTGTTAAATGCCCAGAAGTTCTTTATACACTAAAAAGAACATCTCTCCCTTCCGGGTCTTCAGCTGCCAGTTTTCCTCTTGGGAATCAACTACTTGGTGTCTTGTCCACTAGTGTGTGTGTAACTGTGTGTAAGACTTTGTCATTCTTAATGACTGTTCAAATACCTGTAACGTACCATGATTTACTTAACTCAGTGTTGGACACTGACATGGTTTCTGATTTATCATGGACATTTTGATGAGCACTTTTGTGATCACATCTTTACTCATCTATTATTAATTCTCTAGGTTAAGGTGGAATTGCTGAATCAAATTCAGTTTTCCCCTTTAAATGGAATCTTGTCTTGGCAGTTCTCAGAGCCTCCTTCACCCAGACAGGCTGATTTCCTCAACTTAACCGTCTCTGCTGCCAACTTGGGATGCTGTGCGCCATTGCTGCAGGTGTAGATGACAACCTGATAACTGAGAACTACACTCCTGGGGCTTGGTCAGGGGAGGGTGTTGACTCCAGGTTCACTTGCAGACAGTAGGGAGTAAATTACAAGACCTGCAGGATAACTTTCTTCACTTTAACTGCTGTAGAATCTGTTGGCCAGCCTTTCCTTGGCAGAGCAAGCCAGCCTTGCCGCTGTGCTTGCTGCCTGGTGTTCCATCTGTAAAACAGCTTTCCAAATGAGGACAAGTCTATCGTTCAAACCTTCAATATTGTCTTTAATTCTATGTGTAAGAGCTGAATGTGTAAATGGCAGCAGTGGAAAAAGCTCAACCAGGCTTAAAGAAAGATGCACAGTTCTAAGAGTTTTTGCTTTGCAAACAAAATGATAGATGGTTCCTCATTGATTCAAAGGAAAAGATAAAGAATGAAGACTTGGAGAGGGCAGGAACTGGAGAGGCTTGCAGTCTAGAGTTCTTCTTGAAATTCTTCTCCCAAACCCAACCCATTTTTATAGTTCGTGACTTTGCCAGATTCTCCTCTGCCTGTGAAAGTGTTGAGATTTTAATTAACTGACAGTACAAGGCTGTGAGCGATGGCAGTGTGATTGACAGCCCCACCCTCCATCCCCCTGCCACTAGAAGAGAAACTGAGCGGCCAGCTCTAGGAGGAGAAAAACAGCACACCCATTTGATTAATCATCTCAAGAAACCCCACAAGATAACTGAGTATGCTACTCAACTGCTGTACTTTATCTTTCATTGACTTTTGATTCAAATGTTGTTTTTTTCATGCATATTGTTTTGAAATCTGATATGCTTGTAGTTGAGGCTTCAAGAATGTTGTATAACTGCATTTGGCTATTCCTTGGTAACCTTAGCTTCATATGCCCTTAGTAAGTCCCAAATGATTGGAAAGCAAACAGGACTCAGTCTGTAGTCTCGGGGACCTTGAACCTCATGCACAGGGTGTGATTGCACATGGGCACGATCTAAGGAAATTGTAACATATTGGGAATGCTCAGGTCCCAGACTACACCAACAGAGTGAAGGGTGGAAGGGTGAATGGTAGCTGTCTACTCATTTATACTCCTTGTCAGCAATCACTGAACAGGCTTATTTCTCTAGAAAATTTGTTAGTAATATTTCTTCCTCTCACTTATTATCATGCCATATTCAAGACTCTTACTACAATAGATAAAGCAATCATAACCCTTGCCATTCACCGAGGTACCAGCCAAAACTTTAAAAAAGTTGTGATTTATTTATTTTCGTTTTATTTGAAAGGAGGGAAAAGACAGAAAAAGCTTTTTTCATGTGTCATTTTTAAATTGGTTTATTTATTTATGTGCAAAGCCGAGTGGCAGAGAAGGAAAGACAAAGAGGGAAAATGACATATCTACTGGTTCACTCCCCCAAATGTCATCAAGAAGGATTCTGCCATGCTAAGTCAGGGCCAGGAGCTCCACCTGAGTTTCTCTTGTGGCTCTCAGAGGTCCAAGCACTTGGGCCGATACTATGCCGATCCGAAGCCAGGAGCCTCTTCCGGGTCTCCCACGTGGGTGCAGGTTCCCAAAGCTTTGGGCCGTCCTCGACTGCTTTCCCAGGCCACAGGCAGGGAGCTGGAAGGGAAGCGGAGCTGCCGGGATTAGAACCGGCGCCCATATGGGATCCCGGGCGTTCAAGGCGAAGTCCTTTAACCACCTGCGCCACCGCGCCGGGCCCTAATTCCCTCTTTTTAAAAATCACTTCAAAGGCAGAGTTATGGATAGAGGAGGAGAGACAGGGAATCTTCCATCTGCTAGTTCATTCCCTGAATGGCAGTGATGGCTAGAGCTGAGCTGGTCTTGAGCAAGGAGCCAGGAACTTCCTCTGGGTTGCCCATATGGGTGTAGGGCCCCAAGGCTTTGGACCATCCTCCACTGCTTTCCCAGACTGTAAGCAGGGAGCTGGATGGGAAGTGGAGCAGCAATAATGAAAGGACACCATGAGTTTGTGATGAGGAAGACATAGGCTGTGGAAAACCTAGTGTGACAAACATACAGTTTCTTTAGCAAGTAAGAAAAAAGGAGACAAAGTAAGGGCAGGTGTGGGGAACAGACAGTAAGAAGGAACATGGCTGCCACTTGTGCCGCTGGCATCCCATGCGGATGCTGCTTCTGTGCTGGCTGCTCCAGTTTCGTCCAGCTGCCTGCTGACGGCCTGGGAAAGGCAGCCGAGCATGGCCCCAAGTGGTTTGGGCCGCTGCCACACACACAATGAGGCCAGGATGGAGCTCCTGGGTCCTGGCTTCGGTCTTTCCCATCCATCTGGGAAATGAACTGCTCCTTCCCTCTCCTCATCTGTGAAAAATGAACATATTTTTTTTTTTCCTTAAAAGGGATGGATAAAGAAAAAATGACATTTGACTAAGCACCAACCACAAAACATCAAAGTCCACGTTAGGCTGCAGTGAGAAGCTTGGGTATCAATTATCTGCATCTTTATCTATTATCTATATGTCTTTGTTTAGTTTCCTTTCTCTAAATACAAGGTTTGTGGCAACATGTAGTCACAGAGCTAGCAGAAAACCCAACAGTTTTCCCACTGCCAGCCAATCACTAAGACACTGTTCTTCTTTTTTCCCCCTTTATTACTTATTTATTTTGTGACATTATCCTTCTAATGTCCCTTTCAGAGACTACTGGGATCCTCGGGCAATGAGTAATAAACAAAATTGTCAGTTAGTGCTGTGTCCGTGGCCATACATACCAACCAATGATAATATATAAATTTTTAAAAATCATAATTTAAACAAATAAATAGTAGACAAACCGTGAAGACAACAGGACAATTTCAAGCATTAGATATTTGATGTTAAGCTATTACTCGTTGTTCGAAGGTGGGATAATAGCACTTCGGTCTTTTTAATGGTAAATTTTTAGTGATACATATTTAAATATTTATAGATGACATTCTATGAAGTCTGAATGTTGCATCCAAATATCCTTAGGGGAGGAGGAGTTGTGTCTAGAGGCACTGACAACTCCAGACAGACAAAATGCTACCAGTTATTGAAGGCAGTTTTCCTTTAAAAATTATTGGGCCTAACATGACGGCTTAATGGCTAAATCCTTACCTTACAAGTACTGGGATCCCATATGGGCTTTGGTTTGTGTCCTGGCTGCTCTACTTCCCATCCAGCACCCTGCTTGTGGCCTGGGAAAGCCATAGAGGATGGCCCAAAGCCTTGGGACTCTCCACTCATATGCGGGACCCGAAAGAGGTTCCATGCTCCAGGCTTTGGATCAGCTCAGCTCTGGCTGTTGCGGTCACTTGGGGCTTTGTGAACCAGCAGATGGAAGATCTTTCTGTCTCTTCTCTTCTTAAAATCTGATCTGCCTTTCCAATAAAAATGTATAAATGTTGTTTAAGATTTACTTATTTTACTTAAAAATAAGAGTTTCAGAGAGAGAGACAGGGAACTATCCTCTATCTGCTGGTTCACTCCTCAAATGACTACAAAAGCCAGAGCTGAGCTGGTCTGAAGCTGGGAACCAGAATCTTCTTCCACTCTTCCCACAACAGTGTAGGGGCCCAAGAACTTGGCTTATCTTCCATTGCTTTCCCAAGCCATCGGCAAGGAGCTAACTTGGCAGTGGAGCAGCCAGGACTTGAAGTGGCTCTCATATGGGATGCCCACATGGCAAGTGGAAGATTTGCTTGCTAGGTCACCATGCTGGCCCCAACAAAGGCAAGTTTATTCTTGCCAATGAAACTCCAAATATTCTCCTAAAAGTTATCGATGTATTCTTTAAGTTTTATTTGAAAAGTTTAGAGAGGCAATGACTGAGATTGCCATCTCTCACTTTGCTACTTCTCCACTCAAAAGGGTGCAACAGCCCAGAGTCAACCAGGGTCTCCCACCTGGGTGTCAGGAACCCATGTATCCAAGCTATCAGCCACAGCTTCTGCAGCAGCAGGAAGCTGGATCTGAAGTGGAGTAACTGGGACTTGTACCAGGTACCCCTATGTGAGATACGGATGTCTATAGGGGCTGCAACCACTGTGTCAACATCAAATCCCAACATTTCCTTTCACCATTTTTAAGTGGGAAGCTATATTGTAGGAGTAAAGAAAAGGGCTATACCAGAGCACCCGAACAAGCTAAACATTTCGTTCACAGGGTCATAGATTTCCCATTTGCCCCTGTCATGGGAATACAGGTCAAGCAGGTGTTTTTGCACGGGTCTCAGGAAGATAAATGTCTGAATTACTGAACTTGGAAGAAGAACCCGAATGCGCCGGCACACTAGTTTTCAGGTTTTTGCACTATCGCACTAAGCACGTGGGCCTCTTGTCTCCGCGTCTTTCCCTCCCACGGTGCCTGAAGTCAGCCAAGATGGTGGTGGGTCAGGACCACGAAGCCGGTCAGCGCCCCACTCGGCGTGTGCGCAGGCGCCGCGCCGCGCAGGCGCACGCGCGCCCGCCTGGCCGACCTTGGCGGATCGCGCCTGCGCCGTGAGGAGCGGCGCGCGGCCGGGCTTGGGGCTGGCTGCAGTGAGCGTGAGGGCGGCCGGAGAGGCTGGCTCAATGAAGATGAGGCTTGTGCTGCTGTTCCTGGTGGCGGCGTCGGCGGTGGCCCGGAGCGAGGCCTCGGCCAACCTGGGCGGCGTGCCCAGCAAGAGATTAAAGATGCAGTACGCTACGGGGCCGCTGCTCAAGTTCCAGATCTGGTGAGTCTGTGCGCCGAGCCCCGGCCTCTCGGCCGCGCCCGTCGTCGGCGCGGGTCGCTACGCGAGGCTCCGGCTTTGCGGCCTAGCGTGACTGCCTGTCCCCCGGCTCGGAGGACCTGCCGTCCCTCCCGCGGGGCAGCCGGACCCTCCGCCGCCCCTCCAGGGGCCGCCGCGGCTTAACCTGGGCGGGGACGGGGGCAGGAGGGCGCGGGAAGGTGAAGCGCCGAAAGGGAGGCCGGCGCACGCTTGTCAGTGCGGAGGAGCGGTCGGCGCAGCGCGCGGGGACCGGGGCGAGCAGGCGCCGCGTCGGCCGGGCAGCTCCCGGCGGTTGTCATTCCGTTTTCGGGGTGCCTGTCCGCTTCCCCGGGGTTACGTTCGTTGGATGCGATGGAGGGAAGCTGGGACACAGGTCCCCCGGAGCTGCTGGGGCGACTGTTGAGCTGGGGGCGTGGAGCAGTTCGTCTGGGGAAGCTGGTTCTGGGTTTGGGATTTACAGAGCGCCGGAAAAGGAGCGGGGTGGCCCCTCTCAACTTGGACAGTTCGCTCACAACCAACCAGGTTTTTTCTTCGCTGCACCTGATCCCGAGATGGCCCACTCACTCCGGCATCTCAGATGCCTTGGCCATTCACGTGGGAAAACAAGTCGGTAGTTTTCAACATAGAGATTTTGTTCTTAGCAGGTGAAGTTTGAAGCAGGGCAGTGGTGCATTTAAGAAAGAAAAGGTAAGTGGGCGTGAGGAAGGTGAAAGAAAGAAACAACGGAAGACCAGAATTGTAAAATTGTGGAAATGAGAATCCTACACCCCAAAACTTGGCATTTTTTTTTTTCCAGGATGACAGATTAGTGTATCTTAATCCCGATATCTAATGTTGCCGTTAGCTGTAATTCACTTAAAACCAGTTTTAAAAAACTTCTTGTATTAATGTAAATAAGCTGAAGTTTAGATCTTATGCTTCAACAACGTTTGCTTAATGTTGAAGCCTAATGAAGTATGTAAGCATTTTAAGAAATCAGCTTCAACTGGACAGTCAGGAAATAAGATGACGGTGGGACTTCATTTTTGGAGTGAAAAGCAAAAGCCGTGTAATCTTTTCCTGATTAAAACAAGAACAGTATATGCAGTGTGTGTGGGGGGGGTATGCCTGTTAATAGTGCAAGTGGGACCTGGGTTGGACCATTTCTCATTTTCCCGTTCTTTTTAAAGTTACAAAGTGGTGATTGTTTTGCCAGCCTGGAGACATGATTAAAGATGCCGGGCGGGGCTGGGATTCACGGGGTTCGGACTGCCGGGTCAGGTGCTGTCATTCGCTGCCCTCCTTGTCTAGCTCTTCATCGCACTTTTCTCTCTTGCAAAAATATTCTTGTATTCCCTTGAATCGGAGTCCTTGTCAGAATAATTTACCATGTGTGTCTTTTGCTGAGGGTATACGTAACAAGGTTTTCATTGTGTAAATTCAATACTTCAAATGAATTTTTTTTTAAGTTCTTCAGTTGGATTTTTTGATACTTTATTTGCCTTAGTTGCACACAGACTTGTTCTGAAGCTAGAATGTTCTTGTGCGGTCATCTGATATGTATATATTGAGAAAGGGTGAATTATTTTGTAGGTACTTTGGAAACACCTTTTTAAATACACCTACCAAATGCAAATAAATTTAGGTTATCACTTGTCACTTTTTCCCCCCAAAGAAAGGCAGATTTTACAGCCAGAGGGGGAGAGAGAGTTCTTCCATTGGCTGCTTTGCTCCCCAAATGGCCCCAACAGCCTGAGCTGAGTTAATCTGGAGTCAGGAGCCCAGAGCCTCCTCCCAGTCTCCCATGTGGTTACAGGGTCCCAAGGCTTTGGATCATCCTTCGCTGCTTTCCCAGGCCACAAACAGGGAGCTGGATGGGAAGCGGAGCAGCCGGGACGTGAACTGGTGCCCATATGGGATCCTGGGCGTTCAAGGTGAGGACCTTAGCCGCTAGGCCACGCCGCTGGGCCCATTATGCATTTTTCTTGTATTCTCTGTTAATTACTACATATTGGAGAAGACATGATTGCTCTTTTTTGGAACTGGATTTTTTCACTAAGCATAACGGTCTCCAGTTGCATCCATTTTGTTATAAAAGACACAATTTCATTCTTTTGTATGGCCTAGTACAATTTCTTTATCCAGTCACCAGTTGATAAACGTCCTGGTTAGTTGTAGTGCTTTAAGCATGGGGTACAGGAGTGGGATGGCTGGGCATGTGGTAGCTCTGTCAGATTGCTGTGGATTCTCCATTCTTATTCCACGGTAGTTGTACTAGTTTAGGTTCCCACCAGCATTTTATTACGGTGCCTCTTTTCCTCACCAGAATTTGTTATTTTTTGATTTTTGGATGACAGCAGTTAGATACAAACTATACCAAATAGTGGGGCTACTGAGACTAGAATGGTGATAAACCGAACCTTTATTTGAGGTCTTTTGAGAGGTCACAGGTCAAGGTGGCAGATGCTAAGTTGCGCCTTCACAGCGCTCGCTGTACGTTCCTTACCTAGTGGTGCTGACGGAGCTTGACAGAAAGGTATGTGCTGCCTTCTGATTGGCCGGCTCCATTTGGATAAGTCTGGATTGGCTATTCTCAGCGGGAACTTTCCGTGCCTCTTAGGGGCTTTCTGTCCCCGGGTCCTCCGGGCTAACGACAGGCAGTCTTTTTTTTTTTTTTTTTTTTAACTTTTTGGCATTATTTTCAATATTGTTTACATGGTTGAGAGGGATGCATAGAAAGGCTGAAGGTAGGCTGTTTTGAAGCAAGAGCCAAGATCTTCTTCCAGGTCCCCTGCTGCTTTCCCAGGTGATGAGCAGGGAGCTGATGGGAAGTAGAGTAACTGAGATATGAACCCAGGCCCGTATTGAGATGCTGGCGCCACAGTCAGAGGCTTAGCCAACTATATAATGGCACTGAGCTTTGTATTTAAAATTATATTGAGTAGGCCTTTGTATGGTGGCAAGAAAAAAAAGATAAGACAATTTGGATGTAAGACTGATCAAGATTAGTAAAATGCTGCTTTGGAAACACGGAGCTCTGGAGAATGTGTTGGTTATTGCAGCGTCGCGTTTCCGTGGTCAGCAGTTAGCCGAGTCTCTGCTCTGTGCAGGTGCATTGGCTGCAGGGGGTTCAGGTTAGTGATCTACTGGTCTACATAGGCAAGAGCGGAAAAAATGGTTAGTCCGGAAAACCGGTTAGTTCGCAGCCACTTGGGGGCCTGTTCAGACCTGTTCAGGGGGATCAGGAGAGGTTCCCGTGGGGCAGTGAACTTTGAACTGCAACTGCAATTTTATTGGAAAATCAGATTTACAGAGAGGAGAGACAGAGAGGAAGAGCTTACATCTGTTGGTTCACTCCGCAAGTCAGCTGGAGCTGAGCCTATCTGAAGCCAGGAGTCAGAAGTTTTTCCTGGGCCCCCCATGTGGGCGCAGGGTCCCAAGGCTTTGGTCCGTCCTCTGCTGCTTTCCCAGGCCACAAGCAGGGAGCTGGAAGGGAAGCGGGGTCACCAGGATCTGAACCAGCGCCCATATGGAATTCTGGTGCATTCAAGGCGATGCCTTTAGCCGGTAGGCTACCGTGCCAGGCCCTATAAGATTTAAAAAATTTTATTCAGTAAAGGATTCCCCAAATGATGTCAACGGGAGTTTTGTAAGTTCCGTCTCTCTGGGTGTATGAATATTCATGATGGGCATTGTGGTAACCATTGTGACTTTCCTGAGTTCCTGCTCTCCTACTCCTAACTAAACTGTACAGAAAACAGTTGACACACTGTTTCGAACCCTGTCTGCGCCAGCAGGTGAGGCTGTGAGCTGGCATTTTGACTTCCTGCAGCTTTTTCATAGGCTCGTGCTGATTGCGGCCTTCAGCAGCTTAAGCACAGGTTGAGTCCCTCTGGTTTTTGAGTTTGCCACTGACCTGCTGACCAGTGTTTCTCAGCCCTGCAGGAATGCGCATTGCTGCTGGCAGAAGGCTGGGAAGGGCTGGAAGCTGCTTGTTCAGCTTCGCGGAAGGGGCGGGGCCTGGGGAGGGGCTGCTTTGCCTCCCTCTAGTTCAAAGGAGGGAGAAAATGACGGGTCTGTGATAGGATTTAGAGAGCTTTTGTGACAAAGGTAGTAAGCTCTAGTGGCTTTATCATAGAGTTGAGACTCATTTACCTGTGAAGGCCAAGAGTACTGACTTCAGAGATGGAGGAGATGTAATCCCGTGTTTAAGGCTCTGGCAGACACTGCCTGGGAAGTGCCAGCTAGTTTCATCATGGAAAAGACACTCCAGTGAATACAGGATGAAAGGGAAGTCACAAATGGGGCGAGTTTGGAAATTGTGGGAACTTTGAATAAAAAGGAGATATCAGAGGCTGCTAATGGCTTGGGAAAAGCCACGGAAGGTGGCCTGACGGGGTCAGACCCAGATGAAGCTCAGACCCAGATGAAGCTCCTGACTTCTGCCTGGCTCAGCATTGGCTGTTGCAGCTACTTGGGGAGTAAACCAGTGGGTGGAAGGCCTCTGTTTCTGACTTTCAAATATTATCTTTAAATGATATATATTTACATCTTCCACCTTTCAGCCATGTGTGCCCTGTTAAAGTAAAAGAAGTATAAAGTACAAAGTAAATGGGGCTGGGTCTGGTGCAATTGCCTAGTGGCTAAATCCTCTCCTTGCATGCGCCATGATCTCATGTGGGTGCTGGTTTGTATCCCAGCTGCTTCACTTCCCCTCCAGCTTCCTGCTTGTGGCCTGGGAAAGCAGTCAAGGACGGCCCAAAGCCTTGGACCCTGCACCCACATGGGAGACTGGGAGGAAGCTCCAGGATCCTAGCTTCGGATTGACTCATCTCCCGTGTTGTGGCCACTTGGGGAGTGAGCCAGTGGATGGAAGATGTTCCTCTCTGTCTCTCCTTTTCTCTGTAAATCTGACTTTCCAGTAAAATAAATAAATGAATAAATAAAATTTTTAAAGACCCCACAGAATAAATGGGGCTGATGTTGTGACTCTGTGGGCTGAACCCTGGCCTGTGACACTGGCTGCTTGTATCCTGGCTGCTGTGTTTGAGACAGCTTCCGTTCCGGTGCCTGGGAAAACGGTGCCTGATGGCTCACATGCACAGACCCCGCCACCTGTGTGGGAGACCCAGATAGCTGGCTTCTGCCTGCCCTCCTCTGGCTGTTTTGCCCGCTGAGTAGTGAATCGGCAGGTGCAAGAGCTCCGTTTTTCCCTGCCCCTCTCTCTGTGATTCTGCTTTTAAAATAAAATCTTTAAAATGGTGCGGAGTAAAGAGTTAAGTTTGTAAGATTTTGAGGTAATCTAACTAGCTCTAAGTGCTGTGCTAAATTTTCCCCTCTATATCCATAGGTTTCCTATCCGTGGGTTCAGCCTCCTGAACATAGAAAATATTTGGAAAAAAATTTGTAACTGCAGTGAACACATAGAGACTTTTTCCCGTGTCATTCCTAGAGTATAGTAGTTGCTTGAGTAGCATTCACGCTGTATTACGTGTATCTAGAGATGATTCAGAGTATACAGCAGGAAGTTGCGTGCAGACACTGTGCGTTGGATAAGGGTCTTGAGCATGTGCGGGTCTTGGAGTAGTCTGTGCGTCTGAAGCTTCGCTGTCGGCACGCCCTGCGAGGCGTGAGGTTCAAGGCCCCATAGTCAGCTCCCTCCACTCTCGAAACCCGGATTGAATTCCGACGTCCTGGCTTTAGGCTGGCCGGGTCCCAACTGTTGTGGAATTGGGAAAGTGAACTACTTTTTCTCTGTATGGTTGATTTCCCAAATAAAAAAAAAAACTTAAAAGAAAAAAAATAAAGTGAATAGCAGTTAGAAAACCTCTTTCTTTCTCTTTCAATAAATACACTTGATTAAAGGGAAACTAAAACGTGCTGATTGTTATGATATACATCCTGATTTTTTTTTTAAGATTTATTTATTTTTTACTGGAAAGTCATATATAGAGAGGGAAAGACAGAGGGGAAGATCTTCCATCTATTAGTCCCGTCCCCCTCCTCCCCCCAGAGGCAGCAATAGCCAGAGCTGAGCTGATCCGAAGCCAGGAGCTTCTTCCGGGTCTCCCACGTGGGTGCAGGGTCCAAAGCTTTGGTCCATCCTTGGCTGCTTTCCCAGGCCAGAAGCAGGGAGCTGGATGGGAAGTGGAGCAGCTGGGATAAGAACCCAGACCCACATGGGATCTTGGTGCATGCAAGGTAAAGATTGTAGCAACTGTGCCCCCTGATTTTTTTTTTTTTTTGGTTTTTTTCTTTTCTTTTTTTTATTATCTTTTTGAGAATCTTTATATAGTTAATTAGGATAAAAAGATTCAAGGGCAATAGGAAAGTGGGTAAGACTATTATTTCCATATTGTTTCCTTTATGTTTAAAGGGGTATATTAAGGGAGAAGGCCCACACAGTTTCCCACCCACCCCAGGTCCCGGATGTAGGGCATGCTCTGAGATTCTTGCTCAGATGGTTTTGATGGTTCAGCAGTTATGAATCGCTGCCAATCTCGCCACTCCAAGCACTATGAGGTCTTTGAAGCAACCACTGATTGACATAGTCCATCATAGAGTCTCTGTTTGCCCCGTATTTCGCTGCCAACATATAGCTGAGATGGTTGATTGACTTGTTCTGTCCTCCCTCTTTTCTTGGTTAGGTTTCTGAGTCCAGCATTTCAATTGGGGAGATTCCCAAAGAAACTTTGTCTGAGGTGTTCTCAGACCAGATTCTTGTATGTACTAGCAAGTACAGGGCCTGGTACTGGGTACCATCCATCGCCCCAATCAGCTGGTGGTTGCAGTTGCTGGGTTGGTTCTGTTTTCACTCCCGACTTTCACTGAAACGAATGGGTGTTGCAATCCAACCTGGTTCTGCTGCCCAGCACGTACTCTGCCCTCGCATAAACCAATGGGAGCTGCAGCCTAGTTGGAGCGACCCACAATAACCCCCACCAGGCCTGTCCCCTACCCTAGTTTGCCAGTATGTGTAGCAGTAGCCCATTCTGTCCCACATCCCATTCGGCTCTCATACATGTCAATGGTTATTAAAGCTTAGTTCCATCTAACCAACTCCCATTATGCAGTCCACACAGATGTCGTTGGGTGTCTGTCTAGCCACCCCAGCCCCTGTCCTAGTTTTCATGCCCTCCCATGGAAGTGTTAACCCAAGAGGGAGGAGCCCACTATTTCCCTCCCAGGCTTCTCCCACTCCTAGATTGTGCACTCTCCAGGTGGTTCTGTGGTTTGACTTGACAGAATTAGACCCCAGAGCCAGCTTCTGCCAGCTGATGCTGTGGCTAAGCCCAAACAACCCTCACCCACTCTAATTTTGCTTGTACCAGTCAGAATAATCCGCCCAGCCTGGCTTTTCCCTGATCTAGTCCACATGAGGCGCACAGGTGTTGTAGCCCTGCCTAGTCTGGTCTGCCTCCATTACAGCCCATGCTTTCGAGTGGGGAACCTCCCCCCCCACCCCATTCCCCTGCCGGCTCCTTCCCCTGCCTTCCTGGTTCTCACACGTGCTGGTTGGGCGCTGTGGTCACATCCCGTACAGGCAGCCTCACCTTGGCATTCCGTATTGTGCACTGGTTTTTGTTGCAACTGACCCCTGATTTTTTTAAGATATATTTTTTTATTGGAAAGGCAGATCAGATTTATAGAAAGAAGGAGAGACAGAAAGATCTTTCATCTGCTGGTTCACTTCCCAGTTGGCACAATGGCCTGAGATGAGCCGATCAGGAGCCAGGAACTTCCCCTAGGTCTCTCATGTGTGTGCAGGGTCCCAAGGCTTCGGGCCGTCCTTCTTTGACTGCTTTCCCAGGCCACAGCAGGGAGTGGGATGGAGAGTCGAGCAGCTGGGAAGAACCCATACCCATATGGGATCCTGGCACGTGCAAGGTGAGGACCTTAGCCATTAAGCCGTTGTGCTGGCGCCCAGTAAGTTAGGTTTGTAAAACTTTATGCTTGAATTTAGTTTAGTCATCGTTTTGTTTTGATTTTTTTTAACCACTTTCTTCAAAAGCAAGTTGCTGCAGCATCTGTTTGAATGCTGTGCACATAATAGTCGTCTCTGTTTAATAATGAATGAAGTTCTTGGTTCAAAGCTTTTAGATAGAGGTAAAATGTGATTGAATGATTTTTCAAGACTTGAATCTTCTAGAAGGTTGAAACATTTCCTTGAATCTGGTGTTCTAGCACAGAAGGTCAGACCGCTCCCTACAACACCATGCCGTATGCACTTTCCCCTGAGTGCCTGCTGCCACAAGCGAGCTCTTTGTCTCTCTGTTAAAGCAAAAGGTTAAACACTGCTCATATTTGCTGTTTAAAGGTAACTGCTGGAGCCTGGCACAGCAGTCTAGTGGCTAAAGTCCTTGCCTTGAACGCCTCAGGATCCCATAAAGGTTCCAGTTCTAATCCCAGTGACCCCCGCTTCCCATCCTACTCCCTGTCTTGTGGCCTGGGAAAGCAGTGGAGGATGGCCTGAAACCTTGGGACCCTGCACCCACGTGCGGGGCCCAGATGAGGCTCCTGGCTCCTGGCTTGGGATTGGCTCAGCTCTGACTGTTACGGCTACTTGGCAAGTAAACCAGCGGATGGAAGATCTTCCTTTCTGTCTCTCCTTCTCTTTGTATCTGACTTTCCAATAAAAATTAAAGTAAGAATACTAAAAATAACTTCTGGAAAATCAAGTTAAATATGCCATTTAAAAATTCCAAGATAAATATGTTTAATTTTGACTAGTTAATGATGAAATAATTTAGAAACACAGGTTCTTTTTCTTTTTCCTTTGCTTTTTTTTTTTTTTTCTGCTTACTTGTTTCCTTTCTTCCTTTTTTTTTTCTAGTGGTAAGATCTGCTCATACCATGTGGAGCAGGGGCCAAGCGTGGTGTCGGCTTTTTCAGGCTCATTAGCAGGGAGCTGGATTGCAGGTGGAGCAATTGGACTTGAAGTATTGTCTGTATGGGATGCTGGCTGCATGCTGTATAGGGTTTTCTTTGGAACCTGGTGTAAATGGTCAATTAAAAAACATTTATTTGAAAGGCAGAGCATCATAGAGAGCTTCTATCTGTTGGCCCACTTGCGCAATGCCTACAGTATCCAGGGTGGTGCTGGGCTAGGCACTATCTGGGAATGAGAGCCCGATCCGATTTTCCCACATGGCTGGGGTCCATGTAACTTCAGCCGTCACTTGGTGTGTCCCAGCTGGCACACAAGCAGGGAGTAGAAAGTAGAAGGGCATTTGAGCCAGAAGAGAGAAGGTACATGAGGCATGCTGGCTTTCTGTGAAGCTCACTCTACAAGGGTTCACCCATACCCTCCAGAAAACTGGTCATACCCTCCAGAAAACTGGTCATGCCTTAACCGCCTAATTAGCCTTGAGAGTTTCCAAGAGTACAGTTGACAGTCAAATTTCAACAGGAGTTTGAGGGAGCTCGTGTTTAAAGCATAGCATTTGAATCATATGGCCATTCTATTTTTAACGTGAAAGATTTATTTACAGAGTTGAAAGGCGGTCCATCACAGAGGGGCAGAGATGGCTGCCACGGCTTGGGTGAGGCCAGGCCAAAGCCAGCCAACAGCAACTCCATCTGGTCCCGAATGGGTGGAGAGGACATGTATGAAAGAGATGGCAATGGAATAGCCAGGACTTGAGCTGGTGTTCCCACGTGGAAGGCTTGCATTGGCAGCAGTGGTCTAAATTGCTGTGCTACGATGCGAATCCCTCTGTTTTTCTTGTAGGCCCCTCCTTGCTGTTTTCCGTAATGATGGTGCCATCTTACACTCAGGCCGGCAGTGCACCGGCGTTCTGATCCCTTCACGTCATCACCAACACTTGCTTTGTTCTTTGGATAGTGGTCATCTTAATGGATGTGAGGTTGTATTTCTTTGCGATTTTGATTTATTAGAGCTTCAGATCATGTTTAATTGTGCTTTTGGTTTTGAGTTTCTTTCCACTCCCTCCATAAATGCTATTTTTTTTTCACGGCTCCTTCTTATTGTAGGGTGTTTTGGACTTTGGGTTCTTATTTTGAATTGACTCAGCTCTGCCTGTTATGGCCATTTGGGTTGGGAACCTCACTTCTCTCTGTACGTAAGCGATTCCAATAAAAATTAATAAATTTAAAACCAACCTTTGGAGCCCAGGCACGTTCCTGCTGCCTATGTTTTTGGTACTTTCATTTCCTTTAACATATGTTTTTCTTTTTTTTTTTTTTAATAATAAGATGTATTTATTTTTATTACAAAGTCAGATATACAGAGAGGAGAGACAGAGAAGAGAGGAAGATCTTCCATCCGATGATTCACTCCCCAAGTGAGCGCAACAGCTGGTGCTGCGCCTATCTGAAGCTGGCAACCAGGAGCCTCTTCCGGGTCTCCCACATGGGTGCAGGGTCCCAAAGCTTTGTGCCGTTCTCAGCTGCTTTCCCATGCTACAAGCAGGGAGCTGGATAGGAAGTGGAGCAGCTGGGATTAGAACCAGCGCCCATATGGGATCCTGGCACGTTCAAGGCAAGGACTTTAACCGCTAGGCCACGGCGCTGGGCCCTAACATGTTCTTCCAAGGTGTGGAAGGTTGGGAGCGTGTGGTGTAGCACCTTACCTGCCTCATGCTGCGGAAGGTGAATAAAAGCTCTCTGGCTCTCCCTTTGAGCAAAATTCAAGTGATGCTTTTTCATCCTGTACTTTAGGCTGTCTTATAATTAGTGTAATTTTTGCTTAAGTTTTGTTGTTAGATTATTGATTGGTGTCAGTATGATACATTTTGTGACTCTGTCATTTGTGATTGAATGAGGATTTGATATGGAATCTGAGCCAAAAGATACAATGAAGACTTTCAGTAGTTTAATGTTTTTACAAAGCTAATTTTCACTGGTAGAAAAAATTGAGAAGTGACGAGTAACTGTGTTAAAGTTTTGTGTAATGGTTACTATATAAAAAAGGAAAGGATGGTCTCTGTTCTCGTATTGCAGCGTTTGCTTTGGAAGGTAGCTTCATCTTTTGTTATTGTTTGACTGTCTGAAGCTGAGTGTTTGTAACAGGAGCATCAGAGTTTTGCCTTCAGAGTGTGTTTATTGCTTTTTCACTTTCATTAGGAGTTCATTTTATTATAGTAGCAGTTGTTACAGTGACATAGATACACACATATACAGAATTACATGTAAGTTCCTATAGGACACTAGTTACACTTTCAAGTTATGCTTTTTTTTTTTAAAGATTTATTTTTTAAATTTTTATTGGAAAGGCAGATATACAGAGAAGGAGAGACAGAGAGGAAGATCTTCCGTCCGATGATTCACTCCCCAAGTGAGCGCAACGGGTCAATACTATGCCGAGCTGAAGCCAGGAGCCTCTTCTGGGTCTCCCACGCGGGTGCAGGGTCCCAAGGCTTTGGGCCGTCCTCGACTGCTTTCCCGGGCCACAGGCAGGGAGCTGGAAGGGAAGCGGGGCTGCCAGGATTAGAACCGGCGTCCATATGGGATCCTGGGCATGCAAGGCGAGGACCTTAACCACTGCGCCACCACGCCGGGCCCTAGACTCACATTTTCAAGAGCAGATTTGTCCAAATGTTTGACATGTTAAACTTGGTAGTTTCCGCTTGGGAAATGTATTCCTGTAATCCTATAAAAATTCTACTCTTGGTCACACTTCATTATTGGAATGCCCAAAGCTCTGAAAATCAGAAAGACTTAATCAGTTTCCAAATCCCCATGGAAAAATTGGTTTCTTGAGCTTAGATTTTGTTTGGTGTCTACATTCCAGATGTCAGCTGGAGTTGGCACCGGCAACACCTGTGGGAATGATACGGAGTGGTAGTACCTCTTGTGTGTACACCCCAGGGGTGTTGCAAAGGCAAGGCTCCAGTAGGGGGGGTAGGGTTCGGTGCGGGTGCTGTGCATGTTGCCTGGGTTCAGTGCGGGTGCTGTGCGCGTTGCCTGGGTTCAGTGCGGGTGCTGTGTGCGTTGCCTGGGTTCAGTGGGGGTGCTGAGCGCGTTGCCTGGGTTCAGTGCGGGTGCTGTGTGCGTTGCCTGGGTTCAGGTGCCGGGTCTCATTTCAGCATTAGGTTCTTGCTGATGTGCCCTTGGGAGGCAGCAGGGGAGAACGCAGGGAAGTGGATTCCTGCCACCACAAGACCTAGGTTGAGCTGCAGGCTTCTGGCTTTGGCCTGGGGTCTCCCAGCACTCGGGGAACAAACCAGCAGCTGAAATATTGCTGTGCCTCTCAGCCTTTCAATAACAGATAGGTTACTTAAGTGGGAATTCTGTTGGGCTCTTGAAGAATGAGTGAGAATCAGGGAATAGGAAGGTGGACTGCCTGGAGTGCAGCAAGAAGGTCAGTGGTTTAAAGTGGGAGTATGTGGTCACTGGGGATGGGCTGTTGACTCAGGATAGTCTGGGAAATGGCAGACCAGTACCAAGTAGTGGAGAATTTGGAATGTCAGTGTAGAAGTTCCAGCATGGTTCACGGCAGTGTTACATAAGTGAGTAGTGTGGAGGAAACTCCATTCTGGGGCACATGTTGTGGCACAGTGGGTTAACTAACTGCCTGTGGTGCCGATATCCCATATTGGTTCAAATCCTAGCTAAAATAGCTTCCAAACCAGTTTCCTACTGATGCTCCTGGGAACTTAGTGGAGGATGGGCCAGTTACTTGTCCCCTTGCCTGGGTAGAATTCCTGGCTCCTGGCTTTGGCCTGTTGGGGCCATTTGGGGAGTGAGGCAGCAGATTTAAGTTATTTCCCTCCATCCTCCCCTCCTCTTCCTCTTTCCTCTCACTTGCCCTCCCTCTCTGCTCTTCAAATAAACTGAAAGAGAGCAAGGGAGAAGGAAGGGAGGGAAGGGAGACAGCTGCACTGGCAGCTGCACTGAGGGCTGGAGGGGCGGTGGGCCTGCCGGGGTGCTCATCCTGAGGACTGCTGTGACCGTCGGGGCGGGGGAAGCCTGGCTGTAACAGAAATAGGAAACATGTGGGCTTTAGAGACAGTTTTGAATCTCAGAAATGGCATATTACATTGTTTCAGGAGTCAGTGGAAAATCGAAATGAAGCTGAGTGGAAACCAGCTATTCATGTAGGGAATGTTTTATTCATGGGAAGGAGTTTCATCTCTTTATTTATTTATTTTTCATAAAAATTTGGCTTATTTTCATTGGAAAGTCAGGCTTACAGAAAGAAGAGAGACAGAGAGAAAGATTTTCTGTCTGCTGGTTTGCTCCCCAAATGGCAGTAATAGTCAGAGCTGAGCTGATCCAGAGCCAGGAGCCAGGTGCGTCTTCCAGGTTCCCCATCTTCCAGGGTCCCAAGGCTTTGGGCCATCCTCAACTGCTTTCCCAGGCCACAAGCAGGGAGCTGGATGGGAAGTGGGGTCATTGGGATTAAAATTGACACCCATATGGGATACTGGGTGTGTTCTAGTACTTTAGCTGCTAGGCTACCGCGCCAGGCTCAAACTTTTATTTTTTAAAGATTTATTTATTTTTATTGGAAAGGCAGGCTTACAGAGAGGAGAGACAGAAAAGTTTTCATCATCGGTTCATTCCCCAAATGGCTGCGGTGACCAAAGCTGAGTCCATCTGAAGCTAGGAGCCAGGAGCTTCTTCTAGGTCTCCTACATGGGTGCAGGTGGCCAAGGACTTGAACCATCTTCTGCTCCTTTACTAAACCAGAGGATAGGAGATATCTGCCTTTCAAATAGACTGAAAATAAATACCTCAACAATTTTTTTATATTTAAAAAAATGAAGTATAAGTCACATACTGTAAGAGTCAGAGGTTTTCCGTGCATTTTTCTGTTAGTTTAGAAAAATAATTGTGATCTATACTATTTGATAAGCCCATGTTAAGAAGGTCTTTTGGATGCTGTGTTGTACTATTGTTTAATCTTGTCTTTTTATACATTTGTTGTAGATTGATAATAGGTGAACATTTAAACAAAACCAGTAAAGAAGGCAGAACTCTTAATCTCTGAAGAATCATTGTGCGTGTTTAGATTTTATTTATTTATTTATTAGATTGATTTATTTTACTTGAGTTACAGAAGAGAGACAGAGAGACCTTAGGTCTGCTGATTTACTCCCTGATTGACAGGAGCCACGAGCTTCTTCTGTGTTCCCCTAATGTGTGCAGGGGCCTGAGGCCTCTGGCCAGCCTCTGCTTTCCCAGGGGGTTGGCCGAGGGCTGGAGCAGAAGTGAGCAGTCAGGAGTGAGCTGTGCCTGTACGGATGCTGGAGCCGCAGGTGGGGTTAGCCTGACTGAGTGCTGGGTTTACAGTTAGGGCATCAGAGTTCCAAGAGTGAGGCAGCCAGCAGGGGAAGCCACCAGATTCATGTAACACAATTCCTTCATCTGATAAGGTGCGACCTCTTTAGTCTTGCTGTGCAACTTTCTGGAGAACTGTGCAAGTTCTGGCCCACATCTTTAAAATTCCTCCATGTACAGGAATGAGCACTCCTGTTTACGACTTAGAAACTAATTATTAGTTATTTACGTACTTTTGAGCAGAGGTAGAGCTCCCATCCCAGTACCCACGGAGTCTGGGGGCAGGCACTGGGGCCAGAGCAAGGTGCAGGGCCCTTGCCCAGGCTCGCATGTGGGTGTCAGGAGACCAGTTATGGACTCCATTGTAGAAGATGTGGCTGTGTGGAGGTCACCTGCGCTCAGCTCATGTGGTCTGGCCTGGTGCCAGCAGCTTCCAGGGAAAAAGCTGCTCTCCTGCACTGAGCAAACTTTGCTTGAGAGAAAGAAAGGAGTTTGCATAGTGTTAGGACTTAAGTTTATGATTGTTTTTTTCAAGAGTTGGATGTGCTTCCAAGTGGTGAGCCTTTGCTGCTGCAGGTAAGATGCCCGTGGAGGCCGCCCTCTCGCAGCACAGGGCCTGTGTTCAAGTCCACATTTGCTCTTGTCTCCAGCTTCCTGCTTGCGTGCGTCTGGAGAGGCAGCAGGTCGCTGCTGTTCACACGGGGGTACTGGTCTGACTTCCAGGCTGTGGGCTTCAGCCTGCCCCAGCCCTGGAACCTGAATAAGACCTTTGACAGCCTTTCGAGTAAAAATGTTAAATAGAGAGGGGAAAGGAGAAGCAAACAGGGTTACTTTTTAAGAACTTTTAGTTCTCAGGCAGAAAAATAGCAAACTGCTGCAACATTTTTAAGGTGTTCACATAGTTAACTGGTGCAGTTGGTAGATTTGGAGTGATGACTGATTCCTTACAATATATACCTTTGGTTTAGCATTTGCCTATCTGGTTACAGATATGTTTAATTTTAGAACTTTAAAAAAATTACTTCTTTTTTCTCCCCTCTTCTGCCCTCCCCTCTCCTCCCTTGCCCTGTCCTCCCCTCCGCTTTTCTCCTTCTTCCCATGTGCCCACAACATCCAGGGCTGAAAGCCAGGACATTGGGTGGCAAGGGCCCCAGTACCTGCTTCCTCTAGAGGTGCTAATTAACAGGAAGCCAGACAGAAGCAGAACAGCCGACTCAGAGCTGTCCCTCTCCTGCGGGCGTCTGCCGGGATGCTTTGGCTGGTGCACCTGCCCTGTGTTTTATTTTGGCAGACATCGTCTGCGGCACTGACTGCTGGTGTGAAAACAGAAAACTTGTTTGGGGAAAATAATTTCATAGGGAAAAACATTTCCTTGGTTTTTCTTCATAAAACTGAAGCACATAAAAAGAGGAGCCTAATAAATAAACAGCTCTAAAATGTTTTGTGTTGCAAACTGATTCTTTTTTTTAGAAATAGGGGAAGTACATTTTTAAAAATCCTTTTGGAGCTGCATATGATGAGCTAGTTCTACTTGGAGTTTCACCCAAAGGTGTGAGACTTAAAACTTTTTTGAGATCAGAAGAGCAAAGGATAGATAGACTTAGACTTGAAGACAGGGTTGCCAGAGAAGTGGCTGAGGGGCTGGTATCCTGGCTCATGGGCTCAGCTACCACCCACAGTGCTGGCATGTAAGCACTGGTTTGAATCTCGCCTGCTCACCGGGTCCAGCTCCTGCTGGTGCACCTGGGAAGGTTGCGGCAGTGTCCTGAGTGGGGCCCTGCTGCCCACATGTGAGACCCGGGGGAGTTCCAGGCGTCCCCCCAGCTTCTGCAGCCTCGGGGAGAGAACCAATGGATGGAATCTCTGGCGCTTGCTCTTGCTCTCCCCCCACCCAATTGTTCTTTTTTTTTTTTTTTTTTTAAGATTTATTTATTTATTTTTATTACAAAGTCAGATATACAGAGAGGAGAAGAGACAGAGAGGAAGATCTTCGTCCAATGATTCATTCCCCAAGTGAGCACAACGGCCGATGCTATGCCGCTCCAGAGCCAGGATCCAGGAACTTCTTCTGGGTATCCCACAGGGGTGCAGGGTCCCAAGGCTTTGGGCCGTCCTCCACTGCTTTCCCAGGCCCCAAGGAGGGAGCTGGATGGGAAGTGGAGCAGCCGGAATTAGAACCTGCGCCCATATAGGATCCCAGCGTGTTCAAGGTGAGGACTTTAGCTGCTAGGCCACGCCACCGGGCCCATCCCCCCACCCAATTGTAAAGTTTTTATATTTAAAAATAAAATAATATAAGAAAAAACTAGTGAGTTTATCTTCCCACCTGGAATGCCATCAGTTATAAATCTCCGTGCTGCTCCCTTGGGTTGTTGGAACGCTGGGACTTCAGGTTTAGTACCTGTGCTGGAAGCAAGCGCGGAAGCCGGGACTTGGGGCTTGACTCTGGTGTGACGTAATGAGCACCATGGGCACTGGGCGAGTTCTGTGCAGAGTGATGCTGCGGCTGCCTCCCGACACACGTGCCTCAGTGTGGGATTCGTCAGCTTCACCGCAGATTGCAATTCTCTTGTTACAGTAATGCTCTTTTCCCCTCTGTAAATGCGCTCTGGCTCCAAAGGTGCATGATTAAGAGACTTTAATGGAGAAGATTTAGATGCTTTTGATTTAATTTCCAGGGTAATTATAAGCATTTTTTCTTACATTGCTAAAAATTACTCTGTCAATCTTGGTGTATTTTTGACAAAATATGATCAGGTATTAAATTCATAAGTAAGAGTTTAGTCTAACTTCTTCCTTTTGTGATTGAGCAAATAACTCTGCCCAGTTAGGGAGAGAGTGGGAATAAAAACCAGTTTTATATCTCATGCTTTGTTGTTTTTTGAAATTTCTGTATATTAAATTTAAAATACTATATTTTAAATAAATGAAAATCGTTTTCATTGTATAAGCCTCTTGAAGGCTAACCAGTGTGGGAGATCAATGTAGGTGTGACCGCAATAACCAAAATATATGAAGTTTAATGTTTTAAACGGAAAATTTATTTGAGTAGGAAGTAACTCATGTGACATTTTGAAAAACAAAGCAAAATCCAATACCGGAAAATACACAAACCTTTATGTACCCATCGTCCAACTTTCATTATTACTAATTTGTGAAAGAACTTAAGAGAACGTTTTAATTTTATCAAGAATTCTTACGTAACTGCATGTACACGCTTTGTGCATCCTCCTTGTCTGACTGCGTCCTGTGTCTGCAGTGTGTCCTGAGGGTATCGGCGGGTGTTTGAGGAGTACATGCGGGTCATCAGCCAGCGGTACCCAGACATCCGAATCGAAGGCGAGAATTACCTCCCTCAACCAATATATAGGTAAGTACATTTAAGGAACTTAAAACAGAATTTGATTTTTATAAGCTTTTGTGAATTGTCTAAGTAGATTACCTTGGTTGTTATAATTGATAAGTTATGCTAATATTCAGACTGCACATTTATACATGGCACATTTATTTGATCCAAATCAGCTTTTTCTGTGTGAAGCAATAAGGTTATTTTAGGGATGGCAGCATTTATAAACCTATGTTTTCTTTTTTTTTTTAAAAAGATTTATTTTATTTTTATTGAAATGGCGGATATACAGAAAGGAGAGACAGAGAGGAAGATCTTCCGTCCGATGATTCACTCCCCAAGTGAGCGCAATGGCCGGTGCTATGCTGGTCCAAAGCCGGGAACCAGGAACTTCTTCCGGGTCTCCCACGTGGGTGCAGGGTCCCAAGGCTTTGGGCCGTCCTCAACTGCTTTCCCAGGCCACAGGCAGGGAGCTGGAAGGGAAGCGGGGCTGCCGGGATTAGAACTGGTGCCCATATGGGATTCCAGGCGTGCAAGGCGAGGGTCTTAACCACTGCGCCATCGTGCCGTGCCCAAACCTATGATTTCTTACGTAGTTTTAGTGGAAATAAATCAATGACTCCTGAAGTTTTCCAGATAACATGTGGTATTCTGTGCTGTTCTAGCTTAGTGTCTTAAAGGACTGATTCTTTAGGATTGTGTGAGCTAATTTTTGATTGATTTAAAGTATTAGAGGTGTTTTGGAGGGGGAACGATTGGGGACAGTATGATAATGCAGGCTAAGCATTTGCCTGTTGTGCTGGCATCGCATGTGGGTGCTGGTTCAAGTCCTGGTTGCTGTACTTTCCATTCAGATCTCCACTTATGGCCTGGGAAAGCAGTGGAGGCTGGTGCAGGCCACTGGCTCTTGCATCCGTATGGGAGATCCAGAAAAAGCCCTGGATCCCTGCTCTGCATATGCCTGGCTCCAGACATGGGTGTCCTTTAGGGAGTGACCCAGTGGCTGGAGGAGCAATCTCTCTGTCTTCCCTGTAACTTTGCCTTTCTAACATAAATAAATGAATCTTTTAAAAAAAATGTAGCAGGGGATGCTGGGCTCTGCCATTGTCCATATTCACGATGTCAGGATACACTTAAATGGCAGAATGATCAATGTTTATGAAGGACTGTGCATTGTGATAAGAGAGGGGAAATTGGTGGGGGTGGGGTGGGAATCCCAGAGCCTATGGAAATTAAAAAAAATGTTTAAATTAAAAAAGGCAAAAGGTTTGTATGATTTGAAAAGAAATAGGAATATTAAACCTTTTTATTATAACTGCAGTACATCTGTTTTCAGTAATTAAGTTTGGTGTTTAGAAATCGTCTGTATGTATTTATTTGAATTATTACAGCTTCTCTTGAACTTCTTTGTTTTGACAGACATATAGCATCTTTCCTGTCAGTCTTCAAACTAGTATTAATAGGCTTAATCATTGTGGGCAAGGATCCTTTTGCTTTCTTTGGCATGCAAGCTCCTAGCATCTGGCAGTGGGGCCAGGAGAATAAGGTATGTAACTTGCTGGCTTTGGCAACTATAGGCGTGTGGGTTGTCGGCGAAAAAGGTGCTAATGACTTTTTAAAATTGTGTATTTGTTACTACTGACTGACTGTTAAGTAGATGTTATCTTTGGACAAATCACTCAGTCTCCCTGGGCTCAGGTGTCACGTTTCTGTGCTGAGGGCGATTGGCAACATAAAAGTTACTTACGCAGAGGCTGGGTTCAAAGTATTTATTTACTTGATTTTTTTTTTTTTTATTATGTAGCTTAAGTCAGATCATTTTCTGCAAAACATAATATATATATATATATATATATATAATGTATACGTAATATATGCCTTCTATACCAAGGAATGAGGAATTAAAGATTGTTCACATTTGAAAAAGGAGTTTTCACTAATTTGTTCTTTGCAAAATCTTTCTCTTAAATATTTGTCTTATCATTTTTTGGTTCTGCGCAATCTGTTGGGCAGAATTGCCTAAAAGTATGAAATGCTGAAGAATCTTAGCCTCTTTTTTCTTCATAGGATCTTACTGCAACATACATTTTTTTCTAGATTACATTTGTTTTCATGTATTTTACTTAAAGTCATTGTGTTTTTCCCCCCTTCTGGAGGGTCTATCATTTAGTCTATTATGGGCCTTATTTTTATTTTGTATCTTGGATGGGATTGCTTTGGCTTCCCTTTAAGAAGTGTTCTCTTTTGGAGTTATCTGCCTGGTCTTTTAGTTTAGAATGAATGCCTTTAGCAGACTCCTGCATAGCTGTGGGGTTTTGTTTGTCCCTTATGGAAGCAGCTGTTTCCAGTAACAGGACAGCATGAACATGTGCCACAGTATTCTCTCAATTTAAGTGTATCTCTGTGGTTGCCAACAGTGTTGATTTGCAGAGGGTTAAAAACTGGAAATTGAGTACTTACGCTGCATTCGTTAATTCCAAATTATTGTTAGTGCATTTTACTTCTATGTATGTAGATGTATGTGCTACTGACTTCATTTAGAAGATCTTTCTAGATGGCCGAGTGTGTGATGGCCCCGTAAAAGTAGGCTTGGCTTTCCGAGTACTGGAAACCCTTATGACGCAGCTCCGTCTAGAGCAACTGGCACAGGGGGAGATGCTTGCCCCATCCCCTGTGCAGATCTGTGTTACTTTTTGGAAATGGTTTGCTATGAATTGACATTCTCACTATATTCTACCTTTAATCCAGTGAATTTGTAAATTAAAACTTTTGTCCAACTACGGGCTTCTAATCCCTTTAGGGAGAGTAAAGATTGGCCTTCAAAAGATGAATGAATGGATTTTAATGTGCTTTCTTGCTGCTTTTTTGGCTTAAAGTGATTTGTTTGAAACATAAACAGGTTATATTGAACACATGGAGTTGCTGACTATTGCGTCACTCGTCTCTCGTGAATTCGGATTAAATGGCATTTAGAGAATTAACTAGTGAATAGATTGCCTGCAGTGTAGTGTGTGTGTGTTTGTGTCTGTCTATCTTTGTCCCACTCTCTCTTTCAAATAAATTAGGAAAAATATTTTTTTTGTGCCGAACTAGCTAATCTTGCCTTTTAGTTTTATTTTGTATAACTTTGTTCTTCAGTATATATACAACTGTGAATTAATACTACATTTTTCTTGCCGTGAGTGTATGATCTGGGCATATGGAATAGCAGTCATAACCTGTATAGAAGCTGTAAGGTAGTCTAGGAAAGAGAATTTGCCAAATAAACAATGCAATTATAGATTGAGAAGATTACTATGTCTGTGATGGTGTTTTGGCTTCAGAATGACTTTGCCTCTTGTGCTTAATTGTTATTTTCTTTTAGGTCTATGCATGTATGATGGTTTTCTTCTTGAGCAACATGATTGAGAACCAGTGTATGTCAACAGGTGCATTTGAAATAACTTTAAATGGTAGGTTTGAATAGTTGGCATTTTGTGAAATTTTTAAAAAATTTATTTTTATTGGAAAGTCAGATATACAGAGAGGAGGAGAGACAGAGAAGAAGATCTTCCATCCGCTGATTCACTCACCAAGTGGCCACAACAGCCAGAACTCAGCTGAGCCAAAGCCAGGAGCCAGGAGCTTCTTCCAGGTCTCCCACATAGATGCAGGGTCCTGAGGCTTTGGGCCGTCCTCTAATGCCCTCCCAGGCCACAGGCAGGGAGCTGGATGGGAAGTGGGGCCATTGGGACTAGAACCAGTGCCCATATGGGATCCTAGTGTGCAAGGTGAGGACTTCAGCTGCCAGGCCATCGCACTGGGCCTAGTTTGTACATCTTTAAATGGTTGAAGTAATCTGTTAGGACTCATAGAATATTTTAATCTCTGCATACGTAATTGAAATTTTCAGCTTAATCAATGAAAAATTCATGAAAATTATCTAAATTCCTGCATAATATCCTTGACATATTCTTGATTTGTAAAGCCTAAAATATTTGCTGACTTTTAAGAAAATGCATTTAATTTTTTTAATTTAAAAGGTAGATTTCAGAGAGAGAAGCAAAGACTGAAAGAGATCATCATTTACTGCTTCTCTCCCCGATGGTCTGATTACTGGAGCCAGGCTGGGCTGGGCTGGGCTGGGCTGGGCTGGGCTGAAGGCGGGAGCTGGGGCTTATTTGCAGTCTCTCATGAGGGTGTCGGGCCCCAGGGTTTGGGTCTTCTCCCCTGCCTTTCCCAGATCACAAGCAGGAAGCTGGATGGGAGGGGCGGCAGTTGGACACAGCCTGCACGCGTATGGGATGCCAGCACTTGAAGGCAAAGGATTAGCAAGTTGAGCCGTTGTACTGGCCCCCTTGTCTGTTTTTTAAGTAAGATTTTATTTGAAAAGAACCAAACTTATTTGTTTATGAATTGAATATCCCTGGGTGAAACCATGTATCTTCCCTAGCCAAAAAAGTATTTGTTTTTTGCTCATATAGAGTCTGTTGATCCCAGACTAGTCTTTTGTACTGCTCTAGCCTCTATTTTACCACTCCTCTTGTATATTTCAGTTTACTTACTTTTTAAATAATAAATTTATTTTGTTTTTAATGATGTTTACATAGTTAAGAAGGATGCATGCCCATGTGGACCACTGATCGGAGTAGGGGGGGTCAAGGAATGGGGGAAAGCAGATGAGACACCTATTTCCAGTCTACTCTTTTCTTCCTGTGTCTGGGGAAAGAGGGGAGAGGAGAGGAGAGGGCCACTCCCAGCAGCCCAACTGCGTCAGTGCCCAGGAATGGAGGAAGGGTCCCTGATATGGAGCATATTCCGGGAGCACTGCTTAAGTGGTTTTCATAGATCTGAGACACTGTTGATTTAGCTGCTCCAAGGTTGAGGAACTCCTCCCAATATCCATTTGCTGACATAGTCCACCTCAGTCTCCACTCACCCAGATACTCTGTCAAAGCTTGGCCAGGAGAGCTGTCCAATTTGTTCTGCCCTCCGTGGTACTGGATGTCCTCAGCAGGCTTCAGTGAGCTGGTTGTCGTGTCCCCCATGTTCATCTGGGCATGCCATCAGCTGTACAGGCTTCAGCACCTGAGGAGACCCAGTTCTGACCCTTGCACTCCACGGTCAGAACCACAGATCCTGTCATTTTCCCCATGTTGGAGTTCTGAGTCCAATGATCTAGTTGGGGGTTCCCCGAAGAAACCTCACCAGAGGTTAACTCCAGACCTGGTTCCTGTGTGTGCCAGCCATTGTGGGGTTTGGCTCAGATCACCACCCACATCAGCCTGCACACACACTGGTGGTTTCAGTTGCTAGGTCAGTTCTGTCTCCAGCCCCATCTCATATGCAAATCAATGGATGCTGCAGCCCATCCCACTGTGCCATACACACAGCCCTCACACACACTGGTAAGTACAGCCTAGTCAAAGTGACCCCATCATTCCCCACCAGGCCCACTCCCAGCCATGGTTCCTGTGCATTCTCGTATGTGCAGCTGTCTGGTCCAGTCCATCTCATCCAGCTCTCATGCGTATCAATGGGTGTTGGAGCCTAGTTCAGCCCGATCAACTATCCTGTCTCTACTAACCACTCATATTCATGCTGGTGTGTGCCACTGCCGATCCAGCCAGGTCTGCCTCAACTCCTGGTTATCATGCTCATATCCTGGGAGCTGGAACCCATCAGAGGCTTGCCCACAATTTCCCTACTAGACTCACTCCTAGCCCTGGATCTTGTACTTTACAAGTGGTTCTATGGTCTAATCTGACAGGACTTGTTTCCAGTCCCAGCACCTGATAGCTGATCCTGCAGCAAAGGGAACCAGTTTGTCCTTACTCTTGCTCCTGCTTGTGCCAGTGGATATGGTGGCTTAGCCCATCCTGGTTCTCCCCCTAACCCAGCTCACATGCAGGCCATGGGTTTTTTAGCTCTGCCCAGCCTAATCTGCCCCTAGTCCCAGCTCTCTCACTCACCAGCAGGAGCAGTAGCCCACCAGGGGAGTCCTTGTAGCCCTACTGCTGAGTTCGCTGCCCTCTCACCCTGGGCCCCCGCCCTGGTCTTACTTCTGCTAGTGGATGCTGTGTCCCAGTCTGGCAAGGCATGTCTCCCTCCCCTCGGCATTCACTGGCAAGGTGTTACAGCCTGGCTCGACCTGGCCTGCCCACAGTCCCAGCTCATGCTGGTGAATGCTACAGCTTAGCCCAGCCTGGACTGCCACCAGTCCCAGTCCTAATGTGAACTGGCTGGTGTTGTAGCCCAATCCGGCCTGTCTTGCATCTGTCCTGGTTCTCAAATCTGTCCATGCGTGTTATAAATTAGCCCAGGCTGGCCTGCCCCCAGACCTGATCCACATGTATGCCGGCAGGTTACTGTAACCTGACCTGGTCTGGGCTGCTCCCGGCTTGGTTCTTGTACTCACCTGCAGGGACTGCATCCTGCAGAGGAGTTCCCCCAAGGTCCTCCATCAAGTTACCACCCAGTGGCAGATCCTATGTACCCTGACGACGGGTTCTTGACCTCTATGACTTGGCCTGCCTCCTGTGTTGGCGGGTATAGCAGCCTTGTCTGACCAGCCCACACCCATTCTGAGTCTTACTGTAGGGTGCTACAACCCAGTCCCACCCTAGACCCAGCTCTTGTGTAGTTCAGTGTGTATTGAGACTTAACCCATCCTGCCCTAAACTTACCCTGGCTCTCGTAAGCTCTAGCAGGTACTGGAGCCTACCGTAGTCTGGCACACCCCAGATCTAGTCCACACCCATGGTGAGGGATCCTGTAGCCAGTTTAGCCCAGTTCGTCAGCCCTCATTCTAGCTCTTGTGCTGACTAGTGGGAACTGCATCTCAGTAGGTGTGTCCACTTGACTCCCTGAGCAGGCCTGCTCCCAGCCACAGATCTTGCATATGCTGATGGTTGCTCTCATCCAACCAGCATAGTCCATCCTCTGTCTTGGCCTTTGACATCAGATATTGCAGCCTGACCTGGCCCAGCCTGCTCTCTAGTCCCAACTCTTACTGGTGTGGGACAGCCTAGCCCTGCCCAGTTTGTCCCCAACCCCTGGCTTTCATGAAAACTTGTAGGTATGATAGCTTAGCCCTGCACGACATGCACCTTATCCTGAATCCTATGCATGCCAGTAGTTATGGTTTGGCTTCCTCTGCCTGTCTGCCTCCCCAAAGCCAAGCCACACACCTACTGACAAGTGAAGCATCTCTCCCCAGCCTGACCAACACCCAGTCCAGACTCCATACCTGCCAGCGGGAGGTGCCACCTACCAGGGGAGTTCCGCAAGTTCCCCTTATCAGGCCCACTCCCAGGCTCAGTTCTGGGTGCCGGTAGGTTTTATGCCATTAACCAGCACGGTCTGCCACTGACCCCATTGGCCTTTGTGTATGCTGGTTCATGTGTGGCTTGGCCCACCCCACACCCAGTTCTTGGTGCGCCTGTGAGTGCTACAGCCTGGACCAGCCTGGCATGTTCCCAATCGCAGTACTCATGAATGTTGGTGAATTTCACAGTCATGCCTAGCGTGGCCCCTCATCACTCCCAGCCCTTCAGCAAACCAGCTGATATGGTAGTTCCAAAGGGGTGAGCCCACAAATCCTCCACAAAATCAGCTGCCAGACCTGATTCTTTTGCATGCTGGTTAATGTCATGGCCCAGTGTGACATGGTTCTCCCTGTATGTCTGCACTCACCGGTGGGGACTGTGGTCAAGCCCTGCCAGAAAAGACTCCCAACCATTGCTTTTGTGTGTGCCAGCAGGTGGTGGTACCGCTACGTGGTTGGTACCAACAAGGCCAGCACAGGTTTCCCACGTGGGTAGGTCTATTAGTTTGGTCCTGAAAGGTCCTCCGGTTTTCCTCCACCACACCACCCTGTCTCAGCCCCCTCATTTTCCTGCAAGTGTAGTAGCTTAGTTGGTGGAGGTCCCCAAGAAGTGACCCCTCACCCGTCACATTGCCCCTCAGCAGTCTGCCCTCCCACGCAGCCCCAGGCCCCCTTCCCTGGATGGTCCACAGCCCCCATGCCCATGAATGAGCAGATCCTCGTGCCCAGTCCTGTGCTGTGTCGTGACACCCTGGGACCCTGCCTGGGACCCACACACACTGGGTTTCCAGACCCTCTCTGCTGGTGTGACGGTGTCTGGCCCCACATATTTTAAACAAACAAACAAACAAACAAACAGTAAAGGAAACAGAGAAAGACTAGGCAACTATGCTGGCACACTGTTATAGTTCATAGAAGTTTGGCATTAATCAGGCCCAGAATGCCCACCAGCGTTTAGCTGCTTTTTCAGTTTAACACTTTGTTAGGTGCAATGCAACCTTGGCAATTCTCACATCTGGGGTCACTGACTTTCACTGTTAACATATCAAGCTCCTTTGTAGCCTTTATACCTCTGTTTACTGTATCTCAAAGATTTTCTACTTCCATGAAACCTTCCTTGATGATCTGTCTTTTATATCTCAATTTAAATGAACCTACTCTGGCTAGCCAGCAATGAAGCTTGTGTACTGGAGCACTGCACAGGTTCATGAACGTGCAATGACAGGCTTAGAGACACACACTTTACAATATCAGGTACTGGTAGCTCCTGAGTGTCGCGCCCACGACTCCTATCGTCCAGCAGTAAGAGGCAGACGCGAGTGAAGCCTTCTGTGGTAGTCTTTATTGTGCACACCAAGATGAGGAAGAGGAAAGGGCTCCGACCCCGGCAGGCTGTCTGCTCTTATGTGCTAACTGGCCCCGCCTCCGCTGATGATAGGTCAGCATCATGATCACTCAGGGTCCTGGGCAACTGGATTCGTCAGTCCCCAGTGTTCATGCGCCGGCCACGCTGCAGCTCACTGCGCATGCGCTACTGCGAAAGCTACATGACTCTCCACCAGGCACCAAGGTGTGGTTTCTCTGGCCGGCGCCATTTTGGGTACGGCATGTGGCCAGTGCATACGGATGCGGCTGGCAACATCTCCCCCTTTCTTATACAATAGAAAAATAAGCTGGTATGGGCCTGTCTTAGGTTGTAGACTCAAGGCGCACGATCCGTCATAGGGAGGCTGCGTAGCTTGACGTAGTCCCTGTCTTAGACCAATAATTGTCTGGGTCTATCTTACCCGTCATGGGCTACAACCACGGCGGTTGTAAAGAGCAATGTCTCGACAAGGCAGTTATAAGATCGACTACCCTCTCGCATGCAATGGATAAGTCCTGCGAGATGCAAGGGCTAGTTGGGCACATCATGCTCAAACTCAGTGCAATGCCATAATGGCCTGAGGTGCAGGAACCATGATGTCCATGCTCTTAACTAAGCCTGTTGAAGCATGCTCAACCATACCATGGGGGAGTCGCCATTCTGCATGGCTAGTAGGGCTTGATGTATTGCCACACGATCTCGCTGAGCGCGGCATCTCAGACGACACAGGCAAAAAAGGCATAGGGCACAGCCTGCACACAAGAGCAGAATCAGCACAACCACTCCCGCCCATTCCTTAATATGGAAAGTGATGTTCCAAATCCAAGTGGCCAGGGTTTCAGCAACAACAGGATCCACCCGTGTAGAATTAATCTGAACAATGGCAATTCTCAGCTCAGACTGTAAAATATCAAATTCTCTCGTCCAATTTCCTAAAAGATAGGAAGAAAGCTGGCGAGAAAGATTAGCAGCCGTTGAAACATTCTGAAAAGGAATGGAAGTAACACATAAACCTTGCATACGCCATTGACAACCTACCTGTCCTATTTCAAGTAAGATATCTAATTGTTCTTGAACTAAATCAACTCGTTGATTGAGAACCATTAAACCTCCTTTGAGATGACCATTTATGAGAGACTGGTCATGTAATGCTGTGGCCACAGAAGCACTTAGGTTGTTTAAGGCAGTGGCTGTTTGAATGCCAGTGGTCAGGGCCACCGCTTGCTGTAGCTGATGCTGCAAGTGCCACGGCAACCGCAGTCACTATTGCTGCAGTTATGCCAAAATCTCTCTTCTGACGATAGAGCGTCATAGCGGAGGGGGCTTCTACAGGCCAAGGTATCCATCTAGGTAGGGCCGTTACAACAGCTAAATCCCAACCTTCAGTGGCATTCCAGCATTGCGCCAGCACACAATAATCTTGTGAACAATTAATCTCCTTTTTATTCACATCATTTACCCCCTTTACTAACAAAAACAAAAACGGGCTAGTCACACAAACTGGGGTGGGGGAGAAGGGAGTAACTATACCAGAAACATTTTGGTGTATGGACCCATCAAAATCATTAGCATCCCACTGAAAACGGGTTGTTCCCACGGCACCGCCCAATAACATGGAAAAGGGCTGGAGATCTGTGTAGGAGCCATTTAGGCCACATAAGAGCCAATGGTCCCAAGGGTTGGCAGTAACCGGCAGGGCTGGATTCTGCCAAGGATATGGATAAGAAGAGGAATGACTCTTATCCCAGGCACCTATGCGGGGCGAAAAGGTGAATATGGACTGTGCCCACATTAACAAAGAATTCTGACAGCCTGTCCAGGGCATAAGGTTATTTGGGCCGCGCCTAGCGCGGCAAAAGGGCATCCACTTGGGCTGGACTGGGGGGCTGCCTTGCACCGTCTTATAGGCTGGCCAGGTACCGTTTATCCAGGTGCCGTTGGCATATTTTAATTGCACTGAAGGAGCCGTAGGTGGAGGCTTAGAGCTAGGATCCAGGGCATCAAGCAATCTCTCTAATTCATTTAGCCAGGGCCGCACAGGCTCATCTAACCATACCGCCGCCTGGCGTTGTAAAATATACAAGAACAATTATTTACAGAAACACTAAAATTATCAGGAAATGTTTGAAAACAAAGCGTATCCTGTAGGGGGAATAAAAAATTACTCACATTTTCCTTAACACTATCATAAGGGAGAAAAGGTAAATCCAAAGAAGCATTCGTAGTAAAAAATCGAGGAAACACTCGGGCTGAATGGGTGACCGGTAAGGGTCGTGGGAAAACACTCAAAACCCCCCATCGTGGATCAGCAATCACGGTCCTCACCAGCGCCATACAGACCATTAGTTGTACCATCAGCTGTGTTTGCACTGGGCGGGGCACCATTGTCCTGTGGGATTGTAGGAGGAGCTTCTGATTGCGGGGTTGCATGAATCTTCCCCACGTCAGATCCTCGTGCAAGCGTTCCAGTGGTTGCAGAAACGTCAGAAGGCGGTGATGGACAGGAACGAGTCAATCGAGCTGGAACCCTAACAGGAACCGGGGCGTCCTGTGGAAACACACAAATAGCTCCTCGAGCCTTCCTAATAACTGGGTCTGGGCCCTTCCATTTGGACTCTAGAACATCTTTCCACTTAACCCAAGACTGCTCTTGTGCCGTGTTGAGGGAATGACGATCTGCAGCACTGAGGCCTTGCTCATCCAGCTGTAAAAAATTGATGGTGAAAAGAGCCAGGGCTAGAGTGGCCCGAGGGCTCTGACTGGCGAGGCCAAGCGATTCCCAGGTGGTTTTTTGTTTTTGTAATAATTCTTTAATAGAGCGATGGGCACGCTCTATTATTCCCTGACCTTGTGGATTATAAGGGATGCCAGTCACTAATTTGATGCCCATCTTCATGCAAAAATCGTGAAATTTGGCTGAAGTATAGGTGGGGCCGTTATCAGTCTTAATACACTCAGGTTTACCCCACGCGGCCCATGCTTCTAAGCAATGCTGGATTACATGGCTGGCTTTCTCCCCGGTTAGGACCGACGCAAAGAGCACACCAGAAAAGGAGTCCACGGATACATGAACAAATTGGTTCTTCCCAAAGGATGGGACGTGTGTCACATCCATCTGCCACAATTGATTGGGTCTCAATCCCCTAGGATTGACCCCTTCATGTGAAGCAGGTCTAAATTCGCAGCAGGCAGGGCAATCAAGAACTATCTGGCGCGCTTCCTTTCTAGTGATCCCAAATCGGAGTCTGAGGGTCTGAGCTGAAACATGAAATTGTGAATGAAACTGGCGGGCTTTCTCCTCTGAGGATGGTGGAGACACCATCATAATCATGATTTGGGTTCTGGTGGCGGCATCGGCAAGAGCATTCCCTCGAGCTAATGGCCCTGGTAAACCTGAATGAGCTCGGATATGGGTTATATAAAAGGGGTGGCTTCTGCGCCAGATGGCCTGTTGAATTTGTTTAAAGAGATCTGCCACTGGGCCGGACCCTGAAATAGAGCGGCCTCCAAAACATTCACTGTATTAACTACATATTGAGAATCAGAAACAATATTCAAAGGTTCTAGAAAGGTTTGTAAAGCAAAAAGCACCATATGGCATTCTACCCTCTGAGGAGAAACCGTCGCAAAGGTCTTTTTTATTACAGTATCTCCGGCAACCAGGGCTCCGGCTCCTGTTGAGGAGCCATCAGTAAAAAGTGTAAGAGCGCCAGGGAGAGGACAGGCACTGGTTCTCATCGGAAAAACCACAGGATGTCGCTGTAAAAATTGTAGTAATGGATGCTTTGGAAAATGATTATCAAAAATTCCCTGATAGACAAACATTAAGATGGACCACTCATTGCTACACCCACTCAGCACTTGTAATTGCTCAACAGTATAGGGGACTATTATGCGGTCTGGATGACGCCCAAAATGGATTAAGGCTAATTTTAATCCTTTAAACACTATTGACGCGACCGCAGATGGATACCTTTGAATAGACTTAATCTGAGAAACCTGAGAATGAATCCAAAGTAATGGGCCCTGTTGCCCTAATACAGCAGTGGGGAAAACTTCTGTAGGCAATACACATAGCTCAAAAGGCTGATTTTGATCTAGGCGTACTAATTGAGCCTTTTCAATAACTTCCTGGACCTTTATTATGACCTGTTGTGCCTCATGGGTGAGGGTTCGCCTGGAAGTGAGATCAGAATCGCCTTCAAGTAGAGCGAACAAAGGCCGTAACTCTTGAGAAGAGATCTTAAGGAAAGGTCGCAACCAATTAATATCCCCCACTAATTTCTGAAAATCATTCAAAGTTCGCAAATGAGAAATCTTGAGGCTTATCTTTTGAGGCTTGATATATGTTTCTGTAATTAAAGACCCTAAGAAGGCTTTCACCTGCTGCATTTGAACCTTCCTGGATGAAATTATAAGGCCATAATCCTGTAGAGCCCGCTTCAGATCAACATAAATCTGTAACAACTGATCTTGCTCTTGAGCACAAATTAAAACATCGTCCATATAATGGACGACGCTGGCCGCTGGAAAACGATCTCGCAGTGGTTGTAACACTTGGGCAACATAAAGTTGACACATGGTGGGACTATTAGCCATCCCCTGGGGCAAAACTTTCCATTGATATTGCTTATCCGGCTCTTCATGATTAATGGAGGGAATAGTAAAAGCAAACCTCTCCCTATCCTTCAATACTAATGGTATAGAAAAAAAGCAATCCTTCAAATCAATCACTAATAACGGCCATTGCTTAGGGAGGGATGACAAAACTGGAAGGCCACGTTGAACGGGACCAAAGCACTGCATCTGTGCATTTACAGCTCTTAAATCATGTAGGAGGCGCCACTTTCCTGATTTCTTTCTGATAACAAGGATAGGAGTATTCCAAGGAGAAACAGAGGGCTCTAGATGTCCCAAATGTAGCTGTTCCTGAACTAAATGTTGAGCAGCTTGGCATTTTTCAAGAGAAAGCGGCCATTGGGGAACCCAAACCGGCTCCGCTGTTTTCCAAGGTATGGGCAGCTGCATGCCAATGGCCGCTACTAAAAACCCAGACCTTTACGGCCTGGATTTCCCCAGGATTCAATTGGCTGGACAATACCTTGACTCTGTTTGCCTAAACCCTTTCCTTGAATATAGCCCATTTTATCCATCAGCTTTCGAGAGACTTCAGAATAACCGGAGGCACCTGAGACTAGTCGTACCCCCATTTGTTTAAGAATATCTCTTCCCCAAAGGCAAACCGGTAGGTTCAGGACATATGGTGTGACTGTCCCACAATTGCCTTCCTTATCCTTCCACTGTAGGGCTCTGGCACTTTGGGATGGAGCTTGTTCAAACTCCAGACCGCATAGGCTATGAGAAGTTTGAATCAAAGGCCAATCACACGGCCAATACTTAGAGGTTATGATGCTCTTATCAGCTCCTGTGTCTAAAAGCCCCATAAACGGTCTATTCTCTATTTGCAACTCAAGCATGGGTCTATCGACCATATCCATCATTAAATTTATATAAGGAACCTCTACTTGGGTCTGGACAGTCTTATCTGCACCACTCAAAGCTGGTAAAAATATAAGTTGGGCTATAGGATCACCTGGCGCGACAGCAAAAGCACCTCGTGCGACTGAGCACAGCACTGAAAAGGAGCTAGCTTCCGGATGTAAAATTCCAGTTGTTACAATAAAACCTTGAGAGCTCAAGGCTGCTCGGCCTATCACAAGCCCGACCGCACCAGGTGGTACCGTGTCTGTTAAGATGACCGGTACCGGCGTAATGCCGTCCTCTGGTTTTAAGAGGACTCCGGTGGCGGCACAGAGGTCCAGGCTTGCGGGGTGTCGCTCCTGGCAGGGTTCCCTCGTGCCTGACGGAAGAGGAAGAGTGCCCGATCGGTCGAGGGGACCTGGGCCTTCGGTCCCCATCTCCCGTTTTTTGACTCCTGGCTTAAGGGGTGTTTTGGCTCCTGGCTCGAGAGAGGGCGTCCTTCTATGTCCTTCACTGACTTGCACTCATTGGCCCAATGTCTACCTTTGCGGCACCGCGGGCATATCCCAGGAGGCTTATTGCTAGGCCCTGCACGGCATTCTCTTTTCATATGCCCTGGTTTGCCACACTGAAAGCACACGGGTGATGCTCTCTCTCTATGATTAGACCTCAAAATGGCGACTGCTAGTCCATGAGCTGTTAAGGGGCCTCCTGTATCCCTACAAACCTTTAGCCAATCTGAAATTCCCCTGGACTTACGATCCTTGAGTAGGGCTCTATATTCTGCATTACACTGCTCCCAAACTATCTGCTCTACCATTTTAGTGTTCTGATCTCCTTCTCCAAAGGTCCTTTCCACGGCCTGCATTACACGTGCCACAAAATCAGCAAAGGGCTCATCCGGCTCCTGCTTAACCTGTGCAATGCCCAGTTTCTCTTGCCCTTTAAGTGAAAGGGCCTTCCATGCCTTTATAGCTGCGGCAGAAATCTGGGTATACACTGGCCATGGATAGCTATTTTGATCATCAGAGTATTGGCCTTGTCCGGAAAGCATATTATAAGTCCATGTCAAAGCTTCGCCGCCGCTCCGTTGATTTGCGCGGGCGGTCTCAGCCAAAAGCTCCTGCCATAGGCCCTTCCAATTTAGATATGATCCCATATTAGGGAGAACAGCCTTCACCACAAATTGCCAATCAGAGGGAGTCATATTCATTCTCCCCATACGTTCTAACAGGGACAATGTATAATTGGCATGAAGACCATATTGCTTTACAGACATGGCCAATTCTCGCACTAATAATGCATCTACCTGTCTGTAAACTCTTTCCCCTTCTTCTTCTAAGACGGGGAACATATTTTGAAGTTCCTGGTGCGTGGCTGGATCGATGAAGGAAGAGTCGGCACCATAACTCATGGGCGGGGCAGATGGCGTCACAGGAGGAGGGGCCATTGGTGAAATGGCTCCAGAGCCCTGAGGCCATGGGTCGAGCGTGGCCGGCGCAGTAGCACCGCCATTATCTTTCTTCTCCTTTTCTAATCCTCGTCTGTTTTCAGCGGGTTGTTTGCGTTCTATGCGCCTATCCCGCTTGTACCCTTCCTCAGCGTCAGACGTCTCCGAACTTGATGAGGAAGATCCCACCTTCAGTTTCACCTTTCTTTTTTGCTTCATACCGGTTCTCCTCTCCCGCTCTGTTTCTGAGAGACTATCCTGGGCAGACTGAAGGGCTTTGTCACTCTCTCTGACCGCTCCCTTACAGCGGGCATAAACCGTCTGCAAAAATTTCACTAGAGAGACCTGTGCGCCCATGTCTGTAACCAGGAGCAGCGGCTCATATACCTCCGATTTATGCTCCCAGTCACCCAAAAGTTCTCCCTCTCAGAGCTCCTTACCTGTTTAATGGCCGCAGTTCTGACTTCATCCCGTCCAAAACGGGAGGCCCCCTCCAGGTCCTGGGTTTCGGCACCAGTTGTCGCGCCCACGACTCCTATCGTCCAGCAGTAAGAGGCAGACGCAAGTGAAGCCTTCTGTGGTAGTCTATATTGTGCACACCAAGATGAGGAAGAGGAAAGGGCTCCGACCCCGGCAGGCTGTCTGCTCTTATGTGCTAACTGGCCCCGCCTCCGCTGATGATAGGTCAGCATCATGATCACTCAGGGTCCTGGGTGACTGGATTCGTCAGTCCCCAGTGTTCATGCGCCGGCCACGCTGCAGCTCACTGCGCATGTGCTAGGCGCCTGCGCAGTACCGCGAAAGCTACATGACTCTCCACCAGGCACCAAGGTGTGATTTCTCTGGCCGGCGCCATTTTGGGTACGGCATGTGGCCAGTGCATACGGATGCGGCTGGCAACACCTGAGCCTGACTTCTGTTAGTGCAGGTCCTGGGACACAGTGTGATGTCCCAGCGATAGGATTTGGAGACTCCTAGGCATTTGGAGAGCCCACCAATAGGTGGGAAATCTCTGTTTCTGTACCTTGTAAATTAAGGAAACGAGATGAACTGTGCCACGACGTATCAGGTTAAGCCTCTGCCTGCTGGCATCCTACATGGGCACTTGCTCATCCTGGCTGCTCCATTTCCAATCTCATTCCTCACTAATGGCTTCAGAAAGCAACAAAAGATGGCCCAAATGCTTGAGCCTCTGAACAAATGGAATGGATCAAAAGATCCTGGCTTCCAACTGGGCCTATCTTCAGCCATTGTGACCATTTGGGGAGGGAACCAGGGGTGGAAGCTCTTTCTTTGTTACTCCAACTCTCTCTCTCTAGCTCTGCCTTTCACATAAAAACACACCCTTTAAAACAAAAACAGGAAGCATCTATTTTGGTACAAAAAATCTTGAAATCTGTGCAGTTTTTTTTTTTAAGATTTATTTTTATTGGAAAAACAGATTTACAGAGAGAGACAAAGATCTCCCATCTTCCAGTTACTGTGCTGGGTCTGCACTGTTTGTTCTTAATACACATTTTTCATTGTTTTTAAAAACCTCTTCTATGCGCCTCTCATTTGACTATAAGCACATTTTGTTTTTAATTCTTCGTACACAGGTATGGTTCTAGCCAGTTTTTTTGGCATTTCCCCTACAAAGAATGTAAGTTAAGAGCAAATGGTGTGGGCCCAGTGCTTTAGCCTAGTGGCTAACGTCCTTGCCTTGCATGCCCAGGATCCCATATGGGCGTTGGTTCTAATCCTGGCTGCTCAGTTCCCTTCCAGCTCTCTGCTTATGACCTGGGAAAGCAATTGAGGACAGCCCAAAGCCATGGGACCTTGTACCTGTATGGGAGACCTGGAAGAATCTTCTGGCTCCTGGCTTCAGATTGGCTCAGTTCTGGCCATTGTATCCACTTGGGGAGTGAACCAGTGGATGGAAGATCTTTCTGTGTCTCCTTCACTCTGTAACTCAGCCTGTTCAATAAGAACAAATCTTAAAAAAAAGAAAAAAAAGCAAGTGACTTTTTGTTTATAGCTTTTTGCTCTTGTTTCACTGGTTATGTCCATATCCGGTCAAGCAGATATCTGTGGGTGGATGTCTGTGGCTGGATGTCTGTGGGTGGCATTATTGATTTTCGGGCGTGGTTGCGCTTTGTTTTTACAGGTGTGCCTGTGTGGTCTAAACTGGAATCTGGTCACCTTCCGTCCATGCAACAGCTGGTTCAAATTCTCGACAATGAAATGAAGCTCAACGTGCACATGGACTCAATCCCGCACCATCGGTCGTAGCCCCCCCACGGCACTGGGAACTCTTTTGTAAGTAAAGATACACGTGACTGTGTGTGCACCGGCACGCTGGTGATGACAACGTGTCTTGTTGCTTCGGTTTCCAGCTCCATTTAAACGAGCAATCTGTGCCTTAATAATTTCTGTTTCAAGAGAGTTTGGACCTGCCAAAAAATAAAGTTGTGTTGATGATTTTATCTTCAATAATTATTTGGTGTGTAACTTTATTTTATCCCTTTATTCTGAACCGCTCATGACCAGGGTTGGTATAGTGTGCTGTGGTGTTTTAAGTGTATTCTCCTTATCTTCAAGTAATTAGTTCCTAAGAACATCTAAATTCTTTTAATATGCTCAAGATAGAAATTTTTAAGCTAATCTTTGATAGTGGAGAATATTGATTAACTTAAGAGTTCTTATGTTTTGATCAGTGAATTGACTTTCTGACTTTGTGAGAGTGAGTTTTACAACAAAATTATGTTTTCTGTGTGTTTTTCAGACATTGAGGGATTTTGCAAGAGCAGCGTGACTGACACTATGAAGGCCTGTACTGAAGACAGCAAGCTGTTAGTACAGACCAGATGCTTTTCTCGCAGGCTCGTTGTACTTGGGAAACCTCGATGCAAGAGAGTGTTTCAGTGCTAGCACATTTTGGAATTCTGCACATTTCACGGAGTGCAATAATACTGTATAGTTTTCTCCCCCTCTTAAATTCATCTAGTTAATAGTGTTTTTTTTTAATGTAGACGTTACTTGTAACTTTCTTTCTTAGTCATATTTGAAAAAGAAAATTGAGTTAAAGTTGGCTTATTTTCAAAGATTCCTGTTACATCAGTTGTGCTTTTGTATGAATTTTTTTTATGGTTTGAAAAAAATCAGTCTGGGAATGTAGCTGAAGTTCCCAAGTACTTTATAAAGAGTTCAACTAGACATCTCTGATTTGGCCATTCGAATTTATATAGTTTTCAAAATACTGCAAATTGTGAACAGTGCTTATTGTACAAAGCTATAGGGGGAAATCTAATATCCAGAGTACTCTATCAATTTGCGTGTGTGTGTGCGTGTGTGTGTGTGTGTGTGTGTTTGCCAGAGAACTACCATAATACCAACTGCTTTTTAAGCCCTATTATGTAGTGCAAGTGTCTTGCCTTGACCAGTCTAATGAGTTGATTAACTGGGCCTTTCTACTCAACTAAATAAAAAACTAAGTAGATGTCATTTAAATAAAAAAAGTTTGAATTTGTTGCTCAGTATACCTGGTAACATTGAATTTAACAGTTGGCTCTCCAAATTTTTGTTTTTCACTATCAGATAATTTCATAAGGCACATACTTGAGGTACACTCCCCATTTTTAGGATAGCTGAAATTCACTCAGTTGAATCTTTGCAACATTGATATTAATTGAATGGGGATCACTTCTGCTAGTTTGTCTCATATTTTAGAACTATATTTGAGGAATATAATTGGAAAACATTTAATATTTCTATAATGGCAGTTTAAACAAAGTTAAACTGATGGACTGTAAGAATAACTTAGCAGCAATAAGTCTATAGTGTGGAAAAATAATAATATTGTATCAGTACAACATACAACTTTGAAATTGGAATACAGTGGTAAAGCCAGTGGGAGGCGTAGGTGTGTTAGAAGGGATTGAAGGTCATGAGGTCATTCAATTCAGCCTTGGTTTCGTCTAACACAGCTGTTTTTGAGATCTGTTTGGAGGATGTTTTAATGATTCATGGAAAGTGGAGTTAAAAGTAAGTTTATTTTGATGTAAAAAGATGAAATCTATACAGATGAAGAATATCAAAATTAGTGAAAATGCATATTATGGAAAAGCTATGCACAGATTATGATTTTTTTTTTTGCACCAGAATAAACATCTTTAATTCTGTTTTCCATGAACTTATTGAAATAGTTCTTGGACTTACATGTTGTAAGACCTAATTTACCGTGCTGGAAGTTGGTCTGCTAGCTCACGCCACAAAATTGATTAAGGGTTATCCTTTTGTTAATAATTTAGGTCATCTATTAACAGTTTCAACTTCTTCGTGTAGTGATAGGAAATATTACAGTTAAAGGTCAAATTTTCTTAGAGATTATTATTAGTGGTAATCCCATTTTTACCTCTGAGAAAGCTGAAAATAATCTTTGTTAGACACTCCAAACTCCTTATCTCCTGCAAGTTGAAATGTGTTGTTGACTGTTTCCAGGGCTCTGTCTGCAGCTGACATTCCACCAGTGACACAGCTAACTTCATGGTATACAGACATTCGAAACTTGGGCTTTGAATGTCCCATGACCTGACAGGTCAGACTATGAAGAACCTAAGATTCTCCAGGTTTGCCTTAGGTTGAATGACGTGTCTTTTGAAGAATAGCTTTAAGTGACTTAGACACTGCAAAATTCAGCTGTTTTGTTGTCACTGTTCACTTTTATGTTTAGCCATATTTAAATCTAGAGCTTAAGTGAAGAAAATCTAGTGGGAGACATGAATAAAAAATGTTTAACTATGGAAAGTAAGCTATTTATAATGTAGTTTTATTATATTCCTAACATTTTAAATTTATTGCTTATAAATTGATAAAACATTTGAATTTATATTCCTAACAATTTAATTTGTTGCTTATAAATTGGTATAACTGTATGGTTTCTACATGTGTGTGCACTAGTGTATTAATTAGAAGTCCATACAACATGCCAGCGGGTTGGCTAATGTTATTGGACATTTTAGTATAATGGCCGTTATGGAAGAAATTGTTCATCATGTTAATAAAAATGCTAGTAAAACATGGCTTTATACCTCAGTTTGTAAAATGTGCAAGACAAGTATGCTTTGGGATATAAATGGCGTTAGTTGCTTCAGGCAGTAGGATTATTAATGATAACAGCTGTTCAGCCTTATAGTGATTTACAATGTAATGAGATCCCAGTGATCTTTCTTATTTTGAATGTTAGTTTGGAACTTTGATTAACTGGCCAACATTCCATTATTGTCATAATTTAAAATAATTCATATTTTAACATTAGCCCGCAGGATTTTTAAACATGGTTTGATATTCTGAAGCTTTTTATTTATTTATTTTTTAATATCTTTTTGGAGAAATAAGTGAGGAATTGTAAAGTTTGGGGACTTACCTCTTTAGAATTGTGAAAATAAACTTTTATAATGCTTATGTGAAAGGAATTCCTACTTTGTGGAATTAAATCTATATTAGAGCATGTTACGTGATGATGTTATAGGAAATGTTGCATTGTAAAAGTTATTGTCACTAACTGCTGTGTTGATCTCCATGTAATAGCTTCTTACCCCATCCCGTGTTCACCGTTTCACCTCATCCTGACACCCTCGGAACTTAAACTGCTTCTCAAGCCTTATTATGGTCCACTTGTGCTTCTGTGCTGCTGAAGTGGCGGCAGCTCTGAGGGCTGTCTGCCGGAGCGGGGCAGAGAGCCCAGCTTACATTGCTGTCCATTTTTAACTCCAGTTTCCAGAATTCCTGAGAAACACACTATCTGAACTGTGGAGAGAAACAAAATAAATTATTTTCCCTTTTTGGCCAAACTTCAGCTGAACCTTTATTTCCCTGATCCCTCGCTTCTTTTTCCGTGAGGTTCAGAAGACATGTGGAAATGACAAAGTGTGTCTTGGAGGCAAATACAGACTGGCGTTAGGTCTGGTCCATTGGGAAGACTGTTAATGATCCATTCTGTGTCAGCCGAGTGTTCCTAGCAGGCCACCAGTCTGTAAGAGTCAAGTATGCCAAAGGTCCTTTTAGGCTGAGTTACGCATCTGCTGCATCTTGCTTTGTGGTGCAGTGGTACCAGCATTACATTGTAGCTTGTCTGATATATAAACCATTAGGCTTTTGCAGCTTTGAAATAAGATTGTCAAAAAAAGAAAGAAAAAAGGCCGGCTCTGGGTTCTCTCTGTGTATGTTTCTACTAAAGCAGTTGTATTAATAAGTCACAAGAGGTGGCTGACATTCCAGACCAGAAGAGCTAAGTATCTTGCAACAGTGAAAGCAACCTGCTAATCCTCTGGGCTGCTGCCTGTTCTTAGGTTGATGAGGGTGAAAACTTTGGAATTTGTACTGAGGACCAAGCAGATCCCAGTCTGAAAGTTCTGTTGGAAATCCTACTTCTTCAAAAGCAGCTTTTCCATCTAGCTTTTTAGAAACTTTTTTTGGGGGGGTGAGTTTCTGTGTGCTAAACCACTGTGTGGGGGAGTAGTGGTTGTGAAGATGTGCAATAAGAGCCTTGTATTCAAAGAGCTTATACTGCAGTAGTAAGTCGTGGCACAGAGGTACAGTTGAGCACCCGCTCTACACCCTTGCAGCCTGGCTCTTCAGTAAATGGAGGCGGCTGCACTGCAGGAGCAGCGCTTTAAGGTGAGATAAAACACTGAAGTGGAGGTGTGGGGCTTCTGGGAGAATCGCTTTAAGGAAAGGGGCTGCACCTTGCCTGTGTGGGTAGGGGTGGAGGCAGGGGTCACCTGCTAGGGAGGAGAGTAGGAGGGTGGGTTGGGACAGATGCTTGAGGACTGTGAGAGCTGAGTGGAGGCAATGGCTGTATTCTACAGGTTCTAGACAAAGCATGGCTCTTGGCAGACTAGTTGTAAATTCAGAGCTGGCTTTTAAAGGCTGAGCTGAAGACCTTGGAGGCAGAAGAGGGAGGAGAGGCAGCGAAGGTTCTAACAGAAGCATTGTCCTGGCGTTGATAGCCTCAGACCTTTGGTAGTCAGAGGTTGGATTTGTAACTTAGTAATTTATTCAGTTCCAACACAATGCAGCATTTCCTTTTGTGTTCACATCTATTCCATTGGTATTTCCGAGTTATATCTGGATTGAGTGCCATGCGGGACTTGCACTGTCTTTGAATTACCTTCAAATCTGAAGTGTCACATGCAGAATTTAGCTTTTAGCCCTTGGGAATTCCTTTTGGTGTCTGTTTGTGGATGGTTAGCTAGTAAGCCAACCTTCACATGAGAACATGAAATTCAGCGCAGTGGAAGTGCTCTGAGGTCTGGTGGGACTGTTGTTTTTCTGAGAAGTCATCCTTGCCCTTTGTAACCACGTCAATCTTGACTTTAGTCCCTAGTGACAGTGTGTTTTATGTCCTGTGAGTATTGGTTTCAGAAAGGACGCCGATCTTAGATGCTCATCAGGGGACTAATATTCCCTTAGTAATTTCAAGGAAAATGGTATGAATGTCTTCTTGAACTGAAACAGAAACTCCATGTTCTCATTTATTACGGGTACACGTAGGTTCTAGAGCCCTTGCCTTGCTGAGATTTGAAGTCTTGTTGCCACTTATGTTTGTCTGTCTGATATGTTTACGGTGCTCATGCACATTCCAGCCGGGTTGTCCTGGATGCACTTGAATTATGGATAGTGACTGAAGTTTTATCACAGGTGCTTCATGATGGGATTTTAACAGATCATGGTTTTTCTCCCATTCTTTGGAATGTCAAAAGTAATAATTAATTTAAAAGAATGCAGTGTTCCAAAGGGTAACTCTGCATGTAATAGGACCCAGTGCCCCTTGCTGATATGAACAGCCAGAGGTAGACCAGATGTTTGAAACAACTCCAATTGGGCAACAGGCAGTGCAGGACTTTAAACTCTGAGAGAAGCTATATAATGTGGTCCAGAATTTCTTCTGCTAGTAATAAATTTTGTTATTTTTGGTGGTCTGAGTGCCAGAAATTGGGCCAGCGTTGTAGCATGCTGCTTTAAACCACTGCTTGAGTTGGCAGCATCCAATATGTACTCTAGTTTGAGTCCCAGCTGCTCTCCCTTCAGTTTGGCTCCCTGCTCACGTGCCTCAGAAAGCAGCATGAAGGCATAAAGAGCTGGGCTTACGCCACCATGTGGGAGAACAGGTTGGAATTCCAGGCTCCTGATTTTGTCCTGGCTTTTTCAGCTATTTGAAGAGTGAACCAGTAGATGAAGATCTTTCTTGTTTTGTGCCTTGAGTAAATCTTAAAAAGAAAGTGGCAGAAATCTGGAGGCTTGGAGTCCCAGGATCAGGTGCTGTGAAGGCTGGTTTGTGATGGTGATACGGCTGTTTGGGCCTTGTGTGCCGTACCTCCCTGAAGACCTTTATTGCCAGATGCATCCAGTGGGATTTGAGGATTTCACTGATTGATTCTGAAGGGAAAAGTTAAATTTATAACAGAGGCACTGCAGAAAGAATCCCAAGCAGTCACCTTACCGAGTTCAAGAGGTGGACACCATAGAGCAGGGGGCTGTGTGGAGGAAGTGTTGGAGAAGTGTGTATGGGAGTTGGTTGAGGGGGTTGCAGAGACCGTGGCGGGCAGAACTAGGGAGCCGTTAGGGCATCAGTTCCTGGAGCTCAGGCTGGGGGACGTGTTCTCAGCTACTGGAGTGGACACCACTCATTGGGAGCATTCAACAGAGTCCCAGCAGGGTCATGTGGTAGGAGTCAGGCTGAGTTAGCCAGAGTAAAAGCTACCCTAAATTTACTGCAACTTGCTTAAAATGGGGTATAATATACTTAAACGTGGCAAAATAGAAATATGTTTTAATTTCCTTAGTGATAAGGTTTTTCTTTTTTTCTTCTATTCACACCTAAACTGATGAAGTGACAAAGGCTAGGACCCCAGAGGACCTCTTGATGAGCTCCTAATCAGGGAGACTAAGTAATTAGCCCCAACCTCAACTTCCTGGGTGGAGAGAGGGGTCCTTGAGATTTTGCTCAGTAAGAACTGATTTAAAAAGCCTTATGTATTGAAGACAGAGTGGCTGAGGGAGAGAGCAAGACATCTCTCATTCCCAGGGTTACTCCCCAAATGGCCACAGCAGCAGGGCCTGGGTCAGGCTGAAACAGGAGCCAGGCACTACACATGGGTGGCAGACACCCAAGTACTTGGGCCATCCTCTGCTGCCTTTCCAGGCACATTAGCAGAAAACTGGATCAGAAGTGGGGTAGCTCAGACTCAAACCAGCACTCTGGGATGCTAGTGCCCCAAGCCATAGCCTAACCCACTATGCCACAACTCTGGCCCCTTGTGAGTTGTAAAAAGAATGGAAATAGAAATTACAAGTTCAGGAAGAGTGAGTTGCAAGACTACTTGAGCCATTCCAGGCTGAACCATGTACAAGAAGCCTAAATCAGAAACAGCTAAGACTCAAATTCAAGCTCCGATAAGGGGTGCAGGCATCCCAATTGGCATTTTAAATACTATGTCAAACACCTGTCTGTTTCCTTGTACAAAGGACCAAAGGCATATGAAAAGGGACGTAAGATCAATGACCATATCAGGTTGAGTAGTAACAGAAAGATAAAAGACAAGTGTTAGATATGGAAAAAAGGCGCCTTTGTGTATTAATACACAGTGTGACTAATAGAACCATTATTGTAAATAGTATTGAGATCTCAAAAATAAAAATAGGGTGGGCATTGTGGTTAAAGCGAATGGGTGTGACACCTACTACCCTTATTGGAGATCCTGAGCTTGGTCCCACCTCTGCTTTGAATTCAGCTTCTTGTTAATGCACTCTGGGGAGCAGCAGATGATGGCTTACATCCCTGCCATCCACATGGAAAAGCCAGATGGAATCACAGTCTCCTGGCTTCAGCCTGGTCCTGCCCTGGCTATTTGTGAGTATTTGAGAAGTGAACCAGCCAGTGGAAGATCTGCTATGCTGCCTTTCCAAGTAAAAAAATAATAATAAAAATAGGATGACTGTATGATCTAGCAATTCTGTTTTTGGCTATATACTTGAAAAAAAAAATGAGTGATTCACAAGAGCCAAGTGCTGTGTTGTGAACATCGTGTGCACTTTGCTTCATGTACACATTTAACCCTGCAAGTGAGGAATTGCTGGTGCTAGGGCCGGGCTGGGTTTGAGTCTATTACTAGGGAGGTTGGCTAAGAAGGAGGCTGTTCAGTCATTGGGTGCACTGGAGATAATTCCTAGACAGATGAGCCTTAGTTGGCCCATCCATTCTCTTCCATCCTGGCTCTGTGACCCTTCTCTGCGTTCAGCTCACCTCCCATTGTCCTCACAGATGCCGCATCAAGCAGGCTGCGGGATGTTGCACTGTGAGCCTGCAAAGCCATCAAGCTGAAACAAACTTTGCTTCCCGAATAGTCTGGGTATTACAGTAATAAGAAACCATGGCACCAAGAGTGGAAACAACCCAAGTATGCATTGGCAGATTGATGGGCCAAGAAAACCTGACACATGAAATGGAATATTATTCAGCCACAAAAAGAAAGTCAGTTGTGCCGCTTCCAGTGATGATGGAGCCAAGCATGATTGAGCCTCGAGAGCATTGTGTCACGGGAACGGAAAAGACAAAGACGACGTGGCAGTCGTTGGTGGAATCTGGAATTGGAGGGTGGATGAAATGGAGAGATGCTGGTCAGAGAACACAATTTTTTTTTAAGATTTATTTATTTTTATTGCAAAGTCAGATATATATAGAGAGAGGAGGAGAGACAGGAAGATCTTGATTTACTCCCCAAGTGACCACTACAGCCAGTGCTGCGCTGATCCGAAGCCAGGAGCCAGAAGCTCTTCCAGGTCTCCCACGTGGGTGCAGGGTCCCATGGCTTTGGGCCATTCTCAACTACTTTCCCAGGAAGTGGAGTCATTGGGATTAGAACCGGTGCCCATATGGGATCCCGGTGTGTTTCAGGCGAGGACTTTAGCTGCTAGGCTACTGCACTGGGCCCAGCACAAATGTTTTTACAAAAGGAATACATTCAGGACTAATGTGACGACTCAATTGGCTAATCCTCTACCTACAAGTGCTGGCATCTCATGTGAGCACCAGCTTGTGTCCTGGTGTTTCACTTCCCATGCAACTGCCTGCTTGTGGCCTGGAAAATAAAGTGGAGGATGCCCCAAAGCTTTGGAACCCTGTACCTGCGTGGGAGACCCAGAAGAGCTCCTGGCTCCTGGCTTCTAACCAGCTCAGCTCCGACCTTTGCAGCCGCCTGGGGAGTGAACCAGCAGATGGAAGACCTTTCTCCCTGTTTCTTTCTGTATATCTGCCTTTCCAATAAAAATAAATATTTTAAAAGTGAATAAATTCTAGGACTGTAATGTGCAGCATGGTGACATTAATTAATAAAAGCATGTTTAATTCTTGATATTTGCTAGAGTTGATTTTTAAAAAAGTTTTATTTATTTATTGGAAAGTCAGATATACAGAGAGGAGAGACAGAGAGGAAGATCTTCCGTCCGATGATTCACTCCCCAAGTGAGCGCAATGGCCGATGCTATGCCGATCCAAAGCCAGGATCCAGAAACTTCTTCCGGGTCTCCCAGGCCACAAGCAGGGAGCTGGATGGGAGCAGGGCCACCAGGATTAGAACTGGCGCCCATATGGGATCCTGGCACGTTCAAAGCGAGGACTTTAGCCGCTAGGCCATGCTGCCAGGCCCTAGAGTTGATTTTTTAAAAATTATCTATTTGATAGACTGAGATCTTCCATCCGCTTGCTCATTCCCCAGAAGGGTACAACTGCTGGAGAAAGCTAGAGTGAAGCCAGGAACTCCTGGGTCCCCGCAAGGATGGTGTGGGCCCAGATATATGGGCCGTCCTCTGCTGCCCCCCACACATTACAGGAAACTGCTTTGGGAACAGCAGCCAGAACTCAAGCCAGCACTCCTATATGGGAATGCCTGTTTGTTTTCTTTCCCTCTCTTCCTTCCTTCCTTCGCTCCCTCCCTCCCTCTTTCTTTTTTCTTTCCTATATATATATATGTAACATATATATATTTTATTCGAAAGGCAGCGTTACAGAAAGAATGAAGAGAGATCTTCCATCTGCTGGTTCACTCCCTGAATAGCTTCAATGACTAGAAGCTGAGCCAATCTGAACCTAGGATCTAGGAGCTTCCCTCGTGTCTCCTTACATGGGTGCAGGGGCCCAAAGGCTTCAGCTGTTTTCTGCTGATTTCCCAGGCTAGAAGCACAAAGCTGGGATTGGAAATGGAGCAGCTGGGGCAAGAATGGCACCCATATGAGATGCTGGTGCTGCAGGCAGAGGTTTAGCCTACTATGCCACTGTGCTGGCCCCTGGGACGTACGTTTTCAAAAGCAGTGGCTTAACCTGTTGCACCACAATGCAGGATCCTAGAGTTGGTCTTGAATGTTCTCACCACACAGAAAAAGTTGTAAGTGCAAGGTAATAGTAATAGATAAGCTAACCAACTTGATGATGGTAATTGCCTTGCCATCTGTACAAGTGTACACATGGAATCTCACTTGGTATGCCTGCAGTATATGGAGTTATGTCAGTCACACCTCAGTAACCTTTGGTGGGGAGGAAATTACTGAAGCCTTTCTGCGTGGTGGGGCAGCTTATCACAGTGTCTCGGGGAGGCTTGCGGATGTGTGTTAATAGGAATGATATCCTGTTTGCCAGATCATTTCAATTTTACACACACAGAAAAAGATATGGGAGAGAGCAAATGCATTGCTATCCTCTGGTTGATGTTTGATGTACCTGCGGTGGCTAGAACCAGGGAACTCTGCGGTTCTCACTCACATGCGTGGTAGGGATGCAAGCACTTGAGCCGTCATCGTATCTGGAATCTGAAGCGGAGCTGGCATAGGAAAATGGGTGGTGCCATGTGAGTTGCAGACCTCCCAAGCAGCATAAGTGCTGTGCCAAAGAGCCAGCCTATCACAGTGGGTGCGGAGGAATCCTGGGTGGCAGGGGTGGGAGTTGTGGAGCTGCCTCATAAGAGGCTATAAAGTGTAAGGGAGGGAGTTGGGGAACAGCTAAGGCCAAAAGAGTGTCAGCCTTTGTTTCGGGGATCTCTCAAGTCTTGCATGGGCAGAAAGAAATTTTACCTGAGCTTCCCTTTTCCGACCCAATCAGAGCGCCCTGAAAATTCAGCCTCCATATGCTATCCCACGCCCTTCTCCAAGGAAGTTTTCAGACCGAGAAGGGACAGGCTTTCCCCCTCCCCAGCATTTTTATTAAAAAAAATTATTTTTTTTGATAGGCAGATTATAGAAAGAGAGGGTGTGGCAGAGAGGGTCACGCACTTATTTGAAAAGTGGAGTTACAGAGACATCTTGCATCTGCTAGTTCACTCCCCAAATGGCCACAGTGACTAGGGCAGGAGCCTGAAGCCAGGAGCCTGGAGCCCCATTCTGGTCTTCCACATGGGAGCAGGGGCCCAAGGACTTGGACCACTTTCATTGCTTTCCTATGCACATCAGCAGGGAGTGTGATTGAAAGCAGAACAACCAGGATATGAAATGGCACCCACATGGGGTAATGACACTGAGGATGGTGGTTTAACCCATTGCACTGTGATAACTGACCCAGGGAAGTTTAAAATTTATTAATTTAAATATCTGTATCAATAAATATGAGATGATTCAATAATAGATCTTCAAGCATAAGAATATGTCATGGTAAAAATTTCTCTGGAGGAAGGATACCCATGTACATTAAAAGTGACAAGAATATTGCCATGTTTCTGAATATTAAAGAAAGGCTAGTTTCTAAAGTGAATAATGGAGAGTGTAACATTACTATGATGTTTAGATTACACTGGATTTGTTTCAGAAAGTGATGTTTTATTTTAAGATATCGAACTGACATGTGAAAGGGGCAGCATACACAAACATTCGTCTAAGTTTATGAAAAGGGAAAAGTTGGAGAACTGACTTGGCTGAATTGGTGGCTTCTCTCTGGAAAGCTAATGTGATTTGTTTGAAGCCATATCTGTTTTTCCTAGGCTATTCCAGTGAGAGAATGTAGTGACACATGGATTAATCCCTACTCTTATATGTTTTATAAGATAATGAAGTATGCAAAAACTTAGGTGTGTGCCCGTGGAAATTAGGTGGATGTGCTTTGTGGGGGTCATTTCTGTTGCATGAGACAAAGTCCTTCTGTTGTTGGTTTATTATTATAGCTTATTTTAGTGGTAGCAATTGAATTGTTTCACTCTGACCCCAGCTTTCACTTGCTAGGGGTTTTCTCATTGCATTATCTAACCTAGCTCCACAGTCTATGACCGTCTCTGTTAGTCCTCAGGAAGATTTGGTTTCTGGTCCATGAGAGGGGCTGTGTTGGTGACAGGGCACGGTCCTGCACATGCCTAATCTTTTCCCCATTGTGGTGGTGTGGGGAGGTGGGGCCCAGGAAGTGAGTAAGACGGGAGGGTGTGGCCTTTGTGAATGGGGTTAAAATATTTACAGAAAGAAACCCAGAGAAGTCTCTAGCTCTCTTTGTACAGCTTAAATACAATGAACAAGATGAAGTGGAGGGCTCTCACAGGAACACAGCTATGCTGGTAAATCCTGATCTTGGCTTTTCCAGCTTCTAGAGATGTTTATTGTTTGTTTGTTTGTTTGTTTTCAAAGATTTCTTTGTTTTTATTGGAAAGGCAGATAAACAGAAGGAGACACAGAGAGAAAAGTCTTCCATTCACTGGCTCACTCTCCAAGTGACTGCAAAGGCTGGAGCTGGTCCGAAGCCAGGAACCAGGAGCTTCTTCCGAGTCTCCCACATAGGTGCAGGGTTCCAAGGCTTTGGGCCATCCTCTGTATTTTTTCCCAGGCCACAAGCAGGGAGCTGGATAGGAGCAGTTGAGGTATGAACTGGCATCCATATGGGATCCCAGCCAGGATTAACCACTAGGCTGTGGCACTGGTCCTGAGGTGTTTATTGTTTTAAGTCATTCCCCTTATGTCAGTTTGTTGTGGCAGCCCAAGCTAAGATACTGTACCTATCAGAAGTGATAGTACATTTTGTTCAGTTTGAGTGACTGAGGCTCAGCTAGGGGAGGTAACTTGCCCAAGGGCACACAGTGCCTGGACAGCCGGAACCTGGTCCTGGAACATCTGCCTGAGTAATGTTCTCCTGTGCACACCTTGGAACATGCTGTGCTTCCTCAACTCAGCCCACTGCTTAAACCCCAGAGTCCTAAGTAAATGGCGCTGAGGGTGAAGATCTGATTCAGGGAGGAGTCTGATGGGCCATGTTTAAGTGATGATTCAGGTGGGGCGGGGCAGGTGGAGTGGCTTCCACCTGGTGGTCCCACCTGGTCACTGTCTCTGCACCTGGCCTCCTGTGGGATGACTCCTCTCTCATCTGCTGGCCTCGCCAGAGGCTGCACCAAGGGACTTCCTGCGCTTGGACTGTGAGCTACAGCTCTGAAATAGGCCTAGTTCCTCCCTAAGTGCCCATGTCAGTCTTTGTCATAGTGATGGAAAGCTAGTTCAGATCATTGACATTTGGGAGCAGGTTTACTACTACTGGTAACTAGAACAGCCTGTGAAATTGGTTAATGATAAGCACTTGGAAGAATTTGTATTATTTTGTTTTAAGATTTATTTATTTTTATTGGAAAGGCAGATTTACAGAGAGAAGGAGTTATAGCAGGATCTGTCCACTGGTTCATTCCCCAAGTGGCTGCAGTGGTTGGAGCCAAGCCGATCCAAAGCCAAGAGCCAAGAGCCAGGAGCTTCTTCTGGGTCTCCCACACGGGTGCAGGGTCCCAAGGCTTTGGGCCATTCTTTGCTTCTTTGCCAGGCGGCAAGTGGGGAACTGGATAGCAAGTGGAGCAGCCGGGTCGTGAATTTGTGCCCATGTGGGATCCTGTTGCTTGCAAGGGGAAGATTTAGCCACAAGGCCATTACACCAGGCCGCCAACCTGGGAGAGTTTGATGAAGCCAGCTAGAGAAAGCCAAAATAATGTAAGTCGAGTGTTACAGCAAATTTTGATGAGGGCTCAGAAACCTAGGGTGATGATTTAAATGTTACTGTACAGCATGTTAAGCCACTGCCTGCATCCCATATGAGCACCAGGTCTAGTCCTGGTTGCTCCAGTTGTGATCCAGCTTCCCGCCAGTGCACCTGGGAAATCAGAAAATGGGGCATATGGGAAGCCCAGACGAAGATCCTGGCTTCAGCCTGATCCGACCCAGCCAAAGCAGCCATTTGGGGAATGAACCACTGGGTGAAGATCTCTAATCTGTTTCTCTCAGTAACTCTGCCTTTCATATAAATAAATAAATCTCTTAAATTTTTTTAAAAACATGAACAGTAAAGGCCATGCTGATGGTATCACAGATGCAAACGAGGATTCTCTTGGAAACTGGGCTAAATGTGACCTCGTTACCTGGTTCCATACCCTGAGACTTGCTGCTAGACTGGAAGAGCGCCTGTCTTGTTGGCTCGGTGGGGACTCCTAGGCAGCAAAGTGTGGCTGCTGTTGCTTGGGTGTTGCTGCCTGTGGTCAGCAAGCTCTGCCTTGTGAATCAGGAGCAGACCGAAGGGACCGAATGGGCAGATCTGTCACCTGGTAAAGGAAGTGGAAGCTTTTCAAGACAGTTTGGCTTGTTGAAAGGACTGGTGCGGGTGAAGGGAAGCCTTGTGCTAACGGACAAAACAGAAGAAAGGTCCAAAGGCAGATCAGAGAGCTTCAGGTCGCAGCTGCCGTCACAGCCCAGCGGCCAGCGAGAGCAGGATTGTTTGGTGAAATCGAGGTGCTTTTGGCAAGGTCTCCCTGAGACTGCATTGGGAGTCACTTCCCTGCCAGGTTGGTGCAACGTTCAGGGCTTGCACAAGGACTCGGGCTGCAGTCGGGCCTCAAGTGGGCCCAGCTGCAGCCCACGCTGGGGGCAGGCCTTGGTGCTGGCTTTGCAGGTGTTTAGGATGCAAGAGTTACGGGGCCATGGGAGCCTCCACTGAGTTTTCAAAAGTCTGCTCAAATAGCTGGGCAAAGTGGTGTTACATTGTACCCAAGTGAACCAATACAGAGGAGTGCCACACACTGATTAAGATTTGAAAGTCCTTGGGCCTGGCGTGGTAGCCTAGCAGCTGAAGTCCTCGTCTTGGCATGTGCCAGGATCCCATACGGGCACCGGTTCTAATCCCGGCAGCCCTGCTTCCCGTCCAGCTCCCTGCTTGAGGCCTGGGAATGCAATCAAGGACAGCCCAAAACCTTGGGTCCCTGCACCCGTGTGGGAGACCCGGAAGAGGCTCTGTGCTCCTGGCTTCAGATCGATGCAGTTCCGGCCATTGTGACCACTTGGGGAGTGAACCAGCGGACGGAATATTCTCCGCTCTATCTCTCTCCTCTCTGTATATCTGACTTTACAATAAAAAGAAATCTTAAAATAAAAAAAGATTTGAAAGTTCTTTTATATTAAGCTGACAGTGGAAAGTGGGTTCATACCCCAAAGACCTTTCGCCCCTGAACTACAGAGCAGCAGGGTTCATTTAGGTAAAAACCCCCAGCTGGTATGGCTCTGGGGGCTGAGCTAATGTGAAACAATGACTGACTTCCAAGCCTTTATTGCTTATCAGGTGAAACTCATTCTCCTAGTCATTCTTTTTTTTCCCCCCTGAGTCATTCTTGAACTGCCTCGTCAGGGGTTTGAGCATTCTTGCCAAGCAGGATGCGGTTTTCTCAGCTGGCCTACAGTCGCCTCTGGAATGGGGGGTACCCCACCTACAATGGAGCCCAGTTCAACGTGGAGTTCCTCATGTGAAGCCTGTTAATTCAGTTACACGGTTGTGGCTCCTAAGGGGGCCATCCTAGGGCATCCTGTGTGCACTGTGGCAGCTAAGAGCGGAAGTTCAGAAGGGACTCCAGAAAGGTAGAGTTGCTGGCGGCATGGGACATCACCCAGGACAGCTGTAAGCAGTGTGCCAGGCCAGCCTGGGCAACCCACCAATACCTACGTGCCACCTGGGAGGACAGCCATGCGGAGAGACTGACTCAGGTATGAAGGTGTCCACTTAAACTTCAAAGGGTGTCTTGGACAGTCTGGGGTGCGGGGCTTGGGAGGGGACCTGTCACAGTGGGGAAGCTACTGCAGAGAACACCCTTTAGGGCAATGCTAACTGGAAATGGGGGCTCAGAGAGTCCCTTCCATGTAATGTCTTATGGGGTAGGCAGCTGGTTCAGGGTCACAAGATGGAAGCCACACACCCCCACCACTTAGTGTTCCCTCCTGCCCACCTGTGATGCTCACCTATCATCACCTGGATCCTGAGAGGGGGCGGTACTGCATTGCTGTGTAACCACTCCCCTCGCCAGCCCCTGTAAAGCCCCATGATGGGGAGGAGCTCGCTCTCCTGGCCATGTGCTTCCATCGCTCTGGCACTCCTGCCCTTGACCTTCCCAGTGCCTGCTTGCTCAGGCTTCCCACGGATGGACTCCAAGGACAGGTGGTCCCTGAGCATGGCCCCTATTTGTATTCCTCACCCTCTGTTCACTGGTTGGGCAGGACAGTGAAGGTGTTAACGCTAAGATGCTTTGTATTTCCAATTTGTATACTGTGGAGAGCTCCAGGAGAGGTGAGGCCTCACAGTAATGGAATGTGGGCAGAGAAGCCAGGAAGAGGTGAAGATCTGCAGCTTTGTGTGTCCGGGTTGTTCGCCGTATGTTTCTTAGGGTAACTTAGATTGCTGGGAAGCTGGGACGTAGGTCTTCAGGGTAATGGGTGGGCTTCAGGGTAGTGACCACTTGTTCCTCTTGGGGCTTTGGTTGACTGGAACTCCATAAGGACTTGTCATTTGCTAATTTGTAGTGGGCCCTGTTATCACCAAGCATGGTTAATAAAGACTCCTTAATATACCCTAGACTTGTCTAGCATGATCCGACTCGCACGCCACAACAAGGAGACTCGTCCATGAGAACCAAAGTGTAGGCTGGGACCAGAAAGGGCAAAGCTGCCTTTCCCCTTGCCCTTGATCGCTGCCAGGCACGCAACTTGGGGATTTAGCATTTGCCCTGCTGGCTTGGGAGCTTGATTGGCACCAGTAGATCATTGCTGCTTGTTAGTGCCTTGGGAATAGAAATGTGTACCCCATGCCTGTCTCTCCCTGGAGTCTTGGAAGTGTACGATTGTTGATTTTGTGGTAGCTCATACTTGGGAGTTTGCCTTGAGTTTCAACATTTTGACTAAGACTCTGGGATTTGGAAGCGGGGTGTGGGGTAGTGACTCTGTTACATTTGAGAAAAACATGAATTTTGAGGAGCTAGAACAATTTGCTATAGTAACCATATATAAAGAATCGTTAATGAAGTCTTACGAAGTTACTACTCTGTTTAAGTCAAAAACCTCCATCATATGGGTGAATGATTGACACAGTGATTAGGTTGCTGCTTCGGACACCTGCATTCCACATGGTGTGTCTGGTTCAAGTACTAGTTCCTGCACTTGCAGTCCAGCTTTCCAGTACATGCCCTGGGGGTGGCAGGTGGTGGCTCAGGTAGTTTAGATCCTGGCATGCATGTGCGATCCAAGCTGCTAGCTCGAGCTGGCCCAGTCCTGATGTGAGCATCTGGGGAGGGAATCAGTGCATAGAAGATCATCTTCTGCTTCTCTCTCTCTCTTTGCCTTTTCAATAAAAATGAAAGCTAATAAAATTTGGGAAAAACATAACAAATCCTCATCATATATACTCCAGCCGCGCACACCAGCCTGAAACGTAACATCAAGCACGTTCAGGCATTTCTTTATATGCTGGGACTTTGAGAAGTTCATGGGAATTTTGAATTCTATTTTTTCCCCTGTGAACTTTTAAAAGCCTCCACGTATGTTGCAGATATGACTACCTCAATGGTATGTGAGATGACTTTGCATGGATTAAAACTTATCATAAATAGAATAGTACTGAATGTTTCTTTGCCTCTCTTGTTTCCTTCAAAGTGAAAATTGTGAAAAGCTTTGAAAGAGTCACACACACACACATATACATACATACATAGCTTCCCTCTCCTGGTTCACTCCCCACGTGACTACTGGCTTGGAGCTGGGCTGATCAGGAGCCAGGAGCTTCTTCCAGGTCTCCTATGAAGGCCCAGCAGCCTAAGCACTTAGGCTATCATTTGCTGCTCTCAGGCCACAGGCAGGGAGCTGAATTGGAAGTGGAGCAGCCAGAACTTGAATTGGCACCCACATGTTATGTTGGCCCCATAAGGAAAATATTTTACGTAACTGTTCATATTAATTCAGGTAGTTCTAGTTCACTCATTTTCATGACTTTTGAAATTCCAATGTATGAATGAATATGTCATGATTCACCACTTTATCTTGATGGACTCATTTTATTGTTGTTTTCCTATTACAAACAGTGTCTGTCCCGAACCAGTTTTCTTTGCCTGGTTGCATAAATGCAGGTTTCTCTAGGAGGGGTGGGACTTTGCATCTTGGGGAGGTATGTCTTCAGCTTTTCTAGGTAATGTGAATTTCTGTCTGAAGTGAGGATACCACATCAGGCAAAGATTTTACTCCTTCCTCTTGGTACCAACCCTTGCTCCCAGGTGGTGGTTTATTAGGTAAGACAGAGAGAAAAAAAAAAAAAGAACGTGTGTGTTTTATGCTAAGGTCAACTTGCAGGTTTTTTTTTTTTAAAGATTTTTATTTTTATTATTTTTTCATTGGAAAGGCGGATATAGAGAGAAGAGAGACAGAGAGGAAGATCTTCCATCCGATGATTTACTCCCCAAGTGAGCGCAACGGGCCGATACTATGCCGATCCGAAGCCAGGAGCCTCTTCCGGGTCTCCCACGTGGGTGCAGGCTCCCAAGGCTTTGGGCCGTCCTCGACCGCTTTCCCAGGCCACAGGCAAGGAGCTGGAAGGGAAGCGGGGCTGCCGGGATTAGAACCGGCGCCCATATGGGATCCCGGGCGTGCAAGGTGAGGACCTTTAACCACTTGCGCCACCGCGCCGGGCCCCAACTTGCAGGTTTTTGAAATGGGTACCTGTGCAGTAAAATCCCAGCTGCTTACTGTGGCACAGCTGTTGTCTTATGTTGCTTCTTCCTCTCTTGCCAGCTTTCCCCTTACCCAATGCTCCTCATTCCAAGTGGCCTTCCTTCTGTCTGCCTAGTGGCCCCCAGGCCTTCTGTGACCACATCAGATGAAACAGTCTGACTCACAGTCACATTACTCTCTTTTTTTTTTTCTCATTGTAAGTATTGTGACTTGAAAGGACTTGCGTAATTGCTGTTGCTCTCACTGGAGTAGAAACCACGTGCGGTTCCTGGCATGGGCTGAATGGGTACTGAGAGAATGAATGTACGCAGTGATGCCTTCTTAGGCAAGCTTGTTTCTCTTTCCTGTCGCTTCTGAGACACTATCCATCGCAGCATTTCATCAGTCACTGGTGTGCAAGTCAGGGGAAATGCAGAGGTCGCTCATAGGGTCCCCGGTAGGCACTCTGTTCAGGGCTCTCTCTTTCCTGTGGATGTATACAATCTTGTGCATTGCTGCCTTCCATAGCTGAACTTTCTCGGAAGCCAAGCCAACCTCCTCTCTCCTCAGTGCCTGGGATGAAACGTAAGACTCCCTCTCTAACCCTTTCTGGCTGAGCTTACGGTGTGAGGACTGCCTCAAGGCGTTGAATGTGTATTCATTTACTGACCGGCAGAGCATATTTTAGGCTTATCATTGCATTGCCTCTGATTCCTCCATGCAGTTGACTTACGCAAGGGTTAATTGTTGCTTCTGGGAGAGAATTCGGTGATTGTTCTGAGTAGTCACCTGTACCTCCTGTCCTCGCCCTTGGCTGGCACCTGGCCCCCAGGGAGTGACAGAGGCTATCTTTCTGGTACTCCCTCTACTTTGCTGTCGTTCCACTTACCTCATTACTTTGCCATCGTCGCCTTTTCCAAGGACAATGAACTGTGGCTTCTCATTTTAGGTCATTACTAGTGCTTCGTAAAAAGTAGGAATTGCATAAATGTTTATTAATCAAATGAACAAGTAAGTGTATGGATTGAATTAATATGGTTTATTAGCATATTTTACTTATGAAAAAAGACTACCAGCCATGTTTCTGGTCAATTTTTTTTTTTTTTTACCACCAATTGTAGCTGAGCTGCAGAGCATACCATATTTCCCATAAAAGGATTGACATGAGAATAAGGTTTTGAGATAAATATATTTATATTCTTTTTTTGTTTCACTAGTTTTTTAAAAAAAATTGTTATTATCATTTTATAATACAGTTCCATAGGCCCTGGGATTTCCCTTACCCTCTTTCCAAATCCCACCACAGCCAGTGAGTTCCCTTATATTACTATTATAGCAGAATTCCTGATAAACAATCATATGTCCATCATTGCAGGCATGGACAATGGCAGAGAGTCCAGCATCCTATTGTCAAGATATAGTAAACTGTTTCATTGGGAGTCCATCTTTGTCTGGAAGTAGAGATACATGCTGTATTGTACCGTTACATCTTGATATGATAGTCTCCATTACACAGTTACTATACATCCCTTAAATGAAAAAACAAGCCTTTTTTTTTTTTAACAAAACAAAGTAAACAACAGGGGTCCGGCACGGTGGCCTAGTACCTTAAGTCCTCACGTTGAACATACCAGGATCCCATATGGGCAGGCACCGGTTCTAATCCTGGCAGCCCTGTTTCCCATCCAGCTCCCTGTTTGTGGCCTGGGAAAGAAGTTGAAGATGACCCAAAACCTTGGGATCCTGCACCTCTGTGGAAGACCTGGAGGAAGTTCCTGGCTCCTGGCTTTGGATCAGCTCAGCACCGGCCATTTCAATCACTTGGGGAGTGAGTCAACGGATGAAAGATCTTCCTTGACTGCTTTTTCAGGCCACAAGCAGGGACCATATGGGATCCCGAATGCATGAAAGGCGAGGACTTTAGTGGCTAGGCTACTGCATTGTGCCTCAGGTCTGGGTTCTTAAGTTAGACTTCCACCATGGTTTCTAGCCTCAGCTCCTGGCTCACCAGTCTCCACCTCCTGTGATACCGTACTGAGGCTGCACTGTTGTCTGTACAACCTTTCTCGCACTAATGGTTTGAGCAGTTTCCAGGACTGGGGAGATACTAGGTGTCCTAAATAGCTAGGTGTTTGGTGATGCTGATCTTGCTGGAACTTGTTGGCCATTAGGTCTGATGGCCACACAGACATATTTTGACCCTTACATTGCTAAAGTCAGTATTATTTTCCCTGTCGGACCAATGCAGTGCACTGAGCTCAGTTTTATCCCAGCCCAGTGCATGTGCAGCTCACTGTTGTCTCTGCAATCACAAAACCTTTGCCACACTGTACAAAATGGTGCCTGATGTACAACTACTTGAGTTCTTGGTCTGTTTGCTGTCAGGTCTGAGGGCTAGCCAGATCTATTTTGAGTAGAATGTTTAGGATGCCACATTGTTGCAATTTACTGAGCCCGAAATTAGTTCACTCCCAGCTTTATGCATGTGTATTCCTGTCCCAGAGCTTTTGCTGTCCTACGCAAGATGACAGCAGTTTGGCTCTACCAGGGCGTGGGTTCTGAAATCCACCCAGTTCCTGCACTGCCTGTTTGGGATCTGCTGCTCTGTCTCTGCTCCTGGTTAAATTAAACAAACCAGTAGGATGGGCAGTTTCTTTCTCTGGGTTCACCTCCTGAGCTCCCGGTGAACTCCCCTTTCCACCTGATTGGCCATGGAGCCATTGGTGCAGTTCAGATCGCTGCTTGCTGAATGTTGCTGGGGTGTCAGCCACTGCAACGCCACATAGTTGTGTCCGCTGCTTTCCCACGTCTGTCAGTTTCCAGGTGCCCCTCTGCTGTCATTCTGTCCTTTCCTGTTTCCTGGTTATGCCCTCTCTGCTTCACACTGGCTAATGTTTCTCCATCTGTTTAAATGTGCCCTTGCTCTATTCCAACATCTTGATTCCCCCAAGCAGATTTCAGTATATTCTTTTTAAAAAAAGATTTATTTATTTTTATTAGAAAGTCAGATATACAGAGAGGAGGAGAGACAGAGAGGAAAATCTTCCATCCAATGATTCACTCTCCAAGTGACTGCAACAGCTGGAGCTGAGCTGATCCAAAGCCAGCAGCCCAGAGCTTCCTCCAGGTCTCCCACATGAGTGCAGGGTCCCAAGGCTTTGGGCCATCCTCGACTGCTTTCCCAGGCCACAAGCAGGGAGCTGGATGGGAAGTGGGGCAGCTGGGATTAGAACCGGTGCCCATATGGGATCCTGGAGCGTTCAAGGCGAGGACTTCAGCTGCTATGCTATTGTGCTGGTTCCTAGAAGTCTTTTTTGACAAAAAGAATTTTGAAACCTATGCAAAGTTTTTTCATGTTATATATTTTCCATTAACTTAAAAAAAATTCTTGGGCCCAGCACAATAATGTAATTTTTTTAAAGATTTATTTATTATTATTTTTTTATTGGAAAGGCGGATATACAGAGAGGAGAGACAGAGAGGAAGATCTTCCATCCGATGATTCACTCCCCAAGTGAGCTCAACGGGCCGATGCTATGCCGATCCGAAGCCAGGAGACTCTTCTGGGTCTCCCACGTGGGTGCAGGATCCCAAAGCCTTGGGCTGTCCTCGACTGCTCTCCCAGGGCACAGGCAGAGAGCTGGAAGGGAAGTGGGGCTGCCGGGATAGAACCGGCGCCCATATGGGATCCGGGGCATGCAAGGCGAGGACCTTAACCACTTGCGCCACCGCGCTGGGCCCGATAATGTAATTGTTAAGGTCCTCACCTTGAATACTTTGGGATCCCATAGGCGCCGGTTCTAATCCTGGCTGCTCCATTTCCCATCCAGCTCCCTGCTTGTGGCTTGGGAAAGCAGTGGAGGATGACCCAAAGCCTTGGGACCCTGCACCCGCATGGGAGACCCGGAAATAAGTTCCTAGATCCTGGCTTCAGATCTGCACAGCACTGGCTGTTGCAGACACATGGGGATTAAATCATCAGACAGAGACGGAAGATCTTCCTCTCTGTCTCTCCTTCTCTCTGTACATCTGCCTTTCCAATAAAATAAATAAATCTTTTTAAAAAAGTTTTTCTTGTGTATCATCTAAGTAGATATTATATATATTTAAAATTATTATTTTTAAAAAATGACGTGATTTTATTTTTGATGATGTTTACATAGTTGAGAGGAATGCATGAATGTCCATTTGGACCACCAATTAGGGTGGTGAGAGTCAAAGAACAGGGGCAAGTGGCTGAGATGACTGCCTCCAATCTCCTCTTGTCTTTTGGTATCTGGGGAAAGGAGAGAGCGAAGGGGAAGGGCAACTCCCAGCAACCAAGCTACCAGAAAAGTACCCAGAAAAGGAGGAAGATCACCCAGTGTCATCCCAGGGTCCCCAATGTAGAGCATGTTCAGAGGATACCGCTTAAGTGATTTTCCTAGTTCTGGAATGCTGTTGGTTTTATTGCTCCAAGGCTAAGGAAATCCTTCCAAGGCCCATGGCTGACATAGTTCACCCTACAGTCTTGATTCATCCAGATAATTGTTTGGGAGAGTTGTCCAGTGTACTAGATGTCCTCTGCAGGCCTCAATGAACTGGTTTTCTTTCTTTCTTTCTTTCTTTCTTTTTAAAGATTTATTTTATTTTATTGGAAAGTCCGATACACAGAGAGGAGGAGAGACAGAGAGGATCTTCTGTCTGATGATTCACTCCCCAAGTGAGTGCAACAGCCGATGCTATGCCGATCCAGAGCCAGGATCCAGGAACTTCCTCTGGGTATCCTACACGGGTGCAGGCTCCCAAAGCTTTGGGCCGTCCTTGACTGCTTTCCCAGGTCACAAGCAGGGAGCTGGATGGGAAGTGGAGCTGCTGGGATTAGAACCGGAGCCCATATGGGATCCTGGTGCGTTCAAGGCGAGGACTTTAGCCGCTAGGCCATGCTGCTGGGCCAGTGAACTGGTTTTCATGTTCCCCATGCATCCGGAAATGCAGTCCATCCTGCATCTCATTCAGCTCTCGTGCGTATCAGTGGGTGTTGGAGCCCAGCTCAGTCCAGCTGACCTTACTATCCAACCCACATTCATGTTGACAGGTGCCACTGCCTCTCTAGTCAAGCCTGCTGCCAACCCTGGGTCTCATACTCACCAGTGAGAGTTGCAGCCCATAAGGGAGGTGCCCAAAATTTCCTTTATGCCTACTCTCAGCCCTGGACCTTGCACTTTCCAGGTGGTTGTATGGTCTAGTCCGATAGGAGTTGCTGTACTTGTCAGCTGATGCCTGGCCTGCCCCCACACCTGACCCAAACATATACCAGTGGGTACTATAACCTAGATTGGTCTGGGCTGCTCCCAACCTTGGTTCTTGGGCTCACCTGCAGAAACTGCATCCTGACAGAGGAGTTCCCCCAAGCTTCTCTATCAGGTCACCTTCCAGTATCAGATCTTGTGTACTCTGGTGGGTCCTTGTCCAGCATGACTTGGCCTACCTCCTGTCCTGGCAGGTAAGAAGCCTTGCCCCAACGGTCCATACCCGTTCTGGCTCTTACTGTTGGGTGCTACAGCTCAGCCCTGCCTGATCTGTACCCAGACCCAGCTCTTGCATGGTTTAGTGGGTGCAGGGATTTAGCCCAGCCTGTCCCACACCTACCCTGGCTCTTGTGTGCAACAGCCTATCCCAATCTGGCACAGCCCAGATCCAGTTCACACCCACATCAATGAATGCTGCAGGCATGTCCAGCCCAGTTTACCATCCCCATTCCATCTCTCGTGCTCACTAGAGGGAACTGCAGCACAGCAGGGGCAGCATCCCCTTAGGTCCCCAACTAAACCTGTTCCCAGCCAGAGATCTTGTGTATGCCAGTGGTTGCTCTGACCCATCCTGACCGGAGCTTGATGGCAAAGGTCTCCCAGCTTGACCTTTGGCATCAGATGCTGCAGCCTGGGCTGGCTTATCCTGCCTCCAGTTCTAACTCTCACTGGTAGGTACTGTAGGCTAGCTCTGCTCATCTTTCCCCGACCCCTGACTTTCATATAAACCAGTAGGGGTGATAGCCTCGTCTAGCCCAGCATGGTCCACACTCGATGCTGACTCCCACACATGCTGGTGTGCTATGGTCTGGCTTGGCCCTGCCTGGTGTATCTCCTACAAACCCAACCTACACAATTGCCAAGAAGTGAAGCATCCCTACCTGGCCTGACCAGCACCTCGGTTGACTCATGTGCTCACCAGCAGGAACAACAAACCACCAGGGGAATTCCCCGAGCTCCCCCTACCAGGCCTAGTCCCAGATCCAGATCTCATGAATGCCAGTGGGTGCTAGGCCCTTACCTGGAGCAGTCTGTGCCCCCAGTGTAGACCTTTGAGTGTGCTGGTTAATGTTGCGACCTGGCCAATCTCAATTCAAATTTTGGGTGTCCCTGCAGGTTATCTCATGATACAGTTAGTGTTATGGCGCAGCCTACCATGGTCCTCCCCCTGCCCCAACACTCGCTGGCAATTAGTATGGTTAAGCTCTGTCAGGCAGGCCCCCAGCCATAGCTTCTGTGTGTGCTGGTAGACAGTTTCTGATATCTACAATCTCAAGTCTCCCACATGGATGAGTGTTGATTTGGTCCCCAAAGATCCTCTGGTTTCCCTCCACCAAACCATCCAGTTTCAGTTCTCTTGTTTACCCGCAAGTGGAAAAGCCAGGTTGGTGAAAGTTCCCAAGAAGTCACTTCTCACCTGTTAAGTTTTCCCTCAACCATCCCACACACCTGCAGACCCGTATGCATGCCTGAGCAGTGCACAGGCCCCCATGCTTGGTCCTTTGGCAGTGTGCCTGAGGTGCTGCCTGCCTACCCAGGGCCCTCGCACATTCGTGCATGTGTCCCCAGAGTCTGTTGGTGTGCCCTTATCTTCCCCTCACATATTTAAAAAAGATAATAAATAGGTACCTGTACTGTCATACTGGCATAGTTAACACAAATTTGACATTAACCAGGCCCAGGATGCCTGCCAGTTATTAGCTGTTTTTCTCCCAGCACTGTAACACTTGCCTAGGTACAGTGCAACCTAGGTCATTGTCTACAGCTGGGGTAAAAAATTTTTTACTTGAAAAGCAGACTTACAGAGAGCAAAGGCAAGACAGAGAACAGGAAAGAGAATCTTCCCTCTGCTGATTCACTCCCAACTGCCACAAAGGTGGAGGCCAGAAACCTCTTTCAGGTTTCTCCTGTGAGTACAGGGGTCAAAGAGCCTGGATCATCATCCCCTGCTTTCCCAGGCCGTAAGCAGAGAGCTAGATCAGCAGTGGAGCAGCCTGGACATGATGCGGCGGCCGTATGCAATGCCGGTGCTGGCAGGCAGCGGATCAGCCTGATGTTTGAAAGGCAGAGCTGGAGAGAGAGGGAAAGACATTGACAAGGTTTCCATCCACTGTTACATTCCCCAAATGACTGCAATGGCTGGAGGTGGGCCAGCTGAAGCCAGGAGCCAGGAGCCTCCTCTAGGTCTCCTACATGCGTGCGGGGCCCCCAAACACTTGGGAAATCTTCGGCTGCCTTACCAGGCACATTAGGGACCTGAGGTGGTGCCTGTATGGGATGCTAGCACTGTAGGCAGTGGCGTTACATGCTACACCATAGCACCTGCTCCCCTGTGAGGTTTCTGCTTGCACATTGGAAGCCGAAGGTGGTATTTTTCTTGAAGCTTTGCGAATCCTCTGTATAGGGGAAGAGCATGATGGTAATATGCCTTGGGGATAGGTTTGCTGGGGTGAAATCTGAGTGATGACCTGTGACTTTCCTATATTGGTAGTTTGGGAAGTTTTCTGTCGTTATTTCTTTGAACTTGCTTTTTTTTATTCCTTTGACATTCTCAAATTCCTCTTGAACTCCAACCAATGAACTGTTTGTTTTATACGATTCAGAGCTCTGTAAGCTTTGTATATTCTCCCTAGTGTTTCTTTTTCTGCTCCAATTGTATATTTCCACAGAGCCTGTCTCTGAGCCCATGGAGTCTTCTGTGTGATCTGCCTCGTTATTGGTGAAATCTGCCACTTTCACAACTTTTCTTAGTGTACTTTTCCGTTGAAGAATTTTTTTTAAAGATTTATTTTTATTATTTTTGTATTGGAAAGGCGGATATACAGAGAGGAGAGACAGAGAGGAAGATCTTCCGTCCGATGATTCACTCCCCAAGTGAGCGCAACGGCCCATGCTATGCCGATCCGAAGCCAGGAGCCTCTTCCGGGTCTCCCACGTGGGTGCAGGCTCCCAAAGCTTTGGGCCGTCCTCGACTGCCTTCCCGGGCCACGAGCAGGGAGCTGGATGGGAAGTGGGGCTGCCGGGATTAGAACCGGCGCCCATATGGGATCCGGGGCGTGCAAGGCGAGGACCTTTAACCACTTGCGCCACCGTGCCGGGCCCGGTTGAAGAATTTGATTCTTAAAATTAATTTCCATTTCTCTGTCATATTTCTCTGCTAGGACATTAATTGCTTCTTTGGGTTGCCTTGAAGTTGACTGAATTTCCTTGAAACAGCCATTATGGATAGTTGTTGGGGTGCAGGAGGTTAAGCTATCAACTGCAGCTCCAGTATCCCATATTGGACCCATTCTTGTTTCCTGGGTCTTTGTATCCTGGCTTTATTTTGGCTCTCCTTCCAGAGACACTGGGCAGTCCACTTATTCTCTCTGAGGCTCTAGACTCTTCCATCGCCTTAGCACTTCATGGTCAAATAAGTTGAGGTTTGCTGGAAGTTCATTGTCAGTGTCTCATCACTGCGTAAGTGATGCTGTGGGCTCAAGTTAGCCCAGAATCCATCATTGGCAGTTCAGTCAGAATGAACTGGGAAGGCGTCTACACCCACTAGCATCCCCCAGGGCAGGGCTGGTCCAGATGCACAATCTTGTGACAGCAGTGATGTGATGTTGGAACATCCCAAGAGCCTGCTGAGACCAGTACATATCAAGAATGTGACCAAGGGGCCAGTGTGGTGGTGTAGTTAAGCCAGCGCCTTTAACACTGGCATCCCATACAACACCAGTTCCTATCCTGCCTGTTCCATTTCTGATCCCTACTAATGGCTTGTAACAAGCAATGGGAGATAGTCCAAACGTTTGGGTCCCTGCTATTCAAGAGAGAGACTGAGATGAAGTTCCTTGCTCCTGCCTTCTGCCTGGGCCAGCACTGGCCATTAGGTCATCTAGGCATGAATCAGCATATGGAAATTCCCCCACCACTACTTTGTAACTCTTTTTTTTTCTTAAAGATTTATTTATTGTTTTTATTGGAAAGTTAGATATATAGAGAGGAGAGACAGAGAGGAAGATCTTTAGTCCGCTGATTCACTCTCCAAGTGACCACAATGGCTGGGGCTGAGCTGATCTGAAGCCAGGAGTCAGGAGCCTCTTCTGGGTCTCCCACGTAGATGCAAGGTCCCAAGGCTTAGGGCCATCCTCAACTGCTTTCCCAGGCCACAAGCAGGGAGCTGGATGGGAAGTGGGGCCCCCAGTATTAAAACTGGCACCCATTTGAGATCCTGGTGCGTTCGAGCTGAGGATTTCAGCTGCTAGGCCACGGTGCCAGATCCTAAATGGGTTTATTTTAAAATATTTATTTTTTTATTTGAAACAAGAAGAGCTGTTCCTATCCTCTGATCTTCTCCCAAATGTACACAACAGTTCCCTGTTGAGACTGAGCCCAGGAGCTGGGAACTCAGCCCAGTCTCCCGTCTCCCACTCTGTGAGACCCCACTAAGGTGAGCCATCAGCACTGCCTGCTAGGGACTTCTTTAGCTAAGAAGCAATCAGTAGAGCTGCAGGCTCCTGTGAAACCATCCGTCCGATCTGGGATGCAGGAATCCGGTGCAAGGCCAAATGCCAGCTTTATGGTTTTTTCCTGAAGAGGTTTTTGTACAAAATTGGCATTACTTAATAGAAATATATGGAAATGCAGATATTTTTGCAAAAAACCGATGGCACACTTCAGTCCACTTTTGGCAGACTTGTTCAAATTTATAGTTACTGTCATTTTGAAGAGTTCTTTAAATCAGTCAAACTGCTGTGAAATATGACAAAATAAATGATAGGTCGATACAGGTATAAATATTTCATACTTGGAATCATTTTTATCTTAATAAATTTTTAAGGAAACAACACATTTCTTTATTCCATGGGGTAAATTATTGCATATTAAATATGTAAAAGGAATGAATACTATGAATATTTTATAATGTAGTCACTATCAGGTGACTAATAAATATTATTTCTCAAAAATGAATACTTAAATAAAATCAAGTTCAGCCTGAAACAACATTGTAACAGATGTTATAACCATAATTCTGCTAAACTCAGTCAGGGCTTAATTTAGTAACTTTTTAAAAAAGATTATTTTTTTGGAAAGTCAGATTGCAGAGAGGAGGAGAGACATTGAAAAAGATCTTGTGTCTGCTGGGTCACTCCCCAAGTGACTGCAACAGCCGGTGTCCCAAGCTGAGCCAATGTAAAGCCAGGAGCCAGGAGCTTCTTCCAGGTCTCCCATATGGGTGCAGGGTCCCAAGGCTTTGGGCCTTCTTCTATGGCTTTCCCAGGCCAGAATCAGGGAGCTGCATGGGAAATGGAGCAGCTGGGATACGAACTGGCACCCAGTGTATGCAGGGCGAGGTCTTTAGCCACTATGCTACTATGTTGGAGCCTAGTTTAGTAACTCTTATGGGCCCAGAAATCCCAAAGTAGAGTTTCTTTAAGAAGAATTTATTTGTTTATTTGAAAATAATGGAGAGAGAGAATATTCCATCCATTCCGTCCATTGGTTTACTCCCAAATGATCACAGTGGCCTGGCCCTGTCCTGACTCAAGTCAGGAGTCTAGAAGTCCATCTGCATCTCCCATGTGAATGGTAGGGGTGTAAGTACACGTGGGCTGTCCCCTGATGACCACCCGGGCTCATTACCAGGAAACTGCATTGAAAGCAGAGCAGCCAGGACTCGAACCAGTGCTCTGATGTGGAATGCCCTCATCAGAAGTGGTGCTGTAATCCACTGTGTCACAATGCCTGCCCTCAAAAGTAGTTTGCCCTGATGGACACATTTCAGCTAGGGTTCTGTTGCGATGAACTGTTAGCACCACACTGGTGCATTAGCTCAATATTGTGGTCTCACCTGAGAGAAAGGAAAAGAGCACTCATCAATAAAAAGTCAGGGACTCAAAACAAAAATTAGAAACACTTAGCTTCCCCTGGGATGTGAGCCTGAAGCTTCCGTGAAGGTTAGCAAGAGTTGAAATGACAAACAATGATACGGAATCCTCTGTGTTAACAGAGTTCCTAGAACGCATGCTAACTAAAGGCTGCAAGCCAATGTATAAATAATGACAGTTCATGGATCCACAGAACAAACTAGGATCCTCTTCCGGTAGTGGGATTGCCAGAGACTGCCTGCTTCCGCTGTTCCTCCCTCCACTGGAGGTGGCGGTGGTGGCTGTTTGGGCAGATAGCATTTCTTTCTTTTAGAGAATTATTTTCATTTACTGAAAAGGCAGAGTTGCATAGTTACAGAGCGACACACAGGAAGAGTTCCTCCATCAGCTGACTTATTCCCCCAATAGTTGCAATGGCCTGAGTTGGTCCAGGCAAGAGCAGGAGCCTGGAACTCTATCTGGGGCTCCCACAGGGGCAGCAGGGGGCCCAGACACCCAGACCATCTTCTGCTGCTTTCCCAGGAGCATTGGCAGGGGGCTGGATTGGAAGTGGAGCAGCAGGACTCAAACGGGCACTCCCATGCGGTGCTGGTGATGCAGGTGCAATTTCTCACCTTTTGTGTCCTGCATGCAATGCTGCAGCAACTGTGCCCAGCGCTGTGGCCTAGTTGCTCAAGTCCTTGCCTTGAACAAGCCAGGATCCCATATGGGTGCCGGTTCTAATCCTGAGAACTGCAGTTCCCATCCAGCTCCCTGCCTGTGGCCTGGGAAAGCAGTTGAGGACGGCCCAAAGCCTTGGGACCCTGCACCTGTGTGGGAGACCTGGAGGAAGTTCGTGGCTCCTGGCTCAGGATCGGCGCAGCACTGGTGGTCACTTGAGGAGTGAATCATCAATCATCATCATCACTTGAGGAGGAGTCGCTCCTCCTCTCTGTATATCTGACTTTGTAATAAAAATAAATGCATCTTTCAAAAAAAAAATGCTGCAGCAACTTCCAAAACGGTTCCTGCCTGTCACATGGGTGACTCGCTGGCTTTCAGGCGTTCCTTCACTTGCTGAAGGCCATCAGGGTTTTCCCATCCCTGCCCTCCCGATGACTTCATTAAGCAGCTTGGCTCACTCTGTCATCTCGTTCTTTACCGACACCCATACTTTTGATGAGTGGCTCATTTTCTGGTGTTCGGCAGTTTTCAGATCAAGAATATAAGCCCGTGACAACCTAGCAGGTGTGTTCTCAGTTGATGGCATCACCTGTTTTTGGGAGGTTCCTAGTCACTCTGTTTGCTCTTGGGGAAGCCTCCTGGCCCCTCCCCACATCACCAAAGAGGAGCTTAACAAAGCAAATGAAAGCATCAAATCTTAAATATTTTTATTGATTATGTTCTGTATTGCTGCCATGATATCCCGCTTAATGCCAGCATTGTGACAGAGGGCAGTTAGTTTTAGAGAAAGGGAAGACAGGTAGGGGGGCTGCTTTAGTTTTCCCAAAACCTGGCTTGAGGGAAAGCTCATACACCCTTCCAGCTTATGAAACAGGCGTCGGATCTTTATGAACTTGGCCAGCAGAAGGAGGTCATCTTCGCCCAGGTACCAGAGGACGGGAATCTCCTCCGGGCGCAGGAGCTTTTCAGCAAAGAGAAACAGAAAAGCAGCTTAGAGACAGGAGTGCGACTGGAGAATGTGGGGCACGGGGTGTGTGTGGGAGGAGCCAAATAGTAGCAGGAATCTGGGTTTGGGTTCCCTACTGGGGGTTGGGGGGTCTAGCTATGTGTAAGCAGGGGGCTGTGGCATTATTCTAACCTGAATGTGGAAAGAGCCGAAACACCATGATTTGAGACATCAGTTGCAATTTGGATACTTTCAAAAGCTTACCACTCAGTCAAGTAATACAACCAGCATTTATTGAGGGAAGAATCAAGATGCTTCACCTGGCCCGTTCCTGGAAACTGTCCAAGGGAGGATGGTGTGATTTGTGTGGGTGGGAAGACTGAGTGCCCACTGGCACGGCACGGAAGGAGACAGCCCTGCTTGGCAAGTAGGTAGGACTGGGGGTGACCAAAGCTCCCTCTCTGAGGAAGGCTTTGGCCCAGCAGTTAAGACCCCCAGTTGGGCACCTGTGTCTCCCAAGTGCTTGGGTTCAAGTCCCAGTTCTGCTTTGGATTTCAGCCAAGAAAGAGAAGAGCAGCCCGCGATGTGGGAGGAAAAATGAGGCAGAGCGGTTGCTGGAAGTGAGGGGAGGAAGGCACCCGAGGGAGGAAGTGATGGGCTGGCTGAGCACAACGTGCTGAGAACCTGTTAGGGTCAGCACAGATCACGTCAGGTGCACGTGAACTCTCCCTAACAACCTCAGGTGGATTTGCAGTATGCCTGGGAGTGCAGGCCTGGGAAAACATTCCACATTGAAGTGAAAAGCAAAACAAAACAAAACTACCCCCAATAATACAATCGGTATAATAAGATGTATTTTTGCTGTGTTGTTTTAAAAATGCATATTGATAACTTACAAATACCTGGAGGGAAAAATGCCCAACAAATTTAGGATGGTGATTATTTTGGGACAGGAGGTTAAAATAGAAGAAATGATCAAAAAGGAATTTCCTCTTTTTGGGCCATCTATTTCTATATTATTTGCATAATCCTCAAATATGAGAAAGTATTTACACATCATTTTTATTCATTTTCAAAAAAATCAAAGAAATGATAGCTATGAGAACAGTGATACAAGTAAAATATTTGAACATCAGATTTTCCCCTATTTCCCAAAATGGGTTGCTTTGATTGAAAATTCATTCCTAGTGGAAGGGACTAGGAGGAAGGGCAGGCAGTTGTGAGACGGACACCTGGATGCTTTCAGGCAGATGTGCTTACCCTGGGCATGAGGTGTCAGCAGGGGATGCTGCACATTGCTGATTAGGAGTGGTACCTGTCTAGAGTCCAAACACCTGCCTGTCCTAGACCACCTGGACAGGGCCACCATAGTGCTTAGAACGTAGTAAGCCATTGCTGGATGTTAGCTGCATCTCAAGTTGCCTTTTGGCTGATACTCTCAAAGTCATCCTGCCTGTGTTGAATATTGAAGTGTACTCACATGAAAGTACAGGCTTCTGAGCAACTGAATATATCTCCGAAGTGTGGGGCTTCCCCTCCCTTTAGGCATTGCTTAGGGGCCAGTGCCATGGTATACTAGGCTAAGCCTCTTCCTGCAGTGCCAGCATCCCACATGGGTACAGCATGTCATGCTTGACTGCTCCACTTCCAATGCAGCTCATATGTGTGGCCTGGGAAAGCAACAAAAAAAGGGCCCAAGTATTTGGGCCCCTGCACCTGTGTTGGGAAGCTCCTGGCTCCTGGCTCCCAGTTTTGGTTTAGCTCTTTTTTTTTCTTTTTTGCCTTTCAGCCATTTGGAAAGTGAAGCATTGAGTGGAAGACCTCTCTGTGTAACTGAAATAAAAGTAAAATAGATCTTCAAAAACAATTGGCTGAGCAAAAGGCTTCAGTCTCGGGGCTTGTCCGAAGTCACGCACTAGACATGTTATATGTGTCTATGCATGTACATACAGCTCTATTCATACTAGCTCTATATTTGTGTTGAGGTGCCAATTACTAAATGCTTATTGCAGTGCCAAGTACCACGTTTGGTACTGGTCTGAAGTTCAGACTCATCCATTCTACCAGCTGGCAGAGCTGAGGTTTGAGACTAGAGACTCTTGAAGTCCATGTTCATTCCAGTGTAATACTGCCAGTCACAGAGAGTGTGTTCTGGGCTGTGCTCTGAGCAAGACTCATCATCCTTCAGGATCCCATCACCATGAAGACAGGTAACTACAAAGCCAAGTAAGGCAGCATGCTTGTCTTTTTTTTTTTTTAAGATTTTTTAAAAAAAATTTTATTGGAAAGGCAGATATACAGAGAGGAGAGACAGAGAGGAAGATCTTCCGTCTGATGATTCACTCCCCAAGTGAACGCAACAGCGGATGCTATGCCCATCCGAAGCCAGGAGCCTCTTCCGGGTCTCCCATGCGGGTGCAGGGTCCCAAAGCCTTGGGCCGTCCTCGACTGCTTTCCCAGGCCACAGGCAGGGAGCTGGATGGGAAGCGGGGCTGCCGGGATTAGAACTGGCGCCATATGGGATCCCGGGCGTGCAAGGCGAGGACCTAAACCACTGCGCCACCGCGCCGGGCCCCAGCATGGTTTCATAACACACGGATAAAGGCAAGCTCCTGGACAGCCCAGAGGAGGACACTGTTAATGCTAACTGGGCAGAGGACCAGGAGAATCAAGGGTTGGCTCCAACACGATAAACCTTGTGTTCTGGAACATGATCAGAACTCAGGTCTCCTGGGATAATGCAGGACATTATAACACAGCCTAGGCAAAAATGGATACAATAGAAAAACCTAAAGCACACTCCCCACCCCATAGCAACACCACCAGTCACAGAATAAAGGCTCCACAAATGTTTATCTGGATACAAGCCTGAAGTAGGAAGAATTTCAGAATAAGAGGAAAAATGACAGTGTTGCCTCAGTATCGCAGGAAACTTTCACTATGCGTTTTTTTCTGCTTGAATTCTGAAGTTGTTAGTGACTGGTGGAATATATATATAAACACATACTACGTCTATAATATATGTATAATCCATCAGTAATAACTTGAATGGAGTTACTTTACTCTTATCCTAAATGCGTAGGGTATTTTAAAAAATGTACCTACCTTCACTTTGGTTCCAACATTGATTCTTGCTTGCTGGCCCATCGCTAGAAAACTGATAGAGATCTTGTCCTGTTCCAAGATGCGAATCCCAATGTAGCAGTTCAAAGCCAGAAAGACAGGCTTAAATGACACAAAGTGTGAGGCAGTAATCAAGCTTGACCAGTTCCAAGCTCTTACTCTGTTACCAGCTTGATCTGAATATTGACCTCCCAAGATATTGGTGTATACCCTGGGCGAGAAGAGAACACAAAATTGTAAGTAATAGCCCGAATTCAATGCTGAGATTAGCCCTGAAGCTTGCTGATTAAGGGGAATGACATTGCATGCCAGCTGGTGGCATATGGGCGGTGAAGTACCGAGTCCGATTTGAGACCCTATTCACAAGCTAAAATGGGTTCAGAACATGGAACCGGGATGAGTTAGGGGATCTGAAAAGACTTAAGAAGGAGCAGGAGAGGTTGGATCTGGTAAAGAAGAGATTTACAAGAGTGGATTATATCTGAAGGATGGGGAATCAGAGGTTAGATTTTTGTCACCCCAAAATGACACCCAGGAGGTGTAAATTCTGGAGACGCCTTCACTGGCCTGAGTCCGAGAGAGAGCTGCTTCTGGTATCTGTGCCACCAATGCAGACTCTCCGGAGATCTGGGTGTGGCCAATGAGACAGAACACCTGTGCTCAGGTGCCCTGCAACACGTCAGACCAGCTGGGTCTCACCAGTCTCTTGGCATCACTGACGCCCACGTGTTACTGCATACAAATTTAGCCCAGTCAAGTCTGAGATCTAGTGGCGAAAATTACAATGCCATTCTCAGTTATTGTATCAGAGTCTCTTCTCTTCTTCAATTTGGATCACAACCTCTACCTGGAGAACAGGTACAATTCTGGACACTTAGAAGGTTGGCTTAATTTGCTAGTGAATCATCTTTAATATTCTTAATGAGATAGGTTGGAGAGAGCGCTTGTTGTAGTGGTTAATTAGCCACTTGAGACACCTGTATTCAATGTCGGCGTGCTAGGTTCTTATTCCAAAAGATCACATAATTCTTCAAGATTTCTGTACTGCAATTGTACAGTCCCTCTTTTCTCAACCTATGCATATAATGAATATAATGAAGACTTGCTTTGTATAGTTGCTTGGGTTTTTTCTACTGAGAAGCATATGAAATGCATAAACCAAAAATGCCTTGTGGCACATTGTGTTAAACTGTTACATGCAAATGTGACTCCCCTGGGAGTGCTGGCTGAGTCCCAGATGCTTCCACTTCCAGTACCACTCCCTGCTAACGTTCCTGGGAAAAGGGCAGAACGTGGCCCAGGTCTGAGTCCCTGCCACCTACGTGGAGACCAAATGAAGCTCCTGGTTCCTAGCTTTGGCCTGCCCCTGCCCCTGTGGCCTCTTGGGGTGTGAACTGGAACATGGAAGATCTTCAGCTCTCTCTCTCTCCCTCTGTGTCTCTGTAACTTTGTCCTTTAAATAAATAAGCAGATAAATCTTTTTAAAAAGAATTTTTAAAATGTTTTATTTATTTTTATTGTAAAGTCAGATACACAGAGAAGAGGAGAGACAAAGAGGAAGATTTTCTGTCCAATGATTCACTCCCCAAGAGACGGCAATGGCTGGAGCGGTGCCTGTACGAAGCCAGGAGCCAGGAGCCTGTTCTGGGTCTCCCATGTGGGTGCAGGGTCCCAAGGCTTTGGGCCGTCCTCGACTGCTTTCCCAGGCCACAAGCAGGGAGCTGGATGGGAAGCGGGGCTGCCCAGGATTAGAACCAGTGCCCAGGTGGGATCCTGGCATGTGCAAGGCGAGGACTTTAGCCACTAGGCTACTGTGCCACACCCTTAGAAAGATTTTTCAGAAGATTTGAGCATTACTATCTATTGACTACAAACGTAAACAGATTACTTCAAGCCATACATAACATTTATGATTTTTCCCCACAAAATAAAACATAAGAGCGGGCATTACCATAGTGGTTAAGATTTGAAGCTCCCACATTCTGTTGCCTGGGTTTGATTTCTGGCTCCAGCTCTTGACTTCCGCTTCCTGCTAATGCACACTAATGGCTCAAGTTGTTGGAATTCTGTCACCCACTTGGGAGCCCCTGATCGATTTCTCTGTCCCCAGCTCCTAGTTCCAGCCTCAGCCCAGCACTGGCCGTGACAGCATGAGGGGAGCAAACCAGCCGGTGGTGGGCAGCTCTGTCTTCCTGTCTCTCTGTCTCTCAAGTAAGAGAAAATCAATGGCAGCAGAAGGAAGCTAGGCTCCTACCAGACATTTCCATTAGGATGGTAGCAGGAACTTTTGCCAGAAGAGTCCAACACTGCCAGGATCGAGGGGTTACTGGACATATCTCCTTGAACTATGCAAGTGAATCCACTTATCCTGTTGGGTACTCGGATGATGGCTAGGTTTCCAGATGGATAGCTGAACTCAGATAAGGCAATGTGAATTGTAATGATGCTTGACCATTCTGGGGTAGCATTCAATCTGTGAAAGAGGGCTTTGTGTAGTTACATAGCATTCTGAATATAGGGCACATTATTATTTAAAATGTAGGCTCTTCATGTGGATCAAAATACATTTTGTGAGATACAAAAATGCTAAACAACCACGAGTAATGGAATCTAGCATTATATAAAAAAGAATTATGTATCAAGATGAAGTGTCATTTGTCATGGGAATGCAAGGTTGGTTTAACATCTGAAAATCAGTGAATGCAAAATATCAGTAAAGAGTAGAAAACACATTATGATCTCCATAACCACAGAAAAAAGCATTTGACAAATTCCAATCCTCCCCCCCTTTTTTGTGATAAAGAGTCCAAGGACTACAAGTAGAACGGAATGTCCCCAACCTGATGAAGGTCTATGTAAAGCTGACAGCTACAGTTACACTTCGCACGGAAAGTTGGAGTGCTTTTCCCTACGGTCAAGAAGCTAAGCAAGGGGCTCACTCTTTCCACTTCCAGCCAAGAGTTGAGCTGCTCACACAGAGTTCAGGAAAGGAAAATAAGCAAACGGCACCCAGCTTGGAAAGGGAAATGCAGGGGTGTCTTTGCAGGGCGCACGTTCTTATATACAGAAAATCCTGAGGAATTCACAAAATAAATCACTTCATGGTGGTAGGCTGTAAGATATAAGTGACATTTCTACACTTGAGCTGTGAATGTCAGGAGAATGAAGAGAACAGTTCAGCTGGGGTGGGTATTTGGTGGAGTGTTTGTTACAGAGACGCTGCTTAGCAAGCCTCAGTCTCATTTCGGCTTGGTTTTGCGTCTGGCTCCACATCTGGCCCAGCCTCCCGCTGTCATGCTCCAAAGAAGGAAGCAGATGACGGTGCAGGTTCTTGGGTCTCTGCTACCCACACGGGCGGCTGTAGTTTCTGACTCCTGGCTTTGGCTTGGCACGGCCCTTGGTGGTGTTTTGGGTATCTTGAGAGCAAACCAGTGAATAGAAGGTTTCTTTTTTGTCTCTCTGCCTTTCAAATAAATAAAAATAGCTTAAGACTTTATAGCTCCACTTTTCTCTCTCTTTTTAAAAGGGAATACTGATGACTTACTGACATTTTACTTTTCTTTCTAAGATTTATTTATTTATTTTCTTTGGAAAGGCAGAGTTATAGATGAAGAGCCCTTCTATCTGCTGGTTCACTCCCCAAATGGCTGCAATGGCCAGAGCTGAGCTGCTCTGAGACCAGGAGTCAGGAGCTTCTTCCGAATCTTCCACGTGGGTGCAGGGACTCAAGGATCTGTTTTCCAACATCATGAGCAGAGAGTAAACTGGTGTCCCTAAGGGATGCCGCCACTGAAGCCAGAGGCATAGCCTACTAGGCCACAATGCTGTGCTCACTGTAACTCCATATACAACAGCATGAAACATATACTGAGGCTATACTTAGTCCATATCTAGGCTGATGAGAAATGCAGAGATAAAGTAAGCACAAGATTGATTCCGAGTCATTTTGAAAATCAGCCATGAAGTCAGGGCAGGAAATGAGTAATAACAAAAGCTGGGTAAATTATTTCAGGTTTTTAAATATATATATATATATATATATATATTTAATATATATATTTAAATATATAAATAATTATATATTTAAATATATATATTTTTATTTATATATATATTTATATATATATAAATAAAACAAATCTTGCTTTCTCTTTTATTTAAAAGGCCCAAGGAACTAAAAGTTCATTTCACCCCCTGTGCCATGAAAGTCATTTTTCTGGTTTATTATTGGTGGTTTAGCTAAACATTTAGGAAGCTGCGACCACCACTTCACAGAGGGAGACCTTCAGTTCATGAAAAAAATGGGGCCCGTGTTCTGCTTGCTTCTTTCCACTTTCCTCCAGATGCTCAATGAACTTCATGCCAAACTGCCCAATGGCCTGGCCGTGCGGTGGAAGTCTGGGTGATCAATAACTCAGAGTTCCATTCAGGGAGGTTGAGTTTCATTGTTACAAATAGCAACACTCCTCACACACGTGTAAGCTGGTCTACATCTGGGAGAACGGAAATCCTGGAAAACTTTCTTCCCCAGAACTTCTAGTACTTGGTGTTTCATTCAAGATAATAACTTAGTAAGTTTGTACAAAGGTGCTCCTGTAGCTATCAGATGAAACAGTAAGCATTACGAGCCGTCTTTGATCGGTCACAGGAGCTAGGCACAGCACAGGCGTACTCCAAAAAGTTCATGGGCAGAAAGAAGGAATAACATTTTCCAGGACCCTCTAGAAGGACCCTCATACACTGCAGTAATGAAATATTATGTGAATATGGAAACAGTACTCTCATATTGGTATAGGTTGCATATTATACACTCATAGCATCTATTATATATAAGGACCAGTTACAAAATACATACTTAACAGGTGACTTCTAAAGAACTCCATGAGAATACTTCAAAACATTCATGGGAAAGTGGAATGAAAAAGTAAGAATTTATTTTGGTGCAAATCTTTTTTTCATGAAGCATGGGAACAGTATATTATGAAAGCACTATATACATGGTTTTCAGTTTCTTTTGCAGCAAAATAAATTCATATTTTTAATTCACTTCTTCAAGAACTTCTTGAAGCAGCCTTGTATATGTTCCTCCCTACGTATCCATTACCAGGAAACTTGGACTGTGAATGAGGCCAGCACTCAAACCCAAAACTCAAATATGAGATGTGGGTATCCCAAATGGTGTCGCATTTTTTTTAAACATTGATTTTATTTATTTAAAAGGCAAACTGCCACAGAGGGGAATGCAGAGAAAGTAGCCTTGTGTATGTTCATAGCAAAGAAAATACAAAAGGTATCTTTAAAAATGTCACCAGCCCGCCTCTGGATACTAGAATTTTGCAGGTAATACCTTTTTTGTATTTTTCCCCCTGTTTTTAAATGAGTTAAAAAAAAAAAAAAGAACAGCCAACAAAAAGAGATTGTTGAAAAAAGGATACAATATTTGCATTGTCCCATCGGGAAAGGATGTCAGAAACTTGCTCCCGTGTCTGTAGTGCTTTTCCAGGAACTGGTCCCTCACAACCTGCACACGGCACAAGACACCAGAACACTCACTCTTACTGGTTTCAAACACAAGGCGTTAAGCACATCAATGAACACTGTGGGCTAGCCAGCGACACACATCATTTCTTGACTACATTTTTTTGCTCCCTGCCTTCAGTTTGAGGGGGCAGTCCTTAGCAATCTTTGATAGTCCCTGATCATTTTTAGCATAACTGATACAACCTTTCTGGTAGAAGTATGTCATTACAAATCTATTTGAAGTTTACTTCTTTCAAATATTGAAGAGAGGGAGAGAGAGAGAAATGTTCCATCCACTGGTTCACTCTACACACACCATGCCCACAACAGGCATGGGTCAGGCCAAAGCTGGGGTTTGCAAGCTCAGTCCAGCCTCACGCCATGGGTATCAGGGATCCAGGTAATTGCGTTGTCACCTGTGGCCTCCCTAGGTGTCCATTACCAGGAAACTGGGACTGCAAAGGAGGTCAGGGCTCAAACCCAAAACTCAAATATGAGATGTAGGTATCCCAAGTGGTGTCTCTTTTTTTTTTAAAGATTGATTTTATTTATTTAAAAGGCAAAGTGCCACAGAAGGAAATACAGAGAAAGAGATGTTCAATTTGCAATGGCCACAGCAACCAGGGCTAGGCCAGGCAGAAGTCTGGAACCAGGAGCCAGGAACTCCATCCTGGTCTCCCACAGGACGGCCAGGGGTTCAAATACTTGGATCATTTTCTGCTTCCACTGTGCATTAGCAGGGAGCAGGATAGGAAGCAGAACAGCTAGGACTTGAGTGGATGAGCCAATCTCCATGGCAGCATCACAAGGGAAGGTTTAATTTGCTGTACTACAAAATTGGTCCCTCCTCAAGTGCTATCCTAACCACTAGGTCACATGCCTGCCATTTGTTTGCTTGTTTGTATTGTTAGTTCTTAATTTCACACATACATTGCTATAAAAACAAAAGCAGCTAAAAACCAGCCCCTGTGGGAATCAAGATGGTGAAATAGGGTAAGGACATGTTTAAACAGACGGAGAACTATTAGCCAGTGTGAAGCAGAGAGGGCATATTTCAGGAAATAGAAGAGGACAGAACAACAGCAGAGGGGTACCTGGAGAATGACAGACACAGAAAATCAGTGGACACAACGGTGTGGTGTTGCAGTGACTGATACCCCAGTGGCATTCAGTGAGCGGCCATCTGAATTCCACCGGCAGCTAGAACTCCACCAGCAACGTGGGAAGGGACATTTACCAGGAGCTCAGGAGGTGAACCCAGACACAGAACTGCCCATCTTGCTGGTCTGTTTTATTTGACCAGGATCAGAGACAGAGCAGCAGATCCCAGAGGGGCAGTGTGGGAAGAGTGTGGATTTCACAAGCCACTCTCTACAGCTGAATCGAATGCCATTTTATTTAAGGAGGCAAGGGCTATGGACAATACTGTGCAAGTACTAAGCTGAGAGTGAATCCATTTTTGGCTCAGTGAACTGCAACAATGTGGCATCCTACCAGTTCCACCCAAGATAGGTCCAGGTAGCCCTCAGACCTGACGACCAACAGATCAAGAAATGGCACACCAGGCGCCATTTCATATGGTGTGGCAAATAATTTAAGATTGCAGGGAAAACAGTGAGCTGCACATGCGCTGAGCTCACTGAGTTCATTGCATTGCACTGGTCCCACAGGAAAATAATACCGACTATGGCATCATTGGGTCAAAGTAGGAGTGTGTGGCCCTCAGATCTAATGACCAGCAGGTTCTGGCAGGATCAGCACCATCAACAACTTAGCTAAGGACACCTGGTGTCTCCCTAATGCTGGGACCTGCTGCAACCGAAGTGGGAGAAAGTTTGCACAGACAATGGTGCAGCATCAACCTGGTATCACAGGAGACAGAGACTGGTGAGCCAAGAGCTGGGGCTATGGAGATCATGGTGGAAATTTAACATAAGAACCCACACCTGGAACTCGCTGGAGGGAGCCATGTACCAACTGCAATAAGTAAAATTGAATTGTAGACCTGTGGGTGACACAGCTTAGAAACCTGCCCGAAGGAAAAGACTCTGATAACCAGAAGTACAATGATTAAGAGCAAAAGAAGAGACAGAGGCACAATAAATATTACTGAAGACTCCCCTGCCAAGGAGCAAAACCCTTTGCCAACCTTAGAAATAACTGAGAAGGACATCAAGAAAATGGGGGATACAGAATTCAAAACACTTGTTATAAAGCTTCTTATCCACACGAGAAGCCCATAAAGCAGGCATGCAAGGAATTTAAGGGATATGTCACACTGGAAATGAATCAAATGAAAGCTGATATATCAGAAATTAAGAACACAGTAGAGCAAATTAAAAGTGCAGTAGAGAGTCTCCAAAATAGAATAAATGAAGCAGAAAAAAGAATCTCAGAATTGGAAGATATTTCCTGTCACCAGGGAGAAGCAAACAAAAAGCTGGAAGCAGAGCTGGATCGGGCCAAAAAAGTATTCAAGAATTAAAAGACACTATTAAAAGGTCAAATATAAGAATTATATGAGTCCCAGAAGGTGCAGAAAGAGAAGCTCAGTTTACAAATGTATTCAAGGAAATAATAAAGGAAAATTTCCCTCATCTGGAGAAAGAACTGGGAAACAAGATCCAGGAGGGCACAGAACTCCCAACTGGCTTGACCAAAAGCGATCTTCACCAAGACACGTGGTCATCAAGCTCTTTTCAATTGAACGTAAGGAAAAGATCCTTAAATGTGCACGTGAAAAAAATCAACTGACATATAGAGGAATGCCAATTATACTCACAGGAGATCTCTCACAGAAAACTCTACAGGCAAGAAGAGAATGGAGTGACATATTCCAGATTCTAGAAGCAGAAATTGTCGGCCTAGGATAACATATCCAGCAAAGCTTTCTTTTGTCTTTGAAAATGAAATAAAATTCTTCTGCAGTAAAGAAAAGTTAAAAGTATGCCTCTTCCAAACCTGCTCTACAAATGATACTTCAAGATGTTCTCTTGACAGAGAAAAGGAATAGGGCCTACCAAACCCCATAGACAAATGCAAAGAACATCCCAGTAAAATAACAGCAAAAGTGTAAATCATTTAACAACATTGCTAAAATGACAGGACCAAATTACCACCCATTCATATTAACCCTGAATGTAAACAGCTTAAGCACATCGATCAAGCAACATAGATAAATAGACTGAATTAAAAAACAAAACCCATCTATTTCTTGCCTACAGGAGACACATTTCACATTTTACATTTCTCATGGATTTTGATTTTTCTTGTTAGTTTCATCTCTTTAAAACACTTTCTTCTGATTAAATTCTTCATAGATCATACAGTAGCATCATTTTCTTCAAGAAGGTTCTTGATTTTCTGTTTCATTTCTTCAGCGACACGTTAGTCATTCAGTAGCATGTTATTTAACTTCATGGCATTGTAAATTTCTTATTTTTCTTCCTGTTGTTGATTTTGTTTTGTGGCTTTTTATTTAAGGGGATGTACAGCAACTGTGTAATGGAGACTATCATATCCAGATATGAGGATACAGTGCAGTATGCATCTCTACCTCCAGACAAAGATGGACTCCCAATGAAACTGTTTACTATATCTTGACAATAGGATGCTGGACTCTCTGCCATTGTCCATGCCCGCAATGATGGACATATGACTGTGTTTGAAGAACTATACTTTAGTAATGATACAGGGGAACTCAGTGAGGGGGGAAGGAATTGGGGAGGGGACAAGGGAAATCCCAGGGCCTATGGAACTGTATCATAAAATGATAATAAGAAAAAGAGGTTAAAAAAAAAGGCTCCTAGCAAATGGAAACATTTCATATCCCAATTGTGGTGGTGGCTTATGCAGTCTATCACATTTTTAAAACCAAATGGCTGTAAAGGATAACTATCATTAGATATAAATTTTACTTGAGTAAACTTGGCTTAAAAAAGGAAAAGCAGGTCCTGCCATTGTTGCAGCAAGTTCAGCTGCCACTTGCTGCACCAACATCTCACATCGGGATGGCTGCTGGAGTCCTGGCTGCTCCATGTCCCATCCAGGTCCTTAATAATGTGCTGGTAGATGGAGTAGTGTTTGGATGCTGGTCGAGCTGCAAGGGGGATGCAGATGGAGTTCCTTGTCTATGGCTTTGTCTGGTCCATCCCAAACCAACCTGTATATTTTGGGGTGAGTCAGCAGATGGAAGATTAATCTCTCGCTATTTTTCTTGGCAATTCTGCCTTCCGAGTTATTAACTAAATCTTTTAAAAAGAGAGAGAAAAAGGAGAGGAAAGGAAAAGCACTCCAGTAAAAGCTGCGGTGGCTCGTGTCTCCTCCAGGTTGTTCTTACAGTTCAGATTATGGCATTAAGTGGAGTGTAACAAAGTGAATAAAGACATATAGGAGATTTTTTCTGCATCTCCAACTTCAATTATTTTAAATGCAAAGTTCAAGAAGGAAGTGAATTGGCACCCTACCTTATTTATGACAAACTAGAGATTCATTTTATAAATCACTATCTTGGATTGCACTAAAATTAATACACAAATTCCTAGCCTACACAGTCAAACAACATATTTTTGGAAACATGGTTAAGCATCTAAAAATTATGAGACATGGAATACATCCAGGCAAATACTAAAACCCACTGTTTTGTTAACCAGTAACCATGAAGCAAACACCTGTGCAGGTCACCGTCCAGGTCAGGAAGCACACTGGAGCGTGGCTGACACTCCATGGGCCCGCGTCTCCTGCTGAAGTATAACCAGCAGTGTGATTGCACAGTAATCTCTTTCCTTTGTACTTTTATCATTCCCAAACAATAGGGATTTTCTTGATTTTGAATTTTATATAAAAAGCAATTGTGCATTGCATCTTTTTTTTTTTTTTTTGGTCTTATTTCCGTGTTAGCATCATGTGTGTCCGTGCCCGTACGGCAGTTTTCATCTGGTTACAGTTCTCTGGGGGATGACTTTATCACTGCCTGTTTATCCATCGTACTGTGTTAAGGAACCTTGTGTTGCTCCCAGTGGTGGGCTGGTACAGACAGCAATGCTGTGATCGTCTGTGATGCTCTTGTTCAGTCCTTTAAACACATCGCACCTTCAGGTGGAATTGCTGAGTCCCAGGAAACCCATCTTCAACTTCACCAGATGATGCCAAAATGAGGCACAAGCGTTACATTAATTGCCAATTCCAGGACAGGCGCAGAACGACAGCTGTTACCTTTTTCCAAACTTAGTACTCTCAAATGTTTCTGTTTTTGTCTATGTGCTGGTATGAATTGATCTCTAATTGTGGTTTATATTTTTCATTTTTAAAAAATTATTTACTTATTTTTATTGCAAAGGCAGATTTAGAGAGTGAAGGAGAAACAGAGAGAAAGGTCTACCACCTGCTGGTTCACCCCCAAATGGCCACAATGGCTGGAGCTGAGCTGATCTGAAGCCAGGAGCCAGGAGCTTCTTCCTGTTTCCCCATGCCAGTGTAGAGTCTCAAAGCCTTGAGCCATCCTCCACTGCCCTCCCAGGCCATAAACAGGGAGCTAGAGCAGAAGTGGAACAGATGGGACATGAGCTGGTGCCTGTATGAAATGCTGGCACTTACAGCTACAGGATTAGTCACCCTTCCCTGAATTTTGATTTCTAAAGTGACCAAGATGATTGAGTGCCTTTTCAAATGCTTATTGACGATTTCAATTTTCTCGCTTGTGATGAATCTCTTCAATTTTGGGGGGCCTATTTTTGTAGTAGGTTGATTTTTTTTTAAGAGTCAACTTATAGAACCTGGTATTGTAGCCATGTGGCTGAAGTTCTCACCTTGCACATGGTGGGATCCCATCTGGATGCCTGTTCTAATCCCAGCCATGCTTCCCATCCAGCTCCCTGCCTGTGGTCTGGGAAAGCAGCTGAGGACGGCCCAAAGCCTTGGGACCCTGCACCCACGTGGGAGACCTGGAAGAAGCTCCTGGCCACTTGGAGAATGAATCATTGGTTGGAAGATCTCTGTCTCCCTTCCTCCTGTATATTTGACTTTCCAATACAAATAAATCTTTAAAAAAAAAGTGAATCTATAAAATTCCTTTTTCATGTGGCATGCAAGGATTCTGCATGTCATTTGTGTTGCAGATCCAGCTCTGTTCTTGTTTTTCACAATTTGAATTGTCCTGTACCAGCGCCTTCAGGATTGCTGCTTTTGTCTAACTCTAGTAAATCCTTGAGCTGAAGTCATAAAGCTGTCCTAGCTTAAAAAAAAAAAAAAAACTTTTGTAATTTTACATTTTACAGTTAGGTCTTTAAGCTATTTGAGTAAAGTGTCAATTGCACTTTAAGAATGGAGACTTAGGTGTTGACAGGATGCTCCTTCCTCCATTATTGCACAACACCATTACCTGCACAGATCAGATGTTCATGTCCCATGAACATGAGTCTCATTCAGACTCTGTTATTTTATCTTCAATAGATCCCACTACGCAGCAGAGAACAGTCTGTCTCTCCTGCATTCTTTAGGCGTACGTTGAACATTCTAAGCTCTAGATACCATCACTTACATTTTGGGATCAACCTACAAAAATTTCCCAGCCTCCATATACTTAACAGGAGATGATGACCAAGCACTTGGCCCCCTGCCACCATGTGGGAGATCTGGAAGGAATTCCTGACTCCTCGTTTGGAACCTGGCCTGGCCCTGTCGTTGTGACCATTTGGTTAATAAGCCAGTGGGTGGAAGATCTCTCTCTCTGTCTGAGTCACTTTGCCTTTCAAATTAATATATGGATCTTCAAAAATTGCTTTGTTAAATTAATTGCTCAGATATCTGTGGCATTGCTGTCCCCCCCCCTTGTCTAGTAGCCTTCTCCATAATTGAATGAAGTAGGATTGAACAGTTTCTTTATTTTTTCCTTTTACTTCAGCAAAATTTTACTTTAAATATTTTGAGATTGTGTTGATATGCGAAATGTATTATAACATGGTATCTTCCTGGTATACTGAAGATGTATCATTACAGAGTGATCCTGTTTATATCTGATAATGTCTTTAACTGATGCATTTATTTATGGTAATATTTTTATAATATTGAAATTTATATTTAGCATTGATATCGTTACATATTTTTAAGAAGCTTTATTTATTTTTATTGGAAAGTCAGATATACAGAGAGGAAGAGAAACAGAGAGGAAGGTCTTCCATCCAATGATTCACTCCCCAAGTGGCCGCAACGGCCAGAACTGCACTGATCCAAGGCCAGGAGCCTAGAGCCTCTTCCAAGTCTCCCATGCGGGGACAGGGTCCCAAGGCTTTGGGCTGACCTTGACTGCTTTCCCAGGCCACAAGCAGGGAGCTGGATGGGAAGCATGGCCACCAGGACACGAACTGGCGCCCATATGAAATCTTTGTGTGTTTAATGCGAGGACATAAGCCACTAGGCTACTGCACCAGGCCTGCTATGTTTATATTTTAATTATTTATGTTTAATATCACATATGTCCTTTATAAAAAGAATATAGTTGGAATTCTTTCTTTTTAAATAACATTTCAGTCTGACAGTTTTGTCTCATTAACTGGAGCATTAGTCTATTTATAACACAATATGTACAATAACTAATATTAATGCTTTCTACTTGTCCATGTATTATGTGTGTCTCATTTACCTGTCTTTGTCATATGTGAATTTAAAGCAAATCATTGCATTTTTTGTTCCACCTTTACTAGGTTGGAAGGTATGTCTCTGTTTCTACTCTTTTTCTGGCTGCTTTCGAAATCTCTGTTAGGAAACCTCATCTGTGATGGCCTGAAGTGAATCTGTTTCCTTTGTTCTGAGCCGAGGATTTCAGAAGGTTGCACGGTCAGCTGTCTGCGCTCAGGGGTTCTGAATCTGTGGATTTCACCCAACTGCAGATCAGAAATATTCAGAAACTCTGCATCTTGATTGGACTTGCCCAGCTTACATTTCTTTTTCCTTGTAATCATTCCTCCAGTATTGCAGTGTGGTAACTACTCGCACGCTCTGGAACTAGAAACCCAGAACTCCGTTCAAGTCTCCTGTGTGGGCGGCAGGGAGTCAAGGGCTTGGGTCTTTCCTGCGGCCTCTCCGGGTGCGGATGAGCAGGGAGCTGGGGTTGGAAGCCTAGCCAGGACCAGAACGTGGCAGCTGGACCCAGGACACATAGTCCCAGGTAGTGTGTTGTTAGCTGCCGCACCCAATGTCGGCCTGGGAGAATGTACTTTTACGATTGAGTTTGATAATAGATGAAAACTTCTATAATAGTTACAGGTGTGTGACAGAAACCTGTGGAAGGAACAAAGATTGAGACGCGTGCTGTACAGTCGATGCATGTCCTGCGTCTGCGCTGTGCTCACACCCAGCTACATGGGACTCCATATGACCAGTACGCTGAAGGTTGACATTGTCAACTTTGGTTTTAATGAACTTACCTCTTGCTACCTTCCTGGGCAGTGCATATCCAAAACATATTGGGATATTAATGATAGTTTGGGACGTGAGGTGAACCCCTCATGTTTTTACTCTTCCAAGGATTTCCAGTGTTTCTGTAATGTATAACTAGCACATTTTGAACTAAAGAGGTCTTAACCAAAAAGATTTCTTAAGACATTGCTTTAAAACCTAGGAGAAGTCAAAAGGCCAGGCCTGTACATAGTTATGCTGTCTCCGCTGAACTGTGTTACCCTCAGGATGACCTATTGTTCACTTTATGACCATCGTCATTAACCCCACATCATATCTTGATGCCCTTTATTTCAGGAAAAACAGCATGTGTATACACATAAATTGGACATAGGAAGTGTATATGGCAAGACGAACCTTAGAAAATTGGCACAGTCTTAAAAATGGCGAGCAAAAGTCCTCGCAGTCATTACCTTTCCACACACACTCCTAGAATCACAGCAAACGATGGAGAAGCTGCTGCTCAGCTGCAGGTCAAGCAGACTCCCCTCAACTGTCTTTTCTTCTGGAACATTCATGGAGAGTTGGTAGGTAATCGTTCTTAAATGCTTTGGATCTGAGTGGGGGAAATAATAGTATGAAAGAACTTACATGTTTAACGTTGGAACAAACCTTTCTTCTAAAGTAAAAAATTCCCAACCCCATTACAAATCATTGATTCTTCAGACTCATTTCTTCCCAAGGGGGTGGGGGGGCGGGGAGCGGGGACCTGCATTACGTCAGTGAGGAGCTTCTTTCGCTAAAAATCGAGAACGTTCTCTTATTATATGAAGAAAGTGGCATTTTTGACCTTTGAGAAGGTTGACTATCAAGTTTTATGGCCTTAAGGATCTAATTGCAAAAATATATGTCTTCGCTAGGTATTTGAGCTCAGTGACTGAGCAGTGCTCAGAGGATGGTCTAATTTACCCCAGACTGGGCAGCCTGTAAGAGGAGAAGCAGGATGCAAACCAGCGCTTCTGAGATGTATTTGGTTATTTGAGAGAGAGAAGAACTTCCCAACCACTGGTTCACTTCTCAAATGGCCACGGGTGGAACTTGGCAAGGCTGGAATCAGAGGCAGGAGTGGGGAACTCCTTCCAGTTCTTTCGCAAGATTAGCAGCTGTCCAGGCACTTGAGTCATGTTCCTCCATTTTCCCAGGTACGTTAGCTGGGAGCTGGATAGGAAGTAGAGCAGCCAGGAATCGCCTGTGGCTCTGGAATGCGATGCTGGCATTGCAAACAGTGGCTTAATCTGTAGAGCCACAACACCAGCCCCATCTTCTGCTTCTAAAATTCATAATTCAGGCCTGGTGCGGGAGCCTAGTGGTTAAAGTTCTTGCCTTGCACTTGCCAGGATCCCATATAGGTGCTGGTTCTAATCCTGGTGTCCCTTGCTTCCCATCGAGCTTCCTGCTCGTGATCTGGGAAAGCAGTTGAGGATGGCCCAAAGCTTTGGGACCCTGCACCCATGAGGGAGACCTGGAAGAAGATCCGGGCTCCTGGCTCCGGATCGGCGCAGCACCGACTGTTGTGGTCACTTGGGGAGTGAATCATTGGATGGAAGATCTTCCTCTCCATCTCTTTTGATCTCTATATACCTGCCTTTCCAATAAAAATAAATAAATCTTTAAAAAAAGAAAAAAATAAAATAAAATTGGTAATTCTTCAACTATGCCAGAACTATAGCTATACTGGCCAGTTAACTGACAGAACCAATATGCAAAATAGCCAGATTGATTTTTGACATGATTTCTAGACCCCAATTTGAAAACAAAATGGAATGTGTGCTTAATTAAACGAGAGGCAATGATCTTGAGAACTCTTCACAGCTACGTGTCACGTGCTCTGTAGATGTTAATGATGTGTTTCAACCAATATTAACAATGAGATGACGAGTAAAAACTTCAAAACTCAGATGACTAAAACACCAGATTTTCCCAAGCCACTTTGAGTAATTACTTGGGAGTGAATAATTTCAGCATTATTTTTTACAACACAGATTTGCTCTCCTCTTCACACGTTGGAGCTGTCGGATGACATGCACTTAGTCTATAACATCAACTTCAACACGCTCACCTTCGGAGGCAGTTGTGTATTCAGTAAACTTTTTGACAAACTGTTTAGCCAGTAGTTGCTCTTGTTTTCTACAAAACAAAGAAACGTGCGTAAAGCTGGGATGTGGCTAAAGCTTACGACAGATAAGACAAATGTCAGCTTTGGGGAGCCTTTTAACTTTTATCTGTTTTCACTTGTGAATGCAGACCAGCTCGGAAGGCTGCCTTCCTGCGTGGGGGGCGGGCACGTTCCTCCCACAGAGGATTCTGAGTTATCCTGTTAACCTAGGCTTGGTAAATGACCGCTTTCCATCCATGCTCTGCCTGATCTCCCGAGAGCTTTTCCCATGACATCTACCAGCCATTATCATGGCTTTGCTTTGGCCAGTCTCCATTTCTTCCCAGGGCTTCCCAGAAGGTGGAAGCCTGTGGAAGCTTCCTGTAACTTCTTCATACCTCTTCAAGGCTTTCTCCTTCGCTTTGAGTTTCTCAACCTCGCTGCCGTGGGACGCATGAGGATCAATACAGATTAATTCCGGTTTAGAGCTTTGGACTCTCTGATTTTCCTCATAGACGTAGTCAATCAGGTTCTGGAAACGAAGGCAACAGGAGGCCTGAGAAGCAAAAAGGTCATTTTAGCATCATCAGCCCTAGGTGAAAACAATCAGAGGGAACAGACACCGGACACGATGAATAGGCTTTGGCTGATGCTCCAGCACAGCTTTTCTCTTGTTCATTCTGGTGACAGTGATATTAAGATGTAATTCACATGCTGTATAATCCACTCATAGGACAGGTGCAAGGTGCTGGCTTTTATGTTTGCAAAGTCACCATGCTCTTAGAACATGAAACTGCTACCTCCCATCCCCTCCCCTCTGCATCTCCTTCCACCCCATTACAGCCACAAGCTTATTTTCAGCCTCCCTAAATTTGCATATTGTGTACAGCTCATATACCTGGAATCACAAAAGTGTGACCCTTGTCGCCTGACTCCTTTCACTTGGCAAAATGTTTTCAGGATGCATCCATAATATATTGTGTTTTAGTACTTCAGATTTCATTTTCTGGATGAGCATCTTTCGTTGTGTGAATTACTATTCCTAATTTATGTGTTAATCAGTTAATGGACAGCAGGAGTCTTTCGCTTTTTGCCTGTCAGGAATCACTGTTATGAACACTCCTGTGTCAGTTTTTGCATGGATTTATGTTGTCAACTTCTTTGGATACAAACCTTAGAACAGAATGATGGGGTCATAGGGAAGCTAAATAAGGGAATTTCACAAAATAAATGGAAGATAGAATTACAAGATAAATCTGTTTTGGTGCAGAGCTTGTGCTGCTCATGCGTACAAGGAGCCTTCAGAAAGATCATGGCGTCAGTGTTTGGTGGAGTGGCTACAATGTCTCTTGGGCTGCTCACATCCCGAATCAGGGTGCCTGAGTACAGGTTCCAGCTGCACTTCTGGTTCCGACTTCCTGCTAACATGCAACCAGGGAAGCATGGGGAGATGGCTCCAGTCTTCAGTCCTAGCCACGCACACGGACCCGCCCCTGGACTGCATACTGGGCTCCTGGCTTTGTTCTTGCCCAGCCTGAGCTGCTGCATGTATTTGAAGTGTGAACCAGAGGGAAGATCTGTTGTACTCTGTGTCTTCTTAAAAAAATTTGTAAAAGTTCATGGGTAATGCATCTTATGGTGAAAAAAAAAATGTACAGATTTATACATCATTGCCAGCAATTACTATTATCTTTCTCAGCGTTGTCCGTTTGGTGGGTCTGAGGTGTCCTGTTGTGGCTGTGATCTGCTTTTCCCCAGCAGCTAGCCTATACATCTTTTGTCAACAGCAATGCAGGTGGAAAATGCAGGAGAAAATACCACCTATGTTTACAAATAGTGTTTACAAAAACACTCATTCTGCCTGGCTTGAAACTCACACATTTCTTTTGCTCGGTGGAACTGTAGTCAGAATAAATATCCAAGCTGGAAAAAAATGATTTGAGATCGCTGCCACAAAATTCACACTCAGGCGACAGCTCCTCCTCTTCATCCTTCAGAAAGAAAGAGAGAAAGAGAGAGAAATGAGCTGGCCACTGGAAGCCTGGCAGCTCTGAGAGCAGCAGGAGCAGGTCCTGGATAGGACTGATGGAAGTCCTGTGGGACAGCAGGTGGGGAGGGGGTTGCCAACTTGCTCAGAAATAGTCGATGTGGCACTTTCAGGGCACTGGGATTCTCTACCAGGAGGCACCTAACAGTGAGACCAGTGATCCTTTTTTTTTCTTTTTATTTTGACAATCCTTACATATTTAATTGGGGTAAAAAAGGTTCAAGACCTAAAGGGGGATATAGAGGAAGAAGCCCCACCCAGTTTCCCACCCACCCTAAGTCCCGGATGTGGGGCATGCTCTGAGATACTCGATCAAGTGGTTCCAATAGTTCACCATTCATGGGTCGCTGCCAGTCTCGCCACTCCAAGCACGATGTGGTCGTTGAAGAGTCCATTGATTGACACAGTCCCTTCTAAAGAGTCTCCATTTGCCCAGTTTTTTGCTGCCAACAGGTAGCTGAGGTTGTTGCTTGACTTGTTCTGTCTTTACTTGGTTAGGACTCTGAGTCCGGTGTCTCAACTGGGGAGATCCTCAAAGAAATTTTCAGGTATTCCCAGTCCAGATTCCTGCGCGTTCTAGTAAGCATAGGGCCTGGCACAGTCCATTGCCCCGATCAGCTGGTGGTTGCAGTTGCTGGGTTGGTTCTGTCTCCACCCGTGTCCTCTTGTAGTCTGGCCTGGTTCCGCCCTGGACACACTTGGCCCTTGCACGTACCAGTAGGAGCTGCAGCCCAGTCAGGGTGGCCCACAGTAACCCCAACCAGGCCTACCCCCTACCCTGGCTTGCCAATATGTATGGCATACTAGTCCAGTCACTCAGTCGGGAGCTGCTGAGGATCCAGATGGCCTGGGGCACTCCAAGAGACTGCTGCAACTGAGCAGAACTAGGCTGAGCCCAGGCCGAGCTCTCGGTGTCCCCGGAGGCCTCTCCCGTCTCAGCAGGAGGTTGCAGAAATGACTGAGGACGCACAGTCCCTTGTGGGGTAGGTACATGTGTAGTGTGCACTGACATGGAAGGCAAGAAACCCATACTAGATTTTATGCAACTAGTCCAAGGTGTTTGAATATCACTGAATTGTTTTTTTTAAAGGGCCTGATAAGGGGCGGGGTAGGGGGGTCAGGACGGTGGTTTGGCGATGCCTCTTAGGATGCCTGCCTTCTCTATTGGAGGGCCTGGGTTTCAGTTCCACTCCACTTTCAATCCCACTGCCTGGGAGGCAGCAGGTGGTAAGTTAAGCATTTGGATCTCTGTCACCCACACGGGAGACCTACATGGAGTCCCTGGTCCTAACTTTGATCTTGCCAAGCCCTGGCTGCTATGGGCTTTGGGGAAGTGAACCACTAGTAGAAAGATGTGTGTGTGTGTGTGTGTGTGTTGCTCTCCCTTTCGAATCAATTGCACTCTTTTTTTAAAGAGAAAGTCTTGTAACTATTAGGTAGGCTACCAATCAATTAACTTCATAATGCTAACGGAGAGCCCTTTCTCAGAGGGACCCCGAGTTGCTGCTTGGGCATTTGTGCTGTGATGGTAGTTTAGGAGAGCAAGGTGAGAGGGGAGGGGAAGAGGCAGGGGAGAGAGTGAAGGCCAAATGATTTCCAGAGGGGCTCATAATCTGTGCCAGCAGGTGCCCTGCAGGCAAGCAGCCAGACTCCACCCAGGCCTCCAGGAAAAGACTCCCGCCATGAACTTCCCCAGGGCAGCTACATGTGCCATGGAAACCATCCTCTGAGACTGACAACAGTGCCCCACATGGCTAAAGATGGCTGGGGCAGCCAGGAGTCCCCATCTCAGAGCAACGACCATTCAACTACTGTCCTTCAAGGCATCATCAAATCTGTTCACCAACAATCACTGTGCGCCTTGTGCAAAGCAGAATGGAGAGTAAAGTCTTGCATTAGAGAATCAGGATGAAAAATCTAGCACAGTTCTCAGATGACTGAGCAGGGCTGAGAGAGAGCTTAGCAATGCTAAGAAAAGCCCCCCATAAGCTGTGTTCTACAAAGGGCTTGGCCTGTGGCCCCTTCCTTCCATCCGGAGATGAAGCAAGATGGAATCTGGAGTTGGAATCCACACCGGGAGAGGGTGTGGCTGGAGAGGAGAGCTGGCCAAGCCAGCTGCTGTGGCTCTCCCTGAACCAGACTAGTGTTAATGCTGGATGTGAGAGGCTTACCTGAGCATCAGGGACTGGCCTTGACTGGGTGTTGGTGCAGCTATGTGTCCCAGAGGGAAGACCATGCTCAAGTTCATCTCTGGGTGGCAGGGAGAAGGGACAGACTGTAACCTCAGCTCAAGAGACTTTTTATATAAGAGAAAAAAGTAATCCAGCCCAGAGGCAGGTGTTCCGCCTGGGGTCCGGGACACTGGCTAGGATGCTAGGAAGCCATTTGGGAGAGGCTGAGTTTGAACGCTGCTCTGATTCTCCATTCTAGCTTGCTGAAAGTAGACACTGAGAGGCAGGTTGGCTCAGGTAGTTGGAGCCCTGACCCTGTAGAGGGGACAGAAATGGCATTCCTGGCTTCTAAGCTTTGGCTCCAATCCAGTGCTGGTCACTACGGGCATTTAAGAGAATCAATCAACAGATGATATATACTCTGTCTCTCAACAGAACAGACACATTCAAGATATTCTTGAAAACATTTTCAGCTTGAGTCAGTAGGGTGATCGGAAAGCTTGGGAACCTGGGCAGCTAGGTGTTGCTGTTACATTGCACGGATATTTGATGTGTTGTGTCATCAGCATTGTGCAGTGCAGTGTGCTGTACCGTGTGCCAAAGAACATCATGGTAACGTGGCCACAGAGCCTCTCTCCCGCTCCATGCACATGCATCCCACACGTGCTGCCTCACGCCATCCGTGCCTCCTACTGTCCGTGCGTGAACCTGAGCCTGTTGTGCTCTCCAGAAGTTATCAGAGACCCTGATCTGGGGAGTGTGCAGGGCATCCAGTCCAGGTGGATCATCTCACCACTAAGTCCACACACATCATTCTGGTGAAGGGGGCTGTGCCACTACTCTGTTGGCGTTACTGATTTGCTCCGTTGCCCATCAGTCACAGGTGTTAAATCATTGCACAGCATTATCGGCATGACCACGCCTGGAAATATTGGATGATCCCTGCTGATGGAATCAAGTTCAGAGGAAGTATTTCACATGGGCCCTCGGGCAGCAAGTGTCCTTAAGAAATGGGGGACATGTGGACACAGGGAATTTCCTGACTGCTGGGACAGGGACTGCACTGAGGCAGCTGCCAGCTGAGCCATGCCAGGGAGGGGCGACCACCACCAGAGTGAGGACACACTTAACAAGGCCTCCTTCCCATGTGGGCCCTGTGCAGAGACCTTGAGTTGGAACTCCTGGCCCTGGAACCATGCTACGCTTGTTTCAGTTGGTGTAGGCCACCCAGCTCCTGGCACTTCATTTCAATCTCTATGGAGGCTAAAACTGCCAGGCCTTGGGTCTGATTCTAGAAGAAGGTGTGCCTTGCATTTTTTTTTTCTTTCTAAAGTATGTTTGACATCTTTTGTGCAAACATTATGTGGATTTTTATGTCATTAAGAAAAAAGAATAATGATAAAATCTATAGATTAAACTTACCTTGAAATTAATGTCTAAATTTGAAGTCTCTTTTTTGTACGCCAAAATGGCTGGTGGCCCTGTGCTGGGTAATGTTCTCAGCGAAGGCTCAAACAGTGTCATGAAGTCTTCCTGAAACTGAATTAGAGACACAGAGAGACTGCAGAGTCAACCAGCTTTTCCTACCGGGTGAACAGTGTGCTACTTGAAGTGATCAGCATTTCTTACCTCGAGCTCATTTAAGATACTTAGTGTTGTCTCTTCTGGGTTAATTACCCACTTTTCTGAAGAGAAAGGATACGTTTAGAGGGAAGGGTCACCACCGCTGTGCTGTGTTTCTCTTTTTCTCTGGTTTCTCCATCCCCTCTGGTCCATCCCACACTCACCATGTGAGCACCCTGGCTGCCGACCGACAGCTTTGCACACATTTCCAGAGGCGTACTCTTGCCCAGGTGTGGGCAGTGTGCAGGTTAGGGCGGCTTCCCTACCAGCAGCTGTCTCTCCAGGCAGAAGGGCTGAGGCCCCAGGTCCACTTACCTCTAAGCCTAGCAGCTTGGCTTATGGCTCCAGCTTCCTTTTTTTGGTGGACTGCTTTCTCCCCTGTGAAAAGCGAGTATACTTGCCATCAATCCCGATGATACCGGAGAGGAGAGGACTAAGGGAGGAAACGCGTCTCAGAAGAACCAGTGTCTTTGTTGTGATTGTCTTTTGCCTTTTTCCAATGAACACTGAACCAGCAATAAGGATCAGAGGAAATGTACTATGCTTGTCACGTGTCAGACCATTTCTCCCTTCCTTCCTAGCCCTACAAGAGTGAATCTTTTGTTATAATGTTTTGCACACGTTTTTGTTTTGTGCTTTTGTTTTTTAAAGACTGAAAAGAATATCTACTTTGAGAGACAGAGATCTCCCACGCACTGTTGTCTCACTCCCCAACGCAGCTGGGACGGGGCAAGGCCAAAGCTTGGAGACAGGAACTCAATCTAGGCTTCTCCACAGGAGTGTGTGTGGGGGGGGTCCCCAGCTACTTGAACCACCACCCGGTTTCCCTCAGGGAAGATGGAACGGGGAGCCACAGCTGGGAATTAGACCTAGGCACAGATGTGATAATCTGGCATCCTAATAGGTGTCATGACCAAAAACCAAACAGCCACTTCTGTTTTCTGCTTCATATAAGTATCGTGGGGATGGAGTTCAAGACCCAGATTTCAACCAGCAGGGTTACTCTGTGTGTAGCCTGCAGAGCACTGGAAATGGAGAAGATGGCCATCAACATGTCTGGAAGATTTAAAGCAAATGGGATTGGCATGAAGAAACATTAAGCAGAGCAACATTCAAGGTCAGAGCAAAGGATAGGGGCTACTGAGATGTGAGGGTGGCAAGGGCCCAAGCACTTGGGCCATCTTCCACTGCTTTCCAAGGCGCACTTGCAGGGAACTGGATTGGAAGCAGAACGGCTGGGACTGAAACTAGTACTCCAGCAAAAGATGTTGTCAAAGCAAGTGATGCCACAATGATGGTTCCACAAATGAGCTTAAGGATCCTGATGAAAATAAATAACAGTGGAGGGACAGGTGTGTTAGTGTGTTGGTTCACACTGGGTTTGAGTTTCTGCTCTCTCTAGTTCAGATTTCCTGCTAATGCATGCTCCAATGTGGGAGCCCTGGATCAAATTCTGGTTCTTGGCTTTAGCTCTGGCCCAGGCTGGGCTGTTGTAGGTATTTGGGGGAGTAAACCAGCATATAGGGGCCCTCCATCTTTTAAATAAACAAAGATAATGTGTGTATTTTCCATTACATTTTTGAAGTCTTTGGCATGTTATTTCTATAACAAAAAAGATATTTGTATAAATATAGTGGCAGATTATTCCTTGATGTGAACAGAAATGCGACCACTTGATAAGTTCTAATATCAAGGTGTTTAAATATGTACTCTCAATTTGATCTTCAAAACAACCCCCTGATAATGTGAGATAACCAGGTTCAGGGGGTGAGGCAGTTTGGCCAATGTGCTTGTGTTGGGGTTGGGGTTGGAACCTGGTCTTCTACAGCTGTGACATTTCCAATATGTAATTCCACCTCGTGGCCAGAGCTAGGAAATGCAACTACTCACGGGTTTGTTTTTTATCAGCCAGTTCTTGAAGCCAACTTTCTTCTGTTTGAACTGATGCTTCTACTCCTTGGCACGCATTCTGGTAAGCACTGCTGAAATTTAGGCACTATATTAGTTTTGAGTATATGCCAATGGTTGTTGGCAAGTGTTCTAAATGTAAGGTGGTTGACAATCAAATAAGAAATACACATAGAAGATCCTAATTCTGTGTTAGTCGAAATATTTTCTTGCACTCTTGTTTCTTCAATAACAGTAGGCGTGGTACATTTGCAGCACACCTGTTCCCTGGAAAGTGCTCCTTTTTAAGTCCCAGAGGCTCCCAGTGCTGCATTATGCCCCTGTGGGAGTGAGTTATCACTACGGTATCTATGAGTGTTGTCGTTGGTCACAGTTTTGTTGTTGATCAGATTTTGCTGCCTTTCAATGGCTTAAAAATACTACAACCAGCTGTTGGGCTTACTGCAATTAGAAATCTTTCATTTTTATTAATAATTTTACCAGTTAATCATCAATGACATGATAGGAAAGTGGACCTTTATTGAGACTTACTAGTTAAAATGAGTCTTAAATGAAAAGAAATTAACGATGTTGCTGTTAAAGCTTCTTTGACTCTTCAAATTTCAAAATTTTAAACAATTTGTTGGGGCCCACCATAATGGCTCAATTGGCTAATCCTCCACCTCTAAATACCCGCATCCCACATGGGCACTGGTTTGTGCCCTGGCTCTACTTCCCATCCAGCTCCCTGCCTGGGAAAGCAATGGAGAACGGCCTAAAGCTTTGGGAGCCTGCACACACATGTGAGGCCTGGAAGAGGCTCCTGGCTTCAGGCCGGCTGAGTTCTGGCCATTGCAGCCATTTGGGGAGTGAAGCAACATATGGAGGACCTTTCTCTCTGTCTCCCATTCTCTTTGTAAATTTCCCTTTCCAATAAAAAGAAACAAATCTTAAAAATAATTTGTTGGAGTTTTAAAAAATGATCAAGTGACATCTCTCTCTCTCTTTCAGTTTAGGATTGCTACCTTATCAAATTTTTAGATTCTCTTACGTCTCTGCCTCTCTTTTTCATGCTTTATTGCATGGGTGGGGAACATTTGGCCAGGAGACCACATAAGGCCTTTGAAATTATTTGGTCCAACCCTGCCAAGGCAACCACAGGTGGGATGCAAACTCTCATAAACTCAGAGCAGGTCCAGTTGTCAGTGGATAATTTTGTTTGGCCCTGCAGTGATGGTAAAAATATCCAAATGTTTCTTGGCAGAAGAGTGTCCCCACCCCTGCTCGTCAGCACATTGCATCAGTCAAGTGGTTTGTTTTTCACTCTGCAGTGAGCGAGTCCTCAAACGGGGAAGAGTGCTTTTGCTCAGGCACCTGGGCCAGTCTCTGGGGGAGCCCTGTTTATCTTCCTCCCTGACAACCAAGGCACAGGGATGACAAATTAAGAAACATTAAAGAAGAATCCCTAGGCAACATTTAGTGGTTTTGTTCTTTTCTAATTCAGTGCTTAACAAAACTTATCATTTGGTTAGGGCTCTATCATTTGGTTAGAGACCGTTTCTGAAGTTCTATGTGAAGATGAATGATTCTAACACAGTTTAACATTTACTAAGAAGTTACTATGTGGTGTATAGATTTGTGTGTGTATATATATATATATATGTACAGACATACAGTAGTTGCTTGACACATGATGGGGCACGTGCCGTAGCAAAGGAAGGCAAGCCTCCAACTGCAGTGCTAGCATCCCATATGGTTCATGTGCTGGCTGTTCCATTTCCTGATCCAGCTTCCTGCTTACAACGTAGGAAAGCAGCAGAGGATGGTCCAAGGCCCACGTGGAAGACCTGGAAAGAGCTCTTGGTTGCCGGCTTCAGCACAGCCTAGCTCCAGTCATTGCAGCCATTTGAGGAATGAACTAGTGGATAGAAAATTTCTTTGTCTCACTTTTTCTCTGTAACTCTGCCTTTTAGATAAAAAGAAATCGTGAAAAGCAAAACAAAATAAAACAGTACAAAACCAAGCCAAAAGTTAATCAAAGCAAGAATTCATCTTTCTCCTGAAGATGATGGAGTTTGAGGAGCCTCCCAAAGGTCACAGGAGTTCTTCTCTGCCTCCAAAACGCGTGTTTCTCCACATCTGTCAGTCTGCTAAAGATTGTCTCATTTTCTACCAGAATAGTAATATAATAAAGAAGAACAGAAGTAACTCAACACTGATGGCATTTTCATGAAATTTTAGGATGTATTTCTTTGAAAACACAATCTTGCCAAATTCCTCTAGAAAATGCTTTAAGTATGAAAGCACCTTTTTGGGAAGATTTACAGTGAGAAAGTGAGAATTTGATCTCAGGAAGAAGTTCCCATTCCAAGTGGAGATGGCAACTTAGTACACAGTTCTTCCCTTCTTTCCGAAATCTTTCTGAGCAAAGAGCCCTGGAAAACAAGACAGGGGGGCCTGACAGCTGCTCCACTTCCCATGGACTTGGTCCATTCTCTACTGCTTTCCTAGGTGCATTAGTACGGAGCTGGATTAGAAGTGGAGCAGCTGGGGCTTGAACCAGTAACCATATGGGATGTTGGTGCTGGAGGGTGTAGGCTCTGTGCCATAGCACCAGCTGGCCCTAAAGAAAGGGATTTCCTAAGACATTTCTGTAGTGACTCAACCAAACTCGCAGAGGATGAATCTGGGAACTCACCAGAGCTGTTGAAGGAGTGAAGTTAACACAGTTGGCCAGGCAGGCCCATTTCTTTCTCCTTGTAAAGCAGATGGCAATAGTTATTTTTATTTATAAAGAGGAATAAAGAGCAGCTTTGTAAACATAGTGGGTAACCTGTGTGGGAATTTCTTAACCTTAAACAGAGAAGCAGAGCAGATGGAGCATCCATCTGCTTGGGATTTGTCCAACAGGGTTGGGGTGGAAGAAGGGACATTCCATCCATGAAGAACGCCAACCATGCAGAAGAAGATCCTTGTCCTAACCCTAGTAACGGCAGGGTTCCCGACTTGACTCTTTCCTACCTAGGCACTGCTGGCAGCTGGCTTTGATATGTTCTGCCCACCTGTGCAAGGCTTCTGATAGGCACTTCCTGCCAGTCCTGTTCAGACGCCAGGACTGCTCAGTTGCAGCAGCCTTCCAAGCGCCCCACCATTCACTTACACAAATCAAAAACCAAAGATCACCAGTAAAGTGAGCCAACAACATGGAAGAGAAGGTGCAAATGACAACAAACTCTGAAAGGAAAATGTAGGAAGCAGAACTATGATATGATACTACCTTCAAATAACTAAAGTGCGCACGCACACACACACACACACGCCATTTTGAACAGAAATCATCCAAGAAATAGAACTGCTTATTGGAAATGACAAATATGAATAGCCAAAGAAAAGAATTCTTCTTTTGCAGAAGTTCTTCTTCTGCAGAATTCTTCTTCTGCAGAAGTTAATTGAGTAATGACACACACGCACATTGGACATTTTGAAGATATGAAGAACATAAAGACAAAGTTATGAAGGAGAGAGAATCTGTCCAAGAGACCCCTCCGCCTCTAGGAGGATTCGGAAGGACAGGAGAGGGGCCACGAAGGGGAGCCACCAGTCAGCCAGGAGGAGGTTTGAGAAGCAAACTGATCAGCAAGATTGGACGCTGGTGGGCAAGGGAGCGAGGTCTGCAGGACCTTGAGGGGAAGTGGTGTCAAGCCCATTCTCTTCCACTGGTTCATGTTATTTTACTATTTGTTCATTTGCAAGGCAGAGTTATAGAGAGTGACGAGAGAAAGAGAACCTCCAGCAGCTGGTTCACTCCTCAAAGGGCTACAGTGGCCACGCTGAGCTGGGGCTGGGTCAGGCTGAAGCCAGGAGCTGGGAGCTCTGGATCTCCCACAGAAGTGGCAGGGGCCCAAGCCTTTGGGCTATTTTCTGCTGTTTTCCCGGGTGAATTAGCAGAGCACTAGATGAAAAGTGGAGCATCTAGGACTTGAACTGGTTTGTAGGATGCCAGCCAGTGCTTAACTTGTTGTGCCAGTCCCAAGACTGATTTATATTCCTAACAAAGAAAGTATGAGGGTCTAATGAAGAAACCTCCCAAGGACCCAGGAATTTTACTATCTTTAAGACATTTATGAAAAAAGATCTTAGGCATCTACAGTGCTTTTCCAACAAAAAGAAAAGGAATAGAAGAAAGAAATTAATAGTGGGAATCAAGAGGGTATGGGCAGGGAACCCACAGCAGCGAAGTGAAGACAACACAGCAGAGAAGACAAGTTTTACAGACATAGGATTAAATTTCTTAAACATCAATTCAATCATATTTGCTTCTTTTTAAAAAAGTTTATTTTCGTGAACTTGAAAGGCAGAAAGTGAGAGAGAGAGCATACTTTTGACCACCTAAATGCCCAGCACAGCCAGGACTGGGCTCTACCGAATCCAGGGGCCAGGACTCTCTCTCTCTCCAGGGGCTGTCTCTCACAGGGTGGCAGGATCCAAGCGCCTGAGCCATGACCTTTTGCCTCACGGGTACACAGCAGAAAGATGCATTGGAAGAGAAGCTACTAGAACAAGAACCAGCTCTCTGATCCAAGACACATGTGTTCTGGGCAGCTTAACCTACTATGACACAATGCCTGCCCTTCCCATTATTGGTCTCTTAAAAATAACTATATTTATTTATTTGAAAGGCAGAGTTACACAGGGAGAGATTTATAAAGAGATTTTCCACCTGCTGGTTCATTCCCAAAACGATGTTTCAAAACATAACATTAGGGATTTTTTTTTAATTGGTGGTCTGCAATATTTCAAATCAACCTGTACCGAAAACACCAAGAGCTATTTAAAATTAACAAAGCATGAAAGAGTGGTAAAGTAATACAGCTTTATGTGAATATATATATTAATATCATTTGTACATAATTTGCTAACTGGGTGAGAAGAGGTGTAAGGAGAAATGGCAAAATGCACACGTCCTCTAAGATGTTAATTTTTCAAAATAAATGCATTCTAACTTAAAATATAAACCAAGAAATAGAGACATAAATACCTTAAACTCCTAAAGACTAGACAAACTAAAAATTAACATAACTGCTGATACGGTACCAGGAAGTCCATAGTTGCAAATAAATCAATCAAGGAACTAAAACGTGATACTTCAAAGAGCTAGTGGAAGAAGGGAACTAGAAGACGTTGATGTTGATGCAAAAAACCCTTCAGATTCCATACATAGCTCTTTCATAGCATATATTTTTCATGAAATTTTTGAAGTATCCTCTTGAAACTGTTTAGTGGACAAGGAGGTAGGCGTCTGGCATGGCTGTTGAGATGTCCGTTGGGATGTGTGTGTCTCACATCGCAGTGCTCGGGTTTGAGGCCCCGCTGTGCTCACAGTTGTTCCTTCCTGCTGGTGCCCACGCCTCGAGAGGCTTGGCATGACTTCCTGGCTCTCAGCTCGGCCTGGCCCAGCCCTGGCTGTCGCAGGTATGTGGAGGAGTGAACCAGCAGATGTCAGATTTGTTGCTTTTCAAGTAAACAAAATTAGTAACAAAATAGTTAACGGTTTATCTACTCTATTGAGTAGATGTGGGAGTGGACAAGGTCAGGGAGATTTTTGATTTCTAAACTTTCTTTTTGCTTTTTATTGTCTACCCCCATCTTGCCCCTCTACACTTTTCCTAAACAAGGGTTTATTTATTTGAGAGGCAAAATGGCAAAGTGCTAGGGAGAAGGTCCCATCTTCTGGTTCACTCCGCAAATGGCCACAGCAGCGAAGGCTGGACCAGGTCAGAGTCAGGAGCCTGGAAATCCATCCAGGCCTCCCAGATGGGTGGAGTGACACCAAATCCTTGGGTCATCACTTGCCCAGGCGAGTCAGCAGGCAGGTGACTCAGCAGAGTGGTGCAGCCTCCGCTGGAACTGGCATTCTGATATATCGAATGACAGCATCACAACACCCCGATTTTTAAATTATATATACTTGTTATGATTTCTTTTAGTTTAAAAGGCAAAGGACAGAAACAGTTCCCAGCTTCTCATTTACCTACCAACTCCCAGAACAGCAGAGTCTGGGCAAGGCCGGAGCTGGGAGCTAGGAGCTCAAACCACGTGTTCCATGTGGCAGGAACCAAGGGCTCAGCCATCGCCGCAGGCTCCCAGAGTGCACGTTAGGAAGCCCGAGCCAGGGACTGAACTCAGGTACTCTCCTATAGGACAGAGCTGTCTTCAATGACATCTTCATCACTAAGCTAAACACCTGCCTCTGTAATTTTTAAACTGCAAATACATTTTTTTTGTTGTTGAAAAAGTCAAAGGTTTAAAAATGAGACAGAACAGTTCTTCTGCTTAAGAATCTAAACGTTGCTCATAAAATTTAGGATCAGTCCTTGTGGCATAGCAGGGCAAACTGCCCCTCCGTCAGGGGGTCGGTTGGAGTGTGGCTGCTTGGCTTTGTGATGTGCTTGGGTTCCCGCCACCTGCACGGGCGGACTGGGATGGAATTCTTAGCTCCTGGCTTCAGCCTGACTCCACACCAGCTGTTGAGGGCATGAGGTATTTCCAAGCTGTGGTCCTACCAACATGTTTGAAGGAGGCAGAGATTACTGTTTCATTAAGGGTGTGCCTGTTCACGCTGGCCGGCAGACTAGAGACTTTAAATGTTCCCCGTGGGTACTGCTGTGCACATGCTCAGTACTGCTTCGTGCTAAGTCTCCAGCCACGGAAAGAGCTGGAGACAGGCAGGAACCTTTACATTTTTCACAGGTTCTGAAAAATGTTATAAATGTATTTGAAAGACAGAGAATCTTCTATTGGCTGGCTCACTTCCCGCATGCCTGGAAAGACTGCACAGGCCACAGCCAGGAGTCTGGGACGCAATTCTAGTCTCCCATTCAGGTAGTGAGAACTCAAAGGCCCGACTTGCCTGCTGCCCCTAGAGCCTGCATTAGAAGGAAGTTCAAGTGGGATGTGGAACCAAGACTGGACTCAGCAACGCTAATAGGAGATCGTGGGCACTAAAAGCAAGGTCTTAAACTGCTACGCCAAATGCCCGTCCCACTGTCATTTAAAAGAAAAAAAAAAGTCCTTAAAAAATCATAAATGCCCCGGATTATTTATTTCTCCTTTTTAAAAATGTTGATATGTGAGGCAAGCCTTATCGCCTTGGAAAATGGTGATATAAAAAGTGAAAGCGTTTTCTTACCTATCTAAGTTCGCATCAGACATTTCCTTCCTAAATGTATGGAATATTTTAGGAACACCTGTTGAATGAAGCACGTAAACATTTAGCCGTTACCTCTCAGTGGGCGGTTCTCCAAGGGGCAGTCTTTCCCGGCACCCCCAGACAACACTGACAGTGTTTGGAGCTGTCATTCACAATCACTCGTGTGTGTGTGTGTGTGTCTGTGTGTGTGTACCAGCCACAGATGTGGCTACACAGCCTATTATGCACAAGAGAGTCCCCTTTTCCTCACTGAAGAATTTTCCAGATCCAAATATCAAAGCGGGGAGCCTGAGAAAGCTCAGAATAACCGTCGTTTTTTAAAAAAGGCCTTTTGAAAGTGGTTTCGGTGCAGTTGAACCTGCCAAGGAGTTTTGTGTTTCCTACTGTTTAGTCCCATGGCCTCCTTAAGGCATGTGACAGGCACACTTCCTAGAGAAGTGCCCAAGTTTCTATTTTTACAATGCATCCCACCCGTATCCCAAACTGGCAATCATTACGGCAGAGTAATCAATACGCCAGGCTATGTGCAAGAAGGGTGCGTTTGTGTGTAGTGGCGCATATGTATGTATGCATAGGTGTGTGTGTGTCGCGGTACATGTGTATGTGTGTGGGCGCATGCATTTAGCAGCTAGACCCCCAGGCAGATGCAGGCTCAGCCTTGCGTGGCCCGGCTGCCCGCGAGGCCTGGACAGTGGGGAGGAGGGCCGGTACTTTTGTGTGGGGTGACGCTGGAGGACGGGCTCTCGCTAGGCGTGCGGCTCCACGAGAACATCGAAGCGTGGCTGGTGGTCGGGCTCAGGCTGGGGCTGGCGACGCTGGGCAAGCGCGGGCAGAGTTCGAGCTGGTTGTAGTCTTGGATCTTGTCGAAGTTCAAGGCTGTCCACAGGTACTCATTGAAGTGCATCCCAGGCACGTCCGGCGGACTCTGCGGCGCCTCTGCGGAGGCAGCCCCTGGACCCGCCTCCGCCTGCTCTTCCTCCCCATCTTCCTCCTCCCCATCCTCCTCCTCCTCCGACCCCTCCTCAGACTCCTTCTGGTCCTCCTCCTCCTTGTCACGCTCGCTGGAGCTGCGGCGACGCGACGCCATGGCGGGTGGGAAGCGAGGTCGCGACGGGTGCGCGGTGCGCGTCCGTGTCCCTGGGCGACGGCGCGTCCGCGGCCTCGCGCTTCCAGCCGCAGACCCTCCCCAGCCGGGGAAAGCGGTGTGCACCGGCCCCGCCACCCTCTCCGCGTGTCCACAGAGCAGCTTATGGCGTAGTGAGCTCCCTTCCTCTCCCAGACACATAGGCTGTTCTTAAAAAAAAAAAGTTTCTAGTAGTTGGAGCCAGGGAAGTGGCTAATTGGATGAATGCCTCTGATGTCACTCGGCGTCCTGGGTGCTGGCATTGAGCTTTTGAGTGGACAGATGATGATTGGGACCAGTGGTGAAACAACATTTACAGAAACAGAAGCCAGGTCTTGGGCCGCCGTCTGCTGATTTCATTTATTAATGCACACGATAAGGGTCTTGACTGAGGTCTTTGGTGTCCTTTCCGTTTTGCACCTGATTCTGTTCATTGTTGTGTTGGTGGCTTCCTCTGTCCCTGCTTCCAGCGACGGAACCGGCCTAGGCATCCCTGGCCACTGGGAGATACAGATATCTTTTATATTATATGTATTATAGTAATATATCTATTTTGTATTATACAACAAATAAACCTCAAACATGTATTAATTTAGTAATGTGGAATACTATATACTAATATATATGACATTATCTTTAAGATTATATTTTTATTTATTTATGGCGCTTGAAAGACAGGGTTACAGAAAGGAGACACACACCAAATGAGATTTTCCATTCGTTGGGTCACTCCTCAAATGGCTGCAACAGCCAGCGCTCAGTTGGTCAGAAACAGGAGCCAGGAGCTTCTTCCGGGCCTCCCATGTGGGGCAGGGGCCTGGGGACTTGGGCCGTCTGCTGCTGCTTTCCCAGGTACACCAGCAGAGAGCTGAATCAGAGGCAGAACACCCGCAACTGGTGCCCCTATAGGATGCTGGACCACAGGCCCAAGATTAGCTTGCCACACCAGGGTGCAGGCTCTGAGATTTTTGCAAGTTATTTATTAAATACACAAAGAGGCCAACAGAATAATTTCATGGGCATTGGGATGACCGATCCCTGCGTGATGTGATGGTAGGGGTGAGACCTAGAGGTCCCCATCTGTCATTGAAGCTCGCTCAGCCTCAGTTCCTCTGGGTGGAGAGTGGGCGCAGCTGTACCCCTCAGATGTGGGGGGTGTTCACGATTGGTCAACATATCTCACCTGGAGGCCATCTGTTGCGAGCTAGGCTGGGCTTCCTGCTCATTGCAGCGAGATGCCTTGGAGGACGTAGGCTGAGCTTTGGGAGAAAGGCTCAGAGCTGCCATGAGGGGGCAGAGCGGAAGCGAGGCGACCTCTCGTCTGTTTAGACAAGCTGCGATGTAGTCTCGTGGTGCTTCATTCTGTCCCGATGGCTGAGTGACCTCATTTGAGGCTGTTATTCCACGAGGAGGAAGAACACAGCAGCCTGGCTCTGAGTGTCAGACCAGCTTGGAATACTATGGGGTCTGACATCTGGGGTTCCCAGGCATCAGGGGCTGTGACCCATACTGTGGGAATGTGTACTGCTGGGCAGTGAAGGGAGAGGAGTTGGTGTCTACATTCATTAAGTCATGTTGTGTGATGGTCATATCACGGTCATGGGCAGTGGGTGCTGTGGCATAGAAGGTTTAACTGCCGCCTGGGATGCCGACATCCCTTGTGAGTGCTGCTTCAGATCCTGATGTCACGCCCTGCTCATGGCCTGGGACAAGTGGTAAAGGATGGCCCTAGTGCTTAGGCCTCTGCCACCCATGTGGGAGTCCTGCATGAAGTTCCAGGCTCCTGGCTTGGGCCTGACTTGGCCCCTGCTATTGCTGCAAAGCAGCAGATCGAAGCTCTCTCTCTCTCTCTTGCTTTCCCTAATTCTCTCTCTCTAATGATGCTGCCTTTCAAATGAGCACCTTTTTTTTTTTTTTAATTAAGACATAGTTCTTGAATCTTATCTGAGACAGCCCTCAGGCTCACCTGAGTGTGGGGCCGTGGGTGGCGAGGAGAGGTGTGGTTCCTGCCCTCACCCAGCAGGAGCAGCAGCAGTCCAGTAAGCTAAGGGGCACAAGAGCCAATCAAGGGCGTTACTCTTCCCCCTCCCTTCAGGGAGTCAGAGATAAAGTACACGCAATGTCTTATGAAAGAAGTGATCTGCGGTTAGCACACACTTGGCACAGGGGCGAGGGGACATTTGAGTTGCTTTGGAAAGAAGGGGGGTTGCAGGTGGTTGAAGGAGAGGGTGGGAAGCGTTGCTGCAGGCTCTGGGCGGGACAGGAAGGCCAGCAGAGGAGCTGTGCCCAGAGGTGTGAATGGAGGCGCTGGTAAGATGCGGGGGACATAAGAGAATAAGAAAAGGCCCAGGGCTCGGTGCAGTGGCCTAGCAGCTGAAGTCCTCATTTTGAATATGCCAGGATCCCACATGGGCGCTGGTTCTAATCCTGACAGCCCTGCTTCCCGTCCAGCTCCCTGCTTGTGGCCTGGGAAAGCACTCAGGGAAGGCCCAAAGCCTTGGGGGAGACCTGGGAGAAGCTCCTGGCTCCTGGCTTCAGATTGGCTCAGCACCGGCTGTTGTGGACATTTGGGAAGTGAATCATCGGACAGAAGATCTTCCTCTGTCTCTCCTCCTCTCTCTATATACCTGACTTTGCAATAAAAAATAAATCTTTAAAAGGAAAAAAAAAAGGCCCAGTTGGTTTCAGGACAGTCATAGCATTTTGCTGTGAATGAGTTTCTGAAACTCTTTGTAAATACTGGATATTAATCCCCTATTTGTTGTATAATATGCAAAGATTTTCTCCCATTCTGTTGGTTCCTTCTGTGCTTTGTTGATTGTTTCCTTTGTTGTGCAGAAGCTTCTTAGTTGTAGTCCTATTTGTTGATTTTGGTTTTGACTGCCTGTGCTTTTGGTGACTTTCTCAAAAGCCTTCACCAATGTCTTTATCTTGTTTTGTTTTTTTTTTTAAAGATTTATTTATTTTTACTGGAAAGGCAGATCAGATTTACACAGAGAAAGAGACACAGAGATAATTCTTTCACTTGCTGCTTCATTCCCCAAGTGGCTGCAACAGCTGGAGCTGAGCTGATCCAAAGCCAGGAACCAGAAGATTCTTTCAGGTCTCCCACACAGGTGCAGGGACATCTTCCGTTGCTTTCCCAGGCTGTATGAAGGGAGCTAGATGGTAAAGGGAGCAGACAGGACATGAACTGGTGCCCATATAGAATTCTGGCGCTTGCAAGGAGAAGATTAGTCAATTGAGCCATCATGCTGGGTGCTATGTCTGTATCTTATAGAGTGCTTCCTGTTTCTGTGTAATAGTTGGATGATCTCTGTGTGCAGTTACAGCTGATTTTTGTAGAGGGTGACAGGTGGGTGTCTAGCTTCTTAGCTCTGTAGGCTGTCACCCAGTTGTCTCAGCACAGTTTGTTGATGAGACCAACCCTTTTCCCTGGATTATTTTTGGTTCTCTTATCAAAGATGAGCTGTCTGTACGTGTGTGGACTCACTTGTGGAGTTTCTCTTCTGTCCCACTGATCTTCTCTGTCTCTGTACCAGTGCCAGACTGTCTTGATTGCTACTTCCCTCTAGTATTTCTTAACATCTGGAATTGTGATTCCTTCAGCTTTATTTTTATTCTTTGGGATTGCTTTGACCATTCGTGGTCTCTTGTGTTTCCAGATGAATTTTTGTGTTGCCTTTTCTCAGCCCCAGATGCCTGTCAAAAGAGGACTGGATGAAGAGACTATGGTACTGTTCCGTGGAATACTACTCAGTCATTTACAAAAAAAAAAACCCTGAACTTCTAACATTTGCAACAAAATAGTCCAAATGGGAGATCATTACATGCAGTGAAATAAGGCAATTCCCAAAGGACAAATATCACATGCTCTCTCTGATATAAGGCAGCCTGCATGCAAAATACAAGATTAGTAGATACATAGGTAAACATGCGTATACCTGTTTTCTCATAGATGAACTGTGTAAATGAAAACTAGTACGCCGAGAAATGAAGGCCCTGTGCAGTATGCATGTCTACTCCTGAATAAAAGGAGAACTCCCAGTGAAACTGTTCCATAGATCTTGATAATGGGATACTAGACTTTTCTACCATTGCCCATACTCACAATGGTATAATATACTTAAATAACAGAATGTTGGTCTGTGATTGTTGCTGAAGGGCTGTACTTACGATCATAAGGGGGAAAACAGTGTGGGAGGTGTTGGGGACAGAGGAAGGGCAGGAGAGGAGAATCCCTCTACTTCTAAAACTGTATCATGGAAAATCATGCAAGTAAGAATATATTAAAAAGAAAATCTTCAAATTCGAAAAAAACAGAGTTTTGATGCTGAATTTGATCTTAGCAGTCCTAGAGCTGGTTCATTCCTGCTACCTAGCAAAGCTGACTGGCTCAAGAGGAGGCCCGAGTGTTTTTCTGGGGTTCTCAGACAGCAGCTGTGACGGGGGCTGAGTGACGGCAAGCCCAGATGTGAGCTGCCTCTCTCTAGCTCCTTATGTGACTGTTGAACATTTTCTCAACCACATGAGGATTACTTTGTTCAAGTACCCCTTGCTGAGAACCTTCGTTGAGCTCTTTGGAAAGTCTTAGGAAATTTCTCCTGGATCCCTGAAAACCCAGTGCCATGGGACTGGCGCTGTGGTGTAGTGCATTAAGCTACTGTCTGTAGCACTGGCATCCCATCTGGATACTTGCTTGAGTCTGCTTGTTCTATTGCCCATCCAGCTAACGCATCTGAGAAGGCAGCAGATCGCCCAAGCTCTTGGCCATGTGGAAGACCTGGAGGATGCTCCAGGCTCCTGGCTTTGGCAAACTCTCTATCTCCCCTCTCCTCTCTGTAACTCTCCCTTTTAAATAAATAAACCTTCCATTTGAAGTTTATCACTTTCCCTCTGAAGGCTGCTATGACCACCACCAGGCGGAGGACAGGGAGAGAGCGGATTTTGTCCACTTCAAGCTGAGAAGGCACACAACATGTTTGGAACAGGCTGGGGCCAGCTTGCAGGCAACCTCACACAGGAAGTGCCTCCCTTGAATGCTTTGCTGAGCACGGCTGATGCAAAGTGCAAGGAGGGTGGCACAGAGTCATGGCTGGTTGATTGAGCTTGTTCCAGCAGCACTGGCTACGATGGCCCCGTCTTGCCCACGTGCTGACTTTCCCACACACTCCTCTCAGAGGGTGATTTCTGAAAGCCCTGCTGTGCCTCTTAAGCGGTGACATTCACTTTGTGGGTGGCCTGGCTGGAGCTGTGTGTGTGTGAGTGCCACATACTTACCAATTCTCCTCTCACTTCCTGAGTGTCTGGCTTCTCTCTCTCTGCTCCCTCCCTGCCTGCTTGAGGTCAAGTCTAGCTTCATCCCCTTTTGGTCCTGTCTGCTACCTTTGAGCTGTGGTCTGCAGTCATGCAGAAATTTATGCCCTCTGTGCTGAAACGAACAGCTGCGGGGTCATGCCTTTCCCTCCTGTCTCCTCCGTGAGTTTTCACTCATTCATTGACTCAGTAAACGGAGCAGTTCCTTCACTGAACTATGATTGTGGAATGGGAGCTGTCTGGCAGGCTCCGCTCTTGGCTTGGAAAATAGCCAGAAACAAGAGTCTTTTGCTTGCTCTTGGGGTTGACACTGGGGAAAGCCCAGGAAAAGAATGACCATATTAGAAGGTGGCAAAGGCTGTACAGAGAGAGAGGGAGTGTGTGTGTGTGTGTGTGTGTGTGTGTGTGTGTGTGGCTGGGTGGGGGGTGGCAGGGAGAAGGTGGGTTCTGGTTTTTCCTCCTAATGGGGGGAATCCCTGGAAAGTTTCAGGCACCTGTGGTTTCCATCTTAAGACTCTGCTAGGCTCAACTGAACCCATCTGTCAAACTAGACCTGCTGGACTTCGTGGAAGCAGAAGCTGGGAGAGCAGGGAGATCTGATGGGCAAATATGTTTGAAGTGCAGCCTCAGGGGCAGAAGAAGTGCTGCTGGGAGCTGGAGGCCAGGAAGGAAGGCCCCCGCCCCTGTCTTCAGCAAGCAGGCTGAGAGGAGATGGGACAAATAGCCAGATATCCGTGGGAGAAGACATTCCGCAGTGGAAAAGGTGAGGTTAGGCAGCTGCTTGGGATGCCACTCGTGTTGGAGGGTCTGGGCCTGAGTTCCAGCTCCTATGGCAACTTCCTGCTAGTGCCCTGTTATTGGGCAGCAGGCAATGGCCCACGTGCTTGGGTCCCTGGCATCCATGTGGAATGAGCCGACCTGGGTTGAGTCCTGGGCTCTCGCCTTCTGCCTGGCCCAGCTGTCACCACTGCAGGCTTTTGGAGAGGGAGCCAGCAGGTGGAAGATCTCTGTCTCTCTCTCCAAGCAAACAGATACAGGAAACGCAGAAAACACAAGGTGTCTTGGAGTCTGATGGGTGTAGCTGACGAGTGAAGAGAAGAGACGCAGAAGGCACTCTGCCTGGATCACCTGGCAGGGATCCCTCCAACCGAAGGCCCTGAATGTTCCAGAGGCAATCCACACTCAGTACAGAAAGGATTGGAAATACAACAAAAATGAAACGTAAAATGCATCCATCATTCTAACATTCATTCATTCTCTTTTTTTTCTACTTCTTGTAAGTATATGCAATATTTATGCTTTCTCACTTCATGTAACATTATAAACATTCATATTTTATTGACTGCACGTCACATTAGGTGGTGCACTATGGATCATTAGGTACTTTTCCCAGAAACTTTGAGAATTATTCAGCAAACATTCAATTTCAGCTTATTCAGCCCCGAGGACCCAGCAGAGAGTAAGACTGACACAGGCCCTGTTACTCGGCTTTTCCTCGCGATAACACGTCTAATGGATGCTGTGGACCGAGAGGTTTGCCTTGGCTCCCGGGGTCCCGAGGCGGCAGAGTGTTGCATAGCAGGAGAGGGCACGTGGCTCAGCAGCCCTCCCCTCCGCTGGTCAAGCCACCAAGAACAATCACGCAGGTGGCACCCTCGTGCCCTGCTCAATTTCAACCCCCCTCCGAAAGACCCCGCCTCTTAGATTGCATTTCCGCTCTGATACTACCTCACGGTGGGAATTATACTTCAACACAAACATACGAAGCCATGGAGAACTCTTGGAACTGTAGCAGTTAAATGAAGGCATTAAACAAGGAAATAAACACATTGTTCTAGCCGAGGGATGAGACTCGCGTGGTGTGCTGTGTCATTAGATTTGCTCTTAATATTTTGTGCATGGCGATTTGTTGAAAGCAGTTCAGGAAACCAGTGTGCTCAGCTTGTTTCCAGTTTAGGACGCTTGCATTGGTTCTTCCTGTTGCTTCTGTCCTTTTTATTTTTTTTTAAAGATTTATTTATTTTTATTGCAAAATCAGATATATAGAGAGGAAGAGAAACAGAGAGGAAGATCTTCTGTCCATTGATTCACTCCCCAAGTGACCACAGTGGCTGGAGCTGCATTGATCCGAAGCCAGGAGCAGGAGCTCTCCCACGCGGGTGCAGGGTCCCAAGGCTTTGAACTGCCCTCAACTGCTTTCTCAGGCCACAAGCAGGGAGCTGGATGGGAACCGTGGCCACTGGGGCAAAAACCGGTGCCCTTATGTGATCCTGATATGGGCAAGTTGAAGACTTTAGCCGCTAGGCTCACACACCAGGCCCGGATGTGTTATTTTGTTATAGCGGCACACACAGGCCTAGACAGGTGGATGTATAGGAATGAGTGTAGGAAATGCCAGCCTGACAGAAGGTAGAGAACTGAAGTTCTAGAAAGGAACTCTGTCTTCCAAAGAAGCTGTAGACTGGGTTGTGTTTGGCTCCACCAGCCCCTGGGTTGTGGTCATTGCCCTCATCACCGAATGCTCTGTAAGCACTCCAGCTGGGGAGGGAAAGGGGAAGAGTTTTGAAACTGTTAAATGTATTTTGACAATAGGATGCTGGACTTTGTATGACTGTCTATGCCTACAATGGCAGGATACACTGAAGTAGCAGAATGATGGACTTGTGGCTGTTGCTGAGGGATGAAAATCTTGTAATAATATAGGGAAATCAGTGTAGGTGGGGGAGGGAGACTGGGAGGAGAGGAAACCCCTGAGCCTGTAGAACTTTATCATAAAAAGTGAAAAAATGAAAAAAGAAGAGTATATTACGGGACCCTGAGCAATGACTCAATGGCTAAATTCTCTTCTTGCAAGTGCTGAGTCCCACATGGGTGCCAGTTCATGTCCGTGCTACTCCATTTCCCATCCGGCTCTCTGCTTATGGCTTAAGGACAGCCCCAAGCTTTGAGACCCTGCATTCACGTGGGAGACCCAGAAGAAGCTCCTGCTTCCTGGTTTTGGATTGGCTCAGTTCCAGCTGTTGTAGCTGTTTGGGAAATGAACCAGCGGATGGAAGATCTTTGTCTCTCTTTCTCTCTAAATCTGAACTGCCTTTCCAATAGAAGCAAATAAATCTCTTTCCTAAGGAATATTATAGCTGCTAAACTTATCCCTTCCATCCAGATACTCCTGGCGCATGCTACTTATTTGTATGCTTGTTGGGGACAAGAGAGATTTGGAATGCAGTTTCTACGACGCATTACAAGTTGTAGCAGTGTCAGAGTGCCTATCATGGTAGGAAGAAGGCAAAGGAGTGGATTCTGAGTGGATGTTTACAGTCTGTTGTGGGCCCCAGTTAGGAGAGGCAGAGAAACACTTCTTGTAACCAGGGTGGGCCTGTGATAAGAGAGAGACCCCCACGTTGGCTTCTGGTGTGAAGCAGTGCACCTGATGTTTCAGCGTGCCTGGCGTGGGGGATGGCTTCACACTGTGACTGTGGCCTTAGAGCAGCATCACCTGGATGGCTTGTGAAGAGGAAGCCTGGCGGCTGTCACTCCCCTGCCGCTCAGAGTGTGTTCAGTACCCCTGGGATCAATCTGCAAGTTTTCATTTCTGATCATTTTCCAGCTGGTGTTGACGTAACTCTCCAGGAACCAGACTTTAAACACCCAACCCTGTGTCTTGTATTCACCCAGCTCTCATGAGCTCTGAAGGGCTGACAGCAAGAGGTTTATGTAAGGACTGTGGTGGTGCCGAGGCCTCCATCTCAGCTGGGGCTGCTGGAGTCCTTTACCGCTATGTCAGTGAGAGGATTCCTGTAGGCAGGCGCCATGGGCGCCGTACCACGGGGCAGCAGCAGCCTCTTGCTTTGGGTTTCCTAACACTCAGCTCCTCTTCTTTCCCATCGCAGAAGAGCACCCTGGGAAACCAACTGAAACTTGTCACTTGAAGGTCCCATTGGGTGTTGACTGCACAAAACTGTGTACGGCTTATTGTTAGAGGACTTTATTCATATTTTAGTGAGATTTTTGGGAAGATAGGATTTTGGGTCTTTTGGAAAGCCTGGAACATGACTGATTTACCCTCTCTTCTCTTTAATTTTAGGAAAGATTGAATTTGCCAGGTGAGAGAACTGAATTCCTGTTTGTTATAGAATGGAATTGAAAACAAGTTTAGAGCATTTTGAAAATATTTTCCTGAGGCAGTGATTAAAAACTGAATGGAGTCCATTTATAGACTTCATTTTTGACTACTGGCAACTGCAGCCTAGCTGAGGTTGAGTTGTTCTATTTTCAGTCTCAAGTTGCAATCAGAAAGCAGAAGGGAAGAGCCCAGATGATCTCTCACCCCCAGGATTGAAATTGGCCAAGTAGAATATGAAGGGACATAATTGGGACAATAGGAACGAACCCAAGAGTGAGTGAGAGAAACCGGAAGTGTAGGACACGCAGGGGCAGAAGCAGCAGCATGTGGCCCCCGCTCCTAAGCAGCATGTGGTTTACCCAGGACAGTCCTTGTTTCTCCATCGCAGGAATACAGCCTGGCAGAAACAAGGTGTTGTGCAGTTCCCAGAGGAATCGTGCTAAGAATCTTGATATCAGGTCCCCAGCGAGGTCACACTAGTCATTCTGTCGAAAGCCAGGGCTGAGAACCTGAACAGAAAGAAAAGTCAGTCAGGAGATCGGGGCAGAAGGCCAAATAGGATAATGGTCCAATATCATCCCTTAAGGAAAGTGGGTCTCGGATGAGGACAAGGAACCATCAGTCTGAAATGAAGTGGGATTCTGGGCAGGTGCACGATCGAGGGTCCAGAGGGCCGTGTCAAACAGGTAGGGGCAGCTAGGACCACAAAGAGATTCTCAGGGGTGGAGTCACTGGGGGAGCTGGGAAAACTCCTCTGCTAAAGCTTCACATCCAAAGTGACCTTTGGAAACGCAAGTTCTCAGATCCCAAGGCAGCATGATAAAATCACCTTCTACAAGCTGGTGCTTCCTTGACACCGTCACAGCCGGGGTCTCAGCTCTCAGGACGGATGCAAGGACCTATCGGCACCCTGCATTTCAGAAGGTTTGCATTTACTTTGCTGACCTGATACAAGAACTTGAATTTGAGAGATGACAGCATATGTCATACAGATTTTTTTTTTTTACCAAGTTCTGCTCTATGTGCAGTCTTTTCAGTGTTTCATTTTTAAATATTAGCTCAATAGCTTTACACAAACTGAAGAACCAGCAGTGCTACATCCAGAAACCCAGTTTGAGCAGTTCCCTGGAAACTTTCTTCTGCCTTCTAGCCGCCCACACGTTCCAATCACTGCCCACCCTTGGGGGAACCCGTGTCCTCACATCCCTCAGTGGGGATCACTTTGTCCGTTGTCATAGTTTACAGAGAGGGAATCTAGGCATGTGCTTTCCCCCATCTCCGCATGCGGTCAGATTGCACATTCCTGCTGCTTCTAGCATATGCATCGTGCGGGGCTGCTACAGTTTATGCGTTCCCCTGCAGTGGCATGTCTGTGTAACTTCTAACTTTGGGGACTCCTGGGATTTTTCTGGCACATGCCTGTGTATCATCTGCTCGCATTCTGTTTGCTGCTTTCTGTCTAGTTGTAGAAATAGTTCCCATCACCGTTGTGTCTGTCTTGGCCGTTCGGGCTGCTCTGGCAAAGCATAAGCAAGGCTTGGAGGCTGAGAAGCCACAGGACTTTTCATCTCCCAGTCCCGGAGGCTGGGAGCTGGGAAGCAGGGTGCTAGCATGGCCCGTGCTGGGAAGGGCCCATCCAGGCTGCACACTCTCACTTTCCTGTTACATCTCACGTGTGGGAACATGATGAGAAAGCTCTCATCATGTTTTATAAATCTGATCCCTCTTGGGAGGGTGTTACCCTCATGACCTATTACTTCCCCAAGACCCCACCTCCTTAGACTGTGTATATTGGGGTTTAGGGTTTCAACATATGATTTTTTAAAAAAGATTTATTTATTTATTGGAAAGTCAGATAGAGAGGAAGATCTTCTGTCCGATGATTCACTCCCCAAGTGAGCACAATGGCCGATGCTATGCCGATCCGAAGCCAGGATCCAGAACTTCTTCTAGGTCTCCCACATGGGTGCAGGCTCCCAAGGCTTTGGGCCGTCCTTGACTGCTTTCCCAGGCCACAAGCAGGGAGCTGGATGGGAAGTGGAGCTGCCGGATTTAGAACTGGCGCCCATATGGGATCCCGGGATGTTCAAGGTGAGGACTTTAGCTGCTAGGCCATGCCGCCAGGCCCCAACATATGAATTTAAGGGGACACAAACCCTCGGTCCCTGGCGACTCTCTTTGAGTCAGTAGTGGGTGTGAGCGAGGGAACCCTTGGGTGTGTAAGAACCAAGGTCAGATGAGAAGAGTGCAGCTTTGGGGTGTGCATCAGCACAGTGGTTCTAGCCAGACCTCGAGTGGCAGTCCTGGCTTTTCCCCTCTGCGTCATAGAGAAGAGCATCTGCTCCAAGCCTCGGGGTAGGGATGGCGGGTAGAAGAGCCAGAACTGCAGCCGAGCAGCCAAGCAGCCAAGCAGCCTGGTCCCTGGTCAACTGCTTCCTTACTGCTGCCTCTCAAGACAGAAGGGGAGGAGAGAGAAAGAGAGAAAGAGTCCATCTAATTGTTCACTTCTCAAATGGTTGATCACTGGAGCTGGACTGGTCTGAAAGCAGGAGCCAGAAGCTTCTTCCAGGCCTCCCACAAGGTGCAGGATCCTAAGGCTTTAGGTCATGCTTCACTGCTTTTTCGGGCTGTAAACAAGCAGATGGATCAGAAGGTGGAGCAGCCGGGATTGGAACCCAGACCCGTTTGGGATGGCAGCACTATAAATGGAGGATTAGCCTGTTGAGCCACTGGATTGGAGTGTTTTAAATGCTTGCTTGGCTCAGAGCCTACCAGCAGAGCGATCATTTCAAAGTGAGAACATGTTATGACAACTTACGTCTACCACTGGAAACCCTTCACACGGCCACGTCCTGCCGTTCTCGGGAGCGAGGCCAGAACATGCAGCAGGTGTTGCGATGTGTCCTCTGAGCCCCTCCTTTCCCTGGCCTTTAGAGTGCGGCCACAGTGCCCAGCTTCAGGCCTCCCCTTGCCCAGCTCTTGCGCAGGCGTCAGCCATGTCAGTGCCTTCCAGGCCACTTCTCCCCTCCTGTCGGACAGAGCACGTATACTGCGCATCTCTGCTTGGTGCCGCTCCCCGTGACAAGGCTTCCATGAGCCCCCAGATAAAAGCCACGATGAGCTCATGCACAAAGACCATTTCAAACATGGAAACTGGAGTAAAAATGCTCACATGCAAACAACTGAAATGCATGTGAAGTTTTCATAATAATACGTGTTTTCCACAGACTTCTTGGAGACCATATGTAGATCTCACAGAAGGTGCCAACACTTTTCTTTTTATGGGGACTTCATGATTGTAATTTATTACGCAAATGATTAGTTCAGGTCAGTCTCTGTGTGGCCATTCACCCTGTTATCAGCCTCGAAGAGAGACTCAGAGAAAGAAATTACTGCAAAGACTATCTTCAGAGTCTTCAGCTCCATCTCTTCTGATTGCTGTTTATTGACATTCGGTTGGAGGTGTTTAGGATGCTAGCAGCCAAGTAGCCGATGCCACTTGGCACCTGTGGCTACTTCGTCCCCAGTGTCCCCAAAGTAGCAGTCTTACATAAAAAGATGCTCAGCATCGTTAGCTATTGGGGACATGCCAAACCAGTCTGTGAGGAGACTTTTGCGCACTCACCGGGCCGACTCTGTTGAAGAATTACAGGCCCGGGAACAAAGTCGAGGTGTTGAAGCTCTCAGGCCTCCCTGCAGGCCCGCACAGTGCTGTGGCTGCTGGCAGTTCCTCGGCGTCTCCACCACAGCTTTGCCTCCTGTATGAGCCAGCCAGCTCCCTCCAGCTCCACCCAGGAGAAAGACGGACTCACATCCACACAGAGACTTGTCCGTGGGTGTTCCCATCAGCACCATCCGTGACAGCTAAAAGGTAGGAACATTCCAGATGTTCTTCAGCTGATCAATGGGTTATGGATATCCATCCCATGGAATTTTTTTTTTAAAGATTTATTTATTTTTATGTCAAAGTCAGATATACAGAGAGGAAGATCTTCTGTCTGATGGTTCACTCCCCAAGTGGCTGCAATGGCTGGAGCTGAGCCGATCTGAAGCCAGGAGCCAGGAGCTTCTTCCAGGTCTTCCACGTGGGTGCAGGGTCCCAAGGTTTGGGGCCGTCCTCCACTGCTTTCCCAGGTCACAGGCAGGGAACTGGATGGGAAGTGAAGCCACCGGGAATAGAACCGGCACCCATATGGGATCCCGACGCATTCAAGGCAAGGACTTTAATGGCTACGCTATCACGCTGGGCCCATCCCATGGAATATTATTTGGAGACTATAATCAGTGCTTTTGCATGCTTCAACATGGATGAGCCTAGAAAGTAGCTGGTTTTAAAATACTTTGTATATTGTAACTTCATTGGAATGAAATATAGAATAGACAAGACAGGCAACTTTTTAGATGCAGAAAGCAGATTGGTCATTATGGAGGATTGGTAGAATTTGGAGACATGGGGGACGACTAATCATAATGCTGAAGTTTCTTTTAGGGATGAAGAACATGTTTTAAAATTAATTGTGGTGGTGGGCATTGACATAGCATTTAAGGTGCTGGCTGGGCTGTCTGCATCCTACGTGGAAGGGCCTGGGTTTCCACTCCTGTTATAACGGTCACAGCTGAAGTGCTTGGTCCCCTGGCACCCATGCGAGAGACCTGGGCTGCGCTCCCAGCTCCTGGCTCTGGCCTGGCAGAGCTTCAGCTGTAGTGGACTGAACCAAAGGATGGGCGATTTCTCTCTGTGTCTCTTTCTGCACAATGAAATCAGAGACTTGCAGTGAACTGTCTGGCATAGGATTTTTTCTTTTTTAAGGAAAGGAAGTGGTGAGCTGAAATCATCCACTCAGATGACACTGGTCACAGCTAATGTTGCAACAGAGCTGAGCCCTGACCTGCTGTCTGCACGTGGCTTTTCATGCCAGGAGGAGTGTCCTTTTTTTTTTCCTTTTCTTGGATGCCAGATGAAAGAATATAGTATCATTCCAAATATGTTCACAGGGCATAATTTAGGAGAAGGACAGCTGAACTGAACTATGCACATGCAATGTGACCCTGCTAGAGCTCACACCTCTGAGTAGTGGTGGTGGAAATGACGATGACGATGCTACTGATGTTAGAAGTATTCAAGACGGCTGGCGGTGGACACGCAGTCACGGAGTTCATCACAGCCCTTTGCTGATCTCTTTCCAGCGTGGTGAGCCAGGATGACATGATGCTAGCTTCTTCCGGAGCTTTTCTTTCTCCTGGTTGTATGCCACTAGCTTTGGCTTGATTTTGGTGTGGGTGGCATATAGTGTCCACTCTTTCTTTGAATTGTGAGGCACTGCATAAGCTCAGAGATACAAATAGTTCTCCCTTCCTAGGATTCTTGGGACAAGTAAATTGTGCCTGGCATAGGATTAATAAATATCACCTATTGTTCTTAACCTGACCAAATTTTTTATTGGTGCACAAAAAACAGAGGCACAGAATAAGTTTCTCTATGTAAATGGCTATTGTTGGTATAGTTCTGGTGTATCTGCCTCCAAGACCATGTTACAATGGGATGTAATAACACCGATTGACACTAGGGGACGGTGTGCAATTGCAATGAAGAAAATCCAGCGCATCAGACACCGACCAGAAGTATCTAAGGAAACAGAAACACTCTGTTTCTCATAGCCTCATGCAAGTGTTCTTTTAAAGGAGGGACACGTTGGAGGGCATTGCTTCTGGAAGAACACTTGTGGCATTTCTCAAGTTCTACTTACATGTTCCTGCAGTGAATAGGGTTCTTGCCCCGCAGGCTGTTCAGTGTCTACCAGTTGTGGTGAAAGGCTTAGCTTTTCTGCAGCCAGTATTTCCCGTGAACAGGTTTTTAGGAGAGCCGGCTGCAGGCCTACGTTAGGGGATCGCTGTCTTACAAGATGCTTGATCTCTGGGGAAATGGAAGTGAGCTGATGAGTTTCTCCCGAACCCCACGTGCCCCGAGTCTCTCCACTTTGCTTTTTGTGCCCAAGTGGACGGAGTGATGTCTACTGGACCCAACTACCCCGTGAGCCGAAGTGGGACAAAGAGGGAACACCGTGACTGCTTTGCGCATGAGTGACGGGGCTCTCCAGTTCTCCTGTTATTATTATTTTCTATGTTACAAAAGCTGTTCATGCTTGCAATAGGAAAAGCAAGCAAATAGGACATTAAAAATGCTCATCGTCCTGTCCATCCAAAGTGAACGTGGGAACACCACACATTCTTTCCTCTTTCCATCAGGGCAAGGCTTGCACATGTGTGCTGGGTGCCTGGATACTGTCACATCGCGGTCCGGGAACATTGCTACACGAGGATACCATCTTCCTTTAAGGGCGGCGCCCTCCGGGGGATTTAAGCCACTTCTGAAATTCTGCTTTTTGGAGAGGAAGTCTGGAGAATATCCTTGTCAGAGTGCGTTACGAGAAATTCTCCCAAGTGGAATTTCTGGGTGATGGGTAATTTACGTTGTCACCAGCAGTGACAGTGCCCTGGCTCAGCTGAAGCGTTTTAATTAAACATCACACCCGAGCTCCCCGGCAGTGTCTTAGGGATGCCACTGCTGCTCAAAACATTGGGCAAACTCCGAGGTGGTGTGTGACTCATGCACAGGAAAATACATCTGAATTTCTCATTTTGCCTTGCATCTTTGACTGTTCTGGAAAATCTAATTGCCCGCAAGAGGACACAGCCAGCAAGCATGGAGGACATGTGGATGTCTGAGGCTCCCACAGGCAGGGGCTGGGGTGGAGAAGCGTGTTCAGCTGTCTGCAGTGACACACCGCAGGGTAGGGACCAAGCATCCTGAAGGCCAGCTCTTGCTGCCCATGTTCTGGTAGAGTTGTTTATAAAGTGACACCACTGCCCTCCGTGATTCTCTTCCAATCTGCAGGTTTTCCTTTGTTCTTGGTCCGCTCACTCCTGTAACCCCTTTTGGAAATGAGAGAAGAACCTCCTGCGCCTCTAACGCCCCCTTCTGGGCAGCAAGTAGGAGAACCGGCATTACTGCGTTCTTTGATCAAAGTACCTCTCTGCCAGCAAAGAACAGCACAGTGGAAGATGGGAAGACACGCTTCTGCAGGTTGCTTCGTGGAGGGGAGAGAGAGGCGGTGGGTGCAACTGGGGCTTAGCGGTTTTACATACAGGGATTTTGGGGTGGCAGCTGATTGGTGGGAGCATCTCTGGAGGATGGCATTGGGTTTCCCCTAAGATGATCTGTTTATCTGGAGAGGATTTGGGGAGGAAGAGCTGACTGGGTTTATGGACGGAGGTGGAAAAGGGGTTCAAATTAACTCAAGCAGTTCTCAGCGCTGCCTTTGGTAGGACTGCGATGCTTAGAAGTCCTCCCAGGCTTGGGGTACATTGTCTAATCAAGCCCTGGGCTGATAGTCAAGGCCTCCTGCAGGACAACCTCACCCCTGCTTCCCCAGCCCTAGCAGCCTCCACCCCTTACCGCGAGCCACGTGGCAGCTGCACACGCTCCTGTTGCTGCTTCTCTGTGGTTGCAGCCAGTCCCCAGCCAACAGCTGGGCAGGTAGCCCCACAGCGCTGGCTTTAGCTGTCCTGGGAATCGCCCACTTTCTGCCCACTATCTCACTGATCCTGCCATGTAGTGTATAACACACTTGCCATGCTTTGGGGCCACCCTGGGTGAAGTGGGACAGGACCTGGAGGGTCAAGACCCCTCCGTGACTCAGGCCTGTTTTACACAGTAACTGCGAAATCGCCAGGGGGCTGGGGAGCCGGCTCTGCGCAGTGCTCTTGGGCGGATTTCAGCATCTTGCTTGTTCCCTTTGGCCTGGGGTCTCCTGATGTATCAGCTTCATCAGAGCCGCATCCCAGGCCGTGCTTGCTGTCCCTGTTCTGTTAGCTGTGTGATGTTCTTGCTTTTCTCTGTTTTCTTTAATACTCATTTGAACGTGTGTGTGTATGTGGTGGGGGGTTGTCTAGTACACCCCCTGGTATGTCTGGGGAAGGAAGGGTCCTGCCATACAGGATGGGGTCAGACACAGGTCTTACCTGGAGGAGTTCTGTGGCCTGTGAAGGAGTCGCAGGAAGCTAACAGAGCGGCATGGTGTTCCTGAGACCCAAGGATGGGGTGCAAAGGGGATGGGGCCATGGCTCCCATTTGGGATGCCTGGGACAGGTTTCTCTGAGTGGTTTTTCAAGGATGAGTCAGAGGCAGTTTCCTGGCAGGAGGTGGAGAGTATGGTCTGGTCAAGAGAGAGTCAGGTGAGAGTGCAGTGCAGGGCTGGGGAGGAAGCCAGCCAGCACCCGGGCCTGCTTCGGGAGCTCCTGGTGTGTCGCTGGCTTGTCTGAACGTCCATGCAAGATGGTCTTCTCATCTCGGCCAGGCATAGATGCCATGGACTTGGAACAGCCCCCAGGCTGCTGGGGTGCCCTTGGGAAGGGGCGGGCCTTGAAGACTTTGGGTGGGTGGGCTATTGTGCACCAGTTTGCTGCTCTTGCAGATAGCCAGCACCTGCCCCTGATTGGGGTCATGGGAGCAAACTGCTCCTGCCTGCTCTCTCTGCTTTGAAATAATCCTGCATTGTGCGTCTTGTTGGTTAGCCATTGCAGCTCCTGCCTTGGGAACTTTTGGGGTGGGACAGATGAACCCGTGGCTGGACAGCCGGTGGAGGATGAGACTTAAGAGATAACAGAGAAGACACCGGGCAGAACAATATGAAGAGGAGAAGAGAGAGGAGGAGAGTAAACAAGAAGAGAGGCTGGAAGGGCAGGAGCAGGGTGCTGGCAGGAGGAGAGAGAATGGCTGAGTCCCAGCGATAAGGCAGCTGCCGCTGCAGGAGGTACTAGGGCTTACATGGTCACTGACTTCTGGAACATCCCCAATTCCAGAAACCCCGCTGGAGTTCCTGGCCCTGAGTCCAGGGCCCAATAGCAAAAGGCACACGTCCAGTTCTCAAACGTAGCCCAGCGGGAGCCCTGTCAGGAGAGGCCCTGCTGCTTTCCACTGCGTTAGCTTGGCCCAGCCGTTGCCACTGCGTGTGCCTCAGTTTCCGCTGTTTGTGGATCAGGCTAGCCTCCATGTGCACGGCAGCAGGCAGCTGTGACGTGCAGGTTAGGTGCAATCTGAAGGGGAAAGGATGCAGAACAGGTGCCACGCCGGGCCTAACAGAGCACACCTGTGTTGAGTTAACTGCAGTGACCGAGCTCTGGATATTGTAGCTGCCTGGGCTGTAACAGCTGGTGGACTAGCTGCAGCTGGTCATGCAGCTGCCCATGGCTCCCCTCTGCCTTTCTGAACAGCACGATGTTGGCTGGACTTCTCAGTACCTGCCCTGCTTCTGAGGCTACTCGATGGGTGTTTGGCAAGCCATGTCTGTCTGGCTCTGATGAACTCTAGGAAGCTGAGTCAGCAGAAAGTTCCCTTCCTGTTAGCCTAGGGGAGTGGGAGGGCTGGGGCTGCTGCCACCTGGGGCTGGTGTGTGCCCCAGGTGTCAGCCCTGAGGCCTGCTGGGGTCAGGGCAGGGAGCACGAGCGGCCCCCGGGAGAGGGTGTGGGGCAGGACTGGGGGGTCAGCCCTCAAGTCTGACCTCCTGCCATGCCCTCGAGGACCCATCCAGTGGGAGGTGAAAGGACCAGGCAGTTGGCTGGGTACCAAGCACAGCGTGCCAGGGCCCAGCCTGCTGACCTGACCACCTGTGGCCTGGGTCTCACTGCCCTGGGAAATCACACAGCTGAGATGTATCTCAGGGTAGCCTTGATGGGCTGGGGCAGCCAAGCACCTTCCGGTGTGTGCTGGCGCAGGCTCCCGTGGCCGCCGGCCGAGGCCTTTTCCTCTTCATGGCCTGAATACCACACGGGCCCAGGGACATAGCAGCAAGTTGGTGTTGGCGCTGGCGCTGAAGGAGCCGCCCGGGCTCAGAATGTTACCGGCTGGGAGCGAATCCAGCGGCTGCATCAGACGGGAACGGAAACGCACCTGGCTTCGTGATGGGACGTGTGGAGTTGTGAAGCTCCTGTGCTGTGAGCTGTTGCAGGTGCCAAACCCGTGTGTGTGTGTGTGTGTGTGTGTGTGTGTGTGTGTGTGTGTGTGTGTGTGTGTGTGTGTGTGTGTGTGTGTGTGTGTGTGTGTGTGTGTGTGTGTGTGTGTGTGTGTGTGTGTGTGTGTGTGTGTGTGTGTGTGTGTGTACACTTACACAGCCGCAAGACACACGTATTGGGAGAGGGGTCCAGGGCATGGCCTGGTTTTGGTTCAGGTAGGCGGCAGGACTGTCCACTCTGAGCCTTTCTCTCCCCACTCACACCCCACTGAGGTTGTCGTTGGGTCGCACCGGACTCCTGACGGCAGGTCTGTGGAGTTCGGGTGGGCTCTGTTTCCTGGCCGAGGACTGGGGGTGGGTGTGGGGGGGAGCTGTCTGGCTGTGGGCCCAGTGTGTGTTTTCTGAGCCGGCGCTCCTGTTCACCGAGTTCGTGTTGCACCCAGCACGGTTGTTGAGATCCATTCTGGGCATTTTTGCCAGTTCTGTGTGTTTCCTGTGACGTCTTTTACTTCATGTTTCTCTTGAAGTTGCCTGTTTGGGAGACACTGGAAACAGTTTGGGTTGCAAAGGAAAGCCGGATACGGTATAGATGGAGAGCTAGGATCACCTGCGGGAAGCGGGAGGCGGCTGACCCGTCCTGCACAGGGATTCCCAGAGGCACCCCAGGAACTCCGCAAGGCAGCATGCCTGACATAGCTCAGGCCCTCTGCTACCGCCAGGCTGCCCAGAGAGGCCTTCTCGCCCCTGGGCCCTAAGATAGGCCAGATGAGAGCTGGAATTAGATAGTGGCCAATTGTCTTGCGTTTTTATCTTGCAGCCAAGCAGGCTGCACATGCTCTGCCCACGGAGACACCATCTGTGTGGCTTGCACACCTTGCTGTGCACACTCCATGATGCTCTGCTCCAATAAGAGCAGATTCTTTTCTGTCTCTTCCTTTGCTGCTCACCGACTCTGCTTCCCTGACATCACCCATGTCCACCTCAGGCCCTTTGCATGCGCTCTGTTTCTAGAATGTTCTTTCCTTCCATGTCAGTGTGGTTCATTCCCTGCCCTCCTTTGGGTCTCTGCTCCACCCCTGTGAGGCCTCCCCTCCCACCCTCTCCTGTCCTGCCTCCTGGGAGCATGGCTCTCCCTTGCCTTGTTTTTCCCCATTGCGTTGTTTTCATTATATTACCCTGGAGAAAGTATTTTCATCAGTGTCCTTTGCTGTTTGTTTCCACATGAAGAGCATGTCAGCCACACGAAGGCTAGATTTTGTGGGCTTCTTGGGACACGTTTTGCCAGATTATCTCCACATGGAATGGTGCCTGCTAGAGTGCAGATAGCACACGTTTGTTGGGCGATGAGTGACTGAAGAGTGGATACCTGGTAAGCACCAGGCTACCAGGGGGAGGGCCTCGCCATGCGTGTAATTGCTTTATTGACATGATGTTATATACAGTCGAGCCGTTTGAAATGTGTAATTGAATTTTGGGGGTGTGTTCAGAGTTGTGTCATCACTATTGGTATTAATTTTGGAGCATGCTTATCACTCGAGAATCTCGTGCGCGTTAGCAATCACCCCCTTACCTCCCAATCCTCCGCACCCGAGCCAACCGTTGTTACTTCCTGTCTCTGTAGCCTGGCCAGTTGCAGAGTTGCACACAAATGGAGTCAATCATGTGACCTGGTTTCTTTCCCTTGGCATTGTTTTTTCGGGATTCATCTGTCATGCATGTATTAGCACTTTCGTTTCTTTTTTTAATGGATGAATATTCCATGATGTGGACATACCACGTTGTGTTTATTCCTTCTTCCACTTATGGAAGTCTGGGTCGTTTCACTTCCCTAGCGTCCTGAATAAGAGTGTGTGTAAGAACATTCATGTCGAGTTTTTGTGTGGCTTCTGGAGTGGAACTGCTGGGTCACATGACAACTCAACGCTTAACACGCCAGCGAACTGCCAGCCTGGCTTCCGAAACAACTGTGCTGTCTCCTGTTCCCATCAGCACCGTGGGGAATGACGGTTTTCCACGTTTTTGACTCCACTTGTTGTCATCTGTCTTTGTGATTCTGGTCGGCATGGTGGAAGTGACACAGCATCTCACTGTGAGTTGGATTTGTGTTTCTCTGATGGTTAGCAGTGTTATGCATCTTTTCACGTGCTTGTTGGACATTTGTTTGTTTATTTTTTTCCTGGAAAAGTGACTATTCGACCCATTGGCAGTTTAAAAACTTGAGTCAGTTGTCTTTTTTTGAGCTGCGAGAGTATATATTCTGAGACTAAACCCTTATTATGTATTTGATTTGCCAAAAAAAAAAAAACCCCAAATTGGATTGTTTTTGCCGTTTTGATGAAATGCTTTAAAATCTAAGTTACCCCATTTTTCTTTCACTGCCTCTGCTTTTGGTATCACATCTAAGGAGCAATACACCTAGCCCAAGGTCTAAATTATTCAGGCCAGTGTTTTCAGTTGCATTTATGTTTATCTGTGATCATTTTGAGTTACATATAACCATATCGTGTGAGGCAGGGACTCAATGTCATTCTTTTGTGTAAAAATAGAGTTGTGTCAGCAACATTTGTTAAAAAATTCTTCTTTCATCATTGAACAGTAGAATTTTTAAATCAGATTTGTGTAAATGCATTTGTCTCTTCAGGTGGAAGTACTAAGAATTCTGGTTCTGCTGGACCACCACTCTCCCACTGGCGAATGTGAGAGCTGGGTTGGGGCAGACCTGGCTGGGCAGGGCTACAACACCTGTGGGCCTCATATGAGCTGGATCAGGAAAAAGCCAGACTGGGTTGACTGTTCCTACAGGTGCATGCATAAGCCAGAGTGGGTGTGGATTGGTTGGGCTTTGCTGCAACATCAGCTGGTGGATGCTGGCATGGGGAACCAGATTCTGTCAAGTTAAACTGCAGAACCACCTGGAGAGTGCAAGATCCTGGAGTGGGAATGGGCCCATTAAGGAAACAGCGGGCACCTCCCTCTGGGTTGCCACTCCAACTGGTGAACCAGGACTAGAGGCAGGCATGGCTAGGCAGAGCATGGCACCTGCCAGCATGTGTGTGGGTTGGGCAATAGGATTCTTCGGGAAGAAGTAGGCTTCAACGCCCATCGACATGTATGAAAGCTGAATGGGATGTGGGACAGATTGTGCCAGTCTGCTATATATACTGGCAAGCACAGGAACTAGGGCAGGGGCAGGCCTGGTGGGAATTATTGTGGGTCACTCTGACTAGGTTGTAGCTCCCACTAGTTTGCGTGAGGGCCGAGTGTATGGTGGGAATGATTGGGCTTTGTGTAAAAGACAGGGCTAGAGACAGAACTGATCTGGCAATGCAACTACCAGTGTGTGCAACAGACTGTGCCAAGCCCTGTATTGGCAAGCACATACAAGAATCAGGTCTGGGATCACTTCGGATGAAGTTTCTGTGGGGATCCTCCCAACTGAGTCACTGGACTCAGAACCCCAACCATGGAGAGAATTGTAGGTTCCATGGTCTGACTGTGGAATGCATGTGTCAGAGTTGGGCCTCCTCTGTGGCTTAGATAGAACAGTAGTCAGTATATCCAGGTACACATGAGGATATGATATGGCAGTATGTTGGAGCCTGCAGAGGACACTTGGTACCACAACGAAGGACAGAGAACAGAAAAGTTGATAAACTGCTCCAGCCAAGTGTTGGCAGTGAATATCTGAACCAATGGAGTGGACTGTGTCACTCTGGAGAGATTCATCGTGCTTGGAGTGGCGAGATCGGCAGTAATTCAGAACTGTTGAACTCTAAAAACCTCTCTAGAGCAGGACCCTCAGAGCATACCCCACATCAAGAACCCTGGGATGGCGTCGGGTGGCTGTCCTCCATCCCAGGGTAGTTGGGAGGCTGGATGTGGCCTTTCCCCATATCTTCCCTTTCTCCCCAGATACAGGAAGGAAAAAAAGAGACTGTGGAAACAATAGTCACGCCCACCTTCCTGTAGCCCTTGACCTTTTACACTCTAATCAACTATATAAAAACCATCAGAAACAAAAAATAACTTAAAAAAAAATTCTGGTTCAATGGTGTTTTGTTACAAGGTGTTTAGTTATACACTGGCTTGAGTTTGAATAAGAGGGAGGGTTGATGCTTAGGCTGTGGTTTTACATGATTGTTTCCCAGGAAAAGAAACCAAAATTCCTTGGAGAAGTAGTTGAATTATATGTTGAGGGCAGAGGAAGAACAAAATGAGCTTGGAACATCAAAGAAAACTATCTATGACCATGTCAAAAGGACCCACAAACTCAGCTGAATACACAATTACCACACCAAGATGTTATGGTATGAGTGTACGCAGGGGAGTAACTGGAATGACAAGGTCTTAAAAAGGGTTCATTGTGGCTGATGTTTGAGTTTGCCAGTGTTGCGATGCTGCACGGGGCAGCCTATCCCAGTTTCCTGCTAAGGTGCATGCTCTGAGGTAGCAAGTAATTGCTCAAGTGCCAAGTCTCTGCCACCATGTGGCAAACACAAGTTAGGTTCTGGGCACTGGCTTGGGCTGGCCCTGCCTGAGCTGCTGTGGATATCTGGGGAGTGAACCAGCAGAAGAGATATTTCTCTCCCTGTCTCTTGCTCACTGTCTTTTCGCCTTTCAAACAAACAAACAAACAAACAAACAAACAAACAAACAGTGTCTTTCATCCTCTAGTTCACTTCCCAGAAGGCTGTAATGGTTGGGGCTGGGATGGGGCTGAAGCCTGGAACCTCCTCTGGGTCTCCCACAGGGGTCCAAACATCTGGGTCATTTTGTATTGCCTGCCCCAGGTACAGCAGCAGAAGGTGGCATCAGAAATGAAACAACTGGCTGCCTCTGACATCTCAGGTTGTGGACCAACCTGTTTCATTATGGTGAGAGCCCAAAATTCTTTTAATTCATTGCCACCATTGTTTCACAGGGTCAGCATTAGCAGGAAGCTGGAGAGTCAGCAGCCCGGGCTGAGTCTCAGACTTTGGTACTCCACTGGGGGACATGAACATTTTACTTTGCATCTTAACTGCTAGGCCATACACCATCACCAATGCTAGCAGTTACTCCACACACAACACACACACTCACACACACTCACACACACACACACACACACACACACACACACACACACACACACACACACGCTGCTGCCTGCAGTGCTTCCAGTCGGTGTCCCAGCTACTCCAGTTGTGATGGAACTCCCAGCCAATGCCCTGGGAAAGCAATGGAGGCTGGCTCAGTTTCCTGGGCCTCTGTTACCTATGCAGGGGACATGGATGAAGCTCCTGGCTTCTGGCTCCCAGCTCTGACCTGGCTCAACCCTTGCCATTGTGGTCATCTGGGGAATACACCAATGTATGGAAGATCTTCCCACCTCCTCTCCCTTTGCTTCTCTCCCCCTCTCTGTAACTCTCACTTTCTTCTTCTTCTTCTTCTTTTTTTTTAAGATTGATTTATTTTTACTGGAAAGGCAGATATACAGAGAGGAGGAGAGACAGAGAGGGAGATCTTCTGTCTGATGGTTCACTCCCCAAGTGGCTGCAACGACTGGAGCTGAGCCAACTCAAAGCCAGGAGCCAGGAGCTTCTTCCTGGTCTCCCACGTTGGGTGCAGGGTCAGGAGCTGGATGGGAAGTGGAGCTGCTTGGATTAGAACCGGTGCCCATACTGGATCCCATGATTTTCTCTTCCTTCTTTTGGAGATTTATGTAATAAAAACTTTTTAGAAAAAGTGGTCTATCTTGACAATGGTATAAAATTAAACTCAAAGAGGGAGCATGCTGAAGTGTGCTACCTTCTTCAAACTGGTCAATGTGATCTGAAATCGAAACGGGAAGGCAATGGCAGGGGGGAATGAGTTGGGATGATAAAATAGGCCGTTTCCAAGAGAGCTGCAGACAGGAAGTGGAGGGCCACAGAGGAGGCTCCAGGGAAAGGCCTGGGCCTGGACTGTGGGTCCTGCTGGCTGTGGCCCGTCACGCAGGGCCTCTGCTCCGCATTCTGCCATCTCAGCATGGTCCTGACTTTGAGGGTTGTCAGTCTGATGCTTGCCACCAGTTGTCCTGGTTGCTCTACAGAGACTTTGGCTGCTTGGTCAATGAACCAGCTAAGTGTGGCTTTGGTTTCATCAGCTCTGACCCATTTTGTGAGTTTGTGGATAAGGAACTTACATGGGGGGTTTCCAGAAACTGTAGGCAAAGTTTTCCAGCAAGTAGGGAAATTCTGTAGGAGTGGGTTTAATGTGAGTATGGTTGGTCATGAATGTTAAGGGAAGGTGTTGTGGCACAGCATGTAAGCCACCAGTTAGGGTGCCCACATCCCCTGTCAGAGTGCCTGGATTCAAGTCCTGCCTTCACCTCCAATATAATTTTGTACTAACTCACATTCTGGCAGGCAGCAGGTGAGGGCTCAGATACTTGGGTCCCTGATACATGTGTGGGAGATCTGACTTCAGGCTAGCCCAGCCCTGGTTGGTTGTGGGCATTTCAGGAGTGAATCAGCAGGGAGCCAACAGGCAGAAGGTTTCTCTCTCTCTCTCCTCTCTCTCTCTCTCTATCTTTCTGTTGCTCTGCTTTTCAAAAGAAATCAGAATAGATTTAAAAAACTAATGAATCTAGAAATGAGATAAAGAAAAGACTAGAATTAAGAAACCAGAACAGAGCTGTTAAACTCAAATGTTCTCTAAAGAGCATCCATGTGGCTAACCTTATGTTCAGTGCTAGGAATGTAGGGTTAGAGGAAATGTGTGTGTGTGTGCATGCACCGGGGAGAGAGAGAGAGAGAGAGAGAGAGACAGACAGACAGTCAGACAGACAGACAGGCAGACAGACTATCACGTGAAGGGAACAGGAGGAAACCAGGGCTAGATTTAGGCACAAAGTGGATTGTAGTTGATTTGGGAGAAGCTGCCCGCCCCCTTCTGAATTCTAACTACTTCAGCTAGGCAGCATCCTAGCTGACACTCAAGGTCCAGTGCAAGCATGTCTCCACTCACCAAGGAGCATTTTCTTTTGAATTGCATAGCAATTTGTATGCTTTTCTCTCAACTTGCTTTGATTATGTAGTTGATGCAACTGTAATTGCATTGTGTTTTTGTATGTGTATGTTACTGTACATTGCTTTCAGACTCCTCATGGATAGATAGTACATACCCTGGTTATGTCTACAGGTGGGCAGGCCCATTGGAGGGCTCACAGCATTGGGTTTAAATCCCATTCATAGGGGCAGGTGTTTACATGGTGTGTAAGAGGCTACTTGGCATGCCTGCATCCTATCCTGGAGTGCCTCTGTTTAAATTCCAGCTCAGCTCTCAGTTCTAGCTTCTTGCTAATGTGTAGGACATCAGGGGATGGCTCAAAGAGTTGGGTCTCTGTCATCCATGTGGGAGTCCTGGTCTGAGTTGCAGGCCCCTGGCTTCAGTTTCATGCAGCCCTGTCTGTTACAGGCATCTGGGGGAGTAGACCAATGCTTGGGATATCTCTCTATGTCTCAGTGTCTTTTGCTGCCCTTCAAATAAATTGATTATTTGACAATCCCAGTACCATTGTTTGCAAGCTGCATGACCTTGGGCAAGTTTCTTCACCTTTGTAAGCCTTTTCATTTGTATCATATAATAGTGATAACGGCCATCTCGAAGTGAAGTATTTTATGAGGATTAAGTTATATCAGGATGTAAAGGCATAAGACCAATCACAGAACAGTGTATGGAATTGAAGAGAAACAAGTTAGACCTGAAATAATGAGGAAAATTAGCAGAGCTACTCAGTGCTGCCTCCTGTGGTCCCTGTGGGGATAAGTGAGACGGTGGGCTGACCAGGGAGGAGGGTAGCAAGTGGGCCAGGCTCTGGGTGAACACAAGGGGCATCTCATCGTGTTGTCAAAAGAAACCACCGTAATTCAACTCAGGTGGCCACACACTTGTCCAGGGTACCAGGAACTTTGCTCTCTGAGCTGCAAGCATAGCCCTACTTGGTGTCATGGTGCCAGGGCCTGGATGCAATAACAGGGCTTACAGCTTTTCTCTCTGGCACTGATGAGTCCAGAAAAATGCTGATCCAGGCTCTGGAGGAGGCTGGAGGAATGCTACGTCCTCCTGAGGGGCACTCCACTCCGCTCATCTGGATTGAGTGCGCATCTTTAGCTCAGGACCAGATGTGCACAGACTTCAGCCAGTGGCAGGACTTTTCAGCCTTTGCTCCAACCCTTGCTTGTAGGCACAATTTCCAAGGTTCCAGCTTCTCTATTTTAACTGTGCCTGTTCCCTGACCATCTTAATTGAAGAAGCAAATCGTTTGCCCTGACATTTCTTGTCTTTGTAAGGACTTGGCCCCAGCAATTTCTCCCTCTCTTCTCTGGATATTTCACCTTGGCATTTTGCTATGGCTTTAGCACCTCCAACTTAAAAAACACAATAGATATCTGTTATTGACTTCATTCTTCCCCTGACATTGCTGCTCATTTCTGGAACTCTTCTTGGCTTACCTTCTGGAAAGGATTGCCTATAGCTTCTGCTGCCTCTGTCACTCTTCTACGCCCGGCCTTTGCCTACCTTGGTGTATTCTAGGCGTTTGTCTCTTTAACTCCACTGGGACTGCTCCTGATAGCTCACTGTGACTCTGTTATCTTCTCAGTGACTGCCACCAGCCCACTTCTCTATTTGCTGAACCAGCTGTGTTTTTTCCCCTGGAGACTGTGACGCCATACATACCTCGTGAATGTCTTCATTCCTCATCTACCTGCTTCCTCATGTCCGCAGTTGGAGGTCACGGGTATGTGGTCCACAATCTTCTCTGTTCATGGTCTCTCCCCAGGTCTTCTTCCATCCACAGTTGAAATACCATGTATGAGTGATGGTCCCCCCAAGTAACATCCCTGTCCTGATCTTTCCTTTTGTCTCCAGGCCCGGGTAAGCATATTTCTAGTTGATACCTTTAGCTACAGTCTCCCTGGCTGTCTGCCTTAATCTGGCTCTCTCCCCCTTCTCCTTTATTTCCATAAATGGGACTTATCCTGGAACTCAGGGTGAAACCTCAGTGAGATCATCCTTGATCCTTCTCTTTTCCTTATTCCTATACTCATCATTTCCCTTCCTGCCATCCAGTCCTTTAGCAACCCCTGTCCACTCCACCAATAAAACACAGCCTGACTCTATTGACTGTCACTTCTTCTTAGCCTTGTCCAGACCATCATTTCTGGGGAAAGAGAGACTTCTCCCTGTACCCCTAGTTTTTAGATGGGCTGTAGAAAACCAAATTGACCCAAGATGGATTAACAAGAGAAAAAAAAATCATGTAAGTTTTATCGATTTTGAATGTACATGGGGTAATGGTCAAGGTCATAGGCCTTTATACAGGTTGCACAGAAGCATCTCTGGCTCAGGGCAGCTAATTCTAGCGAAGTGATTGCATGGTGTTTATGTGTTAAGCTAGAGCAAGCTAAGGGTTACTTCAGTGTGTTTATTCACTCTTAGACCCATTTCAGCACCATCTGTAGTGCTAACGGCAACTTTCACCCCTGTAAAGGGTATAAGCACTCATCCCAGAGGAATCTATGGTTGGTTTTAGTAGGAAAAGGCAGATGCAGCATCTTTCTGCTACAAAGGACTTCAGCTTAAAACAATCAACATATGAGGGATGTTACATCTCCTTCGTGGTCATCTCTCACTTGGCCAAATACAGCCACTTTCTTCATGCTTCTGTTTCTGCCATTGATTGTCATTTCTCTTTAATGACCGAATAGAGATCATTCTAAAAGTCTAAATTGGGACCTGGCAAGATGCCTCAGTGGATAAAGTTCTACTTTGCAATACCTGGGATCCCATTTGGGTGGCTGTTTTGTGTCCCAGCTGCTCCACTTCCCATCCAGATCCCTGCTTATGGCCTGGGAGAAGAACAGAGGATGGTGCAAAATCTTGGGACCCTGCATCCATGTGGGAAACCTGGAAGAACCTCCTGGTTTTGGATAGGCTCAGCTCTGGCTGTTGTGGCCTTTTGGGGATAAACCAGTGGGTGGAAGATCTTTCTATCTCTCCTTTTTGTAAATCTGATCTGCCTTTCCAATAAAAAGAAACAAATCTAAAAAAAAAAAACCCTAAATCAGTTACCTAAATTGCTTCTTAAAACTGGTCAGTGGCTCATCTTTGCACCCGGAAATGCATCTAGCGCCCTCGTTTTAGCCTCACAGACAAGGGTCTCAGCCCTTCCTGACTTCACCTGACTGTGTCCTGCTTTTTACCGTGTTCTCCCATTGCTGCATAGATCTGCCCAGGCCTCCTGGCCTTGCTGGTCTTGGTCCAGCACTTCCCTCCAGGGATTTTCACATCCATGTGCATTCCTCACCATCTTTGGTCACTCCATTTAAAGGAGCTTCTTAGTCATCTCTAGCACATAGTTCCATTTGTGTTCACGGCAGAGCACTTGTTACCCTCTGATAATTTCTCATGTATTGGGCTTGTCTGTTGCTTGTCTCTCCTACTTGAAGCTGTGTCCTGTGAAATGCCTTGTCTACTTTTATGTACTGCTCCATTTCCAAGGCCTGGTATGGAGCCCAGCATGGTAGCTGCTGTCAGACCTGGCACTGGATTCTACCTCAGTTACTAACCAGTGAATGAGCTTGTTACTATTTCATGGATGCTGGTAGGAGATGTGAGACTCCTGAGTCAGAAACAAAGGACTCTTACTCTGAGAACAGCCAGCAGCAGGAACATCAGCACACTTGCCTCAGGATTCCCTGGCCTTCACGCCTCATGGGGAAATCAGAAAATGGGTCAGATAGATGCTGTACCCACCTGAGTTTGTATTGCAGTTGAGGAACACTGAGGAATGCACAGCTTGGAGTGGGTAACTTCAGAAAATTCATGAAAAATGAATTCACAGCTGGGCACAAAATTACAAATTATATTTTAAAAACCATAATATGCATTTTCCATGAACTTCTGGAAAATTCCTCATACAGCAAGCCTGCCCTAACCTCTCAAATTACTTGCTGAAAACATGAGGCTGAGGAGTGTCTCAGGTGAAGAGCAGTTGGGCAGCCGGTCACACAGCCTCTTGCTGCAACTACGATTCCTTTAATTCTGCCAGCCTGAAATAACCAGGGTACCAAGGCAGCATAGTTTGAGGTGGCATTTCCTAAGTTGCACAATAAAAGAACAGAAAGTAGTTGGTGTCTGTGGCATCATGGGTGAGATGTGTGGGAATATGAGGTCCTGTGGAGAAGTATCTTTCCAAAAGCCGTGCAGTGAGGGAATGAATGCAAGGAAGCCCTTCAGCATCCAGATACCAGGTACCAACACCTGCTGATGGAGCTGCCAGACTCACTGGCAGTCAACACTTGCTTGCATCCCAGACTGTCACTCTTGCTTTCCTCCTAACTACGGCTTCTCTCAACCCTCGTGACGCCTTTGCATCAGCTACGTTAACCCAGGCTGTATGGTGGTTGGAGTTTTGTAGCCACCACATTTCACTGTCAAAGGACTCCAGACTGCCCCTGCCACAGTGCATCGTGTGAAGAGAATTTGTAGCAATGGTGATGACAATGCATTTTTTTCATTAGGTTAGACAAGGGATGTCCTCTGACTCCATGCCCCCAAAAGCATTTCCTGGAAAGGTGTTAAACTGGGCTTTACCATAGTCGAGTCCAGTCTTACAGGTCTATAAAGTTCAGTTGGCAAGGTCCTGAGTTGACATCATCTGGTGATGCTGAGTAAAAAGCCCATGAATTTAATTAGGGGAATGTTCTGGGTCCAGCATTGTGGCATAGTGGGAAAGAAAAGCCTCTGCCCGTCCCCAAGGGCATTGCTTCATATTTGGCTGCACCACTTCCAATCCAGCTCCCTGACAACAAGCCTGAGAAAGCAGCAGAAAATGGTGCAAGTGCTGGGGTCCCTACCCTCATGTTGGAGATTTGGAAGGAGCTCCAGGCTCCTGGCCTCAGTCCAGCTTATCCCCAGATTTTGTGGCCATTTAGTGAGTTAACCAGAGGATAGAAGAGGACTCTCCCTCTGTGTAATTTTCCTTGACAAATAAATAAATCAATGTTTGGGGAAAAAAACAGGGTTTACAAGTGCCAGACTACTGGGCCATCTACAACAGTCTACCTAAGACATCCTTGCCCTCTAGGTGAACTGCATGGGAAATCAGATTGCATTCAGAAAATGGTTAGCCAGGCAGGGAATGAGACCCCATGGCATGAGAAACTGATCAGATGATAGGGAGCTATGATGCATCACTGAGACCCCATCTGCCTTCCAACGTGGGGCCTTCTCTCAAACCCTTCTTCTCACAGCTTGTCAGATCCTCCACCAAACCCAATCCGCATCACACCTGGGGAGTCTGAGAAGGGAGGGGTTTGCAGTGCAGAAGCCCTTTCTGCTGGATCCACCAGCTGCTCCTGCCCCAAGTATGTGATCCAGGCAAGGTTGACCGCTGCTGTCAGGTGGGTCTTTCGGGCGGGTTTTGTTATGTCTTTCTAAGTCAGAAGGCATGATGTTCGTCCTGCTAGGATGCTGGTGACTTGTCAAAAGCCTAAATGAATAAAGCTAACGAGTGGCAGGAGCAGAATCCAGATGTTATCCTGAAGTGCACACTCTTCTTGTGCTAGGCATCACTTCTCTTGTTTCAGTTGCAGGATAGAGCCAGGGAAGAAGCGGTGGTAAGGTGAAAAGATTACTCTGTGGGTCTTGTACTGACCTCACCTGGGAAGCTTTTTTGTTTACAATTTTTTTATTATCATTTTATGATACAGTTCCATAGGCCCTGGGATTTCCATTATCCCCACCTCAAGTCCTCTCTACTGAGTTTCCCTATATTATTACTAAGGTATAGTGCTTCATAGACAGTCATATGTCCATCATTGTGGGCGTGGACCATGGCAGAGAGTCCAGCATCCTATTGTTAAGATATAGTAAACAGTTTCATTGTGAGTCCATCTTTGTCTGGAAGTAGAGATGCATACTACATTGTATCCTCACATCTGGATATGATAGTCTCCATTACAGTTACTATACATCCCCTTAAATGAAAAGCCACAAAACAAAATCAACAACAGGAGGAAAAATAGAAATTTACAACACCACAAATTTCTCAAGAGGTTCTGATAGTTCAACAATCCTGAGTTGCTGTTGATCCCACCACTTCAATTGTGATGAAATCTCTCCAGAATCCACTGGCTGCTAAGGTCTCCGTATGCTCAGTTATTCATTGCCAACACTTGGTTGGAGTAGTTGATCAACTTGTTCTGTCCCCTGCCATGGTACCAGGTGTCCTCTGGAGGATCCAATGTACTGCCATATCCTCCATGTGCATTTGGATATGCTGTCCACTGTTCCATCTAAGACACTGAGGAGGCCCAGCTCTGACACATGCACTCTATGGTCAGACCGTGGAACCTGCAATTCTCTCCATGGTTGGGATTCTGAGTCCAATGGTTCAATTAGTAGGGAATCCCCAAAGAAACCTCATCTAAGGCCATCCCAGACCTGATTCTAATGTGTGTTTGCCAATACATGATCCTGCATAGTTTGTCACCCAAATGCCTATACACACACTGGTACTTGCAATTGCTCGATCAGTTCTGTCTCCAGCCCCGTGTTTTATGCAAACCAATGGGTGTTGGAGTCCAATCCAATCCTGCCCACCACATACTCAGCCTTCACATAAACCAGTGGGAGCTATAACTTAGATAGAGCAACCCACAATAACCCCACCAGGCCCTCCCCTACCCTGGTTCCCGTGCTTGCCAGTATGTACTGCAGACTGGTGCAATCTGTCGCATATCCAGTTCAGCTCTTGTATAAGTCAATGGGCATTGAAACCCAGTTCGTCCCAACCAGCCCCACTATCTAGTCCACACTGGTGCCAGTGGGTGCCACCATCTGTCTAGTCATGACTGCACCTGACAAAACTTGGCCCTCATGCCATTTCTGCCAGCTGATGCTGCAGCAAAGCCCAACTCACGCACACCAACTTTGCTTATGCATATACCAGAAGGTACAGTCAGCCAGCCTGACTTTTCCCTGATCCAGCTCACATATAGGCCATCAGATGTTGTGCCCAGCCTAGTCTGCTCCCATCTCAGCTCTCATGCTCACCAGTGGGAGCAGTGGCCCAAAAGGGGGCTCCCTTCAGACCCCCACTGGGTCCATTCCCCACAATCCCAGGTTTCACATGTGTTAGTTGGGTGTTGCGGCCCAGTCTGGAATAGCCTGCCTTACCTTGGCATTTGCCAGTGGGTGTTGTAGCCTGGCTGGGCCTGGCTCACCCCCAATTCCAGCTGGGTGGGGGCTACAACCTAGCCCAGCCCTGCCAGCCCCTAGTCCTGGCCCTAATGTGGATTGGCTGGTATTGTGTCCCAGTGCAGCCTGACCACACTCTATTCTGGTGCTCAGATTTACCAGCAGTGATATGAACTGACCCAGCTTGGGCTGCTGGGTTGGAATAGACTATGACACCCAAAGTCATGGATTAGCTAGTGAAGGTTAACCCAACCGTGATGTCTAAGTGGTGGTCTCAGTTGTAACTCTCCAGGTTGTTGGCAGGGACACGGGGATCAGACATGCCCTTGGAAAGTTGTTGTTGAAAGGGGGTTGAATGTAAAGCCTGAGGCAGCCCAGTCACTCTGTTTCCTGGCTTGCCATCTGAACCTTTCAACAAAATGTTTTCTGCCTTAGCCATCTGCCATCTTGGCAGATGGCATCCATCTTGGACTATGAAAATCCCAAGCCAAGGCAAACCTTCCTTCATAAATAGCTTGCCTTAGGTGCTTGGTTGTAGTATCAAAAGGCTGATTAATATTGGCATGGGTTCTGCAAATGGGTTTATGTCCCAGTGCTGTTGTTTATTAGCTGGGGAGTGTAGGCAAATCCCTTCATCTCTGAGCCTAATTTCTTCAATTCCAAAACGGGGCTAATGGAGCTCTTCTTATCTCTTTGGGAAGATTGAAGTGGGTTAACCTGGACAAAGTACTGGGCATACAATAGATGCCCAGGCACCAAGGACTGCTGTGATCTTGGTGGATTTTGCAAAATGATCTGATCTCGTAATCTAATTCCCTGCAGGTCAGGGGAACTGGTCTGTGCTCTCTGCAAGGATCATCCAACACAAAGTCATACTTTGATCTGCAAGTCAGGTGACACAGTGATGTAAGGAACTTCAAAGCAGGGAGCCTGCAGATCAGCCTGTCCCTGTCCGGAGAACAGTAGGGGGTGGAGAAGCCTCTTCTCCCCCTCCCACATCTAGAATGCTCTGTTATCTCCCCACCTGTGCCAGTTTCCCCCGGTGACTTCACCAAATCAGAGAAAGGAGAGAACATGGACTCTTAGCGTGTTTACTTGAGTGCTGCTATTGGACTAGCCCGTAAGCAGCCATTTGTTCAACAAGACATTAATTGGGTGCCTGGGTACCTGGTTGCCAAGGATCTTAAGGGTGAGTGAACAAGAACTTCAAGTTCCTTTTACCCTAGAGTTTGTCAAGGGGAGGCAGATGTTGAACAAATAAAATAGACAATGGTAGTTGTGATAAGGCTATCAATGAAAAGAACAGGCTGTATTGAAAGAGAATTTTATCTGTGACACCACTGTTTTTTTTCTTCTTCTTCTTCTTTTTTTCTTTTTTAAGATTTGTTCTTATTGCAAAGTCAGATATACAGAGAGGGGGAGAGACAGAGAGAAAGATCTTCCATCTGTTGATTCACTCCCCAAGTGGCTGCAAGAGCTGGAGCTGCACCGATTTGAGGCCAGGAGCCTGGAGCTTCATCCGGGTCTCCCACACAGGTGCAGAAACCCAAGGCTTTGGGCCATCCTCAATTGCTTTTCCAGGCTGCAGGCAGGGAACTGAATGGGAACTGGGGCCACCGGGCTTAGAACTGCTGCCTGTATGGGATTCTGGCACATGCAAGGCAAGGACTTTAGCCACTAGGCTATCATCCCAGGTCCACCATTGTTTTTCAGTAAAGCAGAATGTGCCGACTACCTGTGTGTAGAATAGGTTGGAGGAGGAGGAGGAAGGAAGATGGAGATGGTGGCCCAGCCCAGCTGATGGCACTGGAGCTGGGGAGAAGCCGGTGGGACCAGGATTGAGAGCAAATTCACTTTATCTGCCTTAATTATCATAAGCCACTGATTTGCAGCTTTGCGATTGCTTTCCCCTTTTACTCAACACAGAAGACATCATGTCACCATCATCGAAAATCCCAGCCAGTTCGGAGTTTGGGGCTGGTGACTCCCCCTCTGTTGGCCTTACTTCTCTGTAAGAGATGCAAGTGGCCTCAAGTGTCCGTGTTAAAGTCCTTTCTTGCTTTATCTCTAGGGGATGCCAAGGCACCTGAACAGTGTTCCCAGTGACAGATCTTATGCTTCCCATTAGTAGTAGAAGCAGAGCATGAACAATGCCCCAAACTGGATTTCCATCGTTCGTGCTTTCTTGCTCCCCTTTCACAGGCCACTGAAGTTGTGAGCACACATTCAAGCCCAGACTTTCTGAGTCAGGAAGGGTGAAGGCCACAGGCCTTGCCCAGCCTGATCTACAAAGCAAAACTGGTCTCCAGGCTGGGGCACCACCCCAGCTCTCTGCTAGCTATCTGCGAGGCAGCTGCAACATGGTTCACCTGCCAAAGCGGGTTCACCTCCTCCAAAGGCTGGCCAGAGTGAGGGACACACCTTAACTTTACAATGGGATGGCTTACTTGGTGCGCAGAAATTAGCACAGAAGTCAGAAAGTAAAGCTTCCAGGGGTGCAGGTTAGGAAATTTAGGACGAGAGATGAGCTGGCTAAATCAGGGTCATGCCACCTGCTAGCTGGCAGGTCCTGAGGACCTAAAGGAGATTAGAGCGTAGCACAAGTTCCTGAGGAAGAGTACTTGGTGGGGGGGTGGGGGGTGGTGCTGCAGAAGGAAGCTTCCAGATGCTTCTACATCAGAGGCACTGTGCTGTGAAATTGGCTGTGTGGTGGCAGCCCCGGGCTCTCCCTGGGAGTGTTCCCGGATGGTTGACACCTCTGTTGCATCTTAGGGGAGGGCACATACTCATAACCCCCTTGACAATTCCCCGTTAGGATGTCACCTGCTGAGACCAGTTAGTTCCTCTTCACAGAAGCATCGGGAACTCCCGACCTCGGGACCTCAGCGTGGTTGGTGTTTGAGGGAACTTGAGAAGCAGGAAATAATACAAAGAGTGATAAACTCCGGTTTCCGCCCCTCAGAATAGACTGTTTAACGTTGTCTTTGAACTTAACTAGATAACCATTTGTTTTTCCCTTTACTATGGCACAGGTGTAAACCCATGTTGAGCCTATCTGGCCAGATTTTTATCAAAAGACTGAACTAGGACTGGGAAGCTTTTATTTATTTTTTTAATATGGTGATATAGATGTTGTGATGAATAGTGGCAACTGTGGATCTTTTGTTAAAACTGCTTGCAATTGAACTACACCAAAAGGCGTCTCAATTGGCACCGTCCTTTCATACTTCCTCTCTTTTTTAAAGATTTATTTTTATTGGAAAGTCAGATTTAGAGAGGAGGAGGAGAGACAGAGAGAAAGATCTTCCGTCCACTGATTCACTCCCCAAGCGGCTGCAACAGCAGAGCTATGCTAATACGAAGCCAGGAGCCAGGAGCCTCCTCCGGGTCTCCCACATGGGTACAGGGACCCAAAGCTTAGGACCGTCCTCAACTGCTTTCCCAGGCCACAAGCAGGGAGCTGTATGGGAAGTGGGGCTGCCAGGATTAGAACCAGCGCCCGTATGGGATCCCAGCTTGTGTAAATCGAGGACTTTAGCCGCTAGGCTATGGTACCGGGCCTGCTTTTACTTCCTCTTAACACAGACTACCCCAGGGATTTTGTTTTCCAGCTGAAAATGCAGTTTCAACAGTTGAAAATGTTGTTGATAGATTTCCAAGGCTCCGACTACAGGAAGCTGTGAAACTCTGCAAAATAAAAAGACTTGGGTTGTCTGCAACTTTCATCTGAAATCTTTCTGTTTGAACAGGGAGTCAAGAGCCTTGAATTTTGGTGTCAGTGTTGCCTCCACCAACATCCTGTGTGGCTGCTGGCTCATCACTTCACTGCTTTGAGCTAAAAGTGTTAACACTGTGTTTCTACCACTTTGCTTCCTCTCTCCTCTCCGGTCCTGGTCTTGGCCCGTTGGTGCACTAGGGCCCCAGTGGTCCAGTTTTCTACCATCACGCAGGAACAGGAAGGTGGGATGAGAGCATGAGGCATCCTGACCAGGGGCCTGGCTGTGCACTCCCTGCCTGGGGGCCACCAGGATCCTGAAGGTTCTGTGGCCCAACCAGCCCCACCCCCAGGCTCCAAGTCCAGCTGCTGCTGAGTCATCTCACCTTCACATCCTTCGGCACAGCTGCTTGCAACGTGGCTCTGTGATACATGTTGTGATTTTTGTTCTTGCACCAAACGTGATGTTGAGTGTCTCCTTTTTAGTAAGCCATTTAAAACCTAGCAAACCTTTACTTACAGGAAAGCCTGGGAGAGAAGTTGTTTGAGAAATTCCTTAACTGCCAGATCTCTGTGCTCGTGTTACACAGAGCTGCGTGTTGTCTAACTTCAGAAACGAGGACTCCATAGGCGGCACTGCCACCTGGTGCTGCGCTAATGAGCCTGGTCTTGGCAGAGGGTTAAAGGGTTAAAGGTTTCTGGGCCTTGGGGCTAATTTCTGGAAGCCCTTAGAGTCTAGGGTTCAGACTGAGGGACTGGGGTCTCTTGGGTGAACCTCAGTGCTGTGGCCATCAGCACTGCCCAGCCTCTTCCTTCCGATTCGGGACTGCACCCTGCTGGCAGGGGTCCCGGTACCCTCATTCTGAAGGGCCCGCTACAATGCACGCTTCAGAGAAGTAAGTGTAGGCCCTGGTGCTGCCACCGACCTGCACCATGACCCTCAAACACAGCTGGTTACTCATTTGGCAACAGTGCTAGCTCCAATTCTGGAGGGAGTCAGGTTTCGCTTGCACGCAGGCCCTGCCCCAACTAGGACAAAGGAGGACAACATTCATTTTTGGAAAATATTTATTACAAAACTAAAGTGAATGTGAAACAAAAAGAAAGAAAGAAAAAAAAAACCCAACCCAACACAAACTTTGAAATAGCAAGCGTATGACACGTTTATAAAGCTTTTCCAACTCCCAACGATCTAACCTTTCACACCAGCTACCGTCAGAGACTTCCGGGGGCCAGGAAGCCGTGTGTAAACAGGTCATCCAAACTAGTGGTGAGCAAAAAAACGAGTCCCGTGAGAACCCTCGCTGGCCCCATGCCGTGCTTCCCCAGGCAGGCCACCCCACGCAGGAGAGGGACCATCCTAGGAGTGTGTGGGGGGTCTGCGGGTCTAGTGTTGAGGCTATGGAGGAGGCAGGAAGGCAGAAGACTAGAAAAACGAACAGAAATCAAGAGAGGGCAATCTTAAAGCACCTGTGAGAATCTGGACCCTTTCTTTCCTTTTTTTTTGTTTAAAGTTGAAGTCAGAAATCCTCAGACTTTCCTTCATGACCAGACTGTTGTAATTTATGGCCTCCCCAAATCACTACTTTTAGGATGAGGACTTTAGGTGACTTCTGTGTAGACTGGTGAGCCATCCAGTTGGAACAATTCTTGTTTAAGATACAGTCAAAGCATTCCTGGCCCCTCCCAAGAGAAGTCAAGGTTAGGAATCTGCTATTCGGTCACTGTGCTTTTATCAGCGCAGATCTGGATGGAGGGAGGCAACGGCCAGGACCCTCTGCTTTGCAACTGCCTCTTCTAAGGGGACCCTGAGCTCCCTGCCATGTGTTGTTCTGGAAGCAAACCCCAGTGAGCAGTGCAGTGATGAGCGCCGGGAGGACGGCCTCCTAACAGGTAGTAGGCCATCCCTGGGCATCCCAGTGTTGCTCCCTGGTAAAGATGTGTTGGCTCAACCTCTGCAAGAACCTTTATTAAACACAGAGCACGGTGCCCAGAGAATCTCAGGGGTTTCCAAGAGCCACCCGGTGCCTCATGGGCAACATGTAGAGATAGTTACGTTGATGCCCAGGTTCCCATTATCTGCAAAGAGATGGGCTATGGCTGTGTCAAAAACGAGGCAGTCGCTGTTCATGATGGCCGCGGACACACCATCGTGGATGGAGCGTGGCGTGGCTTCCCAGGTCAGTCTCCTCCTGTTCCCGTTCAACTCCAGTCTGTAGGCAAAGTTCTCAGCCTGCTTGCGGGTGCCGATGAGCAGAACGATGGCAAAAAACTGCTGGTGGCCTTCGTACTTCTCCTGTTTCTCCAGCACCAGCATGAAGTGATGGCCGAAACACGACTGCATCATGACCCAGTCGACAGCCCCCGGCAGGTTAATGTCTGTGGCTAGGAAAACGATGTCTTCTCCCTGCAGCGTGGTGATGCTCTTGTGGGCGTGCATGAGATGGGACATGACGGCCTCCAGCGACCCCTGCCACTTGCACGAGGCGCCGGGACAAGGGCAGGAGTAGGGACGATATTCACAAATATCTTCATGTTCTGGCTTCTCTGTATGGTGCAGAGTCAGGGAACAGCCTGTGGTGGCATACTGCGGAGACACAAAGAAATACATGAACCCCTAACTCCTGACTCCCAGGGTGGGAGCCTTGGTGAGGATCAGGCCACTCATGTTTCCTGGACTTCAACTGTATGTCATAAAGCAAATGGAAAATGAGATCCAGAGATAGGTTTATCTTGTTGCAAAACAAAACAAAAAAAACAAAAACCAACAACAACAACAAAAAAACCTGAAATCCATGCACAGCTTTTTTTAGTTTGCATTTTCCATCAACTTTTTGAAGATCCCTATTTCCAGGTTGAAGTCATGAGCCTGGACTTTGTCCACGTTTCCCACGTGGGGTGGCAGTGGTCCCACACACTGGGACCATCCTCTGCTGCCCGCCCAGATGCTCACAGGAAATGATGCAGCTGGAACTCTAACTGGCGCTCACATGCGATGCCACTATTGCAGGCAGAGGTTTAACCTTAGCAGGCCACAATGCCAGCCTGCATCCCCAGACTTTTATTTCAACTACTTTTGCTCAAGAAGAGTGAAACATTTAATTAAGACAAAAATCTAACTTCCTATTTACTGTCAATATTGGCATGCACAAAGTCAAGGACAGTTCCTGAATCAGAAATAGCCGGCCTTCCATTATCCCTATGTCAACACTGTTAAAAAGGTGACAACTAGGTCCTCTTGCTATTAAATAATCTCAAACAAAAATTTATGAGTCAACTTGACCCCTCCTATGTTTAAAAGAATGCAATTGTTTGGGGCTGGCACCATAGCCTAGCAGCTGAAGTCCTCACCTCGTACATGCTGGGATCCCATATGGGTGCCGGTTCTAATCCCGGCGACCCCACTTCCCATCCAGCTCCCTGCTTGTGGCCTGGGAAAGCAGTAGAGGACGGCCCAAAGCCTTGGGACCCTGTGCCTGAATGGGAGACCCAGAAAAGAATTGGGTTCCTGGCTTTGGACTGGCTCAGCTCCAGTCTTTGTGGCTGCTTGGGGAGTGAATCAACAGATGGAAGATCTTTCTGTCTCTCCTCCTCTCTGTATATCTGGCTATCTAATAACAATAAATCTTTTTTTAAAAAAAGAATGCAATTGTTTGACAGTGGGTCAGGCAAAGCTTATTGTATGAGAATACTTGAAGAATTCATGGAAAAATAGAAGCAAGTGTGGGGTGGGCATGTGGTATGGTAGTGAAGACACTGCTTGACACACAGGTTCAAGCCTGGGTTCTGTTTCTGAGTCCAGCAGCAGGTAATGGCCCACATGCCTGGGGTCCTGACTTTGTGCGGGGGACCTGGATGCAATTCCTTGCTCCTGCCTTGGACCTGGCTCAGCTCTGCTGTTGTGGGCATTTGGACAGTGAACCAGTAGGTGAACCTCAATCTCTCTCTCTCACCCCCTCCTTCCTTCCCCTCTCCCCTCTTCCCCCTTTCTTTTATCTCCTCCTTTCTGTGCCTTTCAAAACAAATTTAGAAAGTATTCTGGTACAAGCATGTTAACAATCTGAGCACAATTTTTCATAGTATGTGTTTCCAGGAACTTGTTGAAGACTTTTCGTAAGGTGGACTTGAACCCATCTCATATCGAAAGAAACTTATCTCAAATTCTATTTTTCACAAACTTTCTGAGGCTCCCTCTTGGTATTTGGTCTACTTTTGTTCACAGAGACCATTTTGCAGATGGTTCACTTCTTTTGTCCCCTGCCATCCTTCTGGGCTTAAGCTGGTAGCTGGCAGGCAGGCCCTGGGCCCAGCCATCCTTCGGCTCCCTGCTCTCGACAAATGGAGTGAGCAGGGTGGGAATGAGGAGGGTTGGAGACCCCTCAACACCGCTGGACACATCACCCAGCCTTCAGCTTGGGGGGCGTTGCCCATACTTTCAGGGTAGTAAGAAAAGAAACATATGCAAGAGCTTTTAGAAGCCTACCTGTCTGTCAGTTTGATAAAAATGAGTAGACTCTGTCCCTCCTCTTGGGACCACTTCCTCAAGTTCAAATGCACACGTCTTCTCGACCATGTGTTCCCACCATAGATGGGATTCCCACCATAGGTGAGGGAGAAGGGGAACTAGGTGAATTTCCTGAGAGTCAGGCTGCCCCTCTGACAGTGCCTTTCTATTTGTGCTTGGGATGCCACTCCCATGGATAAACAGCACCTGCCACAGAAGAATCCGCACTGGAGGAAACTGGAGTTCTGCTCCCAACCCTTACAAGAAAGACAATGTTGATTCCTAGACACCAGATGGGAATCAGTCCACAAGCAGACACTTGCCCAGAGAACGATGCTGCCGTCCTGGTAAAATAAAGAAACCTGAGTCACCTTTTTCAGGTTAAACCAGGTGTCAGTCTTATACCCCTGGAATGCGGATCAGCAGGCACTGTCTGGCTTAGTCCCCACTCCACTGAGACACGAAGGCACCCAGTAAGGGAAGGGTTGGTTCATTCCTCCAAGATACTGTATCCAGTTGCCAACAAACAAACCCCCCAAACTCTGGGCTTGCTTCTCCTTCCCCTGCCACCTTATGCCATAATTTCCTTAACTTTTTAAAAGTCTATTTTATTGTCATTTTATCTTAAAGGCAGAGAGATGCGGGGAGGAGAGAAAGAAGGAAAAAGGAAGGAAGGAAGGAAGTTAGCTAATAAGTTAGGCCAGGCTCAAGCCCAGAGGCTCATTCTCAAACTGGGTCTCTCATGTGAGTGACAAGGTCTCAAGTGCTTAAGCCATCAGCTGCCTCCGGGTCTGCTTTAGTAGGAACGTGGAACTGGGGGTGGAACCACAACTCAATCCCATGCACTCTGATATGGGAAGTCCCAATGATGTCTTACAAACTTTTCTTTTGATAACCAGAAACGATCTTTCTTAATGCATTATGGTAGACATTTCGATCAATATGCTCTAGAATGTTACAGTGTATAAATTATTTATACTAAAAAAAAATTCAGAATGGAAAACCTCCTAGGCAGGAGATAACAAAAATGTATTGATTTGAGTCAGGTTTTGATAGCATGTGCTACTAGATTTATAAATCCAAATGAAAATGATACGGTACTGTGTGGGTGAAGCCCATGCACTGGTCCACTACAGATGTGTCATACACATCAGTAACTGACTCATCAGTTTGGTCAATGAGATTCCACGTGTTGAGGCATGGAGTAGGGCTGATAGTTACCACCAAAGTCCATTTATTATAGCTGCAATGTAAGAGCTTCCATTTCTTCTATTTTCTTTTATAGCATGGGGCTTTTGGGAGCTCTCTCTTTTTAAAAACAAGATTTCTGAGTCTGTCCTTGAGGTGCTCAGGATGTAACAAGCCCCTCCATGGCTCACCCTGTTAATGGTAGCAATCCCCATCCCTGAACTGATGGCTAATGTTGCTGAGATGGGAGCTGTGGTCAGGATCTTTCTGTGTGGAACTCCCCTCTGCTTTATCCTGTGGCTGCTCAAGCCCCCTGCTTTCACTTCCTGGTTGGTGTGGAGTTGAGCAACTAGGCCAGGGACATTCTGATGACACAGGGCAATCACTGCCTTCCCATCTCCAAGGGAGTAATGTACCAGCCAGGCACACTTCTGCTGCTCCAGCACAAGCCACAGCCAGTTCAAGACCAGCCACTGCTGGCCCTGACACGTTAGCCACATGGCTCTGATTCTGAAGACAGAAGGACCAGCCTCGCTGGAATTCATTCTGGCTCTTCCTGGAAGGTCAGCACTGGCACAGAATATATTTGGGACTTCAATCCTATTAATTATGGCCTGTACTTCCCTATCAGATTTTAAAACATTTGCAGCATGAGGTTTCGACTGAGTGATGTCTTGTCTTCGGCTGTGTCTGGACAGAGGGTACGTGGCTATACCGGTTTCTCGTGCTGAATGGGGCCGTGTTACACAGAAGCTGCTCACAAGTCCCCCTCTTCTGCCCCCAGTAAACTTTAAGTAGGCCAAAATATAACCAATTTCAAATTATATATATGAAATGCAAAGAGAGAGATCCCATGTGCCAGCTCACTGCTTACATATCCATAACAACCAGGCTAGGCCAGGCTGGATCAAAGACGGGAGCCAGGAACTCAAGGAGACCCAAGTACTTGAGCTGTCACCTGCACCCTCTCTGGGTATGCCATGAGCAGGCAGCCAGAATCCAGAGCACAGCCAGGACTTGAACTTGGCACTCCAATGGCCATCCCAAGCATCACCTTGTCCCTCATCCAAACGCCTGTTCCTTCTCACTCCTTCTAATCTTTACAGATGAATTTATCATTAGCAACAAGTAGGCACTGAGCACCGTCTCCTTACACTCGGTCACGGTCCCCTAGCGGGCACCCTGGCTTGGGAAGGGGCAGGGCTTCAGGGGACCATGGCAGCTTAGCCTCCCCCCACACTCCCCACCCTCGAGCAGATTGCCATCTTGAACAGAAACTGGCAGAAATGTACCCTTGTTGACTTTGCTGATGAGAACTGCTTGTTTGTGTTTTTGAACCATGGGCTAATTTTGAAAGCCTGGGTGTAAAAAAATGTAATCACTGGGAGAACTAAATTTATTTACCCAGTGTCTTTACATTCTGTGTCCTAGCTTCAAAATGCCTGAAGAAACAAGCTCCTATTAACTGTGTTTTAAATCTAGCTTGTGCGTAAGGTTATAGAGACTGCTGATGGTCTGGGCATGGTGGTGGGACATTGCTCTCCAGAGCTGTCTGTCTGTCTGTCTGTCTGTCTGTCTCTCTTTCTCTCTCACACACACACATTCACACTCAATCTCTAAACATAGTGAAGAACTGGCCCAGCACCTCGCAGCTTCCCTGGCTGCCGGAAGCTCTCAGGAGCTGACCCTGAAGATGTGTCAAAAAGGGCTGCTTACCCCAGCTGCCCAGGAGCAATCCTGGGAACAAGAACTAGGGCAAAGGGCAAAACCAGAAAGTACAAACTGCACCGCTTCCCAAAGCCTTGAACCGCTCCACGGGTATCAACTGCACGGTCACAGCCAACTGTTTCTCACCTTGCAATCTGTTTAGAACCCTTACCATCCTGGAAGTGGTATTTATATTCTGAATTATTTGGTTCACCTTAGAAGCCACTCAGTCAGCCCTTCCATAAACTCAAATATAGAGAAGAGAGAACCATTCTCTCCCTCCCCCTCCTGCAGCCCTGGGTGCCATCTCATGCGTGCAGCATCTCAGTATGGTTCTGAAAGAACATTCCAGAGCACGATGAGTGTTCTGTCATGACCTTTGGGGCTGCCATTCAGGGACCAAAGAGCGAGGGCTTTATAGGGACAGCGGATTCCACAAAGACTGCAGGAAATTGTCTCCAGGCACCTGAGTGGGCAGTGCAAATCTCACTGGTCCTGGGCCTAGGCCTTGTGCCTTCCTGAAAACCTGCAAGGGGCTTGCCAGGGCTGTGCACCCCCATCTCAGCACAGAGAGGGAGATCAGCTATGACTGCTGACTTGGCAGCACCTCCAGTCAGGAAGGGCCACACGCTGCAAGAGGCAACTTGAGCTCCCTCCGTCCATTCTGTTTCTGCATTTTCAGTGATTTGTCAGCAGTGGTCCAAAAATACTTGATGGTAAGTTTCAGAAATAAACAACTCCCGAGTTGTAAAGCGTACGCCCTTCGGAGCACAGTGATGAAAGCCCTGTGTGAGCCGCGCCTTTGTGCAGGACGTCCATGCCGTATGCACTACTGGCCCTGTGTCGGCCCGGTTATGGCTCAGGAGCCCCCACAGCACAGGGCCCGTCTTCTGATGCATCGCACAAGGCCGAGAGCAGCAAATGCTGCCCAGAGCCTCAGCCTGTGGTCACCGGGTCGGCTGGATCCTCACGAGAGGGTCCAGACGAGCACCTGACAACAGCATATTCTGCGAGAAACAGATTGCATTCACATGAGCTTCTATTCCAGCACGTTGTTGCAGCTCTCTTTTATTCTTGCCAATCCTTGTGCGTAATGTAGAAAAGAAAACTTTATCACAGATAATGTAAGTACAGAAACAAACAGACCTAGGATCTGGAACCACCTGTCTTCTCCTCAGGCATCGCTGGGGACACTGGCACAGACTTCCCGCTACGTAGGGGGAACTACTACCATATGCCAGTGACACAGCTGGGTGCAGCCAGAGGGCAGGGTAAGGAGGGAGGGGTGATGGCAGGTGCAGCCGGCTAGGTTGGTTCTACTGCAGGGTGAGAGGAGGGAAAGGTGGGGATAAAACCTAAAGTAGCAGGCCAGGTGAGGCCTTGGCTGCCAGTTCTGGTTATTTCTAGGGTTTCTCCAGAGTGGCACTGCTGACCCTTCGGAGCGCAGAACGCGCTTGCTCAGCTCTGCTGTGCACTGGGGAATGTCTCACAGCAGCTGTGGACCCGCCGTGCTTTAGTCGGCAGCAGCCACTCTCGAACCTCAGCCATGACAACGAGACAAGTCTCCAGCCACCTGCAAACAAAGGACTCACAGGGCTGAGGGCAAAATCTGCCTCCACACATCCTGGCCTTCGGGTAGCCACATTCCTGGCTGCAGGAGGGGTCCAGGCCAACAGCCAGGTGCTGCTGGTCCTTGCCCAGCCCCACAGGCCTCACCAGGATCCCTGAGAAATGCCAGCCCTGCCACACACCACAACTGGATCCATTGCAAAGCAGGGAAGTAGAGCACGGAGTCACTCCCACCCATTTTTACAGCCTAACACATCACAGACGCAGCCCTGCACCCTTCAGAAAACAAACAACCCACAATTTGAGAAAAAGAAACCACAAAGATCTCCACTGGCTTTCTCCAACCCACCACTCCCACCCACCGCCCCCACTCTCCCACACCAAGCCCCCCAGCCCACAGACACCTGGCCTTTCTCCCTTGGTTTGCAAGGAGAAACCCGACCCCGGAGGCGCCATTCCTTAAGGAGTATGGCACAGCTGCACCCCGCACCTCACCCAGCAGCAGGGACTCCCCACTTGGCAGTGGCACCTGGCAAGAAGGTCCTGAGGAGGTCTCAGTTTTCATTCTCTGGCGAGGGCTCGCCCCGCCAGCTGGGAAGGCCCGTGTGTCTGTGCCAGGCCAAGGAGAGCTTTCCCAGGGATGCGGGGCTCCTCTTAGCAGTGTGCCCTGACAGCACCAGGCGTCTCCGCAATGACTGCCTGTGTGTGTTCTGAGACCTGCAAACAGCTACAAAGGAGATTGCACCCTAGGGGAACTACCTGCTCAGTGCTTTAGCTTTGTCAGTCTCTCGAAGGACACACACACACACACACACACACAAGCTCTAAACCAACAGTGGCAAGGAAGGGGAAAATGGCCCAGGGAGATGAGAACTGAGGAAATGTTGCAATCCCTTCTCCGACTTGAGACACTCTTCCCCATTGCTGAAAGTCTTGGGCAAACACGCGCCGTACAGAAAAGCGCCCTGTAACCCCCGTCTTTGGGGTCTTTGCAGAGAGCAGCAAATAGTTCCCGGTCTTTTCCTGGGTAGAGGGCTCTAAGACTGTCCATGCTGGGATTGAGGAAAAATTTTCCCTATAATGTAAAAACACATCCATGGAGCACCTGTTATTTACTTGATAAACACAGTCACATTGCATTTGCTTATAAAATGAGTATCTAAGCAAAAATGATCTTTTGCTGCTGGGGTCCAAGTGACTGGTTGAGAACAGTTCATTCAATCTATTTGGTACAGCTCTCTTCAATGCAACTCAATAATTTCCTGAACCCACAGCAGCCAACACTGTCTTCCGACAGAGGCACCAGATGCAAGTCCCTCTCTGGGGACCACCCTGCCCCACCCGCTTTACCTCCTAGGAGATGAGCAACGTAACTTAACAACGCAAGAAAAACAAAACACAGCTCGTATTTTGCAGTTGATGCTCATGAACTTTTGGGCTAAATCCAAGAAATGACCTTGTCTTTAACAGAGAAGCTATAATGGCTACAAAATGCAGGCTGATGGCAAAATGAGACACGTGACCCTGGCCTGGGAAGCTGCACGGGCTACAAAGGACGTTGCTGGGGCAACCCCTGAAACTGGAGCCTGGATCATGAGTTAGATAATAGTATCTTGTACATGTTAAGTTTCCTGATTTTGTTCTTAGGAAAAACCTTGTGAGGTACTTAAAAGAGGCAAGACATTTGTAATTTACATTCAGATGGTTTTAAAACATACATCTGAATGGAACCAATACAATTGGTAGAGGGAGAAAAAAAGGCTATTTGGAATTTTAAAACTAGTCTTACTGTAACTCATGTGTAACACTGAAGGCCCAACAAAACAAAAATGTATTAAAGAATCATTTAAAAAAAAAAACCCAGGACTGAATTGGTCTATCCATCCTTCATAGGATAGATTTCCTAGGCAGAGGTGGTTGAAGAAATGAAATTTTATCAAGCTTTTTTAAAAAGAAAAATAACAGCAATAGCAACTAAAGAGAATTGTTTTCCTTTATTGAGAGGCCCTTTTTGAAACTTTCAGTGACTCAGTAAAACTTGCAATGAAGACGTCAATTGTTTTAATAACCAACATTTCCTTGGCTGTTGCAGAAAACAGCATTCTCCAACTGTCCTGTGATCCTTCTACTAGGAATTTGTAGGCGGTGGACAAGTGTGTGGCCCGTGAAACTCAAGTTTCTGGCCGTGGTAAGGTCATTATCCACCACCCAGGGGTCCGGCTCATCCTACAGACCAGCTCTAGAAGTGAAAGTTACCGAAGCCCTCTTCCAGTGCAAGGGAGAAGCCAGAGATGAAAGCAGAGTTCTAGGAGGAGTTCAAAATGCAAGGTAGAGGACCTCACAGTTTATGCTGGGCGACCGGCGCGCAATTAGGGGATTATGGGTTGAAGGTCCCGTCTTCTCAATATTTTCTTGATACTTTTTCAGATAGAAGTTGCAGCCAAACCTGGTATAGAGCCAAAGCACAGTAAACTTCCATTTCAAGAAGCAGTTACATCAGGCCTTCTCTCTCTTTCAAAGGACTTTAGCACTTTAAAAATCTTAAGCCCAAAACTCCAGTGAACAATCTCAGGTTGTTTCCCAGTTTCTTTCTGGGTCTGCTCATTCTGTTTACTGACTTACTGCTTTCTTCTCTAGTTCTTGCCCTCACATGTTTGTTGATCAATGAATCCTCCACCTTGCTAAGGTAATTTTACATTAATGAGAAGTCTTACTATGGACCTTAGGACTTAAAAAAAAATGTTCAGTTGCGTCTTGGACTTTTGGTTAACATCAAGTGCTAAACAAAATTACACAGGCTTTGAGATCATGGAAGAAAAGTGTCTCTTCAGGCACTATGGATTTGGGCTGTTCCGTTCCTCTCGCTTGAAATGTGCTTATAATCTCCTATGTGATCTTGAATCTACCACTCATCTCTTGACTACACTGAACAGGGCAGCAGACAGAGTCAGGCATGTCCAGGTCCAGGCAACAAGACAGAGCGGTCATTGCAACTCTGACCCAACTCCACCGATAGCTGCCTAGCACCTTTCAGCAGGAAGGTTAGTAGATTTTCACTTAAATGGCAAATTCCTCACCTCCCTCACAAGGCAGTATCCTGAGGGCATCCATCCTGCAGAGAGGGCTTTCAAAGACACCCACAGGCAAAGACAGTGGCAACATTGTTACCAAACTGTGGTCAGACCGGAAAAATAACATCTCATTTCACTTTTCCACCCTTCACCTGGGAAAGGTAATTCCAACAAAAATCTTGGGTTTTTGACCACGTCATGTCATGTATTTTGTCTGCCCAAGGCCAGTGAGCAGGCAAAAGCCTGTGGTGCGAGATGCCCAGTTCTGCAAGGTCCCTCCCGGAGGGGTAGCTTCAAGGAAATCCAAACATCCCGTGGAGAGTGGGTGGAGCCGCTGTAGCTCTCAGCCTCCCAATGCACTGCCCAGCCTCTGCTAGCAGACTGCCCAGGTATACTCTGCCCCTCAGCAAGCTTTTTCTCCCCCACAATGTATCAACCTTGGAACCTGGCAGATCAGCACACTGGATACCCATTGTCTTACTTAGACAATGACTCCTCTAAAAATTGTCATCGATGGGAAGGTCAAATATAACTTTGTTTCTGTATTTCACCAGGCCACCCCAGGAAGAGGGCCGCTCTGTTAGCCAACTCCGGGCTGAGGTTACAACAGAAACAAACATTAAGAAAATCAGAAGGATAATTAGCACTCAGTATTGGAGATCCTGTGAAGAAATGGGCACTCTAATGAAAACGATTCCAAGCCAGACAGCAATCCAACTCTGGTAGCTGGAATTTAGATTTCTGTTTTGGTTAATTTGGAGGTTAATCTGCATGTGTGCGCGCACACACACACACGTTGGCTCCAACAGCTGATGTCTAGAAACTGACTCTTAGGAAGTAATTATTTTCTTTTGCATTGAGAGTCAATGATAGCAGATTTTTAGCCACAGTAAGGGAATACAACAACTGGGGGCAGGTGTTCAGTGGGGGCTGCTTGGAATGCCTGTGGCTTACGTCATGAGTGCCTGGTTTGCATCCTGGCTCCCCTACTCCTGGTGTGCACCTGCGAGGGCCACAGGGGAGGGCTTAGGTGTTGGGGTCCCTGTCACTAACATGGGAGACCTGGATTGAGTTCAGCTCCTGCTGACTTCAGCTAAGCCCAGCGCTTCTTGTGGGAATTTAGGGAGTGAACCAGTGAATGAAAAAAATCTCTCTTTGCCTTTCAAGTAAAAACACTGACATTTACAGAAAAAAAAAAAAGCAACTTCAAAATGGACATGAGCTAAAGCTTGATTAAATAAGTACAGTACTTCTAGGGAATTGCAATATTATGTACTCATTAAACATGACTTTAAGGAACATACATCAATGTAAAAAGTAGACACAATGTGTTAAGTGGAAAGGAAAAAACCTACTGTTTTTTAATTTTGAATGAAAAACTCCATTGATTTGGAGGTTAATTTGCAAGCATATATGTGAAATGCTATAGCTGTTTTTTTCTAGAGACTTCTAACTTTTTTTTTACTACCTTCTATATGTTCTATCTTTTAAAATGGTAAATTTAAATTGTGTCAAAAAATACAAAATATAATGCATTTTAAAATGGGGCCTAATCTAACCAGGCTTTCTCATTTTAAAAGCAGTCAAGCAATGGGACGGGACAAAGTCCCATTACTGAAAAGCCAAAGTCAGGGCCAACTTCCACAGCTATGTGAAATTCTGTGTGAAAATCAGGAAGATTCCTTTTATTGTTTCTCAAGTTTATGCCTGGGCCTTGGCTGTTTTCGGCCAGTTTCTAACTGTGTACACAGATTTAGTGCCTCCATCCTTACAACCAACTTTCCATCAGCCCTTCGGACAATGAGCCATGGTGACTTCGGTGGGCTTGGAGGGGTCAGCAGCTGGCCTAGTGGGGCTCTACTTTTATCAGTGCAGAGGGTTAAAATAGCACGCAGGCCCACTCATTTGACAGAGAAAGATTCTTGATTAATCTCTACAATGTCTATGCCCTCAACCTGGGACGATGGGTAACCTTTTGTCCCACAGACTCTGTGGTCTAAAGGTCATAACATAGTATTTTTACTGAACTGAAATGAAGAAAACAAGAGTTTCCTAAGTTTTAAGAAGCCAGTGATGAAAGATGGGCATTTGGGGCAAAGGGGATGGAATTTCTGCTAGAAACTTTTTGGATCTTTCAGAAGCTTTACAAAGAAACTTAAAGACACAATTAGTTTAGAATTTTTTTTTCCCTTTAGAACATGTCCAGAGCAGAGTCCCATGCTAATATTCCAGGTGGGATTATGCTCTGGAAAACCCACCCTCAATCCACGGCAGGCCCTGGATGTTGGCTCCAGCTAATGTGCGGCAACTATGAGCTCTTGAATACATCAGATCAAGAAATGACATTTCTATTTATTAAGATTTATTCATTTCTATCAGAAAGATTTACAGACAGAAGGAGAGAGAGAGAGAAAGAAAAATCCTCATTCTGTTGGTTCATTCCCCAACTGGCTGCAAAGGCCAGAGCTGATCCAAAGCCAGGAGCCAGGAAATTCCTCCAGGTCTTCCCCAGGGGTGCAGGATCCCAAAGCCTTGGGTCATCCTCCACTGCTTTCCCAGGCCACAGGCAGGGAGCCGGAAGGAAAGTGCAACAGCTGGGTGATGAGCAGGTGTGCATATGGGATCCCAGCACGTGCAATGTGAAGACTCCAGCCATCAGGCCACCATGCAGGGCCCAGGAAATGCCATTTCTTACAAAATTTGATGTTATACATAAACCACCCCAGCCAAATTAACCTGATATTTAATGGTGAGAATTCAATGGGCACTTTCAAGCTCAGTGAACCAGATCAGAGGCTCCACAGGTTTGGCAGCCACAGTTTGGCCCATGCTCAGGGTTGGCCTGCAAGTGCTGGCTGTCAACTTGAATCAGACCAGTGTTGGGGGGATGGCAGGAGGAAGCTGAGATAGCCAATACAAAAAGACCCATATTTTGGGCTTTTCTTGACAAATTCTGAAGATCTGGCATGACTGCATTCACATCTCTACCACTGCCAATCTGCTGCAGCTGGGTAAGGGATGCCCTCTTCGGAGGTGGCATCTGATCGCATCCAGCACCTCGTTGCTCCTTGAGGTCTCCTGGACCCAAAAAGCATGTGTCAGGGGCCTCTCGCCCTCACTGTCCCTGGTCCCTGCTGGTATTCTTGCAGTTTGTCCACTGGACTAGTAGCAGCCACCTAGAGGGCTTTTTGAACCTTTCTACTGTCTGACTGACTTGGTTTTTGGGAAATAAAACCATATGATCACAGTGTGCTCATGGAGAGACTTCCCTCCCAACAGAATCATTATTTGGAGGTCTGGTAGATTTACTAGAAAATTTCAGAAAGGACAAAGAAAGCAGAAAAGAAAAATGTATTGGGATAAGTAGGCTGGGGTGGTTTAGCACTTCCTACAGTTATGGAAAGAAACACTTGGCTAGCACCAAAATGTTCTGTTGTGTGGTAAAACACTGGGTTGAATCAAGCTTCACTTTTCCCTTATACCCACACTCCACCAAAGAGAGGTGTTGAAGACGCAGGGACAGGATGTCAAAAGTTCTCAGGTGTGAAAAAGTCATAGGTCACAAAATGGACTCAAACTATCCCAGGTGGGAGACAGACGCGAGCTTCTGATGCATCACAAGTGCTGGCCACACGCTGGCCTGTACATCACGGCCCCACACCTGTGTAAATAAGACTTGACCAACTGTCCAACCGCTGGGTGGGCCAACTGAAGCATCAACAGTTCAGAAGTGGGATGAAAATCAGGTTTCAACCCCATCCACCAATCCCTACCTTCCCATTCTACATGCCCTATAAAATTCTTATCGGTGGTGACCCTACACGTTATGCTGTTGGGATGTTCCCACCAGAGTCCCATCTGGTGAACGTATCCAACTACTAGTATTCCTGCTGTCAACCCTGAGTTAGGACTTTTTGCATAAACTTAGATCCAAAGTCCGTATGTAGTAAAGAACAATACCAAGGAGACATTCATTTGGGGTTCATGGGTTAGCATGCTTCTTGGCTGTGTGATACACAAGTCAACTGACCACTATTCTACCAGCATGGACTTTTTTCGAGTGACCAAAGCGCAGACCAACAAAAGCTAGTCATGGTGCCACAAGTAGTGGCACAGGATACCCAAGAACATCCCACATAGCCTCTCTCCATAGAAGTCAACAAGTGTGAGCCTTCATCTGTGGATAGCAACACCAAGATGCCCAGAGGACTCTTCAGGGAACAGGATCTGTGCTTGTGGGCCCTGGGGAGCTAGGCTAGGCACTTTAAATAACAGTGTTCTGCTCACAGGAGCCAGCCCAGAAGACACATTCTGAGAACTCATGGGGACAGGGGACATGACACTTTCTCTCATTCCCAGGAACCTCAAGCTGCAGACCAAAGGGCTAGGCACACACTGAGCTGGCCTGGACACTGAAGGGCAGGCACTTGGCAACATGGTGAAGATGTTGCCTGGGATACCCCCAACCCCTCGCTGAGCATCTGTGGTTTGAATCCTGCCTCTGCTTTCAATTTCAGCTTCCTGCCTTGTAAGGCAGCAGTGATGGTGCAAGTACCTAAGTGGCTTGCCACATTCCTATGAAAAATCTATATTCATTTCCTGACTCACGCCCTGGTTACTGTGGGCAGCTGGGAGTTGGAAGAGATGGATGGGAGACTTCTCTGTCTCTACCAATCCCTGCCTTTCAAATAAGCAGCAACTAAATAAAATTAAAATACATACGTTTGACACAGGCCTTACCATTCCCTGTCGCTTGTCCTGTTCCGTGCTAATTTGTCTTTGTTGCCTTCCAGGCCTCTTTAAATATATCCAAGTTTAATCTATCCATCTTAATAAGGTGGGTTGCCCTGTCAATAGTTAGGATTACTTAATGAGGCATGCACACTCCAACTTTCTCTCTCTCTCTTTCTCTCTCTCTCTCTTTCTCTCACACACACACACGACCCCATGCTAACATCAGAAGCCTGATTCCTCGTCCACAGGAGAAAGGCTGACCCTTTTAAATTCCAGCTTGCCAAGTGATGGCTTTGTCAGATTGCATTCTTACAGAAGACAGACTTGGAAAGATCGATGACATACATAAAAAGGCTTGCTATTCCTGATTCCCAAGAGATGCACTATACACTCTGGAAGAATGACTTCACTAGCCGGCTACACATTAAGAAAGAACCTGTGCTTCCACAGGAGCCAGGGTTCTAGACTCGGAAACTGCAACTCCACACACCACACAGCCTGTTGTGACCGTGGCCTGCCTTTTCTCTCAGGACCAACTTAATTCTCTTGGGAGTGCCATTTAAAATAGGACTTGGGAAACTGACATAGCAAATGCTCATGTGTGAACTAAAATCCACTCGAAGCCACTTCTTCAGTTAGCCAGGGAAGGCTCAGATTTGGAGTAGCAGGACCATGTGACCTGCAAGGTGCAGAAGGCCCTTGAAACAGCTGTCAAGGCAGCTACAGCTGGGACTGAAATTACCAAAATGACAGCAGCATAATTTGTAAGCAGCTAATCTGTGTGGCCCTGAATGATGTTACAAACACCCTTGGCAGGAGAAAAGATTTACCAACCTCCCCTGCTTTACAGAAAAGTGAGGGCTTGAAACAGGAGCTCCCCCGAAATCCCTTGGGGGCATCCTCTTACTCCCCATCACACACACATCACAAAGTATCCACGACAAGGACCATTCAATCTTCTTTAATCACCAGGCTGTCACATTCTTCATGACCTTGAGTATGAAAATCCTTCATTTAAATTTTATGAGAAATGAAAGGCTGAGTGAGTTAATGTGCATTATACGAGGAGGGGCTCAAAGCAGTCATTTATTAAGGCCTAAGAAACAACCATAGTCCAAACCCTTATTTGAATATGCTATTTCAATCCCCACTTGTGGCAGAGCAGGAGACCAAATTAGATCACTAATTTTACTGATGTAAGTTCCAAGTCTGAGCCCTTGGGTGGATTATTTTTAATTTAAAAATGAGCCCTTGCCCTTATGTATATGAAAAAAGGAGATACGCAAGACAGCTGGAGTGGCCAAAGAGGCAAAACAGTTACTTTTTAACGACATTATTTCCACTGCTAAGTAGAAGACTAACTTGATGGAACAGCTCTAGGTTAAAGGAACATGGACAGGCAAGGGTGTGTAACAGGAGGCATACACACATGTCAGAGAATGACCACACCGCACAGAACTCCATTTCAAATGCATTAAGGTCATGCCAGTTAGCAGACATTACACAGTATGAAATAACACCCATGAGGAACACCAGGTTGTAGGAGTTATTTCTGGAGAAAAACATGGGGTGAGTACCACAAAGTCCTCTGGCCACACAACCAAGTATGGCTGCAGCTGCGAGGATGCAAAGGAGTGTGGTTTACAACGTCTACACTGCCTCACCCCAAGGCTGGACTTGCTTTTCTTTTCCTACTCTTGTTTTCATCCTGTTTCGTACAAAAATGCAGTCACAACTCCCCAGTCCGGAAGGCTGGGCGCGGGGAAGGCGTGGCTTGCTGGGTTTTCTGGTTGCTGGAGGCAACCAGGCTCAGGGATCCCCCACTTTTCCCCCCAGCTACACTCCTGAGAGCGCCCACGTGTCGGGTGTGTGCAGATGGTGGGCGTGGGGCGCATGAGGAAGCCAGTGCCAGGGCTGCCAAGCTCCTATGCTTCCTCCCTCTTCAGACCCCACGGGGGCCGACTAGTGCGAGTTTTACTACCACCGCCGACACAGGCTGTGTTGGGTTCCTACCGCCTGCCAGGCCGAAATTCGGATTCGGTGCTCCTCGCAAAGTTGACAGATGGGCTTGAGGGAAGAGGGGAGTGGACACAGTGTAAACACTGTCCCCCCACTACAAGCCCACATTTACACAAGAAAGATGTCCCCTCCTTTCAGCCCCTGCGAAGGACTGGAGGACACCCATGTTTGGCAGGTGCCAGGCTTACCTTGCAAGGAAACAGGACTGCTGAAGCCACCTTCTCCATAGCCAGGTTCCTGATGCTGGGTGTCAGGGCACCCCTGCACGTCGGGCAGCAACTCAACTTCTGGCGGCATTGGTTACACACCAGGTGCCCGGCCTGGCACTGCAGGATGGGAGGCAGGACATAGTCGAAGCAGACCGGGCACTCGAAGAGCGAGGTCAGCTCGTGGTGCTGCGGGGACACTGCGCCAGCCCCGCCACCACCTCCACCGCCGCCGGGGCCCGAGATCACCGCCGCCGCGGCGGGCACCGCGGACGAGCCGGGGCCCGCAGCCGAGATGGTGGCGGCGGCCGGGGGCGCAGCCGGAGACGAAGTGTGCTGGGGCTGCGGCGGCGGCTGTTTGCTGCAGGGTTTGTTAGCGCTGGGGCCGGTGGAGGACGGGCGGCTCATCGCGCTCCGAGCCCACCATGGAACTGCGGGCGCCTGCCTGCCGCGGGGCCGCCCGGGTCAAGGCGGTGCGCGCCCCGCGGGCGGCAGGCTCCGGGACAACGCCACGGCGCCCAGCCCGGGACGGCGGGCCACGGGAGGCGGGGTGCTGAGCTCCCCGGCCAGGAGGTGAGTCGGGCCGGGGGGGATCCGGGCTGCGCAGACGCCCTCCGCGGTGCCCCCGGGACGTTCCGAGGAGCCCTGGCGCGTCCTCCGCGGCGCGGTGCCTTCCTCCCGCAGGCGTACGGGGCCCGAGCCCGGAGCGGCGCGCAGATCCCGGCCCAGCAGCTCCAGGAGCGGCCGCTGACGCAAGCCCCGGGGGCGCGCGCGGACGTGACGCCTGGACACGTGTGCGGCCGCCCAGGCGCGCGGGGACTGGCAGAGCCACCCTGCGCCCCGGCGCGTGGCTCCGCCCGGCTCCAGCTGCCGGCGCCGGGGGCGGCCCAGCGCGGGCGCTTCCTGCTGGGGCTGCGGCGAGCCCGATCCGCTCGCCACCGTCCCCGAGGCCGCCGCCGCGCGGGGGTCGGCCTTTGCAGGTCCGGGCTCGGGGAGGGCCGTCCTCCCCCTGTCCCCCTGGCCACACCCTGGGTAGCCCTGGTGACCCGGTTGGAACCAGAAGGGCTACTTGATGCGCGCGGGGGCGTGGTCGGGGGCGGGACGGCACGCGAGCTGGCAGGAGGCGGACGCGGGCGTCCCGGACGGGGCGGAAAAACCCGGAGGTTTCTCTCCGCTGCGATGGATGAGTCACCGGCACGCGCGGGGTTGGGGGAGGAGGCTGGCTGTACGACGCGGGGTCAGGATCAGGGCCTCGGGCTGGGCAGGCAGTCGCCGGATTGGGCTTCTCCGTGGACCTGCCTCCCCGGAGGCTGCCTGCCTGGTGGAGTTTGCAGAGCAGGTCGGGGTGGGATGGCGGTGACCAAAGGCGAGTTTTGAGATTGTTTGGGCTCGCGCCGGAAACGCGTGAGGCCGGGGAAGACAGCTGGTTAAGTAGTGTGCGGGGGCGCGTGAGGACCCGCGCGAAGGACTCCGGAGCCTGGCGTGAGCCACACGCTCGCGTTTTTAACACCGAACTCTTGGGGTGGTTACTCTGTGCTTGCTTGAGTATGGACGCGGGAGTTGGGGCAACCGGCTACTTAGGAATCGGCTGATCTTTGTAGGACAGGAGTTTGGTAACTGCGTGGAATGGTGCCTGTGTACTTGCTATCACTGTGTGGCCTTGGGCGAGTCCTTTAAAGAAGCAAACAAAACCTGGAAACGCGGTCTCCGTTTCCTCATCTATAGAAATAAGATCAAAAGTACTTATCTTACAGGTAGGGTACTAAGAGTTATAGGAACATGTTACTTTTTTTTGTCTTTGTTTAAAATTTTTTTTGTTTTATTTTTTTGTTCATTTTTATTTAAATGTTACATTTCAAGTATGTCCTATATGTCATGTATGCTATGTCATCGCATGAGTCATGTAAATGTTAGCTGTTTTTTTTTTTAATTAGATGTTTAAAATTAATATTGGTGAGTAACCATGAATAGAACATGTCCAAGAAATGAGTCTTTGGAACCTCCAGGAAATAAATACATGTTACTTTACTTAGCTAAGAGGCGGTGACAGTGTGCTCCTCCGTTGACGCGCTCCCCCAATGTCAGAAACCAGGAGCTGAAAACTCGAGCAGGGTGCCCCAGTGGGTTGCAGGGACTCCATGAACGGTTGAGTCGTCATCTCACTCTGCCTTGTGGACCTTGGGCGCAGAGCCGAGGCCCTGAGCTGGGCCGCCCACCTGGGGCGCAGGTGTCACAATTGCCTGATGTATAGATGGCCTGTGTGGGGTTGGTGGGCTTGACGTGCAGTGAGAGAGAGGGGCCAGGCGTAGGTGTCCTTCAGTCATACAGGAGATGTTGCCAGAGCCATAGGACTTGGGGGCTTGAGGTGGATGGGGAGGGAGGTGGGACCCTCTACTGATGCAGCAAGCCCTTTGCCTCGACGACATTTTCAAAAGAACTGTCACATGGCTAAACCTGAAACCCTGGATGGATGTTGGGGGCAATGTAAAAGCTGGGATTGTGGCATAGTGCATTAAGTTTCTTTCTGCGGTGCTGGCTTTCCATGCGCAGCCCAGCTGCTCTGTTTCCAGTTCAGCTCCCTGTTCCTCTGCCTGGGAAAGAAGTAGCAAATGACTCAAGTGCTTGAGCCCTTGGAAGACTCAGAAGTTCCTGCCTTGTGGCTCTGGCCTAGCCCAATCCCCACCACGGCTGCCCTTTGGGGGTGAACCAGTGGTTGGGGTGCACGCTCTCGCTCCCCCACCCCCAGAATCTGTCTCTGCCTTTCAAATAAATAAAGTGATAAATCTAAAACAAAACCAGAACCCCAAACTACTCACTGAGTGTCCCCTGTCAGAGTGGGTGTTGTGAAGAACTCTGCAGAACTCTTACATAATAGATACTGCTCTCAGCATGTTCCTTTAACAGCGGAGGTGGCCAACTTGGGAGGTTAATTTGCTCAAGATCACGCATCTAAGAGTGTCAGTACACACGCCACATTCCCCCTCTCCCTCAGACTTTTGTTCTGATAGGCAGGAGAGAGAGGTGGCATGGGTGGGCGGGAAGGCGAGGCTTCTGTCTGCTGGTTTGCTCCCCTAATGGCCAGAGTGGCTGGGGGTGCAGCCCTAGCAGCTGGGAACCAGGTCTCGACCCAGGCTTTGCCATGGGTAGCAGGTGTCTAAATATCTGAACTATCACCACTGCCTTCCGGGGGCTCTTAGCAGGAAGCTGGCTACACGAGCCACAGTCGGGAGTTGAACCCAGTTTCTTCTTCAGCCAAACACCTGCTTCCAGAACTCTTTAGGAACTCCTTGTCTCCATTCTTCCCAATAATGTCTCACCCCTGCCTGCCTGGAAACTGGCAGAGCAGCTCAGATTAGCACACTGGACCGAATCAGAAAACAGGTGTCGCCTGTCATACAGACCTGAATTCTGTGGACAAACTTGACACAAAGCTTTTCCTTTGTCTTGGGAAAAACATGAAATCTTTTGATTTATTCCATTTTCACCTTTTTATGGCATAACAGGGTCATAATTGAGATGAGAGGAGGAAAAAATCTAGCGTTTCGTTTGTACTAGAGCAAATAGAATGTCTTCCATTTTTTAGAAAAGAATTTATTTATTTGAAATGCTGAGTGGCAAAGAGGGGACATGAAAGAGACTGTGGTCTTTCATCTGCTGGTTCACTGCCCTGATCAGCGTGGGGGACATTTATTGGGCCAAGGGCCAGTTGGCTATTTTAATAGCATCATTCATGGACCATACCAAATTATCAACTTAAAAACGAGCTGGCTATAGACTTCTTGAATTTAGAATTCCCTCCCCTGTGGTTGCCTTGGCAGGATCAGATCAAATGATTTCTCAGGCGTTTTGCACTCAGTTAGGGCTGGGCCAGACAGACTCCATCCTGGTCTCCCATGTGGAGGCGAAGTACCTGGGCCGTCTGCTGCCCGTTAGCGGGAAGCTGGGTTAGAAGCAAAGTAGCCAGGAAGCAGAATGACACTGCAGTATGGGATGCTGGTATCCCAGGCAGTGGCCTGACCGGCTGCACCACAATCCCACCCCCAGTGCCATGTTTTGTACTCTTCATTTAAAACCCAAGCTATTCAGACTATGCCTAGAACATATTTCTCTTCTGTCCACCTGCAGCCCTTTAGTGCAGTTTCCACCCCACCCCCTCATTCTTGGCACTTGGAGAGAGAGGACCCTCACCCTGGCCCTCTGACGTAAGTTTCCCACGTTCCAGCCTGTTCGGCTCTGGTCCTTCAAAAAGTTATTTGGGGGCCGGGCGTGGTAGCCTCGTGCTAAAGTCCTCTCCTTGCAGGTACCAGGTTCCAATATGGACACTGGTTCGTATCCCAGCTGCTCCACTTCCCTTCCAGCTCCCTGCTTGTGGCCTGGGAAAACAGTAGAGGATGCCCCAGAGTCTTGGAACCATGAACCCAAATGGGAGACCAGGAAGAAACTCCTGGCTCCTGGCTTCCTGGTTGCTGCCACTTGGGAAGTGAACCAGCGGACAGAGGATCTTTCCTGTGCTTCTCCTTCTCTGTGTATTTCTGCCTTTCCAATAAAAGTAAATAAATCTTTTTTAAAAAAATAAAGTCCTTTGGTTTTGGCGGGGGGGGGCGTGTTGAAACGGAGAATAAGGAGAACAATTGTCAGTAGAGGAATTTGGAGTTTATTTTTTGTAAAACTGCTGAATATCCACTCTTAGCATGGCAGAGAGAAATTTCTTTTTGTTTCCACCTGCACCTGCTTGCACTCCTGATGGCACTGACCTGTGTCCTGAAGAACAGCGGAAAGAAGAACATGAAAACAGTTGATGCCAGCGGGAAGGAGGCCTGTGGGCAGGCCTGACAGCTGAGCCACACTCACAGTGCTGACCTCTGCAGGCTGCCGGGCTGGTCTTTCCAGTTCTTTCCTGCTTCCGTGGGCCTTTTGAGCAGGACAAAGGTGGCCTTAGTGCCCGGGGCACTGGGAGCCTGAGCCCTCTCTTGTTAGTCAGCCCACAGCTGCCTCTTAGTGGACACAGCACACAGAGTTGCTGCAGGTTGGTTTGTCCCTGTGTGTGTGTCGCTGTCGTCCCCGGGCCTCTGGTTAAACGGGCAATACTTTGTGGCCAGGAGGAAGGGGATGTGTAGCCTTTAGCTCTCTGGTGAGTCCTGACTCATTCACCGCATGAGCTGGCTGAGGGGTCCTCCTTCCCCCAGGCCCTGAATCACCTCTCTCACCCGGGACACATCCTGTAGCCCCGACCTTTAAAGACTGGGGACGTCCTGGGTAACCCTTTCTTCCCTATCCATACCAAACACCTCACAGGTGAGCTGGACGAAGCTGCGGAGTCTGCGGAGGGATCCCACAGCGAGAGGCAAGCTCGCGCCCTTTGTTCTGTAGCTTACAAATTGTGTGGTTTTGCAAATCGGGCAACGCCTGCAGTCAGGCAAATGGCATGTGTGTGCAGAACAAAATGTGGTCAGCTTTTGCTGTTTAGGCTCAGAAATGAGTCAGGTGTGCATGGGAGCCTGGAAAGTTCTCATGGGGGAAAGCTGGTGGGAAATGTGCAGGTCTCCCACTAATTACAGCAGGAGCAATCAGCTGTGTAAAGCACGTCTGCTTCTGGGGTAAATTCCACAGGTTCACTCTTCCTTCCATCCTTTCTTCCATTCATCCTTTCTTTCTTCCATTTTCCTTTATTCCCATCTTCCTTTCTTCCCTTTTTCTCTTCCTCCCTTCTTCCCTCCTTCTTTCCCTCCTCCCCTCCCCTCCCCTTCCCTCCCCTCCCTTCCCTTCTTTCATTTTTTGTTTAAAAGCGAGGGTAATTTAATTCAAGTGTTTCTGGACTGACCACCATACATTTACTATTGTACTGTACAAAACAGGGCTATGTATTTGCATTTTTAAAAATTAAAAAATTTTAATTTTTAAAGATTTATCTCTTTTTATAGGGAAGCCAGGAGCCACAAGTTTCCTTCAGGTCTCCCGCATGGGTGCAGGGTGCCAAGGCTTTTGGCCATCTATTGCTTTCCCATGCCACCTGCAGGGAGTTGTATCAGAAGTAGAGCAGCTGGGATACAAACCATAGCCCGTACGGAATCCCTTCACGTGCAAGGCGAGGACCTAGCCACTAGGCTTTTGTGTTGGGCCCGTATTTGCAATTTTTAAACATTTTAGGTAACTTACTTGTGAGGGAAAGTAACAGCAAGAGGGTGCTGCAACCCACCAGCTCACTCTGAAAGCCAGTCGTGGCAGCAGGGAGGGAGGAAGCCAGCCGCCCTCACCTCCATCCTCATCTCCCTCGGGAGAGGCAGGAAGCCAAGTCCTTGAGCATTGCCATTAGCTCCCAGGTTTGCCTTAGCAGGAAGCTGGGCTTAGCAGGTGCGGCGACTTGAAACCCAGGCCCTCTGATGAGGAACATGTGGGCGTCTCAGCCGCTAGGGCAGGCGCCGGCTCCTCCTTTGGCGTACTTGAAGCAGCTATTTTTTCTGGTGCTCTGTACTATGTGCTGTCCTGAGTACTTTGGGTATTTCAATTCCTTCAGCCTCCCGTGTTGTCTCCTGTAAGCCAGGTGAGCGCGGCAACGTGTTTGTGGGAAACTGCAATGAAGAGACGTCTGTTTTGGTGCCTGCTCCCACCCCTCCAAACTGAAATGCAATGCAGCTTCAAAAAAGGCCACGAAAAGTGGATATTATTAGGGAAAAAGCTATGCACAGATTTCAACATGTTTTTTCCCCATCAAAACAAATGGACGGTTTGGTTCCATTCTTCCACAAGGTTTTCCAAGCATACCCTTTTAGATACTTACAGTTCATGAAACTGAGACAGGCCATGTTCCTGGCGATGAGTAGCTGTTAAGAGGACCTACATCGGCTTAAACAGCCCGATGAGGATTCCTATGGGGTCCTCCCTCTGCCATCCTTTGCCTTTCAGTAAGAGCTGACCTTGCTTACATGACTAGAATCTGGCCCAAGTGGCAGAATGTGACTTTTGTATTTGGCCCCTAAAAGATTGTGACTTCTGGCTTGCCCTCTGTTCCATTCCTTCTATCTTGTCAGCGTAAGCTACTCTGTAACGAAATGCTGCAGGTTGGACACCTTAAAGCATGATCACTCCTTGAAGTCTGGAGGCTGAGATGTCTAAAATTAGCATGCCGAAGGTCCGGTGCGCAGCGAGGGCCTGTGTCTTCTTGCTGTGTCTGCCTGTGACACGGCACAAAGCAGCCTCCTTGTGGTTCCTCCGAGGGTGTTCACGCCATTCACTCGGGCTCTACCCACATGAGCTCATCTCATCCGAACTGCCCATCGTACTAGGGGGTGGAGTTTCAGCATACACATTTGGAGTGATGGAGGCACACACATCATTTATAACCCTCTCTGGACTTTCTCTGTGGGTGAAGCCAGCAGCTTTGTTGTAAGTAGCTCTGTGAAAAGATCTCTGTGCCGAGGAGTGGGGCCCTGCCTCTAGCCATCGGACAGCTGGGACCCCGGGTCTGCCTACGGTAAAGACTGGTGGTGGGTACCCTCCTGGCTGAGCCTTGGCTGACAGTGACTGTACTCAAATCAGAGGATGCAGATGAGCTGATAAGCACATTGTGAGATGATAAATGGTGGCTATTTTAAGCTGGCAAGTTTGAAGATAATTTGTCACACAGCGATAAATAACTTAAAAACCTTTCACACATCATAGAGCTTGAATGAAAAAGAAATGCAGAGCACAGGCCTATGCCGTTATTTCTCTTAAAGGATTTTTATGGTAGTGCTACTTAGATATTGATGGAAACAAATTTAAGAATGTAATTTTTATGATTATTATATATGGTTATGGAAACAAAAAACTGAGTTCTGACAAAGAATTCATATTCTTATTTCTTATTTTGACTTATGCTCACATTTTAAAAGTGATGGAAGATATGCCTAAATGAAGTCACTATTTACTTTGGAAACAGTTTCGATGTCCATTCACAGGAAAAGCACATAAAGCTGACTAACAAGATCATTTACAATTTGGAAAGTGTCTCTTGGACAAATTGTGTGTAAAAGAGCAAGCTACAGCCAAAAAGCCCCAGGGTGGGGACTGCCGCTATGGTGTAGCAATAAAGCTGCTGCCCGCAGCACCGGCATCCCCTGTGGGCACTGGTTCATGTCCTGGCTGCTCCACTGTGGATCCAGCTCCCTGCTGATGCACCTGGGGAGGCAGTGCAAGTTGGCCCAGATTGACTCCTTGCAACCACAGGGGAGCCAGAAGCGCCAGGCTCCTGGCTTCTGATTGGCCCAGCTCCACCTATTGCCGCCACCTGGGGAGTGAAAGCACCCTCCCTGCCCTTCCCTACCGCAGGACTCTGCATTTCAAAGAGGTAAACTAAATCTTAGAAAAAGTGATCCTATTTGTATAAAAAAGAACCGTGCAAAACAGAACAACTAGATCAGCTACTCCTTTTTTTATTTTTTATGCTTAAAAGGGCATAGAAAGGTCTGGGAGCATGTGGAGGAACTTTTTGTTTTCTATAATTCTGGAGTTTCTGTTCTCTCTCTCTCTCTCTCTCTCTCTCTCTCTCTCTCTCTCTCTCTCTTTTGTGCAATGAGAATGTGTGCTTGTGTCCCTCGGGCGATCAGCCCGGCTGTTCCAGGGCAGTTAAGTGGTGGATGGGAACTCTGTGTCCTTCTGCCATATCCAAATGATTGACACATTGCCTTTGCCCTTATGTGGCTCTTTTAGCGTAGGATTCTTTCGGCTCTAGGCTTAGTGCCGACATAAATGACACGCAAAAGGCTACTCTGTCAGAAGAGGTGACCTTCCGTGGACGTGGGACGGACAGGGGGCTCTGTGTGCAACTAACATGAGAGCAGCTCAGACACAGTGTGAGTGGAACTGGCAGACCCGAGAAACAAGGACATAGTTGGGCTGGAGGGTTCACCTTCCATGCAAGGCTCCCTGGGGCAGCAGACATTCAGTCCTAGGGTAGAAGTGAAGGTGGGCTAGGTCATGGTCACTAGTCGATAGTGTCACAGTCGGCCAAGGACAGACCAGTACTGAGGGCTTGGCTGCTTGGAAGCGCTCAGCTTGAGAGTAGCTCGGAGGGGAAGTGACGCTAAGGAGGTTGTACATCAGGCACCTGTTTATACACATCCCATTGAAGCCTTTTGATGACTCTGGAAAGCATGTGAGCCCATTTTATTGACGGGTGCAGCAAGGAACTTAGAACTTTAACACTTTGTTCTGGGCCACATAGCTGATAAGTGACAGAATCATAAAGAGGGTCCAGGCTGCTGGAAACCCTGAGGCTGTGCTGTTCCTCGCTCAGATGGTTTGTCAGAAATCCATTGGAAAGCCAGAGTAGTGTGATAACCGCCAGTGGCACTGGGGTGAAAGGCCAGCTCTTTCTGGACAGGGATGAGGGAGCTACCAAGAAAGACAGTCTTGAAGAAGGAGCAGAGAATGACAGAGAACAGGGTGTCCCTGGGGCCAGAAGCTCTCGGGACTCAGGAGTCATCCTCCGCCCTGCCTCGCCCCAGATCAGATTCCTACACCCCTCCCCAGCTTGAACTTGGCTCTTGAGACGCAGCTGCACATGGAGCGTCTCTCCCAGGACTGTTTGTTCTTCCATCTCTGTCCCTGACAGAGTGAGACAAACAGCCTTTTGTTCCCCAGAGAGAAGCGAGGAGAGAGGCACAGGGACCAAAGCCCTTCGTGATCTTCGGGTTTCACTGCGCCCCAGCCCTGGATGTGCTCGGGGTTCCCTGGAGCCTCATCCCTGTCAGGCAGGCCTAGTTCAGAATGCGAATCACTGAGAACCCGCAAAAGCACCATAACCTTGCAGTCTCCTGTGGTACCTGCCTCACATCCCACATGAATTTCGTCGGATTGAAAATCCAGTGACAGGCTCTCAGTGAGTCTAGGGAAAGAAATATAATCCAAGGGAGGCGCTGGCTCCCGAAAGGAAAGCAGGTGATATTTATAATTGATTCCTCCAGCTGTCTGTGCTACAGGCATTTAGCAAAGGGTGAAAAAACCTGAGCCTGCAGCTTTCTCCCCGTCCTTCCGGGTTCCCTGTAGCCGGCGTCTTGTCTTCTTTCCTCCGGCTGGACTGGCTGCCTTTGCCTGACAGGGACTGGGGGGCTGGCCCCATGCTCACCTGCTTGCAGCTCAGCCCTAATGCATCGCCTCAGCATCCCGTCCATGCCATCCTTGCTGGCCTCGCCTTTATGAGTCACAAGGGACCCTGCCTCCTGTCACCTTTGCCAGCCTTTCCCTCCTCCAGCTCCATGGGCCACTTCCAGTGCCGAAGCTCCAATCCTCTGGCCAGCGAGCAGCTGCATCCGGAGTGCTGCGGTTTGAATGTGGTGGTTTTTGTGTAATGCAGCCAAGGTTTGAGGGTGAAGAGACATGTCATCTGTTAGCAGATGAGGACAATAGCTGGCTGATTAAGTGACCTTGGGTGCTGCTGTCCTGCACAGTGAGGGCAATCTAGGGTTTTTATAGAAGCTGTGGTGGGAGGTGACTTTTTTTTTTTTAAAGGCAGAGTTACAGAAGAGGAAGGATAGGCAAAAACATCTTCCATCTGCTGATTCACCGCTCAAATGGCTGTAATGGCTACAGCTGAGTAGATCTGAAGCCAGGAGCCACGCACTTCTTCCAGATCTCCTATGTGGGATCAGGAGCCCAAAGACTTTAGCCATCCTTTGCTGCTTTCCCAGATATGTTAGAAGGGAAGCTAGTTTGGATGTGGAACAGCTGGGACTTGAAACAGTACCCATGTGGGATGCTGCCACTGCAGGTGAAAGTTTAGCTAACTATACTGTGGCACTAGCCCCATGGGGATCTGACAGCTCGGAAGATACAGGAGGAGCTGCACGACTTTGGAGTAGCTTCGAGAAAGGCCCAAGCCAGGCAGCCCAGGCACTGAGCATGCCACAGCATCACAGCTCGATTCTGAGAGGGTGAGCAGGTGGAGAGATGAACCCTGTCTTTGGTTTGCGCTATCTGCCTGCCTGGAGAAGGAATTCAGGTAAGAGTGAAAACTCTTCACAGCCTGGGTGAAAAGGGGAGCCTTGAAGTTCAGCCTTGAAGTGTAACAACCTAGTGCTCTGTAACAGGGGCCGAAAAACATCATTTGGCTTGAGTCAAACTGCACCGTGAGAGTCTGCCACCTTGCATTGGGTTGTGGCAAGAGATGACTCCTATAATTTTCGTACTGCTCCATGTAGGTAGTTCTTGTCTGTCCCCTCTGAAAGTCACATAGAAAGTTGTCATGGGGAGCGGGCTGTAGTGGCCAGGCTTTCAGAGGAAGTTCTGTTGTTAGGAGGGATTGATGCCTTCCTGAGGGTGGGCGGGGGCGGGTGGGGACGGTCAGAACAGGTGTCGCCAGCCCTTCCTCTGCTCGCTTTCCCTCTCCGTACGTGCCTTCTTGCCGTCTCCTTTCCTGCCCATGGGGACCTCACTTGAAGCCGAGCAGGTGCTGGAGCTGTACACTTGGACTGCTCTGCCTCCAGACCTGTGAGCCAGACATACCTCTGTTCCGTGTAAGTCAGTCAGGACAGTCAGTTGTCCCTTGAGATCCACAGCAGGTTGGTTCCAGGCCCTGAATCAGCAGACACACAGGTCATTTACACACACTCGGGCCATGTCAGTGTAGACCCTGCGTACATCCTCCCATACACTCCAGATCAGCTCTGGAGTATATAAACTGCAATGCAAGTATATGTAAATAGCTGCTGCACTGTATTGCTAAGGAAATGATGCCGAGAACAAAATCCGTACCTGCCTAATGCACTTGGTATTTTTTTTTTTTTTATAAAAAGGCTTCCAACTGTGGTTGGTTAAATGTATGGACCCATGACCTGTGGATACTGAGGTCTGACTGTTTTTTTAGCTCAACAGTGGAAGACATGACAGAATGAATGCTGCAGTACCGGGTTGTATGAGGCAGGTCATTTGCTATACTGCTGCCAAAGTGTGGAAGTGTGTATTGCATGCCTGACCTTGGGTTAGGAATTGTGCGTGTGTGGTGTGTATGTTTTATCATAGGAGATGGAAATTTGTTCAGAATGATCCAGGGGGTTGCACATGGGAACAGCATGAGGCCCCAGAAGCCCAGAATAATAAGGCCTGGAAAGTTCCAGGAAGCATGAACTACCTGGTGCTCTGGCTCTTTCTCTTGCTGTTTATTCAGTTCCTCCCCTTTCTTCACACTGGCTCTTGCAGCCTGCACATTCTGATGTATGGTCTGCTATGCCAGCTCCTCCGGAGGTTTCAGGAGAGAAAAATCGAATTGGCCAGCTGAGATCATGTGACCATTTTTTTTGTCCAATCAGGAAGGCCATGCAGGCAGATTCACTCTATAAGTACAAAATTGTTTTGGGTGAGTTGAAAAGAATGTTAGTGCAGACCAGATTCTGCAGAAATTGTCTGTGACTGGTGAGAGCTTACAGGTGTGAGCCTTGCATCGGAAGGGTTTGAATCTCAGTAAGTTCAGATGTGGCCCATGAATGACAGGGAGTTGGGATGATTGGAGACAAAATGGAGTCCTGGAGCCTTGGACTTGAGCCTGTCTCTTCTTGTGGTTTTTGTGACATGGGCCAGTTCTGTAATAGCAGAATCTCAGTATCTTTTCCTAGAAAAATGACCATGACAGTACTGGCCTGTAGTGGGCATCTGTTACTTTGGTCTCTTCTGGGTCATTTGTAGTCCTCAGTGTCAGTGCAGGGGGCCACTCTGGGTGGCTGGAATAGGACTGACTCAGTTCTACAGCTTGAGAATACACACTGGACCCCGGCGCCAGCACCACCCACCCGTACAGTATCATTCTCAAGACATTGACTTCCAAGTGTTGGGAAATTATTAGGGTTCACATCCAGCCTGCGATCTATATGATGTGTATTGACCCCTTTTACATGAGGGGCTCTGTGTCCTACACAGTCTGCCCAACTGTGTAAAACTGCTGTGACCATGGACAACAGGATCCATCTAGCCCTTGGTTATAGGTTAGGGAAATGGAGGTGACCCAGCCAGGCCAATGGCGGATAATCAGTCATTCCACAGGAAAGATTTGTCTGAGAGGAATGGCAGCTCAGAGGAACGAAGAGCTGAGAGTCAGAGCCAGAAACACTGGTGAAAGGTCTTTGATCCAGCCATGCCTGAAGCTGTGGCGTTGACCTCTGGGCTGAAATGAACGGTTGTTGCCTCTTTATCAATGAGAGCTTTGACTTCTTTGTTCCTTCTGCCTTTTAGACAAGCATTACTCAAACATCCAGCGAAAGAGCCACCACAGCATCTCCTTAAGAGCAAAGTTCCATTTTCTTGAACTTTTCTAAAAATCCCAAGTTCCCCTTGATTGATCGTGAAAAGAGAGGTTGTATCTCTGAGACATTTTGTTTTGAATAGCACCAATGGTAGTCCATTTGCAGTATCCACCATGCTCGTGAACCAGTTACTAATTTTACCAACGAAAGCCGAATAATAGCGCTTGCTGTAATTAGCAGAGCCTGTGGTGTGGACTGAATGAAGTGCAGCCTTGAGATAATCCTCTCTGATGTGTGGCATTCTGATTAAACGTTAGCTGTGAATTTTTGATGATGGCAACTGACTGTCCCTTGAGTGTCAATTACCAGCCACAAACAAACATTTATGTCACACTTCCTGAGCTGAAGTGCTAAGTAAATCGTAGGCACCATAACCAGGCCACAGCATTTGCTCAGTGCAACCAAGACTGTGCAGGGTGGGATAAAGACGCCGGACAGGGAATCAAGTGTGTCCTTCATCAACTATCTTTGTCACCTTGGGGATATTGTTTAGATTGTTCTAGGTTTCAGGTTCTTTATCTATAAAATGAAAGGCTTGAATGAAATGATCCTTTAAGTTCCTGCTAGCACTTAGACACAATTCAATTTCAGGAACCAATGAGTCATGGGCACAAAATAATCTAAAATGCAAACGGAATGACTGCTGCTCAGAAGGGGGTGGTGGGAAGGTGAGACTGGATGAGTCAGGAAGATGTTCTGGGGAGGTGAAGCTGAGCCTGTCATCAGTGGATTATTTCAGTTGACAACATTTGTGCCTGCGTGCTTACACACAGACATGTGCGTATTTCTGTTCCCGCCTGTACGTCACTGTCCTATGTAGATCAAAGTGTGTATTGATTCTGTAAGACTCTACCTTGGGGCATAATATAATATTTAAGTTGACTTTGTAAGCTTTCAGATTGTATAACTGCTGAGGGGAGAGGCTGCTGGTGTCTGTTAGATCTAAGTTGAAATGAAGGTCACAGAAAAATGATATGAAAAATGATATCAGTTAATTTAGGTGCAAAATATTTATTGAAATCCATGTGTAATTTTTTGTGACATGCCTTTCCTATGAATTTGTTCATGTACTCTTTTTTTTTAAGATTTATTTTATTTTTATTGCAGTGTCAGATATACAGAGAGGAGGAGAGACAGAGAGGAAGTTCTTTGTCTGATGATTCACTCCGCAAGTGACCACAACGGCCGGTGCTGTGCCGATCTGAAACCAGGAGCTGGGCGCTCTGCTGGGTCTCCCATGTGGGTGCAGGGTCCCGAAGCTTTGGGCCGTCCTCGACTGCTTTCCCAGGCCACAAGCAGGGAGCTGGATGGGAAGCGGGGCTGCCGGGATTAGAACTGGTGCCCATATGGGATCCTGGTGCGTTCAAGGTGAGGACTTTAGCCGCTAGGCCACTGTGCCAAAGTGCCACGATAGACTGTTAGCATTAAATTATGTGCCCTCATACTTCAGCTTTGTGATTCCTCCAGTGAAACAGGTAGTAAGATGGCCATTTGCAACACTAAAGTGAAGAAAGGTGGGACATTCCTTTAAGTTCAGAACATAAAGGAAAGGATTTACTGATTTCAAATACCTTGCTGAAAGTCACATTCAAATCCTAAACATTGTTGCAGGTGCGCAATTCCCAGGAACCCCACAGGCAAATCTTCATACTTGATTTGGCAGTATAAGCTTCTCAGCCTTCCTACTCACAGATGCTGGAAGAGAAAGGAACATCCTTGGTTTACTCAGGATGAAAATATGTGCTACTCCTCCCCTTGCAAGTACCAGGGTCCCAAATGGGTAACAGTCAGTGTCCCAGCTGCTCCACTCCTATCCAGCTCCCTACTTGGTTTTTTTTTTTTTAGGTTTAATATACTTTTATTTTAATTTTTGAATTATGTGGTACAATTTCGTATAGGCTGGGATTCCCCCGAGACTCCCACCCCCCACAGATTTTCCCCATTTTATTACAATGGTGTAGTCCTTCGTATGGAATCCTAATTCCATCAGTCTCTTATTTAAGTGTACCCTGACATTGTTGGTACAGACAATGTCAGTCCAGCATCCCATTGTTTACCCATGTTCAACAGTTTCTCTGGGAATCCATCTTTTGTCTGGGAGCAGGGATGCATGTTCCATTGTTCCCCCACATCTGTATATGATTGACCCCAGTACTCCATCACAATACATTGCCATAACTGAGAAAGCATGAAACAAGGTCAACAACTGAGTTAGAACAGCCACAGCAACAACAACAACAACAAATTACAGCACCATGAAAAAAACATGCCCCTGAGTAACAAACACATGAGTGACAAAAATAAACACAAAATTCTCTTAGGAAAAATGATGCCACCATGTAATCCATGAACCAGTGATGAATTCGACAAGAGAAAAGGAATTATTTGAAATAAACAAAACTGAAATAAAAATCAGCACACATGGGATAAAGCCAAATAAACAAACAAAAAACAGTATGGATCAGATTATTGCAGTTACACTTTCCATGCTGGTTTCCTTACATAAGAGAGAACATATGGTATTTATTCTTTTGTGATTGACTCATTTCACTGAGCATAATGGTCTCTAGTTGGGACCACCTAGTTGTAAATAGTATAATTTCATTCTTCTTAATAGCTGAATAATATTCCATGGAGTAGATGTATCACAGTTTCTTTAATCACTCTTCTTTGGACGCACATCTGGATTGTTCCAGCTCCCTGCTGTGGCCTGGGAAAGCAGCAGAGGATGACCCAACACCTTGGAAATGTGTACCTGCCTGAGAGGCCTGGAAGAAGCTCCTGGCTCCTGGCTTCGGATCAACTCAGCTCTAGCCATTGCCAGAGTGACCATTTGGAGAGTGAACCAGCGGTTAGCAGATCTTTCTGTCTCTCCTTCTCTCTGTAAATCTGCCTCTTTGATATAAACACATCTATTTTTTTTTTAAGATTTGTTTTTATTATTTTTTCATTGGAAAGGCGGATATACAGAGAGGAGAGACAGAGAGGAAGATCTTCCATCCGATGATTCACTCCCCAAGTGAGCGCAAAGGGCCGATACTATGCCGATCCGAAGCCAGGAGCCTCTTCCGGGTCTCCCACGCGGGTGCAGGGTCCCAAAGCTTTGTGCCGTCCTCGACTGCTTTCCCAGGCCACAGGCATGGAGCTGGAAGGGAAGCGGGGCTGCCGGGATTAGAACCGGCGCCCATATGGGATCCCGGGCGTGCAAGGTGAGGACCTTTAACCACTTGCGCCACCGCGCCGGGCCCTAAATATATCTATTTTTAAAAGAAAATACACGCTGGACAGAGGGAGGAGTGAAACATCTGAGGACCGGGCAGATAGTCAACGCATAAAGCCAGCTGACAGGAGACGGTAGGCTATAACACAACACATCTGGCCTTGTCAGAGGAGGAAAGCCCGCATGCAGCCAGGGTGGCCAGTGTGAGTGGGAGCTGTGTGTCTTAGGTTGCTGGACATTTTGGCATTTCCAGACTAGCCTGTGAATCAGCACTTTGTCTTCTCCTATAGCTGGAAATCAGATACTAACATGACAGTTCTCAATGGCTGAATATCTATAATGAACTTAAACCCAAAACCAAAACAAAACCAGATTGTCCTCCTGGGAGCATGAGTGATCCCAGTGGTGCCAGAGGCCCGGAGTCCAGATTCCTGCTAATGCAGACCCTGGCAGACAGTGGTCATGGCCTGTGTATTTGGGTTCCTGTTGCCCATGTAGGAGACCTGGATTGAGTTCTTGGCTTTGGCTCAATCCAAGATGAATAAATCATCAGATAGGATCTCTCTCTCTCTGCCTCTCAAGCAAATAAATAAAAATGCACAATGTAAGGGCCAGAGTGATTGCAAAGTGGGTTAAGCTTCCATTTGCAGGACCAGCATCCCATTTGGGTGCCAGTTCAAGTTCTAGCTGCTCTGCTTCTGATTCAGTTCCCTGTTAATACAGCTGGGAAAGCAGTGGGAGAATGGGCCACGTGTAAACCCTATGGGAAACCCAGATGGAGTTCCTGACTTGGCCTCTCCCAACCCTGGATATTATGGGCATTCAGGGAGTGAACCAGTAGATGGGAGACCTCTCTCTGTTTCTCTTTTTATGTTATTCTGCCTTTCAAATAAAGAAAAAATCTTAAATAAAAAAAGCACAAAGCATCAACCTGCTTGATGAGGACTTTAGGCCGCTGTTTTATTATGGAAAAAACAAGGACTTTAGACACACCTGGGAGCAACATTTAGTGTAACCCTATTTGGCTACACATGACACATAGGTTTTAAGGTTTCTTATTTTCTTCATAAGTGAAAAGCAGGATTTAAAAAAAGTCCCTTTGGTAGAGTCATTGTGAGCATTAAATGAGAGAAAATATCATGCCTGATTGCCTTAACCATTTGAGTTGTGATCTTGGCATGCAGGTTGCTCAGCTGACCTGGAATCTCTTTCTCTCTGTCTCTCTCTCTTTCTTTTTAAAGTTTTGATGATCTTTACATGGCTGATCGGGGCTCAAAGGGTCAAGGGCTACAGGAAAGTGGGTAAGACCATTGTTTCCACATTCTCTTTCTCCTTCCTGTATCTGGGGGAAGGGGCGAGACAAAGGAAGAAGCCACATCCACCCTCCCAACCATCCCAGGAGCCCCGATGTGGGGCATGCTCTGAGGGCACTGCCAAGTGGTTTTGATAGTTCAACTGTTCTGAATTGCTGCCAATCTCCCCATTCCAAGCATGATGAAATCTCTTCAGAATCTATTGCCTGACATAGTTCACCTTAGTGTCTTTTCACTGCCAACATTTGGCTGGGGTTGTTGATCAATTTGTTCTGTCCTCTGTTGTAGTACCAGCTGTCCACTGCTCTGTCTGAGCCACTGAGGAGGCTCAGCTTTGACACATGCACTCCACAGTCAGACCATGCAGCCTGAAATTCTCTTCAGGGTTGGAGTTCTGAGTCCAGCAGTTGGACTGGGGGAATCCTCAAAGAAATTTCATCTGAAGTGATCCCAGACCTGATACTTTTGTGAGCTTGTCAGTACAGGGTCCATCACAGACCATCACCCCTCTCAGCCTATGCAGATGCTGGTGCTTGTAATTGCTGGGTCAGTTCTGCCTCCAGCCCCTTCTTCTACACAAACCAATGGGTGTTGGAGCCCATCCCAATCCTGCCCACCACACACTTGGCCACGTAAACCAGTGGGAGCTGCAGCCTAGTTGACCCAAAACCTCTTCTAGTGTTTTTTCAATCCCTACTGCATTAAACTCTATCTAGTGATAAGAAGCTTAATGCCACAAGTGGAGATAGCTGCCCATCAGATACTGAACCGGAAGTTCAGCGGGAGTGTCAGGTCTCTGGCTTCTATTGGTGCTTTTTGCGATAATTAAGTATCCCGGATTTATGTGACCTTAATCTACTGTTGGCACCAGTGCCTACATGATGCTTTTTCCAATATGTTTTATGCTAAAAGTGTGAAATAGAAATCCAGAAAACAATGTTTCCTCTACCAAATAATAATTAAAAGATTATGTCTTGGGGCTTGGAAATACCACGACTTCCTCAAGAAATGATTGTGGAAAAGATTCTCACTGTGGCTTGACTATAGGTGGTAAGGAGATGAATACAGCAGCCAAGAAAGCGTGCACAGATCCCAGATCCTGGGCCCCAAAGAAATACAATGAGTGCCTGGTGGATCTTGACATTTTCAAGCCTGGAAAATTGCCATTCGGGGTGTTGTGAGTACTTTATGCATTCTGTGGTACGGCATACAATTTGTCTTTGGGACTGAATCAATTAGAAACATTTGATGCAAGCAACAGAAACTGACAGGCTAATTTTAGCAAAAGATTTTATTGGCAGGATATGTGGTAGCTCAACAGACAGGATAAAAGTGAATGAGGGGGCCTGACGTGGTAACCTAGCAGCTAAAGTCCTCACCTTGCACACGCTGGGATCCCATATGGGTGTCGGTTTGTATCCCGGCTGCTCCACTTCCCATCCAGTTCCCTGCTTGTGGCCTGGGAAAGCAGTAGAGGATGGCCCAAGGCCTTGGGACCCTGCACCCATGTGGGAGACCTGGAGGAGGTTCCCGGAAGAGCACCTGGTTCCTGGCTTCAGATCAGTGTAACACCTGCAGTTGTGGTGACTTGGGGAGTGAATCATCAGATGAGAGATCTTCCTGTCTTTCCTCCTGTCTGTATATCTGGCTTTGTAATGAAAACAAATAAATCTTAAAAAAAAAAAAAAGTGGATGAACCAAGGTCTTTGGGGGCTGGCACTGTGGCACACTGTGGCTTAATGGGCTAATTCGTCACCTGCTAGCACTGACATTCTATAGGGGCACCAGTTCATGTCCCAGCTGCTCTACTTCCAATCCAGCTCTCTGCTATGTCTTGGGAAAGCAGCAGAGAAAGGCTCAAGTCCTTGGGCTCTTGCTTCCATGTGGGAGACCTGGCAGAAGCTCATGGTTCCCAGCTTTGGATGAGCTCAGCTCTGGTTGTTGTGGCCATTTGGGGAGTGAACTAGTGGATGGAAGATCTCTGTCTCTTCTCTGAAAATCTCAAAAATAAATCTTTTAAAAGCAATGGGTGGACTAAGGTGTTTAACAGAGCTAGAAAATGGGAGGCAAGAGCCCTGGACATTGTCTTTGGGGCTGCTTTGTATTCATCATTTGTTTTCAGCGTCGAAGTCACTCAGGTCCGTAAGAAAATGTCTGATTTTTCAGCCTGGGTCTCTCACTTGCACCTGGGAGGAAGTGTACTTTGATTGATAGCTCTACCATAATACTCATTGTGGGGAAAATCGAATTCTGGTACTGGTTCCAGAAGATGGGGCGCCAGGCCCAGAAGGACGACTTGAAAGGAGTGACACTGCCTCTGGCGCCTGGCTCCTGTAACCCTGGGCAGCAGGTGCTTCTGGTTGCTGGGTTCCTGCAAGCCACATGGGAGACCTAGCCTGTGATTTTGGTTCCTGTCTTTGGTCCAGTTCAGCCTTCCAGCCTTAATTATTGCAGTCATTTGGGGAGACCTGTGGGTGGAACCTATCCCTTTTAGTCTATTAGCTCTCTATCTCTGTGACTCAATATTAATTTTTTAAAAGGCAGGAAATACAAGGGAGGGGCCGGCATGATGGCTCAGTGGCTAAATCCTTGCCTTGCATGCACTGGGATCCCATTAGGGTGCTGCTGGTTTGTGTCCTGGCTGCTCCGTTTCCCATCCAGCTCCCTGCTTGTGGCCTGGAAAAAGCAGTAGAGGACGGCCCAAAGGCTTGGGACCCTGCACTCATGTGGGAGACTCATGTGGCTTCAGATGGGCTCAGCTTTGGCCAGTGTGGCTGCCTGGGAAGTGAATCGGAATAGAAGACATTTCTCTCTGTTTCCCCTTCTCTCTATAAATCTGCCTTTTAAATAAAAATGAAGGAATCTTTTTTTTTTTTAAAGGAAGGAATTGGAATGAAAAGATTACGTATATTTAGGTATAAAAATTTAGAATCTGGGCCCGAAGTGGTAGCCTAGCAGCTAAAGTCCTCACCTTGCATGCGCTGGGATCCTATATAGGTGCAGTTTCGTGTCCCGGCAACTCCACTTCCCATCCAGCTCCCTGCTTGTGGCCTGGGAAAGTATTTCGGGATGGCCCAAAGCCTTCGGACCCTGCACCCGCATGGGAGACATAGAAAAGGTTCCTGGCTGCTGGCTTTGGACAGGCTTAGCTCCAGCCATTGCGGCCCCTTGGGGAATGAATCAGTGGATCCTCTGTCTCTCCCCCTCTCTGTATATCTGACTTCGCAATAAAAATAAATGAATCTTTTTTAAAAATTAAAATATGTTTGATGATGTTTTCATCAAACATATTTTCTGTAAACTTGAAGACTCTAATATAGTTTTAATGAAAGTGTATAATTTCTGCTAACACTCAGTTTTCTTTATGAAATTTTATAAATACCAGTTTTTAGAAACTTTTATTTTCATCTACTTGAAAGACAATGAGAGGGAGGGTCATGAGGGGAGAGAGACATCAGTTGTCTATCTGCTGGCTTATTCGCCAAATTTCTACAATAATTGGGGTGGTCCAGGCCGAATTCGGGAGCCAGGAACTCCATCCAGGTCTCCGTAGGTGGGAGGCCCCAGGCATTTCCGGCATCACCTGCCACTCCGGGTTACCAGGTGTAAGTTACCAGGCAAGAGGGTTGCAAGCAAAGCAGCTGGGACGTGAATTGGCACTCTGATAACAGGATTGGGGCATCCCACGTGGCAGCTGAACCCACTGTGCCATTAACACCCATCCTTGAACACCTAAATATAAGGTCTCAAGTTTTACTTTTGCTTCATGAGCAACACAGAGAGAAGAGAGAAGCTTGGAAGCCAGGAAGCAGGAACTCATCATGTCTCCTATGTGGGTGGCAGGGCCCTGCGATGGGAGCTGCCACCTGCTGCCGCCTAGATGAGGAGGGAATTGGAAGCAGGCTGGGGACTTAAAGCCAGGCACTTCTTCATGGGGATGTGAATGTCCCTGGCAGGATCGTCACCTCTGTGCTCAATGTTCACCTGAATTGTTATTTTCGAATGAATGAATCATGAACATTTCGTAATGTCAGTTTCTGCTTCCCGTGAAACAAACGGTGTCTAGATACATAGAAGTGTTGTGGGAGTTTAAAGAGCTAACGGGTTCTAAAATCACAAAGTTTGATAAAAGTTATTCTAGTGGAATTTCTTTCACAAGGAAGGGGAAATTTGCCAGTAGGGGAAAGGAATTTTCCCCTCGCAGCAGGCCTGTCGCAGCAGGCCCTCCGGACGTGCTGTTGATGGCTACTGGGGCCCAGTATCATTTTCTGAGGCTCAGAAGCCAAACATTTCCTTTCTTCGCATCTTGGCAGCCTTGTGACCTGGCTTCTGATGTGACATTGCAGAAAATGCTGTTGGTGACTTGCCCGAATCTCCTTTGCTCCAGTGAGGCCGTGCCCCGCAGGTGACTCAGCCCACAGGAGCCGATGCCACACGCCTGGGCAGCCTTCAGCACTCACTCACCGGTATGGGGATTGAAAGCCAGACCCCTCACTCTTATAGAAGATGGCTCCGTAGTGGGATATTTCAGCTGAATCCGCACACTTGCCTAGAGTGTTTCCTCTGCACCGCAATATTGCTTTTATTTGCTAAAAGTTTGGATGGAAGCAGTTTCTTACTCAAAGATTCCTGGTGTAGGCCCTGGGGAAACACCCTCAGACAGACCCCAGCCTAAGTCAACGGAGCTGATTACTGGGGACACATTTGCTTTCTTGACTGAAGACAAGCAGAAGGGGCAACTTCCGACTTAGCATTTCCTTTCCTTGAATGTGTGTTTGATGGCTGGAGTGGCGACACCCGTTTTGTGGCTGAGAGGCAATTGAAATGGACAAATGGTCATTCCTAGAGCTGAGCTGGTGGCTCTTGCCTTCAGACCTTTCTTTTTCTTCTCCTCCTCCTCCTCCCCTTCCTCTTCCTCCTTTCTTTTCATCCTTCTCCTCCTACTCTTCCTCTGATTTTTAAGTATTTATTTAATTTTTGGAAAGGCAGATCTACAGAGAGGAGAGAGAAAGATGTTTGGTCCACGGATTCATGCCCCAAGTGGCCACAGTGGCCGGAGGTGAGCCAATTTGAAGCCAGGAGCCAGGAGTCTGTTTTGGGTCTCCCATGCAGGCGCAGGGTCCCAAGGCACTTGCAGCATCCTACATTGCTTTTCCGGGCCACAAACAGGGAGCTGGTTGGGAAGTGGAACAGCTGGGACATGAACCAGTGCCCACAGAGGGTCCCAGCATGTGCAAAGCGAGGTTTTAGCCACTGAGCCATTGTGCTGGGCCCTAAACCTTTCTTCTGTGTGAGAAAACGAACCCCTATTTGTTGAAATAATTTGCATTTAGTGTTTATTATCTGTAGCTGAATGCACTTGTGTCTGATACGGCTGTGAGTGATAAAGGGCCTTGCATATGCAGTTACAGAAATTGGTGATTTCTCTCCACCCAGCTCTTGCCAAGTTAATTTTCCCCTCTGGAGTTTATGCACAGCCAGATGAGATCCCACGGTGCCTGTGTTCTTATACAATGGAGTTAGCTGTTTCTGAGCTGTTTGTAGTTACGAGTCTGTGACCTAAGAGAGCCATGACTCAATCGTGCGAGGAGGAGGAGTTTGGGCTCTTTGTATTTCAACCTTGAACGATCTTGTCTCAGAGATTGTTTAATAGCTCTTAAAGATTCAAGAAAAGATATCTTTGCGTTCTAGAAGAGTATCTTGCTGTTTTTGCTCCGTGTTGGGCAGCACCAGTCTTCGAACCAACGTAGAAGAGTGTGGCTGAGTGGTTTGGGAGTCAGACAGCAGAGCCCTGGCGGACTGTGGTCCCCGGTGCGCACCGAAGCGTCTCTGTCTGCCAGGCTAGTGCTCTCGCTATGTGCACACACGTTTTATTATGCGTGCAAATAAAGCTTGCGTGTGGAGAAGTCAGAATGCCAGCGTCAAGGGCTTATTGTTTGAGGCTCAGTGACTACGTTCCATGTAGATGCTGTTAGGGAATGTAATTCAGCTGGATTCAATGAGTGTTTCTTCAATGCCCACTGCGCGTTGGGCAGAGTGGGGCAGCTGGTAAACCCCATGGGCAGCCTATGGGGCGCCACAGTCTGTGGGGTGTCCCAGGCACATGCAGGCGGTGTAAGGAAGCTGCTAAGCAGGTTCTGGGGGGACTTGAGGGGAGGGAATCAGCTTCTCCCCGCGCAGTCTCAACAGCATCTGGATGGCACTGAGAAAAGCAAATATCACTTCGTTATGCCTTAGGGTTGCTCACCTATTAAACTCCTTCCATTTCGAGGGACGCAAAGGAATCCGCACAGTAACTCCATGGCTGCTGGGAATGTATGTAATGTGAATTTATACATAAAAGGGGGGACAGATTCAGCAAAGCTCTCGCACTCCCATGACTTCAAGGGAGGACAAACCTGGGCGTGCCCGCCTCAGACTGAGTTCTTTCTCGGTGGCCACATGCTTTCTGCAGCCGCAGCAGAGCTGCTCGAACGAGGCTGCAGGTTAGAACTTCTTAGGAGCTTGTTGGAAACTCCTGCATCTGGGCTGTGATCAGACCCATTAGAGCAAACTGGCTGAGACTGGGACCCAGGCATTGGCGGTGATTATTGCAATTTTGTTTATTTTTAAATGGTCATTATATATATTTATATAATATGTGTGTGTATAACATAAACTTTATGAAACTTGTAAAAGAGGACTCAGTATTTTTTTAAAGATGTACTTATTTTTATCAAAAAGGCAGATCTATAGAGAGAAACAGCTTCTATCTGCTGGTTCACTCCCCAAGTGGCCATAAGAGCCAGAGCTGAGCTGATCCAAACCAAGGAGCCAGGAGCCTCTTCCGAGTCTCCCACAAGGGTGCAGGGTCCCAAGGCCTTGCAGGGTCCCAAGGCTTTGGGCCGTCCTTGACTGCTTTGCCAGGCCACAAGCAGGGAGCTGGATGGGAAGTGGGGCAGCTGGGATTAGAACCAGGGCCCATATGGGATCCCGGTGTGTGCAAGGCAAGGACGTTAGCTGCTAGGCTACCATGCCAGGCTCAGCAGTTGTCTTTCTGTGCCTGTTTCATGTTGTTGAGCAGCGTGTCCTCCGGGTTCATCCAGGTTGTACAGTGTGACTAGTAAGTACCCATTGTAGGTGTTTCCCACACGGTTTATATACTTGGATTGCACTCACCTTTTGGCTGTTATAAATATGGGTGTATAAACATCTCTTCCAGACCTGTTTTCGTTTCTTTTGGTTATTTATACTGAAATAGAATTGCTAAGTTTTGAGGTCATTCTAGTTTGATTTATTTTGGGCATCATCCTGCTGGTTTCCAGTGCCCAGGAACAGGGCATCACTTTTTTTTTTTCTTTTGAAGTCTTAAAGGACCTCAGTGCTTCTGGGGCAGCCAAGGTTGAAGACCCCCACACTAGACAAATTTCCTGAAGGACGTGACTCGTTTTTTTGACCTTCGCAGCCACAGCATTGAGCAACCGCACTGTGGCACTGTGGATGAGTGGAACTGCCCCAGGTGTCTTGGTTTTATTTCCCCATAAGTCTTGCAAATCTGTTGCTAAACAATCTTTCCATGTAAAGATGAAGCTTCAAAGGACCAATGAAGCTTGTCCACTGAGACCACAAAAGAGAGTCTTGGGACCCGGTGTGGTAGCCTAGCACCTAAAGTCCTCACCTTGCACGTGCTGGGATCCCATATGGGCACTGGTTCTAATCCTGGCAGCCCTGGTTCCCATCCAGCTCCCTGCTTGTGGCCTGGGAAGGCAGTTGAGAATTCCCCAAGGCCTTGGGACCCTGCATCCATGTAGGAGACCCGGAAGAAGCTCCTGATTCTTGGTTTCGGATCGGCTCAGTTCTGGCCGTTGTGGCTGCTAGGGGAATAAATCAATGGATGGAAGATCTTCCTCTTTGTCTCTCCTCCTCTCTGTATATTTGACTTTGCAATAAAAATAAATCTCTTCAACAGAGTCCTTTCTTTTGAACCATGCAGCAGAATAGATGTCAAACAAGAAAGAGGTGGGCGGCCAGTTTTCCTTCAGGTTTGGACCTCTTGCTTGGCTTGGGTGACATGCGCCTTCTAGATAAGACTTCTGAATTCAGTTTCTGCACCAGCTGCTGCCTCGTTTTGGTTCTTGAAAACTAACGGGGAGCTTTTATGACTTAAAGTGAGTTGCGTTTCAGATTATCTGCTCAGTGTAGGACAGAGTCTGGGGGACCTGATCTAACCTTGTCTTCATTAAGAGACTTCCCTGTGCCCACCCGGCAGCACACAGTCCTTATGGGGGGGTGGTCCCTGAAGTTGTGTAGGGAGGCCACAGAGGGGGCAGGAGGCAGCAGAAGGGAGGTCCCTGTGTCATTGCCTTTCATGTTTCAGCCCTCTCTGGGCTGTTGTCAGGAAAGATTTATGTAATCATCTTAATTTAGAAGACTTTTAGTGTCAGCCAGCAGTCTTTTTTTTTTATTACTTCTGTCTTCTGCTGGCCTTTCCAGGGCCTCTTATATTTCCATCAAGCTATTGGCATTCTGTCTGAATCAATAGCAGGCAAAGGTCTCGTCCCTAGACACGCGGGCACAGTGCACTCTGCTGGGATTAGAGATGAAGAATTGTAGTCTTTCGAAATCAAGAGCGACTTTGAAGGATGAGCTCTGAGCCCAATCTCATTTTCCTCTTGGCCTACGGACACTGTGATAGAGCTGGTTAGAGGGACTAGGAGCTGCGTCCTTTCTCACGCAGTCCGTCACTCCTGTATAATCTATGCTTATCTCATTCTTTCATTCAACATCTATTGAATACTGTATTTTAGACACATTGCCAAGCATGGAGGGAAGCACAGTGCTGATTTGTTTCCTGTTCTTATAATTTACGGGGGAGATGGTAATGAAACCTGCTGTGCTATTCAAGTGAGACACCCCATTTCCTTGGCGGAGAGCTGGAGGAGGACTTCAAGGAGGGAGTGATAAGTAGAAGTGAACTGTGGGAAAGGTGAAAGTTGTCACAGAAAGAGTGAAGAGCGTGGAAGTGAGTGGTGCATTTAAAGAACGGAAGGAGATCCCGGGCTGGGGATTCAGGCAGGACCTACATCAACGACAGGCTTTGCAAGTGGTGCTGAAGAGTCTGGGCTTGTTTCTGAGGGCGGTGGGGAGCCGTGGGACGGTTTATGTAGGGTTCTAACATGATCAGAATTTATAATTTAGAAGGCTCATTCGGCCGATGCAGAAGGGGTTGGGAGTGGGTAAGGCCTGGGGAGAGAGAGCAGTTCTGAAACAGAGGGGATGGTGGCTTGGAGCATGCTCAGAGCAGACTGTGTGCAGCAAAATGAGCAGGTTTTAGAGGTGTGCTGTGATGGAATGCAGGAAACAGTAGGCCAAGGGGATGCTGAATCCTAAGATGGGCCAGAGGCCAAGGCGGAGGTGGCATAGAGAGGGGGCAAGTGGCTTGGACATGTTGATGCCTTTGGACACACTTCTTACTTGAGTTGACATGCCAAGGAGAAGCCTGGTATGGGCTGGTTGTCCTGACCTCACACTTACCGTCACCACAGAATGGGACTGGCTTAGAGAAGGGTGCCTTTTGGGAGATGACTCAGGTGAAACGAGACAGAACCTCGTGTCTTTAAATGCAGGCAGCCCAGAGCCAACGACCTAGCAAGCGAGCACAGGGCTGTTGGACAAGAGAGCAGTCTCTCTCTCTCTGCCTTCTGATTCTCTTTGAATGGAGAAGTCCAGAGGCCACGGGACACAGGGGTCTGCAGGGAGAGCACTGAGCTTGGAAATCCTTACATCCTGAGTGAAGCCCTGACACAGAGTTAGGCGACTTGTACATGTCCCAGGAGGACTACAGTGCAGGATCATTAAAGTCCTGGCCCTCGGCGTGGTCTCCTCCTGGCCTAGACCAGATAACGTGGTTGGGCTAATGCTTTACATATCCTTGGAGCTCATCTGGGTTTGAGTTTAGCCTGGGTTTATTTGGAGGAGGAATTGAGTTCATTAAGAAGGTAGGAGAGAGTGGAAAGATCTGTACTCAAGCATGCCATCACCTCAGTACGACCAGGGGTTTAGGCTAATTGGAACCACACTTCTTGGAAGGCAGTTCTAGGACAGAGCCAGCGCTGGAATTTGCTGCCACTTCCTCCCCACCTGGTAGCTCACCCAATTGCACATGCTTCCTTCCTTATCAACTGGTTAAGTTTGCAAGGTAGCTTCTGAATCCACGTGTGTGTAAATCCAACTTCCATTGGACAATTCACCACCACGCTACCAATGGGATGCTTTCTCTGTGATGTATAGCTTTCTTTCTGTTCAGGAAAGATTGATGGCTAAGTAGTGCTTGTGTTTCTTCCAGCCACATACAGTGACCTCCCTAGGAGAGGTTCTGAAAGATTCCTTCTTTTGGCTACTTCAATAGTTCCATTAACATTTAAAAACGTAGTTGACAGAGAGGGAGAATGAGAGAGTTGTAATGGGGCACTGCCAACGATGGCTCGTGCTGCTTGTCAGGACGGAGCAAGGAAATGGAGTTTCCACACTCTGCCCTTCCTACCTCCTCTTGCACAATTCAAGTTAATTGAAGGCGTGAGAAGTGCACCCCGCCCATCCTGCCTTCCGCACCAACTGACAGTGCAGAAATTACTGCAGAGGCTCCGTGCACCTGGCCGCTCCTGCTGCCTCTTGAATTAGATTCGGTGAACTACAGGAAAACTTTGGGCTCTGGTAACTCCCTTCCTGCCTCCTGCACGTGGAAGCTTTGTGCAGTGTGGCTCTCAATCTGATTGCAGGATGAGGGCTTAAAAACCCCTGACTTCTGCTGCTCGACACAGTGACTCTTAGAGTGTAGTGGGAGCTGCTGTTGCCAAGCTTGGGAAATCCTAACGTCCTACACTTGGCTCCAGTGTGGTCTCTCTCGCATTCCGTAACAAGAGTAACTGAGCACTCATCCACTGAGTTACTCCCCAGATGTCTGCGATAGCTAGGGCTGGGTCAAACCTAAGTGGGGACCTGGGAACACATTCATTTCAGGATTGTCCCATCAATGGCAGGGACCCAGCCACTTGGGCCATCACCATTGTCCCTCCCCTACCTAGTGCCTAGTAGTTAACAGGAAGCTCGATTTGGGAACGTAGGAGATGCAGGCATCTTAACCACCAGGCCCCACGCCTGCTCTGCTGACATGTGATTAAGTGCTGGAGAGCACGTCCTGTGCCCTCAAGTTCACTCTGGCCACATGGTGCCTCCGTTCCCCATAGATTGGCAAGTAATAGAGCTGGTCTGCCTTGTGTGTGCAGGTGGTTCTTGGCCCTAATTCCACAGTGCCTCATGCTATACAGGCGCATCAGAGCTGCTATCCCATATTCCTTTGGTTTACACAGGATGTGTCACCCCTCTGCCCCAGGGGATGCTTGGGGACTGCTAAGATGCTATCTTGATGAATTGTGTCTGAGAAGGTTTTCTTTTCTCGCCATGGATACTTTTATGGAGATAAAATCCCCATTGCTGGTGCCACACTGTTTTAAGGTCAGGTGTGGGAAGTAGCAAGTCCTCGCAGCTTCAAATCAACTGGGCAAGAAGTAACTAAAAACCTCAGACAGGAGAACCAAGGTCCTCTGTTGGTGCTTTCTTAGTGCTTCCTGGGAGTCTGTGTGGTAGAAGTTGATGCCACGGGGTGTCCGGCCATCCTGTTTTGCCTTTACTGAGGAGTTTCCCAGGATGCCAGCACCTGAGCTTTAAAACCCAGAGGCCCCGAGGTACCCAGGAGCACTCCCTGATCTGTTTTTGTTTAGTTTTGTTTTTCCTGTAGAGAAGTTTTGGATTTATCGAAAAGTTGTTGAAGTAGAATGGAGTTCTTATAAACCCCAGATGCAGCTTCTCCTGGTAGTCCTATGTAAACATGGTACTTCTTGTTTTCTTTAATAAGAATGTGTTCAACTTGGTTTGCTGAGTTCTCTCATTTAGAGTCCCTTAGTTCCAGTCTACTGGAATCTGAAAGTCTAAGCCTTTGATTTGACTTTCTGCCTTTTTGCTGTTCCAGGCATCTAGGACAGCACACCACCCCGAGTCATCCTGCTTAGCTGCCCTCGGCCATGACATTTCTCAGGGTTTCTTTCTTCGGACGACTTGGTCATTGTGGAGCAGTACTGGTCAGGGATTTCATAGACTGTCCTTTGCCTGGGATTTTTCTGGTGTTTTTCTTGTGATTGGACCTGGGGGTGGAAGACCACAGAGGCAGCGGTGCCCAGCCCCGACTACAGGAGAGGCGCTGGCTCCTGTCTCCTGCCTGTGTTAGGGGGAAGGGGGTATTTGCACAGTAAGTCACCAGGAGCTGTTCTGTAAGGAGGGTTTGCTTATTCCCCCAATGCATTTGTTCAATCATTTATATCAGTCTGGACTCAGACAGGTTGACGTCCTTCTCAGAGTTTATTTATTGTGTCGCAGTTCCCTAATGATAGACAGTGTGGAATAGCTTCTCATCCACCCACTTGCCAGCTCTCTGCTTCACCTGGTGAGCTGCCTGTTCAGATATTTTACCTTTTAAGAAATTGTGTACTACCTTACTTTTAAGAGCAGCCTGGGACTGGAAGCCAGTTTTGTGTGTGTGTATGTGTGCAGTATGCGTGTGGGGGGGCAGGAAGCTGGGAGACCTTGCCAACCTTCCATTCCTCCAAGGCAGCCCACCCATTCCTGAGTCAGCTCTGCCCAGGACAGGGTGGGTGCGGAGGCTGGCTGCTATTTGCCAAGGAGTGGCTTAGTCAGCGCCACTGCCCAGTTTTCAACTTTGTTTCACCCCTTTGGCTCATGTTTCATGGAGCAGACTAGGAAAGAAAATATTTCACAATTGTAGCTTTTTCATCTTTGCTTTTTACCACCCTTTGGGACAGATCTCAGTGACATCAGCCACAAAGCCTGGGACATTTTGGGACTGTGAATGTTTTTGGTTTCTAGACTTGGCTGTGTCATGACGCCTGGGGCAAGGTGGCAGGTGGGCCATGTGGACATGTCTTTACCTGGGATGTGGTTCTGAACTCTTTGCTCAGCAAGACACAGGTTGCCATCAAGAGAAAAAAAAAATCCGTTCAGGAATAAGGCTGAGCCCCGCTGTCACATGAGTCAGGGCTGCTTGTGCTCTTTCGTGTCCTGGCCTCTTTATTCATGTTCCTGAAGCTTATTTATCTCTGAAGACCATCTCAAAGTCGCCAGGCCTGTGTTTCACCCTCTCCAATAGACTCAAGTTTTCAAAGGAAATGCTGAGGGCGCGAGAAGCTTTCAAAGGATGCTGGCGTGATGTTGCTGGCGGCGGTACCACCACTAGGGGGCAGGCGCTGTCCTGATTAAAGGAAGCGCAGAGCTGGGCAGCGGGAGCGGTGTTTGGTGCTGGGTGCTGGGTACTTGGAGAGGACGCGGAGCGGAGCCTTTGCCTGGAGGGGTGGAGGCGCCGGCGTCCCCACTTTCCACATTATGAGGTTTTACGTGTTTGTATTACTATTTTTTTTTCTGGCTTGACCATTAGACCTACAAGGATGAGAGCAGAGGTTGTTTGTTTAACTGACATTTAGCCTGCGGTTTCTCTACTGTGTGGACTTGCAAGTGTCACTTTATTCCTCTTGTCTGACTGTTCCTAGAAGAATTGGGGTGTGAAAAATCTCGGCGTTCTCCCTGCTTCCCTTAACATTTAACCCAGGTGAATTCTGAACCGAACGAAAGGCGTTCTCGGGGCAGTGGAGCGGGGTGGTGGGAGGGCTGAGGAGGCTGGAGGGCGAGGCTGTGTCTGGGCCTGTGCAGAAGGAGGGCGTGAGTAACGAGGCTTGCATCCTTCCTCCACTCAGATCAAAGCACTGCAGGACTGGGCGAGCCCCGGAGAACCATCGCACCCTCTTACCACCTGGGACACGGCTCCTCTGTATGCTCATGTCCACGGTTTACCCTCCTAATCCATCTCTCTCTCGTGCTGAACCCTGACCAGCTTCAGAATGCTCCTGAATCATGGACATCAGGCAGTCAGCCTTGCCACCATTCCCCGAGTGTCAACAACGAGTCTCCCGTGACCTTGACATTCACCTCCCCTGTTTCAGCAGGGCTGTCCATTGTTTGCAGGTCGCTGATGTGTTGGTGGCTAAATTGGGGTTCCAGAAAACCGGTCCTGCTGACCTTGCTGGGGATTTATTCCAACCCCTCCATTGTCCTCAGGAGCAGAGGAAAGCAAAAATGGTTCTAACCTATCCAGGAATGTGCACAGAAGGAAGGTGGCCAGCCTCTCCGGGATTTAGGAATGCAAACTCACAGCATGAGATGCCATTGTTTTTTCTTCACTCATCAAGTGACACAGATTAAACAGACTGATGATGGAGAGAGCTGGGCATCAACGGAAAACCAGGATTCCCCCAGAGCACACTGCACACTGTCGGTCATTCACTGTCTTTGGGGTGTTAAAATTAGAATGTGCCTACTTCTGCCCCAATCCCATTTTGATGGGATTGACCCAAGTTTTATTAACTGATTGAAGTTTTTTACTCATATTTGAGAGATGGAAAGTAAATTCATCCTCAAGAATATGCTTCTTGCAACTTTTTTGGTGGCAAAGCAAAATTGGAGTACCATATAAATATCCCCCAGTAGGATACCTGTTGGTATAAGTTACCATATTCATACGTTCCATTTAAAAGAGTGTATACAGATGAGTTGGGATTAATATGAATCGTTCTAGAAGGTATGTACTGTAAGTTGAATGGAAGTGAGAAATTGCAGAGGTCAGAGTTGTGGCGCAGCAAGTTAAGCTGCTGTTCTGTTATGCGGGCATCCCACATGGGCATCAGTCTGTGTGCGGGTGGCTGCTCCACTTCCCCTCCAGCTCCTGGGAAGGCAGCAGAAGTTGGCCCAAATACCTTGGCTCCTTCACCTATGTGGGAGACCTAGATGAAGTTCCTGGCTGTCGACTTCAGCCCTGACAGTTGTGACCATTTGGGGAGTGAACCAGCAGAAGGAAGATCTCTTTGTGTTCCACCTCTCTTGCTCTCTATCAAATAAATAAATAAATTTTAAAAGAAGGAGAGGCTGGCCACCTTCCTTCTGTGGATTTGAATCTTGAACATAATATGATTCAGTGTTTGTTAGAACAAAAGCTTTAGGACCTGGAATGGTAGCCTAGCAACTAAAGTCCTTGCCTTGAATGTGCTGGGATCCCATCTGGGCACTGGTTCTAAACCTGGCAGCCCTGCTTCCCATCCAGCTCCTTGCTTGTGGCCTGAGAAAGCAATGGAGGATGGCCCAGAGTCTTGGTACCCTGCACCCGTGTGGGAGACCTGGAGGAAGTTCCTGGCTGCTGGCTTCAGATCAGCATGACTCTGGCCATTACAGTCACATGGGGAGTGGACCAGTGGACGGAAGATCTTTCTCTCTGTCTCTCCTTCTCCCTATATATTTGATTTTGCAATAAAAATAAGTAAATCTTTTTCAAAAAGAACAAAAGCTTCAGAATCTTTACATAGACCTCTGAGCTTGTATGTGAGTATGGTGTAAGGCGTGAGAGAGAAACTTGCCATGCCTTTCATCCTTTCTGGGTTGGTGAGAGAGGGAGAGAGAGAGTGAGATGTCTGCATAGGGTGGGACCATTATGACTTTCTCTTTAATACATTTTGGACATAAAATGCGCGTCAGTACTTTCAGAGTTAGAAACAATCTTGATGAGGATGCAGGGTGCCCCAAAAGTGGAGCTCTTTGACCCAAGTTTTATTAACTGGTCAATGTCCCAGCAAGGACGACAGCCCCCTCTGCTGAACCCTGATTCCTTACATCATGCCCTGGCAATGCTTGCTAGTTTCAAAAAACCATGCAGCTGGCAAGATTTGTCACTGCCTCTTCTGTTTGACATCTTCAACCCTCCTCTCCCTCCCCTTCCTTCTCTCGCGGAGTGAGCAAGCGAGCTGCGGACACGAGAACTTTTAATTGTCACCAGATCCTCTGTGTTCATCTGTGGGCTGACGCTTTCCTTTTGATGGGATAGGTTAATTTCCATGTCTGGGCTAGCTATTGAATGGCAATCCCCAGAGTTCAAAGGATGGAGGAGGTGAGCGAAGAGTTATATATTTTCTCATTGTCCGGCCGAGACATTCTCCTTGATCTGACAATTTTTCAGAAGCCAGCATTTTATTTCGTTTCCAGTTTGACATAAAAGTTATTGTGTCCTTGGGGTTATAAGAAATGTAATATCACCTGTGACCTTCCCGTGTACTGCTAGCGCTCAGAGGATTGCACTGACGCTGGGTGGTTTCATTGGACTTTGCTCAGCCTGCTTTCGGAGCCTTTTGGATGGTTCATCATTTAATCCAGGGAGGGAGGGAACATATGCTGAATCTACTAAATTTTTAATTTTTTTTCTGGGGAAAACTTTTTCCTTTTTTTTTTTTTTTTCCAGCTCTATGTTTGGATATATAGGACTCCAAAGTGTGCTCTGGGCCTGACAGCCTGACTAAGATGGGCAGAACAAAACCTGCCCAGAGCTACTTGCCTTCCTGAAGCCCATCAACACCTCACCTTGCTGAACACAGGTTCCTTGCAGATGCGCCTCAGGTGAGGGCTTTGCACTAGGGAGCTTCTGCATGGCTGGGTGGGCCCAGTGTAATCATGTGAAGGCAGAAGCCTTCATCCAGCTGTGGTCAGAGGCAGCAGGGACTGAGGAACGGTGCCAGAGATGTGGCACATCTGGCTTTGAAGTTGCCAGGAGGGGTCATGAGCCAGGGGAGCAGGTGGTCTATGGAAGCTGGAAAAGAAAGTGAAGCAGGTTTTCCTGGAGAGTGTCCAAAAGGAAGAAAGCCTTGTCACACCCAGGGCACAGCTCTGTGACACTCAAGGTGGACTTGGAGGGGGCAGAGTGGGCCAGATGGATTATGGTGACAGGGTCAGCTCAGTTGTCCTCACTGAGATTTTTTTTTGCCTGCCCTGCATGGAAGTGTACTCAAGCCCACCTTCTTTCAGGGATACAAGATGATCCCTGGGAAGGAAAAAGTCTCTCCATCAACCAGGAAAGAAGGCATTTGCTGATGGCCAATCAGGCCAGAGGGGATTACAAGGCCATCTCTGGACACACTCTGAGGATGCCAGCTACTGATGGCCCAAGCCCAAGTCTGGACTCCTAAACCAGGGCTGGAAAAGAGGTAGAGATGGCGACAATGAGTCACCCACACAGAGTGGGGGAGTTAAGAGCAGAGTGGGAAGTTGAACCCCCAGCACCCTCCACACACCTGACTTTTCTTCTTCTCTGAGACACATCAGGGGAAATCAAGTGACTCCATTCTGATGCCAGCCACTTGAATTAGGGTTTTCTGTTGCTTGATGCTTACAGTGCTATACCAGCCATGTGCTCTCCACACAGACACCTGCCCGCCTCCCTGCTCTCTCACAGAACCTGCTTGGCTTCTACAGTCCCTGTGATTTTCTGAACTTGACTGTATCAGATAAGACACAACTTCACTCCTGAGAGCCAGCTTCCAGACCCAGGGCCAGCGATGCATCTGCTGCGTGTCCAGAGTCGTCCCACTCCTGCATCCATGGCTGGCATTGTGGACGGATCCTGATCCTCCTCCTGGCCAAGCCCACGGGGCCCTGGATGCTCTGCTTTGCACTCTAAGTAGCTCCCTTTGAAGGAGTTGGTGTTGTCAGTGTTTGGCCAGTCACAGCTCTCAGGTCTCCCTCAACTTCCCAAATCCCTACTTCCCTAACCCTGAGCCTGGCACAGAGTGTGGGTTATCAGTCAGGGGTGCCAGGACACAGACTGTAACACTGGACTATCTACTGCTCTTCCCTTTTACTTCGAAATCTTCTTAAGGCTTGCTGCCTGAGCAGGCAGCTTGCTGCTTCTGCTGCCACCTTGGTCAGTGGCTTGCTTTCTTGTGGTTGGGGAACTTGCACCGGGGACCAGGGCTGGCAGAGTGGGCGTAGGGACTTGTGTACTTACTTGCTTGAGTTCTGGGTGGGTGGGGTGGGACATGGGGGTGGTGGTAGGGCCCCAGACTGGCATGCTGCTGTGGTGGACTGGTTGACCTGGGAACTAGGACACATACTTGGGTCTCTGGTGGGCAGACGGATAGCACACTGGCATGGACCTTGGGACACATGCCTGTGTGTAGGTCCCACGTGGGTGGAAGGTTAAAATTGTAGGCTGGCATGTGTGTCGGAGGACCAGCTCTGTGGATCCATGCATGAACTGGGGATCTGGGTGAGCATGCAGGGCTGCAGGTCCTTAGGCCACTCCAGTGGAGGACTGGGCTGGGGAACCCATGTGCTCCTGGGTGTGGGGTTTGCTCAGGGGAGGCTGCATGGGATGTGAGGGAGAGGAGACTGCTGAGGCAGTATGTTGTCAATGAGGAATTACTTCTAGGGAACTTCTGCTGACAAGGCCACTGCACTTGAAGGTAAGTAAGCAGGGGGGCTGAGACCGAGTAGTTTCAAGGAGGGAAATTAGAAAATATTTTTGGCTCAGACTGATGCACCTGCCCATGTGGGAAACCTGAGCTTACCTAGTTAGCATTGACCACTACTGTCTGCTTCCTGCCAGCACACATGAAAGCTAGGGCTGAGAGGCTTACTTGGCAGGGCTGCTACACAGTGAGTGTCAAAATAGGGTGCAGGTCATGTAAGGCCGAGCCATGACACAAACCAGTATGTGAGAGAACCAGGTCTGGGGGTAAATTCTGTGGGTGGCATATGGGCTCACCCCTCTGGGACTGCAACATTTGCAAGTTTGTTTAAAAGCTGGGATGGTGACAGGCTGAGCTAGGCATGACCATGGAACTCCAAGACACTCATGGGTACTGGTGTTGGGAACAGGCTGGGATGGTCCAGGTAACAGCATTCACCGGTGCATCAAAGGATTGGGTGTGGGGTGGGCCGGACTACAATATGCACCAGCACACACAAAAACCAATACAGAGGGGATGGGCTATGCCCGGTAAGGGCCTTGCATCTATTTACAAGTGTGAGAGCTAGATCTGAGAGTGAGCCTGGTGGAGGAACATGGGGAGATCCCCTGGGGGGCTGTAACTACTGCTGTGAGCATGCAAATCTGGGCTGGGTGGTTTTAGACTTGGCATGGCTGTGTGTGGGTTGGCTCTGGGGTGAAGACTGGTAAGGCTGGGCCAAACAATAGTACACTGACATGTGCAGGAATCAGGATGGGGGACAGGCTGTGCTGGACTAAGCTATCACACGTACCAGCCTTTATGAAAGCCAGGGAGACTGATCAGGGATAGGCTACAGCATCCATCAGTGAGAGCTGGAGCAGCCCAGGCTAAGCTAGGCTGCAGTACTTGCCAGCATATATGTGGGTCAGCTCTTGGGTTGGGCAGGCTAGAACAATTCATAGCACCCACTGAGATATGTGAAAATCAGGATGGGATGGGGGACAGGCCAAGTTGGACTGCAAATACTAGCAAGTTCATATTAGGCTTGGGACTGGGGGCTGACTGAGCTGTGCTATGCTGTAGCACCTGCCAGCATGTGCTAGAACTGGGAGCAGGTCCCGCTGGGCCAGGCTGCAGCATCCGCAGTGATTGCTGAGGTGAGGCAAGTGAGACTGGCTGCAGCACTCCCAGCACATGTAACACTCTGGGAGGGTGGGAGAAGGTGTGCCTGGTAGGGGAGCTGTAGGGACTCTCTGCTGAGCCACTGTTCCCGCTCGTGAGCATGAGAGCTGGTACTGGGGGCAGACCAGGCTGGCAGGGCTACAAAACCTGTTGGCATCCATGTGAGTTGAGTTAAGGGGAGAGTTAGGTGGGCTAAGCGATGGTATCTGCTGGTGCATGCATGAGCTAGAGATGTGCAAGACAGGGGCAAGTCCTGTCAGGCTGGCCTGTACTACCAGCTGGACCGTGCAGGAGTGTGCCTAGTCTACAAACTAGTCTACCCTTGATGTGGGCTGCAGTGCCCACTGATGAGCATGAGAACCAGAGCTGAGGGCAGGCCTGGCTGGACAGGCCTAGCACCCACCAGCATAAATGTGGGGACAGAATTGACCAGGTGACTGCAATCACCAGTTTGTGTAGCCTGATGTGGGCTGATGGACTAAGCCAGACCCTATACTGGGTGGCACACATAGGAGTCATGTCTTGGGTCACCTTAGGTCAAGTTTCTTTGGGAACTCCCTACAACTGGACCACTGGACTCAAAACTCCAACCATGGGGAAAAAAACCCCCACAGGATCTCTGTTTGCTGTGGAGTGCATGTGTCAGAACTGGGCCTCCTTTGTTGCTGAAGCTTGTGCAGTGGATGGCATGCCCAGATGCACATGGGGACATGAGCGATCATTAAGGCCTGCAGAGAACATCTAGTAACAACTTAGACAGCTTTCCTGGCCAAGCTTTGACAGCAAGTATCTGGGTGAGTATCAGCCAGTGGACCTTGGAAGGATTTCCTCAACCTTTGAGTAACAAACTCCACAGCATCTCAGAACTATTGAAACCACTTAAGCAGTATCCTTGGAACATGTTCCACAATAGGGACCGTGGGATGACATCAAGTGGCCGTACCCCATTCCTGATGCTGATGCAGTTCAGCTGCTGGGAACAGCCCTCTCCGCTTGTCTTCCCACTTCCCCCAGATACAAAGAAAAAAATTTGAAAAGTGATCTCATCCACTTTCCCCCATGCCTCGACCCTCCTCACTCTAATTAGCAGTCTACATGTCATGCATCTTTCTCAACTATGTAAACATCATCAAAAATAAAATAAGTACTTCTCTATTGGTGGCATCTTAAATCCTTTTGGTTTTTGTGTTCTCATTTGCATTCTAGAAATGGAATTCTATCTTCTGGGCTTCCAGATTGAGGAAGCATTATCTCCCTAGAGGAACGCCATCAGGCCAGGGTGTGAGTGCAAGGCCCTGGTGGGAGCTGGTCGGTCATGTGTCAGGCTGTCAGGCTGTATAAGGCACAGGGCACAACAGTGTGCTGTGAGGGAAGGTGGTAGGGAGAGCTTCATGCCAGTGAAGATGCCACACGGGGGGCAGTGAGGGTGAGATTGCTGGTATTGCTGGGTGGCAAGGACACCTGTGGGAGGGCTTTGGCAGATGGCACAGCTGTGCCATGGCCTCTCGTTCCCTCTTCCCAGCCTCTTCAGACCCTCCGCAAAACCCTCTCTTTTTCCCCCTTCCATCTGGAGGTAAATTCAGGCTTCTGGACTAGGCTCTAGGCTGTAGCTCTGAGCTGGCAAGTGAAAGGGCCCATTTCACTCAGGTGGTGGTGTACTGGGTCATGTTGTGTTTTTGGTATCTGAGCCCACACCTCCCCTTGGGTCTTGGTTGTCGCAGCTGGCTTTTCTCATTTTCTGCTGTCTTCCCATAGCTGGCCCTTGGTTCTCAGTGCTCTCCTTTCCTGCTGTTGTAGAACAAGCCCATAGCCCAGGTGGCCTAGGAGCAACAGGAACTGATTTCTCATGGTTCTGGAGGCTGGGAAGGGGTGGGCAGATTGGCTCATGGGTGGTACCCTTGCACACTGACTGCCTCCTTACATGATGCAGTTGAAGATAGCTGGGACTTGTTACACACAACACTCATCCCACTCGTGAGCGCTGTGCCCTCAGGACCTGATCACCTCCCACAGGTTCACCTTCTAACACCTTCACATGGGTGTTTGGGTTTGCAGCATGCAAATTTGGGGACGATACAGGCAAATGGTATATAGCATTAGCGGATTTCATCTCATTTTCTCTCATAGTTTTTAGTTTTGCTTTTCCTCTTCTACCTTTATTATAGCTTTTTTGTCTGTTAATACTTTTCAACCATCTTTTTAAAAAGCAAGGTTTGTTTATTTACATTTATTTATTTACTAGAGAGAGGAAGAAAAGGAGAGGCAATCTCCTATCTGTTTGCTTCCTTTTCAAACACCTGCGACAGGTGGGGCTGAGCCAGGCCAAAGCCAGCAGCCAGTGTCTGCACCCTGGTCTCTCACGTGGACCGCAGGGACCTAAGTGCCTAGCCCATCGCTGCCTCCCAAGGCATTGTCAAGAAGCCAAGCAACTGGATCGTGAACCAGAACTCCGACAGGCAATGGAGTGTCCCAGCTGTTGGCTTAACCCATGGTGTCATCTTTTATGTTTCTCTGCTCTGTAGTAGTCCTCCCTTCTCTATGATTTCATTCTCTCTGGTTTCAGTTACCTGCATTTAATGTAGCCTGAGAATATTCAAGGTCATATTCCAGATATAAGCATTTCTTGTGTTTCAAGTCACCTGCCGTTCTGAGTTGCATCGTGAAAGTTTGTGCCATTTGGCTTTGTCCAGGGTGTGGTTTGTCCATGTCTTGTCACTGTTCAGTATGTCCACATTGTGTGTGCTGCCTGTCTGTTGGTCACCCAGTACCATCTTGGTTAGCGAATTGACTTTTTGTCATCTTGGCATTGCAGGTGTTACGTGGTAGCCTCGTGTAGCCGCAGTGCTTCTGCCATCTGCCTCACTTCATCTCGTCATGTAAGGCTTGTGTCATTGTCATCTCACATCATTGCAAGAAGGGTGAGTGTGGAGCCAAAGGGTATTTTAAGAAACATCATATTGAAATAATTTTATTGTGCCATATTGTGATTTTTTTTTAAACTTTATGACTGTTACTGTGAATCTCCTCCTGTGCCTAACTGATGAACGAAGCTTAGGTGTGTCTATAAAGGTCAAAGGATCTATGCAGGTTGCAGTGCTGTCTGAGGTTACTGGCATCCCAGGGTTGTTTCACAAAGGGCCTACTTCCTTCCTTGCTTTGCATCTGAGAGCTAACACTTCTGCTTCACCCAGGGATAAGCAGGAAGACGTGGGCCTAAGGCCCCTTGACATGAAAACCTTTGAATCCCTCTTGGCCTGGACTCAGTGTAGCCAACTGAGAAAGGGACATTCCCGGGGCCGGTCTGTTCTGCATGTTCCTGCCTGGTTAGGCCCTGGCTATTTGATGTGAGGGGATTATGGCTGACTGCGAGGAAGAGTTTGATATGCCTCAGAGGGATGCCTGCATTTGTGAAGCTGAGCTCTCCCAGCCACTGAATGAGGCTATTGGCACTACATCAACTTTCTTAGGTACTACATGAGGGGTCTTCACAAATTTCATTTAAAATGAGTTATATGAAAAAAAAAGGCATGGATTTCAAAATCTCTTTTTCAAATCTCTTTACACTCACAAATTTCTTTGAATTTTACTTTGCCACTAATCTTTCTGAAGTCTTCGCGGATCAGTTATCATTTAGTCACAGACACGGAACAGATAGGAGGTACGTCAAAGTCCTGCAACACATCTTTTAGTGTTTATCCAGTGCTGGGGCAGGCAGAGTGAGCCTAGAGCGCTGGGGCAGCCTCTCAGGAGATTGTACAGCCTGGAGCTCTCAGGTGCCAGGAAAGGCTCTAGGCTGCAGGTAGAACTTTTTCTGTGTTGGGAAAATCTCAGCTCTTCTTAAAGCCAGTTATGGGTCCAGTGACTGCCTAGTGGCTAAAAGTCCTTACCTTGCATGTACCAGGATCCATAGGGGCATCAGGATCGCATATGTCCTGGCTGCTGTACTTCTCTTCAGCTCCCTGCTTGTGGCCTGTGAAAGCAGTCAAGGACAGCCCAAAGCCTTGCGACTCTGCACCCACATGGAAGACCTGGATGAAGCTCCTGGCTCCTGGCTTCAAATTGGCTCAGCTCTGGTCATTGTGGCCACTCAGGGAGTGAACCAGTGGATGGAAGATCTTCCTCTCTGTCTCACCTCCTCTCTGTATATCTATCTGACTTTGCAATAAAAATGATTAGAATCTTTAAAAAAAAAAATAGCCAGTCACCTGGCTAACCCTAGTCCACTGGATGGGGCAGGCATAATCTCACCTACTTCAAATCAACTCGTGGTAGCCTTCCATCTATTTGTGAGTGTGCTGTCATCTGCTCTGTATGTGGGTTGGGACGGATGCCATCAGCTCGGAACACGGTCTACACCTCTCATGTGGATGGCAGGAGCCTGTTTACTTGAGCCATCACTGTGGCTGTCCAGGTCGGGATGAGCAGGAAGCTAGAGTCAGGGATTGAACCCAGGTACTGTCGTGTGGGACACTGGCTTCTTAATTCCTAGGCCAAACATCTGCTCCTTGACTGCGGCCTTCAATCTGCACACCAAAACACCTAAATTCGTGTTTTAGCGAGTAACCTGGGACCTTAGCTGAGCCAACCGACACAGAAAACTGACATTAACAGGCAGGCTGGCATTAAAGCTAGGTAAAAGAGCACTTGTTCTTAGAAGATACGTGCAGACACATGTAAGGCAAGTGTTATGGCGTCTACTGCTTATGCTCATATGATTGCCAAGTACCAATTGTAAGAGCAAACGCGGCAAAGAGTCACTGTGCAGTGAGAATGGAGCTACGGGAGGGCCCACCGCGTTAGTGTTACTATTTGTGTGCATGTTTGGAGCTTTTTCCTGGTAAAATCTATGAGCTAACGGAACCACATTCTGCTCTGATGCTGTGTCTGCCAACTCGCAGCACACAGTGTCCGTGAAGTAAATTGCAGAAGGCAGAGTGTTTCGCTCACCATCCAAGAGCCCAGCACACTGTGTTCTCAGGGTTATAGTAAGACTGCCTGTCCGCTAGCCTTGTCTAGATCATTCCATGCCTATTAACAGCTGAGTGGAGACTGCATGCTGCAGGAAGTGCAATGGCCACATTTGAGTTATAGTGCACCCGGGCTGTGAGACGAAGGGCAAATTGTCTACCTCCTCTGAGCCTATTTCTTTGCGTGATAATGGGGGAAATTATGGCTGCTTTGCATCTTATGGGACTATTCTGAGGGACGAGTTTGACAGTGACCATGGACATGCCCTGTAACGAACATAGAGCTGCAGAGTAGTTCTACTACTTGCTATGTTCATGTTGGCATCTCTGGTTTGAGGGTCTCTTGTAATGGTTGATGCATCACAGTGTACTATATATTTTTTAAGAGTAATTTTTTTTTATTTGAAAGCAGGGTGGGGGAGACAGAGAGAGAGAGAGAGAAAGGAAGGAACTATCTTCTATTCGTTCTGTCACTTCCCAAATGACTGCAACAGGTAGACCTAGGCTGATCTGAAGCCAGGAACTTCTTGTGGCTCTCCATGTGGGTGCAGGGGCCTAAGGATTTGAGCCATTTTCTTATGCTTTTCTATGCCATAAATAGAGCCAAATTGGATCTGGAGCAGCTGGGATGTGAACACATGTCCCCAGTGCCCATATGGGTACTGATGCCCCAGATGAAGGCTTAGCCAATGCCATGATGCTGTCCCTCTGATTTGTTAATTGTTATTTGCTTATGGGGGGGTGTGGAGGGAGAGAGAGAGATTGGCAGAGGTTTCTATTAGCTTATTCGCTTCCTAAATGTCTATGAAAGCCCTGGCTAGGGTAGAAGCTGATGGCCAGGTCTCCCACAGGGTGGCAGGAACCCAGTTCCTGAAGCCTCTCAGGGTCTACATTAGCCAGAAACTGGAACAAGGCACTAGAGCTGCATATGCACTTAGGCCCTGTGACACGGGACACAACTTATGCAGTCTCAACTGCCTGGCTAGATACCTACTCTCTTCCTATGAAATAATTATGGCATCTTAGATCTGATGAAATATTGTGGTGAAACAGTCCTGGTGAATGATTTAAATCCTTTAAGCCTCAGTGTTTTCCTCCTTGCGTTGGAATTAAAGTATTTTATAGAATTGTTATGAAGAATGGAGATCAAGTGTGCAAAACACCCAATAAATGTTCACCAGGTAGCAGTAGGTCATCATATTATATACATGCAAGTTGTTATTGCTTAGTACCTATAGTTCTGGTTCACAGAATCTGTCGTCTCCATCCATTTTTAAAAGGTTAAAAATGCAATCAGTGTATTTACTTTGGGGGAAAAAAAGGATCCTGAGTTAAAACTAAGTAAGTGCTTGGAGTGTTAAGGCTAAAGAACTATGTTCCAGGCAAGCTCTGTGGGTTCTTGCCTCAGCTTCGTGTAGAAATAAAAAGTTGGGAATCAGATGTGGACAGAGTTTTATTTGGGAAGTGAACAGGTGAGCATGGGAAGAAGAAAGAACAGAAAAGCAGCTCCTGGGAGGGCCTGTGGAGGTGGGGTGCCTGTCGAAAGGAGAGAGGGACAGAACCACAAGTTTTCAGAAGGGTCTTGGGTTTTTAAGTGTTCCGTAAACCCTCCTGGGAATCTACAGGAAGATGTTCTCCATTGCTGGTCTCTCAATCAGTTAAGAAATGGTTGGGCAATTCTTGTGTTACCCACTTGAAGGTGTGGCCAGGAATTTAGCAGGCTTGAACTGGTCTCAAACCAGACCGCTCATACAAAGTGGCTGGGAAGCAAGTTCTGTTTTCGCTTTTGATTTAAGATGCTTGGATGTGGGCAGTCATTCTGTAGCCGTGCTTTTGGAGAGTCTCCCAGACCAGGACTTGCACAATCTCCGTGCAAAGGAAGTCTTACTGGTGACGTGAAAGCAGCCTCCTGCAGGCAGACAGGAAATGGTGCACCTCTGGCAAGTTACATTACATTGGCAGACTTCCCTCAGCAACTTCCCAGCAGTATCTCTTGCATTATTGTAATGAGGGGAGCCAGGAGCCAGAGGTTGGAAAACATATCTCAATCCCCCACCTTCTCTCTGCAGGAAAGCTTTTCATTTCTGTTGACCTGCAGTGCAAGGATTTTATTTACACAACCTTTCTGCAGAGAGTGGTGTGTGAGTCCTGCTGTAGGCCACAGCTCATGTTCTAGCCCAAAAGGCAGGAGCCACTTCCTGCTGACTCCCAGGTCAATGCCTCATGCAGAATTTGGGGAGCCAGAGGGAGGATAGCAAAGCACCCACCCAGCAGCAGCACACAGCACCCACCCAGTAGGAACATAAAGCTTGCAGAGAAGATGGTCCCAGGCATCTGTCAAGAATGGCTGCACATAAGGCAGTGGAGTCCTCCATTCCCTGGGAATGGTGTCTAGGATGTGGGCAAGGGCAGACTCCCCAAGACCTGGCCTCCATCTAGAAAGAAGAGCCATTGGCTGTATTGCCTGACAGCCATTTCCCGCTTGAGTCACTTTTTCCACGGCTGTGTATGGTTATCCCTGTGATAGGAAGAGTGTAAAGGTATACTTCCTGATGAGTTAGAGCAAAAGATTTCCGTTTTAGCAGTGTCCAGTGAATATAACTTAAAAAAATGTTTTCCGGACCCAGCATGGTAGCCTAATGTCTGAAGTGCTCACCTTGCACACTCCAGGATCCCATATGCGTGCCAGTGCTAATCCCTGCAAACCTGCTTCCCATCTAGCTCCTTGCCTGTGGCTTGGGAAAGCAGTAGAAGCAGGGCCCAAAGCCTTGAGACCCTGCAACTGTGTGGGAGACCTGGAAGAGGCTCTGGGCTCCTGGCTTCGACTGTTGCAGCCATTTAGGGAGTAAATCAGAGGATGGAAAATCTTCCTCTGTGTCTCTCCTCCTCTCTGCATATCTGATTTTCCAATAAAAATAAAAATAAATCTTAAAAAAAAAAAGCTTGTTTCCCAGGAGGAAAACTCAACTAACCCTCAAGCTTGCTTAGAAGGAGACATCTGGGGCCCGGCGTGATGGCGCAGTGGTTAAGGTCCTCGCCTTGCACGCCTGGGATCCCATATGGGCGCCGGTTCTAATCCCGGCAGCTCCACTTCCCATCCAGCTCCCTGCGTGTGGCCTGGGAAAGCCGCCTTTCCAATAAAAATAAATAAATCTTAAAAAAAAAAGAAGGAGACATCTGAAGTTCATTGATCAAGCTGAACCATGACATTCCATGAATTCCGTGGGAGGTCAAGGACCAGGGCAGTGAGGAGGCGGGTCTTGGAGCAGATACAGTCAGGTACCAACGACATGATCCTGAGCAGATTTCTTGACCATTTCTGCCAATGAACCTAAGTCAGTTTGGTAAAACTGGTCTTGTAAGGCACAGGGTGCTTTACGTTCTTTGGGGGTGATGGAGATCATGTTACAGGAATTGCTAAGTTCAGTACCATATTTTTAGGAAAAAGAGATCTTGGGTCAAATTGTGCTGCACATAGATGTCTACGAACAAGCAGGTGCGTATAGTACATCCTTCCTGTTTAGTAAGCTTGATGGAACCCCAGGTTTTGATCCCCCATTATGTTCCTTGCATAGAAAAGTCATATTTAGGGCAAATGCAATTCTAGTAGCATGATTCTCTGAGCTGTTTGGTTGGAGTCAAGCAATCAGAAACCCTGTGCAATCAGCAGGTGGAAATAGGAGCTTTTCAAAGCCAAGCTGGGATGTCATTGATAAGGGTAAAATTTCTTGTATTCCATTGATGGGAGTAGAGTCTTTAAATTATTTTAGTCATCCATATGTGTTGAGCTATCTATTAATCTTATCAATGAAAACTTATTTGAACATCCTTTATGCTAAGGGAAAAACTTCAAGTGCTAGTTAGAGATAAAAATAGTGGCAAAGTTGATTGTACCTCCTTAGGAGCAAGCTCTTTTGATTAAATGCCAGGGAACCACGCCTGGAGTGTATATTCCTGATAAGGGCAGTGACGGTCACAAAAGTGTAGCTGGAAGCAACTCATATGCACGTTTATAGCAAACTGTGTTGAAACATTTTAAAATAAGTTACAAATGGCAGGCTATTTTTCACACCCTAGTTTTCTCCTCTGTAAAGCAAGGAGGATTCCAACTTCACCAATTCTGGTTGTCATTGAGTATTAAATCATGAGAAAAGCTTATGCAGTGGTAAGGAGTAGGAGCTCAGAGTATGAGTGGATGTTATTATTATTATTTTGCTTGTAAACACCTTAGATACAAAAGCTTTTTTTAAAAAAAATCCTGTACATATTTGGTACCTTCACACTGGCTTCTAAAGTTTTTCATTATGGATTTATGTAGCAACAAAAATGTAATTGCTTGTATGTAGTAACTATTAACATTTTAAATTAAAAGGATATATTAGTGCTAGATATATATTAATAGAATGTAAGAGGTATCACAATGATTTGGTACCTGCTGCTTATTTTAAAAACACACACCAAGTTTTTCTTCAATGGAATAGCTGGGATATTTAAAGCAGGACTTTTTTTTTCCCACCTTGAACTTGCATTTTTGTGCCACCAGCCCCCAGATTCTTCTTCTAACAAAATACATTTTTTTTTATGCTTAAAAGTCGTATATTGATTCTCTTGCTGTACTTTCTACAAGAAATGTGTATGTGTAAGGAGAAACTTAGCTTTGCCTTGTGTAATTATAAAATTCTAGCTCATGAAAACATCTAGGGATGGATGTTTGGCAGGTGGTTGGAATGGCGTTTGAGATGCCTGCATGTCTTATTAGAGTGCCGGGATTCTGTCTAGCTTCCTGCAGGTGTGTATCCTGGAGACACCAGGTAAAGGCTCCTGCATTGGGCTCCTGCCACCACAGGGGAGGCCTGCAGTGAATTCTAGGTTTCTGGCTTCCCTCTGGCCCAGCCACAGGCATCACATGCCTCTGGGGAGTGACTCAGCAGATGGGGGCTCGTCCTCACATGTGTCTTTCAAGTAATTAAACAAAAATCTAAAAATGTTGTTTAGGGTGGGTTTCAGTACAGTTATTTGTGTACAGCTGATCAAAATAACAATAGACTATGCATTTTGATGAAAAATACTTAGCAGAAATAGGCTTGTATTGGGAACTAAAATGTTTAAATTGACACATGATACGTATTTTTGGGATAGAAATAAACTTTTGTAAAATAATATTTAGTTTGAAAGGCAGAATGACAGAGAGGGAGAGACAGAGAGAGGAAGATGGAGATTTCTTCATATACTGGTTCACTCCCCAGAGGAATAAACGCCTGGAGTAGGCCAGGCTGAACCAGGAACCAGAAACTCCATCCACATTGCCATTTGTGGGTTGCAGGAGCCCAGGTGCTTGGGCATTGTCCGCTGCCTTCCTAGGCACTTTAACAGCAGACTGGTTTGGAAGTTGAGCAGCCATGACTTGACCTGGCACTCTGATATGAGGTGATTGCAAGCAGTGGTTTAACCCACTGTGCCTCAAGGCTGGCTTCAGAATAAGCTTTCAATAACATAATTGTTTCAAATCACTTGTGTTTCTAGATAAATACTATTTATTTCTAGAATGATATAAGGCTTAGCACCTGTTACTTTATTTTTTATCTTAGTTTTTAGTTGGAAGGCATAGTTACAGAGAGGGAAGGAGAGACAGAGAGATCTTTCATCTGCTGGTTCACTTCACAATTGACCACAATGGTTGGAGCTGGGCGAGTCTGAAGCCAGGAGTCAGGAGCTTTTTCCAGATCTTGTACATGGGCGCAGGGGCCCACACGCTGGGGCTATTTTTGGCTGCTTTCCCAGTGGCATTAGCAGGGAGCTGGATCAGAAGTGGAGCAACCAGAACTCAAACTGCCATGGTGTTTGAAATAAAGCCCCCTCTTATTTTTATTTTTATGGGAATAAGAAACAAGCACATCTTGTTCAGCTCCAGAAGTAGATGGGAGTGGAAAGAATTTTGCCACAGTGATGGCACTCAGTCCTCTGAGCTCTGCGTATTTAAATATTAGGATATATTTAAGAGGGATGTTATAACAATCATAGGGAAGCAAGCTGTAAGCTAGGTTATGAAAAGTCACTGGACTAGCTAGACACAGTTAGCCACTCCACCTGGCGGGGAAGCATAATTCAGCTAAGCATTTACCAAGGCAATGGGACCAGGACAGATAAGAACTGTAAGCACGTGCCTTGTTACGAAACAAAGCATGGCTGACTTTGAGTGTTTCTCTCTTATCCTTTTGCCATTTACCATGAAGCATGTTAGGCATGCATGGTTTTCTCTGTGCCTCAGATGCAGAAGAGGGAAAGAAGAGCAAATGAAACAGCAGGAGCAGGAGCAGGGTGAGCGTCACCAGAGGACAGCAAAGGGACTTGGTGTCGCACTATAGGGTGCAGTTGCTGTGCTTTGGTTGTGTGTGGGACTCACATGATGTTGACCCCAACGTGACTCAGTGAGGCAGGAGAAAGTTACAGGTTAATGGGGAAAGCTGAGAAAAGCAGTCTAGAACCCTGCCCTGGTCGTCTGTTTTTCTCCTGTTCTCGGTGTGTGTCTCTGATGTCCAGTCTTTATGCCTGGTCTTGAATCAGAGAGAGAAGGGCTATTCGATGAAGGTCAGATTGATTTTTTTTTTTTTTGCAAACCTCAAAAATCTTTACTTAGCAGTTGTATGTTGAGATAGGATAATGGCCAGGTGGAAGATTTCAATGCAGGCAGAAGATTTCAAAAGCTGCTCACCCACTATTTGGCCATCCCCATCAAAGATACAAGCACCAGTGCCATAGTAGGGTCTCAGGAGTCTCACCTGCTGGCTCTCTCCTAGCCTCTTAAGGAACATGTTTGCATTCGTATGATTAATTTTTACAGTTACGTGTTGCTTGTCTGAGCCCCATCCAGTTCATTGCATGAGTCTACCTGGTCCATGCCTTCCTACTTGGAACTCCCACAATACTTTGTTGTTGCCCTTATTTGGAAATGTACTATTCCAGTGTGTGGTGCTGAGTTGATGGGAAGGTAGACTGTTGAGGTTTCAGAAATGTGCCAAATTGGCCACAACTATATCCATTACCTAGACCTGTGTGCTTCTGGTTAGGTGCAGCACCAGGAAGAGCCCTAGGGGGGGACCTGGAGACTGGAAGTGATAAGGGGAAATCAGGCAGTGACATTATCTGTGCACCTGTACATCTAAGTAACATTCCAGGATGCAACTGTGTCTCATCTGTGACCAGGAAGGAGGGAAACGTTGTGATGGCCACATGGAAGTTAAACTCCACGTGGAGGAGCGATGAAAATCTCACAAAACTTCGCATATCCTAAGAACACACCCTATTTGTATAGCCAAGTAAGGTACCATTCCCTGCCTGGTAAAACACACTGACAATGGCAGAGCATCAGTCCTTTGTCCTTGACATTTCTTGAGGATCCTCCTCAGGCCTCCTGCCTTCTCTCCCCTTATAGGTGACTCTCTGGCCCACCCATGAAGGGTACCTCTCCATGTGGCTTGGCCCATACTCATGAAAGTATGTTCACTTTCTCTCCTTTAAATATTTCCTGCTCACTTTGGCATTGTATATATGGATACCTCTGCTTTGTATTCTTTCTTTTTTAAGGATTTGTCTTATTTTTATTGGAAAGGAAGATCAGATTTGCTGAGAAAAAGAGAGACAAAGATTGTTCCTCCCTTGATTCACTTGCCAACTAGCCGCAGCAGATGGAGCTGAGCCAATTTGAAGCTAAGAGCCAGGAGCTTCTTCTGGGTCTCCCACATGGGTGCAGGGTCCCAAGGCTTTGGGCCATCCTCGACTGCTTTTCCAGGTCACAAGCAGGGAGCTGGATGGGAAGTCGAGCCGCTAGGATATGAGCTGGCATCCATATGGGATCTCAGCACTTGTAAGGTGAGGATTTAGCAAATTTGACCCATCGCACCAGGTCCATCTGCTTTGAATTCTTATTTCTGGAGCAGTGAACAAGAACCTGAAATAAAGATTCAGATATCTAGGCCTGTTTAGCATCTAATTTTCCTTTTTACGAATAGAAGATATTAAACATTTTATAAAATCAAAAATTTTACTCTAAATGGTTCCTGATGAGTAAGATATGCTTTAACTGTTCCAGGATATACAGAAAAGCAAGCAGGTGCAATCCACTGAGGGGTTGATCTAGAAGATATTCTTGTTACATTTTTAAAAAGATTTATTTATTTTATTTGAAAGGCAGATTTTCAAAGATAAGGAGAGGCAGGGAGAAAGGTCTTCCATCTGCTGGTTCACTACCTAAGCTAAGAGCCAGGGGCCTCCTCTGGATCTCCCACGTGGGTGCAGGGTCCCAAGGCTTTGGGCCGTCCTCCACTGCTTTCCCAGGCCACAGGCAGGGAGCTGGATGGGAAGTGGAGCTGCCGGGATATGAACTGGTGCCTATGTGGGATCCTGGCGTGTGAAAGGCAAGGATTGAGTTGCTGGGCCATTGCGCTGGGCCCTCCTGTCACATTTAAAGGTCAGCATCACTAGACCCTATTGCTGGGCTGTTCCAGGCTGCCTCTCTTTTCACCCAATGTCCTCTCTAGGGATGAGTATGGGACTAGAAGAAAATATTTTCTTGGGTTTAGATATAGGGGAAAAAAAGAGATATTTTTAGCATTCTCATTCCTGAATTCTTGTTCTCTTTTCTTTGCTCTTACAAAATTTCCCTTGGAAGATTCATGATTTAGAAGTAACCAGGCTGATTAAAAAAAGTGGACAAGTGATAGGGACAAAGAATTAGACAAAAAGAATTACAGAAAGCTTACCACTGGAAAGAAAATGTCTAGTATCATTGAAGAAAAGAGAACCAGGAAAGCTGGACGGTGTATGGAGGGGGGCACGTCAGTCTTGCAGAGAGAGGAGGGCAGAGATGTGGAGCTGGCAGCTCAGCACGCCTGGCCCTCACGGGCGTGGCATGAGGACAGGCTCAAGGCGCCAATCTCCGAGAAAGGATGCTCCTCCACTCCTAGTGATGTCAGGCACAAAGCAGCCACTCCTCAAAGACAGCTTCAGGAAAAGGGACTAAAAACTGCTCGGCTGTGATAAAATCAGTGGTGTCTGGAGCCCCAAGCTGTGAACGGAGGGCGTGGGCAGGGGTGTCTGTCCCACACTTTAAAACTTTCCTTTCTTGTGTTCCTTAGGGCTGAAGAGTGCTGTTCAGTTAAAGTTACAGTGAAAGAAAGGGGATGGGATAGGTTTAGGGCATGCTCTCTGTGTGTGCTTGTGCATGCACACACATACACATGATTCCATTTCCAGCTTATTCCTCAACAAGGTGATAGATGTTGCCTCTGCTTTCACTGACTTTCCAATCCAGTGGGAGAAATAAAATCTGTACATAATTAACTTCAAATGGGCGGCAGTGCATAATAAATCATGAATTCTTCAGAGAGTGCTTTGAGAGGAGATGGATCTACAAGGGCATATTCTGGGCACTTTGCTGTTCTAGTGGCTGCCACTGAAGTGCCATCCCTGTCATCCTGAAGCTTCTCCCCAACTCCTCCCTCCCCCTCCCCCTTCTGCAGGGAACAATGCGTGATTCTCAAAGGCTGAGATCCTTAAAGGGCTTGGTAAGCTCCGCACGTAGAGAAGCTGGAACCAACCGCACGTGTGTCATTTTCATTTTTCCCCACCTCCTAAAGGGCACGTTACCCATGCTCCATTTTGTCAGAGGCAATTAAAGTCCCGGGTAGCCAGGCCACCTGCCCCTGGAATGTTTTGAGGGCGAGAGATAGAGGAGATGGTTCAAAGAGAAGGAAGAGGTTTTGCTCCTCCCTGCTTAGTGTGCCATGGGAAAACACTAATTTAGAATAATTAGAGTTAAGTAATGGAGAGCTGTAATGGGATGTTAGCCAGGCGTGTGACACAGCACATGATTGGCCCTGCTAATGAGGAGACGAGACCCAGTCTCCAGTTACTCAGAGACTTGACTGTGAATTCCCACCTGGGAAGTGAGGCTTTCCGACTGGGGTGCGTGGAAATGAAGCTGCCGCAAGTGATGTACCTGTTTCAGCACATTTCTTGTCATGCTCTTCTGCAATGTCTGGTCCTGATAAAATATATTCAACCCAGAGAAGATTTAGGGCAGACAAGGACATTTGTATCAAATGCTGTAATAGGAAGAGGCCTTCTTGCCATCCGGTTCCATGCTATATTCGCTCTGCTTTTGTTGATACATAGCACCTGCCATTTGCTACATTGTGCATTAGGGCTGATTTCCAAGTAAATTGGATTGTGACTTGGTAAAACCACCGCTTCCTTTCTTCCACCCACTGAAGTCAAATCCCGTGTGGCACTTAGGGCCAGGCTGCCATGAGGTGGGTAAGAGAGTCTGTGTGTGTACCCATAGATACACCACTAGCCACACCTGTGTAGGTTGTCGCTTTTGAGGTCCCGTTCATGACCTCACAAAATCCAGTTACATGCTTGTATTTCTCGAGATGCCACATCTGTGGTAAACTCACGCCGAGATCCTTCCTGTGTGACAGTCTAATGCTGCTCTGTGTCTGTGCCCCATCTTCTCCGTCTTCTCCATCTTCTCCGTCTTCCCTTCTGAAGCAGAGATGTTCCTTTGGTCTCCTGCTCTCACCTCTCGCTCAGCAGGTTCTGTGTCTTGCCCTCTGTATGGGGGCTCTTGAGATGGATTCTGGTCTGAGTGCTTGCCTCTTGGCCACAGAACTCTGGGGAGCTGGAGATTCAACAGAGTTTCCGGTTCCTTTCTTGCCTCAGCGCCTAAGCCCCAGAAGGTGGGAGCAACTGGAAGAGCAGCCCCCACACTACCCCATCCCTCTGCATGGGACACAGGCACCTCGGGTAGCAGCTTCACTTGCAATGCCACAGCACCAGCCCTGGAATATTTTTCTGTTTTTCTTTCAAAAATGCTTTGAAAGTCAGTTACAGAGAGAAAAAGAGAGAGAGAGAGAGAGAGAGAGAGAGAGAGAGAGAGAGAATGTATGTCTGTGTGTGAGAGAGAGAATTTTCATCTGCTGGTTCACCGTCCAGATAGTTCCAGTGGCCAAGGCTGAACCAAGCTGAAGTCAGAAACCAGATGGTGTGCCTGAGTCACCTGCATGGATGGCAAGAACTTAAGTACTTGAGCCATCTTCTGCTGCTTTCTTAGGTCATTAACAGGAAGCTGGATAGGGAAGTTGAGAGGCTAGGACACAAACCAGTGCTCATGTGACAGTTCAGATTGTGACTTGCCTGCTATGTATGCCGCAACGCCAGCCCTGGCATATTTTTCTTTTCCTAGGCTAGTAGCAATCATTTGGAAAAAAGGCCTGACCACCCTCACAGTGCCAGTTTTTTTCTGCCAGGCTGAGCTCTCTAGGATGGAATGTGTGGTCAGGAAAGGCTTCGTGGAAGAGGAGTTCTTTGTTTTGTGTAGGAGACAGCCAGCAAAGGTGAGCAAAGGCATGTCAGGAGCATTTCAAGGTTTCTTGCTTATTTATTTGTACTTACAAAGCAAATCCACTGGCGCATTCCCCAAAGGCCCACGACCGGTGGGACAGGGGGCTGAATGTGTGAGCAAGGAATTCAGTCTAGATAACCCATGCGGGCACGAACTCAGCCGTCAGGTGCTGCCTCCCAGGATATGCACCGGCAGGAAGCTGGAGGCAGGAGCTGGGGCCTGGAATCCAACTCGGGCTTCCTGAAAGTCCTGTCTTCACTGGTGTCTTAACCACTGAGGCCAAGCACCTGCTGAGCATTTGAATTTCTTTAAAGGGTAAGGACAGAGATTTTCTGCTGCTGTGAGGAAAATTCCTGTGTCGTATTAGAACAAGAGAATGAGAAGTCAGACGGCAGTGCCTGATTTCAGGATGGATGTGAGTGTTGAGCTGGGCAAGTGGAGGTAGCAGATGGGCAGAGCAACTCTACTCAGGCAACCGTGTCAGAAGATGCAGTACTCAGCATGTCCTGGATTTGGACGCCATTTTGATTGCATAAAGCCACAGCTACACATAGCCAATGGCTACACCTCCTATTTCATAGTATTTATGAATTAAGAGAAGTTGTTTTTAATCACTTTTGTGATTTTCATTTAGTCTATAATACTAGCAAACTCTTTATGATTTGAGGTGAATTTTTTTCAATAAATTTCAGGTTCAGGTACAAATGAACTTTTAGTGTAGAAGTTTAGTTTTAAAATCAACAGCCTTTAAAAATAATCCAATGATTTAAAATGGAGTTAATCTAAAATTGAGTTCTTTCAAGTTCTTGTCTACCGAATAACATTTTGCCACTGATGAAAAAAAGTAATTCAATGAAGCCGACCAAGGAAAGAGAACATTATAATTAAGTAGATCATAAAATAGAATTTTCCACTCTGCAGAGACTCCTCAATGAGCATGTCTAACTCGAGATGCCAAAGGTCAGAGTGTTTCATTAAACGTCTGTCTAAGTGCTTTTTACTTGTAACAAAATGAAGGTGGTTGGAATTTTCTGTCTCTGAGCATCTGCAGATTAAAGAGTCCGAGGAATCCCTGGAGTGCTAAATTCTCTTGTGAATTTTAGCTCCTCTGACCAAAGAGTCTGAAAGAGGTGAGTAGGTGGAGCTGAGGTTGGGGGATTTTACCCCCTACCCCCAATCTAGAGCTGGAAGGAAACTGAACCTGAATAGAAAACTATCTTGTAAAAATTAGTAGCAAACCTTGACTCCTTATTTTTATGGTTGATGCTAAGTTCACAGTCTGGTGTTCTCTTAATGTTTATTTATATTTATTGGAAAGGTAGATTTAAAGAGAGAAGGAAAGACAGAGAGGAAGATCTTCCATCCACTGGTTCACTCCCCAAATGGCCGCAATGGCCAGAGAACTGAGCCAATCCGAAGCCAGGAGCCAAGGACTTCTTCCGGGGTACAGGCAGCTTCCTCAAGCAATCCTTCCAGATGAATCTTACACACGGTGATTTTTTTTTTCTGTCCTTTCCACATTCATTACTTGGCCTCCATTTGCTGTTGCTTCATGTGTCTAAAATGTCTCATGTGCTCATTCTACATTCTACTCGATAGTTGTAAATTTCCTGAGGTCAATATCCACAGTTTCTTTGGTTTTTTTCTTGCCACCATGGAGCCTGTCATTCCCATCCTGGGTCCCTCAGCTGGGGAAAGTGCAGGGCTGGGAAGCTTGGGACAGGTAGGGCCATTCACATGCCGGCTGAGGGTTACATTTGCCTTGAAAGATGGACCCTAGAGCTTTAAGCTGCATTTTAAAATGAATGCAATCAGTAACATCACAGATGATAGAAAAGCCCATCTTGACTGGATTTGTCCTGAGCAGCTCTTTCAATTGAGAGTTTTCTAAAATTTAAAATTTTAAATTAATGTGGTATTTGTAGTTTTTAAAAGATATGATGCACTATTTCAGCACAAATACATGACAGAAGCGCATCGTGCCAGTTTTCTTCGATGCCCGTCAGCTCCTCAGTCCCAGCTCTTTGTGCAGAGCATGTTTTGTTACTATGATCACCCTCTCTGTTGTAAGCACCAGAACCGTTGCCTGCACCTGACTACATCTGAGTATCCATTCCCCACCCTCCTCCCATCTCCCAACTCCCCTATGCACCAGCATCTTGTAATTCCCACTTGAGATTCACATGAAGTTTATACAGGTTATTTTAAAAACTTCTACAAATGGGAGAGAGCCTATCTCCGTCTATTTCACTCACAGCTTATATTCATTTTGCACAATCAGAACTTTCTTCTTTTTTGTGATTGAATACTATTCTATTCTTTATGTACAACTCATTTTACTTGTTCATTCATTGTTGGACACACTGGTTGATTTCAGGTCTTGCTATCGTGAATAGTGCTACAAAGAACATGGAAATGCGGGCTTCTCATTCAAATGCTGATTTCATTCCCTTCAGATATTATCTAAGCTTCTTGTTGTTTAAACAGAAGTACCCATGAGGAACTTGTTAGCAAGAAAATGATTTTATTTTGGGTTACAGTTGGAGGTTCACAGTTTGGGATCTGATGGCTGTAGCCTGGCATTTGAGGGAGCCTGGAGAAGGAACAGAGAAATGATCATATGGCGAGCCTGAGGACAGAGACAAGATGGGCCTAGGACATCCTGAAGAACTAAGCCTCTCCTGAGATCTGAGCTTGCCCCCGGTGGCCCAGGGACCTTCCACCAGGCCTACCACCCAGATGCTGTAGTTCCATCAAGTCGTGGCATTTAATCCATCAACCATTACGTCAGGCTGCAGAGTTTAAACTTCTGCACGAGTTTGTGAAGACAATACCAGTTCAATCCTTAACCAAGAAATACTCAGGAATCTACCTTCCGTTTCTTGAGGTCCTTCTATACTGCTCTCCACAAGGGCTGTCCTAATTTGTATACCCTCTGCTAGTACCCTGGTGTTCCTTTTTACTTATTTATTTACACGTGCCATTTTCTGCTTTTCTTGGGCAATAGTCATTCTAACTACAGTAATGTGAAGTCTCATTGTAGTGTGTAGTTTCCTGGTAGCTGATGGTGACTATATTGTCTTCTATTTGTTGGGTGTTTGTATTTCTTTTGTTTATTTAGATATTTTCCTCATTACTGAATTATTTGTTAGTGCTGTTGTTGAACTTTTGAGTTCCTTGTATATTCCTACACATCTTTGTAAGAGAAATAGTTCTTGCATATTTCCTCCAGCCTAGCAGTTGACTCTTCCTTCTGTTGGATGTCTCCCTATTTATGTAGAAGCTTCTTAGCTGGCTAGAGTCCTATTTGTGCATTTTGGCTTTTGTTGCCTATGTTTTTGGGGTCTGATAAAGAAATATCAGCGATGCCAATGTTTTGCAGTATTTTCCCCATATTTTGTTCTAATAATCCCATATCTGAAATTTCCTTTGGCCTGTATGTCTGTTATACCACACTGATTTGGTTATACTAACTCTATAGTACATCATGAAGCAGATTTCAATATTGTAATACTTTTAACTTGGCTCTGTTTGGTCAAGATTTGTGTTGCTGTTCAGGGTTTTCAGTGTTTCCATAAGAATTCTAGGATTATTGTTCTAGTTCTGTGAAGAAGGTCGTTAGTATTTTGATTGAGATTATACTGGATCTATAGCATGCCTTGTTCAATTTCTCTCACAAATATTTTTAAATTACAGTTTTCCAAGATATCTTTTTTATTGCAGTATTGTGAATTGGATTGTTTTTGCAACAAATTTATTATTGCTATATAAAATTGCTACTAAGTGTGGGAAGTGTGTTTTTACATTCTGTACGGTCACAGGCTAAATTTGTAAGTTTGTGGTAGCCTCTTGCTGAGTTCCATATATTTCTCCATGTAGACAATCATGTTATCTGTAAACAGGGATGCTTTGATGTCTTCCTTCCTAGTTGCATGCCTTTCACTTCTTCCTTGTATGTAAGGATTCTGACTAGAACTTACAGTACTCTGTTGAGCAAGAGTGGTGGGAGTGGCTGTCCTTGTCTGGTTCCAGGTCTTGAGAGGAACTATTTCCAGTTTCTGCCCATTCAGTATGATGTGGTTGGTGGATATTTTGTAAATAGCCTAGGTGATCCTGATGTACATTCCTTATTTTCCCGATCTGGTTAGAATATATTCATGTCAGGGTGAACGATCTTTTTGATGTGTTGTTGGACTCAATTTACTAACATTTTGTTCAGAATTCTTTTAAGTGTGTCGGGGGTAGTATTTATAATTTTCTTATTGTGTCTTTGTGTGGTTTGGAATAAAAGAAGCGCTGGCCTTGGAGGATGAATTTAGAAGCACCCTCTCATTTTCAGGTTTTTGAAATTGAGACGAATTGGTGTTAGTTATGCCTCCAAGTTTGAGAGAATTTAGCAAGGAAGTTGTTCAGTCCTGGACTTTCTTACTTGGACACTCTGTTCATAATTGTCTCATCACTGGTTACTGGCCTGTTCAGCTTTTCTGTAGCTTCTTGGTTCGATTTTGATGAGTCGTAGTTACCCAGAAGTGTATTCCTTTACTCGAGGATTCTCAATGTGCTGGCATGCAGTTGCTCCTGATAGTCCTTGGTGATTTTTTTTTTTTTTTTGCTTTTGTTTTTGTTTTTTGTTTTTGTTCCTGTGGCATTTTTATGATATAACTTCATCTCTGAGTTCATGTACTTAAATCTTTTTTCTTAGTCTGGCAAAAGATTTCTAAATTTTGTCTTCAATAAAGCAACTCTTCATCTCACTAATCCTTTCTTTTGTTTTCTTAAAGATTTACTGATTTCAAAGAATTGTAGAGAAACACACACACACACACACACACCCCTTTCATCTGCTGACTCATTCTTCCTGTGGCTACAAGAGCCTGATGGCTAAAGCCAGGTATCAGCTGGATGGCAGGTATCAGGTTGGATGGCAGGGGCCCCAACGCATGGGTCACCTTTTGCTTCTTTTTCCAGGCTGTTAAAAGGGAACTAGATTGGAAGTGAAGCAGCCGGGACAGGATTGCTAACTGTAAGGGATGCTAGTGTTATAGGCAGCAGCTTAACCCACATACCACAGTACCAGCCGTTCTATTGTTTTCATCCTCCAAGGCCAGTGTTTCTTATACTGTTGTCTCCCACACGGGTGCAGGGTCCCACAGCTTTGGGCTGTCCTCGACTGCTTTCCCAGGCCACAGGCAGGGAGCTGGATGGGAAGTGGGTTTGACTGGGATTAAAACTGGCATCGATATGCGATCCCGGCGTGTTCAGGGTGAGGACTTTAACCACTACGCTATCACGCCAAGCCCCGCTTATTTCTTTATTACTTGCTATTATTTCTTTTCTTCTTCTGACTTTGAGGTTTGCTTTTCTAGGTCCTTCGGATATATTGTTAGATTATTTATTTGTTTGCTTTCTTTTTTTGGTGTAATTGCCTATTTTTTTTGGTCTTCCCTCTTAGTACTGTCTTTGTAAGTTTTGGTATTATGTGTATTTCCATTCTTGTAAGTTTGGAAGAATTTTGAAGTTTCTCTTTTGATTTTATTCAGTGGTCCATTGTTCATTTAGGAATTATTGTTAGCCTCCGTGATTTCTATGATTTCTAGAGTTAGCTTTATTGTTCTTGCTGATTTCTGATTTTATTCAACCATGGTCAGAAGAGATGTGTGATACGATTTTGATTCTTTTGAATTTTATTGACTCTTGTTTTGTGGTGTCATACATATATGGTCTGTTGTTAAGAATGTTTTGTGAGCTGATGAAAACAATATGTAAGCAGTGGGTAGATGAAATGTCATGTAAATATCTGTTAGGATCATTTTGGTCAATACATGATTTAGCCCTGACTAAGCCCAGGGATGTGGTCCATCTTCCTCTGCTTTCCCAGGTGTGTTATCAGGAAGCTGAATTAGAATGAGAGGACTCGGCACATAAACTGGTACCCACGTGGGACGTCGGCATTGCAGGCAGCGGCTTAAACTGCTATCCCACACCTCTGGCCTCTTGATTCTTTCTCAGTATCTATTGTTTCTCATTCATGTTTTGTCTTAATTCCCTAATTTCATTTAAATGTCTGTATTATCTTGTGTTTCTTTGAATATCTTCATATATATTTTTTTAAATTCTTCATTGGGCATTTTGTCTTTTTTTTTGTGGTCTGCTACTAAAGTGTTAGTGTATTCCTTTTAGGTACCTTTTTAAATATACTTACTTGTATCCCTTTTTGGTAATATTTTCACATCTGGCAGTTCAGTTGCTTCTGCTGTTTTTAAAGAGCGACTTTTGTGGTGTTGAGGTTTTTCAAGGTATTAGCTAGCAGACTACTTTAATTTTAGTTCCAGTTGGACCTTGTACTGTTTCTCCCTCTGCCTTCTTCTGCGAGAGTGGATGGCGGCAGAGGTTTATGACATGGTGGAGTTGCTCTGATTCTTGTCATGCAGCCGTTCAACCACTGCCTGTGCTAAGACGGGTGCTAACACTGTTAGCAAGCCAGGTGCATGCACCGTCCTGAGCACAGATGTGAACATGTGCATGGTTAAGGAAGGTTCAGGAAGCCTGACCGAGAGTCCTGGCGTGCATGGGCCTCAGCAGCACGGAGGGGTGTCGGTCATGCGGATGTGGGAGGAGATGAGCTGAGGGAATGGGCCCTGATCTAAGACACAGCATCCCCCTTGTAACTGTGTGGGAACATGATGTGGACTAGGGTGTAGGGGTCATGGTTACTCTTCTGGGTCCAGTTAGATTTGTGATGCCTCAGTATTTTTTGCTAGGGTGGTGGACTTTGGAGTCCGCTGGGTAGGGATAGGTAGGGCATGCTGTCCCTCAGGGAAGGTTGGATGACAACAGGGATGTGTTGGTGAGGCTGATACCATACTGCCACCTCCTGTGCAAATTCGTTCTCTGGATCATAGGAGCCAGAAGGGAGATCTTCAGGACGCTCTTCTTCCCAGGTTCCTGGCTTGTGTTTCTTTTGGATTTGTATGAAGCCAGTCCACCTGCAGCTCTGCAGAGGCTCTTCCTTTAACCCTTTCTCCTGCAGTGGGGATGCCCTGGCCCTTGGGCTGGGATCTTGTTAACTGGTTGGTTTTGTTGTCTTTGTGGCGCCTGCCCAAGTCTCCCTGTGCTGGTAGGATCCCTATCATTTGTGTGGCACCATGGCTGAGGTACAGCTTTGCTAACAATCACCAAGAATTCACTGCCCACTGATCCTTAACACTGCCCACTGATCTTAATGGCTTTTATGTTATTCTCTGACTTTCTGAATACCTTCCTCTAGCAGCTGCCTTTTATACTCTGCTTCAATTCCTGTCCCCAGTTCTAGTGATTGTCGTGGTGACCAGCTAAGTATATAGGTCATGGCCAGCCCCACACCAACGCCCTCTGACACAAGCACCCTCTGACAGAAGTACCCTGTCTGATTGTGCCCCCTCTCTGACACCGCACCCTCTGTTAGTAGCACCCTATCTGACAGCAGCACCCTCTGTCAGCAGCACCCTCTGACAGTGGCACCCTATGCCACGTTTATGCCTGAGACAGCTTGCCTTCTGTCCTGGGACTTCCTGTTGGTACCAAGTCTTGGGAAGTGGTGGTGCTCCTGATGGTGCTGCTTGCATAAAACCAATAGAGAATCATCCTGTTCATGGGATCTCATGTGGAGATGGATGCTGATGGATTGCTTCTCCCTGTCTCTTTTGGACGAACTGGCCTGAGTCGGATCTTAAGTGGCCTGCCTGCAGAGTGCTAGGAGCTCAGACACTTGGGTGCATTTCCCTAGGGAGACCCTTACATCAGCTCCCCATCCTTCCTGGGACCTGTAGCCTGTAATAAAGGGAAAAGATACAGATAGCCACTAACCCACAGTGGTTCATATTACAATTCTTTGACTTCAGGTGCTGCCGAAGTAACAGCATTCCTCAGACTTGGAAATAGTTACTTTTTCTGGGGCAAGGGATGTGTAGTGCCACATCTGTGCCCCACTGGTCACCCCGTGCATAGAATAGCTGGTACTTTGTGATGAGCCATGGTGCTAACTAGGATATTTTAGTAGGTTACAACTATGATATGAATCTTCAACGTATGCCAGCATCAGTTTGTGACAGATTTATTGGTAGGCAACTAGATAAGCATTTACTGCTCGGACCCTACTTTCTGGAGGCTATCCTTTCCCCTCATATTCCATCAGCAACACGCATCCACCCCTCTCTGTGAAAAAGGCGAGACAGACACGAGCTGTCTGTGTGAGTATCCCCCGGCTCTTCCCTGAAGGAGGCTTGCTCTTCAGCAAAGGCTTAGAAGCAGAGGCTATTCTCAGAAAGCCATTCAGCCACACATTTAATTTAGATCCCACTGATCCCATGTCTGCACATAGAGAGAGAGTTATTAAGGTCTGCGGTCCAATGGCTCCTGCCCTGGCCTCCAGCTGTCACAGACCAGCCCGAGAGGTGGAGCCACAGGCAGGCTCAAGGCTTTCAGGTGTTGGAGATAAATATCTCTCTACTGTCAAGGTGGCCTCCCAGGGAAAGACCTGCTCTTCTAGCTTATCTCTGCCAAAAATTCCTCTTCAAGGATACCTTGTGGAAAGCAGGCACAAAGTTACCTGCATTGGAGAATTCGTACTTATCAAAACCGCTTGAGCAGGACCCTTGGAGCATGCCCCACATCAGGGACTCTGGGATGGTTGGGAAGCTGGGTGTGGCTTCTTCCCTTATCTCTGCTCTTCCCCCAGGTACGGGAAGGATAAAAGAGAATGTCAAAACAATGGCTTCACCCACTTTCCTCTAGCCCTTTACCCTTTGCACCCTAATCAAATATTCAAAAATTATCAAAAGTAAAATTTATACAATTAAAAAACACTGAGGGAATCTTATCTAGTACTTATTGACCAATCTTGATTTTTTTTCAAATAAAAGCACAAAGAAGATGGGAGAGGAGGTGAATGTATTTGAGTTCTTAGAATTGTATCTAATCTGTTAGATTAATTACAGTCAAAATAGAAAAAACACAAAGAAGGAAACATTCGAGAGGAAACACACACACACACACACACACACACACTCACTCACTCACTCACCAGATACACTTGCAGGAGCTGTTGGGGTAGGTGATCTTTAAGGCGTTGCAGGTGACTTCGAGTGTGGGGTCCTTGGCTGGGATTCCATTTCTCTTCCTTGTTCTACTGAGGCTGGTGGTGGTGGTGGTCGGTCAGTCACCTCCCCGAAACCCCAGGAAGTGTGCAGAGTTGAGCCCCACAGCTGTTGGGGTCCAATGTGCCTTGAACAAGGCACACCCGGATCACAGGCTTTTGGAGGGGACCATGCCTTAGGCCTGCAGGGAAGCATCTGGGTAAGGAAGAATGCCCTGCCACCTGTGGGAACTTGAACTTGCCTGGTATAACAGCAAGGCACGTGGGCTTGGGCAGTGCTTTCCTTGAGTAGTTGTTGTTAAGCTCCCACTTGGGATGCCTGCATCCATCCTGGAATGGTTGGCTTGTAGTCCTACATCTGCATCGAGTTCCAGACATTTGGCTTTGGCGAGTTCGCCTCTGGATGTTACAGGCATTGTTTGGGAAGTGAATCAACAGATGAAGATCTCTGTTTCTCAGTCTCTGTCAAATAAATCACATTAAAAATCGTAGACCTTGTGGGGCTGCCATTGTGGCACGGCAGGTTAGGTCTCTGCTGCAATGCTGGCATCCGGTGTGAGTGTTGGTTCAAGTCCGGCTTGCTCCACTTGCGATTCAGCTCCTTGCGAACGTGCTTGGGAAGGCAGGAGAGGATTGCCCAAGGGCATGGGTCCCTGCACTCCCCTGCACTCCCCTGCACTATCCCTGCACTCCCCTGCACTCATGCCGGCCTCTGGCTTCCTCGTGGCCCAGTTCACAGCTGTTGTGGCCCTTTGGGGAGCGAACCAGCTTAGGTCTCTTTCTCTAGTTTTCAAATAAATAAAGGTAAGTAAGGCTTGCTGCCACTTCAGAGATTGCAGAGGTGGGAAGAATGTCCTGGAGGCGCTACTCAAGTGGTTGTTGTCTAAGAGGTGATCTATTTCATTTTTCCTCGCAGGGGCTCTTCCTTCTTGCTGTATAAGTTCTAATGCTTGTTCATTGTCCAGGTCTGTCTCAGCGTGTTCACAGGCTAGGTGATTTCTGTGGATCTTGGCCTGAAGTTTTGTGCCAATGGCTGTCTTTCCACCCTTGAAGAGGTAATTGAGGTTTTCTGTGGAAAAGAGGACAAGTTGCCTTGTTTTTCATGTGCATCTGGGTGTGGTCTCCATCCTTTCTTTGGAGTCAGCAGCAGGGGGTAGCCAGATCCTGCAATGTGTGCTCCATGGTCAGACTTCTGGGATGTCCCTGAGGTTGGGAATGGTGTCAGTCTGGGGTACACTCATGTGATTCGTTCCTGATCAGGTCACCCTACCTGGTCCATGTGTGGGGTCTCTTGCACAGATTCCTCTAGTACCCCGTTATTGGAGGGGGTGAGTCTGCTGCCCACCACCCAGCCTCCTGGTGTGCAGGAGACAAACAATGCAGCAGGGGTTCCATCTAAGCAGTTCCAGTTTATTTGGAAAATACAAACTTATATAGGAACAACGGGCAGTCTCAGGTGGAAAATTCCAGGAGTTCTGGGGGAGGAGTACTAGGAGCCAATTGTCATCAGCACAACTGTGGGAGCCACCTCCCATAGGCCAGGGGCAGGTGAGCAAAATGGCCCTGGCCAATCAGTCTTTAAAACAACTTGATCCCCACACTGGTTCATGCCCAGGGCTCTGCCTTTGGCTGCCACCTTGTTCACAACATGCAACTCAGTGATCTTGACCGTAAGTCGCCATCTTGTTGAGTCAGTGACCTATTTGCCCTTTGAGCTCCACACTTATGCATCTTTGTGGGTACTGCAGCCTGGTCCAGACCACTGCCTATCCCATCTCCTTTATGTATCTGTGGGTGTGTTGGCTTTGTAGGTAGCCCCTCCAGATTTCCTACCAGATAAGACTCCAGCCCCAGTTCCCATGAGCTTCAGAGGATATAGTTGTCTGACTTAGCCCTCCCCTAGCCCTGGCTCTCACACACACTTGTGTGTACAGCGACCCAGTTGGGGCAACCCTTTGTACCCCTACTAAGCCATTCCCCACATATGGCTCTTGTATATACTAATAGATGTTGTGGCCTCTCCTAGCCTGCTCCCAGACTCAGTTCTTTCTGGTACCAGCAGGTACACTGGCCCAGTTTGGGAGACTCTATGAACCTCTGCTAGGCCATACCCCAGACCTAGTACTCAAGTGCTCTGGCAGGTGCTGCAACCTGGCCTGGGCTGTCCTCAGTCCTGGTTCTTATGTGGACTGTTGGGTACCGCATCCACATTCTTGCTGCTACTAGCCCAGCTTGTGTGCTCACTCCCTGGTTGGGTCAATTCCTGCTGACTCCTACCAGGCTAGTCCCTAGACCTTGTTCTCATGTGTGTGCAGTGGTGATTTGGCTTGTTTCCTGCCCAACTTTTGCTGGTACTGACAGGTACAGCAGCCTGGCTGAGTCTACTTCCAGACCCAGTTCTTGCAGTTACTAGCAGATGCTTTGATCTGGACAGGGCACCCTCCAGGGTTGCTACCAAGTTGGCTGCCTGATCGGGGATTTGTATGTACCACTGGGCGCAGCATCCTGGCCCAGCCATTCTCCTATTGGCATGCATGTGTGATGTCCTAGCCTGTGGAAGTTCCTAGCAACCATTTTATATGCCTCAATTAGTCTCAGTGGCTTCTTTTCTGGCCTATCCCTAGTTTGGTGCACAGACAGGGTGGGTGCTCAGCAACCCTGAGCATCTCTTAGCCCTGCTTTTAAATGCCTGACAGGGACCCAGAGAAGCTCCAGGTTCCAAACTCCAGTCTGACCTATTACTGGCCTTTACAGCCATGTAGGGTGAACCAGCAGATGGAATATCTTTTTTTCCTGTCTCTCTGTAACTGAATCAAATAAATAAATAAATCTAAAAAAATAGCTGCCTAGCAGGAGTAGCACAGACATTCGCAGTCCTTTCTCTCCCGCCTTTGGCTTTTGTCTGCATCACAGTGTTTCCTGACAGCTTCATTCTGTGCTCTGGGACACCGGGTGGCACTTCACACTTCAGCTTCAAGTTCACAGTCCTGCAGTGACTGAGGTGTGTCGTGAACACGGCAGCCACAAGCCCTTCCCAAATCCTCAAGGCCTTTGTGCTGAGTTCGGGCCAGATGGATGGCCCTCTTCCTCAGGCCAGGCCGTGACCTCACCACCCTTTGCTGACACTGGGTCTTGCTTGGGGTTCTCCAAACTGCTTGTCCTCATTTGAATCACATCATGCACATTTGTCCTGACTGACCTTGGGCACCTCGCGACCTGTTCCCTCGCACAGTGCTCCGTCCTCCTTCCTAGGGAAAGAGGAAGCTTTTTATGCTGCACAGAAGGTCGGGAGACTAAGTGTCTTGATTTCTCCAGGATGAGCTTGGCTACACCCTTTGTTTCCTTTGTTGGAAGGATCTCACAAATATGGGTGTGCTGGCAAATGTTTAACTGTTGGACCTAAAAAAAAAAAAAAAAAAAAAGGAAAGAAAAAAAAAGGAAATAAGCCCTGAGGTACAAGATTTCCCATTTCCATGATGCAAATGCTCCAGTGGCTGTTCCCAAGGTGCCCACATGATGCTAGCAGCCATGAAGGTGGTTGGAGATTTGTATGTGTCACCACATTGTTCTGCAAGTTGAGCCAGCTCTGCGACATCATAGCTTCAAGGGGCCAACACGAAAAATCACCCTGACGGGGCCTTTTGTTTTTGTCTACCTAAGAAATACTGAAAGCATTTCTTGGCCAATATATTATATCACGCTATGTACTTAAAAAGTGGGTCATACAGAGCAGTATATTTAAACAAGGCTAAAATAAAGAATCTAATATTGTTTTACATACTTACAAGACATCTTAGACAACCAAGTTGATTTTTTGAATATTTTCATTTTGTGGGCCCTGTGTACTGGTCCAGTGGCTAAATCCTTGCCTTGCACTTGCACACGCTGGGATCCCATATGGGTGCTGATTCGTATCCCGGCTGCTCCACCTCCCAGCCAGTTCCCTGCTTATGGCCTGGGAAAGCAGTGGAGAATGGCCCAAAGCTTTGGGACCCTGTACCTATGTGGGAGACCTGGTTCCTGGCTTTGGATCAGCTCGGCGCTGGCTGTTGTGGCCACTTAGGGAGTGAACCAGTGGATGAAAGATATTTTTCTCTTCTCTTTCCCACCTTTTCTCTGTAAAATCTGCCTTTATATATTTTTCTTTCTTTATTTTTTTAAAGATTTATTTATTTATTTATTTTTATTGCAAAGTCAGATATATCTATATCTATATCTATCTCTCTCTCTCTCTCTGAGAGAGAGAGAGAGAGAGAGAGGAGGAGAGACAGGGAGGGAGATTTTCTGTCCGTTGATTCACTTCCCAAGTGGCCGCAGCAGATGGAGCTGAGCTAATCTGAAGCCAGGAGCCCAGGGCCTCTTCTGGGTCTCCCATGTGGGTGCAGGGTCCCAAGGCTTTGGGCCGTCCTCGACTACTTTTCCAGGCCACAAGCAGGGAGCTGAATGGGAATCGGGTTGCCAGGATTAGAACCAGTGCCCATATGGGATGCTGGTGCTTGCAAGGTGAGCACTTTAGCTGCTAGGCTATTGTGCTGGGCCATGCCTTTATAACATAAATAAATAAATCTTTTAAAATGTTTCATTTTGTTTGAAAAGGAGAAAGAGAGAAATTGTGCTAATGCTGATTTATTTTCCAAAGACTCACCATAGTTATGGCATGGCCAGGCTGAAGCCAGGCTGAGCTCAATCCAGGTCAACTACATTACTGACTGGGACCCGGGTACTCGGGCCATCCCAGGATGTGTATCAAGGAAGCTGGAACGGAAAGAGCAGGAGATGAAATCTGGCATCCTGACTTCAGATGCAGGCACCCCAAATGGCATCCTAATTGCTGTGTAAAACATCTGCCTTGATTGTTTTGCATGTGTCCGATGATGAGGTTACAGGAAAGCCCATGCCTGTCATTTAGAGACTTCATTCTCATCTAGCCTCATTGTCTCTGCTTGCCTTCTTGCCTCCCCGCCCCCCATCTTCCCCCGTCATACTACTGTTCCTGTAGCAACCCCTCCCCCTTTCCCTCTTTGCTTCATGCCATTGAAAGGGAAAGTGCACTCTGTGGGAACCGCCAGACCCCATTCCCAGACTCCCGAGACTTATTTTATCTGTGGCTGAAAGCTGTGTGGCATTTCAATAGAGAAACTTGTTATTTGCTAAGTATTTAGGCCAGGGATTACAATCAATATTTGGTTCATCAGTTTCCTTCGGGGATCTCGGTTGTAAATGATGATACACATTTGCTTTACTATCAAAGTTGACAGTTTTGCTTCAAAAGAACCTTCAGGGATTTTTTTTTTAACAAAGAGATACTGAAATAAATTTTACCCTCTCTGCCCTGTTCAGGGCCATTCTGAGCAAGGGTTGTTTGTAGTGTAGTTCCATCTCCCTACGTCCAGAACCCCTCTCGGAATCATGCTGACTCCCCTTATTTTCCTGGCTTTTACCTGTGCCCTTGTGCATTTGTGGTAGGGAGATACCATTTAGTCACACAGCTGAAACTCATTGGATCTTGAGCATTTATTCAATATCACTTTATTCAGTACATACAATGCAGCAGACCTGATATTAAATGCTGAGACTTTTTTTTTAAAGATTTGTTTTATTTTTATTGGAAAGTCTGATGTACAGAGAGGAGAGACAGAGAATAAGATCTTCCATGCATTGATTTACTCCCCACGTGGCCGCAACAGCTGGAGCTGAGCTGATCCAAAGCCAGGAGCCAGGAGCCTCTTCTGGGTCTCCCACGTGGGGGAAGGGGTTAGACCATAAGTGAATGAACAAATGAATGAAAGTTCTATTGAAATAAAGGCCAGTGGCCCGCTGGGCAGCACCTAGTTCTTTCTTGAGGAGTTGTAAGAGCCCTGGACTCTCAGAAAGCTTCCAGGGTTTTCTCATCCAGACTTGCACTCTTGAAAGCTTTTGTTTAGAGTCAACAGGGGTGGCAAAACAGCACTTGGCTTAAAGTCAACTTGTTGTCCCCCTCAGACCTGGACCAGACAGTTTAGGAGTGTTATCAATCACCTTGTCTAAGGGTCCTTGGCAAAGGTGGGCTGGCCTCACCCTGGCTCTCCTCCATGGGCTGTGTCCCACCTACTACGCAGTTGGAAGTGGGGGGACAGGTAGGAGCTCCACATGGAATGAGAAGGCCAGCCCGAGTCCTGGCTTTCTGATTGACTAGACAGCATAAGATGCCAGGCTGTGTGCTTACCTTCCCTGAGTCTATCGTTACCTAGAAAATAGAAGACAAGGTGTACCCTCAGGGTCTTTGTAAAGCTTGTAATAGCTGGTATATGGAAAAATGTGCTGCAAACAGGAATACACTTTAATACTGTTTTGATCATGAGCTACAGTGAAGGAGGTATGCTGGTTTATGCTTTCTTTGTGGTACTCTCTCTGGCCAGGGTTTCTCTTAGGACAATTCATACCGAAGCTATTCACACCCCCTTTATTTATTTATTTATTTACTTTTATCATTTTTTTAAAGATTTATTTTTATTATTTTTTTATTGGAAAGGCGGATATACAGAGAGAGGAGAGATAGAGAGGAAGATCTTCCGTCTGATGATTCACGCCCCAAGTGAGCACAACGGGCCGATGCTATGCCGATCCAAAGCCAGGAGCCTCTTCCGGGTCTCCCACGCGGGTGCAGGCTCCCAAAGCCTTGGGCCGTCCTCGACTGCTTTCCCGGGCCACAGGCAAGGAAGCTGGAAGGGAAGCGGGGCTGCCGGGATTAGAACCGGCGCCCATATGGGATCCCGGGCGTGCAAGGCGAGGACCTTAACCACTGCGCCACCGCGCCGGGCCCAATTTATTTATTTTTTTTAAGATTTATTTATTTTATTTGAAAGACATATTTACAGAGAGAAGGAGAGACAAAGAGAAAGTTTTCTATCTGCTGCTCCACTCCCCAAATGTCTGCAATGGCCAGAGCTGAGGCAATCTGAAGCCAGCAGCCAGGAGCTGTTCCGGGTCTCCCATGTGAGTGCAGGGTCCCAAGGCTTTGGGCCATTTTCTACTGCTTTCCCAGGCCAGAAGCAGGGAGCTGGATGGGAAGTGGAGCATCCTGGACACTAACTGGAGCCCATTTGAGATGTTGGCGCTTGCAGGGAAAGGATTAGCCAGTGAAGCTCTAACTCCGGCCCTGGAGCTATTTTCCAGTAGAGATCCACATCAACAATTAGCATCTAAACATAGCCAGTAGTACAGGAAGGCTTCCCTCGATCCCTCTCCTCTAGCACAGGGTTGTCTTGGGGACTTGGCCTACTTCTATGGTGGCAATGGGTGCTGTTCTGTCCTTATAAGCGAGGGATGAGAAGCTCCCAGGGTGCTAGCTCTCAGTGGGATGAGCAGAGGGCAGAGGGATTCAGCTGCCGGAGCACCGTGGGCAGGTGGGACTGTGGCCCTTGCCACATTGGATGTCACTGTCATCTTACACTGAATTATATTTTGTAGCATTTGAAAGAAAAGCACTTTCCTGTGGTTCACGAAAGGTGCGCCTTGTTGTAACTAAATGGCAACTGCCTTAAAATGATTTGAAAGTAGAGTCATGGAGAGAGAGGGTGAAACAGAGAGACACACACAGAGAAAAAGAGAAAGAAACACAGAGAGAAAACCTTCACCAAGTAGTCCACTCTCCAGCTGGCCGCAATAGCTGGAGCAGAACTCAGGAGCCAGGATCTTCTTCCAGGTTTCCCAGTGGGTAGCTGGGGCCCAAACACTTGGATTTTTCCCAGGCCATTAGCAGAGAGCTAAGTCAAAAGTTGAGCAGTAAGGACTTGAACTGGTACCCATATGGGATGCTGGCATCACTGGTAGCAATGTTACCTGCTACACCACAGTGCTTGCCCCTAAACTTAAATTTTTAATGATTATTTGCCTGGTAGCACAATTGTGTTGTTTTATAGGTACTTTTTTTTTTCAGATTACATTGAGCATTGAATTATTTATTTAATATTTAACTTATTTATTCAATTCTTGCCTTCATTTTATTGCTTACTATTGTGTTTGTTTGTTTATTTGTATTTGAGAGGCAGAGAGCTCTGCTTTCCTGGTTTACTCCCCAAATTCCCATCATGGTCATTGCTGGGCTGGGGCCAGGAGCTGGAAATTCAACCCAGATCTTCCCATGATAGGTATTCAATCACTTGAGCCCTCATCACGGCCTGCTAAGGGTCTGAGCCCCAGGAAGCCGCAGGCAGGAGCTAAAACTGAGTAACCCCTACTGCAAAGTGGGATGAAGTGGCCCTAACTCACACCCTAATTGCTAGGCTGACTGCCTCCTGCCTCTTCCGCCCCAGAAAGTTTATTAATGATGTAACGCATCAGATTTATGGCAAGGCATTTGCATGTGTGAAATGAGCACTTTGAAAATTTGATCATTAAAACCCCTTCACAGCTGGGAGGTAGGAGTGGGGAGGAGACAGACAGCAATTGGTACAGCACAGCTCTAAACCGATGTTAGGCAACATTTTCTATACTGTTTAATGTCATGTCTTTACAGTGTGTGGACATCAGTATGTTTAAAAACATTTGCCAAGTGTTAACTATTAAACTTCAGCTCAAGTTTGGATCATGTTTTTCGTTCCTTCAGGATAGTTTCATTATTGTCTGAAGCAGCTGAAAGTGCTTCAGGTGTTGGGGTAGTCCTGATTGCTTTTGGAAATGAGTTAGGGCCTGTGGTTCTTGAAAAATGGGAACCCTTAAACAAAGAGGGGCACTAGTGTATTTTTCTCATGTACAGTGGGAAGTCGGAGTTCTGACAGTAAGTCCACTTTCTGCAAAATGGGCACGATTTCTGGGCTCCCCAGGGTTTTTCTCGGGACATCCTCTGAACAGCTCGCTCTCATCAGCCTGTCATGAACTACTCCGGAGGTCCTCTCTCAGCCTCTCGCTCTTGCTCTCACTCTTACACACTAGGAGCCTCATTCCCCATTCTTTACATTGAAAACAGCCAATGTCTGATTAGATCACCAAATGATACCAGTCTCTTAGAGACAAAGAGTAGACGAATCTTCCTAAGCAGAAAGGACTGGGTGGTGAGTGTTAGTGGCTCTTACGTAAACAAAGCCATCAAAAGGCTCACTGGATTTCCGGGGAGAAGGGCTGAGGGGAGGGGCAAGGGAGGAGCCCGGCTGGTGTCTGTGGGTGAGAATGAAGGCTGTTTCCATGAATTTCCTTGGTGTTTGAGGACAGGGCAGTATACTAAGGGCAGGACACGGAGGTCCACCTGACCTCACGTGTTCGATCTATTCCATTCTCAAGTAATGATTTCTTCCTTTCTCTTGGTCTAGCAGCAGCCTCAGTCTGAATGTGCAGGGCAGAGTGACCTGGGTCACTCATTGCAAGGAGAAAAACATCTCCTGGAGTATACCATTTCTCTTTGGAAATGGAAAATTTCGCTCTGAGGAGGAGATTTCAAATTGGCTTTTAATTTTACTTGCCAATAGCTGGGGCGGCTATGAAAGGGGGCTGGCGGAGGACAGCTATGAACAGCCTCAAGTGGAAATTCCAGCCATGAGCATGTGTGACACTTTGTGTTTTATTACCCTGTAAATTCAGCTGGAGTCTAACACATCTGATGTTATCCTCAGCTGGATTCACCATTTGAAGATGACTCATCATGTGAATGCTTGGACACGATTCACGGGCGAGCCAGCTCTGCTGGAGTTCTGGGACTCTCCCGGGGGAGGGCCTATTTTATTTTGTACAGTTGATGGTGATGGTTGGGTTCGCCGAGCTAGCTCCTTGGAGCCTTCTTTCCTCCCTGTGGTTTTCAGTTGCTTAGCTAGCATATCAGACTTGCTCGTAAGTAACAGTCAAGCAGGTTGCTCACCTGCCACTTGTTTTCATCCGTCATGGCTTCCCAGTCTTTCTGCCTGGTAGAGTGTGGTTAGTTCTTGAACAATGCTGATGTCTTGAGTTCCTGCGGAGGGTTAACTGCGTGCTTCCCACACACAGCGCCCAGCTCACGCCCATGATGGTTAGCCGTTCCAGATGCCAAGGGATGGAGGCGGGAAAGAGTGTAGTGAAACTTGGACTTCCTCTGAGAGAGGAAGGGGCCAGTTGTGTTTCTCCCTTGGAGTTCCAGAAAGAGACAAAAGCAAAGCTAATGCGAGGCGAACAGCTTTGGTCAAGTGCTGGGTCTGATCTCAGGGCGCCAATCAGGCCCTGTGCCAGTTTTGGGAACTGTGTGTCTTTTTGCGAGGAGGGCAGTGTTAATAGTGAAACTTTCATTGTCCTCATCCACCATTGTGATGGCACAGTTACACATTACAAAGCATACTAATTAGGGGGAAGGTATTTTTATCTCCTCAACTCCATCAGATCTTTGTTGCTTATTATCGCTCCTTTCGAATGAGTGGTGACAGTACCCCACACAAGTGGTCTTTGGAAATGCTATGGAGTCCCTTTAGTTTTTAAATACTCTCTGAGATACAACTTAGGTTCCACAGACTACACCTGTTTACAATGCACATTTGGTATTTTTTCAATAATTTTATGGAGTAATAAAACCACCAACATCTGATTTTAGAATATTTTTTATCATTCCCCAGTGAAACATTGTGTCCGTAGCCAGCCTCTCCCCATTCTCATTCCTACCTATTCTCTCCTCCTAACCCTACACAGCCACTGCTCTACTTTCTGCCTGTATAGGTTGGCTTATTCTGGTTACTTTATACAACTATGTTTATATAAAATCTAATCTGGTCTATAAGTTTCTATATTTATGCTGTGGTCAATTCCAGTGTAGTTACAAAATCATACTGTCCTCTTAGTGCTTAATTACTATCCATGTTGTGTTTATCCACTTCTCAGTTGATAGGATATGTGTGGTGTTCTTATTTAGGCTATTACAATATCAATAAACATGTGAAAACTTTTTTACACATTTTAAAAGATGTATTTACTTGTTTAAAAGAGTTGCAGACAGAGGCAGGCAGGGAGGGAGGGAGGAGAGAGAGAGAGAAAGAGAGATATCTTTCATCTGCTGGTTCAGTCCCTGGATGGTCACAATGGTCAGGCTGAACCAGGTCAAAGCCAGGAGTCAGAAACTCTGTCTGGGTCTCTCACGTGGGTAGCAGGAATTCAAACCCTTGGGCTATCTTCTGCTGCTTTCCCAGATCATTACTAGGGAGCTAATGGCAGTGGAGGAGCCAGAACTAGAACTGGTCCCGCATGGGATGCCAGTGTGGCAGGTGGTAGAATTACCCACTGTGTCACAATGTTCTTCTCTTCCTTAGAAATAGCAAGTCCTTCAATACTACAGTAGGAGGGACCAAAGCTTTGGGACGCTGCACCCATGTGGGAGACCCAGAGGAGGTTCCTGGCTCCTGATTTCAGATTGGCTCAGCTCTGGTCATTGCAGCCACTTGGGGAGTGAACCAGCAGATGGAAGATCTTTCTTTGTCTCCCCTTCTCTCTATAGATCTGACTTTCTAATAAAAACAAACAAATCTTAAAGGCCGCGTTCCCCTAAGATACAACCAGGTTGGGCTGTCTTCAAGGTCTCTGGGCAGCTATGCAAGTTGAGCACTCACAGTTAAGATTCTATCTGCTCGGGCCCGGTGCAGTGGCGCAAGTGGTTAAGGGTCCTTGCCTTGCACGCCCGGGATCCCATATGGGCGCTGGTTCTAATCCCGGCAGCCCTGCTTCCCTTCCAGCTCCCTGCCTGTGGCCTGGGAAAGCAGTCGAGGACGGCCCAAAGCCTTGGAACCTGCACCCGCGTGGGAGACCCGGAAGAGGCTCCTGGCTTTGGATCGGCATAGTATTGGCCCGTTGCGCTCACTTGGGGAGTGAATCATCGGATGGAAGATCTTCCTCTCTGTCTCTGCTCTCTGTATATCTGCCTTTCCAATCAAAAAATAATAAAAATAAATCTTAAAAAAAAAAAAGATTCTGTCTGCTCCCAGCAGCTTTGGGGTGACTCTTGGAGATCAGCTCTGGGCACGGCAGCCTCCCTTTGTCTCTTCCTACCTATCTGTAAGTACTAAATCCACTTCCTGTAGTTTGTTCCAGTATGTTCTGTTTTACTGGCCTTGAGCAAGTGGTAAAATTCTGCAGTCCAGGATGCAGTGGCAGAGGTTGGCATAGTAAGTATCATTGCCATCTTCTATCAGAGGGAGTGCACTGTTGGCGCTGATCATTGGTGGATCTGTTTCCTGGCCAATGGCGTTGAAAATAATTTCATGTGCTTATTTATTCATTGGAATAGTTCCTTTGGAGAAATGCCTGTTCATATCACTTGAACATTTTAAAGTGGAGTTTTCTTTTTATCATTGAGATACAAATGTTTTCTTCATGTATTCTTAAACAAGCCAGACACATGATTTGTAAGATTATATCCTTATTGATATCTTTCATATCACACACATTGTTGTTTGATGGGGCCCAATTTACTAATCTTTCACTTAGGTTGTGAGGAGTGGCTCCAAACATTGGTGAAACTCCCCGCCATTTGGGACTTGGTATTATTTTTAATATTTCCTTCCCTTAGGTCTCGGTTTCTTTAATATTTACTGGCCTTCAGGTTCTAATTCTGTTATCTGCCAATCTGCTCTAACTCCCTAATCCTGTTCCCATCAGTCCAGCTGAAGCCTCATGGTGCAGTACCTGACAACTCTACCCATCAATCCCTCCCTTTCCTTAATCTCCGCCCACCTGTCAGTTCCCTGACGGCTCCCACAGACCTATCCACCAATCCCTCACAGCCCCGTCATGCCTGCTCCCACCACGACAGAGGCACACCCTGGCCTGTGGGTCTCTCTCCCTCTGTGCACGCTGCCTCTTCCCCTTGCCCAGATCTCCACCATTCCGCGTCATCGTCCCCTTCCCCTGCAGCCCTCTCCTGCCACTGCGACAGGAGACATTCCCCTTTCGCACACTCTTCCTCCACCCTGTTCCCACTCCTGCCTTGCTGGAATAAAGAACTTCCTAGGTATCTCACTGTGTCTGGTATTTTGGCTTATGACAGCAAACTTATTCGGAAAAGAGGGCTTGATGGTGTGTAAGAATTAACATAGGTCTTTGATATCATATCTGAGATCATTGCCTAACCCCAAACTGCAAAGATTTCCTCCTGTCTGCTTTAGCTTTTGCTTGTAAGACTATGATCCACTAAAAGTTTTGTGTGTGGAGAAGGGTAGGGACCCACCTCATGCTATAGTGTGTGAATATCCAGTGGCTTCTACCACCATTTGTTGAAGACAGTTCTTTTACCCATTGAATTGACATGGCCTCTTTGTCAAGGACTGTTGGCCAAAATTTTAAGTTTACTTCTAGGCCTATAATTTATCCTAGCAATCGACATGTCTATCTTCAAGTGTTCTACTGCAGGAAAAGTATTTTTATTAGCTATGCTATACATATTGAAAAGAGCATAAACTTTTAAAATAAAAATTTATTTATTTTTATTGGAAAGGCAGATACACAGGAGGAGAGACAGAGAGAAAGATCTTCGGTCCACTGGCTCACTCCCCAAACAGCTGCAACAGCTGGAGCTGAGCCAGTCTGAAGCCAGGAGCCAGCAGCTTCTTCCAGGTCTCCCACACAGGTGCAGGATCCAAAAGTGTTGGGCCATCCTTGACTGTTTTCCCAGGCCACAGGCAGGGAGCTGGATGGGAAATGGAGCTGCCAGGATTAGAATCAGCAGCTATATGGGATCCTGGTGCTTTCAGGGTGAGGATTTTAACCACTACACTGTTGTACCAGGCCTGAGAGCATAAACTTTAAATATATAGTTTTGATGAGTTTGTTTTGCAAAGCAACATTGCAGTGCAGCCAGCACCCAGACATACATGCTATTATTAGCATCCACAGCATCACTCACACCCCTCCAAACATAACCACATTCCTGATTGCCTTTTTTTGAGCTCTCTGTAAATGGCACCACATAGCATGTATTGTTTCCTGTCTGGTTTCTTTGACTCAACATTATGTTTGTGAAATGCATCTGTGCAGTCCATTCATTCTCGCTGCATTACGGTAATCTTATTATATGAAATTCTAGTTTGTGTGTGTCCATTCTACGGTTGATGGGCATTTGGATTGATCTGGACAGTTGTGCTGCCACTTCTCTTCCAGTGGGCTTCAGTGTTTGTTTCAGTCAGGTACCTAAGAATGGAATCGCTGAGTCACAGGATACTGCATGTATTCTGCTTTGGATGATGCCTGTCAAACAGGTTTTCAAAGTGATTGCAAACATTTACATTGAAGTAAAAACATCTGCTTAAAGGCCACAGAATAGAAGAGGATATTTCAGCATCTGCATTTTTTTTTAATCACAATAAGGAAACAACTAATATAAATCAACAGCAAAAAGATAAGCTGGCCCAATAGCAAAACAGGCACATGACCTAAAATGATACTTTGATTAAGAAGAAAGGCCAGGGGCCCGGCGCGGTGGCGCAAGTGGTTAAAGGTCCTCGCCTTGCACGCCCGGGATCCCATATGGGCGCCGGTTCTAATCCCGGCAGCCCTGCTTCCCTTCCAGCTCCCTGCCTGTGGCCTGGGAAAGCAGTCAAGGACGGCCCAAAGCTTTGGGAAGCTGCACCCACGTGGGAGACCCAGAAGAGTCTCCTGGCTTTGGATCGGCATAGTATCGGCCCGTTGTGCTCACTTAGGGAGTGAATCATCGGACGGAAGATCTTCCTCTCTGTCTCTCCTCTCTGTATATCCGCCTTTCCAATGAAAAAATAATAAAAATAAATCTTTAAAAAAAAAAAAAAGAAGAAAGGCCAGGAAACACAGGGAAAGATGCTAACTCTTTCTTAACCGTTGGATAAGTGCAAATTAAAGTCACAATGTGACACAAAATGGCAATCTGAAGCATGAATATGTTGGCAAGTATGTAGAGCGACTAGAAACCCTCATGCCCGCTTTTGGGTGATGGAAATAGTTGTATGAAGAATCTTTTAAAATTTGATCTCAAGAGTATACAATACCTCCACTCCTCAAGTGTCTCAATACAAATATCAACGTATTAAGTTGTATTCAAAACTAAAATTATATCTATGTAGAAAATACTTTTGGAAAGAAAGACAGAAGAAATACAGAGCTCCCATCGGCTGGTTTACTTCTCAAATGCCTGCTGTAGTCAAGGACAGGCCAGGTCAAGGCCAAAGTCCCTAGCACAATCCTGGTTTCCCATGTGTGTGGCAGCCATCCGACTGCTTGAGCTATCACTGCTGCCTCCTGGGGTTTACAATGACAGGACCTTGGAGATGGCAGCCAGAGTCTGGTGTTGAACCTTGGTAATGGCCCTCTGTGCTAAATATATATCCCATGTGTAAAATTTTGTTGGGTTAAGGAATTGAGGTAATCTGGTGACCAAGTTATTGCCTGATGAACATTCCCTTGTTTTACTCTTAACGCATTTCTCAGCAAATGACCAAGTCTTAATGCGCTATCCTCAGGCAGTGTGCTTATTTTCCACAGGAAGGGCAAGTGCTCTTGAAACCAGGGAGTCTGCAAGCCAGCTGAGGCGACGCCATAGGCTCAAGCCCAGACTTTCGTGTGTGGCTTCAGACACCGCCATGCCTTCCACCTGGCTGGTTTCCCAGATCTTTGTATGCACCCCTGTGATTCTGACAGCCTGTTCCTAATTTGGGATGTGGGTCTTGGCTCCAGCGACAGTGCTCTCACCCATCGGCTGCCTGCCTGGGCTTTTGCTTAGCTTCAGCTCTTCCTTGCAGGCACCGTCATTTCTATGGGTGACCCCAAAGAAGTCCTGGACAAGGGCCATGGTCGAATGTCTCATGTGGTAAGAGGGCGGGCACAATGAACACTTGCTGGCCTTGTGTCCATTCACCCTCCTGGTAACCACACTGATGGTGCTGCATCAGTCGATATCATTTGGTCAGAGCTAGTTCTTCCAGTTCAGGATGCTTAGTCCAGGGACAGGAGCATGGACCAACACAGCCACATCTTCCAGGTTGCAGAAGTAGTGCTGCCATGGGCATTGACCCAGTGAGAACTCTTGTACTAGAGCTGGGGAGAAGTGCATCTTCTATGGAGAAAACTAAGAACTGAGGATGAGGGCTTGGAGTTTTGGTGCCCATCTTGCTAGTCAGCAGGGACACTTGCCTTAAAACAGTGACAGATTTGCAGAAGAGAGAGACTAAGCCTCAAGGACAATGTTGGAATTCCTTGACTCGTCTGTATTGAAAGACAGGATGACCAAATATCCTATCTGTTTAAGTCAGTGTGAGGAGGGTAGTTTCACAGGCAGAGATGGACTTGCATTGGTGGTTTGCCAGTGGCTTCCTGCAGGGCTCTGAGAGTCAAAGATAAGTGGGAAGGAGATGGAGTGAGGAAAAGCCTTGAGTCCTAACAACAGCTTTGGGTTTGTGAAGTGCATGATAAGATTCCATGTAAGATCTCAAGTAAAAAACCATATTGTGCAAGGCACTTGAGAAGTACCAGTAATCACAAGAAATATCAGAATGTGATTTTTTTTCTAGAATGAAATGTTTATCTAGTTTGTCCTATAACATACGTTAATGACATCTCATACTCTAAATACATTTTGGATAATATTGACAGTGATACAAACTAGTGTGACTCTTTGCTGTATTGTAAAATATGAGCGCATTTACTGACCTTCCAAACGGAATGGACCAATATTTTCCACCTGACAAGGCATTGGGAAAGATCCATTCAGAGTGCAGGATATAATCATGCATTTTAGTGTGACACTAGCCAGGCTTTCGTTTCCATATCACAGCGAGCACATAAAGGATGACCACTTGCTGAGTTTTGGTGTAATATCAAAGAATGCCACAAAGGGGTCGTAAATTCCTCCTCTCTCTTCTTACCAAACCTCTCTATGTGGCCATTTTTTCCTGATGCATTTCCACCCAGACAATGTAACACAACAGGTGAAATGCAGACACAGATGTGAGGATACTGTAGTTTCATATTAATATTCAATACAGAAGTTAAACTAATGCCAATCTTTTCCACCAGTTTATCCACTTTGGAAAATATAATTGTTCTTCATAAAATGACATCTTATGTTACTATGTAATATATTTTACTGTTATTTTAAGAGAAGTAAAACATTTATATAATGTTCCAATTTAATTTCTAATAGAATAAACATTAGTATATATATATAACTCATATGAAAAGAAAGTTCTTGCTGTCTTTGAAACTTTTGAGCAGCAGAAAAGGTTCTTGAGGCCGAAGTTTGAGAACTGATAGTCTGGTGGGTAGTTGTGTATTTTACACAAAAACACAGAATGAAATACACAATGATACAATAGAGCAAGGCGCAAACATGACAGGAACCGTGGGACTTCATTTTGATGAGGGACGGCGTCAGAAATGGTCCCAGTGAAAAAGCTAGTTTTAAGTCAAGATCTGAAGGAGCTAGGGATCAATATCCTCCTGGGCAGTGGGCAGAGCAGGCACAGTGCTCCTGATGCAAGGTGGGATGGATGGGCACGGCTAGCGTGAACAAGGCGATGACAGGGAGATGGCCCTAAATGAGGAGGGGTTACCTCTCACAGGCCTCCCTGGGTCATGTGAAGATGGCGCCAATTTTGTCCTAACTGCATCAAAATGTGCTAGAAATTGCTCTACTGTAAGCAGACATGAAATTGTGAGAAATGATTGATTTGCTGTGTGGAAAATGGATTGCAAAGGGGCCAAGAGTCAGGGGGTGAAGAGCTTAGTGGTTCTTGTGATGCAGTCCCGGTGAGATAAAGAGCTACCAGTACAAGGGAGGCAGCTGTGCCAGGGGAGCTGGTTTGGAGTCAGCATTGCTGGTTCTTGCTGCTCCAGTGCAGTGGAGGAAGGGGTGGGCTGCAGGTGAGCCGTCCTTCAGTGCGCTTGGTGACACCAGTACCAGGCGCAACAGACACAAAGCACGTACTGTGCTGATTTTATAAATAGGATAGGTTGTGTGTGCGCGTTTGTGTTGCCCGAATTTACCTACATAATTATATTTGAGAATGAATTTTAAAAAAATCACTCTCATGGCACCACCTTGTGGACAGTAGTGAAAGGAATTTGTTTTAAGTTGAATTTAAGCAATGTAGAAGACAAACATTCTCCAGATTAGCAGCCGCCTCACATCTTGAAAAGCAGTGAGACTTAAATATAGTCAATGGAATTAACACTAAACTGGCTCTCCTGACAATAATCAGTTGAGTTCATTCAAACGTCTTCTGTGCTTGATTTTAACACAAAGAATCTGGCCTCAAATTTATTTTATATAGCGAGCCCCTGATGTTTTTACATAAAAATCTATTTCTTCTGTACATTTATCATTGATTTTCCTAAGGTTAGGGTAAACTTTTTTTTTTTAAAGTTTGATTGATTTAGTTTAAAAGGAAAGTTATAGAGAGGGAGAGAGAGAACTTGCCTCTGTTGGTTCACTACCTAAATGCCCACAAAAGCTGGGGCCTGGGCTAGGCTGGGCTGAAGCTGGAGCCCCGGCCCCTGTCTAGTCCTCCCAGTGCCTGGCAGGGTCCCAGTACTCAGGTCACCTCCGAGGTCCTCCACGGAGTTGGATGTGGGTAACCCAGGTGTACCACAATGCCTGCACCCAGGGTTGGCACTTCTGTGCAAGCACCCAGCCTGCCGGAGACGGAGTCATCTAGTCTCTGCGCTCACCTGGAATCACACCCGGTGCCTTGCGTTTTCTCTTGCTCTGTTCTTGCTGACGTCATCTCTCTTCTTTCACACTATGTCCTTTAGTCTTGCTGCCCTGTTCTCGTTCTCTGGGCTTCCCAGGGGACTCCTTCCGATTACAAATGAGACAGAGTCCTTTCTTCATTTCCCAAAATGCAATCGCAGGCTAGAATGCTTAACATCTTAATTTAAACATAATGGAGTTACAAGGTAGGCACGCCCCAAATTTCTCTTCTAGTCCTGTCTCTCCTGCAAGAATTGCCTCCGACTGCAGACAACCTGAGGTTCTCTGCCACTTGGCCGAGTTTCCCAAGTGTTCGTCAGCTCTGGTCTCCAACCCTGGCAGGTCAGGTGAGGAGAGCCAGGGAGAAGCTATACCCTCTCCCTGCACCCCAACTCCCTTCTCCCCTTAGACTGATGTCTGCTAAGGAGTGGCCTACACTCGCACTGGGGATATTGGTTTTTAGGCTCAATTCTTATTTTCCCCCATTGTCTCCCATTGCTCCGTTTCTCTGCCTTCTCTCCAGTTTAAGACTGTTCCGATACCTTGTGGCATGGGAACTCCTGTCTGTCCTCACCATGGGCAGTTCTCCTAGAGACCATCGTGCTGGTTGTCCTTAGTGACTCCCAGATGCGTTTACCAAGCTGGCCCAAACCTCTCCACTTATTCATCATCCACTCGTCTACGTTTCTACTTGAATGTTTCATGCCCCAGCGTCATGTTCTAGTGTTTCTAGATTCAGCAAAGGCACAAATTTTCACCTGGTTAACAAGCCAGAAAACCAGCAGCTATTCTTTATGAGAAGTTTTGAGTTATTCTCTCAAGAGGCGGAAAGGCACAGAGAGAACATCTACCCACTGCTTCCCATACAAAGCACCTGCAACGGCTGGGGCTGGAGCCAACAGCTGGAAATTTAATTTGAATCTCTGATAGGGGTGGCAGGAATCCAACCACCTGACCCATTACTTGCTACCTCCAAGAATCTGTATTAACAGGAAGCTGAAATCAGAAGGTACAAGTGTGTTTGAACTCAAGCACTCTGAGACGGATGTCCTCACTGTCTGGGAACCACTGGACCAAATGCCTGTAGCTTAAGAAGTTAATTTTTGAGTCCTCCTTTGCCCTTCCAGTGAAGGCCGTCTTGGCTTTCTCTGTTTTGCTTGCTGAGCCTTGTCCTCAGGTGATCCACTTCTGCCTGCTTTAATTGCCCCTGTGTTGTGGACTGTTCCTTCTTGACATGGCTTCAGCGGCTCACAAGGATCTGCATCCACCCTGCGCTCCTTCCAGTCTGTCCTCCACAGCGAGGTATTATTTTTTCCCAGGTTCAAGCTGTTTCCTGGTGGCTGCTGCGCCCTGGTCCACAGTGCTGGCAGTGCTCTCACCTGCCTTGGAGCTGCTCTCCATCATTCCATCCTTGCTCTTCTTGCTCTGGTGTCTCTGCTGCTCATGACCATTTAGTACAGTGCCCGACACCTGCCCTGCATCCCCTCCTTGCCTCTCCTCAGCCTCTGCCCACAGCTGACTACCTCCTTCCCTAGAGGCACTTTTTCCTCACCTTCCAGTCCGTATTCTAAGGCTAACACATGAAAACTTCTCTCTGGACACTTGCTTTAGTTTGCAAGCTTGGCATCATGGTGGCAGGATGTTAGTACATGAGACATGTTGTCTTCAAGGCTCCGATGAGCAGTCGCAATGAGCACCAGCATCTGTGGATAGTGAGTCACTTACAGGTGAGTTCAGGTCTAGGTGATACAGGCTCTGCGTGGTGCTACGTCAACAGCCAGTTGCTCTTCAGTTATGTCTGCATCTTGGGGTGAAGGGGACCACGGGTGTGCCTGGCACCAGCCTGACCCTCCGGGGTCTGGTGTCAGGAATGGAGTGAACCTCTACTTGAGATGATGACATCTGTGTCTTCCCTGAGAATAAGTACCAGCAGGGACGGCTACACCCATCCAAGCTGACTCTGTAAGAGAAAAACATTTGCCTACTTCTCAGAGGCTCCTTCTTACTGAAAGCCCGGGAAATTTTTCTTAAACATGAACACCCTTTTCTTCACGCCAACGGCTGTTTGTGTTTGAGAAGCTGTAGAAAGTTCAAAGGTGAACTGATAGCCCCAGGAAATCTCTAGTTGCTTTAAATAACATGCATCTACCTTAAAATCAAGGCGTACTAGGTGCTCTAAGATAAAATAAAAATCCGTTTTCATTAAACACAGCCATACAAAGTGATGAATACATATGTACTTCAAATTGATTAGACTTTTACCTGTAAGTCACAGGTGCCGAATCTTTCTTTCTTTTTTTTTTTTTTTTGCTTATTTCTGAACTTGTTCCAGAAGCAATTTAACATAGAGCACAATAACAAAAAATATGGCAAACTAATGTAAATTATTTAAAAACAACTTCAAAGGAAAAATAAAGGTCAGAACAGAAAATGAATATTGAAATGAGGCCAATTTCAAACATGTGGTTCAGGGCTGGCATTGTGGTGCAGCATGAGTGCCTGAGTCCGACTCCTTTGCTCCCAGTCCAGCTCCCTTCTAGTGCCTGGAAAGCAGCAGAGGATGGCCCAAGGACCTGGGCCTCTGCCCACTGCGTTTCAGGTGCTCGGTTTCAGCCTGATCAAGCCATGGTCATCTGGGAAGTAAAGCAGCAGGTGGAAGATTTCTTTCTGTCCATCCATGTCCTCTCTGTCGCTCTCTCTCTCTCAAATAAATTAAATAATGGATGGGCAGATAAACAAACAAATCTTTTAAAAAATGCTTGAGAGTTGGTGTGGGGCAGGCATCTGCTGCTGCTTGTTGCCCTGCTGCAGGTGCAGGAGCAGGTACTTTGTGCTTGGTGCTCCAGGAGGAACTAGCCTCACCATGGACCCTCACTCACCCCTCTCCTGGGGCAGGAGGGTCTTGTCATTTGAGACTCTTGGGCAGCTCTGAGTTGCAGCTGAGCAACTGCTCCTGGACACGTCTAGTCTGGTTTCTAATTTGGCCTTAGGCTCCCCAGCAGTCAATTTGAAAAGTCTTATTTAGTAAGATATCACTCAGGGTCCATAGAACAAAACCAGCCTGGCACCTCTGACAAAGCACGTAGTACTAAGAATAAGAGAAGATTCAGTCTGGGGTCTGTGGGGACCTGCTCGTTTGTCAGATGGATTTAAAATCCCAGATGAAAACACCAGTGATAAAGTCATTGTAATCAGCAATCCACGCCAAATTGCCTTTTTCTTTTGACATAATTTATTATTCACCTTGAAGCTTCATTTTCTACGGGCTCTTGAAGTTCAAACGTTACACTTTGAGCCAAATGAAAATGCATTTCATAAATTAATTTGGACAACGAATGGAGAAAAGTTGTTCTCTGGAAACTGGCTTTTGGTTTGCAAATATGGAGAATTAGGCTTGTGAACCGGCAGTGCAGTGAGATGGGTGAAAAACCTTGGTGGTTTCATGCACTTATTTTGGAAAGAATATGTGTCCATGTGTCCCTTCAGAAAAACACATGCGTGCCTATCACAGGACCAGGAAGATATTCTAAAAACAATTGTTTTCCCCTTTGAACAATGACCTCAGAGATTTTGTTTTTAGATGTTGCTTTATGTTGTGTGGGCACAAGCCTTCTTTTTTCAGTCTGTTTGTGCATTTATATCTGGCTTATGAAGAAAAGAAACAAACATAGCACTTCTGGAAGGAATGTCTCCTGCCCACTTGCCTTGACTACTTAAACCCACACGTCCACTGCTGTAGCTGCCAGCCTGCCAGGAATAGCTCCGCATGAAGCCCAAAGAAGCCCCTTTGCTATTCTGACTCCTAGTACTTGCTAATGTGGGCAAGATGAGCTGCTCCTCTTGCAAAGGACAGCTGTCCGTACCAGGATGTTTTTGAGAAGGCTTGAGTTCTTGTCCAAACTAACATCCCCAAGTCAGAGCCGGCTGCCTATGACTGTAATTCTGGAAGGAACTCACAGCCAGACAAGGTCAGTTCACAAGCAACACACAGGGAGGAAAATCCTTTTTCTCTTGAATTTAAATGAGGGCACCAGCTCACGTGACCTCCAAGGAGCTGCCGCGCTGCATCTGGCCCAGGGTCCATGTTTCTCCATCTCTGGCAGTGGCTGCAGAGGGCTTAATGGACAGAACACAATGCAGTGGCTTGTGGTGGGGCACATGTGGGAGGAATGCCGGAATGATGTGGTGTACCCTCATGCCAGGCTTTTTCATCCCGGGAGGACTGAAACTTCTGAGTTGATCACATTTTCTGGGCTTCCTTTTAGCAAAAAGGAGTAGCCCCATTCCAGGTGATGGTGGCCTCTCTCCACTTGGTTCTGATCAACATCTCCACTGGAAAAAACCGTCTCCCTGTCCTATGTTGATCTTCAGACTGATCCCTTTCCCAGAGGTGGGAGTGAGTATCTGGGGGAGGAACATTGACATTGAGATCAAGCCTAGGTTAAAAAAAAAAAGGCGAGGGGGAGAGGGGAGAGGTATTTGTCCTAGGATCCAAGATGCTGCTTGAGACATACCCATCCCATTTAGGAATATCTGAGTTTGGGTCCCAGTTCTATCCTGATCTCAGCTTCCTGCCAATATACATAATGGGGAACAAATAGTTGATGGCTTAACTACCTGTGTTCCAGCCACCTACCTGGGAGGTCTAGATGCAGTTCTTGGCTTTGGCCAGCCAGTTGTTAATGGGCACCTGGGGAGTAAGTCAAAGATTGGGAATGTTGTGTCTCTATCTTTGCATCACAAATGATAATTTTTTTTTTTTAAGGAGAAAAAATGGGTAGATGGGAATTGGCCTCAGCGAGCTATGCTGTTACTACTAGGGTCTGGAGTAGATTGCATGTTGAATAGCCTCGTAGAAACCAGTCAGTGGTAAGTTGGGTTAGGGATGTGTATTCTGCATTATGAATTTTGGCAAGTTGTAGAATTCTGCTTCTAGCACTTATCTCATATGACCACTGAGGAACCTAATGGATGAATGTCCATAAGGCTTTTAACACAGTGCCCCAAACAGAATATGTGTGAAGTTTAGGAGAAAATAAAATGCTTTCCTCAAAGAAGAAAGTTGAAGTAAACATAGCCATATATTTTAAGGAACATACTTCCCATAACACACTAAGTTAAGTGGGTAAAACTATATTTCTCATAATTAGAGAGTTAGGAGCTATACAGATGAAATATTCATGAGGGTTATGCTGCAAGGGTAGTGATTATAATGAAAGGTTACTGACTGCCAGCCCTGTGGTAATGAATGGGAGGAGTCAAACACGAGCAAGGCCGCCTCAGTGCAGCCGCAGCTACTGGATACAAATGCCCAGTGTGTCCGAGGGGCCAGTGTCCACAGTCATGTTAAGGTTAGTCTTTTTCCCTCATGAGTTCCAAAAACTGGGGCTTCTCTTGAAATGAAATGCCTTCTTTGGTTGTCTGTGTCTTTTGCTGGACAAGCATCTGCTAAAGGTTTCTGAAATTGCACCTTCTCCACCACCATTTTCCTAGTGCCCGACACTTTAGAGGCCCTCGAAAATGCTTCTTGAACCAATATGTTCCTAAACGCTCCTTCACCTTGGCAACTTGTCTCACTGGATGACCATCAGATGCTTGGTTATAGGGTGGCTTTGGCTGCTCCTTTCTTTTTCCAGCTCTTTTCTCAGGTCTTAAATGTCTCCCACCCAAAGCTCAAAGTCCCGGCCGGTGACTCTCGGAAGATAGACTCTTTACTTTCTGCTTTCGTTTTTCTCTTACCTAAAGGTTGATTATTCCTTGGTGTTATTTTGAAATTCCTGTTCCTATTTAGAGCAGGCTCAGAATCCTCATATTCTAACACAAGGGGTTTGGCCCATGGAATTCCTGCATGGTTTCATTTTCCTATGGAGTTAGCATGAATAGCCACACTGCTGCTGCACAGTGGCAGCTGCCTCGCCTTGGGCACATTAAAGCTCCCACTCTTGGAGTCTGAAATGCTCACCTATTGTGAGATGCACAGGCTTGTTCTGGGAGGGCTGGCCACTGTAAAAGTACAGATCAAAGAGACGCTCCATTTTCCAGTCTGATAAGAGCTGCTTGTTTGTGCAAAAAAGGACACTGTAATTTCCATTGATGCTGCACAGCCAAATGGGTAATTTGGGAGTCTTTAGCATACTGCCCACCTGGAAGGAAAGAGGGGGACGCAGATGAGCATATAGATTTTGCCACGTTGCGGTAGATGCTGATACATCATCATGATCAAAAAGCAGCCCCGAGGCTTCCTGCTGCACCTGCGGCTGTGCAGGGCACCGCATGTAGACTAAGGGTTGAAGCAGAGGCCTTGTCATGAATGAGTTTGCGTTTATGAATTGTGTGGTACGGTGGCGATGCTGCCACTTCCCTCTTAATGGGTTCTATTTTTTAAACATTTTCTTGGTGGCCTCACAGAAGGGGTGGTGCCACTTTAATGAGACTTTTAGGTGAGGTGAGGAATAAATAAGCTGAAATGTAAGTGTAGAGGTGGAATAAGAGAATTCTAATTCCTTCCTTGTCATTGACTAGTGTATTTTTTCCTCTTCCCAAGATAGGGTAATACTTCATTCGGCAGCTGGTCAGATTTCTGGCAACAGCAGCCCTTCAGAATACAGAACAAAAGCTTCTGGGATGTAGGGGTGACTGCTGAGATACGCAAGTGTTTACAGAGGTACATCAGATGGCTCGTGAAGATGTGGCATGCAGGTACTGGTTTAGTAGTCACTATTTCAGCCAGGTCGTTCAACTGGTTATATTTTTTAAATTCAATCTTGAGATCCTCTCGCTAGCAAATTAGTTTGAGAGAGCCACGCCTGTGTGTGTGTGTGTGGGGGGGCGGGGCGGAGTATGGACTGTGCACGTTGTCAAGGGACTGTGACCCTGTCACTTCCAAGGCCTCTGAGGATTCCACATCACAGGGCAGGGCTACAAATGGTATCTACCCTTCTGTCTAAAGAGGTAGGACAGCATATATTTTAAACAATATCCATCACAGTTCATAAAGACCAGTTTTTTCTACTTGAAGTTATCAAAATGAGCTACATGGAAAAGTGGACAATTTCCATTTGGTGCCTGGTGGAGCCACTGGACCCTTAGCTTGTCATTTCTTCCTGTAGTGAGAGGATCAATGCTGTACTTGAGTTTCTTTCCTTCCCAGTAGCACCACATTCAGTTTTGTGGGAAATCCAGCTATGAAAAATTATCATGTGCCTTGCAAATCCCTAAGTATCAAAGGCAAATATCCTGACATTTGCATTTACTTATAGTACTGTTCAGATCCCTTCATCTTTGCTTAAATTCTTCAGATGGGCGTGAGACAGTGGAATCAGAGGTTTTTTTTTAAAAAAAAGCATTTCACTGTGGCTATCATAGAAAAATTATATACTGTGCTTTAAAAAAAGGTCTCATGTTTCATTGGCAGTTTAAAAAGGGCTGCAAACCTATCACCCCAGTCAGTGCATGCTCTTAGTGGATGCTCATATATTTGTGCCAGAATTAGCCCCTCTGGGCTGAGTGTTGTGTGTATATCCCACATATCAAATTTGGGACAAAACTAGCCATATGGAAGTAGTTTAAAGGGATGTGCCACTGGAACCGCACAAACGATTTAAGTTCAGACATCGACACCCGAGTTCCAGATAGCTTTGTCACCACTCATTATTACATGTCAGCATCGTTCTGCCCAATCCCACGATACACAGGGCATAGAAACAGAAAGTTTGGGAGATTTGGATAAACTGAGATTAAGGGTTGTTTATGACAAGGTGCGTGACCTGCAGATGGACCTTTTGATCAATTGTAAAGCAATGGAAGATCCCTGTGTATGATGCTGGGGTGGGGCGATGGGATGGGATACACACACACACGGAATTGTCCCCAAGAGTCTCTTCATGCGGGCAAGACTGAAGACCTTCAGAGGAAGATGCCTGCAGGTGCTGACAGCACACTGATGTTACTATATACAGCAAGGCAACAGCCTGCCTCCCTGAACTCAAAGCTCTTCAGCTTTGGTTCCAACAGGAGGAAAATGAAGTAGCCTAAACGGAACCAGCTCCAGGCCCCCAAAGTGAGCCCAAAGAGGTCTTACACCAAGCAGGCAGAGATTGCTTTGAGAGATCTTGGTAGAAATGGAAATGTCATGCAGGATTATCATGGCACCTTGGGTATTCATTTTATGAAGCTAGCCTTAAAATTTCAGCTGGAGACACACCTAGCTTGAAGTGAATCCTACAAACATGAAAGAAAGCCCCTTCCGAATGAATCCAGTCAGATAGTACACCTTCTTCTTCCCTTGGCTCACCAGAGAAGCAGTAAAACCAGGGTTTTCCATTTTAAGCATTTGTATTGTTTTGGTAGACCCAGTTTACTGACTGTCTCCCTTCCCCCAGAGCAAGATTCTCTGAATGTTTTATTGGTGAGGCTCCACGAAAGCTGGATCTGTGCATGTTGCTTCATGTTGCCATGGTAAAAAAGGAAATTAAATTGTGATACAGCGGTGCTATAAATAAAATACCTTTCTCCTTAAGTTCACTCATCATGTAATAAGTCCAACAGCCCCAATACATTGTATACAGCGGTCAAGACAATGTAAAAATATACAGACAGGGAGAAGGACAGACAATTTTTTACACAACAGAGGGCAAGTGTTGGGGCCACAGGACTGTTTTTGAAGGCGTCTAGCACAATGGTGCTTAGAATGTGCCTTTGTACTGTGAACTTGATGCTGAAAGTCCCAAGGCTCCAGGCTGGTAATGGGAAGGGAGAAAGACAATGGAAAGGTGCTTTCTGTGCCAGTTCCTGGTGACAGTTCCTGTGTTTACCTGCTAATGGTCTGGTTCTTGTCTCTGCTACCTGGAACCCAAAGCTGACATAACTTCACTCATCAAATTTGCAGGTATGTTGTCAAGACAAATCGGATTTTTTTACCTCGGTGACTTGTGGGAGAGGGTAATGGAGAGAGCTCCATGTGGTATTTTTATTGTTTGGGCGTTTCTTCCTATTGGGCTCTCCAAAGTATGCAGAGGGAAGAGGGCTCATTGGGATGTTTGCGTGTGCAGCCAGGGCTGCCTTGGGAGTACTTCCAGCAAGACCTAAATGCTTTCAGTCCCTTAAAAAATCAGAGTTGATTTTTGTTCTCAGTGGCAGGTGTGAAGATAATGTGCACCTCCTAAGGCTTTCCAGATGGCGTTAGACTCCAACTGCTTTATGTTCTCACTTAGGTATTGGGACTTCACACTCAAACCTGTGCCTTCAAATGGAAACGTAACAGGGAGGCTTCAAAAACAGCGCCTCATCTTGTGGGGAGCTGGCTGTGTCCTGCAGGAACTGTCAGTCTGGTGGGCACAGGGGGCTTGCTGTGTCATCTAATGAGGACTCCTTCCTTTTTCTTTCTTAAATTTCCCCCACTGAGCTGTGACATTGGGACAGAAAGATGCTTGTTTTTGCAGTCTGCAATTTTCTCCCAGAAGGAGAGATTGACTCGTGGAACTTGCAGGCAGCTCTGCCTGATGTGTCTCACCTGCTCGGCACATAGCACATCAGTTTTGATGTCAGAAGTCCTTTCTGATCATCAGCTATATCACAGCCACCCTAGACAGAAGCCACTCTGTACCACAAAGCGCTTGTATGTCCAGATTGCATAGTCATGGGTCCTGAATGAAGTCAAGGTGTTTCAGGACAGAAAGGAGGCTGGTGGGCCCTGGGATCTCTGACCCTATGACTCATGGGGGGCTGTTCTAGAGCTTTGCTACAAGTGTTAGATTTCTGAGCCAGTGCAGCCAGATGATCAGATGGGTGTGCTGGCTGGTACATATTGGAACACCACTGAACTTGTCCATTGAGGACTCAAGATTTCCCTGCACTCGACTGATCTGAGTTCCAACAGGAGGTAAAGGGAAGCACACACTTCCGAGAGTGCATGCCTTGAGCATCTACCAGAGACTTATAACGAATTCATCCTAGAAGTCAGTAGGGCAAGTTCTAGCTTGCTGAGCATATGTGCATTCTAAAACCTAGTCACGAATTACACGTTCTCGCCTAACTTCTGTGTGGAATAAAGGGACATCGCAGATTATATCACATAAATATGTATCTATATAAGTCAACTTCAAAATGTCTGGGAGATGGAATTAAAAGGTACCAAAAAGTTTTGAAATCTATTCAGAGCTTTTATAATATATGTTTTGCATGAACCATTGGAAGATCTCTCATGTATTTAAAATGGACTTTAAAAGTATTGATGATAGAATATAATTCCAAGACCTGACATTTATAAACTCATCCCCCTATTAGAAAATAAGCCAAAATGATGATGACAGGCAATACGATGCATTCAGACAGAATGTGAGCTCTAAATGCAGATGGACGTGGGTTCAGGGCCCTGGCTCCGACACCTGAGTAGCTACTGGCTTTGGGCAAGCTGTTCTCATCTGTACAATGAACCAGCATGGGCTTAATGTAGTATTGATTACAACTTTTAGAGGAAGTGAGGATGGAAGACAATAAGGTATCATTGTAAGTGGATAAAAGAAAGCTCCACACACAGTAGGTGCTTTGTGCACATGAATCTTAATACTACAGTGCTTCATATACAAGAGTGCTTCAAAAAGCTTATGGAAGACGGCATAAAAGAGTAAGTTTATTAAGGTGCAATAGCATATCAAAATCCATGCATAGGGCAGGGTATTCAAAATGTTTGCAGAAATGTTTATTAGGAAAACACTAATTTTTTCTCAAATGTTTGTGCATAATCATAAACTTACATTTTAATTCCATCTTTCCTTGCACTTTTAGAAGGGTCCTCTTCTACTTCCTTTAATTACCATCTGTCCCAGATTGTAAGAAACACACACACACACACACACACACACACACACACACACCCCTCTGTGTCTGTGTATGCCTGTCAAATTATTTAAATAATCAGAGCTACCGATTGCTTTTACCCCAGAATAAGCCGATATGGAAAGAATAAAAAGGTACCTTCGGAGGTAAAAAAAAAACAAATTTCTGGGGATATGTTTAACATAGTCACGTATTTTTCTAGTTTATTTTTAAAAATCTAAATGCTAGGCTATATTTTGCTCTTTAACACGTTGTTTTCTGAAACCAAACTCCAAGCACAAAATGCATGAGCTCGGGATCCTGAAGCATTAGTGTCCAGCTTTAGGCACTCTGCACTGAGAACAGGATTCCAAGGGCCTCCCTGGGGATAGAACACTGAGTCCAAGAGAAGGATGGGGAGCCACAAGCATCACTTTTCAAAACGCCGGAAACACTGCTGATTTCATTTCTGCAGACTTTTAAAGTTTAACCGGAGCAGCTTCCATCATTTGTCCTCCTTCTAATTTGTGGGCAAACATTTGGACCGAGGTCCTGGCATCTGGTACATTCTGCCCTCTTTCCAAAAGGAAAGCTCTTACATTTTCACCTTGTGCCATGGCCCCTTGATTGACTTGAAGGTCCCGGCAAGCATCTGCCTTATTATTGGAGGATATTTTAGGCTCTGCAGGTAATTTTCTTTAGAGCATGATTTAGTAGCTCTATTGGTCTGCACCAAGCTTGTGTAGAAAGAAATGTGATCTGAAATAAAATAGTAGCCCTGAATGCCTGTGAATTCTGATCTCTCTGTCTCTGGGTTGTTCTATATCATAGTCTCTTACAGTAACTTACCAACTTAAAAAAGCCTGAAATGTGTTCCTAAAGCCTTGCACATGTTAAAAAAGGACAGAAAGCCAAAGCCAGTGAAGGAAGATAGATACTTTGTTAAGTTCAGTGGAAATGACTAGCCTCCCATTTATATGCACTATGGGTTAATGAGCTAAGCCTAAAAAGATTGCCCCACCCCACCCCCGCAAAGCAGTGGTTCTGAATCAGGGGCAGTGTTGCCCCCTCAGCAGATGTGTGGCAATGGCTGCAGATGTTTTTGGTTGCTGCACTTGGGGAGAGTTGCTGTTGGCATCAAGTGAGCAGAACCCCTAAACAGTCTATGGGCACAGGCAACCTGCCCCTCATCCCCAACAAAGAAAAAATCCATCCAGGAGATCAGTGGTACAGGGGTTGAGTAGCCCTGCTTTTTGTCAGAGGCATTGAAACCCTGCCTGCTTGGAGACGTCTGATGTCCTGTCATGCCCCCAGGGTCCCTGGGATAACTGGCCACCGAATTTGGGGAAGTTAGTGAAAAATGGGAGTGGGACGATTCTTGTTCATAAATGATGAACAGTTTCAAGACAGTGACACCAGTGGGTGGAGACTTTCCAAGAATGGGTCTCACACTCATGGAGCTCACAGCATTCGAAGAGATAATGATGGGAATTTTACAGATGTTCCAGGTGATTTCAACACGCAGCCAGGGTCATCGTGGCTGCTCGCTGGCATTTGCTGCCCCCCCTTTCTAGGGCAGTCGATGACCAGCCACACGTGGCGCGTGTGTGACTCATCTTCGTGTCCATGCCTAGAACTTGACAGTTAATAGAGGATGAATGAATATGACCGAACAAAACCCTAAAATGCTACTCCTTGTTGCTGTCTATGACAAAGTATTTAGAGAAATCTAGCTTTCCAACGGGCTCTCAATACACATGGCCTTGTGTATACTTCAAGTTCATCATGCTGTTGCGTATAGAGGTCCCTGGTTTGTAGATGGGGCTAAAAACTCCAAGAAAGCAAGTGACTTGTCTGTGTCACTATCCTGAGAGTGGCAGGGCAAGGTCTCCAGCCAATTCTACTTGTTTCTAAGCTGGGGTTATTGTCCACGTGCCACACAAACTTCCTCCTACTTATACCTGGCTTATAAATGGGGTACGGCTGCCAGGAGATGACAAAAAAAAATTGGTGGCAGAAAGAATAAATTTAAAGGCATATTTATCTATTTAAATGCATGTCCAGGAAAAAAGAATAGCACATCAAGCATGTAGCTAGTTACTGCAACAGAAAAGGTTTTGTACACACACACACACACACACACACACACACACACACACATACACATACATATATATAAATTAAAAGTTGGTTGATTTGTGGCTAGTGTTGTGACATAACTGGTTAAGCTGCAGCCTGCTATCCTGGCATCCCAAATAGGTACCAGTACAGATCCTAGCTTCTCCACTTCAATGCAACTTCCTGATAATGTGCCTGGGAAAGTAGCAGAAGTTGGCCCAAGTGTTTGGGCATCGGGATGAAGCTCTTGCCTGTTGCCCAGTCCTTGGCATTGTGAACCTGTGGGGGGTGACCCAGTTAATGGAAGAGCTCTCTTCCATTACTCTGTCTTTCAGATTGAAAAAAATAAATCATTTTTAAAAAGTGGGTTTAGGGGACCAACATGGTAGCTTAGTGACTAAAAGTCCTTGCCTTGCATGCCTGGGATCCCCTATGGGTGCTGGTTCATGCCCTGGCTGCTCCACCTCCAATACAACCCTCTGCTTATGGCCTGGGAAAGCAGTGGAGAATAGCCCAAGTCCTTAGGTCCCTGCACCCATGTGGGAGACCTCAAAGAAGCTCCTGAGTCCCAGCTTCAGATCTGCTCAGTTCTGGCCCATCTGGGGAGTGAACCAGCAGATGGAAGAACTCCTCTTGTAAAATCTTTGAAAAATAGCTCTAGGAATTGGCAACTGCCTAGGTCACCTTGTACCTAGGCAAGGGTTAACACTGCTGGGAGAGAAGCGGTTAGTAGCTGGCAGCAATTCTGGCCCTGCTTAATGCCAAATTTGAGTTAACTATACCAGAAAGCAAGCAAGGTTGCTGCTGCTGCTGCTTCTTTACAGATGAGTGGGGAAGGCAGGAAACCCTTGGCCAGGATGTGCCACGCCAACCTGCAGGTAGCAGGTGGCAACATATTGCTCAGGGAAGAGGTCTGGGGATAAATTGAAGTGGCAGCGGCTGAGGGCATGTTTGGCAGAAAAGGAGTGACTTCTGGGTTCTTCCACTGGAGTGACCTGGGTTAGGCTAAATGACATCACCTGCTGCCCGCTGGCATTTGCAAAAACTGGGGTTGGGGGTACATGCTTTGAGTATCAGAGCAGGGGTGGGCCATGTCAGGCTGGGCCACTGCATCTACAAGAATGCAGGAGTACCAGATCTGGGAGCAGATTCTGCAGGGGAATTATGTGCTCGCTTCTGTGGGATGGCAGCACCCACTGGTGTGTTTGGAGAGCTAGGGTGGTGATGGGTTGAGCCAGGCTGGACCACAGATCTTACCTGACAGAAACTCATGTAGAATACTTACAGGAGCTTGGGCCATGAGAAGGCCCTGGGTTGGACCAGGCTGTAACACCTGCTGGCACATGCAAGGGCTGAGATTAAAGGCACACTGTGCCAAGCAGGGTCATTGCCCCTGCCGGCTTCTGTGAGATCGGGAGCTGGGAGCAGGCCTTCTAGGGGAACTCCGGGAACTCCTCTGCTAGGTTACAGCTCCTGCTAGAGAGCCCAAGAGTTGGGGCTGGGCGTAGGCCAGGCAAGGCAAGGCTGAAGAACTTGTTAGCATTTGTGCGGGCCAGGTCTAGATACAGACCAAGGCTGGGTCAGGCCTCAGTACCTGCAGGCACACAGGAGAGCCAGGACAAGGTATGGGCTGTGCTAGCTGTGCTAGGCTACAATACTCACCTGTGAGAGCTGAGACTGTGCGTGGGCCATTCCAGGCTGTGCTGAAATACTTGGCAGCATGCACAAGACCCGGGACTGGAAACAGGCCTGATAGGGGAACTTGGATAGGGCCCTGGGATAGGGCTCCCTGTGGTGACTGCAAGAGCTGGACTTGTGGGCACACCAGGCTAGGTAAGGCTGCAGCACCCACTGGCATCATGTTGGCTGGGTCCAGGGGCGGGTCAGACTGCACCCTAGCCTGCAGGCGATCCTGAGAACAAGAATGGGTGTGGCATGGGCTGTATTAGGCTAAAGCACCTAATGGTAAGAGCTAGAATGTGTGCAGGCCAATCAGGCTAGCCCACAGTCCCTGCTGATGAGTGCCACGATTGGAGGCTGCCCATGTCAGTCTAGTTAGCAGCACCTGTTGGCACACAGGAGATCCATGAGCTCCTTTGCTGGTGGTGGGTTGGTAGGGGAATTTGGGAAAATACCCTGTTAGGCATAACTCCCACTGAAGAGTGCAAGAACCTTTCCTGGGAGCAGGCTAGACCAGGCTGGGCTGCAGCACTTGTTGGCATATGTGTGATCTCTGTCTGGGGGCAGGCCAGGCTGGGTTAGGCTGTTTCACCTGCTGGTGAAAGCTGAGACTAGGGGGTGAGCCATCTCAGACTGGGCACCTGCTGGCACATGCAAGACCCAAGACTGGGAGTGGGTCCGGTAGGAGTTATTGGGGATCACCCTGATTAGGCTGAAGTACCTGCTAGTGTGCATGAGGATCAGTCTATGTGTGGGCTGGGTGGGCTGAACTGGGCTGTGCTGCAGCATCCTTTAGTTTGCATGAGATATGGAGCTGGGGCAGATGCATTCACTGGTATGTGCATTCCTGGTACAAGTGACAGATCACACATGACTCTGCACTGGCTGGTGCACTCAAGGGTTAAGTGAGGACACCCCCACATGTAAGGTTTCATAGGGAACTCCCCTACCAGACCACTGGGCTCTAACCCTGGCCACAGGGAAAGTCACAGGATGTGTGGACTGACCTTTGAGTGCATGTGTTGGGATTGGGCCTCCTTGCTGATGCCTGTGTGGTGGACAGCACACAGGAGACATGATGGTGTATGGTAGATGCACATGGGAGACAGGACGACCAGCTCATCTAGGCCAGCAGGGACATCAACTGCCTCATCAAAGGATGGATAGCAGACAAGCTGAACAATTCTTTCAGCCAAGCTTTGTAACATGGTCCTGGGTTTGTGGATACACTAAGGTGAACTTTTTCAACAAGTAGACCTTGAAAAGATTTTCTCACCCCTACAGCAATGAAACCAAGAACTTCTCAGAACTGTTAAGTAACACCTTCAGAATACTCTTCCCCACATTGCGGTCTGTAAGGTGTCATCAAATGACCGTCCCCCATCCCCGTGTGCTGATGTAGTTTTCCAGCAATGAGCAGTGCCCTTCCTCTCCTCCCCTGTGTCCACTTTTCTCTGCACCTGAAAATCCACACTCTAATCAGAAGCTCACATGGGCGTGCATCCCTTTCAAGTATGTAAACAATATCAAAAAGAAAATAAAACGTTAAAAACAAATAAAAATAGACCTCCACAAATATTGATTCATGTATTATTAATATCACATCCACTCTATGTGCATAAAAATATAAACTAAAATATAAAGCAAATAGCCTTAGAATGTCTGTGTGTGTGTAGTGGCTGGGAAGTATGCAGCGAAAGGAAAAAAAAATCTTACAGTTGAATTGCCTTAATACAGAGATTTGAAGAATGTCAAATTATTGGCTTTCTGGTTGTGTGGCTGAGAATCTGAACATACTCACCTGTGAAAGTCTGTCGTCCCCCGAGACGTCCTTGCCCCACTGCAAATAGCCAATGTCGCTGCGAATTACGACCCCTCGGAGTGTTTCCTGGGACTCGTCCTTCTCACAGCCATTGAAGACATTGGGGCTTGCTGTTCCAGTTAAAATCAAGTTCAGGACTGCCTAGTTGACGTATTGTACAAATGTTTATACATTAGGTAGCAGTGGCATAGGGTGTATTTTTCCTTTAAAACTCATTAAAATTGTCCATTTGTTCTTGAAAATAATGTAATCATACAATACCTAATCCCAGAAACACAGATGCCCTTAACACTTTGGCAGAGTGAGAGCAGAGGTTGGCTGAGTTCGCTCTTGCCCCTGACCCCAGAGCTCCTCTCATGCCCACCCGCATCTTACTGTCTTCCTCTTGGTACAAGTGCTGGCTACCATCCTTGTGAATTAAGAAATGTGAAGCTAACGTGTTTTTATAGCACTTTTCTTTCAGTTACTTGGGGTTCCTGATCGGCATTGTCAGCATATTTTCTCATGTTTCTGGATCCCCAGGGCATGGCTGTAAGGCCCAGAAGTGAACTAGAAGGCTGTGATGAGAATGGGAAGAGGTGATTTTGATAATGAATCTGGGTAGCATCATTGTAGTCATTCAAAGATAGCTTGATCACTGCTGGTTTCAGGGAAGGGTATGTTTAAAGCAAAAACGAGTCTAGTTCAGATTCTATAAGAGAAAGGTAAGGTCTTCTAACCCACCTGCCTGCATAGGAAGCCTCCTGCATTTGGTTGCAACAGATGCGTTGTGGTGATGTCCAAGTCATTTTGTAACCTGCAGAGTGAGCAAGGCCACCAGAAAGTGGTCAGGGATAATGACTGTGTGGGAAACCTGCTCCCCTCTCTTCCCTTCCTTACTGATGGAACATGGCGGTCACGTGGGCTACCCGCCTTCTGTCCCTCTCGCATGAGTCTTGTATGTCTCTCACAGGGGAATAGTGTGACATTCGCACAGTAGAGGTCATCAGGGAACCTCTGGATGCCATTAGAAGTGAGCGATGAGTGATGAGGGAGAAGATACAGGCATCTCAGGCTGTAGCATCCTTGCATGTGGGCTCTGGGAGGTGCTGAGGGCACCAGGGGAACTGTTTGTGTGGGGGATGTTTGGCTCCAGATGGTGACACATGACCATGAGAGAGTGCTGGCCCAAAGTAGACTGTTTGAATGGAAGGGATCAGCCTGAATTTTGATCCCTTTTCTTGCCTGGAGAAGGACAGGGACTGGGGCTAGGAGGGCCCCATTGCGACTATGAAAGGTCAAGGTTGAATGTAACTCCAGCTGTTAGTGCTGGTGTGTGAACTGGACGTGATTCTGGATAAATCTGTTCATGGAGCCACATACCATGTCCTTCTGGAAACAAGACCCGAAGACTCAGACCAAGCATGGTGAGTGCCACGGTGGCATCGGGTGTCACTCAGGGACATGTCTCCCTGGTATGGATGTGAGCATACGAATATTTTAACAGTGATGTGTTTGTCTGAATACAATTTATCTTTGGCATAGCACATGCCTTTAAAGGCTATTCATGTTCAGGAGAAGTTTGATTTTTTTGATAGGTGTTGACTTAAAGTCGCTAAGCTAATAATAAAACAGACCATGGATGTGTGATGGTTTGTGAAAGGCTAGTGTCAGGAATGGTGCTTCAGTGTGTGTGAGCTTTCCTTAGTGGAGCACTCTAATCTCCTTCTCTGCCTTGAAAAGGTTTGCTTTTCTGAGAGAGTCAAAAAGGTTCAGTTCTTCCATGAAGCCTTCTTTGATAAGTCTGCCAGGGATCCATTTTCTTCTGCAATTCGCTAAGACTCCTTGCCTTTGTCCCTCATTCAGCATTTCTGACACTACAGATGGCTTGCCCAGAACCTCTACCCACACTTCTCATGTTTCCCAGACTGGAAACTATAGGCAGGTAGGACCATGACTTCACTTTCCCCACAGTACCAAACACAGGACTTTACAAAGAATAGAGACAAAATAAATATCTGGAGCACTGGTCCTGTGGTACAGTAGGTTAAGCCACCACCTGCATTGATGGCATCCTATGTGAGCACCTTTTTATGTCCTGGCTGTTCCACTTCTGGTCTAGCTCCCTACGAATGTATTTATCTGGGAAGGCAGCAAAGGATGACCCAAGTGTCAGAGACACAGGCAGAGTTCCTAGCACCTGTCTTCTGTGTGGTCCATCCTGCCTGTTATGATTTGGGGAGTGAACCAGTGGACAGAAGATCTCTTTCTCTCACTACCTCTCTATATTTCTGCCTTCCAATCGATCTTTAGAAAATAAATAATTTGAGATACATTTTATTGTATATACATAAAAATATTTGAATGAAATTTGTACAGATAAGCTTTAATATGGTCTGCCAGTATTTACCACCTTTGGAAAGGCACCCACCATTGATATTTTAAGATTCAGACTTGACTGGTGGCATCTGTATGCCAACTCACATGGCCAAATCAACTACAGAGAAGGACATGTCAACAGCGAGCTATCTTCTAGGAAAAAAATCTGCACTCATTTCCAGCCTGAGGATAATAGTGTTTTCAAACCCAAGGACCTGTCATTTATGTGATCCAAATGTATAGACAACATCAGTGCAAACACTGATGGCATTTACCTTTCAAATGTCCTGGAGAAGACAAGGCTGCAGAGAAACAGGATGACGCCATGGCTTCCTTCCCCTTTGAACTGTTCAGAAAGCAGAGGGAAAGCGTGTTTGCTGAGTGCAAGGCAGCCATACCCATCCCTGGGTATGAGTTGCAGGTTTCAGAGCCTTGGAGTTGCTATTCCGAGATGCGTGAGGAATGGCGCTCTCTGCTTCCCTAAGTGGCCTTCTGTCTCAAGTGCATGCTCCTTTCTTTATGTGCACTATGGCACTGTCCTGTTGACCTTCAACTTAACCTTTCTTTCCTGCACTATCCCCAAGTGATTCTCTGCAAATCCTGGCTAAATGTAGCCTTTCCCAGCCCAGGTCCTCAGGACTGCCCTTCCTGTCCTCGCCGTATATATCCTTCCTCGGTGCTCGCACTAGACACAGGAGAAGCAGAGTGGTTGTATAGATTAGCCACAGAGATTTACAGACTCAGGTTCAGTGCCAGTTCTACCAACTCCTATTAGCTTCTTTGAGTTTCAGTCTGCTTCTCTGCAAAGAAGAAACCTGCAAGATAATTTTTCCTCTAAGATTGTTGCAAAAGTTAAATGAAATAATGCACAGGACCTACCTTAGTTCTTGGAACATGCTTGATCCAAAGCACAGACAGCACTGGTTCCTTTCTAAGCCCTTACCTGTCTCTTTCTTGGGCAGCTTATTGCTTTGCTTGGGATGTTTTAAAAGTGTCTGTGATCTCTAGGACCAAATCTAAACTTCTCCATCAATACTGAGGGTCTCTTGTTAGCTGCTTTTATCCTGGCTTTGTGCTAATGCTCTACCTGTAAAGGAAGCAGCCACCTTGGCTGGCTTTCCAGGTGCACAAGGTTGTACCTTTAAGGATCTTGCAGCAGGAGGCTTTCTGCTAAATGCATGTGTTTGCCTTTTAATGGATTAATTTGTCCAATTTTCTATCTATAACCTGGCAGGGAGCTGAACCCCCAAGGCAGGAGAACTAATTCCAGTGTCATAGGAGTCAGACAAGAACTCAAATGAGTGTCCTGCAGCAATGTGAGAGAAATGAGCAGAGTGGGCCCTGAGGCAAACTGGAAAGCTGATGCATATTCATTTCCTGTTGCATCTGTAACACACTACCACAAACATGGTGGCTTAAGACACCACTAATTCATTGTTGGTCTTGTTCCAGGGATTAGATATCCAACATGGGTCTTGGTGACTGCCACCATATGGCAGCAAGTCTCCACTCCCACAGGAAGCCCTAGAGAAGGTACTGTTTCTTGTCTTTGCAGATCCTAGAAGTTGACTCCATATTCTGTGACCTCGCCTCCCCTTGCTTCTCTCATCACTCTCTTTTCTTTGACTCTCTTATCTCCCTCTTTTCCTTATCAAGTCATTTAGGATTAACTGAGCACAGGACAATCTCTGCATCTCAATATCTTTAGCAATCAGACCTGCAAAGTCCCTTGTGTCACCTAACTCACATATTTCCAGGCTTCCTAGATGAAGTTGTATTCGGCCCCCAGCCTATCACAGGTTGTCTAAGCGCAGTAACTACCTCTTCTGTCGGGCTTTTGAAAACACGTAAGGATGTAGTTTTCTGGTAGCCAGATTTTCTGAATTTTGGGGAAAAGTTGAAACAAATTTTGGTATATTTTGGGGGGTTAAAATTCCTGATTGCTTTTGACACCTACTGATTCAAATTCAAAAAAAGAAAGAAAGAAATGTGTGATAGGTGTGTTCATTTCCAAAGGTTCCCAGCAGACATCATCACAAACTTGGATCCTCAAAATCAACAAGATCAATTCCTTCCTAGTTCTGGAGCACAAGTGCGGAAAACAGGGAGTCATGTCTGGCCCTTCCTCCTAGAAGGCCCTTAGGGAAGAACCTTTTTCCCATCTTCTAAACCAGTCCTTCTTGGCTTGTAGATGCAGCACTTAATTTCTCCTTGGTTTATCATTCTCCTGTGTATCTGACTCCTATCCCAATTTTCCCTTTACCAGTTACTGGTTTAGGGACCACGCTAGCCCACTATAATCTCACTCTTCCCACCACTTGTTTTAAAGAATTTATTTGAAAGGTAGATTGAGGGAGCCACCTTCCTCCCCGCCCCCCCCCACACACACACTTCATTTCTGGATTTATATATACCCCAAAGGCTTGCATTACCCAGAGCTGGGCCACACCAAAGTCGGGAGCCAGGAACCAGGGGTTCCATCCTGGTGTCCCAGTGGAGGCCATGGCCCCAAGTATTTGAGGCAATTTCTGCTGCCCTCCCAGGTACATTAGCAGGCAGCTAGATTGGTAGAGGAGTAGCTTTGGGCCTTGAACTGGCTCTCTAATATGGAATGCTGGTACCCCGAGGAACAGCCTATCCCACTGTGGAAGGACACATCCTGCCCATGACCTCATCTTAACTTGGTTATATGTACAGATACCATTGTCAACTAAAATCGCATTCATAGGTCTTGAGTTAAAAGGTCAGCATAATTTTTGAGAGGACGCAGTCAGCCCAGCAAAATAAGTCTGCTGTTCGTGTGTCGCTCTCAGACCTCTGGCTAAAGATCTCTGCCCAAACGGAATGGGACATAGCTAAATGCATTTTGATGGTGAATGGGTTTTGGTAAATGGATGCAGTGTTGATTACAAGATGCCAACTTTGTCTAGGAAATGGAGCCAACCGCTCCCTAGTGGGGCTTGGGTTGAGTTGACAAGTTGAGTTGTCAAGGCAATTCTGTCAATTGCCTGTTACCTTGTTGCAGAGTCCCCTTCTCTTTAAGATCTTTGTTACTTGTTATGGTTCAACTCTTAGTTTTTGGCTGGGAAACCCATGGATCAGATTATAAGGGGGTCTTAAATGTAGAAGAAGGCTGAAGTGAGTGATATGAGAGGAGTGCCACCTGCCACTGTTGGCTTTGAAGGAGAGCTGTAGACCAATGAGCATAAGCAGGACCTGTGCAGGATGGACAGGACAGGGAGCAAAACCACATCAGTGGCTCTAGAAGGAGCAAGGTCCAGATAACACCTTGATTTGAATTTACCAGGACCTGCATTGGCCTTCTGCTCTTGAGAACTATAAGATAATGAATTTGACTGTCCAGATGATAGATTATCGAATTTCATGTCATTCGCTGCCAGAGCTATACCAAATGAAGAAAACTTGTGTGATAGATTTTAAATAAGAGACATTAAAGCTAGATGCCTGGTTAGGGACTCTTCTATGGCAGGAAGCATTTAATGGGGCTTCACACAGAAGCCAACTGGTCCACCAGGGTCGTGTATGACACCTGTTTTAACATCACCAGATGAGCAACATTACCTCTCCTTTCCCACGTGACACAGGAGGTTGGGTGTGGCCTCATTTGGTGGGGGCATCCTTCTGCGTGTCATACGGCTACCAGCTGTCCTGTGAGAAGGAAGGAGGTAGGCCCTGGGGAACCAACAACCCAGATCATAGCCATTGTGTATGGCTTGAAATCCATTGGTCAAGTGTTCTGCCCCAGAGCCTTGGAAAGGAGTGGAGCAGTCATCCTCTGCCCTGTGTCCCTGCTGTATGCACGGCGGCTCTGTGGATTCTGGGTTAGCCCACTGACTGCCCTCTACTTTTATACCTTGAGTTTCTGATTTTCCTGAAAACCAGCTCTCATTTCTGTCTGCACTACGGAAGCTCAGAAAAGAACATTCCACTTGCTACCGCTCCTGTCCCTGCTTTGTTTGCTGCTCTCCCTGGGGGGAGGGTCATTTTCCCAGAAAGCATTGTCGGGGAGGATCTTACCACTTCCATGAAGCAGGGGCACCCTTCTCAGGCCGGAAGTCATTTCCTTCGGATTCACTTTTCTTCCATTTTTGTTTCTTACCCATTTAATGAGGCAAGGTCATCTTAACATTTCCTCTTCCCACCAAATAAATCCTGGCATATACCCTCTGAAGTTTTGTTTGCTGGGATTGATCAGTCAAGGAAAAAAAGGCATCTGTGTGGGCCTCTGTGTGATCTGGCCTCTCTGTAGGTGAAGAGACAGGCTTTTCCTCCTTCTTGTTCTCCCTTTCTTAGCCATCAAAATGACCTGGTTTTCCTAACAAGCATCATTAGAAACACACTTCACAAAAGAAAGGCTTCCTGTAAGATCAGTTTCACATAAAGGAATTATCTCAACACTTACACATTGTAAATGATCATAGATGAATTTCTCTGTGGCTTCCTTCTCTGAGAACTCAAACAGCTGGAGCTATAAATCAGAAATAGAAGATAAAAAAAAATGAAAAGGAAGATGAAAGTTACATCCAAGACATGTCAGCTGACTGTTATTACCTTAGGGGACTTTTTGGTTTCCTGAGAAAATCACATTACTAAAAACCGACGTGGCTTCTGCAAGGCCATGTAAAGCAGCCACAGTGAAGTGATGTTTTAAATCAACGTGGTATCTTGAGCAGTCAAGCCATAGACAGATTTCCCCAAACAGGTGGAATTTAGCTATCGTTAAAGACAGTGTATATGCAAATGCAGTTTATTATGAGTTCAGGTGTGGAATTTTCTTGACGGTGGTGAATTCCGTAACCAGGAATTTCACAGCAGATCTGTGTGTGTTTGCTACCTGGATCACTTACAGTCTTTGGCGGAGCCTCAGGTCACAGCAGCACCTCCCATAGAACCCATGGGGCCCACTTCAATTTCCATGAGAAGTCAAGTGCAAGCTTCATTGGCCCTCTTTCTGGGAGAACACATAGGAATGCACTCACCCGATCAGTGAAGTCGTCGCCTAGGGAGTCAACAGTCAAGGCAGCACAGGCCTCCCCGGCAACAAGACAGACGGTGGCTTTCTGAGCTGTACCTGCAGCCCACAGGATGCCAGCCAGGGCTGCAGCCAGAGCTTGCTCCTGCTTCTGCTTACTTAAGTCACGTAAGCTACAACACAGGAGGCAGGGAGAGCAGAAAACGCAGGAACGCACAGTCCCCTGGTCACATGCTGGGGCCTCCACTTTTACATCCTCTTCTGAATATTGGGGTATCTGTCGGATACTTTCAACAACCCACATGGTGGGGCTGTCACTGGAGGGCCATGTGACTGCAACTGGAATCCTCACTGAAGGATGTGAATTCTCTCAGTGACCTCAGCCGGCTTTACCCTGGGCACTTTCCCCTCCCCAGTTCCTCCATCTATCCCCAACCCACCACCCCACGTTGTCTGGGTCTCACTTCTGTCCTCTATCCTGCACTTCAGCAGGGATCGATAGCAATACTCTGCCAGTAAAACAAGCCTTATTGAGTACTTTTGTGGATCTCAGTTAATTCGCACGAGTGGAAGGGTAGAAAGAGTGAGACGGGCCTGTCTCTGGCCACTAGACTCCCTTTGTATCTGTGGCCTCTTTCTGTTGTAATGCCAACTTCACTAAGGTGCAGGCTGGTGCCATGCTATTAGACCTCCAGCACTGTCAGTCACGTAAACCTTTCTTCTTTATAAAGTACCCAGGCCTGTGTATGTTGTTGTAGACTAGACAGTCATTTTAAGCATTCCCCGCAGTCCTCTCACCTGTGAAAGGGGCAGTCCATTCCCTTTGCAGGAAACAGCAAGTGTTTGATGATAGATGCCTGCACAGCCATTTGAATGCTCCGGGCACCTCCCTGAAATGGGCAGGTGAAGGAGTGAGCAGGGAAGGCTGGAGCTGGGCTTCCCCACATGGTGGGAGCATGTGGTCCAACATGACGGAAGACAGTTCTGGGAAATGGGTCATGTGGTCTGCAATGCTTGGCAGCCTTTTTGCTCCTCCTGTCCTCAGAGTCTTAGTAGAAACGGTATGTATAAGCGTAGAGGCCACGCTCCCTGGAGGTGGGTGCTATCACTTGGCTGCGGTGTTAGTTCACGGAGCCCTCAGACAGGCACGGAGGGACAGAACCTTCTGAGGTCCTATCTGCTCTGAGCCCTTACGGCCTAGGACCAGACTGATAGGCTCATGGGAGATAAGGGGCTAGTTGATGAGGCCTTGGAGTTTAGCAGGGCTTGGGGGTGGATGACATGAATTCTTGGTATTTCAAACAAGCTGGACACGAGTCCCTCATTCTCCTCAATCCTTCAGGGATGCTGAGGACTTGGAGAGAAGAGGAAGACCAACATTCAGAGGGAGATGGAGAGAAAAAGGAAAAATAGGAAGGGGTGGGTCTTAAAGTATTTACTTATTTGAAAAACAGCTGGCAGAGAGACAAAGAAAGATTTTCCATCCTCTAGTTTATGCCCCAAATGGCCACAAAGGCCAGGGTTGGGCCAGACTGAGGCCAGGCCCTCCATCCTGGGTTGCATGGGTTGTAGGGGCTAGGAAGCTGAGTCAGCCTCTGCTGTCCTTTCCAGGACATTAGCGGGGAGCTGGATGGTGGGTGGAATAGCCAAGACACTAACCAGTGTTCCGATACAAGACGCTGTTGGCATCACAAGCAGAGGCTTAATCCACTGAGCCACAATGCCAGCCCCTAGGACTTTGAGACAGTCCAGTGTCGTCAGAGCAGTGTGTTATCATTGAAGGTTACATTTGAAACTATAAATGTGTAAAAAGGTACATATTGCTACACATTTTTGCCGGGGGCAAACTCAGATAAAGAACACGGGTTAGAACTGTGAAGCTGCACAGCAGGTATTACCTTTCCTACTTCCAGAGCAAACGCCATGTCAGAAAAAGGATCGCGGAACTTGAAGTGGGCCTTTCTCCAGTCCCAGCTGAAGACATGAGCGGTAGTTCCAAAGATGCTCTCCCGCAGCTTCTGAGAGAGGGGACAGCAGCAGGTCACCAACGAGTCCTTCCTTCTTCCTCACCACACTCGTCAGGATGGGTTGGGGAGGGAGTCTGTCCCCTTCTAACTATGGCCCATAGATTCCAGAGTCCCCAGGTATTTTTTTGTTTTGTTTTGTTTTTATAAATCTCATTACCATTATTTAAAAGGCAGAGTTAGAAAGAGAGTTTCTTTTCTTTTCTTTGTTTTCTTTTTCTCTCTCTCTTTTATTCTTTTTTTAAGTGAAGAGCAGGTGGGCCCAGCATGATGGCCCAGTAGCTAAATACTTGCCTTGCACACACCAGGATCCCATAGGGACACCAGTTCATATCCCACCTGCTCTACTCAACATCCAGCCCCCTGCTTGTGGGCCGAGAAAGCAGTAAAGAACGCCTAAAGCCTTGGGACCCTGCACCCTTGTGGCTGACCCGGATGAAGCTCCTGGCTCCTGGCTTCAGATCAGCTCAGCTCCAGCCATTGAAGCCACTTGGGGAGTGAATTAGAAGATGGAATATCTTCCTTTCTGTCTCTCCTCTCTGTAAATCTGACTTTTCAATAAGAATAAACAAATCTTTAAAAAGATAAACAAAGAGCAGACTAAGAGCATTCTGGGACTTTTGAATCAGTGTGAGAGTTTTACAGTTGGTTTTTGTAAGATTTATTTATTTTTATTGCAAAGTCAGATATACAGGGAGGAAGAGAGAGAGAGGAAGATCTTCCATCTGTTGATTCATTCACCAAGTGGCAACAATGGCTGGAACTTAGCCAATCTGAAGCCAGGAGCCTAGAACTTCATCTGGGTCTCCCACACGGGTGCAGGGTCCCAAGGCTTTGGGCTGTCCTCAACTGCTAGATAGGTAGTGGGGCTGCCGGGATTAGAACTGGTGCCCATATATGATTCTGGTACATGTAAAGTGAAGACTTTAGCTGCTAGGTTATTGTGCCAGGCCATGTAGGTTTTTTTAAATTTTAAGTTTATTTTTATTGGAAAGGCAGATATATAGAGAGGAAGAGTCAGAGAAAGATCTTCCATCCACTGGTTTACTCCCCAAATGGCCACAATGGCTGGAACTGAGCCAATCTGAAACCAGGAGCCAGGAGTTTTTTCTGGATCTTCCCAGTTGGGTGCAAGGTCCCAAGGTCTTGGGCTATCTTCTGCTGTCTTCTCAGGCCATAAGTAGGGAGCTGGATCAGAATTGAGAAGCTAGGATATGAACTGCTACCTATATGAGATGCTGGCAATGGGAGATGGAGAATTAGCCAGCTGAGCCAACATATTGGCCCAAGAGAGGAGATCTTATAGCTGTTAGTTCATTCTGCAGATGGTTGTGATGAGTGGAAATGACAGGTCAAAGCCAGGAGCCAGGAATTCCTTTGGAGTCTTATATGTGTATGCAGGGGTCCGAGCACATGGCTTTCCCAGGTACTGGAACTGGAATAGAGGTCAGCAGCGGGGACTTGCACCAGTGCTTACCTGGCAAGCCAGCACTGCAGGTGTGACGTAACCCACTACACTACAGTGGAGCTCCTCTTCCTCCCAATTCTAAATATAGGAAGTCCTAGGCAAAATACTCACATCTGATGTCCTTCAGATTGTGGCAACCTCGTACTTTGTTGTTCCCACCCGATTCTGTCCCAGGTTTTCACCTTCCATTGCCAGCCACCTGCCTGGCAGTCCGCCATCTTTTGCTTGCTTGCATATCCAGGATTCTGTAACCCCCGCCTCTTACACCTTTCAGGTTTTCTGCTTTGCTCCAGGAGAAAGGAATGGGCAGGATGCTGTATTTCCAGTCCACATGTTGTGGAATCTTGTCCTAGGACCTTGGCAATGTGTTTGGAGACTCCATAGCTCATTGGGATAGGAGAAGGTTTTTACCATTTCCCAGAAAAATGGGAATAATTCTTTATAAACACATTTAAAATGGACTTCTTTCATGACAAAAGACTTGTTCATCATTTAGGATATGCCAGACCCTTTGTGAAATAGGACATAAAACGTCAAATAACCCACAATGTGTGCAAGATAGACTATGGCAAGGTCCACACGAGAAGGACCAAGTTCTAGAGGAAAACGGAGGCAGGAGAGAGAATTTCTGATGGAAGTACTCAGGAGGACTTCCTGGAAGAGGCAGCATTTGAACCAGGTAGGTAATTGGTAGCTACTATTTCAGAGCTTGCCTAAGCACCAGTCAGGGTCTAAGAGCTTAGCATTCATCCCAGGAAGTTAATTCTATGAAGGAAGTTCTTCCAGGATGCAGCGAAGGCACCTAAGGCATGGAGAGGTTACGGTGCTCGCAGTGTGAGACTCAGGTAGTAGAGAAACTATTGGCATTTGCAGCCAGCCTAATGAAGTCTCCCCGACTGCAACCCTTGGCATTTCTGTCCATTCTGGTGCCAACCATGACTGAATTTGTATTCAAAAAAATTTTTTTTAATTTATTTATCTTTATTGGAAAGTCAGATATACAGAGAGGAAGAGAGACAGAGAGGAAGATCTTCTGTCCACTGGTTCACTCCTCAAATGGCCGCAACAGCTGGAGCTGAGCCAATCTGAAGCCAGGAACCAGGAGCTTCTTCTAGATTTCCCATGTGGGTGCAGGGTGCCAAGGGTTTGGGCTGTCCTTGACTGCTTTCCCAGGCCACAAGCAGGGAGCTGGAAAGGAAGCAGGGCTGCTGGGATTAGAACTAGTGCCCATATGGGATCTCAACATGCGAGGCAAGGACTTTAGCCACTCGGCTACTGTGCTGGACCCTGAACTGGTTTTTTCATTAGCTTGGGCTGCTTTGTACAATGGAGAAAGCAATGATTTTAGATCATGTTCTTAAGAGGAATGAAAATCACTTGGCACACAGGTTGTAAAATGTCTAATGAGAACAAGACATTGTCATGAGTTACAGCTAGAAACTTTCCTGGGAAAGGTTTGAGTGAGCCCTGTAGGCTTTATGACGAGAAAAGGAGGTGGTCAGTGTGACGGAGTGGTAGGCAGGTGCTGCCCTTGAGCGAGTCAGATGCACCACGGGATAGTTTTTCTCACTGAGTAACCCCCTGGTATTAAGGAGTTACATCATGCCATGCCCAAGCACACTTCCATTCCAGCAGGGGCACGCAATCCACTCTGGGACAGATGGTTACAGCCCATTGCCTGTGGCAATGGGGACACCAGACAGAAAAAAAAAGATCTGCGGGTACGCACAGCAAGGCTCACGGTGACCTGTGGTGGAGAATTGTTCGGTGTGACTGGAACAGGGTGTGTGTGTTTGGAGGCCACATGGCACAAAGTAGAGTGGAAACTGACACGGGGTGGACCTTGGCCTTGGTCCTGAAGGGCTTTAAGTATTGGATTCAGGCATCTGGAGCCAGCTGGAGACGGAACAAACGGAACATGATGCTCTGTTCGTTTACAGCTGTGGTACCTTTCCCAGCAGTGCACAGAGCAGGTCCTAAGGATTTCTAGAAAGGATACAAGCAAGAGAGGCGTGCATCTGAAGGCTGTTCCCCAGCGGCGTCCCGGGGGCTGATTCTAGAGTTTGTTTTCTGGTCCTCTCTACCCTTAAAAGGAAAAGTTTTCTGCACGCAGAAATAGTGACAGGTGCATTTCAGGGTGAGCGAGTGGACAGTAATGTACTTGAAGAGAAACTGTGTGTACTGGGTCTCAGGACTACCTATCAAGGAGAGGCTGCACTGAAAGGACACTGGCTCGGTGTGTGCTCAGCGAGAGAGGGTCGCTAGCCCACGATGTCTCCAGGAGAGGCCTTGCAGAAGAAAGGAGAGTCTGCTTGCCCAGACATTGAGACTGCCCTGAGCAGAGGAAAGCGTGGCTCTTTCCAACTCAGGGGTTAGGAAGCTCCCACTCTGTTCCTGACTGGCCACATGGACACACGCTGAACCTCTTGCAGATTTTGCTTATTTAGAAATGGGTATTGCCCCGATCCCTCCACACCCTGACTTGTACTAGGCTTTGGAAGACTCGAGTGCTGAGCAAATGCTTCTTTCCTAAATGCCTTCTTGCCTTACAAACAACTGGACCTTTGTGGAACTGGCGCTTATATCATCAGTGCTTCCTAAGAAGGCATTTATACCCCAGATCACTAATGGAGTGACAGACTGTTGGCTTTCCCAAGTTCACAACTGATTCCTCAGCATCTGGTGTGGTACCTGGTACATGGAGGCACTCGGGGAGTATTTGTGGAACAGAAGAAGAATTAATTCAGCCTTTCCATCTTCCAGTTAAAGGACCGTGGCCCTGGGCAGGTCAATGGCACAGCCAAGGTCACACATGTAGTAGAGAGGACGGTGCCAGGACACAGTGCAGGCTTTCCAACTTACGCCAGCCAGGGTCTTCGTAGGAAACAGATGGCACCATCAGGTCAGGATGATTGATTTGAGGAGTGTTGAACTCACAGACTGCATACAAAGATGTAGGTCCCAGCAGTGTCGTGGGGCGAGCGGCAGTGGGGACCATGATAATGCCTAGACTTGAAGGGGTGAGGAGAGCGGGTGGTGGCCTGACCTGGGAAGGAGCGGACACTGCTGCAAGCAGGGGTCACTCAGCCTGCTCCAGGTGACCTCGCAGTCTTCCCTCACTGTCCTCTGGTTTCCTTTAGAGGCTCCCCATTGGGTAAAGTGATTCAGAAGCCAGAGTAGGGTCAGATTGTAGACAGGCACCCTGTAGGTCAGCGGCCTGGCAGACAGCAGGGTGGAGCAGAGTGACAGGGAATCAAGGTGGGCCCATGGGGGCTGGGGGCAAGTGAAGCCTGTGCCTGCAGTGTCAGCATCCCACATGGGCACCAGTTTGAGTCCCACTTGTATTACCAATCCGGCTCTCTGTCAATGTGCTGGGGAAAGCAGTGCAAGGCAATTCAAGTCCTTGGGTCCCTAGGAGACCTAGAGGAAGCTCCAAGCTCCTGACTTTATCCTGGTTTAGCCAGGATTATTGTGACACTTTGGGGAGTGAATCAGATGGAAGATGGAAGATTTCTCTCTGCCTCTCTTTTTCACGCCATGTAATTCTACCTTTCAAATAAATAGAATAAATATTTATTTCTGTTTTTTTTTAAAAATGGTCCACATGGATGTAACTCACTGTCCCAACCTGATATGCCTCTGGCACTCTGTCAGGAAGCAGTGAATTCATTGATGAATCTACTCAGAGGCCCAGGCTGTACCTCCCGCTCCCTCAGAGCCTCCCCTGCCTATTATTTCACCATTTGAGTTTCCTCTATTTGGGTCTCTCTACAGTATTTGAGCCCCTCAGAACTGCAGTTATATGATGCTGCTGCTGGGTGGTATGGCAGCTGCAGCAGGAGTCTGTTTACTGGCTGCTGATAAAAAGAAGCTACGGATGTGTGTTCCAGGCGAGGGGCTGGAGCAAGGCCTGGGAGCAGAGGAGGATGTAGAATGACCACTGGAGGACCTTGAGGAAGGGCTCACAGGTGACACTGGTCTTCTCTACCAGTCTGTCCCAGGTCAGCGTCAGCCAGTGTGCATTCCCCCATACACTGCAAATGAGCCAGAGCAGGAGAAGGAAGAAAGACGGAGCAGTGTGAAGAGCACAAGAACAGAGGGGGGACAGGAGAAGAGAGGCAGGTGAAGGCACACAGGCACTGTACCCCATCTGTCTCCATCAGGTGACAGCACATGCCCAACACTGCCAGGGGAGGGCAAGAGCAGCAGAAACACAACAGGCTCAGGACTCACGGGCACACGTGACTTGCCAGGACACTGCACTGCTGAAGCGCAGATTAGAACCGGTCAAACTTCCAGACCACCTCCCCAGTACAAAAGGACTCAGAATTGCAAGCCTTCTTGTTTGGAAATCCCAGGGTGTGTTTAATTAATGCTATTGCTATTTAAAGGACATGCTCATCTGGTCTATATCATTTTTTCTCTTTTTTTTTTTTTAAGAAAAATCAATTGTCTCTACTTCTGGGACTTCCTTAACACTCCACCAGCTCCGATTCAGGCAGCAGTGGTCTGAATCCTTTGTCTCTGGCCTTTTCCTAAGGGAGAGAATTGCCTTGGAAGAGTCCCCGGGGAAGCCTCCAGTTGCATCACGCTTGTGTTTGCAGAGAACTGGGGACATTCAGACACTCCTACCTCCCCAAGAAAGAGAAGCTAGAGGAATTTGGAACCATCTGGGAGTTCTTTCTCTGTTTTCAAAATGTGTACATCTAAACAAATAGCACACTTGCATGGTTCAAAATTCAGAGAGTGCCAAAGATTTGCTGTGCAAGAAAGCTCTCCCATCTATGTTTCTTCTGTACCCACACTCCATTGTTGATCTTGCAAAGCTTCCTGGAATCTATTTCCCTATTTACAGATAAACACCAATATAAATATAGAGCTTCTTTCTTTTTTCACATAAAAGCTAGCCTATCTTTCAGGTATATGCATATTTAAAACATTAAGAATGTTATGTTATTAGGTGAGGAGAGAGAGACAGATTCCATCTGCTAGTTCATTCTCCAAATGCCTACAGCAGCAAGGGATCAGCCAGGGTCACATCCAAGAGCTTGGAACTGAAGCTCAGTTTCCTACATGGGGTTAAGGGACCCTGCTATGGCGCCATCCCCACTGTCTCCTAGCATCTTTGGTAGCAAGAAACTGGAGTCAGGAGCCAAGACTGAAAACTAGTGAATCTGAAATGAGCTGTGAATGTCTTAACTGGCCGCTTAAGCTCTAGGTCACAGCCCTGTCTCAGGTATGCATAACCTTTAAGGTGACATTCTCCATGGAAATTCATCACAGAGGCCAACACAACTTTTACTAAAGATTTTCTGCTAGAAATATTATACTGTCAAGTAAAATGCAGACACACTGTCAATATCCCTCATCTAAAATGCTTGGCACCACAAATAGTTCAGCTTTTGATTTTTTTCAAATTTTGCAACTCTTGGATTTGCATTTGAGATAATCTTGGGAATGAGACATAAGTCTAAACTCAAAATTTGTTTGTTTCGTACGAATGCATTTCCAAAAGTTCATTTAAAAATTGAGCTAAAAGACATTGCAACACCAAAAATTCTGAACTACATGCATAGTTTATTACACAGATTTTCCATGACTTTGGGGAACTTTTGACTGTTGCATGAAGTCAGCTATAGAATTTTCTACTGTAGCACCATGTCAGCACTCACAAAGATTTGGAATTCAGAGCATTTTGGGTTACAGATCTTTGGATTAGGGGTGCTCAACTTGCAGTTTTTCTTACTTCTGCCTGTAGCCTGGGGCTCTGACAGCATTGTATAAAGCCAACCTTGTGAAGTCATGAAGACAGGTTACGGGTCATCGTCTCGCTAAATACAGAATCCCACGAGAGTTCTGCTGACCCGCTGTCTCTCTGTGGCCCCAAAATGGAAGGACGATGGATTAAGGTGGACAGATCTGATGATGAGAGGTGTCCCAGTACTCTTGAGACGCGTACTTGGCCAAGGAGGATGCTGCTCTGTGCAGCCGGTGAAGGGATGCCGGATAAGGCAGAAGGCAGGGGTAGGGTAGGCTCAACACTTGACTGGGTCCTGTCTGAGGGCTTCAGGAAAGGCTGGATTGAGGGATGTAAGTACTTCAGCTGGGATCAGCTGTGTTCAAAAAGCTGAGGGAGACTTACTGGTTTCCCCAGGAGGAACTTTGGTCCTGGTACCTTGTATGCAACCTGTGCAACCGGCTGTAGAACAAATGTTGCAAGTCTTGGCTGGAGTGACGACACTGACATGGGGTTTCTATGAACCTGCCCAGGTGGATGGCAGCATGTCTGCAGGAAGGAAGCGCCTCTTCCAAGTCTTGTTTTAGTGCTCTGAGTGTAAGTCTCAGCCAGAGGGTCTAGAAGGTAGTGTGATTTTATAAAATTGCAGCACTCCGTGGTGCTACCTCAGGGGGTCTGTGATGTCCTGATGTAGTAGTAACTTATTCAAAGGTAACGGCCTCAGGCTTAACTGTCAAAATTGAAGAAGTGTTCAAGAGCACCTCTCGAGTTCAGGAGGAAAACAGACTACCATTACCAGCGTCGTTGAACAATGCCATAAATAAGTGATTGTCATTATATTCTGTTCCAAAGAGCCACCGGCTGTAGTCTCATCCCCAATCCTACGCTCACATGACACACATCCAATGCCCAGCCTGTGCTGGGAAAGATTGTGTTTCGCCTCCTGTCTAATTGACAAGCTGTGCTTACCGTAGCCATCGCTAGGGAGACGGGAGAGCCGCCCAGTTTTGAAGAGATGATAGAGGGCTTGGGAGCAGAACAAAGGCTGCTGCATGGCAAATGTCCCTGTCCCTTGCGCTGCAGTAGGCCTTCTCCATCTTCAACTTCATCAGCAGCTACAGGGTCGCCTCCACGCCTCTGCAGAAAATGCCACCACCCCCCAAAACAAAAGAGCTACAGATGACCTTGTTTTAAAATTTCTTTGACTGATCTCTCTCTCTCTCTCTGAGATACCAGTCTTCAGAAAATGTTGCCTCACTTTTAAAGATGTCTGGAAATCATGATAAACAGCAATATAAAAAGCAGGAAAATGTGTCTGTGTCAGAGGGGTTCCTCACAAGTTCTCCATGCCTTGAAGAGGTGAAATGTAACTATGGAAACGTAATTAAAGCTATCAAGACCTTGACTTGAAATTATGTGTCGAGGAGGATGTAAATGTCACCGTCTCTTGTTTTGAGAAGATAACGTTTTATAAACATTGAACATTTCTTTCAGGTCTAGGTGAGGTATTTCTTGCTGTGTTGTTAGGTAGTCAGTCAATGAATCCGCTTGCTTCTTTTTAATTCTTTCAGATTTTCATCACACAGTAAATGAATACAGTACTACTACTCTTATTTGTTTAATCGACTCCCACTTAATTTTTTTTTTTTTACTTTTCTTGACTGATTCTTACAGCATTTCATTGTACTTTAGCATCAAGTCATTGTCTTACTTCCCTACCTTCTACACCAATGTCATAAAATAAGGCTGCCCCATAGGCAGCTGGAACCTGAAGGAGGCGGCCGTCTCGCTTCCGCTGTATTTCTGCAGGCAAAGATGCTTTCTTATCGCAGAAACACAGCGTTGAAGTCGCAGAACTGATGGGATAAGATGCGTTTGGTAAATCAAATGGAAAATCTTCGCATCTGTGCCAATGGTTTCCCTGCACCTTGTGTAAAACATAACTTGACATTTATTTATTTTTCCTCCCACCGGCTGCTTTATCTTTTGAATGTTCTCTTGTCCCAAATGCTGCTGTCTTCAGTCAATGTTTTCAGAACTCAAATGGGAGCATTTCTCTCTTCAATTCTAGTTTAGACTATGGGGAAGAGAATTCTAGCACAAATAAAAATTTTTATCACAGGTTACTTGTGGCAGGATGCTTTAGTGTTACAGCTAAAATATTAATCAACTGCTTGATGGTTTATATCATAGAAATTACCTTACTATTTTGTACTGTCTTCACTCAGGGATTGGAATAATGCCTGAAACACAGCGGCCACAAACTCATAACCTTATCAAATTACATGAGATACAAATATATTTCATTTAATAATGTATAACAGCTTCAAGAGCACTCTTTTAAAGACCTGGATTCGGTTATCTTTCCCTTATTTGAAAACAGGTGAAAAGAAATGTTTTTTCAGAAGCTAGATAGAGATGATAACTATATTCAAAATGACTTTTCTTTGAGGACACTGCAACAGTCGGTTGTCAGAATCTAGTGGTATTTTGCAAGTGTGGGAAACTTAAAATCTAATATTACTTCTTTCTAAAACAATAACCATATGGTATTCTTAATGACGAAAGTAGTTCTTACAAGTGGGAAGAGAAATTTGTGAAAAAGGAAAGCACCAGAAAAACTCAACAGGTTTGCTAGTTTCATGTTTTCACGCATTATATGCCACTGAGTGAGTGACGTTATGTGAGCAGAATAAATTCAGATTATGTTGTTAATGTGATTGTTTGAAGAAACAACTAGAGGAAAACACCTGGACTTTGAGAAAAGTCATTACCTGGGAAATTGTGTTATTGGTTCCCAACCTATAAATGAAAGAGAAAATATCAAATAAATGACCCAATCTGTTCCGGCCTCACATCCACAAACCTCCTCGAATCCCAGCATGGCTGGCGAAGGCTCTGGCTACAGATAGCTGCATCCAAAGCAGTCACAGCGAATCTAGATCGGAAATTTCTCATCAGCATCAAAGCTGATTTCTTACACACTCGGCAGCCCTCTGTTTCTGGAGAAATGGAAACTCTTACCTGTGATAACTAAAGATGTCTCTCCATTTGTCAAGAAATACAAGTTTCTTCGTTATTTCCTCTAAACCCAGCTCTTGGGAGCTTGGTTCTTGGCCTGAGGACTCCGTGTCCATTTGGATAAGGTGAGAAATTGAAAGAAGTTGTTATGATGGGAGAGAAGTGCAGCTATGGTGAAGTAAGATGGCTGGCACAGTGGCCAGGTGAGCTGGGCTGCTTTCCCTGGTGACCTGCCAGGGGAGCATGTCCCATGATTGCCATCCTCCATGATTGTAAGGTGCTGCTATCAGATCACAATGAAACTTTCATTAGAGGTGGAGCCCTTTGTGTGTTTCTGTTCCTTGTATAGGTGCCATGAATGTTTAATTTGCAGCACAGATTTCAAAACAAAAGGGGTTGCAATTACTTATCCTTATCTAAGCAACGGAGATGATTTGATGGATGGGAGATATGCTGGTGGAAAGTGATAGTTCCTTGGAATGTGATGCTTGCGTGAAAGTGTTCATAGAATAAAAATTCACAGCCAAAGTGGATAAAAGTCATCCTACGGATTTGGAAAACTTTTTAATACTGTAGGATAGATAATAAACAGGGACGACACTAGCCAACAGATGTTTGATGTAGAGTTTAGTATATTAAAATCTTGCACAGTTGAAGAAGGACTTGTCTGATTCATTGCGTGGAAAAACCTCAGAATCCTCTCCCTTGCCATGACCAGCATACTGAAGAGGTTTGTGGTTGTGAAAGTAAATTTTACAGGTGAACTATTCACATGGTACCTTTGAAATTCCAGCCTGAATGTTGCCATGAAGATTTTTTTCAAATGGGATGACTGTTTCAATGAGTAAACTTTGAGTAAAGTAGATCATCCACCAAAGGTAGGTGGATGCATCCAACCACTTGAACACTTTAAAAGAGAAGCCTACCATCCTCAGTAGACCAAGGAATTCTGCCCCCGTGTGGCCTTTGGCCTGGAGACTAGAGCATCATTCCTTCCTGGGACTGTAGCATGATGGTCTGTCCTGCAAATTTCAGTCTCTCTCTTTTTCTCTCTCTCTCTGTCTTCCTCCTCTTGTTTCTCCTGGAGCCCTAATAAAATGATGTTTATTAAAAAAAATAAATAAAACATTACCAGTGAAAGTTTTCTTGCCTCTCCTGACTTGGATGAACATCACATTTGAACCTCCTTAGCGAGAGGCCATTTCTCTGCACGAGCATTTCTGACCATTAGTTTCATGAGATCCCGAGAGGCCAAGGCGAGGAGACTGTTGGGGTTGGTTGTGACTTGAGCAGACAGGACTGGGGAATTGGCTATTTGTGATATTGCAAAGACCTTGGAGCATCCTAAGGCACTAAGTAAACCAGAAGTCATTTGGTGGCCACAATCTCATCTGGGACTGCTCTCCCACCAGTTTCTTTAAGTTTTAGTGATTGTTTAACTGTTTAATATTCATAAATCTCATAAATAATTGATGCTTGACTAATTTTCTTATAAACCTAAGAATAATGAATTCTTATTTACCTTCTCTAACCATAAATCCTCCCCTTCTTTAAAAACAAAAAAAGATATTGCTGCTTTCTTCTTTATAGCATCAGTATTTAAAATTTATTGGACACCCTTAGTGTAAAAACACTAAGAAATTACATGATCCTTGCTCTCCAACAATAAAAGAAATATTCAGAAGCCTTCTACTTAGAAAGTCATATTAAAAAATAAATTCTGCATCTGCTATTTAAATTATTTAACAATCTACAAACAGCTAAGAAAACTTTTTTTTCAAAGAATCATTATTCAGTCTGTGTATTTTTGGCTATGTCTGTGTCCCAATTTGCACCAAGTGGACAATTTACCAATAATAGATTTCATTGGGTCATCAACCATAGGCTGAGTATTTTGAGTGTTCTCTATAATGCCAGGCACCTGCAGATGCTAAGATGGTGAGGTGGATACACTGTGGCTCCTACTCTTTTAACATTTGACACATAATGTTTGGATGTCTTTATGGTCTGTAGCGTGGTAATTTGATTCCTAGTTACACAGTGCAACGATAAAAATCCAGGTAATTGGCCTTTCCATCTCTTTATCTGAAAGTTGTGAACTTTGGCGCTCTTCTTGCTGTTGTGAAATGTAGCATAGACTATTGTAGACCACGGCAATCCCTCTGTGTTACGCAACACTGCCCTTCCTACTCTTTCTAGCAAATGTGACAGACACAGCATGAGAGCAGAGTGCTGTGAGCACAGCAGCCCAGATGCAGTGGCTGGGAACAGGAGTAGCCAGCAAGAGGAGGGGTCATACAGGGACAGGCAGGAAGGGGAGGGGTTACCAGGCTTGCCGCTGGTCCAACCCGCCTGGTTTTAAGTCCCAGTTGCACCTCTGACAGACTGCATGGCCTTGAAGTTGTACCTCAGTGACTTCCTCTGTGAAGTGGGGATAATTTCATCTCCTTATCATACTGTCACACCTCATTTGTGAGCATAGCTATCACCCCCTTTGTTCAGATCTTCTTAATCTTCCCATTGTTTGTTTAGATTTAATGCCCAGAGGTGGAATGACTGAGTTGAATGATAGTCATTCTAAAGTCATTGATACATACTGTGGAGGTTCACTGTTGTTTGAGATTATCACTTGCCAAGCTGTTCTCATTGCTTCTATACCCAGGTTGGAATTCATGGTCCACTCTGTTAGGTCCACCGAACACCCAAAAAGGAACATGTCAGATGAGTCTAGAAAAATTATAGATGACCTTTATTGAAAGAATTTCTGCCTTGCAGCGGAAAGACACACAAAGCAGGAATCTATAGAGGAAAGAAAAGGCCAGGAGGAGACATGCAAGGGAGTTTTAAACCCCTCTTGACACAGAAGCTAAAGCAGGGATTGCGTCCACCCTTATTTGGTGGGGAATATTGGCTTGTATCCAATATTGGTGCAGTAGTGACCCTGCAGCCTGAGGGGTGCACCAGAATTCCCAGGTTGTAGCCTGAGGTCAGAGTGAGGACTTCCTCTGGTCACCGTGGCAACCATCACACTCTTTATGGTAAAGAATGTGCTGCTCTTTCTCTCTTTGCCAGTGTTCGTCAAATGGGTAAGACCCATCTCCCAAGCATGCTGAGACTCAGCATGTAATTCAGCCACAGCCAGAAGCAGCTGCCGCAGTCTCGGCCCTGAGTGTGAGTGCTAGGGTGCACAGAACAGATGAGATTGGGGCTCCTGGACCAAGGCTGGAGAGGTAGGATAGCGGAGAAGACAGGCCAGTGTGAATTCTTGAATCACCCTCTTCTACACTGTAAAGCCCTTGCCTCAAGCCCACATCATGTACCTGAAGATCCTATCCAAAGATGGCCCCTGATGAAGCAGAGTTGGAGCAGCATAGAGGGTCCCAGACAGCCATGGTCCTGCTGCAGCAAAAAGAAAAGATCAAGTACAAAGCAGAAACTGTGGAAGAGGCATGGGGCGAAGGCAGCAACCAAAACTATTCACCTGGCAAGCAATGAACTACGCAAGTGCCTGAGTCCATTTGTGTTGTTTGCTGATAATTTCCAAAAGATCAAAATAACAAAGAAATCATGCACGTGGGCCAAAGCAGGGTATTCATATGTAGGAATGCCCTGGCGTTGACGCCTGCCGTGCTGTGGCAGCTGATCTTTGGACTCTTTGACTCCGTTCTGCCTTATAGTCGCAGTTGAAAGCCTTGGGCATACAAGCATTTTGACTAGCTTGCAAAAGTATCTACAACCTTTTCTTTTGGCTGTTTGCTTGTGATGTTTCCTAAATAGAAACCTGGAAGCAGAATTTTAGAGGCTTTTGATTTTTTTCTTTTTAACAAAATCTCGTTAGTGTTTCATTAACCTTACCCCTGGAAAGCTTCTCCTTGGGATTAGGTTAAATCCTTCAAGCCTTAATTATCATTCATTTTCTTTAGTTCTGCTGTCTATGGAGATGGAAATTTCCTGATTATATTCCTTCCTGAAAGAATCCTGCCAGTCAGTCCACTGGAAACCAGAAGAGGACTGATATGGTCTGCCTTTGTTCTCCTGCTGGCGTGGCGAGGAGGAACAAGATGAGGGTCAGGTTCAGGGTCAGATTGCAGCTTCCCTCCCCAACCCACTCTCCTCCCCACCCCCGCCCCATGCCGGCTTCATAACCTTGGAGAAGTTTTCTTGTCTCTCTGAGCTTCGCTTCCCACACCTTCTAGAACTTACCTGTTATAAGATTATGGCTTATGCAAAACCCCTAGTCTTTTTATCAATGCTTTCTTTCCACTTATATGGGGAAGTCCTCCCTATCAGGTTTTTAAAATGTTGTCTTTATGTATTTTAGGGGAGGCAGCATGGTTCAGGGTAGAGCTAGAGGTCCTGAAGGCTAGGATATGATCTCAACCCGGTCTTTGGGTCATCAGTCACTGCAGTGGGTCACCGTCATCATCCTCAAGGCCTTCAGGACTGGCGTGGTGTCACAGTCAGTGCATTACTGGTCCTGAGACCTTTGGAAGTGCCTGAGTGAGAAGGGTTATAGGAACATCTTAGATTCTTACTGGTTGACTCTTGGTGAGTTTAGCTAGCTGGTCTCCAGAATGAGCTAGCCTCGAGTAGAGGTTTGGTGCTTTCAACGTGACTCCCCAACACTTGTGGAAGGCAGACAGACTGGAATTGAGTTCATTGTGAATGACAGATGATTTCATCAATAGCACCTGTGTCATGAAACCTCTATGGAAACCCCCAAATGACTTAGTTGAAGAAATTTGCACCTTAGCATCCATGTGTTGGGAAAATGGCGCATCTTGTCCCCAAGGGTGAAAGATGCCTGCTTTGGGGACCTTCTAGATCTTGCCTCTTCATTTGACTGTTGATGTGTATCCTTTATAATAAACTGGTGAACATGAGCAGAGCAGGTCCCTGAACTGTGTGAGCCATTCTAACGAGTGATTCAAGTTTTCGGAAGGTCGTGCTAACCCCTGATGTGTACCTGGTAGTGTGAATGATGTGGATACTTGTGACTGGTGTCTGAAATGAGTGTGATCTTGTTGGAGTGAGCCCTTCAGTCTGTGCAGTGGGACAAGCCTCTAAATAGCTGGTGCCTAAATTGCATTGTAAGACATCTACTGGGTGCCAGGGATTGGAGAACTGGTGCGTGGAGAGAAACTACTCCTTTGGTATCAGAGAGAACCCAACAACAACAACATTTAAAGTCCATGTCCCACAGTCATATTGATTGAGTGGGAATCTTTGCTCCTCTTTGCTTTTTTGGTTGGTTGGTTTGGTTGGTTGTTTGTTTAAGACTTATTTATTTTTAGCAGGCAAGTCAGATTTATAGAGAGGAGAGACAGAAAGATATTCCATGAGCTGGTTCATTCTCCAAATAGCCACAATGGCTAGAGCTAAACTGATCAAAAGCCAGGAGCCAGAAGCTTTTTCTGGTCTCCCATGCAGGTACTGGATCCCAAGACTTTGGGCTGTCCTTGATTGCTTTCCCAGGCCAGAAGCAGGGAACAGGATGGGAAGCAGGGCTGCTGGGACATGAACTAGCTGGGAACCTGGCTTGTGCAAGGCAAGGAATTTAACTGCTAGGCTACTGTGCCAAGCCCCAGATAACTACTTCTTTTTTTTTTTTAAGATTTATTATTTTTTTTTATTGGGAAGTCAGATATACAGAGGAGAGGAGAGATAAAGCAGAGGATCTTCCATCTGTTGATTCCCTCCCCAAGTGGCCACGTGGCCAGAGCTGAGCCAATCCAAAGCCAGGAGCCCAGAGCCTCCTCGGGGTCTCCCACATGGGTGCAAGATCCCAAGGCTTTGGGCTGTCCTTGACTGCTTTGCCAGGCCACAGGCAGGGAGCTAGATGGGAAGTGGAGCTGCCGGGATTAGAGCTGGCATCCATATGGGATCCCAGGAATGCAAGGCAGGGACTTTAACTGCTAGGCCACCACACTGTGTCCCAGATATATATATAAAAAAAAGTAGTTGAAGTAGCCTCAACATTCCGAGCTGGAGAAGGTCTCTATCAGCTGAAAGGGCCCACACAGATAGAGCAGGTTATTGTTTTAGGGCTTAGCCTTCATTTGATTTGTCTTTCTGATTGAACCAGGACTCTGACTGTAAACAACAGAAATGCAGTTTAAACTGGCTTAAGAGAGACTGGCTTAGGGACTCATGTGCTTTCAAGGCAGAAATGCAGTTAAATGCAGTTTATCCATGGTTGAGTACATGCACTCCACAGACACTGTCAGGCTCTGGTCTCTGCACCTCTGGCCTTGCCTTCTTCTGTGTGGGCCTGACTTTCAGGAAGGTTCTCCTGTGAGCACGATGACTGCTTCAGGCTGACTTTCAACAGCTGAGTTACTCTAGCAACGATAGCCTTTTTTTCTAGTAGTTGCAATAGAATTGCAGGACTGGTTCTCATGGCATCGTATGCCCAGCCACTGTGGCTGGGGCAAAGAAAGCACTGATGACTAGGCTGGAGGACCACATTACCCCCTGAATCACAAACCCTGAGGGTGAGGAGTGATGGGAAAACTAAAATGCTGGCATCAGAATTGCAGGTGGATGTGTGTTTACAAAGGTGACTCACTGTAGTCTTACGAAGTACACATTCCAGATCAGGGACGCCATTTCAGAATGAATCAACTCATTGAAAGAGCTAATTCTGAAAACACATATGGAGACTACCACAGTGGCAGGAACTCTGAAGCCATCTGTGCTTTGGTTTTTGTTTTTTAAAATATTTGATTATATCTTTAAGAAAGAGAGGGAGAGAGATCTTCCATCCACTGGTTCACTCCCCAAATGGTTGTAGTAACCAGAGCTGGGCTGATACAAAACCAGGGTCCAAGAGCTTCTTCTAGGGCTCCCATGTGGGTACAGGGTCCCAAAGACTTGAGGTAACTTCTGCTGCTTTCCCAGACCATAAGCAGGGAATTGAATTAGAAGTGGAGCAGTCAGGATTTGAACCGGTACACATATGGGATACAGCTGCCACAGATACAGGCTTAGCCTACAATGCCACAGAGTACTCATTTCTTTTGTCCAGAGTGTATTACTGGAGCACAGCTGAGCCACTGCACTTCAGAACCATTTTCTGCAAGTGAGGGATTTGAGATTTATCTGTTACCGCCCTCTGGTCTCTTTTGGCCTTACTCTTCAATTGAGTGCCGTCTCTTGCCTTATTACTTTCGTGTGATTCTGAAATGACACGTCATTGTCTATTTACATTTCTGAGTAAAAGGCAACGAGGACCCAGTATTGATTCACTGAGTTGGCATTTCATATTAATCCACCTGCTGCCTTTGGGATATTTTCTGCTTTGTTTTTTGAGGCTGCTCAGGGGTACCAGAAAGACTACAAGGCAGCAAGTGGAAAGATCTGGTTTGCTACAATGTACAGTGTGATCTTAAAAATGTGGCCTGCCCTCTCTGGGCTGGAGGAAGCAAAATCTAGCATTGGACCACACCAGATAATCTGCAGCCCACACCTTCATGGTTTGCCATGTCTGGTTTGGACCTAATTCGTTATATCTACCTAGCTCCACCTGGAATCTCTTGATTCGGGCCTACAAACCTCTGCTTCTTATAGGCAGTTTGGGCCTCTGCTTCATGAGCCCTCCTTGGATGTCACATCACTCATTTTTCTATGGAACCAGGAAAGCCCCTTGAGAGATAACAGGATACATTCCAGAAGCATAACTCCAGGAGAAGAAGCCAAGAAATGCTAACAAAGTTAGAAAGGGAGGCAGAGTTAACAGATGCTGTGACCAACAAACAAGGTACAGAAAGGTTTGTCATGACTGCCTCCACGGAGCGTAAACAGGCATCTATTCCTTTGCTCCCAGGCTCCCTGCTGCCACCTGCTACCTGTACAAGACACTCAGTAGTTGTGCTCTGGGACCCTTGTTGCTAGTGACAGGGGGATGTTTTGCAGGACACAGCTTTCTCTGCTCTCTCTCAGCTCCTGGAGAGGTGGCTATCAGATCTTTGTCTAAACTAAGATGGTAGCTCAGGATCTCCCTGGCTCTTGTAACTAAATATAATCAAATCACTCAGCCTCCCTATTGGGAAATAAGTTATAAATAACAAGTCAGAGCAATCTTCCATCACAGACGCTGTGGTTACTAGGAAACGGACCCACAGTCAGGCTCTTGCCTGCCACTCAGCAGCTAGACGTTGGGGAGGAGAGCACTGGTCCTCTGTCTCCGGTCTTTCCCACGCTTTTCCTGTATGCTGCTTCTGTGTGATAATGTTTATTCCTGCATTCTTGAAGGCAGAAACTTGGCTTCTAGTTTGTTCTGTGATTCATTTGCTTTGTGACTTTGGCTGAATTAATTCACCTCTCTGGTACTTAATTTAATCTTCAGTTGGAGAAGTAAAAAAGTGAGACTTCACAAGGATTCGCAGATGAGGGTCAACCGACAGTTTGTTCTACCATCTGCTTATGTGTGGCCTGCCTGCAAGTTAAGAATGATTTTGACACTTGCAAGTGATTGAAAACATCAAATTCCTATCAGTAAATATTATTATACTGTTTCATAAGATAACATAACATGCTATAATGTGCTACAGTATGTCAGACTCTGATAGTTCATGAAAATAATGTGAAATTCCAATCTGTGTCCACAAGTGACATTTTGCTGGAATACAGTCAAGCTTACTTGCTTATGTGTTGCCTCTGACTGATTTAGCACTCAACAGTTACATGGTTATAACTGGGAGTAGGTCTCCATGCTTACAATATTTACTATCTGGCCTTTGACAAAAAAAAAAAAAAAGGCTTGCCAATCCCTTAGTAAGATCATCTCATAGGTCCCTGAAACTCTGTTTTACATAGTTTGGTTGCCACTCACATCAGCTCCTTCTCAACCTGGGACAGAAATCCCAGACTTTGAATGAACCAGGCCTGAGTCATTCTTTGATGTTAACTTGACACTTTTGCCAACTCCTGAGAAGGACAGGGAAATGTTGGCCAGAGAAGGGATTGACCCTGTTTTCTGGGTCAGCCAAGGCCTGGGGGCCAGGATGGTGAGCCACAAGCTTGCTCTGAAACCGAGGGCTGCCGTTCATCTGGGCTGAGAATGTAGCTGTGACAACAAGAAAGACCCAAAGCAAGGCAGAGGCATATCCATCTTTGTGGTAAATGTCAGGTAATCCACCTGTCCAAAGTCACATATCAACTGACTGCAATTTGGGGAATTTTATTTGGATCCCAGAAATAAAAATCTTATGAGATAATTGGGAAAACTTCATGGGTAGCATACATGCTAAAATAATTACGGACACAGCAACTTGATGTCTGGAAATTGCCTCAAGCCAACCCTGATGGGAACGTTGAAAGTGGATAAAGTCAAGCAGATGAAACAAAATTGGCCAGGGCTTGGTAGTTGAAGATGTGTTATGGGCACCTTGGGATCTATTATACTACTTTCTCTAATTATAAATTATATATATTTCTCTATTATAGATTTAAAATTTCTATAATTGAAAGTTTAAAAGGTTTAATGTTCATAACCAGTGACCAACAATTTCTAAAGAAATTTAGTTCATGAAAAATTTTAAAATGCAGACACACATACATTGATGGTTATTATACATGTGTTTATAATGGAAATATCTAAAATCAAATTTCCCTATGACCAAAAAATTCTTTGAAGATGAATGATTGTGTCAAAAAGTACCAAGTATTTAAAATTTCTGATGGACCATAACTTATTCATAGTTGTTTCACTGATAGTTACTTAAACTTTTTAGATAGATAAATTAAGAACAGAAATTATTAGCCCTTTGGGAAAATATGCTTACTTTTCCTTTGTATTAGAGTCTGTGTTACCACATTTGACTTTTGAAGGGTGCTTACTGTGATGGTGTGCATGATGCATAGTAATTCATTGTTTCTTCACCATTTGTTGACTGTTATAAAGCCCCTTCTTGGACTTGGAAATGAGTCTGGGATGGCTTCTCATGCTATCAGGTAACTGGGCTCCTCCTACTTTATGGCTGTGTCACCCTCGTATTTGCCTTGCGTCCCTGGTCAATATGACTGTTTTGTCCCCTGTGCTGTAGTCTTGTGTACTGGGAAGGAGAAAGGAAGGGCATGACACGGATTGGTGCATATTATTGTTGCCCACATTCCTAAGGCCAGATCACGTGGCTGTTGGTAGTAAGGGAGGTTTAAAATATCACCTTCTCTGGGCCGTCATCCATTTTTCTCTGAGTGATCATTACACAGTCAGCGGCACTGCAGACCAGCTGTTGTGCAGGAGACTCTGCCATGGACAGACTATGCATGGCTCCTTTTAGTCTGAACCGATTTCTTGTCTTTCCTTCTCCTTTCCTTGTACTCTGGCTCCCCTCCCGTTCTCCTTGCCTTCTCAACAAAAGCTTGGTTTGGGGACCAAGTGATCACATTTGCTCAATCCTAGTAGTTGTGATACAGTTAGGCTGATCTACTGCATTCCTACCTATTGAGGAGATGTGGATTGAAGTCCTAGCACCTTTATTTAGGCTATCTCTGACCTTGGGAGTATTAACTAACTTTCCTCTTCTGGAAGAAGGCATCATTACCTTATAGGAAAAGCCCCTGCTGAGCCTACCATCATCTTGGGGCTCAGTGCTAGGATTCAGGGGGAGTCGTGCACACATGTTTTTGTTGTCTGAAAGTGCATGTGATCAGCCCTGGACATGCCCTAACCTGAGCATTATGCCTTTCTCTCACAGGGACTCCCCAGGAAACAAATTTCTTCCCAAGACCCCTTCAGTTGCAGCTAGTTGGTACAAGTATGTAATCCAACCTCAAGCTAGCTTGATTGTTTATTTTGGAAATACGGCCTTTGACTCAAGGGTCATATGATGATGACAGATTCAGTTTCTTCAAAAAATTATTTGAGATGCAGAGTAAGAGTGAGAATAAGAGAGATCTTCCCTCTGGAGGTTCTAGGGAGAATGGTACAATGGCTAGAGCTGGACCAGAATGAACCGAGGAACCCAGAGCACCAGGTCTTCCATGTGGTTGGCAGGGGCCCAAATACTTGGGACATCTTCTGACTTGTCAAGTGCATTAGCAGGGAGCTGGATCAGAAGTGGAACACCCGCGTCTCAAACTACTGCTCCCTTGTGAGATTCCAGTGTGGCAAGTGGCACCTTGCTGTCCATCAAGGCCGACCGTAGATTCTTACTAGCGGCTGAGTTCTCTAGGAACCATCCACAAACCTGATGTCCTCTAGGTCAAAAGTCCTTGGATTCTAAGCAATGTCTTATTCTTTCAATAAGCACCATTTATTTGCTTGAATTTGTTAGTCTCTCTCCCTTACTATGTCAGTGCTTCTATTATTGGCAAAATTGACAAAGTTTAACTTTCGGTGCCTTGGTCTGCTAAATCTGTCCCTTTTTGACCTTTTTGATCCCTTCAAGATAAAAGGTGATTGTCATTTCCTCTTTGTTTCCTCGCTTTTCCCCTAATCAAAATGAGTTGATAGAGAAATCTCCAACAGCCATTTCTGATGGTCAAGGATGTATGTTTTTGTGCTTATATTATGAAGGGCGACTATAGGCCTTAATTTTAATTTCACAATAAGGCAGATTTTCCCTGATAGAAGGAATTCCATGGGTCATGAGAGTGGACTTTCTGGAGAATGTGACAAGTTTTCCAGCCCGTATCTCCTCCCGGGGCCGGAGGGTGCAGGCAGCTGCCTGGTTAGCCTGCGTGTATGTTCACACATGCTCACATGTTCTCACCATCACAGCAGGCAACAACAGGCAAGCCTGGCTGCACAGTACTTAAAGGTAGAAGGCCTGGCTCCTGCTGTGTCCTCATCACCATTTCTCCTTGCTCCTGAGGCACTGTTCAGGCACTGTTCAGGCCCTTTGTGAGGAAGCCCCCATTGCCTTAGTGCATGGGGGTTCATTTTGCTCAGACCCCAGCTCTACCTTCTGCCTTCCTCTGTCCCATCCACCCAGCACATTGGTGCAAGTTGACTGTGGGTAATTGGAAAGGTGTCACTAGACATTTACTCTAGATGGCAAGACAAATTTTGTTGGGGGTGGGGGCAGAGACTTCAGGATAGAATAATACCCCCTTCTACACCCCTTCCAAATCCCTTCCAAATCCTGGCTGCCCATTGATCTCACGTAAGTTTCTGCCACCTTTTCTTGTCTAAGTCAAACTCTCTCCTTCATTGGCATGAGTTTCTTTTCTTTTCTTTCTTTCTTTCTTTTTTTTTTTTTTTACAAAATTTGTATTTATTACTTATTCCCACTTTATTTGAAAGTCAAATACAGACGTACATGAAGACAGAGACAAAACCAGCGAGAGCAGGACTTTGCACCTGCTACGTGTTCCCCAGATGCCCATAGAAGCTGGGCCTGGGTTAGTCTCAACCAGGAGCTCACAGATCAGTCTGGGTCTTCCCCGTGGAGAGAAGGACCACTAGCACTTGAATCATTCATTTTTGCCTTTCCAAATTGCACATTAACAGGAAGCCGGAATTTGGAGGAGAGCCAGATCTCCAACCGAGGCACTTCCATGTGGGACTGGGCTACCCCGAATGGGACCTGCAACCCAGGCATTTCCACTTGGGACAGGGCTACCCCAGGTGGGACCGACCTGCATGTCTGCCCGGGCTGAGTTTATATTCAGTGTTCTTGTGAGTTGACCAGTTTCTGTTCTGCTCCTGCCTGTTTTTCTGTCATGTCATTTGCTTCCAGTGATCTGTTGTGTAAACTCTGAGTGTATGAGGTTCATCCTCAAGATCTGGGCTGGCATCCTCTGGGCTGCTTTACAGAGTCGGCCTCCACCACAGTACCTAGCACATCTCCACCGTTGGGTAGATTTAAATCAGCTCTGCTAATGCCTTTCCTGGGCTCTGTCAGCTCTGGACCCACACAGGCCTTCCTTCCTCTAACCAGTGTCAGGATAATGCTTTAGCTGCCAACAGTGATTAATCAGACTTAGAGTCCAAAGTGTTCACACTCACGAGGTGCTGAAGATAGAGGTTTGAACTTTCTGAGCAGGGAGCAGATTTGGAAAGCCCTCAAGGTGTTGTATATGGAAACTTCCAGTTTCCAAAGTGAGCCATTAAAAATATAAACCTTTCACTGCTAACAGAAAAATGGGAAGTTACATTTATAAAAAAGAATATGAAAAAGAGGAAAGCTCAAATGTGAGTAGGGTACAGGAAGGCTTCAGATCTGCCTGCCACCTGATTGTCTGTTTTGATGGCATAGGGGATCATCCCCAGGACTTGAGACTGCCAGGCTGTGGTGGGCTTGGAATCTTCCACTGACTGTTCTAAAGCAGAAAGAGATGCTCCTGTAATGACTGCATCCCCTGGAGTTCCGTGGTCCTCAAGCAGGGACGCATTCCTTAGAATCATTAGATGCACCTGCTGCCTGAGATTGCGGGAAGCTGTCACTCGCCAGACCATCCAGCTGTGTACTGAATCCTGATGCTGCAGTGTGCTGGGACTCTTGTGGATGCCTTGATAGGACACTGACAAGAACCGATAAGAAAGGCATTTTCCTTTTTTGGAAGAAACTTCGCAGCTAAGTACCTAGAGAGACAAAAACAGGGACTCCTAACAAAAGGATGTGGGCAGACACAGGCTATTCTGACACAAACAAGACTGGTTAAGGCATGAGAGAGAGAGACAGAGACAGAAAATGCACACACAACAGCACACGTGGTACAGATACGGGAAGGGGTCCTCTCCCTCCTCACCCCTCCCTCTTCTTTCACAGGCCTCAGTACATTCTGGAACCTTGGGCTTGAAGTATATCCCATGGGAACAATTCTGTGCTTAGACCAAGCAGTCTCATCACAGGGGCCCCAGAGCTGCCTTGGCGAGGAACCTGGGATGATAGTCATTTCTGTTAACTCAAGAGGACTTAAGAAACTCCCAGGACAAAGTGGGAGGGATTTGCAGGAGGGGATGGGGATGGGGAGCAATGCCCAGGCTCTCTATCTGAAAGGGCTAATAATAGCTTTTGAAATTTGAAAGTTAAAGACATTATAGTATGCTTATTTTTTTTTAAGTTTACCTTTGGTTGAAGTCTGGAGACATTTAGATTAATTTCAGATAAGTAAATAAAGGTCAGGGAAAACTAGAAGATGCCCCAATATCACAAAACTGTGAGAGGAAGAGGCTGACGTCATGACCCAGTGGGGTTATGACCCTGGCAGCCTAGTGGCTAACGGTCTTCACCTTGCATGTACCGGGATCCCGTATTGGCACCAGTTCTGATCCCAGCAGCCCCACTTCCCATCCAGCTCACTGCTAGTGGCCTGGAATGGCAGTTGAGGATGACCCAAGGACTTAGGACCCTGCACCCATGTGGGAGACCCAGAGGAGGTTCCAGGCTCCTGGCTTCATATCGGATCAGCTCCGGCTGTTGTAACCACTTGGGGAGTGAATCATCAGCCATAAGATCTTTCTTTCTGTCTCTCCTCCTCTCTGTATATCTGACTTTCCAATCAAACTAAAATAAATCTTTAAAAGAAGTTGGTGCTTATGATGTTGGTATCATAGATGAGCATTTATTTGAGTCCCCGGTGGTTCACTTCTAATCCATCTCCTTACTAATGCCACCAGGGACAACAGCAGACGATGGCCCAAGTGCTTGGCCACTGCCACCCACCCATGTAGGAGACTCAGATGAAGCTCTTGGTTTCCACCCGGCTCCAGCTGTCGTGGCCATTTTGGAGAGTTAACCAACACATGGAAGAACTTTCTCTCTGTGTGTGTCTCCTTTCCTCTCTATAGTTACACCTTTCAAATAAATAAGGACATCCTGAGGAAAAACAAGGAAAGAATGGCTAAGAGGATGAATTTGGTCACAAGATTAGTCCCTTTCTCATTTCCCTAAGAAAGTGATCTCCAGGCAGTAGGATGCCTGTGACTCTCAGCAGCGGACTTCCCAGAAGCAGGAGCCATGTGTTGTATTTCTCTCTTCTGCAGGGCAGATGGTTCACTCCAGTATCTTAAGAGTCATTGGATCCATTCATCAAAGCCAGCATCGGTGTCTTCTCTCCAGTGTTAGGGTTGGAAAGCTGTGGCTGAGCAGTGGGTCTGATTCTCTCATAGTCACTTCCCACTCAGCAAAGGAGGGGAGACAGAGTCACATTTGGAGTTGAGTCGGGATAGAGAAATGACAATGCAAGGTGGAGGAAAGGTGACAGAGGATGGGCACTTAAGCCAAGCTAGAGGCAGGTAGTCTCTGGGACAGCTTTTTAGGAATGAAATCGGTCCATTATCACTTAAGAAACAGTTACCTAGTGCTTTTCAGATGCCAGACTATGTTCTAGAACCCAGCCAAAGTCAGGACAGCATCAATGTGAAGAATTGGGAATCATTGCCCATGTAAATTTCTCCTTATTCTTGCAGAGAACTCAAGGCTTGGACTTGTATCATTTATATCCCATTCTGTTGTATAAAACTTAAAGCAATTTATCAAGGCATGTGAGATTTGTGAAAAGATTACAAATCAGAAGTAGGAGAGATAGACAACTAAGCTGTTAAAAATCAGAAAGTCTCAGAATCACAAATAAGAATAACCTAGATACTATAGGCTTTCCAGTGATGAAACCACACTGAGTAATGGTGTCACCACAGAACAAATAAACCAGTGAAATCAGGAACAGTCCTTTGGAAGATCACTAATTTTCACCAAAAGACCAAAGACCTAAGAACCGTCCCAACTTCAACACACACACAAAGAGAGTGCTGTGACCTTGAGCCTCAGGACTCAGACTGAGTTGATACAGGGTCTCCAGGCAGGTATGAGTCCCTATAGCTTTATGTGCAATGTTAAACACAGGAAAATGTGGGACCATTGAGATAAAGAACTTTAATATGAGTCTCAGGACAGCTGGAGGCAAGGCAGGAGGGAGATAAGAAGCCTTGACGCAGTATCTGGCAGGGAAGTGTGTTTGTAAACTTGATTGGAACAGTCTCTGCTGCAGCCCATTGCTGCACTCCCCATGTCTTTATATAAGCGTGGATTTAGCCACAGGTGTGCTATGATGTGGATGAGCGAAGACCAGGAGAGAACAGCCACATTGGAACTGAATGAATACAACTAGAAATAAAGCTCCTTTACCTGCTCATTAGATATCACCTGGAGTGCTTTCCGCTGTCTTTGGAGTGGGAAATGTATAGTTTTGCCAACCTGAATATTTGTGAATGAGATAACAGAAAAAAAAATTAAGCTTTTCAATGCCTTTGTCTGACTTTATAGAACAATAAGGTGGGTTAGAAGTGAAGACAATTAGGTTAGCCATTGTAAGACAAGATTTTGGACTGTAACCCCTTTGGATTGATTTTTAGGTATTGGGTGCAGAATCACCTTTTTAAGCAACCATTTTTGGCACTTTTGAAATATTTGCAAAGCCTAAGAGTTTCTTCTCTTTTTCTTCCACAGCACTGGAGAAAGGAGGGAAGTAAAAAAAAAAAATGAGTTGGGGGGGGGCGTTGCTTTGTTCCTGCCATCTTTCCAAGTCCTATATCCATGCCTTTCGGGAGCCTGAATGGGCTTGCAGATTTGCCATAGTACCCTGCACCTGTGCCCTACTGCTGGGTCTCCAACACTCACCGTCTCTTCACTTGGGATGGTTAAGTGAGGTTCCCTGTCCCAGATATTAAGTAAAACTGAAAGACTTTTTTTCCTTTGCGACTAAAGATAGAAGATTAACTGATAGAGGCAGCATACATATGTTTCGTAGCTGTGTATCATAAGAAAGAAATAATGATCATATATCTTGGAGTACATCATCAAGTTTGTTTCATGGTAAAGGAAAAAGAATCCAAAGCGAGGACTTGTTTGGGTGGTGTTGCTGTGCTGGAATGATGTTTCCTTGGCTCTTTCCCAAGGGTTCCTTGGCACCTCCATTTTCCTTCCCCTTCCCTTATTTCCTGGAAACTTCTACCCAGGCTGGAATAACTGTGTCCAGAAAATAAAGTGTGATTTTGTTTTAAGGTTAATAGTAACAGGTTGAGTTGCAAAAGAAGTTTAGTAATATTTGTATAGAATAAATTTATTTTCATCTCCAAAACAGAAAGTCCCAAGGATTGTGCATGAGCAGGAGGGAAAGAGATGCGTTCATAGAATACGTCAGACCTCTCCACTGGACTGAAGGAGCATTGGGGAAACTGAGTCAGGACCTAGCACATTCTTGCTGCTGTCCAGGTGAAGATCAGACTGCTCTCTTGCAGCAGCCTGTTGGAGAGATCACTGGATCAAACACTGAGCACTGAAGTACCATTGGTCCTAGAAGAGCTGAACAGAAGGACCAGAGGTGGCTGGGAAGTTGGAAAGGCAGGGCAGGTGGCTTAGGTGACCTTGAAGTAGCATGTCTATCTGTAGAAGTCTGTTAGAGAAATGCATGTTTTGTTAAGGTTTATTTATTTCAAAGTCAGAGTGACATGGAGAGAGAGAGAGTGAGAAAGAAAGAGAGAGAGATCTTCTTTCTGTTGGTTCACTACCCAAATGGCCACAGCACCTGGGGCCAAGCTGTGCTACACTGGGTAAAGCTGCTGCCTATAGTGTGAACATTAAATATGGGTGCCTGTTCAAATCCTAGCTGTTCCACTTCGCATCCACTTCCCTGTTAATGCGAAAGGGAAAACAGTGGAAGATGGCCCGAGTGCTTGGACACCTGCACCCATGTGAGAGACCCAGAAGAAGCCCTGGCTTTGGTCTGTTCCAGCCCTAGTCCTTGTGGATGACACCAGATGGAAGATCTTCTCTAATTTCCCCTTCTCTCTGCCTTTCAAATGAAGAGATAAATATAAATATAATAATAATAATAAAGAAGTGGGACAGCCAAGACTTGTACTGGTGCCCATATAGGATACCAAAATTGCAAATGAAAGCTTAACTTGCTACGTCCCTAAAACAACGTTTTTGGGTTTTTTATTATTGTTGCTTTTATTTTGCTGTGCTGGACCTTCCCAGGAAGAGGGAGATTGGAGAAATTTGCAAGTGAGGTTATAGCACCCTGAGAGTACCTTCAGGCCTCCTTGGCTCCATTACTGTTCAGATTTCTCCAGGGGAGATGCGTACCATTGCCAAGGGCAAACCATGTTCACCTTGCAGCAGGTGCACCTCATGCTGCTGGTGCACACTCTAATCCCTCCCCCACAGACTGGAGGTGATGCTCCCCTCTCCTCTACAACCTGGGCAGAGGAAAAGCGCAGGAAGAGTAATTCCACTGGTCCGGATTGCCTTAGCCAAGTGGGCATGTGTATGTGTCTCCAGCCACATGGGTTGGTCCTGAATGCTCATAAAGTGACCTGTGAGCCGCCCCACCAGACAGGCAGGGAGATACAAAGGCAAAAGGCCACGGAAAAAAAATTGCTGGGCCCTGAAGATCCTGTCTGCCCTTACACTTGCATCCTCCTGAAGTTTCCACTGCTCAGCAGCCTTGGCTAGCCTTGGCAGTGGTCTACCTGGAAGGCTGTAGGTTGACTTACACGGACTCTGCTGGCCCCTTGATCCTGGCGTCATAAGCCCTGAGGTTGTGGTGTGCCCTTGGAGCAGGCAGGTGTGCAATGGAGGCACAGTGTTCGTCATCCCCCCCAGCCTGCAGGGGGCCCTAGTCTTCAGAGAATGGTGGTTGCCCCACTCCCCTCCCTCCCCGGAGGGAAGTCAGGGCACTTCAGCTTTGAGAGGAGAGGAAGAGAGCCAACTCTGGGGCAGTGCCAGGTGTACCCGCTGCGACCTTTGCTCTTCTGTGTGCCAAGCCCTTTGCAGGGGCTGTGCCAGCGCTGCTGCCATCTCCCATCCAGGAAATATCGTGTGTCTCTTCACTCATTAGCTTCCCAGTGGCTTCTCCAAGTTTTCTTTCTCTGTTAACTGAACAGAGAATAACCAGAGACATCTTTTTTAAGGAAGAAAGTCTGGTGTTAAAGGTCAGAAAGAAGTCGATTGAGACTCTTAATGCGGGGTAAAGGGAGATCTTAGACCCCTTACCTTCCCAGTCCCTTTAACTTCCTGATGCCTCTGTACGCGGACCGGAACTGTAGCCTTTAGCCAAGGTGAACACCCTCTTCATGGCTACACTGACTTGTGATCTTCTGTTTCCCAAGTTAAGGTGGAGGAAAACTCAGGAGGCGTTGGAACACCTGCCTGCAAGGAGAGTGTATGAACAATGGCTTCTTCCTTGTAACTTGAGACTTTGGTGTAATGAGCCCTCTGTCCCAAGGGCCTAGTGACTTGTTCTCTGTCATTCCTGGCTCTTTCCTGAGTCCTTTTGTTGAAGGAGCAGCTGACTGAGGAGAAAGGAAGGGTCAGTTCCATTGTAGCTGTGGGCCTTGGGTCAGCTGCAGATCAATTTCCTGGTTAATTCAGAAAAAAAAAAAGGAATCGTCTTGGGTCATGCTTTGTAACAGCCAGACCAAAAAAGACCATGACAACATAAAAATCCCAGAATTAATATAATTTCCATAATTGGGGCCAGGGCATTATAAGACATTATCATGGAACACAACAGCCTCCTATAAGTCATTTTGCATCCAGTTTATAAATGAGAATAATTTCCACCATTCCCTGAGGGTCCTAGCAATTACGCCCATCAATAGCACAATTGTGAATATAGTTGAGGAGTAGACACAGGAAGGCAAGTACCTTTAACTTTGTTCTTTATTTCTCTAGAGGTCTGCAAATGTTTGCCAACAGGCACAGTGAATAAAACCAAGCTTTATACAAACTTGAAAAGTGCCTTGATACGTCTTGTAGTTGTTGCTCATTTAATGCACTATAATTATAGGCAAGCAAATCTAGCTTCATTTTCTGGCATCTCTTACACCAAATATGTGGGTATATCAGACATAGTATTTGTTTTATTCAAATATATCTCACATACCTTTGCAGTCCTTCCTGATGGAGCAGGTATCTTGCACCTTTATGGGCATGTGGATGACAAATTCACCAAGCTCATCAAGCGTTACTGATGGCCTGGGGACAGGCAATTCCCCAGGTGAAATAGTTTCCTAAAGTGTCCCTCTTACATCCTTGATATCTTAGTCTGCAACATCAATACATTGTCTATAAATATTGTCACCAAAGGGTTTGGTGCTTTTTGGTGTTTTAATGTGTGAAGACCAAAAGCATGGACACCAATAGTCACCTTTAAAAATGACCAAAGCAAATTTATCCCTTTGTTCTGGCAATCACAGAAAGGTTTGTCTTTTAGTACATGAGATCTGCAGCCACATTGGTTGTCTCTGTGTCTTTAGAATTTGCAAAAGGGAACTGAAACCCAGCAAGCCGTATGAGGAGCCCATTCAGAAAATGCACAAAAAAGCAAATGAAAATGACCCAGAACGAGGTGGTATATTTTTCACTTTGTGTTTTGTAGGCGTAAGTCCCTTCTTTAAAATTTGCAATTTTTTCTGAGAGGTGGTGGATTTTCACTTCAGAGGCAAATAATACCATGACAAGACAGCCACAGGAGCCTGTAATGGGGAAGAAGCAACACATTAGGACAAGAGTTTTCTGATTGTAGGGAAGAGAGTCATTGTGCAAACCAAGGAAAACCTTTCACCATCATCTTCCTTTGTGTTCTTATGCAAAAATCTATTGTTGAAAATGTGTGGACTCTTTCATCTGTGTATGGAGGGTGGTCCCTGGATTACAGCCCTGGATGAGGGAGATTTGTGCATGTGTATGTGGAGGTCTACAGGAAGGGTAGGGACAGAGTGTGGTTAGAATCGAGCTGGAAGGTGGAGATGTGGAAGCAGTAATGGTAATTAAAATTGAGCTGATGTTGGGGCTGGCACTACGGTACAGTGGTGGGTTAAGCCACCACCTGTACCGCCAGCATCTCATACAGGCTCCACTTCTAATCTAGCCCCTGCTAATACACCTGGAAAAGCAGTGAGTGTGGTCCAATTGCATGGGCCCCTGCATCCATGTAGGAGGCTTGACATGTTCTAGGCTCCTGGCTTTAGCCTGCACTAGCTCTGGCCATTGTGGCCATTTGGGGAATGAACCAAGGATAGGAAATCTCCCTCCTTCTCCTGCTTTCTCTAATTCTGCCTTTCAAGTAAGTACTTTTTTTTTCTAAACAAAGAACTGAGCTGATCTTACAAAGACTGGGAGAGATTTCTCCTTGCTTGACCGGAAGCCTGAATGGCAAGATTAAGCTACAAGGCAGCCACAGCTGTGATGTTCAGAACACAGCGCACTGCCTCACAGGCTCTGCAGGAGAAATGCCAGTTATGCACACACCTTTAAGAAAGACCCCAAACCTCTGTCCAGAAGGGTGACTGTGGCTACTCCAGCTGCCTGCCTGGACTTGGCTGCCCAGAGGAACACCTGGGCAGCAGCAGCCAAGGACAAGGTGTTAGAGTATAGCCTATCTCTTCCCTCTCTCTTACTTCTTTGTAAAGGCAGCAGTACGCAGAGATACAGAGAAAAAACTCTTTTTCATCCATTTCCTCTGCTGCTGAGCTATTCCCCAAATGCTTGTGACAGTCTGGGACTGGACCAGGCCAACATCAGAAACCTGGAACCCGATTCATCGGGGTCTCCCTGTGGGTGGCAGGGGTCAAGAACTCAGGGCGTCTTCTACTGCTTTTGCAGGTGTATTAGCAGGGGGCTGGATTGGAAATGGAGCAGCTGAGACACAACCAGTGCTCAGATGGGATGCTCAAGTGCAAAAGTGGTGGCTTAATCTATATGCCGCAACACTAGTTCCTGTTCTCTTTGCAACACAATCCCGATTTTTAATTGGATGTGCGGCTACTTTGAACAAAAATTTTGGATGACAGTAACTGGGATATGGCTGACCAGTGGGTGGGAAGGATGTTCCTCAATGTGAACTGGTTTTAGGGCCTTGCCTTTCATCCCGACTCCAACATTCCTTTATGCAGCCTGAAATCTGGAGCCCCTAGAACATTCTGGAATAAGTGGCTTTTCAATGGATGCTGTGCATTGTGGGAAAATAGGAAAGAAGGGATCTGGATCCCAGACACCTGAGGCTTCCAGAACAACTCTGGATTCCGATCTCTCATGTGTATGAGAGAGAAAAGGAGCATTCATTTTGTTTAATCTATTATTATTTTCACTTGTAGATAGATTGATCTTAACAGCTGCAGCTGTGACCCAGGTGAGCTCTTGGCAGGACAAGTGTGCTCCACAATGGGGGGACCAGGAATCTGAGGTGTCATCTCTCTTGACGAGCAGATGGCACAGGGAGCAGAAGCAGATGGCCCAAGGAACTCTCCCAGGAGCACATTGGGCAGCTGGGACTCCCAAACTCCTCTGGTGTTCCCGGCCACTCCAGAAGGGTTCCAGTTAATAGGATACTGTAGATGGTTTTCTGACTTAGACAAATAAATTTGGGTTGAAACCTTGATTGTTTCATGAAGTATGTGAGATTACACTAATTTAAGCTCCAATCTTCTGTAAAGGCAGCTATATAAATAATACATGATTTGCATTTGGCATTAGAATTGATGCATATACCAAGGCCTTTCAAACAGTTTGCTGAAACATAGAATTAAAAGAATTTTGATAGCAAGAATTTTTTAAAGTCCCTGTGTGGTTTTTTAATAATATGCATTGTTCATGAACTTTTTGAAGATGCATCCGAAATGCTTCTTGGTTTTATGTATTTCTTAGAATACCCTCCCGTAATCCCTTACCACCCAACCCCAGGAAAACTTATGCCAGAGTAGGTAGTCCAGCATATATGCTGTAATGCCCATTCTTCCAAATACTCTCCCATTAAGTTTACGACTCTTTTAGGAGGTCTGAATGTTCTATGTTCTTCAATTACAGTTAATTCAAATACTATGGGAGCAGCAACACAGTGGTAGCTTCAGTTCACATTCATTAATTCACTCATTCATTTGTTTAGCTCAATGTATAAGGTACCAAATTTAGGGATGGTGGTGGGTAGATAAACACCGAGTAAAACCCACGTGATTTTTGCTTTCACAAGGTGTATAATCAGGCAGGAAATAAGTACAGGGAGTGTAAGAGCAGGCAGAGTACAGGGTGCTAGTGTGAGAGGGTGCATGGGGCTTGGCAGTTCTTCTTGGGAAGAACTGTAGAATTCAGGTGAGCAAAGGCCACAGGTCTACAGGGAGAGAGCATTACAGACATGGGGGGCTATAGTACTAATGATGACCTGGGAGCCTGGCATTGTGGTGCAGTGGGTTATGTCGCAGCCTGTGGCATCGGCATCTCATTTGGGCACTGGTTTGTGTCTCATCCCTTTCACTTCCCAACAGCTCCCTGCTAGTGTGCCTGGGAAGGCAGTGGAGGATGGCTCGGGGGCGTGGATCTTTGCCACACATGTCGGGGACCTGGATGGAGTTATAGGATCCTGGATTCAGCATAGTCCAGCCCTGACTATTGTGGTCATCTGAGATCTCTTTCCCCCACCACTTCCAAACCTTGTGAGCTGTGCAACTCTGCCTTTCAAATAATTAAGTACATCTTTAAGAAAACAAACAAAAAAACAAAAGTTCTAAATGATAGCACCCACTCTTTTTATAAAGATGCACTTTAGGTTGGGGGTAGAGGCAGAGATGAAATGATGAGGGCTGGGAGGTAGGGAGCAGGGCTGAACAGAAAGGCAGACATCAGTTTTTCCATAGTTTGAAGAGTCTCAGGTGTCTGCTTGGCTATTATCATAGAACACCCTCAAATAGCCAATCAAATGGTATAATTTTTTGAAACTTTACTTCCTAACAGCCTCGGAGAGGTAGCTGAGAATATTCCTTTCTGGACGTTGTCAGGCTAACTATTTTTGTAATTCTGAGCTTAAAACCAGAGCTCTCCCCTGGCAAACCTGCATTTTCCCTTTATTGTTAGATCCTAACACACACACGAAAAGTGACAGGGCTGTTTGTTCTTTATCTTTTATTTGAAAATTGCTGAGAGAATGCCGTGGCTTTTACCATAAGAGCTCTTTTTGTCTGAGCGGCAGTGAGTTTCAGACCCAAGTAAAACACTCCTTCCTTAGCACCTGGTAGCAAAACTCAGGTTCGGTTTCCTTTTCAAGTTGTTAAATATTTTACAGGTGCTGCTTTGTTAAGCAGACAGCATCACGGTGAGCTTGCACTTCCAGTTCCTAAAGGGCCAGGGACTTTGATGGGGCTCCCAAGTTTTTGCCATCATGAATGTTTCAAGTGTATGGACTTTCCACACAGAGCTGGAGGCCAAGGAGTAGAAAAGAAGCTGTGAGATTCCATCCTGGACTTGGGTTGACCAGGAGGTCAATTTTGTCATTTCAGAGTCTGCAGACAGAGAGAGAGAGAGAGAGAGACAGGGCCTGAGTCCCCAACAGCCTTTCTGTGAATGCTGAGTAGTGTGAAGGGAAATGACTCCATGTGAATTTGTGATGTATTTTGCTGCCTTCTCTCCTTGGCTCCAAAAGAGATGAGGAAGGAAGGATCTCTGACTCACAGACCCAGATCCACACAAAGACTTTCTCTGTGGTCTGATTGCTGGGAAGGTAAGTGATGGTGAGAACAGAGTTCAGCCTCTTCCAGTCTGACCCTGAGATGCCAACAATGGGGGATCCTGCTCTGGGGGCTGACATGACGCCTCCACTTACACTCGGGTATTCTACGTTGGATCATGGGCTTGAGTTCCAGCTGCTTTGTTTCCAGCCCAGCTCCCTGATAATGTGCTTTGAAAGGCAGCAGGTGATGGCCCAGGTACTTGAGGTCCTGCTACCCAAGTGGGAGACCAGGATGAAGTTCCTGCCTCCTGGCTTCTTCGTGGTCCAGCCCTGGCCATTGCAGTCACCTGGAGAGTAAACCAGTGAATGGAGGGTCTGGTCTCTCTCTCTTCTTCCTCTCTCGCTTTCCCTTTCTATCTCTCTGTCTCCTTGCACACCTTTTCTCCCCCAATCACTGGGCATTTCAAATAAATAAATCTATTTAACACACACACACAGCAGATCCTGCCCTATCTGTGGAGAGCTATTTTTCAGAGGATGAGGAATCCTTCAAGTCAGTTTGATATTCCCATCTAGGGCTCCTGCCATACGTGAAAGATCACCTGTGGCGACCCTAGAATTCACTCCCCACGGATCCCAGAGTCTGTGTCCTTTGTAAGCACCTGTCTTGGCTCACTCCTTCCAAGGGCAGACCTCACATCTGGACAACTGAGGCTGGCTGAGGAACAGCTGCTGGAGGGGCCTGGTCAGAGCTTGCAGATGCAGTGCAAGATCCATCCAAGTATGTTTGTGGCTCTCTATGCAACATAGCCAGGCAGGGGACAAGAAGTGAGTAGAGCAGGGACAGTTCTGTTCTTGTCATCATCTTATTGTATTCCAGTCTCAAGGGCCAAGAATTCTCAGCTTGAACGGGGTTTTGCAGGATTTTGTGTTGGAATATCTGATTTTTATGTAACAATTTTATTAACATGACACTTTAGATATTAGGATCCAACCTGCAGGCTGCCTTCCTCTTTTTCCCAGTCTTTCATATGCTCTAAGAAGCAAACAGTTGGAGCTATTTGATCTGCTTCCCACGTGCCTAGCTATACCGCCAGTGCTGTTCCTGCTCTCTAGACAGGTTAGAGTAAACCGGGACCTTCCCAAACCTGGCGTGCTCTGCTGAAGCTACGATTTGGAATCTAAGACCTGGGTTTTGCTGTCCAGTATTGACCTCAATGACCTGCAGGCATTTTTCCCTTTCATCTGATTTCCACACCATCTGGCTGGTACTGTCATTTTTTTTTTTTCTAGTGACTTTGATTACTGAGTTCATTTCTGACTGAATAGAATAGCTGAGTTATAGAGCTGTCACATCATGAATGATCAGCCAATTAACCAGCGTTTTTAGTGTGCTATGCAACGGCACACCCATGATTTCTCTGCTGGCAGTTGTCTGGCACTGCGGGTTAGGAGTCTGTCCCCTCCTTCAGAGCTCACAATTGGGGTAGCAGAGGCCGCAGCCCATGAGACGGTTGCTTCATCATTGCTGTGTCATCCTGCCAGCACCCTCAAAGAATATCTACAGGTTTAAGTTCTCAAAGGGGGAAGAACTCTTGGAAATATTTTCCTCCAATCACTAAGTTCAACTTTTTGTAAATAATAAATTAGAATTTCAGTTCCATTCAAAGTAATGACCAGCATTCTCAGAAAGCTAACACAACATCTTCCAGTTTTCCTATAGGTGGCAAATACTAGTGGCCTTCCGTTTCTAATACAGAGTAAGAATGTATCATTTCCTTCTTTAAGTAGTCTTGAGAGATGATAAATGGGGCTGGAGGAGACTTTGCAGGTGTAGGTGCTAATTTTCTGTGAAATTATGCAATCTTGCTAGAAAGTCAGTAATTGAAGGTGAGGTCACCAGCAATGATGTCTTCCTACAGAAGAAGGGGCTCTGACTCCATAGTGCTTCCGAAATGTGTGCCTGCCTTCTAGAAAAGGTGGCAGAGGGACTTGTTGAACAAGCATATCTAAGCATAGAAGCTGAGGTCCTGAAGGCAACCAGCACCAATCAGAGCTTTCTCCCTCTGTCTTGTGCAAAGGAGACATATCTAACCTAAGTATCACAAATGTCGTGTTCTTGGGAAGCGTAATTAGTGTAAAGAAGATAGGTCTTAAAAACTCAGTGTAGGGGACTGGCACCATGGCTCAACAAGCTAACCCTCCACTTTGTGGTGTCAGCATTCCATATGGGAGACCTAGGTGCTCCAACTCCAATACATCTCCTTGCTTCTGGCCAAAAAAGCAGCAGAGGATGGCTCAAGTCCTTGAGCCTTTGATTGCACATGGGAAACCCAGAAGGAAGCTCTTGGCTTTGGATCTGTCCAGCTCTGGCTATTGTGGTCATGTGGAAAGTGAACCTGCAAAAGGAGGACTTTTTCTCTGTCTCTCCTTCTCTCTGTAAAGGTGCCTTTCAAATAAAAATGAATCTTTCACAGAGAGATAGAGAGAGAGAGAGAGAGAAAGAAAAGGAACCCCACAATGCTGACTTAATTAGAACTGATATTCAGAAAAGAAGAACATCATTTGTTGGTAGGAAATATACAGATCTACTTGTAGGTGACTTATTTGTCCAACAGCTATTTGTTGTATGCTTGTTGCACTGGTCCAGGCGATGGGGTTACAGCAATGAATAGAATAGACAAAAGTTTCTTTCTTCTTGAAGCTTCAGTGATAGGGAGCAATGGAGAGAAAGAGAGCAAGCCGGAAAGCTCGAGAGGCTAAGCCCAGTCTTCCCATTTTATATTGAGGAGGAGAGTGAGGCAGGGCGGGCACTCGGAAGATTAAGAAAAGGATGATTAGGAAAGGACTCCTAGGGAAGATAACACTTGAGCGTATCTTGAAGGGAGGGAAAAGGCAGGCATCTGGGCAGAAGAGTATTCCACGCTGTGGGCACCAAGCACAGAGGAGCCAGGAGGTTTGAGCAGGGGGAGGAAGCAAGGAAAGCAAAGTGCACTGAGAGTTGAGCCATCTGTGTGTGCATCTGCAGTGAGCACCTCAAGCAGGGCTGGGGAGCTGACAGTGATGTCTGAGGCTTTGGGAAGAGAGGACACAGGTTCTGAATACAGTGTGCGTCTCTTTGCAATTGTGATAGAAAAATCCTAAGCATCCGCTTGCAGAGTATCCCTGTGCAAAAGCAAATGCAATGCAGTCCTCTTACAGAATCTTCAACCTGACCTCAGCCTGGGTCCAACACTCTTGGCCCGGTGATGCAAGCCAAGTGTTTGCCCAGTGACATCACGGGCTGTCTCAAGTTACTTTCTTTTCCCTCTGTGACCTCTTTCCCAAGGGTTATGTGGAGAGACTGGCAGAACACCTGTATATACATGGTTTCTGTTTTCATTGCTGCCTTTCCCTCCCACCATTCCTTCCTCCTTCCCCAGGCTCTTAGTGGCTTTGATGGCTGAACACTCTGGGTCCCTCAGACTCCTGAATGGTAGCTCCTCCATGAGGACCTGAGTGGGAACAAGACACAGACTCTGTTCCCCACTCCAGCACAACTGCAGAATAATATTCCCTAGACACATTGCAGAAGCCAGTCTTATTAATACTGAAAGTGCTATATACCATGAACATTTTTCTATTTTTGTGCTGTTCTTTGTTTTCTTGTCTCCATGCTTCATTCACCACTGCGCCTGTTTATGTTCCATGCCATCCTTGTAATTATCATAATTAATTGGGCCCATCCCAGAAGCATCCCCCGTTTGAAAAAAGATAGCAATTGTCTTTGTTTGCCTGGCTTGGTATAACTCACACAATATGATACCATATATAAAAGAAGACTGGAAACACAATTTTCAACAGATTTGCTGGGTTTTATTGCCCAAAAAAGACTTGAGCCAATGTCTTTCACATTCTCAGAGTTGTCACTGAACCTCGGATGCTGTACCACTAATCCACCTGCTCTGTTCTCTTTCATGTGCAAATCTGGGATAAGCCCTGACCACCAGTGGGGGAACATCTAGAATTGATGTTCAAATATCACTACTCCAATTTTAAACTATGGTCTAGTTACTTCTGTGCTCAGATGGCTCCCTCTCTGCTTCTCAACTTGTGTACTCCTCTGGCTCTTTCCCTCCCACCATATTATAAATCCAAAGGAAGATTTTCTTTTTCCAACCTCTTTTTCTCCTCCTGTGTTCCCCTGCCTCCACCCTTCATTCATTCACTCAAAGCTCCCTGTTGCGGGATGCTCTTGACACATTCCCCCGGTATGGCCTCTCCCTGGCAGAACACCTGTTCTCTGCTTTTCTCTTTCCTCTCTGGATATTCCCCACCAGTGTCCTTTGCCAGCCCCTCTTCCTGCTCCTGCAACCTGACTGATGGTGTCCTGCAGCGATGGTTGCTGGGCCAAGTTTTCTCTCTGCACAGTCTCTCCCTAGATGATCTCATCCATTTTCATTGTTCTACATAATATCTATATCCTGGCAATGCCTAAAATTATGCTTTCCGTCTAGACCTCTTCCCCAAGTGCCAGACTCATATTTCCAGCCCTTTGCTCGACTTCTCCCCTTGAACTCTCTGTCTTGAAGCGTGTGGATTTGACCTGCCTTGGGCAGCACACTGCATCTCAGGGTTTCAGCTTCTCTCCCCAGCTTGCCCTTGTCCTTAGCCACCAGCCTGTTCATCTCCTTGTCTTATCCATCTTAATGAATGCCACCATTGTCTATTATATCATGCAAGCTACCTGCAAAAGAAAAGTTTAGATCTACTTTCAGAACATTTTAGAATCTATTCAACCCCATCTCCAATGCAATACAGCTATCAGTCATCTTAAAATCTTTCAAAAGTTTCTCATTAACATTAGAATCAGTTCTCAAAGACTTGTCATGGCTTTTGAGGTCTGATGTTAACTGGCATCAAATGAATTCTCACTTCTTGATTGCTTATTTACTTTTTTGTTGTTGCTGTGGCCATTGTTGCCTCACTGCTGATCACTGGCCACACATGGGGTTTCCTTTAGTTCCTATGGCAAGCTGAACCCTTTTCTTAAAGTTCTCCACTTGGTGATTTCTACGAGGGTTTTTAGATCCTTTACTCAGCTATTGAGGTGGGCTCTTGGCACATAAATCAATTTACTACTTAGGACATACACATACCAAGTTGGGTCCAGGTCCCAGCTCTACTTCTGATCCAGCTGCTTGCTAATGTACATCTTGGCAGGCAGAAAATGGAGGCTCTCAGTGGTTGTATCTCTGACGCCCACATGGGAGAGCTAGACTGAGTGACAGGCTCTCAGCTTTGGCCAGGCCCAGCTCCGGCTTTTCAGGGCATTTGGGGAGTGAAGCAGCAGATGGAAAATTTCTCTCTCTCTCTACCTTTCAAGTAAAACAACAAGTTCAGCTCCTGGAAGCAGCCTTCTCTGGCACTGCATCACAACCTGACACCTGCTATTGTCTCCTATCGTAGAGACCAACTAATGCCTCCTGAAATGATTGCAATCTGAAACCATTTAATCTCAGCATACACTTTTGTCTGACTCTTAACCTGGATTTCTAGTACCAAGAAGACAAGACTGTGTCTGACTTGTCAGTGTCTATTACAGTGGCCAGCACATAGTAGGTGATGAGTTGTGTTTGCAAATAAACACAGTGTGTCTGTATCTGTGGTCCTCAACATTCTGTAATAGAATTACCACGATGGCCAAATGAAAAGCGAATGCCCACCCCCATCCCTGCGATCCCTGCCTACAGACTCCAATTTAACCAGTGTGGTATGGAACTCAGTACTGTGAGAAAGGTCTTCAGGTGGTTTGCAAGTGCAGCCCAGAAAGAAAATCACTGCCCAAAATGAATTATGAGGAACCATGAAAGTATATAAGTCCTATCTTGGGAAAAGAGCTTCTCAGAACTTGGCTTACAAGTTACAAGATGAGAAGAGAGAAAATTACCTAACACACAAGGTGCTGGTGGCAGTGATGGTCAGAAATGCTATATGGTCAAGGCTGAGGAATGGGAACCCAGCTGGGAGCTTGGAGCAGGGGATGGATGGGTGTTTGCCCCAGAAGGCAATGGCTTATTAGGCCCTCAGTGTGAGGAGAATTAGGGTGGCTGAAACACTTGCTGGCCCCATCCCAGTGGATTATCCTTCTCTTCCCACAGCAGGAGTCAGAAGGAGATGCCTGTGGCACTGTGACCAAGCAGCACGTTCTAGACAGATGATGCGGAAGAACTTTTTTCCCTTCCCTTTTCTACTTTGTCCTTGCTCCAGGATGCCAGGGCTTGGGTTTCCATGCAGAAGAAAATCTGTTAAATAAGTGGTCCTGCGATGGTTTTAGCACAAGGAGGCTCCCTCAGGAGCCAAAAATGAGTGGGGAGGAGAAAAGGCAGAAGAGGTCTTTTTCTGTTAACAGGAAGTGAGGCTGCCTGGGCAGTGCACACCACTGAGAGAGACAGGAGGAAATCCCATGGGAGAGAGTTACCTCTGGGGTCTCTTGGTTGTGACTCCTCCACCCCCATCCCAAATACAACCTTTGGCCTCCAAGTGTCAGTGCATGGGGTTGACATTTTAAACGTTTGTGAAAAGAACTCTTCCCTACCATAGTAAGCGTTTAGAACTGGGGTCTTGCCTGAATGTTACAATGCTAGAAAAACACTTCCAAAACTTGAGGGGGCTCTGGGCACCGTATATGGATTTAAGGGGAGACAAGCTAGTCTGTGATTGAAAAGAATCCTATTTGACCCTCAGGCGTGCTTTAGTTGTTATATACAGTTTTTAAAAATTATTGTAAAGTTTGGAGCTTAAAAATAAGGATTAGAGACCTGGAGGGGTGGGATGGAGAAAGCACTGGATGGTTTGGAAGCATAGGCCTTTGCTCTTTGCAAGATGTTGAGCAGGTTCCTTGCTTAACTTTCTCCCTGGTTCTTCCTTCCTTCCCTGCTTCACAGACCCTTACTGAGCACCTGCTTTCACAAGTTTGCTGCTGAACAAGATAGGGAAGTAAGTACAGGGTCCAACTCTTCCTGCATATAAGTGCTTGCTCTGGTTCTTCTGGCATTAGGTTGAGCCAAAAGAAAAAAAGGCCAAGGTGAGATCTAGGACTTAAGTTCGGCATTCCTTGAATCCCGTTGCTATTCAAATACTGGTAGTTTGGTTGTCCATCAAAGCTGTGTTGAATAATCTCTCTTCCAAATGGGCTGCTGTTTTAAATGTCATGGAGGAACTGCAGTGCTAGATGGATATGCTAATGACTAGTAAGCTGTTCTGGCTCCAAATCAGCTTTTTGTTGCTGTGCTTTGGGTTACTGGAGCAAGGTTCCCTAAACCAAGATATTGGCTTTGCCAACTCCCTCCCCTTAGGCTCTGCCAAAAATGAGCCTTGTGAGGAGAGAGAAGTGTCTATTCCGAAATATCACACCCCCAACCCACCCTGTCCCCGGAAGCAGCAATGGGATGTTTCCAACTCCCCACAGCATCCCACCAAGGCACAGTGCAGATCCTCCAGGTCTAAGGTTCAGGGCTGTGGGGCTTCTTTTCCAACTTCTAGGTTCTGGTAACCCTAAATGCTTTGGTTCTAATCTGCAGGGATGGCAACTCCTACCTCGGTCTCCTTTTGGTTTTTATATTTTTCTTCAGTCATCTGACACCTGTTGCGTCAATTTCCTAGAGCTCAAACTTGGTTTTGCATCAAAATCAATTGAAGGGCTTCTTGAAATGCAGATGGCTGAGCCACACACCCCAAGGTTCTGATTGGGGTGGGGCCTGAGATATTGCTTTGCCACAAGATCCTAGATGATGCAGATACTGCTCTCCTGGGACCTTACTTTGAGAACCACTGGTATGTAATAGATTTTCTCTGACAAAATAGTGTGCCTTTTGCTATCTAGCCAGGTTCCAGTTGACTCAGTGGGTCTTGGTTTGTTGGCCCACACCTTGCTCCTGAGTTCTTGCTCTTATGCCCTGGTGTAAAGCCCTTGACCTTCTCCCTACTGATGCTTCAGCCCATTCCTCTCTGGCTCATGTTCTGCTGACTCCATGCACCTGTTCTGTTAATCCCAAGTCATTGGAATTCTGTCCTGTACTGTCTAGGTGACCATGTTAACGTCTCCTTCCTGGGCTAGCTTCCTCAAATGCACCCAACTGTGCCTCAGAAACGTTTGCATCAAATCAAATTCAAAAGCAAGTTTATTTTGGTGCAAATATTGTTACCAATCCATGCATTTCTTTCTTATAAAATGCATTTCCCAAAAACCCTTTTATGTGTTCCATGTATTGATTGGTTTACTGCGGGCCAAGCCTCAAGCTGGATGCTTTGGTCAGAGATACAAAGATGAGAAACACTCGGCTTCTACCCACGCAGGCTAATCATGACCTGGACCAGGGGCAAATGGATCATAGACTTGTGAAAATGTGGAGAGAATATTAGCAGATTCCACACTAGATGCTTTACCTGGGTGAACAGCTGGGTTAGCAAGATCGGGGAAGATCATAGGAAGTACACTCAGGTGACAGCAGACAGGACCAACATAGCCACGTGAGATGAGTGAGCCGTTGTTAACTGCAGGGCTTTGCTCTATAGAGAGAATCTTCCAGGTACTTGCGAGTGAAGAGGAGTTGTGTGGGAGAAGGAAGTAGTGTGCAGAGAAAGAAGGAGCCCCTGGCCTGGGGTCAGGAGGCAGAAGGCAAAGGGCAACTTTAGAAGAAGCAATCTAGCAGGGTTTGCTGAATGCAGTGAGTTGTAATCTTTCTCCAGGAAACCCTCAATAGGAGTACTAGCCTCGGAAACCGTTTTTGCTAGTCTGAAATGCAGTGGAAACAGACCACCGGAAGAGGAACATCTACATGTGGATTATGTATGTGTCTGGTTGTCATTTTCTTAGCTTTTTTTCTTTTCTGCTTTGTAAATATATTGTAAGTGCCCTGTGGCATGAACTGTATTTTATATTCTTTTCCATCAGTCAGCCCTGGTAATTGAGTGACACATATTTATTAATGAAATACTTCCTGGGTTTAGAGTGTATCCTTGGTCTGACCCACCTTCTGTTAGGTTTTACCAAATACTTCCTGCTGTAAATAAGGCGACTCATGTGAGTGGAACACTGCTTTTTTACTCTTTTGTGATGGCATTTATTTAGATAATAAATTTTAAAAGTACATTATAGAATATTTAGGAATACTGATAGCTATAAAAAATTTAAAATCACCCAGTGTTTCCCTGATCAGAGATAAATGCAAACAACAGATCCTAGTTTTACCTGACAGTTTCCATATATACACATACCTGTATCTACATACCAATGCATATGTAAGACATGCAAAATGTATTTTGCATGTGTATGCTGTATTTTAGTATTTAATCAACCTGCATTCATGTTTACAAAATTTTGTATGCTGTTTACCTAATTTTTTATTATACCCTCAAAAATAATTTTTTTTGTTTTAAAAACTTTTAATAGGGATACTAAAATTATGCATATCTGTGGGATACTGTGTGATGTTTCCTGATATGTACATAGTGTTTAATAGCCAGAGTAAATATGTTTTTCTTTTCAAGCATTTAATACGCCTTCATAGTGAAAATATCCTAATTCCTACCCCCTGGTTTTTTTTTCAGTTTGTTTTAATTAGTGAAATATAAAGAACATTGACATCACCTCTCGTTATCCTACTATGCAAGAGAACCCCAGAACTTCTGACTCCAATCCAATCACCAGCACTCACCAGTCAACCTTTTCTCATTCCCCCTTCCCTGAGTACCCCTCCAGTACAGGGCAGTGGTCAGCCAGTGACCACCAAATGCGGCAATATTATCTATCAAGATATAATTTAATGCCAGCACATCATTCATATAAATGAGTATGATACAGTACCTGAATTCCCCTTGGTTGGGTAATTGGGATACTTCCCACTTTTTTTTTTTGTTCTACAGTGAACATTCATCTATGTACACATTTGCGTTCAAAGATAATTTTTTACTTACCTGAAATGAAAGTCAAAAGATACAGTCCTAGTGGACCATGTAGGGTTTCAAAGGGTTTTCCAAAAGCATTGTACATGAAGAAGGCGGTCCCCACCATGGTTAAAACAATAAGGATTGTGGAGAAGAGAATGACATTGACGTGGATGCTCACTGGGATTGCTTGGAGCAAATCTGGGAAAACTGAAGACAGAACAAAAATTAGAAGAAATTTTATTAGCAGCAGTTTGCAAGCATAATTAAACAAATTAAATCCCTCTTTTAAAATTTCAGAATCGCTAAAAATCCCTCTGACGAGTATATTCGCACTTGCTAATTTACAAGGGATTTACAAAAAGGTTTAAAAATAGGATCATTTTCTAGAATTCACCAGTAAAAACTAGAAGGGAGATTTGAGGTCTTTTTTTTTTTCCTGTCCTTGTTCACATGTAATTATCTAATTAACATAACCTGAAACTATAGATCTTAATGATCAAACTTTTAATGACATTTCTCAGTAGTATTTCATAATGCCATTAAATCTGGGGAATGTTTGGGGAAATTCAAACATCATGTTTTTAGATTTACTTTGTCTCCATGTCCATTCCCCCCAAAAATGGTTTCAAGGCCACCCAGAATACAGAATGAGCTATTTTTCAGCTAACTTAAATATTTTGATGTGGCACAAAGCTGTGGGAAAATAATTTCTAGTGCTGAAAAATACCCATATTTCCCATTTCTAGGTTTTGTGTTCAGTACAAGTTCTTCTTTGCAGGGGAAATAAAAGACTTTTTGGGTGGAGGGTCTTATTTGCAGAAGCCCTGGCCTCCGCAGTCTGGGCACGGCCAGTCTGAAGAAGGTCAGTTGAGCCCCTCTGACTTTCCCTGACATTTATCAAGTACTCAACTGACTTACTCAGTGCCCACTCTGTTGCAGGCACTGTTCTGGGAATTGCATGTATAACGATCAGGCAAAATCAAGTCCTTCTTTTCTCATGGAACTTACAACCAAGCACAAGTAGACAGACAGGAAGCAAGTAAATAAACACCCTTGAAACTCTATCTCCCAAGGTGGCCACTACGTGGGGCATGTGGTTGGCCTAAGATGCCCACAGCCCATGCTGGTGTTCCTGGGTTTGAGTCAAGTCCCAGCTCCACTCTCCATCCAGCTTCCTAGTAATGCACACCCTGGAAGGGGAGGTGATGGCTCAGGAGACTGGGTTCCTGTCAATAGTGTGGAAGGCCTGAATTGAGTTTCTGGCTCCCAGGTTTTGGCTACTGGCCATTGTGGGCATTTACAAGGTGAACTAGTAGGTGGAAACACACACGCTCTCTCTGGCTTGCTGTCTCTCAAATAAATTAACAACAAATTAAAAATATGACCACTCTCCGTGACTCCCCTTCTTCCATACACATCAGTTTCCTTTGAAGAGGCAGGGTCTTTTCCTCAATGCCCGTAAGCTTGGGCAGGCCTGTGACTGCCTGGATCTCCTGCGTCCGGCAGTGGAACTCCAGGACGTCAATTCCAGGCCTTGCCTACAAGGGGACCTGCAGTTTCTGCTGCTTCGCTCTTGGGGACTTGAGCTGACATGCAGGAAGTCCAGGCACCCCGAGGAGCCCAGAGGCAGCAGACTTGCACAGAAGCAGCTGTGTTCAAAATCTAACCAGGAATTACTGCTACACTTACTGGCAAACCAGGGCAGGGGGTGGGCCTGGTGGGGGTATTGTGGGTCGCTCCAACTAGGCTGCAGCTCCCACTGGTTTAGGTGAGGGCCAAGTATGTGCTGGGCAGAACCAGGCTGGACTGCAACACCCATTGGTTCCAATGGAAGTCGGGAGTGAGAACAGAACCAACCCAACAATTGCAACCACCAGCTGATTGGAGCGATGGACGGTGCCTGGCCCTGTACTTGTTAGCACATACAAGAAGTTTCTTAGGAGATCTTCCTAATTAAATACTGGACTCAGAATCCTGACGAAGAAAAGAGAGAAGACGGAACAGGTCAACCAACTATCTCAGCTATGGTGGACTATGTCAATCAGTGGATTTTTCAAAGACCGCATAGTGCTTGGAGTGGCAAGATTGACAGCAATTCATAACTATTGCAATATCAAAACCACTTGAGCAAGAACCTCAGAGCATGCCCTACATCCGGGACCTGGGGAGGGTGGGAAATTGGGTGGGCTTCTCCCTTAATACCCCCCTTTAAACATGAAGGTAACAATATGGAAAACATACTAGGATTATCCACTTTCCTGTAGCCCTTGAACCTTCTTACCCTAATTAACTATGTAAAGAATGTTAAAATAAAATTTTATAAAAAAAAAAAATCTAACCAGGAAAGCCACTAAATGACTGTAACCTAGATGCTGGGTACCTGCCACGGTGCGGGAGAGGGACCAAAACCAGACTGAATTCATGCATTTTTATTTTAAGCTGCTGAGTTTTGTGGTGGGCTGATATGTAGTGGGAACAATAGGATGTGGTTGGCCCTGGATGTTCACGGCTGCTGGTGCAACAAACCGGGGATGGAAAATATTCAGGGGAAAAAAAATAGCATCTGTACGGAACACATACGGGCTTTGTTTTCCCTTGTCAATGTTTCTTTCTCAACAATGCTGTATAACAACTGCTTACATGTAATTTACTTTTTCTTAGGCATTATAAGTAATCTAGAGATGACAGAGTGTCCTAGACAATGTAATTAGGTTATAAGCAGACAGCACACCTTTTTATGTAACACTGGAGAATTCATGGATTTTGTATCTGCAAAAGTGAATTTAGTATAAGCTTGACTCTACCAGGATATCATGGCTACAGTGCTCTGATCCCCACAGAACAATCCCACGTCCACCCCCCTCCCACCAACCCCTCTCAGCAGGCTGCCCCTCTCTGGCTCAGTCCTGACTCAGTGTCCACACATGTCTAGGGATGACTGTGCGTTCAGGTACCACTGCTGTGGTCCAGTGAAACAGCAATCAGGGATTTGGAATGAGCTGGTGAGAGGATGAGATGGTCAGGGAAGTGGCCCTGGAGCTGAGATCGAAATGCGGAATGAGAAGACAGATGCATGAAAAGATCAAGCAGAAGAACAATTCCGTGAGAAGGAGTGAGCCAGCGCCTGGAACTTGCTGACTGGTGGGAGCAGGTGGATGAGATCCTAGTCGGAAGTCTACAGTTCTTTCTATATTGACTGGGAAGCCACTGGAGATTCCTGAGTGGGAGAGTGACATTATCATCTTCTTGATGCCCCAAGACCGCTCTGACTGCCCAGCGGTGACTAAGGGGGTGACAGAGGACAACGTGCTTCGGAGAGACCTGGGGGAAGCTATTTGCAGAGAAAGGGACAGGAGCCGTGCCTAAGGTGGTGACAAGCTGTCAAGTTGGGGAAATAGAAGATCTTCGCCTAAGCAATCCAATAAGGAGTGATACTGTTAGCTGAGATACCAGGGTATTTCCAAAAGCTAGTGGAAAATGGAATTAAAAAATAAGTTTATTTTGGTATCCAAAAAAAAAAAGAAATCCATGCATAGCCTTTCAAAATATGCATTTTCCATGAATTTTTCAGCAAGCAGAGGAAAGATTTGGCAATGTGGGCAAGAAGTGAAGTAAGAATTCTGCTTTAGATATTGAAGTATGAGGCACCATTTAGATCTTATACCTATATCATGTAGGGTCTGTATGTCAGGGGTCAAGGAGCAAACTAATGTGAGTAGCAGGGCTGAGCCTAACTGAGGCAAGCAAGGCACCTAGCGATTGGAATGAGATGCAATCAGTTTTGGGTGCCAGCCCTTCATTTGCATGAAGCCCAAAGTGGATGTCTTAGATTTGAGGTGCAGGATGCCTCCATGGCCTCACCCTGGTCCCAGCCCTGGGATCAAAACACAATGGATGGCCCAGCACTATGGTATAGTGGGCAAAGCTGATGCCTACAATGCTGGCATCCTTTATGGGTGACGATTCAAGTCTCTGCTGCTCCACTTCCTGTCCAGCTCCCTGCTCATGGCCTGTGAAAAGCAGGGGAAGCTGGTCTAAGTACTTGGGACCCTGCTACCAATGTGAGAGACCTGGAAGCAGCTCTTGGTTCCTGGCTTTGGTATGATCCAGAGCTGGTCATTGTGGCCATTCGGGGAGTGAACTAGCAGATGAGAAGTCTCTCTCTATCTCTCCCTCTCTCTGTAACTGCCTTTTGAATAAATAAATCTTTAAAAATAGAATAAAATAAACTACCCACAATGGAATGGATGTGGCCAAGGGAGAAGCTAGAGAAAGGAGAAGGGGACTGGAAGAAGCCCCAGCCTCCTCCACCTCTTTATTCTTTTAATTATTAAACTTTTTTTTTTTTACTTGAGACAAACAAAGGGAGGAAGGATGGAGGGAGAGAGGATGGAGAGAGAAAGAGAGAGAGGTAGAGACAGACAGAGATTCTTCTCTTTGCTGTTCTCTCCCCAAATACCCGCGGTGGCTAGGATGCAGAAGCCAGGAACCCAGATTTCAATCCCATATGGGTGGCAAGGACTCAATTCCTGATGCCATGCTGGCAGGAAGCTGGAATTGAACATTGCAGCCAGAAGAAACCAGCTACTTGCTGTGGGATGTAGACCCTCTTACCTTTTTCTTCATGGCTGAACCAAACACCTGCCCAACTCTGAACCTTTACCTGATGGTTTGGCATTTTTTTAGAAACGTTTTCACAAGCATTTCTACCCAGTGAAGACGTAAATAACCTTTTAATAATTAAAGGTGAAATACATATATCTCTGCAGCTGGTATAAATGGAAAGAAGCACCCGAATGCAAAGCGTAGATATTATTTGTAGATACGGTTTGTGTTTTGAATAAATCATTTGGCAGAGTTTGAGCTCATTAGAAAAAAATTGAACGTGGATTGGAGATTAGGTGATATTTTATAATTGTAACTGATTTTATTTGGTTATGTTAATAATGGGTAATTGGGTGGACAAATTATATATATAATTCCTCAGCTTGAGGGAATGGGTGGTGGCAACTCCCAGGCTGCACGCTCACAGCAGCCGAGTTCCCGTGAGTGATTGCAGGGGCCAGTCGGCCCTGTTTGCCAGGCACATTGCAGGGGCCACTAGGCTCTGTTTGCCAGGCAAATCACTGTCTTATAGTTCCAGGGACACAGCCGGCCTTACTTTACACTTCCTGCCTTAGGCTATTTCCAAGTGGTAACACAGCACAACCAATCTAACCTGCTATTCTTGCACTGGGTCAGTTGTTGAGTTGGTGTCTCTATAGTCGTTACCAAAAATACCTGCCTTCATGCAGCTCCCCACCTGTGAAACCTCTGACACTCTAATTGTCTAAATTGAAAATTGTTGCCAGATTGAAACAACTGTAGAAAGAAATTGCCCTGATTTTGTTTCTGGAAAGAAAAATCTAGAAGCCAAAAATCTAGAAGCCAAAATCTAGAAGCCAAATCTAGTCAGGCACTGCATTTTAATTATTATAAATTCTTTTTCAATCCTTACTGCTGCACGTTATGCTTGCATTCTCTCAGTTTTTTCCTTTCCTTCTGTCGTTTTAGATCAGAAGTCCCTGTGTCTAAGGCAGACATCTGGCCCAGCAGTTAGGGCACCTGCAGCCCCCATCGACCCACCTGGGTCTGATTCTCAGCCTCGCCCTGCCTCCTGGGCGGCAGCAGCAATGGCTCGGTAATGCGATCTCTGCCACCTTCACAGGAGACTTGGATGGAACTCCTAGTGCCCGTCTCATTCTCTCTCCCTCTCCCATGCCCTCTGCTTTCCCTCCCCCTTGATCCACTTCTCTTACTTGCTGTTTTCAAAACAGCAACAACAAATATCAGGAGATGTTCCTTTAATGATGCTGAATATTGTGTAGCTAGGGTCTTATTTGGTCTTTCTGTTTTTTTTTTTAAGGTTTTAGATTATAGTACAGAAAAAGCACTTGAGCTTTTTGATTGGTGGAGGAGGTATCATTAGTCTAGTAAGTCACTTCTGGCCTCCAGAAATTACTTGATTAGCTGTTGACAAGTGAAAGAGAATTTTTTTTACTGTAACAGGCAGTTGATGCCACGGTAGTGGCATGGCTTCGGGCTGTGTGTTCAGAATCTTGCTCCCTCCTTTTGGGTCTCTGAGCGTGGATTCCCTCTCCAGGTCTTTGCATCAGGGCATCTAGCTGTCATCCTGAAAACACCCAGAGCCCAGCTCCCCTCTTTCCAACCCAAGATCAGCACACTTCTCTAAAGAGCAATGCAGAACAATCAACATAAAACAACCAGCGATTGCATAGCATTTGCTTTAAATGTATTGTATAATGCAAGAAAAATACAGAATAATTCCATCATCTGGGAGCTCCTCGTGCCTGTGCTCCACCTGCCCCCTGCCTCCTGCACCTGTGTGTGTAATGTTTAGAGAAAAGCCAGGTGTTTTCCAAAGCCCTGGTGCCAGTTCCGCCTTTCTGCCAGGAGTGTTTGAAGTCCCTGATGTTTTGCATTTTTGCTGGCATGTGGCAGCTCTTTCTATTTTTTTAATGGTACCCTTTGAATAGTTGTGTAGTTTAACTTTCATTTTTAAAAGATTTACGCATCTTTGTTTGAGAGGCAGATTTATAGAGAGGAGAAACGCACCTGCACGAACACACAGAGAATTTGCATCTACTGGTTCGTTCCTTAAATAGCCACAACAGCCAGAGCTGAGCTGATCCAAAGCCAGGAGCCAGGGGCTTCTTCCATTTTTCCCACATGGGTGCTGAGGTGCAAGGGCTTGGACCATCCTCTGGTGCTGTTTTCAGGCCACAAGCAGGGAGCTGAATGGGAAGTAGAGCTGCTGGGACACAAACCAGCAACCGTATGGGATCCCGGCACTTGCAAGGCAAGAATTTAACCACTGAGCCATTGCTCTGGGCCCCTGTCATTCTCTTTGAGTGCCCTTTGAAGAGCAGTTCTTATTTTTATGAAGTTCAACTTATCCATTTTCTTATGCCAAATCTTAGATGACTTTGCTTAGCACAAGATCACAAATATTTTCTTTTATAATTTTCTTCTTCCAGATTTCAGTTTAATGTTCATGTTTAAATCCGTGCCCTACGTTGTAAACATGTTTTGTATGTGTACCAGGCAGACACAAGAAACGGCCTACTCTATGAGCGCAACATTCTGCAAGAGACAGGATAATGAGGGCAGAGCATAGTTCTGTGGGCTCCCCCAGTGGGATGGGGAGCAAGAGAGGGTTTGGGGAATGAAGGAAATATTGTATCTCCATTGACCTGATCCTCACAGGTCTAACTGCATTGGCTGAAATGAATAGACCTGTTCACATCAAAAGAATACATTTTACCGTTGTGAACAATGCCCATAAGATACCTGATTTAATAAAGGGTGTGGAACAATAGGCTTTTTTTTTTCTAGAGATATAACAATTTGGGACACAAGAAGGAAGGGTTTCCTGAAAAGAAAGGAAAAGGAAAACTGACAGAGGAGAGCATTCCAGGTTCGAGCTTCCTGAGCAGGTGACAAGTCTCCATTTTCTTGCATAAGTGAGATGTCCAATGGGGCGACCTGAGGAAGGGCCAGGTATTTGAAATGAGCCAGAGGAGGCGCCCATTCCAACTTCTTTTCTACCTGGGAGCTCCCTACGCCTTGATTTTTTTAGAAGAGAAACACGGGTCCTTCAAAAAATGATGGAAAAATGGAATTCAAAGATAAAATTTATTTTGACACAGACACTTTTTGAAATTCATGCACATGAGGGGGTCTTCACAAAAGTTCACAAATTATGTATAGCAGGAATAACAGTATGTGTAGATTTCAAAATGTATTGTACCCGAATAAGCTGGGAATAAAATAACCATTTTCCATAAACTGGTTGAAGGTCGTGTAAAACTCAGAGTAATTTTCAGTCAAGTCTGAGGACTCATTGTCTCAGGGAATGAAGTTACTAGTGCAGGGCAGGTGCTCAGCAGTGGGTCCACCGAGGTGTCTCCATCTCCCTTCTTGCCTCCTTGAAGATGCTCTGGAGGCAGCATCACTGCTCCTTTCTTGGCCATGTCATTGGCTTCCCTTGCTCTGCTGGATCTACCTCATATGTGCACAGACAAGCTGCCCTTTCCTCATCTCAAGAAGCAACTCTCAGTTAAGTATTCCTCCAGCTACTGCGCCCTTGCTTTATCCGTCTTACAACAAAACCCAGAGTTGCCTCTCGCCTCAGTTTCTCGTTCTTCTCTCCACTTGGTCTTCTGCAACTATTGCACTGCTGCAATGCAACAGGGCCCCAGTGTATCTCACAGTGCCCATCCAATGGTCAATTAGAGAATTGGCCCTCATTTTACTGGGCCTAAGTTTGTGCCACAGCTCACTGCCTAGGAATGCTTCCTGTCCCTGGCCCGCACAGAGCCCATGCCCCTAATTTTCGCTCCTGCTGCAGTGGCTGCTTGATTGATCTGCTCTGTCTGTCCAGCCTCATCTCCTGAGTCCCTTTGAGGCTGTCCTTGGATCTCTTCCCCGGCCCTCTCTCTCTTGGTGCTCTATTCGGTGTGACAAACACAATGCAGATTCCCTGAATGTCTTCCAGTGCCCACTCCTCTCCCTGAGCAGAAACAGGTCCCTGTTTTCTTCTGTGATATGTCTAATGGGGCAGCCTGAGGAAGGGCCAGGCATCATCTTTCTAAGGACTTGGAACTGGCATCTCAATGAGTCCAGACCGAATTTGTATACTTCTCTTCATCATACCTGTTCCTTCAGCCATCTGCAATACAATGCAGCTGTTGGCTGACCTAGCCTTTCTCAAAACCCATCATCCTTGATTCCTATTTCATATTCCGCTCACCACAAGCACCCAGTGGCATTGCTTTCATAATCAGACCATTCTGCACCTTCCTCACTGTTCCACCCTGACCAAGCTGCCATCATCTTTCACTTGAACCATGGCAAGGTCTTCCTAGTTGGCCTTCTTGCTTTCACAAGCACTTCCTATAATTTACTCTCAACCCCACAGTCAGAAAGAGCTTGAAGAAGTGATCTGGTTGGACCAGCACTGTCATGCTACAGGTTCACCAGCTGCTTATGTCACAGCATCTTGTATCCGAGTTTGGGTTCAAGTCCCGGCTGCTCTACTGCCACTCTAGTTCCCTTCTGAGTGCCTGGCACAGCAGCAGGTGATAACCCACATCCCTGAATCCCTATCACCCACGTTATAGACCCAGATGGTGTTCCTGACTCCTGGAATCGACCTGATACAGCCCTGGCTGTTGTGCCTTTCAAATAAAAATCATCCTTTAAAAACAGGAATAAATTGATTTGTATCACTCTAGTACAATCACCTCTTACTCTGAGAACAAGTCGACAAGGGCATAGTCACTGGGCTTCAGGAGTCTTTGTTATTTTTCTAACCACTCTGTCCATGAAATTGTCCTGCTACAGATAATATTGTATATTTCTCTCTGTGTTATTATATGTATTTCTTTTTAAACTGTAAGGTTTTTTTTTTCGTCCCCCATCACAAGCCACTTTTCACTTCCTTAGGAGGACATTGCTCCTGCTGAATCCATGATTGTCTTGGACCCATACATGTTTCCATGCTGGATATTTTCATACATGTTGGATGAGTGTGGTCTTCTTTGACTTGAATATGGAGACGACAGACTCTGCTCTGCTTAGGCCTGGGAATTCCTAACAGAAAGTGAGTGGAATGCAGTTAATGCCACAGAGTTGAACAGGCAAGGAGGAAGAGGAGCAAGCGTGGACAAGCCAGGACCAGAGAAACAGAGGAGCCCTGCTGGCTTCCACCATATGGGACTTTTGGTTAAACCAGGGTTTTTCCATTGGGAAGCAAGCTGTGTTAAGCCATTTCTGGGGAACTGTAGCAAGAGAAACTAGAGTGAAAGGGGTTTGGAGGAATCCTGGGTCGCAGAAATGAAGCATAGTCTGGAGGTGCTAGGACCCAGAGCCCTGGGTGTTTTGTTTTGTTCCATTTTACTTTTAGAAATTGAAAGACCTGAATTGGCAACTGGAATGGAATTTCAAATCCTTTTATTAAATGGAAAATGTTAATCCACATACTTGGGGGATTGTCAAATCATTATATGGAAACTGACTGCTGTTGGGCAATAGGTTTAAAGTTTGGGATTGGAGAAAGAATGTGCCTCCAACCTGAACATAACAGAGCTTGCTTTATTTTTTTTTTTTCCTGGTGAACGGAGCATGAGGAATAGAGGGAAACTTACTCCTTATCTCGCTTTTCATTTTTAGAAAAGTTTATTTGAGGAGGACATTTCTTATTTGTGGACAGTACCATACCAATCTCTATCAAAATAAAAATTTCACCCTTAGACCACCCAACATTAAGGCAATCTTTCTGTCATTTTTTTCTCTTTTTCACATTTTTGTCATTTATTATTTCTTTCTTATGTTACTACTATAATCACAATGTAATTTTGAGATCACATTCTATTCTTTTTCTTTAAAGGTCTATTTATTTGTTTGAAAATTTAAGTTACATACAGAGAGAGGGGAAGAGAGAGATGTCTTTCATCTGCTGCTTCACTCCTCAAATGGCTGCAGTGACTGGGGCTAGCACACACCCGCCAAGGAGCCTGGAGCTCCATCTGGGTCTCCCTTGAGCGTGCAAAGGCCTAAGCTCTTGGACCATCCTCTACTGCTTTTCTGGGTGCATCAGCAGGAAGTTGGGTTGGAAGAGGAGCAGCTGGGACTTTAACAGTCACACATATGGAATGCTAGGACTTCTGGAGGCAGCTGGACCTGCTGCTGCACAACACTGGCCCACACATTCTGTAATCCCCACTCAGAGTATGTGCAATTTTCTATGTCATATGTGCTGCCTTCCTAGCTGTTATTTGGATAACTGCATGCATTGTTTTTCAAATTGATTTTTCTTTTTTTTTTTAAATTTGAAAATTAGAGAGAAACAGAGAATTTTCTGTCCTCTGTCTGGTTCATTTCCCCAAAGACTGTAACAGACAGGGTTGGGCCAGGCTGCAGCCGGAGCCTGGAACTAACACAGGTCTCCTGCAATTGGAAGGCACCCAAGTACTTGAGCCATCATCTGTTGTCTTCTAGGGTGTGCATTAGCAGGAAGCTGGACCAGAAGCAGAGCAGCCATGACTTGAACTAGTCACTCCAATGTGGGATACAGCGTGTCAAGCAATGACTTTAGCCACAGTACTAAATGCCCACCCCTGGGTGATTTTACCAAACTGATACCCTGCTGTCCATTGGGTCATCTCCTATAGTTGAAGTGTTATACTTCATGCTTCCCCAAACATCTTAATACTCTTTTCTTCTTTATTTTGGGGATAGTGATGAATGGGAATAACCTTTTGGACACATTTTCAAGAAGAACATGACTTGGTGTGGCACAGAATACTTGTTAAATGAATGCTAGGTGTGGCAGAGAAGCATTAAGCTAAACACCAGGAGAAATGCTTTGTAACACGCTTATGAAACTTTTTCTACTGTATTCAAAGTTTTATTCCCCTTCTGATAAGTCTGAAGAGAAAAAAAATTTTTTTAAAATACATACACATGGGGGAACATGACAACAGCTCACTGAGGCCTGCAGAGGATGTCTAGTACCTTGGAGGGCAGAACAAATTGGAAAGCTCTTTGGCTAAGCTTTGACATCACGTATCTGGGTGAATGGAGACTCTAGTTAGACTGTGTCAGTCAATGCACCTTGGAAGGATTTCCTCAACCTTGCAGCAATAAAATCAACAGCATCTCAGAACTATCAAAACCACTTAAGCAGGAGCCTTGGGGCATGCTCTACATTGGGGACCCTGGGATGACATCCGGCGACCGTCCCCAATTTGTGGGTACTGATGCAAATGGGCAGCTGTAGTGTCCCTTCCTCTTCCTCCACACTTTCCCCAAATATAGGAAGAAAAATGGAGATTGGAAACGGTTGTCTCATCCATTTTCCTCCATTCTTCCATCCTCCCCATTCTAATAGGTGATCCACATGGGCATGCATTCTGTCTAAACATTATCAAAAATAAAACAAATTTATTATATTAAAATAACAATAATCCAGGCAGAACCAGAGAGCTAGAAGAAATTAGGCCCTGGGTTCTCTAGCCTTGTAGCAGAACAGAGGCATCCGAATCACAGCAGGGACAGTGTGAGGAAGGAAATCCACCCTGCCCGTCTCGGTGTGCAGAGGGAGACTGTCACACCCAGGTTACTTCGGTGTGCTGCTAGGGAACAGCCAGCCACCAGTTAGTGACCGGGCATGGCAACCCCGGCTCGGAGATCCTGGCCATCAGAAAGCTGGCCTCCTGAACTCATGGAGGGAGTGGATTTTAGGTTGTGTCCAACAGTATCTGACTCAAAGGGGCTCAGAAAAAGCTGGTGAATGGAACTTTCAAATCACACAGAGAAAGCAGGATCTATCGGCTCCATGGCCACTCCCTGTACCTTCTCCATGGTGTCCAGCCTTCTCTTCATTCTTATTGAAAGAACTGGGGATGTTTTCCCTCTCCTGTCCTGGGTTTGTGCATTCAGACCCTCCCAACCTTTCATATTTCACTAGGGTCTTTCCATTACCTACCTGGCTGTCTATTCATCCTTCTCTCCTGTTCTGTTGCCTCAATCCTTCCCATTGTGTACACACACACACACACAGACACACAGAGCCAGGCCTTAGCTATTCCCCAGCTAGTTCCTGACTTCCAGGTTTCTCTTTCCATCCCCAGTCCTTGTGGCTGGGCACTCACTTCCACTCTCGTCCTTAGCTCTTGAAGGGCCCCCTTTCTGCCCCACTCCATCAGAGACACTTGGGCAGGATCGCCTGCGACCTTCTGGTTGTAACACTTGAAGAACATTTTTATTTGACATTTCCACGCTGGTTGGGCTGTTGACCATTGCTTCCTTGATGACAGCCTCTGCCCAGCTTCGCCACAGCTGATCTCCTTCCTCCTTACTGACCCTTCCCGCAATCTCTTCGCAAGTTCGCTCTCCACCAAGTCCCCGCTCTCTACCTGAACCTATCCGTGGCTTCTAGGACACGCCAGCATCCAGCCTCTCATTTGATTTCCTTCATCGGACATCTTCATCTTCAGTTAGAGTTGAACAACTGCCTCTCATCTGCCAATTCCCAAGTCTCTGCTCTACTCCAGGTCTCTCTCTTAATACCCACCTTTGTGACGCGGATGGACAGCTCTTGAGTTAATTTAGAGCTCAAATGAAACATGACCCTGAGCAGTTTCATCGTCCCTCTGCATTCTGGACTCTGTATTTCTTATCTCAGTGAATTGTAACAACAGAAATCAGTGGTTAGAGACTGACAGAAACACTGTCGTTTTCGTCCAGCCAAAATCCAGAGTGGATCGTCTGGAAGTTCTGCTCATTTTTCATTCTGAATCTTTTAAAGAGATTCCCCTTCCTTTCCTCTTCCTCTAAGGTCTGAGCTTAATCCCCCGTGTGTGAGTACTGGAGTCGCCCTCTGACTGGTCTCTCTCTCTCTCTCTCTTCTTTTAATCCATCTGTTGTCCTGTCGCAGATTTTAACTTCCTTCGTTGCTTTCACCTTGCCTAGTGGATAGAATTGATTCTGTCTGTTCAGCAAACACGACCTGACACATTTGGTTGCTGCCTTCCTCTGCAGCAATGCCTTGCCCCTTTTCTTTATTCTTTCTCTCATTACAAGCTCTTTACATCTTAGCTCCTGCTCTTCTTTTATTGTAATGCATATTAATGTCATTTAGTGAAATATAGCTTATCCTTAAGATCCATGCTCTGGTTTCCCCGTGCTGTGCCCTCAGTGTGGGACCTTCATTGTTAGAGCTTTCTGAACAAATACAAGAATTGTGAGAGTGATTAATCTATTAAATGGTAGATATTCCTAACTTGGGCTTGCGGTAGGATTGCATATACTGGACCCTCTGAGTTTGTATGTGGCTGTGTGTGACACACTTTGGCCAAGAAAACATGAGTGAAAGTGGCAAGTATCAGTTCTAGGTCAGAAAACTTAAATACCACAATCCATTATCTCTGTTATAGTAGAGGGGCTGGGCTCCAGGTTGGACATCTGGCTGATCTCTGAAAACAGATACATGAACAAGCACATCTCTGCAGATTTAAACTTAGCAAGTTTGGACTTAATTGTTATTAAATATAACCTAGCCCATCCTGATTGATGTAATCATTTATTTGAAAACACTTATGCTAGATTCCAAGTTGTTGCACAAGCTGTCTAATTCTTTTCTCATCTCCCCAGTATAGAACAAGGCTTAAATACATTGTAGATACCCAATGATCTTACTGTGGGCAGGGTGCTTGAAGGCACAGTCACTCTTTAACTTAGAAATCACCATGTCTTGCCTGTGAGGTCATGCTGTTTTCAGCAGGTCATTGCAGAGTCACAAGGATGAAATGAGAAATATTTCCCGTACTAACTGTTAAGGATGCCCCTTTATTGCTGGCCATTAATTCTTGTTTTATTTGATTTCTCTAAATGTATGGCTTTCATTTCAGTTGTCTTAACATTTTATTTTCTTTCTGCTGGGTTCTTCTGTTACATTTTATCCTGAAATTTGGTTCTGCTCTTTTCTAATGTTGATTCCAATCCAAAAATCATAGCTTTTATCCTACAAATCTTAAACACGGATTAGTAAATTTAATCTAAATCCACATATAGTGACATTTAACTAGGAGAAATAGGTGACTGGAATATAAAATACTATCAAAGTAAAAGAGGTACAGATACTCATGGCAGGGGGGACAGAGAGCCAGGCATTAACCGAGATGACATGGCAGGTAGACAAGAATGTGGGAAAGCTGGTGGTTAGTCTGATTTTGCCATTCACCATGCATGTGGCTCCCTTGTCAATGGCAACAAAGTTGAGCTTCTAGAAACTGAAGGTAGAATGATGATTACCAGAAGCTAGAAAGAGCAAGAGGGGGCGAGGAGGAGGTGGGAGATTAGACAGCCTGAACAAAGTTATAATTACATAAGAACAATATGTTCCAGTATCCTATTGCATAGTAGAATGATCATAGATGATCATTTGTACCAAATATTTAAAATAGATTAAAATAGATGTTAAAGTAGAATTTTGAATATTTCATTACAAAGATAGGATTTCTGTTTCTCTCAAATGAGTAAAAATGATTAACAACAAATGATCAATGGTTGAGGGGATGGATATGCTGATTTAGTCAATACCCAAAGTATAGAGGAATTGAAACATCACATCACATTGTAAAGAGAAATCTCTCATCTGCTGGTTTGCCACCCAAATTTCCAGAATAGCCAGGACTGGGCCAAGCCAAAGTGATGAGCTAGGAGTTCAATGTAGGTCTCCCCTCTGGATGGCAGAGGTTCAACACCCTGAACCGCTACCTACTGCCTCCCAGGCTGTGTACAGCAAGGGGTTGGGATAAGGGCAGAGCTAGGGCTCAAATCCAGTGTGGAATATGGATGTCCTTAGTGGTGACTTAATAACTACACCCAATGTGCCCTCTGAAACATCACATTGTGCCCCTACTTGTACAATTTTTAGGTGAGAATTAAAAATAAAAGAAGGCAGGTGTTAGGGTACAGTGGGTTAAGCTTCCACTGAGGTTACCTGCACCCCATGTTGAATGCCTGGGTTCTGTTCCTACCTGTGTGCCCAGCACAACTTCCTGCTAACATGCTTCCTCAGAGGCAGCAATATTTGAGTCCCTGGCTCCTGACTTCAGCTGGGTCCAGCCCTATCTGTTACAACCCCTTAAGAAAGGAAGCAGCAGATGGAAGATCTCCATCACCCTTTATGTCACTCTTTCAATTGAAGGAACATTTTAAAAGGCACAGAGCCTACAAGTTACATAGATGAGATTACGTCTATGGAAGTTCTTTGTAAATTTTAAATAATTGCCGCCATTTTTTTAACATCATGAGAACAGTAGGAAAGTTGTACTTCTGAGAACAAGGAATGTCGGAGCTCAAGGCAGAGAGAATGTCAGTATTTTTGTCTCTGGAACAGGCGTGGGGAGTAAATGTGTTATTTGGCCCCCAAATGGTCAGAGTACATCTGTGAATTGGGATTGAAGAGTGCCCCCCTTAAGAGTCCTTGGAACTCTGACAAACTTTCTGTGCGGTGGCTTAGGCTTGTTTCTTCCCAACCAGGAGGGTGACTGTTGCTATAAATACACCAGGAACCGAAGATTTAGGGTTACTAATGTGATGCCTGTCACACATTTTACTCACTGTCTAACAGATTGTTCCCATTCTCACTTCGGTTTCCCTTGTGCAATTTCCTGGACCGTCTCTGTAATGGCTTGCTTAAAATGATGTTTGGACTGATAACAGAGCTCTGATGGTGACCCCAGAGAGGCTCTGCAGGAAGCAGACTCTGTCCACGGGAGACAGACAGATGGAGCTCAGAAGGCTGGCTGGCTGGATTTCTCTATTAAGCATGCTTGTTTTTAAAAATATTTATTGTTTACATTTTATTTGAAAAGCAGAGAGAAAGAGATAGGTTTCTATGTATGCGTGTGTGTGTGTGTATACACATATATACATTTAATATATGTACCCAGAGAGAGAGGGAGGGAAAGAGTGAGGGAGGGAGAGAGGAAGAGAGGGAGAGAAAGTGTGCTTCTGTTTGCTGCTTCATTCCCCAAATACCCACAAGAGCTAGAGCCAGGCCTGACTGAAGCCAGGAGCCAGGAGCTCTTTCCAGGTCTCCTTTATGGGTTGCAGGTAGTCAAGTACTTGGATCGTTACTCATCATCCACTGCCCCCCAGGCTGTGTATAAGCAGAAGCTGAGTGGAGAAGTGGGGACAGAGGTACAACTGTGTAGCAAGCTAATCCTCTGACTGCTAATGCTAATATTCCATATGGGCACAGATTCTAGTTCTGACTGCTCCACTACTGATCCAGCACCCGGCTTATGGCTGGCTGACCCAAGTCCTTGGAACCCTGCACCCGTATGGGAGACCTGGAAAAAGCTCTTGGCTCCTGGATTCGTATCGGCTCAGCTTTGGCCACTTGGGGAGTAAACTGGCAGATGGAAGATTTTTTCTCTCTTTGTAGCTCCCTTTCTCTCTGTTAAAAAAAAAAATCATAGTAAGCAGCAGCAGCTGAGTAGGTGCTCGAACCTGGGCCCTCTGACGTGGGATGCAGGTCTCCTGAGTGGGGGCTTAACCACTGCACCAAATGCCTGCCCTCTTAGAGTACCTTGGGAACCTGTCTGAGATGTTGCACCAGGTTCTCCAAACTCACCAGCTTAACCCACACAGTTACAGGCATGGAGGATCGCTGAAGGCTTCCACGCCAAAGGCAGAGCTGAGTCCTGTGCCTCAACCAGTGGGGAAGCAGCTTCCTGTCCTGGCTGGGCAGATCAGCCAAGAGGAGATGCTTCTGGATGCAGAGCCAAGCGTACTCCATTTTTACTGCAGATACCTCAGTTGGGTCACTTGTCCCCCCTGAGGCCATATGGGTGTGGATAAAGCCCAGCCTCCCTTACAGAAACAGGTGTGTAAAGGAGGATCTCAGCTTGAGTTGGACCAGAATACCTCCCAACTGTATAGAAACCGTGTCGAATGGCACTCGCATCGGGCCCTGCTTCCCCAGGCTTCCCCCATCGCTGTCAGGGAGGGCTTGTAACTCATGGCCTCACCTGATTCCCCATATCACAGTCACCAGTTTGGTTGGTCTGGGATGGATCCTAGCATCAGTAGTTTTCAAGGCTCCCTGAGGCATTCTGAAGTGCTGCACAGGTTATGGACCAGTGGTCTAATGGCTTCGGTCTCTTCAACATGTTCTGCCTTCCTCTGGCCAGGTGTCAAATGCAGAGAGCACCATCTGTGAAGCCCTCAGAAACAAGGCAGCCTCTGATAATGATGTCAGCAACGGTACAGCAACTTCTTAGATTAAAGCTAAAGAGGAGGCTGCAGAGGCTCTGCATTCCTACACATAAGAGGGTGTGTTAAAAAAGGGCACAGTATTTGGCCCTTTAGAGCTCAGCCGTTCACTTTCCTGAAAGGAACTAAGAGGAAAGCTTGCTTGCTTCTTCCAGAAATGCTCTCAGTCTGACTTACGCCTCAGCCCATCCACAGCCAGGAGAAGACATTCCCCGACATACGCCCACTGCGTTCATCTCCTTTTCACATCACCCCAAATCTCACATCCAGAAATCCAGCCAGGCTTCTTTCATTAAGGCAGAATTAAATCTACAGCCCTAGTACTTAGAAGGAGGCCCCCTGATGATAGCGTGGAACAATGTAAGCTGCCATGTTCCCGGGTGCTTACCTGGGATGTTCTCAGCTGAAGCAAGTCGACCTGTCTCAGCCCATTGCGGAGCAGCCCAACCAGGGCACTTTAATCAACTATAGTGGCTTTGGGAACACAACTGCTTTGGCACATCCGTGTTACTAGTAATAGAACCCATTGCACAGTTCCTGATCCACGGAGGTAGGATTCCGTTGGTGGACAAGCTCTCAGTAATGCCTTTGCCACACTTAACAACATGCTGAGATGGTGGGAGTGTGAGCCCTGCGTAAATTACGCTTCCCAGCACAAAACTGACTATTAGACACGTCCGTTGCACCTGTAACAGAAGTGTGTCTCCCCCCGCCCCAACCCTTCTGGATGTTTAGCTGTATGACTACGGGAAAAATAAGCTAGTCATTATGTAACAGAGATGAGTTTTAAGAAAAGGTGCATGTAACCTGAGGAAGCTACCAACATATTTCAGAGATAAAAATGAATTTTTGCTTTTCAATTTTTTAAAATGAGATTTTAACTTACATACTAACTCTATGCACTGACTCTTAATAAGAGAAGTTTTGAAAGAGAATCAAGTACTATGTGCCTACTTTTCTTTTGATCCTTGACTTGACGCGTATACTGTTCCTGCAGGAGAGCCTGCCGTTTTGTTATGGGCCTGGTGAAATAGTTGCTGCAGTCAGAGTAACTGACTTCAAGGATGACCTGCAGCAGTCTTGAATTGCTGTGGATCTCACCAGCTAACCACTGCTGCAGTCAGATTCCTCGCTTAAACCTGTCAACATAACGGTGATGGAATTGCATAAACCAGGTTAGCAGCTAGCCTGTGTGCTGCTCATTCTAGATTGGTGAATGGAGTTGGGCTGACCGTTCTATCTCCCAGAGGTCACAGGGTAGCATTTAGAGAAACTGAAGTGAAGAGGCAATGCGTGAATTCAAGTTATAGGACCAAATACTGTCCCACAGATGCACAGAAGCAAACTCTTGTGAAGTCTAGACATCGTTTCAAAAATAGCGAAACAGAAAGTTCATCTTAAAATTTCTCCATCTCTGTATTTTTGTTTACAAATTCTAAGGAGACAAATATGTATAAAAAAACCAAAAAACAAAACAAAACAAGGCCTAGTGTGATCTGTCATACGCATCTGGACTAGTTTGAATCCACGTCTGCTACCCGTTGGCTGTATGACTTTGTGAGATTTTTTGTGACTTCTTCACTGTCTCCAGTTTGCATATTTGTTCAAGAGGAATAAAATCATAACCCTTGCCCTGAGAGGATTGGAAGCAAAACACACAAAACGCCTTGCATATGCAAGGCACCAATTAAAAGGACAGTGGAAATAAGAATTGTTTGTTTCTGAGATGTCAGAAAGTCTGTGGACAAGATGAATACTTATCATCAGAAAGAGAAAGCTGCAAGTTGAGAAGAGTTTTTGAGTTGTCTTTGAGCAGATAAAGAGAGCTTGTAGACGTCTCACAACCTGCCACAGAGTGCTGCACAAGCAGCTCTGGGAGCCTGCTCTTCATCTCCCAGGTTTGCTCAGACCATGCTGGCAGCATGGGGGGTGGTTTTGTTATTTATTTGAGAGAAAGGGAGAAAGAACAAGAATGCATTGGCACTTCCCCCTCATTTGCGGTCATTCCTCCAACGCCCTGGACTTGGGCTAGGCTGGGCGAAAACCCAACCCTTGGAGCTGACTCTTGCGTGTGGGTGGGTGGGATCCAGCCACTTGAGTCATCAATTGCTACCTCCCATGGGGAGCTTTAGCAAGAAGTAGCAACTGGGAATGGAGCAGAAACCTGAACTGAGACACTTTAATAGGAGATAAAGGGGTCCCAACTTCCAGGTTAACATGAAGGTCAATGCCTGTCCAAGGAGTTCAAACGTAGGGTTATTTAAAGAGAAATGAAAGGTGTGTGGGGGTTGGTGGTGCCCATATACAAATGTATACGTATGCATAATTAGCATTCTTAATGTGGATTTTGTGAACTTTTTAAAAAAGTTCTCCCTTCCTTTCTTTCTTCTTTCCTTTCCTTCTTCCTTCCTCCCTGCCTTACTTCCTTTGAAAAGGGGGGTAGAGAGAGAATAATGTTTTAACTGCTAGTTCACTTCCCAAATATCCGCAGCGTTAAGGGCAGGCAGGGCTGGGATAGGTCAGACTAAATCTAGGCACCTCTGCATTAGTTTGCATTGGATTGGAAGTTGAGCAGTCAGGACTTAACATGGAGTGCCAGCATTGCATATGGTAGCTAACCTGCAATGCCAGTCTCTGTGGATTCTTTTATTTTTAGTATTAGAGAACAGTTATTAAGAAACAGGAGAGGGCCTGGCCCGGTGGCGCAGTGGTTAAGGTCCTCACCTTGCACACCCAGGATCCCATATGGGTGCCAGTTCTATCCCAGCAGCCCCGCTTCCCTTCCAGCTCCCTGCCTGTGGCCTGGGAAGGCAGTCGAGGACAGCCCAAAGCTTTTTTCTTTTTTTTTTAAAGATTTATTTTTTATTATTTTTCATTGGAAAGGCGGATATACAGAGAGGAGAGACAGAGAGGAAGATCTTCCGTCCAATGATTCACTCCCCAAGTGAGCGCAACGGGCCGATACTATGCCGATCCGAAGCCAGGAGCCTCTTCCGGGTCTCGCACGCGGGTGCAGGGTCCCAAAGCTTTGGGCCGTCCTCGACTGCTTTCCCAGGCCACAGGCAGGGAGCTGGAAGGGAAGCAGGGCTGCCGGGATTAGAACCGGCGCCCATATGGGATCCCGGGCGTGCTAGGCGAGGACTTAGCCACTTGCGCCACCGCGCCGGGCTTTGGATTGGTGCAGCTCTGGCCGTTGTGATCACTTGGGGAGTGAATCATTGGACGGAAGATCTTCCTCTCTGTCTCTCCTCTCTGTATATCCGCCTTTCCAATGAAAAATAATAAAAAATAAATCTTTAAAAAAAAAGAAACAGGAGAGATTACATAGGGGAAGTGGATATTTCTTTCTTTAGAAATGTTTCCCCGTGTTTCTTAGCCATTGGGGGAAAATTTCTGCACCAGGTCCCTTTCTTGGGTGAAGAATACCCTTGTCAAATCAAATATGCTGAGCACTCTTAGCTTCCTGCAGTTGTAAGTTTAAGAAATCAGATTCAGCAAAGCAAGTCTTTGTCAGGGAGAGTGGAAGAGGAGAAAACAAACAGGAAAAATCGCCAAGAGCAGATCGGCATCTTCCTGTTGGTCATCCCCTCCTGTTCCTGCATCCTTGCCACCAGCATCCCCCTTGCTGGAGCATTTCTGACTGCCCCTGCTATCCAGCTCCCACTAGCCCATTGCCTCAGAATCCCAAAGCATCTCATTCTTCTTTGGCTCTTTCTTCCACCTGCAATTTCCCGCACAGAATGTAGGATGGGCAGAGAAGAAGCATTCACTTTGATCATGAACATTTGTCTGGGTTCTAACAACTGACAGGTATTTCCGAATACTTTGAGGACCAGAGTAAAGGCACACTTCTAATGATGACAGCTGAAATCTATCAGCGGAGGCTTCAAGTGACTGAGACTGGAGGGGTCATGTGATTTTAAAGTGGCAATGACTTTGTCTAGAAGAGCCAGCTCCTCATTATACAGATCATAGAGCATTCGAACTGGCAAAGATGTTAGAAACCCGAAGTTTCACCTCTCCCTTACGGATGCAAGAACTGAAATTTCGTGATACGAGATTTGCTCAAGGTCCCCAGGGAATGGGAAGGACCTACTTGAGTCTAGGTGTCTTAATCTCAGCAGTTTCAGTTTATGAATTGTTTATCAGGTACTTCTTTGTCCTGGGCACCGACGTAAGCCCTGGTTTGAGGGAGGACCAAAATGAACAATTTATGGCTCTCCCAAAAGCTTATGGAAAAAGTGTATTATTTTAAAAATGCATGAATTTCAAATTCACCAAACGATTTTTTAAATTATTATTACTGGAAAGGCAGATTAGAGAAAAGGAGAGACAGAGATCTTCCGTCTGCTACTTCATTCCCCAAATGGCTACAACAGACAGAGTTGAGTTGACCTGAAGCCGGGAGCCAGGAACCTCCTCTGGGTCTCCCACACAGGTTCAGAGTCCCAAGACTTTGGGCTCTCCTCCACTGCTTTCCCAGGCAACAGGCAGGGAGCTGGATGGGAAGTGGAGCAATTGGAACACAAACTGATGCACATATGAAATGTTAGCACTTGCCAGGAGACGATGAGCCAATTGAGCCATCACAAATGACAGTCTTTTAATTTTATTTCCCATGTACTCTTTGAAGTATCCTTATATACTTCTTGCCTTCTTGGGGATCAGGATCTCCTTGCACAGAAATACACACACTGCAAAACTGACAATCCTGCTATTTTGAAATGACAGGGTGAACACAAGGCCTAGGAAGGTCAGAGGATCGGCTCGCTGAGAACAATTGAGGTCTCTGTTCCCTAGTGGTGCTGCTCATGCATTGCTGTCTTCTGCTCTGTTGAAAAGCACCTTTGCTCCAATGGGAGGTAAACCCAACTTGTACTTGCTGGGTTACTTTAGTAGGCGATGGGACTAGGCAATAAGCAGCTACGCTGCAAGGCAGGAGGGTCCACGCTTGCTAGGTAAGATGGTAGAAGTGACTTCCTTCCTGTTTTGTCTCACCAGCTAGCCTTCCCAGGTAAGCTCCATAGGCTTCCCCCGCACTCATCAGATGCCTGCTTCCACACCAGGAAGGTACAGGTTCAGGAGAGTTTGACACTGGGACTAGCAGCAGGTTCATCAAAAGAAAGAATGTGGAAACAACGCTCTTACCCACTTTCCTGTAGCTCTTGACCCATCGTGCCCTAATCAACTATGTATAGATTATCAAAATAAAATAATAATTTTAAAAAAGCAGGTGCATTGTAGCCCTTTGAAGTTGTTCCATAAGCAAGGCCACAGGATAGAGGCAGCGTGTGTAGGCTGGTGACCAATGGACCTCCTGCAGTAGGTCAGAAACAAGCGTCACACTCACAGGAGGTGATGGCCATGGAGCTCCCGTTCCCAACTATTCTGTCCTAAAATAGGCTTGAGAAGCTGCCTGCCAGAGCCCAGGAGTGATTTCAACATCTCCCCTGCCATCTGGGCCATATGCTTCATTTGGTAAAGAAATAATTATTCTAAAACATGAATGAAGCAAAGTCTCTGCTAAGCTTTTGCATTTTTTTTTTCAATCATCCAATCTACAAAAGTGCTTCTCAAAGTATGGCTAGCATTTCAAGGCATGATAATGACTGGTTGAATTTTATTTTTTCACATCTTAAAAAAAATCATTCTGTATATATACATTTATTTTTACCAGCTCATCAAAGCTTGGCAATGAATAGATGAATATATCTAGGAATGATTGATACCATATGATTTTTGGGTATCATATTTTGATGATGTTCTGAAGTGTTTCAAACCACCACAACAGAAACCCACCCACACACCCTGAGCTCAAAACTGGCAATTTTTGTCTTGATGGCTACAGTTAGAGTTTAAACATCGTCATTAAAATTTTACAGGTGGCATACGAGGAAAAATTAAGCCCATCCATTGTGTTGCCTTGAAAGGCAAACATTCTTTCATTGTAGTGAATGGAATTGTATGCTAGGTATGAATGCTGGTGACCTCTAGAAAATGAGCCAATGACCTATAAATGGAGGAGAAGTGGGCAGAATAAATGAGGCAGAAGTTTACCCAGCAGAGCTGTGCATGCTGGCAGGGCAGACTCTTGTATAATTAAGAGAGAGAGAGAGTGGTCAACAGGGAACATTTAATAGGCACAGACATGGCTACAATGCCAAACTATTTTTCTGATCCATTCTTCATTCTCCAGTGATATATCTGGTAGCCAGTGAAACGACCTGAGTTAGCTCTTGTATGCGTGGAAGATAGATATGGGATTCTGAAGTCTTAGGACCAAAAATAAAAATATAAAATATCTCAAAAAAATGTTAATGCTTATCTATTAAAATAATAGTTTGAAGATCCTTTCAAAAGTCTGTGGGAAATGGAACTGGTACAAAACATTCTGAAATCCATAGATAATTCATTCACCATCCACATTTTCATGAACTTGAAAATCTCTCATGGTTTTGGATAGCTTCAGGTAAAAAAGGTACCATTCACTGATTATCATCATTAAATGAGATAGTGATTCTAATTTATTTAAATGATTTATTTATTTACTTGAATGACAAAGTTGCAGAGAAAGAGAAAGTGAAAAAGATAATGAGATTGAGGGCAGGAGAGCTTTCATCCACTACTTCACTCCCAGATGGCTGCAATGGGTAGTGCTGGCCCAGGCTGAAGCTAGGAGCCAGGCGCTTCGTCCGATTCGCCCATGTGTGTGCAGGGTCTCAAGTACTTGGGGCATCTGCCGCTCCATTCCTAGGCATAGTAGCAGCAAGTTGGGTTGAAAGTGGAGCAGCTGGGACTTGAACTGGCACCGATACAGGACTTGGAGGCTTAACTTGCTATGACACAGTGCTGGGCCCTGATAGAACATTTAAAACTACGTGTGTGGCTTGCATTCATCCATGGCATGGGTTATATTTCTGTTGACTCATAGTGATATAAATAAAAAGTTTGGATGAGCAAGTTAGCATTTACTGATCCAACAGAATGGACATAAAAATTCACATTAACTGTTAATATGACTACATGAAGAAGACTGCCACATGGCGATTGATGCCATTACTTTTCCATTTGTGCTTCGCTGGAAGTCTGCAGTTTCCAGTGTTCACTTCCTCCCTTTCTAAATGCACAATAAATAAATGTGTTGTGCTTGATTCAAAGTTGGGCTTTGTGAAAAACAGCGGAAGGTCCCAAGCGTGAGTGCTCTTGAAGTCCCTGGATTTTGCTGTAAGGAAGTCATGACTAAGACAATGTCTCTTATTCCTTTATACTAAGAGGGAAGAACTGGGCCTGGTGCAATGGCCCAGTGGCTGGGACCCCATATGGGTGCCGGTTCATGTGCTGGCTGCTCCACTTCCCACCCAGTTCTGTTCTTATGCCCTGGAAAAGAAGTACAGGGTGGCCTAAAGCCTTGGAACCCTGCACACGTGTGGGAGACCCAGAAGAAGCTCTGGGTTCCTAATTTCAGATCGGCTCAGCTTTGGCTGTTACAACATCTTGGGGAATGAACCAGTGGATGGAAGATCTTTCTGTCTTTCCTTTCTTTCAACAATATGTTGAAAACATCATTGACAGGGGATGGCGTTTAAATGGGAAGGTGTCAACTGTGGAACTATACTGCAATGGGACCATAGAGTTGGAGGGTCCATTGATTCAGAAATTTTAATGCAAAGGGAGGCTGCTTATTTAATGAGTGTTATGTTCTGTGCAAAGCCCTGTGCATCTGTTTTTATGCAGATTTCACAAGTACTTCATATGTCCCATTGAAACATGTGTGTGTTCTTAGGCAGAACAGGGATGTTACAGGTGTGCTTTGCTGGGCCTCACTCAAATGCCTGGGGTCCTACGGAGAGAGTGTTGTTACCACAGAACAAACAAGCAACTGACATTTTATTCAACAAGTCGTAAGGAGGGAGGCTCAGGGGATTCTGGGAACTATTGCAATTGTGTGAAATAAGTGAGAGTGTTGCATCAATCCGCCAGTTCTGTGAGTCCCTAGAAACAGGGACAGGCCCCTGGCAGGGCCAGCACAAGAGGACACAGCCACAAACAGCACCCACTGAGCCACAGACGTGCAGGGCAGTGTGAGGAGCCACGGAAAGAAGCACTTGGTATGGCATAGATGCTAAGAACACATCTTATTGTTCTGAAACATGTTCAGTCCATGAGTGGACTTTATTCTCATTTCACTGGAGAAAATGCAAAGGCTCTAGAATGTTCTCCGCTCACTCCCTGTCACTGTCTACATGCATGTATGAGAAGCTTTACCCACACGTTAGCTGCTGGTGGCTCATGATGCAATTATTTTACTCATCTCTTTTCCTTTTATAGTTTCTAATGTGGTTGCCAATCACATATCACATATCACTCTGCTTTGTCCCTCCATCCTGCAAAAATCTGGGCAACTTCCACATCCCCATTAATTTAGCAAATTGAAGCTACTCAATGAAAAGGTTTGGTGTGCCCATCATCACAGGTAGTCGATGCCAAGGTTTTGAAAATTTTGTGGGGGGAGTATTCTAGAGTCCTGAGAAGATACACATCACTTAGTAACCCATGTGAGCTGAAGGTACCCAAAGACTGCTTCGGAGATAGAAGGAATGTCGCAGAAATATAAATAGGGCAGCACTGGAATTTAATTAGACACTTCATATGTTAATAATAAATTCAATTAATTTAGCCTTCTACCTATACTGGAGGAAAAAATAATCCCAGACAAATAATAATTCATTTTAAATGCCTCAGTTGGTAGCCTCCTTCCCTGAAGAGTGATTTATGCAGTAATTTACTGACTGTGTCTTCATAAGATTGTTCCGAGCCAGCCCTTTTGAAATAATAATAACTTCTGAATGTGTGTTGTGAGAGATATAACAAATGACTTCTTATTAATTTTCATTTAATGAGGTGCCTATTCACACGGTAATTTTTTTAAAAATTCCCTCCTTACGATAAACAGGTTATAAATGCAGTGGATAACACTTGATTTCACAGAAATCACGATGGGAAAATCTGCCACTCTCAACCTGATTTGAAGGTCAACCAGCTGCACATTTTCTATACTAAACAGGCACATATTTCTTCTGCAGTTAGCAGGGCACATCATTTTGAATTTCTATAGCCATATGATCCCAAACTGGTAAAAGAAAAAAAAAATCACACTGAGTATCAGCAGCCAGGGTCTTAGCAGAGATGAAGTAGGAGAGAGACAGACAAATAGTCATGACCAAAGTGGAAAAGTGGAGTGCGAGGAGGTTAGCTGAGGAGTCCATGACATTTGTCCTTTCTTAAAGAGTGAAAGGTGTGAACACATTTCTTATAGTTCTCTTATTTCTCCAAGTTCCCTCATTTTAAAAGAGCCTATGTTTTGTTATATAAATGTGAATAGTTCAGAATCTCAGTCACTTATATTTTCAAGAACCTTGATTACATATTAACTGATTAACAATATGCTACCATAGTAAAATAAAAAAGCAAGGCTAGAATAATAAAGACAAAATAATAACAGCTAGGAAGAAGAAATTGCTCAGAATCCTGGATATTTTAAATCAGTCAGACGGGCTTTTGAGAAATCTGCAACAGACAAGACTTTTCAACACAATTCCTGCCACACGTGTGAGAGTGTTCCTGAAGGATTCGTTAAATCAAACACAACCGTTACTTACATGAAAATCGAAAGGGCCTGGCTCCTAATCCGCATTGCCTCACTCCTTCTCCGTGGAAAAGCCCATACTGCATCTCGCCCATGAACTTGTCCAGCTCCTTCCCAGAGGCATTGACCAGCAGAGCCCCTGTCTTGCAGAGGATGGTGGCTTTGATCCACACTGGGGTCCCCAGGGCTGTCACAACTCCAAGGGCACACACAAAGCTTAATACCCCGGCTGTACAAAAAATGATCTTCTTCTGTTGGTTTGGCATGATGAGAGCCGCCTTTTGCAAGAGCACAGCTCCAAAGCAAGATCTCTGTGAGCAAGCAGAAGGACCTGGCCCTTTGACTGCATTTATTATACAGGCTGAATGCACAGATCCCAGCTGCAAAGGCGACTGCACCGTCCACAGTGGTTCCTGCCAGTTCCAACAGCAGTGGACGAGGGTTCCTTCATGACTCCTGTTGAACTTTGCTCCTTTTCTGCTTCTTCCTTGCTCTCATTTGAATTCTTTGGACTCAGAGTTTGTAAAAGAAGACTTTCAAAGTGCCTTGGAGTGTCTCCTCTTGTGTCCCCTGGTAACAAGGGTCTAAGATAACAGATGGAGTCCTCTGTGTAACTTGATCAGTGCTTTCTGCCCGTCCCAGCCTCTGGTCTGATTGGGTGAGTGGAAACTCACCAACAGCTTGGACTCCCATAGTACACTTTCTGCAACACGAGAACTTCTTTTATGAATGGGTTTTCTGCTAGTTTCTTTGTTGGCAGGGGAAAGAAGAGGAGGTTTGGCAGAGGTAGAAATCATGTGTGTCTATGTGTTTATGTGTAATTGGTTTTGAAAAATTTTTAATTGTGGCGGCATAAATAGAGGGTAAATTGGGTCCTTTGTGGATACAGAGTGCCCTAGGCTAAGCCCAGGGGTTTGTCTTCCCAAATTTATTTCTTTATTTGATCTGTGCTTTAGAGCTGATGCATCCAATGGGACTTGAACTCCAGTTTTTCATTGCACACACAAAATATGATTTTGTAGATCTAAATATCCAGCATCTTGAATGTTTTTATTTAGCACCTTGGGAATAAGAGCAAAAGAAGGTGGTTCTGGCTCCAGAGAATACCAGTGCCTGTGAAGTCCAGGGAATTGTCCAGAAAAAATGAGGCTCTGGTCTGATCGATGGCTCTGAGTTTTCCCTGGAAGAAAAGGGTTCCCACCAAAGTCATATAGAGGAAAATTAAGTGCCAGGATGAATTTGATGAAAGTGTCAAGAACTGAAAACTGACAACTTCTTTTTCCATTTTGTTTATTTGTGAAGCTGAGGGACATAAAGTGAAAGTTGCCACTAGCTGGTTCACATCCCCACATGCTCACGGTAGTCAGGACTGGGCCAGGACCAAGGCCAGGAGCCCAGTCACTGGTGGTAGAAACCCCATCACTGCAGCATCCAGGGTCTGCACTGGCAGGAAGCCAAAGCTGGATCTCAGAATTAGACCCAGGTTGGTGATGTGGGATGCAGGTGTCTTAATCCCATTGCTAAATGCCTTCTTTCCTAACTTGCTGCCTAACTTGGGATTTCCAGTGGGATGTTTGCCCTTGCCATGAGATACAGGACTGTGTGTGTGTGTGTTTCCGGAATGTCTATTACAGACCATGTTACTGTGCTGAATTCCCACCTATGAAGTAAACTTTTTAATAAGAATTTAGTATGTCTAGTCTTCTGCTAAGGATTTTCTCTAAGTTATCTTATTTCACACTCACAATTATTTAATCAAGTGATGAAGAGGAAGATCATCATGATAAGCCCATTATTTATACAAAGAAATGGAGATCAGAGAGAGGAGGCAACTTGTTGGAAACTGCACTTCAGTTCCAATTCCTGTTGGTTTATGTCCTATTCTAAGCAAAAACCCCTGACCTGGAAGAGATGGGGAGCCCTTCCTTTTGGGTGTTGATTGGCTTGGGGTAGCTCATTGTTGATCCTGGAAATTTGAGAAACACAAGTACCTTCAAAGATTTTCCCCAGCAGGCCTAAAGCAAGTGCTTATGTTAGTTTCTATTCCTTTGATCACCTTTACAGAATTAGTAGAAATTAGCAATAAGGATGGATTTCACATCACCATCATTTCACCTTTTACACATATTGAAAGGAACTCTCAAGTGGCCTTTGAGTGCAGGCAAACTTCTCAGCACAGCTACCGTCTCTTAGTAGTTGCCAGAGTTGTGTTTTGTAAAGGACAGGCCACACCGAATAGAAGTGACTTAAGAATGCCCTCACCCCTGCAGCAGAGGGAAGGGGGTCACACACACTGGCCAAGGAAGAACTGGGCAGACAGAAGCTTCTATAAGAATTGCATGAGTTAGGGTCTACACTGTAAGTAGGATAAATGCTACAATGCAAACATGAATAAATAAGTCATCACAGCTTACTGGGCTTCCTTTGGATTTAGGGAAATTGCCATCATCGTCCAACAACAAAACAAGAGGCACCAGTGCCCCCACCAGGCGGCCATTTGTGCCACATCCAGCCTTGAAGTCTTTAACTCTCTAGAGAGAGGTGAACTTATTAAATCAACACTCATTAAGTGAAACAGAAAATCCCCCGAGCCTGGGATCAGATATTACCAGTAATCCAATCAAGGCTATTGATAACTCCATAGAAAGAATATAGCAAGATGGAGTAGGTAGCCTGGGAAAGTGGCCGAGTGAACGAAGACCCAGCCAAGCATATCTAAAGTTACACAAGGGGGAAGGTCTAATTATGGAGAAGAGAGTTTGTTTTCTCACTTCTTAAGTTTATTTCCATTTACAGTGAAGTGTCCCCTAATCTGCGAGAATAGCAAAAATAAATATAGCATGATGAATCAATCTTTTATGTCAAACTTGAGTCTTTCTGATTTTTGTTAAAATTTCCTCTTTTTAAAGGACATAACAGTAGTTGCACTTTTAAAGTCTTTACTTGACAAAAATTGATAAACTTATGTTTGTAACAAACCAAAACCCACTCCCTGCTCTATGGCACGCTAGATCCTTCCGTGGGCAGAGGCTTCCGTCGTTGCTGTAATCCAGTGGTTCTAACTTTGGCTGCTTATTGTAGTCACTGGAGGAGCTTTTTTTTTTTTTTCAAGATTTATTTTTATTTTTTTTTTATTGGAAAGGTGGATATACAGAGAGGAGAGACAGACAGGAAGATCTTCCGATGATTCACTCCCCAAGTGAGTGCAACAGCCAATACTATGCCGATCCGAAGCCAGGAGCTTCTTCTGGGTCTCCCACGTGGGTGCAGGGTCCCAAAGCTTTGGGCCGTCCTCGACTGCTTTCCCGGGCCACAGGCAGGGAGCTGGATGGGAAGCGGGGCTGCTGGGATAGAACTGGCGCCCATATGGGATCCCGGGCGTGCAAGACGAGACTTTAACCACTGCGCCACCGGGCCGGGCCCTGGAGGAGCTTTTAAAAATACTCCCCTTTGAATCCTGATCCCTGAGATTCAGAACTGTGTGAATTTAGAGTATAGCCTTGTGTCAGATGACCTCATGTGAAGCCAAGGTTGAAGGCCTGTTCTCAGCCCCTTCTCACATAGCTTCCTTCTGATGACTAAGGAAGGCTTTGCAACTATCTTCGAGAGGCAACGCGAGCAGGTGTGAACAGCCCAGGTACTGGAGAGGACCACCACATAGTAAACCAATGAATAGCACCAGTGGGAGCTCTCACCTGCCTGAATGCTTTCATCAGCAGGCTTATGCTCATGGCTTATGGTTCCTGATGGGGTCAAGGTTTCAGCATATCCAAGACTAGGTCTTGGACCTAGATTTTCTCCCACCATGTGAATATCCTGGGCAATGGTCCTAGTCATGGGAAGCGACCCCGAGTCGGGTCCCACGCCCAGCCTCACCTCTTCACAGTTTCCTTCGAACTTCAATATCAGCCACCCACAGGCTGCAGAGTAGTGTGTGATTGCACCCCGTGAGAATGAATATAAGGGAGCCTGGCAGTCATTACGCCTGACAGCCTGCTTTGAAGCTTCATCTTAAATGTCTTGAGTGACAGTGATGACACCATCCATCTTGCAGTCTCCCTGAGATTTGAGGCATTAATGTCAGCAGGTTTTCACCAAGTATCCCGTTGAAATCTTTGCTTCTCTCAATCTTAATAGAAATGCATTCAGTAACATGAGAAAGTGGAACTAGGTCTCTGCCTCTCCCTGGGACCTCCTTCAGGTGTGGGATGGTGATGATCTCTCAGAGCGATGGAGACGGTAGAGAAAGGAAGGCAGCAGCAGGTTCTGTTTGTGCTTCCAGTGCCACTCTCCTGCGTTCTCCCATAGAAATGTGGGCACCCTGGTGTCTCCTTAGCATCACTTGAACAAAAAGCAAAAACCGAAAAAGCCCTTAGTGTCACAGCCTGGTAATTCACACCTGCTTTGTTTCCCACCTTTAAGAGACAGAACAATATGGCGTGACAAAGATGGGATTCAGGCTCTTTCTTCAGGTCTGACACTAAATGAACTCCTTCATCCCGCTGGCATTCATTTTCCGTAGCCAGGAGAGGAGTGGTCTGAGCTACCTCTGTGATTTTCAGCTCATTGGAACTAAAAGAAACACTTCCTCCCCTGAACTGGGCGTAAGAGAAGATGCTGGACCCAAAGGGGTGGGAGAAGAGGAATGCTGGACCTGGGTCCCTCACTGCTGACTCCGAAATGCTCCCTGGCCCTGCCCTCAAGTCAGCACTGAGCAGTACAGTTTTAATTCTTCTAACTCAAGAAACAGGTGTTTTTAAAATAACCTATGGAATTAAACTATGTCCATTTGCTAGATTATTTCTCTCTCATGTGTGCGCACCCTATGAGTCTTTTAGCTGCTATAGAATACAGCATTGCCTTTGAGATACTGTGCAGTTGATGATTTCAATGATTAATTTTTAGATTATTTAATGAGAGATTCTGCATTTTGCCTGATTTGTCACCAGCAGGACACTCCTGCTCCAAATGGGTCATTATGCTCCAAGGCTCAGAGAGACTCAACCAGGCTCCATCAGCCTTCCTGTTCTGAGACAAGAGGTCTTTGTGAATCTATCCCATTTTGTTCATCTTTAAAGCAAAATCTGGCAAATATGATTGACATTCCTTGACGAATTCGAGTTGCTGGTGATCTTCAAGTAGCATTGTAATTCTCTAATGACTGTGAGGGGGGAAGAAACACTCCAAGGGAAGAATTGATTGATTTATTAGAGGGAAAATTACCGCGTGTGCTAGACCTTGATTGCAGCTAATATTTGTGGAGCTAATTGCTTGAACTAGAGGATTAAAAGGATTGAGGAAAGGGAAGAAAAAGAAAACAAAGTTCTCTTGGAATACAGATGAACCCACAGAGGAGCCAGACTAGAAGGAGGATTCAGTGCAGGGTTTGGGGGCTGATGATGGCTGTTGGGGGTGCTTACAGAGAGCAGAAGAATCAGGCAGAGCAGCTGGAGAAAGGAAGCAGGCAGGGGAGAGAAGTTGCTTCTCATGGGATCTGTCAGCCAGGAAATGCGACACCCCTGGGTTTGTCTGGGTTTCTTGTTATCTCCTGTATAGGCAGTGTTGATTCTCCAGACATTAACGTAGCCAGAGGCCTGAGCTGGAAGGAGGGAAATGTGACCCAACTTGGAGAGGCTGGGTCTCCTTTAATAATGAACGGGGCTGGTGTCTGACCCAGCCAGTAAGCTAGTAACCCACATTCCTTGCTGAGATACATGGGCCCAAGTCCTGGCTCTGCTCCTGAGTCCAGCTTCTTGCTAGTGCAGATCCTGGGAAACACCGTTGACGGTTCATGCAGCTGCACTCCTGACGTCAACATGGGAAACCAGGATCTCTTGCTGTTTCCGGCTTTGGCCTTGCCCAGCCCCAGTCACTGGGGTCCTCTGGGGAGTGAACCAGCAGATGGGAATTTCTCTGACGCTGCTTCTCCATTTCTCCAATCAAGTGCACCCTGTGAGGCGGCAGATCATGGCTCCATACACAGCTCCTTGCTGGCCACGTGGGAGACCTCGGTGAAGTTCTGGACTTCCGGATTCCGAGTCTTGTGCTCCTGATTGTTGCAGGCATTTGGGACATGACCCAGAGGCTGGACTATTTCTCTCTCTTTGCCTTTTAGATAACATGAAAATAAAACTCATGTGATAAAAGGATAGATTTGTAAAAATCCCAACAGTCAATGAGCTAGATTCCTAGGTAAATTTTGGAGTAGTTTGGGCATGATGTTTCCAACAACTCTTATTGCATGAATGCTTTCCTTTGTGTCAGGCGATACTTAAGAGACTGATTATTTCCTTAATGACTTACACCAACATAACATGAGTAATGTTAGCACATCCCAATGCCTGTGAAACATGGTATGTCTCATTCCTGTTCCAACTGCTTTCAATTCATCTACTCTTCAGGTACCTTGGGCAAATATTGGATTTGCTACCCTTTCTCTGTGAGATTTTCCTGGTGATGTGAGAGGTCCTTCTTAGGGGAGTTAGATCGCTGTGTTTCCTAAAACACTTCTGTCAGGAACAACTACAGTAGACTTAGATCCTGGCGGGTCTCCAGAAACAAGGAATGTTGATTTATGGAATGATGTCAACCAGAGAGATCTTGGGACCAATTCATCCATATATTTTTTTATCAGTGGTGTGGATTAAAACATATGCTATATTTCATCCAAAATGTTAACTTCAGATTAAATCTTTGTTAGAGCATTAACTCTGAGCAGACATGGCTAAGATATAAAATGAAATAAATATAGGCCAAATGGAGATTCGAAATTGTCTCAATAGTTCATAAGAATAGTGCCAAAATCACGGATCCTGCCAGGACAGGAGGTGGATCAAGTCAGATTAGGGCGAGCAGACATGGCTAAGATATAAAATGAAATAAATATAGGCCAAATGGAGATTCGAGATTGTCTCAATAGTTCATAAGAATAGTGCCAAAATCATGGATCCTGCCAGGACAGGAGGTGGATCAAGTCAGATTAGGTCAAGGACCCACTGGTGTGCATGAGATCTGCCCCTGGGGAAAGACCTGAAAGAGAAGCATTGGAAACTCCTCTGTCAGGATGCAGTCCCTGATGTGAGTGCAAGAACCAAGGCTTGGAGCAGCTTATGACTGGCCAGGTTACTGTGCCTGCCAGCATACGTGTGGGTCAGTTCTCGGGGGCAGGCCAGGCTGGGCCAGTTCATAACACCCACTGGCAGATCCAAGAACCAGGACAGGGATCAAGCCAAGCTGGGTCAGGCTGCAACACCAGCCAGTTCACACTAAGGCCAGGACTGGGATCTGACTTTGCTGGGTTGGGAGGCAGCACCCAGCAGCATGAGCCAGAACTGGGGGCAGATTAAGCTAGGCAAGGCAACAATGCCCACTGCGAGCCAAGCCAGACTGGGCTGCAGCACCACCAGCTCACGTGAGACCCAGTGTAGGGGTGGAATGCAAGTGCAGTTAGAGAGACGATGGGGGGCTTCCCTGCTGGGCTATTGCTAGCAATGGTAAGTGTGAGAACTGGGACTGGGGGCAGACCAGGCTGGTCAGGGCTACAAAACCTGTTGGCTTGCATGCGAACTGGGTAGGGGATGAACCAGGGTGGGCTAACCAACTGGTTCATGTATATCCTCTGCAGGACCCAACCTACTGCCATATCCTCCATGTGCATCTGTCCACTGCTCTGTCTGAGCCACTGTCTGAGCACTGGTTCATGCATAGGCCAGAGTAGGAGTAGACTGGTTGGGCTTTGCCACAGCATCAGCAGGCAGGTGCTGTGACTGGGGGCAAATTCTATCAAGTTAGACTGCAGAACCACTTGGGGAGTGACAAGATCCAGGACTGAGAGTGGGTCCAGCAGGGAAACTGTGGGCACCTCTCTGATAGGTTACAATTCCCACTGATGAGCATGAGAACCAGGGATGGAGCAGGGTTGGCTAGACAGGCAGTTGTACCTCCAAGATGAGTATGGGCTGAATAGTGGGGTTGGTTGGGTTGAGCTAGGCTTCAACAACCATTAACATATATGAGAGCTGAATGGGTTATGGGACAGACTAGACCAGTCTGCTAAACATACTGGCAAGCACAGGAACCAGGCCTTGGGGCAGGCCTAGTGGGGATTATTGGGGGCTGTTCCAAAAGGTCTACAGTTCCTGCTGGTGTACGTGAGGGCTGAGTGTGTGGTAGGTAGGAATGACAATTGCAACTACCAGTGTGTGCACAGGCTGATGTGGGTGATGAACTGAACTGGACCCCATACTGGCAAGCACACACAAGAGTCAGGTCTGGGATCACTTCCGATGAGGTGTCTTTTGGGATCCTCCTAACTGAACCTCTTGACTCAGAGTTTCAGCCATTGGGACAATTGGCAGGATTTGTGGTCTGACCATGGATTGCATGTCTTAGAACTGGGCCTCTTCAGTGGCTCAGCCAGAGCAGGGACAGCATATTCAGATGCACATGGAGGATATGGCAGTCCCCTGGGGCCTGCAGGGGATATGTGGTACCACAGCAGAGGATAGAGAACAGAACAAATTGATCAACTATCCCAGCCAAGCGTTGACAGCAAATGTCTGGGTGCATGGAGACCTAAAGGTGGACTGTGTCAGCCAATGGAGGGTCTAAGATGGACTATGTCAGCTAATGGAGCTTGGAAGGATTTCCGCATCCTTGGAGCAACGGACTCAACAGCATTTCAGAACTATTGAAACCATTTAAGCAGAATCCTCAGAGCATGCTCCACACCGGGGACCTTGGAATGACATCAGGTGGCCGTTCCCCATCTCTGGGTACTGGGATGATTGGGAGGCTGGGTGCTTCCTTTATCTCCCCTCTTCCTCCAAAGAGAGGAAGAAGATAAAGAAAATGTGGAAACAATGGTTTCACCCACTTTCCCCTAATCCTTGACCCTTCCAACTCTAACCAACTATGTAAACATCATCAATAATAAAATTAAAAATAAACAAAAATAAAAATAAATAAATAAAAGAATAGGGCCAAAGCAATAGGATGTGCTTGGATTAAAAAAGTGATTTCCCAAGGGAATCAGGGCTGGCTGGCTCTCTTCTGATAAGACAGTTAGCTAGACAGCAAGCTTGGCAGGAGCCAGCAGTGTGAAATGACTATTGCAAATGCTACTACAGTGTGACATACACCTTTGGGGTGTTTGCCCAACCTCTCAGCCCTTTCTATGAGAAATTCTTTCAGACCTACACACATGAACTCTGTGGCTGCTTAAAATGTGTGACCCACTCCTAGGCTGCTTTGATTACAAACAGCCATGCAGACCAGTCAGATTGTGTCACCTGAAATTTAGCAGTGTGAGAGACTCACATTGAAGCATTGGAGGACAGCTCTTTCCACCAAAAAGGTCTTGAATCTTCCCATACTGCCTGAATTGATTGCTCCTTCATCCTGTCAGCTGTCACTGTTCTCCCTCCTGGCTGTCAACCATAGTTTGCGTTCAAAATATCCTTACTCTTTTACCTATTCATTTGCCTTCTAAAGAAAACTCCCAGGAAGCAATGATTTTCAGCCCTTCCCGCTGACTGGTTCTCGCTCCAGTGGGCGTGGTAAAACTGGCTGTGATGGCCACGTGAGTGAGCCAGGCAGCACATGGGCCCAGTTCCAGAGCTTCTGCATCCAGCACTGCCTAGCCACTTTGATAGAAGCTTTCCGTCAAGCTGATCTTGTCGGACCCCTCCTCCATCAGGAACATGTATTACTCTTTCATGCTGCCATGACCCCGTATATGACCAGGCCTCATTTTTCAATCCTTGGAGGGTCTACAGGAATCAGGCTGCAGAATGTCCTGGGATAACCTCTTAGGGAGAAGCAGAGGGGATAAGCATGGCTTAATTAATTCCTGGTACACAGACAGATGTCCTGCTTTGGGTCAGCAGCTCACAACCTGCTGGCTGCCTGCTGGTGATGGACCTCTCTGGCTCCTGGTGACAAAGGACCAGATCATGATGCAGTTAGGCACAATAACCTATCTGGGGCTTCAGGTGTGGTCCTTGGCTTCGCCCACTCCCTCTCCCTCCTTGTTCTCCCCAGTTTAAGTAACACAATAAACACGAAGATAAATACGTAAACATTTAAATATTAAAATATATAATATATGTAGATAAATACATAGGTGTATATGTAAAATATGTAGATGGTATATGTGGATAAATATGTAGCATATGTAGAAAGATAAACAAGTAGAAAGATGTAAGCCTTTGTGAATCTTGGAAAAGCATTATTATTCTCTTGTATGGGAAAATATAGGCTAGTCACCAGGGCAATGAAGTGTTCAAACTATGTATTTTAAACCTTCTGGCTGAGACAGTTCCATTAAGCACTAGTAAAGCAAAGCAAATTTTCTGGGTTAAGAATTTCTTTTCTGGAAATTCAAACTGAAGTCAATATAAGATCTTTATTAACTCTTGACCTGTCTTTATATATTCTATGTACCTATTTCTTCTTTGAAAAAAAACTTATCAAGGAGATCTGTAGACAGAACAACCCAAAGGGTTTAATATCTTACCTCTAGTTTCTTTTCAAGATAAGCAGCCACAGCTGGGTAAAGAAGGTTATAAGCCCTGAGCCAGGCTAGCTGGACTGGCAACTGTCTATAGAATTAGTATAGTCGAGAGCCAACACTCTTCAATTTGTCATGTGCTGAAAATCACCAGTAAGACTGATCCGAAATGACACTGTATGACTTAGGTACCAAACGATGGGCTCTGCTGAAAGTGGGCACAAATTCAACAAACCTGGGATCGATCTTCTTTGAGACTAATTAAATTTCTCTCTTTCTACTTGGGTCAGGCTAGTCAACGAATTTTCCCTATTAATTACACAAGAAACATTTTATGACATAAAAAGAATTAACAAAGATAATCATTCAAAACCATACCATATTTAAAGATGTGATAGAAATGTATTATAGAGCTAAGTATAAACCCTAAAACTTTTAGAAAACACAAGAAAAAAGTCTTTGTGAACCAGAAAGAGTTTGAATCATGAAGTTAATTTGAACTGTGAAAATAAAGTCAAACTGATAAATAATTTAAACGATAAAATGAAAACCAAATTGATAAGCTAAAAGGTTCTGTTCTGCTCTTTGGAAGACATTGTAAAAAGATGAAAAGGCTAGCCACAGAGTCAAAGCATGTATTTTATGAAGGACTTATATAAGCCCTATGTAAAGAACTCTCAATCATAACAGAACAAACATTCCCGTTTTAAAAAGTGGGCAAAATTCTCACACACTTCAGTTCAGAAGAAACATGACTGGGAAATGAGCTCATGAAAAGATTTTCAATACCAATCATCAAAAATAAACCCACAGTAGGACACCAAAACCTACTCATTAAAATGAGCAAATAATCCTTCTGCGGTTACAGAGCCTTTGCCGCCTAACTTCTCTTTCAGGTGCAATTCATCCTCTACACGGCAGACAGCGAGGACCCACCAGGCTTTGCTGCACCCCTGCCAGGGCCTGTGTAATGCCATACCGACTCCATGGCCTGCAGTGTTCTGCAGGGTCTGGCTCATCCACCCCAGGAATTCCACATGTGAGCCTGCTGCCTGTTCCTGGGACACTCAGGAAACCTGCCCTTGACTTTCCTGTACTGCACTGAGTGTCCTCCAGATTTGTGTACAGCTAGGACCACACCCCCAGAGAGCATGCCTTGACCAGCCCCTCTCCATCCTATGTGCTTTATTCTCCTGCCATTTACATTTATTGCATGATTTATTTGTAGCTCAACTCTGGTATTTTCTGTTTCTCTCAATTGAATATAAGCTCTATGAGCATAGGGAGTTTTTTTTCTTGTTTCTCGCTATATTTCCAGGACATAGAACAAATTATCTTCCGACACAGTGCAGACATTCAATGAATATTTAACTGCCAGAATAAGTAGGTATATGTGTAAGCTACAGAGGCACAACGTTTTTCCAAATCCAAAGTAAGAAAAAAGCAAGCAAGTATTAACCTGCTTAGTGCCTTTGCAATCTAAATGACAGTAACAGGCCTAAGGAGAACATGTGTCAGAAGAAACAACAAAGAGAAGTTAAAATAGAAAGGCAGCAAACGTTAGCAGCATGCCTCCAGCTGCTAGGAAAGGGAAGTTCTGGCCTTTAACCCAGATGGGTTGACCTGGTGATTCAGGAACATCCCTGCAATGGAGACAGACCCATTCCAACGAGAGATTGACCAGACTCCTGTTCCCTCAGCCTGGTGGTCTGCTCCCAGCTGTAACCAGATTTGTCTGTGCATGCATCTATAGAGAGGGATGGTGCTGTCCTTTTTCTAGATTTTGTTTTAAGTAAGCAAGATGGCGTTTTTTATTGACCGTTGTCTTTTGTGACTTTAGTAGGAAGATACGCATTGTCAGAGTGCTAGCACATTGAAGGAGTGCCGTGCTGCAGTGTGGTGTCTGTGCCCCCCCCCCCCGTCACCCCTAGGATTTCCACAGGGACCACAGGCTCATTGCAATGTGGTCATGGAAGGAGGGGAGCTTGAGAGAGTGAGAATTTACAAGAAGTATGAATGGGATTTATAGAAATGATACAATCCCTTTGTGAACTGGAGGGGCCCGGGGCACAAGCCTCAGAACCTACAGCTGCAGAAGGTTGGACAGACTGCCTCCTGATGAGCAATGATCTCCACTTAGCCCAGATCATCCGGTTTGTTAACATACATTTGCATAATAGTCTCTTGCAATCCTTACTTCTATAAAACTGATACTGATAGTGTCACCATTCCCGTTTGTGATTTTTAGTCTATCTAAAAGTTGGTCAATTTTGTTGTTCATTTCAGAAAAACAACTTTTAATTGTGTTGCTATCTCTATTATTTCCCTATTTTATATGTCATGTATCTCAGCTCTAATCTTTTTTTTACATATTTATTTATGTTGTATAAATTTTATTTTTGATACTTTTTACATACTTGATTAGGGTACGAAGAGACAAGTGCTGGAGGAAAGTGGGTGGGGCCATTGTTTTGCCATTCTCTTTTCTCCTTCCTGTAGCGGGGGAGGGGAGAGTCGGGGAGAACCCACACCCAGCCTCCCAGCCAGCTCTAATCTTAATTCTCCTCCAGCTGTTAATTTGAGCTTGACTTTGGTTTTCTTTTTCTAGTTCCTTGAGTTGCAAAGTTAAGTCATTCATTTGTGATATCTTTATTTTTCTTTCTATCCTAAACATTTAAAAATTTTCAATTCAGGTATTAATGGGACTATCATGTGATGTGTCAAATCATGCATATATTTTGCAATGTCCAATTCCTCAAACATCAATATTTCTTAACAGTAAAAAGACACAAGTTCATTCTAGTATTATAAAAAGCTATATATTTGTGTTACCTTTAGTCAGCTTATTTAAAAAAAAAAAGATTATGAAAGGCAGATTTACAGAGAGGAGGAGAGACAAAGATGTTCTGTCTGCTGGTGCATTCCCCAGTGGCCACAACAGCCAGAGCTAAGCTGACCTGAAGCCAGGAGCCAGGACCTTCTTCCAGGTCTCCCACGCAGATGCAGGGTCCAAGGCCTTGGTATGTCCTCCACTGCTTCCCCAGGCCACAAGCAGGGAGCTGGATCCCGGCACATGCAAGGCAAGGATTGAGATACAGAGTCATCGTGCTTGGCCCATTAGCCACTGTCCTATATGATAGAACAATAGAACATTTCTTCCCATCTAGTCCTGGCTTACTACCCATTACTTACTACCCAACCTGCTCCCTAGTCTCCCATGCCTTTGGTAGCCACTAGAGTGTACTCTGACTTCTACAACATCAACTTCTTCAGATTTCACATGAAAGTGAGGTTGTGAAGTACCTGGATGTTGGTGCCTGGCTTATTTCACTTAAAATAATGATCCCTTTTTTCACGCATGTTATTGCGTATGACCAGATTTCATCCATTTAGGGTTGAAGAGCATTCCATTGTATATACACAGCATGTTTCTGCATTAGATGTTCCCATTTCTTGGTGAACAGTGCTGCAATATATGGAAGTACAGATGTCTCTTCACCAGCCTGTTTCCCACGGATACACCCCTTGTATTAGGATTGTTGGATTATAAGACAATTTTTTAAAAATTTAATTGCACTTACTTTTTTATTTGAAAGAGAGAGAGAAAAGGAAAGAGAAAGGAGAGATCTGTTGATTTGTTTCCCAAATACTCAGAACAATAGTATCAAATGCTTGCCCCTATTTCCAGTTTTATAAGGAAGATCCATACTCTTTCCCATCATGGCTACACTAATTTGCATGCCCACCAGCACTGTACAAGGGTTCTCTTTTTGCCACTTCTCATCAGCATTTACTTTCTTTTGTCTCTTTCGCAATAGGCACTCTGATTGCAGTGAGTTGATGTGTCATTGTGTTTTTCTCCTAGGATGATTGATGTTGAACATTTCCCCCATATATCTATTTTCCATTTGCATTAAGAAATGTCTGCTTAAGTCTGTTCCTCAGGGGATGACTCTGTGGGGCAGCGGGTTAAGCTGCTGTTTCGGAACAATAGCTTCCCACATCGGAATGTAGGTTCAAGTCCTGATGATTCTGCTTTCAGTCTAGCACCCTGTTAATGTGCCTGGGAAATAGAGAATCGTGGCTCAAGGAACTGCATTTTGGCCACCCATGTGGAGACCCAGATTGAGTTCCTGGTTCTTGGATTTAACTTTGTCCAACTTGAGTTGTTAAAACCAACTGAAGACTGAGCCAGTGGCTAGATATCTCACTTTCCCTCTTCTGCTATCTCTGTGTCACCCTGCCTTTCAGATAAATAAATATTGTCTACGGCCATACCACCCTCAATGTGCCCGATCTCATCTTGTCAGATAAGTAGATCTTGATCTTCAATAAATTTTTATTTAAAAAATCTTGTTGAAAGTCAAGGTTGCAGAGAAAGAAGGAGAGGCAGAGAAATGTTCTCAGGTGGTTCACTTCCAATATGGCCCACAACAGCCAGGGCTGAGCCAGGCTGGAGCCAGGAGCCAGGAGCCAGGAGCCAGGAGCTTCACCATAGTCTCCCCATGAATGACAGGGCCTAAACACTTGGGCCATCTTCTACTGTTTTTCCCGGGCTACTAATACGGAGCTGGATTTTCTTTCTTTCCAAGTTGGATGTCCTTTGTTTCTTTCTCTTGCCTACTTTCTCTGGCTAGGGATTCCTGTACCACATTGAGTAAAAATGAAAAAGGGCATGCTTATATTACTCCATGTCTCAGGGAGAAAGCCTTTAGTTTTTCCACTTTCAATGTGATCCTAACACTTAGTATGTTACATAAAGCCTTTATTATATTAAAGTATATTTCATCTATTTCTACTTAATTTGTTCAGAGTTTATTTTCTCATCAGGAAGGAATGTTGGATTTTAACAAATGCCTTTTATGCCTCTCTTGTCCCTCTCTTTATGGATGTAATGTATCACATTTATTGATTTGCATATTTTGAACCATTCTTGCATCTCTGTTGTGAATCCTAATTGATTATGGATAATTATATTCTGCATGCTAATCTAGCATGCAATATAATTCTGCTTTTTTGCTGTTGTTGTTTTCTGTCTGGATGAATAACCTATTTATAATGGTACTATCTTCCTTTAGGTCTATTAATGCCTACTGTATATATTTGAGTGTCCCAATTTCGAGTACATATATACTTATAGTTGTTTCCTCTTACTGCATTGAACTACTTATTGTTACATCATGACCTTCCTGTTTCTTTTTCTCCTTTTGCTTTAGAATCTGTTTTATTTGATTAAAAAAAAAAAACATGACTCCGTTTCCTTTCTTTGGAAGTTCCATTTGCACGGGAACTTATTACTATTTTCTTTCACTTTCTGTTTATCATGATCTTAGAGTAAATTTCTTGCGAACAACTTATATCTGAGTCTTGTTTTTCAATCCATTTCTGTTACTCTATGCCTTTTAATTAAAGAATTTAATCCATTTACATTTTAGGTAATTATTGATAGGTAGGGTCTTATTATTGTCATTTTGATATTGTTTTGTGATTTTACCTTAGTTATTTTCTCCCTTTTTTACAACAATCCATGTGGTTAATTAGTTTTTTTTTCTAATAGTGTGTTTTAATTTTTTGCTTATTATCTTTGGTAAATCTATTGTAGATTTTAATTTTAATGAGGTTTACAATGCCATATTTTGGTTATAGCAAACTATTTTAAGATGATAGCAACTTAACATTGATTGTAAAAAAAAAAAAGCAACAAAACGTTTAAGAGATAAATACTAATAAAGAACTTTACACATGCCCTGCATTTCCTCCCATATTTTGATGTCCTTTTTTCTATATTGTTTGTATCTTAACATAGTAGTGTAGCTATTACTTTTAAATTCTATGGTTTTACATTCTAAAATTTGTTTTTTTTTATTACTTCGAGCAGTGCGTTTTCTACCCACCCTTTATTCTTCTCACTCATTACTCTCTTTTTCCTTCAATCTGAAGATCTCCTCTAAGCATTTGTGCAGCAGGTTGGGTGGTGACAAATTCTCTCAACTTTTCTTTATCTGACCATGACTTTATTTCTTCTTCCTATCTTAATGATGGTTTTCTAGGTAACCTCTCCTTAGTTGACCTTCTTCATTTTGTTTCCCTTTTCAGCTCTGACATTCTCATTTGTTCCTTCCAGGCTTACACAATTTCTGCCAAGAGGTCTGTGGTCAGGCGAACAAAGACTACCTTTGTGTGTCAACTGTATCTTCTCTCCTTCAGCTTTGAGAATCTTCCTTTGGAAAGCTTAGTTGAATGTCTTGGGGGTTATCTGGGCTACACTGAATTCTGATGACCTTGGATCTTCCCGTAATTAAATAGTTGTATCATCTTCTATGTGTGGGAAGTTTTCTGTTATAATGTCTTTTAATAATGATTCCAATTCCACTGGTATTCCCAAGTCCCTGTTAATCCCCATTTATTCTGATATTTTTTTCTCAAGTGTTTGTCCTTCCTCTTTATTCTTTTTCTCAAACTCCAACCATTGTGTTTTCAAATAGACTGTTTTTAAGCTCATGAATTCCTTTATTGTTTTATCTATTTTGATGTTGGTGCCTTCTAACGCATTTTTAAATTGTGCATAGTATACTTTTTAGTTAAAGGATTTCTGTTTATTTCTTAGAAACGACTTCCACCTCCTTGTTGTGTCTTTCTGTTACAGCATTATATTTTTTGCATTCTCTTGAAGTTTGTTGAGTTTACCTAAACATCTATTTAAAGTTCTTTATCTGAGCATTTGAAAATGTCAGTTCCTACGTGGTTGGTTTCTGGCACTGATTTCATCCTTTAGCTGTAGTCATGGTTCCCTGAGAGTTCTTGATATTTTTTGGCACATGATGTAATCTACACAATTGTAGGGTTGTTTATTTTTTCCTTTCCTCATAATCTAACTTTTCTTGTGATTGTCCTCCCAAAAACACTTAGCAGTTTTGTCTTTTTCTCTGGTTCTATGAAGATTGTCGTCATTGTCCTGCTAGATGATACCCTAAATTGAAATGTGGGGCTAGTCTTCTATAGGAATGTTAATGTTTCAAGCCTAGAACAATATTGGAGCTCAGATGTGTTCCCTGTCTGCACTTGGTGTGCTGTGCAGAATGAACTGGCAAGGTCTTTATAAGGGGTAGAGTGTCTGTAAGCCACTTTCTGGCTGTAATAGACTCAGACGCCTAATCCAGTGACTGCTGATGTCACAATGCTGGATTTAACCTGGTGCCCATGGTTTGCCAATACTAGCACAGTATTGGGGAAGGACCAAAACTCACACTGAGTGGCTTGCTTCCTGCTGAGTAGAATTTTAAGGCAGCTGCAGCCAGGTGCAAGTGATGCTGGCTGGGATGCACCAGAGCAGATTCGAGACTCTGACTGTACATAGTATTCTGGGCATGAGGACCATTAGGATCATCCCAACACTGGGCTTTATTAGTCTGGCATTGAATACCAAGCTACAGCTGTGTGGTTATTCACTGTCTGTCTAGGCATGGTGGGACAGTTGGGATGGAGAATGAGCTAGGCAATTGTTTGGCCACTCAGGCTGTCGCTAAGCTGGATCTCAGCCAGCAGGCCTTGTGTCATCTTAGGGATACACACCAGGCTTGTGTGCTACTGGCAGGAATACATGCTAAGCAAGTCTGCACTGCTGGGATCTATGCACCTGTCACCAGGGCAGGTCTAAAGGCTCCATCTGCAGGCACTAGCCTCGGATATTTTCAGTGTTGATTTTCGCTAGCCCTACACCAAGTCTCAAGGCACAGTCCTTGGCTTTTCATGGTCTTCTGAATGTTTGGGGTCCTATTGATTTTACTTATAGTGGACCTGATCCTGGATTTCAAGTCTGTGGTCAGGAATTAATTACCACTTCCTCTCCCGAGTGGAAAGTGAGATGACTCTATGCTGACGTTTTGAAACTGAGTGACTCTTTGCTACCTGCTTTGTTGTCGCGCCCACGTGTCTTACCGCCCAGCAGTAAGAGGCAGACGCGAGTGAAGCCTTCTGCGGTAAAGTTTATTGCGCGCACAAAGATTAGGAAGAGGAAGGGGGCGGACCCCGGCAGTCTTTCTGCTCTTATGTGCTGACTGGCCCCGCCTCCGCCGATGATAGGTCGGCGTCATGATCACGCAGGGTCCTGGGCGACTGGATTCGTCAGTCCCCAGTGTTCACATGCCGGCCACGCCGCAGCTCACTGCGCATGCGCTAGGCTACGTGACACGCACGAAGGTGTGGCTTCTCCGGCCGGCGCCATTTTAGACACAGCATGTGGCCAGTGCATACAGATGCGGCTTGCAACATCTCTCCCCTTCTTATACAATAGAAGAAATAAGCTGGTATGGGCCTGTCTTAGGTTGTAGACTCAAGGCGCACGATCCGTCATAGGGAGGCTGCGTAGCTTGACGTAGTCCCTGTCTTAGACCGATAATTGTCTGGGTCTATCTTACCCGTCATGGGCTACAACCGCGGTGGTTGTAAAGAGCAATGTCTCGACAAGGCAGTTATAAGAGTGACTACCCTCTCGCGTGCAGTGGACAAGTCCTGCGAGGTGCAAGGGCTAGTCAGGTGCATCATGCTCGAACTCAGTGCAATGCCATAATGGCCTGAGGTGCAGGAGCCATGATGTCCATGCTCTTAACTGAACCCGTTGAAGCATGCTCAACCATACCATGGGGGAGTCACCATACTGCATGGCTAGTAGGGCTTGATGTATTACCACACGATCTCGCTGAGCGCGGTGTCTCAGATGACACAGGCAAAAAAGGCATAAGGCACAGCCTGCACACAAGAGCAGAATCAGCACAACCACTCCCACCCATTCCTTAATATGGGAAGTGATGTTCCAAATCCAAGTGGCCAGGGTTTCAGCAACAACAGGATCCACCCATGTAGAATTAATCTGGACAATGGCAATTCTCAACTCCGACTGTAAAATATCAAATTCTCTCGTCCAATTTCCTAAAAGATAAGAAGAAAGCTGGCAAGAAAGATTAGCAGCCGTTGAAACATTTTGAAAAGGAATAGAAGTAACACATAAACCTTGACACTAAAATTCTCAGGAAATGCTTGAAAATAAAGCGTGTCCTGTAGGGGGAATAAAAAATTACTCACATTCTCCTTAATATCATCATAAGGGAGAAAAGGCAAATCCAAAGAAGAAAAAATCAAGGAAACACTCGGGCTGAGTGGGCGACCGGTAAGGGTCGTGGAAAAACACTCAAAACTCCTCATCGTGGCTCAGCAATCACGGTCCTCACAAGCGCCATACAGACCATTAGTTGCACCATCAGCTGTGTTTGCACTGGGCGGGGCACCATTGTCCTGTGGGATTGTAGGAGGAGTTTCTGATTGCGGGGTTGCATGAATCTTCCCCAAGTCAGATCCTCGTGCAAGCGCTCCAGCGGTTGCAGAAACGTCAGAGGCGGTGATGGACAGGAACGAGTCAATCGAGCTGGAACCCAAACCGGAACTGGGGCGTCCTGTGGAAACACACAAATGGCTCCTCGAGCCTGCCTAATAACTGGGTCTGGGCCCTTCCATTTGGACTCCAGAACATCCTTCCACTTGACCCAAGATTGCTCTTGCGCCGTGTTAAGGGAATGACGATCTGCAGCACTAAGGCCTTGCTCATCCAGCTGTAAAAAATTGATGGTGAAGAGAGCCAGGGCTAGAGTGGCCCAAGGGCTCTGACTGGCGAGGCCAAGCGATTCCCAGGTGGTTTTTTGTTTTTGTAACAATTCCTTAATAGAGCGATGAGCACGTTCGATTATCCCCTGACCTTGTGGATTATAAGGGATGCCAGTCACTAATTTGACGCCCATCTTCATGCAAAAATCACGAAATTTGGCTGAAGTATAGGCGGGACCATTATCAGTCTTAATACATTCAGGTTTACCCCACTCGGCCCATGCCTCCAAGCAGTGTTGGATTACCTGCGGGGCAGATGGCGTCAAAGCAGGAGGAGCCATTAGTGAAATGGCTCCAGAGCCCTGAGGCCATGGGCCGAGCGTGGCCGGCGCAGTAGCACCGCCATTCTCTTTCTTCTCCTTTTCTGATCCTCCTCTGTCTCCTGCGGGTTTGCGTTCTAAGCGCCTATGCCGCCTATCCCGCTTGTACCCTTCCTCCGCGTCGGACGTCTCCAAACTTGATGAGGAAGATACTGCTTTCAATTTCACCTCTATTTTTTGCTTCAAACCGGTTCTCCTCTCCCGCTCTGTTTCTGAGAGACTATCCTGGGCAGACTGAAGGGCTTTGTCACTCTCTCTGACCGCTCCCTTACGGAGGGCATAAACCCTCTGCAAAAATTTCACCAGAGAGAACCGTGCGCCCATGTCTATAACCAGAAGCGGTGGTTCCTATACCTCCGATTTATGCTCCTAGTCACCCGAAAGTTCTCCCTCTCAGAGCTCCTTACCTGTCTTTTGGCCGCAGTTCTGACTTCCACCCGTTCGAAACGGGAGGCCCCCTCCAGGTCCCGGGTTCCCGGCACCAGTTGTCGCGCCCACGTGTCTTATTGTCCCGCAATAAGACGCAGACGCGAGTGGAGTCTTCTGCGGTAAAGTTTATTGCGCGCACAAAGATGAGGAAGAGGAAGGGGGCCCCAACCCCGGCAGGCTTTCTACTCTTATGTGCTGACTGGCCCCGCCTCCGCCGATGATAGGTCGGCGTCATGATCACGCAGGGTCCTGGGTGACCGGATTCGTCAGTCCCCAGTGTTCACGTGCCGGCCACGCCGCAGCTCACTGCGCATGCCCTAGGCGCCTGCGCAGTACCGCGAAGGCTACGCGACTTCCACCACGCACGAAGGTGTGGCTTCTCCGGCCGGCGCCATTTTAGACACAGCATGTGGCCAGTGCATACAGATGCGGCTTGCAACACTTTGTTCTAGCAATTGTTTTCTATTACACTAAAATCATGCACTTTGATCTCTCTCCTGGCTTCCACAGATGTTGTGAGGGTGACTAGGTGCCTGAGCAGCTGTTCAAATTGGCCTTTGAGGAGAAATGACTGTTTTGGTATCGTACTCAGGCGCCATCTTGGTCTGATGCTTCTTACTTGCTTTTAATATAAGAATTAGTAGCTATTGGGCCCGGCGCAGTGGCGCAAGTGGTTAAAGGCCCTCGCCTTGCACGCCCGGGATCCCATATGGGCGCCGGTTCTAATCCCGGCAGCCCCGCTTCCCTTCCAGCTCCCTGCCTGTGGCCTGGGAAAGCAGTCGAGGACGGCCCAAAGCTTTGGGAACCTGCACCCGCGTGGGAGACCCGGAAGAGGCTCCTGGCTTCAGATCGGCATAATATCAGCCCGTTGTGCTCACTTGGGGAGTGAACCATCGGACGGAAGATCTTCCTCTCTGTCTCTCCTCTCTGTATATCCGCCTTTCCAATGAAAAAATAATAAAAATAAATCTTTAAAAAAAAAAAAAAAGAATTAGTAGCTATAAGTTGTGCTATCTTTCCTGCATCCAATACGTTCTTATATGGCATGTTTCTATTTTGATTTATCGCTAAGTATATTCTAATTTCCCTTGTGTTTTTTTTTAAAGACTTATTTATTTTTATTGGAAAGGTGAATTTACAGAGAGGAGGAGAGACAGAGAGGAAGATCTTCCATCTGATGATTCACTCCCCAAGTGACCACAATGGCTGAAGCTGAGTCGATTTGAAGCCAGGAGCCAGGAGCTTCTTCTGGGTCTCCCACATGGGTGCAGGATCCCAAGGCTTTAGGTCATCCTTAACTGCTTTCCCAGGCCACAAGCAGGGAGCCGGAGGGGAAATAGGGCTGCCGGGATTAGAACCGGTGCCCATATGGGATCCAGGGCGTTGAAGGCGAGAACTTTAGCCACTAGCCAGGCCTATGATTTTTTTTTCATTTGATCCAATACACCCAAAAAAGTGTTTTACTTAATTGCCACAGGATTGTGAATTTTCCAGATCCTTATCTTAAAATACACTTAAATTCATCCTTTTGTGGCCACAGAAGATGTTTTGTATGATATTTATGATTTTTAAATTTATCAATATTAACTTTTGGCCTGACATATGGTGTATTCTGGAAAATGTGGCATATGCACTTGAGAAGAATGTGTGTACCATTTTGGAGCATAATGTTCTATATGTGTCTTTTGGATGTACTTGGTGTATTGCATTATTTAAACCTTTTATTTTCTGACTTATTTTCTGCATGGTTGTTCTATATATAACCATGAGTAGGATATTGAAATCTCCAATTATTATTATAGTGCTGTCAATTTCTGCCTTCAGTTCTCTGAGTTTTTGCTTTACATATTTTAACAGTCTGTCTGTTTATTGCAGGCATGGATATTACATCTTCTTGTTGTATTGACCGTTTTAATTAATATATCATGCCTTCTTTGTTCCTTGTAAACTTTTAGATTTAACATCAGTTTGGCATGATTTGATATAGTTGCTCTTATTGTATTTTGGTTGTAATTGACATGAGGTATCTTTTTTCATCCTTCTACTTTATTTGGAGATTTGGCTCTAACAGTAATGTCTTGTAGACAACAGACAGCTGGATCCTTTGCTTTTATTCCTTCATCCTATCTCTGCTTTTGATTAGAATTGAATCTGTTAACCTTAGATGTAATTGCCTGGAAAAAGATTTCTCTCATTTTGATGTTTGCTTTCCATATCCTTGTCTATCGTTTTGTTTCTTGTTTCTGAATTATTGTCTTGTGTTTTTTGTCTGTGTATTTTTCTATTGCAGTGAAAGGGTTGAATTCCTTTCTCATTTTGTATGTAGTTTACAGCTATTTTCTTTGTAGTTTTCACATAATTACTTCAATAATGTGCAAAATCTTCGAACCCAACTCTTTTAGTTGACAATGTCACAAAATTACAACTTTATACATTGTGTGACCAACAACATAAACTGGCAATATTTTCAAACACGTTAATTTATTAAAATAAGTAGAAAAGATGTGGAATGGCAAACCAAAGTCACAACTTAATAGCTAATAAACCAAGAGGTGCTTTTATATATTAGTCTGTTAAAATCATGTAGGAAAAAGAATGGGGTTAGTGGAGGCTGTTTTGGTGAACGGATGAAACCTCTGCCTGTGACACTGGATCCCATGTATACACACTGATTCGTGTCCCAGCTGCTCTACTTCTGATCCAGCTCTCTGTTAATGACCTGGGAAAAGCATAGAAGATGGCCCAAGTACTTGGACCCCTGCAGATCACATAGGAGACCTGGAAGAAGCTCCTGATGCCCGTATCCAGCTTGACCCCCACCCCCAGCCTTCCCTTGCAGCCTTTTGGGATGTAAACCAGTGGATAGAAGTACTTTGTCTGCCTGGCTTGCTCTTATTCTTGCTTTCAATCTCTCTCTTCTCTTCTCCTCTCCTCTTGTCTATCTCTCTCTTCTCTCTCTCTCTTTCCTCTCTCTCTCTCCCCTTTCTCCCCCCTCCCCGTCTCTCTTTTCTTCATAACACTTTCAAATAAATTAATCTTTTAAAAAAATTTAGGGAAAATATGTTATGAAAAAAGTAAGCATAGATTCCAAGTTTTTTTGCATTGAAATGACTTCCGTTTGTGGAAGATAGTATTTGTTTTGTTTATTTGGAAGAAGGGGGGGGGGTCTACCTTGCTTGTATGTTTACTCACACAGATGCGTGCAGCAGCCACATCTGGTCCAGGCTGAATCTAGGATCTGGAAACTTGGTTCTTGTGTCTCATGTGGGCAGCAGGAACCTAAACACTGAAGTCATCATTTGCTGCCTACCAGGGTCTGCATCATAGGACTCTGGATTCAGGAGTGGACCCATTACTTGAACTTAAACACTCTAACATGGAATTCAGACATCCCAAATCGGGTCATAACTGCTAGGCTAAATTCCCACCCTAATTTTGTTTTAATTCTGTTTTCCATGAGCTTTTGTGAAATGCTGTCATGTAGGCTTTAACATTTCTTCATTTATATTACTGAAATCCTTATCTTTTTATGTGATTTCAAGCAATTATCTTTTAATTTTAAAAAAATTATGTATTGATTTGAAAGGCAGAGTTAGAGAAAGGGACAGAGAGAGAAAGAAGAGATCCATCTTCCAACTGCTGATCTTCTCCCCAAATGGGTGCATCAGCTGGAGTTGCGCCAGGCTGAAGTCAGAACCCCAGAGATTCAACGGGGTCTTGCACCTAGCTGCAGGGACCCAAGCCCTGGGACCATCTTCTGCCACTCTTCCCAGGCCGTCAGGAGGCAGCCAGATTGGAAATGGAATCACCAGGACTCAAACCTGTGCCCATAAAGGATGCCAGAACTACAGTCAACCCTTGTCTTTGGTCATTCCTTTTCACCTTGCACAATTTCCTTGAGTCAAGTCTAGAAGTATGAAACGTTTTCAGCTTTGGTTTATTTGGAAATTTCTTAATTTCTCCAATTTTTGAAAGATAGGCTCACTATACTTAGGATTTTTGGCTGAAATGTTTTTTTTTTCTTTTATCATTTTAAATTGCCTTCTTATCCCCCAAAGTCTCTGATACGAAATCTACTGACAGTCTTAACTGGAAATCCTCCATTTCTCGTAACTTACTTTCCTCTGGCTAGTTTCAAGATCGTTGTATTTTGAACATTTGATTATAAAACATAATGGAGCAAATCTCTTTGTCATATTTGGAGTTTATTATCTGTGTGCTAATATTCATGTTTTCCACCAGCTTATAAAGGTTTCAATTATATTGTCATCTGATACCCTTCCTGTCCCCGTTTTCTCTCCTTGCCCTCCCGTGTTGGAAGTGTTGGTGTCCTCCAGTCCCCACAGGCTCTTTCACTTCCCACTGGTCTTTTTTGGTTTGATTCTTCAGACTTGAGAGTTTCCGTTGTGCCCGTTCACATCCCCCGACTCACCGCCTGAATCTGCCTTGAAATCCCTGTAGGGAAATTTTCATTTCAGCCTTGTACTTCTTAGCTCCAACCTGCTTCTCAGGTTTTCTAGCACAGCATGGACAAGTCCCATTTTGTTTGTGTCTGGTTTTCCTTTCTCTGCCTCTGCCTCTAATTCTTTGAGCATCCTTTAAGGCAGTTGTGAATTCTTAGTTTAGCAAATTTGCATCAGAGTGTTTTCAGAGTCTGTAATGCTCCTTTTGCTGGGACTGAGACATATTTTCATGTTTTTGGTATGTCTTAGAATTTTTTTGTTAATGGAAATCAGATTCTCTTCCCCAGAGTTTCTTGTTGCTGGTTTTTGTTGCTTTGCTGCTCGCTTGTTTTGCTCTTGTTGGCTGTCCCTGGGCCAAGATGTAAAGCGAAGGTCTTCTGGAGTCATTGGCATTTGAAACTACTGCCCACACTGCCAGTGTCCCCTGTGGGTGCTGGTTGGCGTCTCCACTGCTTCATTTCTGAGGCAGCTCCCTGTTAACACTCCTGGGAATAGTAGCAGAAGACGGCCCAAGTGCCCAGTCCACGCCATCCAAGTAAGAGCCAGAGGAAGCTCCTGGCTTTGGTCTGGCCCATCCCAGCCATTGAGGACATCTTGGAAGTGAGCTGCAGATACAAGATCTCTTTGTCCCTCTGGCTGTAACTTCTTCAAATAAGCAACTAAAGTTTTTTTTTTTTTTTAATAAAAAAGAGGGATGTGGGAGCCAAGGGGCATTAAGGTGTTCCCATGTTTTTTTGGAGCCTGTATCCATTCCCTTCTAATTTTCTCCACATATGCAGCTGTTTCTGAATGTCTTAACTTTTCATATCTGGCTACCAAAAAGAGAGAAAAAGAAAAATTAAGTATGTGTGTGGAGGAGGAATGAGGGCAGGTGAGTGGGATGGGTGCCACCCTTTAATTTCCCTGAAAATCCCCTTGGCTGCAGGGGTAGGTACAACCACGACAGCAGTCACCTGCCAGCTTGCACTTCCGAGGTCAGCAGCAGCAGTCAGCAGTCAGAGAACAGGATATCTGGCTGTTGGAAGGCAGGATCGTCTCTGCCCACTCTGACTTCCGCCACCTATATGCATGCTGCTTCAAGAACACGGACACAATTGCCTGTGACATTTTGGCTAAGAGCCCAAAATGATCAGAATGAATTACGATTTATTGCCCAAGTCTTGCTCTGGGAGTTGCAAGCCTTCAATAGGCTCAGCATTCTAAAATAATTTTATCAGAGAAATTCTGCCAGTGTGATTGTTGTCTGGTTTGGGGAGGACTTCTGCCATCCCCCTAGAATTCCATCTCCGCACAAATGTTTTTGAAAACGTTGAATCTTTTGTCGCCTCAAAGCAACAGTCTGGTGATGCAGCTTTTACAACTATAATAGTTCTAGAAGTCAGAAATGCTCATCAGTGTAAAACGTGGGATAATGATGGGTTGTGAGGATGAGCTAGAATAATAATATAAACACCTGAAATAGTTTCTGGCATACAATCCATTCTTAATCAATGTTAGCTGCTCTTTATACAATAAGTTTTATTCATATTGTAATTACTTTCTGAATGGAACAGAAGCCTTTCTGGAGACAGTTAAAATATGAAGGGCCCGTTAAGAAAATCATTGGACCAGGAATTACCACTTGCTCCATATTAAATAGTTTCTATTTTTACATCAAGCTTAAAAATATTAAGCACATGACTTAAATTTTTTTACACTTTCTTGCCCAAAGTTTTAATATGCTCAGTTACTATTCTAATTGATCTATTGTTAAAGGTTTTTCCCTGAAATATAACTTCAGCAAGATTCACAGTCCTTAAGTAAGGCTATTTGATTCTGTTTTAGTCTTGGTAGTAGTTCCCCACCAGTTCCTATAGGAATATACACAATGTGGTGACTGCAATATGATTTATTTTAGTTTTGTAAAAGGAATATTTTTTTCTCAAAAATTTGAGTGGCATTTCCATATGGAGGGTGTATGTGTGTATGGGATCACATTCAATTCTAGTTTCATATGCCATCAAAGTCCTCATTTCACATCCTTATAACATTTGCCTTATTTTTAATTTGTAGGAGTAATATTATCCAGGTCGCAGGAGAGAGTAAATTTTCCGTGGTTAATTCTCCAACTAAAAGCTCATGTACATACAAACACAATCCTGTTGGCATTTCCAGGGCATTGAATACCAAAGAGAATATATTTTATGTTTAACTTTGGGGTATGAATGTACCTTTCTTCTAGGAAAGCTAGCAATAAAAAAGATTTATCAATTTAATTACTGGTATGCTACACTTGGGCATTGTGTAGGAGGCTTTTTGGTCTCATGAATGACTGTGCTGTACAAGAACTGAATCTCTGCCAAAATGAATTCCCAGGACATGGTTCCTGGGAGAAATATCATCACTTGAAACTACCCCCCCTTCCTGAAACTTTGTCCAACATTGGCATCCATGTGGTCAACTGCAAACATTCCTTATGGAAAATTTAACAGTTTAACAAGGTATCTTTGCAGCAGAATGCACTTGGTGTAGAAGATTTAACTGAACTAATTGTGGGCATGGAGGAATCCCTAGAGGAATGGCACCGCTGTGTTGCCAGTGGCAGAGGGAGGAAAGGCAAAGGGGACAGTCACATATTATTGCCTCCACATCTGAGTCATTGAGTGGTTTCCAACCTGTACGTCTGATTGCAGGATGGTGGTGGGAGACTCTACCATTCACTCCATCTCCCTGCTCAGAAACCCCTTCCTTCTCCCTCACCCCCCAATACCTGATCAGTAACCTGGCCCTGAGTTTGCTTCCCCAGGACCTCTGTGATGTGTCCCTGGACCTATTCTCTCTGGAGCAATGCTCTGGGTCATGGACCCAGCAGCTCCACCCTGACCCCTCTCCACTTCCAGTGAAAGCAGGAGGCCTGACCCCCTGCAACTCAGACCATGTCCTCCCAGTTTCCAGAGACACCTCCCCTCCATCCCTACCCTGACGCAGAGTGAATTAGACCATGTCACTTTCATGCTTTAAATCCTTCACTGATCATAAGGGCAGCTCTGCCCCTGTGGGTGCTGAGAGTGCCCAGGAAATGTCTTGTGCCTTTGCCTCAATTTTGCTGTGGACCTAAAGCTGCTCCAACGAAGTCTGGTTTTTTGGTTTGTTTGTTTGTTTTATGTTCCATCAAACACAAGTATACGGCTCTAACCATTTCTCCAAACTTTCTAAAATTTAACTTTTTCCAAATTTCAAACCTAACAAAATAGCCATGACCCATGAAAGAATGATTCCCCAATCTGGCACCGTGGGGTCGGCCCTGTGACACGTTGAGTCAAACAACTGCATCTGATGCCTCTGTTGGAGTCCTTTGGAGTCCCAGCCTCTCTGCTTCCAGTCCAGCTCCCTGCTCACATCCGGGAAAAGCAGTGCAAGATGGCCCATGTTCTTGGGACTCTGTCATCTGTATGGAAAATATAAATTGAGTTTCAGGCTCCTGGCTTCAGCCTGGAGCAGGCTCTACCATTATGATCATTTGAGGAGTGAGCCAGTAGATAGATTTTTTTTCTTCTTCCCTGTCCCCTTCTTCCTTCTCCCACCCCTTCTCTTTCCTCCCCACCCCCACCTTCCCCGTTCCTTTCTCTTCCCTTCCCTTCCCTTCCTTTCCTTCCCCTCTCTCTCCTATCTCTGTCCTGTCTCTGTCCTATCCCCTCTATCACTCTGTCTTTCAAACAAACTTGAAAAAAAGTAGAAATCAATCACTCACTCAACCCTTATGTCTCCAGTCTCATCTCCAGACACTTGTCATTTCCTGAATACTTGTCCTCCTGTCACACACTTTTCAGTGTCCTTACCCCTGTAGTCTTCCTTTCTGGGACTGTGTTTCTCTGTTATGACTCCCTCTGAAACCTCCTGCTCTTTTTCCTTGTGATAATCTTCCTTACCCTCCCAGCAGCGTTGCCCTCCACCCAGCAGTAATTACTGCATTCTGTATGGGTAGGATTTAACTCCTTTCCCCAAACGCTGTTGCTCCTTTGAGAGCCAAGAGTTTATTTTGTTGATACATTTGTATTTTTATGTAGGCATTTCCAATACTTTCTTTGTTCATAAGTGTTCTCTGTCATTCATTTAACAGCAGGCTGGCACTGGAAGCAGAGTTGGAACTCAAATTCAGGCACTCATTCACTGAGCGTAGCAATGGATGAATGAGTGGGGAGGAGTGTAAAGTGAGTAAATGAATGAAAGAATGCAAAGAGCTGATTAGCAAGTGTCAACTAGGTGGCTGACTTGGATCTCTGATGAGATGTCACTTCTGCCACCTTTAGTGACTCCTTGGACACTCCAGTTGGCTCCCCATGTCTAAGATTCCAAAATAATAAGAAGAATCTAGCTCATAACTCCTGGGAGTCTAGGAAGAACAACAGAAGCCAGCCCTACTCTGGTGCTTCTAATAGATTTTGGCTGCATCATTTTCTTCCTTAGGAACTGTGCCACTTTGAACAAATTGTTGCGCTTCTCTGCTCTTTCGCTCCCTCAGCTCCAAGTGAGGCGGATGATGCGGCTCTTGCACAGAATATCAGTTATGAGTAAAGCAGATAATGCTTCAGAAAGTTCAAGGAAAATCAGATATACAGAGAGGAGGAGAGACAGAAAGGAAGATTTTTCTGCCCGAGGGTTCACTCCCCAAGTGGCCACAATAGCTGGAGCTGAGCTGATCCAATGCCAGGAGCCAGGAGCCTCTTCCAGGTCTCCCACGCGGGTGCAGGGTCCCAAGGCTTTGGGCCGTCCTCAACTGCTTTCCCAGGCCACAAGCAGGAAGCTGGATCAGAAGTGGGGCTGCCAGGATCAGAACCGGTGCCCATATGGGATCCTGTTACGTGGAAGGTGAGGACTTTAACCATTACTCTATTGCACCAGGCCCAGAAAATAAAACTTTTAAAACGTCCATTTGGGGACAAAAATTCAAATAGATGTATAGTTTTCTATTAGTATACATTTTCTCTAGATTTTTTGAAGTTCTATCATGCCTATTTTTTAAACTTCTATTTTAATTTCATTTTCCATAAACTCTTTAAAACACCCTTCTTAGGACAATGCCTAGGTTACTGGATATATAATGAGTGCTTCATAAACACTGATGATGGAGCTGATAGTTGCATGATGTTTCGGAGGCTGCTTTTCTGCAGGGGAGGAGTGCAAACAGCAGACCTATGTTCATAGCTGTATTCCGTATTGATTGTATTATATAAAACTACATTCATAGAGACATATACAAATGCAGTTGTCTCCAATAAATTAGGCTTCAAAGACAAGGCAATGAACCAAAGCAATTTGAAATTCTATATAAGTAAGTACTCTTACGTGTCTAAAAATTCCCATCACTAAAAATGTATTCATTATTGGAATACTTTGTGCCCTTTTGAAATGTAGATATTTTAACAAATAGGAACATATGAGTCACGTAAACCTTGGAGTGAATGAATTAACTAAATCTTTCTCTGAGAATAGTGCTTGATGGGAGGAAGAGAAACGATATGGAAAGTCTGAGGAGTAAAAAAGAGGTAATTTGCAAGATTTTGTATATTGGACACTGTGTTGGTTTTTTCACACACACACACACACACACACACACACACTATCTCTTACTGATTATAAGTAATGCTGCTATGAACATGTACCATAGCTAAGGATCATTCGACAAGATACATAAGAGATTTTGTGTCTATTCCGTTGATTTGCATAACTGTCATTTTAAAAATTTATTTGAGCAAAAGAAGGAGCTGACAGCTGCTGCTTCACTCCCTAAATATGTACAACGGCGAGGACTGAGCCAGGCCGAAGTTGGAAATTACAGACTCAATCTAGGTCTCCTACATGAACGGCAGGGACACAGCCCAGCTACCATCACCTGCCCCCTCGATCGGGAAAGCTTTCAGGGTTCTTTCTAGGTTTCCGGGAGACGTGAACAACAGTTTTATCATTTTAGAATCATAGAACTGGGGAGCCAACCGGAGTGTCCAATGTGTCACTAAAGGACAAAAAAGTGACATCCAGTCAGAGTCTCAGAAATAAAAGGAAGCCAGGTAGTTGGCACTTGCCAATCTTTGTCATTCATTTACCAGAAAGCTGGCACTGGAAGGAGAGTTGGAACTCAAATCCAGATGTTCCAACATAGGATTTGGACGGCTGACCCGGTGGCTCGCCAGCAGACCAACCACCTGCCCCAGTGGCCTCTGTGCCAACAGCACATTGTTTGGGTTACGCTCGCTTTTGAACATTTTCAAACGAGACCTGTGAGTCCTACAACTTTGTTCTTTCTCCAGGCTGTTTTGACAAGCGAGGTTATCTTGAGATTTCATTTGAATTTTAGAATAAATTTTTCTGTTTCTGCAACACAAAAACTGGTTTTGGGATTCTGATAATGATCTCATTGTGTCCATAGACTAGGATAGTGTGTGTATTTTAACAATAATAAATCTTTTAATCTATAAGTATGGGATACCTTTCCATTTGTTTCATCTTTAATTTTTCTTATCAATTTTTTTTAAAAAGATATTTTTTATTGGAAAGGCAGACCTACACAAAGAGGGAGAGACAGAGAGATCTTCTATCTTCTGGTCATTCCCCAAGCGGCCGCAATGGTCAGAACTGATCTGATAAGAAGGCAGGAGTCAAGAGCCTCCTTGGGGTCTCCCACACAGGCACAGGGTCCTAGGCTGTCCTCTACTGCTTCCCTAGGCTACAAGCAGGGAGCTGAATGGGAAGTGGAGCAGTTGGGACATAAACCAGTACCTCTATTGGATGCCAGCGTTTGCAAGGAGAGAATTAGCCTATTGAGCCATTGTACCGGCTCCTTACCCATTTTTCATTGTTTTTAGTATACAAATCTTTTATGTTTATAGTTAGGCTTTTTTTCCTCAGCAGTTTATTATTTTCAAGTTACTGTAAATGGATATTTTATTTCCTTTAGAAAAAATTTTATACATTGATAGTGTATGGAAATGCAACTGATTTTATATGAGTTGATTTTATGTCCTGCATTCTCAATAACTTCATTAGTTCCGATAGATTTTTTGTATGTTTGAAATGTTCAAGTTTTTTATGCGTAAAATACACTATATTTGATAATTTTACTTCTTTCTTTTTGATCAATATGATTTTATTTCTTATTGCCTCATCTCTCTGGCTACGATTAGAACACTGCGTAGCAGAAGCAGAACACTGCAGAAGCAGCTGTCTTTACCTTGCTGTCGTCTCAGAGGAATGGACAATTTAAGTTTCCCGTGTGATTCCAAAGTGTAGGCAAACCTGGGAACCATCGGACTAGGATTCAGTGTCTCCATTCCCCGAAAAGCTGAGGTCCAAGAATGTCCACGGAGTCACCCTGGCCTTCGAAGTGAAGGAAGTCTGTAGCAAGATCTCTTCATTGGGGGTGGTCGTCTTCCCATGCCATTGTAACTGAGCAGATGCGGGCGTTTCTAATCAGGGTGACAAGTGTTTGTTGGTTCTGAGCAGGACAGGAGAGACGAAGCTTGTGCTTCAGGGATAACCATGAGCCCAGGATCCTGCCCACGGAATGGAAAGCCAAATAGGACAGCAAGAGGAACTCAGTCCCCTGATATGAGGACAAAGAATTCTCCAGAATCCAGGAAAGACTAATTGAAGGCAGTGGTGGAGGTTGGAGGGGCTGGGACGTAATGTATTTGTCTGGAATTAGACATTTATTTTAAAATGAAAGTTGCAAGTGTGGGAGGTGGGAAAAATACCATTCCTTATTGTGGCTTATGGAGCAGGTAGTAAGGGTTTTATGCGGGGAACAGTAATAAATATTCAGCATCTTACATCTTAATACACAGATGGATTGAATTCAGGCTTTGGCATAATTTAATTAACTGGACTGTTGTTTTTCTTTCTCGCTGGTTTTAGTGAGAGCGTTGCAAGTATGCAGCGAACAGGATTAGGTTCTAATTGAAGCAGATCTATCTGCCTCCAAGCCAAGGAATGCTGCATAAAAAGAGCGAGAAGGCTTTTATTTAAATTTCATGTTTAGAAGGGTGGGGTGCACAGATGGGTGCTTCTTACCTCCTTGGCTTCTAGTTTTAGAAGCAGGAGGGGGGGAATGTTGGGCGAGTTCAAAAAAATTTTTAAATTACAGCTGGGTTTCCTCATAAAACATATTAGTTAGGTGGTGTTGAAACAAGACTGTATAATTTGTGCTTCTGCAACACTTTCCTCCAGAAAATGTGTTTAGATTTCATTTTCATTTTAAAAGAGAACCAGTATGTAAGTGCCTGATAGGAATTAGAATACAGGGTTTTAAATGGACTACCTTGGTTCATTTCCAAAAATGCACTGTGATGCCCATTTTACAGTTGAGAAAACTGAGGTTTAGGAGAGGTTTTATGCCTTTTTAGGGGTTACTTGGCTAATAAGTAGCAGAGCTGAGATTTGAAGCCAATTATTGTTGACCTCGAAACCAATGTTTTTCCAGCCGCTATCCCAGAGTTGCACAGCACTAAAGCCAAGCTATGTAATTATTTTTTATTTAATTTTCACAAAATGGCTTCAGTTTAGATGGCAAATGTAAATCTCGATCCTAAAACACAGATGAACAAAAAATTAATTTCTTCAATGTCTACACATCAATTTAATCAGAATGGGAGGCTCCTGATCTCTGACCTAGTCCACCAATTTCTGCTGCAATGCCCATATGCCCAGCCGAGTGTCCTTCAAGTATGGGCACAGCTCTTTCCATAGCACGTGTTAGCTTTGCTGATGCTGGGAACATTCCAGCAACACCTGAAGGCTAGCCACTGGGGCCTGCTTTAGTCCCAGGCCTTTAATCTAAGGAAAATCCTTTTTGGTTATGCTTCTGCAAAAGTACTGCTCCCTCATCTCAAATTCTGGTTTCAACAATGGGTTCTTGGCCTGGCACAGTAGCCTAGTGGCTAACGTCCTCAACTTGAACATGCCAGGATCCCATATGGGCACTGGTTCTAATCCTGGCAGCCCCGCTTCCCATCCAATTCCCTGCTTGTGGCCTGGGAAAGCAATGGAGGATGGCCCAAAGCCTTGGGACCCTGCACCCTGAACCCGGAAGAGGTTCCTGGCTTCTGGCTTCGGATCAACTCAGCTCAGCCGTTGTGGCCATTTGGGGAGTGAATCAGCAGACGGAAGATCTTTCTTTCTGTTTCTCCTCCTCTCTGTATATCTGAATTTCCAATAATCATAAAATAAATCTTTAAAAAGAAAGCATAAGTGGGTTTAGTCTTTTGAAAAATAAAAACCAGGAAGGGCATGGCAATAGTACTTAAATCAAAAAGTTGTGAATATTAAATGAGTCAGTGTAAAGTGCTTAGCATAATGTTGGCCATCTAGTACACACTGCTGAATACTCGTATTACTTATCTGACTTTAAAACGTACTTACATGTGTCTATTTTTAGCTGTACTTATGCGGCCTGCATAGTAAGATACATATTTTATTTTAATGTAATAATAAAGTAATAAATGCATGTAATAGTAAAATATAACAAAATATATAAATAAAATACAGATAATATAAACATAAATCTGCCTAATAAAATACAGATTTGTTCACGCATGCATATATTATAAGAGAAGAAGTGTTGATATTGGTTATGCCAACAGACACAGGAATTCTACTTTTCTGTCTCACCCACTTCCCATTAAAAAACAAAAGAGAGAGAAAAGTACAATGCTGTTACAATTGTAGGTGCTGAATTAGACACTATTTTATATTTGCCAAGAACGAACCTCCATTTTGTCTAAGTGTTAGCGAGGGTTGAATCCTTCCTCAACAATCCGGCACAACTTTCCAGACACCTGCTTCTGACTTTGTTTCCTTCAGGTCCAGTTTTTGCTCTGTCGTCACACGTCGTGATGTGCTGTCACCTACTTTCATGTTGTGCTACAACCCCTGGGGGCTGAGGCTTGTTTTCATGACCAGTGCACACAGCATGGAGGGGGAGTTCACGGGAACCCCTCTGCACCAGGGTGAGCACGCATCGCCTAAAAATGGCCCGCTTAAACCCAGATCAAGTGTAATCCCATTTGAACAATCTGGTGGTTACATCCAGAAATTTCCTGTCATCATTCAAGGCCACTACACAGAAAGGGAAATGCCTTCCCAGTGAAGTCTGAATAGAAAGAGAGAGAGTAGTGCAAATTAAGATAAATGCATGAGTTGAAGAGTACTGAAGCTCCAGTTTAGTTGATTTCATGAGAAATCCCACCATGAGTTTGAAGTGGGATTGTTCGTAGGGAGGAATTAGCAGTGTGTCTGCCATACCTCAGGAATTCTAACCATTGTTAATGTGAGCAGAGCGGGCAGCACTTGTGTTGGCTTGTCCACCTAGCCTCTCCTCCTTGTCCATTCCTTTTCTGCCCTTCTGTGAGCCAGTTGGTTGCCAGGAAGGCGACCTCTGGATTCTGTCTTGCGCAGACTTTCTTGAAACCTGTGGCTTCCCATTGGGCTTGCCCAGTGGGAGGTGCCATCAGGATATCGCTGGGTAGAAGGAGAGAAAATTTGGAGAATCCATCGTTACCCCCTCTTCAGTTCCCCCCCTCTCCTGTGGAACTAGCAGATACGCTCTGCCTTCAGCTGTAGCTATTACAGGTGACTCTTTTTCCGGAAGCAGGTCTTCTGCCTGTTCGAGTGACACTACTGTGTTCAGGCCTAGAAATACAAACATGTGTCACTTAAGCTTCACAAGAAGGGTAGATTCTGAGAAGTGTGTCATTGGGTGATTTTACTGTGAGAACACATATTGTGTGCTTACACAACCCCAGGCGATGTAGCTTACTACACATCGAGGTTATGGTTCAGTCCTATGGGACTCCCGCTGTATTAGTCATTAGCCATCTGACATAGGACAGGCTTGTACCTCACTGTTCTTTGTTAGATTCCTTAACCTGTCCATAGCCCTGTGACAAATAGTGTAATTAAATGTATTCGGTAAATCCTTCTGAGTTCCCTGTTACCTGCTGGACCTCTGACTGACCCATTGTTTGTTCTGGGAGGGGAGTTCTGCTTGTTGACGCAGCTGTTGACTTCCCCAAGTGTGACATGTCTTTAGTGTCTCTTTAACATGTATACATTTTCTTGTGTGTTTATGTAAGTACTTAGCTCTATCCAGCATAGCTCTAGGGAGATTTGCTGTACTTATTGGAAGTCCAATTGTCCCTCTATGTTGCATAAGATGAAAATGTGACTCCGTTCAATTCCAACAACACTAGCCAGGGAACACATAAAGTAGGAACTGACTTCGGTTCAGAGACTGCTGTGAACTCATGAGCTTTGCAAGCTTTCTCCGGGGCTGGACACAGGGTCTTTCTTCAAATACGGTGCTTCTTCCTCGTTGCAAAGATTTCATCCAGACATTGATGATGTTTCTGAGAGTGGGCAAGAACTTGGAAAATCTTAAAAGAATGGGGAAGAAATGAGCAGAGAAACTGGTTGTTTTCTTCACACCGAGCGGATGAGGACTCTTGACTCAGCCTTGGCAAGTGCATTAGACGGGGAATCTCGGTGTCCGTGCTGCTTAGGAATGGCACAGTGCCGCTCCCCGTCTGACACATGGCTACGGCCACTCGTGGAGTTTGTACTCTCCCTGGCTATCCCAAGGAAGCTCATGTATGACACTGCCCTAGGCTGAACTGTTCCTTTGTGCTTTCATTTGCCAATCAGTATTTGTGGTAGAAGTTGGTTCTAAAGTGCTAAAACTCTGACACTGAATATGGTCAAGTCTTCCAAGCTGACATCTAGGAGGCGAGGCAGGAAATAAACAAATGGGCAATTGAGTACGCATAAGCATATGTAATATGATTTTGGTTAATAAGTTCTCTGAGGCCATATTGCAGGGTGATTTTATTACAGCCAACAAGTATCTCAATTAGGTTGGTATGCAGAGAATAATTCACCCAGCATTCTTGAGGCTGCTCTGCTGAGAAAGGATGCTCACAAGGTTGATAGTATGTTGGCTAGTGCCTAAAACCCTGAATAGTAAGCAGTTCCTCGCCTTGCATAAATAAAAGAATGGTTCCCTGTGCCTAAACAGCTTGTACAAACAACCTGGTTTATTTTGGAAATGTGCTTTTTCCTTCTGTGATTTGGGTCCTTGTTAGCCAGAGGGGTGTCTGTGTAGCTAGTTCTTGGTAAAAACCCTGCACACTGACTCTCTAAGCAGCTCCCTTAGTGGGCAGCATTGTCATGCACATTGTGGCAGGAGGTGGCATCCACCTGTGCCTCTGGGAGGAGTCTTGGAAGGCTGCTCTTGGTTTTCTCTGCACTTTGTCCCTCGTGCCTTCTTTGTGTGGTTTGTGTCTTCACTGTGACAAGATGATGATTTTCTGGGATAACATCTGAGTGATATTTTGGGGGAGCTGATAGTGACCCAAGGGACATGCTGACCATATTTGTATTCTCATTTGCTAGTCTAGTCAGAAGGCAAAGAAACTTTGTTTCGTATGACTTATTCGTATGACTTACCTTAAATGTCGGCATATCTCACATTCATATACAATAGCCATGTGATTATTTCTTTCTATATCCCTGATTTCAATTGGTCTATTTTCTTAATTTTTTAAAGATTCATTTGTTTTTATTGGAAAGCCATATTTGCAGAGAGAAGGAGAGCCAGAGACAGAAAGATCCATCATTTGGTTCACTTCCCAAGAGGCTTCAACAGCCAGAGCTAAGCCAATCCGAAGCCAGAAGCCAGGAGATTTTTCTAGGTCTCCCACACAGGTGCAGGGTCCCAAAGCTTTGGGCCATCTTCCATTGCCTCCAAGGCCATAAGCAAGGAGTTATATGAGATGTGGAGCACCTGGGCACCAACTGGTGCCCATATGTGGATGCCAGTGTTTTCAAGCAAAGGATTAGCCAGCTGAGCCATCATACCCAGTCCCTCATTCTAACTTCCACAGAGGTATTAGGGATCTTTAGCTCTCAATCTGGTTTCTTCTATGACAACCAAACTCACAATTCCAATTGTCTTTTTGAACACTTTGATGTTTAGTATGAGATTCAAGCTCCAGGTGTCAAAACTTGAATTTCTGATAAATTCAACATCTACTTTGGCCTCTGAGCGAGCTGTGTTCATGTCCTCCTCACCAATCAATCCAGATACCTGGAGTTAATCTAGATTTTATTCATTGTCCTCTGTCATTCACAGCTCTTCCCTACAAAAATCTGTGAAGTTTTTCAATCATGACTTGATCTGTTCCATCTAACGATCACGTTTTAATAGAGGTCCTCAGTAACATTTGCTTGAGCTAACACAGTAGATTTGCAAGTGTCTCTAATCCATGTGCTAGCCTCCAGATCAGCCACATTACAAACTGTTCTGGAGCAGGTGCTGTGCTGCAGAGTTAATGCACCGACTATAACTACAACTCTGGCATCCCATATGGGTACCAGTTTGAATCCCAGCTGTTCCACTTTCAGTTCTGCTCTCTGCTAAAGTATCCAGGTAAGTAGCATAAGATGGTCCAAAGCCCTGGATCCTTGAATCCACAAGGGACACCCAGAAGATGCTCTTGGCTTTGACCCATCCCAGCCCTGGTCATTGAGGCCATGTGAGGAGTACAACTGTAGATGGAAAATTTTCTGTCTCCTTCTGACTTCATAACATTTTTCAACTGAATAAGAGAATGAATAAATAAATATCTTTTAAAAGAACTGTGCTTCAATGGAGACCAAAATAGTAAACCATAAATTTGATTACCCCCTTCTTGTCCTCCCTATTGCCTGCTAAGTCAATCCCTAGCTCAAAAGAAGACTTTCATTGGCTTTGTCCCTCTCTCCCTTTGTCTCACATAGGCTATGGTTACTATGCTTAGTACTGCATTTCCTGTACTAATTCATCGTGTAATATTTATATGCGTGTCTTCTCCCTCTAGTCAGTGAGCTTCCCAGTATGAATTCACTTTTATCCTCTTTCCCATAGTACAAAAATACAATTCCTGGCACACGTCACTGATTCTGATGTCACCAAACTAAACAGCACAATACCTCAGTTAAGTAAATGGAAGCAGTACTTGGTAATGAGAAATCTCTCAGGAGTCAGAAACAGGAGTGGAATTTACCCCAAAACATCGAAGCAAAACAAGTAAGACAAATTCTTAAGCACCCCTGCCATGGCAGATCCACAAGAGGAAAACAGAACTAAGTGGCAGTACACCAAAACCCCAGAAGATGGGGTTATCGTCTCACCAGGCTAGAGAGACAGCGGCAGTCTCGGCTGAGGTGGTGGGAGCATCAGTGTCCCGCCTAGGGGGGCGTTGTCCTACTGTGGTTCACACTGCTGAGTCTGTTCAGAAAGTGCCTGGTGCTTACTTGAACAACTGAGAGATGCAGACCAGTATGGGGAGGAGATCTAAAACCATGTCCCTGAAGAGCAGGCTGAGAAAGACGGATGAACAAGAAGAGAGGGAGAGGAAGAAGGGGAGAGAGAGAGAGAGAGAGAGAGAGAGAGAGAGAGAAAGGAAGGGATGGAGAAGAACCCTGGAACACTGGAAGGAACCTCAATTTCAGAAAAAAAGCAACAGATTAAACATGGACCAATAAATGGGCTGCATAGGGAAGAGAAGGGCAATCCCACAATCCCATGGCAGGGATGTGTGTCTAAAAGGAATTCTTGACAGAAAGTGAAGGGCTGCTTCACCAAGTGAAGACCCCCATTCCCAGCAGCATCTGAGGGGACGACACACAACACAGCCAACCGCCAAGGCGACCGGAGGGGGAAGAGGGTGATGACTTGAAACAGTAGCCAGTAGATGACCTTCCGAAGTGAAGATTCTAGAATTCTGTGTGATCAGAGAAGCCGCCTTCCTTTCCTGAGATCAAAGTCCTTTTCAGTGAGGATATGTAGGAACTCTCACGTGACTTCATTGGCTCGGCCACTCTCATGCCGTCATCCCTTTCATGTAAGACATCACACCTGACATGTTTGCTGTCTTCTCATCACAGTCTTGTTTCCTCCGCCTCCACACAGCAGGTGCTTCCACCCTCCAGTCATCCCTCACTCACCCGGCTCCCCGCCACTGCTCTCCTTCTTGTAGGGATGCAGGAGTTGGAGGGACATTCCAGGAACTCCATGGACAGAGATCATTCTGGAAGGCCATGGAAGAGTTGATAACCATCAGAGACAAAAGGGTGACTAACTTTACCTCAATCCCTTTGCTAGTTGCATATAGGGATGGAATATGGTGATTTCAAAGGAAGTCCTTCTTAGATAAAAAGACTCTCTTGAGGGAGGTGAGATTTGGGGAACTCTACTCCTGACAATATAGTAAGAGAAAAAGTAGAGTGAAGCTATCAGTCCAGTAGAATTTAAAAGTTAACCCCTCAGGAATGAGTCACGGTCTGGAGCTAAGGTTCCAAAACATAAGAAATTGCCAGGAGGGCCCAGTGTGGTAGCCTAGCAGCTAAAGTCCTTCCCTCACACACGCTGGGACCACATATGGGCACCGGTTTGTGACCCAGCAGGCCCGCTTCCCATCCAGCTCCCTGTTTATGGCCTGGGAAAGCAGTGGAGGATGGCCAAAGGCCTTGGGATCCTGTATCCATGTGGGAGACCTGGAAGAGGATCCTGGCTCCTGGTTTCAGATTAGCTCAGCTCTGGCTGTTGTGGCCACTTGGAGAGTGAATCAGTGGACAGAAGATCTTCCTTTCTGTATATCTGATGTTCCAATAAAAATAAAAACAAATCCTTTTTTAAAAAAAAAAAGTTGGCAGGGATCTGGAACCAGGCTAGGTTTTGCATGGTATGGTTCCCAAGACTTCTTGTCTGTTTTCTTGAATAATCCACCCACACGTGCCTCTCTCCATCCTGTGCCTGGCTTTGTAAGGCAAGGGAACCCAAGGAAAAATGGGTCCAGGAGATAAAGGAATCTAAAACCCCAGGTGTCCTAATCCCGGAGGCTGACTTCCTGAAGGCTCTGCTGACCGACCTGCCATCCAGTCACCCTTGCTCCCTGGTCACCACAGACATCCTGACTCCCTCATCCCACGGCCATCATGTGTGTCACCCACATCCTCTAACTGTTTCCACTCCTAGGCACAGAACTGTTACTGTCAAAGCTTTGAAAACACGCAAACCTGAATCATGACAGGTGTCATCGTGCTACAAGCAGAACCAGGCTTTTGTTTGTCAGCGTTTATTTATTTATTTGAAAGATTTATAAAGACAGATATATGGAGAAATATCTTTATCTGCTGATTCTCTTCATAGGTGCCTTCAGTAGTCGGGGAAGGACCAGACCACAACGAGGAGCTTCTTCAGGTTTCCTGCAGAGGTCAGATCAGCTCAGGTCCCCGGGACAATCTACACTGTTGTTGCCTGGTGTGTTAGCAGGAAGCTGGATAGAAAGTAGAGCAGCCAGGCCTCAAACTGGTACCCAGATGTGTTTCTTCTCGATGGTTGTTTCCAACCTGATCTGGCCTGAATCTCCCCACAGCCCCAGAGGAACTCAGCTCCCACTGTAGCGGGGCAGTTAAGCGTCACTTTCCTGTAGATCGTTCCCTGCTTATACAACATTTGTCTCCGTTCAAAGAAGAAATACATTCCCCCTAAAGTTGCGGAGTAGATCCTCAGGGCCTCACTGCCTTTCTCATAATTCTAATACTACATTTAAATTTCTGTCCTCGGACAGTTCTCAATTTCTGATCGCTTACAGAACACATCCTCAACGTCTTCATATCACAAGTTCTACCTGAAACTCAACATTCCTCATACCCTTGCTCGCCACGCTGGTACCAGCCCATTTCCCATGGCTCTCCCCATCTTGCGGCCATCTGATCGCTGTAGCGGGATATGAGTGTGAGGTTAAGGTCAGGAGCCTCACAGGGATGCTGGTCCTTGTGGCCTTGTCTTGTGGTCAAGTCGCTGAACCACAGGCAGCACCCACTTCGCTGGAGAGTTCTGCTGAGTGGGCAGGAATAAAAAGCGCAGCTTGAGCCCCAACAGATTTAGCATTCTGTTTCTTGAACCCAAATGCCTTCAAGCCTGGCATATTAGTTCTGATCACCTCCAGAGCCAGCGTGCTTTTCTGGTATAACCCACCGACACTTATCAGCCCACTGTACAACGGCTCCTGGCACATGACTGGCACTCAAATATGTGTTACATGAATGAAATCAGGCAATTCAACATCAGAGTGTTTTAAAAACAAATATTAACCATCAGAAATCTCATGAGTAGGTTCAGGGTTTAATTTTATGTTTTATAGAGAATCCAGAGGAGATTGCCAGTTGGCTAAATTTAAATATAAATTTGCAGTAGTTTCTTTCATTATATATAGAGGCACTGATGAATAAATTTTTGTTACTCTAATACTGTTTTTTTTTTAAGGCAGCATAGTTTTGGCTACAATGGGTTATGAATTTTCTGCTCTGTCACAGTAGATTGTTAGGACTGGGTCTAAACCCCTGTTGTAAACCCAGGGATTACTAACCAGCACTTGTTTTCCTGGCCCGGGTCGTTAACTGCTCATTTGGCAAAATGCCACTCGGTTAATCACGTCCTGGCTTCCTAAATCTCCATATTTTTAACGAGAGCCTTCATTTCCTGGGCTAAGCTGCTCCAAAGTGTTTGCTAACCGAGGCGTAAAGGCCGAGTTTTCAGAGGGGTGAGATGTTTCCTGAACAGCTGACCAGAACAGTGGAACTGTCACGTCTGCCGCATGTGTTCTAGTGATGAGATTTTGAAAACAAAAGGAGGCGTTGCTGAGGAGTTAGAGATTGGGAAAATGGAACCTCCATGTGTTACAGTCTCTTCTATCAACAGTTGTCAAATGGCTGCGGGGAAGCTCTCGGTGCTGTGGCTGCTGATGCCGAAGTTGAGGGGCAAAGCAGATGTCAAACGCAGATGCTAGTCAACGGATTGCCCTTGCGTTCCGCTGGGCTCACCTCATGAGGAGGGAGGGTTGCAAATTCATGTTTCGCATGTTCTGCCCATCAGTGCCGCTTCCTAAGTGTTAGATGTGGCTGTTCTAGAGGAAGGGTTTGCTTTCTGGAAGAGGTGGGAAGAGGTGGAAAACTGCTAAGACGTCAACATGCCATAGGGAGAAGTACTAAGTGTTGAAGAAGGACATGTCCAAGGGACACGCAACCAGATGGTGGCACAAAAGTTAAAGTTTTGTAAAAGGGTCCAGCGTGGTAGCCTAACAGCTAAAGTCCTTGCCTTGCATGTGCCAGGAACCCATATGGGCACTGGTTCTAATCCCAAAGACCTCACTTCCCATCCAACGTCCTGTTTGTGGCCTGGGAAAGTGGTAGAGGACGGCCCAAAGCCTTGGGACCCTGCATCCACGTGGGAGACCTGGAAGAGGCTCCTGGCTCCTGGTTTCAGATCAGCTCAGCTCCTGCCATTGTGGTCACTTGGGGAGTGAATCATCAGACGGAAGATCTTCCTCTCTGTCTCTCCTGCTCTCTGTATATCTGCCTTTCCAATAAAAACAAACAAATCTTTTTAAAAATATCTGTATCTTGTGAAAGGAAAGGACGGAAGAACAATGGCAGGACTTACCAAGGGTTGAGCTGTAAGCAGGTGTGCCCAATATCTTTGGTTTCTCTGAGTTTTTTCTTTTTTCACCCAGTTCTCTATCCGGGGCTGGCTTGTATGCACACATCACCTGGCCTCCTTTGCTGCTGGTCTTAGGTTTGCTTTGACAAACAGAAAGCCTTTATGCATGCTGAGGCTGCTACGTGGAGGAAGGCAGGATGTCTGGCCCTGCCATGGGCTTATCGTGTTCCTTCTCAGACACGCAGTGTGCCCTCCAAGGCAACCTCCTTCCAGGGCCACGTTCGTACTGCTCTCTCCTGGCATCCTTGGGATTGGCACAGGCCGTTCTCTGGAGACCAACGCCACATTACTGCACTAGCCCGTGTAGTTCCCCTCTGGCCTTCTTACACTATCATGCTTTGTAAAATGTTCCTCATTATGTTATTATTATTTTCCATGATACAGTTTTGCAGGTAGAGGAATTCCTCCCTCCTTTTGCTTTGCTCCTCCTCTGTTCTGCCCTCCCACCGTTTCCCTCATATGATCACAGTAGGGTAGTCCTTCAGTAACAATTGCATGTTTAATGTTCTGCTATTTAAGTATGTCATGGCGCTGCAAGTATAGACAGAGGTAGAAAACCAAGTGTGCTAAGTACGCTACCCTCAAGGTACATTCAGCTCTTCCATGGGGGGAGTCCTTTCATCCTCACTTCCTAGTGTGCTAGACTCCATTACACAGTTCATCCATGAGAACATATGTATGTCCTTGGTTCCCCTATAGAGCTATTGATTTTGGATTTTTGAATGAAAGTTGTATCTGAACAACCATATAATCTTTGTCCCTTTTGGACTGGTTTATTTCACTGAGTGTAATGGTCTCCAGTTGGAACCACTTTGTTGGAAACTGTGGGATTTCATTCTTTTTATGTTTGCAAAGTATTCCCAAGAGTAGATGACCAGTTTCTTTATCCATTCCTCTTTCAACCCTCATCTGGGTTGTTTCCATGTCTTCACTATTGTGGATTATGATATATAGAGTTGCAGGTTGCTTTCTCATATGCAAATTTCACTTCTTCTGGATATGTTACCAGGAGTAGCATAGCTGGGTCATGGATGGTAGACCAGTATTCAGTTGTCTGAGTGCTCTCCACACTGGCTTCCATAGCGGCTACACTAGCCTATACTCCCACCAGCAGAGGAGTGGGCTACATCCTGTAGCCAACGTACTGTTCACACTATCGTAAGTAGATATTGTGTGAATGACCAATGGGTAACTGAGCTAACCGGGGTTTGTTACTTGTTACTATTGGGCTGTGACTGACATGGGGAGTGGTTTTGTTTCTTTGATCCTCTGAAATGCTCTTCCGCTGTCCTTCACTTCTCTGTATCCCAGGAGATGGAAGTCTACAGACCCTCACCTGGGCTTAGCCAACGAGAGTCGTGTTGGGTAGATAAGAGAGAGGGAGAAAGCAGGAATGGGCTGTTCATTTTCTATGAAACTTTGGTTTGACCTTTGCTGAGTTCCTCCACCTGAGACCACAGTGCTGGCCAGGGAACACCTTTCCTAAGCTCAGCTCTTTCCAAACCTTCCTCTTGCCCTTTCCAGCTGGATAAATGGTAACTGCAACCCTGGGAGACTCATCCCAAGGTGCTGCGCCATTTCTTGTCAGTTCTATGACTCTATCCTGTTTTGTGTGAAATTATCCTCTCTGAACTTTGCTGAGCGCTCTTCGCCGTGTGACGTCTGCTCTCTGCCAGGACCCCGACTGATGCAGTTGGCTTAAAGATTTGTCATTACATTCACATTGGAGTCTTACTTATCATCAATGTTTCATTTGAAAAATGATTTTTTATGTTTATTATTTTTTATTAAAGTATTTATTTTTTTATTGGAAAGACAGATATTTAGTGAGGAGAGACAGAGAGGAAGATCTTCTATTCGTTGATTCACTCCCCAAGTGGCCTCAATGGCCAAAACTGAGCTGAAGCCAGGAGCCCAGAGCCACCTCTGTGTCTCCCACATGGGTAAGAGTCCCAAGGCTTTGGACTGTCCTCAACTGCTTCCCCGGGCCACAAGCAGGAAAGTGGATGGGAATCAGGGCTGCCAGGATTAGAACTGGTGCCCATATAGGATCCTGGCATGTACAAGGCAAGGACTTTAGCCATTAGGCTATTGTGCCGGGCTCATGATTTTTTTTAAATTTTGGTAAAGCTATGAGATTGTTAATTTCAGATAAGTAACATTTTTCCCCTTTCTGTTTCAAGATAAGTTAGGCTTAGTCCTTTGTTCAATCAGGCATGGTGGTTGGGGAGGATACAAGGTGATAATAAAAGAGAGGAAGAACTTGCAACTGGATAATCAGGAACTGATAATGAATTACTGATAGACAATAAAAAGCACAGTAAATCCTCCACCATACAATTATTTCTCTCTGGGCCAGCTTTGAGGCATGGGGAGTGATGCCAGCATCCCATATGGGCACTAATTGGAGTCCCTGAGGCCCCACTTCTGATGCAGTCCTCTGTGGATGGCATGGGAAAGCATCAGAAGGTAAGTGTCTGGGCCTGCACACTCTCGAGGGAGACTTGGATGAAGCTCCTGGTTCTTGACTTTGGTCTGGCACAGCACTGGCCATTGCAGCCACCCGAGAAATAAATCAGCAGATGGAAGATCTGTCCCTCCCTGCCTCTTAACTGACTTTTTAAACAAACAAACAAATAATGTAAAACCAATGTGTCTTATCTCACAGACTGGATTTCTAAAACAACATAACTAATTAAATTTTGCTTTTAGAAATCTACTTCCATGGAAGAAAATATGAATTTCTTAGTGAGGGGCTTGTGAGATACTGATGTTAGAGATAAAACGAAAACAAACAGAACACATGGTAACTCTGTGGCCTGTGATTCCTCGGATAATCCAAGTGAGAAAATAAACTCCTGTTTCTGTATTTTATAACTTCCAGAGACCATCAGCCGGCTGTTTTTCCGATCACTATCACTTACTAAGTTAATGCACTATAGCATACACTCGTTGAGCACCCATTCAGTGTAAGGCACTTTGCTGAGGACCACTTTGCTGAGGACCACGGGTACAAACGTGAAAAATAGCAAAGGAATGCCCAGTGACTCAAAACAAAAGCAAAGCATGCTAGGTATGCAAGTAAATCTCAATCCTGTATACACAAGTGCTTGGGAGTATGGGAGTGGTCCTGTTGCATCAGTTTAGCTAATATCAGTCTCGGGCTGCAGTTAAGCCCAGTTGCTTTTCGTGTCTAAGAAGAGATGGATAGCAGCTATTCACTATCTTTCATATAATTGCATCTCGAAGGGTAATTTAACAATGACTTCTTCTCTCTGCTCTGAAGCCTTCGTGTTAATCTGCCTTCATGCCTAGCATGGAGGCACTAGGTCTCCTCTCCTACAAGCCTGTTTCCTCAATACCTCCTGAGGGGTATCCAAAGCTGTGAGTCAGGAGTGCCCACATTTCAGGATGATGGCGGGATCATGGTGGAGTTCATTACAACTCCCCGTGGTAGGGGGCTGCTTCCTGGTCTTATTGACTATTAACAAATAGACTTGGATTTTTAGATGCACAGCGCGCTAAACTGGAGAGATTATTTGTGGCTGGAAGCAACACCTTAGGGCCATGATGTTCTGAATCCTTCCTGGTTACCTGTGGTCTGGGAGGATCAATATATGTTGTAGAACATTCCCTGCATAGATATGAGCAACTACAGGGTCAAGTTCAAACGCCTTACACTGGCTTGGTGAGCATCATATCCAGGAAGGCCTTACTGCTTGGTTGTGCCCAATGTGGCCACTTGATTGCACTGTCCGCTCAGTCCAGGCATCCATATGCCATAATAAACCATATCGAGAGGAGTTCTTTAGCTAGGGAATTGGTGAAGATGGCAAAAAGTAATGACTGAAGCCACACTGAAATAAGAACTCTGTACAGTTTATTATATCTGTGGTGATATTCGGCTACTCGTACAGGTTATGTAAGGGGTAGTTTTATTTGTCTCTAGTTGATGCTCACTAGGAACCCAGCCATCCCCTTCACCAATCTGCTACTGTGTGCTTCTCATTATTTGGTTCCTAGGGAGCCCATTCAGAGGCACATAGTCTTTACCTCTGCTTGTTACTACACATCATTTTTATCTTCTCATTATTAGCCTCAAGAATGCTTAGTCTTGGGCAAAACGATTTCAGAGCTCCCTGGAATCTGCGTGTCTTTGTGGGATCTGCATTATTGGGGGTTTTAATTGAGGAGAAAGGGAGGCAAAAGTAGATTAAACTTCTGATGGCGTGAAGTGTTACTTTCTCACTGGAGACACCACTGCGTAGATGGCTGGTTGACATTTTCTTGTGTAACCCTGCTAACCATCTCTTGGTGATAATAGTGCAAACTCTAATGGCAATTACAGGTACCAGGTCTAGACTCTTACCAAGTAGATGCTGTCCTTCTGTCTCTCCATCTCCAGCCACAGGCATTCGCTAAATTCTCATGTAATATATATATTTGAATTTTTGGTTTTTGTATGTTCCTTTAAAAAAAAAAAAGGAAAACTAAATAAGATGCTTGTGTTCTGTACTGATGTACTTGACTTCAATGCTGAGCTCCTGGTTTTGTCTCCACTTCCCATCAATACAGAGCTAAAGGGCAGCAAGGAATGACTCTAGGAATTGGGTCTCCCCACATGGGAGACCTGCCAGGCTCCTGGTTCTGCTCAGACCCAGGCTTATCCATTAGCACTTAGAGAGTCACTGGTGTATGGAGTTTTCTGTGTCTTGACTGTCAAACAAATAAATCAAATGTTAACTACCACCACAAACCATTTCCTGATTCGACTCCCTAGTGCATAATTGCTCATCAGGACCACTGAATTCTTCCCTCTCTGGTGGATTGAGTTCATTCTCACCCTCTGTTTCCCTCACTCACCATATACACGTCACTTCTTTACAGTGTCCATCATGTTGAATTAGTGCTCGGCATCTATCATTCTCCTCCCCATCCGTAATGAAATTATTGACTCTTGAGGGTGAAAGACATCTTATTCATCTGGGAATTCACAATGCCCAGCACAGACCCAGAAATGGGCAAGATGCTCTATAAATATCAAACAAATGATTTTAGAGGCAGTTTCTGGCAGCCCTAACAAAACTTTTCTTTGGATGAAGAGGCAGGTTCTAGTGGAATAGAAACTTTGAATGCAATTGTGAGATTTTGTATCAAAGATCTTCAAGACTTTTATAAGAATGTATCACTGACAGTATGTCTAGATACTTAGGAAATATTATGTGATTGTGACATAGTTCTTCTAAGGAAGACATGCAGTTGGAGCACTCTTCTCAATTCCACTCCAAAGCAGATACATCTTATTATCTTTTATGTTTTAATGAACTTGCTCAGTTATTGTATTGGGTAATAGTGGTCTGTTTACTTAAGTGGCCTCTCCCACTAAATTGTAAATTTGTGAGGACAGAGAGTCTTTCAGGTAGATTCATTATTGTGTCCTTAATCTTGCAGAATTTCTGATACCTAATCAGTGCTAAATATTTTTTAATGGTAAATGAGTAAATGCATGCATGTCTGCATGAATAAAAGGAAGTATCCATATTGGCTTATCCAATAAAATGTAAGAAAAAGGGGGAGAAACAAGATGGTGGAATAGGGTAAGGATACATTTACACAGACAGAGAAATATTAGCCAGTGTGAACCAGAGAGGGTACATTCCAGGAAATAGGAGAGGGCAGCAACAGCAGAGGGATACCTGGAGACTGACAGACATAGGAAAGCACCGAAAACAGCAGTGTGGTATTGCAGTGACTAATACTCCAGCGGCATTCAGCTAATGGCTATCTGAACTCCACCAGCAGCCAAAACTCCACCAACAACAAGGTGGGAAGCAACGTTAACCCAGACACAGAACTGGCTGTCTTGCTGGTCTGTTTGATTTGACCAGGAGCAGAGACAGGTCCCAGACAGGCAGTGCAGAAACAGGGTGGATTGTGGATTTTACAGCCCAGTCCGCCTCCTAGAGCCCTATGTGGCGCCATTTTGTTTAAGGAGGCAAGGACTATGGGGCAGGACTGCACATGCACTGAGCTGGGAGTGAACTCATTTCTGGCTCAGTGGAACCTGTAGGTTGCAACAACGGAGCAACTTACAGGTTCCACCCAAGACAAGTCCAGAGAGCCCTCAGACCTGACAGCCAGCAGATCAAGAACTCTAGTAATGGCACATCAGGTACCATTTCTTACAGTGTGACAAAGAATTTAAGACTGAAGGGGATAACACTGAGCTGCACATGACCTGAGCTTGGAGAGAACTCACTGAGCTCATTGCATTGCACTGGTCTCATAGGAAAATAATACAGACTATGGCATTGTTTGGGTCAAAATAGGTCTGTGTGGCTGTCAGACCTAATGGACAACAGGTTCCAGCAAGATCAGCACCACCAACAATTTAGCTATATAGGACACCTGGTGTCTTCCTAATCCTAGGACATACTCCAACCAGAAGTGGGAGAAAGGTTGTACAGACAGTGGTGCAGCATCAACATGGTATCACAGAAGACGGACTGGTGAGCCAAGAGCTGGGACTATGGAGACCATGGTGAAAATCTAACATAAGAACCCAGACCTGGAACTCACTGGAGGGATTGGCAAAAGTGACTGCAAACAAAGAGCCATGTACCAACTGCAATAAGTATAATTGAACTGTAGACCTGTGGGTGACACAGCTTAGAAACCTGCCCAAAGGAAAAGACTCTGATAACCAGAAGTACAATGATCAAGAGCAAAAGAAGAGACAGAGGCACAATGAATATTACTGAAGACTCCCCTGCAAAGGAGCAAAACCCTTTGCCAACTTCAGAGTTAACTGAGGATGACATCAAGAAAGTGGGGGATACAGAATTCAAAACACTTGCTATAAAACTTATCAACAATGAGAAACATGTAAAGTAGGCATTCAAGAAATTTAAGGCATATGTCACACTGGAAATGAATCAAATGAAAGCTGATGGATCAGAAATGAAGAATACAGTGGAGCAAATTAAAAGTACAGTGGAGAGTCTCCAAAATAGAATGAAGGAGGCAGAATAAAGAATCTCAAAATTAGAATATATTTCTTGTCACCAGGGGAAACAAACAAAAAGCTGGAAGCAGAGCTGGATCAGGCCAAAAAAACTTTTGAAGAATTGAAAGACACTATTAAAAGGCCAAATATAAGAGTCATGGGAATCCCAGAAGGTGCAGAAAGAGAAGCTGGGTTTAAAAATGTGTTTAATGAAATAATAAGGGAAAATTTTCCTCATCTAGAGAAAGAATTGGGAAACAAGATCCAGGAGGGGCACAGAACTCACAAAGGCTTGACCAAGAGCGATCTGCACCAAGATATATGATAATCAAGCTCTCTTCAATTGAACATAAGAACAGATCCTTAGATGTGCACGTGAAAAAAGTCAACTGACATGTAAAGGAATGCCAGTTACACTCACAGGAGACCTCTCGCAGGAAACTCTACAGGCAAGGAGAGAATGGAGCGACATATTTCAGATTCTAAAAGCAAAGAATTGTCAGCCCAGAATAACATACCCAGCAAAACTTTCCTTTGTCTTTGAAAATGAAGTAGGGATTTGATATGCGAAGCAGAACTTTGCTTCATTGGCCAATTGTGGCTGATGAATGGAGGAAGTAGCCCACCCCATCTTTATTTTGCCGACGGCCAGTGCACCCATTGGCATCGGGCTTTGCCCGCTGCCCACCTTCCAATGAGCTCTGGGGACTTGGGGGTGACAAAATACTGCATAGGGACAACCATGGATATGGATATATTATGTGTAAATGAGAAATGAATCCTGAGGGACACCTATCAATAGGTCCACTGTACTGGCTGGTAAGTGAGGTGACTGAGACCTGGTGGTATGGAGAGCAGAGATTGGAAGATCTGTATGGATCAGACTGATTCATCAGCCCACGTGGAAGTCCTAAGATGGGCTTGTTACTGCAGAGCATCACTAACCACCACACACCATACCGCACAATAGCTATCTATGACTGGGGGCCCGTCTAGCAGGACTAGATCCAAGTACCTGATTGAGTGTTGGAACAGGGGACAAATCACAGTAGGCAGGTCCATGACACTAACCAGCACGCAAGAGAACCAGGTCCAGGGGTAGATTCTCGGGGGGATAAGTGGGCCCAACCCTATGGAAATACAAGTCCCACTGGTTAGCTCAAGAGTTGGGGTGGTGACTTGCTGAACTAGGAATGAACATGAAACCTGCCCACACTCACAGGTACAGGAGCTGAGAATAGTCCGGGCAGGTCCAAGCTGCAGCACCTGCATGTGCATCCTAAAACAAGATGTAGAGCAGGCTGGCCCGCAACATCCACCAGGTCATACTAAGACCAAGATGGAGGGGCGGGCTATACCAGGCAAGGGCCTAGCACCAGCTGAAGCATGTAAGATCTGCATCTGAAAGCGTGAGTGGGGAAACTGGGAGACCCCTGCTGGGCCATAGCTCCCACTGGTGAGCATGTGTTCCAGACCTAGGGCTCAGGCAAGCTGGGCAAAGTAGCCCAATCCATTGGCAAGTGTGTGGGTTGGCTTTGGAAGGGGGCATACCAGGCAGGGTCTAGCAGATCTTAGCCCACTGGTGAGTGCAGAAACCAGGTAGGAGTGCAGATCATGCTGGGCTAGGGTGTCACACCTACTGATTCAAATGAACCGGGGATGGGAGCAGACTAAGCAGGGCCAGGTTGCACCCGCCAGTGAGAGTTGAGGCTGGAGGCTGGCTAGGTCAGGCCATACTACAGCATCCAAAGGCAAAGGCTAAGATGGATGGGGGCTATGCCAGGCTGGGTCAGAGCAACCACTGGCATGCATGAGATCTGTGGAGGGGAACAGGCCTGGCTGGGGAGCAAAAGGGATGCCCTGGCTGGGTTGTGATCCCCATTGGAGAGCACGAGGGCCAGGGTGGGAACTGCAATCTGGTCTGGATATAGGTGCGGAATCCCTTGGCATGTGTGTGGGCTGGTATGGGATGTGCCAGACTGGGCTAGACTCCAGCACCCATTGATACTTGTGAGAACCAGGGTTGGTATAGGATGGGTTAGGCCAGGTCTCTGCCTCCACTGAGCCATGTGTGAGCTGTGTCTGGGTATGGAGCAGGCTTGACTGAGCTGTAGCGCCCAACAATAAGAACCAGAAGGGGTGAGGGCCAGTGAGGAAAGGGCACTGTTCCTGCTAGGACAGGAAGTGGACTAAGTAGGGCTGGCCAACGGACCCACTGGTGTGCATGAGATCTGGCATTGGGAGAGATCTGGATAGAGGAGATTGGGGAACTCCTCTGTCAGGACATAGTCCCTGCAGGTGAATGCAAGAACCAAGACGGGGAGCAGCCCAGACTGGGCCAAAATATGGTACCCACTGGCATGCATTTGGTGCAGGCCAGACTGGGTCAGTCCATATCAACAACTGGCAAATCCAAGTGCCAGATTGGAGTGTGGATCAGGCCAGGTCAGTCCACATGAAGGCCGGGATTGAGGGCTGGCAGGGCTGGGCTAGGCTGTAGCCCCGACCAGCGTGAGTTGAAATTGGGGGTGGGCCTGGCCTGGCCAGGTTATAGCACCCACTGATAAATGCTGAGGTGAGGGGGCTGTGCCAGAATGGCCCACAACACATAACCAGCACCTGTGAAGCACGGAAGGGAGAGCGGGGGCCTGGTCCCTGCTGGGCCACTATTCCCACAAATGAGCATGAGAACTGGGATGGAGACAGAGTAGGTCGGGCAGGGCCATATCCGATGGCCTACATGCAAGCTGGATCCGGGAAAAACCAGGCTGGGTTGACTACCTTCTGCTGCATGCATAAGCCTGTATCAGTGTGGATTGATTGGGCTTTGCCGCAGCATCAGCTGCCAGATGCTGACACAGGGACCAAATTCTGTCAGGCACAGGCATGGCTTAGACAGATAGTGGCACCCACTGGCACCAGTGTGGACTGGATAGTGGGGCTGGTTGGGACGAACTGGGCTTCAATACCCAGCAACATGTACGAGAGCTGAATGGGATGTGGGACAGATGGGACCATTCTGCTGTACATACTGGCACGGGAACCAGGGCAGGGGTGAGCCTGGTGGGGGTTTTTGTGGGTCACTTTGACTAGACTGGTTTATGTGAAGACCAAGTACATGGTGGGCAGGATTGGGGTGGGCTACAACACCCAACAGGCTTTGTAAAACATGGGGCTGGAGACAGAACTGACCCAGCAATTGCAGCTACCAGTGTGTGTGTAGGCTGATTTGGGTGATAGACTGTGCTGGACCCTGTATTGGCAAACACACACAAGAATTAGGTCTGGGATAGCCTCCGATGAGGTTTCTTAGGAGATTCCCTACCAACTGAACCACTGGACGCAGAACTCTAGCCATGGAGAGAATTGCAGGTTCCATGGGCTGACTGTGGGAATGGATGTGTCAGAGCTGGGCGTCCTCAGTGTCTCAGATGGAGCAGTGGACAGCATATTCTAGGGCCTATGTAACTGTATCATAAAATGATAATAAAAAGAGGTAAAGTTTTTAAAAAAGGATTTAAGAAAAAGTTAAGTCTAAGGTCACTCCAAGCAAGGTTTCTCGGGGGACTCCCCTACTAGATTGCTGGATTCAAATGCTGATCACAAGTAAAGTCATGAGATAAGTGGTCCGACCTTGGAGCGCATGTATTGGAACTGTGCCTCCTCGGTTGCTGATACTATGCAGTGGGCAGCACAACCAGATGCACGTGGGGGACATGTAGAGGCTGTCAAGTTCCTCATCAGAGGATGGAAAGCAGAGCAGGTTGGACAACTCTCTGGCCAAGTTTTGCAGCAAGCGTCTGGGTCTACGTGTTAGGTTTTAAAAGCACTTAAAGTTCTTCAAGTTCTTATGTTGTTACACGCAGCTAATTCCTGCACCCAAGTCCTGTTTTCATGATTAGTTTACCACAAGCCAAAATCCCAGACCCAGCAAGGTACTTAGTAGGTCCTTTATTCCAGCAGGGTAGGAACAGGAGCAGTGGGAGAAAACTGGAAGGGACACATCTGCCATGATTGCAGAACGGGTGCTGCCGGGGCAGGGCAAGGGACAAGATGGAGGGGATGAGGGAGAGCCAGGTGGAGGCGGGGAAAGAAAGGGGGGCTGTATGGGCTGTGTGCTGGCCCAGGGACTGGTCACTGAGATGATCTGAGCCACAGGCAGGTGGGTAGGGAGTAGGGGAGGGGCCACTTGAGAGTGGGGAGTGGGATTCTCAGGTGAGGCACCAGGTCACATCTGATTGGTGGATGGAATGGCGCAAATTTCGCCAGCTGAGGGGAAGGGGAAGCAGGAGAAGGTGCAGGGTCCAAGATGGGCTGTTGGAATCACTCCTCACACTGCGGACGCGCACTGAGGTGAACTGGCCAGCCAGCAGATCTTGGAAAGAGTTTTTTTTCATGGTGCAATGAAACCAACAATGTCTCAGAACTATCAAAACCACTAAATGAACACCCTCAGAACATTCTTCGCCATGTCGGGGTCTCTAAGGTATCATTTTAAAACTTTCTCCCGTCCCCAGGTGCTGATGTAGTTTGACAGCCAAGAGTGGTCCCATCCCTCCTCCTCAGCAGACCAGGAGAATAAAAAGTACTGAAACATTTATCTATCCCATCCACCTTCCTCCACACCTCGTTCCTCTCCACCCTAACCAGAGGCCCACATGGGCATGCATCCCTCTCAACTATGTAAAAAAAAACATTGTAAAATAAAATAAAATAAGAATTTTGAAAAGAAAAAGTGAACGTTATAACACAGAGCCTCAGCAATGTAGATCCAGTTCCTTTCAGTGTTAGTGTGGCGAGGCAGGTGAATAAGATAAACTTGGCAAGGCTTTTTAGAACCTTGTCAAAGGGGAGACATTAAGTAAATGTAGTTCATTGTAGCAAACCCTAAAAAAAATTTTCCCTGCTGACTTCCAACTCCTTAAATGAGAGCTATTCTTAAAATGATTTTAATGATTCATTTGTGTTACATCAGATAACTCAGTAGGCAGGAGTATTTTTCACTGTTTTTACTCCCCAGAATGTTTTCCCAAAGCAGCACTCTCACAGTAACAGATTAGCTGTGATGCTGCGATGCTCGGTCCTTGCTGCTCCACAGTGAGATTGCTGTGAGGGGAAGGCTTTTCCTATTGTTACATCCCATGGAAGATGGCTTGCCTGTAATTGGGCAGCAATCATCTCAGGCCGGAAGGCTTTGAACAGGCAATTCAAAGAAATAATACAAATAAATGATGCATATCAGAAAAATATATTTCTATCATTTTTTTTGTCTGCTAGGCAATTTTAAAAAAAGAAATTAAGAAAGTATCATAGGTGTGTATAATGCTGGAGAAAGGTGTGGGAAATGGAATTTTTGGCACTTTTGTGATTGAGAATATAGCCTGATACTGGCATTTTATGGAGAACATGATTAAAAATATAAAGATTCAATTCAGTAAATATGTAATGTGCATATCCTTTGACCCTGCAGTTCTACTTACAGGAAGCTATCCTACTGACACACCCACGAGAGATGGTTCCATATACATGGGGTCATATATTTAAGGTTGCGTATCTAGTGATACTATGACTTAAATGGAAGAAGCATGAGCTCCTTTTTTACCTTTTTTTGACACAGTTTGGGTCAAAGATCTGAGCCTGGGGAGCTTCTGCGCAGGCACAGGCTTTTTTGTCCTGTGGATGGTGGGGCGCCACGAGGCATTAGAGGGGGCATTATCTGCCACCTCCTGGACAGTCTTAGCACTGTCTTATACCCAGACTGGGGTGGGGAAAGTATGAGGTTGTGATGGGAAGTTTATGGGAAAATGGAATTAAAATGTTTACCTCGGTGCAAATAATTTTAAAATCTACGCATTTTTTCATAAAAACAAATCTTAGGCCATTATGGGGTCATCTGAGCTTTTTCCTGACACACCCTCCACTAGTAACAGTCCTGTGGGGGCTTCCTATTACTGCTGTAACTTCCTCCCCTGCTCCCCTCCCCGCCCCCGAACGTACCATGAGCAAATGGCTTAAAAGAGAAATCTGTTTTTAGCAGAAGTCCAAAAGTAAGTCTCCTTGTGGAGGCTCCAGAGCGGAGTGGGTCACTCCTCATTCTGATGAGGGTCGTACCACTCTGCCCTGTATCCATCTTCACATTGCCTGCTTCTCTGAATTCTGATCAATACCTCAATGAGATTCTGTTGTGAACATATGCCAGATTTTCATTATTCATTCATTCGCGGACACCTAGGTTGATGGACATCTAATATTACAGTAAAGACTGCAGGCATCTTTTGGTTTTCTCTGGACATGCGCCCAGAGACAAGGTAGATGATGTGCAAGCTCTTTTTGAGTCTGTTCTTTGAGGAGAGTCCATATTGTTTTGCAGAAGGGCAGTACTGTGTTCCATGTTGGCTGTATTCATTTGCTGATGATGTATAAGAGCACCGCTTTCTCTGGACCCTTATTAGCATTTGTTGTGGTTTTTACCTTGTTTATTACAGGCATTCTAACTAGTGCAAGCTGACAGATATCTTATTTGATTGATTTGCTGTTCCTTGATGCTGAAGAATGTTGGGCATTTATGTATCTGTTTTTTTAAAAAAAAAAAATCTGTATCTATTGTCCATTAGTTAATTTGATCATTTGGACTTCTCTTACTGTTGAATGATTTAGTTCCTTATATGTTTTGAATATCAGTCTCTTTTTGGGTAGCTAGCACAAAATTTCATTCTGGCAGGTGTCTCCCATCCATGGTGTCCTTTCTGTACAGAAGCTTCTTAGTTTCATGTAAACCCACTTGTTTATGTTTGTTTTTGCTGCCTGTGTTTTGGGGATCTGACCCCCAAAAACTTTGTCTTGAAGTGTCTCTTCTGTTTTCCTCTGCTAGTCTCATCCAGGTCTTTGATCCCCTTTGTGGTGATTTTTATGTTTGGTGGAGAAAATGGCCCAATTTAATTTTTCAGCATATTGATATCCAGTTTTTCCAGCACTGCTTATTCAGGAGGATGTTCTTTTTGTGATGTGTGTTTTTGTTGACTTTTCCAAGGATCCGTGGCCTGCACATGTAGAGGTTTCTCTCTGAGCCCTCTATCATGTTCCACTGATCTATCAACACCACGATATTCTGGTTACCATAGCTTTGGAGTATGTTCTAGGGTCAGGAATTACAATACCTCCAGTTTCGTCCCTTTTACACAAGATCCTTTCAAGATCTTCTATGCTTCCAAATGAACTTTAGGATTGCTTTATTTTTCCACTCCATGAAGCATGCCATTGATGTTTTGATAGAGGTTGCATTGAATTTGTACATCACTTTGAGTAGTATGAACATTTTAATATTAATTCTTCCCGTTCATGAACATGGGAGATCTTTCCATTCCCCCCTGCCCCAGTTTTAATTTTCTTTTATTAGCATTTTATGTTTTTCAGTGTACAGATCACTCGCTCACCTTCTTGGTTAAATTTTCTCCTGTTTGTAGCTATTCTGGATGGGATTCTTCTTAATTTTTTTTTTTTTAGTAAATGTGTTATTGGTGTCGAAAAGCAGTTTTGTACAATGAATTTGCATCCTAAAAATTTAGTTATTTCTTTTATTAGGTGTAACAGCTTTTTGGTAAGGTCTTTAAACTTTGCTATATAAAAAAACAATGTTATTGGTGAACAGGGATAATTTGATTTCCTCCATTCATATTTGGCTACCTTCGTTTTCTTTCTCTGATCTAATTACTATCATGCAGTTGCCTATTACTGGTTAACATGTAAGCATTAAGTATTTTTTCCACAGTCCAATTTTATTCACACATGTACACCCCCCCCACATGCACATTCACACATGCATGTCTATATTTTAGAAGCTTTGGTCTTTTTTTTAAGTGAAAATATCTATGTGTGAAACACAATTTTCTATTTTTTTTTCTTGCCCAAAACCGTCTATTGGCAGTTCCTCCAGTGTCTGTCTTTAATGTATTTCTTTCAAATTGGAAACAAAACTTTTCATGGAGTAGATATTATTATCATTTATTTGAGCATTTTTCAGAAGACTTATTTTTAATTGAAAAGCAGATTTACAGAGAGAGGAGATTTCCATTTCATGGTTTATTCCTGAAGTGACTGTAATGGCCAGAGCTGTGCTGGTTTGAAGCCAGAAGCCTAGAGCTTCCTCCAGATCTCCCACAATGGTACAAAGGCCCAAGTGCTTGGGCCATCTTCCACTGCTTTCCCAGGCCGTTAGCAAAGAGCTGGATCAGAAGTGGAGCAGCCGGGACTCCAACTGGTGCCCACATTGAATGCCAACACGTCTTAGCCTACCAGGTAGTACTGACCCCACAGCACATTTTTTTTAACTTAAATGTATTACTTTTGTTTCTACTTGTGGTCTTTTTTAAAAAATATTTATTTACTATTTTTATTGGAGAGGCAGATGTACAGAGAGGAGCAGAGACAGAGAAGAAAACCCCCTGTCCACTGATTCACTTCCCAAGTGGCCACAATGGACGGAACTGAGCCAACCTGAAGCTAGGAGCCAGGAGCTTCTTCCGGGTCTCCCACATGGGTACGGGGTCCCAAAGCCTTGGGTTGTCCTCAACTGCTTTCCCAGGCCTCAAGCAGGGAGCTGGATGGGAAGCAGGGCCACAGGGATTAGAACTGGTGTCCATATGGGATCCTGGTGGGTTCAAGGCAAGGACTTCAGCCACTAGGCTATCGCAGCAGGCCCTCTAGTTGTGTTTTGATTTTTGTTTCTGCACATATGCTCTATAGTAAGCATTCTCATACAAAAATACCTTCTCACAACTTTGTTCTTTATTCTTAGTCTCACTGCTTTTAATTCTACCAGCTAGATTACCAGCAGTGGAATCATTACATCAAAGGATATTTGTATTTTTTGCTTTGGCGTGTTGCCAAATAATTCGCCCCAGCAGTCTACAGCAATTCACATCATTGTTACCAGCTTCTTGATGTCCTTTCTGGTTTATCCCTGCCAATTAGGATGGTCCATCTCCTTAATGGTTACCCGTCTACTACCTCACTGAATTTGCTAATAATATATGAATATCTTTTCCTATGCCTCATGTGTTTTCAACATGGATTTGCGTTTATGTGAACTGACTCTTATTAACTATTTCTCATTCTGTTGTTAGACTATTTCTTATCAATTTATGAGAGCTCTGTGAATATTATTGAATTATTTAGGATAATACTAAGTTGCTAAAAGAACCAACTTTCAGTGGCTTAACACAACCACCAAACCAAAGCCCAGGACTTCATCTAGGTCTTCCACATGGGTGCAGGCTGTCCTCTGCTGCTTCCCCAGGCACGATAGCAAGGAGCTGAGCTGGAACTGCAACAGCCGGGACTTGAACCAGCACCCATACGGGTGTAAGTTTTCTGGATGAATTCTCAGGCAATGCACGAAGCATCCTTCTTCCTCCTCAGGATTCCTTTTCAGTTCAGGGGACCTGACAAACTCCACTGACCCTCAGACACCTGTGCAGCCCACTGACCCTCAGACACCTGTGCAGCGTGCTGCCTCTGCTCTGAGAGTCCTGGTTAAACTCTCACATGACAAATTCCTGGAGAAGCTTAGTTGTGATGTTCCTGGTCAGTATCTGTCAACTACTGTCCACTGCACATCGGGCGCAGCTGAAGGCGTCTGCATGTGATGCCTCGTTTAATCGTCACAGTTCCAAGCAGCTAGCGCATCTTCTCCCACATTCTAGATAAAGGAAGATAGGCACAGAAAAGCTAAAGAACAAGCTCACACAGTTAGGAAGAGAGTGGATCTAAAATTGTCACCCTGAGAGGTCCTGCTGGAGGCCTGTGCATCTGCCAGCGGTGTGGATGCCTCACCCAGGCACTGGGTAGAAATGCAGAATCCTTTGGTTTTTAAAACTTTAGCTTTTTAAGCATTTATTTAGATACTGACAGGCAGAGGACAGAGGTCCACTCCCTATATGCCCACAATGACCGAAGCGTGGCCAGGCTGAATCCAGGGACCAGGAACTCAACCCAGTGTGGGTGACAGGAGTTCAGGCTTTGAGTTTCCCCCAACCAAGACAGTATCTTTAATAGGAAGTTGTAATCAACAGTAGGAAGTGATTATCAAACACTGGCTCTCCTGTGATGGATGACAGCATCGTAAGAGCCACGCTAGGCCAAGCTCCAGAAATGGAGAGACCTGCTGAATTGGAATTTGTTATTTAACAAGATCCTCGGGTTACTAAAGGCACATGAAAGTTTACATATGTTATTCTGTGCCATCCCGGGAACTGTTGGAACACGTGAGATACAGTCACTTGATTCTGACACAGCCATAAACACTTTTCCCTGCTTAGACAACTTGGCAAAGATAGGATTTGAGGTCTGTTTTTGTTTTGTTTGTTATCTTTATGACCAATGAGACTCTTTTCTTTTGTGGGTAGCTTTTTACCTATAACAGTAAAAAAAAAAAGATTGGGCCCGGCATGATAGCATAGTGGTTAAACTCCTGGCCTTCAATGCGCTGGGAACCCATATGGGCACCAGTTCTAATCCTAGACGCCTCACTTCCCATCCAGCTCCCTGCTTGTGGTCTGGGAATGTAGTTGAGGACGGCCCAAAGCCTTAGGACCCTGCACCCGCATGGGAGACCCAGAAGAAGCTCCTGGCTCCTGGCTTCGAAACAACTCAGCTCCAGCAGTTGTGGCTCCAGCCACTTGGGGAGTGAACCATGGGACCGAAGATCTTCCTCTCTGTCTCTCCTCCTCTCTGTATATCCGCCTTTCTAATAAAAATTTTAAAAATATAAAAAATGAAAGTTAAACATGTGTTTGTCTCTAGAATTGAGGCGTAGGATATGCATAAGTGTGCCCGTTTTTGTGTCAGCGCTTCCTGGAAGTTTTCGATTTGTTTTAATTGTTATAGCTCCCCCATCTGCGGAACTCCTATTATTTGGTTGTTGAATAGCCTTGATATACCCTCCAAGTCTCCCCCAGGATTGCCCTCTCTTGAATTGTTTATGCGTATTTGGATGACTCACTATGTGCTTTCACAGAACCCTGGTAACTCTCCTTTGCCTTATCTCCTGTGTTGTTTAGCTAGGAAATCACGCTCTGAGCTCCAGAAAGTGTGTGTTTGCTTGCATCTCCTTGAGAGTTCTCTCTTTGATCAATTTTTCATCTGTCCCAGTTTGATTTCACGGAGCATGTGTTATCATTGATCCAAGTAGGTAGTTTTTTGGTTTGTTTTTTTTTTTTTTTTTGTCCTCACAATCAGCTCACCTTCCAGGTGTTTCTTGCTTTCCACTCCCTTCATTCATATGTGATTGCTGCAGCCATCTTGAAACCAACATTTCTCCCACCAGGTTACAGTGAATAAGGCATGGATGGCCAGCCCCCCCCCCACCGGGTCACTACAGGAAAGTTACGTGGTCATCAGCATCCTGCACTCTCCCTGCTTTTAAAGCAGAGAGGTTTCTGCCTGTTGAATTTACTTGCTGTAGGTCTCTTTTAGCCAGGGTGATGTGGCATCCACAGGTGAGACCAAGGACGTTGGCTCAGAGAGCCACAAATCTCTGAGGTCATACTGTTGACTAGATTCCTTGCTTTAGGCCAGAATCCCAAGGTGCATGGAAAAGATGCTGCAGCTGGCTTCCCTAGCCCACAGCTTTCTCCCTCACCTTTCACAGGCCCTGGAGTCTCATCAAGCTGTTTGTCTCCGGAGTATCAGAGAGACTGGAGTTAGAATTAGAAGGGAGGGGAAAGGGCATCACGTTCTAACTTCTCTTCATCCTACTCAACTTCTGCACTCAGCACTAATTTTCAGGGCAAAAACAAAAGAAAAACAAAACCCTGAAATACCCTATCAAAAGGGGTTTAGCTAAAAGAATTACATCACAACCATACCTAAAGTGCTGTGCAGCCACTAAAGCGAGTTGGATAAATCTGTTAGCACGGCTGTACACTAGTGTTCACTGTGTGCATGATGAGGGAGAGAAGAAACCTCAGAATGTGACACAACCTATGACTCCATTTCAGGAATACTCTGTGTATATTCATATATTACAGGTTGTTAACTGTAAGGGAAATTAGTTTTGGTCCGCTTGAACAGTAAAATTTAAAATTTAAATAGCTTTTTGGATGAGAGCTGAGATAACTGAAGATTCTGTAGCACAGATTGGAATGTCAAGATTCAGGAAAGGACCAGAAAACTCCAGACGACAGCTGGCATCAGCCGCGGCGGTGCCTGGACTGGTTCTCCAGGGCATGCCGTGGAGGCAGCGCAGCCCTCAGCCCCCACCTGCAGTCGCTCTGTTACAGATACTGCTGGGTGACCTGGGTCAGTTTTCCATCCCTGGACCACTGAACATATCCAAGAAAGGTTGGAAACACAAGAAGAGTTCTCCAGAGGCTCTGAGAACTATCACTGTGTGTCTTGGGTCATTCCCAAAGAGGGGAGTGTTATCGGGGACGTGGGAGTGGAATGGTAGTAATCGCACAAGGAATCCATCACATTTATAAACACACACACACACTTCACAGACACGTCCAGGTAACCATCATGTGGCTATTTGTAAGGGGTAGGAGTAAATTCTTGGATTTCAAGCCAGGCTATCTGCGCATGACTGAGTCTACTCCCACTTCTGTTTCCTCTTCCCCCCTGGTCCACTCAACCTCCCCCCACAGTATCTTAGTGAGAATGAGCTACCAGTCAGACTTGTGCTGTGGCTTAGTGTAAGTGTGTCTCCCATGGGTTAGTTTGTTGAAATTTGCTTTCTGTTGTGAGGTGTTAAGAGAGTAGGCACTTGACTCGGCACAGTAGCCTAGTGGCTAAAGTCCTTGTCTTGAATGCATGGGGATCCCATATGGACATTGATTCTAATTCCAGCAGCCCTGTTTCCCATCCAGCTCCCTGCTTGTACCCTGGAAAAGTGGTAGAGACAGCCCAAAACGTTGGGACCCTATACCTTGTGGAAGACCCAAAAGAGGCTCTGGGCTCCTGGCTTCAGATTGGCTCATCTCCAGCCGTTGCAGCAGCTTGGGGAGTGAATCAGAGCATGGAAGATGTTCCTGTCTCTCCTCCTCTCTGAATATCTGACTTTCTAATAAAAATAAATCTTTGAGTTGTTTGAGTGTTCTCCAGACTGATTTCCATAAAGGCTGTACCAATTTGCAGCTCCACCAGCAGTGGAGTAGGGTTCCCTTTTCCCCGCATCCTCGCCAGCAAGCGTCGTTGGTGTTCTTGTTTATGTGGGCCAATCTTACTGGTGTTAGGTGGTACCTCATCGATGTTTTAATTTGGATTTCCCTTATTGCTAGGGAGCTGGAACATTTTTTCATATGTTTGTTTGCCGTTTGGACTTGTTCCTTTGTGAAATGTTTGCCCATTTCCCGTGCCCATTTCTTGAGTGGCTTGTTTGTTTTGGTTTTTTGGTTGTTTTGAAGTTCTTTGTATATCCTGGAAATTAGCCCCCTATCGCCTATATCGGGTGCAAAGATCTTCTCCCACTCTGTGGGTTGCTTTTTTACTTTGTTGATTGTTTCCCTTGCTGTACAGAAGCTTCTTAGTTTGATGAGGTCCCATTTGTTTATTCTGTTCTCAACTGCTATTGCTTTTGGTGTCCTTCTTAGAAAGTCGGGACCTACTCCTAGGTCTTGCAGGGTATTTCCTACATTTTCTTGCAAGAGTTTGAAGGTTTCTGGATGTAGGTTTAGGTCTTTTATCCATGTAGATTGGATCTTAGTGTATGGTGATAGATGTGGGTCTATTTTTTTGTTTCTACAGGCTATCAGCCAGTTGTCCCAACAACATTTACTAAAGAGGCCTTCCCACTTGCTTGAGCTGTCATTGGTCTTTTTGTCAAAGATTAATTGGCTGTATTTGTGTGGGTTCCCTTTTGGTGCTTCTATTCTATTCCATTGATCTTCCTTTCTGTCTTTGTGCCAGTACCAGGCTGTTTTGATAACCACTGCTCTATAGTATGTCCAGAGGTCCGGGATTGTGATTCCCCCTGCTAACTTCTTATTTTTCAGGATGGTTCTAGCTATTCGTGGTTTTTTGTGTTTCCAGATGAACTTTTGAATCATTGTATCCAGTTCCGTGAAGAATGTTTTGGGCAATTTGATTGGAATTGCGTTGAAAATGTATATTGCTTGTGGTAGTATAGACATTTTAATGATATTGATTTTGCCTATCCAGGAGCACGGGATGTTATTCCATCTTTTGAGGTTTTGTTCAATTTCCTTTTTAAATAGTTTGTAGTTTTCTTCGAATAGGTCTCCTACGCTTTTGGTTAGATTTATTCCCAAATACTTCATACTTCTCTCTGCTATTTTGAATGGTATCCTGTTGGTTAGATCTTCTTCCATCTTGGTGTTATTTGCGTACACTATGGCTGTTGATTTTCGTTCATTAATTTTGTACCCCGCCACTCTGCCAAACTCTCGTATAAGTTCTAGCAGTTTCTGTATTGAGTCTCCTGGTTTTTCTATGTATAGGATTATGTCATCTGCATATAGTGAAAGCTTGACTTCTTCGTTTCCTATACGTATGCCTTTGATTTCTTTTTCTTGTCTTATGGCCTCTGCAAGTACCTCTAGGATTATGTTGAATAGCAGTGGTGATAGCGGGCACCCTTGTCTTGTTCCAGATCTCAGTGGGAAGGGTTCTAGCTTTTCTCCATTCAAAATCTGCATACCATATGACCCAGCAATAGCACTCCTAGGAATATATCCAAAACACCTGTTTTACGACAAACCAACATGCATCCCTATGTTCATTGCAGCACAATCAGTAATTGCAAAAACATGGAAGCAACCGAAATGCCCATCAGCAGAAGATTGGATAAGAAAGCTTTGGTTCATCTACTCCATGGAATACTACTCAGCTATTAAAAAAAACAAAATGCAGTTCTTTGTGGCTAAATGGGCACAACTGGAAACTATAATGCTAAGGGAAATGAGCGAATCCCAAAAGATTAGATACCACATGTTTGCCTTGATTTAACCTGTAATTTTTTGTTTGGTTGTTTGTTATTTTTTGAACCTGTCATTGATACTATCTCAACCCAGATGTTTCGAAGAAGGGAACTTGCATTATTTTTAACATATTGTTTACCCAATACTATGTCAATTAATTCCATAATGTTGTATATTGATACTGAGGCCTTGTTGGGGCTTTTAACTGACCGGACCTTTACTCTGTTAAACCTATCTTCAGACCATAGAAGGTCTCCCCAAGAGGCCACTGAACTTATCTGGACAATAAGATGCTGAACTTTATGCTAGGCAGGTGTTTGCAAGCAATGAATCTCAACTGAACTTGAACTATGGTTATGCAACAAGGTGGAGGAATCCACCATGGGGGGAGGGGTATGGGAGGGGTGGGGGGAATCCCCAGCACCTATAAAACTGTACTACATAATACAATGTAAGCAACAATAAAATAAATAAATAAATAAATAAATAAATCTTAAAGAAAAAAGAGGGTAGGCACTTAATCTGCCTGTGGCATTAAAGGTTGTGCATTCCTTAATGACAGGATACATTCTCAAGTGTGCAATACTAGGTGATTTCAGAGTTGTGTGAACATCGTGGTGTGTTCTTACACAGACCTAGATGCATAGCCACAGCACATCCAGGTCCCTGGCATAGTCCTTTGCCCCTAGGATCCAACCGTGTATACCTATCACTGTGTTAAATTGGGCAGGTGATTTTAACACAATACTAGTTATTAATGGAGACCAGGCCAGGTAATGGTACCCCCCAGCACACGTGGAGGTCGGGCTGGGGGCACATCAGGCTGGGCCAGTTCATAATACCCACTGATAGATCTGAGAACCAGGGCTGGGTGCAGAACATGCCAGGTTGGGCCATAATACCAGGCAGTTTACATCAGGGCCAGGACTGGGGGCTAGCTGAGCTGGGCTAGGGTGCAGAACCCACCAATATGAGCTGGAACTTGGGGGCAGACCAGGCCAGTCTAGGCTATAGTACGCATGAGCAAATGCCAAGTTGAAACAGGCTGTGCCAGACTGGGTTGCAGCAACCACCAGCACACATGAAATCAGAGGCGGGGCTGCAAGCCTGGTAGGGGGGTTACAAGGGGGTTCCTTTGCTAGGCCACTGCCCCCACTGATGAGCTTGAGAACTGGGACCAGGAGCAGTCCAGGCCAGACATTCTGGTTGGGCTTTGCTGCAGCATCAGCTGGCAAGTGCTGGGACTGGGAGCAAATCCTGTCAGGCTAGACTGCAGAAACACTTGGAGAATGCAAGATCCAGTACTGGGAGTATTTTCGATAGGAAAATGGTGGGCAATTCTCTGATGGAATGCATCTCCCACTGGTGAACATGAGAACCAGGGATGGGGCAGGCTTGGCTAGACAGACGGTCATGTCCATCAGCATGAGAGTGGGCTGGATAGTGGGGTCGGTTGGGTTGAACTAAGCTTCAGTGCCCATTGATGTGTGCAAGAGCTGAATGGGATATGGGGCAGACTGTACTAGTCAGCTGCACATACTGGCAAGCACAGGAGCCAGGGCTGGGGGCCTAGTGCGGATCATTGGTAGCCATTCCAACTAAGCAGTAGTTCCTGCCAGTGTATGTGAGGGCTGAGTGTGTGGTGGGCAGCATTGGGCTGGGCTGCAGCATCCATTGGATTATGTAAGAGGTGGGGATGAAGAAAGAACCAACCCAGCAATTGCAACTACCAGTGTGTGCACAGGCTGATGTGGGTGATGAACTGAACTGGACCCCACACTGGCAAGCACACACAAGAGTCAGGTCTGGGATCACTTCAGATGAGGTATCTTTTGGGATCCTCCTAACTGAACCTCTTGACTCAGAGTTTCAGCCATTGGGACAATTGGCAGGATTTGTGGTCTGACCATGGATTGCATGTCTTAGAACTGGGCCTCCTCAGTGGCTCAGACAGAGCAGGGACAGCATATTCAGATGCACATGGAAGAAAGATATGGCAGTCCCCTGGGGCCTGCAGGGGATATGTGGTACCACAGCAGAGGATAGAGAACAGAACAAATTGATCAACTATCCCAGCCAAGCGTTGACAGCAAATGTCTGGGTGCATGGAGACCTAAAGGTGGACTATGTCAGCCAATGGAGGGTCTAAGATGGACTATGTCAGCTAATGGAGGGTCTAAGATGGACTATGTCAGCTAATGGAGCTTGGAAGGATTTCCGCATCCTTGGAGCAACGGAATCAACAGCATTTCCGAACTATTGAAATCTTTTAAGCAGAATCCTCAGAGCATGCTCCACACCGGGGACCTTGGAATGACATCAGGTGGCTGTTCCCCATCCCTGGGTACTGGGGCGACTGGGAGGCTGGGTGCTTCCTTTATCTCCCCTCTTTCCCCCAAAGAGAGGAACAAGATAAAGAAAATGTGGAAACAATGAATTTACCTCCTTTTCCCTAATCCTTGACCCTTCCCACCTTAATCGACTATGTAAACATCAAAAATATATAAAAGAAACACCACATACATAGACAAAGAAAAGGCACTATGAAAATACTGCAAGGATAAAACTGATGTATCTGCATAGAGAGCTTCCCATGATGCAAGTCGCAGGACCGGCGATTGCTCTGGGTGAGCCAGAGTGCAGAGTGTGTGAAAACCTAGCCCAATTCTGTATGTTGCTGCAAACTTAATGCACTCTGTACTTCTAGAATACAGTGATTTAAGGAAAAATCTTCTTTCTTCAATAATTAACCTCTTACTGTAGCTTTTTCTTTTTACCGTATATGTTTTGTATTTTTTTTAACTTGTAATAGCACTCAGCTTAAAATACACGTGTGTAGCTATGTAAAGATTCTCTAGATCCTGATTCGATAACCCCTTTCTACTTTTCCTTATTTTTCATTTCTTCCATGTTTTATTAAAAACTGAAACACAGGAACCGGTGCCATGGCATAGTATGCTAAGCATCACATTTGGGTGCCATTCAAGTGCCGGCTGCTCCATTCATGATCCAGTTCCCTGCTTATGGCCTGGGAGAGCAGCAGACAATGATCCACGTCCTTGGACTCTGCACCCATTTGGGAGATCAGGAGGAAGTTCCTGGCTGTTGGCTTTGGACCCACCCAGCTCTGACCATTGAGACCATGACAGTGGTGAACCAGTGGATAGAGCATACCTACTCTTGTCTCTCCTTTTCTCCAGCTCTGCCTTCCAAACAAAAAAATTTTAAATAAAAATTTAATCCAAGACAGAGCAGCACAATCTACAATAGCAAAGACATGGTAAACAACCAGATGCCCATCCAAAGAGCAGCGGTTAAAGAAACTGTGGTACATCTACGCCATGGAATACTATTCAGCCACTAAAAAGAATGAAATTACGCCCTTTGCAGCAAGATGCTCCCAACTAGAGACCATTATGTTCAGTGAAATGAGTCAATCCCCAAAGAACAAATACCATGCGTTCTCTCTGATATAATGCAGCCTTCGTGCAAATTGTAAGGTCAATAACCCTTCCCATACTATTTTTTTGCTGCAATCCATGTGTTTTAATGTTTTTCTTTTTATTTTCATTTCTTCCAAAGCATTTCTTTTCTCTTATCAAATCCTTCACTGATTCATAGATCACAAGGTAACATCATTTTACACAAGTAGCTTTTGTGTTTTCTTTCTCATTTCTTCATCGATACACCGCTTATTGAGTAGCATGTTCTTTAGCTTCATGGCATGATAAACTTCTGTTTTTCTTCCTGTTGTTGATTTTGTATTGTGGTTTCTCATTTAAGGGAATGTATAGTAACTGTGTAATAGAGACTATCATATCCAAATGTGAAGAAAACAATGCAGTATGTCATCTCTAATTCCAAATCAGTGATGGACTCCCAATGAAACCGTTGGCTTTATCTTGACAACAGGATGCTGGACTACCTGGCATTGTCTGTACCAGCAATATTAGGATGCACTTAGAATAACAGACTGATAGACATATGAGTGCTAATGAAGGACTATACTATTATAATAATATAGGGAAAATCAGTGAGGGGTAAGGGGTGAGGAATTTCGGAAGGGGTTAGGGAAATCCAAGACCCTATACAATTGTATCGTAAAATTTTAAAATAATTAAAACGATTTAAAATTTTTTTAAAAATCCAAGACGCAAACGCATACATTAGCTTGGGCCCACGTGGGTTAAGAGCATCGTTGCTTTCGACCTTCACATTTGTCCACTGTAAAGTCTTCAGGGACAAAAGCATGTGGAGTTGGCATCTACTATAATAACAACATCTTGTTCCAGAATAACTCCTGCAGAACCTGCTTGAAGCTGCTTGGCAATTAAGAGAGAGAGAGAGATAGAGAGAGAGTGTGTGTGTGTGTGAACTGTTTATGTATTTAGAGTAGCATACTTTAAAAAAACAAGAGGGCCCGATGCAGTAGCCTGGTATCTGGGGGACCTCACCTTGTGCACAAGGATCCCTTATGGGTACCAGTTCTAATCCTTGCGGGCCCACTTCCCATCCAGCTCCTTGCTTGCAGCCTGGGAGGGCAGTCAGGGGCAGCCCAGAGCCTTGGGACACTGCACCCACATGGGAGACCTGGAAAAAGCTCCTGGCTTCAGATAAGCTTCAGATTGGCTCAGTTCCTGCCTTTGTGTCCACTTGGAGAGTGAATCAATGGATGGGGGATCTTCCTCTTTGTTTCTCCCTCTCTCTGCATACCTGACTTCTCAATAGAAATAAATAAATCTTTAAAAGAAAACAATAGAAGGTATAACATAGTAAGTGGATAAAATATTGCGGTCATTTATCATTATCCATTATTATAAAATAGATGCAATTATATGTTATGTGTATAGAAAGAGTTGTGTATATATATATATATATATATGTAATCCCTATTCCTCTCTGAAACACTTAGGAATGGAAATTTTTTGAATTTCAACTTTGGAATATTTGCATATATATAATGAAATATCTTGGGACAAAACACAATATTCACTTACATGACATGTACATCTTTTTTCTAAGGTTTATTTATTTATTGCAAAGTCAGATAGATACAGAGAAGAGGAGAGACAGAAATATCTTCCGTCTGATGATTCACTCTCCAAGTGACCACAATGGCCAGTGCTGTGCCGATCCGAAGCCAGGAGCCCAGATCCTTTTCCAGGTCTCCCACGCGTGGGTGCAGGGTCCCAAAGCTTTGGGCCGTCCTCTACTGTTTTCCCAGGCCACAAACAGGGAGCTGGATCGGAAGCGGGGCTGTCGGGATTAGAACTGGCATCCATATGGGATCCCGGGGCGTTCAAGGAGAGGACTTTTAGCCACTAGGCCATGCCACCGGGTCCGACACGTACATCTTCTACACACAGCCTGCTGCCTCACTCCTTAGGTACCTGCTGGGGCCGGCCCAGACTAAGGGCAGAAGCTGAAAACTCCATCTGGATGCCCATGGGAGTGGTAGGAGTCCAAGCATTTGGGTCATTATCCATTGCTCTCCCCGGCACTTCATGAGTAAGGTATTTCTCTATGACCTTAAAATAACTATAGCATCAGTGGTCAACTCCACAAGGACTTCATGGAACTACTGTTGTACAGGCCATCTGTTGTTAGCCAAGATGTCATTATGCGGTGTGTGACAATACCAGTTTCCTTTATTCTAAATATCTTACAATACAATGATACATTTGTTAATAAAACAGTATTGATGCATTGTTTTGAATTAAAGTCCTTAGTTTCTTTGCATTTCTTTAGCTTTTAATCTAAGTGGTCCTTGGCCTACAGTTTCATCTGGGATCCTGTTAAAATGACTAGCCGTATCTGCTTGGATTCTAGACTGACAGCTCCTCAGACTTTCCTTTTTGATGTCCTTGGCAGGTTGGAAGTTTGTAGGATGCCCTGTAACGGGATGGCTCTAACATATTTCTCATGGTTATGTGGGTATGAGATTTGAGGGGGGATAACCACGGAGGCACGGTGCCATTTTCTTTGAATCATGCAGGGCACACACTATAAACACGATCCACGCTGTTGATGTTCATCCACCTTGAATCCCTGGCAGCGGCTGTGTTAGCTTTCCTTACTCAGAGCTACCCTTCCTCCTCCACCTGCTTTTCCACTCTGTGCTCTGAGCAAGACAGTGATTTCAGGTAGCCACACACAAGGACTGGCCAATTATGTGTTCCCTCCTTGAAGACAGAATAGTATACAAATTGTTCAGAGTGCTTCTGTGTAGAAATTCATCTCTTCCTCTCCATTTGTTTATTGTTGAATCATTTCTATCAGCATAAACTTAGGGATATTTGTTTTGCACTTTGAGCTATAGTCCAATATCCCTGTATTTATTTGCTCAGGTTGTTCTAACGTGGCCAGTTGGTGGCTCTTTCAGTCGGCTCTATGTTTCTGAGGCATTGTCTCAAACGATGCCTTGATTTCTTCTGCTGACTTGAGTAGCTGCTTGCTCCCTGGCACTGTATGTCACTCAGATTTCACTCATCTTCCTATTCCAGACAGAGCCTCTCCCACTTCTCCACAGAGCCTGGGTTCCTTCCACAGGAGAATGGCGTTCAAAATGCAAAAATCAAGAGATGCATATTCTTTTCTAAGCTGTAAAGAAAAATTCCTGAACACCTTCTAATTTACCCCAGACTGAGCCAACCCTTATTTCCTACATTTGGTTAGCTACTTCTCTGTCACTTGTCTTCTTGTATGCACTCACTTTCTGGGAGTTTTGCTCTCCAGTAATTCCCAGAAAACCTAGCTTTGAAAAACTTCCATTGGATAGAAGTTCTTAATTTAACACATGAGTATAGCGAATTAATAAGTAACTTCTGAGAAAACCTAAGGTGCTGGGGAGGAAATGGAGTGTTAGCAAAATCCATTTCTATTTCCTATCAAAGATATCATCACCTTGCTTCAGATTTCCTGTAGAGATACAAATACATCCCACACTGCTCCGATGATTGTGTGGGGACGATTTGATCTCACCAAAGAAACAGATTTCAAGAACTGTTCATTTTACCACACTGGAAAAATCTTGTGTGAAAAGTTAACCCATTAAAATCAAGCAGTGAAAGTTTGAAGAACGGTGCTTAAAACAACAAGAGGGCTGATAATCAGGTCAGGGCACTCGGCCCCATGGCAGGGCCTGTGCCCATCATGGTGTATATAACTGTCTAACCCCCGACGGGTGACAGGGGGCCTGTGGAGCTTACCCGTGAAAGCACCATGAACTTGTCATTTCCTTCGCTTTTCCCTCCTTTCACACACGCTGCCCCTGTGGCTTTGAGCAGAAAAACAATCTTGGCTCTTTCTTCAGCCCCACCAGAACTTTGCTATCACTCTTGTTTTGCCTGTCATGTTGCTGTCCAGTTAGTACTTGTGCCTTGCTGAGGATAGAACACATAACGTGGTCCCTTTATTGGAGCTGAAGCTGATGGAGTAGAATTAAGAAATATATTTCCTACGAGAATCACTCATGTTTTCACTTTGCTCAAATTATCCAAGGAAAAAGGCATCAGTGAAAACAGTATATTCTACTCTCAGTGCAAACAGATTATCTTTTCAGAATTTATGTTTTTAAAAAGACTGACGTGCTCATTTAGAAAATCAGAAGTCAGGAGAGGAAAAGACAGAGAAAGAAATCCATCTGCTTGGCCATTCCCTAAGAGGTCACAATAGCCAGAGCTGTGCCAGGCCAAACTAGGAGCCAGGAGCTTCTTCCAAGTCCCGCACATGAGTCTAGGGGTTCAGATACTTAGACCGTGTCTCACTGCTTGTTCAGGTATGTTAACAGGTGTTTGTTAACAGGGAGCTGGATTGGAATTGAAACATCTAGGATTTGAACTAGCACCTAAATGCCAGTAGTAGCAGGTGGTAAAATAACACTGACCCCAGAATTAAAAAAAAAAAAAAATCACTGATGGGCCAGTACTATGCACAGTGCGTTAAGCTATCATCTGTAGTGCTGGCATCCCATACAGATGCTGGATCAAGTCCTGGCTGCTTCACTTCCCATCCAACTCTCTGCTAATGTGCCTGAGAAAGCAGCAGCAGGCGATCTCAGTACCTTGACCCTGGACCCAAGTGGAAGTCAAAGATTAAGCTTCTGGCTCCTGGCTTTGGGCAGCATCTAGCCCTGACCATTATAGCAGTTTGGGGAACTTACCAAAAGATGGAAGATCTCTTTCTCTTTCTCCCCCTACCTCTCCCTCTCTGTCACTCTGACTTTCAAGTAAATAAACAAACAAAAAAATTCAAGAAAAATATTCTTGTATTTATTTCTTTGAAAGAGAAAGAGAGAGATCTGTCACCTACTGATTTACTTCTTTAAAAAAGCCACAACAGCCAGAGATGGGCTCAGTTAAAGCGAGAAGCCTGGAATTCCATCCTGGTCTCCCACACAGGTGATAGGAACCCAAACACTCGGGCCTTCGTAAGAGCATTAGTAGGAAGCTGTATTGAAAGTGGAGTAGCGGAAACTCAAAATGGCAATTTAATATGCAATGCAGGAATCACAAGCAGGGGGCTTAACCTGCTGCATCATAGTGAGCCCATCTTTTCGCAGAATTTGGGCAGGTGAAATCATATGCAAAACTAAATACACAGTGATTGCAAAGTCGATTAAGTCATGCAATAAATTCCAATTCCTTTCTTTCCTACTGCCATAATATAGGTATATGGAAGAAAACATCCCATAAATTGCTCAAATTTTGTTGCTCTTTCTTCTATAGCAAAATATTCTTTTCAAGGCAAAAGTCACTGGATGATAAATGTGTTCATTTTAGGGATGAGGCAACCACCATCTGCAGAGGTTCAGTGACATATCAAAGTCAGGTCATAGCAAGCTGGGATTCAAATCTACAAGTCTTCCAGTTAAGGAACACCTACCTACCACCTGTCACATGCTGTGTAAGCATGAGGCTTGTGAAACTGGAAAAAGAAGAGGGTCAGAGTCTTCCAGAAGCTAAGTGCACCGAATGCACGTGTCGCATTACGTGATGGATACTAGCAACCCTCTTGTTGAAAACATCTAAAAGCCTAGGACTGCATCCACACCAGCATATCAATGCGCAAGCCGAGTGATTCCGACGGAAGAGGATGCAGAACACCTTAGGCTAACTCATAACAGAAGGGAGATGGCTTCTTACAGATGTTCCTTGCCCCAACACCGTGTATGGAACCAGCGGTATAGATGTAAACCCTGTACACTGCGCTTCCAAACTCAGGAATCAAACAAGAGTGAATGGACAGTTTCCTGGGCCTGTAAGGTATATATTTTTAAAAATTGTTAACAAAAATGCTTAGACTCTTGTTGTTTTGAATGTGAGTAAGTATCTTCAATCTAGAGGAATCTTCTTTAAGATGGCAGAGAATCTGAAAGGTAATCCTTTAACTTTGGCAAGATTCATATGTAATCTTTGGCCATCATGAGTAAGCACTATGAATGCCCGTGGTTGAGAACTGATTTCTAATGCATTTGAGCATTATTGCAGTAGAGTTTTAAGTCTTGGATCTTTCTCTGACCCTGAAACAGAAATAGAACAAATAAAGGCTCGCCTTCACTCTCCTTCTTCATATATAATATGAATGATAAAGTTTATGCATATATGTACTCTTTCACCACGTCCCATCAATTTAACTAATTTACCACTACTGAAGTGCAATTACAGTTGTCAAATTCATGTTACAGATATGTGCTATCGGGTTTTTATTCTTTTTTTTATCCTTGCATCATCTAAATCATTTACTGCTAAAATAAGCTAGCCTCCAAAATGCAAGGTGTTAGTGTCAGCACATAATAGAACTGATGGACTGATCAATTTTTGCTTTTTAGTCTTATCTACAGGCCTAGATAAACATTATTTATTCATTTTTATTTGGAACCCAGCTTCATGGAGCTTTACTGAGGGGATGTGAGATACGGTTTATTTCTATAAATATCTTCTAGTAGTAAATATAAAATGTGGGAGAGAAGGGTTGTATTCAGAGATTTATAATGGCTTAAATTATAATACTTTGAAGAAGGGAAGTGGAGAGAATAAGAAGCCTCCTGTTGATGTTTTTCTCAAAGTCTTATTGAGATCTGTTTTCCTCCAAAATAGTCCTTAAGTCAGAAAGGGCCAGCTTCTTTTATAAATTCCATTTTGCAATATCAAGAGGTCCACCATGGATGGTGGAACTGTTAACACAATTTGTGATAGGAAAACTCCGCTTAGATCACACTGTCTCCACACAGTGTTTGTGCAGCCTCATTGGAAGCTCTCCATTCAAGTCAGAGTGCCCCTCCGCCACCACGGAGCATCACAGCACACTCCAGGCATGGAGTTCAGCCCGTGCAAGTTTGAGAAAAGAACTGGTGTTTGTCATAAATAATGTCTTTCCCCCAGGAGACTGGATCACAAAAATAAATAAATAAAAGGTGCTCCAGGGAATGGCAAGAATTGATTGCCTTATAGAAAAGATCTTTCCCTAAAGGTCAAATCTGCTCACACTAAAGCATAGGGAGTTGTTTAAGTTCAAAAGCAATGAGGCATACCAGAGTTCCCTCTCTCCCCCTTGAATTTATAAAGACAAAGCCATCCATCCTATCTGCATCTCTTTTTGAGGTTTGTATCTACATGCTAAATAATAAAGCTATTCTCAGATTGAGGTCTTATCAGTGTTGTCAGCACTGAGAAAGTTTGACTGGTATCTCTTGACACACTGTTAACCTCAGTGCAATAAACACCTCCTATGGTTAAAAAGCAAAATAAAATATAAATAAATAAAATAAGGCAGGGCCCAGTGGTTAATGTCCTCACTTTGTGTGCACTGGGATCCCATATTGGCACCAGTTTGTATCCGGGCTGCTCTTCTTCCCATCCAGCTCCCTGCTCGTGGCCTGGGAAAACAGTAGAGGATGGCCCAAAGCCTTGGGACCCTGCACCCATGTTACAGACCCAGAAGAAGCTCCTAGCAGCTAGCTTCAGATAGGCTCAGTTCTGGCCATGGTGGCCACTTGGGAAGTGAGCCAGCGGATGAAGTTCTTTCTCTCTGTCTCTCCTCCTCTCTGTAACTCTGACTTTCCAAGATAAATAAATAGATAGGTGATAGATAGATAAATAGAAATTATGCAGATTGTAAAAGACAAACTCTGCTGTATTGTTTCTCATCTCTTTCCACATCTCAGTTCCCTTCTCTGTACCTTCCCACTGGTTCAAGTTCAACTCACACATATTCTACTGACTATCTGGAACAGATCAAGGGATAGCTCAGCTCCATCTCTATGAGAAGGGGAAACATTTACTTTGTTTCTGTGGAATTGTTAGGTATTCTACTAACCACTGTATGCTTCATTTGTATCTGAGTAACAGAATAAGAGCCAAAGTAGAATAAAGTTGGCATCGTTCTGTGACAGTTAACATCATTTGGAAAGACTCATGCATTAACCAATGAGGCCTCCTACTCTGATGACTTGTGAAGTCTGTCTTTGAAGAGAAGCTGCTGCCACAAATCATATGGTCTTTTTAGTTCTGACTTGTTTGGCTCCTTTGCCAACAAGATGTCTTTTTCTGAGCTACATCTTCACTGACCATAACAAAACAGCATGAGCTCCTTGCTACTCTGGTGTTGATATGAAAAGGGAGGATGCCTATCTCAAGGGAGTTTTCAGAGCCCTTCCATTGCTTTAATAATTAACACAGAGATTGCTTGGGAACTTTCCATTCCTTTCCATCAGAGTTTATACTGGAATTCAAGTGACTCACTGTGCCTGCCCTATGTGGGGCATCCACAGGGAACCCTCTGAGCAGAGCACAGTGATTTGCCCAGCCTCCTTGGCAAGCATCATTCATTGCACAGCTTCCTATTGCCTCTGCCTTGAGCCCTGAGCCATTCTTCAGTCATTCGCACTCAATGCCACGCCCTCACTGATTGCTCCTTCCCCTCCACTGGAGACTTGCATTCCTTTCCCCACCCTGGAGCATAGCAGGCATCAATTCTTCCAGCAATACTGGGGAAGCTGCATCTGTCATCCATTTATCATTCATCCCGGCAACCCCTGCTCCCTGTCCAGATGCAACAGGTGCTGGGTGTCTGTCTACACAGTCCTGGACTCCTGTCTCACATCTCTTTGCATTTTTTTCTCTGCCCAACCCTCTGCAAACCTGTTCCACAGGGAACGACATCCTTCATAGCCTCAGCTGCTTCCTAGAGACTCCCACCCCTTGACTCTGATGCTAACCTCACTGCACAGCTTGCCCCCAGGTGTCAGCTCCCCTAGTGAAGGCTTCTAGACTCCAAGTGCCTGGAATCTGGAAAAAGGATTTTGTCTTGTGGATTTCACACTGTCACTCCTGCCCCATTCTTCCTCTTTCTCATGGGAAGCCAAACCCACTTGTACCTTGGAGCCTCTTGGCACTCACACTGTGCCCTACTTCACCATGCACAATTATCCCTATCCTTGTCACGAACGAAGACTTTACCCAGACAGGTTTTTATTTCCACTCCTCAACTACCATTCAACCTAAGTTGAAGTCATCCAAATGGATGACTTCCTAACCTGCTGTTTTCAGTCACAAATCAGATTGATCACCACAGCTGCCGTATCGCTGCTGGGCACTTATTTCCCAGTCTCCCTGGCACATGGTTATGGCCCTGTGACTCAGTTCCAGCCAAGGAACGTGAGTATGAGCTCTTTCTGCTCTTTCTGCTTGGGCCACTGAGGCTTTTCACATCTGGTTCCCATACTTTTTCTGCTTCTGTTTTCTAGAGTGGAGAGCCACAGGGTGGCTTTGAGACCACTTCTAGAAGAAGTCAGAAACCTAGGTTGAGGGAAACATGGGTTCTTGAAACACCACTTGTAGCCTAAGAGTAAAAGATAAGTAGAATAAAGTCGTCATCCTTTTGTGATGCTTAGCAGCATTTGGAAATATTCATGCATTAACCAATGAGGCCTCCTCGTCTGATTATCAACCTGTTATTCCTGTATTAATCCTCTGATACTGTGGAGAGCATTTCTCATGCTCGCTCGCTCTCTGCCTCAAGACTTTGTTTATTTCTTCAAACGGCAGAATTACACACAGAGAGAATAAGAGACAGAGATCATCCATTGCTGGTTCCCTCTCAAAATGGCCACATTGACCAAAGTTGGGCTAGCCTGAAGCCAAGAGCTTCCTCCAGGTCTCCCACATGGGTGCGGGGCCCAAGCATTTGGCTGAATTTTGCTGTTTTCTTGGGAATGTTAGCATGGAGTTGGATCAGAATTAGAGCAGTCAAGACTCAAACTAATGCCCATAGGAGACTGCTGTATTGCAGGCAGCGGCTAACCCCCCTATACCACGATACTGACTCCTGGAAAGCTAGATGCCACCTCCATGAACAGACCTTGTCACTTGTCCTACAGGACCCATTTGATTCCACTTATAGCTGCTCCATCCCTAAAACCACAAATTAAATGTAAGAAGCAAGTGAGGTCGCAAATTCAATCACCTTGATTTCTGATCAAATTTTTCTCATTCCATTGCTTTTTTGTAAGATCCCCTACACACAGAGACACACTGCATTCTTCTGTGTCGTTGAGTTCTCTTTTCCTACCTCCATCCTCCCATCAGACACTTCTTGTCTTTCTCTTCCTTCCCTCTTCACCTAAACTGTCTCCTGCCAATACCTTCCATTGTTTTGTCCATTATTCTCCACACCCCTCTCCCCAAAAAATCTAGAAGATCTTCCCCCTACCCAGTTTGAGCCCTAGTCGTCCACTTTCTCTGACCCTTCCTGGAGGGCACATGCTACTGGGGGGAAAAAGGTCACCAAATCAGGGAACTTGCCGTGTTGGCTAAGCCTCAAGCTAAGCCTCCTGCTGGAGTGCCAGCATCCCATATGGACAACAGTGGGAGGCCTAGCTGCTCCACTCCCAATTCTGCTCCCTGCTGATGTGCCTAGAAAAACAGCAGAAGACACCAAAGTTTTTGGGTACCTGAACCCATGTGGGAGATCCATAGAAAACTCTTGGCTCCTGCCTTTGGACTAGCCAAACTCTATGAACCAGAAAATGAAAGCATCTGGTGTGTGTCTTTCCTTATTTCTTTATAATTCTGTCTTTCAAATAAAAAATAAATTTTTAAGACTTTTTAAATTTAATAGTCAGATTTACAGAGAGGAGAGACAGAGAGAAAGTTCTGCCATCTGCTGGTTCACTCTCCAAGTGGCCACAAGAACAGGAGCTGAGCTGATGTGAAGTCAAGAGCTAGGAGCTTCTTCTAGGGCTCCAATGTGGGTGCATCTTGGAGGTCTTTTGTTCAGCACACCCCTAAACTAGCTACGGGTAAAGCGACAGTGCTCTTCCACAGCAGAAACACTGGAGACAAACCAGTAGAGAAGAATGTCGGTTTATTTGAGAGAAATCACAAGTTTATACCCAGGGCAGGCAGAAGGGCGGTCCTGATAGTACTTCCAGCCAGCAATGACATTGTGACTGGCTAGCAGATATGTCTATCTCTTTGGACCTGCCAATGACGTTAAAGTCAGGAAGCACAGGAAACTGTGTCTCAGGGCAGACTGGTTACCTGCTGAAAAGCAGGATGAATGTAACATTTGACTTCCTAGAGTTGTTTACAAAAGAAGTCCTAGCACAGTTCAATTAAGAGTAGGGAAGAGAGAATGGGGTGAGGCCCTTTGCTCTTGCTACATGTCCAGTGAACAGGCCTTGTTGGGGTCTCAGTTAGCCAAGGGCATAGTGTGCCACGTGCCTATGGCCTCCCATGTGGGCTAGGCAGGCAGAGATGCAGGGGTGATCTCCCACAGGTACAGGGTTCCAAGGCTTTTGGGCCATCCTCTGTTGCTTTCCCAGAGCACAAGCAGGGAACTGGATGGGAAGCAGGGTGGCCAGGACATGAACAGGTGCCCATATGGGATCCTGGTGCAAGCAAGGTGAGCAGTTTAACCAGTAGGTTATTGAGCCGAGGCCCAAAATAAATCTTTTTAAAAAGCGAAAATCACATATCTACTTCTCCTTGGCTTCACCTTCTTCTTCCCTTTCTGTTGCCACTCTCCAGCTCAGAAGACAATCCAAGACACTTGCCATCTAAGGTCAAACCCAACACTGCTGCTTGCTTTCTTCTCCCCTTTCAGCCATCATCCCCTCTGCAGTGTCCCTCCCACTTCCCCTACAGATATTCCTTCTCTGGAAGCCATTGTTTGCCTCTGTGGGCATTGCCCACACTGCCATCTCTCCCACTCTCCATCTCCCCATCCTTCTGTCAACTTCTTCCCTTCACAGATGCACTTCCCGGGAGCACACACCCTCATTCCCTCTCCTTCTCACTCCCTGCCGCCCCCATGGACATCTGCCTTCATGTGACTGGAAGCAGTTCTCATCAAGGCTGCCAAAAGCTAGCTTAAGCCGGGTGGACTCTTCCCAGTGCTTATCCTATTAGACCCCATCCACTGGTCACCTCCTCCCTTGGAAATACTCTTTCCCTTTGGTTTCAGTAATTTCGGACTCTGGATTTTTCTCCTAAGTCTGGCTGTATCTTCTCCATGTATGTCTCCGTTTAGTATCTTCTATCCTTAAATGTCTCCCGGAGTGCTTTCCGCCTTAGGCACTTTCATGTCACTCCATATACACACCAAGTGGGCAATCGGATTCACTCTTATGGCTGCAGTGAATCTTCTATCGGATGGGTCCCAAATGAAAACATTCATCCTGGATTCCACTCCTGAGCTCGGCAGTCATATATGCAACTTTATATTGAGCATCTGTCTCCCATTAGATGTTCCTATGGCACTAGAATCTCAAATCTTCCATACCTGAGCTCACAATTTACTCTTTCCATTACCTAAAGCCCTTCTGCTGTTTCTATCCTAGCTAAAGGCTTCACCATACACTCAGGAGCCCACACTCAGAAATTCGGAGGTCAACGTTACTTTTCTCGTTCCTCAAACCCCTTGTCAATCCATCATTAATTTCTGTCCTGTATGCCCCACCATTCTCCAAACTAGTCTCAAAGATCTCGTGTTTTCCCTTAGTCATCATTGTCCACGTGGCTGCCCTGTGCCCATGAGGAGCACATGTGACTCCCAACTCAGGGGTGACTATGATTATCTCCCACGCCCCTTTAAAATGTTTTGCTAGCTTCCTCCTTTCCTTAACATCATAGTTCCTAGCTACACTAGACCCAGATTTATAGAAATAGAATATACCAGAAAAGTCCATAAGAATTCTTATGATAACATTGCCCTGCAATGCTTGGTCCCTCCCTAGAGAATTGAATTCAGCTTGAGATGGGGCCAGGAAATGTGTGTTCTAACAAGGCTGCCATGTGCCACTTGTGCTCACGACCATCTGGGAGATGTTGCCCTGGGCAGTAATCTCCGTGAAGGCAGGAATCATTGCTATCTCTTCTGTATGTATCACCTTGACATTTTGGCCTTTCTATAGTGCCAGCACAAGTATGAATGAACAAAGAGGAGGGAGGATTGAAGGGAGGGAATGATGTGAATTATCCCTGACTTTTGTATGTAGTTAATTAAGGAGCTTATGGTATAGCTTCCTGGGAGTTCAATCAGCAAAATTCAGTACAAAAGGAATGATTTAGCCATATACATAGGTAACACAGTTATGCTGCTGGAGATGATTTGAATCAAGCACATCATTCTTAGGATGCAGTTGAAGTTAGCTCTAACTAGTGCTTCTCAAATTTGAGTGGACCCTAGAGTTTATCGGTATTGTTTTAATTATGCGGTTTCTTGAATATATGTAAAACGACATATAAATGCCATCTAAACTTAAAGATCTTGTATTATTATAAAATAAAACAAACAAATAAAATGCCAACAGGATTGCCAAGCCAATAAAATTCAAGGTGACAGTATTAATTTAGTATGGTGCCTGAAATGAAATTTTGTCCCACCATGTAGACTACCATATAGGGAAGCTTCAACGTGTGGCCTGCCTTACTCTATTGTGTATGAGTTAATTCTTATGCTATTCTCACTGTTAGGTGACTAGCCATACAACAGCATATTCTTGCATGCTATTTTTATAAGATTATTATTGAAATGAAAGAACACATGAAGTTTTCACGCAGGAGTTTCCTATTCGAGAAGATGTGTCACAGGATTCCATTTTAGAAACACTCAGTAGCCAGTGGACAGATTTGGCAATTTGCCCAAAGGTGATCATTTAGCCTTCTACTCTCTGATGACACAGCATGGAAGCTGCTGCATAACCTAAGCGACCTTTTATTCCCAAAGCAGAGAATGCTTGTCTTGGTTTTTGTTTTAGCTGAATGAGGTGATTCTAGAACAGGGATATCTACAGAAAAAATGATGATGTTGAAGGGTGAGCAACTCCATCCAGGAGACCATCCAAAAGAGCCTTTCATTCCCTTGTCTGTGTCTCTCTGAGTGTACTGGCTCTCCTTGGATGCTCTCCTTCTGCAGGGACAGGATGTGCTGGCCAGTTTAACCTCTGGAGAGCTTTCATTCTCAGGCACATTAACAAGTTGGCAGTGTGGCTTGTGTGTGTCCCTGGAACATTGAGATCATGTCAGTCCAGCCCCCCAAAGTCCCACTGTGTCTAGAAGGAAATAGTCATACTGTCTCTCCTGGGAGGATTGAACAAGACAGGTTTGAAAAGTGGCCACACTTTCTCCCTGGGTAATGTAGACTTGTGGTCCTTGGTGGATGGGGAATGGAGAAATCAAATCCCTAACTCTATGCTAAAATTCTTTCAAGTGATACAAGAGTGGAGTGCAAGAACTGGTGCAGGACTGAATATATATTAATGTGTCACATAAATCTCAATTTATCTTTCATGTACATTAGTGCATTTGACAACATCAGTGTATTCATTTATTTTACATTACTGTGATAAAATGCCAGAAGCTGCATAAACTTTATAAAGAAAAGAAGTTTACTGTGACGCATGCTTCTTGGTCCAAGGTCAAGGGGCTGCATCCGGTGACGCCTTCTTGCTGTCAGGGTCCCTCCAAGGCATTACAGGACAAGAGACAGGGCGCAAACGTGTGTGTTCTCTGGTCTCCCTCTTACAAAGCAAGAAGCTTCCACAGGGCTCGACCACCCTGACAATCCATGTAATAATGCAAACCGCTGCCCGGAGGCCTCCTCAGAGCCTCCTCAGAGGAATTAAATGCCCGCATGTGAGCACTGGGGGCCACGCTCAAACTGTATTCAAGCCATCACGCAGTTAGTTGAAAACGAAAAAGCTTAACAGACGGGAGGGGTTTGTTCTATTAGTTCTCGGGGGGGGGGGGTGCGTGGAGGTTGGTGACAGACAGATTAGAGGAGTACGACAGTGGTCTCTGATTGCTAACCCAGAAGCCACATTGACCTGCTCTGCTCCGGTCCTGGAAGTACTCTTCTCTGAGTGGGACAGATCAAAAAAGGTGGAGAACACATTTCAGGATCCAAGGCAATGACATGCCCTGAATCTTATTAAGGACCCTGAAAACAAAGAAATGTCTACCTTTCACTGTCACTCATGATGTCATCTGCTTTATCTGTCTCTTAGAACTATCAGAAAACACAGAAAAAGAATTGGCCTAGCTTGGATAAGTCAAGATCTCTTTGCATTCTGGATGTGCTTTTCCCCCTTAACATCATCTCATTGTAATATTTATAGAAACCTAAAGTGGCTTATTTCCAATGGTCGCAGGAATATTGCTTCGATTATCAAAGAAAATTCCAAGATACTTTTAAGTAACATTTCAAAATGTATGCTGGGTCCACCCTTCTCTGCATATTTTATCTAGAAGCATAACTGTGCTTGAAACATTGACCACATCCTGACCAGATCTTGTGCAGTGCCTAACTGTTTTTCACAGAACAAACTAGCAGTCAAAGGGGCCTAGCTTTATGTTGTTAGAAAGGAATCTATTAGTGGTGGCTGAAATTCTGCAGCTCTTGGCAAAGTTTGCCAGACAATCAGGTCTTTCTTGTAATTACTGTCATTTGACTGGCAGCTTGCAATCTGAAATCATATGCCAGGGGAAAAATGACAGAAGAACATTTAGGGGTGGGTGCTGCAGCACAGGAAGCTTGGCTACTGCTTAAGATACCCACCCCATAATGGTGCATCTGACGGAATCCTAGATACTCTGCGCTTTCAATCCAGCTTCCTGCAAAGGCACCTGGGAGGCAGTGGAAGCCTACTCAAGTGCTTGGGTTCCTGCTGCCTACACTAGAGCCCCGGGGTCACTGCAGAGCCTTGGCTGTTGTAGGCATCTGGGGAGCAGACCACAAGATGGAAGCCCTCCCTTCTTGACTCTCCCGCCTCTGTGTTACCCAGTGTTTCAAATAAGTAAGAAAATCTTTTAAAAGATTAACTTATTTAATGTAATATACTTATATATATGAAATTGAATAAGAATTCACTACTATGATCAATTCTGGAAATTCATTCTTATCTCTTAGGTATGAAGCCAAGAGGATCTAAATTTTTAGTGATCTCATGGATCCAGGGAATCAACATGTGATCATAGAAAACAGGTAATCGAAAAAGTAAGATACAACATAGTAAAAGCTCCAAGAAAGGTGCTACAGTGTGCTATGAGAGAGCAAACAGACAAGCGTGAGTGCATATGCGAGATGAGAAATGAGAGGGGAACGTTGTGAGCGCTCAGTTGACATTTCTTCCATAAAACAGTATGTTGCATGAGGTGATATCACACCTGGGCTCTTTAGAATGAATAGGAGTTGGGTGGGTCGACAAGAGGAGAAAGAGCACTCAAAAGGGGGGTGGTGGTTCGAGAAGAAGCTTCCTGGACAGTTCTAAAAGGAATGCCCAACAGCATCGGGATGGAGGGAGCTCCGGCACCAGCAAGTCCAACCATGTGATTTTATCTGAGAATTAGAAAGGATGAAGGGTTACCCACCTGTTGAATATCCAGAACAGCCACTGTTACCCCCAAAACTGCTACGTAAATGGGAAGAATCAAGTATTTATCTTACCTTTACTGTAGAAAAGGTACAACGGGCGCATCCATCCACAAACTGTGTATGACTCCTGCACGGGTCCTGACTTGCACAAATATAAAAAAGAATGACAATTTGACTATGACTCTAAATTTTATAGTATTAGAAATATTTACTTTCGTGACATTACTGTTATTTGGCTAGGCTTACAAAAAGAATTATCTTTTAGAGATACACTCTAAATTATTTAAAGATGAATGTATAATATCTAGTATTTGCCTTGACTAACTCAGTATGATACAAAGAGGGGAAGTGGAGGTAAAACCAGATTGGCCAGGAGTTAATATCAACTGAGGCTGCATACAAATAAGCTTATAAAACTACTTTATCTGTTTTTATAGATCTTCAAAATTTTTTCTTACAAAAAATTAAGCTAACAAAGAAACAGAAGACCTGTGTAACCAATCCAGCTGCAAGTCAGGCCAGCAGTCAGTGTCTTATACCAAAACTTCTGCCTCTGGAACTTCAGCTGCCCAAACTCACAGATACAGTGTAAGTCATCACATTTGTTTTTTTGTTTTTTTTTTTTTGGTTTTTTTAAGATTTAATTATGTTTTTTATTGGAAAGTTAAAACTTTACTGTGCTTTCTGGAAAATAGTTGATGTCTTCCTGCACACTGCTCCTCTGTAAGTTATTTCTTAGCACTGTTTTGTGCCAGAACATGAATCATGACTCCTCCGCATCTTGCTTTGCCTGTGTTCTGATTCCGGCCGTTGGAGGAAGGAACTCGGCCTCCTAGGTCCAACTACTTCCGCTTTAGCTCCACCACCTAACTACACACCTGGAATCTCTCTTGCATTTCCTGGAGGTGTTCCTTTGCTTGTCCTATTTCCGAGTCCCTCTTTCCTATCTTCCTTCCTTGTTGTACAGGCGTGTGTACGCATGCAGAGGAAGCTAAGGTAGGGAGGGGCTTATATGCCAAGAACACTCCAAGAAAAGGCGAACAAGAGACTTCTGGTTTTGAAGTCAGCAAGTCCCATGGTGTCCTCATTCTGCTCTTCTGGCTCAAAAATTGTTTTTCCCTTGGTAATTTGATGACTTTGCTCTATATCAATGTCTACTGCTGCTGTTATGAGGACCAATAATTCGCTCATTTCTAGTCCTTTGAATAGGGGCCATTTTTCCTATCACATTTTATCTGTCTCTCTCTTTTTTTTTTTCAAAAAATGTTATTGTAATGTGCATCAATATGGATCTTTTGTTTTATTGAGTACTTAGATGAGATTGCACTAACCCTAAAGTCTAACGTGGCGTAAACCCTTATTTTGATAAGACTGTCCCCATTCTATTAATTTTATTGTTTTTATTAGAAAGGCAGAGTCACAGAGAGAGGGCGAGAGAAGGGTGTTCTTCTGCTGGTTCACTCCCCAAATAGCCTCAACAGCCAGAGCTGAGCTCATCCAAAGCCAGGAGCCAGGAGCCAGAAGCTTCTTCCAAGTCTCACAGGTACAGGGGCCTGAGAATTTGAACCACCCTCTGCTGCTTTCCCAGGCCGTAAGCAAAGAGCTGGATCAGAACTAAAGCAGCCAGGGCTGGAACCGGCATGCGTGTGGGATGCCAGTGCTAAAAGCAGAGGCTTGGCCGGCTGCAGCATAGTGCCGACCCCTCCCCCATCCCAGTTCTGGCTAGGACTCCAGTAGTGGACATTTTATGATGCTCTTTAAATATTAGTGTCTCTTCTTTCTTATTTTACCATTCTAGCCATTTTTTTCCATGAGGCTTCCCAGACTTATCTTTTGAGCCATATTTTAACTTTTTCACTTATGTGTTTTTAATTTATGAGAGTCTTTCTTAGTTTCTGATGACTCGTCTTTATCTTTGAGAGTGTTCATTAAAATTGCTTTTGAGCGTTCCACTCTTCCCTGAGTCCCTGAATTGTCGTTATTTCCTCTGGGTTCTTTGTTTCTGCCTTGGCTTTCTAAAAAAGAGTCTTTACAATTTCACGTAAGGGGAGCAAATTTCATGTATTTCATTTATACGCAGTTTTAACAACATACGGATGCATTCCAACTGCCCTTTCTCGCTCCTCCTCTACTTCCTTCCTGATTTTTCTTTTGATTTTTATAATAAACCGACTTCACTTTATAATCACAAACTTTACCCTCCATTGAAATAAAGAATTCAGTGAGTAGTAAGTAGCAAAACCACTGCTCCTCAAAAGTATAGACAAGACTCTACAGAATAACCAACTCTCAAAGCATCAATTTTGCTCATGCGCGTCACATTTTTTGTACCCTGTATAGTAGTTAGCACAGATCAGGGAAAACACACAGCGTTTATCTCTGGGGGACTGGCCAGGGTTTGCTTCAAACCATGCGTTTACAGGCGCCTGGTCATCCTTAGGCTTCTGTTTATACTAGCAAGTGAAATAGAAAAAGCTGACTGCAGCCTTGGTGTACACATGGCTGCAGGTGGAATTCTTAGAGATTTCTCAGGAAATAAGCTAGAATTTTCCTTGAGGGGCCCCAAATACCAGCCACTGTAGGATGCTTTGGGGCTCAGGTACCATGAGTCCTGAGTCTGTCTGGGACTGCTTTGTTTGATCTCATCCACGTTAGGCTTAAATTTTCTCTTCTCTGCGAAGTAACGGACAGCTCTGCCATTGGCCTTCTCTCCCATGTACCGATGATAGGAAAGATGGTTATTTTCCATTTCAACAACAAAATCAAGTTAGTGCTTTGATTTATTCTTCTTGTGGTTTAGGGATTTCTTTAAAAGATTTATCTATTTTCATTGCAAAGCAAGACGTACAGAGAGAAGGAGAGATAGAGAGGAAGATCCTCTATCCGCTGATTCACTCGCCAAGTGACTGCAATGGCTGGAGCTGAGCCAATCCAAACCAAGGAGCCAGGAACCTCTTCTTGGTCTCCCACGTGGGTGCAGGGTCCTAAGGCCTTGGGCCATCCTCAACTGTTTTCCCAGGCCACAAGCAGGGAGCTGGATGGGAAGCAGGGTTTCCAGGATTAGAACTGGCACCCATATAGTATCCTGGCACATACATGGTGAGGACTCCAGCTACTAGGCTACTGCACCGAACCCTAGGAATATTTTTAAAGAGGAAATAGATGCAGAATACTCTTGACTCTGTCACCTAAGGCTGCTTGTTAGATACATTTTCTGTGAAGCTTCAGGATGAAGAAACAGGAAGAATATAGTACACAGGATTCTGAAGATTTTTTTTTTTTTACTGGAAAGGCAGATTTTACAGAAAGAAGGAAAGACAGAAAGATCTTCCATCTGCTGATTTACTCCCCAAGTGATCTCAGTGGCTGGAACTAGGTCAATCCAAAGCCAGGAGCCAGGAGCTTCTTCTGGGTCTCCCACGTGGGTACAGAGCCCCCAAGACTTTGGACCGTGCTTGCCTGCTTTTCCAAGCCACAGCAAGGAGCTTGATGGAAAGTGGAGCAGCTGGGACACGAGTCAGTGTCCATATGGGATCCTGATATTGTAAGGCAGGGATTAGCCAAGGAAGCCATCACACTGGGCCTGGTAGGCGGGATACGAACTATGACCGCCCCAGATTCCTGCGCCTGGTGTTCATTGCACCACCAAGGTATGAAGCGAGTCTCTACAGTCAGAAAGTATTAATGCCAATGGAATGAAGGCTACAGTAGGACAGCATCCCAGGTTATCCAGGGGGGCACACACAAACCAGCGTGCCCTTCTCTGTGGAAGAGGGAGGCAGAGATGTGGTATGAGAAAGGACCAGGGGGCAAAGGTGAGGTGAAAGAAGAGAGGAAGGTATGAAAAATGAGCAGGAAGTGACCCGCCAGGCAGGCTTGGAAGACAAAGGCAACCAAGAAGCATCTAGAATCTGAGCACAGACTCTGGCCAGGAAACAGGCCCGCACTGGCATGCTGCCAGGGCCTTAGCCGAGCCTGGAAGGGGATTCTCCCTCGGATCTCCTAGAGGGACGCCCAGGGCCTGCTGGCACCTGACTCTAGCCTGGGTGCCCACTGAGCACCTGGCCCGGCTCCCTGAACTTCCGGCATGCTCGCTGGCCGTGTGGTGCTTTGTCGCGGCAGTAAAGGCAAACGAGAGACAGGAGAGCCAACACGAAGAGCTTGCCGTAACATTCCCGAGAGGGCCACAATGAAGGGGATGCAGGGCCATAAAAGGATCCTGCTGTGCGCATGTCATCAAGTTAGGGGATGGAGAAATCCTGCTAAGATAGTTCCATGAGGAGACTACGCCTCAGCCTTCCTGCCCTACGCAGGTGCCCTCCCACCGTGACGGTGGACGTGGTTGCTCGACCCGATTGGACCAAGCAAACCCGAGGCAAGAGCAAACTCGAACAGCACGTAGGCCTTGGGATTTGCTGACGCCCTGGGAGGAGGTTGATGCTGGACAGACGAGGGCAAGAGGACTCCTAGGACCACAGGTGCACTGCGTAGTCCTTGGTGATAATGGTCTGTGCCATCAATTGGCACAGACAACTTGATACATTAAAAGTTGGGTTGTTCAAGAGACAGAACTCTCCTGAATTCACTGGTTCGTGTTCCAGATTTCCACAATCAGCAGGGTGGAGTCTGGCCGCAGGCCGGCAGCGGGAGCTCGGTTCAGGCCTCTGCTTCAGCAGCGGATCTGCTGCTGCACCCAGCCGCGCAGTCACAGGACACTGGAATCAGCAGCAGCCAAGGCTTAAGCCCAGGCACTCCAGCATGGAACGCAGGCATCTGGTTGGCCAGGTGCCCACTCCTAAAATTAGCATTTGAAAAAGTTCACGATGTAGCCCACGAGGGCGCTCTCTTCCTTGGTCGGGGACCTCTCACCTGCCCATTACCACCGTTACTGATTTTCTCCATAGGCACAGCGGGATTGGAGGGGTTACCCCATTCATGTTAATTTCTCTTTCTCATTCTGTCCCAGAGCAAAGAACTCATTCTCCTGAAGTTGAGGAGGTGGTGGTGGTTCACTTCTAATTTCCTAACTCGGTGCTTCAATCAGCTTTTGCAAATGGGATAAGGCCTCATTCAGTTTTCTATTTTAAAAGAGCTATTAATCTGGAAAACAAATCAACTAATTTTAATGACTACTGTATACTTTCACAAAATGAAACTTTTATGATTTTATACGTTTTAAACTGAAACTGAACTTGCAAGTCTCGCCTTCTCTCGAACACAACACAGCTGAAGTCAAAGTCAACGTACAGAGCCATTCCGGGAGAGATGCAGGGTTTTTGCTCCTGTCTTATTTTGTTTTGTTTTAATTGGGAAGTCATATATACAGAGAGGAGGAGAGACAGAGGGGAAGATCTTCCATCTGATGATTCACTCCCCAAGTGGCCGCCACAGCCGGAGCTGCACCTATCAAAAGCCAGGAGCCAGGAATTCTTCCTGGTCTCCCACACGGATGCAGGGTCCCAAGGCTTTGGGCCATCCTCCACTGCTTTCCCAGGCCACAAGCAGTGGAGCTGGATGGGAAGCGGGGCTAGCAGGATCAGAACCAGCACTCATGTGGGATCCTGGTATGTGCACAGCAAGAACTTTAGCCACTAGGCTACTGTGCTGGGCCCTTTCCTCCTGTTTTTAAGACTGACTGAGAACAATCAACTCTTCTCCAAGCAGTCTGACTTTGGAATTATATCTTTTCCATTAAGTACTATTAACAGGAAGAAATTGGACAAGGGATTCAAAAATCAAAGTACAATCCTACCTTGTTTAATGGGAATGTTCAGGGGACAAATGATTCCAGCTAATGAAATTGTCTGGTTAATGAGAAACTAACCTGACACCCTTTGTTCCAATCTCTCCATAGAAAAATCTTTCTAAAATGTGTTAGCCTCTTCCGTGCCTTGGGAAGCGTGGAGTGGTGGATGCGATTAAATCTTTGACAGTTAACATCCTTGCAGCGCCCCTAGAAAAATCATTATGAACGTAAATACTTACTGTGCTATACGGTGGCTGTCAAGGGTATATAGCAGAGTGGGCGTAATGGATAAGCAGTTTCAGATGTAATCTTCCATTTACGTCCAGGCTCTCTCACTTTTGTTTATACTTCTCTTAAAATCCTGAGTAAAATATAAGCCCGCAACACAAGGGTTCCAATTAACTGGCTTCCGTCAGTTTGTCTGCTCTGTGTGATCAAAGTTAGATTTTTCAGAATCAGTGTTAAAGCCATGAATGTGCTGTCCTGAATTACACAAGCTACCATGTGGGGCTGTGGTTATGTTTTTTTGAATAACTTTGAACTGTCACAGGCTTGGTTTTCATTGACCACGAGTCAGTTTACCAATGACGTAGCACAGGACCAACACCGACAAGATGACATTCGCTTCCAAGATGACATTTTACTCTTCACTGTATTCTTACAGATTGTCACAAAGTTGTAATCATACCATAATATAGTTTTATATCTTACCTAATGTCATGTTTACTTAATGTCCTTTCATTAATGCCCACACCCTTCAAATTCATTTATCTATCCATTCATCTTAAAACGTGCCTGTGGATGCCTAAGACAGAGCAGGCATCCTCTAGGTGTTGAGTATGCAGCGGAGGACAGAAAGGACGAAAAGTCCTACCCCTGCGAAACTCACATTATTATGGTTACCATTTTAAATGACTGTGGTCCTTTTTTGCGTTTTAACTTCATTTGCATACTGGTCGGGAGCACCTGTGGCCCCAGTCTTTGTGCTGTCTCTGTACTAATCCCCACGGAACTAGCTCTTACACCCCCTGAAGGGATGCTGCGGACTCACTCACTCTACAGTGAAGACCAGCCCAGCAGCGCAGCTGTGGTTTACCCTGTACCAGGCATTGTGCTAAGACTTGTACGACACATCCAGAGGACACAAAAATGCTTGAGGAAAAGCGTTTATATCCCCCGTTGCTCAGAAGAGCAAATTGAGGCATTTCTGAACAAAGATATAAACCAATAAGGTGTATTTGGGGAATCTCAAAGCTGTTGTCCTATCAGTAAATAATGTAACTGAGTTTTTATTGAGTAGTCACTGTGTGCCCAGTGGTTTAGCTCACTGCATCTTTATGACAGTTTTATTTTAGGATGAAGACCCTGAGGCACAAATTAGGAAGTAACTTGTCAAAGTCACAGAGCCAGTGATTGCTTGAGAAGGGATTCGAACTCAGGCCTTCCTGTACAATATGTACACCTCATGACTTGTCTCTCACGAGCCAATATTTGGGTGTCTTAATCTTCCGGAGGGTGTTTGTACTATAATAGGAGAAAAGCATGCATCTTCGGCTTGCCAGTGCCAAGTTATGTTTCCTATCCACCGACAGTGCCATCTGACTCTGTTATTTTAACCCCAAGGGCAATTTGATCACATCACTGGGAAACATTAGACTGGTGGGAACCAACGGACAAGCCAACAGCTAATGATGCTCACCAGTCACATTTATGACCAAAGCACAACCCTGGCAGAGGACAGATATCACCTTGGTGATGCTGAAAGCAGGCATGGAAAATTGCACTCGTGCGAATGAAGAGCACAAAATGAAACTCCGGACATTAGACCTTGTGGATATCACTTAAATCAGCCCAACTTGCCCAGAAAAAATTAACCTTAGCACAAAGGAGAGCAACCTTAGTAAAAAGACAAAGCAATTTGGCAAAAATATAAACAGGAAAGCTTGATATAAGCAAAAACTTGAATGGTGTTTAAACGTATCTTTGGAAATTTTTCATGAAGGAGAACTGAACTCAGTAAAAAGAATTTTGGTAAAACAAAAAAAAATGCGTTGCATTATATAGAAAATTAATCTATGATTTAAATAAATATTCATACTGGCATTTTTTTCTGTAAAATATGTACCGGATCTTTATTTTTTTAAAAAGATTTATTTTGGGCCCAGCATGATAGCCTAGTGGCTAAAGACCTCACCTAGAACATGCTGGGATCCCATATGGTTGCCAGTTCATGTCCTGGCAGCCCTGCTTCCCTTCCAGCTCCCTGCTTGTGACCTGAGAAAGCAGTGGAAGACAGCCCAAAGCCTTGGGACCCTGTACCCATGTGGGAGACCCAGAAGAAGCTCCTGGCTCCTGGCTTTTGATTGTGGAGTGAACCATCAGACAGAAGATCTTCCTCCTTTTCTCTCCTCCTCTCTGTGTATCTGACTTTCCAATAAAGAGTGAGAGAGAGAGAGAGAGAGAGAGAGAGAGAGAGAGAGAAGGAGGGGAGAAGGTTAGGAAAGAGGGAGAGATAGAAAGAGCCTCTGTGCCTGGATCACTCTCCGAATGGCCACAACAACCAGGTTTTGGCAGATGGAAGCCAGGCAGGTGGCTCCCGTGTAGGTGGCAGAGACCTAAGCAATTAGGCCATCCACTCCTGCTTTCCCAAGCACATTCGCATAGAGCAGAATCAGAATTTGAATAAGCAGAGCCTGTGTGGGATGATGGAACTGCCGGTGGCTCAACCCACTGTACCATAGAGCAGGACCCAGAGGTGGGTTACAAGTGCAGGCTTGAGACCCTGCTTGGGACACCTGCAGCCTGTATCAAATCCCTGGGTTCCTGGCCCAGCTCTATCCCCAGTTCCAGCTTCCTGCGAATATTCGTTCCTGGCTCAAGTACTTGGGTCCCTGCCGCTCACATGGGACACCTGGATTGAATCTCTGACTCCTGGATTCTGTCTAGCCCAGCTCTGACTGTTGAGAAGTGAATCATTCAGGAAGCAAATCAGTACATGAGCATTGTGTCTCTCTCTGTCTCTCTGTGTGTCTTTCAAATAAATCAGTTGATTAAAACACACTATGGCAAAGATGTAGCTTAGCTTGTTGGTGGTCTATTTAGAATCCATTTCCCCTTTTTCATTTAGGCATCCGCTGCCAAGATTCTTTGTTACACATCATTTTCAATTGGGCTCACATGAATATTCTGCAGAATTAGTTTGGACCTCAAAGTTAGTTTGACATTTAGATTCAGAAGCAATAAATAAATATTTGATTATCTTATCAATCATCTGTAGGCTTTTACTTTATTAGCAGCTGGGGCTGTTCATTCAATAAGAACAAATCCTTACTTCAATGAACTCAATATCAGTTGGGGGAATAGAGACATACAAAGGCATGATTGAGAATATGTGGGCACTTAAAACACTTCAAAAATTAAGTTACAACATTATTTTGTTGCAAAAATTTTGGAAGGCTATGCCTATAAGGGACCTTCCAAAAGCTCTTCAAAGTGTAATTTATGAGAACCCTAGGCATGAGTGTTAACATTTTTATTACCAAAATAAATTCTTAATCCCATATCCATGAGTCTTTGGAATTACACAGGTGGGTGACAGGTAACAGGTAAGAAATAATTCAGAGTTATGAAAATGCACGCTGTAATGGGCTGCTCCACTCTCTGCCTGGGACTGAGCATTCAACGAACACACAGGAGGAGGCTGGTGACGGGGTCAGGGTTTGGGGTCGTTTGGTTGTGAAAGCTGGCTATGAGCTGTCTCAGTGGCCCAATAGTCAACGCTGGATGGGAGTTATGGAATACAGGTGGAGGAGGGCATGGGGAACATGGGAGAAAGCAACGTCTGAATTCAACCTTCCCCCTTTGTGTTCTCACGGTATTTCATCTTACGGCAGCTTTCCTGTTACTTGGTACACGCGCAGGCTGCCTCCTCTACCCGGCCCACTTTGAGGACAGGAGCTGTGTTTTTATTTATCTTTCCAGCCCTGTTTCAACATGCGTGTTCAAAAAATGTTTGTTAATAAGAGATTGAATGAATGACTAAACAAGGAAGAAAACGCAAAGGATGTTCAGAGGTTAGTGAGTCAGTTACTTTGGGGTCGGAGTGGAACCAATGGGGGGCCCTTGCCTGTTAGTCCACATTGGACTTTATTCCATACATCATGAAGGGGCAGGGTTAGAGGGCTAGCAGAGTAAGGCTGAAGCATCAAAGTGCCATTAAGTTATTTGTTTTTTCAGCTCTCGTAATTTTAACAATTAAATAATATTCATCACATTGGTGTTAACTGAATCTCTAACAAAGTAAGGAAATGACTTAGAATCACATAGGACAGGAACTGTGGTGTGTCTGCTCCCTTCGCTGTGCCTCCTGCTAGGCCACCGTGCATCCCAGGAGAGGATCCCTGACAGCACAGCAAGTTCAGGCAGGACAACAGAACATTCTCAGTTCTTACACTCTCGTCTCTGAAATATAAAAATACAGACTTGCTGTTGTGTGACTCAAGACAACGTATAGTGATGAAAAGAGATACTGCGCCTGCTCACTGTGTTCTGACCGGTGCCGCTTCCAGGCCTTGGAACCTCTCCGAGGATGTCCTGCTAGGAATACGGGGACAAAGAAACGTTCTCTCTGTCCTAGTAAAGTCAAGTCCTTCCGTGTGTCCTTGAGTAATTATTCTCCATCAAGTAACTCAAAGGGCTGTCCAAACGTGTTTGCTCAGTGAAATCTCAAGGAGAATTTACATTTCTTCACTAATTATTTGAATGTTTGCCTTCAGTAGTTGACAGACGTTTCCGATTGGGTATTCAGAATGGTGAACCCTCAAATTCCTTCCGTCTCTAGAAAAATGGTTCACTGTGAATTAATTTTGATTCATTTCAATGGCAGTGATAATACAGCATTCATTTGCTATTCCGGGAGCTATTACCTTGCATCTTGACAGAAATTGCTTTATAATTTAGCCTTTATTTTCTAGTTGCCTGAATAATATCCTCTGTAGGTGAAATAGTATCCTTTTCCTTTCCTCCAGAAATTGCTCCCAGAGATTCTGAAGTCTGATGCCACCTTGTATTCTCAGGGGCAAGATTGTAATGGACTCGCGGAAGATTTGAGATTCAGTGTCTGCTGTTGCAGAAGCACGAGGCTAGTAAGTGGCTTCTTTCTTTGGCAGGTGATTAACAACGTGTGTATGTCCTAATCATCAGGTCCAAATCCTGCTACTGAATGACTTCTCTAACTCTGGCGAAAAGACCTTGCTAATAAACAGCAGGGAGGGAGGTGAAAGAAGCCAGGCTTTCAATGCTTCGAGGCACAGAAGGGTCAGGTCTGTTATCTTCCTGGGTGATCACTGAGATCCCAGCAAGCTGGAATTACCAGCTCAGCTGAATAGGTCTGGGAGGATGAATCTAAAATCAAATGCCAATTCAAGAGCACAAAAGGAACTAGATGGAGGCAATTGGAGAATCATATGTGAGGGGATACAAGTTTGCTTTATTCAGAATTGAAGGTGACTGAGTCTTTTTTTGTCACTTGCTGACTAAATGCGCACGCTAGGGGAAAACTCTTTCATTTCAGGTGGCTTCCAACACAGAGAAAGCAAAATTCTCCCCTTCCAGGATGTCCGTCTCTCATCCCATCTGTTTCTAATGGAAAGCTAACTGTAATCACCCGCAAACTTTGGAGCTTGTAATTCATATCAATCTAATATGTTCAGAAAATGTCACTTTCCCTTTTTAAAAAAGTCAGTAAGAAAGTTGCAGGGAGTCCTCACTGAGAACTTATGCTTATGGCTCATAAATTCTGAGTCCTGAGCCTTTCACCTTGGATTAACCACATGTGGAGTTGTGGAGTTTGAACGCGGTTTAAACTGGATATAGGCTCTATTTCCCAAGATGTTGCTACTTAGGGAGTCCGTGGACATTCAGCCTGCCTTGGCGCTGGGCAATTGCTTGGTGGTTGAGCTGCTTATCAAGGCACCAGTGACCCATATCAGAGGACTTGGGTTTAATGCCTGACTCGAGCTCCTACCTCCAGCTTCCTACTAATGCAGACACTGTGATGGCTTTCACCAACAGGGAAGGCTTGCTTTACACCCCTGGCTTTCAGCTTTGGTGTGACCCAGATCCAGCCAATAATAAGCATTCAGGAAGTGAACCAGGGAATGGGGGTTAACTCAGGCTTGCTTTCTGTCTACCCCATTCATAAAGAAGAGTTATATAACACTACAACAACACCAGCCAAAGGAGAAGGGCAGTAAGTAACGAAGGTCTCTGTACCATAACTGCTCAAAGCAGACTGCCCTACCAGCGATAAAGCACTAACGGGGCAGCTGGCTACAAAAGCTGCTCTCCAGAGAGCGCCTCTACTGGAGGGGTGAAGAAACCTCATTGTTACAGACCTGGTACTGTGGCACTTGGTGAAATTAGATGTTATCAGAAGTGCTCCAATTTCGTGACTCACAAACCCCCTTCCAATCTCTAGTGCAAAAAGCTACTCCACAGTTTAGAATGGATCCGAGCATCCCAAGCACATCCCTTTTGGTGCTTTGCAGCAGACAGGTGAAACCTATCGGAGAGATATTTTTTAAGGCCTTATCCTGCTGTTATTCATGCAAAATGTAAAACAAAAGACATCCAACTAGCATACTGCGGATGCGAAGAATATGTTTAAGAATCCACTATGGGGCCATCATGATAGCCTAGTAGCTAAATCCTCACCTTGCTTGTGGCAGGATGTGGGTTCATGTTCTGGCTGCTCCACTTCCCTTCCAGCTCCCTGCTTGTGGCCTGGGAAAACAGAAGAGAATAGCCCATTTCCTCGGGACCCTGCACCTGCGTGGGATCCACAAGAAGCTCCTGGCTTCAGATAGACTCAGATCCAGCAGTGGTGGCTACTTGGTGAGTGAACAAGCAGACGAAAGACCTTTCTCTCTGTCTCTCTTTCTCTCTGTAAACCTGCCTTTGCAATAAAAATAAGTAAATCTTTTATAAAAATAGACTCCACTATGATAGAAAACATTGCATTCTCAACAACACTTTTCTTCATTTCTTCATATTATTAGTAGTTTTGAACCCTAGATACTTTTCTTGAGGGAATCAAAATGCATCTAACTCTATGTTTGTAAGTGAAAAAAACAGGGTACAGAAGTCAAATATTGGCACTTCCTTCGCTTCATTTGTGTGTGCAATTTTCATATAAATGTGGGGAATTGAAACCTCAGTACAGGGCAGAGTGTGTCAGTGGAAAAGTTTCAGAAGCTCAACTTTTTAACTATTATAAATAGTCCTGTTAATTTTTTATGCATAATCCCAGCACTTAAATTTTTTTTTTAAAAAAAAGTAAACTTTCTATTTAGGGCAAAGAGAAGGAGGGGGATAAAGAGGAATAAAAGGAGAAAGGAAGGATGGATGGATGGATGGATGAAGGACAGATGGATGGATGGATGGATGAAGGATGGATGGATGGATGGATGAAGGATGGATGGAAGGATGGGAGGAACTCTAGGATCCCAGGGGCCATGCCCAGCCTACTGAATCCAGAGCTGTGGTTCATCAGGATTCCTGGCCAAGCCGCTGCACAGCTTTGTCAGAGAAGTGCTACAATAAGAAAGGAGAAGAAGGTTGCTGTACAATGTATGAGGAAACCTCCACGCTGGTGGAGAGAAAAGGCAGCCCCCAGTGGAAGGATTAGACACCGATGCTAAACGTTGTAGACAGGTTGGGAGCATGAGTCGGCGGAAATGATTGCCTTTGGCTTGATGAAGGGTTTTGGGGGGCAGCGGAAGAACATAGGGAAACTACGCCCCCAATAGAGTGACTGAGGGATTGACTTGCTTGAGCAGTTCAACAGCTTCGCCATTGAAAAGAGGATGGAGAATGGATTTTGTTGGGCTCCCGTGGAGGCAAAGGAGGAAGAGCCCACAGCAGGGGGGGATCGTGGCAGATCTTCTCAATGCTGTCGGCACAATCTGCAGCGCAGGCAGGGAGAGCCTTTGCCGTGGAGGGAGAGACAGTTGCTCTGCTTGAGGGGAGGACAAAAGTGAGCGAGGAGGAGGTTACAAGAGGAGTGTGATGCCAAAGTGAAGGGAAGACCCTTGAGGGACTGAGGATAGTTAGCATTCCCTGCTGTATTAATAACACTTCAAGAGGCGGAGAGAATCTTTCCTTTGCTTCAGGAGATCAGACATCTTTAGTAAGCAGTTGAATAGCATTGTTTATTTTCTGGCCATCTGGAGTTTAGCAGGAAGGAAGCTAATGCTACGTGGTTAGCACTGGCCTGTGTGAGCCATGGATCCAGGAAGCCAGGTTTGTCTACATGTCCAGCACCCCTGCAGCTGTCCCTGGCCCCCAGGTCTGCTGAGTGGGTCCCCATGAAACTCCCAGTAGTCACTTCCAATTGGCCAGGAATCCTCTCCTTGCCTTCCAGTAGCAGGTGAAAGAATCAGCAATCTCCATTTTAATAAAACTGCGGCTTGTTTTTTTTTTTTTTAATCAAAACATCTGAGGTCTAACACATTCAATAAAATATACCCGGCTGACCACACCTGAGGTGCCCACAGAACCACCTCCGCGATTAGAATGTAGAAGGTTTCTGTTACCCCAAAGACCCCCTTTCCCTTTCCTGTCCGTCCAGTTCCTGCTCTCTCGGCCCAAAGAAGCTGCAGGAATTCTGCACAAACAAAATTCACCCACTCCGCGTTCTGCAGCGTGTTCACTTCTTTAGGTCAGCGTCATGCACCGGAAAGTCGGCCGTATGCTGTGCACATTTCATTCCCTTTCACCTAAGTAAATCCCACTGGTCTGATGAATTTCCTCATCCATTCCCCTGGGGACCAATATTTAGGTTGCTTTGAGGTTGTGAAGGAAGCCAGCGTGAGCATTAATACCTACATATTTGGGGGGGTATATTTTATTTCTTTTGAATGAAAATCTAGGAGTGTATGTATTTATATATATATATAAATGTAAGAAAAGGCCACATTGTTTTTTCCCAAACCAATTGTATTTGCAGATGCTCTAAATAGCAGTCCAGTCTTTCTGACGGGTCTGAATATCTCAGTAATCTCAGCTTTTATTTCTCTAATGAATTTAACTATAGGGAATCATTTTTGTGCTTATTTTGTATTTCTTTATCTTTCTTGAAGTGTCTGTTAAAATACTGTGTACATTTCTTACGTTTTCTTCGGAAGTTGTCGGATTTTTTTTTTTTATGCAAACTTGTTATCAGTGCCCCCATCATAAAACAGCTTCTCCCAATACATATTATCTGTTCAGTTCCTAACAGACTAATTCTAAAAATTGAGAAAGTCCAATTTACCAGTTTTGCTTTAATTATTTTACTTGAGGTTTTGTGTTCAGTTAACCTATGCCTACCTGAAGACTAACAATGTTTTCTGCTACAAAACTGCCTTATAGGGTCCGGCACCATAGCCTAGCGGCTAAAGTCCTTGCCTTGCACACACCAGGATTCCATATAGGCACTGGTTCATTTCCTGAAGACCCCACTTCCCATCCAGCTCCCTGCCTGTGGCCTGGGAAAGCAGTAGAGGATGGTCCAAAGCCTTAGGACCCTGCACCCTCATGGGAGACCTGGAAGAGGCTCCTGGCTCCTGATTTCTGGCTTCGGATCAGCTGAGCTCTGGCAATTGAGGTCACTTGGGGAGTGAATCAGTGGATGGAAAACATTCCTCTCTGCCTCTCCTCCTCTCTGTATATCTGATTTTCCAATAAAAATAAATAAATATCAGAAAAACTGCTTTATATTTAAACTTGCTCCTTCTTCACTTAATTATATCATAGTATCTTGGCTGACTTTCTTTTATTAAAAATTGTACTTATACATGTATTTTTTTTTCTTTATTTGAGAAGCAGAGAAGAAAAACTCAATCAGTGAGACATATCTTCCATTTGTTGATTCACTCCTCAAATGTACCTGAGGGTCGGAGTCAGCCATGCCGAAGCCAGGAGCCTTAAACACCGCTGTGGTCTCCCACATGGGTGGCGGGAGCCAAGCAGGTGCTTGAGGCATCCCAGCTGCCTCCAGGGTACATCAGCAGGAAGCTGGATTGGAAGCAGGGAGTGAAACTCAAATCAGGTACTCTAATATGGAACATGGGTGTCCCAAGCACTGTGCCAAATGCCTCTTCCCTAGTGTACCTTTTAGTAGTCTATTTCTTTCTATTTTTTAAAGATCTATTTATTTTTATTGAAAAGGTACATTTTACAGAGAGAAATATCTTCCATCACTGGTTCACTACCCAAATGGCTGCAATGGCCAGAGCTGAGCCAATCCAAAACCAGGAGCCAGGAGCTACTTGCAGGTCTCTCACGTGAGTGCAGGATCCCAAGGACTTGGGCTGTCCTTGACTACTTTCCCAGGCTATAAGCAGGGAGCTGGATAAGACTTTGGCAACCGTGTCACAAACTGGTACCCATATGGGATCCTGACGCTTGCAAGGTGAGGATTTAGCCATTGAGCCATCGCACTGGGCTTTTTCTGAATCGTCTGATGAATTTCTTTTTCTGAATCATCTTCTTACTATCACTTCATCACAAAGACCAGTACGATTTTTCTCCTTTTGACTATCAAATTAATGTTCACCAAAGAAGAATTAATAAATACTACTAGAAGAAATAATGATAGTGCCAATTTTGAAGAAGTACCGTTTTACTTTGTGCGGGTGGGTCATGATGGTTAAGGAGAACAAGGCTGGACTCTGGCTGCCTGCTCTTGAATTCTATTTCCATTATCATCTAGTGTGTGGTTTTGGGGAGTGTGTGGTCTTGGGGAGTGTGTGACTCAGCTAAGAATGCACAGGACCCAATTGCAGTTGGTGCCAGGTTTTCACCCACTGGGAAAGCATCAGGAAGAGAGACATCCTAACAGTGCAGAGACGTCAGGTGCGATCTTCCCAAGTTCTTCCTCACTTGTGACTGCACAAGAGGCATGTCTGGCAGAGAAGGGGCGGACTGGGAACCAATGTCTCCATCCAGGGAGACTGTGAGCCTCAGGCTCCAAGGCTTTTAGGCAGGGCTGGTACCACAAGCACGCTTTACTTCCTGATCTGCCATGGCACCCAAAACTCAGAACCCAATAATGAAACCAAGGACACAGCATCAGCCTGATGTTAGCGAAGGCAGTAGGACCAGCCCAATCCCCAAAGGCTGAGCAAGCACGATCCGCTAGGGATGGCAGGGACTAAGCAACCAAACTGGTTGTGTTCCCTCTTTCCTCATGAATGGACTAATGCATCATTTTTCCTCATCTGTAAAATGGGAACATTAATGCATTTTCTCCATATAGGTGCTGCAAGAATCAAGAGATGGAGTGTGTAAAGCTTCCAGAATTATTTTGAGGTTAAAATTTGTGGTCAATAACTGTTACCTGCTGTTAGTATTATGCACCCCTACCCCCACCCTAGTGATGTAAGGATAGTGTATCTGTTTCACAGGATGCTTGTCAGAATGAAGTGCACGCTATGCAGAGTTGAGTACGAGGCTCCGTAGGCCTGCCAGGCCCTGCTAAGCTTGCTGCCTCCTGCGATCCCTGACATCCTGTCATGCTTCCCACTTAGTGTCTTAACAGCTCATTCACATGCTTTCTCAATAAAGCTGTGAAAAAGTCAGCACTTTCCCTGAAGGACGCATACAGAACGGGATGCTAACTGGGTGATGGCAGCAGGGGGTGTGGCAGCCGCCATGTCTCAAGTGCCCAGGAGGCAGGAAGGCATTGAGCTGCCAACAGCTGCACAAAGCAGGGCACTCCCTGCTGCTGCCTGAGGCCAGGCAAGGCTGTGTGGTTCCATGCTTGGGATCCAGGGACAGGTGCCCCTCTAGCTCTCACTCATTCATTCATCCTATCTATGTTTCTTTTACATAGCAGTCACCATTCCTAGGCTCATGGAACAAGACCCACGGCATCTTTTTCCTTGGCGGGGCGGGGATGGGGGCAGAATTTTAAAATCCAACCATGACCATGACCAGAGTTCTCTGGCCTTACAACCTTGGAGGGAGCTGGGAGGCTGTCCAATGACAGTACTTCGCAGGGCATGCTCAGTGCAAACCCACCACCAAAACTGTGTTCTGTGGGTGAACACAGTTCCAGGGCTGGTGTGCACATGGACGGCTGCTAGGGGAAAAAAATCCTCCTGGGGGGAAAAAAAAAGAGAATTACACAGTTGTTGGCAGAGGCCCATCAGGGGTGGGGGGCTCACTGGACACTGGCAGTCACCTTTTCGTGAGCTTCATGAATAAACATGAATTTTCTTGGTTCACCTTTCCACTAATCATTAAGCATTGTTCATAAGAATGTGAAAAGCCAGAGGGAAAAATAGCTTCCATTTATTCAATCTGTTGAGATATATTTCCCTTATTTTACAAGAGAATAATTCAAAGTGGCTTTTAATTACTTGAAGTGTTTCTCAGAATTTACCTATTGCATTAAGCTGGAAACGAATGAATAGCTCTAGTTTTTTTTCCCCTGGCTCTTCTCGCACACGGTAGAAGCTATGCTGTAGCCAATATTTAAATTTGTTTCCCTTCATCCCCAGTTTGCAATCTTGACAATGGCTTATGATAATTTTCCATGTTGTTAAAATCTTTTCTTCGGGCTGGTGTTACGCTGAGTGACGTAAGCCATGTGGGCACCAGCTTAAGTCTCAGCTACTCTACCTTCAGTCAGCTTCCTGTTCTCCCGCCTAGGTAACCAGTAGAAGATGGACCTGCGCCCGTGTGGGAAATCCAGATAAATCTACAGGCTCCTGGCTTTGGCCTGGTCCAGCCGCGGCCATTGTGTTGCAGGTGCAAGCGAGATCACACCAGGGAAGTCTAGGGTATATTACGGAATCTTCATTAACCACATTTGGTGATAACAGGCCCCGCTAAAAATTAGCAAATGACAATCCAATCTGAATGGAAACGCCAAGAGGAACAAATGCAAAGCACCCCGAAGTCTACCATTAAACTGAAGACCTATGTCCCAACTTGCCCAGCTATTTAAGTTATCCTAAAATACATGCAGCAAACAACCTGGACACGCAGCCTGCAGACCTGCACCTTTCCCTGGCTTCTCTGCCCACATTCCGTTATTGCTAAGCCTCACCACTCAACTTAGAAATACAAATTAGTACACAAAGTAGAAATACAAAACATCTTAGCATTAACATCTTCATTGACTTACCCAAGCAGTGACGAGAGGGTGAGGAATACAGACATACAGGGACCATGTCAGGGGCTCCCTGTCCGTGGGAAGTCAGAGAGCAAGCAGGTACTGGGGAGGCCAGGAGTCAGAGGGCCAGAGCCACGGAAGCACGTGACCAAGAGAGAGCCCCTCTCTATCATGGGCCTTTATGGGGGCTTGCCGGGGAGTGGTTATGCAACACTGCAATACAGCCCCCTCTCGGATGCAGGTGCTGATAGGTGGGTTAGTTGAGTGTCACAGGTGGGCAAAAATGAACCACATAGATGGTGGGGTGATGGGGGGCAAGCTCATGATACTGAGCTAACTGCCTACCCCACAACAATTGCAGCATTTGGAAAGGGAACTAGGAGATAGAAGATCAGAGTCTGAGTCTCTCTCTCTGTCTCTCTCTCTCTCTCTCCCCTGCCTTTCAAATAAGTAACAATTTTTTTAAATGTCTTAAATACTTAGGTTATTTGGTTGTAGAACAGCAGAAGCTCCTTGGGCCCAAATGACATCCTCCTGAGGAGTACCCTTCTACTGTTTTTGGATCACAGGTCACCAGACGAAATATATATTATGATCCTGTGGACACACTTAGCTGAAACAGAATTTTCATGAATTGACCCTTGATGTGTGCCATACATGCTGGTATTTTTTTTAAGATTTTTTAAATTGGAAAGTCAGATATACAGAGAGGAGGAGAAACACAGAGGAAGATCTTCCATCCGTTCATTCACTCCCCAAGTGGCCACAACGGCTGGAGCTAGGAGCCAGGAGCTTCTTCTGAGTCTCCAGTGCAGGTGCAGAGTCCCAAGGCTTTGGGCCGTCCTCAACTGCCTTCCCAGGACACAGGCAGGGAGCTGCATGGGAAGTGGGGCCTCCAGGCTTAGAGCCAGCACCAATAGGAGATCCTGGTGTGTGCAAGGTGAGCACTTTAACCACTAGGCTGTGACGCTGGGCCCAAAATGCTGTTTTTTTTTTTTTTCTCATTGCATTGAATTTTTTAAAGATGCATTTAATTTTTTGAGAGATACATTAATGGAGAGATTGCAAGAAATACAAAGAGAGAGAGAAAAAAAGAGAGAGGGCAAGAGAGCTCTTCCATCTGCTGGTTCTCTCTCCAAATGTCTACCACAGTCTGCTGGGCTGCGCCGAAGCCAGGAGCCAGGAACTGCATCTGGATCTGCCATATGGGAGGCAAAGATCCGAGTACTTGGGTCGTCTCCTGCTGCCTTCCCAGTAGTGTTGCCAGGGAGCTGAAGTGGTGGCTGAGCAGCTGGGGCTTGCACTGGCAGCCCTGATTCTGCAGACTGCAGCTTAATGTGTGTTCCAGAACACTGGCCCTAAATATACCAGGAGAAATTATTTATCACGTTTAATGTTGTTGGGATCTCAAGTCTGGACAAACACGAGTTGGTACATTTCTTTCTCTTCCTTTCAGCCTCACTTGGAATTAGAGCTCCCTAAGAGAGTAAGAGGTGGTTTCAGCAAGCACAAATACATGAGAATAGAAAAAGAGGTGAGGTTAGAGAGGAAGCAGGAAAGAATGAGAAACTAAATCAAGGTGTGTTCTCGAGCTGGTTTTTGCTGTTGGATGACTGGCGCTTCCCACCACTAGGGCAAGCCTTGGGACACAGAGCGGAATGTGCTCAGAGAGGATCTTGGGAAGGGTGAGAGGCGGGGACATTCTTGCACCAATCCCATCTCCCATTGGTTGAGGTGTCTAACTCTCACCTCCTGTGGACTGCAGAGAACGGACAAGCTGGCTGCAAGGCAGGCACGTGGAAGGGAGGCTGTCACACAGGAGCCTCCACACAGCCTCTGCTGCAGTTTGAAAGAGCCAAGAGCCTGAAAGTTTAGCTCATCACACTTGGCTCTTGACACGTTAACATGACTTAAAAGATATTCTCTTTCCCAGTAAAGCTGTTTTGGTAGTGTGGATTCAGACAAACATCTAATTTACATCAAGGCTAAAAAAAAAAATGTCTCTCGGATCAAGGGCTACTGGCCGTTCCTCTTACATCCATCCTTTCTTGAGTTAGTGCGGAGACCTAGGGAGGTGAAAATGCCCGTGATTCTAGTTCTAAAACGTCATCACTCTTGCTTGGATAACGATTCCGAAGTATTGGCAACACAGGGTGATCACATCGTAAGTTGTTTCCCTACTTTCCTAATCCTGGACCTCTACTTTGGTCCCATTTGTTAGTAGGATCAGTAATGCCACCGAGAACAGCGTTGTTGACAATCCTGGGGCCTGTGCTGTGTCACCCAGAGAGGAACCTCAGAGTGGCAACCGTGGGTTTACAAAAATAGTGGGTTACATCTGAAAGCTGAACAAGCTTTCCGTCTATGCTGCACATTGCTTTCCACAAAGGATGGCCCCCACCGGTGTTGAGTATGTATCGAGTAAAAATGTTCCTTAATTCTCCACGTTGGAAATTTGGAATGCATAAGTCATCATAGTGAGCACCCTCCTGAGACAGCCACTGGAACAGGTGAATATTGTCACGGTCTCAGTTACTCATATAGCATGTAAATGTGTAATCTCAGAACAAAAGTGGGCATTCCACAGGTAGAGTTCTGTATTTTGACTTTCCTCATTTAATCTTATATTCTGTTTTTCAGAAAGATAATTTTAAATTCTTCGAAATGTTTTATCCGTATCAGTTAGGAATTGCATTTGGCCACTATGAGCAAAGCATGACTATCAAAAACATATGCAGGTCTATTTTTTTTCTCATATAATGAGACATCTGGAAGCAGGTGGTTGCTGGTTTTGTTACAGGGGTTCAAGAACACCAGAATTGCAGCCATTACAATTCTCTTGGCTTTTCTCTCATGGTCCCCAAATGACTTTGGGAGTTTAAGCCATCATCAGTGATCAAGACAGCTAGAACCAGGCAGCAATCCAAGGATTGTGAAGTCCCATCCAGGAAGTCGCTTTTATCTCATTGGTCACCCTTGGGTAGCCAAGGTATATGGTATTATTAGTTAAACACATTGCTCCCAGTAAGATAGGGCTTCGTTAATGGCAAAGAGGACAGCGGACTTGGACAGCTGCCGATCTCTGCCACATTCATATGTACATAACATATCTACTTTGCTCATCTCCTCTGAAGGATACGAAAGTTTTTCATTTGCTTGTTTGTTTGTTTTTACCAAATTCTCATTGTTATGCCAATTAATATGGTGAGCATCTTTGCACTAACACCTTGGCTGCTCTTATTTATTTTGAAGAAAAATTGCAAGATTAAGTTGGTAAATCAGATCCAGTAAAATTGCTGCCTAGAAAAGTTCTGCCAATTTGCAGTCTTAACAGCAACACATAAGACGGTTAGAAAGTTTTTCTGAGAACAAGTCACTGAAGGATTCCCTTTTGAATTAAAAAATATTTAATGTCATGCAAAATGGTACAAAATGCAATCAATCCTTACATAAAACATGTCAAAATGGTCATTACTGAGCACATTGCCTTTCATTAAATGAAATACATACAAGAAAAAAAAGCACGGTTGGAAAATGAGCCTGCAAGGTGACAGTTTAAACTCGCTCTTTCGTGATGCCATTTGGAGAAGTCCCTGAGAAGGTTTCAATATTAGTAACGACCGGGGCCATAGGAGAAGAGATGACAAGGAAAGACCCATTGAACCTATCCAAAAACCTAAATCGATTTAAGATCTTTAAAGTTTAATATTGGAAGCCGTTATGGATGATATGAATCTTAACGATAGCAATTTTGCAAACCAATGTAGTTTTTGCAAAGTTTTGAAGTCTTATCTGTTGAGTTATATTCTAAAGGAACTAATGATAGAAGTAATAGTACATGGCTCAGTCACTCTGCCCCGATCCCTCCGCAGTCCTAAGCTGGAGCCAAAAACTTGAGACACTTCAGGTACATGCACTTACATCTCAAAGTGATATTTCAAATACGTTTCTTCTAAATTGAATCGAAATTTTTAAAGTACTGAGAATGCAAATGAAAAGGAGTTCTTAGTAGTCCGGCTCAGTGAAGAGACTAGAAATTAAAACTGGATTGCAAATAATCTTTGAGTAAAGAAAATCACCTTATAACGAACAGCAAACATCTGGTCATTCATGGTTGCTTTTTAATTTTTTTTTTTTAAGTTTGGTTTCGTATAGAAGGTTTCTTTATATTAATGCAGGACTTTCCGTTCAGTTAAAATTCCAGTAGCCTTCATCTTTCCTTGCCCGAAGATGAAAGAAAAGGTTATAATTGCAGGCACGTTTAGAATGTACAGTCTCTTTGGTGTAGTTCTGTGCTCGACCAACACTAGATCCTTTCAGTGACATCTCTGAATGACAAGAAAATATGAGTTCTACAGTCCTACAAATCCTACAAATATCTTGTTTATAGAACTGATCATTCAGACTGCCAATTAGTAGTTCATATATTTGTAATCTTGTATGTATGGAAGCATCTGTTTTTATTTAATCGGTAACTTAGAAAATTACATGAAAAAGGTTATTAATGATACTGACCAGGTTGCATTGGTTTAAATATTTTTGATGATTTACACGTAATACAGACCACTGAAATCCAGGTTTTAAAAAAACATAACAAAATAGAGATGAGAGTACTTCAAAAAAAAGTTGTGAGAAAATGGAATTAAAAGACAAGATTGGGACTGGTATTGTGGTGTGGTATGTAGGGCCTCCGCCTGCAACCCAGGCATCCCAATGAGCCACTAGCTCATGTCCCGGCTGCTCCATCTCTGATCCATCTCCCTGATATTGCCCTGGGAAAAGTGGTAGGGCATGGTCCAGGTGCTTGGGTCCCTGTCATCCACATGGATGAAGTTCCTGGCTCCTGGCTTAGCCCTGGCTGTCACAGCTATTCAGAGAGGGAACCAGCAGATGGAAAATCTATCCTCTATGTATGTATCTCTTTCTGTCCTCTGCCTTTGTAATTCTAACTCTCAAGTAAATAAATAAGTTCTTAAAAAAAAAAAAACCAGATAAACTTACTTAGTGCAAAAAAAAAAATATGATGCCACATAGCTTTTTCACAATATGCATTTCCCATGAGATTTTTAAAGACTCCAAATACATGGATTTCAGATTTTATTGGACCAAAATAAACTGGGCTTTCAAGTCCATTTTTTTTTACCAACTCTCTGAAATCATCAAAAACAAGCTACTTTAGCACTTTAAATTCCCAGATCATTTTGTCACTATTTATTACGATGGCTTTTATTTACCATTATTATTAACTGTCATTTGCTGTGCTGCGCTGTATGTGATAATATGTGGTTATAGTCACCAGAGTTCTTACAAAATGATACTCCATATAGATCTTACAATAGTTCTATGGGAAACAGATTTATCTTTGCTTTAAACTGAAGCACCAGGTAAGAATGACTCATCAGATATTACACAACTAATTGTTGAAGTGGCAATGTGAGAATTTAGACCCAAAGCCACATCTTCCAGTTTATATTATGCTCAGTGTGTTTTGTTATATCCTAAATGGCTTTCCATGACTGCGTGCCCACTGAGGCACAGCGCTAAGCCCCATGCTGGCCCCTAGCAAAGTCTCATTAAATATTGAAGTGAACTGAACTTAACATTTGAACTTTGATGCCTACCTAGGAAAAAATAACAAAAAGTCCTACCAAATTATTTCTTCATGAGTCATGTTCAGTTTTTGCTTACGTGAAGTTTTTTTTTTTTTTTTACTTCAAGTTGGTCAAGAAGTTTTATAATTGAAATAAAAATGGACAGAAAATAGGAAAGTTTATCACACACAAAATTGACCCAGAATATGAAAAGATGTCCTGCTTTACTAATATGAAAGGAATTGTAGTCCACATCCAAAAGGGGTATGTTTTCATGCTGACAGAGTAGAAAGTGGGCAGCCTGCTGTGGATGAGGTCATGGGATAACACCTTGTTTCTGGCAATGCACACCAGTATAATTCCTATAGAAATACATTCACCCAAGTCTAGAAAAAACGTAGTTACTGACACTGCCGTCCACCAATCTGCCCGTTAAGAACTTTCCCCACGAAGCTTTCAGCTTTGACTTGACCCTTCAGTATCTGCTCGGGAGGAGTTTGTCCTTAGCCGAGAGCGACAAAGGTCAAGCCCAGCAGAGGGCGCTGGAGGACCCTGTAAGGGGAATGGGGGCAGTTTTTCTTGGTGTGCGGGGGTTTTGCTTGCATAGTTCTGGCTCTGCTGCTCAGTCCCTCCGTGGTGTGAGAGGAGGGAGGGGGAGGGAAAGAAGGTGCTGGAAGCCTAAGGTACCACCGTGCCCAGTTCCTCAGAGTTCTCTCTGCCTAGGCCCAAGGAACCACACAGGGTGGGCTTCTCTGCGGGAGCAGCAAAGAACTCTAGGAAAGCCCACCCACCTGTGCTGCCTGTGGGGCAGAAGGCCATTTCCTGCTTGCTTGGTAACTGAGAAAATCTTTGCCCAGGGAACCAGCAAACATTGACTGTCCACTGGGCACAACCATACCGTCTGCCATTGGATTTTCACCTCCTTGGGGAAGTGGGGCTTCCATTTCCGGTTTTGTTCTGCCTGCAAATTTCCTTTCAGATACACTGCATTCTTTGGCGCAGGAGTTGACAAACTGTGATCAGATGGTCGACCCAGATCACTAGCTGCTGTTTAAATTTTAAAAAGATAAGTTTTACTTACTTGTTTTTATTTGAAAGGTAGAGAGAGAAACCTGGAGATCTTTCATCCATCAATTTCCTCTCGGAATGCCTGTCACAGCTGAGGTTGCGCCAGGCCAAAGCCAGGAGCCTAGAACTCGATGCTGATGTCCCATGCGGTGGCAGGGGACCAGCTCCCTGAGCCATCGCTGCCGACTCCTAGCACGGACCTTCACGGGGAGCTGGGATTAGGAGGAGATCCATGACCGGAAAGCAGGTGCTCTAACAGAGCATCCTGGCTTTCCGAAGGTATCTTCATCACTGCATCCTAAAGTGAAACACAGGCAGGTCATTTATTTAGGTATAACACTACCAGAGCAACTTCTGGAAAAAGGAATTAAAATGTAAGTTAAGCGGTGGGTGTTTGATGTACTCGATAAGATGCTTGTACCCCGTCTTGGAGTGCCAGTTCTGACCCTGATGCCAGCCTTCACTAATGCACACCTGGGAGCCAGTGGTGGCAGCTCAGGGGTTAGGTCCCTGCTCCCCAAGTGGGAGGCCTGGATTCAGTTCTCACCTTCTGGTTAGCACAGCCCTGGGCATTGTGGGCATTTGGGGAGTGGACTGCGAGTGGGAAAGCTCTGTCTGGTACTCTTTCCCTCAAGCAAATAAAATGAATAAATAAAATGAATTTTAAAAAATTTTAAAGATGCATTTATTTTTATTGGAAAAGTGGATTTACAGAGAGGAGGAGAAACAGAGAGGAAAATCTTCCAGCTGCTGCTTCACTCCCCAAGTGGCCACAATGGCCGGAACTGAGCCGATTTGAAGCCAGGAGTCAGGAACCTCTTCCGGGTCTCCCACGTGGGTTCAGGGTCCCAAGGCTTTGGGCCATCCTTGACTGCTTTCCCAGGCCACAAGCAGGAAGCTGGATGGCAAGTGGGGCTGCCAGGATTAGAACTGGTGCCCATATGAGATCCAAGCACACGCAAGCTGAGCACTTTAGCCACTAGGCTACCACGCCAGGTGCTAAATAATTTTTTTTTAAGCTTTGGTGCAAATGTTTCTAAATCAATTAGGTTATTTTCTTAATGCTTCCATGAATTTTCTTAGTACCTCTCTTGTCCTTATTGCGTGTAATGGCTCTCACAGGCAGTCTGGCCTCAGAACTCTAAGCTATTCACTGGCTATCCTATGATAGAAGTTTACCGTTATTATTTTAGTGTTCTTTCTACATCTTTATGCTATTCTCCTATCATATCCTAATAACTTTGATATTCAATTCCCCCAATTTTAATTACCATGTGGTTTCTATCTCCAGATTAATACTACCTCTGACAATCACAGATACCAATGCTGAAGGCTATTCGTTGCAGCATTGTTTGTAATTGCAAGAAAATATAAACTACCTCAAGCCCCCAGCGTGGAGATTTGTTTAATAAACTATGATAACCACACAATGTGTGTGCTGCAGCTTGGAAAATGAATCAGATCTCTACGGACTGATATGGAGTGACTTTCGGGGCATGTTATTAAGTGGAAAACAACAGTACAAAAGGGCATATCTATGGTATGCCATAGGAGTGAGAGAGCTCAGTGCTTCAATAAGAAGCACACGGGCATGGCACACCGGAAGTCCTAGCGTCATTGCCCACAGAGGATGGGTAGGAATAGACTGGAAAAGATAGAAGAGGAATTTGACACTTTGGAGCATAGCTGCTTGAATGGTTTCCATTTTAAAACCTTGTAAGGGTTTTACTAATTAAACAGTGAAATTTAATAAGTGTGAGAAAAAAATAATGGGTGCAAATAGAAACCGATTACCTAAGTTTTAAGCTAATAGTGTGACCACCTGGAAGACAAATGATAGTTGGACATCGTACTTTGACTGAATGCTCTCAGCCCCAAAACAAACAAAAGTAGGAAACAAATAAAAAAACATATAAAAAGAAAAAGCAGCAACCAGAGCTCGACCCTGTTTGGTCAGCTGGTTTTTCATAGATAATAGTGACAGCAACGCTGAGTTAGACAAGTGAGTGGATACAGGATGTGATGGGAGCCACAGTTCACACTGTGTGTGTGAGTGTGCGTAGAAAGATATAAAAATGAAATGAGCAAAGACAAAAATAATCCCGAGGTATTCATTGCATTGGGATTACAATAATTGGAACAGATGCAGATGCACAAAAGTTGCCTAGCCATGTTCACTAAAAGAATCCCAAAGTAGCAACAGGCAGCTTAATGCCAGGTCTTGGTTTTCAAATTTCATGTGTTCTCCAAGGATTGAAAATTCACGGGCAAAAATGGGCAACTGCAGAGATAGAGCAGTTTAAATGCAAGATGAGCCTAGAACATTTTGTTGTTCTAGAAAAGGGGAAAGTGCTTTAAAAAAAAAATCATGGAGTCAATCAGCCCATCAATAACATGGGAGCTTCTGGCCAAACTGGGCCAGTTGGAAGATAAAATAAACAATCATGTTACTAGATTGTAGGCCACTGAGTAAGGGAATAGTCTATTTATAGGCTTAAAATAAGAGCCAAGATTATAAAACTTCTAAAGGAAAACAGAAGAAACCTTTGTGAAATTAGAACACACAGAGATTTCTCATGTAGGACCCCCACCCCCAAAATCATCCAAACAAATGCCCACTGTGTGTGATCCTTGATTGGAAAAAAAAAAATGCCATGAAGCACATTATTGAGACAATTGGAAGATTTGAATATAAACTGTGGCTCACTGTTAGGTTTCTGAATTTTTCCTTCCACTATGAATGCGAGAAAGAGTGTGTTTATCATTAGCTGATACAGAATGAGTGATTTCAAATTGTCATGATCCTTGGGACTCAGATATTCCCCCAAATGACCATCACCACCATCCTGAATAACAGTAATAGCTAGACAGCAAGAATGACAAAAGGTGGCTAAGGACAGCAAACATCAATTGCTGAGTGCCTCCTCCTTGGCTGCAGGTGGTTGCTGGGTCACGTTGCTAATCCACTCCACTTTGCTGGTTTTTAGCTGTGACTTTGCCCATCCTATGTCACAAGACCAGGATACAGATAACTCAGTTAGTAGCAACGCTGGGATGTGTCCAGTCTTTACTTCCATCTTCTCTGGGATTGCACTGGGTGTTGTCCAAATGTCGCTCTTTTTAGCCTTGCCTAGGTAATGTCAAGAAATTATAAAGCAATGATTCAAACCCAGGAGCCCCAGCTCACCTCCGTTCAGGCCTCAGGGCCCCAGCGCGCGGCCCTTGAATGGATGATCCACAATTGGGAAATAAAACAAGACAGCTCTGGCAAGCTGGAAGTGAGGGCATTAGAACACACAGACTGTGGGGATTCAGTAATTAGAAAACATAACTTAATAATGAATAATGAAGAGAACAAATGAACATCTAAGATTTAGTGTTCATATTATTACTGCTGTGGATGATCTGCCATTATATTGCTTTACATATCAGGCTAAGTTGGCCTCACACGTGGAACATTATTATTTTCTGAAATATAGAAGTACCTTAAAATATTAATATTTAATAAATAGTATGTATTTGTGCTTCTAAACATCCTACTAAATGGAGGCGTAAAGAAAACAATTTTGAGTTCATTGATATTAATATATGTACATGATTAAAATGTGAAAACTGCTAAGATTATTTCTTCCAACTGCAGACATACAGTTGTTCACATTCTCTTTCAGCAAGTGTAGGGGATTTAATTCAAGGAGTGCAATGTGTGTGTGCATGCTTATATGTATGTGATCTATAAATATGTTATGTATGGGGTTATGTTTGTATGTATATGTGTAGGCTTGCTTGTGTCTGATTTTGTATATTTATTTGTGTGGTGTGTGTGTGTGTGTTTGTATGCCCGCCTATTGGCCTTAAGTGCTTACGTTGGTCTCTTCCATGAATTTATGGGCTCCTAGAAATACCAGGATCATATGAGGTATTAACTCGGCATCTGCACAAGGAGCGTGTTACTGAGCTGACCGATGTTTATTGAGATATAATATTTCTTGACACATGACAAGTTCCACACATTCCAAGAGCAGTGGTTAAGAGTGTGGGCTCAGAGTCCCTGGTCCAGAGCCGGTTTCCAGGGTGTCACGGGGGCCCCGTGGGGATGCTTCTCAGCTCTCCCTACCTGTGTTTGCTCCCTTGCCCGTAAATGGACACCTGGACAGCACAGTCCCAGTCAGGCTCCCAAGCAGATCCTGCTAAAGGATTGGGAACCATGGGTATTGCTGAAGGATCACTCTCCAGAGAAGGGCAGGGAGTGGGAATGACAGGGCAAGACAAGGAGGATATGGTCTCAGCTGAGGGTCTAGCTTCTGTTTGAGTTTTAGGAAGCCCAGGGCTGTTTCAATCCTGTGTCTTAGTCACAGACTGGTGGATGCTAAGCAGGAATGGTGTGGGGTAGAAACACTCTGTCCTGATGGCTTCTGTTGGATCAGAGGCCATTCTCCAGAATAAGGAGAACTCTAAATCCATAGCAATCTGTAGAAAGATAGGTGTACTCCTGGTAAAAAGGGATGGAGACCCAACATTATGCAAGGAATCAGTGCTTCAAAGGGTCATTATAAAGGTGCATCATCCTATAAGAAACTTCAAAACCATTCTGGAAATGGAATTAAAACATGAGTTTATTTTGGTTTTCCAAATTCTTTAAAATCCATGTGTATAAGGAGTCTTCAAATGCTTTATAGGAAATGGATACTATGGAAAAACTATGCATGAATTTTGAATACGTGTGTGTGTGTGTTTGTTTCCTATGAGGAAATGGCTCACATGACTATGAAACCGGAGGATTCCCAGTACGTGCAGTCCTGCACTCAGGAAGCCAGAGACCCAGGAAAGCTAACAGGACCGTTCCAGTTCCAGTCTGAGTCCAAAGGCAGGAGAAGACGGATGTCCCTGCTAGAAGACAGTTATCCAGAAAGAATTCCTTGTTGTAAGCTTTCCATCTACTCAGGTCTTCAATGGATTGGATGACGCTCCTCCATGTTGGAGAGAGCAATCTCATCCAGAAATATCCTCAGAGTCAGACTCCAAACTAATGGGAAAACGTCTAGGTGTGTCAGGATCTGGACAAACTGATGCATAAAATTAACCATCGTATTTGTAATATGCCCAGAAAGTCAGAAATATTAAGAGGAAGCTGTTGATTCCCAAAGAAATGTAGTGGATAAGTAGCATTCTATTGCATCAGAGCCTTGGGGAGTGAGTTAACAATGACTTGGCATGCGCATTAACAGTGAGTAGTTATTGCTGAGTCATTGGTTCCTCAAATGCCTTCATTGGTTTTCCATCACGCACAAGGTCCAGGCCAGATCCCTTGTGATGTCACTGTGACTGCTGCTCTCACAGTGTCCACAGGAGGATTTCAGCATGACAGTTCATATCAGACACACAGGGGAAGGCAAAGGCTTTGTAAAGGGACTTTTGAGTTGAGAGATTTGAGGGACCTTGCAGAATAAAAGTCATATGGAGAAAGAGAGACAGTGTACCCAAGCTCAGTCCAATACTGGAGTCGTGGTACAGCAAGCACTGTCACTGATGTAGGCTGATGCCAGAAACCAATGCAAGTAGACTACAAAGAACAGAAAGAGGTCATTCTGCAAAATGTAATTTGGAAGCTCAAGGCAGCCTTGTGTTGGGATGTGGATAATACGAAGCTGGGGTGATCAGTGGAGAGACTGCCTCCCCTTCAGTGAGGAGCATCATGAAGCATCTCCACACTGGTGTGTTATCGGTGTTGGTAAGGCGGGCTTGGACCCAGGTGAACAGCCTCAGTATGGTGTGGTTTAGGCAGATATGGGTGGGAGGTGCACTGGAGACTTTGATAACACAATGGCTTGGCAATGTGGTGGTTTTCAGTGGTGATGGCTCTACCCCTACTTGAAGAATGGCAGAGCCAGAGAAGAAGATGGGCATCCCACACAGCAGTCAGAACTGGGAGCTGCATACACGAAGGCCTGCTTCGATGGTGTCCGCAGGAACCAGTACATGTATTCAATACCTACTGGACTCCAACTATTTAATACGCAAATTGGACAAAGTCCCTGACATCATGGACTTGCCAATAAATGAGACTGGCAAAGAGGAATAGCAAGTATTTAATTTCAAACAATAGTGGCTATTATTAGAAAATAAAAACTAATGTGAGACCAGCATTGTGACGCAGTGACTAGAACACTGTTTGTGGCATAGACATCGGCTATTGAAACATCAAAACACCAACAGTTCCCACCTGCTCTGCTTCTAATTCAGCTCCCAACTTACACTTCTGAGAAGACAGTGAAAGATGGCCTAGGTATGTGGGTCCCTGCCACCCTTGTGGGAGACCCAAATGGAGTTCTAGATTCCTGGCTTCCTAACCCCAACCCTAGGGCTTAGGGCAGAGTTCCTACGACTCTGGCAAATAGAAGATCTCTGATGCTTCTCTCTGTGTGTCTTTTTCTTGAAAAAAAAAGAAAAGAAAATTGCTGTATATCTAAATGTAATTTTGGATAGTGTATTAGGGGAGAGGCTGTGTATGGCTTCCACTGTGGATCCTTTTTCTCCTATGCTTTTGTAGTTGGGGAATGCTCTGGGCCCCCATAAACAGTGCCGATACAACTCTCCTATAGTCCACAGGCCTCGAAATGTAAAGACTGACAAATTCTCAGTCCACAGGAAGAGAGAAAGAGGCTGAGACTAAGATCACGGTGTGTTCCTCAAGGAAGTAATACCAAAGTGACCAGTACAGAGGCTAAAGGGACATCTGAAATCTTGTCCTACTCCAGACTGGCAACAATGCTCAGGGATCCCCCAGATGGATGGCACCAGGAATTTCCGGTGACAGATACTCTCAGTGACAAGTAGGTATAAAGGCTGGGATCTAGGAGGATTCATCTTGGAAAACCAGGATCACACCTCCAGTAGATACCTAGAGAACAGTTCTGCGACCAAGGGCTAGCAAGATTGTCAATGACCCATTCATCTGTCATTCGCTTAACTATTAGGATGCTACCATGTGACCAACTGTGCTACGATTGGAAATACAGTGCTAGACTCTCAAATACCTTTCCTTTGTAGAGTGCTATTCCACTAGATCTCAGTTCAGGGGACTATGGATTCTGGACCTGCACAAGAACCATTGCATCTAAGAACCAAGCACTATGACTGGCTGTAGAGATTAGTTAGACATTCAAAATGTGTGTGCTGTTCTGTGGGCCATAGCGGAATGCTGAGAACTCTATCCAAGTAAGAGGATTAAGTGAGAAATCAGAATGGAGTCCCAGAATACCATCCGAATTTGTTTTTGATGACTCAGAGCAAGAATGGGGGCTGGAAGCAAGCCATCCATGGCAGAGCCGAATTGGGGGCTGCCAGTGCCTGCCCAGAGTTCCTGAATATTAATGTACCTCAACTACCACATCATGTAGCCACAGCCAGAAAGAGAAGGAATCCCAGACACTCTGACCTTTGCTTTGCCTCCTTCCCAAACCCTCACTACCCTCTCACCTGGTCCTTCACCCCACCCACAAACTGCACTGCAGTTAAGGAATGTCTCTTAAATTGACTGAATTCTGTCTCTTCTCTTTCAGCCCCCAGTTGGTTGGATTTAGCTCATTTTCAGATTCATTCTCAGGCTTAATGCTTTTGACCACTTAGCGTAGAATTCCCACCCCAACATGCTAAATTTTAGGCCTTAAAGTACACCTACTCCACCTTCGTTCTTGGCCAAAGCCACATCCAACAACCTTTAAGAGAGGCCTGATCATTTTGCCATGAACCCGCTGCTCCAGGGGCAAGCCTGTTGCTATGGAAACATGGATGATCTAGCAGGCATAGGCTGTCACTCTGCTTTGGGACTATGAGGGCCTCAGTGGAAGGAAACACCAGCATCCCTGGGAAGATAGCAGCCCTTGTGTGCTAATTACCAGAGGAGAGCACAGAATGCCTCCCTCCCTCCCGTTGGCCTAGCAAGCCCTGTGAACTTCAGTCCTCCCCAGGGCTGCTTCCTGCTTCTGTCCCCTGGAGAAGCTTGCAGGGAATTCAAAGAAATTGCAAGGCTTCATTATATAGCTTTGAAGTTGACACTGATTCTCCAGAGATGCCAAAGAGATGATATTTCTCCTTTCTTTCCTAACCAGGGGTGTGCAAAGATGATGCCCTCCCGTCCCTGGTACAACCTGGTCATCCCTGTGGGAAGATGACTAAATTCTGCCCTGTAAGGGCTTTGGAGATGAAATCCTTCATGCCTCTCATTGGGCTGGCTTTGCTTAAGGTTCAAAGTGTGACTTCTGTATCCATACTCGGTCCATTGAGGGACTTCCTTGCTCTGGTTCTCAAGAGCTTTTGTATGTCATTCTGTTCTAACCTTCACTCCCCTCCAGCCCTATTCTCTTCCCACTGTCCTTTCTTGAATTCTTTCTCCATGGCCAGCAAACTTCCCTGCCTGTATAATTTCTTCTCTAAAACTGCTTCATCTCCTACTTTGCCAAAATTGGCCTTTTTCCTGAGGACACTACCTTTTTCTTCGGCCCTCTTGTGTGGCAATGATTTTTTTTTCATAATCTTTTTTATTCTATTTCAGTTCGGCAAGGCAAATTGGTATCGCTGTGGGAGTATAGTAAATGATACAGAATAGAAAAGTCAACTAATACTGGCATTGTCAGGTTAAGTCCATTATTTTTCACGTAACTTGGCATCTGGCTGTAAAAGACTGTTGGTATTGGTTTAGTGGACAGAAAATTCACAATCCAAGTATCTGTGATTCTCTTTGCCCTTTTGTCACAGTTATAACTCCTTTTTTACATTATTGCCACTATAGCTCAATTATCATGTCTGAATTCCAGGCAGGAGAGAAGAAACTAAGAAATGATACAGGCATCATGCAAGCAAAAATAATCTCACAATCCCTGGTGAAGTTAAACTCATGTCACATTGGCTAGCAGTGTGCCACATGGCCATCTCTAGATACTAGGTAACCTATGTTTAGCTGGCCAATTGTACCCCAGAGTGAAATCAGGACTTTTTTTTCCTATTAAGGAAAAAGAGATATCAGACATAGAGCAAGCAGTGTCTCTCATATTACATTTCCTGTTCCTGTTAAAATCTTGCTCCTTTGTGCTCTTGCCATTTAGGTATTCTGTTTGATTTACCATAGCTCTTCTCAGTTAATATATAGACTGACACTAGCCAAAAAGCCCACCATCCCGTGGAGAAGGTCAGGTGCCTGTCCTTCACACAAGCCTTGGTTCCATCTGGGTAACAGCAATGTGCAGGCAGGTAGCCTGCTCAATGCCATGGCCATGAAGGGACTCTCCTTTCTTTCATCCTCAGTAATTTCAGCCACCAGCTATCAGAGTCACTGCCTATCACACTGCTCCCCTAAGATAACTGCACACTCCTCCACTTATCGTCTCTTCATCCAGGGGTTGATTCACCTGCACTGAAAGCAACTCTTCTTCAGCATCGTTGACACTGTTGATTCCCTGTAGCCCCCCGACCCCTCACGCATCCCTGTCCCTCCTTTGTTACATAGCGTGGGTCTCCTGTCCCTATTCCCTCAGACTCCCTTCTCCCTCTGTTGCCTTCATTTGTCTCATCTCTATACATGGATGAATCCAACTGTTTCTCTGGGCCTGGATCCAAGCAGCTGAGCATTAGCCAATGTAGCAGATTGATTCTACTATAAGTTCAAGGTTATTAACTTCAAACAAGGTTATTAACTGCACCAAAAAAATTTGTAAGAGTTCTTTTTCTGTTATTTTCCCATGTATCTCCCAAACTTTCCTTGTTCTTTAAGCCTCCAACCTCCCTGGTCTCTTCTGAAAGCACATGATTTATGCCAGAGAGAAAACAGGAGCTCTCACATAGGAAACCTTCCAACCTTCCTGGTTTTTTATGCTTCTAACCTATGGGCCTTTCTGTCTGGCTGTAAAAGCAGAGAGCAGAGCTGTTCTGCAGCCCATCTGTGAGGACTCCTCCCCACTCGCTGATTTCTGAAAATTTCACATTATCTGTTCTCGTTCTCTTGAATATTAAGTCATTTACTGTTACTTGAATATCTTCCTGCAGTATACATCTCTACTTCCAGACAAAGATGGACTCTCAATGAAACTTTACTATATCTTGACAATAGGATGCTGGACTCTCTGTCATTGTCCATACCCGTAATGATGGACATATGACTGTGTATGAAGAACTATACCATAGTAATGATACAGGGGAACTCAATGAGGAGAAAGAAAATTGGGGAGGGCATAAGGGAAATCCCAGGGCCTATGGAACTGTATCATAAAATGATAATAATAAAAAGATGTAAAATTTAAATAGTCAAAAAATATATCTAATCATTTCCATTGCTCAGAAGCTCTAAAATAACAACCATCGTCTACTTGGCATTGCTACCTGATCTCTATTCTAACCTATACAGGTCAAATTTTTTAATGAAGTATCTATATTTCTTTGTCTCCATTTCTGTATCTTACAGCCTCAATCCATATCATTTGGGCTTCCGGTCATATATGGCAGCTTTTGCTGAAGTTTAGAATTACTCTCACATTAAGACCAATATGTTACCCTATCTCTAATTTGGTAATTCTCAGCTTGTTAAAAAATGATCCCTTACTAACTTCTGAGATTCAACTGTGTCTTGTCTTGATTCCTATGTCTCTAACTGTGCCTTCTCTGCCTCATTTGAGAACTCAACATTCTTTCCTAAACCAAATAGAGTCTTAAGAGTTCTTTCAACAATATCTCCGCCTTCATTTTGTACTTTGTTCCTAAATGCACATGAATCTCAGCTTTACATCTTCAGTGTGTAAACTTCTCTGAGATCCTAATTTACGACGTCTTAGAATTTTTGGCCCAACATCTCTTTAAATTATTTCAATTTGGGGGAAAGCACTTCACTTTTGACAATTATACATACATATGCATGGCTTATAATGTGATGCTTTAGCACATGTATACATTGTGTAATGATTAGCTAGAGTAATCTATCCACTCAAACATTTTACATTTCTTTGTGGTGAGAATATAAAAACTCTGTCTCATTATTCTGAACTATACAATAAATTGCTCCTAATTATGGTCACGCTACTATGCAATAAGATACAAGAATCTGTTCCTCTGATCCAATTATAACTTTTACATAACAAGTAACCTCTCATCTCCCACCCCTCTGCCTCTTCTTTGCCCGCTGTGGGCACTGTTCTACCCTCCATTTCTGTGAGATCAGCTTTTTTTTTTAGAGTTCGTATGTTAGTGAGCTCATGCAGTGTTTGTCCTTCTGTGCCTGGCTAATTCCACTGAATACCATGTCTGCGAGATTTACCCATGTCGTCATAAATGAAAGGACGTCATCCCTTTTAAATGGCTGAATAGAACTGTTATTTATACATACCACTTTTTTATCCATTCATTTGTTGATGGATACTTAGTTTGATTCCACGTTTAGGCTATTTATAGCTATTGTGAATAGTACTACAATAAACATGGGAATGCAGATTTTGTTAACACACTGATTTAACTTCCTTTGGCGATAGTGAGACTGCCAGATTACAGGATAGCTAAAAATGATAGGGGATGCTTTTATGCAAACAATTCTGGAAACTTATGTGAAATGCACCTATTTTATTGAATACATAAGCTTATAAAGCTGACATGGGAAGAAAAAAAATTTTTAATAGCCCCACATCTATTAAAGAAATTAAAATCATTTTAAAAGTCACCCCCTAAAGATTACCAACAACATAAGCAGTTTCACTGGTGAATTCTACTGACATTTAAGGAAAAAATAACAGCATAATAATCTATCCTTTCAGCAAATAGAGAAGGTTCAATCACTTTCTACCTCAACTTGAGAGACCAACATAATCTTGATATCAAAGTATAATGAACACAACCGAAAAAAATTTAAAACTAGAATACAAATTAATACAGATGAACACCTCTACATTTAGCACAAACACCAGAAAAATTAAAATAAAATGTGAACCATTAAATTATTCTTCCATTTTTGCTTTGTGTATCTGCTCTGCTGTTGAGACTTGTATTTTCATAATTTTCATGATACTTATGAGATTATCGCTTTATTTTTACCGTGCAAATCCCTCAGGCATTTCTTGTAGGATCAATCTGGTGTTGATGAATTCCTTCAGTTTTGCTGGTCATAGGAAACCATTATTTCTCCTTCGGCTCTAGAGTATAGCTTTGCTAAGCAATTATTCTCTCCTTTAGAACTTCTCACCTCCAGAACTTCCAATGTTTATCCCATTCTGTCCTGGCCTATAAAATTTCATCCAAGAAGTCTGCTGTTAGTCTAATAGGGATTTCCTTATAAGTGACCTAATGCTGTTCTCATTATTTTTAGAATTCTCCCTCCCTCTCTCTCTCTCTCTCTCTCTGTGTGTGTGTGTGTGTGTGTGTGATGGTCCTCTGATATTTTCAGTGGAGTCTATTAGGGTTCCTTTACACTTTCTGAGTCTCTATGTTGATACTTTACCAAGTTTGGGAAAGGTTTCAAGTTGGGTCCTTTCTTTATCAGTTCATTGTGCGTCTCCATCATTGTGCTCTATGACATGTATTCTAGTGCTCACTTTTCTGTCCTGCTCCCCAGAGGATGAGGTCTTCCTCCATGCAGTGTTAGTTGAGGTTGGAGGAGGGATGGTACAAGATGTTCTTCAGTCACTGGTTTACACAGTTCTGTAAGCTCAGTCTCATATTGTTGACTTGGGAGCAGGGGCTATGAAACTCTGTTTAATAATGGGTATCACCATGGTGAGTCTAGTACTGACTTGGTACAAGGGCTTGGACTGAATTCCTTTGTCATCCTGCGAGCAAGAGGCAGCTGTCTCCATACTGTGTGCTTGGCACTTATAGGCAATTCTTCTCTTCTTGCCTGCTCCAAGTTGTGCATTTCTTATTAAACTAATGCCAGCCACTCTGGCCTCTCATCTGGCTCCCCACTCTGGAAAAGGAATACTGTTGCTTTTTTAGCTGTTCAAATTTGTGCCTCTCGGGCCTGGCGTGATAGCGTAGCAGTTAAGGTCCTCACCTTTAACACACCAGGTTCCCATATGGGCACTGATACTAATCCCGGCAGCCCTGCTTCCTATCCAGCTCTCTGCTTGAACCTGGGAAAGCAATGAAGGATGGCCCAAAGCCTTGGGACCCTGCAACAGCATAGGAGACCCGGAAGAGCTCCTGGCTCCTGGCTTCGGATTGGCTCAGCATCAGCCATTGCAAACGCTTGGGGAGTGACTCACTGGACAGAAGATTTTCTTCTCTGTGTCTCCTCTCTGTATATCCACCTTTCCAATGAAAAAAAAATAAATCTTAAAAAAAAAACAAAATAAACACAAATTTGTGCCTCTGTGGAGAGATCATTACACAAAAGTGTGCTTATTTTTGGGTTAGCGTGTGATGTCCTTATACAAGTATATGTTTTATAATGCTCAAACCAAGAATAAATGTAATTTTATCCTCAAATATTTACCAGCTATTTGTAGTAGAAATATTCAGAATCCTCTCTTCTCATTAGGCAAACATGTTTGCTTGTATATGTGAAAGTCACCCATAACACTAATTGCTTTGTAACAAATTATCCCCATATTTAGCACTTTAGACCATAAACATTTATAATCTCATAGTTTCTGTGGGTCAGGAATGCAAATGTGGCACAGAATCAGAGTGTCTCCAGGAGGCTACAGCCATCTGCATAGGGCGGGCAAGGTAAAACTTCACCAGAATAAACAGTCACATTCACCGCGGTGGGCAAAATGAACTCTTGTTCAACATACCCGACTGTTTCCAACGCCAGCAATGGGGCTCCCTTCCTGGTTTTTCTTTCTCAGTGACTGACACCTCCATCAGTCTTGTCCTGCAACGCAGAAACCTGGAGATCATTCGAGAATAGTTCTTCAATCTGGTCTTCATATCTGTTCATCCTTTAATTCTGTCAGTTTATATCTAAATATCATTCAAATATCTCTGCTTATCTCTACCACTGCCACAGAAAAGCACCTCTCATCTCCTGCTTGGCTTGGAATTCTCCGCTCCCCTTTCCCCCCAGGTTCCCATCACAGCCTCTCCATTGCATGTTTTGTGTGCAAAGTGCGCTCTCAGTCACGTGACTCTGATTTTGATATCCCTCTGCCCCAAACCAGTAAGAGATTTAAGCGATTTCCCATCTCCTCTTGGCCACAGACAAAACTCTTTGACATTCCATATTGTTGTACATCATCTGGCCCCTCTTTATCGTCCAACCTGACATAACACAGGGTTCCCCTTCACTCTTCTTTCTTGGGATATTCTCTTTCAGCTATACTAGCCCTCCCCTATCCTTTTTTTTTGTTTGTTTGTTTGTTTGTTTTCATTGCAAAGTCAGACATACAGAGAGAAGAAGAGACAGAGAGGAAGATCTTCCATCCACTGGTTCACTTCCCAAGTGGCCACAATGGCTGGAGCTCAGTAGATCCAAAGCCAGGAGCCAGGGGCCTCTTCCAGGTCTTCTACATGCGTGTAGAGTCCTAAGGCTTTGGGCCATCCTTCATTGCTTTCCCAGGCCACAACCAGGCAGCTGGGTGGGAAGTGGAGCAGCCTGGACACAAACCAGTACCCATATGGGATCCTGGCACATGCAGGGTAAGGACTTTAGCCACTAGGCTTCCATGCCAGGCCCCCCCTCCATCCTCTTTTTTGCCTAGTTAACCCTATGCAGTTTTTAGACCTCAGCTTAAGCATCGCTTCTGTGAGTAATTCTACTTGTACAGCTCCTTCGGCTCTTGCACCTCTCCTAGGAAGTTCATGTCACAGTCACCACTTTGTGTATATTGTATGATTATTTGATTACCTGCCTCCTTCATATTTGGTGAATGCCATCAACTCATAGTCATTCTACTATAATACCTGTAGTATTTAGAGCAGGTGGTACGTAACAGGTGCACAAAGTGCCAGGTTTTTGTTGGGTTTGTTTTTGTTTACAGTAACTGTGCAAACTGTTACAACTTTATGTCTACCAGCTTTGTCAGTGTGTGAGTATTTTTCTATTTTTATAAACTTATTCATTTAGTTATTTATATGTATATTGGAAAGAGATAGAAAGAGCTTCCATCTGTGAGTTCACTCCCCAAGCTGCCTCAAGGGCTAGAGCTAAGCCAATCTGAAGCCAGGAGCCAGAAGCCTCTTCCAGGTCTCCTATGCAGGTGCAGGGTCCCAAGGCTTTGGGCCGTCCTTGACTGCTTTCCCAGGCCACGAGCAGGGAGCTGGATGGGAAGTGAGGCATCCAGGAGAGGAACCAGTGTCCATATGTGATGCTGGTACTTGTAGGCAGAGAATTAACCAATTCAACTATCACAATGGCCCCTAAAACTCTTGTTATTTAAAGGGCAGAGTTACAGGGGAAAAAAAGGAGAAACAGAGTGTGTGAGAGAGATTTTTTTTATCTTCTGGTTTACTGCCCATATGTGTGCCAAGCCAAAGCTATATGCCAAGATATTCATCCGAGTTTCCAACATGGGTGCAGGGGCCCACGCACTTAGGCCATTCCTCACTGTTTCCCAAGCGCTGCAGCAGAGAGTTGACTAGAATCGAAGCATCTGTGAATGAAGCTAGCACCTGTATGGGATGCAGGATTCACAGGAGGTGGCTAAGCATGCTATGTCATTATGCCAGCTCTGGCCAGTGTGTGATGAGATTCTATCTATTTGCCCAGAATACTGAAATGCTCTGGCTTTCATTTCTAATTTCAGATAGGTTTCTTTAAAAATGTAAGCAATAACCTGGCCCAGTCCACTGATCTCATTAACCTAACTACTTAGACTTTCATCCAATTAGAATTGAAGTATTACAGGCTGTCGGTCTGTATGTTCTTGCTTATGGGACCCAGTTCAGCATTGTTTGACCTGAATTAACTACATCAGCCTGTTGCAGAAGGGGCTTTGGCTTTTTTCCTTCACTAGGAGGGAACATTTGTCTATGGTGGCATATGTGACTGCTTCTTGATCCCCTTACTTCTTTCCCTGGAAACTTTATAGTCTGCTGGCGATGGAGGGTGCTATCTTGTCCTTGCAGGATTGGGGAACTCAGATTGTGCCAAAGCAATGCTGTTCCCAGTGGCACAGATATAGAAATGATTTCTATTCTTTCTTTTTCTTCTCTCACACACCTGTTGATTTATGTCAGAGTCGGAACTTTCCCCGGCACAGACTCTGGGCAGCTACAATCTCATTGGACAAAGAGAAGCAGTGGAGTTGACAATGACCTCTTGGTGAGACTGGGTTGATCTGTTTCACAGGGATTGGAGCCCTGCTTTGGTTGTGCTTGAGTGGAATTCTTTACAACTGTGGTTACAAGCACCGCTGGATAACGTCTTAGTTGACTTCCCAACTTAGCTCACATCAGCCCAATCCTTTTAGCACATTGTGAAAAAACCTTGAATTGCAGACTAAAGCATTTAAACTTTATATTTAAAATAACAAGGATTTAGGGAAGAGGTTTTGGCAAGGAGTGATGTGGTGAAATGAGGATTTTTGAAAATTTAATTTGCTAACTTTGCACATTTGATTATTTTAAAATTACGTTTACTTGAGAGAAACAGAGAGACATAAAGAAAATTGTTATTCATTGGTTCACTCCCCAAATGCCAGCAATGGCAGGAATTCAATTGAAGTGTCCCATGTTGGTGGAAAGGACCCAGGTGCTTGAGCTCTCACCCTGGGCTCCCAACGTCTACTTTAGTTGATATCGGCAGCCAAGTATTGAATGCAGGTGCCTGATGTGTGTCGTGTGTGTTTTAATGGGAGGCTTAAGTGCTAGGGCTAACTTCTACTTTTGTGCATTAAATTCTTGGTGTTGTGGTTCTTGCTTTATTCGAAAGGCAGATTTTACAGACAGAGAAAGAGAGATAGAAAGATCTGATCTATCTACTGACTCCCCAGATAGCCACAATGGCCAGAGCTGAGTTGATCTGAAGCTGGGAAGAGGAGCTTCTTCTGGGTCTCCAACATGGGTGCAGGGTCCGACATCCTTTGCTGCCTTCCCAGACCACAAGCAGAGAGCTAAATCAGAAATAGAGCAGCTGGCACATGGGCCTGTGCCCATATGGGATGCCAGCACCACAGACTGGAGGATGAACTTATTGTGTCATTACACAGGTCCCTGTGCATTAAATTCTAAGCCAAAGTGCGATTGAGTATGGAAACCTGTTGGGATTAAAAGTATTTCAAAGCAAGAAATGTTGAGTGCTTGGACTAAAGAGATAGCCAAGGGTTTACTGAGAACTGGATGAATATGAGAAATTTGGGTAAGAAAGAATCCATAGGCCCTACACGTGAACAGAAATATAAAATAAAAAGAATCCATATTGAAAAGTTAGGAGATGTTTATCCATTTACTCCGGCATGCTGGCACTGATAAGGACTGAATGTTTGCATACTCCCAAAATTCATGTTGAGGCTGTAATCATATGTATTGGATGGTATTTGGAGATCGTATTGCTCTCTTCGGGCATCCGTTAGGTCATCAGAGTACAGTCTGACTGCATGAACAGGCTTACTGTTCTTATAAGAAAACACACACAGGGATGTTTGTCAGTCCCACGTGAAGACACTGCAGGAAGATACACATCCACATCCCAGCAAAGGGCCTTGACCATGGAACCAAATCCACCATCCGCCTCTAGAAACGTGACATGTAGCTTTCTGTTTTTCCAGGTATTCCCTCTACGATATTTTGTCACAGCAGCCTGAGCTGTGTATGGCATGCACTACAAGTACCCAACTGCCCTTTTCTTCCATGTATATCAAAAACACGCTTCATTCATCTGGGCTGGTAGCTGCAGAATCCCGAGGCTCCTTCCTGATTGGACACACTTTGATCATGACAGGCAACATTCTCTCTGAGATCCCATTTTTGTATTTATGTTGTAGCTCTACTCACCAGAGCTGTAGCCATGAGGCATGCTTCCTTCTTTGCTCACCTCTGGAACCTCAGTCAACTGGATCAGCACTGCTGATAGGAAACAGAGGTTAGCTGAAGCTACAGGGATGTACAAGTTGGGACAGCTTGACTGTAAAGAGACAGAAACAGACCTGATGCAGTAGCCTAGTGGCTAAAATCCACTTGCAAGCACCGGGATCCCAGATGGGTGCTGGTTCATGTCCTGGCTCTTCCACTTCTCATCCAACTCCCTGCTTGTGGCTTGGGAAAGCAGTGGAGGGTGGCCCAAAGCCTTGAGATCCTGTACCCACATGGGAGACCTGGAAGAAGCTCCTGGTTCCTGGCTCAGCGCCAGCCATTGTGGCCACTTGGGGAGTAAACCAGTAGATGGAAGATCTTCCCCTCTTTCTCTCCTTATTTCCTTTTATCTGACTTTCCAATAAAAAGAAATAAATCTTTAGTAAGAGACAGAAGAAGGTCTCCTTAGTAGGCTGCGGAAGTTATGAGCAGCTAGAATGGAGCAGAAGATGACCAGAGATTGGGAACTGCAGAGTGCAAAAGGCTGAGCCCTAAGTTCCATGACATACGGCCTGAGCCATGGCCTTTATCAAATCATTCGCACTCACTTGTCCAAAGAGTCCATCTCTGTCTGAAGAATTAATAGGAATTCTACTTGTGTTTTCTTCCATCTTGCTGACCATTTTGGCTTACTGATGGCAGCTCTGCCAGAGGTGAGCAGATCGAATGAAGGAAGCTGAGAATCGAGCTAGTGAGTCTTACCATGTGATAACAGCCCTGGAAAAGGACTAATGGTGAGACTACTGGGTGGTAGTTTAAAAATACTAATTAAAAGTATTATTAGATGCAGTACTCGTGCAATTGACTTGTGTATGACTATCAATATTCCACGAGTGGCACTGAAAGCAAAGGATTGGCAATATTTAGTTTTTTACTGCTTGGAGTTCCAACTTTAGATTTAGCAAACAGTAGATACAAAAGTATCTTTGCTATTCAGTAATGGTGCTAGAAGGAATGCATTCTTATATTAAATTTCAATCTGTTAAATATAGTTCATGTCAGCCTGTCAAGAATTTTATGTGGTAGCAATATTCCATATATGTTCCTGTATATTTCCATATTTTGTTTTTTGTGACTGCAGTAGGTATGTAAGAAAAGAAGGTGTCCTTACAATAGGTAAACAAAAAATCATTTGACAACATGTACTTATTTCATAATTGAAAATTATAAAACTAATTCTATCTAGTATAAGGCATTCTTTTTAAACATTTTTTATTTTATTATTATTATCATTTTATGATACAGTTCCATAGGCTCCTGGCATTTCCCTTATCCCAGCCCCATTTTCCCCCTCCCACCCACCCAGTTCCTCTATATCATTACTATAGTGTACTTCTTCATACACAGTCATGTCCATCATTGTGGGCATGGACAATGGCAAAGAGTCCAGAATCCTGTTGTCAAGATTTAGTAAACAGTTTCATTGTAAGTCCATCTTTGTCTGGAAGTAGAGATGCATACTATATTGTATCCTCACATCTGGATATGTTAGTCTCCATTTCACAGCTACTGTACATCCCCTCAAATGAAGTCATATTACAAAATCAATAATAGAAAGAAAAATAGAAATTTACAATGCCATGAAGTTAAATAACATGTTACTAGCTATGACAGTCTCCATTACACAGCTACTGTACATCCCCTTAAATAAAAAGCCACAAAACAAAATGAATATCAGGAAGAAAAAAGAAATTAACAACACCATAAGATTAAATAACATGCTACTAAATGACTAACGTGTAGCTAAAGAAATGAAAATGAAGAACCTTCTTGAAGAAAATGGTGCTACTGTATGATCTATGAGTTATTGATGAATTTAATCAGAAGAAAGTGTTTTGGAGAGATGAAACTAACAGAAAACAACAAAACCCATGCGATATAGTTTCCGTTGATTTTTGCTGGTGAACTATGTCCCTTCTAGACAACAAATAGATGGGTTTTGTTTTTTTAATCCAGTCTACTAATCTATGACATTTGATTGAACTTAAGCCATTTACATTCAGAGTTAATATGTATGGGTGGTACTTTGGTCCTGTCATTTTAGGAATGGGTTATTCATTGGTTTAGTCTTCTGTTGTCATTTTACTGGGATGTTTTTCCTGTTTGCCTTTGGTTTAGGTACTGCTATTCCTCTTCTTTGTCAAGAGAACATCTTGAAGTATCATTTGTAAGGCAGGTTTGGAAGAGGCAAAATCTTTTAACTTTTCTTTACTCAGGAAGAATTTTATTTCATTTTCAAAGACAAAAGAAAGCTTTGTAGGATATGTTATCCTAGGCCAACAATTTTTTTTCTTTTAGAATCTGGAATACGTCACTCCATTCTCTTCTTGCCTGTAGAGTTTCCTGTGAGAGATCTCCCGTGAGTTTAATTGGCCTTCCTTTATATGTCAATTGATTTTTTTCACGTGCACATTTAAGGATCTTTTCCTTATGCTCAATTGAAGAGAGCTTGATGATCACGTGTCTTGGTGAAAATCACTTTTGATCAGCCTGTTGGGAGTTCTAGGCCCCTCCTGGATCTTGTTTCCCAATTCTTTCTCTAGATGAAGGAAATTTTCCCTTATTATTTCATTAAATATATTTGTTTTTTTAATTAATTTTTTTGTTATTAACATTGTATTATGTGATACAGTTTTATAGGCACTGGGGATTCCCCCCACCCCTCCCACATCCCTCCCCCCATGGTGGATTCCTCCACCTTGCTACATAACCTCAGTTCAAGTTCAGTTGAGATTCCTTCATTGCAAGCATATACCTAGCATAAAGTCCAGCATCTTATTGTCCAGATAAATATATTTGTAAAACCAGTTTCTCTTTCTGCACCTTCTGCAACTACCATAACTCTTACATTTGGCCTCTTAATACTGTCTTCCAATTCTTGAATACTTTTTTTGGCTTGATCCAGTTCTGCTTCCAGCTTTTTGTTTGCTTCCCCCTGGTGACAGGAAATATCTTCCGATTCTGAGATTCTTCCAATGCTGAGATTCTACTTGCTTCATTCTATTTTGGAGACTCTCCACTGTACTTGTAATTTGCTCTGCTGTGTTCTTCTGATATATCAGCATTGGTTTGCTTTATTGCTACTATTGCTTGTGAAAAATATTCCTTAAATTCTTGGAGCTCTTGTATGTGCTTATCATTGTTAATCAGAAGCTTTAAAATGTGTTTTCTGAATTCTGTATCACCTATATTCTTGATGTCTTCCTCAGTTAACTCTGAGGTTGGCATAGGGTTTTGCTCCTTTGCAGGGGAGTTTTCAGTGATATTCATTGTGCCTTTGTCTCTTCTTTTGCTCTTGATCATTGTACTTCTGGTTAGCAGAGTCTTCTCCTTGGGGGCAGGTTTCTAAACTCTGTCACCCACAGGTCTACAATTCAGTTATACTTATTGCAGTTGTTACACAACTCTTTGCTTGCAGCCAATTGTGCCACAACCTCCAGCGAGTTGCAGGTCTGGGTTCTTATGTTAGATTTCCACCATGGTCTCCACAGCCCCAGCTCCTGGCTCACCAGTCTCCACCTCCTGTGATACTGTGCTGAGGCTGCACTATTGTCTCTGCAACCTTTTTCCCACTTCCGGATGGAGCAGGTCCCAGGATTAGGGAGACACCAGGTGTCTTATATATCTAAGTTGGTGGTGCTGATCTTGCTGGAAGCTGTTGTCCATTAGGTCTGGGTGCCACACAGACCTATTTTGATCCGTTTGATGCCACAGTCGGTATTATTATTCTATGTGACCAGTACAATCCATAGAACTCAGTGAGTTCTCGTGAGCTCAGCACATGCGCAGTTCACTGTTGTCTCCTGCAGTCCCAAAGCTGTTGCCACAGTGTACAAAATTGCGCCTGACATATCACTACTAGAGTTCTTGATCTTCTGATCATCAGGTCTGAGGGCTATCCATACCTGTCTTGGGTGGAACCTATAGAATGCCACGTTGATGCAGTTCACTGAGCCAGAAATGAGTTCACTCCCAGCGCAGCATGTGCTCTGTCCTTTCCCTTGCTTTTGTCTCCTTAAGTAAAATGGCGCCCGAAACAGTTCTTGGGAGTGGACTGGGTTGTGAAATCCACCCTGTTCTCACACTGTCCCATCTGGGATCTGCCGCACTGTCTCTGCTCCTGGTCAAATCAAACGGACCAGCAGGATGGACCGTTCTTTGTCTGGGTTCACCTCCCAAACTCCCAGTGAAAGTCCCTTCCCACCTGGTTGCTGGTGGAGTTCAGATTGCCATTAGCTGAATGCCACTGGAATATCCATCACCGCAACACCACACCGTTGTGTCTGCTGCTTTCCTGTGTCTGTCAGTCTCCAGGTACCACTCTGCTGTTGTTCTGTCCTCTCCTATTTCCTGAAATATGTCCTCTCTGCTTCATCCTGATTAAATGTTTCTCCATCTGTTTAAACGTGTCCTTACCCTATTCTGTCATCTTGATTCTCTCAGTATAAGCCATTCTAACAGAAGAGTTAGCCTGTATTACCAACAGCTAACAGAAGACTAGATGCTTGGCTGGCTAACAGTTCAAAAGCGGTAACCTAATCAATTGTGGCCAATTGAAAAGTTGATCTCCTGTCCTGTGTTTCAGCAGAAAAACTTGAAGCCAGCTCTGGTTGTCAGGTTCTCCATAGAACAGGGCTCCCACCCTAAGCCACAGGAGGCAGGCAGTGAGCCAGCCCCTAGTAGGAAGGTGGATAACTGGGGATGTGACTACAGGCTCCACTCAAGGGGCAGTCTTTCTCTCTTCCGACAGATTGATGTCACAGTAAAATGTGACCCTGGACAGATTTTCTTAGCGATGACTATTTAAGCCTGAAATGAAACAAGCAAACCAGACTTTTTTTTTTTTTTGAGGGCCAAGAACAGCTGAAGGCACAGGAGAGCAGTAAGCAGTCCATTGAATCCCATTGCTGGGATCTGTGGGCTGATGTGTGGCACGAGCCCCATGCCAACCACAGGGGAAGTGCGTTCTGCTGTGCGGCTGGCGGGATACTTCCAGTCCCCTCTGTTTTAATTTTATACTCCCTAAGCAAAATTCTGCTCACTACTTTGCTTTGACCAGAAACTTTAAAACCAGCAAGAAGACAATCTGAAAAGGGGATATCCAGACTCTGGAAAAGTATTTTCGGCACTGTCAATCAGCATTCTGAGTTCTAATCAACTCTTGCATTTGTTCAGCATGTGTCTGCCTGGCAGAGTTTGTATAGCTCTGCATAAACTGAACAGTTCCAACTCTGGTGCTGAAAAGCTGAGTATGTGACCGACAGTAACAGTGACCCGCGTTTATATGTTTCCCCACCCCCTTCAGAACTCAAAGCACTGGGCTTTCTTTTAGGGAATGTTGAACACGCTATTTTTGCTAAGGAATGAGGCGGAATCTGGTTTGGTTTTGTTTTTAAGATTTATTTTATTGGGGTCAGTGCCACTGGGGAGTAGGTTGAGCCACTGACTGTGGTGCTGGCATCCCATGGGGGCATGGGTTAGTTCCGGCTGCCCCTCTTCCCATCCTGCTCCCTGTTGATGTGCGGGGAGAGCAGTGGAGGATATCTCATGTGCTTGGGTCCCTGCTCTCACTTCCCAGATGGCCACGGCAGCCAGGGGTGGTGTAGGCCTAATCCAGGAGCTTCTCTGGGTCTCCCACATGCATGCAGGGACCCAAGGACTTGGGTGAGCCTCTGCTGCTCTTCCAGATGAGTTACCAGGAAGGGAAGCACAGCACGTGAGATCATGTTGCAGGCAGCAGCTTACCCTGCCCCTCCCACAACACTGACCTAAGGGTGAAGCTTCGGCTGCCTCATAGACTCAGTTCTGTGATTAAAAATGCCCTTGCCTTATCCTTCGCTTCTGACTGCCTAGATTTTCTTTCTTTTTTTTAAAGATTTATTTTATTTATTTATTTATTTTTTTATTGGAAAGGCATATATACAGAGAGGAGAGACAGAGAGGAAAATCTTCCGTCCAATGATTCACTCCCCAAGTGAGCGCAACGGGCCGATGCTATGCCGATCCGAAGCCAGGAGCCTCTTCCAGGTCTCCCACGCGTTTGCAGGTTCCCAAAGCTTTGGGCCATCCTCGACTGCTTTCCCAGGCCACAGGCAGGGAGCTGGAAGGGAAGCGGGGCTGCCGGGATTAGAACTGGCGCCCATGTGGGATCCGGGGCGTGCAAGGCGAGGACCTTTAACCACTTGTGCCACCGCGCTGGGCCCCAAGATTTTCTTTGTCCTTGCCCATCAAACTCCCAACTTTCTAGCAACTACAGGTTTTTCCAAGTGTCCCTGTCTTGCTAAACTATCTTGACTATTCTATCTTCACCTTCCACTTACTTTTGTTCGCTTCGTGTCTTCTTTAAATCTGGAAGCCATTCTGTTTTACTGGTGATCTCCTTGAGCAGCTTTCTGTCACAGGTTCACTAGGATGAAAACAGTCCTATAATCTTGGACCGACTAGTTTGGTAGCCACTAACTATGTGCACAGACCTAGTGACCCCATGCATGACTAGTCTGAAATGAGAATAAAGTGCACATCAGATTTAGAAAATCTAGGTTAGGGCCCCTCTCTATAGCCTAGCAGCTAAAGCCCTCACCTTGCATATGCACTGGGATCCCATATAGGTGCTGGTTCCAATCCCAGCGGCCCCACTTCCTATCAAGCTCCCTGCTTGTGACCTGGGAAAGCAGTGCAGGACAGCCCACTTGCATGGGAGAGTTGGAAGAAGCTCCTGGCTCCCAGCTTTGGATTGGCTCAGCTCTAGCCATTGCAGCCACTTGGGGACTGAATCATTGGATGGAGGAGCTTCCTCTCTGGCTCTCCTCCTTTCTGTGTATCTGACTTTGCAATAAAAATAAATAACAAATCTTTTTAAAAAAAAGAGAGAATCTAGGTTAAGCAATAAAAATATCTTATGGATATATTACTTTATATCAATCTCAAATGAAATGACAATATTGTGGTAAATAAATATATTCATTTTACCCGTTTCTTTTTACTATTTTAATGTAGAACTAGAAACTTTATTGTTTTAAAGATTTTAATTATGTTCATTTGAAGGGTAGATTTTTACACAGAGAGAAAAAGACAGAGAGAGAGAAGTCTCCCATCCCTTGGTTCACTCCCGAAATGGCCACGATGGTCAGAGCGGAGCTGACCTGCTCTGAAGCCAGGAGCTTCTTTCTGGTCTTCCATGTGGATGCGGGGCCCTCAGGACCTGAGCCCTTTCCACTCTGTTCCAAGGTTATAAACAGGGAACTAGATTGAAAGTGGAACAGTGGGCCCAGTGCTATTGCTTAGTGGCTAAAGTCTTCTACTTGAACACGCTGAAATCCCATATGGGCGCCAATTCTAATCCTGGTGGCCCCAATTCCATCCGGCTCCCTGCTTGTGGCCTGGGAAAGCAGTTGAGGATGGCCCAAAGCCTTGGGACCCTGCATTGGAGACCTAGAAGAGCGCCTAGCTCCTGGCTTCAAATCGGGTCAGCACCGGCCGTTGTAGTCACTTAGAGAGAGTGAATCATCAGACGAAAGATATTTCTCTCTGTCTCTCCTCCTCTCTATATATATCTGACTCATGTGGGATCCCGGCACATGCAAGGTGAGGACTCTAGTTACTAGGCTACCGCACCAGGCCCAGAGAATTTATTTTATAAAGGTTACTGTTTTTATTTGTTTAAAAAAATATTTGTTTGAGGGCCTGGTGGCATGGCCTGGTGGCTAAAGTCCTCACCTTGAACACGCCTGGATCCCATATGGGCCCCGGTTCTAATCCCATCCAGTTCCCTGCTTGTGGCCTGGGAAAGCAGTCAAGGGCGGCCCAAAGCCTTGGGAGCCTGCACTTGCATGGGAGACCTGGAAGAGGTTCCTGGTTGCCGGCTTCGGATCAGCGCAGCACTGGCTGTTGTGGTCACTTGGGGAGTGAATCATCGGACGGAAGATCTTTCTGTCTCTCTTCCTCTCTGTATATCTGAGTTTGTAATAAAAATAAATAAATCTTTTAAAAAGGTTTATTTATTTATTTATTTATTTATTTATTTATTTATTGAAATACAGAGTTAAAGAGAGAAAGGGGGAGAAGCAGAGAGATTGAGAGAGAAAGATCTTGCATCCACTGGTTTACTCCCCAAATGACTATAATAGCCGGAGCTGCACTGCTCTGAACTCAGAAACCAGAAACTTCTTCCTGGTCTCCCACAAGAGGTGCAGGGGTCCAAGCACTCGGGCCGGCCTCTGATGCTTTCCCAAGCACATTAGCAGGGAGCTTGATCTGAGATGGAGCAGCTGGGACTCAAGGGATACTGTTATTGCAGGTGCCGCTCCAGTGCTGGAAAATTTAAATAAATGTGTTTGGCTGATAGTATAATTCTAAAGGACACTGTTGCTCTTTGAAGATTTGTTTATTTTCAGTGGAAGGCCAGATTCACAGGGAGTAGGAGAGACAGGGAGAAAGATCTTTCATCCACTAATTCATCCCCCGTAAATGGTTGCTACAGCCTGAGCTGTGCTGATTGAAGTCAGAAGCCAGGAGGCTCTTCCCTGTCTCCAAAGCGGATGCAGGGTCTCAAGGCCCTGGGCCATCCTCCCCTGCTTTCCCAGAAAACAGCAGGAAGCTGGATGAGAAGTGGAGCCGCTGGAACATGAACCAGCACCCATATGAGATCACAGCACTTGCAAGGGGAGGATTGGCCAATTGAGTCATTGAGCTGGGCTCACTTGAGCGTCGTAATGTCTTACTCTTTACATTGCTGTAAACATAAAGACTGCTTTAAAAACTGAATTGGAATGGAGCATCCCAAAATGAATCCTCCATTTCTCTTTTCTTATCACGTTCATGTCCCCAAGTCACTTTCACTTTTCCTTAAGAGTCTAAAAGAAAGGGGGTCAGTTTCTTTTTTAGAACCAGAAGTAAACATAAAGCAAGTGCATTTAACTGCAATACGTGTAGAAGAAAAACTGAAAGTAAGGAAGCCTGCCAGTAGACAATCTGCTAACAAAACACAGTAATATATACACCTGGACGAGGATCAGTCCCATGGGGAAACCCGGCAACTTTAATTACTTCACCTGCAGGCGTTACACTGAGAATTGTTGCTTTTCACTTGAGTGAAAGTATGCTTCCAGGCCAGAGTGACCTATCAGGCGTTCTGCTTCTCTCATACTAGACTGTCTTTGGGGGCTCCCTGTGACATGTGTCATGCAAATGGTAGTTAATACGGGTGGCACACCTGACAACAATAATGAGCATTGGTTTGGGAATCAGAGTGAGCAGAGCGAGGTTTGTTTGCTAACTTAATAGCCTCGGGCCAGCAGTTAAGCCTCTGGAATCCCACCTGCTAGACCACAGCCCCTGTTGCGTCAACACCCTGCCTTCTTATCGCCCAGTCATTCTCCATTTTCACTTTCACAAATATGATTGGGTCTCTGCCTTTTGCCAAAGGAATTTTACTCCTTGGGGCGTTTGATACACCTCTTAATACACTGCCCGGGATGCTTGGCTCAGAGTGCTCAGGCCCCAGTCTTGGCTCTGCTCACTCTTCCAGCTTCCTGCTAATGCAAGCTCTGGAAGCAGTGGGTGATGAGTCAACTGCTCGGCGTCCTGCCTCCCACAGGGGAGACCCAAGCTGAATTCCCACCCTCCCAGCTTTATCCTGTTCCACCTCTGGTCGTGGCAGGCGTTGGAAGGAAATGAACCAGCCGATGGAATCTCTCGGTGTATGTCTTTGTTTCTCTGCCTTTCAAATGAAGTAAAATAAATTAAAAAAAATTATTTCTTACTTCAAGGCTCCTGAAAATGACCCTTGCATTTGACATGTTTCCTCTGCAGTTTGTCTGAACTTCAGAGACTGTCACACGGGACAAATGTGTCTTGCGGAGTATGTTCAAGGTAGAGGAGAAGAGGCTGGTGAGGGAGTGCCTGCATCCTGCAGGGCCATGACTTCTGCATACTTGCTGCTGAAGTCAGCCAGGAACTGTGGGAATGGAACTTTGACCCACAGCACAGACCTGGTCCCAAGGAGGGAGGCGGCAGGTGCGGAGGGAGCACGGAGCAGCCCCCCGAGAGGTCAGCCTTTCAGCAACTATCAATGCCCAGGGGAGTTAGCTTCCGGCCAGGGCCTAGAGCCCTACAGGCTCAACGTGACTCATAACTCACCCTTTTGCAGCCACTTGTCCATTCCTTTCACATGGCCGCAGCTTTCCTGAGGCGCGCCCCTGAGCTCCTCTCCCTCAGGCTTGGGCTGGGACCTGTTTAAGGAACCTCTGGCCTTCTCTAGGTCCTGTTTGGTTCAGACTGTTCTCAGCTTCACTGGAGGTATTAACCCTTCAGAAGACTATCAGGACTCAAATTAGTGGGAATTTATTCTTATCTGCTGCAGTAACCGGTACTGTGGGGGAAATTTAAGCACAGCGGAGAACACAGTGGCTTTATGTCTTCAGTGGGCCAAAGCTTAAGCACTAATTCAGGAATAGAGAAAAGACGGGTTGAAGAAATCTCATTCTGTGTAATAAATTTTAATGAAGACCATAGATGATGAGGTGTTAAAAAGAAAAGAATAAAAAGTGCTAAGGGCATAGGAAGAGTTCAGGTCCACCCACAGTGTGCGAGTTTGAAGTGGCTTCAGGTCAAAGTCCATATGCTAAGAACCTGCAGGAGGCCATACAACAGTAACCAAGCTAAGGAGCTGCGGCCGAAATGCTGGATGGGTAGGTGGGATGGGTTGTAAAACTCTGCAGTGCCAACAGAAGGGGCCCAATGCCCATGGGAAATGTATGAATAAAAGGATAATTTGGGGGGAAGCTGCTCAGTGTGCCCAAGTTCTTAGTGTATTTGGATGTTGAGAAGGGCAGAGAATTCGTGCCAGGTTATATGAAAACAGGAAGGGAGTTAAGAAAGGAGAGCAGCTCCCCTTCCCAAACTCCACGGAAACACTGTGCACATATGAGGGTTTCTTTTTTTTTCACTTTGAAATATTTATGTTATGTGTAAATGCCGATGTCACTAAAATTGTTTTAAAGTTTATTGTTACATTTGTTTTAGTAAAAAGATACTTTAATGGTATTTCCAGAGTTTGTGGAAGACTGAGTCACAAGATAAGCCTATTGTGGTGCAAAAAAAAAAATTGAAATCCCTGAAATTGTTCTCTTAGTACTCATTTTTGTGAACTTATGAGAATGCTCAGTTGAATTAGCAACTCTAAATGCACGCATCTTGCAGCCTACATTTCCCTTGGGTTAAGTTTGTTGCTGTTGATCTTTCTGGCAAAGAACTCGTTAGCAGAGTGGACAAAAATTGTCCTACAGGTGGAACCATTGGCTTGCAGTAATTGTACAGCATTGAAAAGGGATGACCACAAGCAGAGTCAACAACCACGTCGGACACACTGGCAGATCCATCTCCACTAGTTCCTAGGGCTTCTGCTGGCTCCTGAAGTCATTTGAGTGTGTAGATTTTGGAGTACATTGAATCTAAAAATCTTCAATTATTATTATCATTTTATGATACAGTTCCATAGGCTCCTGGCATTTCCCTTATCCCAGCCCCAATTTCCCCCTCCCACCCACCCAGTTCCTCTATATCATTCCTATAGTGTACTTCTTCATACACAGTCATATGTCCATCATTGTGGGCATGGACAATGGCAGAGAGTCCAGCATCCTGTTGTCAAGACATAGTAAACAGCTTCATCTTTGTCTGGCAGGAGAAATGCATACTACATTGTATCCTCACATCTGGATATGTTAGTTTCCATTTCACAGCTACTGTACATCCCCTCAAATGAAAAGTCATAATACAAAATCAACAATAGAAACAAAAATAGAAATTTACAATGCCATGAAGTTAAATAACATGTTACTAGCTATGACAGTCTCCACTACACAGCTCCTATACATCCCCTTAAATGAAAAGCCACAAAACGAAATTAACGACACCATATTTGGGTTTCAAGATAAAACCTTTATGGGTGAATAGGATTTTTTTTTAAAGATTTATTTTTATTTTTTTTTATTGGAAAGGCAGATATACAGAGAGGAGAGACAGAGAGGAAGATCTTCCGTCCGATGATTCACTCCCCAAGTGAGCGCAACGGCTGATGCTATGCCCATCCGAAGCCAGGAGCCTCTTCTGGGTCTCCCACGTGGGTGCAGGGTCCCAAAGCCTCGGGCCGTCCTTGACTGCTTTCCCGGGCCACAGGCAGGGAGCTGGAAGGGAAGCGGGGCCCATATGGGATCCTGGGGGCGTGCAAGGAGAGGACCTTAACCACTTGCGCCACCGCGCCGGGCCCAGGTGAATAAGATTTTAAATGCTGCAAACATGCCTCACTTGGAGGTGCTGGCCGAGATATCCTAAGTATTCAGGTTAGATCTCTCCTCTAGGTTGGAGCACACTAGGTTAAGCCACTGCATGTCACACCAGTACCCTGTATTAGGGCATTAGTTCATTGGCTCATCTCTGCTCTGCCTCTGATCCAGCTCCCTGCCAATGTCCCTTGGGAGGCAACCCTGTCACCCAAATGGGAGCTGGCGTGGAGTTCCAGAGCCCTGACTTTGGACTGCACTGGTCCTGGTTGTTGTGGCCATAGAGGAGAGAACCAGAGGGTCTCTTTCTCACTCCTCCATTGCTCTGCTTTTCAGAATAAATGATTTATTGGGGCTGGCCTTGTGGCATAACAGACTTATTTTATTTTTATTACAAAGTCAGATATATAGAGAGGAGGAGAGACAGAGAGGAAGATCTTCCCTCTGATGGTTCACTCCTCAAGCAGCTGCAATGGCTGGAGCTGTGCCGATCCAAAGCCAGGAGCCAGGAGCCTCTTCTGAGTATCCTGCATGGGGGCAGTGTCCCAAGGCTTTGGGCTGTCCTCGACTGCTTTCCCAGGCCACAAGCAGGGAGCTGGATGGTAAGCGGGACAGCCAGGATTAGAACAGGCATCCAGATGGGATCCCAGTGTGGACAGGGAGAGGACTTTAGCTGCTAGGCTATCACGCTGGACCCCATGATCACTTCTAATACTGCTCATTACTAATGCATCTGGGAAAGCAGAGGAGGATGACCCAGTCCTTGGGCCCCTATCCCACGTGGAAGACCTGGACAAAGCTCCGAGTTCCTCCGGCTGACCCAGTCCCAGTCAGTGTGGGCATTTGGACAGAGAATAAAAGCTTTCTCTCTCTGCTCTTTTAAATACTTATCTTTTAAAAACAAAATCTTCAAGACAGCAACAACAATCCTCCCCTTTTCCCCAGATGAAGGATGAAGTATGGCTGCCTGGCAGCAGCAGAGTATCCTCAAAGTCTCACTTAGATCTGACCGTGCCTCCACCCACCCACCTTTCACGGCTACAGAAGCAGCATTTTTGGGAACGCTCACCAGGTGCCAGCTACCATGGTATGTGTCCGAGTTGCAACAATGAGTACAGCTGTGCTTGCTGCTATGGCAGTGTGTTGGGGATCGAAAAGATAAACGGGACAGACCAGTGAGCTTGATAACTGTCACAGCCAGGAGATGCTTCCTAGGGCAGTATATAGGGGCTTGTTATACCATTTCTTCAGATTTTGGTGCATCTGACAATTTTTCATGATAAAGTTAGATAAAAGCAAGCCTGTCCTGTCCTATTTGAGAGCTGGACTTGACAGTAGCCCTAGGACAAGTGCAAGTCCAGCCAGGGAGTTACTCTTAGGGTCATAAGGGAAAAAAGAATTCCCCACAGCAGGGGTGGGGAGAATGTCCCGGAATGGCCTCCCATCGCCACCTGCCACCTTCCCTCATCCCACCAGGCTTGCACAGGCTGCGTAAGGAACCCAGACGATATAGGTTCTCCTGTTGGGTTTGGAGATGCTCACAGGTCAAGGTTGGCAGTGAGGACCTGCTTTGTCTGTCTCCTCCTCCCTGCTCTTTGTTCAAAGTCAGCAGAGGGAAGCAGACACTCGGATTCAACTAGCATGCCCTGGGCTCCCACCCACTGTGCGTCAAGGGCTGTCCACAGGCTTCTGGTTAGATCCTGACGGGACTGTGACCCAATCACGCAAGGGTGGGCATCCAGGCCTTGCCACTCCGTGCATGGGATACAGATAGGAAACTTGGGATAAAGCAGTTGTAGGTTCAAATCCCAACCAGCTTCGAGGCTTTCAGCAAGTGCCCGAATTTCCCCTAAATGGCCTCATTTTCTCCATCTGTAAGAAGGGTTCAGTAAAGCCCTCTATGGTTGTTCTCAGCTTCCGAGATTCTGAGTCAAGATCCTGGCAGAAAGCGAAGGTTCCGTCAGTGGCAGCCATCATTCTTGGCCAAGTGCAGCGCATCCTGCCAGGCGCGCCTCCCGCGGCGTCCCTGGGGTGGGGGTGGGGGGCAGACTGGGCACGCCTCGGCGGCCCCGGTCTCCGGCCAGGTGGCCCAGCATCTCGGTGCCCACGCCCCGAAGCGTGTGGGGTGTGCGGGCGGGTTAGCTTAGGAGACGCGAGAGGACCACCCTCTCCCATCCTTGCGTCCTGTGCAGGTGAGGTTTCCGGCTCAGGCCACCGGCACAGCGACCTCAGGGGAGGTCAGGGCGAAGAGCGCAACCCCGGGCCGACAGGGAGCTCCTCAGGGCGCCCTCGCTCCGACGCAGGGTCACCCCAGGGCCAGCTCCGGCGCCGGGGCCCCGCGGGCTGCGCGCTCTGCGGCTGCGAAAACCCGGAGAGGCGGATCGGAGCTCGCTCGCAGCCAACTCCTCCGCGGTCCGGCCACCGAGCTGGGCATGCTCAGTGGCCGCCGCGCCGCTGTCCGCCAACTCGGAAGCTCGCGCTCCCGGGCCGTGGGGGTGAGAACGTCGGCGGCGGCCAGCCGGCGTCGCCCGCCGCCCCCAGACAGCCGCAAACTTCGCTGCGTCCCCGGGGCCGGTCCGGGCGAGGCTGATCACCAACAGGGATCCGGACCAGCTCCCTCTTCCCTAGCCGAAGGATGGAGGCTGCGGCCACGCGAGTGCCCCCGCCGCCGCTGCCGCCGCCGGCCCCTGCCCGCTAGCTGGGGGTTGGGGGGGGGGAGGACCAACAGGTAAACTGTTAGGGGTGGGGGTGGGGAGAGGAGGAGGAGGGGCTGAGGCCCGGGAGGGCGGCGGGCTGGAGCATCCCGGCACGCCTGCGGCTGGCCGCCCCCGTCGGCGCTCGCAGCCGTCCACCACCCCCCACGCCTTTCCCCCGGAGCTCCCCATCCCAGCCTCGGGAGGGGCTGCAAAGGGTTAAGTCGGCCCCGCGCCACGGCGAGCGCGGCCCCCCTCCAGCTGCCGCCGCGACCGCCAGCCGCGCGCCTCGGCGCCTCCCGGAGCGGCGGAGGGGACCCCCAGCCGCGGATGCGCCAGCCGAGCGTGGCCGGCGTCTAAGAGGCACACACCGCTCGCGACCACCGAGTCTTCCCCGGCGCACCGACCCCGCTTCTGGCCTGCTGCCCTCCTGCACCAGCCAGGTCCGAGCCCAGGTGGCGAGGTCTGCAGGGCGCGCGGTGGCCGGGGGAGTCGACCCCGCTGAGAAGGAGGGGTGGGGGGCGGGGACGGGTCGCTTCGCAGCCTCTTCCCCGGGGATCTGGACCACCCTCGCCCGGGGGTGAGGGGGTGGGTGAACACTCGAGCAACCCTCCTAGGCGCCAAGAAAAGTTTTTTTTATCCCTCCCCCACCCTCCGTCGCTGCCCCTCCCCCCACGCCCATTCGGAGCCCAGCTGAGGTGGGTTTAGGTCCATTGGTGAAAAAAGTCACACGTTCCCATCAGCTGCTCCTCCCCCTGGGGGATAAGGGTGGAGGGGGGCGGGCGGGCGGGAGGCGGACGCCGCGGAGGACCCTGGCAGACCTCCAGCCTCTCCGCCGCCGGCTCCGGAGCGGTGCGTCCCGGGGCCCGAGCGCAGCCGGTGCTCGCGGGAGGCTGCCCCCATCGGCTCGCGTCTGCGTGCCGGGCACGGCAGCATCCAGCCTGCTTTCTTCCTGCCTGCAGCGCCACAGCGAGCGAGCGAGCGAGCGAGAAGGAGTCTGTCTGCAAAGTGCTGCTCCCTGGTGCTCAGAGGCGGCTGCTCCAACTCCCATTCATTTCGCCGGTTAACATGAGAGATCATGGCCGCCTTCGGGCTTCTCAGCTATGAGCGGAGACCGCTGAAGCGCCCCCGGCTCGGGCCGCCCGACGTCTACCCGCAGGACCCCAAGCAAAAGGAGGTGAGGACGCCGGCGGCCTCCGCGGCCACGGCAGCCGCGCTCCGCAGCGCTGACCCCGGGCCAAGTTGGCGCAGCGGGCATCACCGGTGCTGCGGGGGAAGGGTCGGGGAGCCGGAGCGGAGGCGGGGGCCGGACGGAGGGGGCGCGGGGAGTTGGGGACCCCTGGCGACGCCGACCGAGCAGTTGTCAGACCCGGCGCTCCGCGGGGGCGCTCGCTCTCCCGGTGTCGGGTCGCTTCCCGGTGATTGGGCCTTGCTCGGCGCTGCCGGGCGCTTCGCCGGCGGCTTTTTTTTTTTTTTTAACCGAAAACCCTCTGTCTGCTGCTCTTACGTTCTGCGTGCCTTAATATTATTATTATTATTATTTTCTCCGTCGCTTCGGTAAATCCTCGTAAACTTTTTGAAAAATGTTGGAATGCGGTACCTCCGACAGCGAGGACTGGCGTCTTGCGCCAGCTGAGCCCGGGAACGGCGTTGGGAGCATCTTTCTCTCTCCCAGTTTCCAGTGTGGGAATGGAAGTCGTTTTTTTTTTTTTTAAATTCAGGTGATAAGTGTTTGGCTCCCTGAATGTACCGGGCGCTACCTTCTCCGTGAAAATCAGCGTGAAGAAGAAAACCTGTTTTTCGTCCCTTGAGGCAATAGGCTTAATTTTAATTTGCTGGAGGCTGTTGTGTATATGGAAAAGCTTGGAAGGGATTGCTTATGTCTTTGAGTGAAATCAATTGGAGAAAGCTTGACTCTTGCACCAGGTGTAGCAGCGTCAGAGGCTAGGGTAACAGTGGCACTTTGTAGCTGTGAGCCTGTTTGCTAGGAGTTAACAAGTAATTATGTAACAACTCTCCAGTAATAATAATGATCTCCCCTGGCTTCACAATTTGCCCAGGGACTTGTCATTTTTTTTTAATCACCTGCCTCCCAGCTGTGTGTTTGCAGTTTGCCAGCTGCCACCCAACCATCCTATGCTCTCTTTGCCTAACTGACCACATTTCCTAACTTATCCTGTGAACTAAAAAAAAAAAAAAAAAAAAAAAAAGCCCTATATTAAAAGTTTCCATCTTACAGAAAGGGCTTTGTAATGAGGCCAGGGTCCTTAGGACTTCCGTTTTGATAAATGTATCTATGTCTTTGATAGAGGAAGAAGGCTGACCCTGGCTCAGCTGTTCGGCTGCTACTGCAGCCGAGCCTCAGGTTTGGCAGGTTAAAATAGCCCCCGGAGGAGGAGAAATTCGAATTAAACTCGAGATGGTTTCCACGTGGCTCCCAGGAGAGGTTCTTGGGAAGAGTTCGGCGGTGAGATTTTGCAGATTCTTTCCCCACACTAGGCCCCACCCTACTTATGCAAACAAAGTTCCTAACTTAACCCTTGGAGGCTGCTTTTTTTTTTTTTTTTTTTAATAACTTTCAACAAAAGCGAACCTGAGGCTTGGGAAGGCTTAACTGAAGTAGTCAGGGAGTGTGAATAAGCAGGGTGGGACCAGTGTTGATGGCTAGCCTTGCGCTGACGGTAATGTATACTGCATGCTGTTCCTCCGATACTGCCTTTCCCGGACGGAGTGTGTGGAACAGGTGCGCAGCTGCTCTTGCGTGGTCGGTGGTTTCCAAAGCTTCAGTTACGTGTGTATCCTCTCCCCTCAGATTCCCACCCTGTCCCCCCTGCTTGAAAATGGCCTTTACATTAGCTTCCACCTTGCTTCAGCAGAGGGGCGCTGCTCACTCCGTGTGTGTTGGTCCACAGGCTGTATCGCCCACCTGCCTCTGTACTCTCTATTCTGACGCTCAGTTCTCCCTGTTTACCCCCTTGCTGGGCTGGGTCCAGGAACCCCCAGCTGGGGGCAGATCCACCTGTCCCTCTTCACCAAGATGTCTCCCATCTGTACCGCATGCGACCCACGACCCACTCCCCCTCATGGGCACCTCCAATAAAACACTTTTATTTATGTATTTTTTTCTTTTTCTTCAAAACCACAAACAAATGAGACTTTCTGTGTTTGCTAAGCAGTAATACACACAAAGGTTAGTTACAATATTTGTTTGATGTTACGTACACACAAGCACACTTGTAAGGTACGCGTTGAAGGGAGACTAGCACTCAGAGGTTCTGGGCTTAAGGGAGCCACCTGTGCATCTAAAACCACTGTTGCATTTCATCAGAGATGCGTCTCACCCCGTGGGAAATGGCTGATTTCCTGGAGGCAGTGTAGGTTTCCAAGCTGGGCAGACCTGGACCTGGATTCTGGTTTGAGGTTAACCTCTTCAAGTTGTGTGAGGCCTGGGTAAGTGCCGTGACTTTTTATTTGTAAATGAGTTTAATTGTGCTTTTCAGGGAAAAAACGAAACCTGTAAGCCAACAGCCCTGAAGGAAACCCCCTGCTATTCTTGTTATTGTAGGTGTAGCGTTCATGCTGGTTTGGGAAGCCTTGCTGGAGGGCCCCTGGATCCCTTGGTGACTGACAGGTCCTTGAGAGCCTGCTGTGCAGCAGCATCCCCTGGGACTTATTATCTGTTGCCAGGCGAAGCTTTGCCCTCTGCAAACAGGCTGTGCCCAGGCCTTTAAATCAGGGAGTCACCCTTGATCTCTCCCTCTCCCCCTTCTTGTGCTCCATCCCTCCCTCAGTCCCTGTTCTCCAGCACAATTCCCGAATGTGTGTCCAGCCCAGCCAGTGCTCCGCAGTTGCACTAATACACTCAGCTTCCAGCTGACTTCTCTATTCATGGCCTCTTACCGATGCTGAGCATCTGGTCAACCAGTTGCCTACTCACCCACTGCCCTCCGCACTCCACCGCACTCTTCTGGGAAGCCTGAGTTAGGAATCTAGGCTCTGGAGTCAGTCAGCCTGTCGGCGCTCTTATTTGATATACTCCTGATTTCCCCTATACCTCTGTTTCTTGTAGAGCAGGGATGATGATAGCAAGCCTGTAGCACCGTTGGAAGATTATATGGCAGTGCGTGTAGAGCACTAAGGATTTAGCATAAATTTGGCAGCCAAATATTCACTGCTGTGGTTTACTACTGAGCCTGCCTGTCTTTCTCATTTAGGTCTCAGTTGTGTGTGTGTATGTGTACGTGTGTACCTTGCCTTACCTCCTGCCTTTCAGGCTTGGGATGGTAGTGTGAGGCAGGGATAAACTCTGTTGGAAGCATTGCTGGGGCACCTAGCACCTTGCACAGTTAGCTCCGGGAATGCTGAATGAAGGCCAAATTCCAAGTTGAATGGATGAAGGAAAATGGATGAATGAATTAAAGGGAAATCTTGGGCCTGGTGCGATAGCATGGTGGTTAAAGTCCTCGCCTTACATGCGCTGGTGTCCTATATGGGCGCTGATTGTATTCCTGGCAACCCTACTTCCCATCCAGCTCCCTGCTTGTGGCCTGGGAAAGCAGTCGAGCATGGCCTAAGGCCTTGGGACCCTGCACCTGTGTGGGAGACCCAGAAGAGCTCCTGGCTCTTGGCTTCGGATTGGCTCAGCTCCAGCCATTGTGGCTGCTTGGGGAGTGAACCATCCGACAGAAGGTCTTCCTCTCTGTCCCTCCTCCTCTGTATATCTGCCTTTCCAATAGAAATCAAATCTTTTTAAATAAAAAAGGGAAATCTTGTGACTGAGGGGTGTTGGGAAAGTCTAGGTCAAGGCTGGAAGTATCCTTTGCATCTGTTTTGGAGGCTGCAGGGCTGAGAGTGAATTCAACCCTAGAGGGAGAAAGGGAGGATGGAAGGATGGAAGGATAGATGTAAGACTGTGACCCTGGGGAAAAAGAGGCCCAAACCATTGAATGCCAGATATGTTCACAGCATCAAATCGGCTGGCAGAATGGGTTGGGTAAAATGAGGTTTCCAGCCACTGGGGGTTATAGAATGCCACCAGCATGATCCCACAGGAGGATGGCCCTGTGTGCCCTGCAGGGCTTGCCTAAGGACAAGGTGGTGGCTGTGGTGGTACCTGTGTGTGTAGGGGATCCCAGAGTGTTAGTTTGCCAGCTTCTAAACTTACCTGGATAACTGGGATGCGTGTTCCGACCACCAAGAGGGCTGGTGTTTAAGTGATGGCTGGGCCCCTGCAGCTCAGTAGGTCTCAGATGGGACGTATCGTACAAGAGCCTGGTTGGTCACATGCTGCTCCATGGCCCCATGTGGAGAATCCTCACCCAGCCCAGAAGAAGATACCCAGTTCTGCAGCAGCTAGGGAACCCTGCTGGAGTGGCATGGCTGGATGAAACATCGCCGTGTGGCTAGAGCTGCAGTTTGCTTGAGAGCCAGCTTGGCCAGAGTTTGTGTGCTTCTCCCAGAAGTGGTGTCTTGTTATAGCTCACATCTGACAGATACAGTGAGGATATATGAGTCCCATGACACTTGGGAGAGAACCCAGATCCTTTTCCATGGCTTGTAAGGCCTGGCTAACCTGGCCTCTGTGCACTTCCACAACCTCTGTGTACGGCCAGACAGCCTGGCTCTGAGTTCTGGCTCCTTGGCTTGGATGCCCATCTCCCTCAGACACCTCTTCAGCTGGATGGGGTTCATCTGTGTTCCTTACTGCACAGGGCTGCAAGGAAGCTTGAAACAAGCTAATGTATGCAAAGTGTGATGAACTGTGCTTGGCATGCAGGTGGCCCCGCTACCGGTCAACGGCTACTAGCTGACCCTTTGTGAAAGGCTCTCAGGGCCTCCCTTTGTGCTTGGAACAACATCCACAACACCTTGTCCTTGGAGACCTGGATCTGCAGTCATCTTAGTCCATCTCGCTCTGTCTGCTCCCTGCTGTGCCTTGGGGCTGCTGACTGCCCCTCTTTTGTTCCGTCAGGCTCAGCTCCTGGGTGTCTTGGTCCCTGACCCTGGCTCTGTGTTGCAGCCACGTTCCCCATTGTCTCTCTGGCTCTTAGCAGTCTATCTGGCTTCCCTGCCAGTTCGTCACCCTTGTGCTGTGTCCTGTAGAGCAACTCCCTGTGTGCGGTGCAAGCCAAGGAGAACTTGTCCTCTCGGTGGGTGCTCTGTGTTCTACCCTGGAGCGTAAGCTGCATGCGAGCAGGGGCTTGTCCGTGGTCCTCCCAGCCGGGCAGTGCCGAGTGCCTGGCTTGAGAACAGGTGTTCACAAACTAGTTGAGGGGAAAAAATGGAGAAAATGACTCCTAGCAAGCACTTGCATTTGTAAGATTTAAGTGTCCTGATGCTTTTATTTTGGTCACACTTGTTAGTTTTCTTGTGAGCGCTTAAAACTCTGAAAACACCTACATGCTTGTCTTGGAGACAGCTGGGGAGCTAGAGTGGGAGAGGTGAAACTTGTTTCTTTATAAAGGGAGGCTATTGATAAGTTGCCTGGCAGGAGAGGACAGACTGACCAGTGGCCTGGAGGACAGACCGAGAAGGCTAGGGAGGCATTTGATTTCAGAAACCTGGGCTGCTGGGCTGTTGTGTAAACCCCTCTGCAGCTCGGTGGTCAGGGAGGCGCCGGACACCTATATGTGCAACTTGTAAGTCAAGTGACGTTTAGGACGGACTTGGTGCGTGGGGAAATCTGTCCGAGGCTCTGCTTCCAGCTACAGAGGTGTGGCTAAACCAGCTCTGTCACTGGGCAAGAAGAATGCAACTGGCTGCCATTTTTTTCAGAGTCTGCTGGCACCTACAGCAGAATCCTCAAAGATGCCTGTGAGCAAGCTGCAGTACCCCACCCGCACTATTTTTCTCAGATGCAGTGAGTAAAGTTTCTGGGAAAGAAGCTCAAGAATTTGCAATTCTGAGCATGCTTATCAAGTGAATTCCTGAGCTTAAAGCCATCGCTTTGGTTTATGTCCTTATCTGCAGAGACTGTTGCAAGCTGGGCTTTCGCATTGTTCCTACCTGCTGTTCCGTTGCTTTTGGTATTTGAATCTTTTCGAGACACACACACACCATGGGAATCGTTAGTACCTTTTGGTGCTAAATAATGAAGCTCTTCTTCCACTGTGTTCTGCATTCTAGTCATGAGGCTTCCCGGATAGGTAAAGCAGGGATTCTGGGAGGTGGAGGGGCCCCCAGGAGGAGGAACACAAAGAGAGGTGTCCACAGGTGTGGGCTCTGCGCCCAGCCTGGAGAAGAGCCATGCCAGGGTGTGCCAGGAAGGCAGTGACCCAAGGGGAATGCAGTTGGAGGTGCCTGCCTCCTGCACGCTGCTCCCTGAGAAGGGAATGCGGACACACTTGGACTTTGTAATCGTCTTTACGTGGTTTCTGGGGCTGGGTGATGGTGACAAGGGACTTCCTGATACCCATCTGTCTTCCCTGCATCAGGAAGCTTGTATATTAATAAAAGTTGAGGATGGAATTGTGGCACAGTTGGGTTAAACTTCTGCATGCATTGACAGAATCCCGTCTGGGCACTTGTTCATGTCCTGGCTGCTACACTTCTGACCCAGCTCCCTGCTAATGTACCTGGAAAAGCAGCAGGAGATGACCCAAGTGCTTGGGCCCCTGCACCCACGTGGGAAGCTGTGACTTGCCCTTGGCATTGTTGCTATTTGGGGAGTGAACCAGGGGAGGAAAGATCTCTCTCTCCTCTTTCTGTAACTCTGCCTTTCAAATAAGTAAATCATTCTTTTTTTTAAAGTCATGAAGTTATAAAGTAGCATGATTTTTACTTTAAAGACTTGTTTAGATAATCTGGGAAGATTATCAGCCACATGCAAATATTATCTCTGGGGATGGGTTGAGAGATCTTTTTTTTTTTTTTTTTTACTGATCTACATTCTAAGCTGTAACAACACTGAAGGGAAAGACCCAAAAAGTAATTATTAGGTAACTTCAACTGAGTTTATACAAATGGATCTTTATTAGTTCAGTAATGAATGAAAAGGCCCTCTAAGTAATGCAGAGGGAACTGGCCTAGGTGCTTTGTAAGGTAGGGTTGGGGTTAGTACTGCTGTGTGGGTATTCTAGTTCTGTCCCTTGTGTGTGATTTGGGACAAGTTAGTCATTTTTATCACCCAAAAGTCAGGAGTGTAATACTTGGTCATATGGGGTGTTTTAAACATACAGAGCACTGTGAGCTTCGGATTTCATCATGTGTGAGGTGCAATGAGTCATGCAAGGTGGCTTGGGTCAGCTGACTTCCAATCTCATGAATTTTGTGACCTGGTTGTTTGGCTTGAAGTTCAATATAGCGGGAGCATTCTTACCATGGAAATTGGTAAATGAAAAAAAAAAAAAATAGGATGTCGGCTTTGCCATGGAAGCTTGATTGTTCATACTCTCTAGCATACCAACTGTAGTTTTTCCTTTTTAAGATTTATTTACATTTATTGGAAAGTCAGATATACAAAGAGGAGGAGAGATGGAGAGGAAGATCTGTCCGATGATTCACTCCCCAAGTGACTGCAATGGCCGATGCTATGCTGATCCAAAGCCAGGAACTTCCTCCGGGTCTCCCACACAGGTGCAGGGTCCCAAGGCTTTGGGCCATCCTCCACTGCTTTCCCAGGCCACAAGCAGGGAGCCGGATGGGAAACAGGGCTGCCGGGATTAGAACCGGCGCCCATATGGGATCCTGGCGCATGTAAGGCAAAGACTTTAGCCACTAGGCCACCGTGTGAAGGGCCCCAATTTTTTTTTTTTTTTTTTTTAAAGATTTATTTTTATTATTTTTTCATTGGAAAGGCGGATATACAGAGAGAGGAGAGAGAGAGGAAGATCTTCCGTCCGATGATTCACTCCCCAAGTGAGCGCAACGGGCCGATACTATGCCGATCCGAAGCCAGGAGCCTCTTCCGGGTCTCCCGCACGGGTGCAGGGTCCCAAAGCTTTGGGCCGTCCTCCACTGCTTTCCCAGGCCACAAGCAGGGAGCTGGAAGGGAAGCGGGGCTGCCGGGATTAGAACCGGCGCCCATATGGGATCCCGGGGTTGCAAGGCGAGGACTCAACCACTTGCGCCACCGCGCCGGGGAAGGGCCCCAATTTTTATGGTAGATTTTTATACATTCTTTGGTCACGTTGTCATCTTTCTTATTCAGCTTTCCTGTGAGCTGCCTTCTACCAAAAAGTTAACGTTTTTTTTTTTACAAGCTGGACCTTCCATTTCCTGGTCTTCTGTGCAACTTGAAGTAACCGTTCAACTCAACTCGGTTCTGGCCAGAGAGGTCTGATAGCAATCTGCTGCAGGGCTTTGATGAAAGCAAAGAGCCTGAGGAAGAAGCTATCCTCAGGCACCTGTGGGCTGCTCAGTGTCCTGTCTTTGGGAAGGTAATAAGAGGTTGTGAAGGTGGGGGGGGGACACCCATCTTGTGACTATGAGGCAATAAGTTCAGGCATGAAGAGCCAACATAAAATGAGTTGATTTGAGTGGCTTGAAAAATAAAATGATTAAACTGCTCAACTTTGGGATCGCCTCAGTCTGGGCCTCTTGCTAGGCAAATAGTAGAAAGCCCATGATTCAAGCCACTCTTGGACCAGATGTCACATTGTGGTGGCCAGATGCATTCTAGTATGTCATGATACCATTTATGTTTTCGCACCTTCAAAAACTCACAGCAGGAGCCCTGTGATTTTTTTCAGACAGTATGTATTACTCCGTCATTTAAAGATGTATCTTACTTATTTACCTAACACAGACATGAGTAGAGGGAGAGACGGGTCTTTAACGTGCTGGTTTGCTACATAAACGGCCAGAATGGCCGCTGCTGGGCTAAGTGCATGCCAGGAGCCAGGAACTTCTTCTGGGTCTCCCATGGAGGTGAAGGGCCCCAAACACTTGAGCCACCTCTACTGCTTCTCCAGGTGCGTTGGCAGGGAGCTGCACTGGAAGTGGAGCAGCTGGGACTTGAACCAGTGTCCCTTTGCAGTTCTGCAGCAGGTGAAGGCTTAGCTTGCTCTGCCACATCTCCCTCTTTGATCTTGAGATGTGTGTGAAGAGAGACCAGAAGCGCTTGTGCTAGAAACTAAAGGAGACCTGAACCAATGGGCACTTGTATTTGTTTCTGTTTCCAGCAGAAAGGAAAGGTTTTAGTGAGAAGGCAGGGAGAAACCCGTTGTGTTTTGTTTGGGGAAGGAGATTCCTGGGGTCTTCAGAGAGCCAGGCTCACTGAGACCTGGAAGGGAATGGAGACAGGTCGGTCCAATCACCTCGAAAGGAGATTGGGTGCTGGACAGGTTAAAGTGATTTGTCAGAGCAGCACTAGGGCGAACACTTGTGTGCCCTGATTTGTTCCTGAAACTTTACTTGGCCTCCCTTCTGTAAACAGCTTCACGTTGCCATGGCAATGAGAAACATCCTGCATTTTAGGGCACCCTGTGCCTCTGAGAGCCTTGGACTGCATAATGCTTGATTTGATCCTATCAAAGCTTGCCAATGCTTGGTTTTCTTGGGCAGAGGGAGGAATTCTCCGGAAGCTGATATTCATGTCCTTGTGTTGATGGGAAGCTTGTCTCTGGCCTCTGGGGTTGGCTGTCATTGCCACTTGTGGGCTGTGTGTGCTGGGGACCAGGCCTACTGTAGACTTATCTTCTTGTTTGATCTCAATCAAGATATTCCCTAATTTATTGGTCACTTTTTAAAAAGAAAAAATATTTTCTTGGAAAGGTGGGTTTATAGAGAGGAGAGGCAGAAAGATTTTCCATCCACTAATTCACTCACCAAATGGCCACAGTGGTACAGATCCAAAGCCAGGAGCCAGGGGTTTCTTATGGTGTCTCTCGTGCAGGTGCAGGGTCCCAAGGCTTTGGGCCGTCCTCCATTGCTTTCCTAGGCTACAAGCAGGGAGCTGGATGGGAAGTGGAGCACTCGGGTCACAATCTGGTGCTGGTAAGGGATGCCTGTGCTTGGAGGTGGAGGTTTAGCCAGATGAGCCATCGTACCAGCCCTATTGAGAGCTGTGAGCAGGTGGCAGTGTACTTGCTGCTTAGTTCTGGAGGGTAGCATTTGCCATTCTCTACCCATGGACTCTTCTTCTCTCGGCAACACTGTAGCCAGGAGAAGAGTTCTAGCTTTGTGGTTCTATTTCCATGTTTTGGTAGAAATGTTGCTGAACACATGCGTGCCTGAGCAAGCCAACCCCTGTTATCCAAAGCCCCTTTGCAAGGGGCTTTGCCATCTGTGGCTTCCCCAGGATCTGAACTTAGGACACCTGTTAGGTGTCTGGTCTCATGTGGAACAACTTTAAGACCGGCTAAGAATTCACAAGCTGCTGCCTCCCGTGCTGCGCATTAGCAGGGAGCTGGATTAGAAGCGGAGCTGGAGCTGCAAGGCGGGGACCCTGACGGGCAGGGGTGCGGGCGTCTGAGCCTTTGTGCCTAGTGTCCACTCTTAGAGATTTCTGAATCTGTAGGAGAGGATGGGCCTGATGGCTTGAAATGAATTCTGCGAAGAGAGAGAGTAGCATGTGCAAGAATCACAGGCCAGAAATCTGTGGGGTGCAGCCTGGGAGGGGGTGGAAAAGGAAGGCCACGTAAGGCCATGGGGTCTTGGTGTGCCGCGTTAAAGTGTTGGGAAATGACGATGAAGGCGATGAGGTGCTATTCGAGAGTCGAGCAATGAAAGCCTGAGGGGACAGCGGCTCAGTGAGTGGGTCCTGTTGAGTGACTAAGTAGCCACTGACATTTGGGACTGGAGGGGTGGTGCTTCTTATGTCTGCCTTGAGAAATGAGCACCAACGAGGTGGCTCGCGCTGTTTGGAGACGGGTGGTTTGCCATCGGGGTGTCGGCAGGGTCGCCCTCTCTGCAGGCGCTGGGGGAGAGGGGCCCTTGCGTCTTGGAGCTCTTCCAGCTCCAAGTGTTCTCTGTCTCCCGGGCCACAGGGCTCTGCTCTCACCTCCACCTTCACTGCCGTCTTGCTCCGCCCGGAGCACTTTCCCTAAGCATACTTGTTAGTGAATTTTGGACGCAGCTGAGTAATTGAGGTAGTCCTCCTCCTCAACTTAATTACACCTGCGGGGGGTCCTTTCTCTGGGTCAGGTTCCACTCACAGGTTCTCGAGGCTGATGGGGGTGTTTGGCACGGCGACTATTTTTGCGGCCTCCAGGTTCGGTAAGTCTGGGAACAAAGAGGATGTGGGGAGGACTTGGGAGAAAGATAATTGGCATAGCAAGGTGTGTGTGTGAGGCGAGAGTGATGTACAGGAATATACTGACATTCTAAGCCTAGGCCAGTGTCTCTTAAACTTTTACTCATGGGGGCCCCTTTATAAACTTAGATATTGGCACATCTCGTCGGTTTCTGGGTTTCCATAGCTAGCCCAGCATGGAGCCTGTTGAGACATGTTGTTCTGGTTGAAGACCATGAAGGAAATAGGGCTTCTCGCAGGCAAGTAGTCAGGTTTCAAAAACTTTGGAGGGGTCTGGTGCGGTAGCTCAGCTAAAGTCGTCACCAAGCACAGGCCGGGATCGCATTTGGGTGCCAGTTCTAATCCCAGCGGCCCTGCTTCCCATCCAGCTCCCTGCTCTCCCAGGGAACACGGAGAGCATCCCAGCTCAGCCTTGCCCGCCCTCCTCGCCCTCAGAGTTCCGTGGAGTCTGCCGCTGTCCTTCCCCAGCCGTTCCATTCAGATGAATCTCCGGAGGTCGTTGAGATTAAGACCATGTGAAGCGTGAGCTGCCTGGAGCGGCTTGCGATGCTTTCGTTGAGGCGCCAGGTTACTTGAAGGATGGGTCGGAACCGTCAGATGTGTACAGGGCCAAGGCTGCGGAACTACCGCGCCAGAGCTCCGTAGGGAGGGTTCGTATTGACTCCGCTCGGGTTTAAGATGACTTTTCAAGCAAAGCACCACACAGTGCTGTGTTCATGGGCAGTATGCAAAACACCTGTGGAGTCAGGGTGGTTGTGATTGTCAGAGATTTATTTATTTTTATTGGAAAGGCAAATATATAGAGAGGAAGATCTTCTGTCCGTTGATTCACTCCCCAAGTGGCTGCCACGGCCGGAACTGAGCCAATCTGAAGCCAGGAGCCAGAAACTTTTTCCAGGTTCCCCACATGGATGTAAGTCCCAAGGTCCTGGGCTGTCCTCTATTGCTTTCCCAGGCCACAAACAGGGAGCTGGATGGGAATCAGAGCTTCTGGGATTAGAGCTGGCGCCCATATGGGATCCTGTTGTGTTCAAGCTGAGGCCCCTTGCCACTAGGCTACTGCACCAGGCCCCAGAGTTGCTTAATTTCTGGTGCTAAATGAAGTTTTATGTTCATTTGCCTAGTACTTTGTGCTAGGTGCTGTGCTAGGTGCTGTGTGTGTCGGGAGGGGGAGGCGGTGGAGGGGAAAGGGTGGGAATAGCAAAGACATAGAATCATGTCCTCGGTCCCCTCTAGCCTGGTGCTTCTCAAAATGACTGGAAAAGTGCTTTCTTTTAACCTCTTCCTTGAAAAATAAAATGCTACTTGAGCGTGGTGGCAGTGTCCAATCCTTGGGGAAGTTGCTGAACGCTCGGGGTTGGTGCGCTGCGTGTGCAGGGCGAGTGGTGGTGTGGGGCCACGCCGACCGGCTGCCTTCTGGCTGGCTGGCCCGTGGATAAAATGACTGGTGAATTCTGTATTAAAATTGAAGGTGAGGTATGCGTTCATTTCAGTGACTAGAGTGCTGCTTTACAACCGCTGTGGTTTGTTCAGCGTTTGGTTTCATTTGTTCTTAGTTTTATGCCATCCTCCCGCGATCTCTGAGCCAGGCGCCGTCAGGACCTCTTAACTGTGGGGCGCACGAAGGTTCTGAACTTGCCCGGGGTGCCTGAGCGGCCTGATAATGGAGCTGACTTGTAAGCCTGGTCTATGAGTGTCTCCAGGGAGATGAAATGTGCCGGCTGACTTCAGAAATGGTCCTGGAAGACGTGGGGGCTTCACAGGATGCTGTGGGGTCTGGGTGAGTGGTGGTGACAGGCTGCCCCCCCCTTGGAAGATGCGCTTCTGGAGGGCAGGGCGGTGACCGCTGGCCGACTTGGTGGCATGTTTGCCGGAGTCCTGGCACATTGGGGTGTGGCAGTGGGGGCTTGAGATTCTGTTGTCGGATTTATCCCACTAGCTCATGCCTCACACATCCAGTGGGGGAGAGAGTGGTTATTTTCAAGGCAGCTTTAGTAACCAAAGCGTGAAGTAAAAAGAGCCCGACTGATCAGGGCTTTAAATAGGACTGAAGTGCAATTGGCGGCTGGTGACAACCTGCCCAGAGGAAATGAAAGAGGAGTGAAGGGTGGCAAACGCACGGGGTTCTTGGGGGCACTCTGCAGCTCAGCCGATCGAGGGCCGCTCTTCTGTGCTCAGTGTGGAGTGAGATGACAGGCGTGCGTGTTCAGGCTCGATTCCTGAATCCAGATGCTCCCTGCTCTGTGACTTCTAAGTGGCCCTAATGGTTTACATGAAGTTTACATGAAGGTCTCATTTCTGAAATGGCTGACGTAGCTTCGGTGCATTTGGCCTGTCCCCTGGCGTCATCCGCTCTGCAATAACCTGTCTCTGGCTTTCTTGGGGGCTCTCTGGGTGGTCACTAAGCCTGGTTGAAGAAACAGTGGCGGCCAGGAGGCGCTAGCTGAGGTTGCCTGCTCAGGCTGGGAGTTCGGGGGCTCGTTGGCTCCCTGGACTCCCAGTGATAGGTTTTGCCTCTGGTTTGCAGTAACTGGCCTTCAACAAGTGGCTGCTACCAATAGTGAAAAAAGGAGACATTTCCCAGCGTCTCTTCCCCATTTCCCAAGCGGGAGGAGAGATTCAGGGTGCTCATACCCGACTTTTCCTTTCCCCATTTCATACCTATTCTGCAGCACATTTGTGTCACATCGCTTGGCTTCCTGTGGCTGTGCGCTGAGCAGGGGGTCAGGGCTGTAGCTGTGGCGAGCTAGAGGAGACGGAAAGGTGCCACGTGCGGGGTCAGTGTGATCAGCTAACTGGACAGGTCACTCGTGAGGACAGACATGCCAACCTGTGTTGGTTTTTTCTGCTCTCACATTACCCTGCACACTAGTCTATTACGTAGTAAGTGAGAAATACCTTTTTTTATTTTTAAAAGGAGGTTTTACATTCAGTCTGCAGCACCAGTTGTAAAGGGTGTAGATATTGGGCCTGGTGTGGTAGCCTAGCGGCCTAAGTCCTCACCTTGCACGCACCGGGATCCCAATATGGATGCTGGTTCGTATCCAGGCGGCCCCGCTTCCCATCCAGCTCCCTGCTTGGGGCCTGAGAAAACAGTCGAGCACGGCCCAACACCTTGGGACCCTGGACCCACATGTGTACCTAGAAGAACCTTCTGGCTCCTGGCTTTGGATTGGCTCAGCTCTTGCCGTTGCAGCCATTTGGGGAGTGAACTCAAGACGGAAGATCTCTGTGTATCTGACTTTCCAATTAAAAAATAAGTGAATCTTAGAAAGTGGGGGTGTAGATATTGGGCGTCATGGTTAAGATGCCAGTTGAGGTACATGTATCCCGTATCGAAGTGCCTGGTTTGTATCCCTGACTCCACCCCTGAAGCAGGTGTTGGCTCAGGTGCTGGGGTCTCTGCACCCCGTAGGAGACCTGCACTGAATTTCTGCCTTTACGTCTCGCCCAGGCTCGGCCACTGTGGCTATTTGGAGCATGAATCAGTGAGTGGGGATCAATCAGTCTGTGCCTGACTGACTCTCTCTCATTCTCTTGCTCTCTACCCTCCACACCCCCGCCCCGTTCGTTTTAGAAAAAAGAAAAGAAAAAAAAAAAAAGATTTTGTAGGCATGCCTTTGCAATGAAGCACCCAAGGGGAAAACTACCATTTGGGGTTACCTTAAATATTACCAGGGGCAAGATTAGCTGAAGAATACCTTAAGTCCTTTCTGCTTCCTTATGCATATGCAAATCTAAAAGTTCAAGTATTTTCCTCCTGCAGTTTTTCTGGAATTTTTCTGAGAGCCATATCCAGGTGTTTGATGTTGTAGGGTGACAAGCATTTGAATGAGACTTGAATATGAATTAATAGGATACAATTATTTAGATCAGAGCAGAGCAAATGCTAAGTACATTTAGCCATAATTGAAATCCGAGGCTCTGACACTGGGAGAGGAGAAAACGCCTGCCTCCCTAGACCGCTTCTGGCTAGGACGAGGGAGGGTTTCACGGGAAATCAGCATTTCTGAGTGCCTTGTGTGTTCTCCACTTTGTCCATGGTGGACATTCCCGTCCAGTTCAGTGAGCCGTTATGGCTGTCCAATCGTTTGTGGGCACCGCGCAAGTCCCTACGTGCCAGTCTTCCCAAAGATGGCAACTCTAACGATGAGGATGATGCTAGTATGTGCTGGTTACCACGCTCATTGTGTCACGTGGGTTTCCACTCATTCTTTGTGAGAGGCATGGGGGAAGGGGTTAGCACTGTTTGGCCCAAGAAGAAGCGGGCCAGGGTAGTGTGTGGGTGTGTCGGAACCACGCCGTGCATTGCGCAAAGTTCTCACAGCCTTGGAGAATATAATTGAACCCATAAGGGTGTCAGAAGAAATTTATGGAGCATGGAACTAAAGATGAGTCGGCTTTGTGCACCATTCTTTGGAATCCATAGGTAGTCTTTTCAGGTGCGTTTTTCTGTACATCTTTTGGAGAGCTCTTTGCATTAAGATCCACTTTTGAAAATGCCATTTTCTACAAGCTCTTTGAAGTAGCCCTGTCTTTGAGGCCTGATTCCTACCTGGCCACCTCGCCATCCATTTTATTTCTGTTAACTCGGCGTCAGTGTCTCACCCCGTGGAGCGGAAGCCCTCTTGCCTAAGTCCCGATCACTATCTAGGATGAACATGAACGTTTAAATGCCAGGCTGTGGTATTAATGCCGTGGCTGGCACGGAGCTTGATTGGAAGCCCAGTGGTTAGGACTGCAACCAGCACCCCGATTTGGGATGTAGCATGCCAAGTAGTAGCCTAGCCCATTGCATCATGGCACCTGCCCTGATTTTTTTTTTTTTTTTTTGCAGGGAGGGGCTCATCTCCACTCATAACAGCTAGTCTCCAGGGCTCTCTGCAGCTCCTCCTCCACCTGTCTTGGCCCAGCCTGGTCTGGACATTGCTTCTGGGTCCTCCGCAAGGAGATGTTCCTCCTCACTTTACGGGGGATTTCTGGTTACCAGCCATCTTACTTTTCTACTTAATGTCAACCGTTTCCATCCCTAGCTTCTTCCTGGTACCATTAGAACATACCCTAGACACTTATTTTCGGGAATGTGTCTTACATGTCTCTCCTCCTCCAAACGGATTCAGAAGCAGCCTGTGTGCTTGCTTACTTTCTCACGCTCTACTTTCTCCTCTGTCTGTGCCAGTCCGGCTTCTGCCCTTCGCTGGCCATGAGGGCCCCTCTCCCTCAGGCCATGCTCCTGGGAGCCCTGGATCCTGGAGTGTGTGTGTGTGGTCCATTGTGAAGCGCTTTCCAGTAGGCTGACGTGCTCTGGTCATCCTCGTCTCTTCTGTCTGTTCCTGCTGAGATGTCATCTTTGGCTGATCCCTTCTCCATTCAGCCGCTTCCGAGGTGACCTCCGCCGGCCCCAGGCGTCAGCACTGTTTGCTCATTTGACCACTCCAGTCCAACTTTTCCGCACTCCAGACTTCTGTCCCTCACTGCCTACGAGTCACTGTATTCTTTGATGCTGCAAACTTATTTCTGCCGAAATTTGTGGCCTGCTTCTTTGTCCCCCCCCTTCTACACTCCCTGCCCTAGTATAGCAATACCCCACTTGGACAGTTGTGACCAAGGGGGGTCTTCGATGACCTTACGTTTGTCATTCCTTGCTATGAGTCTCCTTGAATCCTGTTGAGTTCCTTTCCTGTAAAATCCCCCAATATTCCAACTTCCCTCTGCACCTTCTGCCATCATCTGAACTACCATCTTTTGCTGTTCCAGTTTTGATGAGAGCCTGTGAGGTGGTCCCAGCCCCCTCTCCTCCCAGCCTGCCAGGGTGTCTGAACCCACCGTGAGCAGTGGTCCACACTGCAGACACGCTCAGACTGGGCTATCTACTGCCTTGCTTAAAATCCTTGGTTGGCACGCGGAAGTCCTTCCGCTGATCGGCAGGCGCCGGCGTGCTCGCTCCTGCCCCTCAGCTTCTTTCTCTTCTGCTCTGTAAGCGTGTTCTTCCACTTTTGTACGTGCTTGCCCTCTGTCTTGTCTCGTTAGGCAGGCACACTGGTGATTGTTGTGCCTTTTTGATGAATTGATCCTTTTATCATGGTGACATGCCCTCTTTAGTTCTGATAGCGCTCTTTGTCTTGGAGCCAACATTATGTGGTATCGGTGTAGCCACTCTAGCCTTCTTATGTTCATTGTTTGCCTGGTGTGTGAGTCCCTCTCCTGTCAATTCATCTGTCTTTATATTTACAATATTTCTTTGTGTTTAAGCCTAGTGTGTAGCCGGACTCTTCTTCAGCCATCCCGACAATCACTTTCTTTAACTGTGATCTCCGTCTCCGGGTGTTCTAGTAGCATTGTATGGAATTACTGAAGTGGTAGGATTTGAATCTGCCGTTTTCCTATATGTTTTTGCTGCATCACCTTCCTTTATTTTTTTGTTTTAACCACTATTTTTAGAAAGCAGTTTTACCTTAGCTATTGGGATTTTAGGTATATGTGTGTGTGTTTAAAGTGGTTGCTCAAGAAATTACAGTAGACACATTCCAAACTTTTGTGGCCTCCTTAGAGAAAATCTTACCACTTCCTCACAAATTTTAGAACCTTGTCATTTTTGTGTTCTTCTTGGTATACATTCCTACCTGGCAGGGAGAGCTCAGCTTAGAGACCGCTTGCTCAGGGAACTCCTGCGTGGCCTCCCAGACCACGTGAAGCCCCTCTTCTGTGCTCACTGTGCACATCATAGGCCCTTCATCACACCTGCAGTTTGCTTACTCTGGAATCCCCAATCCTCAACACAGCACCATATTCATAATTACTTGTTCACTGAAGAAAAAGAGTCTGGGTTTTGGAAAAATGCAAATGATTTGATGATGTTCTGTACATCAGGGGGTGGAAGTAGCATGATGTAAGCCTTACAGGTTGAAAAGACACCGTATGCAGGATGGCCTATAATAGCCAAGTCGATTGCAGGAAAAGTTAAACTACAAAAATAGAAGGCAGCTATTCTAACAGTCGCCAGCATTTATAGGGCACTTCAGAATGGACCAGGCACTGTGCTGAACTCCATGCCTTTTCTCTTATGCAACCTCAGCCTTGTGAGCTATTCTCGTCTCCTTTCAAATAAAGCCGCCAGGTACAGGGAGGTCAGTTACCCCGGGCCCAATCGGAGAGAAGGGCTCTACTTTCAAACGTGGATCTGTGGGAAGCTAGCACAACCACAACACTGAACTTGACTGATTGTTTAATGCTTTGAATGCCAGTCCTAGGTAATCACTGTTTGATGTGGGGCCAGGGATGTTATTGAGAAAGTCAGAGTCGTGCCAGATTCTGCCCTAGCCGCTTCTTGGGGGAAGAAAAGGTGGGAAAGCTTATAAGCTTTTGGATAGGTGAGTGCAAAATAAAACAAACCACCATCACCACGACCATGTCCTGGAGAGATTGTCCTGAGGCCAGCAGGCAGGCTAGACAGAGGAAGGAGTGCCCTTAGTGAGGGACAGTGGCCTTAGTGAGGGAAGCGACTGTGGTGTTGAAAGAGGAAAAGTGACATGTTTTGAGAGAAGTATGGATAGGATTGGCTAATGATACGGTCATAGGGGTGAAAGAGGCGCTCTCCGACCTGGATCCCTCACACCTGCTCCTTGTAAGCATCGCCACATGAGCCCGATGGGCGTCTTCAAAGGCCCTTGGGGGTCTTGGGAGAATGCATTTTTGAGGAAGAGGCGGGCACAAATAGGAACAGTAGTTATACATTTTTGCTGTTATTTTTGGAATTGCATTTGTTTTGGGTGAGACCTGAGCTGGCGCAGCCTGCCTGACTGGCAAGCAGAGCGGGGTGTTTGCCTGTTTCTGTGTCATTATCATTGCTGTTGGGGTTTTCTGGCCACTTCATTGGGCAGCCACTGAGTGAGATGTGACTTTCTGATTGAGGAACTTGAGCGCTTCTACCCATTTCTTTGCATTAGCGGGTGAGGTTGGAGAAGGTTGAGGGTGAGTGTGTGTGTGTGTGCGCGCGCGCACCTGTGTGTTCCTGTGCCCTTTCAGAGGATCACTGAAAATTTTATTAAGTGTTAACTTTTTTCTTTTTTTTCATTCTTTTCTTAAATTTTTAAAAATTTTTCACATTTTATTATTATTGCTATCATTTTACAATACAATTCCATATTCCCTTATCCCCTCCCCAAGTCCCTCCCCCCCTCAGTTCCTTTATATCATTACTAACATATAGTTCTTCATACTCAGTCATATGTTCATCATTGTGGGCATGGACAATGGCAGAGTCCAGAATCCTATTGTCAAAATATAATATAAACAGTTTCACTGTGAGTCCATCTTTGTCTGGAAACAGAGATGCCGACCACACTGCGTCCTCACATCTGGTTGTTAGTCTCCGTTACATAACTACTGTACATTCCCTTAAATGAAAAGTCATGATACAAAATCAACAATAGAAAGAAAAATAGAAATTTACAATGCCATGAAGTTAAATGACATTTTACTAGATATGACAGTCTCCATTTCACAGCTACTATACCTTCCCTTAAATGAAGAGCCACAAAACAAAATCAACTTCCGGGAGAAAAAAGAAATTAACAGCACCAAGAAGGTAAACAACATGCTATTAAATGTATAACGTGTAGCTGAAGAAGTGAAAATCAAGAACCATCTCGAAGAAAATGATGCCACTGCATGATCTATGAGTCATTGAATGATTTAATCAGAAGAAAGTGTTTTGAAGAGATGAAACCAACAGAAAACAACAAAACCCATGTGATAGAGTTTCCACTGATCTTTGTTGGAGTGTGTCTTCTCCTGACAATAAACAGATGGGTTTTGTTTTTTAATCCAGTCTACTAATCTATGACATTTGATTGAGCTTAAGCAATTTACATTCAGAGTTAAATATACATAGGTGGTACTTTGGTCCTGTCATTTTAGCAATGGGTTGTTCATTGATTTAGTCTTCTGTTGTCATTTTACTGGGATGTTCTTCCCGATTGCCTTTGGTTTAGGTAGGTGCTATTCTTCTCTGTCAAGAGAACATCTTGAAGCATCATTTGTAGAGCAGGTTTGGAAGAGGCAAATTCTTTTAACTTTTCTTTACTCTGGAAGAATTTTATTTCATTTTCAAAGATGAAAGAAAGCTTTGCTGGATATGTTATCCTAGGCCGACAATTTTTTTCTTTTAGAATCTGGAATATGTCGCTCCATTCTCTTCTGGCCTGTAGAGTTTCCTGTGAGAGATCTCCTGTGAGCTTAATTGGCCTTCCTTTATGTGTCAATTGCTGTTTTTCATGTGCACATTTAAGGATCTTTTCCTTATGTTCAATTGAAGAGAGCTTGATAATCATATGTCTTGGTGAAAATCACTTTTGATCAAACCTGTTGGGAGTTCTGTGTCCCTCCTGGATCTTATTTCCCAATTCTTTCTCCAGATTAGGGAAATTTTCCTTGATTATTTCATTAAAGATATTTGCAAACTCAGCTTCTCTTTCTGCACCTTCTGCAACTACCATAACTCTTATATTTGGCCTCTTAATAGTGTCTTTCAATTCTTGAATACTTTTTTTGGCCTGATCCAGCTCTGCTTCCAGCTTTTTGTTTGCTTCCCCCTGGTGACAGGAGATATCTGCCAATCCTGAGATTTTTTTCTTCTGCTTGCTTCATTCTATTTTGGAGACTCTCCACTGTACTTGTAATTTGCTCTGCTGTGTTCTTAATTTCTGATATACCAGCCTTAATTTGCTTTACTACTTCCTTAAATTTTTTGAACTCTTGCATGAGCTTCTCATTTTTGACCTTTAGAATCTTTAAAATGAGTCTTATGGATTCTGTGTGCCCCATTTTCTCAATGTCTTCCTCAGTTAACTCTGAGGTTGGCATAGGGTTTTGCTCCTTTGCAGGGGAGTTTTCAGTAATACTCATTGTGCCTTTGTCTCTTCTTTTGCTCTTGATCATTGTACTTCTGGTTAGCAGAGTCTTCTTCTTGGGGCAGGTTTCGAAGCTGTGTGACCCACAGGTCTACAATGCGATTTTACTTATTGCAGTTGGTACACAACATTTTGCTTGCAGCCACTTGTGCCACAACCCCCAGCGAGTTCCAGGTCTAGGTTCTTATGTTAGATATCCACCGTGGTCTCCACAGCCCAGCTCTTGGCTCACCACTCTCCACCTCCTGTGATACCGTGCTGAGGCTGCACTGTTGTCTGCAACCTTTCTCCCTCTTCTGGTTGGAGTGGGTTCCAGGATTAAAGAGACACCAGGTGTACTATCTAGTTAGGTTGTTCGTGGCGCCGATCTTGTCGGAACTTGTTGGATGTTAGGTCTGGGTGCCACACGGACCTGTTTTGACCGGTATGATGCCACAGTCGGTATTCTTTTCCTGCGGGACCTCAACTAGTTCTCATGAGCACAGCACATGCACAGTTCACTGTTGTCCCTGCAGTCCCAAAGCTATTGCCACAGTGTGCAAAATGGCGCCCGGCGTGATACCACAACAGTTCTTGATCTGTTGGCTGACAGATCTGAGGGTTACCCAGTCATGCCCTGGTTGGAACCCGTAGAATGCCACGTCGTTGCAGTTCATCGAGTCAGAAATGAGCTCACTCCCTCTCAGAGCATGCTCAGTCCTTTCCCTTGCCCTTTCCTCCTTAGGCAAAATGGCGCCCAATTCAGCTCTAGGGGGCTGACTGGGCTATGAAATCCTCGCTGTTCTCTCACTGCCTGCCTGGGATCTGCTGCTCTGTCTCTGCTCTTAGTCAAATCAAACGGACCAGCAGAACAGACAGTTCCCAGTCTGGGTTCACCTCCCAAGCTCCCAGTGAAAGTCCCTTCCCACCTGGTTGCTGGTGGAGTTTCAGCTGCTGGTGGAGTTTAGATCGCCGTGCTGGAATATCATTCACTGCAACACCACACTGCTGTGCCCGCTGCTTTCCTGTCTGTCAGTCTCCAGGTACCCCTCTGCTGTTGTTCTGTCCTTTCCTATTTCCTGAAATATGTCCTCTCTGCTTCATTCTGGTTAAATGCTTCTCCGTCCGTTTAAACGTGTCCTTACCCTATTCTGTCATCTTGATTCTCTTTTTTCTTGAGTGAAAAAGTTTAAACAATTTCCCAAGCTAGCAGTGTTTTAATTGGGAAAATGAAAAGATGTTTTTTGGAAGAGATCCAAAGAATAAGATCATTCTCTGAAATTAAAAAGTGAATGCATGAGATGTATGGATGTAGTTGGAATTTAGCTCAAGTATCAAAGGTCTGACTTTTGTAAGCAGCGGAGAGTAGGAGATGTAGATGAGCCGTGCCCTTCAGTGTTGGCACGGCTCATCTCTGCATTTCAGTCTTGCTGGTTTCCTGTCTCATGACATCTTGTAGTTGCAATCAACGGCAAAGGGTGTGCCATTCCTCCTTTCTCCTCCTTTGACTTCTGGATGGAGTCTGTTGAGGACCGATTGCTCTCCAGGTAGTGTGGTTAGGAGCCCCATGGCCCAGCTGAAAGCGAGGGCTCTGAGTTCAGACTCAGCCAGCACTAGCTCTTGGCTGAACAGAACATCTCACCTCATGCTTGCATGGATGTCCCCTTTGCCCTCGTTGCTGCTTATGCTATGTAAGCTGTCCCTTGCTGTCTAGAAGGGGCTTGGTAATGGGATCCTTTGAGGACATAAAAAAAATATGGACGTTCAAGTTCTTTATTTGAGGAGATAAGTTTATTTTGGTGTAAAGCATTTTAAAATCTGCATGCAAAGGATTTTCAAAGTTTATGGAAAATACAAGGTATGATAAAAGTATGCATGCAGTTCAAAGTCAGAGGTTGCTTGCATCTGAAGATGGGGAACTTGTCAAGACAGAGGTCGGACTGACTACCTCTAGCCTGGCTCTGTGCGCAGCCACCCCCCCATGGATGGTCATGAAAAGGATTTTGTTTTCTCTCATTCCCCATGTTTTTAATGGAAATATTTCCAACCTTTAATGAAAGTCCAAGGCTGCCAGGCTCACATCCATGGAATAGATCTGGGAATGAAATCGTGATCCACTTGTGTTGCATCCTCCTCCGGTTTCCGGGCTTTGTGTTGTCTCACTTTTGCAAACAGGCCAAGTAGCAGCTCCTGATTCTGCTACAATTGTTGAAGTATAAAGAGACAGTCTATTGAGGACAGGCATGGTAAGAAATTTTGGTGGTGGCTGCCCTGTTTTTAGTTCAAAAAGTGTTTGAAGAGGTTCAAGGCTGGTCCAAGCAGAAGCTACATCCTTTGCATATTCTGGCTTGGGCGTTCGGAGGAACACTCTTCAAAAAACCCGGACTCTGCCTGCTATTTTTCCCCTGGCAAAAGCCTTCAGAGAAAAGCTTCTGAAAAGTTGGAGGTTTGAGCTCGTGTGGCAGACATTGCCTCCTGTTCTGAAATATCCGTGTCCTAGCCTGTTCTCCCCATCTGAGGCTCATAGACATCATGAGGCTGGGGAGAATGGCTTGCCTTCTATTGGTATGCTGTTGGAATTTGGGAAGCACTGTGTAAGCAACAATACTAAGCGTTTTAATGTGTGAGAGAGTGATTGAGTTAGATGTTCTCCATTTGCTCGTTTGCTCTCCAAATGCCTGCAGCATTCCAGCCTGGGTCATCCTGATGCCAGACTTCACAATGGTGAAGGCTTGGTGGGAGGAGCCCATTAGCTGCTGCCTCCTAAGGTGCCCACTAGCAGGAAGCTGTGGGCAGGTGTGGAGCCAGGGCTCCTATCCAGGCACTTCCGTATGACCCAACTGCTGTACTGTGTGCCAGCCACCTTCCCTCCTCCCCAACGCTCTGGAATTTGAATCTTTTTCCTAATTTATTGTTTGTATGTATATGCTAATGTTCGCTCTTTCCAGAAGTTTGGGGTACATGGATCATCATGGTGCAATTATTGGTTGTGATACACTTAAAAATTTTTTTTAGATTTTTATTTTTAATACTGTTTACATAGATGCATACTCTGTTGGCCTCTGATTAGGATGGGGAGGGTCAAGATATGAAGAAAGGTCGGTGGGCTGAGTGTTTTAGTTCTTTTTTTTTTTTCTTTGATGTATGCTGGGAGGGAAGGGAAAGGGGCTGTCAAACTAAATCAGCAGTGGAGAAGAATGTTCCCAGAGTATTGAGTGGTTTTGATAGTTCTGAGGCATCATTGGCTTCATTGCTTCAGGGTTGAGAAAATGTTTCTAAGGTCTGTAGGCTGAAAAAGCCCACCATAGAGCACTCACAGAGTCCGATACTTTCTGTAAAGCTTGGCCTGGAGAGTTGTCCAGCCTATTCTGCTTTCCATCTTTTGATGCCCTCTTCTCAGTGTCATTTGGCCTAGATGAGCTAGCTGTCATGTCCCTTGTGTGCATCTGGACATGCTTCCACTATATAGACATCAGCACCTGGAGAGGCCCCATAGGGAAGTCCCCAAAGATCTTGAGCAAGCTGGGGGTATTGCAGCCCAGTCTGGAATGACCCACCCTCAGCCTAGGCATTCGCTAGCAGGTAATGCAGCCTGGTGTAGCCTACCCTGCCCCCAGTCCCAGCTCTCATCTGAAGATGAGGCAGCCTAGCCCAGCTTAGCCAAGCCCTAGCCCCGGACCTCATGTGAATTGACAGGTTTTGTGGGCCAAACTAACCTGGCTGGAACCCTGCCCCAGCTCTCACTTATGCTGGTGTGTGCTGTGAAGTGGCCCAGCCTGGCCTGCCCCCAAACCCAACCCACACTTATGCTGACCAGTGCTGTGGCTCAGCCTGGCCTGGCCAGTCTCCAGCTGCAGCTCTTGCACTCATCAGCAGGAACTGTGGCCTAGCAAAAGTTACCCAAGTTCCCCTGCCAGGCCTGGTTCCAGCCCCAGATCTCATGTGTATTGGAAGGTGCTGTGGCCCACCCTGACATGGCCTTTCCTTGCTCCTGGCACTCGCTGGCAGGTACTACAGCCTAGCCCAACTGACTGATACGCGTTATGGCTCTTACTGGTATGTGCTAGCCAGCCTGACCCGTCCCCAGACCAGACCTTCATGTGAACTAGTAGGTACCATGGTGTAGCCCAATCCATCCCACTTCCATTCTGGCTTTCATGAGTACCAGAACGTGCCAGAGCTTAATCCAGTCTGGCACATCCCAAGACCAGCACACACACTTGTCAGTAGGTGCTGTAGCCTTGCCCAGCTCATCTGTCTCTAGCACCAGCTCTTGTGCTTACCACTGGGAGCTACAACCTAACAGGGTAGTCCACAATATTCCCCTACCAGACCTATTTCCAGCCCTGGTTCTTGTGCGTGTTGGAGGGTGCTTTTCACCCAGCCTGGAATGTCCTTCCTCCTGTATTCTGCTCTCGCCACTTACTGTTGCAGTATAACTCAGCCCAGCATGGCCCACACTCTGTCCTGGCTCACACATGCCAGCAGGTGCTGCAACCTGGCCCAACCTGGCCTATCCCAAGACCTGGTCCATGTACATGTCAATGAGTGTTGTAGCTTCACATGGTCCGCCCTCAGTCCCAGCGCTCATGCTTCCCAGGGGGAGCTTTGGTCTAGGCTAGCACGGGGATTCTCCAAGTTCTCCTACCAGGCCTGCACCCAGCCCTGGATTTCATGCGTGCCAGTGGGTGCCACAGCCTCGCTTAGCATGGTCTGCCGTAGGTCCCAGCTTCTACATGTGCTGATGGGTACCAGTTTGGCCCAGCTTGAATTCCTCCCAGCCCCAGCCCCCACAGGTGTCAGGTGAGTTCTGAGATCCACTTGGATCAGTCTAATACCATTCCCAGCTCTTACGCTAAACTGACAGGTGTTGCAACCCAAAGAAGTAATCCAACAAGTCCCTTACAGAATCCGCTCCAGATCTGCTTCTGTCACATCCTGGGGGGTGTTTCACCCAAGCCTGCTATGGCTTACCCTTTGCCTTGACCCTTATGGGGTAAGTACTGTGGCCTACCCAAGCAGGCATGATGACCAGCACCAACTTTCACATGGCCAAGTCTCCCAATTGGGCAGGCACCTTGGCCTGAGCCAAATGTGGCTTTCCTCCTCTGAACTGCTCTACTTCAGCTCCCTAGCCTACCTGCGAGTGCAGTAGTTCAGTTTGTGGAAGCCCTCAAGAATCACTCTTCACCCTTCCAACATGCGCTGGGTGGCACCCACTCTAATGCATCCCAAGACCTTCTTCCTTGGGCACTGTGTAGCCCCCAGCTCTATGCTGTGGCATTCAGCATGCCTGGGAGCCAGGGTGGCATGTTCAGGTCCCCTGCCTTCTGTCATGCTGCATCACACAGTGGCACACAGAGGTCCCCCCTCCCCCATGTCCTAAAAAAAAAAAAAGGAAGAAATAGGCAACTATGCTGGGATACTGGTACAGTTAACAGATTTGGCATTAACCAGATCCAGCATGCCCAGCAGCTGTTGGTTACTTTTCTCCCAGCAGTGTAAAAGGCCATCCTGGCAGTCACCTATGCTGGGGGATACATTGGGGTTTTAACCCTCTTTCACTTAGCTTTTGGTCCAGTAACCTGACCAAAAGTTTTATACCAGGAAACCGCAAACAGAAGCGACTTGCAAGCCTCTTTTTTTTTTTTTTTTTTTTTTCTTGTTGGCCCTGACATTTTTCATTCATTGTGGGTCTATGAAAAATTCAAGGAGTGGAAATGAACATTTCATACTGCTGTTTCCATTCCCGGTTCCATTGGGACATGAGTGCATGAGCAAGCATGTGGCTTTGTATCTGTGTCTTTATTGTGGTGGTGGGGGTGTGGCAGAAAAGTCCAACCAGAAACCCCCAACCTCTCTTCGTGAGCACTCCCTGGGAGCTTGTTAGAATGCATGTTTTGAGCCCCTCTGGAGCTGAGAACATCTGGCACTGGGAAGCTGGGTGCAGAGCTGGCATGATGTGCTTTAACATGACTTTCAGGGCCTTCTGATGTATGCAAAAGTTTGACAGCCACTGCTGTAAAGTCAAGGTCTTTAGAATCTTCCAAGAAGGGCTAGGCACAGTAGCCTAGTGACTAAATCCTCACGTTGCAACTTCCGGGATCCCAAATGTGCACTGGTTCATTTCCTGCTGCTTCATTTCCAATATAGCTCCCTGCTTGTGGTTTGGGGAAACAGTTGAGGATGGCCTAAAGCCTTGGGACCCTGCACCTGTGTGGGAGACCCAGAAGACGTTCTGTGCTCCTGGCTTCAGATTGACTCAGCTCTGGCCGTTGTGGCCACTTGGGGAGTGAACCAGTGGACAAAGGTTCGCTCTCTGAGTGAGTGCAATAATTGGGGCTGGGCCAAGCCAAGGTCAAGAGTCCTTAATCATCTCTATTCAGGTCTTTGATGTGGGTGACAAGGTCCCAAGCACCTGAGCCATCGTTCACTGCTTTCCTAGCTGAATTAGCAGGGATTGGATTGGGACCAGAGGAGTTGGAATGGAACCAACACCCATCTGGGATGCTGTCCTTTCAAGTGGTGACATAACCCACGGGGCTACAGTGCTGTGCTGGCTGTGTGTACTAACCTGCTGCTCCTTCCTTCCACTTGTGTCCTTTTCCATTTGGTCAGTCTCGGGCCATCACATATCCGCCTGTAACTACAGCTACAAACCATAAAGCTACAGTGAAATGGAATCCAAACATCTCCGTTGCGTTGACATAGCCCTGGTCAGGATGCTCAAGGCCACTTCTGCGGGCAGCTTCGTGTTTCTTAAATGTGGGGGTCCTTGAACCTGCCTTTCAGACACGAAGCCCTACAAGATGAAATCTGACCCCTAGGTCTGTGGCTTCCAGAGGGAGTGTGCAGCAGCCAGGTGGGGTAGGTGGGGTTGGGCTTTGTCCTATGTCCTGCATAGAACTGTCTTGCGTCCATTGTGTTTCTCTGGCTGTCACGGGTGTGAGTCTGTTTTATTTCTGATCTCAAAGTGCTTCTTGGCAAAGTTTTAATATGTTTGATGTATACTGGGATTCTGCAGGGTGTAAGTGTTAGCATCTTACTCTATGGGGAGATGATTTTATTCTGTTTGAAATTGCACCTAGAGCTTCTCACCATTTTGGCAGATCCGTGTCATACTGTTCCTTACCACTTGAGACTGCACGCTGACACACCTGGGTCAGGCTGCATTTTACAGCTGCTTCACTGTGATGATGGTAGGAACTGGAGCAAGGATTTCACAAGTTCATTGACTCCCGTGGCCCTTGTTGAATCAGCTGGAAATTTCTGAAGCAGATTGATGGGAGGCGGAGCGCTTTCCTCTGCGTACCTCCAGGCCCACTTCTACACTTTGGATAGTTGAGGATCTGGGATAGCATGTATCCCAGCATTTAAAAAAGCGTTTTATTTTTGGTATTGTTTACATAGATGACAAGGATGCATGCCTATGAAGACCATTGATTAGGGTGGGGAGGGTCAGGGTATGAGGGGAGGGGGTGGGACAAAGGCTTCCAATGATCCTTTCCTTCCCTTTTCTCCTATATCTGGGAGTGGGGGAAGCAGGTGGGGGTGGGAGGGCACTCCCAGCTGCCAGACTGTATCAGTACCTGGGGATGGGGGATGGCCACCTGATGTCCTCTTTGAAACCCCAATGTGGAGAAAAATATTCTGAGGGTATTGCTTGAGCAGTTTTGCTAGCTCTGAGACTATCAAAGAAATTGGTTGTGCTGCTGCAAGTTTGAAAAAATCCTTCCAAGGCCCATTGCCTGGCAGTGTCCACTCCAGTGCACCCTCTCACCCAGACACTTGCTGCCAAAGCTTGGCCAGGAAAGTTGTTCAGGAAGATGCTCTGCATCTTCTGACATGGCACGTACAGTCAGTCCTCTGCAGGCCGAGCTGAGCTGGCCGTCATGTCCCCCATAGGCACCTGGGCACGCCATATACTGCACAGGCGTCAGCAATTGAGGAGGCGTGGGCTCGATACAATCAACATTTTCTTTGGAAGTACATTTAAACCGTTGGTTTCTATTTAACTTATTTAAAATCTTTATTTTTATTAGCGAGGCAGATTTACAGAGAAGGAGAAACAGAGAAGATCTTCCATCTGTTTGTTTACTCCTCAAATGGCCGCAATGGCCAGAACTGAGCTGATTCAAATCCAGGAACCAGGAACTTGTTCTGGATCTCTCACACAGGTGCAGGGACCCAAGGCTTTGGGCCGTCCTCCGTTACTTTCCCAGGCCACAAGCAGGGCGCTGGTTGGAAAGTGGAGCAGCCGGGACACAAACTGATGCCCATAGATGCCGGTGCTTGCATATAGAGGGTTACTAGTTGAGCTGTCACAAGAGCCCCATTGTCTTCTTTTCCATAAATTCAGAGTGAGAACAATATATTGAGTTAAAAAATCGTGCTATAGCTCAGTTACTATGAATTTCATTTCCGAACAGGAGAATGGATGTTGAAGGCATTTGTACATGGGACTATCGAGTCCCAGTCTGGGATGGCAGCTCTGCATGTAAGTGGTGCCAGTCATAAGCACGGATGAAAGGGCAGGCACCAGAGGTCTGAGTCCGTATGTACTCATGCCAATTGTGCAGGGCAGGTTATCATTCCGTTATTCTTTGCTGCGTGCCAGGCACTGCTGTAGAAGTGTGGCGTTTGTGAATGGAATCTCAAATCCATCCCCGGTCTTAAGTAACCTTATCTGTTAGGAAGGGAGATGGATAGTACACGTCATTGATAACTTAGAGGACATTTTATTGCTGTGAATTACTGAAGGATTCTGAATGGTAATGAAGGGAATAGTTAGGCCATTCCAGTTTTAAATAAGGCCATCATACATTTCCTATTGAGGATATAAAGTTTGAGCCGAACCTTGGCTTGGATCGGCTGCTTGGGTAACGAGAGAAGGAGCCATCCAGGCCGGAGGAAGAGAAAGCACAAAGGCCTGTAGCTAGAATATCCAGCTGGCATGGAACCACAGGGATGCCGGTGCGACAGCCTAGCATTACCCTCTGTGAGTGTGGGTTGGCCTAAGAACAGAAAGTCAAGGGCCCTTGCTTGTTCTTGGAGTAAAGTGGGGGCATTATTGCAAGCTGTGAGCCTCACTTAAGTTGACATAATCTCAGTTGTAAATTTCTAAAAACTCCCGCAGCTGGTGCGGCCTTGCAGGGAGCAAGGGGCGAAGGAGATGGGTGAGGAGACAGGATGACAGGCTCCACGCCGATGCTGATGGTGGCAGTGAGAAGTGGACATTGGTTGTGTAATGCCGATTCAGTACTTGTTCAGGGTCCCAAAAAAGGAGTGCAGTGCCTCATTTGAGGAGAGTGTGAAGTGACCAACAGAGCTGTGACTTCAGATCCCTGTGTCCTCCTGTTTCCGGTTGTGCCTGGGAGGGAGGCGGGCCTCTACGGGCTGGTGCCAATGAGCAGTTGGGAATACAACGGGCAAACTTGTGGCATGAAAGTGAAGCAGGACGAAATGGAACCAACTGGTTCTGACAGCCTTACACATTTCCTCTTGATTGAGCCTGAACGCTATTTTGAGTAAAAACATATGCTGCTACTCAATGAATGTTTCTTGTAAAAGTGTGATGCCAATTCAGAGACAACTGTGTCCAATTTTCTCATCGCAGCACCCTTCCCGAGCTCTCTGGTGCTCCTCCTGTCTGAGGCTGAGACGACAGAACACTTCGTTAGCACGTTAGCTTCATTGAAGTTGGCTGACACCGTGTGCCTTAGGGTGTGGGTGACGTGGCTTTACCCTAGATTTTCACATTTTGTGTTTGAAAAGTGCGGGAGTCATCCGAGCCTTGCTCCAATAAGCGAGCACAGCTCATCCTCTGTGCACGTCATGAGTCCTGTGACCTTCTGTGTCGGGAGGAGATTTGATAACCGGAGAACTGAATTTCCTCTAGCAGGGTCTTTTGAAAGCCCGCCAACAGCGTGACCCGCCGAGGTATTAGGAAGAGCACACCTAATTAAGCCAAGTTACGTAGCGCGTCTCCGGGAGATTTCAATCCTCGCCAAGGTGACTTTTTCAGTCTCTGGTCAGGTGCTTACATGTCATAAATATTTTGCCCTAAGGTCTCCTGCCTAATCAGGTGGTGATTGTGATCGATGGTACCTTTCCCCTCCATCCTGCACTTGGAGCAATTACTTGTGAAGAGTAATTGCGTCTTCTCATTCTTATGCTGTGGTTACCATTACTCCAACTGTCAGTAAGATCATTTCTTGGCTTGGAGTGAGGAGAGCAGAAGTAGCTTCATTTACTGAAACCTCTCTCTCTTATTCTTTCAAGTTTGTATTTTAGGAACTCAACTCAATGATAATCTGGGCAGGGCAAGGAGGTTTTTTTTTTTCTTCCCCTCCCCCCAACCCCAACAAGCCTTGAGCTATTTCTGATATGTTATGACCTTGGAGAAGTGTTCCTGTATCCATGTAGGAGATCATTTGAAGGCGAGTGGGAGTTGTAGCTTTGTATTTTTAGATCATATTTTCATGTGGCATTTGTTCTTGGGTGGCATGGTGTCATGGGAATCTGTCTTCCTGGTCTGGGAGTTAGAGCATCGTGTTTCAGTTCTGGCTTTGTCCAGTTGCTGCTGTGGCTGAGCCAGTCTCACTTTTTGCGTCTGTAAAATGGATGGGAGGATGCATGCCTGTCCTCCGCTTCCGAGTGGGTAAAGGGAGCGATGAGGAACGTGTGAAAGAACTTGGCAAGCGCTATGCTTATGTCTGTGCTGGGTGCTCGTGGTGTGTGGTTACACTCACGGAGCTGGTGCTGAGGAACCTGCCTTTCTGACTTTAACCCATCCTGGTGTCTGAGAAGTAGCTTGAGCCAGCTTGGCTTCAGCATGAAGGGCGGATGTGAACAGGGGCTGGGCCGGAAGGAAGAATCAAACCGTGGAAACAATTTGAAAATTCTGACTTGTGTTTCTGGAGAGGATTTTTGCTTTTTGCTGTTGTTGTTGTTCATTTTCCTATTTTTTTCAAGTTACACATTTTCAAAGTTTCAGAAAAGTTCAAAGAAATGATAATGCAATCCATGTTAATGTTTGCCACACTTGCTGAGTTTCCTTGTGCATTTTATATACTGGTTTTTGATTTTGGTTTTCTGCTTTGTTTGACTGTTGTTCTTTCAACAATTCCCTCCTACCGAGCGTAGCAAAGTCGGCCATCTCCCAGCCTGCAGTGTGCTGGATTAAGTTGAAGCTTTTACATCCCTTTGCTTAATCGATATCTTCTCTTGCACAGGATGAACTCACTGCTGTGAATGTAAAGCAAGGCTTCAACAACCAGCCAGCCTTCAGTGGAGATGAACATGGCTCAGCCAGGAATATTGTAATTAACCCGTCAAAGGTAATGGTAATTGTTCCCTACAACACACGAGTGTGGCACCACCCTGTATAGACAGTTAATAATGATCAGTTGGTGTTTCAAACCCTAGTCTGCTTTCCCACTACACTGAAATTTCCCGTGTGCTGTCCCGCCCCAGGGGTCAGGCAGGGCTCTGGAGTCTCCTCAGGATCTAACACCACGCTGAACTCCAGTCCCTTCTCCACCGAGGCTTTTCATGGCTGTCATTATGGAGGGCTTTAAGCCAGTTGTCTTGTTTTTGAGTTTGATTTTCTGGATTTCTTTGATTGCTTCCTCATGACAGGACTTAGGCTAAATGTAGTAAGACTGCGTCCTGCACTGCATTGTAGTCGGAGGCGTGCAGTGCCAGCTTGCTACCCTGCTGGTTCTACTGAGCTGGCTCCCTTGAGAGGCTGTGTCCATCTTCTTCCTACGCTGGGAAGATAGTATTCTCTACCTTTTTGGTAATCTCTACAGGGCGATACTTTGAGACAGTGGTGGCGAACGTGTGGCCAGTGGGCCGTCGTAAAGCCTGCAGAATCAGTTGGATTGGCCCTGCCAAGGCAGCTGCAGGTGGGATTTAAAATTCCTTAAATGCTAATTTTTTAGTAGATCATTTTGTATGGTCTATGTAAATGGCTCTTGGAAGCAAAGAGGTTTCCCACCCTTGCTTTAGGATCAGATGAATGTGCTATTCACCAGAAAAATTCTACTCTATGATTTCAGCATTAAGTGGTGATTCCTGATGAACGATATATTTTACTGGTGAATGCAAAATGCTGATTTTCTAATTATGATTCCTTATGCATGTATATTGGAGTTCTTTTTTGAAAAAGGAGCTTCCTTGAGACTTTCCTATCTTGAAAGACTGAAAATTCCCCCAGTCCTCTAGTTCACTGCCCAGATGGTTAATAGTGGCTGGGACATGCCCCAGGTCACAGTTGGGAGTCATGACATCAATTTAGGTCTCCTATGTGGTGACAAAAACCCACTTACTTGAACTCTTATCCACTACCTCTTAGTGTCCACATTAGCAGGAAATGTGGATGTCCCAATTGAAATCTTAACTGCTGTGCCAAATATTTCCTGTGGTTATTCTTTTAGCCTTTAATTTTCTTTAAGAAAATCCACTTGAGATATTTTGGTGATTTGAATATAAACTACTTTCGTGCAATTAACAATGTCATATAAATCAGAAGAACTCAACGTGCAGGTGGATTCCTACACTTCATTCCCCAAAGATGAGCATATTTAAGGTTTGTGTATCACTCTGGGTTTTTTTAGGTAGGTGCCCACGTGTGTATTCAACCACATACATCATTGAGAGTGTTAAAATTACCATGAAGTACTGTTTTCCAGTTCCGTTGAGCAGACACGATGCTTTGAGTTGACTTTTTCCAGTTTTGAGATGCTTCTTCTTACTACCTAACGTTTACATCTCTAAGCACATTTGTACTATGTGCAATCCTCACTGCCTGTCTCTAGAGCATGTTCATTTTCCCTAACTAATCTATTTTTTATGAACAAAATGTCGTTTTATTTGCCTGTTTCCCACTCCATAGCCAACATAGGTGAAATCCAATTGCTACTCATTGTTATGACCCACTCATTGCACCGTGTGTGTGCTGCGATTGAAGCCTCCACGTGTGCTCTGTGTGCTGCTTTCCTTCTTTAGGATCACTCCCAGAAACACAGCACTGGGAAACAACAGGAATCTGTTTTCTCACAGTCTGGAGCCAAGGTGCTGGCCCGGGGAGCTGGGGCGCAGGCCCGAGCAGTCGGGACGCCGGCCCGGGGAGCCACGGTGCTGGCCTGGGGAGCCAGGTGTGCTGACCTGGGGAGCCAGGAGTGCTGGCCTGTGGAGCCGAGGCGCCGCCCGGGGAGCCAGGTGTGAGCCAGTCTCCAGCAACACCTCTCGTGGCGTGCCCAGTCCTCAGCCCTTTCTCATAGCCCTTCTTATAGTTATCGTTTGTTGGATTAGAGCCCACCCTACCCCTGGCCAGCTTACACATCACCTTTTTAATCTCCACACACAGTTGCATTGGGAGTTGGGGTTCCATTGTTGGAATTTGAGGGCAGGGGACACAGAGTCTGTAGCAGAATATGACTGGTCCGTGTCCCTTGATATGAACTGCTAGATGATTCTGTGTCACTGTCTCATCATCAGTTTAGATAACTGAAAAAACAGAGGTGGCATCCATTAAAACTTGAGCGCTCACTCCTGATTCACTCAGGTACCCAAGCCTTCAGAAGGGAATTTGACTTTATAAATATGAAATATATAAATAGAAGTGTAGCCCCCTTTTCCTCTGTATTACCTAATGGATTATTGTCAAAAATAGCTTGGAATGGGTAGAAGCATGTGTTACATTTAACCTTTTTGAGGTTAAACTCACGCCTTGTTTGAGGCACTATGAGTTATAGGGACCTTTTGAGGACGTTTTGGAAATGGCTATTCAATTTGTAGAACTATAGAATCTAAATTTTGGAAGTTTACTCTAAACCTTTGCCTGTGAAGTCAAAGTGAAGACTAGTTGATTCTAACATGATTTGTCATAGCAGAATTTGGGAAAAAGTATTCCAGATGTTCATTAACAGTTCACTCCATAGTTACATTATATAATTGTAATGTTACATGTTTGCAGCCTTGTTTTATGTGTGCATAAAAATGAAGTTCTGCATACAGATACATAAGGCTGTCAGGCATTGACCAAGTTTGCGTCATGAAATGGACATACGAGAAGGGAAAAATAATGTATGTTCTAAGTATTTGTACAAACACTAGAACACATATGTGACTAAATGAATTGGTTACCTGGAGGACTTGAGAATGAATCCCTCTAATTTATTTTTGTGACTTCCAGGTAATCTGAATCTGTTGTTAACACAAAATGTCCAAATTATTTTCCCGATTTTTTTGAGTCCCAGTCTGCGTTTTCTCCTCCATGTCTCTTTCAGAAATTTTAACTATGGTTTCACTATGTACTAGTTTACAGTTTGTTTGCAGGAATGAAAACATGTTACAATCGCCATGTTCCAATGCTATCGTTAAATACATAGACTAGAGTATAATTATATACAGCAGATTTTTCATCCTACTGTTTTCCTTACTTTTATATACTTACATAATTGCCCATAAGAGACATTTTAAATAAAACGATCTTTAGAGGCAGGTGTTCAGCTCAGCGGTCATGCAGATCAGTCTGCCTAGACTTGGTACCCAGCTCTGGCTCATGCCCGTGCAGACCTTGGGACACAGCAGTGATGACTCAGCAACCGGGAGAGCTGCATCTAGTCTCCCAGTTTGCATTGTCGACCAGCCCTGGTTCATCACTGGCTGCTGTGGGTGCTCGCTGAGTGAACCAGTGGATAGGCGCTCTGCCTGTCTGTTGTCTTCTAATAAAATAAATAACAAAAAAAAACACCCCATTTTGGTGCTAAGTGTTTTGGACCCTTGGTGCAAAACCCAAATATTAATTGAGAAGTTTCAAAGTAAACATTTGAATGCTAGCTTTTGTAAACAAGGGCTTTTTGCACTTAATTTGCTCACTGAGCATTCTGCAAATATTTTCTCTTAAAATCACCGTTGTTTTTGGCTTTTTTTTTTTATCTCTTTAAAGGTGTCAATTTATTTACATATGCATAGGATCATTACAAATTCAAGACTTCTATTTACTCCAGTTTTTATTTTCTTATCACATCAATACCAAAACAGACATTTTATCACATATCAGCCACAAGGATTAAGAATTGGCAACCTCTATTAGAAACAAATTGTGTACCTTTCACCCTGGTAGGTAGTTTGTTTATTGACTGACGGGTATTGGCAAAGTTGATGTTTTATTTTGCTTTCCCAAGGGTGGCTTTTTAAATTTTAATTCTCCTTGCACTGTTTGTTTAAAAATCTGTTAGATATTTGGAAGATCCCAACTGATTTTCTCTGGCATCATTGCAGTATTAGAAGTTTCTTTATTCCTTCATTCTTGCCCTTTCCCCTTTTAATTTGGTTAAGATGAAAGAGTTAGCAATTTGCAGAAGCCACACTTGCCTGTTTGAGGCATTCAGAGCAGATAAAACCAGCTTTCTCTCAGAACCCCTGTGCTCAAGAAATTGGCAGCCCAATGAAAAAAAAAAAGGTTGAATACCTGATTTATTTGAACCTTTTGTCATTTTCCATTTAAATACATTACTCCAGACGCTCTTTTGAAACATGGAGTATGAACAAAGTTGCCTTTCCTAAAACATGTGCATTTAAGATGAGGCAAGAAAAAGAATGATGGCTGTGTGATTACTAGGATTCTGTTGTTGAGCTCCACCCCTCTCTGGGATGACGCGGTCCTGAAGGGTCGTGGACAGGAAAAGCAGGAAGTACTGCTGAAGGTAAAGCAGAGCTCCTTTGCTTCAGATTTATTCAGGATGTAATTAATTTTATGCCAGAGATTTCCAAAGGTGGTGCTTTTTTTGTTGAGCTGCTTGCTAATATCAGAACGAAGGGTTGTCAATTTTTGCACCATGTTGGTGCAAAGAAATCAAAATTTGTGACTTAAGTTGCCAACTTCTTTTCTGATGGACTGAATGGAGATTTTCTTTTTTTTTTTTTAAGATTTATTTATGTTTATTACAAAGTCAGATATACAGAGAGGAGGAGAGACAGAGAGGAGGATCTTCCATCCGATGATTCACTCCTCAAGTGAGCGCAACGGCCGATACTATGCTGATCCGAAGCCAGGATCCAAGAACTTCTTCCGGGTCTCCCACACGGGTACAGGGTCCCAAAGCTTTGGGCCGTCCTCAGCTGCTTTCCCAGGCCACAAGCAGGGAGCTGGATGGGAAGTGGGGCTGCCGGGATTAGAACCGGTGCCCATGTGGGATCCTGGGCGTTCAAGGCGAGGACTTCAGCTGCTAGGCCACGGCGCCGGGCCCTGCATGGAGATTTTCAACGCAAGCAGTAGAGGTGAAACACTAATGTGTTCATTGTGTTAAACTTTCCCCCCTCTTTCCACAGATTGGAGCGTATTTCAGCAGCATATTAGCTGAGAAACTAAAGCTTAACACTTTCCAAGACACCGGAAAGAAGAAACCACAAGTTAATGCTAAGGATAACTATTGGCTGGTTACTCCTCGGTCCCAGAGTGCAATTCATAGCTGGTTCTCTGACTTAGCAGGAAGTAAACCACTTGCCATCTTGGCAAAAAAGGTATCAAGTACTTTTTACGTTTGATCCTATAGAAATGAAGCTGTCTGAAACGGTGTACATTTTGACTCACCAGTTGTAACATTGGGAAGCTTCGTGGCAGGTGTCAGTGACCTGCTGTCAGCTTTAGTTTGAGACTGCGGTGTCTAGGACATGTGTAACATCAGTCATTCCGTGCAGCAAGCAGTTGTTTGTGTAGGTCCCAGGTAGACAGAATTTCAAAATCAAGAACAGGTAGTAACATTCTTTTTTTTTTTTTTCAATTTTCTTTTAGGTTTTTTTTTTTGTTTTGTTTTCTTAGGCCAAGGTGTCCAAGATTTGTTAAACATGTTCCTCAGGAGTTTATTTCCTTGACTTCCGGAATACTCAGCCAAATGATTCATGCTCAGTCTTACCAAGTGGAGCACAGATTGTGGTCCTGTGGGACCTGCTAGTGCTCGTGAAACTTGCATTCTTCTTGTTAAGCGGTGGTAGGAGGTTCTTTCAAAATCTTTGCTTTTGGTCACTGCTGTCAAGTGAGATAAAACAGGTTTTGTAGTCTTACAACTTACTATTATTATAGTCAAGATTTTATGAAAGTATGTTGAAATCAGGCCAGAAGCTGGAATGGTCTCTTAGTCTTGCTCGCTGCCTTCTTGCTCACCTTCTAGATAATTCCATGGTCTTTTTTGCCCTGCAGCCCTTTCGTTTTGGGGTTGTGTGGTTTCTGTTTCTGGTATGAAGTGTCCGTTACTGGCTTGGGAAGGACCTGCTTTAGAAGGGATTTGTTACGTTATTCCCTAAAGCAACTCTTTGAAAATAGTGTTCGAAGGGTGCAATGGCTTTATTTTGCTGTCGTGTTATAACATGTTGTTGCCTTGACTAGTTTTTAGAAGAGGTTAAAGTCGACCAAAATTCTTAAAAAGCGCGACAATAGACAGAACTACCTTGTACCAGGCAGTTAGCGATAGTATCTCAACCCAGGCTGGACCATGGAGCCCTTCCGTTCCAGTGGTGAACTCTGACGTTGTGGCGTTGCTGTGACTGTGAATTGCGTTGGCAGGCCACACATCGTAGGAATTCCGTTAGGGTTTTGTGGCTTTTAAGTAGCAGCTCCTGTTCTTCATATGGCCAGCCTGAATCTGTTTTTTTTGGTTTTTCTCTTGTAAGAACTTTTCGTGTGTTCCTTGAAATCTGAGTGCTGGGGAGGGGCTGGTGGCCCAGCTTTAGGGGGGCAGTGGTGTCTCCTCTCTCGGTGGGGAGGTAATTAGTCATTGTTCCTCTGTTCATGTTAGGTGTTCCTCAAGTAAGCCCTGGCGTTCATTCTTTTGCAAACTGAAAAGATATTTTCTCTGTGAATCTGCTGACCTGTCCTTTGAAGCAGTCTTTTCTTGGGTATTTCAAAAGTCATTTCTTTGCCCTGCTTAGCATAACATCTTGTTGGGACAGTCACGCCCTTTGAGTTGGGTAAGGACTATTCCTGCATGTTCTTCATAGTAGACAGTTCAAAAGTTTTGTCTTTTCTGATAGGCATCTGTCAGATAGCTTAAGGCAGAAATGCTTGATTTACCTGCTGGGATCCTAGCATTCCTTTGAAGGCTTGAGTTTCAAGAGGTGTGTCGTATGGGCTGGATCATGTTTCTGGACTTTCTGGACTTGGTTTTCTGTTCAGGCAAAGCTCTACAGAGCTGCCACACAGCCCCGTCCAGGACCTTTCAGCTCATTTCTAATCAGCCTGATTGGGAAAAGCCTACTGCTGGCATCTGGCAGTTGGGTTCAGTGCTTGAGGCCCACCTGTTCATGCAGGTGGCTTTGATTCCTACACTTTTCAGGGTTTCTTTTGCCTCCACCCCTGCTAAGCAAATAGAGCCTGTGACCAACAGGAAAGGTGATAGGACAGTTCCTTTGAGTGGAAAAGCAACATATGCTGGGTAACTTAACTTTGTTTTGGTGCTTAGGTGCAAGTCCAGCTTGATTTAGAAACCAAACAGCAGCTCAGTGGTTGGCTAGCTTGAAGTCAGATGGTTCCCTTACTGAAAAGTTGGAAGCCATGGCTTGTTGTAAGGAAGCAGTGTCGGGAAGTATGAATACTTTCCCTTTCCTGAGTCAGTTGGCCCAAACTGTAACAAGCCTTCTTCCTTAATTATGTGATTTCCTTCCCATACTGTGTGTCCGTCTGAATCCTAAACCCCAGTTCCCTTGGCCTTCTGCCAGTATGGCTGGTGCTTTGTACACTACCGTTATGTAAGGTTGATTGGTTGCTTAATTTTATTTGGTGTTGCACATAAACTTTTCACATGTAAAAATGTTTTACTATTTCTTTTTTTTTACCTGTCAGTTGCTGTTCAAGCAGAAACCTTTAGGCATCTATGACAGATAAGTAGTAGTGATTCTTCATAGAGACTGACTTGGCTTTGCTTTTGCAAAAAGGCCTATGTTTAGGCCTTCATCTTCTAATCTTTTGGTGTGTGTAAATGAGAGGCGAACTGTCCAGGACTTCTAAAGTTTACTCCATTGACACCATAGTGTACATTCTCCCGAAGAGCCACCACTCCAGTCTTGCAATGAGTATTTAACCCTGCACTTTCTTTTCCCTGACTTAAGTGGTGGTTATTTAAGCTCACAACCTCATCCTCCATGAAGAACGTGTGCTGTAAGCTAGATGTTTAGGAGGTCTTCTGGTTACAGTGTGTCACCATGTGTGTTGTGGCTTGGGCCTCTGTCGCTTCAGTCCCCTTTGACAGTACGGTCACCTCTGTCGCAGGGCTGATTCTAAAGTGGGCACCCACGACAGGCACCACAGTGGCTTGTTTCTAGGGGCCATCTGCAAATAAAAACAATCAAGAAACCAAAACAACAGGCAACCAACCAAACACAAAAGCCCCCCCAAAAACACCACTTAGTTTCAATTCTAGGACCCACTGTATGCCAGGTATATGAACAGACAAATTTGTAACACATGATGCGAACTATTCAGCACACAAGCGAAGGTTTGGCCAAGAGAAGCATGCTAGGCAGTGTGACTCTGTTAGCTGGATGGAAGCTCTTTACAACGCAAGCTTAGTGGGAGTTTGGGGCAGAGAGACCAGAGCTCTGATTTGTGATTGTAATGTTGGGGGTCCTCAAAGAGACAAGTTCATGGCTTGAGAACACTTTGGGGATAGGCATGTGGCTTAGGCTGTTAAGCTTTCTCTTCAGCACTGGCATCCCATACAGGTGTGGGTATGAGTCTGTTGCTCCAGTTCTGATGGCATTCCCTGCTAACAGCCTGCGAGGAGAAGCAGAGAATGGACCAAGTGCTTAGCTGACCTGAAGAAACTCCTGACTTTTGGCTTTGGACCGTCACAGCTCCGCCTTCTAGATAATTCCATGGTCTTTTTTGGGGATGTGAACCAATGGGTGGAGGTCTGCCCTGTGTCTTTCCTTCTGTTTTGTAACTCTGCCTTTCATATAAAATTAATACTAATAACGAAATCTTTGCAAAGAAAATGAAAACCCGGAGTGGCTCATAACAGTTGCGGGAATGGACCACACACAGTCTTTGTTCTGATTCTCAGGCACGCGTGTCTTGGCTGTGTCCTTGCCTGCAGACCACGAGGTGCAGCCGTGGTGTGCACCGTTTCCAGCCGAGGCGTGTGGGACCGAGACGGTCTGGCCCATGGGCTCCATCCAGGGAGGGGTGGATGGCTGCTCGTGAGCCAACTTGCACATTCCTGCCTCAGCACTGACGTGGCCTACATTCAGAAACTTAACATATAGACAGAGGGGCTGTTCCTCAGATATGTGTAAGGGGTTCTAGAAGAACGAATTAACTCTGTCAAGCCACTCGGTGGTACATTGGGACACTAATTTGCTAAATAGTACCTTTGTGGTCTGAAAGAAATAATTAACCGCCTCAAGTGCCTACTTTCAACCAGTGAATTAATTACCCAGCTATTTCTAGCTCAGTGTTTATTAGGCAGATTCACTGATCCATCATTTTAGCCTCTATTTTAAATTTGGCTAAGGGCAATTTTGGAAGCTATCTAGCAGTTGGTACTCTTTTGAAAGGTTGGAGTCAGAAAGCTTTATACAAAATGGTGTCCCTGGGTAAAAAGCAATGTGGGGAGTCTTTCTTTTTTCTTTTTTTTAAACGAGATCTGTCCTTCTCAATTTTGAGAAATTCTTTGGAAGACTGTCATGAAATAATTTTTTCCCTGGTTTGTTGATAAGATGAATAGCTTTCAGCATGTGAGAATTTGAAAATAATTTGCTTTATAAATAAGAAAGTACAACGGATTAAACAGCTTTGCTGCTGTGTTAGAAGTGCTTTTGAATCTTCCACTTAATGAAAATTGGCTTTGCATGTTCCCTGTTTTAACTACCTGCATTGTTTGAAAATCAGATGTATTTTATTTAATATTAATTTGAAACGGAGAGAGCATGAAGTTGTTTGCTTGATTCCATCTGCTGTTTCCTTCCCAACTGGCTACCGTAGTAGGGTTGGACTGGGCAGAAGCCAGGAGTTTCATCGGGGTCTCCCCAGGTGGAGGCAGGGGCCCAAGGACCTGGACCATTTTCTACTGCTTTCCCAGGCCATTAGTAGGAAGCTGGGTTGGAAGAGGAGCAGCCAGGACTTGAACTGGTACCTGCATGGGATGCTGGTGCTTCAGACAGTGGCTTATTGTGTTGAATCACAGCGCCGGCCCTGGTACGTATTGTTTTGTAGCAGTTAATAGCTTCTGTTTGCCTCTTGCTTCTGTTTCTCCTTTCTTTAGGTTCTTCTAGTGATGGACACAATAAGTTATTATAAATGTGCTGCTTCTTTTTAGGTTCCCATCCTTAGTAAAAAAGAAGATGTTTTTGCATACTTAGCTAAATATTCAGTGCCAATGGTTCGAGCAACGTGGCTGATCAAGATGACGTGTGCCTATTGTTCTGCCATCTCTGAAGCTAAAATCAAGAAGCGCCAGGCTCCCGATCCCAATTTGGGTAAGTAAGACATTACGATAGCTTTTGCATTTCATTTTTGGTTCTTCCAGTGGTTGTCGCTGGCTCCCAGCTTGAGTTGGAAAAGGCCCACGGGGAGGCTTAGGTCACTCATGGTGTGTATAGGAGGGGTAGATGAGCTGGTTCTTACTCATTCACACCCAGAAGTTGGATTCCATTAACAGGTCCTGTTGATAGCCCCTCCAGAACAGAGCTTCTGTTTCAACACTTTTGTTCTTTACCACTCCTGCTGTGGACATACTTGTTCAGGCTGCAGTTTTCTTTCGGCTAGCTCCGGCTGCAACCTCCTGATCGGTCTCCCGGCCCTCCCTAAATGTGTGCTGGAATACAGGGCCCATTTGGGCAGGGCTCTGCTCTCTCAGTCCCCAGGCAGTCCCCTGTGTCTAGCGCTGTGCTGGATGAACCGAAGGAAAACTGACTTCTGCCTGCCTGTCTGCAGCAGCTCTTCGACAGAGGCTTTTGGAGGGATTATTCAAGCGTACTTGGTGGACAGTAATGAGGCCCCGTTACCCAAGTGCGTGGATAACTAGAGGTGAAGATGTCTCTTTAAGGATAAGGTTTATAAGTAGTGGTGTGTGTGTTTGAATGGATGCACACCTCTGGTCTCTAAAGGGAGAAGCAGCCGCGGAGCTGTGAGGAGCGGTGGCAGGATGTACAGATGTCCTAGGACACCTGGCAGTGTGGGAGAAGCATCCGAGTGCTGGCAGGTCCCAGGACACCGGAGAGAGAGCAGGGCCTCCTCTCACAGCACTATTGCCCACCTAACCAACAGAGTATGTGATCTGGACTCTGTGCCTGATGTCTTTCCAGTCGGCATTGTCTCATCACCTCTTGAATGGGAGAACTGAGTTTTCTCTGTATATGAAAGTAACAAAAAACCAACCGAACACCCATTGGGCCGAAAAAAAAAAAATCCAGATAGTTGTGTCTTAGTGTTGTCTTTGTGGTTTTTTTTTTATTATCTTCATCTCTCTGAGTTGCATTCCTGTCCCGTACCCCCAACTTTATGATTTAGGAGAGAATGAAATAAATTATTGAAATAATACGTTGCACTGTACTTCACTCAGCCTTGTTGCACATGTACCCGTGGTTCTCACGGATCTGTGTCTCCTCCGGGTTTGTTAATATTTCTCTCCAGGGCTTGGATATCTAGTTATTAGCCAGCTCTTTGACTGTGCATCTGAAACTGAATGTGCAGCAAAACAAAGCCTGTGTGCTGCTGTCTTGTCCTGTTTAGTTTGTCTGGAGAGTTCTAATTCTGCCAGCGTTTGCATGTTGTACTCACTTTTGTTGGCCTGTATGCATCTACTCTGAGCTGTGAGATAAGGCCGTGTGAGAAGTTTGCTGGATCTTAAAGGTGGTACCTGTCATGTAGATGATGGTCAGTAGTAGTTTGAAGAAATAAATGATTGGGCATGCGGCATGTGTGTGTGCGTGTATGTGTGTAATTTTAGTTGTCCCCAAATCTTGAAACTTTGAGTACTGTTAGCCACAGCGGGAAGATTATCCCATTCCTTATGTTCTATTCTTTTTTCCGCCTTTTCAGAAATCAAGTGTTTTCTCTGATGCTCACCTTAGTCTTGATTGTAACTGATACATAAAAATTCAGGAAATGAACACAGGAAATTATTTTTCTTACTGAAATGGAGCAATCTGAGTACAAATGATAGACCCTCATTTGCAAAAACCCATGTAGCGTCTTTAGGAAGTCCCTGATGTGCGTCCCCAAGAGCGCGTGAAGGGCCTGGTGCAGGCGGGGGTGGTTGGGTTTTCTGGGTAAGCACAGCAGCGTTCTTGTTCGGTACCTCGCTTTCATGGTTGCCTTACCACAGTTACCAGCTGCTGTTTTCTTCTTGAGGGGCTGGGGGCTTATCTTCTCCCCTCGAAAAGGCTATTATTTTTGTTATTTTTTGTCTGTAATGGATGGCTGACTGCATTCATTCACTTAGTCATGTCTTCCTTCATAAGCCTCCCACCACAATTCAGTTTTTTGATGGAGTTTATTTAAAAAAAAAATTTGCAGCTCTTAGGTCTTCATGATTGTGAATCTACGTTTAAAACTGTGAATGTTAACCGCACAGAGGTCAAGTGCTGCTGCCCCATTTGTCGTGGCAGAGAACATAGGCGCTGACCTAAGGAGTGCCTCCGGCTAAAAATAAAAACATTTTTAAAATTCATGAATGGCTGGACGCTTATACCTCTAACCTCTCAGATCTCACATCTTGGAAAGAACACTGGACTTTGGTTAATTTTGTAGTTCTCCCAGTAAGTGCCGAGTAACTTCAAGGAAAGTCCTTCAGCTGCCTAAGTGTTATTTCCTTAGCCTGGGTCCTGTTCAGTGTCTGGGTTGCCATTGTCATAATGTTTTAATCATCCATCTGGAGCAGTTCTACTTTTGCTTGTTTGTTTGTTTTGTTTTTTCCTTGGTCTTGATACTTTTACAGTGGGCGAGCCAGTTAATTCTTAGAATGACCACCGGTTTACTTTCCTCTGATTCCTCGTGGTGACTTTAGGGCTATGCACTTGGGTAACACTATCATTGAACTGCTGCTGTGAACATCTCACTGCATCGTGTCCTCTATTGTCCCTGTATGGCTGGTGACAACTTGAATCCTCATCTGGTAGTGTCTACTGGATTTCTTTTTGACACTTAAGATTTTACCCAGTGTAATTCCTGAATGAAGTAACGAGGTAAATATTAGATTCTTACGCATGGCAGAAAGCGAGGGCATTATCTTCTGGGTGCTTTATGAAAAGTGCATTTTTCCAATACTTGGTTTTATTTTGCTCTCACCTTGTTGCACCTGAAACCTCTCACTCGTTTTCGGCACCTTGTCCAGTTTCTTCAAGGAAACGACGTGGTGCATTTGGAAGCAGTTGGCTATGTAGACATAATCATAATGCAGCAAGTTTCACACCCCAAATAGCCGTAGAGCCAAGCAGGCGTGCACACATGTTTGTGTTGAATTAGATTCAGAAGATTGACTTGCAGTAGTAGGTCCTGTGCTCCAGCTTTGATGGTGCAAAGAGTTGTTCAGCACATTTGGGGCAAGATTGACTGTCACGTGTCACCCATTTCTTGCATTGCTTTTATGACTTCTGTTGTCTTGATGATTCTTCTTAGGATTAGCAAAGTGCTTTCGGTAGAACTGGCTTTTATTCTTTTGTAATAGAAGCATATGTTTTATTTTCTTTTCCCATGTTCAGTGTTGGAAGAGAGCTATAAAGCGTGGCTGTTTGCTTTTATGGAACAAAGTCTTTCCCAAAGCAAGGTGGCCTAATAGCAGTAAGGAAGCCACACGGAGCCCCTCACTCACATTCTGCAGTCATTTAGCCATCTGAGATGTAGATTGTGTGGGGTGCTGCCCTGGTGAGCAGGCAGCTAGAAAAGGCACACCCAGGGCAGTGAGCACCCCGTAAGTCAGATGAGCGGATCAAAGGGACCAGGGTGCATGGGGGCGGGGGCGAGAATTCTTGAGTCGCTGCAAGGTGGGAGCATTCATAAATCGGAACATGAGGGCCAGAGTTTCCAATGCAGGGTAATTAGGAAGGCTTAGAGTTTGTAGTTCTCAGTTCTTATGAGACCTTTACAATTGAAAAAGAAGTTGGTGGTGGTGGACTTGATATTTAGAAAATGCCATGAGAGGTAGGTGGCTGTTGCTTCTTGGGGGGAAAGTATAAATTAAAAAAAAAAAAAAGCCCAGAAACATGCACACTAACAGTGAGTTATTAAGGCTTTGAGTGGATTAGGAAGTATGACTGTATTGCAGCAAGCATTTGTTCTATGATTCAGATGTTTCTCCCGTGAGAAGCCAACAGTAAGCCCCTGTGTTTCCCACTGTGCTGCTGTCACGGGGACCCTTAGCTTTTTGGGAATGCTTCTTGGAATCCTAGCACCAGGGTCATCAGGGGCTGGGCCAGGTGGGAGCCAGGAGCTGGGAGTTCAGCTCCAATCTCCCAGTGTCCATGACATCGAAGCAGGTCATGGAGCCATTCCTGCTGTGTCCCAGGCATGTATTACCAGGGAGCCAGAATCGCAAGTGGAGGCGAGAGTGTAACACCCATGTGGGTGTCGCACTGTGCTCAGCCCAGGTCCTTCTGTCCACCTGTGGGTTCTCTGCTAGGCTCCCTGCTGCACTGTGACATCATGTTGACCTCTCCATAGCAGGTGTTCCTCAGGTTCTTGGTACATTTTGGACTGAGAAGGTCCGAGGGAGAGATCTTCACTCCCATGCCACGGATGAGCTCGCCGACATTCGGATCTTGTACACGAACCTCTCACTGGATGCGTCCAAAGTAGGCTCCGTGGCCGGTGGGGACAGAATGAGAATGCGGTCACTGCCACAGTTTGGGTCGGGGCAATTATGCGGGCAGTCCACATGATGGAGGAGAACGGAGGAGGAGGTAGAAGCCAGCCAGCCAGATGTGGAGGCTGTTCTCCAGGGTCCAGGGAGCTTGCGAGTCCTGCGCCATGTTCGGGGGAGATGACTGAGATGGGATTTGGAAAGAGACATTTTCTGGGATCACACGATGAAAGGGATGAGGGAGGAATGTGTCCAGGAAGGGATTTTTTTTTACCATTTTTAAAAATTACTATTGTCATTTTATGATAGAGTTCCATAGGCCCTGGTATTTCCCTTATCCCGTCACCAAAACCCCTCCCCCGCATACAGATTCCTCTTTATAGTCACAATAGTACAGTTCTTCATAAGCAGTCTTAAATACATCGTTGTGAGCAGGGACAATGGCGGAGACTCCAGCATCCAATTGTCAAGATATCATTTTCATTGGGAGTCCATCTTTGATCTGGAAGTACAAGTGCATATTGCATTGTATCCTCACGTCTGAATAAGACAGTCTCCATTACACAGCTACTGTATATCCCCTTAAATGAGAAGCCGCAACACAAAATCAACAGGGAGAAAAAGGAAAATGCCATGAACTTAAATAACATGCTACTGAATAACTAATGTTGCTGAAGAAATGAAATGCTACTGTATGACCTATGAGTCAGTGAAGAATCTAATACAAAAAAAAAAAAAACCTTTTGAAGAAATAAAATGTAAAAAATGTCAAAATCCATGAGATACAGTTTCCACTAATCTTTGTTGGTGAGATGTGTCTCCCGTAGGCAACAGACCGAGTTTTGTTTCTTTAATCCAGCCTACTAATCTGTTATGTGTGATTGATGGGATCAAGCCATTTAATTCGGGGTTGATAATTTGGTCCTGTCATTTTAGCAACGGATTGGTCATTGCTTGATTTAGTCTTCTGATGTGATTTTACTGGGATGCTCTTCACGTTTGCATTTGGTTTTGGTGGGTGCTATTCCATTTGCCTGTCAAGACAGCATCGTTCAGTGAGTATCATTTGTATAGAGCAGGTCTGTAAGAGTCGTGTTCTTTGAGCTTTTCTTACTGTGGAAGAAGTTTATTTCATTTTTAACGACAACGGAAAGATTTGCTGGGTATATTATTCTGGGCCAAATTTTTTTTTTTTCTTTTAGAGTTTGGAATATATCGCCCCATTCTCTCCTGGCCTGTAGAATTTTCTAGGACATCAGCTGTGAGTCTGATTGCCGTCCCTCTATAGGTCAATTGATTTTTTTCCATGCGCACATTTAAGTATCTTTTTCTCATGCTTGATTGAAGATAGCTTGATTATCATGTGTTGTGGTGAAGATCGCTTTTGGTCAACGCTGTGGGGAGTTCTGTACCCCTCCTCGGTGTTGTTTCCCAATTCTTTCTTCAGATGAAGGAAGTTTTCCTTTATTATCTCATTAATTAATGATTCTTTAACCCCAGCTTTTTTTTCTGCACCTTCTGGAAGTCTCATAACTCTTAAGGGAGACTATTAAAGGCTAAATTTAGTTAATTTCATCATCGTGGCAAGAAATGTCTTCCAACTCTGAGATTCTTTCTTCTGCTTCATTCATTCTGTTCTTGAGACTTTACATGGAGTTTTTAATTTGCTCCAATGTGTCCAATCATTCCACTTTGTTTTTTACACTTGCTATTTCCTGTGTGACATATATCTTAAATTCCTTGAATTCCTGTATGTGCTTCTTGTTGATAAACTTTATAATGAGTTTTCTGAAATCTGTATACCCTATTTTCTCGATGTCTTCCTCAGTTAGCTTTGAGGTTGGCAAAGGGTTTTGCTCCTTTGGCAAGGGAGTCTTCAGTAACATTCATTGTGCCTCTGTCTCTTTTGCTCTTGTTTGTTATACTTCTGGTTAGCAGCATCTTCTCCTTAGGGCAGCTTTCTTAGCTGTGTCACCCACAGGTCTACAGTTCGATTTTAGTTATTGCGATTGTTACTCGATTCTTGGGCCACTGCTTCCAGCGAGTTTCAGGTGTGGCCCTTGTGTCAGACCTCTGCTGTGGTCTCCATTGTCCCAGCTCCTAACATGCCACACTCCACCCCCTTGTGATCCGGTGCTAAGTCTGTACTGTTGTCTGTACAACCTTTCTCCCACTTCCTGTTCAAGCAGTTTCCAGGATTAGGGAGGCACCAGGTGTCCTAAATAGCTAGGCTGTTGGTGGTGCTCATGTTGCCGAAACCTGTTGGCTGTTAGGTCTGGCGGACAGACGGACCTATTTTGAGTGATAGGATGCCAAAGTCAGTATTATTTTCAATGTGGAAACAATGCCTTGTACTGATGTGTGACGTCACTCCCAGCTCAGCACGTGCACAGCTCACTGTTGTCCCTGCAGTCTCATAGTCCTTGTCACCCTGTACAAAACAGCACCTGCTGTGCCACTGGTGGAGTTCTGGATCTGCTGGTCATTTGGTCTGGGGGCTACTTGGACTTTATTTTGATAGAATCTGTATGGTGCCACTTTTTTGCAATTTGTTGAGCTCAGAATGTTCCCAGCTTAGTGCATGCACAGTCCTGTCCCATAGCCTTTGCCTCCTTACAACAAGGTGATGCCCAATTTGGCCCTCCTGTGGGTTTTGACTGTGAAATCCACCCTGTTCCTGCACCACCTGTTTGGGATCTGCTACTCTGTCTCTACTCCTGGTCAAATCAAACAGACCAGCAAGATGGGCAGTTCTTTGCCTGGGTTCACCTCCTGCGCCCCTGGTGAACTCCCCTTCCTGCCTGGCTGCTGGTGGAGCTCCAGCCAGTTCAGAACAGCTCTGAACCGGTGCAGTTCAGATCACTGCTTGCTGAATACCTCTGGGGTGTTGGTCACTACAGTACCACAGCGTTGTCTTCTGCTTTCCCATGTCTGTCAGCCTTCATGTGCCCCTCTGCCGTCACTCTGTCCTCTCTTGTTTCCTGGAATGTGCCCTCTCTGCTTCACTCTGGCTAATGTTTCTTTAACATCTCTTTAAACATGTCCTTACCCTATTCTGCCATCTTGATTCTCTAGGAAGGGATGTGTCTGGCAGAAGAATGGTGTTTGTGCAGAACTGGGGCAGGGCATCATTTTTGATGTGGAGCTGTTGAATTTAGCTTTGGCATCAGCCACCTCTGGGCAGGGATGGGTGAGAGGCTGCTGGAAGGTTTGTTGGGCTGCCCAGGCATTTGGGCTTCCTCTGGTGGTGGATGGGGTGCCATGGAAGGGTTTATTAGATCATCGCTGTTTTAGCCATCTGTGTGGTTTCGTGTCATAAATAGAGGTGGTTGACAGTGCCAAGGATGACTCAACACCTCTACTATGTTTATTTTACAAAGATTAATTTCTTTGAAAGGCTGAGTGACTGGGGGTGAGAGCCGGGGGTGGGAGTGGTGGTGGGGGGGGGTGGGTAGAACCATCTGCTGGTTCGCTCCCCAAATAGCCACAAAGGCTGGGGCTGGGCCAGACAAAGTGAGGAATCTGGAACACTCTTGGATCTCCCGTGTGGATGCCAGGGGCCCCCATGCTTGGGACATTTTCTTGTTTCCCAAAATGTGTTAGCAGGGAGCTGGATGGGAAGCGAAGCAGCCCGAACTCTTGCATGGTGGCATCCACTTTGTCGTTTGCCAAATGTGTGCCAAGCAGTGGGCAGCACACAGTAGATGTAGACTGTTAAGAATATGCTACAACTCCTACTGGAACTACTGCTATTTCCAGGCAGGACTAATGGATTCTTTTACGAAGCGCACCGGGAACTCTACAGATGCTATTGGTAATCATTGTAACAACCCTGCCGTGTAGGTTTTTATGATCTCACTTTGTGTGCGAAGGAGCTGATTCTCCGGGCAGTTAAACACCTTGCTGGCAGCCCTGGAGTTAGCTCAGCACCCAGGCCTGTTTGTCTTCCCCTTCACCTGCACTCTGAGGTGCTGCTGGTTGGTGGTGTCGCTGTTTGCGGCTCTGCGTCCCTGGAGGCAGCAAGCATCTGTATGGTGGAAGGATGCCTGAGTGAGTAGGCTGCAGGGCTTGGTGAGCTTGGGCAGCTGTCAGCATTCTTGTCCTCCCTGGTGCTATGGGCAGCAGGAGGGGCAAAGTGAGAGGAGCCACAGAAACTAGGGAAAGAGAAATAGGAAATGTCCTGTCAAATGAACAGCCCTAATTCTGGCTCGGAAATGTTGGGTGTTAAATATGGTGGAAGTGACAAGACCTATCATGGACATCAAACTCCCCCCCCCCGCCACCCCCTTAAAGCAGAATGGATAGATTAGAAAGAGCTTAAAATGTTCTGTGGTTAAACTGCCTAGGGAAGTGCTCTTTCTACCCTGCAGTTACTGCACCTGAGCTTCTGTAGCATTGGGCATTGGAGTTCTGCGAGAGACTTTTCTTTGTTGACTGTACCCTTGGAACCCCTATCTTTATCACTGCCCAAATACAAAGAAGAAATAGCTACCCTTCCTTCACCATAGTTCATTAATTTGTGACATAGTTGCTTAGACATTGAACTGCAACATAAGTCCTGCCAAACACGTAATTGACAGGCTGGTTTCTTATCTAAGCCAACCAGCTTGCGTTCGCTGTGGGTCCTTGAAGACGGCACGGTCTGACTTTTTTTTTTTTTTGATTCTGGGGACATGCTTCAAGTCAAGATTGCCTGCATATATCCACAGTGTTTCTTACGTTTCATTTGTGACGGAAGAGATATCTACCTTGTTTACTATGAAAATAATCTTGAAGTTAGCACATGACCAATAGCTAGCATTAACTTACCAGTAAAAACCTATCTGGTAAAACCCATTGTAAAATAAAATTAATGGAGTTCATTGGATATGACTTTGGCTCTTGGAACTATTTCATTATCCCCAAAATCTTTGACCTGAAACTTCTAAGATGTATTTTTAAGCTGAGCCAAAAAGTTAATTTTTTTTCCCCATGGGAAAATGGAAAAATGCTTGCATGTAAGGACTTTCCTCTTATTAATTGTGATAAATTATAGCTCTTTCTTCAAAAGACAGAATTATTTTCCCTTGATTTCAATATTTGGAGTAGAAGTTGCTGTAATTGCATCTCGGGTTGAAATGTTTTTTTTTTTTAAACAAAAAATTGCTTTTGGTTATCATGGACTCGTGCAGTTTTGCTTATTGGACATTTCGCAGCTGGCCACTCACTGTTCATTCGGGCGCTCACACTGTCTCGGTGGACTGATGCGAGTCCATTCGCCCTCCTCTGCATCTTTTTGACATAAAGCCATCTTTTCTCAGGACACCTGCTTGCTTTGTGGCACAGAAAGATGCTCTAGGCTCACTTCGTAAGTTTCCTGCCTGAAATGGGCAGTCCGCTCTGCTTTTCCTAAAGAAGCCTGACTCTCTCTAACTGGGAATGTTATTTAGAAGTGAGAACAGGGTATGGAGGCTGCCCGTTGCTACCAGGATGTGCTGGCATCCAGGCCAGATGGTGGATGGATGGATAGAGAAGGATCTCCGAGCTTCGGGGAGTATGTGTATTACGGAAAAAAGATACACATCGATTTCCAAATATTTTTGTACCGAAGTAAGTTGGTGTTTTAATTCTGCTTGTCATGAAATGTTTGACGTGTCCTGTATTTCTGCACGTGTGTGCATGTACGTGGGAATTTTTATTTTTTTTTTAAGATTTGTTAATTTTTATTACAAAGTCAGATAAACAGAGAGAGAGACAGAGAGGAAGATCTTCCTTCCGATGATTCATTCCACAAGTGAGTGCGACGGCCAGTGCTATGCCAGTCTAAAGCCAGGAGCCAGGAGCTTCCTCCAGCTCTCCCATGCAGGTGCAGGGTCCCAAGGCTTTGGGCCGTCCTCAACTGTTTTCCCAGGCCGCAAGCAGGGAGCTGGATGCGAAGTGGAGCTGTTGGGATTAGAACCGGCGCCCATATGGGATCCTGGTGCGTTCAAGGTGAGGACTTCAGCTGCTAGGCCATGGCGCTGGGCCCAGAATTTATATTTCTGTTGTCAGTTTATCTGTGCTAAATCCATTAAAAGATGTCTTTATCAGTTTTTTTTCAATGTTGTGTTTATGTCATTTCTATTACGCAGATCAAATGATTTCTAATAACAGTGGCATGGTTGTTCAAGTCATCATCTTTATCCGGCTACAGACATACTTACTTTAGAATTATATTTTTGTACATTGAACTATGTGGAATTTAATATCTTGGAGCTATTTTTAATGCTAGAATATATTCCAGCTAATTTAAAGTGATACTTTTATATCAACCCGTAGCGTTTTAGTTGATTTTCTATTTTCAGGTCTGAATTGTTTTCACTTTCCCGACATAATGTCATGTTTTGAATAAGATGTCGGGAGACGTTCGACGGTCAAAACTACACAAAAATATATACGACTTGCTTCTGCCACGGTTCCCTTGTAACACTACCTATGTATACCCCGCTGTCATTGGAACTATTTAACAGCTTTAAAATTCTGGTTTTTTAATTCTGCAAATATATATGAATGTCTGCATCTCATTTCCCTTCTATGTCAAAATTTATGTATTGCATATCCTGATGAATAGCTATAGTTTGTTTTTAACTTAGAGGTACCCTGAAGATTAAAGGCAAATCTGTTAATAGAAGAAGAACAGATTTGATGTGTCCCATGGCTATAGGTCCCAGACATCTGCATCGCCCTCCCTCTCTGCTCGTTCCCTCCCTTCCTCAGTGGTTTCAAAGGTAATTTTAACTCACATATTTACAGGCTTAATTTTCCACTTATAATGCTCAGCAAGTAAAAAGTGGAAAGACCACAGTTCCATTGACATATAAACAGGAGCTAAAAATGACAATCCTATCCCAAAGCGACCATTTCATAAATATAAATATAAAAATATAAATATAAATATAAATATATAATTTGCCACATTTCAAAGAAAACACACTATTTGTGTTTCTAAGATTGGCTTATTGCAGTTAGCATGATCCTTGCCAGTTGGATCCATTTTGTTGGATAAGACAGGGTTTTACTTGTTTTTTGATGGCTGAGTAGTATTTCATAGTATCTGTGTACCGGTTTGTCTGGTCATCAGTAGATGATCATCTGAATGGATTCAATATCTTAGCTATTGTTAATCAAGCTGCAGTAAACGTCTCATGCAGATTTACTCTCCTTTGGGCAAGTTCTCAGGAGTAGGGCGGCTGAGTCATACGGTAAATATTTTCACATCCCTGCGGAAACTCCATCCTGTCTCACATAATGGTTGTACTAGTTTACATTCCCACCAGCGGTCAATTAAGGTGCCTTTCACTCACTTTCTCTAAAAAATTATTGTTGTTAATTTCTTAGGAAAGATTTATTTATTTTTATTGGAAAGTCAGGTACACTGAGGAGAGGCAGAGAGGAAGATCTCTGGCCAAAGCTGAGCCAGTCTGAAGCCAGGAACCGGAAGCTTCTTCCAGTCTCCCACATGGTTACAGGGTCCTAAGGGCCATCCTCAGCTGCTTTCTCCGGCCACAAACAGCTGGGAAATAGGACAGTCAGGGTACAGATGTCCATACGGGACCCTAATGCATGCAAGGCAAGAACTTTAGCCACTAAGCTACTGTGCTGGGCCCTGTTTGATTTTTGAATGCTAATCGTTTTGAGGTGATGTAAAATTCCATTTTGATTTTTATTTGCATTTCCTCATAACTAATGGTCTTGAGCAGTTGTTTTTTTTTGTGCTTCTGTTGGCCATTTGTGATTTACCCTTTGAAAAACGCCTGTTCATGTCCTTTGCCCATTTTGTAGCTGGATTGCTTCTTTTCTTGTTGAGTTGCTTGACTCTGTGTAGATCCTGGATATTAATTCTTTCTCAGCTGTATAGTTTGCAGATATTTTCTCCCAGTCTGTCAGTTCTTCATTTGGGCAAGGGTTTCCTGTACAGTGTCGAAGCTTGCTGAGGATCTACCTTTTGTCTGTCTTTGGTTTAATTGCCTGCGAGTCTGGAGGCTTTTTCCAAGAAATGAGCCTATTCTGTGCTCTCTGGGTGATTCCCTTAGCAATTTGATGGAATCAGATAAGGGATTTAGATCCTTGAAACATTTTGGTTTTTTTTTTTGTGTGTGTGTGTGTGTGTGTAATGTGTGACGTTGGGGATGTTGTTTCATACTTTTGCACAGGTAGATCTAGTTTTTCCCAGGATCATTTGTGGAATAGACATTCCTTTTTCCAGAGATTGATTTCATCTAGTTTGTCATCGATTAGTTGGTTGTAGTTGCATGGATTACATTTCTAGGGTTAAAGTTTTAATTTCATTGTTGGTATAGATACGGACTTTTTTTCTTTAAGGGAGACATACACTGTTTTAATTTTTGTTTTTGAGAGGTGGAGAGACAATCTGACAGTTTGTTCCCATTCTCTGCTTCACTCTTTAAAGGAATAAAGTGAATCCGGGGGCCCCGAACTTAATTTCGGTCTCCCACCTGGGTGGCACAAGCACAGCCAGTCCCTTGAATCACTAATGCCACCTGCCGGTTGGAGTTGGGGCTGCAGCTGCTTATCAATCCCAGCTATAGTGGGTAGGGTGCGTTGCAGCCTTCGCTGCTACTTTCAGATGGCTTACATGTTGGAATACAATTATAATTTATTGCTCAATTTTCTGATGTGGTCTGTTCAAAATTTTTTCAGTTGAGTTCTTCATCACTTTGAGGGTTTCCTGTTCTGTGTATCAATCTCTCTCCCCTCCCCCTCCCTTACTCTCTCCCCTTCTCTCTCCCCCTCTTTTCTTTCGCGCTTTTAAGCACTAGAAGATATTCTTACCTTACGTATTTCCTGATCCACCCCTACAAATAGGTATTTCTCCAGGCAATGCTGGTTCTTTTTATTGGAAAATGGATTTATGAACCAGAACCTGAGTACAGGATACTTTTTTTATTGCTATTGGGGCATCATCACCTCTGGGCTTCCTTGGTGGAGCCACAGCAGTTGTGTATACACGCTGACCTATGAACATGCCTGTATGTGACTGGGCATATCCTTTGACCTAAACATGGACCGTTAGTGAATAGCGTGCCAATCTTCCCTCAAAATACAGAAATGGGTGGTGGATCTACTCAAATTACGATTGGGAGAGAGGCAGATAGGAAATATTTCAGTATGTCAGGGAGCTGGAAGAGAGGTGCGTTAATTGCTTGACATATTAGCAACTACAGAATGCCTGCAGTCGGGAAGTGGGCCTGTACGCATGGATGAGAGGACAAAAAGTAATGCTTTGGGAGAATAAAATTAGGGGCTTACATCAGGGCAGTAGGCCGAAGCTTTCTCAGTAAATCCCATAGAACTGTAGGACTCCTTGAGTGCAGGAGGCTGGTGTTGTGGCATGGTGGGTTGGACTGCCACCTGCGGTGCTGGCGTCCTATCCGGCCCTGGATCCAGTCCCTGCCGCCCTGCCTTTGACCCAGCTCCCTGCACCTACTGGGAGGCCTGACTTAAGTTCTGTCTCCTGGCTGCAGCCCAACTTCGGCCATGGAGGCGTTTGGGGAATAAATTGCCTAGTGGAAGTTATTACTCTCTCTCCATTTCTACTTCTGCCTTCAAGGTAAAAAATAAACAAGTAGCCCGATGGTTCTGTTACAAGAAGGACAGTTAAGCTAAATCTTTGTTTCAGATTATTGTTACTTCTTTGTTGTCATTGATACTTATTCTCAGAGATCTTGCTATTGAAATGTTTTATGAAAAAAAAAAAAAAACAACTTGGAATCCATTCAAGGAATGTGATTCCACCCCCATAGCACGTGAGTTTTAGATAAATTGCACGAACCTGCCTTTCACCAAACTGAGTGCTTGCTTAATGAGATCTTAGCAAGACTGAAGTAGATACTTTAGTGAAAATCAGAAGACTTTTAATAGTTTTCCAGGTGTGTGGCTCTTGAGATAACTGAACATACAGATTTCCTAATTCATACTTTTTTTTTTCATTGTGGTGAAAGCATTTCCTAAAATTTGAGTGTGGTGGTGTTCATGACATGTGTGTTGACACACATGAGACCTGAAGGACATTTTCATCCTGCAGAACTGAAGCTGTGGCCCTTGAGTAACGCCACTCCCGGCTCCACCTGCCCAACGCTGCCCCCATCACCAGCCCCCGCCCCTGGTAAACAACATTGAACTTTCCCAGATTTGCGCAATTCTACTCCAGTTGAATTAAGTTGCATTGTGACTGTATGCCCGCCTGTTGCCCCACTCCTGCTTCTTCAAAGAGAAAACACTGCAGCTTGTTCCATTGTAGGATGGTGGTAGCGGTGGTGGTGGTTGTGTGTGTATTTGTGAGTTTAAAGACTAGGGCATGGAGACACAGGGAAAGAGATCCTCTCTCTACAGGTTCACTCCCCGGAGGGCCCCAGACTGCGGGGGCGGGCCAGGCTGAAGCCAGGAGTTAGGGCTCCCATGTGGCTGGCAGGGATCCAAACATTTGGGCCATCATCCGCTACCTTTCCAGGCGTGTTAACAGGAAGCTGGATAGGAAGTGGAGCAGTCAGGATTTGAACCGCTGTTAGCAGCATCTTTAGGCTGTTGAACCCAGTTGTGTGTTGATGATTGTTAATTGTTTGAATGATTTTGAATTTTTTTTTTTTAGTAGGAATGCATTGGAAGAATTTCAGTTGCACAAGCGGTGGTTTAATGTTTTGCCACAGGATTGCTCAGGTGCTGTGCGCTGCAGGGAGGTGCTGAAGTGTCTTAATCCCTGAAGGAGGCGCGCTCTGCCTTGCAAAGGCAAACACTTGGTGTTTTGGTTTTCCCTCCCCGGCCCCCCCGGAAAGAAATACTTTTTCTGGCAAAAGCCACCTATTAGCAAATAAGCCAGAACTGTAATTCTGTTACATACCAGTATCAATTGTTAGCACCGTTTCTTCGGATCGCGTTGGTTTGGGAGAATTGCTCAGTCTCACGCTTTTGTGTAATGATGTGATCATTTCAGGTGTGGATGCTCAGCCTAGCAGTCAGGATCCTGGCCTCCCACACCCAGGTCTATAGGTTTGAATCTGTTTCTTCTAACTCCTCCTCCTCACTGTGCCCACCTGGGGGGGGGGCAGTATCTGATGGCTCGAGTGACTGGATGCCAGTCACCATGTGGGACACTTGGGCAGACTTCCCATCCTCGCGCTCTGCCCAGGCCAGTACTGGAATGTGGGAAATAAGATGATAGATGGAGGCGCTCTCTTTTGTCTTTGCTTACGTCTTGCTTGCCTCTCATAATTTAAAAAGAAATTTATAGTTTGAAGTTGGAAAGTAAGTTTAAAACATTTAAGCTGCCATCCAACAGGTTCTTTGTCTGATTGGCTTACAATAAAGATAGGCTCCTGCTTGTTAATTAACGATCTCCGGTGATAAAACATAGCTGAAATCCTGATTCATTTGTCCACATGGTGGCTCTTTATGACCGCCAGCACATACATATATGTGTCTAGCACTTGGAAGATAATCACATTACAAAAAAATAAATCGCTTTGCTGGAGGTTTCGGCGGGTTGGGGGCTGCTCTTTCTCGTTTGGGCCGATCCTCACAAGTACCCCCCCTGTGTAAGGCAGCTGTAGCATGAGTGAACCCACAGAAACTGGGGGTGCGGGGGCAGGAACTCTGGCTTAGATGGATGTTTCTGGATTCTGTTTGCTTTCCAGAAGCTCCAAGCTGCTCGTGTCCGTTGCACAAGGCTGGGATGCGAGAATGATGTTTGAGTTGTGATTTGTCATCCATTTTGCAGAATACATGCTTAATGTATAAACAAGGAACATTGAAGAAAACAACGTTTGTGTGAAGTGACTGTGTGTGTGTGTGTGAAGGTTTTTGGTAGTTGAGACCTACCCAGGATACGAGAAACATAAAATGCTGGAAGGGTGTTGTAGAATGTTGCCCCCACCGCAGGCCCTTCGTCCTGCTCTGTCCCAGCTCCCTCCTCACTCACTTTAGAAGCATTCGTTGTTTCCTGGTTCTTACCTTCTGAGATTCGGTGATTGCACATTTTAAGGTATTTTTAATAGTCCTTTAAAGAGTGGAGCTTGTTCTGCATTATACGTATTGTGGCCTTTTTTTTTTTTTAAAGATTTATTTTTATGGCAAAGTCAGATATATAGAGAGGAAGATCTTCTGTCTGATGATTCACTCCAAAAGTTGTCACAACTGCCAGTGCTGCGCCAATCTGAAGCTAGGAGCCAGGAACCTCCTCCAGGTCTCCCACACAGGTGCAGGGTCCCAAAGCTTTGGGCCGTCCTTGACTGCTTTCCCAGGCCACAGGCAGGGAGCTGGATGGGAAGTGGAGCTGCCGGGATTAGAACTGGCACCCATATGGGATCCTGGCGTTCAAAGTGAGGACTTTAGCTGCTAGGCCACTGCACTGGGCCCAAGGCCTTCTTTTACATAATTGCAAACCACTACCATTTTAATGGGTTATTTGCAAATAACCCATTGTCTTCTTGAAATTTGTGTTGAGATGTTAATTCCATGTACAATCTTGAAATGAAATGACTGCAGATCTATTAAAGATTACACAGAATGTATTGGTTAGAAAACAATTCAGGGGACCTGGCATGATAGCCCAGTGGCTATTGTCCTCACCTTGAACGTGCCAGGATCCCATATGGGCACCGGTTCTAATCCCAGCTGCCCCACTTCCCATCCAGCTCCCTGCCTGTGGCCTGGGAAAGCAGTCAAGGACGGCGCAAAGCTTTGGGAGCTTGCACCTACGTAGAAGACCTGGAAGAGGCTCCTGGCTCCTGGCTTCAGATAGGCTCAGCTCTGGCCATTGTGGCAGCTTGGGGAGTGAATCAGCCAATGGAAGATCTTCCTCTCTGTCTCTCCTTTGTGGATATCTGACTTTGCAATAAAAATAAATAAGTCATTTTTTAAAAAAAGTAATTCAGAGTCAGTAAATGATCAGGGTGAGAGACAACCAACACAAGTGACCACTCAGAGCGTCTAAGCCAGCTCTCTGGGCCTGCGTGAGATCAGAAGGGACGGGGATGGGTCTGAGCGTGGTCGAGCGTGAGGCATAAGCTTCCTGCTCGGGTGCTTTCTCGGCTGCCTTGGCTGTGGCTGGCTGTCGTGTTTGTATTTGTTGCCTGGTCTCAGTTGGCTAAAGCTCTTGTGAAAGCTTAAAATTCACCACAACTCTGTATAGGATGCAGTGCTGCTTTTCTCACTGGAAACTTTGCTTAAGCCCCAGCAGATGGTATAGTTCAATTCCAATGCGACATGAAAAAAGAATGTGTGTGTGTGTTTTTTTCCTTCATGAATGTGTGTCACTTTGTCCCAATGACACTAGATAGCAAAAGCTGGAAGAGAAGCGGGGGTTCAGGAAGTACCTGCTGTTATCATTTACCCCGTGTTGATGGGTCCAGTGTGTAGCTGCCGGTGAATGGCTGTCACCGTGCTGTTCCTGAATTTCTTTCCTTCCTCTGAATCTTCAGCTGCAGGCTTTTCTTTTTATTCCTCTGACCTGCTCTCCTCCTAGCACCGCGCCCTGCAGCCTGGCTGTAGCTGAGTAGAGAGATGTGCCCGCCGCACAGAGAAACCACGTGTCTGACGTGGGAGGCTGTGTAGGCACATCCTAAGGGCGTGCGTAAATGCACCAGCTGAATTCCGAGTAATGAATGACTGCCCCTGTGAATTCTGCCACGGGACTTTCTCGCCAGAGACCCGGCAACTGCTCACTCGGGTGTAGACGGAAACCCAGAAAGAGCCACTTGCCATATGATAATTACAATGTTAGTTTCTGACAGCTCGCCTTCTCACCCCCTGGAGAAGCAGCCAGGCTGCTCTTGCAGGTGCTTGGCGTGTGTCCCTCTGGTCGGAGGAGGCCCTGGAGCTGCAGATGCAGAGAGAAGCAGCTGGTGCGATGAGCGAGTTGAATGAGCAATTCCTGTTCCAGGGTCTAAAATTGGAATCTGTGGTTGCCGGACGAATTGGTTTGTGATGTGTGCATGGGGCTGATAGAGGGGAAAGGACAACGGCCCACAGTATCTAAATGCAACAGTTAGCACGTCCATGTTCAGATGCAGACGAGACGAGAGTGGGAGGCCTACCCTGGCATCTTGGTGCACAGGTGCCGCCGCTGGCCAGCAGGGTGCATGGGGAGTGTCTGGCAGCCGTCCTTCCCACGCGGGACCCCTCCTATCGGGCCTTCTTGCCCACTCCCTCTCTCTGGCCTGGCGCCTGTTTGCTTGGTCTTCCCCTGAGATCTGTTTGGTAACTGTCACTCCCCTGCCTTAGAGCTTGTCCTCTTGGGGCTGTGCCCCTCCCTCCTTCAGCAGTGGCACTGTTCTCCTGCTCCCAGCCACTGCTGTCACCTCCATTTCCTCCTCTCCTTGTTCCCTTCCTGCACCCTCCCTCCACCGCCCCAGTGTGCTCCTGGCGCTTGGCTGAACAGACTCAGCCCGCCTCCTGTAGCTCCCTTCTTCCCTGCCTGGGGCTTCCGCCTCCTCCTTGGCCACAGAGGCCGTCCCCTCACCTGAGGTCACTGTCTCCTCTTCCGCGCCCCCTCCCTCTGCGTCCCAGCAAATCTCGAAGCTTTTGTTTCTCCCAGTCACTTCTATGCTGGTGATGGTTTGTCGTTTGTTTTTGAAAACCTTGATTAATAGAAACAGAATGCATTCTGTGTGTTTCTTTGGGTCAGTTTTCTCAGACAATCATCAATCTTCTACTTTCTAGCTCTCTCTTTGCCGCCTCCCTCCTTCCTTTCCGTGGTAGTTTTAAGCATGTTCTATATCTCACTATCTAATTATATGCAGATAGGTAAGCATATTGATGCATCCTGTTCTAAACAGCAGTAACTGCCGTGCTAAGGGACCTGGCCAGAGCCCCAGCAAGCTGACAGTGAGTAGGGCCGGGACAGGAACCGGGCTGGCTGGCTGGCTGACTCTAGAGCCTGGGCTGGTCCGCACTATCCCGTGAGCGTTAGTTAAGGTCTTAGCGGAGGCCCACTGCCCAGAGACGGACACCAATCCTGCTGCTCTGTGGGCAGGCCAGCTGTCCCCGGGCTGTGTCTGTTGGACACTTGCACTGCCCGAAGCACGTCCCTCTGACGCCGTCTCCCACAGTGGTACGTATGTCACTTTTCTTCTGAGTGTCATCCCTTGCGTGCACCTGCTCGGTGATGTGTCTCCCCGGGAATGTCCCCCAACACTTCCAAGGCAGGTGTGTCCTGAGGCAAGCTCCATGTGCGGGAAACCTGAGATGGGGGCATTGTAGCATTGTAGCATTGCCAGTAGGCTGCTTGTGCATCCTTGGTGTAATTTTTAGAGATGTGACAAATCGAGGCATCCCGGTAAAAGCCCCATTTTTTTTTTTAAACTTTTTCCCACTGCGTGTGAATGGGTAAGTGTCTGAAACAAGCTTTTCATTCAAAAGTTAACTAAACAAGCCGCCCAGTGCCTTCATCCCTCTCCCCGGGCCTTCGCTGTTTTTCACATTGCAGTGCTGTCTGGATCTGCTGCGCCTTCCGTCTCAGAAACGTAGGGGCCACTCTGCCCCGCCACCCCTTTTTCCTCCCCCTCCTGTTCTCCGTCCATCTGCCTCCTCTGGGGTGCCCCTTCCTTCGCTTCCCAGAGCCGCTGAGTGTTTTAGTCCTCTTTTGTCATTGCTTAGCACTGACGCTCTTCCATGGCTTTCAGTCCCGTCGTCCTGTTGCTGCTGGTGTCTGGGTGGGAACGCTGCTGGGGTTGGGGTGGGCAGCTTTCTCCACCTGGCTGCAGACTTCGGTCGCGGGAGCAAACGCTGGACGTTTAACTGGCGCCCTCTGGCGATGCTTTGGTGCACCAGCGCTGGCGGGCCCTGGCATCTGGCCACCTTGGCAGGCTCCTGGCACGGAGTCTGCCTTCCCGTGCCTGTAAGCCTGGAATGTCATGCTGGGCTGTTTGCGTCTGTGGCGCCATCCTTTGCGCCCTCCCTCAGGACTCCCCTGGAATGCAATCCCCTGGTTTCCTCTCCGGCGGTCCCTGCTGACAGTGTATTGCCCGTGTGTCCCCAGGACACGGGCCTGCCTGATTGGGCTGTTTCTCAGCAGATAGGGATCTTCAAACTCCAGGAGCTGTTCTGCCTCCCGCATGGTCCGGTTGGCTAAGACTGATTTTTTAAAAAATGTATTTACCTTATTTTTCGCATCCTGAGTCTGGCTTGACCCCCAATAAATCACAGTGTACTTGCACAGCGCACTTGGCATTGGACTGCTGCTTAGTAAATAAAACGAGAGAAACAGCCAGGAAACACCAGCTCTGGGGGATTTGCTGTGCAGCGCTGCGTTGGGGGACAACATTTTCAAAGCACTGGGTCGTCTCGGTGACTTCTCACACTGCAGCATTTCCTAGATCAACGTGGAATTGTCCTCTACATCATGAATTGCAAAAAAAAAATATTATTTCTTATTGTTAAGTATTCCAAGAAATCCTTTTGAAAATGTGGAGGTTTGAAGAAATTGTTTAAAAGTGCATGTGTTTGCAACAGCTTTATTGAGATGATCCATATGCTGTCCTTTCAATCCATTTGAAGCATAGAAGGAAGTGCTTTTTGGCACACTTGTGTTTGCAGAGTTGTAAAACCACCAAGCACAGGTTAGCGCGTTTTCGTAGCTCCTGATGCACGCAGATGCTCTCTCTTCCCCACTGGCTCCCCCCTCCCCCCCAGGAAGCCACTCATGTGCTTTCTGTGGCTCCAGCAATGCCCATTTTGGACATCCTCAATCACGTACTATGTGGTCTTTGAAACCGACTTCTTTGAGTTAGCGTCAAGTGTCAGCCTTCCCTCGAGCTGCATTGTGTCACCGAGCCTGCCTGCCTACTTGGGACTGAGCTGTGTCCCTGTACGCAGCCATCATGTGGGGCTTACGCTCTCCGCCGCCGACGGGCGTTTGGGCTGCTCTCCTCAACCTTGCCTCACGTCACTGCAAGTCACTGCTGTGACTTCTTTCAGATCTCTAACTTGGAATTACTGAGTTCAGTGGAAACTCTGGTAGAAGTTGGGAGGGGCTGCTGAACTTTGTTTCCCATTTGACGCCGCAGTCATGAATGCACTCAGAGGGTTCTGGAGCCCCTGGGTCCTCACCGTGCTGGTTATTGTCTGTCTGCTTGATTGATGGTGGCCCGCCTGGGATGTCTAGTTGTGGTCTTGATTTGCATTTCCCTGGCAGCTAATGACGTAGAATGCCTCTGATTGCTTCATTGGCTGCTTGCCTCTCATCTTCTGAGAAATATCTACTCACATCCTTGGCCTGTTTTTAAAAATACAGGAAATGTCTTTTTTTTCAATGCTTAGTTTCATTCACCTGAAGGGTAGGGGGACAAAGAAATAGAGATCTTGCATCCATCGGTTTACTCCCCAGATGTCCCTGTAACGAGGCTGGAGCAGGTGAAAGCGAAGGGCGCAGACCCCTAGCTGCTGCTCCCACGTGGGCAGACAGGTCCAGGCTCCCTTGCTGCTCTCCACCGCCTGCTAGGCTGTGTTGAGAAGGAGCTGGCTTGGAAGCGGAGGTGCAGGGACTCGAGCGGGCGCTCTGAAAGCTCTGACATGCGAAGCGTGAATCCTAAGCAGTGGTTTAACTGGTTGTGACACTTGCGTGTTTCTGCGTAGATGTCTTTTCTTAGTTTCCTTATGTAATCTTGATCCAGATGCTTCTATCAGACACAAGATTTGTGAATGTTCCGACTGATACATGAATCGTCTTCTCATTTTTCCAATGGTATCCTTCGGCCAAGGATGCATTTTAAGAGAGAAAAAAAAAATGAACAAAAGAATTGGTGCAGGTCTTTTTGGGAAGGAGAGTCAGCAGCCTCCGTGTGCGGCAGGTGCCCTGCCACCAGGTCTGTTGTGCTGAGCGCAGGCTGGCCGGCTCCGCTGTGTCCTGCAGGTTCAGCCGACAAGCAAGGGAGTTCTCTGTGCCGGAGCCCGTCACCTGTGGCGGGAGGTGCGCGGCCAGACGCATCACCTGGGAGATGTGCTCTGTTGTTTCTGAATTTGGTTGGATTCATTTTTTTTTTTAAGATGTTATTGCTTATTGGAAAGTCGAATATACAGATAGGAACATCTTCTGGCTGCTGATTTTCTCCCCAAGTGGCCGTAATGACCAGAGCTGAGCCTATCTGAAGTCAGGAGCCAGGAGCTTCTTCCGGGTCTCCCACGCGGGTGCAGGGTCCCAAAGCTTTGGGCCGTCCTTGACTGCTTTCCCAGGCCACAGGCAGGGAGCTGGATGGGAATTGGGGCTGCCGGGATTAGAACCGGCGCCCATATGGGATCCTGGGCGTGCAAGGCGAGGACCTTAACCACTGCGCCACCGCGCCGGGCCCTGGATTCTTTTTTAAAGTCTGTTGTAATCACACTATGTTATGTGTGCCACAAACTGGCTTTAATAAAAGTAATACTGTAGAGAGGAAAACGAGCATTCACAAAATTAAAGGTGAGTCGGTGCCGTGGCCTAGCAGCTAAAGTCCTCTGTTTGAAAGCACTGGGAGTCCCATATGGGCGCCGGTTCTAATCCCGACACCCCACTTACCATCCAGCTCCCTGCTTGTGGCCTGGGAAAGCAGTCGAGGACGACCCTGCACCCACGTGGGAGACCTGGAAGGGCTCCTGGCTCCTGACTTTGGATTGGCACAGCACTGGCTGTTGTGGTCACTTGGGGAGTGAATGATTAGATGGAAGATATTTCTCTGTCTCTCCTCCTGTCTATATATATCTTAGTTTGCAATAAAAGTAAACAAACACAAAATTAAAGGTGTGACAAACATTTATAACTTCAATATTTCTGTGGAGTGTTGCAGACCTTTTATAGGCACCTGATTAACAGGTGCTTCTCAATAGTCTCTTCTTTAACGTTTATTATTTTTGCTTGAAAGGAAGATTTACAGAAACGGGGAGAGATGGAGAGATCCTCCATCAGCTGGTGCACTCCTTAAATGGCCATAACAGATGGAGCTGTGCCAATCTGAAACCAGGAGCCAGGAGTTTCCCCCAGGTGTCTCATGTGGGTGCAAGGGCCCAAGCGCTTGAGCCATCCTCCTGCTTTACTGTTCTGTAATCAGGGAGCTCGGCTGGGAGTGGAGCCTGTGGGATACTGGCACTGTGTGCTGGAGATCAGCCTGTTGACCCACTGCGCTGGTCCTTCTGATGAGCTGTAACACAAATGGAACATTAGAAATGTTGCCACTTTCCCTGAAGTTAGTCATACCGAAAACCCTCTGCACGTGCCCTCGTGAGTCTACGTGATACGGGAAAGAAGTTTGTGTTAAGAGTTGAAAGGCAGGATGGCTGGGGCAGGGAGAGGAGGTTGACCTCGCTGTGTTGCCTGAGGTCAGCTCTTGGGAGCTGACTGCATTTACACGTGTAGGAGGAGACATGGCGGAAGTTCTCCTTGCGCCAGTTAAAGGAGCGAGAGAGGCTCCGGTTTGGTGATAAGGCGATGTGTTGACGAGAGAAGGCTGCAAATGAGCTGTGATGCTTGGGTTGGCTCTGGACTCTGGATGCATGAATCCCGGTGGACAGAGAAGGCATTCTGGACAGAGGAGATGCTGCAGCATGGAGAGGCAGGAGCCGGTGGGGCTGTGTATGTAACGGGATACAGTTTGAAGTGATGCTAATTCCTAGCCAAGAGGTTTGGCTTGAATTCGTCGAAGGAATGTGAATCAGGAGACTGAGAGACTTAGCCTTGCCAGGTGTTCTGCAGCCACTGGGTGCTGACTGAGCGGCGGTGGAGCAGAGCCTGGCGGCCATGAAAGTTGGTACTCTGCACTGGCATTGGAGCTGTCTCTGAAAACCTGAGCTCCATTTGCTTTCTGGAAAACTTTTCGATTTGGTAAATGATGGTGTCAGCTGCCACCTACTGGTCAGGTTGTGTCTCGCATACACTGTGCCTACTTGGGGAATCTCTCAGCTCTGAAACTTGGCAGCTGTTTGCCTCCAGCTGCAAGTGACTGAGCTGGGGTTTGGACCCCAGGTGTATGTTGTTCAGAGCGCCTCCTAGTGGTGTGGCTCAGCTGCCCTCTGTGGCTTCTCTGGTGTCACACTGCCTGGGAACGTTAGTGAGCGGTTGCCCCGCTGGGTGTGTTCAGATGTTTCTCCTCTACTCGGCTCCCCATTCTCTGACAGCTTTGGCTCTTCCAGATCTGGGGAGATCTCGAGCGTCACATGGCATGGCCCCGTACTTACCCAGTGTGTGCTTTCTGTGTAGCGGGGTGGTTTCCTGGCTTTACCTGTCTGTCCATAAGCAAGCTCACAATGGTGAAATGGAGGACTGAGCAAAAAAGGAGTTGTGGCCCTGGGAGGGTTCTTTGATTGCTGAGGGAGCATCCCCTTCCGCCCCCCAAGAAAAAAACCAAGGGAAAAGAGAACAGCTTCTGCCATTGGTTTTGGCCCTGACCTCCGACACCAGCAGTCATGTTCACGGTCATGAAATTTGTGAGAATCTGGTCTTGTGGTGCTGAGGTTCAGCTCGGCGTCCATGGACCCCATGTGTGGTCAGGTCCTCCGAGTTGCCCTCGTTTAAACCCGCCCTGCTTCCAGAGCCATCAGCCGTCTGACTCATTTGCGTTCTTTTTGGAAATTTTTGGTTTTTTTGTGCCCCCCCATACACATCCTTCCATCTTCATTTATTCCTCGATTTGCTTTCTCACTTCCAACTCGATTCCTGCTCCAGTTCAAGGAAATGAGCGGATGGGGCTTGCGTCTGGCCTGTGGCTAGAGCTTTGCTGTTGCAGTGTGCTGTGCGCACAGCCCAGCGGTGCTGGGACCCCAGCAGGCCGTGCGGGGCTGTCCTCCTGCGCGCCTCGCCATGGTCCGAGTGCAAGGGCATGTGGTCCTCAGGCCTGGGTGCTGGCTCAGGCTGTCATGTTTTAGCGGCAATTATCTGTGTGTCCCAGTTTCGTACCCTGTTACGTGCCAGGCCGCTGCGGCCTTGTGCTGGGTATGAAAACTTGATGTCAGCAAAGGCACAGTGCTAAGAAAGCCACACTTACGGATTTCCCAGAGGAGTTCAGGTTATGGAATTGTTGGTTCATCAGTTTCTAGAAAAAGATCTCTGTGTGTTTATAAAAAATGTGCATTGCACACGCGAGAAAGATCTCTGGGTTATGTTGGAATATTAATGTTGAGGAACAACGGTGTTACAGCTGGATTTCTTTTGTTCTCATCTCTAGTTTAGGATAGATATGTAGAAATCAAATTGAATGCAAGTCAAAGTTTCTATTTTAAATTTTCTACAGTGTCCATATATTTCTCATATAATAAATCTTAAAAAGTCATGTTGGGCATGGCGCAGTAGCCTAGCAGCTGAAGTCCTCTCCTTAAACACGCCGGGATCCCATATGGGTGCCGATTCTAATCCCAGCAGCTCTACTTCCCATCCAGCTCCCTGCTTGTGGCTGGGGAAGCAGTTGAGGATGGCCCAAAGCCTTGGGACCCTGCACCCGCATAGGAGACCTGGAGGAAGTTCCTGGCTCCTGGCTTCAGATTGGCGCAGCACTGGCTGTGGCGATCACTTGGGGAGTGAACCATAGGACGGAAGATCTTCCTCTCTGTCTTTCCTTCTCTCTGTATATCTGACTTTGCAATGAAATAAATGAATAAAGAAGTCTTAGAAGACATGGCCTGGGTAGAGGGGGGTTGTGAGTGCATGGTGTTTTTAGGTCTTGGATTGAAAATATTGAGTGAGGTGTTGAAGGACCTGAGGGTCATTTGTGGCGAGGCGTGGCAGGCAGGCTGCGAATCGGATGCTCGGTGCCTCTTTTCTGTTTGTTGAGCTCCGCTTGCCTCCCCTGATGGCTGCCGCTTGGCTTCGTTGGAGGCACAGTGTCCGTGTTGCTCTGTAGCAGTGGCCCAGGGGGATGGCGCTGAGAGTGACTTTTTTGTCTGAAGTGTCAGTGGGGACGATGTCTCTTAACAGCCTGCTACTTTCCAAGAAGCGACTGGAGTAGAATCAGTGCTGACCTAGTGTGTGTTCATCACTTTTCATTGGCTGGATAACAGAGTTGAATTCTTAAGGAAGGTGAGGAAGAAGTGATTTTAACCCAATTATTAGCAGTAGCTATCTTAGGTGCTGTGACCAACTAATTTTAAGAATACTCCAAAGAACTAAGCGCCCCCGCGATTGTCAGCAGATGCTTTGTTTCTGGGGGTTTGTGGGAGGCGGGAGAAGCTGCTGGCAGGACGGGGCAGAACAGCTTCGTGTGCTCACGTCTCGGCAAGGCGATTCCTCCTGAGATGCGTGCTTGCTCTTCCTGGGGGAAATTTGGCTGCGAGCTCGCAGGTCTTACATTTTTATCCACGGAAGTTGGCATCACACTGATTGAACTTGTGCCCCCATGGTAGACATTTTTGGATCATTTTAGTATCTTGCTTTCCAGAGCTGTTGCTTCTGTTTGCCGTCCAGTGTCTGACCTTTCCTTGGTCCTTCTCTGCTCCTCCGGCACCCCACGTGGCTGAGGAGGGCGAGCCCTGATGGTCTTGGCGATAGTCTGGACAGGGTGGCTCTGCGTGTGGGGCTCAGGCACAGGCTGCTCCAGCGCCTGGTGGGTCTCAGTCCTTGCAGAGTCCGGTAGCAACAGGACGAATCTTACTTAGGCCTTTGGGGTTGGAACGTAGGGCTCCTGCGGGTCCAGGGAAGGCTGCACTGGGGGGATGTGGAGTCCTTTGCTCCTAGACCTGACAGTTCTCGAAGCACTCCCTTCTTTTGACCTCTTTCCCCCTCCTTGAGAATTATCCTGGCAGGTCACCTGATGGGTTTGTCTGGGGTGTGGACCTCCCTTTCAGGCTGAGGGTGGCAGAGGCTGAAAGTGCGAGTTGCCTGTTGCTTTTGGAGCTGGTCAGGCCTCTGCTGGCTGCTTGCACACTGGCCATCTTACGTCACTGCCCGGAGTGCTTACACATGCACAAAGCAATTTGATGGGATAGGTGTTTGTCTTGTAAGTGAATCCTTAAGATAATTGGAAGGGAGAAGTAAAAGTGCAATTCTTGGACCCATCGTAGGTAGAGATTAATCTTTTTTTTTTCTTTTTAAATGCAGAGTGGACTCAGATTTCTACCAGGTATCTCCGAGAACAGTTGGCCAAGATTTCCGACTTTTACCACATGGCCCCCAGTACGAGCGATGGCCATGTGCCAATGCCCCCGGACGTGGAGCAGGCAATGAAGCAATGGGAATACAATGAGAAGCTGGCGTTTCACATGTTCCAGGTAAGCTGTGGGCCGGGCAAGGCGGCGTAGCATGCTCTAGAGATGAGGTGTGTCGCGTGCTGGTACAGATGTCACAGGGTATTACTTCTATTTAAGCCTAGAGGTTTATAGCTTACTCCGACTGAGGCTGTCCGGCATGCACCCACTGTCTGGGGGGTTGTCTTGTCAATCAGAACACCCTTTGTGACGCACGTGAGCCTAGCTGGGTTTTCTGGCGGTTCCAGTGTGCCTTTACTGACGCCAGTACATTCAGAGAGAGCCACCGGACAGCTTGAAATTATTGCTGCAATGTTTTAAAAAGACTTTTTGATACTCATTTTATTCTTAAGATGGAGAGAGATCCTCCATCTGCCGCTCTAATCCCCAAACGCCAACACCAACATGGGCATTTGGACTGCACTGTGCCAACGCCAGGAGCCTGAAACCCCATTCAGGGTCCTCACGGGAGGCAGGGGCTGAAGTCCCTAAGCCATCGCCTGCTGCCCCCCACCCCCCGGCTGCGCCTGAGCAGGAGGCTGCGTTTGGAAGTGGAGGAGCTAGGACCGGAGCCAGACTGTCGGGGGATGCGGGTCCCACGTGGTGACAGTCGCCTTGCCACATTCCTACTCGTATTTGAAGCTATTTGTGACTACCATGTCATACCTGGACACTGTCTATGGGGTCCAGCACAATAATCCAGCACACATACGTGGTGTAACCCGTCAAACCACACAGTAGGAGTTTTTATTTCCTGCCCTTTGTTGAGGGAGCCCAGCAGTTTTCTGATTATGTTACTTCTGTCTGATTATGTTGGTCTACACCGGTATCCTCACCTTTCCTTCCCTCCCTCTTCCTTCCAGCAGTCGTTGTTAGTACCTGACGTTTCTGAACACTGTTTTCAGGGAAGCACACTGGACCTGGCTCGACAGCTTATTATATGTATTTGTATCCAGCCCTCAGTGATGTTAGCTCTTTCAGTGCCATTAAATTCCTCTGTAATTGTGCTATTACATATGATTACTTAGATATCTCTTATTTTTGCAAAAGTGAATCTATTTATTTAGAGATGCCTGTGTACCGGTGCCCGCTTTCTCTCACCTTCACATCTTCACATCTTCAGTGGTCCAGCTGCAGGTGGAAATGCAGACAGGCTTGAGGGGAGGCGTGCAGGCGCCATCCTGATCACCGTGACCGGCAGGGGGCGCTCGCGCTCCTCCGTGCCTCCAGCCTTTGCTCCCTGGTGAGGAGCGGGGAGACACACTCGGTGCTGTGGTGTTGAGCGCACACACACTCGGTGCTTGATGTCCTGAGTGAAGAGGCAGTAGGTGTGTGTAATGTCTGGTCAGTCAGTAACTTTGAAGAGCTTGAAGTTGGGGAGACTGTGTCCCCCTTGGGAAGGAGGTGGTGCTGCTTTGTGGTCAACAGAAGCCACTCTTGCAGATTCTGATTCAGTTTATAACAGGAGAGCTTCCCTGCCTGCCCCGAGCTTTGCCTGGGCAGGGGAGTTCATCGGGTCTCGCAGTCGGCTTAGGGAGTTTTGGATGTTTCACGTTAGAATCGGGAACCCTGAAACCAGCCTTTCTTACAGAAAGCAGCTAGGCTCCGGGGTGGAGGAATGGAGTTGAAACATTCAGAAGGTCATCATATTTAATTTGCTGTTTTCTAAATCTGAACTGGACCCTCGTACATGCACTTGCAGGCAGAACAGGGGCCGGGGCCAGAAGCAGCATCCTTAGGAACAGGGAGAGTCAGATCCGTGCAGATTCATTGGCATCTAAAAAAAGATTCACTGATTTGAAAGGAAGAGTGACAGAGACACAGAGAGAGAGAGAGAGAGAGAGAAATATTCCAGCCGCTGACTCACTCCCTGGATGGTTTCAACAGCCGAGTCTGGGCCAGGCCGAAGCAGGAGCCAGGTCTCCCAGGCGGGTGTTGGGCTCCGAGCACTTGTGGCATCTTTGGCTTTGCCCGTTGACAGGGAGCTGGATAAGGAGCAGAGCGGCCAAGATTTGAATGCGTGCTTTGAGCTGAGGTGCTGTTACTGCAAGTGATGGCTTGCCCTGCTGAGACACAACATTGGTCACTGCACTTTTAATTAAAAAATTTCGAAGAATTAATATTGCTTACATAGTTAAGCGGGATGCACACCCATGTGGGTTTCCCAGTAGGATGCCAAAGACCCGAGAATGGAGGAAGGTGGCTGGGACAACTGTTCAAATTCATTTCCTCTGTGTCTGCAGCGGTGGGGAGGGAGGCGGCTACCCCTTACTGTCAAGTTCCAGCACCTGAGATAGTCCTGAGATACCGTCAGCTTTGGTGCACCAGGGTTGGGAAAATCTTCCCAAGGTCTATTGACTGAAAAAGCCCACCTTAGTGCATCCACAGGCCCAGGAAGATGTTGCAAAGATGGGCCAGGAGAATGTTCCAGCCTGTTCTGATTTCCGTGCTCTGCTGGCCTACATGAGCTGGCTGTCACGGCCCCTGAGTGTGCCTGCGTGTCCCCTGCACAGGCTTCAGCGGCTGAGAGGGCCCAGTCCTGACACTCCAAGATTGGACCCACAGATCGTGTGATTTTTTTTTTTCCTGTGTCCAGCGATCTAGTTGCAGAGTTGCCTAAGAACTTACCTGGGTGACCTGAGGCTGGACTCTTCTGTGTGCCAGCGAGGGCAGGGTCAGGTTCGCCAGCGGCAACACGGTCTGTCATCTTGTACTAGCGAACACACACAGACACGGTGGTTACAGATGCTGGGTCAGTTCTTGCTCCAGCCCTACCTCTTACACAAAATGATGGGTGCTATAGCCTAGTTGGGGTGATCTCTAATCACCCCCAGGTGTGCCCCCAGCCTCGGTGTGTGTTTTGTTTGATCTGTGCTGCGGCTTAGCTTGGTCTATCCCACATCCCTTCTGGTTTGTGCACACCTATGGGTGCTGAGTTTTAGCTCAGCCCAACCTACCCGTAGACTAGGCCACACGTATGCTGATGGGTGCTGCTGCATTGACCAGCCTTGCCTGCCTGCGGCCCTGGCTCTCATGCTCACCAGTGGGAGCTGTAGCCCAATAGTGGAGTATCGGAGTATCCACAGTTTGCTTACTAGGCCTGCTCCCAGCCCTGGATCGTGCACCTGCTAGTGGATAATGCAGTCCAACCTGATAGGACTTACATCCAGTCCCAGTACTTGCCAGCAGGTGCTGCAGCCTAGCCAGGTCTCGGAGGTGTGGCAGTGTAGCCCGGCCTGTACTGCCCCTGGACCACCATGCCTCTAGTGGAATGGCCATGCTCGCCAGTGGAAACATCAGCCCTGCAAGGGAGCCCCTGAAGTTCTGCTACCAGGCCGGCTCCCAGCCCTGGCTCTGGTGCTGCAGCCCAGTCTGAGATGGCCCATCCGCAGTCGCCACATATTCCAGCAGGTACTACAACCTTGCTCAGCCTGGCCTGCCCCCAGTCCTAGTTGTTGCCAGTATATGTAGCTACCTAGCCAACCCCACAACTTTCATGGGAACTGGCAGGTGTTGTCCAACTTGGCCTGGTCTGCACCCCATCCTTGCTCTTGTGTCAGTGTGTTATGGATTGGCCCAGGCCGACCTACCTCCAGACCTGGTTCACACCTATGCTGCTGGGTACGGCAGTCCAGCCTAGCCTGGCCTGGTGAGTGCGCCCCCGTGGGAGCTGCGCCTAGCAGAGTTCCCCAAGTTTCCTGGTAAGGCCTGATCCCAGCCCTGCATCTCCCATATGCCCATGGATGCCTTGACCCTCTTGGCATGGTCTGCCTTCGGCCCTTTCCTTCACTTGTGCTAGCAGGAACTATATCTGGGCCCCACCCAGCCTCCTCAGAGCCCTGGCTCCTGCAAGTGTCAGGTGGGTTCCGTGGTCCAGCCTGGCTTAGTCGGTCACGACTCACAGCTCTCTATGCCAACTGGTGGGTGCTGTAGTCCCATGGAGGTGAGCTCACAAGTCCTGTACAGAATCTTCTCCCCAATCTGGCTCTCTCACGATCTGGTGGATGCTGTAATCCAGCCCGACAATGGCCCACTGCCTATTGTAACACTCATGCTAGGTACAGCAGCCTATCCCAGCCAGGCATTCCCACCTGCCCCAGCTTTTGTGTGGTGGGCAATACTATCTCGCCCAGCCCGGGTCTCCCAACATAGGTGGGTGTTTCTCTCTCCTAAACCACTCTCTCCCAGCTCTCTTGCCAACCTTAAGTGCAGTGGTCTGTTCTGTGGGAAACCCCAGAACTCATTCTTTCAAACACGCCCTCCACTTCTACCTCAATTCATTCCCAGACCTGCTTCCCTGGCCCACCTGAAGTATCCCCCCAGGAGGCTGGGTGGCGTGTCCTGGCCTGCCGTTCCCTGTCTTTAAAGAAATAAAACAACAAAATTAGGATAAAAATAGAGTTGGCAGCTCTGCTGGCATGCTGGCATATTTGGCATAACCAGGCCCAGAGTACCCTCCAAGTGCCAGCTGCCTTCCTCCCAGCAGCGTGACACTCGCCTAGGTACAAGGCCACCTCAGCGTTCCCTGCAGCTGGAGGTAACTTTTGATTCTTTGTGTGACTCTCGTAACTTACTGCAGTGTTGCTTTATTTAAAAATGCTTTTTTACATACTCGTTTAAATTGGCAAATAGGAATAATATGTGTGTTTTAATTTATAGTTTACTTGGTAGATCTTAACTTTTTAAATTGCCATTTTTATGTGATTCATCTTAGGATCACTTTAACTCTGTTTTAAGTTATTTCATTATTTATAAAGATTTATTTTTATTGGAAAGTCAGATTTACAAAGAGAAGGATCTTCCATCCAGTGGTTCACTCCCCAAGTGGCTGCCAGGGCCAGAACTCGGCTCATCTGCAGCCAGGAGCCAGGAGCTTCTTCTGGGTCTTCTAGATGGGTGCAGGATCTCAAGGCTTTGGGCCATCTTCAACTGCTTTCCCAGGCCACAAGCAGGTTGCTGGATGGGAAGTGGAGCAGCCAGGGCATAAACTGGCACCCATATACATGGGATCTTGCCACATGCAAGGCAAGGACTTTAGCCACTAGGCTACGACACCAGGCCCTTGTTTATTTGTAAAGCATTTATTTCATTGAAGGCAGTTACAGAGAGAGAGGTCTTCCTTTTATTACTTCATGCCCTAAATCATTGCAGCGGCTAAGGGTTATGCCAGGCTGAAGCCAGGAGCCAGCATATTCTTCCTGCTCTCCCAGAGGTGTGCTGGGGCCCAAGGATTTCAGCCGTCTTCTGCTGCTTTCCCCAGCACATCAGCATGGAGCTTGATGAGAGATGGAGCAGCCAGGACTTGAACCACTGCCCGCATGCGACGTCGGCACTGCAGATGGAGAAAGGCAGATAATCATTTGTAATTGAGCACAATTTTCCAAAAAAAATTGTTTTCTTGGATTATTTAAGGAAGGAATGCTGGAGAAACATGAATACCTGACGTGGATCCTGGATGTTTTAGAAAAGACCAGGCCAATGGACGATGAGTTCCTTAAGCTCTTGCTGCCATTGATGCTGCAGGTACGTGCGGTCCCGGTCACCTGAGCCCTTGGTTCCACTGGTCAGAGGTACGTGCGATCACAATGATAGGTGAGTCGAGCTGGAAAAGAAGGAAAAGTCCTTTTGAAATCCAAGGAGAACGAGTCTCGGATGCTGGAACGTGTTAACCAACATGCGGCTTCTACCAAGTTTTAGGGGTCGTACACGTTGAAAATATTCCGAGATTGTCTCTGCCTGTTTTTCTTAGGTGGGGTGCCGTTGATTGCTCCCTCTCTGAGCTGAGCAAACATCTCCCCGGTACTTCTAGTCCTGGGATCATCTGGGTCCCCCCGGGGTGATGTCACCACACCCTGCAGTAGCCGGTGGCCACGCGGTCTCTTGTACTGATGATGTGACCTGTGTGAACTGAGATGTGCTTTAAGCATAAGATGCACACTGGGTTCCAAACTTGATATCCAAAAAAAAAGTGTGTGACATCAATAATTTTCATTTTGGATATATCGGGCTGAATGAAGATTTCCTGGAAAGTAGAAATAAACGGTACATTTGTTTTGGTACAGAGCGTTTCTGGAATCCATTCCGTTTTCTCATAATGTGTTTTCATGTACTTTTAAAACTTATTTGAAAACCAGAGAGAGATACAGAAGCAGTGAGAGGGCTGTGCTGCCTGCGGGGGCGCTCCTAGATTGCACACAGTAACTAGGATTGATCTTGGCTAGCTCTTCTCCCTCTTCCATGTGTGTCCCAGCCACCCAGGTGCTTGTGTGGGCGACTGCTACGTGCCTGTTAGCAGGTGTGTTAGGATGCTGTAATCGAGCGCCGAGCTCAGCCTTGAGCACAGGTGCTGCGGTGTGATGTATATGTGTCCCCAGTGGCCTCTTCATGACCGCACCAAATGTCACCCCCTCCATGCGGGTTGGAAAAACCCCTTATTTATGTGGACTTCAAAACTTTTCCCTCCAAAACCAAAAGCAAAAATATGTATTTTTACATTTAACTTGATGATGAACTTTTGAAGTACCTTTGGTAGTTTTTTTGAATGGCTGCTAGAAAGCTTCCCATTGTAAGCGTGAATTGCGCATTTCTGCTGTCCAGTGTAAGTTCATGCAGCGTCCTGGGAGGGGTTTCTTGGGCGAAGCTTGGGGTGACTGACGCCTGACGCCTTTCTCGCTCTCAGTATTCAGATGAGTTTGTACAGTCGGCCTACCTGTCCCGCCGCCTCGCCTACTTCTGTGCCCGGCGTCTCTCCTTGCTGCTCAGCGACAGCCCCAGTCTGCTGGCTGCCCACTCCCCTCACATGATGATTGGACCGAACAGCTCGAGTATCGGGGCCCCGAGCCCGGGCCCCCCCGGCCCTGGCATGAGCCCCGTTCAGCTGGCCTTCTCGGATTATCTTTCCTGTGCGCAGCATGGTCCCCTGGTTTATGGACTTAGTTGTATGTTGCAGGTAAGTACGTGACCCTTGCTTGTTGGATGGTATGACTAAGTGTGGGGCACTGTTGGCTTGGGCATGGTCTTTTCAACCTCTATGTTGCAGTTCCATTTTCTCTCACCCAAGTGATGTACACTGGAGTTTTAGGACTTTGGTTTCTCTGCTTTGACTCCGATTCGTGTATGTGTGTAGAGAGAATTCTTGGCAGTAGTCCAATAAGCAGTTCAGCCAGCAGTGTTTCAGGGAACTCAGAATAAATCAGCTGTGAGATTGGAGTTTTGGGAAGAAGACTTTGCGAGGTGGCATTCCTGCGCTGCCAGAGTTCATACCCAGACACGGTTGCCTCTCTTGGTGTGTCTCCCCGCTGTTGATTCGATGAACGTCGTCGTGCGTGGCCTTGGCCGTCTGGTACTGTGCTGGTTGCTGGGCTGATGCGATGAGGACTGAGGTGCACGCAGACCCTATCAAATCACGGTGCAGGGCTCAGCTCACCTAGTCTGAGCTTTCCCCATGTCCAACATCTTGCTCGGTTGCCTGGAAATGACAAGAGGGTTGGGGATTCTGAGCACACGGCCACCCTTTGGGCAGAGTTTTCTGCCATTTTGAAAAGACAAGATCATACTGTGGGGGACTTTGCAGATAATGACAAGGACTCGTAGGGCTGCACAGAAGGCTGAAGAGAGAGCTGTCGTAGGTTAGGTTAAGCTAAGGTTGAGGGAGACAAGTTTTTTTCAGCTCTTACCATGTGTTAAAGAGAATCGAATGAAACTAAGAAGCTGATTTTGGCAGAAAGATCAGCCTGTGAAAAGGCATCAGAAGTCATGTGTGATGGGGTCAGGGAGGAGATGCCCTTGGGCCTGATACTTGTTTGGGATGTCACCAGAGCTCTAATGCTGGAGCAAGACACTATGCAGGGAAATTGGTGGGAGCCGAAAGATTGGAAACAGGGAGATAAGGCAAAGAAATCCGTTCAGAAGTGTCTTGAACAATCTTGGACACTTTTATCCTGTAGGACCTTTTGGTGCGTAAGCTCAAGGGGGTGCTGCGTGTCTACTTCTAAAGATTGATAGTTGACCAGATGTGCGGATTAGAGGCATGTAAGCGCCCTGACTGGTGTATGGATGTCAGTGGCTGAGAGGTAGACTGAGGGCAAGTCCGTGGAGAAGGCCAGCAAAGGTGGCCTCACTAGAGAGTGCCAACGAGACATTGTTGCTACAGAAGTGAAGGTGATGGGGGAAAAGGATCACACCTTCATGATTTTGTTATATTGGATAATAAAGATCACAGCAGGATACTGTTCCGGGGTGTAAATTACATTGTTGTCGGTCCTCAGAACCCAAGAGCAGAGAAGTTACTCAGAAAACTGAGTCTACATTCAAGCCCTGGGCTGAACTGGGCTCTGCAGAGAGCTTTACAAGGGATCAGCCTTCTTCCCGAAAGTCCTTAGGTTCAAGGACAACCTAAGGGTCACTGATGGTCGGCGTGATGCTGTTTGCGTTCAAGGGCGGGGAAGCGGCAGATGAAGCTGGGTTCCGGGGTGCCGGGGGAGGAGGGGAGTGTACCACCTTTTTGGAGCTGCATGTCTGAAGGGAAGGGTAGAGGCAGAGGTGACTGCTGGTTCAGCAGAGGTTTTGGTGGGTGATGGTGAAGGAATATGTAAGGTCAAGGACAAACCGGGGGAGGTGAGATCAAGAGTTGAGTGTCCTGGTGTGGGAGGCTTTGCAATCAAGAACAGGGAGGCAAGAAGCGCACTCCATCCTGGGCAGAAGGAAGGCAGCAGGGATGTGGGCCAGCAGCGACTGAGGCCTTCCTGGGGCTCCATGCCTTGGCGTGCTTGACCCCTGCCATCCGCCCCTGTGGCTCAGTCTTAATATCACCTTCTTAACATAAAGAAGTATTACAGCCATTCTCAGGGCTCACGCAGTGTGCTGTTGAGTCACAGCATGATGGGGAAGGTATGTTACAGAGTAAGTTCAGGCCTGATTTTTAACCCTTGCTCTACCACCTAACAGCTGCGGCCTGACAGGTCTCCCCACCTGTGAGTGGTGGATGGTGACAGTTCTCATGTCCTCAAATCCTGGGGATCCAGGCGAGTGGGTGCCTCACGGAATGGAAACTGCAGCCTTCATGTTGAGGAGGGGGCAGCCTCGCATGTGTGCTGGTTTCACTTCGCCTCTGTGGTTCTTTCACCCCTGTGGTGAAATTGGGGAATAATGAGGTAGCTGTGATTTGATAACATATAGTACTGGTTGAGGTGGAAAAAAAGTCGAGAGCCTTGGGCAGGTGTGAGCAGGTTACAGTTTGTAGGCCATATTCTGCCCACAAGCTTAGTTCTAGGTTTCTTTCTTTTTTTTTTTTTGTAAGATTTATTTATTTTTGTTGAAAAGACAGATTTACAGAGAAAAAGAGAAAGATCTTTTGTCCACTGATTCACTCCCTAAGTGGCTGCAGTGGCTGGAGCTGAGTCGATCTGAAGCCAGGAGCCTCCTCTGGGTCTCCTACGCAAGTCCAGGATCCCAAGACCTTGGACTGTCCTTCGCTGCTCTCCCAGGTCACAAGCAGGGAGCTAGAAGGGAAGCGGAGCAGCTGGGACCGGTGCCCGTATGGGATCCTGGTGCATGCAAGGCAAGGACAATCATTAGGCTATTGCACTGGGTCCCAGGTCTAGGTTTCAAAATTCTTCATGGGTCACACAAAATGTTAGAAGCAAAACATGATTGACACTGGGAGTGCAAAGTTGAAACAATTCCCTTCTATCTTACTGCAGAAAAACACGTGCCAGTCCCTGAGTTGGGGACTTCCCACGTTTGGGAAGCCAGCTCTTCCACCGTTATTTCAGATACGTTGTCTTTTTTGTCTTTATTCCTTTGAATGTAGAGCCTCAGAAGTGAGTTGTCTAGTTCCATCTTATGTTTTCAATTTGATGAATGAAATAGCTCTGTGACTGCATTTGTGTGATGGCTCCCACTTTCCTCTACCAGAAGCTTAGCTAACAGTTGATGGTATTCCTGAATTTCTGAGCAGTTCTGTTTCTTCCCGTTGAAATTGATCATTTTCATTCTTCTTTTTCCCCTTGCGGAGTTCCCAGTGGAGTGAGATGCCCATTTTAAGCTCACTGGTCAGACACAGTGATCAGGCTCTGGTGTCGTCGTCCTTTTCACTGGGAAGCTGTGGTTACGCTGTTCTTCCTCTCAGTAACTGGCTTGCTGTTTCCTTTGCAGATTGTCACTCTGTGTTGCCCAAGTGCCTTGGTGTGGAATTACTCCACGAATGAAAACAAGAGCGCCAACCCAGGTTCACCCCTGGATCTGCTACAGGTGGCCCCCTCGAGCCTCCCCATGCCGGGGGGGAACACAGCCTTCAATCAGCAGGTACACTTTATATGTCAGTGTGTTGGTTGTGGGGGTGGGGGGTGATTTCATTCTTGGGTGGGCACCAGGGCACGGTGAGCACAAAGCACAAGTTTAGCATCTCAGATGCCCTGATGTCTTTCACAGCCCTGCCCTCTTCCTCCCCAGGAGACCTTGGCGATGGGCAGTACAGTTCACGGAGCTGCTCTGTTTCTCACCCACTTGTTGGCTAGTCCACGCTAAGTTACAGTACTAGTACATGCCCCATAGTAGTAGTTGTAATATTTAGCTGTTGTTATGTGTTCTTACTTTTGTGGGGTTATTTTGTATTGTTTTTAAAGTTTTATTTGTATCTGAAAGGCAAAATTACATGGAAAGGAAAGGGAGAAACAGCGGTAGGAGAGAGAGAGAGATCTTCCATCCACTGGCTCATGCCCAGGTGCCCGACCACTGGCTCACGCCCAGGTGCCCGTCCACTGGCTCATGCCCAGGTGCCCGTCCACTGGCTCATGCCCAGGTGCTCGTTCACTGGCTCACGCCCAGGTGCCCGCAGTGGTTCTGGCTGAGTCAGTCTGGAGCCAGGAGCTTTTTCCAAGTTTCCTACCTGGTCCAGGGTCCCAACGACTTGAGCCATCTCCTGCTGCTTTCCCAGGCATAGGCAGGCAACTGGATTGGGAGTAGAGGAGCCGGAAGGCAAACATGCTGCCTTAGGCCGAAGCTTAGCCTGCTGCACCATGACGCCAGCCCCTGGCCTACCCACTTGAAATACCTGTGGAATCTGAATCGTGAGGTTGTGACTAAAATAAGATTCTTCGACCAAGAAGGTTTCTAAAATTAGTAAAACATTACTCGTTACTTTGATGCATGGAAGAGTGAGTCACGTGACCTTTCTATGTGGACTCCAACAAATCTTTGTTATTGATGTTGAAGCACTACTGTGAATTAAAAAAAATGCGCCTCTTGGGTACCAGCCTGCATCTCCTACAGTCTTGTCAAGATTGTAGTTCACCATAGGATTCTCCACTCATGCGGAAAAGCTTGACATGATTTAGGAAGGCACGGGGGCTTTCCAAGCACAAGTTAATTAGAAGTGATTATCTTTCAGGTTCGGGCAAGGATTTATGAGGCAGAGCAGCAGATTAAACAAAGAGGCCGTGCGGTGGAAGTGCGGTGGTCTTTTGACAAGTGCCAAGAGTCAACAGCAGGTAGGAGTGCGTGTGAGGACCTAGCCTTCTGAATGTCGGGCTCGAGGCCGTGTTGCTGATTCCTGTAGACTGCTCTACCCGAATAAACAAGCTTCCGACAGAGCCTCCTGGTGAATTCTTCAGTTTACAGCATTTAGATTGTCAAGTTTGGTTTTGTTGCTGATGCTACGATGGCAAATGCTGGCAATGATAAATTTGTTCATAGTATAGGACTTTTGCCTCACATGATGCTTTTGTGCTGTTCGGTCTTCATTTGTCTCTAACCATGTTCTTCAATTTCTCATCCAGGGGTGACTATTAGTCGGGTTTTGCACACACTGGAAGTCTTGGATCGTCACTGTTTTGACCGGACGGACTCCAGCAATTCAATGGAGACACTTTATCATAAGATCTTCTGGGCAAACCAAAGCAAAGATAGCCAAGAGGTAATCTTTCGTTGTGCTGCCTTTCATCTTCTCAATGAATTCAAACCTATCTCAACACTTTTGTGCGTGGTGCTGTGCCTTTTGACTGCACACACTTAGAAATCTTTGAGTTAAAATGACTCACCGTGTTAAGCATGCATTGGGCTGCTGTGCACCTTGGTGTATTGATTTCAACTTGGCTCCTTTACCATCGTCTCCGTTATTTTAGTGTGAGCAGAAGATCCTTCTTTATCTAGTGCCTGGAATCCTATGTGGTTTGCCTTTAACTGGGAGCAAGAGAGGTTGCTGTGTTTTAACATGTAGCACAGCAGAGGGCAGTGCGTGAATATTTGCAGTCATGGTCTTTGAGAAAGCTTCAGGCCCTTCTCCAGCAAAGCAGAACCAGCAGAAGCAAATGTTGAGTGTGCGTATTTACTTTCAGTAGGTGTGTCTACAGACTTGCGGTTGGGATTCATCTAGATTTGTGGGGCCAATGAAATCATGAAATCTGTCCTTGCCAAGGCAACTGCAGGTGGGCTTTGAAATTTGGTGTCTACAGCAGGTGGATTTTTAAAAAAGGCTTATTTTTTTTTATTGGAAAGGCAGCTATACAGAGAGGAGGAGATACAGAGAGGAAGATCTTCCATCTGGTGGTTCACTCCCCAAGCGGCCACAATGGCTGGAGCTGAGCCAATCTGAATCCAGGAGCCAGGAGCTTCTTCTAGTTCTCCTATGTGGGTGCAGGGTCCCAAGGCTTTGGGCTGTCCTCCACTGCTTTCCCAGGCCACAGGCAGGGAGCTGGATGGGAAGCAGGGCTGCTGGGATTAGAACCGGCGCCCATATGGGATCCTGGTGCACTCAAGGCGAGGACTATCACACGGGGCCCTACAACAAGTGTGCTAAGCCCTTCAAGGGAACACATTACTTTACTGATATGTAAGATCCTGTGGTTTGTTTTATTTTTAATTTTTTGAAAGCTGGGTTTTGGGAAATTTGCATGTGGAATAGAGAGGTGAAGCAACAGACACAACAGCCCCGCACCTGCACGTCAGCCTACCTTGGTGGGCACCTGGCACCTGCACCTCAGCCTGCCTTTGTGGGCACCTGGCACTTGTTGCTATTCTGGAATAACTTATGGTTATTGCCTTGCTTCTAGAAGATGTGGCTGATGATTCTTGGTGCCGGGTAGGGTCAGAATGTTACAAAGGTGTAAATGAAGTGCAAGACTCCCCAGAAATGCTTCCTGCATCCATGGGCCGAGTTGGTAGGAAGTCCTGGTAATAGTGTGCTTATCGAAGAAGGCAGCGTGGCACCAGGCTTGCATGGCTGCTTGTTTATAGTAACAACTTCCTCAGACAACCAGCTTCAAAAGAACCGAGGCTTCTGAAAGTACACGGAAGTGAGTGAACCGGAACGAAGGTAGGGATTCCCAAGTTGAGGATAGCCGAGTTAGAGTAAGCTTCTCACCCCTAGTGGAGTGTCATGGTGAGGGCGTTACCAAGCCTTAGGCTGAAGCTCTGATTGTCTGCTGAACAAAGTTGCCGACTTTGCAGCTGCTTCCTCACAGAACCATGGAGGTGTAAGTTACCCGCAAGCCCCTTCAGGAGGGAGGGATGGTCCTTCTGAATCGGAGCATGCTGCTTGTCAAGCTTGAGACACAGGGAGATACTCTCAGGACATTGCTCCATTTAGACCACATTTTTAAAAACCCTTTTTGTCTAAGTTTTTGTTTTTTTAAAGATTTACTTATTTTTATTGGAAAGTCAGATATACAAAGAGGAGGAGAGCCCGAGACAAAGATCTGTCCTCTGGTTCACTCCCCAAGTGGCCACAATGGCCAGACCTGCGCTGATCCAGACCCAGGAGCCAGGAGCTTCTTCCACGTCTCCCACTCAGGTGCAGGGTCCCAAGGCTTTGGGTCGTCCTCGACTCCTTTCCCAGGCCACAAGCAGGGAGCTGGAAAAGAAGCGGGGCAACTAGGATTAGAACTTGACGCATGCAAGGCGAGGACTTAAGCTGCTAGGCTACCATGCTGCGCCCTACCTTTTTTTTTTTTAAGGTTTTATTTATTTATTTTAAAGTTAGTTTGATACAAATTGGGGAGAGAGATAAAGAAAGAACTCTTGTATATATTTTTTCACTCCCCACATGGTCACACAGCCAGGGCTGGACCAGGCTGAAGCAGGTGTCAGGACCTTCTCATGGTCTCCTGCATGGTGAAGGGCCTCAAGTACTTGGTCATATTGTGCTGCTTTTCTGGGCACATTAACCGGGAGCAGGATCAGATATGGAACAGCCAGGATTTGCAGCAGTGTCAATATGGGATGTCAGCGTCTCGGGCTGTGGCTTCAGCTACTATGCCATGAAACCTGCCCCTTCTCTTAATTTCACCATGGGCATAATTATTCTGCAATAACTGATACAGAAATTATAAATAAACATGAGTGGACGTAGAGTGTGAGAAAATGGCAGTCGAAGTGTATCATTGTGGAAAAAAACTTTCGAGCCCATACCTTTTGGTTTTTTGTAAAACGCATCTGCCATGACCTTTTCCAAGACCTCCTACGTATGCTTCAGGTTTGTACTGAAATAAACAATTCCTTAAGCTGAGTGACGGAGTTCAGCAAGAGACCTTTGGAGTTGGCTGGTCTCAGCCTGCCTAGATGGGCTTTCAGGGTGCAGGGTGGTGCAGACCAGTAGAGGGCGACAAGTGCCTGCTGCTGAATCCTGATGTGCTGGGGAGGAGTTGCAGCCATGCTTCATTGCAGAGGTCTTACTGACGGTTGGCTCAACTCCAGAAGGGTTTGACGTGAGTTGGTGCTGGCTCTGTGGTTCGTGCCAGGCAACTTCGAGATGTCCACGACAAGTCGAATTACAAGATGCGATTGTTTTAACGTTAAATGTGTTTGAGGTCCATATGTAGTTTTTCATAATACTGGTATCCATGAATTTTCCAAGGACCCCTGAGAATGTCTTCTGAGTCACTAAAACTGCCTTTGAGATGCGTCATTGAGACTGGGTACCTTAAGGTGGGCAGAAAGAACACCTGAACAAGCAGACCCTTCTATAATGCTTGCTATGAGTTTATGAAGTATGGCCGTGACATCTGTGTGTGTGTGATATACAGATGGACATGTGTGCAAACACAAACCTTTACCTTTCTGCCGCTTGAAGGATTCCTGTGTGCCCGAGGTCAGCATCTCTGGCCACTGTTGCAGTTTGCTGTGTGAGCTGCCGCACTGTGCTGGTCCTGGTCCATTTGGGGCCTCGGAACCCCTATAGATCCAGTTGGCATGGGGCAGTGGTCCTGTTCATTTCTCAGGAGCCCCCGGGTATGTGCAGAATGAGGATGCTCCGTGTGAATCCGTTTGCGCACGTTTGGCTGTGAGCGGTTAATGCAGCGTCCCTCAGTTTTGTGTTGAGAGTCGCGGAGCTGTTTGTGGTGAGGAATGTCAGCTGTAAGGGCCTGGGACTATGATTCAGAAACGCACCTCACTTTTTCAAATGTACTTCTCCTTTTCTGGTTTTGTAATTGATCTCAGACAGCATGATAGATCATCTGTAGCAGCTGCGGGCAGGAGGTTTCTGCTTAGCGGAAGTCATGTCTAGATATGGCAGGGCCCCTGGTTGCACATCCTGCTTCCCCATATCTGTTTGGGAGCGTTTGAACTTCACCCTGAATTCCTTTTCCCCTGGAACTGGGGAAATCTTGTTTTCTCTGTTTCCTGGTAGAGGACACATGGGACAGGTCCAGGGGTCAGGATGCCAGCTGCGGGGATGTTCTGCCCATTTTAGTATTTGCTGGAGGCTGTGGGCATCTGAGGCCGGGCCCCATGCTGTGGTTCTGACGGAGCCGAGGCACTGACTGGCGCTCCAGGGTGCGCCGTGCCAGGCCGGGGACTGCTTGCTTTGACCCCACACGGCCTGGGTTTCCTTCACCCTGTCCCTTCCAATGCCCCCAGTCACCCATATCCTCAGCTACTGCTGCAGTGTCACAACGTGAGTACTCCAAAGAAGGTGAGGGAGGGCGTGTGTAGTGTGCCTCTGGATGTGTGCCACGTGACTTTGTGTTGCACGGAGTGTGAGAGGTGAAAACTTTAGCACATGCAGATCCAGGCTGTCACACCCTGTCATGCAGCCACAGGGCGTGTGTGGGGGCGCAGGGCACGGTGAGCAGCAGGCAGGCCTTCACTGTCGGAAGCTCGCAGGGCCGGTGGCATTGATGTGGTACTTGCAGCACCACTCTGGCCCGATCCTTGCCCAAGCTGAAGGCACTGGGCAGGCGTGGGCCGCGTTCCCTGAGGTGCCTGCCACTTTCCAGCTGCTGGCACTTGTGTCCAACACTCTCATGGGTAGTATTTCAGAGTCACTTCCGTCAGTAGGGCAGGCAAGCCCGAATTGCCTATGGCAGGCTCACTGTGAGGATGTAGGGGTGCTTGGATACCAAGTCCCCACAGCTCTGTCGCTGGGGAGCTTGATCCTGAGTGACGAGACCAAGGGCAGACCCACAAACCCACAGCCTGCTTCCTCCCTCTTGGTGCCTGTCCCTCCTATGGTGGGGGTGGAGGTGGAGCAGCTGCATTTTGGGTGCCTTGGGGACAGGGGCGGAAGGGAAGGTCTGAAGGGTGGCAGGAAGCGCCGTCTTTTCACTTCTGTTTCTGGGCTCCCTGGAAGTACGCTTTACCCTGAGTAATGAAAGGGCAAGGCCAGCTGTGCTGGAGTAAGGCCTCAAATAATCTACAGCCACATCTGTCTTTCACCTGCTGTGCCCTATAGCTCCCTCTGCCCCAGGCCTGCAGACAGAGTGTTACTCTGTGTGTGTCCACGTTTTATGCTTAGCATGTTCCTAAACAGTGATCTGAGTAGTGTGGTGTGTGTGCGCTTAATAGTTAATTAATAGTTATTATTAATAATGATTATTATTAATAATAATGATAATTACTACTTTTATTAATTACTTTTATTACTACTTTTATAATTAATAATAATTTATAATTTATAATTAATAATTAATAGTTATTATTATTTTGGAGGGGAATACTGCAGTCCAAGAGATGTGCTTTATTCTCCTTGGCCCACCCTAGCCAAACAGGCCCGTGTGGCCACTGTCACCTTAGAGTCCACAGCGCCATGTCTGTCACTGCTCTGATCATAGCACATTTGCCGGCCTGCAGGTCTGTAGTGTCATGAGGTCAGGGTCTGCGTTTCTGCTGCGCCCCGGCCGCGCAGCAACCAGGCCTGGGTCAAGCGAGGCTCCGTGGATTGGGCTCAGCGCATTGTTACGAGCTTGGCCGTTGGAGCTCATCATGATTGGGCTGTGGCTGCCAGAACTCTGAGCTGTCAGATGAGCAGTTCGTGCATTTCACTAGCCTCTTGATCAGTCTCCATTTCCTCTCTTGTAACATGGCCCTTGTGTTTCCTGATGATGTGCAAGCGGCCACACTGGTAAGCCACGGAAGTGTTGATCGTGCCTAGCATGCCAGGGGATATTTGATAAACGCCGACTGCACTGCACACTGGCTGTGTTCAGAGAACCAGCTCCTCTGCGGAGAAGCGGAAACCGCATGCTGAGGGCCTTGCCGTACGGGTCCCAGGTAGCTGGTGACGGGGCACCTGCCATGCACCTGTCCCTCTGTACCCACAGTGGGTCAGTTCCAGAGTGCCCTTCAGATACCCAGATCCATGGACATTGCAGTCTCACGGAACACGGTGTGGTGCTTGCCCTTAGTCTGCAGGCGCCCTCCAATATGCTTCACACTGTCCCTGGCTCTCTGTCACCGAGTGCCTACTGCAGTGTAAGTGGCTGGCATGAGAGTGCTCGTTACGCTGTGTTGTGCGGTGAGTCACAGTAGGAAAGAAAGGTGCCGAATTAAATCCGTTTGTAGAAGATTTTTGGCCAGGGGTCGGAGGGTGCAGAGCTTGCCAACACGGGGTCTGACGACACCACCTGGTAGAAGAGGGCTTTAGCTTTCTGTCACTGCTTAATGTCAACAACCACAACAAGAAAATCACTTCCTAAAACCAAGGATTAAGAGGATCATATCAAGAAAGTGCCTTTTTTTTTTTCTTAAGATGAATCTGCTATTCATGGCCAATTGCCTGCACTTAGAATGCTGCTGCCTGAACACAAATCCACGTGTTCAGGCAGCAGCACTTTGCTGTGAACTTGTAACACGAGTGGGCGTGTCAGTCTGATTTGAATGTCTTTCTCCTGTGCTGATGCACTCAGACCAAACTTGCAGTGTTTGATGTTTCCTTGTTCAAAGAGATACATTTTTGTTTGAAAGATTGATTTCTTTAATTTAAAAGGCAGAGTTCTATAGAGAGACCGAGATCTTTTATCTGCTGGTTCACTCCACAGATGGCTGCAGTAGTTGGAGCTGGGCCAGGCCGGAGCCAGGAGCCAGAGCTTCTTGCTGCAAAGCACCTGTGCCATTTGCTGCTGCTTTCCCAGCTGCATGAGTAGAGAGCTGGATTGGAAGTGGAGCAGCTGGAATTTGAGCGGGCACCTATACGGCTGCTGGCATTCAAAGTGGCAATTTTACACACAAAGCCACGCTGCATCCCGAACACTTTTGTTGTTGTTTTGTTTAAATTTGCTTTATCAGCGAGGGAGCCAGCATTTAAGATGAGACGTTGTCCAATTCGGCCTCGGCTCCTTGGTGACAGACTGGAATCCTGAGTGGTTCCAGAACAATGCCTGGCTAATGTATTTTATTTCTTACCTTGCTACTCAAACAACAACAACTCATCTTAAGTAGTAATATAACTGAAGCAGCAAGTTTCAGAGGTGGCTTTGGGAAAAGGAGTGGAAGCAGCTGTTGGGTTTGTCGCGAGCGGCATTCTGCATGCTGGCGCTGGTGAGTTTACACGTTGGAATGATCTCGATCTTGAAAAGCTTGTTTGACAGTTTTAACAGGGTAAACTATTGAAATGAGAAAATTTGACTCATCAAGTTGAGCAATCTGGCCTCTGTTTATACTAGAGACGTAAGACCAATTCAGAGTTGGCTTTGAGCGCTGGCTTTACTGCGCAGAAACCCGGTGGCCTTTGACCATTGATGCCAGAGATGCGATGATGTCCCTTCTTGCAATTCACTTTGTGCAGTGACCGCGGTGACCTTGGTAATAGAATCCTCTTTGTATTGTAGTATGAGGCGCTCTCAGAAAATACTAATGCCTTTGTTTGTTGCCTGGACAACTTCTGTTTTCTTTTTCTTTCTATTTTTTTTTTTAAGTTAACTTTTACTGGAAAGTCAGTTACACAGAGAGGAGGAGAGACAGAGAGGAAGATCTTCCGCCCAATGATTTATTCCCAAGCGGTCACAAAGGTCAGAGCTGAGCCAATCTGAAGCCATGAGCACGGAGCCTCTTCCAAGTCTCCCACACAAGTGCAGGGTCCCAAGGCTTTGGGCTGTCCTCCACTGCTTTCCCAGGCCACAGGCAGGGAGCTGGATGGGAAGCAGGGCATCTAGGATTAGAAGTGGCGCCCATATGGGATCCTGGTGCATTCAAGGTGAGGACTTTAGCCACTAGGTTACCATGCCAGGCCCACAACTTTGGTTTTCAGGCAAGTCAAGCAAAGGCTTCTTATCTGCATGTCACTTTGTTTTTCATAGAAGGCAAACAGCAAAGTTGATTGCATCACACGGTGACGATTATTGGAAATTAAGCATCATGCTTTCATTATTTCATGTAGGAATGAAGTTTAGCATTTTTGAACTTGTGGAGGCATTTGCTTTGTGGTTCTGATCTGTCCCACGTGTGGCTTCTGTTAGTGTGCCATTCTCAGAATTCTGTTTCCTTTGTGTCTGTTACCATTTAAATGTTGATGGTTTAGGGATTGAAATTTGTTCGTTTGAGGGGGCGTCACGGTACAAATATGCCAACTTCAACATAGAGAGGCTATCTTTATTTCGTTTGATCTACTTCATTCTCAGAACTGTGCTATCTGTAACTGCGACTTCAGGAAGAATCGGAACTGTCTTCAGCTGATTTCTTAGTTGCCTCAAGATGCAGACTTGATCATCATTGAGTCTAGGGGTTTGAGTCTAGGAAGTCATGTCTGTTTTGCCAGGAAAAAAAAAAATCAGTCATTCCAAGTATGCTCTGAGAATGTGCTTAAGCAAAATTTGGCATGTGTAAAGGTGCTCCAAGGTGAGTATCATTTACTTAGATAATAAGTCTCATGAGTGTGTAGTTGAACGACTTCGGTCTGAGGTTAAAGAGGTCCCGAGGAGCTTCGTTGGGCGGCGTCTGATCTCGGATCCTTTAGCTGTTGCTTACCGGAATGAGTCACTGTTATTTTTTCACCTGCTTCCTTTCACGGTGTTGTGGAATCGAAGGCAGTGCAGTTAGAAAAATGCTCACTGTAAAATAGCAGATACCCTTTGATTTCCAAAAGAAGAACGCCTCTCCGGCGGTGGCGATTGCATAATTACAGAAGCACGAAGTCCGGTTTACTCACTCAGATTTGGCATGACGTGCTCCAGGAGAGACTAAGACAGCATGAGTCCTTGGGGTGAACGCCTCTCTTCCCATGTGGGATGCGTTTATTAGACATGTGGATGGTGATGAGAAGAGAGAGAGAGAGAGAGAGAGAGAGAGAGGGAGAGAGAGGGAGAAGGAGAGAGAGCGCGAGCCGCAATGGTCAGAACTGAGCCCATTCGACACCAGGAGCCAGGAGCTTCTTTCGGGTCTCCCCCGCAGGTGCAGGATCCCAAGGCTTTGGCCCATCCTCTGCTGTTTTCCCAGGTCAAAAGCAGGGAGCTGGATGGGAAGTATGGCAGACAGGGTATGAACCGGCACCCATATGGAATGCTGGTGCACATAAGGCAAGGACTTTTGCCTCTAGGCTACTGCACTGGGCCCAGCAGGATCAATTTTAAGTTGATAACTTTTCTAAGTTCTATTTTTATTTTGAATTTTTGAATTTTGTGGTACAATTTCGTATAGACTAGGATCCTCCCCCATACTCCCCTCCTGACAGATTTTCCCCATGTTGCTACAGCAGTATAGTCCTTCATGAGGAACCATAATTCCATCAGTCTGACATAGTCTGTACCAGCAATGTCGAGGCACACTTAAATAAGTTGATAACTTTGTATGCCTTACAAATGATGTTGTGAGTATTGAGATGGTCCTTGGCAGAAAAAAAAAGTTCCTCGCTTCTGTCAGTGAGTATTCTAGAATGCTTTCTGTCTTCTCTCTGCTCACATTGCAAATTGTGTTTCCGAGACAAATTCTGCCATTTAGAAGACTTAGCTAGACGTGTGTATGCTCCACTACGTTACCCTCTGATTGCAGGCAGGGCTGTACTGCTTCCTGTCCTGAGCAACTAAATAACCCTCAGTTCTTCCTTTGATGTTATTCTGAGTTAAAATAATGTTTACCGAGCTTCACAAGCAGTGTTTTTAAAGAAAAATATAATATGTTTAGGGGATTTTTTTGTTTTTTTTTTGTTCTTAGGATGACAGAATATCTGAGTCTACGTGTTTGGAATCATAGTGTCTTTGGCAATTGTTTTGCAAATTAATGCTTGGTAGGCAGAGGAGAGTCTCAAAGGTTGCTTGGTGCGGGGCTGAGCAGTGGGTTTATTGATATGTGTGTGTGTGTGTGTGCGCGTGCGTGTGCGTGCATTTAACGATTCTCAGGACAATACCCTGGAACTGACATGTGTCTTAGATTACATTTCACAATGGAACGTAAATAAAGCCACTTGATAACTCTACTCAGAATGGTGGGGGCAAAAAAGGTTTCACTGAGACATTATCTTGCAAAGTAATGTGAAAAATTATAAACTTTCAAAATTGATAATTTTTTTTAATAGTTTAGAGTAACACATTACTTTGTGATCCAGAGGTCTAAATATGTGCTTCCTCATATTGCAGAGAGAGCATGCTTTCAAACTGATTCGGTAAGACCTGATTTTGCAGTATGAACTTCGGAGAAGTTAATTGAAGACATTGTCAAACTTTTTTGGAAATGACTTATTGAATCTTGTAGTATAAGGCCTGGTGCTGTGGCACCGTGGGATAACACTCCATATCTGGTGCCAGCATCGTATACGGTCGCTGGTTTGTGTTCTGGCTGCTTCACTTCCCATCCAGCTCCCCTTGTGTCCTGGGAAGGCAGTGCAGGCTGATCCGGGGCCTTGGTTGACGTTGGATCAGCTCAGCTCCAACTACTATGACCTTCTAAGGAGTGAATCCGGTTGATAGAACCAACTCTATCTCATTCTCTCTATAACTCTTCCAAATGGAAATAAAACAAATCTTCTCTAAAAAAAGTACCAGATCTGCCTCTTCCCCTCTGGCCACCACGCTGGGATCCTGAGGGGGCATCCTCTGGTGAGCTACTTGATACTTAGAAAGGAGTGCCAGACTTTGCACAATTGAAATCAGACAAATATTGAAAAACATTTTTTAATTCAGGATAGATTTCAAAACTTGCAACTTACAGTCTTAAGTGATATGGTTCATAACACTTCTGTGCTAAATTTTAAAAATACACATTTTAAAGAATTGTTTATTTGAAAGGCAGAGTGATGGAAGGAGGGAATGAGAGAAAGGATGTTTTATCTGCTGGTTTACACCTTAAGTGGCTGCGGCGGGGCTGGTCCAGGGTAAAGGCAGGCCTCTGCCTGTGCGTAGCCGTGGCCATCCTCTTCTGCCTTCCCCAGCGCATGAGCAGGAAGCGCAGCAGGGGATGCAGAGCAGCTGTGTCTGGCACCAGTGCTCCAAGGCCTCTGCCCAGGTCACCGGATGGCAACACTGCTCCTAGGATTTTACCTCCTGAAAGCTGTCGGTGGCATTCCTCTTAAGGTGTTGATTTCTGATTTTGTTTGTAATTTCTAGCAGTTAGGAGCTGAGCCTGGCTTGCAGCAGGTAGGGCAGCATCCTTGCTTCCAGGGCAGGTCCTGGTTATCAGGTGCACGCCTGAGATGAGGGAAGCTAGAGTCGGTCACCGCCTGCACACTGCTGACATGAGCCTCTGCTTTATGAATGCTTGCCTTTTATGTTTCTCCCTGCAGCAGGTGGAGTTTTTGAGAACAGGCGTCAGATTCCAAAATTTTTGTGTCTTTCATGCTTAGCATATTGTGTTTTTTTTTTTTTTTTTTAAAGCACACAGATGGTTACTTTTAGAAGTGAGCTGCCTTGAACTTGCTTTCTAGCGTGTTCGGGCAGTCAGTGGTCGGAACTGGCTAGTATCGAACCGTTTTCCTTCGTGAGCACCGTCTGAGTCTCTCTTGGTCTAGGAATGATTAGGTTCGATAAGTCACCTTATGGAACGACAAATATACTTTTCCCGTTCGTTGAGTTTTCATGAATCTTTGGCCATAGAGAGCGAGCTGACTGAAAGTGGAGCACTGCTACTCCAAGCAGTGCCCATACAGGATGCCGAGTCGTAGTCAGCTCAACCTGTTGCACCATAGTGCTCACCCCAACCTTGTGGTTCTCATGGTCAGGGTCCCTGTCAGTCCAGCTCTACCACTCCTTCTGCTTAGTGAATGAATTTTAGTAAAATTAGGACAAGGACTTTTTAAAGAAATATTTATTAATTTTTTGGAAAGGTAGATTATAAACAGGAGAGACAAAGATCTTCCATATGAGAATTCACTGGAGCTAGGCTGAAGCCGGGAGCCAGAAACTTCTTCCAGGTCTTCCATGTAGGTGCATGTGCACAAGGCTTTGGGGCCGTCCTCTTCTGACTTCCCAGGGCACAAGCAGGGAGCTGGATGGGAAGTAGAGCAGCTGGGACATGGACCAGCACCCCTATGGGGTCTTGGCATTTGCAGAGAGAGGATTTGCCACTTGAACCATTTCCATGGCTCCAGCAAGGACATTGTAAACAAACGGACTAGGAGCCCATTGGAGACTAGAACCTGATAACACATGTCATTTACATCCAAGGCTCTGTAGAGGGATTTGGATTCAGTGCCTTTTTTATAATTGTGACTGTTGGGGACTTTGTGCTATTCCCACCCATGTGGGAGTCTTGGAGGAAATTCCTGGCTCCTGGCTTCAGATCGGCGTAGCACCAGCCGTTCCAGCCACTTGGGGAGTGAATCATCAGATGGAAGATCTTCCTTTCTCTCTCCTCCTCCTCTCTGTATATCTGACTTTCCAATAAAAATAAATAAATCTTAAAAAGAAACTAGCAAGAAAAAATAAATCCATGAGATATAGTTTCCACTGATCTTTGTTGGTGGAATGTGCTTCCTGTAGGCAACAAATGGATGGGTTTTGTTTAATCCAGTCTACTAATCTATGACATTTGATTCAAGAGGTTAAGCTGTTACATGCAGGGTTAATATGAATGGATGGTAATTTGGTCCTGTCATTTTAGCAGTGGGTTGCTCGTTGATTTAAGCAATGAGCTGTTCATTGATTTAGTCTTCTGTTATTTTACTGGGATGTTCTTCGCATTTGCCTTTGGTTTTGGTGGGCACTATTCCTTTTCTCTGTCAAGAGAACATTTTTGAGTATGATTTGTAGGGCAGGTTTGGAAGGGGCATATTCTTTTAACTTTACTGTGGAAAAATTTTATTTCGAAGACAAAGTAAAGTTTTGCTGGGCATGTTATCCTGTGCTGACAATTTTTGCTTTGAGAATCTGGAGTATGTTCTCTATTCTCTTCTTGCCTGTAGAGTTTCCTGTGAGAGATCTCCTGTGAGTTTAGTTGGCATTTCTTTCCCTTCTGATTTCAATGTATATATTTTTACTGCTTGGATGTTTTATGTCAGTCATTTCCCGGGCCTGGGTCCCGTCTTGGTAGGTGTCCAGGTGGATGTCTGTGAGTAAAGGCTTTTGGGTGCTAACCATGGAGTACTTTCGGAAACATTATCTGGCATTGCTTGGGGATTTCCCGTTTCTGTTCTAGCTGAGTGGTGGGACTCGCTTATAGCCCTATGTAAGTGTCACGTTCTTAACAAAACTCTAGTTTCCTTCCTTGTGAATGATTAAATTTGTCTGTATATTGCAGTTAAAAGTGATTTGGATGTACCTCGTAAACCTGTGATAAAATAGGGGGGTAAAAAGCCTTTACTGCTTTCGAAACTCCATGGCTTACTTTTTGACCTTTTTGCGTGGTTCATCTGCTTGATCCGCATCTCTCTCGGTCACTAGGTTGCCCCCAACGACGAGGCTGTGGTGACGCTGCTGTGTGAGTGGGCTGTGAGCTGCAAGCGCTCAGGCAAACACAGGGCCATGGCAGTGGCCAAACTCCTGGAGAAGAGGCAAGCCGAAATTGAGGCCGAGGTGGGTTCAGTGTGGCCGCTGCTTGTCCAGTGCATGCCGTGATTTCAAAGTGCTGCTGACAGGGCAAGGATACCTGCCACTTACTCTTCCTGTGGTCCTTTTGTCTTGGGGAGAAAATGGAGGCTGTATAATAAATCCACATAAGGCGGACAGCATCTTTGGGCATCTTGAGATAGATAACCACAAAGAATCTGTGTTCTGAACCAGATGAAAATGTGTCTTTTTAAAAGAAAAATTGGGGCCCAGCGCGATCGCGCAGTGGTTAAAGTCCTCGCCTTGCATGCTGGGATCCCATATGGGCGCCAGTTCTATCCTGGCAGCCCCGCTTCCCATCCAGCTCCCTGCCTGTGGCCCGGGAAAGCAGTCCAGGATGGCCCAAAGCTTTGGGACCCTGCACCCGCGTGGGAGACCCGGAAGAGGCTCCTGGCTTCGGACCGGCATAGCATCGGCCGTTGCGCTCACTTGTGGAGTGAATCATCGGATGGAAGATCTTCCTGTCTATCTCTCCTCTCTGTATATCCGCCTTTCCAATAAAAAAAAAATAATAATAATAAATCTTAAAAAAAAAATTGAACATTTGATGTAGAACCAAGAAACCTTATGAGGCTGAGTACACAAAGCACAAATACAGACACAGAAAGGTACACAATCTAGACCAACTATTAGGAGAATTAGTGAGTTTTGAAGTATTTTCAGTGGCAGTTAAGATTATGAGATTATTCATTCCAGTGTGTCGTCTTGGAGGTTACACTTTGGCTCCCGAGAGTTACTGAAATAGCAAAGGAAATCGGGGAGCAAAAAAAAAAAAAAACCCCAAAAAACAAAAACCAGAGCTGTTTCGTCAACGTTGGCTTTTACTGATGGGGAGAGTCTTTCTTGCCAAATGGTAGAGGGACAGCTGCAGAGAGCACCCGAGCTCTCCCCAGGCCCCCGTTTCCCTCCCCTGCATGAGCTCGGAGCTTCTCTGCCTCTGCCCTTTGCTTCCTGTCCTCCACCATGCACTGTTCAGCAGCCCCAGTGACCTGTCCCAGTGCACACAGCTCCCCTGGTCCCTTGTTGGGGCTCCTTTCCTGACCTACACAGGCCCACTTGGCCTGGCTCTGCTGACCTGCCCCTGCCCCACCCCGACCTCATCTTGCTTTTTGTGCCCCTATGTTATAAGTCCAACCATCTTGTCCCTTTAGCGACGCGAGGCCCTCTTTGATTCCACGCCCTGTTCGTCCTGTTCCTTCTGGCAGATCACTCTGCTGGCTCTTCTTTGACAGCTGTTTTGAGGTCTTTCCCAGTCAGGAGTGGCATTGCCCGTCCAGCTCCCGTGGTTAGCGTAGGTCGCCTCTGGAAGACCTTTCTTCACCACGTGATTGGAAGTGAAGGCACCCTGCCACCACCCAAGCACTATTTCTCACATGGCTGTTATACTTTCTTCAGAGTGATACATGCTAGTATTTCTTATTATTTGATGCCTCCCATCTCTTCACAATGTAAGCTTGAGAGCTGGACCTAGCCCATCCTGTACCCAGCACCCCAAGCAGCTCTTGGTCCTTAGGAGATGCTGGGAAGCTGTGAGCCACAGGAGTTGATCAACATGTGGCTGAGCATCTCTTGGCTTCCTGTGAAGCTGTTAGACAAAGTGGAGAGACATGCTTCTCCTTTTGTTCAGAAGGAAAAAAGAAATGAAAGGTCATTCTGAGGGAACTGGGGTTTAAAGAGCTGGTGTTTAAGTAGAAACAGTGGCTTTCTGCTGAACGTGCAAATGAGGAAAAGCCTTCCATTGCTCCTTTCTGCACCGTGTGGAGAGACAGGCTGTCCTTTGGTGATGTGCAGTGAGTAGCCTGCAGGGACTAAAGTTGAGTTTTCCAAACATTTCACATTGTTCATTTTCTGTTTTGTCCTTCCTGTATTCTGGAAAACATGTAAATATATGTAAACACACAGACATACAGAGCCCTTTCGAAAAAAGTTCACATGCAGATAGCTTGGCGATTTTAACAGACCTACAAGTATACTTGTCTAAAAATGTTTTCTTTCAGAGGTATTTAAGGCCATTTATTTCCATTAAGCGTTACCATTGGCAAAACTTCCTTTGCCAATAGTGTGTGGCTTGATGAAATAGTACTCTAAGATGCTAACCTTAATAATAATAATAGTGAAAGTGGGCAAAAGGAAAGAATACAGCAGAGGATACAAAGTGAGAGCTGAGAGCTCTTAAGCTGTTCCTTTGATTTTCTGGTGAGTTCTATCCTTAAGAATGTGGAAGTGAACAGGCTCTGTGGACAAACAGAATGTGTCTACGGGGAGAACTGTGGAGATTCTGCAGGTTCCAGGGGATCTTAGAGGTGAAGGATGGCAGAGGGAGGAAAGAATGTTCTTAGAGGATTGCATTAGCTTTCTCATTTGATGCCATACTTATTCCAGCACACACACATAACAACCTCCTAACAAAAGCACAGAGACCAGCAAGAATAAGATACTTCCTAGGTTACATACAGTCCAACATGAGTTATTTAAATATTGAGATAACTTCACTTTTTGGGCAGTTTTGCATAGGGACTGTAAGTGGTTTATTGCGTAATGTTTGTATATTTGATGTTGTGTTTGTGTTTCACATGGATAATGTTTTTAGGGATGTTCCTTGATACCATTTGAAGTGTTCTGTAATTTTCTTTATTACCTATTTACATTTACTTTTGTAAATTACAAAGAAGTGTAAAAACCTCAGCTTCACCTGTTTTAGTTGAGAAGTTAAATGCGAATAAAAAGCTAGCAAAATCAAGTTGCATAGCGACTATTTCTCCTGTGTAATTAACTTTGCTTTATTATTTCATCCTTAGAGATGTGGAGACTCTGAAGTCCTAGATGAAAAGGAATCCATTTCTTCAGCCTCTCTTGCTGGTTCTAGTTTGCCTGTTTTCCAGAATGTTCTCCTTAGGTTTTTGGATACACAGGCACCCTCGTTGTGTAAGTAAAGAAAGCTCTTTGCTTCTGCATCTTAAATAAGTGTTTATGAACCAAAAAAATTTTTTTTTGTCTGTATGTCGCCTAAGGTTCTTGTCACTGGCTATGATATGTGTTTTACTGAGCAAGATTTTTATTGGAGTATAATTTTTATTGGAGGCATTCAGGCTATTTTAGAATGTGTTGATGTTCAAAGATTCTAAAATTTCCAGATTTCAATAGTTTGAAAAGTAAGTCTTTTTACTCCTTTTCTTTTGGTATATTCGTCTCTCCTCTTAAAATCTTTTTGTGCCAAAATACAGTAGCTAAGATCTTCTGACCTTTATTTGTAAATTGTAACGTTCTCTTTCTGTGTGGTGGTCTAAATTTCCAATTTTCTGTGAAATAATTTCTGTAAGATGATTTCTAGTCACTGGTGTGAACTATGTAGGTTCGATTTTCTTTTTTCCTGTGAAAATGAAAAAAAAATTAATTTTAACTTTTATTTGGATTGGAGATAGAGACAGACAAGTTTGGGGTGAGGCCGGAACTAGGGACCAAGAGCTTAGCTGAGATTTCCCATGTGAGTGGCAAGGACCTTGTACTTGAACCATTACCTGCTGCCTCCCAGGACGTGTTTGTAGGGAGCTGGAGTCATAAACTTGGCTAGACTTGAAGCAGACACTCTGATATGGGGTGCAGGCATCGTAACCACTGCTCTAAATGCTTACCCCTATGTCTTCCACACGGTGAAATGCAGCCGAGAGGATCTTAGATGCAGATAGAATCACAGCAGTGTGATGAAAGATAAAAAGTGATGGGGGAGACCTTTGCAGAGAGCAGAGTTAAATGATCCACGACCTTACTGCCGGAGTCATTTGAGGAGGTCTGTGGGTGAGGGTGGGGGAAGGACAGGGTGTTTGATGTAGTTAGTTTTCTAGGCTGGCGATTACTTGGATGAGGGAGTGGGGAGTGCCGAGGAGACCCCAGTTGCTGAATGTATGGGTACAGAAGGGAGCAGTTCCCTCTGATGCTCTCCCCTGGGGAGATGCACATTTGCCTTCCCAGCCCCAGGACTCTCCGTTCTTCCAGGAAGACCTGCTCCTCCTATGCTGTCCCGATGGGGTGTTTCGTGCGCCGACTATGGCAGCAGAGTGCACCCTTCCTCCGGGTAGGGGCTGGGTCGCAGGGGGAGGTACAGGGAGCGAGAAGAAACTTGGAGCCTCCTGCTCACTGGATGGAGCTGTTGTCTCCATTTGGTTCTTGGGACTAGTACCAGAGATTGAACCTGACAGGCAAAGTACGAGAAATGCGTAAACTTATCCAACAGTACGTACAGAAAGTTTCCGAGTGCAGGTTCAGTGCAGCAGGTCACACAGTAAGTGACATGGGAGACAGGACTGCAACACTCCATCCTTTTAAAATTATTGGTTACATTGTATTATGAGATACAGTTCCATAGGTACTGGGATTCCCCCGTCCCTCCCCCCATGGTGGACTCCTCCACCCTGTTGTGAGACCTCAGTTCAAGATCAGTTGAGACACCTTCACCGCAAGCATATACCAAGCATAGAGTCCAGCCTCTTATTATCCAGATAAGTTCATCCGCTTCTTGGGGAGACCTTCCCTGGTCTGAAGGTATGGCTGAGTTAGAGGTGGCTTAGCCGGAGCCCCCCAGCCTCTGCATGGCGCTAAGGGACCAAACCCCCGGCCATCCTTGTGTTCTTTTTAATCCTATCTTCCCTGGATTTTCTCCATTTCATTGGCCAATCAAGTTGCAGTTTTGCTGTGAGGTTTCATTCGGAAAAAAGGGACACATCTATCCCAAAACACACAAATGTGCTTCAGGCATTAAAACAGCCACCAAATCTCTTACTAATAAAACTGGAAGACAGTAGTATCCCCATTTTCCTCTCCTTAACCTGAATTTTTCTTAGCTTACCACTTAATTGATCATTCGCCTTTCAATGAGCACTTTCCGGGAACTTGTTCTGTGTGTGAGTCGGACAATCCAAAGCCGCCACTCAGCTCTGCCCCAAGTGCTATTGCCTCAGTCAGTCTCCCAGGAAACTTGGAAAATGCCGTTGCCGTGCAGCCTCACTCAGCAGCTGCCTTCCCCATGGCACGGGGACGCCTGACCGAGCTTGTATCTCCACAGCCGATCCCAACAGTGAATGTGAAAAGGTGGAGTTTGTGAACCTGGTGCTGCTCTTCTGTGAGTTCATCCGCCACGACGTCTTCTCCCACGACGCGTATATGTGCACACTCATCTCGCGGGGAGACCTGTCCGTCAGCGCCTCCACCCGGCCACGGTCACCCGCGGGGGAAAATGTGGATGAACACTACACGAAGGACCATGATGTGAAAATGGAGGTAAGGCGCTTGGCGGGAGCGGTCTCACCTCCTCGCCCCAAAGCCCTGCTGGACAATCACTTCTCGGTTGATGATTTGGTGGTGGGCGGGAGATCCTGGCTGCAGAGCCAGTTGTATGGTTGCTTCTCGCAGAGAAAGCACACGTGCATTATAATTTATGATGTCTAGAATTTCCCATTGGCAACTATATGACTAGGACTGTGAAAGGATTTAATAGCCCGTGCAATTCCTCAGGGTTTGGGACTGCACCAGAATTCCTCATAAGGTTCATAGAAAGCGTATGGAAAGATGAGTTCATTTTGAGGCAAGATTTTTGAGGTCCACGTACAGTATTTTCATAACTTGAATTTTCCTTCAACTTCTTAAAGAATCCCTCATATGCTTCTAGTTTTGGTTTTTCTACCTTCCAGTTTTCCTTTAATATTGCATCGAAGGATGGCGTCTTTTGAGCCTATATTTCCAGCTAAGCGTGTATGCTCAGGAATTTTTCCCCTAGGGTGTCACCTGTCAGCTACCCTTTGGCATATGGCCCGTGTCAGGAAATACCCTCTTTCGTTTCAACTGATTCACCATTTAGTCTGTTTCTTAAACTGTGGCGGAGTTGTTCTCTTCACCAAAGCATTTTGTGCTGTGTGATTGCATCATTTCCTGCCAGATCCTGATTCCGTGGATTTTTTTTGTTAGGTGCTCAGTGAAATTCTCAAGTTAAAATAGCTGCAAGTAGTAACTAAAATATCAGACAATGGGGAGGGTTTGTGACAGTAAGAACACATACTGTTGAGATACTTTTTAATACCTGGCTGCACCTGTAATTTGAAAAAAGCCAGCATTTCAGAATTGTGAACTTAGATTCATCCTTTTTAGTCTGAAGATTTTTTATTTTCCAATTAGAGTATGCTTTTAAAAATATGTTACATATGAATACTTTTGCTTCTTAGTTTGTCCTCCACAGACACTAATAAACTCTTAATCCCTTCTGCATGCTTACATGCTCCTCAAACTTTTCCTTTTCTACTTAATATCAAAACATCCTTCCCCTTCCCGTCCCCCCACCCCCCAGGATATCATATACATTAAGCGTAAGTTTAGATTTTAGATGTTTTTTCCTGCTAAGACAGGCTGTTGAGCATCATGCGAGCCAACGGAGATGGTGGTAATGTGAAGCGGGGTTTTTCTGTGCTCTTCCTGACTTTCTCATCATGAAGGCAAGGAAGGCGACTCTTGCAAGCATTGCACGCTGTAAAGCTTGCTCTCGCTTTGGGCCTCGGTGGTGGGGAGAAAGACAAGGGGAGACGCAAGTGGCTAAAAATCTTGCCGTGGTGTTTCAGCTTGAGCTTCTTGCCTGCAGTTTGATTGTAACATGCTTTCTCTGGTGATTGCCAGGAACAGAGTATCATGGCGCACATGGGCCTTGACTCAGGAACCACTAACATTTTTGATGAAGTAGACAAGAATGACTTTAAAACTGACTTTGGTTCGGAATTTCCAGTAGGTTTCAAGCTTTGATTCTTTCTTAACTAACCCACCTACTGCCACCCCAACTTGTCTCCGTGCTTCTGTTGCTTGCCCCACGTCTATCCCAGAATGACTCGTGCTTTTGTGATGTAAATGTGACCCTACCATATTCCACCTTGAGGACGGTTGTCATGTCACATTATCATGTGGGTTGTCTTGGTTTGGGTCATCTTCAGTTGGGATTGCTTTGCTGCCTTTGTATATTGTAACACTGGCGGACAAGTTGACTGTCTTGGTTGACTGTCTGTTTCGTTCATTTTGAGATCATTATCCCAGGAGCATGTAAATCCACCTTCACAAGTACAGCCGTGCTCTTTTGCTGAAAGATGGCTCTCATGGTGTTGCACTTATTAGATATTCATTTTTCTACCTAATCTCTGGGTCATTAAAATGGATATTCTCATGAATGTCAGTGCACAGCTCTTCATCAGAACCATACTGCATGGGGTTCAGTCTAAGCCCTTTATGTCTGTCACTCATAGGTCTTGTTGATCAATGACTGTTATGTGTGTGCTTTCGTAGGAAATACAGCCCCTGAATAAGACTTATCTGTACGGCTGCTTATAATCCCCGGTCTCCTAGCAGCATAGATACGTTTCTTGTTGTGTAGAGCTTTCATTTCCCCATCTTCAAAAATAGGGGATGATGCTGCTAGACATTTCCCTGATGTGAATGTGAACTGTGTGGAAAGCAACAACGTTTCCTCGTGTTGCTTGCTTGGTGATTGAAAAGGTGTCAGTGTATGGGTGTCTTAGGTGTTCTGGGTTCTGCTGTGTATCACACTGTTTGATTCTGCTCTCTCTCATTTACAATCTCTAACGTTTGTTTTACATGACTTAGATCTTTTCTCCGATGCCTGGAGACACCTGTGAGAATGCTAACCCTTCCCTGGGCAGAAGAATGTCAGTTAACGGTGACAAGTTGGCGAAGAGGGAAAAACCGAGGGAATTAATCTTTCCATCTAATTATGACCTCCTGCGTCACCTGCAGTATGCAACACATTTTCCTATACCTCTGGTAAGTTCCTGCTCCAGTCATTTTATACCTGGATTACTTTAAGATGATTCACCTTTGAATGCCAGATTGCTCCGACACCTTCCTGACTCATATCTAGTGATACCAGGTAAGCTTTTGCATTTGCTGCTGCTTTTGTTGTATATCTGATCACACGGTGTACATAGCGAGGTAGTTTGAATTTTTGTTGTGGTCTCAGTGGCTGGATAGATTTAACCGAATTTGTTGTATTAGCGTTCTCTTATCAAGAGCGTTTGAGTTACTGTAGATGATGTTCAATGTGTTTTCCTATATCTGTTTGAAAGTCATTGGTACTTTTGGTATTACACAGATGAGTAAGAATTTTTGGGGCAACAGGAAGGATGAATAACCTAGGAGGGGGAACAGTGTATCAAATGACATGCACTGCTATAAATGCAGTGATGACTAAAAATCCATGCACTCATTGGAAGGTGGACAGTGGCCTTCCCGGCCCATCACATGTACAAAATGGAAGCTGTAAGGGGAAGGGGCTGTCTGGTTGCGAAAACAGGTGGATATTTTTGTAGAAAAGGATGTATGCCAGATGGATTTGGACCTGTTGAATTTAGGAACTGGATAACACATGGTGAATGCTTGGCTGGAAATTCAGTTTTGACTAATGGGCTGTAACTGTGCAATGCATTGCTCTTGAGAAGTGACTAAATGAAATGCTTGAGAATTCTGTCTTTGCTACTTTCCTGAAAATCTCAAATTATTCTCCAAAGGAAAAAAGTTCAAGGGGAAGGTAAGTGGAGGAAAAATGAAAAGGTGGTGTAGCTGCTGGTGGGTTTTCCCCTCTGTGTGGGAGAGGTGAGCCCCCCGCACACCTTTCTCTGTGAGCACCAGCTGATTTGTTCTGCTGTTCGCGTGACCTTGACGGGCAGCCGCTCGCTGGAGTTTCTCATTCCAAGGTCCATGCACTTACTTAGAAGAATGCTAGCATGACTTCCAGTAACCAAATCTGTCAGTGACATTACTTGAATGTGTAGCAATGAAACAACCCTTAAAAAACCAATGTTGTAGGATACAATTTTTTTTAATATCCTTCCGGCACCAGTTGCCCAAGAAGTGCCTCTTCCCACGAGGACGATTCAGAAGAAACCATTGGTAGGGGAAATAAACATAGACGCTAACTAACTAACGTTGACGTTGGAATGCTCTTGAGAGTCTAGTCCTATTCTTTACAAAATGGATAACATCTAAGTAGCATCTTGTGCGTGGAAGGACAACATAAGAATATGGTTAAAAATAGTTCTTAACGTTCCCCTGGATCTCATACGTGTGATTCTTGTGAGTGACAACCGAGAGAGAACTGTAAGTTAGAAAAGGGGTTCTATGTTGTGAATGGTATGTATGGTGATGCAAGCATAGTGTCTTGGCTCATGAATTACCTTGGGTTCATAGAATCCTGAAAGGGGCTTAAGCCTGGTGGTAGCCTGACGCTTAGAAAGTTGTTTGTCCCAAGTCACGTATGTGATGTTGCCCACGAGTTCCTGGCGTCACTGCCAACCAGCCAGAATGTGTTCAGCACTGACCATAAGCTCTGTGAGAAGCATTTTGTACATTTTTTCAATTATTTGCTCATTTCAAACTTAGAAAATGTGTTGGTGACGTTGTAAGTAAGAGTTTCCAGTTTTAGAAAAAAGCAGTCTTTAAATGTAGAAATGGCTTCAAATCAAAGTTGCTTCCCTGGCTTCCAGGAACAACGTTTTTTTTTTTTTAAAAAAAAGCTCATGGCTAATGTAAATATATTGGCAACTGTTTGTATACATGCCTTTGGCTAATAAAATTAAACACAAACACACGGACTGCTCCTGCTTACCCAAGTTTTTGCTGTCTTCTCCGTGGTAAATGTTTTATTTTTTGTCTTGTATTGCATCCTTTCCGAGTCCTTTGACCTGGTAGGGATTTGACCTAAGAGCTGTGACCTTGAGAACTGGAGTCAACCATACATTAAGTTAATGGTCTCACATGAGGTCAGCCTCATCTTTCTGGGTCTGCGTGACCATAGCCCACCTTGCCCATGCTGTATTCATATTACACTGTGGCTCTTGACTGGTGTTATTCTTCTGTGTGTTTGATATGAGTTTATTCATGCAAAATGATAGTTTCAGTTACCATAGTTGGATATTCGCTCACTCCCTCAAGCTATGGAACTAGGCACATCATGTCGTTATAACATAAAGAAGAAATCATGAGATTTACTATTAGGTAGAAAGTAACGCCATATGATACAGTTCTTTAATACCTTTCCGCCACTGCTTGCCCTGAATCCCAGAAGTGATTCTCAAGAAACCTGTGGGGAAATGAAAGCTTTTGCTAACATGACTTTGACAATGGCAATGGTCTACTTTAGTCCCTTCCAGGAAAGAAAGGAAAACCTGACAGATCCCTTGTGCGTTAGAGAAGAATGTAAGAACATACTTTAAAAAAAAATCTTCATTGGGCCCGGCGCGGTGGCGCAGTGGTTAAGGTCCTCGCCTTGCACGCCCGGAATCCCATATGGGCGCCAGTTCTAATCCCGGTAGCCCTGCTTCCCATCCAGCTCCCTGCTTGTGGCCCGGGAAAGCAGTCGAGGACAGCCCAAAGCCTTGGGACCCTGCACCCGCGTGGGAGACCCGGAAGAGGCTCCTGGCTTCTGATTGGCTCAGCTCCAGCAGTCGCAGCCGCTCAGGGAGTGAATCATTGGATGGAAGATCTTCCTCTCTGTATATCTGCCTTTCCAATAAAAATAAAATAAATCTTTCAAAAAATCTTTATTAATAACCTGCAAGTAGAATATAAGCATATATAATGATAGTTTGGAAAATTTATGGAAAATCGTAATTAAAAGACAACAATTTTGGTGCAAATTTTTTCAAATCCAGGCATGATTTTTCATAATGCATACTTTCCATGAACTTTTGATTAAAAAAAAAAAAAAAAGAAACCACAATTTATTTGAAAGGCAGAGCAACGGAGAGAGGGAGAAGGAGAGAAATCGCCCACATGCTGGCTCATACTCCCAGTGTCTGGGAAGGCAGGATACAGGAACTGTACCCTGCTCTCCCTGATGGGTGAGAGGAGCCCAAGCCTTGGCCGTTTTTCCGCTTCCTTCCCAGGCCCCCCAGCAAGGAGCTGGATTGGAAGTGGAGCAGCCAGTATGCGAATCCGCACTCCAATAGGGAATGCTGGCCTTGCTAGTGGTGGTTTAGCGTGTTATTCCACAATACCAGCTCCTTTCCTGAACTGAGGAATATATTAAATATACATATATTAAAAATTGACCATAGATTTCCAGACCTCTGTATAAATAAATGTTTTATTATGTTATTAAATATTAAAAATTGGAGATGTCTTAAATGATTTAAAAATGGATGAGACATAGGTAGCTTCATTCATCTGGCTTTTTTTTTTTTTAATTTAAGTGATATAAAGACCTTTAAAGTTATGTTGCTCAAGGATTTGCTTGTTACCTACATGGAGATTATTTTGCATTTTTTGCGATCAACATCGTTTCTAGACATTTACATGAATACATCATAAATACTGCTGAGTCTATATCATACACCTGTATTGGGTTTCAAGGTTCTCGCCGAGTTGGGAGTTGGACGTTGATCCTGTGAGACTCCAGGGGTTTGTAGCAGTATGAGGGCTAAGTTGTATCAGTCACTGTCAGTAGAGTACTAGCTTAGCTTGCATTTCTGCATTTACCGGTCAGTCTACATTTGCTAGTTGTCTGCGTTTTATTTCTTATTGAGGTTCATTCTTTCAACAACTGCATTTAACTGTGGACCAGGACGGTTGGAAGTGGCAGTCCGTGAACTCCAGCCGCTCATACTCCGTCACCACAGCCGGCTTTGTCTTCAGGACACAAGTTCTTGGTCTCCTTCAGGGAGGTGAAAGTCGCGGTGACTTTCAAGCGGAATGCTTTTGAGAGATGATAGTACAGGATGGGATCAAAGCACAGGTTTGACACAGCCAGGAGCAGGGTGGCCTCTTTTGCTTTGAAGAGAGAGATCCTGGTTGTACAGTCTGATATAAATTCTGTCTGGCTGAGGGTATAGGGGATTCGGACAATGTGGTAAGGAACAAAGCAGGTGATGTACCCTGCAGTCACCAACAGTATGTTAATGAGAGCTCTTTTCACCTGTGGGTAATTTTCATTATCTTTGTTTCGGTAGAGTTGTTGAACTACAAGACAGTTAGAGATCAAAATGATGGTTGAGAAATTCAAAAATATTGCTACACATAGGAAGTTGGTGAGCACATGCCAGTTTCTTCCAAACTCCTGTTTAAAATCCATACAACCCACTTGGGACCTTTCCTTGATGTCCTTGATGGGGATGAGCATGTTTGGCACCATAATAAGAAGGACCATAAGCCACACCACGGCCGATATCATTTTGGCAAATCCAGGTTCTTGTATTCGGTAGATCCTGGAGCTGTGTATTAACTGAAGACAGCGATCCATGCTGACGAAGGCTAGGAAGATAATGGACAGGTACATGTTGATGTAGATGAGGCAGGCTGTTACCTGGCAGTGGAATATCCTCAGCTTCCAGGGGGCCACGCCCAGGTCGACCACTATCTTCACTGGTAATGCCAGCGTGAGCAGGAAATCGGCCGTCAGCAAGTTAATCAAGTAGATGCTCACACACCTGTGGTTTGTTTTTTTCTGCATGAAAGCCCAGGCTGCAAAGCAACTCCCAATAATCCCAACAAGGAAAACCAAATAAAAAAAGTACGTGAATGGCTCCTGATCTCTGTAAACTGGGCAGAAGTATGAACTGTTACTCATCTTGTGGAATCCTCGGGACGACTCTCCAGGAGAAAGCCCAAAGAATCTGGAAGACAGAAAAGAGGGGTGGGCAGTGGGGAGGAGACATTAGCAATTAAAACCACAAAGTCTTTTCTCCATAAAAGCATTTGCATTCCAAGTAACATTGCCTTTCTGCTTCTTGGGTAAAATTTGGTTGGTGAATTTTTCCAACTGTGACCTTGGGAAAATCTTGAGATTCGGGGCAGGGACAGCTGGGGTTTCCGTTGTTTGATATTTGCTGCTTTCAGGAAGTCCCTGGTAGTAGTTTCCTAGGGAGGAATATTGTTTCCTAGGGAGGAATATTGGTGCCTTTGCGTCCTGGTAGCTCTTCTGCTAACATTTTGGTTGGAAGTTTGCTCAGGAGATAAGTGAGTTGAGATTCTGAGAAGTGGTGAGAGGAAGCGAGGGTTGTGGTTGAGGCAGAAAGGCTCTCAATGAAGCCTTCTGTTTTTAAATAACTGATGGTTCCTCAAGCTAGAGAATGTGGGGGAATGCGGAGGAAGGGGATGACAAAACAGTGCTGTGAAATTTAAAGCAGAATCTTAAAAAAGTAGGCCTTTTGCCTTGTGGCCATTTGCTCAAGCAAATGGAAGATGCCTCTTTCTGTGTCTCCCTCCCTTTCTGTCTGTTTCTCTGTCTCTAACTCTTTCAAGGAAAATGAATACATTTTAAAAGTAGGCCTTTTGTGGTTTAACATATTATAATATTTTAGGAACCAAAATTTCATTTCATTAGGAAAAACAGTTGCAGGATCAGACTCTAATCTCGAAGTGATATTCTCAGCCTCTGCTTTGCTCCACCTTTTTGATAGTACAGTGGTCACGGCACCGTCCCTCCCAGCCACCGTGTACTCATCATAGTGCAGTGGCCATGGCGCTGTCCATCCCAGCCACCGTGGCATGTGAGTACTCAAGAGGTGGGCAGTCCAGCGTGTGCTGTCAACACAATATATTTTAGATTGGATTTTGAAGATTTTAGCATGAAATATTAGAGAGTATAATTCATGTGAATTATACAATTTTATGCCAATGGCACAAAAATTAGGAAAATACTTTTTCTCCTGCTGCCTTTTGATATGAGCCCTCGTTTTGAACATTCAATATCTTAAAAAGATTATTTTTTTGCATTTTGGTGGGAGAAACCTGACCTACAACTTTAAAGAAGGTATCAGTAAATAAAATAGCTGATTTAGATGGTGGCTGATAATGAATACCTAATCAGCCTTTTTTTGAAAGCTTCCTTAGAAGCAAAACAAAACAAAACAAACAAAGTTTTTTCTAAGCCTTAATTGTCCCAATTGTTTACAGTGCTGTTATGTTCATCTTGGAATAAAAGTGAATATGCAAATGGATGAAAGAGATCTGTTATAAAACTTCTCCAATGAATGTGTTGCTTAAAGGGCACAAGTCCTTCCCCTTTTTCCATTTGGAGTCGATGAATTATTCTGTTCTGTACCAATCCCACAAAAATCTCTTGCTTATGCTGTGCTGAGTACTTCACTTGCATTTACTTAACCCTTCATCATCCTTGAGAGAAGGCTGTTGTTACCATCAGTGAGAACTGAAGCATAGCAGGTTAAGAGCCCAAGGTGATACGGCTCGTTTGTTAGAGATAGAATTCCAACACGGTTGGATCCCCGAAACCATGTCCAAACTCCCTCAAGCACTGTCTTCCTGATAATGATGATAGTGATGGTGATAAAACTGGTAATGACAGCAGCCTGTCTTGAATAAGGGTTTACTATGTATGTTTTGTTCAAGTGACATACTTACTATTGCTAACTACTGTGAAATTTAGTACTTTCCTGTATTTTTCTTAAATTTTTAATTTGTTTTATCATACCTTTCCATAGCCTTGGGGTTTTCCTTTATTTGATGTTTCACTTTAATATGTGTATACACATACACACACACAGGCAATTACATATATATATGTAAATGCTTATAGGTATAAACTAAGCCTGGCTCCAGTCCTATACATTGTATCTGATTTTCAACACTCCCTTTGAGATTCTTGCTGCCACCCCCGCTGTATTTAGTTCTCTCTAGATTGATAGGATCTTGGTTGTTCCGTGACCAGTTGCTTCCTGCCTTGTGCAACTGCATGTGATGAAATGTTGAAATCACAGGACTGGAAGGGTACACTGAACCTTGACTGGTGCCGTTGAGCTCAACCCTGAGATGGGTCAGGACGAGTGAGCCGTGGCGCTGGAGTGTTGCTCAGGGGTTTCAGCTTGCAATTAGCAGGATTAGGATCATCGCTGATCATTTTCTAAGCTGCATGCCTCATTCTTGTCTGTGCTCCACTCCTGCTGTCCCTGGAAGTTCTTCCACGATTCACTGATTGCCTTATGATCAGTTTTGATAAGTAAATACTGCTTATTTGTGTCTCAGAGTTTTAAATTCACCTTTATTCTCTGTTTTAGTTGGGGTATTTGGCTGAGATGCTGCCTTGGACACCTGGTGTCCCATGTTGGACTTAGTGAGTTCGAGCCCTGGATATGCCCTTAATTTCAGTTTGCTATTCATGACACCCTAGGAAACAGCAGTTGGCAGCACAAAGTGCTTTGGCCCCTGTAACACACCAGGCTCGGACCCTGGTTGACTTCTAGGCTACTGGCCTTGGAGAGTGGACTGGCAAGTAAAAGACATCTCTCTTGTTCTCACTATCATTTGGCTTTTCAAAATGAACGACCACCACCACTTCTGCCCCCTTCAAACTACTGTATATTGATCACATCCCTACCTTTGCTTAACAGAAGGTGCTTAGATTTTAACTCATGCACTTTTATTTCAAATACTGCATATTAGTAATAATAACATGATAATATGTTCTTAAGGATCCCCTGTTGCTAACACTTCAGTTTCCTGGTAACGCACACCCTGAGAAGCAGTGATGCCAGAATGGTTGAATTCCTGCAGCCTAGCTCTGACTTCCAGGCTCTTGTCTTTTTCCCTGGGTGGAGACTATTATGGGCGTTTGGACAGTGAAATCAGCAAACTGTTAATCTCTCTAATAATTTACTATATAAACAATAAATTAATAAAAGAAATGATTTGATAAACAGTTTTTGTAATGATGAACTTCTCTCTAGATTACCATGAAAAACATGCGTTTGAAACGTTTGTTATATTCATTACCAGTTAAATTATACTATAACATCCTGCATTCTTTATCACAAATATGAGAAACAGGTGCTCAAGAAATATTTTGTGATTAGTGGACAGTGGAAACTTGAGGGCCTCTGGCAACACCAGAAACATTTTTAGGGTACATCTCAGTTCCAGTAGAGATCCCACTGCTCAGAAAATCAAAGGACTCAAAGAGTTTTCTAAAGATTTAACAAGGACATTTTTCTTGAAATTCCTGTTGTGGTGTTTATAGAGGAATGCCATTCTGATGTTTATAGAGGAATGCCATTCGATGGCTTGCTCTCCACTGAGAAGACTGGCGAGTGAAGGCTAACTGTAACAGAGTTGAGTTAGTGAATACTTAAGCCCTTCTTGTTACAGAGTCTAGTATGAGTCAAGCTGCCTTTCCGAGACAGATGCGTGGAATCAGCAGAAGCCAGGATGTCTTCAGAGGTCAGATCAGTCATCGGTACCCTCTCATACAGCAACTTAATTACTTCTCGACTCTTTTAGTGCCTTAAACAGTACAAATCAGCAATTTTCCATGCAGGGAAAAGCATTTGAGTATAAGAAGGATAGAGACTTACCTGGGAGCGTCCTGCCAGAGCCTCGGCAGACCTGCTGCGCTGTCTCCAGAGAAGCAGGAGCCACTAGCTTAGCCCCAGCAGTGGCAGGCCCACTGCAGAGCTGCTGGCTGTACTAAAAATTTCCTTTCCTTTTTATGTGGTTTTAAAATGTTGCATGTTGACGTAGATGAAACTGTGGCTTGCAACTAGTTGAGCTATATCAAAGACTCCTGAAGAAGGTTTTTTTTTTTTTTTTTAAATTTTGTTCTTTTAAAAAATTTACCTTTACTTTCCCAAGCAAGAAAGATTTGCTGGCATATCTTACAGAAACAATTTTAGTTTGATCATTGCTTTACCCTCTCTACCACCCCCCTCCACTAAAAAAAAAAAAAAAAAAAAAAAACCCTTGCCCTAGATATGTTCTGTGTGATAATAATTAAGAGTTTTCAGCATTCATTCCTACACTTAGTCTTAGCCTAAAGGCCAAGAAGCAATGGAACTCGTTCCTAAAAGGGATTGATTTAAAACATGTAAGATGTTTAAGTTAAATATCACCCTAATATACATAGTGGCACTCATCAGCAAATCAGGTTTTAGATAAATGGTGGTGTGCTTTGGATGCCTGCTGGGATGCTTCTTATAAGCAAAAAGCAGTCAGTAGCGGGCTTAGCAGCTTTATCTCTCTCTCTCTTTTTGTAGAAAAATTTGGAACTAGAAATATCAGAGGAACAGCATTCTGCAGAGATAACTGCTCATATTTTTTGTGCATCTGTTAAATGTTTTTCTGTGCTTATGTACACACTGTTGAAAATGTTGTGATATTGGGCATATTGTTTGCCAATACATTCTTTGTTCCATTCAACAATATGTTGTATCTGTTTCACAAGTTATGAGTCTAGACTTACGATTTGACCCAAAAAGCTTGGAGAATTGGGTCAGCTATTGATCAGTAATAGATTATATGGCAAGGGGCCCTGCAGTGTGCGTTTAGCTTATTTGCCTAGATGCTCATTCAGTCTGTGGGTTAGTGAATGGTAGCCGAGTAGCTGAAAGAGCCTGACAGGGTGGAGAACTGAACAGAAGTCTCTGAAGGAGGCATATTTGCCACACTGGCAGCTGCCTTTGAAGGCTGCCTTTCCAAGACAAGCCTCTTCAGAAGGCAGTGTGAGCTCTTGTCCTATGCATGTTTTCAGGAGTGTTAAAAATTTTCCCATCTTGATTCTGTAAGTTCACAGCTGTTGTCCAGCAAAATTGGGTCTGGCTTTGTTTTCTCGTTCTAATAGTGGTTAGGTTTCCAGATCATAAGAAAAATAAAAAACTCGATCTAAATGAAACTTAAAAATGAATCTGTTTGTGTTAGCTTTGTGAAAGAAAGATGTTTCAGAATAAAGATTTTTGAGACAAGCTGGACACAACCATTGATATGGCCAATTGGTTTCAGCTAAACTGACATCCTCCAATATTTAAGCAATGGTTATTATTGCCAAATTTAAAAGTTTTGAAAGAGTCTGTTTTCATTTGGAAGAGTTTTAGGGAGGGAAAGCAAGAGAGCGATTGAGATTTTCCGTCTGCTGGTTCATTCTCCAGATGGCCGCAGTGGCTAGCACTGAGTCAGGCCAAAGCCAGGAGCCCAGAGCTTCTTCCAGATCTTCTCTGTGGGTGCAAGGTTCCAAGGCCTTGGACTGTCTTCTTCTGCTTTCCCAGGCTGTAAGAAGGGAGCTTGATTGGAAGTGGAGATGCCAGGACATGAATTATTGCCCAAATGGGATGCCAGCGATGCAGAGAGAAGTCTGCAGTGCCACTGTGCTGGCCTCATTATGAGGGGGAAAAAAGCATATATATATATATACACACACATATGTGTGTACATGTGTATTTCATTAAAATTGCAAGTTCACTTATAAATGTGATTCAAACTTGATGTGTTTTTGTTATGAATACTAACTTTCATAAAATTGTGAGGAAGGGTTGCATGTTTTAAGATATTTGGGCTTGCCTGTTGGTCGCTCAGGAACGCACCTATTTACAGTCTAATTGGAGTTTACATTTATGAGGCTAGAGAGGAGTGAGAATTGGATCTGAATTGGTGCTAAAGTAAGTGGTGAATGGTTTCAATGTGGTTAAAGATGTTTGATAGGTTTTTTTTTTTTGATAGGCACAATTTAGATGCTAACTTTTCTATTTTAGTTTAGGCTATTCTCAACATTGAACGATAAAAGAAACTATTCTTAAAAATCAGTTAAGAGCTTGTTTTTGTGTCTGGGTTGGCAAATGTGAAAGAACTGAAGTGCCCTAGTTCTGAGTATGGTGTTTTCCTGGTGTTGCGAGGGCCGCTGTTTTAATAGTGAAACTGCATCATACTCTGAGCTTAGACAAACCCAGCATTATGTGTCAGTTTATTTATAGTGGAAATACATTTTTTTTTCTTGCTATTTCTGTTAGGTTTTTTTTTTTTTTCTTACGTGAGTTCCATTTGAATTTCCAGAAGTCGTTTCTGTCTGCTTCACAGAGGGCAAGTGGTTTTCATGGTGTGTTTTGTTGCTGTTTCAGGAAGTATGTGTCATCACTAACCTTGTTTTTCAGAAACCCAAGTTGGAAGAAGTGAGATAAACTTGCCTTTCTATTATCTTGGTCATGGGAATTCTTGTTCTGTAAGAAATGATATCTTACATGGATAGTTGTTGAATATAAAATGAGTTTTATTGAGAAAGGAAATTTCCATATGCTGGTTCCCTTCTTAAATGGCCCTAAATGGCTGGGGCTGCCTAAAGCCACGAGCCAGGAGCTGCTTCGTGGATGACAGGGGCTCTAGCACAGGAGCTGTCTTCCAGAGCCTTTCCAGATATGTTAGTCGGGAGCAGGATGGGAACTGCACAGGGCAAACATTGACACTGTGATGTAGGATGCTGCTGTCACCAGCAGGGGCACAGCCCTGCTGAGCCTGCAGCACGCACACATGTGAGTTCCAAGATGATGTTGTTTCAGCACTTCATGTCTGCATCAGTTGGAGATGACTTGAAGATGGAGGGTTTTGTTGTGCATCCTTGGAGTGTGAGTCTGGGTGAAGCAGTGCCTGAATGCTGACCTTTTTGCTGTCTGCCTTTGCATTGATTTCACAATGTTGTTAGGTCAATGTACATTTCTTGTTCCTTTCACCCTGGAGGTGTGACTGTGCTGCTCCATCCAACTTGTGAAATAGCCCGTGGTGGGGGAAATCCCAAGCACGAGTCTTTCAAGGTTCTCCAGCTTCTTGTTAGTCACTTGAACTCGTGCTCTTTCCTCCGTAAGGGGTTGTGGTTTGTTTCCCAGGAAGCTGCATTGAACCCATTTTTTCAGAACCTAAAACATTTTTACAAATTGGGGTTACTTTCCAGGAACGTGTAGCTTGGAGAATTTCTCACTGCATGAGATTTTCCTTATGTGATTAAGTATTTATGGAAAATTCTAACAGGAACTATTTATGGATTGTATCCATAATCCATCCCAGACCATACTTTGTTGCTGTTTGAGATCATGATGTGGAAGTGGTGCTGAGGAACCCTGAGAACTTGCCACGATGTGTAGTTTACACTGTCTGGTTAGACTTGGGAATGTGAGGTCCCCAGGAGCATTGTCTTCTTGGTCGAGGTGGGACAGAGAAGTGCTTTTTTGCTGGTGCTCAGTTCTGACCCAGAAGACCAGAGCAGGCAAAGTATGCTTGCAAACTGACTGACAGGCTGGGGACTGGGGAAAGTGGAGCAGGATTCTCATGAAGATAAGGCGAAGACCTAACCTTTGATGTTCCCAAAGGTTTGAAGAGAGCCCATGATTACATAAGGACAGGAATGGTCCAATATGCTCTATTTGGTAAATCTAGCAGCTTTAGAGTCCTTTGGGTTAGAGGAAGATATAAATGTCATCCAGACAAATGATTGTAGTGGTTTTTAGATGAGAGACGTGGATGAGCTGGCATTGCTTGAGAAGGGATGGGGTCCTGGCAAGCACTGCAGTGTGCAGAATCAGCATACTACAGCATGTGTGTTGAAGCAGACCAAACACAGATCTTAACCCTGAGCAGACTCAGGTTGGCAGAGAGACAGGTGAATTTGGTTTATTGGCTTACTATAAAGTTTTTAGTGCTATGTTTTTATTTGATAGATTTATTTATTTATTTATTTGGAATGCAAAGTTACAGAGAGAATGAGGGGACAGAGGTAGAAACAGAGATCTTCATCCATTGGTTCACTCCCCAAAAGGCTATAATGATGACTAGGGTTGGCCAGGCTGAAGGCAGGCACACAGAATGCCATCTGGGACTCCCTCTGTGGTGGCAAGTGCCCAAGCACTTAAAGCATTTTTAGCTGCTTTCCCAGGTGTACCAGCAGGAGCTAGATCGGAAGTGGAATAGCCAGTGCTGGAAGTGGTACTCGTGAGACACCAGTGTCATAAACCGCATAGTGGTGACCTCTTTCTCCTTGTAATTCCTCTTCCTTTGGGCATTCAGTATTGCTCAGCAAAAGATCTATCATCAGCCAGGACTTTGTGAATGTACTTTCTGAATAATAAAGGAAGCTGTTATTATTTCTGCATAAGAAATTCGGTTCATTAAAAAATATATCATTTGTCTTTATTTTTGTCTAATTACTTATATAGCATCAGCCAGATAAAATATACTTGGCCATGGTCTATTTTTTTTTCATTTTTTACTATATTTTTGACAATCTTTACATAATTAGGGTAAAAAAGTTCAAGGGCTATAGGAAAGTGGGTAAGACTATTATTTCCATATTGTTTCCTTCATGTATCCGAGGTAAAGGGGGATATTGAGGGAGAAGCCCCACCCAGTTTCCTACCCACCCCAGGTCCCGGATGTGGGGCATGCTCTGAGATACTTGTACAAGTAGTTTCGATAGTTTACCAGTTATGAATCGCTGCCAATCTCGCCACTCCAAGCATGAGGAGGTCGTTGAAGAATCCACTGATTGACGTAGTCCATCATAGAGTCTCCATTTGCCCAGTATTTTGCTGCCAACATATAGCTGAGATGGTTGATTGGCTTGTTCTGCCCCCTGTTTTTTCTTGGTTAGGGTTCTGAGACCGGCAGTTTGATTGGGGAGATCCCCAAAGAAACTTTGTCTGAGGTGTTCTCAGACCAGATTCTTGTATGTACTAGCAAGTACTGGGCCCAGCACAGTCTGTCACCCTGATCAGCTGGTGGTTGCAATTGCTGGGTTGGTTCTGTTTTCAGCCCTGACTTCCACTGGAACTAATGGGTGTTGCCCTCCAGGCTGGTTCTGCCCAACACATACTCGGCCCTCGCATAAAACAGTGGAAGCTGCAGCCTAGTCAGAGCGACCTGCAATAACTCCCACCAGGCCCGTCCCCCACCCTGGTTTGCCAGTATGTGTAGCAGACTGGTCCAGTCTGTCCCACATCCCATTTGGCTCTCATACATGTTGATGGGTGTTGAAGCTTAGATCCACCTAACCAGCTCAACTATCTAGCCCTCACGGATGTTGTTGAGTGCCTCTCTGTCTAGCCACCCCAGCAATTGTCCTAGTTTTCGAGCCCTCCCGTGGTAGTGGTAACCCAAAAGGGAGGAGCCCACTATTTCCCTCCCAGGTCTCTCTCACTCCTGGATTATGCACTCTCCAGGTGATTCTGGGGTTTGACTTGACAGAATTAGCCACCAGTGCCAGCTTCTGCCAGCTGATGCTGCAGCTAAGCCCAAACAACCCTCCCTCACTCAAATTTTGTTTGTACCAGTAGGAATAATCAGCCCAGCCGGGCTTTTCCCTGATCTAGTCCACATGAGGTGCACAGGTGTTCTAGCCCTGCTTAGTTTGGTCTGCTCCCATCCCAGCTCATGCCAAATGTTTGCCAGTGGGTAACTTTCCATGGCCTGTTCTGGGCTGTTTCCTATCATGCTTCTCGTGCTTACTTGCAGGGTCTGTGTCCTGCTAGAGGAGTTGCCCAGGCTCCTCCATCAGAACCCCTCCCGGTGCCAGATTTTGCGCATACCAGAGGGTCCATGAGCCAGCCTTACTCAGTTCACCTCCTGTCCTAGCAGGAACAGTGGCTTTTCCTGACTGGCCTTCAACCCAATCTTGTTCTTGCTGTTGGATGTTTCAGCCCAGCCATGGCTCGTCCATATCCACATACTGCTCACACATGGTTCAGTAGGAGTTGAGACCTTGCCTAGTCCGTCCCACCTCTACCATGGTCTTCCAGGACACTAGATGGTGTTGGGGTCTGGCCCGGCTCAGTGCGTCCAGTTCCAGTCCACACTTGTGCCAAGGGAGACTAGAAGTGTTTCCCGATCAGAACGCAGCCCCTCTTCCAGGCCATGCGCGCCTTGGTGGGAACCTCAACCCAGCTAGGGTTGTCCCCTTAGCTCCCCAACCGGGCCTGTTCCCATCCATAGATCACGCACATGCCAGTGATTGCTCTGACTCAGCTTGGCACAGCCCCTCACCTGTCCCGGCCTCTGCCTTAGACACCGTTGCTTAGCGTCCCTGGCCCACGCAGACCAGTAGGTGCAAGAGCCTATCTTGGCATGACCTGTGCTCCCTACTGGTTTCTAGTTTCGCTTGTAGGCTAAAATTTGCTCAGTCCTGCCCAGTACATTCCATTCCATTACCAATTGACACATTACCCAGCTGTTGGAGCTACTTTGCCCAGCTTGTCCGACCCCCAGGTCTGGACCACATGTTCACCAGTGGGAGGTCTGAGTTGCCAGGGGAGTTTCTCAAGTTCCTCCACTTGATCCACTCCCAGACCCAGTTCTCATATATGCCATTGGGTTTAGGCCAGGTTCCGGCGAAGTCTGACCTTCCATTTGGCTTTGTATGAGTTGGTTAACGTTGCAGCCCAGCTCACCCCAGCTCACCCCACACCCTAATTAGGATGCACATTCGAGTGCTACTGCCTTGACTAGTCCAGACTGTTGTGGGTTCCTTTACCTGTGATTGATGGCAGGCTCTTGGGTCACACCTAGCTTAGTCCATCACCACCCCAACTCTTAAGGTAACCAGTGGGGTTAGAATTTCTAGAGTTTAGCCCCCACAGAATCCCCCACAGAATCAACTCCCGGTTATGGTTCTCGAACTCTAGTTAATGTCATGGTCCTGCTTAATGTGACCCCTCTGCTGTTCCATCATCATATCAGGTAATATGATATCCTGCTTGTACAAGCCCCAAGCCTTAGCTTTTACATGAACTGGTGTTCGGTACTCAGCCTTGTGAAGTAATTACAAGTTCTTCAGAGGAAGAGTTACTGTCATTTAGAATCTTTAGGATTGATTCACATCCCAAAAGCACTGTGGGTTCAACCTGGAGCTACCTAATAGCAATTCAAAGAACCAAACCTCCTGAGCTCTCTGGTAGGGCGGCTGGCAGGCGGAGCCTGGCACCAAATGGTGTGCTGGCCGCTCCGGGGACAGCTCACCACGTGCAAGTGGTGGCTGGCGTGTGGGATCCGAGCAAGATGCCCCGCCCTGAGACCCACCAGCAGCCGGGAGGCTGCTGGAAATTTAAACCCCCAGGCCCAAGGTCGCGCCCCGGACCACCCAGCCCCGTGGACTCCTCCTTCGGTGTACTTACCCCGAAGGGAGCAGCCCCCAGAGCCCAGGCAGGCCCAGAGACAGCTCAATACCTGCACGTGGTGGCTGGAGTCAAGATCCGAGCAAGACGCTCCATCCTGAGGCCCACTGGTCATGGTATATTTTCCTGAACAAAAAATGAGTAGACCAAGCCTTTTTTTTTTTTGCAAGTGAAATTAGCATTGATGTCTAATTTTGGTCAGTCTGATATATAGTGAGTGACCTAGTATTCCCTTAGAAGGTTAGTGGTTTAAGGTAAACCATAAGGAACAGCACCTGAGGGAATCTGGAAGTTAAATAAAGGGACGATTTTAGCTGAGGATTTGTTCTTAACAGTGAACTTTGCTGTGGCAGTAATGAGAATCCTCTTTTCTTGACTTCAGGAAATAGAATGAGAATTAGGTAAGCCCTGAGGCCTTTTGCAGTAAAGTTCAGCAGGTCACGAATGATGAGCATTGTGGGAAAGCAAGGAAGTAGTGCAGCTGTGGGCTTTCCCCACCTGGCTGGGTGATGTGACACCTGTGGTTTGATAACAGAACCCCACATTTATCCCTGGTCGAAAGTTACACATTGCAGCTTCCCAAAGTGCTTGAGATAGTGTTTGGGTTGTGGGGTGAAGTATCTTGGGGGAGATTTGAACTCCGCTCTTGACATGCTCATGAGCTCTAATCAGTACGAAGATTTGTCATGTATTGCGTAGTTATTGAGATGGGCATTTTTTCATTAATTACGTTGCATTATGTGACACAGTTTCATAGGCTCTGGGATTCCCCCAACCCCTCCCCGTGCCCTCCCCCCTGGTGGCTTCCTCCACCTTGTTGCAGTAGTACAGTACAAATTCAGTCAAGATTCTTTCTTTGCAAACAAATACCAAGCATAGAGTCCAGTATCTTATTGTCCAGATAAATTCAACATTTTCTTTGGGGGGACTAGACAGGCATATTTTTTGAGACACTCTTTCCGTGGTCATTCAGGGAAGTAGAAATGGAGACATTAGTCTCATAATTCATATGATTTCTGAAATTGCTTTGTGGAGCACCTTATGCTGAGAAATGGCCCACGGGAAAAGAAAACACATTTTGTTTTAACAGTTATTTTGGGAGGATGTTGTGTTGTGCAGTGGTCACCCGCATACTGCTGGTGTTTTGCAGCGCGTAAGTGACCAGAAGAAAACCGTGGCTTTGACTGTTGAAGATGACATAGAACCTGTCTTTCCCCAGGCCAGGCAACAAGCTCTCACAATGCTGCTTAGCCGAAAGAAATGCCCCTCGCCCCCTGCCCCCCGTCTGGGGGCAGTAGCCTTCTATGATCTGTGTGTCATATCATCTCTTGATGTAATTGATTTTATTGCTATATTCATGGATACTCTTCTTAAAGGATCTTGCAGGCAGCAATAGGGTTAGGACTTGCTTTTCTACCTTCCTGCCCCCAAATACTCATATAGCTAAAATTGAGCTTATGCAGCCACACACATACACGTGCGACAGTGTGAGTGCTGTTGTGGCTGTGGCTTTTAGAAGAGACTGGTGCATGGAACTGTCACATATATTTTGACAGTAGTGTGCTGAACTTTCTGCCATCGTCTCTACGTGCAGTGTCATGATATTGTGATTGTGGCTGAAGGACTATACTATTCTAATATGGAGGAAAGCAGTTGTGGGGGAGAGGGAATGGGACGGTAGGAGAGCCTGTGAAACTGTGTCTTGCAAAAGAAAAGAGTGGTCCATGAGCCCGGGTCTTGCATGGGAATGAATGTAGACCATTGCTTGACTCTGCGTTCCAGGATGCTGGTGTCAGGCCCTCTCTTGCGGGAGCCACCTGAGGCAAGCGCTCCTAGACATCACATATTCAGATACCGCTTTCAGAAAGTTTGCCCGGTGTCCTGGGATAAACTGAATCATGTTCCACCACCTGTGGCCAGTGGACTCAGAGCTGCTGGTGAACTAGAGGCAGTTGTATGGCCTGCCTTTGCCCAGGGATCAGGGTCAAGTCTGTGATCGCTGCATGACTGAGCACAGCTCTGCTTGGGGAAGAGAAGCCATGGAGAGGAACTGCGCGCGAGCTCTGCTAATGATGACCTTTCTTGAAAGACCATTGAGTGTCTCACCTGCCAGTGTGACCTGCTAAATGCTTATTTTTACTCCTGTTAGCTGTTTCTTATTATTTGTCTACCAATATTCCTTTAATAAAACCACTTCCAAACACTTAAAAAATCAGGTAACAATTATATATAGAAATGAAATCATCATTCCATTAGAGAAAACTAAGGGTTCTTAATGAGAAAGGTTTCTCGTGCCAGTCCCTGGGCCACTTTGGAACACTTTCTGCTCCACGTGTGTCTCCCATGCACTTCAGAGCAGCCTTTAGCTTATCATAGGCTAGCCACAGCTGTGCCTCCTTTCAACTGGTGGCTCAACAATTTGAAAACTTTATGGTTTGGTGTTTGGAAAAGCAAGATTGCAGGTGACTGGGACTAAGAGCTGTCTGGCTTGTCTTGTGGAGGTGCAAGCTCTGAACTGTCATCTCCGACTTTGCCTGTTTCTTCTGCCTGTGCTGGTGATGTTTGAGAGGCTTCTGAGTTGGTCTACTATTTCTGATAGAGTCTGCCACTGTGATTGCAGTTTTTGCTCCAGACCTGGAAGGTCTAATGTGAAGCTGCTTTGCAGACACCTTCCTGGAGGATCTTGCCTTCACATTGCCTGTTGGCTTCAGCCCAGTTTGTATACAGATATGGCTTGGTATTAGGGTCTTTTTTTTTTTTTTTCCTTGCCTTTCATTTTTTTCTACTGTGATCAGTAGGGGGCATTCAAAACGCCAGTATTTCATCATCTGTCCTGGCTGATGTGAGTTGTGAAGAATAAATGCAGCTGTGGCATGGCATGGTAGCCTAGTGGCTAAAGTTTTCACCTTGTAGGTACTGGGATCCCATATGGACACTGGTTAAAATCTTGGTGACCCCACTTCTCATCTAGCTCCCTGCTGTGGCCTGGGAAAGCAGTGGAGGACGGCCCAAGACCTTGGGACCTTGCACCCATATGAGACACAGATGAGGCTCCTGGCTTCGGATCAGCTCAACTCTGGCCATTGTGGCTGCTTGGGGAATAAATCATTGGACAGATCTTCCTCTGTCTCTCCTCTATATATCTGACATTCCAATAAAAATAAATAAATTTTTTTTAAAAAGGATAAATGCAGCTAAAATTGTGTGTTGATGTATATAGCTAGACAATGGAAGCACACCTAGGTTACCATGTACATTAATCATAGCTTGGTGGTTTTGGATGCTTTGGAGAGAGCCTGTTTGAGCCCCCAGTTGGGAGCAGAAAGCTGTTAAAAGGATGGAAAGTAGATATCAAGAGTGAAAACCTCCTGGTTCATCCTCAGTGTAGGGGGTGTTTTCAGAATTCTCCCTAAATGGTGTAAGATTCTGGAGCATGTGGCCAGTAGACTTTTTGAATTTTCTGTGTAATTCCTTCCTGGCATTAGCATGTGTAATACAGCATGGGAAAGGAGCCAGTCATGTCTTCACTCCTCACATGGCGATTCTTAAGGAAAAAATTTAGTGGTTGAAAGAATTTATTGCTACATATGCAGTAGAGCATGGAACATGTGCAAGGATTATTTGTGAAAGGTGCTTGGAAAGAACATTGGAAGGACTGACTGTTTACTAGCCGGTTAATAGCAGAAAAAGAATTTTACTTTTTAGTAATTCGCAACATCTGCATATTAAATTAATCCATTTGAATGAATGACACAGGTACTTGGAACATCAATTACTGCCTTCCCAGGAGTAATCTGATTGGAGGCGGAATAGCTTGGTTTTCAATGGTATTCTGATACAGGATTCAGGCACCCCCAAGTGATGGCTTAACCTGTGGTGCAGCACAGCGCTGGTCCTTTTGGTTATAATGGTAAATGGAGTCAACTGTTTGTGACTCATGCCAGTATCGAGCCTGCTTTTTTTTTTTTTTAAACCCGTGCAGTCCCTTTTAGAACATTCCTGTATCATCATCTGGTTATTCATTAATATTTTTGTAATACAGTGTGGAAAAAAATCATTCGAATCACAGGTTTATCAAGCGGCTTAATATGTCTTTGTGAGACATGTATTTAATGTGTATCTGATATTTTCAAAATGCTATCAGAAGTTACATTTCTATTGTGAAGGATGTAGATATGTGCTTCTTTGAAATGTCGTAAGATCAGTAAGAGTCTCTGGAAGTGATTGCCTGAGTGTGCATCCCGCCTCTTCGTGTTAGTGCATTTGATCTCTTCGTGACATCCAGGCTCTAGCCCTTTGTGAAACCATGCTTGCTGTCGAGTTGGTCTTTAAACATCCTGTTAAAAAGGATTCACATAACTTAATCATCTCATTCTTAGCTTTAGAGAAATCATGATGCTCAAGTACGTTTTTGTTTCCTTTTTCATTTATTTACTATTTTTAAAAAAATATTCATTTTGTTTATTTGAAAGGCAGAGTTGCAGAATAAAGGAGCTGGGAGATTCCTAGGAGGCTTCCAAGTAGGTGCAGGGTCCCAAGCACTTGAACCCTCTTCTGCTTTTCCAGGTGCATTGACAGGGCGTTAGAGCAGAAGTGGAGTAGCTGGGACATAAATGGTGCTCATATGGGACGCTGGAATCGCAGGTGGAAGCTTTGTCTGCTGTACCACATCCCTGTTCCCTTTATTTAATAAAGTTCTACACTGTTGACCAGAGTGATTATACAATTGGAACGATACCTTGTGGAAAAAGAGTTGAGAATTGTATAGCTTAGTATGTTGCTATTAATTTGGAATATAGGGCAGTATTAAGAAAGAAATCTGATGCTACAAACAAGCGTGGAAATTTGAATTCCATTATAGAGGAAATTGGATAGTAATGCTGGAGATGCTGTTTGTTGTTTTGGGCGTGTTTCCTGTTTGTTCCTCCTGTGTAATTGCAGATGACAACATACGCACATGGACCTTGGCTGTGAGTGGGTGGGGAATCATAAAGTATCCGTGCTATCATGCATTGCATTCCCCCTTTTGGTTTTGGAAGGATCTAGTTCATTCTGATCTGCCAGTGAGATGTGCAGTTTCTTACATAAAATCTCTCTGAATGGCTGGCATAGAAAGAAATAAATAATGGGGTCCAGGCATACGTTTGCGGCAGACAGGAGCAGGGTGAATTCTTTGACGTAGAGCAGGATCTCTTTGGCCTGACAGCTGTAATGAGCTTCTGTCTGACTCCTAGTGTAGGGGATCCTGGCGATGTGGTAAGGTACAAAGCAGACAAAGAACACGAACACGATGCTGAAGATGTTGCGACTGGATTTCTTTTTGACCGAGATGGAATTCCTTCTGGATTTCAGGTGGGACTTAAAGATTTTCCTTGTGATAGCAGTGTAGAAAATGATTAGCAAAAGGAACACAACCCAGAAGATGCCCACGAAGATGTAGTTGGAAGCTTTGTGCCACTGGCGTCCCAGCTGGCTTTTCAGCTCCATGCATTTTATCTGTGTCATCCCCTCCCTGACTCTCTGGTTGGTGAGGATGATGTTGGGGACAGCGAGGAAGAGCGTGAGCGCCCAGATCACGAGCGACAGGAGTTTGCTGTAGTTCACGGACTGGATGAAGGATGTAGAAAGCGGCTTCACGATCTTAAAGTAGCGGTCAAAGCTGATGAGCCCGAAGAACACGATGCTGACGTACATGTTCACGTAGAAGATGACCGCGGAGACTCTGCAGACGAACACAGCCAGCTGCAAGGGCCCGAGACGCGAGTCGGCCAGGACCTTGAAGGGGATAGTCAGGCCCATCAGAAAGTCAGCAACAACGATGTTCTTGAGATAAACGATGAAGCTCTTGGAGCTGGGCACGGAGAAGAATATCCATCCCGATACTCCGTTGAGGAGGATGCCTGCCACGAAGACCACGCAGTACAGCCCAGGGATGATCTGCTGGGTTATAAGAGTGTTCTTGGAGCAGGGCTCTGCTGGAGGCTCTGCGGTGCTTGAGTTGGTCATTCTGTGGCTGGTGAAGGCAGAGGCTGGAAAGAGAGGCAGACTTGTCACTCAGCACACTTGACAACCTGTGACTCCGTTTCCAAGCAGGAGGGTGGGAAATACAGTCAAACTGTTCAAGGGCTTGAAAATACCGTGTGGCCCTGTTGAAAACTCAGACACTCCTTGTGCTTTTTTGCTCTCTCTTCTTTTGGTTCATGAGAAGGACAGGCTAGCACAGGCAGTGACAGTGGAGACAAATTAGAGAAGAGGGGCAGACTGAAAATTTGGCTGTCCTACAGAGACCACCTTTTCCCTAAGGTGCTGACTGTTCCCCCTGAGACGCTATAGTTCTTGAGGAGCTCATAAAACCTGATAACCATGGAAGCCAAATTACGCTTTTATTCAGAACTACTAGTTTGATGTTTTATTTTTTTTCCTTCCTATATTGGAGATATGTTTCCGATACATCCAGGATACATTTTTCTGGATTCATAGAATCCAGTTTTGAAGAGAGGCTGTTTCTGACCTTGACTTTAGAAGCCTTCCATGTACACATTGTAACAAATGCCCTTTGCTGTGACAGTGTCTGACCTGCATACACGTCCCAATGTTGGTGGGCAGTTCCACTGCAGAGTGGTGGACAGCTTTTCTAAACCGGCTCTCCCTTTCTGTCTCCTTGGAAACTGGAAGTGACATGGTTCACAGTAGGTTTGATCATGTGCTGTGCTAAATGTTGTCTAGGATTTTCCATCATTAGGGAATTCAATGTTTTGTCAGAAGTATGGATTGAAGGTAAGGGGAAGACTAGAATTTATCAGAATGTCATTTGATGCTTCAAAGCAAATGTTCCCTCCCTCTCTCATATCGGAGCAGTATCAGTTTCCTGCGGAAGCCCTTTGGTCATCCGTGCCGGTCGTCAGATAAGGGCTGTACGCTGTCGTGGAACCACTCCAGGTCCCCCCTGACGCCTCGGTCAGATGCTTCCAGCATTCCCGGCAGTGTGTTGCTGCCTGCTCAGAATCCTTCTACCTCTTTTTGAGTGCCATGATTTCTCTCCCCTGGACCACCGCTCGGACCTTAGTTTAGGTCTGCTTTAGCTGCTCTGTCGGCCGGCTCACTTTTCACTCTAAATGCCTCAGCCGAGGCGTGAGCCACTTCCTCCAGGAAATGCCCCTCTCCATGCACTGGCTGGCAAGGGTTGAGCATGGATTCTGTGCAGGTTTTCTTTTTTCCTTGTTCCCTCCCATCCCCCCACTGCAATAGCGCTCTCAGAGGAGAGATACCATGTCATTTCTTGATACTGTAATTCTAGCAAACTCTTTAATGCATTGTCTGCTTAAACTGTTTTATGAGATAAACTGGAAATTGAAGACATCAATTCTTTGGATACTTGGCATCTGGAATAGTAGGAATTAAAGATTGTGGGGGGATGATGGGTTTTTTTTGGGGAAAATATCTTGTTTCAGTGTTTCTTGTCACCCAGAGAGTGACGAGCTGTGTCAATAAAATTAGGGAAATGTGGGGAATGGCAATTTGCAAGTGTGGACTATGGAGCCCAGCCATACTCCACATCAAAAAACATAGCCATGCCCATTTGGGTGTGACTTCCCGCACGAGAATTATCTTACAGCATAATCAGTAATGTTTAGTGTCACCTGATTTTGCAAGTCTGGACTTCCTGTGGGAGAGAAAATGGCCACAAGGGTCTAACTCCACACAGGCTTTTCTCAGCACTCATTTCCCCTTTTATCCCATTGCCTCTGCGTGTGTGGCCCTGGGCAGAAAGGGTTTGCTTCTTCCAAAGGCCTTCCCCTGCTGCCTTGTTTGTGCGTGGCCATTCCCATGTCTTAGATGGTAAGTAAGGGATAGCATTTGTTTCATTTTAAACCCTTGCTGTGACAAGCAGCCTGTGTTTCGTACATAACTTGACTTGTCTCTGAGGCGTAGATGCATTTTTGTTGAAAGGCCAGTTGCTCACGGTTTGAGAGAACGCATACTATGCGAGGCTCCCAGGCTTCTTTTGGTGTCCCAGTGTCAGGGACACGGCCCCCTCGGTCACTGTGGGACAGGACTCGTGGCAGGTGCTTGGCGTTTGTGGGAATGATTGGGCTAAAATATGAAATTGAAAAATATTAAATTGCTCACATATTCAGTGCTGGCTTGGGTGTCTTCCCCCACCTGCTTGCTATCTTGATAGTTTTGAGGCAGTAACAGGCATGAGTCTCTGTTTTCAGAGAAAGGGTTTGGCACTTGCTAGTAGAGAAAATAATCAGGGTGACCCAGCTACCTACGCCTCCTGTCTTGCTTGATACAGGTTCACAGCAGGGCAGAGTTCTTCACCTTAAAGAAACACTCTGTATGAGGAAGAAACCAAAGCTGTCTTTCAAAACAGCATTAGTAGGAATTTGAAAGTTCTTATATAATTTGAGTTCAGCTGTCTCCAAGTACAGAGTCTTTTCTGCAGGAGGCATTAGAATAATGATAGAACAAGATAAACCATTTCAAGGCCTCTATGGCAAGTGAGAGCCACTAGATACTGGGACCAAAAGGCAGCAGTGGTTTGTACTGGATGAGAAACTGGACATGATAATAATAGTAGTGATGAAGAGATATTTTGGTGTCCTGATTAAAGGATGTATTGGGAATTCAGTGAGTTTAGAAATGGAAAAAAATAGTGCATCCTGATGCTGATTTCATAGAATAATGAAAAGTGAGTGACAACCAAATGCATCCAGAGAAAACAAAGAATTTCTTTGATGTGACCCAGCAGCCCTCGCATCCTTGCCCTAGATTCTCGGTAGGTTCATTGACTGTTTCTACTTATTTCCCCACTGCCTATTAAAGTTGAAAGACAGATGCAGGAGGGCTTCTGGAGGATGCTCAACTGGAAAACGGAGCAAGTGGAAGTCCCGAGCCAGTGTGTGCATGTTGGTGGAACTCTGTCTGCTACGGTAGTTATGTCTGATGTTACCACTGAGGTTTTTTGTTCCCTAGGGTATCATTAGTGCTTCTTAAATTGTTGAGATTGTACTTTTGAGCAATTTGTATATGTGGCTAAACATTTAAAGGAATGCTCAATGGCATACATATATGTGTGTATATATATGTACATTTGTCAGATTGAACTCTTCTTTGATTCACAAGATCAGGTAAGATAAAATAAATGCTGTAACCTAGATCTACGCTCACTCTGGTGTCTTTGCTGACACACGACAGAATGCTGTTTGTGAGGGGTTAAAGCCAGGATTTAAGGAGGAAGGATCAGAGGCACCATCTAGATTGTGTTCCTTGATTTTCCCTTTTCTTGTGTGTGTGTTTAAATGATTAGAAACAGTCAGTGCGAAAGATTGAATCTGAGAGATGGTGGGTGCATGTTGTGCAATGCAAAGTTTGAGATTGTTAGTAGCCTTCCAAGTTTTCAAGGCTGCAAAATACGTGGAAAATTGCTTTTAGACAAAATTTATGATCTAGGGCTATATCAAGCAATGCTTACTTATTCCAGAAGTGCATTAATCTTAGTAGAAATAATGATTAGGCAATGCTAAGTTTATTATTCATCTCTGTAGTTCTGCTCAGTGCCCAATTTTTCTCTATACATGGGGTATCTTATACCATCTTACTTTTGTGCATTATTCCATTCTTAAGAAAAAAAATCATCCTTTCACAGAATTTTAATGGAATTAGCACATTGGTTTTTTTCCCCAATTACCTGTTAAGTTTTTTATGTGTCAAATGAGGTTTCCTTTCACTGAAGTAATTTAGCCCAGGCAATTCTTGTCATCTTGAAATGGCCAGCGTGGTGTGTGTCTTCACGGAGCATCCTGTATTGCAACAAAATGAAGAATTAGTTGACCGAGCACTAGTTTGGCTTTGTCAGAGAATTTTGTCCCATTTTCCCTGGTTGTATTTAGCAGGCACGGTCGTGATGTGTCTCCTCACGTGCCTGTATTATTGCTTTACCAAACAGCCCTGGTTGTCATCGTTGATGAAGATGGATTTGGTTGAGAACTCTTTTGAGAACCCTGGATACCTCTTGTTTGACAGTCTTTTAAACCTCCATTAAAAAAAAAAAAGGTTGTTCTAATCAGGTAAATTGATGAATAGAACTATTTGTCATTTTTGACACAAAAACAAAATCATAGGTCTATGATTTTACTTTCACTCTGTTCACATGTTGGGCCAGATGATTATTTGTGGGGGAGGGTGGTGTTGGGCCTTCTTCCCGAATGTTTTTATGTTTAACAGCATTTTGGGTTTCTCCCTCCCAGTGGTACCAACCTCCCTGATTGTGAATGCCGCAGGTGTTTCCAGACGTGAGGCCATGTCCTGTGGGGGACACGATTGCTCTCAGTCCAAGGAGATGAGGTGTGGACTTGGCATGAGTACCCCTGAGAGCAGCATGCATGTTTTCTGATAGGAAGAGGGTGAGTGTGGCTGAAGGGTGTCTAGATTATGCTGTCACCTTCATGAATTCCCTAGACCACTGCTCCTTAAAGAGATCTTGCTTAAATGAGATTTGAGATTGTACAGGTGTGGAGCTTGGCATATTAATGTGGTTGTTCTATGGATTACCCTTTGAGTAGCAGGCTGTTTTTCAGACAGGGAACTTCGCATAAATGGTGAGGAGGATGCTTTCTTTACTGTACCGGGGACTCCAGGCATGACAGAATTAACCTTCCAGGTAGCCCTGAAATCTAGGATCTTGTCCTTGGTTTAATTATGACAGATTTGATCAGAATCATAGAATCGTCCCCACATTATATTCTTTCTATAAAATAAGTGTTTTCTAGAATCCTACCTGGAAACAAGTAATAGCAGTCTTACCTGGAACATTCCTAAAAGGTCATGAGATTCTCTTGAGAGACAAAACTAAGGGGTCACGTTCTGCATGGAGTGGTACCACGATGACCCGGGGCCAACCTGTGCGTGTGCTGCTGGCTCATACTGTGAGGATGCAGCTTCTGAGCATCACTTACTATTCGGGAGGGAGATCGGAGTGAGGGCTGGGCTAGGGTGGTTGAAGTCGCTTTAGCTGGTATTTGTTCACTATAGTGTGAGCCCGATACCCCTCATATTGGTGATCAGTGTGTTACCAATATTATTTTCTACACTTTCTTATGCACATGAGATATTTTGCAGTAGGAATGAAAAGGTGCAAGGAAAATAGCCTGTCTTCAGCTTGTGCTTTGGTCAGTTGCTGCCTCTGGTGAGCGTGCATTTTCTTCTCGTCCTCTTGTTTCTCCTAAAGGAACAGGTTTGGTATTTTCTCCTTTCTCCATCTCATCCCGATATCCCAGTCTTCATTCCAAGACTCCCTAGGTCATGTTCCATGACATAAATATTTATTTTATAGGTGGGCTTCTACTGATCTCGGATAGCATATTGTGTGTACTCACTGTGTATGTGCAATTATATTTTCTTTCTGCTACTTCATAGTTTCCTTGGCCTAATGTGTAATGTGAAGGAATTCATGGCAAATGTGTATTTTGAAGATATGAATCTGAAAGAATTGTACCAAAATGCTTACTTCAATTCTGTTTTCCCACAAAGCTTTTGGTGGATACTGTCTGATCATGTACGTGGATGGAGTTGAAAGGAGTTGAAGTCGGCTGTCTACTTTGCCTGGTGGCTGTATGCTGTGACACATTGCTATTGAACAGTCTCTGTTGCTTCACATTTTAAAATGCTTTTCTTCCTTTAGTAGCACTGTTTATTTCTCAGTTTTCTAGCAGGCTACTAGCCTTCTTCACTCCTTGCTGGGCTGGATATTTTTAGAACTTCTCGCCTCTCTGCCCCAACCTGGTGACTCTTCTGGGTAGACCCTTTAGCTCTGAGTCATCAGCTTATCCAGGTCATTGGTACTATAAGCAAAGCAGGTGGGTTTCGTAGCTGTTGCTGTTCATTGTTGGTCACCAACCACATTCCCCTTGTGGTTAACAGGAAAGCTTTTTCTACTGGGCTTCCTGCCACAATCTCACAGCAGCTGTCTACCCCTTTTTCTGCTCTCCCCATCTCTGGTGTGTGGCCTTTGCTGTCTCTAGGCTCAGATCACTGGGGAGAGACCTGATTTCCAAGTCTGTTGTCCTTTTCTTGGCTTGTCCTGTTTTCTGCTCTCCTTGCAGCATTTAGTATTGCTGATCTTCCCTGGTTAAAATCCGCTCCTGAAGGTACGGGATGGCCCCCAGCTCCTCTGTGGGCAGGAGCCTTTTTCATTGGCTCACTGAGTCCGTGGGAATATGTTGGCCAGGCACTGTGCAAACTTAGTAGCCAACAGAAACTCTCAGGGAGATTTCAGCCTGGGGGAGTCGGAATGAAGTTTTACTTCTGCGGTGACAAGGCCAGCTCTGAAGGCTGCAGCACCAGGACAGAGTGAGCGCCTACCAGCGTCAGGAATGGGGCTATCAGGGCAGCTTTGCTGGATTGTCTGATGATGAAGCTTGCCAAATGAGGCATCGCAAAGAAAGGAAGGGTTTTTTTTTTTTTTTTTTTTTTTTTTTTTTTTTTGCACGGGGTAGCTATCAGAACAGACATCAAATCACAAGGGGCCATATTTCAGGGAGGAAGTGGATTGCTTAACCCACAGATAATGGGGCTAAGTTTTGCCAGTGCTGTCACCACTGCTATTTCACAGAGCAGGTGACTGGTGTTTAAAATGATTAAGTCACTCATCAAAGGTGCATAGGTAAGCTAACAATGTAGTCTGATGGGATTTAGTTTTAGATCTGTTTAGCTCCATGGCTGCTGGGAGAATGGAGTGAGAATGTTTGACTTTTGGAATACGATGCCAGATGTGTGCACAGAGCCATCTGCTTGTCTTTACCACTCACTTAGCCCCCATTTGTACAAGGCAGGGAAGGTGTGTGCTATATTCTACTCTGCGTCTTAAGGTTCTAAATTTCAGGCAAGGTGTGGAAGCCTTCGGTTTCTCCAGCTATCCACTTGGTTCTCCAGTGCAGAGAGGAACCTGTTTTTCATCTGCCAGTTTCTAAAACTTGTTCAAGACCAGTCTTTTTCTCACTTTGATTTTGCTTCAGCCTTTAGTGATATGCAAGGAAAGGAATAGTATTGCCCTCTTCATAATTGACCTGTGAAAGGGAGAGCCTGCTGGGGGTAGGGGACAGGAACCAGATCTGCTGTGTAGTTTCAGTGGCACATGGGTTTTCTAGGGTCTCCGGTATAAGCAGTGTTTGGCCAGCTGCTGCTTTCATCCAGTTGTCAATCAGTGTTTAGGCACATCACTTGATCAGGTTTTAGATTCTCCTGACTCCGCCCATGATGGCACACTGACTTGACTTCGGTTAGAAATTGGGACCATGTATTCATATAGCTTACAATTGGATGGATGCTGCTGCCAAATGCTTTATGCTAGTTAATGCCAACTGTATGAGTATCTACATATTCTGGGGTGGAATTGCAGGCACCTAAGATCCTCCGTTTCCATAGCATGAACTCAGCTCTAGTTGGCTTTCCTATTCACAAAAAGCTAAAACTCATAAAAATAAACCTGAGGCCTGGCGCAGTAGCCTAGTTGCTAGAGTCCTCACCTTGCATGGGCTGGGATCCCATATGGGCACCAGTTTGTGTTGTGGTGGCCCTGCTTTCTATCCAGCTTTCTGTGGACCCTCTGCACCCACACGGAAAACCTGGGGAGGCTCTGAGCTCCTGGCTTCGGATCTACTTAGCTCTAGCCACTGTGGCCAATTGGGGAATGAAGCAGTGGACAAAAGATCTTCTCTGTCTCTCCTCTTCTCTGTATATCTGACTTTCCAATACAAGTAAATAAATCTGGATATCTGGGCATGGGCATTTGGTGCAGTGGTCAGGTTGCCACTTGGTGCATTGCATATTGCGGTGATGTTATGAGAACCTGCTCCTCCGCTTCCAGTTCAGCCTCCTGCTAATTTGCACCCAGGGAGGCAGCAAGGGATGGCTCAAGTACTCGGGTCTCTGTTACCTGTGTGAGAGGTCAGGGTTGAGCTCCTCACCCTGGCTGGTATGGTCCAACCTTTAAATATTCAGGTTAATCAGTAACAATGAAAGACATTTGTCTCTCTGCCTTTCAAATACAGTCTAGCCCCTGGGCTAGCCCTAGACTGTGTGTGAGTGGAGTGTTGGAATAGATAATCAGTTGGTAATATGGAAACCTAACTTTTACTCTAAATCCCAACCACTTTCCTGAAAATACGTCTAGTAGATTTTGCAGCAGTGGGAAAGCCTAACACATTTGGCACATCCACAAACTCGGATGTGTCTTTAGTATCTTACAAGAAGGCCACGGGCAGGGCGTCCTGCAGGCACTTGGAAGTTCTGACTTGGAGGCCGTGAAGAATGTCCACCCCTCACCAGCTTCCATGCCCCAGAAGGCACCTGAAGTCTGGGTCCTGGTTCTTTGTGGATTTGCTGTTTTGTATGTTGTTCAGTGGTGTTTGTGGCCTCCATCCACTAGGTGCCAGTAGCAGCCCATGATTCATGACATGCTGAGGCATTTCTAAAGATTCTCTGGTTAAAAACTACCAGAGTAGCTCCTTAAAGGAGCCTGGCGTAATGCACTTGACATAATTCTGGCCTAAGAAAAGGATCAGGGGCTGGCATTCGGCACTTTGGTTAAAGACACCCCTGGATACTCTTGCTTCCTGTGTAAGAGTGTCTTGTTTCAGAGCCTGCTTTTCCACTCCTAGTGCAAAGTTGTGTTAATGCAAGCAGTGGAGGCAGCAGATGATGGCTCAAGTCCTTGGGTCCATGCCACCCTAGTAGGAGACTCAGCATGACTTCTGGGCTTCCAGCTTGGGGCTGGCTCAGCCTTGGCTGTTGTGGTCATTTGAGGAATGAGCCAGCAAGGGGAAGACCCCTGCCTTTTGAATAATATGAAAAGAAAGAAATGCAAATTCGAAACAGATTAGAGCATCCTTATTGGTGCCAAACCTTAACTACATGTTGAGTAACTCACTAGCAATAAGTAATTTATATACTGAGGTCAAGGAATGTGGAATGGGTTTGATTGACCACTCTGTTGGAATGATTGGATAGGTAGTGGGACATAGTGATGAACAGAGAACGTTTCAGATGCAGTGGGCCTTGGCTAGAAGCAGGGCTTCATTGTTAAGAAGCTGTCACTGCGGGACAGACACTAAAAGCCTCTATCAGTTTCATTGTCTCTAAAATGAGGGGCTTGTGTGGCTTCCTCATAGGCTTCCTGTTCCTGTAAGTGTCACATACCTGGTTTTTGACAGCGTGTGACTCACTGAGAACAGTGGGGTGCAGGGAGTGGCCCTACTAGTACGAAGGTAAACCAGTGGTTCTGGGACTGCCCATCATCTCCCGGTAGTTCCCCACGACAGACTCTTGCCTGGAAATGAAGGCCTGGTGGTAGGATGCTGAGCCCCTTTGTAGAATGCCACAAGCATCTTTGGGTACAGGGCTCAGGATGGCTAGTTGAGGGAGGGAAAAAGGAGAGAGAGGCGTGGGGCTTAAGGTCTCTCCATTCTGGGCACTGGAAGCAGCACCCATCAGTGGGAATCGGAGCAAGGTGCAGGGCACTTCCTGCTGCTGCTGAGAGTTGCACAGAGAGGGAGATCCTTTATACACTGGCTTGCATCTCTGGTAGCACCAGTCCCTGGGCTGGACCAGAAATCAGGCATTTTTTCCAGATCTCCCACACACTTAGCGAAACACTTAGGCCATCTTCCACTGCTTTTCCCAGATCATTAGTAGAGAGCTGGATGGGAGGTGGAGCACCTGAGACTGGGACACTCTGGCTGGCAGCAGCTTAACATGCTGTGCTGTAATGCTGGGGCTTGCCTCTTTCTGTGAAGCAACCCACACAGATGTCACTCTTGAGGAGAGAGGCACAAAACTCTGAATTCTGCCTTTGGCGTTCTGGAACTGATTCCTTCTCTGCCTGGCAGAGTTGCCTGGCTTCCCAAATGCTTCCGGCCTGTTCCTTGTAGCATTGTTTTGGAAAAGGGGAGTGTATTCTCTGGGACCACACAAGGAAGTGAACCTCTGACCTGCCTTTTTTTCTCCCTGTCTCGCTGAGCTAACGTTCACATTTCTCAAACAGGCAAGCTGCATTCAGCTCTCCCGGGTTTAGCCCGTTAGTGAATGCCTCTTTTCCTATCTGGCTGGATGCAGAACAGATTGCCATTGGTGAGAAAGCTGCAGCTTTAACTGCTTAAGTAAATATCACCCACCTGTATGTTTGTTCAAGACTCAGGCTTTTATGGTGAAGAGAGAAAATATAAACATTCAGGACTTGAAGTGGGAGGACGAATCAGTACATTTTGGTTTTAGTAAAATCTATTGCACCAATAACTTATACATTGGGCAATTCTTGAACGAATTTATACTCTGTTAAATGTGGAATGTCACAGTGGGGAACCTATGATCTTTGTAAAATTCATGGATTTTAGTGTGAGAAATGCACTTTTAGGCAGCTACAGAATTATGCCCAGCATGCATTTTAGATCAGAGACTTTTTTTGTGGTCAATACTAGCCCTTTTATGGTTATTTCATTTTCTGAGGGAGTCCAATGGGACTGATCAAGAAACATCATAGAGTCTTGCTGTGTCTCATGAGCACTATTAGGCATGATTTCATTTCTGCACCAAATTTAATATATGCAAAGAATTATATACAGATTTAATATATGGAAAAAATCTGGTAAGAGCAAGCATTTCTTTCTGCTCACGTGTGCTCACCTTAGACCCTGTGAGGTAAGCAGGGACACTGCTCCTGGCTTCCCCATTCCCGCCCACCCCTCTGCACCTGCCGTCCACTCCTTTCTGCTCTTTCTCCATGTTTTAATGCTTCTCTCCTTTGCATTTAGATAGTTGAAAAGAGAAGTTAAAGAGGTAGAGACAGAGGTCTTCCCTCTGCTGGTTCCACATGTCCACAAAGGCTGAGGAGGGCAGGCTAAAGCCAGGAGCTTCATCTGTGTCTCTCATATGGGCTCAGGGGCCTAAGCACTTGGTCCCGTCCTCTGCTGCTTCCTCAGGCACATTGACAGGGTGCTGGATCCAAAGTGAAGCAAATCCAGCTCCTCTCTTCTGTATTTGTGCCTGTTGAGAGAGGCTGCTTCCCTTCAAGCTATAGACCCATTAAACTTCTTAATCACATGAAACATCTGTAGTTCCAGAATTTGACAACCTGGTAGCTATAAACTTGCTCAATTTTTGTTTTGTTTTGTTTTTTGTTTTTTGTTTTTTTCTAATTCTTAAATAACAAAAGTGAGAGCCATGGGCCAAGGAGAAGTAGTGATATCGCAGTGTCAGGAGTTCATCTTGTTTCTGAGTGTCACTGCCCGTAAAAGAACAGAGCTCTTTGGAAAAATGACTGACTTTGAATCAGGTACAAGAACAATGTAAGGTTGAATTGAGCTATCTTGAGGGAGAGATCAAGGAACTACACAGAACAGGTCATGGGCTTGCATGGGGTGCATCAGTAAGAAAGGCCATGGGCCCTCATTTGAAGATACCTCTCAGTTTGGGCATCAACAAGGAATGAGAGTGTATGTGAAGTTGACAGCAGTGCTTAACATTCAGATTGATAAACAGAAGGAAAGAGGGAAAATGGGTTTTTGGTACAGTGTTTAAGAGAATGTGTGAGATGACTGCCTTCCTCGTTGAGGGCCTGAGTTGTAACTCAGGTTCTGTTTGCAGTTCTAGCTTTTTGTAATCACACACACTGAGACACACATGGCTTAATTCGTTGCTTCCCTGACATGCAATGCGGTGTATTGGTTGAGATCTGGCCTTTGACTTGCCCAAGGCTTGGCTGTTGCAAGCATTTAGAGTGCGAGCCAGTGAATGCAAGCTCTTTATCTCTGCCCCCCTGAATTTCAGATAAAAATGAATTGATCTATGTAAAGATAGTAACATCCTTATTTATGAAGGAGGGGAAGAGGATGAAAACAGTGACAGCTTTTCACAGAAAAATAATAGCTGAATGATAGATGGGATAATGATGGATTCACCACTGCTAAGAATTGTTGGGTGAACAGGTGTGGAAAGCAAGGACTTGTAGTATCATTTATCATTTAGTATCATTCAGAATGCAGCAGAGAAGTTGTGTCTGTTTAGCAGTTGGGCCTGGTGGTCAGTGGATGATCAAGCTTACCCAGATTGGGATAAGCTGACTTTTGTACCTCACGGTGAGGTGCAATTGGATGCACGCAGCATATCCAGCAATACCATGTCCAGAAAGAAATCATGGATGATTAATCAGACAAAATCAGAATTTGGGACATTCCATAAAATTACCAGCCCTGAGTCTCTTTTTAAAATTTTTGCGAGCAGATGATTAGCCTAGCAGTAAGAGCCCAGCATCTCATCTCGCAAGATAGGCCTGTGTTTGGCCTGGTCCCGAGCTCCTCACACTAGCTTCCTGCAATAGTGATGGGTAAAATATTTGAGTCCCTGAGAGAGCTGGATTGAATCCCCACCTCATGTGTTTTGCTCCAGATAAAGGCCTCTGTGGGCATCTGGGGAGGGCACCAGTCAAGGGGAGGTTTCTCTGTTTCTCTGAGACTCAAAAAGAAGAATCAGCATGATGACAAGCAAATGTGGTGGCACTGGACTTGGCATTTCCAGACTAAAAGAGCTCAGAAGGCAAACCATGCTGAACGAGCTGTTAATTGTTAATTGAAGGGAGACGCTAGAGGTGTTGTTGTGGGACAGCTGTGCAATTTTGAATTCATACTCTAGCGAATACTCACTGATGTATACTGAGGTATTTATTTAGGAGTGAACATTCGTGAGTGCCAGAATGGATCAGTGAAAGAGATTGCAGTGTGTGTGCGTACGCACGCGCGTGTGTGTGTGTGTATGTAGTTCATGGACTTTTTGCTGGTACCTGTAGGTATTGTTTTGGAGGACGGGATCATGTGTTGACCAGACACACACACACACACACACACACACACACACACACACACACACACACACACACACAGCCTCTCTCCCCCCCCCTCCCCCCCCCCCCCCCCAAGTATCCATTCCTGAAGATCTCTGCTGCTTCCTAAGCTCTTTGTGCCATCTTTGGCGGACTTGCATCCTTGGCCATGAGCTTTCCTTTCTACCTCCTCTCCTATTCCCCAGGCAGTTGTTGTTAGAAACTTCGTGAAACCATCACTTATAGAACCAAGTTTCCTTTCATCTGCAACATGGTCTTTTGGCACCTGCTGTCAGACAGCACATGATGTACTGCAAACTGGGGAATCAGGTGAAAAGCTGATTTTGTCCTTAAGTTCTGGCATCTCGCCAACCTTTTCTCCCATCCCACCTGAGCAGCTCTTACTTCTGTAGTGTGAGCAGTGTGGTGCTTTCTGTTTTGAGACACTGAGCTGCCTTCCTCCTGTGGGGAACGCTCACCCCAGCCCATTTAATATCACTTTCCTTTGAACTACAACAGTGTCTTGCCATCTTTTGTTCTCTTCACATCCTATAGCAGTGACCACTACCCCCGGGATCTTTACCTGATACCACATGTTACAATGCCACTGACTTTTAAAAATCGTTTTTCTTTTGGCTGGAGGATCTGTCACTTTGAAAAGACTTGATGCAATATAAAATAAAGCACATCAGAAAGAACCTGGCACCAACTTGCAAGCAAGGGTGCTCCCCCACTTCCTGTTTCCACTTCTGGTTCCTCTTTGGAACATCTGCCTTCCTCCATCCAAAGACAGTCCTTGCCTGAGTTTTTGGTTCTCCCTTTTTTAGTGGTTTTTGGAATAATTGAAAGATCTCTGTATTGTGTTTCTTTGAAAGGCAGAGAGTAGAGGAGAGAGAGCACAAGCGAGCAGCACTGCCACTGCACCTTCGCTCTCCTAGCTGCTACCTGTGATCCCCAAGTGTCCATAACAGCAGGAGCTCGGCCAGGCCAGATCAGGAGCCAGGAAATCCATCCAGGCCTCCCGTATGGGTGGCAGAGACCCATGTGCTGGGCGCATCACATGCTGCCTGCAAGGACTCTGGAACACAGAGCAGAACCAGGGCCTGAACTCAGGCTTGAGGTATAGGCCTCCCCAACTGTTGCCAAAGAGCTGCAATGAAATCCACCCTTGTTTGCTCTCTTTGGGAAGAATAACAAAACTAGCCTCTCTCTGTACCTCACGGGGGCTATTTTTAAAACTCCCTGCACAGGCTCAGTGCAGTGCCTCGGTGCCTAAAATCCTCATTTTGAATGCACCAGGATCCCATATGGGCACCAGTTTGTTTCTCAGCAGCTCTGCTTCCCATCCAGCTCCCTGCTTGTGGCATGGGAAAACAATAGAAAGTGGCCCAAAGCCTTGGGACCCAGCACCCACAATGGGAGACCTAGAAGAAGCTCCTGGCTCCTGGCTTTGGATCAGCTCAGCTCTGGCCATTGTAGTCGCTGGGGGATGAAGCAGTGAACGGCGGATTGTTCTCTCTCTCACTCCTCCTCTCTATAAATCTGCCTTTCCAATAAAAATAAACAAAGCTTTTTAAAAAATCCCTGTGTCCTTTAGAAAAGGAACTAGAAATATTAGGTGAAGGTGAACATAGTCACTGTGTTAGGGATTTTAACATCTAGCTACATGCCCTAGGAAATTTTTGCTGATATATGTGCTAGGAATGTCATCTAAGAATGCTAACAGAGATGCTGCTTATGAGAGCAGAAGTGTGGAATTAGTCCAAATGGTTACAGACAGAAGGGCTGAAAGAAACCAATGCTCATCTAATGATACTGTGTTTGGTTATTAAAATGAACAGGCCACAAATACCACCTTTTAAATCCTTGAGCAATCCTGATAAGACAGAGGTTATCTCATTTTGTAGTCGACAGAGCCATAGTCTGGAGATCTTGCATAAATGGTTCATGGTATTGCACCAATTATCTTGTCAAAATGAGGTCATTGCCGTCCTAAGGGCTTAACTAATTAAGAATATTGTGTCCCATTAAAATTACTTATTTGTCCTGCCATGCCTGTTTTGTCTGGTGGAAGAGCTTTGTGTTTCTACCTGGTCCAGAAAACAGCTCATAGGAGGAGTCACATCAATTTTTTATCTAGGATGTAGAACATCTTTATTTTGCCTTAGAAGAAAATAGAAAGGTAGCCGAGTGTTTTTTTTGCCAGTTTCCGGGAAGGAGCACCGGAGCTCCTGATTGGTGCCTGCTCTGCTAAGCCCCCTACCATCGTAGATCTAATCTCTATATTCTTATATTTTTCCCTATTTTATTTGGAAGACAGAGGGACACAGGCAGACACCTGTGTCACCTGCTAGTTCTTTTTCCAATGAATAGCTGGACCTGAGCCAAGTCCAGTCCAGGAGGCCAAAATTCAAAACTCAAAACTGGTTCTCCCACATGGATGGCAGGGAGCCAACTACTTGAACCATGATTTGCTTTCTCCCAGACTGCAAGAACAGAAAGCTGGAAGTGGTGTTGGGAATGCACCCGGCACTCCCATATGGGGTGGGGGTGTCCCAACTGGCATGTTAACTGCTATGTGAAACGCCTGCCTCTTACCCGTGTCGCAGACAAAGCCTAGCAGAAGTAATGTGAGCATAACTTGAACTCTCAACACTTTCCCGATGGACAAGCAAAGTCATTCCCATACTTTGGAATGGCTCTGTCCAGGCTGCAGCAGCTGAAGTGCCAGCGAATCTTAATATCACTTGAAGGTCACTGGCATGATTGATGTCTGGAAAAGCAGAGGCGTGTGTGTGTGTCTGTGTATGGAGGGTGGAGAGTCCAGAGGAAGTAGGGCAGCGGATACTTGGTGCTGTTGGCAAGTAGACCAGTATAGGCACCAGTTATTGACCTATTTAGGTATTTTTGATTCAGTGGAACAGAAATTCAAAATAATAAGTGAAAACTTAACTTGCTAGCTGTTATCTTGGATTTTTCTGTCTTTCAGTGCCTGGCAGAGCTCTAAGCAGGTACATCTTTTTTTACTGTGTTGCAGTAAATCATAGATTCATACGTTTGTGGAGTACAAGAGCCTTAGGAAAACAACAGACTGAGCTGTGCTGGTCCCTGAAGAGTTCTGGCACGGTCATCGGTGCGAATTTGCTTTCCTGCTGTCTCCACAGTGGAGCTGGAGTCCCATTCTAAACTATATGCAATAAACTCACTGGGGCAGAGGTCCTTGGAGCCCTGCTTCTTCCTGTGGTTATGTGTGAAGCACTGATGGGTTGACTGTCTTGCTGCACTTTCCCTTAGGAAAGCCTTGCCCTTCCCAGCATCTAACACAACAGGGCTTCTATGCCTCTGCAGCTTCTGGCCATGTTGTCTTGTTATGTCACTCTTCATCATTGACTAAAAAAACCTAAAAATCATTATTTATTTTCCAACTTGTTTCCTTTCTTCATCCAGGCCTCAGAAGCTGGGGGTGGATCTGGTGGTGATTACGGGGATTCGCCCCCAACTAGTCCCCACAGCACCCACTGGTATAAATGAAGACCGACTCTGTGGTCGGTTGTCTGGTCTAGGCCAGAGACCAGAGCTTTCCATGAGAACTGGAGTAGGGACTGATCAGGCAGCTGCATCCACCGGTATGTGTATTAGCTAGAACAGCTGATGGAACAAATCTGACCCTGCTTTTGCTTTGCTGTGGTGACACAAGAGTCAAGTCTGAGGTCACCCCAGGCAAGGTTTCTCAGAGCACTCCCCGAATAGACCACTGGAGTCTAGACCATGGCCACAGGGTGAGTCACAGGATGTGTAATCCAACCTTGAATTCCTGATGCTTGTGCAGTGGACAGTGTGTTTAGATGTACATAGGGGTCATGACGGCCAGCTCATCTAGGCTACCAGGGGCCATCCACTGCCTCATCAGATGGAAAGCAGTACAGGTTGGACAATCCTCCTGGCCAAGCTCTACAGCATGTGGCTGTGGATACACTAAGGTGCACTTTGTTCAACCAGTTGATTTTCTCGACTCCGGTGCAATGAAACTAACAACTTCTCAGAAATATCAAAACTACTCGGTTAATACCCTCAGAACACTCTTTGCCTGCCCAGCGCCTCTAAGGTGTCCTCAGATGACCATAACCCAACCCCAGATACTGATGTAGTTTGACAGCATGGAGCCGGCCGTCCGTTCTCCCTCTGCCTCCTCCCCTGCAGACATAGGAGGAAAAACCAAAAATGAAACATTTGTCCTACCCACCTTATTATGTACCTAACCCCCTCACCCTAATCAGAAGTATATACATGGGCATACATTCGTCTTAAGTATGAAAAGAATATTAGAAAGAAAATAAGACAGGAGGTGGGTTTGAAGTCGGGTGACTAATTTTTGCCCTTGTTAGCTGTGCCATCTTGTTCAGGCTCTCTCACTGTGGCCTCTGGCTTGTGAGCTGGTGAAACAGCTGATTGTCACTAACACCCAGGGAGAGGACCTGGCCTCAGTGAAGGTTTCAGGGACAGAGGGAGGTGCCTGTGGCGGCTCGCACTGCCATCACTCACTCCGTGTCTTGGACTGTCGTTACACACGCAAGCCCTGTGAAATGCTATTCGTGGTTTCCTCCCTTGCCCCGACTCCAAGGATTGCCTTCTGATACCATGTCCCTTTTGTACACTTGGTTCTTAGCCAAAATTCAGGTGGTCATAAAATTACTGAAGCCAGGCTATCTTTTACTTCCCCAGACAACAATTTCACATGTCCGGTGATAACAGATTTAAAGTTTATCAGTAGAGGTAAAAGCAGATGGCAAAAATAGTTAAGTCTGTCTCAACACTGAGGGAATGGAGGCACAGCGAGATGGCCACGGAGGACCTGGATCTGACTCTGCTCTTCCTGTGACACCTCCTCCTCAGGCTGTCTGGATTCTGTGTGTGTGTGTGTGGGGTGGGGATTTGTGCGGAAGCAGCCCTCAGGGTCTGGCAGCCTCTTGCCCTGGTGGCTGGGCTGAGCTGGAGGATGAGCTGCAAAGCTGTTTAAATCACTAGGGATTTGTATAGGAGCATCGCATCTAACTTTTCCCACAAAACACATCAGTCCCTTTGTTACAGTTCCTTTAAGAGCGGAGCTTTGGCAGAAGCTTGTAGAGTAGGTATAGAAAAGCTGTGTTTTTCTCCCCCTACTGGGACTAACCCTACTGGTCTGAAAGATGTTGATACATTACTCTCTGAACTTCTGCCTTCCATCAGCCGCAGTGCGCTAATTAACAATGCTTTCCGTAAGAAATAGTGTTTATTTCTTACAGGAGTAGATTTCAAGCGTGAATGCAGTTTGCAAATGAGGCATTAGCTGAGCTTTTACAGACTTAACTGTGCAGGCAATGGAATAAGCCTCCCAAGTTACGATTGTCTTTACAACCCACAAGTTAAAACTGGGAAGGGAAAAAAAAAAAAAACAACCCGTGAAAGCTTGATATGTGAAAGTCTACTCAACCTCAGTAGTTGAATCTGAAGGTGAGAATCAAGGAAACGAAAATTCAAACCTGATGTATTAATAAAAATTAAGCCGTAATTACTGTTTTTTTTTCCCTTTGAAAATCGATTCCAACTCACCGTTGACTGCACACCAGTAGCACCCGCACTGTGTTTCAAAGACTTTGAGCGCTGCCTTTCACGAAGCACTTCATGTTTGATTTCAGCTGTTTTGTAAGCTTCCAGGCTTTTGTACTCTTAAACCAAACCCATCGTTTTTTTGGGTTTTCTCTCCTGAGCATTTTAAGTTCTCTGTTAGACCGCCTTGTGCCGAGGGTTACATCATCAGCCAGCTGTGCTGGTCCCTGTTACCGTATCAGATAAGGATTTCTAACTCCCTGTCTGCATTCGCAAGATCATATCCTGTATTAGATTAGCCTCTTCTTTAAACAGAAATTTTGTAGTGCCTCATGGGTCCCATGAAAGAAAATCATGCCGCAGCAAATGAAGAAGATAATATTTTACAGGGACATTTTAGCCAGGCTTAGTTGATCCTTTTGATTTGGAAAACTCAGATCTCGCCTTTAGGGCTGTTATTCCATCGTTTAAAAAAAAAAAGAATTTAGGAAATCAGGAGCGTAAGAAGCACTTTTCAGCGAAGTCACAGCTATTTACTCTACATTGGAAGGCATTTTTCTACTCACCAGATTTTCCGTCGTGTCTGGTCTCTGTGGGCAAACCGGATCAGCAGCTGAGTGTAACATCTGATGTTGAGGGAAAGACACTTTGCTTTCTGCCTGAACTGCTCCTGTTGACCAGTGGGAAATGCTGCATTAGCTCTCAAACCAAAACATTCTGAAGTGCTCTCTGAAATGTTGACATCGTGCCAGATGCTTGAATGCCAAGTGCTACAGATGTCCAGTAGTCTTTGGAGCCTAGATAGAATGCACGCCTGCGTAGGTTGGATCTGATTCGAGTTTACTGAGGGTTACCAGTGATCAAGGGCTGGCCAAACAGCAAATAGTGCAAAGGCTGGCACGGGGAGGGCAGGGAGCCTGAGCCAGAGAGAGCCACATCCAGCTGGAGGCCAGATCGCTCCTAGGCCTGACTGTGACGCCGTGGTAATGATAGCTCCTGTGCTCTGATTTATTGGAAAACCATTGCATGCTGGCACACAACAGTCGTGCAAGGTGCAAGGCTGAAGGACAAGCAGCGTAACGATGAATCAGAAACAGGAAGAGTTAAGCATGAATAACACAAAGTGGAGAAAACAGTGGGGACCAAACTTGACTCCTGGCACACAGCCAGACACAAGAGTCCAGAACAACTCCCTGAGTCCATTTTTATTCTGTGTGCAAAAATCAAACATGACATAAATGTGAGGGCTGCAGATTATTTGCAGGTTACAACAACCATCCTACGCAGATACATTCATGGATTAATGGTTTAATTGCTCTCCTAGATTTTGGGGCAGTCTGGTGCTAGGTGAATGACCTTGCCCTTAGCCTGTGATTCCCTGGATCCATAGCCTTTAAGACAACGAGGCCTAGATCTATTTTCGAAATATCTAGGCCTACTCATGGCAGCGAATTCCACCCTGATCTTGTTCCCATCAATAACCATGAGAGAGCTAAGGAACCTGGACCTCGCCAAGAAGGAGGGGTCACCTGCCAGACAGACAGTGGTCTGCTCCTAGAAGCCTTAGCGAAGCCGGAATCAGGCTAGAGCCAGTGCTCAAGATCCCAACAGAAAGTGTGCAAGATGATTCACGTGGCTTCCATGAAATCCTTACAAATTGTTAGAAAAGTAAATAACATCAGGAGATAAATTAGACCTGCAGCTGTGCCTGCTTTCAGTACCCCCAGGCAGGAAGATTCTGGAAATTGGTATTAGCCTGGTGTGTGGCTTAGTGCAGGGCAGGGGCTGTGTCGAAAGGGGAGAGATACCAACAGGATGTGGAGACAACCTCGTGCCGTGACTTATACTTGCATCCCAGCTCTAGGGGGCCTCTGATGGCTCAAGGTGCCTGGGCAACTCCAGCTTTCATCCTGACACGTTCCCTGGCTCTCTGTAGGAGGCCACAACCTGACTCTCCCTCACTTCCATTCACTGAATTCTTCCAGTTCTGAGCCTGTACCGGCCACTTATGTGTATAACAGCTTTTCCTCCTCTGTGTTGGAGAGACATGCTCGTTGTTGATCATGTTTAATGTCCTTATTGGGGGGGAAAAATAGAACAGGAACCTTCAAAGGTTTTCCTTAGCTACAAATCTCCTCTATCAAGCAACTATTCAAAAAACCTTCACCTCTTTACTTATCCTTGTCGAAAAATTCCGCCTGCTGGTCCCCTGTCGGTGCTGCACACTGACGTACCAGAGCCCAGGAATGCTCTTGCAGGAATCGGAGACAGGAGTCGCATACAGCCACTTCCGATATGGGACGCGACTGTCCAGCTGACACCCTAACTGCTAGGCTCCATGCTCCTCATATTTGTCTTTTTGTGACTGGCTTATTTCCCTTAGCAGATTTATTCAGACTGTGGCGTGTGTTGGAATTTCATTCTCTTGTCAGACCTGGTGGTGGTCTGTTACTCTTTCTCCCCATCTCCATGGTCGTGTAGGTTGTTGCCAGCTTTTGGCCATTGAGAATGCTGCTGCTCTGAGAGTGGGTGTGGAAGTGTTTGCTTAAGACTCTGCACCAAGGTTCCTCTTATCTACGGCTCCACTTCTCTATTCTAACGACCAAACTAAACAATGGCCTGAAAATATAAGTCGAACAAATTCTCAGTTTGTAAGTGTTCAATGACATTCTATCCTGAAAAAATATGAAATAATTAATTTTATCTTGAACAAGAAAATCTTTGCAGCCACAGTTTTACCTTTTAAAAATGCATTAAGACAATTTTGGAACTGTGCAGTAAATTTGCCCGGATTGGATTTGTGCTCAGCTCCATGGAAATCCTGATTTAATAATGTGGTTCAGTCCATTCTGTGGGAATCTCCATTGTGCCTGCCACCAACCCTCACCCACTACACTCAGCATCCCTGAAAACCCATCCAGACTTCTCGCTTTGAAGGAGCTTATCTTTACTCTGAGAGTGAATGAATGCTTTTCTCCTGAGAATTCCTATAATATGGCTCGATTTGAATTCCAAGCAGGCTGTTGATACTTTCAGGCCAGCCTCCTGGGCTTGGACCAACATCCCTCTGCTTAATGGGCTGTGAACGTTTGATTCCTAAGACCCTACCTTCACAGTAGAAGTTATGAAAAAGGTGATTTGCATTTCTCCAATGGGGACTCCACATTGTTTTTCTCCTAGCCCTTTTTGCTGCTTGTTACACTTTTTTTAAAATTGAGATTGTTTTGTTTTTACTAGTAATTGAAATTAAATTGATCCACAATTTTGATCAAAGTGTGATTTATGTACATTAGGCAAACAAAATATTTTATAGAGATCAGAGTTAAAAAATTTGAATATCCCCTATTCAAACTGCATATAAACATTAGATTTTACGGTGTTAGTATCATATTTTGAGCCCAGTTCTTTGCCAAAAAGGATGGCCAAAGAAATATGTAAATCTCCGTGTATGTATGTCATTCATTTTTGCTGGAGAGGTACTCCATAGTGTGTGTTGGCAAACATTTGTTGTTTATACTTTGCTCCTAGATTTCATCGCAAATCTTTCCATGAATTAGGAAGTGCATGCTTTTGACTGCTTGCAATTCATGTTAATGTGTAAGTCACACAACAAAATATGTGTACTTGTAAATTGTAGCTTTTCTTCCTCCTTGAAACAATCCTGTCATTGAAAAACTTAGCCAGGGCCTGGAACATGATGGTATAGTGGCTAAAGCATTGCCTTGCAACTGCTGGGATCCCATATCGTTGCTGGTTTGTGTCCTGGCTGCTCCACTTCCCATGCAGCTCCCTGCTTGTGGCCTGAGATAGCAATAGAGGATGGCCCAAAGCCTTGGGACCCTGCACCCACATGGGAGACCTGGAAGAAGCTCTTTTATCTGACTTTAGATCAGCTCATTTCTGGCTGTTGTGGCTACGTGGAGAGTGAATAAGCAAATGGAAGATTTATTTTTGTTTCTCTCTGTGGATCTGACTTTCCAATACTAATAAATAAATGTTTAAGCAAAAAAAAAAAAAAAAAAGAAAGGAAAAAGAAAAACTGATATGTTGCTTCATGGCTCTCTTCTGTAGTGTCTCTGGAATTCTTGTTACATTTGCTAAGCAAGGCCCTTGGTCATGTTCATCTCAACGGGTAAACAGGCGTTAGAGTGTAGCATCCTCCGAGTCACGAATCCTCAGGCTGAGGCTTGGCAGGCAGAAGTGACAGGAGAACCATCAACCTGAGAACAGAGCTAACAGCCACATAACTGAAGGAGTGTGGGCGAAGACAGCAATTTTTTCAATTCTATGTGAAAATGTTGCTTTTGAATTTTTATAAATCAAGAATTGGTAAGCTTTCTGTGTGGTAAACACTATGGGGCAAATATCCATGGTAGATTTTTGCATTTCTCCAAAGAAGGGGGCTGGGAGCACCTAGATAAGGAGCACCCAGCAGAGTGGAGCGCCAGTCCCTGGCAGTTAGATATTACTTGGAATCAAGTGTGTGCAAGTTGAAGACCCACTGGCTCTGTGCCTTTCTGGCTGCCCCGTGTCTGTTGCAGACATGAATCTCTGAGCACAACCCCTTCCCTTGCAGACTCTTGCTCCTCTGCCACAGTTTTCAGTCAGTCTTATTACAGCTGGCCCACTGATATGGAACCTTTGACCTTTGGCTGGAGTATCATCCAGGACAAAGTGAAGGAAAAAAATCACAGCAGTGTGGGCTCTAGAATGGAGCTGAAAGTAGGGTTGAACTACATGGTGAGTGCTCCATAGTGTGGTCCATAGTGGTAAATGTGCATACAGAAGTCAGCCCTGCCTCTTGTGAGCAGGGGAATTTGGGCTACTTGGGAAGTCTCTGTAAGTCTGTGTTTACGCCGCTGTTAAACAAGCAGCCTTAAATGGTGTGGTCCATACTATCTCCTTAAAGTGGTGGAGCTGTTTAAATGGCAGTGGCCATTTAAATGGCCCAGCTGTAATGAAGCACCGGTGCCCCACGTTGGAGTTTCTGGGTTCATTGCCCAGCTTTAGTTTCTGTTACCAGCTTTGTGGTTGTGATGATCCAAGCAGCTGGGCTCCTTCCACCCATATGGAAGACCTCGATTGCATGTCTGGCTTTCTTTCTGGCCCTGGCCTAGCCCTGGCTGTTGCTGGCATTTGGAAAATGAATCCAACGAAGAGGAATCTACTCACTTTGTAGCGTTCTCTCTCTCTCTCTCTCTCTCTCTCTCTCCCCCTCCCTCCCTCTCCTTATTGTACTTCTCAAATGAAGAGAATTTTTTTTTGAAAAAGGTAATTGGAATATGTAAATAAAGTAATGATCACTATAGTGACCAAGTAGATGGTCAGTAAGTGACAGTGATCCTTGTAAATATGGAAAATTTTTAAAGTTGTATTAATGCTTGGCTAAATGGTAGAAGTACTACTGTTGTACTCAGGTTTGAACAGGTGTTATGGAATTGTCCAAATTAGAGCAGTTCTTGGGCTCAAGTCACCACGATTATGGGAAAGCTTTCTCAGATGACACAGCAACACATAGCCTAAGCAAATTATTTCTACATTGTAGTCATATTGTCAGGAGGAGCAAGTTCTTGTAGTATCTTGTTGAGCACAAGCCTAGGACTAGGGCATGTAGATGATGCTGTGTTTCACAGGGTGCTTTTCTGTTTCTCCTGTTGTAGTGGCCCAGCCTCTCTTCCTCTTTCTGTGGCTAGAGCCCAGCCATCTCTTAGGGCACTGCTCTAACACGGGTGCAGTGTGTGGTCCTAAACTACTTCGCCATTGCCAGAAATCGCATCACACTACTATGCTAAAGGAAAGACAAAAGCTCATCATGGTGATGCATTATTTAGTGGTGGTTTTGTTGCTGCTGCTGCTGTTTTACATGTAGGAGACACAAAATAATAGTAAAGGCAGCAAGGAGAATAACAGCTTATGTGAGCAGAGTGATTTATTAAAATCTGGTTAGCTCAACTGACTCTTTTAATCTATTCTGTTTTTCTGTGGGAAATTACAGACTATTTTTTTGATGAACTATTGTGTGCAGTGGATGTTTGAATTTGCTTACTATTTGCCAAATCAAGCATGACTTATCTATGCCATGTTGAAAAAAAAGTGTGTGTAGCTTGCTAGGATTCTAAGAGTTCATCTTGTGTTGCAGGCATAGAGATTAAGAAATAAAACCATCGCACATGATACGGCTGCTGCTGAAATAAAGGAGACATGTGGTTGTAAATGGGAAGTTATGTGAGAGCTTGCAGACAGTCTGTTTGTTATTTCAAATGGCTTCTAAATGGCTTTGCCTGGAAGGCATCTTTCTGTAGACTCTTGTACCGTCTCACTTATTCTTCAATGTCCATTTTATCCTCATTTAACAGTATGGCTTATTAGCTTGATGCCGTTAGCCTAAATATTTACAGATCCTACCACTGCAGATTCATCATGCAGGCAAGTGGAAATGTTTGCTGACCTCTGGTCTTGGAGATGTGAGAGGCAGTTTATTTCTAAGATTAATAGCGTGGTCTCCAGAACAGATTTCCTTAATTGGTATACTGATTCAGTCACACAGGGGCCTTGTGTACCCTCTCTGTGCTCCAATGGCTTCATCCTTAGATGATCTGTGCCAGAGGTGAGAATAGCTATATCAGAGTTGTATCACGAGGGATATGATTGTCAGGTGCTGGCACAGAGAAGTGTAAAATCCATACTGCCCGTCTCCAGGAGTATTTTCCTTAGGGAGATCCGAAAGAAACTGGAGGAAAAATTGGCAACGTGGGGGCTTTTTGTCATTTTTGAAAAGCAACCGTTGCTTGGATAAGGCATGACTTTGGACTGTTGTTTCACAGTGTGACAACTTTCCTCTGGCCTGCGTTTCAGTGCCCTTCGATGTCTCTTCTGGACCATTGGGCCTGGATTACTGTCACACTTTTCCAGCCCCAGTTTCTCACAATCTCCCCTTACTGCAGTGTTTGAAAGGTTACAAAGGTTTGCTACTTCCTCCCTCATCTTTTCTCTGGATTTGCCTGTAGGCATTTGGTGGACAGACAGACATTTGGATCAATGTCCTTTCAGTTCAAGTTCAGCTTTTCTGGTGTTCAACTTTACTTATTTTCGATGAGTGTGGTTAGTGGAAGAACAGAGTCTGTGTCGAGGCCGTTTTAGGCTGTGGTTTCTTGGGGTGCTGTGTGGCAGGAGACCAACCTTTGGAACTAGCTTTCAATCGAAAGCACAAAATGTGAATTTGGACGCCATCTTCTTGAGAAGGCTCAGAAAGATCTAGAAACTAGCTGGGAACTGGCTCAGTGTTATAATCGTTACAACTGTTACTGCGCTATAAAGGATCGACTTTAAACAAATATATAAATAATAAGTAAATCTTGACCTTAAACACACATATAAATAATAAATAAATATTGACTGACTTTAATTCTGCTTGCCTTGTGTTAACAACACCATGTTTAGTGTCCTCCTAACTGTAGGCAGTGCGCAAGCCAAGTGAAGGATGAAGAACAAAACAATTCTTTCATCAAGTACAGTCTGAAACTGTACTTGGTTTTATTCCAGCATTCCAAGGGAGTCTGCCATAGGAGAGTGAGGGTTTATCTCCCTCCCTCCCTCGCTTTCTCCCTCCCTCCCTCCTTCCCTCACTCGCTCCTTCCCTCGCTTTTTCCATCCATCCCTCCCTCCCTCCCTCCCTTGTAAAGATGCATTGATTCATTGAGTCACTGACAGGCAGGGTGAGGGTAATTCACATCTTCGCTCTACTAGCTCATGTCACAAACAGCTATAACAGATAGGTCTGGGCCAGGCTAAAGCAGGAGCCAGGAACTCAATTCCAGTCTTCCATAAAGATTACAGGGGCACATTTGTACTAGGACCATTTTCGGCACATTAGCAGGAGGATGGATTGGAATCAGAGGGGCGAGGAATCAAGCAGGCATTCACATGTGGGAGGATGGCATTGCAAGCTGTAGCTTAATCCACTGTGGCATGATGCTCAAACAAGATTCTTAACCTACCAGGAGATAATGCTGCCCTCTGAGCTTTTACTGTCCCGGCTGCTTAGGAAGTGACTACTGTGTCACTTAATAAAAAATAGTTGTACTTGGGGATGGTGTTGTGGCACGATGGTTGAGCCCCTGCCTGTAGTGCCACATCTCATGTGGGCACTGGATTCAGCCTCGGCTGCTTCGTTCCCCTTCTGGCCTCCTGGAATGAGCAGTTGGAAGATATTGTGCGTGTGTGTGTGTGTGTGATTGTGTGTGTGTACACCCGCTTTGGTTTGAGCAGTGGGACAATGGAACTTGTTTTGTGCTTTTGCTTTTTCCCACTTAAATGTTAAGCAGAACCTAAGTAGGTAAGATAGTTGAACATCTACTGCAACAGTGGAAAAATATGCTGCTAGTTTTTTGGAAGATTCTATTATCAACCACTCAAAAGAGCTTACAGCATTTCCAAACAAATGTTGAAACAGGCACTGCGTACAGTTGCCTGGGTGCATTCTTTTCGCTTCTCTATTTTGTCTTAATTTTTTATTCTTCAAGAACATCGCCAACTGTGTTTGTCCATCCTGTTTTTTCCTTTCTGAAATCTCTGTAGTTAATTCCAAATTATCTGGAACCGATTTGTCCTTTGCTATATAGTAAGCATTTTTGTTTTCCGACATAAACATGGAATTCGGGAGCCGCCCTGACTGAGGGAGGCAGAGTTCATGTTCTGCTGTTTGGGTTAAGCACAGCGCTCAGCCTGCTCCTGGGGAGGTAGCGGTCCTGATGGGGATTCTGAGTGAAGGAGAGAGGGTGCTCACGGGTCATGTTAGAAAGCAAAGGAAGGAGCTGCCTCATCATCTTTTCCATCCTAAGGAGATTCTGTGAGCTCCCCATTATTCGTGCAACCTTGTTGACCTCTGCTTTCCTTCTTCATCTGGTTCTAACCAGCTTCTCTGAAAGTCAGTTGTTCCTGGGCTTTGATGAAAGCACAGTTCAACCTGAGCCAGCTTTGCTCCGGGCACATAGGCACTAGGGCCCCTTCTTATTCTGGAAATGATTGTAATCACTTTTCTAATTAAGAATGCCTTTTTCTGATTTTGTGTTAAGACATCACAATGTCTTTATCTCGTGGGTCTCGTATCCATTGTTATGGCTGGCTTTCCAGTGTCCGTCTCCTAGGCTGAGTTCTTCGAGGTTGTGTGTCTGCCTGACCCCTTCTGTTCCATGTGTTACAAGTTGGGCATGGCCTAACGATCCCTGTGGATTGTGAACAAATGATATAGCCTTTGATTTTCAGAGCTTTACTTCTGCCTTTCCTTGTAAAATAAGAGATAGCTGGAATTTTCCCAATTCCAGCATCGTCTTCCTGATGGGTCATTTGATCATAACTGTGTATGACTCAAAGAGATGGGGAAAGAGAGAGGGTGGTGATGATGGTGGAGGTACATTGTCAGCTGCTGTGTAACAGTAACAGCAAAGCTACTTTTTAATCAAATAGGATACAAAGAATTTTCTAAGTATTTGCTTACTTGAGTTAAATTAGATAGTCATGCATGCGTAGCATTTGTTGAACTGTAGAACCTGAGGGAGGGTTGGAGCCATAATGTGAGGAAGCCTACAAATGGGTAAATAACCACGAATTTCCTTAGTTCCCTTCTGTTGAAGAGGGTTTGTGGCTTACGTGCAGGAAAATAGCTATGTAATCTCTTTAATCTGTGGTTCACGCTGTGTGCTTTCTGGACTTGGGCCAGCATTACCTGAGAACATTCCAGAATGTGAATTCCCAAGGATTACCAGAGACCCCACTTATGAAACTTTGTGGGTGTAGCCTGGAGCACATGTCTTAACAAATGTGTTAAAGTGTGGGAATTGCCATCAAACCTGTGACATTAAATTGTCTTGGGTTGTGACAAAATTTGAGAATTTGCTATAAGACAGAAAGCTAGGGAAAATGCACAAACACGTTTCATATAATAGAGTCTCGAACCCCTACTTAAGTACATGGAACATTTTGTCATTAGTTCTGCACCATACTCTCGATTGTTCTGACTGGAGAATCTGGTTGTTGTTTGTCCTGTAGCTTGCATAGTTCAAGACTGTGTCTTACCCCAACCTTTTTGTAAGGGACATTTGTATCTTGAGATATCTTTGTAGCTGAACACTGCTTGGCTCAGCTATAAACTTGACATTGCAGAGTGTTTTGGAGGATCCATGTCAAGCAATGTGAAGGACATTTGGTAAGACCTAGTTTCTTGAACAGAAACTTGATTTTGGTGTTGGGGTCAGAGTGTGGGCATTTGGCCCAGTGACTAAGAGTCCTGGATCTTACCTAACTTATCCTAACTCCAGGATCCTGTTAATACAGATCATTGGGGGTAGTAGTGGTGGCTGAAGTGACTGGAACTTTGTGAGACTTGTTGGCTCCAGCACTGGTCTCTGACCGAGGGACCATTGCAGGCATTTGGGGATAAGGCAACAGATGGGAGTTCTGTCTCACATACTGGTGATCAAGCATTTTAGATTTATTTATTTTGTCTGAAAGATTTACGCACACACACAGAGTGGGAGAGAGAGAGAGAGAGAGAGAGAGAGAGAGAGAGAGAGAATCTTCCATCTGCTGATTTGCTCCATAAATGGCCACAGTTGCCAGAGCTGAGCCTGTCTGGAGCTGGGAGACAGGAGCTTCCTCTGGGTCTGCCATGAGGGTGCATTATCCCAAGGACTTTAATCATCCTCCACTGCTTTCCCAGACCATTAAACTAGGGAGTTGGATCAGAAGTGGAGCAGCTGGTACTCAAGCTTGCACCCATAGAGGATGCTGGTGCCACAGGTGGATTAACTTGCTGTGTCACTGTCCCCAAATAATCAAATTTAAAAACAACACTCCAAACCTAGATTTAAGAAAAATATTTGGTAAATTTTTTTCCCTTTAAGTATATGTCATTTATAATGACTAAGTATCATTATAGACACTTAGAGTCATAGAGAAAAAGTAGAAGCAATGACAAACATTTCCTTGACAAAACAATTATTTTGTTGTAAGTTGTAAACGGAAGGATTTTAAGAGTCATTTGATGGGCCTAGTGCAGCAGCAGCCTAGCGGCTCAAGTCCTCGCCTTGCACGTGCCAGGATCCCATATTGGTGCCAGTTCTAATCCCGGCTGCTCCACTTCTCATCCGGCTCCCTGCTTGTGGCCTGGGAAAGCAGTGGAGGACGGCCCCAAAGCCTTAAGACCCTGCACCCACATGGGAGACCCAGAAGAGGCTGTGGGATCCTCACTTTGGATCGGCTCAGCTCTGGCCATTGTGGTTGCTTGGGGAGTGAATCATCGAGCGGAAGATCTTCCTCTCTGTCTCTCTTCTCTGTATATCTGACTGTCCAATAGAAATAAAATAGATCTTTAGCAGAGTCACTTGATGAGTGAGTTTGACGAGAATTTTCAACTCCAAGTTACATATAGGAAAATAGCAGCATCAACAAGCCTAACTAAACGATAGGTGTTAGGCCTGCTCTTGTTCTAAATTTCCTTGTATCAGTTGATTCAAACCTGAAAGCTAGTACGTGAGGTCAGTACTGATTGAAATGGTGCTGACAGCAAGGCATGCTTTGCCTTCTGCGTGACGTCTGCTAAGTGGCAGGGCCTTGACCTGATGTTGGCAGATGCTCCGATGCCCCATCCTTAACATGTACCTGCCACCGCTCCTCTGGGGTGATGAGAAAACACGGCAGTGAGCTGCTGTTGGCGGGGTGTTGGTGCCTTAAAATTATGTGCGTCTGTTTTGTGTTAAGCTGGGTAACGTTACGTTCTCTGTGCTGAACGTTTATAAGCATCTGAGACTGGAAGGAAATGTACAAATGTGGCATTCACAGTTGGCGTCCATAGCAAGGACTGACAGAATTACTACCAGCCATGGAGTCTTTAACCAACATTTGTTTTCCTTTGTACTTTGATCTTGAATTTAATGCCCGTTTAGGTCATGCTAACTCCTCAATGTCATGAGCTTTGCATGTTTCAGTAATTTAATTTTCCTTTCTGATTATTTCCCAGAACATTAAGTGGAAGTTTCAGGTTTTTCTTTAGTGTTATTTTGGGGGAAAAGAAATCAAAACTAACTTGATTTTTTTAATACTTCCAGTGAGTAAGAGCTCATTTCTAAGGGATTAGTGTATTGTGGAAGTGAAGAAGCCAGGCTACAGGGTTGGGATTCCTGGATTCAAATACAATTTCCCTGCTTAGCAGCTTTATGACTCTGGGGGAAAGTACTTACCTCATCTGTAACATGGCACGAGTTCTCTGTGTCCCATGGCACTGCGTGCACGATGCCCTGAGATAATGCTTGGAAAGCGGTGTTCACGTTAGTGCAGTGCCGGGGCACGGCACTAATTACTGCATGCAGAAGGAGAAGTATGGGCACAGGGTGTGGCCGCTTGCTTTGCTGCTACCACCAACAGCACCACCCCACACTTCACAGTAACACACTCAACATTTTTCCATGCCGGCTCTGAAAGCTCTAACCTATTTGTTTTGAAGGGATGGACACTGTTCCACTGAGAAAAAGAACGATGACGTAAATGTACTCGCGTGAACGCGCATTGGAATTCTGTCCTTTTGTCTCCCCGTCCTCCTCTGGGAAGCGTTCAGGTGATCTCATGGAGACCCGTGTGGTCTCATGGATACCTGTGTGGTGGCACATCAAGAAGAGGTGGAGCTTATTCAGCATCCGATGATGTGTGCCTGGACTGCTGGGCTGCATGCTGTAGACCTGGCCTCACTCGGGAGGACAGGATGTCAGTGCGTGCTGCTTGGAATCTCCATGCAGCATCTCAGCATCCCGACACTGGCTGGCCTGTGCCTGTGCGACGGACACCTCCCCGAGACAACCAGAAGTTGGTTGGGAGCTTTCAGATCTATGTTTGATGGGCACCTTTCCCCTCAGATTGCAGCTTGGTTTATATATTGTAACTTTGTTGAAATCCACGCTGAGAGGCAAAGTTTCTGCCCTCCCTAACTGCCTGTCTTCCCTGCCCTCTGGCCCTTCTTCACCCCGTGGGCCCCTTCCTGTCCTGCTGTTAGCTGACCACAATCAGGTCTCCCCTCCCAACGTGTGTGGAGGGGGAGGAGGGGTCCTGTACCTTCCTCCCTACTGATTTTCTTGTGAGTGTGTGTGTGTTGTGTGTGTCCCCTGTTCCTGCCTCCATGTGTGGCCCTTGGGTGTGTGTGGGTTGGAGGGTCGCAAGGGTGCAGACACATCAGGCCTATACTGAAATCTTTGTACAAGCTCTTCCTCTGTCTTAGTGTTATTTCATAGGCAATATGTGCTCATGTTTTCACCTTCATAGTGTTGATCGCACCTGTACACCCAGGCAACCTAGAAGTTCCCTTCATTTCCCATTTGTAATCTGCTAGATAGTTCTTCAGTATGAACTTCTCTTGATGCACAGTTTATTATTTGGGAAGCACTGGGTCTCAGTTCACTGCTACAGTGCTAGTACCCCGTAATTCCTGACACAGTGGAAATACTCATTAAAACTTGCTGAGCTGACAAAAGCTAGCGGGGGTGGGAGGGCTCCCTAGAACATATGATGTGTGCTGGTGCTGTGGATGCTCATTCAGGTAACCGTAATCAAATTTAGATCTCAGGATGAGTTAGCTTTCAGTTCTTTAAAGTGTTTCGACAAAGTCTTTCACATTATTATTATTATTATTATTATTACTTTACTACTACTATTTTGCAAAACTGACACAGCATTTCTGCTTCTATCCAGTGTATTGGTAACCTTTTTTGTCTGCACGACGGTTCCTCCTGACGAAGAGAAACATCTAGACCACCTCTGAATTAGAACACTTTCTCTGCCCTTTTCAGGGAACCATTGGAAGTGTGAGAATGGCCAGGACTGGGCTGTTCTGGGAGACTGGTTCGGACCCAGCCAGGCTGCCAGCTGTTGTCTCTGCTTTGAGGAGTTCTTAACTTGGGTTCTCCTTGGCACTGTGCACGAGGCCCTCGGGTGTGGTGCCTACTCACTTCCCCCTTGTTCTCAGTGCTTCTGTTTGTGGCAGAACATTTCTATGGAGATACTACGCTAATAGCTGTTCCTGGGGAAAAATCATCTGATTTCTGGTAAATAATGAGATTTCCTTGTTTGGCCCTAATTTCCAAGGCACAGGACAGCATCTATTCAAAGGAAAAATGAGAACAAATTTGTGAAACATTTAAACCCCTTCCCTGGGTGTATCTGAAAATTGTAAACATGAGGGAACTTCTGGATTCATGCTTACAGGGTTGTCCAGGTTAACAGCAGTTGTTGAAACTGCTGAATGTATCTTGACAGTAGGATGCGGGAACTCTCTGCCGTCGTTCATGCCCACAATGAGGAACTTACGACTGTTTATGAAGACCTGTATTATTGTAATAATATAGGGAACTCAGTGTGGAGCTGGGAGTGGGGAGTAAGGGAAATCCCAGCACCTATGATACTGTATCTTAAAATGATAATTATCAAAAATGAAACAAAGCTGTTGAATGAGTGCACTTCACATGAAATATCGGTTGCCTAGATCCTAGGCACGCTTGCTTATTTTACACAAAACCCCTTGTATAGTAGCAACCCCCATTTTTTTGGGTGGGGGTGTTCTCTTGTTGAATTTCTGACATCTAGGTTGCTTCTAGGATGTGTTAATGTAGGGATGAGGTGCAAGGAAGGCACTCTTGTTGGAGGAGGAAGGCTGTGGGACTTGGTAGCTGGGCTCATGGAGAATCCAGAGCGTGCTGGCAAAGGCAGCCGATTGCATGCAGGGCATGAGAAAGGTGATGTCGGGAACAGACAAGCGCTGTGGGTGTGGGTGGTTTGTGATAAACACTCCCTGCCCCTGGTCCGGTGTGGGATGAGGCTTGGACTTCCACAGACTGCACCCCACCCCCTGTGCCCCTCCCTCAAAGTCAATCCATTCTGTCTTCGGATTTGGCTGGAGGAGTGTGAATTTACTTTACGACTAAATCTGGTGAATACATTTATGCTATAAAACACGAGAACTTTCCCTAGTTTAATGTTGTCTTTCTTGCATGCTAGGATTTCTTACATTCTTTAAGTGAAAAGTTTATTTTGATTGTTCCGGAACCATTAACTAAACACTTAATGGCATAAATGGCTTAAGACAATGTTCCTTTCTGGGAATTCTTTGCTACTTTTATTCTTTTTAACCTTCAGCTATGGTAGTGGTTGTGTATTACACATCTGGGAAAGAATAAAAGTAATAGGATTAAGAAAATGGTAGTATTTGAAGTGGTTGAATAAAGGACTTTACGAGCATAGCTTAACCAAATAATAAAAAGAAGCAATGCCGCGTGTATTTGCTACTTTCTCTCCATATAATTTTTTTTTTTTTAAGATTTATTTAATTGGAAAGCAGAGTTACAGAGAGGGAGGGCTGAGGCAGAGCGAGCCAGGAAGTGAGAAGAATCTCCCTAAATCCTAAGCACCTGCTAACTGTGTGTCCTAAATGGTAGTTTGGGAATCTGAAAGATTGTCAAAGATGGGGAGGATGGAAGGTGACTTCAACAGACCCCCCAGTTCTCTTTAGATGCAATTCGTTGCAGTTTCCCAGTTGCTGGAAAGAAACTTAAGATCTCCGAGTAATAAGAAGTGAAACTTGCTAAACAAGGAGTTGTTTGGGCTCAAGGATGTCAGGGAAACAGCTGTCAAAACAGCCTTCAGTTCTTTGTGTGTATGTTCTAGTCAATTAATTTCTCATAACTGTACAATGGGCGATTATTTTTCCTCCTCTCAGTCCTGTTTTCTTAGTCAAATCTCAAGGCAATGGGCTTCACTGTTCTGCAGGGAATCTTTAGAAGAATAGGTTCTCTTTGTGCCTTAAGCCGAAATGTTTTCAAGAAGAAATATTAGTAAATCATGTATGTCCTATACAACAATACCAGTATTTTAGGATATAGAAAATTTGTCCCCAGAGAGTAATATTGCAAAACATTTGTTAATCATCCTAAAGTCAGTTCCTTACACGGATTGCTGTGAATCACTGACCAATCGAGCCTAATTAATTAACCATAACTTAGTGTATGCTAATCACATAGTAATGATTCGAATGCAAATTCAAGGATGATGAAAATAATTGTGAGCAAATTGTGCTCTGTGTTCAGTGTTGTGCTACATTGCTGTATGACAGGAAGCAGCACCTTCAGGTTCTTGCTGTCCACCTCGGCCTCGGGCACAGCATCAGTTCCAAATGCACACTTCCCATGTGTTCCCCTGGGTGTCGGTCATGACTGCATCCCCACTTGCAGGTTTTCTATCTGGAGTTGTAAGGAGATGCAGCCATTGATAGCTGGCACTGCTTGTCGGGTTCATTGGCAGCGGTCTGCACCCTGCCCTTCTACCTCCCTTCACGCCATGTACGGTAATTGAAGGCGTGAGAAGCGCACCCCGCCCATCCTGCCTTCCGCACCATTCAGAACTAAAAGCTCGGAAATTACTGCAGAGGCTCCGTGCACCTGGCTGCCCCTGCTGCCTCTTGAATTAGATTAGGTGAACTACAGGAAAACTTTGGGCTCTGGCAACTCCCTTCCTGCCTCCTGCACGTGGAAGCTTTGTGCAGTGTGGCTCTCAATCTGATTGCAGGATGAGGGCTTAAAAACCCCTGATTTCTGCTGCTCAACGCAGTGACTCTTAGAGTGTAGCGGGAGCTGCTGTTGCCAAGCTTGGGAAATAGACTCCTAACGTCCTACACTTGGGTCCAGTGTGGTCTCTCTCACTCTCCGAGACAGAGTAGACTGGAACTGAGCACAGACCCTTCAACAAGCATTCAAGACAACTCTTCTGATCCTTGGGGTCTTTATGAGTTGGTCATATCCTAAAGCCCCTTCTCTGCAGAGAACTATTGTCTGTCAAATTGGAGGACAAGACAGCAGTTCTGGTTGTATCATACAAGACTCAAACAGCAAAACTTGCAGAGGAAAATGTGGAGTATCTTCCAATCTTAAGGAGGGAATAGTTTCTTAGGATCCAAAATGTGCTAACCCATAGGAGCAAAAATTGCATAAGTTATGCTTCCTTAAAAATCTTCAGATTTCCAGATTTCAATAGATGTCACTAGCAAATCAAGACAAGCCATAGATTGAGAGGGAATGTTCACAGTTCTACTGACAACAATAAAAAAGCAAAGAAGTCAGTGAAAAAAGAAAAAAGGCCAGAAGACTTGAACAGAAAATCCACAAAAGGAGACAGACGATGACAGGGCATATCAAAAAACACTCACTGTCATCAGTCAGTTGGGGAATGTAGGTTTGAAGTGACAGTGAAGTAGAAACAGAAGCAACAGAACCCTGAAAGTTTCAAGAAAACAGAAAGAAACTGGTTCTTTCGTACACCTTCGGTTGGAGTATAGTATAGTGCATCTTCATTACCAGTCTGATCCTTGGTGTTTGCACAAGGGTCATGCAATGTACATGCTCATAATATTAAGACACTTTCTGGATTGTACAGAGCATCTGCAGTCGTAACAGGCCCAAGCTGGGAGCAACCCAAATGCTCACCAGCAGGTTAAAAGACGTAAGACACATTGTGGCAACCGTTGGGAGTGGAGTACCCTCTCGGGGAGTAAGTGGAAGGATACGCCACAGCAGCGTAGTTAGGTCCGACTTCATGTTGAACGACAGAGGTTAGACCCAAAGGAATGCAGGCTGTGTGCTTTCATTCAAATGCAGGCTGGGGGCAGCCGGTGCAGGGCATGCAGAGAGAGCTGTGGACGTGTGAGGGCGAGAAGGAGCAAAAGGGAGTTGAATTGAAGGTGGTGATTGGATGGTGTGAAACCACACTGAATTTTACATTTGTTTTCTCTTTAGTCACACTGTGTGTAGTTCACATTCTAAATTAGGCGGGGAAATAGAAGCGTGACAACACCTGGCATTGAAGCAGTACAGTTGTTCGCAGACCTAGAACTGGCTGCAGTCGACATGCAGATGGCATGGGTAGATGGAGTGTGGCAGGGAGTGGGTGTTGTCTGAGCTAAGGAATCCAAGCAGTAAAGGCTTTCTGGGCAAGAGATGTTTTAGGTTGTGCTTTGAAGATACAGAGAGAGGTAAACTTTATCAGGGATTGAAGGGTCAAATAGGGTCAAGCTGTCAGTTCAACAACAAAAAAGCAAGATGAGCTTTAAGGTCCGTGATGTAATAATGGAAGCTGTTTTGCTATTTAGTGTGTGATTTGCATCGATGGTTTTCTATCTCGTATGTGTGTATCATTTTCTTCTTGAAAAACTGGAATTCTTCAGTACTACAGATACTCTTTGCATTTTCTAAGTTTCTGATTTGATGTCTTAATGTAGCATTTAATCTTTCCATGCTATGTCCTGTATTTTGAATATTTATCTTTTCAGAAAAGGTTGTACTCCACTGTCCCAGGTAATGTTGAGTCCACTATCATGTGCTATAGACAGATGTCTGATAGAAATACAGGCTAGGGCTTGTCTGCTGGACTGTGAAATGTTTGCTCTCATGTTGATTTAAAAAATTTATTAATGTTAGTAACTGTAATTTCTTAATAGCTATCAATCATGCATTGATAACCCTTTCAATCATTCTTCTAGGTAGGTATCATTTTTTTAGATTTATTTTATTTTTGTTGAAAAGTCTGATACACAGCGAGGAGGAGAGACAGAGAGGAAGATCTACTGTCTGTTGATTTACTCCCCAAGTGGCTGCAATAGCCAGAGCCAAGCCGATCCGAAGCCAGGAGCCAACAGCCTTCAGGTTTCCCATGTGGGTACAGGATGGCAAGGCTGTGGTCCGTCCTTGGCTGCTTTCCCAGGCCACAAGCAGGGAGCTGGATAGGAAGCAGGGCTGCCAGGGCATGAACTGGCACCCATATGGGATTCTGGCACGTGCAAGGTGAGCACTTTTGCTGCTAGGCTAATATGCTGGGCCCTAGGTAGCTATCGTATTCTCTTCATTTTGCATGTGAGTAAACTGATTAAATAAAGGTTCAGGGGCAAATTGGAATTTGTCTTTTTGCCTTTATCATTTTGGGGACTCATCATTACTGACAGACAGGTGGCATTGGCAGTGACAGCAGCAAATATTGGTTGCATTCATTTGTCATGCCACTAACTGTTCTGGGCAGTGTGTGTGTGTGTGTGTGTGTGTGTGTGTGTGTGTGTGTGTGTGTGTGTGTGTGTGTGTGTGTGTTTTAACTGGCTTACTCTCCATTATAGCTTAGTGAGAAAAATGAGGCAGTCACTAAGTGACTTCCTCAAGGTTGTAAGTGATGGAGTCAGGATTTGAAACCGAAGAGTCAGATAGAAGAATGTGTACTACTAATTTTTGTGCCAGGCAGGCCATGCTGCTTTTATCTAAATGTTGGTGATCAGAAATGTTTTGGACTGCAGAGTATCTGTGTGTAAGAAGTTTGGGGGAATGAGACCCGGGTCGGAACACACAAAATTAATCTCTGTTTCATGTACATTGTCACATAACTGAAGGTCATATCCCATGTTTTTGGCATGCGCATGTGTGGATTTTGGGCATGTTACATGGTGGAGTTTTGGGTCAGTGGTTCAACCTGTGTAGCTGGGCTCTGCCTAGCGAGGGCTGGTTGTGTCCATGTGAGAACAGGTCGTGTACCTTTTCTGAAAGGGATAGAGATATATTTAGATGGAGACAGGTGATGCAGCCCTTTGTTTCCAGGGCATGCCCCCCATCAGATGTTGATTGAGTCTTGGCTGTGGCACGTGGCGAATGAAGAGCCTGTGCTTTTAAGGCGATTTATCATGCTAGGCTGGGTCTGGATGCTTTTACTGACATAGTTTCTCTAGTATTTCAAAACCTTCACCCTCCTTGAAGTAACAAGTACATGTGGACATGAGTGGTGTGTGCTAAAAGTTGTGGTTAGTGAAGGAAAATCGGTCCCAAAGTCAGCTGACCCATTCTCAGAACAATAGCCTTGCCACAATACCACATGATCAGACAGTGAGTGTGTGTTATGTATTGAAAGTTCAAATAGTGGTTCTAAGGGAAGGGGGACGTATTTCTCTTTTTCTGAAAATGATTTCTACTTAATCTGTGTTTTTTGTTAAGCAAGCTGTGTTTTTGGTAACACAGCTGCCTCAGTGGCGCGGGGTAGGAGGCCAGCTGCTCTATTCACAGACTCCCCAGACTCGGGCAGCTGGTCTTAGGTCTTAGGTTTTGTTTTCATCTGAGACTGTGCTGTCTTCACTTCTTACAAAGGTGCTGCCTTCAGTAATGTTTATGATGGGGGGAGCAACAGTGAGATCCTTGTTCAGAAATGAATCTGAGCAGTTAGAGGGAGTAGGAGAGAGAGAGAACTTCTAACATGGAAGCCTAAATTCAGCTACACTGAGGATTATTGCTCGTATTCTGATTTTGTCAACAGTGTGCTCTGGGTTGTCAGCTCCTAGCAGGGTTAGGTTAACCAATAAGGAGCATAACAGTATACACCTTGACATTTATTTGCCCAATGAAGTGTAAGCTTCAGGGATTTTAGTCCAGCATAGAAAGGTTCCTTAGATGGACTCTGCTGGGAACTCAGCTGCCAACCTTGGGTCTTAAGGTGGACTTGCCAGGAAGATCCCATGAAGCAGCAGGTGAGTGTTCTGTAGCCATTTGCCTCCCACCCCGCACAAGTGGCCCATTATATGTCTGCTTCGTGTGAATCATGCCCGGGGCCCAGTGGCTCCGAGGGATGTGATCCTGGGGAACAGAGGGTCCCCTTCCTTTACCCACTGACCACTGTCAAGCCTGTTGTCCCCTTTGGGCCCAGCCTCAGAAGCCATTTAGCTGACCTCTCTCTCTGATACACTAACTCCAGCAACAGATGGTCTATAATTGGCTAGAAACCTCCAGCCCTCTCTGGCTGTTTTCTTCTCTGAGAGAGAAAGGGTCAGAACGTAATATCTGAGGCCTTTGATGCTTCTCAAAAACAACAGATGGGAGGCGTTGGTGAAGTATAAAAAGCCAGCAATTTAATTTAGGTTGAGTCAAGACACAGGTTTCAAAGAAACCTGTAATTGATCAGATCCAAATATGAGCAATATTTCACTCTAACTTTAAAAGGACAGGTGGATTAAAAAGCTTCATGGTAAACTTGGGTTTTCTCTGAACTGAAAATAACCAAGTGACTGCTCTAAAAAGGAGATTAATACAATCTTGATCAGATTGGTCTTTTCCTTGCACGCTAGTTAGGGAAATAACCCCTTCTCTGTTCCTTAATCCTCCCGAGGAGGAGCCAGTGACCTGGCAAGGTGTTTAAAGAACTCGGTGGATTAGACTTGACCAGTTTTGTGCTAGGTTACGAGTTAGAAAACAGCGACTTCTCTCATAGGCTGGTCTTCCATGCTCCCGAGCTCCCTTCCCCACTTCTTAATCTGGTGCCTTTTTGCCACATGGAACCATCAGCTATTTAAACTGCTATTTCAGGTTAGATATTTGGCACAGTGGTTAAGATGCCAGCTGGGCTGCACCCTGTATTGGGAAGCGCCTACATTCTAGTCCCATCTCCATCTCTGAACCAGTTCGCAGCTGGTGCACGATCTGGAAAGCCATACTGGTGTATCTTTGACATTCACATTCTGCACTCCTAGTTTCAGCTTGGCCCAGACCTCGCTGATGTGGACATATGGGGAGTTAAACCAAATTGGGTGCAAGATCTCCACCAGAACCCAGGTATCCCTGTGTGTTTTTCAATCAGGATTGAAAGTTTTTTCCCCTACAATTCTTGTAAGAATCCTCCCTCCCCCAACGCTGATTGTCCATTCCTTCCCAGTTGTGTTTTGCTGAAGGTGCCAATAAAGATTATAATTTCAGGTATTCACCAGAGTTTTCTCTCCAAATAGACACTCGCAATACTAGAGTATGCATTTTCCTCGCTGGGGAATTTTCTACACTCTTCTGCACGTGCATGGGTGAGCATGAAAGTAGTAGAAGAGAACTGAAGGAGATGGAAGGACACAGTTACTGTGGGTAATGGGTAATGTGAAAGGGCAGGAAGCAGAGGCATGGCAGGATTGGCATGTGCCACAGGAGCGGTGAGGGCAGAGCAAGGTGACTCCCTGTGCTCTGGATTCCAGCTCCTGGGGAGATCACCTGGGTAGCCTTGCTCAGTACCCGTCTTTCCAGACGTGGGCCTGATGCTGCAGTGCCCCTGCCCCTTGGGTGTCCATCTTGGAATACTCTGGTGTCTCCTTTATTTCTCTCTCTCTCTTTTTTTTAAACGAGTCAGTGAGCAATTTAACGAGAGAAAAACTATTTTGAAGAAATGAAAATAAAAACAGAAATATCAAAACCCATGAGATGTAGCGAAAGCAGTATTAAAAGGGCTGTTGATCTTCTATTTTGCAAAGAGGTTTCCTCCTACGAGAGTGAACATATGATGTTTGTCCTTTTGGTATTGGCTGATTTTTTTTTACTAAGATTTAGCAGGCATGACCATGTGCAGTTTTATGTACTGTTGCAAAATGTGTGTGTGTGTATTTAGAAACTTTCTTGGACTACGATTTACTATGTGCTTACAAATCATATGAATTGATTTTAGTATTTCACTGTTATTTTCTTAATTTTAGTTTAATATTTTTAATGTTGCAATTGATTTTATATTTCTTAAGATAACTTTATAAACTGCAGCTTATTTTTTTTTTTTTTACCAATATCATCTTTTACTCATTTTCCCCATAATTGTCCTTTAACAATGTAAATTGTATAGATTGCCTGGAACCAGTTGGATTTGTAGACATTAAGGCTTTGCATGTAATCTTACCTTTCCAGAGTGGCTCTTCAAGGCATCGAGCAAAACAATTGAAACATTTACCTGTGGGTTTCCATTTTTCTTTCCACCAAAATAACACCTTTTAAAATTTTTTCGATCAACTCTTCTGTAGTGCTTGAAGTATTTCATACAACCCCTAAAGCACTTTAAGTTTTAAGGGATTTTAACTGATTCGTCATAGACAAGAAATGCGTAACGTGGATTCAAGTGTGTTTCTTCTCTGTAAATGATGATTATGGTCTGCTTTTTCATGAAAGGTAAATAAATGTTTAATTTTCTGTGGGTAAAGATCACTTCCCTCACTAACGAGCTTTTACATATGGAAGTGTATGCACAGGAAGAAACATACAGATGTGTACATGTAAACACAGTTATAAATAAGACACATTCGTGCCTACAAGTATATTGTATTCTTGAAGCAATCTTGATGCATATTTTACAAACTCTTGTACCATTTTTTCCTGGCTGAATAACTCTGCACATTTTCTTTGAGATCTTTTTGTTAGAGAGATACTTTGGCAACCACAGTTGGAAATCCTAAGACATCATTAGTGATGCATTTCAGATTTGAATCTCAAATTTTGCCAGAACAAACACTTGTTACACACTTAACCAACTCTAATGTTCAAATCAAAAGTAACTCACCCAGACAAATGTAGATGGGGACCGTCCAGGATCACTCAACGTTGCTGCACGGCCAGTTAGAAATCTCTCTCTCTGTTTTCACTCACCATCCACATCCACTCATGTGATTTCCTGGAAAAGCTGTTTTCTCACCTGCTTCGTCTGTGAGTCAAAGAAAACTTATTTCAGAATAGGTCTCTGTGTAGACTGCTCCACCCTGCGTTGCTGCTCATCAAGAACAGATGAAAATCAGGAACCTGCCGGAAACCACGAGGTAGTGGGGCGACTGTGACTCTGCCGCGCAGGGATGGGTCACTACTTGTGAAAGGAAGATGGGCTGAGGAAATGGACGCAAGGAGGACCTGGTGTGTTCCCTGTGACTGTCTGGCTCAGTTCTTGGCGAGCTGCTGACCTACCAAAAGAAATTACAGAAAGAGGAGGAGGAGGAGAGGCAGACATCTTCCATCTTCTGATTCATTCACCAAATGGCCAGAACAGCTGGGGCTTGGCTGGGCTGAAGCCACGAGCCCCAGATTCCATCCAGATCTCCTACGTGGTTGGTAGGAATACTTTGGCTCATCATCCACTCTTTTCCCAGACATTTTAGCAGGGAGCTAGGTTGGAAGTGGAATGACCAGGACTGGAACCTATCCTCAGACATAATGCTGGTGTCACAGGCGGTGGGATAACCTTCTGAGCCACAGCACAGCCCCTCCACCCCCCCAACCCCCGCTTGGCTTTTAAAATAAATTTTATTTGTTGGCTGCTCTTGTATATCTGTCCACATGATCTGGTGACTAAACAGTTAGGGAACAAGCTAAATAGATTTTCTTTTCCAAACTGCACCTTATTTTGAATTTAATATGTGTTAAGGTATAAGGAAATTATGGTTTTGATCTGAAACTCTCTTCTAAGAGGAAATGATCCACTACTTTGCCATGTAATATTTCTAGAGTGGGGCTAAGAATTGGTCACCTGTAAATGTAATTAATGTGTAATTAATATTTCCATGTACAAGCATTTGGAAACCAGTGAACACATCTGATAAATCCTTCAAGGACTAGGATTCCAAATGAACTCATCACAGTTAATGGTTGGTTAACTGTGTGCTGTTTTAGTTACTGTTTTGCAAGCCCATCTCTATTTGTTGTTGTTGTTCTGTTTCAAGCTCTGTGGTGTGGTTTGAAAGGTCCTGTGGAGTGCTCTGGTGTCCTTGGCATAATATTGGTGCCACATGGATGGAAAGTCCTCAGAAGTAGACTCCAAAGGCCCCATCAGAAGGGGAGAAAGCCGAGGTTAGATAAGCTATTTATTTATAAGGCTGTGCATTTCACGTGTGCCCTTAGATCCTTCCCTCACCAGACTGGGCACAAATGAATTTAGGGACCAGAAGATGTCACGGGGGTCCTTGAGGACCAAGGGCATATTATGGAGTCATCTGGATGTAGACGTGTGGCTGTGTTGTGTAAGTGGATGGTTTGGCATCAGCTTGTCGGGACGCTGCAGCCCTCAGATGTACTGAGTCACCGCAGGAGATATTGCTTGCTCTGACAGTCTCAAAAACACTCGTTCATTATCCCAGTCCTGTGTGCTTGGTATCCCTGTGGGCTGACCCATATACCTGTTACAGGTCTGTCTGAGGAGGAAATTTTGTTTGACAGCTTTCTTCTTAATATTAGGAATTGCCAAGTTCTAGGCCAAAGTGGTGGCCCTCTAGGTGGTCCTGTGATTATAAGCTGGAAATGGAGGAACTCTGGAGATGTGTGTCAAGTGGCCTATCTTGGGGTCAGCTGTCACTCAGAGCTTGCCACTCCAGCATTGCACTGTTTCCCGAATGAGTCAGGATGCTCAGTGTGTGGGATGCTCATGACAGTCTCATGGGCTGGGGGGGTTCCTGCTCTCCCTTCCACTACCCTGTTCTTTAGATTTGTGAAAAGCAAGGCACTTGGAGCACCGGGATGTGGAAAACATCTCCTGGTTCTGCTGGATAACGTCCCCTCTTGTCGTACAAGTTGCTCTCTGAAAGCAGCATTTCACATGATTGTGTTGGTCTAACACCCTGTGGGCTGAAGCACTCTTGGCTATGCACTGTACTTTTGAGCAGCCAGTTAGTGCCCTGTCTCTTACCGTTGCACTGGGAATTGGCAGGGCTGGACTGGTGGGGAGGGGGCTTTAGGAACTCACAGGAAAGCCCTTCAAGGAGGGTTGGAACAGCCGTGGACCCGCACAGGCCCTTGACTGGGAGTTACTTCCTTCGGATTCTTTCATTGTCTGCACCCAGCAGCCTTGCAAGGGACAAGTTTATTTCTACAGATGAGGAAATAGAGCTTCAGGAAATGTAACTAAGTTAACTAGAAGTTGGCAGGATACGTGGAAATTGTCTTTTCTTTCCGAGCTTAACTTCTTTCTCTAGTCCTTTGTTAGAGCCAGGGGTTCAGTGACCACTGAATCTTGAATGCATCAAGCACTGAAGGTCGGCAATATTAAGACATTGCTTGGAACCTAACAAAGGGATATTGGTTGTGTGTGTGTGTGTGTGTAATTCTGTGTGAGATGTGAAGTGCAGGGAAAGCATGGCCCTCCAGGGAACGCGGTGCAGGTGGCAGTGATTCTAGAAGCCACAGCAGGTGGTGTGGTCGGGTCTTGGGCTGCGCTTGCCTAGGAGGAGGGAAGGTGAAGATGCTGGTACACCAGAGGGACTTCATGAACTGCCTCATGTTCTTGAGCTGCATGTCCCAGGACGGACCCTGTGCCTCGGGAGAGTGCTTGCCCATAGGACCTCTTTGGTGGCAGGGAAAGGAAAAACAGTGAGTGAGTGAGAGAGAGAGAGAGAGAGCATGAGCCTTTGGTTTCTGCTTTGAGTCAGAAACGTGTGGATTGCTGCCTCCTTCCCCCGGGCCTCTGGGATGCTGCTTCGGGCCTCCTGCTCACCTGGATACTCTGGAGTAGTTCTTTCTGGTTTTTGTAAGGCTGCGGTTGCTGCTGCTTCCCTGGCTTGCTGCCATTAGCGACTCAGAAGCTTTTGCAATGAAGATTCCAAGACTCTACTTGGTAGCAACTGAATCAGCCTCTTTGTGCTTTATATTTAAATGCTCAGGTAATTAGCACACGTCAGGTGTGGGGTCCCCATCTCTCTTGTCTTCCTGTTGTGCACCCTCTTTCCTCACACCTGGAGGAACTTCCATCCTCAGGCAGACGTTACCCTTCCCTGTCTGCCTGCCCAGCCCGGTCCAAGGGCTCAGCTCTCACGAGCTGCTTGTCTCCTGTCTGTGACTTGAGAATGGAGATGTCGGAGGTGAGGCTGCTCACAGGGTGATGGTAATCAGAGGGCTTCCTAAACCTGTTAGAGAATAGCACAAATTATGGCTAAAACAACCGTGGTGCGTAAAACCCGAGGAGGTGGAGCACAAAAACGTGACGTTGGAGTTCTTCGGGGCCTGCAGCTTCTTTCCAAGCCTTCAGTGGGTGAGAGGTTTACTGTTGCGCTGACTTCTGCCACCCTCTCCCCTTAGCAGGGCAGCCCTCCCAGTAGGTCTTCCTGGCCTGCGTGGCTCACGCTCCGCCACGCCCCAGGCCTCCTTGACTGTGGAGCTTATGGCGAAGTGGCATTTTGTGAACAGTTCAGACATGACATGTTCCCAGCAGGGACTCAGCTGGGCGCTGTTGTCTGGCCTGGGTGTTTTGTGGTTGTACTTCAGTGCAAAGATTAATGCACATGTATTTTTCCCTGATAACATTATAGATATACATCTGATTGGTGTTTGAAAAATATTTTAGCCTGGCGAATAATATTTTTTGGCTATATCTTCATGTGATTAGGTATTATGAAATTTAGCCACACAGATACTGGGCACAATTCCATACTAGACAAAAGACATAAACCTTTTTATTTGAAGTTGAGTCTTATTTATGTGTTATTCATAAACCTTATTTTTGACGGCACTCTGATTTCTAAGTTGGTGTTCTCAGGGGAAGACAGGCTATGTCTCTTGATAATCTGTTCCTACCATATTTCTTTCGCCTCCTTCATTCTGTCAGCCAAAAGTGTAGCATACTCTCCAGCCTCGTTCTTATTCCGTGTAAGCTGCTTCTGCAGGGCAGTGCGCCAGGGTTTGTATTCAAGGAGTTCCAGCGCTGAATCTTAGGTGCTTTGCTCCCAGGTCCCTTACCCTCCGTGTGGAGGGACTTTCTTACAACACCCGGTACATGCATCATGTTTAGAGATGGAAAAGTTTGTGGATTGTGCTGCCTCTTTTAGGAGCCAGGATCCTCACCTGGCACTGTAGAATCAGACAATCCAGGAATATCTTTCTCTCTCTGTTTAAACCGTAATCAAGATGAGAACACTCAGGTTGGCATGGGCAGTGCAGCCCTCAACACATTGGCTCTTTCTTTGGTTCTCCGTGCTCTGGTGTAGCTGGAGTACCCTCTGCTCAGCAGCAGGTGAACCCGACCACGAGTCAGCAAGGCTCCTTGCTTCCTGGGGCCACCTTGTCATTTCCACTGATGATACAGGCCGCGTAGCCCTTCCGTTGTAAGCCAGAGCGTCGGCAGCAACGTCTGTGGCCATGCGCTGCTCATCCAAAGTTTGAAGTTTACACGCATCATCCTCTTGGATGAGTTTTTGGCAACACGAGGCTGGGAAGGAGACATTTCGCTTCATCTTGAAGTAGCTGATCCCCTGGCTGAAAAATGTTAATACTAACATAAATAAAGGAATAGAGGAGATGATCTCTCCTTTCAAGATTGTTGCTACCAAAACATGAGCAAAGAAAGCTAAAATAGTCAGTATTTATTTTCCTTTCATTGGTGGTATTTTGATCTCTGCTGAAGTGTTCCATGTTCCCTGCACTGCACCCCCATGTCCTTTTGTGGAATTCGGAGATGAAGATACTGTGGGAGTGCGTCCAGATGACTTTTTTCCCAGACGATCCCAGCCCCCAACACACCGTGCTGTTGTGGTCACCACCCCCACCCTACCCCGCGCGCGCGCGCGCGCGCGCGCACACACACACACACACACACACACACACACACACACACACACACACACACACACACGTTTCGTTTCTCCAGCGCCATTTCCAGGCAGAATGCTGCTGTGTGAGTAACGTGACTGGCTATATATAAACATCCCCTGTGTATTCACTCTGCAAACAAAGTGACTTTAACACATGTCATCCCCAAACACGTCTGTTACTGTTTCCAGTGAATTTCCATCTAACTTGTCACCCATCCGCCCTAAAGGCTAACTTTGTTACAGCTTCATTTCGTAACTGCTCCATTTTGTACCCTTACCCGAAAGTGCAACTACCCATGATGCTCAACATTCTATATTTCAAAATCCTGATTGTTATAACAACTCAGTGCAAAAACAACACACCACGTTTGTGACTGTGGCATCCCGGCTCCGCCTCCGCTGCTGCCTCATTGAATGTCGAGGCACCAGTGTACTTTGTCTGGTCCTCTCACTGCCCGACGAGACTCTGAGTGCAAAGACGCTGGTCTGTAGCGTTCAATGTTTACCTAAATACAAACATTCCCGGTGTGTTTGTTACATCGTAGCCAATGTTGACTAGCTTACCTGACTTTTTCTGTTTTAACTAGAAGTTTTTACTAAGAGAAAGTGGGTGTGCCGCACTTGCTGGTAGCAGCTTCCTAGCAGTGCGGATGCGAGGAGCTGCAGTGCATGGTCCCAGCCGCTGGGTGCCTGAGCGCGTCACACGGGAGACCTGGCTAGAGCTGCCGGCTCCCTGCTCTGGCACTGACTTGGCGCCATTGCGGGCATTTGGCGAGCGAACCAGTGGATGGAAGCTCTCGCTCTCTCTCTGCTACCCTAATAAATAAGTTAAAATTTAAAACGTTAAAAATAAATGGAAAAAGGCTTTATCTGCTACTGATTGTCTTACGAGCGTGTGGAGTGTAATGGCTGTGGACAGGATCTGACAAGACGTTGAGAAATAGACTGGAATGAGAAGGATAAACATTACATAAAAGTAAACAGTTATTGAAAGAAAGTGGGTTTGGAAATTTCCCTCCAGGAACCGGAGAGGAACTGGCTTCTGAGAAGCCTCCGGGAGGCCTCGGCTTTGGTGCAGCGGGTCCGTCGGTAGTGGGGCTGGTGCGAGGAGGGTTGTGGCGGTAAGAAAACATAACGTGTGGAATCCTACAGGCTGTGCAGGTGTTTCATGGTTCAGTGTGCCGGGAGGTTGTTGAGCTTTGTCATAAGGTCATTGAAAATAAGCTTTAAACAAGCAATACAGGATTTGTGCATGGCCATGCCCCTTTTGTGTTTCCACCTTTCTCAAAAGGGTGATGATTTGAATGCTGCCCTGGTCTGTTCCTCCATTAGGAGCGATGCCAAAGGAGGTAAGCCACCTCACTCCTTTTTCAGACCCGACTGACTGACAGGCAGGAGAGTCCATTGGCAGTTGTCGCTTCCGTAATCTCAGAATTAGACTAGGTACACAGATTTCTGGTGCGATACCGCCACCTTCTGGCAAATCGAAAGTAGTAACTTTATAAAGTGTGCAACGTTTACAGATGTTTTAAACAGTTCACAGAGCCTCTCCCCTAGGTGCAGGTGCCAGTTCGCAACGCTGAACTGACCATTGAATTCCAGTCAGCTGAAGTGCTTGCCAAGTTTCCAAATGTTGAGAATCAGGAGGAATGAATTTTCAGTCCATGTTAACTGAATCAAAATATGGCACTTTTCATGCGGTGAGTGTAGTTTTGGGGGCAGGATGCAAAGGAAGCAGAAAACGGTGTTTTCCTTTTTGTTTCCAGTCCTCTGAGCTGTGTTGCTTCTCAGGATCTCATCCACTCCCAAGCCTTCTCTCCACAATCACAGAGCTGGGACGTATCCCTGATGCTGCTGCCCCGTTGGCCGTGTTTTTATATCGCTCCTGACTAGAGGAGATGGTGGTGGTGTTGTTTTTGCTTCGTTCTGGTGTCCTCACTGTCCACTGGGTGTGTAGAAGTATTTGTCGAGTGAATGTGTGACCAGACCAGGAGCGAGCCAGGGAATACCCCCCAGCGCGTGTGAGTTCTGTAGCTCATGATCCAAGCGTCGTGATAAAATTAAGCTGGACACAGTGAGCCGTCCTCTGCTGCTTTCATAGGCCATTTGCTGCATTGGAAGTAGAGCAGCAGGGACTCGAACTGGCGCCTGTATGGGCTGCCAGTGCAGCATTTGGAGGATTATCTTGGTGTACCACCATGCTGTCCCTCACAGTCATTTGTCAGTGCTAATCTCTTTTGTCTGCCCACCCTCGCACCTGCTGCGTGGTGTCTGAACCCCTGAGCTGTGGAATGATTCAGCTTGGGACATGTCATTCAAGGGATGATGAACTTTCCAAGATTATTTCTTAAAAGTGCTCACTGTACCTGCCTTTTCAGTAAATGGCAGAACAGGAGAGGAAGCTGGGCTCGCAAAGTCAACCGAGGCACATGAGCTGAGCTGAGCCCGGGGATGTAAGGAAACCTTTCACTGCTTGGTCATCCTGACCAGCCGAGGCCACTTGCTCCTTCCGTGGTCATCTGTGGGGGTGGGATGCAGGGTTTAGAGGGCTTAGGGGGAGGGCTTGTGGTTGCGACACTTCTGGGAACTCGGCTGAGGGTTCACTGAAGTCAAAGGCAGTGCTGTGGGTGTTCAGTGTCGGCTTTTGTCCCAGCCCAGGAGCGAGCAATGTCAGACGTTATGGGAATGCGCTATGTTCTCCTTGTAGGAAACTGATAGAAGCTGAGCGCACTTGCTCGTGGTTCCAGGCTGTGGGAGGGCTGTGTGATTATTCTGAGACATTTAAAGTGCTTGGTGGCCTGACTGGGAAATGCTTCATGCTTTTCAGGCAGTGAATGCTGCACCCAACGCTGTGCCTCGCTCATCAGTAGCTGTAGCACTACAGTTACTCTGGGGCTCCCGAATGCTGTGAGTCATCAGTGAGGCTGCATCTCCATCAGTGGCTTTCAGGAGAGACACAGTTTGAAGTTTTTGAATGGGGCTTTCAAGAGCAGCTGCACGATTGGTTTTGTCTGAGCCTCAGGGATTGGTGGTGTTGCGGTGTGAATGTTGTGTCCCCAAAACTGACAGCACAATTCACACCCCAGTGAAGAGGAGACGAGGCTGTGGCAAGGGGGGTGGGATCCTCATGATCCCTGCTTGCCCCTCTGCTCTTCCACTGCGTGAGGACCCAGGAAGGAGGCACCACCTGGCATGCATTGGTCCTCATAGGAGCTGGGAACAGGTGCATCCAGTTGCAGATGTTCTGGTAGAGTAGCAAGAAGGAACCAAGACAGGGGGTTGGATGAAGACACCTGGTCTGCTTGTCTGGCTTATCAGAAAGGATGGATTTCAGTCACTATTAGCACAGTCGATATGGAGCTTGGATCAGGGCCTGGGTAATTCCAGTCTTGTGTACTGCTTGCAGGCTCAGCCTCTCTTAGGGGAGGCACACCCTACTTGAAGATGGAGTTCATCTGACCCTTCTGTCAGCCCTAGGGGTTTTGGGGCCAGTGCAGTGGCTTAGCAGGCTATTCCACAGCTGCAAGCATCTACATCCCATCTCGGCACCAGTAAATGTCCTGGCTGCTCCATTTCCCATCCACCTCCTTTCCTGCGGCCTGGGAAAGCAGCAGCAGAGGAAGGTCTCCCATACGGGAGACCTGGAAGAAACTCCTGACTCCTGGCTTTGGATAGCTTCAGCCCCAGCCTTTGCCACCACTGGGGGTAGTGAACCAATAGATGCAATATCTTTTTCTCTGTAAATCTGGCTTTCCAATGATTAGGAAATGTTTTTAAAAAGGATTTGGGCTTTGATAGCTGTGTGGTCATTCTGGTGATAAAGGGATGAAATGAAAAATACATGATTTATTAGCTCCACTTCATTTTCTCTTCATACTGTGTTTTATGTATTATTTGTAGTGTTTGTTAAATAATAAGGTCTAGTTGGGAGAGTTCTAGTCTTACTGTGTTGATAGAAGCTGTTTGTGTTCATTATACTTGTGACTTAGCTCATCAGCAGGGCATTGGTAATAACCAGTTTCTACCTAGAGGAATACATCTTATTTCATCCTGGCTGCTCCACTTGCCATCCAACTCTCTGCTTTATAGCCTGGCAAGGTAGCAGAGAGTTGGATGGCAAGTGGAGCAGCCAGGATGCAAACCTGCATCCATATTGGATGCTGCCACCACAGAATCTTAGCCTTCCCTGCCACATCACCAACTCCTTATTATCTGTTCTTTTTAGGAGTCTTTGTGGGAGATAGCAATTCAAAGGAAACAGAACTTCCACACGGGTTTTTTGTACCTGTGTAAAACTGGAACATGGGCGTCATGGAAACCATTGCTTTGGTGCATCTTGTGGCTTTTGTGGGTAGGCAGTAGTGGGATGAGATTGATGGATGCCATCTCTGCCTGCCAGAGTTCCGTGTCTCCAAGGGTTGGGTGCGTCCTTCTCTGCTCATGAGTTTAGATCCAGGTTCTCAGGAGGGTGTTACTGCCTCGGGGGTGTTTTGTTGCATTCTGGGCATTTGTTTTATTTTTCGATTTCTGGAACCCTGAGTGCTCGTTGTCTTGGAAAGGGGGAGGCTGTCTTCCACAGCAAAAGATTTTCCCACACTTGCCCTGGGAGTAGGCCATTAAACTTTCCCACGAGGAACGGGCCTGTTTATCGATGTCTGATGCTATTTTATGCATAACTTGTTGTGTTTTTTTTCCCCTAGTTTTGTTTAGACAAACCAGTTTCACAGAAATGTAGCAGCTGTCTACTAAATACCATTTTGATTCAGAAGCTTAATGAGAGTTACTCATTTAGGAAAGCCACATTAACAGTGCTAAGAGTATAAATGCCATTAGGGTGTAAGTTATCTTTTGTGAATGAACATAACCGAGTGTAGATGCATTGGACCATCCCATGTTTAGTGAATAAAGGGGAACTTCTCAAATACTTAGTATTTGCAAACTGCATTATTTAACATTTTGTGATAGATGTTCCTTTATGTTTCACATATTGATAGACTTCTCCCAATTTGCGTTCTTTTTTTAATTTTATTTTTTAAATAATCTTAGTTGATTAGGGTACCAAGGGACAAGGGCTACAGGAAAGTGGGTAAGACCATTGTTTCCACACTAATATCATCATTTTTTCCCTGTATCTGGGATCAGGAGAGAAACAAAGGGAGAAGCCCCATCCAGCCTCCCTCCCATCCCAGGTCCCCGATGTGAGGCACGCTCCGAGGGTCCTGCTCAAGCAGTTCTGATAGTTCAACAGTTCTGAATTGCTGCCAACCTCGCAGTTCCAATCGGGATGAAATCTATTCAGAATCCACTGGTTGACATAGTCTCTTCGTGGTTGGGGTTCTAAGATCAGCAGTTCAGTTGGAGGGATCTCCAAAGAAACTTTGCCTGAGATGATCCCAGACCTGATTCCTGTGTGTGCTTGCCAGTACAGGGTCCGGCACTGTCCCATCGCCCCAATCAGCTTATGCATATTCCTGACATATATGTATTTAGATTATTATGACATCAGTCTCAGAAACATGATTCGAATATTGTCTACAACATTGTTAACTGAGTGATAGCACAAAATATAAACTTCATCTCCAGCTGTCCAGTTTACAAATTACCATGTAAATGAGGGGCCAGTCATCTCACTTCTTACAGAACCAGTCAGCTGCTGTTCTACACACATTCATGATTCAGTTCCTGCAAAATATCATGTCCCAGGGATAAATCCATCACATTTGATGAAAAGAGATCCCTGGAAGAGAATCAGCAAAGACGAGGAATGAAGAGTGACTTTTACATCTAACGTTAATGGGGATACAGAAGGACGGGGTCGGTGTAGGAGTGCCGGGCCTCCAGGCGTGCTGCCGTATGAACCCGTTGCTCTCACAGATGTTGTGATGAGACTGTGTGCCAGAAACAAAGCGTTGCTGACAAGAGACTTCACGTGACATGAGCACTTGAGATGAGCATCAAGGATAGAGTGCTCCAGGTTGACCACTTGGGAAGGCATAGAAGTGGTGCTCGCTCCGTATTGTAAGTTACAGACTGAGGGAAGCAAGTGTTCTACAAAGACACGTGTAACAGCCGCACGTGGCTGATTGATTATTGATCATTGCGAAATAGCTTTCGGTATTACTGCAGTGACTATGGTTTATGGGCATGGCAGCGGTCTTATGCATGTGATGCCGTTCATTAAAAACTGCTTAAAAGCTATGGGAGGCGGAATTGCATGCTTCCTGCCCGGTTCCAGAGTCCCACTTCTGCATGCTATGTTTCAGTCTGTATAGGCGCACATTCAAATGTGTGCACAATGCTGTTGGCAACTCTGGTATGTGATGTTTATACCCAGAGCTAGGCATGGGGGCTCCAGCATCATCCAGTAACCAGGATGGAGCTAATCCGACCGTGAGCCTCACCTCCCACAGCTCTGACGAAGATAACTCGGTGTTGATCGTAATTCTGTTGTGATTCAACAAGGAATCCATCAGTTCACTCTTTAAGGTGTGCTTAGAAAACTATGGAATTTCCACCTAGTTCTCTAGCTTCAGTTGTTACCTGAGGAAATGTGTGTGATCTAAAAGCCAGCCGTATTTTAGTATTTTAGATGAGTTGTTTTTGTTGTGGTTTATAAATCTGAGTGTATTCGGAATGGCCATTGCCACTTCAGTTTCATAATGGATCACTGGGGGATTTGACCACAGAGAATCTAACTCCTTACTCTGATTTGTAATCATAATTGTTTACTTTTGAAACACCCGCGAGTCACACATCATTTTTACTTTCTCTGTACTAATTAGGAAGGAGGAATCAATGTCAGTTGTACATTTCCTTGAGATCTAGGTGTTGCTTGTAGATTTTTTTATATTTTACATCCGTGTGATGACTTCTGTAGCAGTTAATGGTTCTTTTGGGCCATTTTCATCCTGATTGCCCTGAGTGGCTCCAGCAAGTGTACGTTAAATGCCTTAGGTGTCTGGAGAATGTGTGGCCCAGGGCAGGGCACTGCTGTGGCCTGATCACTCTGTAATTTGTTTTCTTTACCTGTCTTATAAATTTTACCACTAGGTGGAGGTACAGGACCAGACAGTATCAAAGTCTACCATTGCTTGTATCATGCTGAAAAATGAAAGTGATCTTAGGAAATAGTCCACAGTTATTTTATATATCATGGGGAGTAAATTCTTTCCATGGTTGGTGCTTATTGATTTTTACTTAGTCTTCTTGTTTGTGTGTGTGTGTGTGTGTGCGTGTGTGTGTGTGTTTCTGGAAGAATGTTTACGTGAAGGTTCCCGTGCTTTAGTTTGCTCTTGTTTCTCCTTTTCTCCTCCTAGTGTGTCACTTTCTGCATCACAGTCACGTTTCTTTGTGCTTGAGCTGTATGCATGTGAAAACAGATCCAATATCTGCCTTCCGTATTTCAACTTGTGAGTTTTCCTAGGATCTGTTTCTTCTGAACTTGGGCAGAGAAATAAAACAGTGGCATGCTATTTGCAGATGGAAATCAAGTATTTATAAAGCAGTTGAAAGGTTTTTGAGAAGGTGCTATTCTGTGAATGTGAGTTTTACGAAGTTTTTTGTGTTTTGGGGACGATTCTCTGCATGTGCTTCTCTTCTGAATACAAGGGAGGATCCACCTGCCGTTTCTTACCACGGAGGGTCCTGAGGTACTGACTGTCAACCAGAAGCCCTAAGTAAGGCATTTTACATTGCAGGTTATTTCCAAAATGTCAGATGATTTGAAAAAATAGTCATCTAGCATTCTTGTGTAGTAGTAATGGAGTCTTTAGTTTATTATTCCTGTTGATGCTCTTTCAATGATTAAATGATTTTCTGTCCATGAGAAGCAATTTTTGTGTCGAAAATAATATTCTCTGTTTCTGTAAGGCAGTGCTTTAAAATGTTTTAACAATCAAATAGTGAGTGTTTTTTGGAAAATAAAACCACCATCATAAAAAATGTGCTAAAAAACCTGTGGAAATCCAGTTTTAGAATGAAGGTCTCACCTCCATGGTTAAATGAGATATGGTGTAGAGAAGTATTGGGCAATAAGGGAGGGCTGAGTGGAGCCAGTACAGCTATTAAAGAATACAGTTTCTTAGTCTTTGCATCTAAAGCAACCACGTGTTCAACAGTGTAAATAAACAATGACATGATGATACCATTTTGTGGTGGAAAAAAAAACAAATGTCCCCAGATGGGACGTTGCTCCTTTGATTGAATACGGCTGATACTGACCTGGGCGTTGCAGGGAAAGCTGGCGCAGGAAGTGGTCCTTCTCAGACCACTTCTCAGTGGGCCAGGGATGGGGTTGGTGTCACTACACATGTGACCAAGGGAGGTGCGTATCAGTCCATGGGCCCTGTGTTCTGCGGGGCACTTCACAGTGGCCGGGGACATGGAGGACAGCGGCCAAGCACTGACGCATCTGTCCCTTCTCTTCCCCCTCCTGGGCGGGTCTGTAGAGTTTCAGCCAGGAACTCCGCTGTCAGCCCTGTGTGCTGCCTCTTATTTCTGTCACTTCTTGCTATGCCTTAATGTTTTTCTTATTTCCAAATCATGTCGTAGTAACATAGTGTTTTGATTCCATTTCAATGAGCACCGCTTTTCAAATCCCTCTAACTTCTTTTAAAATTTTTTTTTTCTTCCAAGGCACACATCTTTGTCCCCTGCCACGCCCTTTCCCACTTTCCCCACTGCCCATAACACACACACACACACACACATATACACAGGTGCACACACACACATACACACATACACACACACGCACACATGTTTCCATGCACCGAGTCCTTCCCCACATGCTCTAGCAGCTGCAGTTGGGCATGACGAAGCCAGGAGTCCAGAGTGCAGACTGGATTTCCCACCTGGGTGGCAGGGTCATCAGCAGCTCCCAGGGTTTCAGATTTGCAGGAATCCCACTTGGAAGGTCAATAGCCGGGACTCGAGCCTTGGCCTGTCTTACAGATGGGATATTCCAAATAGCAACCGAACTGCTACACCACACACCCTTTTTAAATTCGTGTTTTGATGAGTTCAAGTGAGAGTAGTGAAAAGACATTTTATTTACATTTTGTACATGTTGCTTTTGACAAACAAGGGAAGACCTATTGGGCGCTAAGCCCTATACATCAGTATAATCATAATATATTCGGACTTCGGATCTTCGGACACTTTGCAGTGATCTGATGCTTTCGCTGCGGGTTCTGATATTCGATTTCTTGAATAACCTTCTTGAAAATGACCTGCACATGAAAAAGTAAATTATTGGGTCCAGGCACACATTGCATGCAGATAAGAAAAGCGTCATTTCCTTGCAGTAGTACAGGATTTTGTGTGCAGATTCGTCTAACAGCCTGTCCAAGTGGCTGAAAGTGAAAGGGATTCTGCACAAGTGATACGGCAGAAAGCAGGTGAAGAACACAGCCACCACCACCCTGATGCTCTGGTTGTGCTTCCGCTTCCGGCTCGACTGACTGATGAACTGCCTGCTGGATTTGTGGATGTACCTGGATATGGCGATGTAGCATCCGATCAGAATCACGAGCACGGCCACGAACAAGCAGCTGTTGACGTAGACGACGGCCTCGTGCCACTTGACCCCGAGGGAACTCTTCAGCCTCATGCAGTCGTGAATGTTTTCCTTAGTGGGTCGGCCGTTGGTGAGGATGATGTTTGGAATTGACAGGACAGCCATGACCACCCAAACACAGACAGATAACACTTTGGTAAAGGTTACACTGTACATGCGAGAGTCCCCGAACGGTTTCACCACCTTCAGATAGCGGTCAATGCTGATAAGCCCGAGGAACACGATGGAAGTGTACATGTTGGCGTAAAACAGGACGGAGGTGTATCGGCACAGGATGGACTTGAAGTACCAGGGCCCCAGTCCCGTGTCATGGACTATTCGAAATGGAAATGTCAGGGTCATGATGAGGTCAGCCACCACTATGTTTTTCAGATAAAAGATGAAGCTGGTCTTGTTCCTAATGTGAAAGAAAATCCATACGGCTAGGCCATTGAGCAGGATGCTTGCCACAAATATGATGAGGTAAAGCACCGGCAAGACTATGGTGTCGAATTGGTTGTGAAGGGTGCCGTTCTTCCCCAGGCCGTCAGTCACGTTGCTGGGGCCGGGGCCGCCTTGGCCATGCAGCTCGTTATCTGGAGGAGAGGTGGGGAGACGTCATGTCAGTGCCTGCTTGTGGGACCCACGGTCAACCAGGCCCCTGATGGGTGATTTGGGTGAGTTTAAAGATGCTGCAGCAGTGAGAAGACTTAATCCGGGGCGTGATCAGGTTCTGGGTGGCCGGAAAGTTGGTACTTTCCCTTCCCATAACCCAAGTCCCCACTGAAATCCTTGAGTAAGCAGTCAGGTTTCTGACTCTGTGCGTTTTTTCCCCTTAGAATTTTAGTTGTAGATAAGTGTGAGATTTCGATTGATCACTGAATATTTATACAGCATCTTGTGTATTTTTCATTAAAATGTGTACAATTAAAAAGTAAACATAAGCATTTTTTCCTGTAGTTAATCATGATATAATGATTTCTCTCATTCTTAATCTTTGAATTAATCACCAAGGAGTACATCGTACCAGAAATGATGAGAGATTGTCTGTGGTGCGTTTTTCTTACTTTAAGGCTAGACTGCACTTTGCGGCATTTATTGTGTCAATCTTAAGTCCTTGGTTTTTTTTTTTTTTTTTAATGCTATGAAAGGCTTACTCCATATGATCAGTGAAACAATACAAGAGCATGTGATGCATATGGCAGCCGTGAGAGTGAGCTCTGCTGTCTGCTGTGTGGCCTGTGATGGCAGGATGCCCAGCTCTGTGCCCGGTATCCATCAGCACTTTGGCGGACTGTTACTAGTCCGTAAGCAAGGCCAGCAGGGACTCTCACACAGGCCTGCTGCTTACACACGAGGCCTCCCTCCTGCCTTAGCCTGAGGACTGCTCATCCTGTGTGGCTAAATCATTCTCATAACTGCCCCGGAGCCCGAGTCTTCCTCCTGTTTCTCTCTGCCGTCTCCGTGCTCCCATGAAACCATTTGCAGCAGCAAATCTCGTGACCATCCGGTCAGAGTTTGCTCATGTGTTGGAGCATCTGAACCAGCAGTTCACGAGTCTACAGTTTGGACATGAGGTCGAGGAGGTTGTTCATGTCTGGAGCCTTACTTCCTGCTGACGAATAAACAATTTTACTAGAGTTCAAACTTTGTTTTGAAGTGATTTGAAGTGAAGCGGTTCAGAGGTTACACTGAATTGACCACTCACTTCCCTTCATGGCGGGCAGTAGAGTATATTTTTTGCTTCCTTTGTGTAAAGGAACAGAAATGACAGTTCCGATGATGATGATCCAAAGGCTGCTGCTGTAATTGCTGTTCAGATTTTTAAGTGCAGGTTCTTCCTGCGTAACCATTTCTTATTTCTAATTCTCTCCCTTTTACTCCTGGCAGTAAGTGTTTTTTAAAAACTGGTTTTCCTGGCCTGGATGTTTCTTAAGCAGGCTAGTAATTTGTATCTGGACTAGCCTGTTAGGAAGCCTGCAGTATCAGTCTTCCTAAGTTCAGAATACCTGGTCCCACTGCCATCTGTATCACTGCCAGTTTCAGGTGTTGCCACGGACATTGGCATTCAGGGCTGTTTGGATTTCATGAAGGATTGTAGTTCTGGCTATTTTGGTACCCGGAGATTCAAATTAGCATCCATGCCACTTGGTATTTTTAAAGGCTGCTCTGTTTTAACTGCTAATTTACCCGTTTAAAGTATTAACAGTCACTTTGATCCAGTACAGGGTGGTAGGGTCTTGAGGGAAATAGAGAGAGGGAACAGGGTAAGTTTGAATAAGAATGAAAGGGCTGCTTGAGGGGCCCAGGCTGAAAAGATGCAACTTTGCCTTCTCCAGAAAGAAGGCTGTGCCTCCTACCAGCTGCTTGTCAGTTGCTTTTCAAAGCCACTGCAGGTGCCAACAGTTCATTAGCCACAGCATAATAAGGTATTGCCCAACTCGGGCCTGGTGTATCTGTCCTGTTGGTGCGGGCCTTCCGGATCTGCTGCGGAGGGGCAGAACCCATACTTCCTAACGTGTTAGGGATGGCACGGCTGTCTGATCTATCATTACAGTATTCCAAAGCCTAATTATGTGAAGTGAATAAGCACTCTTACTAAATGATTTACCTAGCAATTATGGTCGTTATTAAACATAGACTCGTCAGTCAGAATGTTGACGATGTCTGTCTCTAATTCGTCCTGCCTTTGTCTCTCTATGCACACACACATAGATGGGTGCGTGCTGTGTCTCAGAAGTTAAAGGATCAAGTACGTGCTGCTTTATTCCACGCTGGTTATGGAACTGCTGTGTGCTTTTGAGAGACTTTGGCGTTCAGCTGGTCGATTGTGCCACCTCACAGAATTTGCTTCCTTAGCTCATATATGTACAATTTTTAAAGTTTGATTTCAATGGCATAAGCCTGGGCCTGGTGATTAGTTCATTCACAAATTCCACATTTACAATGCAGCTTGAAGGCATCAGTGGTTAAAGCCGGGTAAGGCGGTATTGTGTGAAACAACTTGAAAGCAGAGGGCGAGAGATGGTTCCTTAAAGCAGCTCAAGCCACCTGTGTGTCGCTGTAGGAGAGGAGTGGTTGGCCTTGACAGTTTCGTATGATGGCTTATTCCAAGGAAATTTAAAAAGGTCATGGAAAATGGAATTAAAAGGTAAGGTTCAAAGCAAAAATGTTTAAAATCCCAGTCAGTTTTAGTAATATGAGTTCTCCAGATTGTTTTTAAGACCTCTCACATTTTAGAATTAATTCATGATCATATTCTTTGCGGCCAGCTACCATCATCATTTACTGTTTCCCTGAAAAATTTTTTGAATCTATGTGTGTGCTGAAAGGTGTTGCTGTGTATGATGTTTGTACTCAGGAACACTGAACATTGATAGGAAGTGGCCTCCTTTACCCAGGCAGTTGTATCATATTCTTCCCTGTCCATAGCAAGCTTGGCCAAGTTACAGAGCAATTGCAATGACAGTAGTTTGATGCTTTGATTAGAAAGAGCTAGAAGTGGTGTTTACAATACTGCTGTGATTTTCTCACATTCTGCTTGCTGCCCAGGGTGCATGCCCTGTGTTGTTTGGCACAAGCGTTGATGTGGAGTAACGTTCCGGGGTGAAAGCCCCTTTGTTATATACTCCGTGCTGTTTCCTCTCCTCTCGTCTCCTTTGAAGGAAACAAACACCGCGACATGAGAATTCTCTTTCTGCAAGTTAGCTATTTTGTGCTCAGCTCAGTGTGAAGGTGCTGTTACGTGTACGGGCTTGGGAAGTGGGCATTTGGTGCTGTGGGCCATATTTGCAGACGGCTGTGTGTGTTGGGGTGGTGCATGAGTGTGTAGAACAATGACATTTTGTAAGTGGCTTTTAAAGTATAGGTAACACTGAGGCACAGCTGCCGTTCGGTAATGGCATGTGGCTGTCCTGCTGACCGTGCAGGTGCAGTGAAATGTCTGTCCCTCAGGACAGTTCTGTCTGATGCTGCTGCTTCATCATTTCATAACTTCATAAAATGGAATAGATACCAGCCCCTCGGTTGGATTTTCTGAAAATTGAATGCTCTGCCAACAGTGTTTAAAAGTACAGTGTCTAGGAATTAGCAGGTATTCTTTCTGTCAGATCAAGTGCTAATTACTACCTGTGATTTCCAGAGTCAGGTTGGGAATGACAGAGCAGTGGGAAATCTGGCACTTTTGCCTTGGAGATGCTCGCTGATTGTTCACTGGGTGTGTCACTGTTTGGCACAAAATGTGAAGGTGTCAACATATGTCACTGCTCTACCTGCCGGGCGGGGATGAAACAACAAAGTCACACAAATTATAGGCTGTCACTAGCGTGGTGCGGTTGCCTTTGTGCGACCATTTGCTGAGTAGTTATGCAGTAGCATTGGTCGACGTTGTCTTTGGCTTCCTTGGGAACCTCAGAAAACCTTGGGCTTGACTAAGTCTGGAAAGTAGCATACAGTTCAGTTTGGATTTAAAATAGTGTTACTGATTTAATCCCACCCATCCATTTTGAGATGGTGTCTAGATGAAACAATAGCAAGTCAGATTTGCCTCAGTGATACTGTCTGCCATGTTTCATGTTTCATGAACGCTTAAATGCTGTGTAGGTTCTGTGATAATTCAAGCCCCTGATTGTCACACAGCCAACCTAACTGTCATTGACCAAGGAAGATTTTCTTTGCATCTTTTCCCGTGGCTTACTTGGTAGTTTTGCAAGTGTCAAGTTGAGGCCCATTCTTCAGGTGTGACGTACAATAACCAGAACTGGGTGTCAGGAAACGCTCGGGGAGGGCTGTGGCGCGGGCTCAGCATAGGGGATTCCTGGCTTAATTTCTGGGGAGAGAAAAAAAAAATCAGTGGGAAATAAAATGAAAGGAATATGATTCCATTAAAAGCAGCATTTGCCCCCAAGATCCAGGAGACACATCTTCAGTGGCTGTGAACCCCCACAGCACACGAGAATCCTGGACTTTCTGTTCTCCTGCGGACTGTGCTGTGTCCTGGGTTTCATACCTGGATGCCACCTTGGAAAAGTTACTCAGTGTCTCTGCGAGCTGGGCTGTTCATCTCTGATAGAGGAGTGATGACAACAACACTCGAGCTTTGTAAGGTGTATCAGAAACAATCCATCAGGAGCTTAATAGCGTCTGGCTCCAACTTTTGCAGAAATGTTAACTCATACGACATGCTGTTCTGTGTATACCTTACTCCTTTTCTTTGTTTCCGTATAAAATCCATATATAAGGGAGTTTATATGCAAGGGGAGATGGTTAACAATGTTGTAAAGGTCTACCCTCACACATGTATGTGTTTCAAAAACTCGGAAGCATGCAACATCCTATTCTCTGTAGCTGTAGCTGTGCAGTAACCAACTGTGTGGTCTTTGGCAAACCAAGTGTCCCTGGACTAAAGGCTCTGTATTATTCCTACTCAGACTCAAATTGACATAAGCTTAGACTTGGATATGTTCCAATCTGTGTACATAGATTCACACAGAAAATTTAATTCTGTTTCAGCATTTGTCCTAGACTTTTCCGTAATATTGACAGCCATGTTCCATCCAACCTGAAAATTTAACTAGGGGGGAAAAAACTGAGAATAATTAACCTCACTTTGTGTCCCTGACAGGTAATTTTGCAAATATTGTGAACTTTCTGACCTTAAAATTCTTGCCAGCATTTTATAAAGAGTAGGAGAGGTGATGCATGCATGTTTCATTTTATGCTGTAAAACATTGTTTCACCCCACCTCTTCTTCCATAGCGGGGATTGTTACCTGTGCTGTGGGCCAAGGAGAGAAGGACCCCTCCTGAAAGGCACTTTGGAAAGAGCTCAGCGAAAGTGAAATGTGTTTATGGAGCAGTTTGAGGGAAGTCACTCCGTTTCTCATGAAATGAAACCATGTGGGACTTTCCTACTCCTCTCACCATTAGTTGCTCAGAAGCCACACAGCCACCAAGGAAGCCCAAGTAACCTCATCCTTCCCAAGCAAAGAACAAAGCTGTGGCTGCTCTAAGTGGTTCCTTTGGTCTCTGCCTGTTTCCCGAGTCAGCACGGACAGGGCGCAATGGCTGTCGAAGTGCAGTTTGGAGTTTCACCGTGAGCCGAGAGGCACTTCTCATTTGCTTTTCTGTTTGTTAATATGATGTGCACTTAAGATGCTGGATTTATACAGGATCCCTTCCTCAGTACCCGAGGTCAACTCTTTTTGTGAGTTTAACCACTCTAACCAGGGGTTGGCTTTGATTGCTGCATAATGTGGTATATAAGAGCAGATCTGTAAGCCTAAATAAGACTCTTAACCTCTTACAAAAACTTTTCAAGGACACTAAGAAATACATCTTTAGTTTTATTTCCAGTTCCTGTTGTGTGGTTTTCTTCCTCCTGGATTCACTTGTACCTTATTGAATCATAGTAGCAGTGAGAGACAGAGGTGCCTGAGTCATTAAGGAAAATACAAAAACAAAACAAAACAAAACAAAAACAAAAACAAAAAAGACTAGAAGAAAACACTTGTATCCTGTATTTCTCATAAAGGATTTACATTTTGAGTAGACAAAGATCTCTCACACTTCCTATTAATTAGAAAACCAATAAAAAGATTGTAGAAAGATTTGTCTGGGCATTTTCCCAAAAGCATATGAAAAGATGCTCAACCTCTTTAACCAGTAGGGAAATTAAAATTAAAACCATGAGGTGATACCACTTTATATCTCCTGGAATGCCTATGAACTCCTAGAGTCAGGCAAAACAAGGGCTGTGAGGTTACGGAAAAAGAAGGATCCCCGTACGTTGCCAGTGAGAACTGCAAAGCGGAAGGCTGATCTGGAGACCTATTGTCAGTGTCCTAAAGGGTGAAAAGGGTGCTTATCATTCCAAGAGAAAGAACTACATATGCCCATGCAAAAACTTGGGTGTAAATGTTTATAGCAGCTTCCTTCATGAAAGTCAGAACCAGAATGACCCCAAGTACCAAGGGCTAAGTGTAGTCAGGGGTGCTGTCAGACAATAGAATACTACTCAGAAAGCAGAAGTATAAATTACAGCTGTCAGGTGTATGAGCCACAACAACATCTTCCATGACTCAGTGGCTGGACACAGCAGATTGCTGACCACTCAGACAAAATGTCCCCAAAAGGCAAGTCTTAGAGGTGAAAGTTGAATTATTGCTGCCTGGAGCTGTGGGCAGGATTGAGCTTAATTCTGAGATGTGGGGGATCTTACCAGGTTAATGAGAAGTAGATTGTAGGCTGCACAGTTCTCTAAAGTTATACACAGCCCTGAATTGTACAATTAAAATGGATGAAATTATGGTATGTCAAGTTACAGCTCAACGAAATTAAAAAGTCAAAAGTGAGTAAAAAAAAGTCATAAGAACAGGCTAACATTCTCAGTGTCTGATAACAGGTGGGTTCTTAAGTCCCAGAAAGAAGTGCCCAAAAAGCACGCTCCTTGTACATTCTTTCAGATGGCTATGGAAATGTGCAGGAAATTTGGCAAGGGCCCACATCTTAAAGTGGGCAAGTGACACTACTTTGTCACCTGTGACACATTTAGATGTCTCTTCATTGGGAATTGAGTCCATAATTCCGTTACTGGACATGACTGCTTAGTTTTACCTTTGAGGGTGCCCATATATGCTCATGGCTAATTACTGACAAGATTTAGGATGTTTGTGAATTCAGGTCTTGATGTTTAAATTTTCTAGGGTCAAATTTATCGTCTACATTTGGGCAATTCCTTTTAATCTCCTCTACTGCCTTCTGAGAGATTTCCTTTTCGCATTTCCTTCTCTGGTTTTCTCCTAGTGTCGTGCCCCTCCACACTGTCATCACAGCCCATTTCCTCTCTCTGAGACCATTCTGCTTTCTGCTCCCTTCCTCACCACAAACTTCCATTTCAGGATTTACCTTTGTGTTCTTAAACTTAATGTTTTGCATTGGTTTTTCCTTTCTTTAGAATAAACCAAGTTTCTCATGTCTGTCTTTATGAAGATTTGCTTGAAGAGAGTTACAACCTCAATAGTCAACCTGTTGCTTTTGCCTTTCTTGTTCCTTATCCGGTCACCTTCTTTGCCCTGCACCTGTTAAGCTAACTGTGCTTCTGTTGTTGTTTGGCACACCCTTGTCAGCCCCTGGTCTGAGGTCTTTCTGCTCTGGTGGTGGTATCCCTGCACAAACCTTCGCTCTGGTCATTCTGCTCCTTGCTTCATTCCTTTCAAAAGTCTCTCTCCTCATCTTTCTGAATTAGCCAGTTGGCGTTTTGCTTCCCAGCCCTGTGCATTGTAAGGCAATTTCTGTGCATGTTAAAGATCTTGGAGTGTGAAAGTCAAAATGTGTTGGCTGTTGGTAATTAAAGAGGGACATACTACAGTGTTATGTGCTCCCATTGGTCACTGATGCCTACTGTATAGCATCATTACGAGGTTAAATGGAATACACACTTATGAATGTTAGTTTTGCTTTCATTACTTCCATTGGTTCTTGATCAGGATCACTTTACTTTTGGGGACCTCTGTCTCACCAGACTGTCCACTCTCAGGTGTGCAAGTTACATTGAGCCCCCTGTTTTTCTTCAGAAACATTCCTGCTCCTTGAATGACATCCTACTCCACCCTCCCAAAACTCATACTCACATACACACACACTCGCACTTTGGAAATCCTGGCCTTTTCCACAATGCTCACCATTTTAGTACCTAGTGCCCTCTTAGTGTGGGAATGATATGGGGAGTACAGAGTTGAGCAAATGTGTTGGCAGCTGTAGTGCTTAGAGCACATGGAAACGCTGAGGCCCAAAGACATGGCAATGTAACTTACTGGGGAGAGGATGCTGGCACTGAGGGATGCAGAGGCACATGCAAGAACTGATGTCAGAATGACTTTGCTGGAAAGGAAAGAGCCGTGTTGAGATCCTGTGCTCCTTGCTCAGCTTCCTCCCCCTGGTATTTGACAAGCGGATATTGGTTTCCTTCAGTCATTTGTGGCCCCTGAGAGAGTGAAGAGATGATGGGATGGATGGAGTTTGAGTGCAGTAGAGAGGTCTCCTAGATGATTGAAGGGATGGGTTTGGAGCCTGAGGAAGTGCTTCTGGCTGGGCAAGAAAAGACATGTGATAGAAGCAGCTGTGGCAATGGAGGTGATGCCCTGGGAGTAAGTTGCCCAGTGCCAGCAGGCAGGCAAAAGGCTTCCCAAGGAGCCCATCTCAGGGAGACCAGAGCAGAGAAGCAAGGAGGGTTATGGAAAATAGTATCTCCTGAACAGAATGGGGAGTTTGAAAAATGAACCTCTGACTAGTTTTTTTAGGAAGTGACACAGGGACAGCAGAGTACCACTAGGATTAAGTAACAAAGAGATGATCATCTTTTTTAATGCTGGGTATGCTGTGTTGGGGTGGGGCAACAGTGTGGTGACACAGGGTGGAGTAAAGATAAGGAAAGGAAAAAGGACTTAAGACAACTCTTTCATCAAGAATGTGCCTGTGGGGGTCTCGTGTGATGATTCAGTGGATACATCCTTGCCTTCCATGTTCTAGGATCACATATGGCTGCTAGTTTGTATCCCAGCTAATCTACTTCCCATCCAGCTCCCTGATTGTGGCCTGGGAAAGTAGCAGAGAATAGCCCAAAGCCTTGGGAACCCGTACCAGCATGGGAGACCGGGCAGAAGCTCCTGGCTTCTGGCTTTAAATTGGCTTAGTTCAAGTCATTGCGGACATCTGAGGAGTGAATCAGTGGGTGAAAAATCTTTCTGTCTCTCTTTCGGTAAATTTGCCTTTCCAATAAAAATAAATCTTAAAAATAAAATAAAGTTCCTGGGAGTCCAGGTAAGTCTGAGCAGCAGCACAGGCACTTTACTTTTTGGCCACATAGCTGTGGCTTGGGAGAACTCCTGCTGGGCCAGGCTTCCTGCTGGGGTTCCTAGCTCCTCATCTACTGCTGATAGGTGGCGGGAGGGCCCTGGGCTTGTGTGCAGCCAGAGCGACAATCGGAGCCGGCCACCTGGTAGTGAGCTCTAGGGTCTTGGGGGTATGGAATTACTGCCTAAGCACATCCATGGAAAAAGCCACTGTATGTGTCATTGAGGAATGAATCCTGAGTGACACCCAATGACAGGGATACTGTACTTGCAGGTAAGTGAGGAGCCTGAGATGTGATTTGGAGGGGAGAGACCTAAAGATCTTTATGGGTCAAACTGATGCACCAGCCCACATGGGAGTCCTGGGTTGGGCTGTTAGCATGGAACATGACTGACCACCGCACACCAGCACACATACTCAAGCTATGGCTGGGGGCCTGTCTGGCAGGGTTAGATCCCAGTACCTGATAATGTTGGATCAGAGGATGGGTCACATTAGACTAGGGCATGGCACCAACCAGCATGCAAGAGAACCAGGTCCGGGGTTGAATTTTTTTTTGGGGGGGGGGGCGGATATGTGGACCTAACCCTGTGGAACTACAGGTCCTGCTCGTTAGCTTGACAGTTAGCATGGTGATGGGCTGAGCTAGGTGTGAATATGGAACTAAGCAGTGCTACTGGGACTGAGAACAAGCAGGGCAGGTCCAGGCTGCAACACACACGAACACCCTAAAACAGGGTGTGGTGTAAGCCGGGTTGCACCAGCTTATACAAAGGCTGGGATGGGTAGGGCAGGCCATGCCAGGTAAGAGCCACGCTCCTGCTGGCATGTGTGAGATCTGGATCTGGTAGTGGCCCAAACAGGGGAACCTGGGTAACTTTCCTAGTGGATGTTAGCTCCTGCTGATGAGCACATGGTCTAGACCTGGGTTTTGGGCAGGTTGGGCAAGGTTGCTCCATATATTGGCAAATGTGTGAGCTGGATTTGGAAGGGGGCAGACTGGGTGGGGCCAAACAAACCATAGCCCACTGGAGGAGGGAGTGCAGGTCATGCCCAGCTGAGCTGTCATACCTGCTGGTTTGGATTACCCAGGGGTGAGAGCAGACTGAGCAGGGCCAGGTTGCAGCACCCACCAGTAAAGGTTAGGACTGTGGGCCGGCAGGGCCAGGCTAGGCTGTAGCATCTAAAGGCAAAGGCCAAGACAGTGGAGAGGCTATACCAAGCTGGGTCAAATCAATCACTAGCACATGTGAGATCAATCACTAACACATGTGACTGGGAGCAGGCCTGGTAGAGAAGCTGAGGGGATGCACTGGCTGGGTTATGGGTCCCACTGGTAAGTGCCGAGGCTGGAGTGGGGGCTGCTGTCTGGTCTGGACATGGCTGCAGCCTCCCTTGGCACGGGTGTGGACTGGGTCTGGAGTGTATGAGACTGAGCTAAACTCCAGTACCTACTGGTGCTTGTGAGGAACAGGGTGGGAGTAGGAGACACTGGCCTATGTCTCTACTCCTGCTAAGCCATGCTTGAGCTCTGTCTCGGTGTGGACTAGGTTTGGCTGGGCTGTAGCTACCAACAATAAGAACCGGAATGGGTGAGGGCTAGTCACGAAAGGCTACTGTTCCTGCTAGGATGGGAGATGGAGTAAGTAGGGTTTGCCCATGGACCCACCAGTGTGCAGAAGATCTGGCATTGGAGAGGTTCTGATGGAGGAGCTTGGGGAATTCCTCTATTGGGACAGTCCCTGCATATATAAGCATAAGAACCATAATAGGGAACAGCCCAGACCAGGTCAGGTAATGGTTGTTACCCATGGGCTTAGCTTTGGCTCACGTCTGGGGCAAGCCATTCTAGGCCAGTTCATATCGGCCGCTGGCAAATTTGAGAGCGAGGATGTGTGTAGGTCATGCCAGGTCAGGCTACAATACCAGCCAGTTCACATGAGGGCCAGGACTGGGGGCTGGCCAGGCTGTAGTCCCCACCAGCATGACTTGGAACTGTGGTGGGCTAGGCCAGGCCAACCTCAGCACCCACTAGCAAATGCAGAGGTGAGCTGGGTCATGCCAGCCTGGGTCGCAGCATCCAGCCAGCATTCGTGAGACCAAGGGATGGGAGAGTAGGCAAACAGAGTAAGGGGCTTTCAGGGAGCTACCTTGCTGGGCCACTATACCTGCTGGTGAACGTGAGAACTTGGATTTGGGGCAGATTAGGCTGGGTAGGGATACAACACATGTTGGCCTAAATGTAAGCTGGATAGGTACAGGCTGGGCATACTGTACCTACTGGTACATGCATAAGCCAGAGTGCGTGAGGGTTGGTTGGGCTTTGCTGCAGCATCAGCTAGCAGATGTTGTTACTAGGGCAAACTGTTGAGCTCAACTGTAGTATCACCTGGGGTGTGCAAGTGGGAGTGACCCCATTAGGGAAACAGTGGGCACCTCCCTCTGGAGTTGCCACTCTGACGAACATTAAGGAGCAGGACTGGGACAGGAATGGCTAGATCAAGAGTGGCACCTGCCGACACTTGTGTGGACTGGATAGTGGGGCTGGTTGGGTTGATCTAGGCTTCAATGCACATTATGTGTATGAGAGCTGAATGGGACATAGGACAGACAGGACCAGTCTGCTGTACATACTGGCAAGCTCAGGAACCAGCAAGGGCAGAGGGCGGGCCTGGTAGGGGGTAATTGTGGGTTGCTCTGACTATGCTACAACTCCCTGGCTTGCGTGTGGGCTGAGTGTGCAGTGGGCAGGATCGGGCTGGGTTGCAGCACCCATTGGTTTGTGTAGAAGACAGGGCTGGAGACAACTGACCCAGCAATTGCAACTAATAGTGTGTGTGAAGGCCAATTTGGGCAATGGACTGTGCTGGACCCTGTATTGGCATGCACACACGATAATCAGGTCTGGGATCATCTCAGATGAAGCTTCTTTGGGAATCCCCCAACTGAACTGCTGGACTGAGAACTCCAACCATGGAGAAAATTGCAGGTTCCACAGTCTGACCGCAGAATGCATGTGTCAGAGCTGGGCCTCCTCACTGGCTTAGATGGAGCACTGGACAGCATATCCAGAAACGCATGGAGGATATGACAGTATACTGGAGCCTGCAGAGGACACCTGGTACCGTAGCAGAAGATGGAGGACAGAACAAATCAGTTAACTACCCCAGCCAACTGTAGGCAGTGAATACCTGGGCAAATAGACTCCAAAGTGGACTGTATCAGCCAGTGGATTCTAGAGAGATTTCATCACGATTGGAGTGGCAAGATTGGCAAAATACAGAATTGTTTTTACTTTCAAAGACGCTTGAGCAGGAGCCTCGGAACATGTGCCACATTGGGGGCCTGGGATGGTTGGGAGGCTGGGTGTGGCTTCTCCCCCTATCTCTCCCCTCTCCCCAAATGAGGGAAGGAAAGAGGAGAATGTGAAAAGAGTGGTCACACCCACTTTCCTCTGGTCCTTGACCCTTCGCACTCTAATCAAATATGTAGAAATTGTGAAAAACAAAATCTATGCAGTTAAAAGAAGTCTCTGTGGTTCAAAGGTTACAGAGCCGGTGTGAGGCAGAGTTAAATTGAAGACTGATGGAAGTTAATGCTTGTCCTTTTTCTTCCTCCTGCAACTTGGGTAGAAAATTACTCTGCTCTGTCCCTTGCCCGGGATGGTGGGACACAAAGCCTTCAGATTCAGGTTGCTGAGTCTCAGCATTGCAGCCCGGGCTCCCTTACATTCTGCCTCTCTGCCTCTTCCTCTTTTTTTCTTCCAATGAAAATGCCACGGTCGGTGTGTTCACTTGGGAATCACTGTGAGTGCATGTTTAGCCAGCGTGTTATGCAGGGGCGGGGCGAGAACGCTTAAAATCCTGCGGTGTATGGTAGTTACACAGACAGAGTAATAGGTTGGACACAAAGTGAAATGGGTCCTTACCCTTTGTTTGTTCTGTAACCGTGCTGTGGTCTGTAGGCCCTCCCCTCCACCCCTGTCTTGAGACTGATCACATCTGACTGTGCTTAGAGCAGTTGCCCTTGATCGGAGCAGTCTCTGAAGCTGGCTGGCTGTCGCCTGTCTTCCCATGGGTGCCTCTGTGCTGGGACTCCCAGAGCGCTGTATTGCACTGTAGCTCCTCCTCTGCAGAGCTGTGATGAGAACTGCCTCAGTGCTGGGTCATGTCAAGGACTCCTGCCTGGGTGGAGATCCTGTCTTGCCACTTACTGGGCAGAGCTGATGAAAGCGCTCAAGAATGCGATGTCTGTGGTAGGCCCAGGTTTCACAGCCATTCCTGAGGTTAGATGGTATCTGCGTGCAGCCACGCATTGATATCATCCTTTGGCTGCGGATTGTGTTTCAACATTGTCGGTTGTAGGCTTTTAAAATGAAGGTGGTGAGAAAGGATGAGCAGGCTCTTGGTTTCTGCTCTCTTAGCCCATGAACTCCGTGCTTGATTTCTCAGAGCAACTCATTGACCTAGATAGTTTTGCTCTCTTAGCCCCACAGGGAGGAAGATCCGAGGATCTGACAGTTTAATTAACTTGCCCTGACTCACACGGCAAGTGCTAGGGTAGAGCCAGGATTTACATCAAGTGTGATCGAAACTGCGATCAATAGAAATTTTCTTTGGAGTGAAAATGAACAACAATTGTAAGGGATTCTTTGAAAGGCCAGGAAATAGAAGAGCAGGGAGTGGGCAGGGGGGTTTGTGTTCTCTGTCAAGCTTGTCAAGGCACTGCTAATCTCCCAACATAAAGGACTAGTTTTCTTTGGCCTGAGCCACATTGGGAACATCAGGAAATTTCACTTAAGAATCCACGTTTGCGGCCCAGCGCGATGGCGCAGTGGTTAAGGTCCTCGCCTTGCACGCCTGGGCTCCCTGCCCGTGGCCCGGGAAGGCAGTCGAGGATGGCCCACAGCTTTGGGACCCTGCACCCACCTGGGAGACCCGGAAGAGGCTCCTGGCTTTGGATCGGCATAGCATTGGCCGTTGCACTCACTTGGGGAGTGAATCATCGGACGGAAGATCTTCCTCTCTGTCTCTCCTCTCTGTATATCCGCCTTTCCAATAAAAAAATAATAAAAGTAAATCTTTAAAAAAAAAAAGAATCCACGTTTGCATCCTGTCATGAAGACTGAGACGGTGTGCCGACACCGAGCGTGTGAACAATCCAGTAGCACTGGCGGCCGCTCCCCCCGGGGGAGTGAGTCCTCTCGTGCCCTGGCCCCCAGTTTTCACCGTGTGAAATCTGCTAAGCCTCCAGTCACAGGAAGCTTACCTTCTTTACGCTCTGGCCACTGAACTTTCAGCCCTCTGTCTGTCTGTCTCTCTGTCTGTCTGTCTTCCATACACTCAGGCCGTGTAGGTTTTCAGATGTTCTGTGTTGATTATAAACCTAGCCTGCTCTTCCTTTAAGCCCCACCCCCATCCCCTACTCTTGACTTTCTTGAGTTTGTGTATCAGGATTCTTTCCAGATCATTTTCCTACTGCCTCTTAGCAACACAGCAGCATGAATGACCGGAGGAAGTTAACTTGATTGGCTCACGTCTGACAAAACAGACATCTCAAGAATAGAAAAGGTTATAAGTGGCTGAATGGAGCTTGAACTCCCCAAAGGTAATGGGGAGACCAAGAGAAGCATCAGAATCCTGGGATCGTACCTTGGGATGTGCAGCCCTACGGCCTGTACAGAGAGGCTCTCGGCATGCTGAGGAAGTTGCTGATATCAAGCTGGAGGAAACTCCCTCAGCAAGAGTGCCAGCCGATGTGCCCAGGATGCCCCACAGGGCCAGGCCTCTGCCAGGGACACCTGGTCTTCTCTAGGTCAAGATGTGAAAAGTGATAAGTGCTTGCTCCTTAAGTATGGCTGTTCATGATTAATTTTTTGGTTTAGGTGTTTGGTGGTGGCACTTCTCAACTCTCAACTCACTTCTTGGTGCACCTGAAATTGTAAGACTTAAATTTAAGCATTAATTTGGCCACTTTTGTACTCAGACGCTTGACTAAACCCTTGATTCTAAGAGAATGGTGATGTAGTCCTTCAATTTCTTTTTGGTAAATGCTTGTTTCTGTTATGCTTGAAAAGGATTGACAGATGGTGTGGGGGAAGGATGGTGTGGGGGAGACGGTGGGAGGGGAAGATAGGAGGCGAGAGAGAGAGAGAGAGAGAGAGAGAGAGAGAGAGAGAGAGGGGAGGATAAGAAAGGAAGAGAGAGGTCTCCATTAATTGATTGCTCCAGTGCCTGTAGCAGCAGCCAGGGTGGGTGAGGCCAAAGCCAGGAGCCTGGAACTCCATCCGGGTTTCAGAGATGGGTAGCAGGGGCTCAGGTCTTTTGGCTGTTATCTGCTGCCTCCCAAGGCACAGTAACCAGAAGCTGCATCAGAAGCCGCGGAGCTGGGTCTCGAACCACCATTGTGATATTAGAACCAGGAATGCTGAAGAGCAGTGTAACTTGCTCTGCCACAGTGCCTACCCTCAGCGCTTAAAACACAGTGCAATATTTAGAGACCATCTGATGTTGAATGATAGATTAAGCACCTCTCACCAAAGCTTTTCTCCTGGCTTAAAAGTCAAATGTAAGTGTGTTTACGTGTGTGTGTGTGTGTGTGTGTGTGTGTGTGTTTTACAGTGCTAAGATAAGCACTCTGTTGAAGGCCTGGGGAAAGAAGCCGGTTACCTCACTAGTTAAGAGTTGCCTCTTTTTAATGCAATTAGGTCACTGTATTCACAGAGCATTTCATTAATGCATGCTTGGGGATGTCTCCAAAGGTGTTGGCACGCACAGCACGGCAGCCCTTCATTCAGGTTCTTCAGGTGCTACCCTTGAAGGTCTCTTTTCCTAGCTCTGTTTGGTATCTGCTATTAGGCGTATTTTGGTTCACAGAGGGAACCAGAGAGATTTTGGCCATTATGATGTGTATCTCTCTGCATGTATTTCCAGGAAGGGATATAAGAGCCCCTCAAGGCAAGGTTCCACCTTCAAACCTGGGTATTTCCTTTGAAAAAATGGGGAGCCTCAGAAAGACTCTGCAGTTTGCCCTGTGGCCAGACTGTGACAGGATGCGCAGGCTGCCTGCTCTGGCTGCCCAGCACAGTGTGTGCAGTCAGAAGGAGCCTCATTGGTGGGAAGGGAGCCAGGCTCAGACTCAGTCGGCAGGTGATACTTTAACTCTGAGACTTGGTCCTTGAGCTTTCCTGGCCGTGAAATGGGAGAAATAATCCATTCCCTGCCGGATTCCCCAAGGGATTGAGAGAATTTGCTAAGCTAGCACATGCTGGAGCAATTCTATATAGTCCATGTTGCAGGATTATTTAGGTATAATTCATGGCATACTGTTTTTTTCGTGTCTAATAATGAAAGTCTTGTTACTCAGAGTTCAGGTTTACTGTTGAAATGTGCATTGTTATTCTCTGTTTAGGCAAAGGGCTATCTGTGTACTCACAGATTCTGAATCACTCAACCAGAGGATGCCAGTCGAGAGGTTAGGACTGCACTCCTGCAGCCAGAATAGTGGTTTAGACGACAATATTCTTGGTAATTATGTTCCAGGTGACTCTGGCCCTTGAAAGCATTTTTACAATTGAAGACAGTGGGTAAATCTGTAACGTTCAATCTACCGTCTTAGAACTTATTCAAAGCAGACTGCTTTCCACAGGCTCGTGCGGGTGGTGTTCCTTGTAAAGGCCGTCTCCTGTGCTTTAAGCACTGCACTTTGGAGTGAAATTCTTCATCCTGATGGTGGGTGACACCTTCACTGCTCTGACAGTATCATCTCCAGGATTGTCTGGGCCGTGGCCGTATAGGAGGGGGTTCTCCAGGCCTGTTCCCATAGAAAGATGGCCAGATTGACTACCTTACTCATCCTCCCAGATGAGCCAAACCTTCATACCTTCTATGTTAATGGATTTGCAGTGACAGGTACCAGAGAGCGCAGTTCTTTTTCAGTTTTACCCTTTGCTATCATGGACAACTTAAGAGCTCTCAGTTGAACTCTTTACCACTAATAGATGGCTCATAATCTTTATCAATCCCAACACCTCACGGTGCCTTATTTTTCTCCTGCAATTAAAAACAAAGTCCGCACACTTGTAAGTATATAGTACAACGCTGCAGCATGATACATGAATGTGATTCATCGCATGAACCATTAGATTATTTGAAAAAGTTTGTGGGAAAACACAATTAAAAGATGTGTGAATGGTTTGGAATCCATGCATGTTAAGTATAAACTAAAAGTTCATGGAAAACATATCATGAGGTAGATGGTGGATGTGGAGGGTGGCAGTGCCCGAGTGCCAGCACCTGGCAGCAGCTTCCTGCTACGATGGGCCTGTGAGGTCACCCACAGGAGAGACCTGAAGTGAGACCCTGGCTTCTAGCTTTGGCCCTGGCCCAGCCCTGGCTTCCATGGGAATCTGGGGAGTGAAACAACCCATAGGAGCGCTCTGTTCCCCTCTCTATCTCTGCCTCTCAAGTTTTTAAAATAAGTTCTGTTTTGCTTTTCATAAAAAAAAAAATCCAGAATTTTGATGCATCAGGATAAACTTTATTTTCCAGAAACCTTTTGAAGTATGTGTGTCACATGAGTGCATATACACACAGACACAATTTTCTTAAAAGCAACTTTTTCTGTAAAGTTAAATATGAGCTTTTGGCAGTAGTTTTTTAAAACTGTTTCTAGAATTAATATTTGGATCAAAACAATTCTCTCAGGGTTTGTGTATAAGCATGAAAGTTTCATTAACTAGGAGAAATAGTTACCTGTAAATTTGATGTTAATATTTGATGTGATTTGATGTTAATATTTCCCATGTACATTTCCTTCCCACCTGTCATGTTCCTTCATAGGTTTCCTCACAACCCAAGTCCCTGCTCTGCAGACAAGGCTGTGCTGAATGAGCCTGTCTACCTGCCCAGTCTGTGAGCTTCCGGCAATAGATCTTTCTGCCCCAATTGTCTCTTGTATTGGAAATCGCTGTGCTTGCTTTGTAGGCTCCTTATACTACTGTCATAGCCGACTCACCTGTCTGCTCTTCTGAAGGCCTTCTGTTTCTGTGCTAACTGTAGGGCCCCCCAGTCCTGGTCTTATTCCTCTCGTTGCCAGTCCTCCAGCTGCTGCATTGCTGTATTATTGTTATTATTATTATTACTGTTATTGTTGGCCCGACTGCCTGGCAGTACGTATATCATTCTGTACCCAAGGCCTGTAGCAATACCTGCAGGCTTGGTCTCACAGCACCACAAAACCCTACTGAGTATGAGGCTCTCATACAGCATGGCCCACCCTGAACTCATCTTACTTCTCTTCCCACTCTCATCCTCGACTGACCTGTTCTGCCTTCTCTAGTGGGAGAGTCCATCCCAGGAGCTGTTGAGACACTGACACTTGGCCTGGCACAAGACCAGAAGCCACGCTGAGCAATTGCTGGACCATCTGGTGTGAGAAGGCTTAGGTGGATTGTGACAATGCAAATGCTGACATCAGGGATGAAAGTAAGGCAATATGAGAAGAAACATTAGGAAAATGCACATGAACTACAAGTTCAAGTGTCGGCGCTGGCTGCTGTAAGCTAGGGAGCAATGTTTCAGGTGCTTCCCAGGGTTTGCATTATTTGCCCTCGTGTGTGTGGATCCCCAATCGTCTCACCCTCTGACCTACCAGAGAAATGACACTGCCTAACAGTGCGTGGGGTTTAAATCCCAGCATGAATTGGCTCAAAGCAGACTGAGTCTGTACAGTGTGCGCAGGTTTTCCTGTGGCGTCCAATTGTGTCGATCAGCTGTCGGTGTGACTTGGAACCCTGAACTTGATGCCTGCCCTGGATGTCTCAAGTGTTTTCACGTGCTTCCCCTAATTTGATTATATTTTCATTTTTGCCTCAGTTCAATAAACTTGTGAAGGTGACTTTGCGACAATTTATAGGACTTTAGAGCCCAAAGACCAGTACTTGATTTGGAGTGGTACTGTTTCAAAAGAGCCAAGTTTCTTCTTTCTTAGTGCTTATTTATCATGTTAAACTTTATAAAATTGTAGCTCAAAATAGCATTTGGTATCTCTCAACCTATCATGCAGCACTTGGGAAATTTTTGTAGAATCAAGTACACTAAGAAGGGAACGTGCAAGTTTTCCTGGAATGAGTAGGAGGAAGCAGCAGTAAGATGAAAATATATGCATTTCTAAGATATTTATTCATTTTTATTGGAAAGATTTACAGAGAGAAAGATCTTCCATCTGCTGGTTCACTCCCCAAATGGCCGCAACAGCCAGAGCTGAGCCAATCCAAACCCAGGAGCCAGGAGCTTTTTTTGGGTCCCCCATGTGGGTGTAGGGACCGAAGCTTTTGGGCCATCCTCAACCAGCTGGGATGTGAACTGGCACAAACGTGGTATCCCAGCATATACAGGTGAGGATTTATTTAGCCATTAGGCCATCACACTGGGCCAAAGATGAGAATATTTTAAGCAAGCCACATGCTGGACCCTGTTGCATTCCGTTCCTGCCCCTGGAGAATGGCTTTACTCGGCCTGAGCTTTGAGTCATTTTCTTCATTTAGTATCTATCACTGCGCACAGCAATAGTATCAAATACAATCACAGCTTGTTAATTTTAAAAATCTGCTTCAGATATTTATTTTTATCTTCTATTACTTAAGGGGCAGAGAGGCACAGAGGGACACAGATTGAGAGATCTCCTACACTGATTACCTCCACATGCCTGCCATGGGCTGGCCCCTGCTGAATTGGGCAGCTGGGAACTGCGTCCAGGCTTCCAGGCTGGGTGGCTCGTCCCCAGTTCCTGCTGTCTCATAGGTTCTGCATTGCTAGGGACCTGGGATCAGGACTGGAGCAGGATATCAACCCCAGGTACTCCAGAATGGAAACTGCAACCCCCAAATATTTGCCCAACTATTTGTTTCCTGGGTGGGACTCATGGGTGAAAAATCTAATATATAGCCGAGAACATTTCTTCAGTCATGCTGTGCGTTTATCAGAGGAGAAGCTAGCACGGACATGCACCATTTCCTGGTTAGAAGTAGGAATGGGAAAGGCAAAGGACAGAGGTTTCCTGCTTTGTCTGGATGTGAGGTAGTCATGTTATTTGCAGTGATGTCCGGAAGGGGAAGGGGGAAACACGAGAGCAGTTGTTGGGTTGCCGTGGCATTTACATTGCCCATGTCTGCCTGCAGTTCGGTTTCTGCTTTGGCCAACTGTTTAGTGCTTGCCTGATTTACAGTTTCACATGCACCATAATCTGACAGTATGGGGAGACTTGGCAAATCCCAGCATGGCTTTGCAAATAGTTGGGTGCGTAACAGGGGTTGAGGATTTCTGGGACATAAGATGAGAGACAGAGACAGTAGTTGATGGGGACACTGGTAGCTGTCAGTGTGGAGTAATTTTTTCATTGTTTGTGTTTTTTGCTGTGAAAAAAAAAATTGGAGTGAGTGTTGGTGAATACAGAGACAGAGGACTGTGGATCTCCAGCAGATATTATACTTGGATTCAACAATGACCATGACAAGTAACGGATACATTAGCTTAGTAGCACCTTTAAAATAGTGCTCTATCAATGTATTACTGTTTTTTAAAATACTTGGTTGAAACAATTGAACATTTTTATAGTTGTGATCATTATTTTAATTAGGAGTGAGTTTTATTTGAAATACGCACACACCACCAGCACCTCCAGCCCCTAATGTTTGCTACATCACTCTCCAAATGCATGCGTTAGCCAGGTCTCGGGGCAGTCTGAATCCAGTCCAGGCCTGGCACCTGAGGGTCAAGAAGCCCATTCCGGAGCCATCAATCCCTGCTGCGTCCCAGGGTGTGGATGAGCAAGAAGTTGGATTGGAGGTGTGGGAGTCAGGACTGCAGTGAGGTACCCCAGCACAGGAAAAGGGCACCTTAACTGCTTTCCCTAGCAGCCATGATTATTACAGGATTTCATGTTGTTGGGATCCCTGACTAGCCAGTTTGTCAAGTCTGGCAGACAGAAGGGATACATTCAGACGCGAAGGTCATCTAACCCACAAAGTGTGTTTGGCTCTCAACACCTGTGCTCTGCGAGAGCCACACATTGGAGCACTATGATGTGTAAAGCAACGTAAATATTTGTCATAATTTTTAAATGCCTAACTAATTACTTTGAAATGCAGTGTGACAGTAGAGAGACTGATTGGTTCTAACTGCTGATTGATTCCCCAAATGTCTACAACGGCCACAACTGAGCCAGGACAAAGCAGGGGCTCAGCAATCGGAAACATCATTGGTGACTTGCCGGGTGCACAGTAACAGGAAGTTGGATGGAAGCTCAGGTGGGATTTGATCCCAGGCGCTCAGATAGCTGATCTGGGCTTGCTGAGCAGTGATTACTCTGTGGTGCTGAAACAGCTACCTCATCCCAAGCATTCCTCCGTTAACATTTGCCTTTATTGAACCAGGCTCTCACTTTGGGTGATAACCTTGGGCCGTTCTGTCTCGGAAGCCCTGTGGTATCCTCTGCTGTGGAAACACCCAGTAACTCTGTATTCAGCAACAGCCTCCCTCTCAGCCGTCAGGACTGCGGGGTTTCAAAAGCTGTTTGCATACACACAGTGTCCGGCTGTGTGGCTGTCAGGAGAACTGGCAGGGAAAGTAGATCAGTCATGCCAGGGACACAGTTGTCTCTGATGGTTGAAAACCACCGTCTTCTGCTTGAGACCATTCTGGGCACAGATGAGTACTTCGTATGCCAGCTGTTTCTTTAGGCCCAACAACAACAAAAAAATTTTCATGGAATTCTGCCTGATGGTACTGTGTGTTCAAGACTGTTTTAAATTATTGTATGTATTTTGATTTCTAAGAGGGATATTGGATTGAAAGTGCAAACACCTAGTTACGTGGACAAGTGGTTTCACCTATCAGTGTCCCAGTTTGCTTTTTCTGTAAAGCATCCATTGTAGGATTGTTCTGAAGATGGGATGAGGTGTTCTATGGACCTTTTGGTACTGTGTGAAAACTTAGTATGGATGTGCTACTTGAGTGGAGGAAGACTCAGTACTCCCATTTTTCAGCGCAAGACGTTGAGGCTTGGAAGAGTTCCAGATAACGCAGTTTGTTGCTGGCATGCTCGAGCTTGCCCAAGCTCCTGCAAGCTGCAGATGGGCAGAATCTAGATCTGGGCCCCGAGTGGATCTGAGCCCTGAGCTCTCAGCTACTGTCATGTTCCTGCCTCCACTCCGCCTGGGCTTTCATGTGCTGATACAATCTCAGGTCTCCTCTGGGAAAGCTAGGAAGCCCAGTAGCTCCCATCTGATTATAGGACACGATGCACCCCAGGCAGCCACTTACCTAACTGTCCTCAAGCAGTTGGTAAGTATACAATGAAGCCATGCAGTTTTGCATGTTACACTATTCCGGAGGGGCGGGGGGAGGTAGAGAATGGCAACTGTAAGTGTATGATTGACTGACTACAGGCAGACCTGGTTGAAGGCCCTAGTTCTCCTGCATAGCTCTACTGTGCTGCAGCTCAGCTTGCTCGGCTGTAAAATGGGACGATAGTGGTTACCTAATTTGACAGTGTCTGAAGTTTAAAAAAAAAGCCATGAAAATGTATTTTATATATAATGTATATGTGTATATAAAGCTATTAATGTCTGCTAATTAGTGTTTTAGTATTCAGGCTCCAGGATAGTTTGTGCCTCATAGGTTCTTTTTTTTTTTATTACATTTAGAAGAAATATTTGAAGGAGTTATCCTCCTATCAAAATGATAGGCGGTATTAGAAATCGTTATATAAGACTGCAGAATCGCTGATCGGAATGACAATGCGATGTGTTACAGTAAATGGAACTTAATTGGTGCTTTTTAAAAAGTATTTTGGCAGAACTGCTTTAATATTTGGCCATTAAGGATGTGATTGGAAGAATAGTCTAATGCACAAATGCGCTAACCTGCCTTTGATGAGGACGCAGCGTGCCCTGAAGCAAAAGGTTTCAGGCTGTGTTGTTGATCTCCCCAGAGTTCTCTGAGTGGTTTCTCTCATCTGCTGCTGCACACAGCAAGGTGCATGGCCAGTGTTCCCGCCCATCCTCTTCAACTGCTGGCAGCTTTATGAACTCCAGCTGACCTCTGCATTGATATTACTGCCGAACTTTCCAGCTAAGATAGTAGCAGGAAGAGGAATTCATCTTCATTTTGCAGAGAAAGAATCAAAGACCAGGGCTTTGACCCCGAGTGCTGTCCGCTGTATGTGCCCTGAGGTGTCGGGCATCGAGACTCAGAGCTTTCCCTGCCCTGCTCTCCTACCTTTACCGTGGGCCCTTTCTTGGGCTTTGAGGGACTTCTTTGGGTTTTCCCAGGTTAAGAGTATAGAAAGATCCAAGGGTACTTGGCTCTCTGTTGTTGTAAATTTCCATGGCATTTTCTCAGAGTGCAGAGCTTGGAGGAAGTGAGATGCTAAGATATCAGGGATGAATAAAACCTGGCAGACTCTTCACGGGATGCAAATGCAAGTTAAAACTCTCGGTTTTCATGTAGCTGCCTAACCCTCCCAGCATTCTCAGGTCAGGGAATTTTTTTTCTCCATGTTCTGAGCTAGTTCTGTCCATGTTTCCTATTTCTACGCTGTACCTGTGAGTATCAAGTCCAGCAGTCCGACAGCAGCTTTCTCCCCTTGCTCTTGTCCACCTGTAACACTTCCCATATCTGTTTCAGACAGTTGGCTGAAGGATTTGGATTTACATTTGCTTGATCTCCAACTATTGGGACAATTAACTCCAGTGGCCGAAATAAAAATGAAGTAACGTATCAAGAGAGAGTCTGGCCTATTTCCTCACCCAGTATGTAGAGAGCCAAGCTGTGGCTGTTCACAGTGCTCCACACTGATGAGAACCACGAAATAAAACTCTCAAAACATTCATAATGCCGCCATGAAAGCCAATTCAAGCAGAGAACATGATGTAAAATTCCATAGTAGAAAAATTCTACCCGTGTTCATTAGCAGGTCATTGTCCCTTGGGCTCAGCCAGCCTTTAAAATCTTTATGCTAACTTGGAAGGGCAGAATCCCCATGCCGCCCTCACGTTTTCCTTCCCGGAGTGAAAGCAGACCTGGCGGTTGGAGCTCGGAGCCCAGCGGAGCTGTGCCCAGCCTGTTTGTCAGCAGAGCAGTTTCTCCCAGCCTTCCCTGACATGTTTGAACAAGACTTCAGGAGGAATCTGAAGAGGGTGGCCCCGTTCTTTGTGTTATAGTGAAAAAACTGAGGCCTCTTTTTTTTTTTATGATAGAATTCTGCCTTTGGGTCTCATTTTAGGAGAAAATAGCGACACAAGATTATGAAGCAAAGTTTCAGTGATGCATGTAAAATTATAGTAGAGAGCCGATTTGGATAAAAAATTTTTTTTTTTGTAAATTTGAATAAATAAGTTTTTTTTCCCTTGAAATCATAGGGCTCTTTGGATTGGACCCATCTAGTAAGGTAAAGGTGGTTAAAACCTCCATTAAACACTGATGACCACAGCGATCTTGCCCCTTTCAATGGCACAGCATGCGAGGTACTGCTTCTGCTGCCTGGGTCCAGGCTGGGCAAGTTCAGAGGCCGCGTACAGCCCCGGTGCCCCCGGGGAAGACCACCATCCCACGTGAAGGCAGCATTTGCCTTTCCATTTTCCCCTCGGATTTAAGCAGAAGTATTCAGTGCGACCTCCTATCAACCACAGCTTTTAAGAAAATGAAGACGTTTCCTTTTACCTTTCATCACGGTGGCTGGCTGTCCATTCACTTGACATGGGTGTCTGCACGCTGCAACCGGCTTCTCATCTCTAAGTAAGAAGAAGCCTTGAAACTAAGGACGGCAGGGACGTGGGAAAACATAGGCAGTCGGCATGTTCTCGTCCCACGAGGAGAGGCGCTCCCAGCCTCTCTGGAGATGACCCTTCGTGGCTGCTTTCAAATCCCCCTGCTCAGGAATGACTGGAGCAACAGCTTGCTCTCTTGCTTAAGTCGGTGACTCATGTATACTAGCAGGTGAGGTTTGTAGATGGGGAAGAGCATTTCCTGAACCTGCAGGAATCAGACGGTGATTCACCTGAAGGGAATACACAGGGCTGAACCTCACAATAGCACAAGTCTATTTAAGGAGTGTAGGACAAAGTGTCGGGGTGGGTCTGACAGAACAGATCCAGTCTTTGCATTTTGAGGAGAGCTTCCTACTGTGCCTTAGAAAATATGTATTTATAATTTTCCTACTAATTTCTAGAGTGAAAGAATGTATTTCATGACCGATACATTTTTTTATAAGCGCTTTTCTACTTAAAGACTAAAGTTAAAAAGCATTTTTAGTAGTAATTTATGGCTGGCCTAAATTCTTGTTCAAGAATCTGAGCAGCTCTGTGTATTTTCACGCATGAATACTCAAAATGATGGGTTCAGTGAATCCACTGAAAGCTGTTCTTGAACCTGGTGCAACAAATCTGTACAATCCACTGAAATTTTACTTGTATGTTTAGAACTCTCAGATCATCTCCAAGACATTTGCTATTTTCTAAATATGTAACATTTGCTAAGATAGTTTCTCTTAGTTAAAACTTCCTGTCTTAGATGCAGATAAATGCAAACCGTTTTTGAAGTTAGTAAATGCATAATAGATACTGTGTTTAATTAAATGCTAATAGCTGAGAATGAGAGTTGAATTTTTCATATATTATGTTTTAATACACAGAATCAGAAAACTATGTTTTGTATGTTTTGTCCATTTTGTTTAGGGAGGATTAGTTGTGGTGGTTGAATTGTCAGTCCTGAGAACCATCTCTGAGTAAAAGTTATCCAACTTACACCTTCATTTCTATTTAATTTTCCTTGTACTATTGTGTAGTTCTCAATTCTGCTTGTAAAATCCAGAGCCTTAATATCAATTTTTTCTTCATGCTTCTTAAGTCATGAATGAGTCTTACTGGCTGCATAATTAACTGCTCATTGCAAAAGCATCCACTCAAAGGAAGACCATCCTGTGCAACTCCCTCAGAGATCTGTTGTTTGCATATCCTAATGCCAAATCATCCCCTGCTTCGCACTTATGTATGTAAAATTATAATAGAGAGCGTATTTGGATAAACGTTTATCACTGTTCCAGCTATCTGGCATTTTCATACATATATTAGACAAGTTGCTGCTTCTGATTGGTTTTTCTGTTGCAGAGAGAGGCTCATGTTGACCACCTACTGCTCTGTTGTGATGACTCATGATTCCATTCCCTGGTGGTGAGGAGCTTTTAGAAATTGGCTGAGAAGGGGGTGTGTTGTGAAAGCATTGTGGTTGGCCCTTTTAAGCATGTGGAGAGACCTGCAAGCTATTCCTGGATGATGAGGCACCTTGACTTTGTACATGTTTGCTTCTAAGGAATAGAGGAGCTGGTGTTCAGTACAGCGGACTGGGTGTGGAATGGGCTTTTTCCTTTCTTTGTAACGCCATCAGTTACACGTCCAGTGTGTCCAGTGCTTTGGGTGGCACTGCAAGAAGTCTGGTCATGCAATTATTAATCTGAGCCAGGCTTTATGCATGAATCTGAAAGTATATTATGCCAGTCTCAAGCTGGGGCTTGTTAGAGCTGATCTGACCTAGCATTCAGACAGGGAAGTAGTACACGTTTGGTCACGAACATACTGTAATGCTTTGATGAAAAGGGCAGCTAACAACCAGCTTGTAAGTTTATGATTGCTCGCATCATCGGAAGGTAAACCTGCATATGTTTTTCTGCTGATTTTTATAGCAAGTTTTATATTGCATAACTCTCCTGGGAGACTTTGTAATGATAATTAGATTACTACTCCAGTGGAAGGTCCTGTTAAATGCAGGGCAACTCTTTCAATAATATTACTTAGCCATTATGAACCTCAAGTTTTTGTTTCTGGGCAGCATTCTGGGCTGTGTGTATATGTGTGTTTGTGTTTCTGTACCGTAACAGGAGCTTTTTTGGGGGGGGGGCATTTTATTTACTTTTTTTTTCCCCTGACATTTTTAAAGACATTAAGTTGGCACATAAATTGAATCAATAGATTTTCATGTAGATTTGCAAATTATTACCTTTTCACTTTGGCTCAGTCTGTATCTCCCTGTACACCCCGTGCTCCACGCAGTAAATGGCTACAGGTCTGAGGTCCACACTGAAGTCCGACTGGTATGTCTGTGATGGTTTTAGAATATGGGCCTGTTTCTGATTGCAAAGCCAGGAGGACCAAGCTCACTTCCTTTCAGGAATTGGATGACTCTTTCTAGTTCTCTAGACTTAGTTGTTTTTAAAATCAAGATTCTTGTTCAGTCATAGAAATCTGGATGAGGAGTTCTGTACCCTTGTTGATTTTTTTTTTTCTTTTTCTGGCTACATATTCTTAAAGCTTCTCATGTCTTTTGGGGAATTTCAGCTAGGAACCATTACCGATGGAACTTTCTCAGTCCAGAAGGGAGAAGTACCCCTGCTTGCCACTTCCTGGGTGTAAGTCAGTGGATGCATGTGTTGCTGAGGCTCGCCTCGGCCTTTTGCAGGTTTCTTTGTCATTCTTTCTTCTTCCTCCTTCCTTTCTTTGTCTTCTCTACTTGAGGATCACCCTGGGCACAGTTCTCTAGTGTAGGTACGCAAAGCATTCATCTTTTATTCTCATTTTCCTCAAATACTGTAGGCTTGCTACAGGTGAGTCGATTTCTCTTACAGGGAAAAGTGGTGGCACAGGCCTCCGTAGTCCAGCAGCTGAAACAGAAGTGTTAGTGCAGTGTCGTTGTGGTAGTTGATCTGGTTTTGAAAACCCATGTGTCTGCTATTAATTAAACACACATACACACACACACACACACACACACACACACACACACACACACACACACACACACACACTGAGACAATGTGTGTGTGAGAGATAGAGAGGGAGGGGGAGAAAGAACACACTTCCTGTTTCTATTTTGTTCCCCAAATGCCTACAACAGCTGGATCTGAAGAAGACTGAAGCCAGGGGCCTGGAAGTGAAACGCCTTCCGCGTGGATGGCAGTGGGAATCCAGGAACTTCACCTGTTGCTTCCCTGGGTGAGCATGAGCAGGAAGGCAGAATGGAAAGTGGAGCCCCAGCTGGAGCATAGGCACTGCAGTATTGGAGGCTGCGTGTCCCGCCTGGTGTCTTGACCACTGCACCACACACCCGTCTCCCCTTGTCATTTCAGTGTAGGCAGAACACGCATACAAGAAGGACTGTAGTGAAATCTTTCCCCACATCTCACTGTTTCATCTCTGTCTACAAAAGTCCTTCTAATGGTGGCTTACATCCAGTAGCTGCATACTTGCGCTGAGTATAGTTATTACAAACCTTTAATGTTCTTTTGGCATGATTGATATCTTTTGGGTTCCTGTGCTTGAATTACTGTGTTTAACCTGACATTTGAAATGATTTGTATCTTATTAGGCCTGTTTTACAGAAAGCACTTACTCTTCTCTGGTTTGAGAACTTCATTCGTAATGGTCCATTAAAGGAGAGGGCTGGTTAGGACACTGATTTGGGAGATATGCCTGGTTTCCTCTTAACACTGAACAAAGGAGTGCTTCAAGTACTTGTTCTAATCTCACTCGTATAAAGAGGAAATTAAGATTCTTTTTTTTTTTTGTTCTGAAGTAGTTCAGCTCCACACTTAAGTAAAACAAAAAGTTTTAAAAAGAGTGATATGTATAAAGTTAGTGGTTCTAAACTTGTCTGAGATGGCTAGCACTATGCTGCAGTGCTGCATACAGAGGCCCTCTGCCAGCTGTGCTTGGGATGCTGTGTCCATCAGCGTTGTATTTCAGGACTGGCTCAAGTTCACAGGTTAGGAGAGGTGTGGCATCTAAAAAAAAGAACACCGTGGATTACCCACGTGTTACCCATGCTAAATTCAGTTTCCTTTTTGGTTCCTTTCCTTGCTCTTTTCCTTTTTTAACATTTATTTTGTTTTTATTGGAATGTCAGCTACACAGAAGGGAGGAGAGACAGAGAGGAAGATCTTCCTTCTGTTGATTCACTCCACAAGTGGCCACAACGGCTGGAGCTGATCCGAAGTCAGGAGCCAGGGGTTTCTTTTGGGTCTTCCTTGAAGGTGCAGGATCCCAAGTCTTTGAGCCATCCTTGACCGTTTTCCCAGACCACAAGCTGAACTGGATTAGAACTAGTACCCATGTGGGATCCCGGTGTGTGCAAGGTGAGCGCTTTCTCCCTAGGTTACTTCAGCTGGGCATCTGTTCTTATCTTTACCTTTGTGTTTACCACTCCTTCCCATCTTCTCAACTGCTATCCCTGCCATTTTCTCATTTTTCCCAATCCCCCCTCTTTGCCCTTTTTTTTTGTATGATTGTGTTTTATGTAAATCCTAAGTACTCTGTACCAGATTCGTGTCGGGGAATCCAAAGCCCAGTTAGTGAGTGTGTCTGCGGTGCGGACACACCCATGTTCTGATGCTGGCTGCTTCCTTGTTCGCGAGGTTACGTCCAGCCCTCGAGTGGCCTCTTGTCTATGTGCTGTTTGCTATGATGCATGGTCATTGCACACATCTCAGTGTGGGACAGAACTACCGTTCCTGTTCTTTCTCTTCTTATTAAAGATTCATTTGTTTTTAAAGTTAGAGTCACATAGAGAATGAGAGAGACAGAATGATCTTCTATCCACTGATGTCATTCCTCAGGTGTCCACATTGGCTAGATTTGGGCCAGGCCAGAGCCAGGAGCTGGGAGCTTCGTCAAGGTCTCCCCTGCGGATGCCAGGGGCCCAAACACTTGCCATCATCCACCGTTTTTCTCAGGCCAGCAGGGAGCTGTATTGAATGTGGTGCAGTTAAAACAGGATGCCAAAGTTGGCATGCTGTGTGATCATTCCACACACCACAGTACAGCGTCAAAGGAGGAAGCTTCATGGGCTATGCCACAACACAGATCCCTGCCTTGTTCTTTCACTAACACAGCCTCTCCCGTTCTGGGAAGATAACGCTCACTTCTGCTTCCTGACTTCCCATTCACAAAGTGCAGCTCTCCTGTGCTTCCTTCCTACAGATCATCCTGGATGTTAGACTTGCAGACTAATCACATGGGGCCTCTTCTCTTGCCTGTCATCACTTCCTCCTTCAATCCCCTTTCTTCCCTGATTTCCACGAATGCTGGACTTGCTCTTTCACCACTTCTTTCTTCATTCCTAACCATCTCGTCCTCGTCCCCATCCCGCAAACACACACTGTGTGTCATCCAGGCTGCTTCCTCTGACGCCCTCCCTGGAGACCTGTGTGCCGTGTGGCCTCTGGGGTTCTGGTCTTGTTCCTCCTCCCCGTGTCTCGGAGTGGGTGACTCCCTCCACTTCCTCTGTGACTGTTCCTCAGATCTCGCATCTGCTCCTCTTGACCTAGCCCACTCACTGCAAAGCGAAGCTTTGACCTGCTGTGTCCCAAATGAATGATCTGCACAGTTGTTGACTCCCAGTTGGAGGCAATATGGAAACCATTGGGAATGCACTTTAGTCAACCATATTCCTGTGTTTTACATAGAGTTCATCATTTGGAGTGGTCTTGTACTGTAAATATAAAACTTGTTGCCCTGGAAATGTGTCCCGTGGTTACATCAGCTATCCCCCACCCCTTGGCTCTGACTCCCATAGAAAGACTTGGATCTCCGATCTTCTGGCCTCTTCCTTCAGAATCATTCTGCTGTTAACCCAAGTGATTCTCCTTAACAGGCTAGAGCAGGGGTTGGGGTACAGAGGGAATAGAAGTCCCACTGGATCTGGCTTTGCCAAAGCAAGCACAGGCCAGACTCGAAATTCAATAAATCAGTTATTAGGCTAATTTTTAAGTTGGTAATTTTTTTGTGGCTGACAGATGATCTTACATATACATATGGCCCTTGGCAGCAAAAATGTTTCCCTGCCCGCTGGCTTAGAGCGTGCAGTTTAGAGCTTTGCAATCCCTCAGTGGCTCAGCCATGAGTCCAGACCTGCAAATGGCTCTCTCCTTCAGTAGCCTGCACGCCTTCGCAAGGCTCCGAGTGTGCCACGGCCTCAGGCCCTGCTGGCCACCTCACTGCACAGGCCCAGTACTGCACCACACTGTCTGAGACCTTCTCAAAGCTGCTTCCTGCCTGAGCTGCAGTGGTTCCTCATGCACACTGTTCCCTCCTTCCCGTTCTGGTTCCAACTCTAGTCTTCTGGGGACCTTCCTCATTTCCCCCAGTTGAGGTCGGTTACCTTTTGCGAAGAATTTCCGTGGTGTGTTGCTGTGTTCCTGATACCACGGCCACGCCCGCTGCTGTCTGTGATCTTCCCCAGGGTGCCACTTATGGAGAGACAAAGGCCCTGTCCCCCACCTAGATGACTGACTACATGAGCCCATTTTGTGGCTCAACCGTCTCCACCCCCCAACAAGTTCTCAAGGGTTGGAGTGAGCTGCCAGCTCGCAGAGTGCCAGGAGCCAGGCAGTCAGCCCCTTCACGCTGAGACGGCTCTGCTGGATCTTGATGTCAACCTTTGAGCTGTCTAACAGGATACAGAGTACCAGGGCTCAGGGCTTGGCTGGATGTCACCTGCCGGACGGCAGAGCCAGCTTTGTGCCCTTTTGCTGATGGGGTGAAATGCACCAAGTGCAAGTTATATAATCACGTTACACTTGAGTTTTCTGATTTATTGGTTTCTTTTTTCCACATCAAGGAATCTGATAGTTTATGCCTCAGGATTACTGTGAAAGAGAGATAAAATACACACACACACACACACACACACGTGTGTGTGCAAAGAAATAAAAATAAAAATCCCTTCAAAGGGCCTACAAAGAGCCCTGCAGTGAATGAGTGTAGCCTGCCTGTGTAAGGACCCGGGAGATTCTTGTTAACTTTGGATCAGGGCTTATTAGTAGGAAGCGCCTGGGCTGGTTACAGCCCACACAAGACGGTGCTGTTTTTATGGGGTCGGGGATTGTGGGGGTGGCTGCGGAAATTGTTTCAGTAGCAGGAAATAGCTTCTAGGAGCCTGCAGTGATGTTCTCTCTTGAGCATGAGGAGGTCGGATGTTGTGAAGACTGTGATTCAGGATGTGGGTCCAGAAGGCCAGGTCGGGATGAGGGCCTCGACCCTGCTGTCTGCCAGCTGTGTGACTCCCCGTGTGTCACTTACTCTACCCTGCTCTTTTTCAACTGTGTGATCTCCCAAATGGAGATAATGACAGCACTTTACAGGCTCACTGGGATTATTCAATGAGATAATATGTTTAAAAAAAAAATTCTCTATCTGCCTGCTCAGCCCATGGGTGGCCAGCCAGCAAGCTGTGTTCCCTTCTCATTAGTATTGCCAGTTTTACCCTAGCTGGGCCCCAATCCTCCCCAAGGCCAAAAGTTGCCCTTTATGCACAATGGGGATGTTGCAGATAGCCAATGCCCTTGCCACTCTCTCTCATGCCACAGCTGTGCTGCTCTTGTACACTTTTGTTCTTTTTACTGATCACCCTCCTGGGCCTTCAGCCCCAAGGGCGATGTGCCAACAGTGATGTGCCGTGTGTCAGTCCAGTGGAGGAATGGCCCGTGTGCACACATGTTTGCTTGGTGATGTGCGCTTCAGCCTGCCTGTAGCCTCCTTAGCACCTAGAAACTTGTTCGTGGGCCTCGCCCCAGCCCCACTGGATCAAATGTGCCTTTCCAGATTCCCTCTGGTTGACCTTGGTACTCAAGTTCGTACCACCTGTGCTTCATTCCCTGTCAAAGTCCAAAGCTGAGGGGTGTTTCCAAGCTCTTCAGGTGACTTGCCAAGTTGTCTGTTCCTCATTAGAGCTACTGTATTTGAAGCACGTGTTTCCTTAAATGCTAGACACCGTGTGGCTTGGGGATTTCCATCATGGATGGTGTTGTTCCGTGACAGTCCTCATGAGCTTGGATGTATCAGCTGGCTGCAGGAATATCACTCCTGAGAATGACTTGAAGAGGATTCTGAGTCTCAGCAGGGAATCCGCATGCTTGCTGTCTGCCCCCCCCCCCCCCCCGGAATTCTCCTTTTTTCTCAGGAATTCTTCTTCCTGTGTCAACGCCCCTCCCTGTTCTTTTCTACCTGGGAATTGTTTGAAAGATTTATCCTGTTTCTCCATTTCAAATAATCATCTCCTAGCTTTGATTAAATGCTCCTCAATTGTGTTCGGAGCCCACATACTCTATCAAAGCAATAATTGTTTTTATTTTGTTTTCTGTGTATCATAGCTGTCTCAGAGCATCTGTATCTGCACAGATTCCTCAATTGATACTTGTGTTTGATAGCTTGGGGAGTTCTTGTGAGTGACTTTAAAATAATCTCTTAGATGCCTCCTGTCATGGTTATTGGTAAAATATTCTCTTCCACAAATCAGGCAGTTTGTCTTTGACTCTAATTTTATAATGGAATGAAATATTTGTGTGTGTTTTGGAGGCTAATTTGACATTGAAAATTTATCTTGAATCAGCAGACGAAAGAGCTTCTGGTTCTACTCCTCTCTGTATATCTGACTTTCCAATATAAATGAATAAATACTTTAAAAAATAGTTAATTTTTAAAAAAGATTTGCTTTTATTGGAAAGTCAGATTTACAAAGAGAAGAAGAGATAAAGATGTTTCCCTCTGCTGGTTCACTCCCCAATGGCTGGATCTGAGCTGATCTGAAGCCAGGAGCTTCTTCCTGGTCTCCCACGTGGGCGCAGGGTCCCAAGGCTTTGGGCCGTGCTCTGCTGCTTTCCCAGGCTACAAGCAGGGAGCTGGAAGGGAAGTGGAGCAGCTGGGATATGAACCAGCACCAATATGGGATCCTGACACATGAAAGGAGAGAACTTTACCACTAGCCTACAATGCTGGGCCCAAAAATACATAAATCTTTTTAAAAATTATCTTAAATTGTCTCTGAAAGTATTTCTGCTTCAGCTGCACCCACATGGAGAGGAGATTAAGAATGTCATTAGAGTTGAAGCAGTCTTCATGACCTGGCATAGCTTGGTGTTTTGCAAGGAGGGCTTAGCTGCAGCTGCTTATAATACGGGGTTAGTGTCTCCTGATGGTTACTGTATGCCACACAGCACTCATAAAAATGGTGATTTGATTCTTCTCTTGGAGAAAGTGAAAATTATACATCCAGAGCTTCTTTGAAGGAATTTTGAGATTGCAGTAAGCTATAATCACAGATCTTACTTAGCCATTCCCTTTAACTCACAAGCTGAAGAACCTTGTGAGTTGCGTTACCACTGAAATGCTGCTAGACAGCAGTCCGCGAGCTACCCTCGTTCCATCATGGTCAGTCACTAGTGAATCCGAGAAGACTCACTTCCTAAGCTCCATCATCTGTGTTCTAGGAGAGCAAATGAAGAGACTGTGAGCTTCCAATAAATGTGATTCATCAGTTTTTGGTTTTTTTAGATAGATATATATTTTTGAGTTATGTGTTGCAATTTCATATAGACTGGGATTTCCCTCAAACTTTCAACCCCACGGCAGGTTTTCCCCATTTTACTTTACTACAGTGGTATAGTCCTACATAACGAATCATAATTCCATCAGTCTCTTATTTAAGTGTGCCCCAACATTGCTGGTACAGACAAAGTAACCAGTCCAGCATCCCATTTCTACACTTGTCCAACAGTTTCATTGGGAATTCATCTTTCATCTAGAAGCAGGGATGCATGTTGCATTATACCCCCTCATCTGGATATGATACACCTCAGTATTCCATCATTATACATTTCCATAATTGAGAAGCCATGAAACAAGGTCAGCGACTGGTATGAGTTAGAACAACAGCCTCAACAATAACAACAACAAATTACAGCTCCATGAAAAAACATGCCACTGAGTAACCAACGCATGGATGACAAAGAGATACAAAAGTCTCTTGGGAAAAATGATGCTACTGTATAATTCATGAGCTAGCAATGAATTCGATAAGAGGAAAGAGTATTTGGAATAAATAAAACTGAAATGCAAAACATCCGAACACATGGGATGCAGCCAAACAAAACAAAACAAACAGTATGGAACAGATTATTGAAGTTACACTTTCCATGCTGGTAAGAGAGAATAAACTTTGTTATTTGAGAAGGGGGTCAGGAGGGATGGTGGAAAACCAGTGTAGGCAGTATTCATGCTCTGGTTTACTCCCTAAGTACCTGCGACCGTTCGGCCTGGGCAAAGGTCAATGTCAGGAGCGCAGGACTCCTGGGTCACCAACGTGAGTGACAGAGACCCACCTAGTGCCATCGTCTGCCACCTCCCTTCATTAAGAAACTGAGTCAGAAGCAGATGAGCTAGAAAAAACGCTCCAACATTTGGATAATTACACTGTCAATAAAATTACTTCTGTTACTTTTCTAGTACATAAAAATAAAACCTATTAGGTTTATTTCATCAAACATTTCTTGATTACATAATGACATAGTGTCTGCCATTAGAGCGTACAACGTTATTAATAGTAAATATATGTCCACAAGTAATTACAAAGCATTGTGATAAGCACAGTGAGTGAATTGCGACAACAGGCATGTGAAGGAGTGCTGGGTTTGAGATAGAATGAGGTTGGGCAAGTGAGCTTTTGTGTTGTCACAAAAAAAGTAAAAAGAAAATCATGCACAAATGGGTAGTTCAGGAAAACCTACCTAGGGAAACCTCCAATATGAATGTCAGCAATTGCATCTCAATGTTTCTAGAATGCTGATAGAAGCATCTGCAGTCTATGGTCTGCGGGGAATAATGTGGAAGCCACCAAGAAAATCATTTCTGTCTTTCAAGTGAAGTCAGTAATGCAGATCGTATTAGAGAAAGAAGAAATGAAGTCAGGATGGTGAAAGAGGGACATGGGTTGTGGCCAGGGATGGCTCTGCTGGATGCCAGCCTTATCAACCACAGTTAGGGTACTTGCTAAGCAGTGGGAGAATTCAAAGAACAGTTACACTGCTTTCTTGCCATACGATTGTGGACATTTGGGTCCTAGGCAAAATGACCTATTGATGGTGCTCATGCCTCCTGCAGTGTGGTGTTACAGCATAAAGAGAGTTTGTAGCGATAAGGAGATTATCAGTTGTCCAGGATTTCAGAGGTCTTTCTGAAATCCTTTCTCATCCAGTTTTTGCATACCTAACATCCCTTGTCAACTCGTGACTTCTGCCTTTTCTAATGGACTCTGCACGTTGGGGTTTTTCTTATTCATTCAAAATAGAAGCTATTGTGTTTGTGTGTGTGCGTTGTACCCAAAAGCAGTAGTGTTGTTTCAGTGATGTACAAAAAAAAAACAACATGAGGAGATGCCCGGATGCGGGACCTTTAGGACTGCATGTTTCCCCTTGCTTAGCAATGGTAAGTGAATGCTCTGAAAAAGACGACCTCTGGTGGTCGTTTACCGTCTCATTCTCTTACTAAGAGTTTATTTCGGCTACATGGAGTTAGACTTATATGGTCTTTTCCCGTGGACCAGGAAAATGAAAACATTCACTCCGATTCTTTGTCTTTGCTTTCATAAAATTTTATTTCAAAAAACATTTTTTTAAAAGTGCATCAATAAATACGAGTTAGCCACCTGTCGGGTTGTCAGGCTAGAACTATGTCGTCTGTGTGACTGCTGTGAGTCTCTTGGCTTGAGCCTGCGATCCTTCTCCCTCGCATACACGATAGCCTGTCCGTGAATTTTTTACACAAGAATATATATATTAAGGGATCCATACAAATGTTCATAGCTGCCAAGAAGAGAGTTGCCTCTTTCGCAATATACAGTTGGTTTTGTAACCTGCAGTCCATTTTGCTGTTGGTTTGACTCTGAGTATAGGGCACTCTGGCAAAATGAAACGGAGCGAAACATACAAAGAAGACAGCAATAATGACAAATACTTTACCTTCTAGCCTCTTGTTGCTTTTGCTGTCTTTGCTTTGGGACTTCCTGTAAGAGCGGTAGACCTTCTGTGCGATCACCACATAAAACAGGAACATCAGGACAAAAACAGTCCAGAAAACCAGCTGGGAAATGTCATTTACCAGTTGGTGCCATCTCAGTCCCCAGGGGCCCTTGAGGGAGGCACACTTCTTCACCGAGGACGGTGTGGCTTCCTTATTGCTCAGGATCATGTTCGGCAAGGAGAGGAAGAACCAGAGGGACCAGATGAGGACGGAGACCGCTTTCGCAAAGCTCGTCTTTTTCAGGAAAACCGTCCTGAAAGGTCTGATGATCTTGAGGAATCTGTCGAAGGCGATGAGGCCCAGCAGCATGATGCTCACGTACATGGACTCGTAGAGGATCACAGCAGAGTAGCGGCACACGAAGGCCCTGAGCTGCCAGGGTGCCAGGTGGGAGTCGGAGAGGATTTTGAAAGGCAGCATGAGGGTCATTATCAGGTCTGCCACCAGTGTGTTCTTGAGGTAGACGATGAAGGTGGAGGAGCTGGGGATGTGGGAAAACACCCAGAGGGCCACGGTGTTGAGCAGGATGCTGCTGAAGAACAGCCCCGTGTAGAGGACGGGGAACAGCAGCTGCGCTGTCCGAGTGTCTCGGGGACACGGCTCAGACACGTTGAAGCCCTGCCCGGAGGTGGCGTTCATTCCGAGGATTCCCAGCGCTGGCTGTTAGAAATAATCACATACGCATACATAAAGAAAAGGATGTGTAAAATGCTAACATCTAGAAACACACTTTAGGCTTGTAGCACATTCATACCTGTATTTTTGGAACCTATCCTACAGATCTTGTGTAGAGGCACAAGCTCCTGGCCAGAAGTCTTAACGCACATACCCCATTTGGCGTTCCTATAACAGTGCTAAAGCTTTCGTGCCCTCGTGAAGTCCGATCATCAGGTTCTGTTTCATTCACCACAGTAACACAAAGCTCCACTCAAGCAACTGTTCTTGTCCTATTGTTCTACATTATGCATTAAGCATTATACATTAAGCATTTTCCACCTTTTATAAGCAAGCCCACTCATAGCGGAAACTGAATTTCACCTTTGTTGGAGTCCTGGGTCTGTGTCTTCCGATGCTGGCAGTTATTGGTGCAGCCCTCGAAGAAAGCATGAAGCAAGCACTCCGTTTGCTTATACTGCCTGTCCTTCCTCTTTTTCCTTCATGTAATGTGGTCCGGAGGAACCTCTTCCTTTTCAGACTTGTCATCGAATTTGCTAATGTGCCTGTTTAGTTGGAGCTTAACCTACTTTTATAGTCTAGTATACATGATTTTTTTTTTTTTGATCTATAAGTTCAATGAGTATCTTAAAAAAAAAAGCTGTATTTATTTGAAAGACAATACACCAGCGAGATAGGAGAGGCAGTGAGTGGTACAGTTGTTCTGCTATTTCACTCACCAAATGACCTCAGTAGCCGGGGCTGGACTCTGCTCAAGCCAGGAGCCATGAACTCGGTCCTGGTCTCTCATTTCCAAGCCTCTATATCTGGGCCATCACACGCTGGCATCCTAGATGCCTTAGCAGGAGGCTGGAACCGAAGCAGAGCAGCTGGAATTGAACCATTGAACGTATGAATTCATGATATTACAAGCGGTAGTTTAACTCATTTTACTGTATTAGGATCCCTCAATGAATTCTTGAAATTTTGGAATATGTTCTCTGTATAAAGATGAAGAAAACAGCTCCAAATCATAACCAACTCCAATTCCAAAGCCAAATGAAATCATGCTCTTCTTCCTTGTAGACTGAATTTTCCAGAGATATATCCTTGGGGCAGAGTGTGTCTATTTCTGAAGTCTTCTGTTTTTATGATTGTTCATGTAGCCTCTGAGGGATACCATAACATATTTTCTAAGCGGCTAGGGTTTTTGTTAAGCACAGATTTCTGGGGTAAGACTCCTAGGTCCACCAATCATTTGGTACTTGATTATAGACGAAGGATGGACAGCCCCGTGTCACAGTGGTGGGTTTGAGAATACGTTCCACCTCCTAACTGCCGGGAGAATGAGTTGATTGCCTAGAGCAGGGCTGGGTACATAGAAAGTAGTAGAAAATGTTCTCACTGCTATGGGCAGTCAATTTTCAGGTTAGCATTAAAATGTTGCACTGTTCCACTGTAAGATATGCATTTGTGGAATTTTTTTGTGGTATTTGAAATGAAAATAGCTTCAGGAATTTTACCAATTGGCCACTTGGTTATAGACTACGAGATTTTTTTTTTCCCTTAAAAATCTCATCTAGTAGAAAGTGAATGACCTTGACAGAAATGCTGGCTAGGGAAGTAAGGGAAAGAGGAGATCAGGAGGTCTCATGGGGTGTGGATTTCTCCCTGGAAAGTTGTACTTCCTGTTTCTCACTACGTTCTACTAAAATTTGGTCTGTGTGACTGACTGGTTGATAAAAAATAATGGCATGATCTGTCTTGGAATTTCATTTTCTGCAGAGTTTTACAATACTTGAGGATTTGGGTTGGCACTATCCAATGGTGGCTAGCTTTGAAAACTATTTAACTCAAATTGATGTCTAAGTGCAGATTTATTATTAATTTCCTGGAGTATAATATTAACATACACTTTTATCTTTTGTAAAGATTGGTAGGCAAAATGGCAGAAAGGAGAGAAGAGGAAAGTCCAAGAGAATCTATTTTCCAACTCAGGATTCACCTTCAACATAGGCAAGCCTGGGCCAGGCAGAGCCAGGAGCCAGAGTTTCTGCCAGGTCTGCCCCCTGTGCAGCAGTAAGCCAGGTCTGTGTTGGCCATGATGCACAGCCTTCCCAGGTTCATCGGCAGGAACAGGATTGAAAGCAAAAGAGCCAGGACTCACAGTTCCTCTGATATGAGATGTTGTCAGCATAGGGCACAGCTTAACCTAGAATGCCACAGTGCCAGCCACCGACATATATGTTTGGTTTCAGAAGTGAAACCAAAACTTTCAAATAGGGGTTTTTAGGCAATATGTGCTGAATGATGAGTTATGCTGCAGTCCTGTTATTGGGAAGCTGAAGATTTGCAGCAGTTTAGTTTTACAAAAGGGAAACTCTGTACAGGGAAATTTCGTACTGTGAAAACTGGGAAGCCAGCACAGGAAGCTTTCAAAAGAGGAACCATCCAGTTTATAGTGTTTATCTCCAGTCGAAAAGGTGCACTCTTTACAATGAAATACAGGTTTCAAAGTGTTTGTTCAACAGGTCTCTCATTTACCACTTTTCAAGCCTTTTACGTGTTAGCGGACTGCAGTGTCAGCAGCCATGGGAGCGGGGCTGCCGGAGGAGGCACACACAGGAATCATTGGCCCTTGCAGGTGCATGTCACAGGCGTCTCAATTCCCTTTCCAGCTTCAGCTCACTTTCTCACGGTCTTAGGCAAGTTGTTGACTCTTTCTAGGGAAGCGAAAGCGAAAGAAATCATAGCATCTGCTTTACGTGGTTTCCAAAGAGAATCTAGTGAATGAACTTCATGCAGAGTGTTTACAATTATGATTATCCTGTAAGTTTCTTCTGAATGAGTTAGAATTGTAATACCACATATGTCTCTGAGTATAATTTAACAAAGACAAAAGACATGCACGAAAAAAGTGCAGTGAAGGTTTCAGAAGTTAAACCTGCCAGATGAGCCTAGCTTATAGGTTTAAAATCCTGCTGGGCTCTAAGTAAATACAGTCTACTGTGAGGAGTCCACGTGACCACATGGTATTTAAACATTGCAGGTACTGATTTCATGTAGATAAGAGCAAATCAGTATGCAGAAAGCGAGGACTTTGCCCAACGTGCGCCCCGGGGCCGCTGCGAACCTGCAGGGTCTGTGCCAGTCCGTGACTAGACCCTTCCTCTTCCACCTGTGACAGAAAGCACAGAGCAGCTGAAGGGCCGCTTCTTTGGGGGAGATCCTGATTGACCCATGAGACTAAACATCAACCGCAAAGTTTAATGGACTTGGGAAACTTTCCACCGCAGCATGTGGTTTGAGTTTGCAACTCTACGGTAATTTAAAGTAGTGTGATCAGGGTGAATTCAAGGAGTGGGGTGCAGAGGAAGAAGAGGGCGGAAGAGACGGGGAAGGGCCCCTTTTAAATTCTCCTTGACACGGAAGCCGAAAAGGGGTCACCTCGGTCCTTATTGGTGGGATATGGGTCTGTGCCCCTCATTGTTGCAGTGGTGGTCTCACAACCTGAGGGGCCCGCCAGAATTCTGCCATCCAGTTCCTTCAGGGTCTGGTTGGAGGCAAACTCCGCCCTTCTCTGGTTACCATGGTAGCCATCAATAATTAGAAGCAGGCAATCAATATACAATACTATATTATACACTGTATGTGTAACTTAAGATTATTTACTGTGAAAAGAAAGCATTTTTATTGGAAAGGCAGATATATACACAGAGGAAGAGAGAAAGATCTTTTGTCCACTCATTCACTCTGCAAATGGTTGCAGCAGCCGGAGTTGAGCCAAGCAAAAGCCAGGAGCTTCTTCCGGGTCTCCCACATATGTCCAGGGTCCCAAGGCTTGGGCCATCCTCAGCTGCTTTCCCAGGCCACAAGCAGGGAGCTGGATGGGATGCGGGGCTGCTGGGATTAGAACCAGCGCCTACATGGGATCCTGGTGTGTGCCAGGTGAGGACTTTAGCGCCTAGGCTACCAAGCTGGGTCCAGAAAGCATGTTTTTAACAAATCAAATACAAATGCTTATATAGTAAAAGTTCAAATCTGCCCTACATATATGGATACATATCAATTTATATGATGCACAATTGCATTTTGTTTACACAGTGAAGTTTTTCATTCCATGTTAGGATGTAAATTGAGCTGAAAATATGGGGTTACCATAATATGTATAATAACAAATACATAAAAGGTTACCATAATCTAATGTGGCTATTATTGCTGGGCATTTCATTTCTTTCTAAATTTTCCCTGTTAAAAGCAATGTTGTATAGGAGATGCATGTTTACACATTTTTTGGTGCATTTATTCTGATTTATTTCTTTGAAGCATCCTACAAGCTAGAAGTTATACATCAGTGATTCAAGAAGGTTTCTCATCTCTAGAGTAAGAACATCCAACACTGTTATTTGAGATCTGGTAAATGATTTAGAAACAAATAGGTAAAAGAAATTATACCATACAATCCTACTTGCATATTAATGAAAATAGGTAGTTTTTCAGAGACAATTTCTGTTTTTGCTAAACATTGTCTTCCTGTGCCCTTTCATTGAAAAAAAAAATAAGGGGCGGGGGAGGGGAGTTTTTCAGTACCTACTGATGAATACATTGTATGAATATTTCCAATTTTTTATTTCCCATGGGATGCATTCTAATTTCACGGTGGCCATTGCCTACAGTATGAATTAGCTGTTTCCAGTTCAAGACTACTGAGAAACCCAGGCGTATAAAAAGAGGCTTTCTTTTCTTTCCTCTTTCTCCTCCTCCTTCTCTCTCTCTCTCTCACTTTCCTTTTAACTGGTATTATAAGGAATGATTTATAAAAAAGGAAAAGCAGAACAATCTTCCTTCTGCTGATTCAGTCCCCAAATGGTCACAGGGTCTAGTGCTGAGATAATGCCAAGTCAGCAATGAATAATGAGTAGCCTCTTCCGGGTCTCCCATGCAGGTGCAATGTCCCAAGGCTTTGGGCTGTCCTCAGCTGCTTTCCCAGGCCACAAGCAGGGAGCTGGATGGGAAGCAGGGCTAATGGGACTTGAACAGGCGCCCATATGGAGGTGGATGACTAACCAGTTGAACCATCGCAGCATCCAGAAGAGGCTTCTGCAGACAGTATCCTTGCTTTTCTAAAGGACTCTTCCCCGAAGCTGGCAGACTTCTCTGTAGTTGGAGAACATGTATGTTATCGCTTGTGCAATCTCAGTCACAACAAAACTCTATTGTAGCAGAACAGGAACCATAGGTTAAAAAAAAATGGATGCACCTGGTTATGATAATAAAATTCCATGGCATACAAGGTTTTGTATTTGGTCTATCTGCCCTGCAATCATCTAAATATAAAAGGATCCTTAGGTCAGCAATGGTCTGGCAGGTGAAGGCTGGGGTCTGGACTGAGGGCTATAGTTTGCCACTACTTGGTTTAGAGTTTTTTCTTTAACAAACCCTTAAAAGACACCAGTAATAATTAGAAGCCTTAGGAGGGTCTGACCTTTTACCTTCAGTAGCTGAGTATACAGATTTTGTGTACCGTTTCTTAAAAAATAAACCCATTGGGGCCCGGTGTGATAGCCTAGCGGCTAAAGTCTGCACCTTGTACACGCCGGCATACCATATGGGCACCTGTTCTAATTCTGGAGGCCCCACTTCCCATCCAGATCCCTGCTTGTGGCTTGGGAAAACAGTGGAGAATGCCCCAAAGCCTTGAGATCCTGCACCCACATGGGAGACCGTGCTGGTGTTCTTACATAGAAAACAGAAGCCCCGGTGTTTGTCCTGTATACACAGTGTCTCCCTCTGTGGTGCGAGTCTTGTTGTCTCTCCGCTAACATTCAGTGCTCACTTAGCAGCAGTGTCAGAGGGACTACAGAGAATCAATCCCTTTCAGGGAAGTAAGGGAGTTGAGATCTGTACCGCGATCTAACTCAGCAGAAGTGATGATGAGTCCCCAGAGTCATAGCTATCGTTGAAGTTCTGCAGAATGGTTTCTGTGGTGACACCCTGGCTTGAGAATCCGCTCTGAGGATTATACACGGACTACGGTGTGAGCCCCCCACATGTGTTGCGTATTTTGGATATACTAAAATGCTGGAAGTGGCTTGCATGAGTTGGGATGCTCAAACCCGACCCATTGATTCGCATGTGAACTGACCGAGGGACTACGATAGCTTCAGAGGAAGCATTGCACAGTGTGGACAGATGTGTCTGGACACATGGACTCGAGTTTGATAAGCTTGTATCGGGGAAGTTATCATGGTGTTGAGTATCTGCAAAGAATTCCAAACAAAGTATGATTAAGCTTTATTGTAACTTTTTATGCAATATCCACAATTACAAATAGAGAATTCAAACAATCCAGTCACTTTTTATGAGTAACCGTGTAATCAAATCAGTCATTTTTTCATTAGCAGAAGCAGGAAGTTTGTGAGAGCTGATTAATGAAGAAAACTATCAATGATGACATTCCATCTACTGAAATCGTTAACATATTAGGAAAACCTTTCTCTAGTGTTAAAAACTATTCATAATTGTTTTAGTATTAGCATATCGTGAAAGTACTTCATTCGAACCTCCCTTGATATTTCTAGTGTTTATTGAAAAAAATATTTAAAAAATCTTAATATTCAAACATTTTCTAATCAAATACTATTTCAACTAGCTTATGTCTCCTAGGGTTTTTTTGTGTTTTTGTTTTGTTTTGTTTTGCTAGGAATTAAAAGTTAGTAGTTATTCTCTCTGGCATTCACCTAAATTTCTTTAATAAGTATCATTGTCAATTTGGGTAAGTGGGATTAATAAGTTTAATTTTTATTCAGAAAATTGTGTTGGATTTACCATTCTTTGTTATTTATAAAGGAATTGTGCTTTCTGTTTTTTTAATCACCTTGTATTTTTATAACCCTTGTCAAAACTGCAGATTATGAATTATGTACAGTGTTCCAAGCAGCACGACAGTAGAGTTTGTTTTGCCATGCAGTTATAGCTTAGGTTGTTTCACTGCACTTTCAGTTAGCTTTTAGCAGTGGAAAAGTCACTGCACAATCCTGTCAGAGTCTTCTGTGACTTGTCTGAAAAGCCAATTTCACTAACTTGGCTTTTACCTGGTCAGTGGTCACAGTTCCACTGAGGGCTTTGCCTTCAGGGATTCTGAACCCCGGCACTGTCCATTGATTTATATTGGGGTCTCTTCACTGGGGTCATCACCGTCCTGTCCCTTTTTCCTCTTTTCTGGGGATGTAAGTGATGCAGACTTGGGACACTTCAGCATGTTTGTCAGGGAACTTCTGAAGGACTTGCAGAGGAAAAAGTAGATGAAGGGGTCAAGGCATGCATTCAAGGACGTTAACCACAGCGTACTCTCTTTGAGATAGAACAGCGCATTCTCAGCAGTGCAGTTAAAGACATCCCGGGTCTGGCTCAGCGTGTAGGGAATTCGAGCAAAGTGGAAAGGCACGAAACAAATAAAGAAGACGGCAATAATAATGAAGACTTTGCCATTGACCCTTTTCCTGGGGACTTGGCCTGCACCCTTGGTTCTCAGGTATGACTTGTAGAGCTCCTTGGCGATGAGTGTGTAACAAACGATGACAATTAAAAAGTTAATCCAAAAGATGACCTGACAGATGTAGTTCACTATCTCATGCCAGACCAGACCGAACTCTGATTTCAGGAAAGAACACTTCTTCTCATTGCTGTCCCTCGGCCTCTTGTTGGTTAGAATCATATTCGGCAGCGAGAGTAAGAACATGAATGCCCAGATGACGGCAGACAGAATCTTGGCCCCCAGGAGGCTGGTGGAGTTGGATGTCCTAAATGGCTGGGTGGTCTTCTGGTAGCGATCGATAGTGATCAGCCCTAGGAAGGAAATGCTGATGTACATTGTGAAGTAGAATATGACTGAGGTCACCCGACACACAAAGGTCCTCAGGGGTCCCGTTCCCAGCTTGGCGTCGCTGAGAATTTTGAACGGGAAAGTCAGGATCATGAGGAGGTCGGAAATCACCGTGTTCTTCAGAAAAATGATGAAGTTGGATTTACTGCGGATTTGAAAAAAAATCCTCATCGCCAGGCTGTTGGTGATGAGTCCTGTGAAGAACAGGACCGTGTAGAGCAGTGGGAAGAGAACCTGCGTGATCTTGTAATCTCTGGCACAGAGACTGCTGTTGCTCGGCCCGGCAGTGAGGTTAGCAATGGCCGCCATTTCTTCTTTGCTACCTGGAGTCGCAGAGGGAGGGAAGGAGAGAGGGCTAGGTTATTTTTTGGTCTCGGCTTGTTGCCGTAGCTTCCCACAGACACAGCTTGTTCTGGAAACTGATGTTTCTCATCTTAACGGTGGTAGTTAGCAGGAACCCAGAAATGGAATCTTAACCCTGTCTTACTGGTACATGTTCCATGTCGAGCAAGGCAAAGAGATGTTGCACACAGTTGCAGAGACGATTAGTGTTCCTTTGTGTTGAATGCTTGCCTGCTTCAACACTGTTCCAGCGCAATGTCCGCCAGTATTAACATATTGGCGTGGGATAGATGGCTGGGCTGTGCTTTCTTTGCCAAATCTATTCACTTCCATGTGTTTCAGCTTTTTAGTTTGTAAAGTCACTTTTTCTACATCTTCTTCCAACTCTTGTTTTACAAAAGATTTCAAAGGAGAAATGGCTAGTGCCTGCGCATTTGGCTCTTTTAAATTAAAAAAAAGTGAGGAGTGATGTGATGTCACCCTTGAGAAATTTATTAAATTAGCTTTTTTGTTTCATATTTAGTGTTCTGCGTAAGTTGGAAGACATGTATTCCTTTCTGTTGCTCAGTCATCTGTTCAAATTTGACCTCACAGCAGCTCAGCATTTGTTTTAACCCATGCATATCTCATTTCCAGCATTGCACAGTACATCTGAAACCATCATGGATGCTTTCTTGAACCTTACGCCATGTTAAAATTAAAGCAATAAAAATTAAGTAGATGGCCTCTGTGTGCGAGATTCTCAGTTGACATTTCTCAAGTCAGCCAGGCCATGCTTTTTAGGTTAATGGTGTATCAAATGGCAGTGAGAAGAAATCATCAAAACCACGTTTGTCTGATATTATAGGTTGTTACCGCAAGGGATAGCGAAAAGAAAATAAAGGATGTTTTCTAGTATACAAGTCCTGAAGTTGGAAATGAAATCTTGAATGTAAAGTGAAATGTCTGTATTTTATCAAAGTCAAACTGAAATGTTTTCTTCATAAAATATTTCCCCTAATAAGACATAGTAATTTCAAAAAGCACAGTGTTGGCAGAATCTTTTTTCCAATCCTTAAATAAGTGAAAGTTAGGCAATTAGCTGTTGTGCTGTCACAGTATCATTTTACTTTCCCTCATCTGTGTCACTCTTTGTTAACGCTAAAATCATACCCCATTTTTATTGATGAAGGATCAGTTCACTTGTCAGTTTTGGAAATGGCACTTTGAAATGCTAAATTTGAATGGACTGTAAATTATTAAACAAGCATTTGGGATATTGACAGTTTTAGCTCTGTCAATATTTAAAGTTCATTTCATGCTTCAACTGAAATAAACATCTACTTGTATTTTATTTCCTAGCTCTGTGTATTTAACAAAAAAACTAAATCATGATCATCTCTGATACCTTAGCGTGACCTGTGTTCTTTCAAATACGCTTACATTGATAAATAATTTGGATGCCATACCCACACATCATCATGTAAATATGCAGATGTTTTATGTATCACATTACCTGGTTATCCTGTCGATTCTGGAGGACTTGAGTTTATCCAGTCAGTAGATCAAGGCACCCGCAGAGGCATTGGATGTTTCTGTTCACTGTCTTAGTTCAGTTGCCAAACCATTTTACGAAACTCTCCTGCTCTTTTTTTGTCAAGAAGTCTTGGGTGTCCTAGAGAGAAATAGAGGGAGAAAGAGAGAGAAAGCTTGGCAGTCAGACCACCTCCAAGACACTGTGGACTTGAAGCTATGAGGACGCTCCACTTCCATCTGTCTGCTTGCTGGACTTCTGCTTTTTCATTTCCTGGGATGGCTGAGAAGGCATCTTTGCAAAAGCAGCTGAAAATCTAAAGTCTTGTTCCCTTGTACTGAAACCTGCCATGCAGTTGATGATGTGAAACTTGGATTTCCTGTGGTTATTTTCTATGTTAATCCAAATTGAGATCAGGCTTGCACAGCGTGCTTTCTGGAGAAGGTCGCCAGCTTGTTCCCTCAGATGGTTATTTACCTGCAAACCCTTCCAACAAGTAATTACTTTAACTCCAAATGTGTCCTGGTTGTGCTGGTGTGCCTCTTCCCCTGGTTAATAATGTCATTATTTCGAATCTGGGTTTGAGTAAGTCCTTTGTAGACAAAACAGCTTCCTCCCATTATAAATTATCAGATTCCAAAATTACATTAGGAAAAAAAAAAAGTTCAGTCCATAGCCAAGCCTACTGTGTAAAGTATACTCCATGGTTGTCTTGAGCTTAAACTTTTTTGTATATTTGTTTTTACATGGACTTAAAATTAGGCGGACATGGGTATACAATTAAAGCCTCTTTCAATTATTCTTTTATATACAGTTTTTAAACTTTTAAATCAGAAAGTACAAAATGGAAGAGGGTAAAACTGGTTGCTTTTTCACCTTTGTAGAAGTGTTACTGTGCGGATGTGGGCACTTCCTTAATAGCGGTTGCCTGAATACGAAATGTCTGCGTATGTTGCGTATATTCGTCAGTGTTTCTCAGCAGCCCAGTAATCACCCAGAAAAAAGAAAACTTACTAGAAATAACCCATTTCCAGAGTAGCTTAGACCCTATTAGGCAGAAAATCTGGCAAGTCCCCAAAACCCACCCTATCTGTATTTTAATGAGTATTCTCACACTAAAAAAAAAAAAAAAAAAAATCTAACATTCATGGACATGAAAATTTTGCTGCCATGGAGAATTTCAAACCAATCTGTACATTTCAGTTATTTTAGTTCTGATTTTTCAGTTATGTTTACTGGTCATTAAGGGATATTAATTGACATGAAGCTCTCAATGTTCATATTTCTGTTTTTCCATGACTATTGTAAGCAAAACTTAATTATCTCTTCTTGTTTGGAGACTCAGAATTATACTTTTTAAATGAGCTGGTAGTTTTGTGTGTCCTTTAGCGAAATGATAACTACCATTTCATTTCTTACGTAAATTATCAGTTAAATCATATTGTCTACTCTTTAATGGAGATTCTTTGATTGTTTCTATTCCCTAGGAGCAGAACTATGACGTTTGTAGGAGAATCCATTCTGATGGGCACCGGGTGGCCCCAGAACATACACTTATAACTGCTGTGTTCAGAGGCTCCTCCTCATCCCCCTTTCTCTGCAGCAGCCTCCCCAACCGGGAGGCACGGGGAGGTGAATGGCCAGATCACCTGTGTTTATACCCATGTGTAAAGTCTTAGGGACATTTCTCATAGATACCCAGGGAGCACAATTGAAACAGGCCTTGGGTCTGGCGTGGTGGCCTAGCAGCTGAAGTCCTTGGCTTGAATGTGTTGGGATCCCACATGGACAATTGAAACAAGCCTTAACAGCAACAACAAAAATTGTGATGTTTTTATACTGATTTTCCATGCTCAGGGAAAATTAATTCCGGATACTTAAATCATGCTACCTTACTGAGAATTTGTGTTTCCATTTCAGTAGAAATGTTGAGGATGAAAAATGACTCCAATTTGAGAGCCAAAATACTTTTGCCTTTTCTGATTTTCACTCAAGTTGCTTGTCTGTGAATCCTCTCTAATATTTTCTCATTGAGAGTTGACTGCTAGTTCCTCCTCCACCTCAAAAGTGAAAAATGTATAGGAAGGTGGTGACCCATGCAGCTTATAATTGTGCTGTAGGGAACAGAACTAAGCTAGCTGTGTTCTGTCATCAAGGAGGTTTAGAGAAATGGACAGAAGACTGACTTTGAAGGGTGTTTATTTGATTTATTTATTTTACCAAGTCTATTACTTAATTACCAAGTCTGCTCTTGGAAAGTCTTAGCTTTAAATGAGCCTGCTGAGCCACCCTTGAAACGGCAGGACTCTGCGCCCTGGAGGACCTGGCTTTGTGCGGGAGGGTGAGATGAGACTTTTGTTTGAGCACTTTAGTTCCAGCAGTTTATGGATCTACATGTGCTCGTCCAGGCATGAATGAGCACTTTGGTTGAAGACATGTGTTTTAAGCAGTTCACACTTGAGCTGGCTTGGCATCACCCAATTATGTGTAGAAAATCGGTTAGATTTACAACAGATTCCCCTAAAGGGAGTCCCGGGAACAGCAGTGTTTAGAGTGCTGCGTCCTGCGATGCAGTTATCTGTCATTCTGACTTTAATGTTGGGCTGGAAAGCAGGTGAACGTTACTTGCATTTATCACGGACTGTGGCAGTCGTACTGTGGACTGTCGCTGTGATGCAACAAGGAGGTCCTGTACAGTGCAACGGAGGATGCCTCCCGGAAAGGCACTCCAGCTCAAGCACGGTTAGTCATGAAAATAACCCGGTGATGCTCTTGTTCCAGCACCACAGTCTCATGCATGCCCACGTCCGTTCTTCTCCTGAGCCCAAAGCCTATTACTTTCCGCTTGTGGAATGTTTATTTGAGACTATTTTACTCTGAACAAGGTAGGCTTAGTTGAATTAATGATGTTTAAGGTGTCTTTTAAGGGTAAGCAAAAAATAGTAAATTGTTTCTAAAAACTGCCTTTTAGGAGACGTGCTATTAGTGGAGGTGCTACATGCACTTTGCGATGTATACTGGGTTGAATATTTGAATGTACAAAATAAAAGCATTGAGATATAAAATGCACTTAATTTTAACAAAAGGACAATTGCATCTACTTCATTTGATTTTCATTAGCGTTCTGAAGACAAGGAAGCAACCTTTAGAATCTAGTTGTTTTACTTCCCTTTAGGATCATTACTATTCTGGGCTCGGTGCGATAGCTTAATGGTTAAAGTCCTCACCTTGAACACACTGGGATCCCATATGGGCGCCAGTTCTAATCCCAGCAGCTCCACTTCCCATCCAGCTCCTTGCTTTTGGCCCGGGAAAGCAGTCGAGGATGGCCCAAAGCCTTGGAACCCTGCACCTGCCTTGGAGACCCAGAAGAAATTCCTGGCTCCTGGCTTCGGATCTGCACAGCACTGGCTGTTGCGGTCACTTGGGGAGTGAGTCATCAGACGGAAGATCTTCCTCTGTGTTTCTCCTCCTCTCTGTATATCTGCCTTTCCAATAAAATAAATAAATCTTAAAAAAAAATTACTATTCTGACCGTTTATAAGACATGGAGATGAGTTAGAGCAGAACTCAAATTACTGTGTTTCTTTCACAAAGATTCATTTATGTGGCAGAATAACAGAAAGGGAGAGCGGAAGATGAAGAGATCGGGTCACTCTTCCAACAGCTCGGGTCTGGTCAGTCTGAATCGGGAGCTTGGCCGGGTCTCCCATGTGGATGGCAGGAACCCTAGTCTACCAGGATGTTGGATGTATCGCTCTGCTGTTTCTTGATCAGTTGAGTATTTTTGAGTGTGAAATAATATTCAGGAAGTAATCTGTAGGCTGAGACTTGCAGAAAGAAGTTGGTTTATAGGGGAGCAGCCCGTTTAGTCAGCAACAGGCTGGCCAGCCTGGAAGCAGCAGCTTAACTGGACAGGTGATTCTTTTTCTTGTTCGATCAGTAACTTAGCAATTAACATTAAATTTGTAGTGCCTATTTCAACTCATTAAATTGCTTAGAACTATGCAATTTGAGAATTTTTAAGTTCCAACTTAAAAGAATAGAAGTTATTGGTTACTGTATAAATAGTTGGTGCATTTCCTTAGACTGCTGGTTTATTCCCCATCTGGCCACAATGGCTGGAGCTGAGCTGATCCAAAGCAAAGAGCCAGGAGCTTTTTTTGGGTCTCCCACGTGGGTACGGGTCCCCAAGGCTTTGGGCCGTCCCGACTGCTTTCCCAAGCCACAAGCAGAGAGTTGGATGGGAAGTGGAGCAGCTGGGATACAAACCAGTGCTAATATGGAATTCCCATGCATACAAGGAGAGGACTTGAGCCACTGGCTACTGCACTGGGCCCACATTTTCTAGTTAAAAAATAATAATAAGCAAACAAATAATTAAAATCTTTGATGTAAACAAGTCTTGTAGTTTATTAAAAGTAGCTTCGAAAAAGTTTCTGTGGCTTGTTTTGTGGCACAGTGGTGCATCTTGGAATGATTGAATCCTTGCTGCTCCACTTCCAATCCAACTTCCTGCTGATGTGTCTGGGAATGGAGTGGTCAATGGGCCACGTTCTTGTGTTCTTTCCACCCATGTGGAAGACCCTGTCCTTAGCATTGGCCTGGCCCCAAACCTGGCTGTTGTGATCATTTGGGTGGTGCACTAGCCCACAGATGATCTTTCTTTATCTGTTACTCTACCTTTCAAATAAATCAGTAATTACAGCTTGAAAATTAAAACAGGCACAATATCTGATACTTCTCTGTTCCTAGTCTCTTTGAAGACTAGTATCAACAATCATGATTTCTCTGAAATAATTCATCTTAAGACACAAATAGTATCTTTCCATCCTATTCCCCACTGTAGTTAACAAGTCATTCTTTTCCACCTGCCTCTGTGCTGCTGTGGTGTGTTCATCCCACACTCTCATGCTCAAGTCATGTGTTTGCTTCCAAAACCAACTCCTTTGAAAACTCTGTGGAAAACTCCCGTGCTTCTCAAACCTGCACAATTTCAGCATCACCTCTGACTTCAAGCTCCTGGCTTCCTGCTTTCTTTCCCTACCACGCTAGAGAAGCTTCACTTTTTAGTTACCCATCTGGGGCGTCATCTAGGGTGATGGTGGCCCCATTTGTCACAGCGCTGATGGCCTGTGTGTGCGCATGTGCCCTCCCCTGACTTCTGCGCCTTGACTGTGGCTGCTGCTTTACACAATGGCTTGTTTACCACCTCAGTCTCAGCTGGTTTTGCTTTGCTTCCCCATACAGAATCTGGAGTTTCACGCCTCTCTTGGGGCTTGATGTAGCTCCCTTTTCATTGAGCTGTCACTTCCTTATTAGTGTTCACTAGAAACCAAATAACATCACGTTATTTAGGAAATTTTCATCAATGCCTCAAGTTTCTTACGCTAGTGAAATTGAGAGCTCCTTACTTATGCGACATGTCCTTTCTCCCTGCCAGTTTGTTGTGTCTGGTGCTTGATCCCAAGTACAGTGAGGTGTGTATTCAGGTGCTTGAATCTCTCCCAACTCCCTCCCGGTTAGTTTTGTTTTTCAGTCTTTATTCCTACCACGGAGTCTTCCTTTATGCTGAAAACATTTTTTTGATGTAGCATCCAATCTATCCCCTTGACTTCTCCCCTTTCTCCTCACTTAACTGGGAGGTTTAGCATTACGCTAAATTCGGTTTTGATCTTGTCTTATTGCTATGTGTTTGCTCAGTAGTTCACTTATATACTGTGTATTGCACACAAGTTAAGTCCACAAATAATGAGTGTCAACTCAGTGATCTTCAAGAGAATATTAAAATAACCGTGGAATCTTTCACAATACTTCTAGTCTAGTGCTCATTTCTGCAGCACCTATACAAAAGTTACAAGCAAGTGTGGAAGACACACATTCAGTAGCAAAAAGTAAGGGAATTAGACTGCTGAAATGCTGTAAAGTCTCCTTTGCTTTCCTGTTCCAGCGGTGAGGACCTTCAGTAAAAGTCAGAGACCTGACATTGTACTTGCACACAGCATTTCGACAGGCGCAAAGAGGGCTGTTGAGAAAACAACAGCCTAGCAAACTGTGTAGGATTTTAGAGACACACCGAGAAATGCCGCATGCTGTGGGTTTGGGGTACATGTGAGATGTGGGCGAAAAGCTGGAAAGTGACTTAGCAGTGAGCTCTGTGTCCAGTGTGCTCCTACATAAATTCCACACATTGTCAGTTCTTCTCACATAATTCTGCCAGGAAGGCAACAGAATCAACATTTGCCTTCTGAGAGTATCTGAAGCTCTGAGAGATTCCTTGTCCAAGACCAAGGCACTGGCAAGTAGCACCAGTCAGATGCAGCAGCAGCTCCATCCTGTCCCTGGCATGGGCTATGTTAGCTGCAGTCTGGGCCATGTTTGAGTGGTGGTGCTGATTGCATGCATCTTTCCAGCATATTCTCTCACCCTCTGTCATGGACCGCTGTCTCTGCCAAGACACCATGCTCCTTGGAATAGGAATCCTCAGTCTTGGGTTTTCTCACCATCACTAGCATTTTCTGTTGCCATGGGTGGAGATTCTATGAAGAATTACTGAACAGCTTTACTAAACCTCTCAGGTACCCATATGTTTAATGTTAGCTACATTTGACCGATGCCCTGCCAGGCATATAACCGAGATTTGTGCAACTTTCCGTGACCTCCTATTGCTTTCCTAGGGTTTCTGTACACATGTCCCACCAGATAAACACAAGAATGTATTAGTAATCCTCTGGGACGACAGGGAACCGCTCAGGCGTAGGAATCACTTCCTGTGTTGACTTTACGCAGGGAGTTGAGTAAGAACAGCTACTGGGAGAAACATTGCTAGCTGTCTGTGTGCATGTGTGAATCTGAACGCCGGAAACATTAAACATTGCTGGTGGAGGGCAGTAGGCATGCAGATCAGGATGTTTTATGGCAAGTACAGTCAGAGAGGAACCAGCACATCAGGATGTGGTGAGCTGGTGCATGTGTGTGAGGGGAGGGCAGACTGATGAAACAATAGAGTGTGAGCCAAGTGACATAGTTCTCACTGAAAGGTTGCAGAAGCAGCGTGCTGCTTTGTACCAAGCACGCAGGGAAGTCCTCCAGCAGAAGCACGGGGCTTCTCTGAGTCTGTGGGGTTTGCTCTTCCTTGCAGCTGTGACTAATTTGGGCATGGTGCAGTTTGATTCCTTTCTCACGGGCTGGCAGGGAGGAGTAAGGGCCTGTCAATGCCAGAGAGACAGAGTAAGAGAAGGAGATGGTGCCAGAGATAGAGCTGCAGGGTCTACCGAGCAGAATAGGAGCTGGGCAGATCCAAGGGAGAAACGCAGAGCGAAAAGCTCCAAAAGCAAAAGCTCCAAAAGCAGAGATAGAGAGAACACTCCCCAGACATGTACAGTCATGTGTGCTTGGTTTAGCCTAGGCTGAGACTAAACAATTTCTTTTCCTATGTGAAAAAAGTAACCCAGGTCAGGCCCGGCAAAATAACCTTGCATGCGTGGGGATCTCATATAGGTGCTGGTTTCATGTCCCAGCTGGTTCACTTCCCTTTCCAGCTCCCTGCCTGTGGCCTGGGAAAGCAGTAGAGAATGGCACAAAGCCTTGGGACCTGGCAACTGCATTGGAGAAGAAGCTCCTGGCTCCTTGATTTGGATCAGCTCAGCTCCAGCCTTTTCGGCCACTTAGGGAGTGAACCAGTGGAAGGAAGATCTTTTCTTTTCTCTATCTCCTCTCTATAAATCTGCCTTTCCAATGAAAATAAATAAATCTTAAAAAGAAAGGAAGAAAGGGGAAAAAAAAGACAGACAGACAGACAGACCAACCAACCTAGTCATGCTTGGACTTGCTTGGGGTTGCAGTGAGGAGGTGGTCCATGATGCGAGCTGTGGTATCAAAATATATTGCATTTCCTCCTGTTTACTGCACATCTAGCAAGATCAACACTCCTAATTGTTCTGTCATTTGGGAACAAATGCACATATTCTCACACAGTCACGCTGGATGTAAATGGAATATTTTTCTATGGATATTTGAGGATCCTTATAAAACTTTTGGCTAACTGAAACCTATTTTATTATATGTGCATATATACTCAAATATATCTGGACAAGCAAGGTTACTAGGTTAAGACATTATCCTTAAGAGTCTGACTAGATAGGTTGTCACATGCTGTGAAATTAATGGCATGTGTAAGTTGCAGCAATGAAAAGTTTTTCAATAGCCCAAACTTACTCTGTCATGCTGGCCCACCTCAAATGCTTCTATTCATCCTTCAGGTCAGTTGATAACTTTGTTTTTTGTTTGTTTGTTTGTTTTTTACTTTAGCAGATTCCAGAGTGGTTAGGCACGGGTGTGTCCAGTGGAGGCTGAAAGGCTTTGACAGAATGGTGGCGATGCCAGCCAACCATGGAGGAGCTGCAGCTAGTGGAATGCCAGCCCACCGTGGCACACAGGGGTTTCAGCATGCGTTTTCTTCTTTGCAGGATGAATCTTCAAGTCATGAATGTAACCAGCGCACAATCCTCCTCTATGGGGTCGGCAAAGAGCGTGATGAAGCAAGGCATCAGCTGAAGAAGATTACCAAAGATATCCTGAAAATCCTCAATAAGAAGAGCACCACGGAGACGGGGGGTAATGAGCCTTTGTGTGTTTGCGCCCGTGACCGAGCGGGCCCCTGTCTTCCCCCTTGTTTCTGTCCTTATCATCTTATTGGTCACTGTCGCCAGTTTCCTCTCTTGAATGACTGTCATGTTGAAGTATGAATAAGCACAGTTTAATGCCGAGACATTGATCCCATTTATAGCAACCCTTGTGTTGGTGTATCATTTTCTGTAGGTCAAAGTAGGTCATTTTTATTGCCTGGTCCACATTCCCTGCAGTCAATCGCAAATGAAGTTTTGAAGATGGAGCTAGAAAAACGTTTAATTAGAAAGGAGGTCTCATCCCCTCTTCCTCTGCCATCTCTTGCTTCCAGCCAGTGATTCCCTTTCTCTCCATGACGCTCCCATCTGCATGTGAATTGAAAATCTTTGTAGTAGCTGCTCATCTTTTCAGCTTATTTAGAGGCATAGTCTCGGTAAGTCCAGAGGACCGCCTTTTGTACCAGGTGATGTCAACTGGAGCTTTGCCCTTTTAGAGTGCTGGAGCCCCATGCTTGTGACACTGGCTGAAACTTAGTGAAGCTGTGTCTGTGTCACCACATTGTGTATCAGAATTTTGTCATTATCCACATTTGCCTAATTACCCTTGTCAAGGTTGTTTACTTCATTGGTAGTCAGGACTTAACATATGTTGTCATCCTATATACTCCATTCTCATCATTGGCGTTTATCTGTCTAATATTTCAATAACAACAAAAAACAAACTTTGCACTTGTTGAAGGGACCACAGCATTTTTCTTATACCTGCTATGAAGTGCTATGGAAATCCTACTGTGGGTTTTCAGTACAAAATACTTTTTTATAGCTCTCCCCTAGTGAGACTAGGGGACCTAGTCTTGAGACTGTATTGGGTTGTATTGCTAACGCTTACCCGTATTCATATTCTTTCCAAGAAAAAAGGTGAGGTATTAAAAAAAGCAGATAGGGGAGAGCCAAGAATCAAGATGGCTAAATAGGATAAGGACACATTTAAATGGATGGTAAATAAAGCAAATAAGAAGTTAGCAGAGGCTCACATGCAGAAACTTGCCCTGAAGGCCAGCACCAGCTGTTGGCTGCACCTGCTGTTTGAGGCTGCCTGGCGGGCGCTGTGTTTGTGTGAGAACACAATGAGAAAGTCCCCTCCTCGTGGCTTTTCATCACATCCCTTGTCTCCCTGTTATTGCTGGGTAAGGACCTTGTTGAATTCTGGCTCCTTGAGGACGCAACCATGTTGTGAGAAGAAATGAAACTTGCCTTGATTGCTGTCCCTTGGAGAAAAAAGTGTTCCAAGAAAACCGTTTCTATGATATTTCTCTCTCTCTTTTTTTTTTTTCCTCTCTCTCTCGGCAAAAAGAGGAAATAGGTTGTGTTTAGAAGATGGAGTTTAGGATTCCTGCACTCACTAGCAAGGAATATTTCAAGCATCTTTTAGTACCCTTGTACTGGGAGGATACTATCCCCTTTAAGTTTAGTAATGAATGTTCTGTTGAAATTATTTTAGAGTGTTTTCCCCGATCGCATGGAACCTTTTGGGTTTTGAAAGCTGAGTGCAGTCAGAAGGGGAAGGAAACACTGTGGTGTCCTGTGCTGCCCTGTTGGGCCCTCCTGCTTACTTCCTTCACAGCTTTTGAAGTGCCAGACGATAGTCTGTCTTTGTACCAATCCCTCAAATAGGCATTTGTAGCACAAGAGCTGCCAAAGACAAGAAGCAGCGATTGGCTTTTTGTGTGTGTGTGTGCTTTTTTTTTTTTTGACAAGTCAATAATAGAAACACAACTATGGAGTGCCCATTTCCAGGAAGATGCTTTGACTTGTCTTCATTTCAGCTAAATTTCTTCCATCAGAAAGATGATAATTTGGGGGGCTGTGGCGCTTGTTCTCTGAATAAGCTTTGCCAAAAAAGAGGAATATGTGAATAGCTGAGCCCTTCTCCAGGTAGCCTTTCTCTGCTGGTAATCATTGTTGGAAAAGACCTTGGAAATCACATTATTGAACTCCTACTCCCTATCTTTTTAAGATTTTTAAAGATTATGTTAAAGATATTTACAAATGGGACCTAATTTATTTTTGGAATCTTATTAATAGAACTGTTAAGAACAGATGTCTTTATGGCTAAATCTTCACCTTACATGTGCTAGGATCCCATACGTGTACTGATTCATGTCCTAGCTGCTCCACTTCCCCATCCATCTCCCTCCCTGTGGCCTGGGAAAGCAGTAGAGGATGACCCAGAGCCTTGGGACCCTGCACCTGCCTGGGAAACCGAGAGGAAGTTCCTGGCTCCTGACTTCAAATTGGCTTAAGCTCCTGCCAGTGTGGCCAGTTGAGGAGTGAATGAGTGGGAAATCTTTCTTCTCTGTATCTCCTACTCTCTATATATCCCGTCTTTCCAAATCAAATAAATAAATCTTAAAAAAAGAGAGAAATGCCAGATATTAACATTATGTACTATATGGTTTCATTTTTCAGAACTTCAGAAGTATGCAGTCTTGTAGAAGTGAAGATCTTAGGAGTAAATTAGTTAGCAGAGCAGTGAAGGTGTTGTGTGGTGAGGTCAGCGTTGTGGTGTAACAGGTAAAGCTGCCACCCACAAGGCTTGTATCCCACATGGGCATCAGTTCTATTCCTGGCTGCCACCCTTTCAGTTCTCTGCTCGTGACCTGGGGAGGCAGTGGGAAGATGGCTCGAATGCTTGTGTTTCTATGAGGGACCAACATGAACCTCCTAACTCCTGCCTTCAGCCTGGCCTAGTCCTGCTGTTCTGGCCATTTGGGAGGTGAACCAGCTGATAGAAAACCTTTCTCTCCATCATTTTTCTGTTGTAACTGTGATTTTCAAATGAATAACTCTTTCAAAGAAAAAAAGTGGCACCAGCCGAGGCCTTGGTTGGAGTCTCAGGCAGCGCTGGCTCCTGATTTTAGCTTCTTCCTGGGAAAGGTTCTGAACATAGTGGGTGATGACTTAGCTAGGTCCCTGCAATCCATGTAGGATTTTGCATGAATTCCCAGCTACTAGCTTTGGCTTGGCCCAGTGCACCTGCTGAAGTCATGGAGTGAGCTGGTGGCTGGGGGCTCTCTGTTTCTCTACCCTTCTGTCTTCTGCCTTTGAAATGAATAGAATAAATAAAATTGCTTTTAAAGAGTCAGCGTTTTGGTCCATTAATGAGGGTGGAATGACCCGAGGGGTTCCCTGGGTCTCTGGGAATTGTGCACATGTTGCTCGGGTCTCATTCCACGAGTTTATTCATTTTGCTGCAATTCAGATAATTTTGTCAATATGTATGCTATGTCTCAAGAACTTAAGTTAAATGGAAATACTTAACTACTTTCTGTATGTTTAGGTGGGGATGAAGGACAAAAAGCCAGGAAGAACAGGCAAGAAGCTTTTCCAACACTGGAGACTGTGTTCACAAAACTCCAACTCCTCTCATACTTCGACCAGCATCAGGTCACGACTCAGGTAGTCACTTAAAGCAGTTGTAGCAGTTGACATTTCAAATATTCCCTTTCCCTTAAAATCATCACTTCTGTGCAATATGTTTCCAACTTTAATTTGCTTTTTAAACAGATTTTTATAGACATACTTGGCAGGTCCTTAAACTATTGAACCTTCATGTTATGTGTCAGATTGCCTTTCTCAGAAGTTTTTTTTTTTTTAATCATTATATGAAACAATATTCAATCTATAAGATAATTATTGATACAGTACCTGTACAATTACATTTTGGTCCTGCACTGCTGTTGATAAGGGAGAATATTTTGATGGCTACAATAAAATACTATAAAATGCAGAAACTAATTCTTTCTTACTTTATCCATTAACATTATATTAGATACATCTAAAGCTTGCTAACATTTGTAGACCTGTTTTCAGGATTTTAGGAGCTACTTGCTATTACCTATTTAATACATTTCTTCAAAATATAGGGAAGATGTTGCATTTATTATTTTAGATCTATGCATGTTATGGGATTCTGTGGCAGTAGGTCCAAGTTGAATCAGGTATGAATTGAAACTTCCTTGCTTAACAATGAAATATCTAACTAAAAAAAAAATTGGCAATTGAATCTATAGCTGTTTTTCACTTTTGCTTTTCAGATCTCTAACAATGTGCTAGAACAAATTACAAGCTTTGCATCGGGGACGTCTTACCATCTCCCCTTGGCTCACCATATTCAACTCATCTTTGATCTCATGGAGCCAGCACTGAACATCAATGGGCTCATTGATTTTGCAATACAGGTGTTGAATTCAACATGTTTCTTTTCCTTTCAGGGGAGAAACCCTACCCCACCAGGCATTGCACCATTGAAAATTACCCACTTACTGGGCAGTGACACTCAAGCACATTTTGGAATAATTCTGAATTAATAGTCCTCAACCAATAGTTGACCTGTAGTTGTGTTTGTATTTTTAATGAAATACCTTTATTTTAAAAATGTGAGCTTTAAAGTTTTTTCTTTTTGGCGTTAAGCATTTTTCTTAGAGAAGGAAGAACATTTATTTTCTCCCTATAGTTTAGATTTAGACCTAATGAAAATTTCTATATTCCTTAGATAAATCTAAATTTACTTATAGAACTCTGTTGTTAATGAACAGGAGTAAGAATTGGCTTCCTTTGCTTATTCTATAGGCAGTCTTAGCTTTGTTAGTAAGATAAGGATAGATGTGTAACAGTCAATAAAGTGACAAGGCAAAGGAAGCAAAGAAGTGAGGAGTGGAGTTGCTCTCTAAAATTATCCAGTTCTGAGGTTTAGTTGGCTGTGAAGTTTCAGTCACTATTTCAGCTCCGGACACTTCCTAATTTCGGGCATCCTGAAGTCTAGACAGAAGGAAAACTATCAGGTGGTAAAGAATCAAAGGTTAAAAATAAAAAGCCCGTCACATCCATTGGAATATGCTTTCTGACTCTGAAGCTGTGTTAGAATGATGCATTCTGTGCATTGTTTGTAAAAACTGCCATTTTTCCACCCACATTTTTATTCGTTCTTTTCTCCCTTTGCAGTTGCTAAATGAACTGAGTGTTGTGGAAGCCGAGCTGCTCCTCAAGTCCTCCAGCCTGGCAGGCAACTACACCACGGGTCTGTGCGTCTGCATCGTGGCCGTTCTCAGGCGGTACCACAGTTGTCTGATCCTGAACCCCGACCAGACGGCCCAGGTGTTTGAAGGGTCAGTGTACAGAGCATCACTGTCATTCAGTGCTAGAATGTCCACTTTCTGGGCAAACTGGTACTGATAGCTGCTTCAGTAAAAACATCGAGGACTCTAATCAGAAAATCTTGATCAGAAAGTGTGTACAAGTGTGGAAAGTGGGTTCGTTTGAATAAGGTGCTATCCTCTTCTCTGTTCCTGCCATTTATACCTTTCTGTCATTTACACTGCCCTGCACCGTGACTTCTTTGTCCATGCAACTTCAGTTGACGTTGGAAGAACCCAACATGAATGAAGCTTTGCACACATTGTCACTTTTCAAATCTGGTTCTTCATTTTCTTTGATAACTGAAAGATGTATTTTGGCAAACTTGACCTAGGCCAGATGAATTTTTGTTTTCATTTTCAGCCTGTGTGTGTATGCGTGCGCATGTATTATAGACTAACTTTTGTTCTGCTGCGCCCGGTGGAGCTGAGTTAGAGGGGTTACCCAACGCTCTCCACCGTGGGGATCAGGTCTCAGAGAACAAAGGAGCATCGTCAACTCTGTAACCTCAATGTGCTCCTTGTGGCTCACTGCCCGCTCTTTTCCTCTCGCGTGTTTTATAATAACATTCAACCTGTTTTACTTCCATTTTTTCCCTCTGGACCTTTTATTTCCTCCGGAGCATGTATTTCAGTGTCTTTTATTGTCACCTAGCACACACAATCAATTTACATTTGGTTCCAGAATGGCATCCATTTTAACAGCAGGTTTTCCTGAATAAAGGACTTGTGTACCTAGATTAGAAATGAATTCGGAATCATCCGAAAAATATTGAAATGGGAGAAAGCTTGCATTTTAGAATTAAGGGTATATAGAGTTTTTATAGCTATCAACTACCCTACTAACTTTTGAGTTTTAGCACAGTTATACAGGCCAAGAAGAGAAGTGTTCGTTGAGGTATGGTACTCAATGACACAGCTAGTAAATGTCACAGGTTTTATTAAAGAGGATTTTACTTGCACCTTAATCCTGCTGTTGATAGTCTATACCTTGGTTTTGATAGAATGCATTGAAACCTATTTAATCACGAAACTAATTTAGCAGGTTGTGATAGGTGTTTTTATGTATTGTTGCATTGAACTTGATTATTATTTACTTCCTATTAAGTTTTCAAAAACTAATCTCTGACACTGTTGTGTATTTAGTTTATAAAGTGTAGCAAGGGTAAGTATTTCCCACAAAATGACTGTGGTTTTTTTCTTTGTGTCTATGTGACTGAATCTACTGGGATATCGTGAGATATTCTTGCCTATGACAAGTCAGAGGGATTGAGGAAGGCCTGGCTAATGCCCCGTGTGTACCTCTCCGACTCCCAGTAACGGTTCCATCCTCAACAGACTGCATTAGACTGCCTACATTATCATTTTTCTTCTTAATTGTTACAAAAGTTCGTTTCTGTCTGAAAGCCTTTATCTGGTTCCGTCGGTTGATCCCAACTCACTGGGCTTGAGATGCCACACTGCTCTTTCTCCAAGGAGTCTCCTGGCTTCCACTTGCGGTTCCTACGATGCATCGTCCCTATTAGCCTTAAGCTTTCTGGCTCCCTCCTGCCTTCTGCTTTCTCCTGAGTGCCAGAGAATCTAGAGGTCTAGGCTGCCCCTTGAGGTCTGCTGTGAATCAGCTCTGTATGATTGAGCAAGGCAGAGTTTTGTCCCCGAGAGCCACCCTTGTCCAGTATGGATGATGGGATTGCTGCAGTCCTTTGCAGCTTCAGTCACCCCGGTCTTCTGTGGTGCCATTCGTGGGTGAAGCATTTGGGTTGGAGGATGTGATGGAATGCAAGATATCGATGGACTCAGACTCAGGTGGAACTCTGATGTGTCCTAAAGGTGGCACACGAATGATAGAGACCTGGGCAGTCACGATGCAGAATTAGAGTAGTAATGGGCAGGAACTCCTAAGGGGAGGTGTCATGGCAAATGTCACTAATTAGAACAGGATTCCTCTTCTTATGTTAGATAAATTAAAGCAAAAAGGAACTCTGCCTCTGAACCCTGCATTCGGGTCCAGGCCAGAACCAGCTCACATTCCTGAAGATGCGTGACTCAGATATGTTGTCTGCAGAGACTGCTTATTTACAAAGGGATCATTTCAAAGCTCTGTAAAATACCGGGCTGTCTTTTCTGTGTCCTTACAGTTTAACTGGTGGCTTCTTCCACCTTGTAGGGAAGAATGTCTTTTCTTGCATTTGGTTTTGTTGTCAGTGATGTATCTGCGATTGTTTTAAGATCTATCATTTCAGGGCCCAGTGTGGAAGCCTAGAGGCTAAAGTCCTTGCCTTGCATCTTCCAAGATCCCATATGGGTGCTGGTTCATGTCCCGGAGGCCCCACTTCCCATCCAGCCTCCTGCTTGTGGCCTGCGAAAGTAGTAGAGGATGGCCCAAAGCCTTGGGACCCTGCACACCTAGGTGGGAGACCTGGAGGAGGCTCCGGGCTCCTAGCTTCGAATCTGCTCAGCTCTGGCCATTGCGGTCACTTGGGAAGTGAACCAGCTGTCTCTCCTCTCTGTATATCTGACTTTCCAATTTAAAATAGGTCTAGTATTTCAGTGTCATGATAGAAATTGATGTTTTATTCAATTTATGTATGAATAGTTCATATATGAACAGTTTGAATATATATATATATATATATATTTTTTTTTTTTTTCTTGTCCAAGTAATGTGTGGATGTAGACATTTTCTGTCTGGAAGATTGCAATATGCCATTTCTGGTAGCAGAATATAGATCTCATTTCTTCCTATTTATTCTCCTTAGGTTGTGTGGTGTGGTGAAACATGTTGTGAATCCCTCAGAATGTTCTTCCCCTGAGAGATGCATCCTAGCCTACCTCTATGATCTCTATGTGTCCTGCAGTCACCTCAGAAGCAAATTCGGAGACCTCTTCAGGTGGGTAGAGGAGAAACACGGAAGTAGAATCTTGCTCTGTGTGTTCGAGACCCTTGCCTTATCACTCATGTAACAATGGCAGACACTCGCCTTCACAAAGCTAATAGTGGTCATATCAGATAGTAACTTTATAAACTCAGAGTGTACTTAATATTCAATACTAATGGCAAAAAAACTACATCATTATGTAGTATTATGTCAACATGCGTTTTTTTTTTTTTTCCTTTTGTTTTAATATTCCGTGGATTGCAATGCCTTTATTTAATAAGTAATGCTACTTTGGTATTTCTTCCAAGAGATAGCTGTTCTCCAAAGAAGTAGTATCTCCCATCCAAGTACTAACCAGGCCCGACCCTGCTTAGCTTCCGAGATCCCCTGAGATTGGGCGTGTTAAGGGTTCACTTCCCAAGCGGCCACAACGGCTGCAGCTGAGCCAATCCAAAGCCAGGAACCTATTCTGGGTCTCCCACGTGGGTGCAGGGTCCCAAGGCTTTGGGTCATCCTCGACTGCTTTCCCGGGCCACAAGCAGGGAGCTGGGTGGGAAGTGGGGCTGCCGGGATTAGAGCCAGTGCCCATATGGGATCCTGGAATGTGCAATGCTATCACGCCAGACTCTCCTGTAGAATCTTTAAAATGTTGAGTGAGAAGTGGGGTGAGGGCCCTGTGCTGTCATGTAGTAGTTAAAGTCCTCACCTTGCATGCACTGGGATCCCATATGGGCGCCAGTTCTAATCCTGGCAGCCCCACTTCCCATCCAGCTCCCTGCTTGTGGCCTGGGAAAGCAGCCAAGGACGGCCCAAAGCTTTGAAACCCTGCAGCCACATGGGAGACTCGGAAGAGCTCCTGGTTCCTGCCTTCGGATCTGCTCGGCTCCAGGCATTGCTGGTTCACTATGGGAAGTGAAGCATAGTATGGAAGGTGTTTGAAAGGACAAGGTCCCGTCATGGTCCTCATTTTGAAAATGTCTTGACTCCGTATTTCAAACTTGTATCCTTCAGTGGTGACCGGCACTTTTTACATAAACTGGGATTGTAATTATTGCCAATTAGTCAGTGGCTTTAGTCCTCTCCATTAAGTCAGTGCTTTCCCAGCATCATTGCCAACTAGATTACCTGGATGAACTTCTTAAACACGCAAGTTCAGTTCACCTGCAATGGGCCCCAGGAATTTGTATCTTGAAGCGCTTGCTCTATTATGCCAAAAAAAAAAAAAAATAGTTCACGTTTCTACGAGTAATATGTCGACCAGTTGTAGGTGATTGTTGGGACTTGGAACGCATCTCCTCCAATCCTGCTGTAGAATGGGGGCTGCGGTTGCGCAGAATCAACCCCCAGGAGGGTTGACTTCACACTTTAATCAACACTGAATGCAAGTGCTTGACAGTAGCAGCCGTTTAGGGTAGAATGTATGCTTTTTAATTTTCAAGGCTCTTGTAATTGGCTCCTTTCCCTCTGTCATGGTGCCTAAGATTAGGAATCTGAAACAAATAGCTCTGTATGTCAAAAGTTTTGCTGCCAAAAAACAGCCTAAAAAACCAGTGTTCCTTCTACAAGGGATCTTGGACAGAAGGTGAATGTTGCCAATAAATCTGTTACCTGTGGTAAGTAGGCATCGCTAAGTAAGTTTCCGTAAGGAATCTGAGAGTGAGAGTGCCACGGGTCGGCCACTAACTCCCAGGAAGGTAGAAATGGAACGTGAGCTTTGGAATTCCACTGACGTCAGTGTCATCTGTACAACAGCATTGAAAGGGATACGTTTCTATCCCCTTAGAACATTCTCTACCTAATTCAAAAACAATTGAGCAAATCTTTCATTTTTCCCTCGCCACAATAAAAGTTCCTACAAGTCTTCTTATGCTGCCGAGAAAGAAATCATGACTAAAGTTTTTGCAAGGATGTGGTAGCTCTTTTTTTCACTCTTGGAAAAATTGTGTGATGTAAATGTTTCTGCTCACTCCCGACTAAACCCCCTTTTTTTTTTCTTTTTACCTTTCTCTGTATCTGTCTGTCTAGCCCAGCCACTGTCCTTACAATGGCTTTGGCATATCAATTTTGGATATACTTATTGTACTTTGAGAAACATTAACATAGAATGTGGGATGAAGCTTCAGTACCATTTTCCCCTAAAGTACGACTGAGTGCACTGTTAAAAGAGAATGATTGGAAGGCTTCCTTGAATTATTTCATGTTTTGATTTTTAATCTCCTTTCCGTTTTTCATGCTACACTTCTATAGGCTCAGGGATTTTTTTTTTGAGCATATAAAATGTAGAAATATTTTGAAATGATTCAGTTTAGTATTCACCTGTCTCTTGTTTGTTCAGTTCTGCCACCCATGTAACAACCATGTTTGAGTAGTTTCTACATTCGAGGTCCTGTACTCCATGTTAGTCCAGTTGCTAAGTTCACATCAAGAGCTTCTATTTGGAATTTTCTATAGAAATGCATTACAGCTGTTGTCATTCAGTATGTCCCTGAGTGAATAACATTGTAGTTACTCAAAATTTTTTTTCTTTTGAATTCTTCTCCTAACCTCAGTAGTGCCTGTTCAAAAGTAAAGCAGACCATATATACGAACGTGGTACCTGCAAACTCTAACTTGCGATGGGATCCAAATTTCATGATGACTTTTATTGAGAATCCCTCAGCGCGCAGCATCAACTACTCAATGCTAGGCAAGATCCTTAGCAACAACGCGGCCAACCGCTACAGCTTTGTCTGCAATACACTCATGAATGTATGTATGGGCCATCAGGATGCTGGAAGGTGAGACGGGTTAACCTGGGATTCATGACTAACCTGTGTGTGGTTTCCTTGCTGCTTCTTTGAACCTAAAAATCATTAGTAATTTTCTAGACTGACATTTGACTGTCATTGGCTTTTTTTTTTTTATCTCCTTTTATTCCTGAAGCTGTCTCTGCCCCATTGCCTGATTTTGTTTATCCAAGAGGCAGTACTGTTGGATTAGTTGTTGGCTTATTATTTTTGGATGACATGTTTTAGATGCGATCTATAAACTCTTTGACCTGTTTTCTGAAACAGTAACAATGCAAAATAAGCTACCTTTCAAAATGACCTGTATGTGTTCCTCCCTAAGTATATTGCATTTCATTTCTTGATGCTCTTAAAATTGAGTAGATAGGTTCACCGAACTAAGCAAGTTCTAATTCACATTTTCACTGGTTAAATTTTGCTTCACAGTTCTGCTTGTTGGCAGTTTTTTTTTTTTTTTTTTTTTTTAATCCAGCTGGTGCGTCAGTTGACTCGTGGGTATTCATTGTATATTGAATCTAGGAAAATAAGCAAGTTGTTGAAGGACAGGAAATGCGTGTGTGATATTTACATCCCATCTGAGTGTTTTATGTATGTGGTTTTGTTTGCATCCCAGGATCAACGACATAGCCAATTTCTCCTCGGAGCTGACGGCCTGCTGCACGGTGCTCAGCTCGGAGTGGCTGGGAGTCCTGAAGGCTCTCTGTTGCTCGTCAAATCACGTGTGGGGGTTCAATGATGTGCTGTGCACCGTGGATGTAAGTTGGCTGTTTCCTTTCCACCTTAGCTGTGTACTTTGATCCTTGGCTATGGGAAAGGTTTTTTTTTTGAATTGACTCTTTAAAAAAGCAAAAGATATTTTAAACCATTTTTTTTTCCTGTCTGAAAGGAATAAACTACAGTGTAGTTGCAAAGGGTTAAATACGTGAGGAATAAAATAGAAGTCAGCAGGCAGCAGCATGAGTAGAGGAGCTGTGCCCCTCGTTTGTTACAATGTTTTCCGCACGTTTAGTCTCTTCAAAAGCTGCTTCCGGTTTTTATCAGGGGCTTTGGTTTCCTCATGGTGGGAGATATGATACAGCAAAAAGAACATTACAGATACCCTTGTGCCATGCAGGAGTAACCAGTGCTAGATTTAGGGGGTGTCTGTCCACACCTGGGAAATGACGAGCTCCTACTCGCTCTGCCTCACAGTGTCCTGAGTCATGTTGAGTTCAAGATGTGCCTAGTTGTAACTACACGCACACACACACACACACACACACACACACACACACACACACACCCCAGTGTCAGTCCTTCACTCTTTCTACCCATCCTTAGTTTCACATGCCACAATAGCTTATGTGCAGCAGAGTTCTCTCCATTTTAGAATCCTCCTCTCGGTTGCAGGGTTACTCATCAGGACTCAGTAGAGAATCCTGTCTCCGTATTTCCATCATGCAGATAGATGCCTGTTAATAGTTGATATATTTAATATATGTAGATTTCCCCCCCCCTTTCAGCATAGTCCCTGAAGTTTCTGGGTATTGTTGCTGTGTTTTCCTCTGTAGCAGCATGACCCTCCTCCCTCCTCTTAATCTGCTAAGCACAGCGCGAGGTTCACAGTGCGACCTCATACGAAGGCTGCTATTGTGGCTCTCTCCCTTACTCCTTTCTACCTGTGAAATTACTATGACTTAATTTTCCTTTCTTTTCTTTCTTTTAAAAGCTGAGTGTCAGTTGGCAACCTCCCGAGTTGTCCCTAGAACTAAATTAATCATATTAAGGGCTCCCTGTTAGCTGCCGCCTTGACAAACTTCAGTATACTAGTGAAGACTGTCCTTTTTTTCCACTAGCGGGACCCTTCTCTTCCTTATTCCCCAAGGGTTTGACCATCAAGACATGACATAAGGCGCTGCTGAAAAGATCAGTGAGGTTTCATCTTTTACTGATTTCTAGATTTAGCTTTGATTTGCCTCTCAAATTATATTATACAAGTTAAAACTCTTTCCTTTTTAGTGTCAGACATAGGGGTAAACCTCCTCCTGTGTCTCATAAAGCAAAAATAGTCCAACGAGATAATAATCCCCCGGAGTTGTCACCCCCTGTATTGGTCCATGTTGGGATTAGGACCTTGTTGGTATTGCCTACGTTCTCGTAGATATTAATCTTAGTCGCTACTTAAAGGCTGTTAGGTATTAAAACCTGTCAATGTTTTTCTTGAAGGTGAGTGACCTTTCATTCCATGATTCATTAGCTACTTTCATTGCTATTCTGATAGCACGACAGTGTTTTTCCCTCGAGGACGTCGTGCAGCACGTCGCACTCCCCTCTCTCCTGGCCGCAGGTGAGGCACGTGGGATCCCCCCGTTATCTTGGAGGAATGGTTTCTGACTGTTTTGTTGAAAAGAAAAGTCTATGTGAGATCCAGAGGTACAGTGGGAGTGGTAGAATGAGATAGAGAGAGTGAAAGAGATCTTCCATCCTCTGGTGCGTTCTCTGATTGGCCACGATGGCCAAAGCTGAGCCAGGGTGAAGCCAGGAGCTTCTTCTAGGTCTCCGACATGGGTGGCAGGGGTCCAGACAATTGGGTTATACGCTACAGCTTTCCCAGACCTCTGGCAGGGAGCTGGATTGGAAGTGGAACAACTGGACTATGAATGAACCTGAGTCTCCTGCAACTACTGCACTAGCTGTGCCACAACATGAGCCCTGGTTTGTGATTGAAAGCAGTGTGTTTGTTGGTGAGTGGGGAGACGACCTGGTGGAGATGGTAGAATTGTGATCTCTCCATGGTAGAAAAGCACTACCATAGGTCCCCATCGGCAAGACGACGAGCTGCCGTTTGTCATGACCTGTTTTACGGGAGCACTCAGGTTTCCCCAAGAGGGCCACCAGTTCTTAGTAGCTGTAAGGACAACTTGCTTGAGATACTGGGAAAATTGAGCTCAATAGAAAACTCCAAGGACTTTGCCCTGAATCCATTGCAAAGCTTGTGTTCTGATCTGCCTTTGCCAGCCTGTGGGGATGCAGATGCTGAGCCCGGGGCGAGGATGACCTGTCGACTCCTGCTCCACCTCTTCCAGACTCCCCAGGCCTACTTCCTCCCTCAGTCCGCAGGTGAGCCAACAGAGGGGAAGTGATCAAGTTCTGAAATGACCAGGTGGGCCGCCTGTGTCCTCATTTCCTTCTTGGCTCCCATGGGCTTCCTCTGGGGCTGCTTAACGATAGGATGATGCAATGGAGAGGCCTTCCCAGCACCTTTTATTGGCCTGGTATCCGGGTATGTTGAGAAACACGAATCAAGCATGAATAAACAATGGAATACCTCTGCTCTTAAGCTAAGGCTCGCAGGTGGGCAGTGTGGCCCTCTAGCATTCTCTGTATGTTGATTCTAAATCACACTGGAGCAGCTTAGGGGTGACTCATTTAGTCTTGTCCTGAGGCTAAAGGAACAAGGTAGCCCAGCCATTGCAAGGGTGTTGGGGATCTGGCTTCAGATATCTATACACCCCGTGTGACAATGACACAAGTGTCTGAAGATCTGCCTAATCTTTTTAATATGTCTCTGTGAGGATCAATGACAAGATTTCAATCATTTAAAAACAAAAATGGTAGTGAGGCATCCTGGCAGTCATTCTTAGCGAATCCATAAGCATCATTTACTGCAAGCTAACGGCAATTAAGCGCCCACAGTCTAACAATGAGAGACCCCACTGACTGTAAAGGATTGCAAAAGATGGTTAATGATGGTGATGAGACTATTAAATATTTGTTATTGTTTTCCTAGGCAAACCTTTTCCCGGAATAAGGTCATCCTGTGATAGACACCTCTTAGCCGCTGCTCATAATAGCATCGAAGTGGGAGCCGTGTTTGCTGTGTTAAAAGCAATTATGATGCTTGGTAAGACTGCCCTAGCCCGATGTTTCCTGGTTAATCATCAGAATCACAGGAGGAATAATCCGTTTTCAGGTTGAAATGTGATCATGATTCCTTGCAGGCGTGCTTTCTGTTTGTTCTCCTCCTAGAAAATGTTGTTGATGTTCTGCAAGTGTAATTCAAGTGGGCTGTGGGTGGTGTCCCTTCCCTGAATTACACTGTGTTTTAAGTAAATGATATAAGCTAGATCCTGCAGCCCACGGGGTGATTTTACCTTCAGCTTTTGTCAGAAATTGCACCTGGTGAGGACCAGGGAAGACTTGGTGATTTGACCAAGCATGGGTCACCCGGGTACAAAACATCAGAAAACTGGGATTTTAATATTACTTGTCTGTGTTGTGATTTTGAACGAGTCTGTATCCTTCTGCCTTTGTTTTGTTCATGAACCAGGTGATAATGGCAGTGGTGCTTGTATTACTGATCAACAATTACAGCAGTTTCTTCATTTAAGCCATAATGTCCAGAATGACTTTTACTTACTTATTGTATATGTTCTAAAGAAGCTGCAGGTGTCATCATGGGCAGTGTTAGAAACCTTAAAACACTTTTGTTCAATCAGTGAAAAGAACCTGAATGCTCTTTTAAGTCTTGATTTCAGGCTGCCTCATTCCAGCTTTGCGTGCCAAAACAGTGTGTTCAGAAGGAGCTCCTTGTGGTTAGAGATTGCCCCAGTGGGTAGGGTCACAGTAGATGGCTGTCTGGAAAGTGTAACCATGTCCTAATACTTGCTGATAACACAGAAGGATGACAGAGTTGTCACAAAACAAATTGTAAGAAGTTTACTTAAAATGCAATAAAAATGATGTGTGTGAGTGCGCACATATACCGATCTACATACATACTTCTGACATGCACATGGAAGTTTATGCTAAGGGAAGGGTCGAGCCACATGGAGGGTCACTGGTCCTCCGCTAGCCTCACGGCCTATAGTATTATATAGTCAGCAAGTTCTGATGATGTTTAAAGGAAGAGACACCTGGTCAGTTATTTTTGACAGTATGCAGTCAGCGACTGGTTTCTTCCCCACGGTGTTTGTAGCACTTATCAGAAAAATGACCGAATAGTGGCTTTTTGATAAAGTAATATTGGAAGTGAGCATGTACGTGGCAGAGAGTCTCACAGCCGAAAATAAGGCGTGAACTCTGACTTTGGCCTTTTGATTAGCTGGCCTTGTCTGAACCCATTTAAAATGTGTCCTCTTCCTTAAAGACAATGGAGGATTGTCCAGGTGTGAAAGCATCAGGTCAGGTGCACGGCATCGGCTAGGTGGGCCCCTTCGTGGTGGCTGTAACTGTAGGGTCTGGCTCCACCTCACAGGCCTTTTCTGTCCCCCAACACCTGAAATGCATGAAGATATTCTAGGAGGAGCTGGCAGAGGTGTTGATTGCTTTGCTTTGGAGGTGGGGCGGGGGGGAAGGTTTTAACTTGCCCACCACTCTCCCAATCATTGACCTTTCCACCCCTATTTACTGGGAAATACGAAGGAACCTGACATGGTTCATGGAAATGGAATTAAAGGGTGTGTTTATTTTGATGCAAAAAAAAAAAAAAAGAAATCCATGCATAGTGAGGGATTTTGCTGAAAAGTTTGTTAATAATATATGTATGCTTGAAAAAAAAAAGCGTGACTTTCAAATTTTTGCATCAAAATTAAGTTTACCTTTAATTTCACTTTTGCGCAAACTTATTAAATTAGCTTGGTATTGTGAAATAGAGATGTCACCTAAGGGTGGAGAACGCATCCTAAATTTTGGTTCTTTAAGTTTTGTCCTTTTAGCTTCCTAAAAGTCCTACTCAATTAAATACATTCCTGTGGGCGAGGGGAAGTTAGTACTTATTACATTTGAATATGTGCCGTGTATCAATGCATTGAAATACCACGTCCTTCCCCTCCTCGTAGGATTTGAATAGTAAAAATTTCTTAAGCCATCCTGGTTTTGCAAAAACCTTTTCTTGGTTGACTTGTGGGTGCTTACTGACCTGGGCTGGATTTGACTGATTCACTGCAGGCAGGTACGGCCTCGCCTCAACTCATTTGTTGGTTACAGAAAATTTTCCTATCGGGGCTTACTATAATCCTGCAGGTAAATCAGCAAAAGCTTGAAGGCGTTGCTGTCATCTGGCAGTCCCTGTTTCCAGATTGTAGTATGTTTCACATTTTAAAAATAATGACTTGGCTAGAGACGAGATCTTAGTGCCGATTTTCAAACATGTTCTGCTGAGTCATTCCCTTTTCATCCCCGCCCCCCAACAAAATTTTGTTAGGAGGGAAAGAATTTCTCTTGCCTTCCTGTCACTGAGTCTATTAGAGGTTGATCGGGTAACCCTTTCCGATTTGGACGGTACAGAGAGGAAGGTGGAAGACATGGGTTATTCAATGAATACCCTACTCTTCAGGGCTTCCTTAGTGTGCGTTGCCCTTTTCCATTCCCAGGGAAATAAATCTGTGTTGTCAAGAAGTTGGTAGTAAGGTGGGCTAAGGCAAAACTTTTCTCTTGACCTATGGATAGAAAATAAGGCATTGTAAGAGAAGAAATGCAAAAGGGACATCTAGAAGGGTGAGTAACCCGTTTTTTCTTCTTTGCCTATCAATCAAGTGAATTTGACTACATTCATGCTTGAAATAGTGGTGAAACCCATGTTCCGTGATTACTCAGTGTGACTCATGACATCAAATGTGGTGGAAGTATATTTGACTCTGTGAACAAAATAAGGAATGAGCCTTAAACCTGGCTTTTTCTCTGTGTGTGATGGAAGCCTCCCTGGTTCTTGCATCTGTGCTCTCGATCCATTTTACCTATCGCTGAGTGATAGCACTGCTCATAGTTCACGCACTTTACTTCTCCCTGAAAGCCGGCCCCATTTGCTTCTCAGATAACTGGCAGCATTCTGAACATCTGAGATTGTGCTTTCTGATTCCGTTATTTAGGCGATGCCAAAATTGGCAGTAACAATGTCAGCTCCTTAAAGAATGATGACTTCAACATACGGGGTTTGCGTCGGGATGGCAATGCTGATGACATCTGGCCTGCCTCACAGAATTCCAAATCCTGCGGGAAAAGCATTTCCATAGAAACTGCCAACTTAAGAGAATATGCTAGATATGTTCTGAGGACAATCTGTCAACAGGTATTTTCTTTTCCCAATTGATTTTGCTTTATAGTTTGAGGATGTAACTTCTTTCAGTGAGCCTTCTCGCTTTGGTGGAAAACTTGCACAGAGGTGATCATTTCTGTGGCTAACTTTATTTTGAAATCATTTCCTTTTTTTTTTTTTTTTGAAAATTGCTAAAATAATAGAGAACTCTAGGATGATGTTGAAACAGTCGAATTAAAAAAAGTTGCCGTGTCTTTTTATAACTAGACTTATCCATGTACATGAATGTTGCTGTATATACCCTTTGTTTTTTTTTTTTTTTGCAGTATATTCATGTACCTTATTCACTTTTGTTTTGAATCTATCAGCCTTTATTTTTTGATATGGCCAAGATACAGAAAGTAGTTAAGCCTTAGTGCAGTGGGTTTTCCTCACCTGCGGACTGTGTGTTGTCGGAGTTATCTGAGATTTCTTAGAGTGTAGTGTCACAGGATGCACCTTTGCTCAGTCACTTCTTTTGCTCTTGTAATTAATCAGCAATATTTAAAAGATACTCACTTCCTCTACGCTTTCTGCTCATCAAACTATGTTATCCCCCAAAAGCTAGTCAGTCTGCCCCGTGATGGTTTGAAGGTGGTGACCGTTGGCCAACTCCTGTCCCGCACAGTATTAATTTGCATTCTACTCTAAGAGGAGGCTGACCTGCCCCCTGCTTGTTGCTAGGGTTATGGTGGAATGTTCTTGGTTATCTGCATGCTCCGATTGGTGCAGATTTATCCAATGGGAATCCTTGCATTCTGGATCTTATGTCATGTGACATCTTTTTTTTTTTTTTTTAAGAGTTTTCTTTTTGATCCATCTTGTATCTCCCTTCTTAACAATTGCCCACGCCTCCGTGGAACTTTATTTCCATTTAGTGGAGATTACCACTTTAAGATGAAGATCTGGGCTCAATATGTTTTCATCATTATGGGGTATCATTACTTCCAAACCCTTTCATCAGATACTGTTATCAAGATGATGAACATTTTTGATGTAGCATCATCACCACTGTATAGCAATTGTATAAAAATTGATCACAAAAATAAAACCTGCCCATGAGAACACAAGAAGGAAAACTGTAGCATCTCCCCCACCTTCCTCCCTGCCAATCCTAAATGAAATTGATGACCCATTTGGGTCTGTAACACTTTGACCATCGTAGTAAATATTTAAATTAAAATATATATACCTAGAGTAAGAACTCATCTTTAGTTTGAAAGCACATACCAGGGTTTTCTTTCCTTCTCCTCTTTTAAATATTTATTTTAATTTTTTTTCTCTTTAGGCAAGGTTCTACTATGTATATTTAAGAAGTTAAAATGTTAGAAGCAAAATTTTTGAAACTGTTCCCTCCTACGCTTTCCACCTAATTTCAGATTGCAAGATTTTTCTTGACCTTAGGTTCCGTGTCTGCTGTGAGTTCAATGTGTGTTTTCTAGACCCATCAGGCCATGGCCCGTCAATGTAACTGCCGTGTGTTTTTAGGAATGGGTGGGAGAACATTGCTTGAAAGAACCTGAGAGACTATGCACGGACAAAGAACTTATACTGGACCCCGTGCTTTCCAACGTGCAAGCACAGAAATTACTGCAGCTGATCTGCTATCCTCATGGCATCAAAGAGTGTGCCGAGGGGGACAACCTGCAAAGACAACACATCAAGCGCATCCTTCAGGCAAGTGGTCCATGCTGCTGTCCCTTGACACATTCCTTGCGGTTATACAAAGCAATTACACTCCCAACCCCCCACCCCCTTTTTTTTTTTTTTACTACTGCTAATTCTTGGGTAACTTATTCTGGTTTTTCTTCACTGAATATATTTTTTAATGGAATTGGCATACTTTATTGCTGGATAGCTAGATGCTATAAATTATGTTGAGTCGTCAGATAGTGATTATTTTAAGCCAGCAGTGTATTTACATGAGAAATGAACTTTGGATGGGGGCACCTGTTGAAGCATTGGAGGGCGGTTGGTGCTGGCATTGTGCAGCTGCCACTATGATGGTGGCACCCCATTTGACACTGCAAGTGTGCTGCTGCCTCTGCTTAGTAAAGATTTGTTCAAAAGTCAGATTTACATAAAGAGAGAAAGAACTCCGATGCACTGGTTCACTCCTCAAATAGCTGCAACACCTGGAGCTCAGCCTGCACGAAAACAGGAGCCAGGAGCCTCCTCTGTGACTCCCGTGCAATTCCAGGGTCCCAAGGCTTTGGGCCATCCTCCAGTGCTTTCCCAGATACAAGCAGGGACCTGGATGCTAAGTGGAGCAATTGGGACACAAACTGGCACTTACATGGAACCGGACACTTGGAGGTGGAGGATTAGCCGATGAAGCCACCACACTGGAGCCCATGCTGCATTGCTTCTGACTCAGCTCCTTTGATTACACCTGGGAAGGCAGCCAAAGTACCTGAGTACTTTAGTCCCCACCACTTATTTGAGAGACCAGGGTGGAGTTCTGGGCTCCTGGCATCAGCCAGGTTCAGCCGTAGCTGTGTGGTCATTAGATGATCCGGAGAGTGAGGCAAATGAATGGAAGTGTTGTTTCCCCTTCTCTCTGTGGCTTTGTCTTTCAAATATAAATAAATCTTGGGGTGTCATCGGTTAGATAATAGATTTTGATAAAGAAATTCTTGTCTTTATTTCCTATGCCGTGCTGAGTCATACATTTTAATGTTATTTATTTCTTTGTGCCCATATTGAATATACAAATTAGAGATTTTTGATCTACGTAAGTGCCTATGTTGCATTTTATTATTTTTCTCCTGTTTGAGAGTCAGTACTACAAAGAATGCCTGTCTCTTAACCTGTGTTGCCTGCTCAACGTGCTGCTTCTTTCCCTTTTGCTCAGAATCTGGAGCAGTGGACGCTGAGACAGTCCTGGCTGGAGCTTCAGCTGATGATCAAACAGTGCCTGAAGGACCCTGTGCGTACATATTCAAAGTGTTTATGTATAAAACCTCTCCGAAAAGCAGAAGCGAGTTGATACTGACTGACAAGGGAGTGTGTCTGTGTGCTAATGATCTTATGTCTGACTCCAGGGCTCCGGATCCGTGGCCGAGATGAACAACCTGCTGGACAACATCGCAAAGGCCACGATAGAGGTGTTCCAGCAGTCTGCTGAGCTGAATAACAACTCTGCCAATCCCGGCTTGAGCCTCTTCAACCCCAGCAGCATTGGCAGTGCAGATACAAGCAGCACGCATCAGAATGGAATCAAGACGTTTCTAAGGTACTGGTCCCTGCAGGTTTTACTGGGCCATGCTTAACATCGCATATTGCAGCAGTAGCTTTTGTTGGCGTGATGGCAGTATGTTTTTTCATGAACCTCTAGGAAGATAATGTCCCATACGTATAAGTTAAAGAGTAAAAGTGGGTGAGTGATATCTTAGCTTGTGACGTGTCTGGCTCCACAGCCCATGGACTTTGGAACCAAGGGTGAACTCGGGATTCCTCCATTTCTTCATGGTTTCGTGGCCCACTGTGTCCCATAGTCGTCATCAGTGAGGAGACAATTCCTGCCATCCTCATTAATGAAGAGTTTTATGAAGACCCGTCATAGCAATTTGTATGTAGAATTAAAATGGGTAGGCATAAGAAATCTTACAATAGCCCTTCCATCACAATAGGCAACTCGTTTTGATTTTTCATTTTGGTACAAAGTGCAACTAAATGGATTTTAAAAGCTTTAAGGGCTGGTTGTAGGTATGCTCACATGTAATAGCATTTCATGTTGTTACTATAAAGAGAAGTGTTATTTTTTGTTGAGTAGAAGGACCAGTGCTGGTCAGAGAGCCAGCATCCTAGGAAATCATGGAAGCACAGTTGAGAATAACCTGTCCTCCCAGAACCACATTGCCACCGCCGCCCAGCAGCGGCGACATTAAAACGACAAGGCACGCTCTTGAGGGTCCGGGAAAAGCCGCAACCAGACCCCTCGCTGCCAAAAGCGGCTGCGTTTAAATCCTTTCTCTGCTGCTCCTGTCCCCACTGGTCTAAGCTTTCCTCTGCCACTTCTCTAGCCCTGATTTCCGCCACCCTTCTTCCCATATTTCTTCTTCCCGTATTTTCTCTGTCTCCTTTCCACCATCCTTCTTCCCGCCCCCCAGTCTTTCTCGTCCGTCTTCATCTATCTGTGTATCTGTCTGTCTGCCTGTCGTCTGTCGCATTCATCCTGTCGTCCGTCCTCCTCAGTCCCTAGCTTTTACTGGAAAAAAGATGGAAATTTTGCAATACACTATGTCATTGGCATCCCAGTTTTGCTTTGGTGCGTCTGTTACATCTAAAACAAGAGAAAGGATGCCTCCTGGGGTAACACCTGTGTCTGCTTCTAGTTCCTCTGAACGCAGGGGTGTGTGGCTGGTGGCTCCCCTGATCGCCCGGCTGCCCACCTCTGTGCAAGGAAGAGTGTTGAAAGCTGCTGGGGAAGAATTGGAGAAGGGGCAGCATTTGGGCTCTTCTTCGAAAAAGGAAAGAGACCGACAAAAACAGAAAAGGTAAGCGGTGGGGAGACCGCCGCGAACGGCTGAGAGTGTCTAACACCGTGCCAACATGCAGGCTTGTCACACCCACAGTCCCCTGGCCTTCTGTCCTTCCACGAACTGGTCCTGATATCTTTCTTTCATTTGTTTTATCTATCTACTTATTTATTTAGTTAGTTTTTGAGAGCTAGAGAAAGTGCGAAGGCTGGCCTAGGGCTGGAGCCAGGACCTGGGAGCATGATGCTGGGTGTCTGTTGTGGATGGCAAGAAGCCACTTGTTCAGTCATTAGCAGGGTCAACATTAACAGGAAGCTGACATCATGAGCTAACACAGGGAATCAGGCTCGGGCAGTCTGGTGTGGAATGCAGGTGTCTGTGCCATGTGGTCAGATGCTAACTCCTCAAATTTATTTATCTATTTCTGGTTGTCATTGCTGTTTAGATATTTGTGTTTAAGACATACAGGGAGTTGACATGTCGGCTCATCTCGTTAACTCTCCACCTCTGAGTACCAGCACTGCATGTGTGCGCCAGTTCGTGTCCCAGCTGCTAATCCAGCTCCCTGCTTGTGGCCTGTGAAGGCGGTGGAGGATACCCCAAAGCCCTGAGACCCTGCACCTGTCTGGGAGACCTGGAGTGGGCTTCTGCTTCCCGCCTTGCAATTGGCTCATCTTCAATTGTTGTAGCCGTTTGGGGAGTGACCCAGAACATGGAAAAACCTTTGTCCTGCCTTCTTTCTGCAATCTGCCCTTCCAATCAAAATAAATAAATCTTTTTTAAAAAATTAAAAATAAATGAAGCCACACAGAACTGTAATTCCAGCCTGCTAGACCATGAGATAGGTACAGGTGAATTTAACACTTGAGGCTTTTGTTCTGGAGTACCAAGCACTATCGCTAAGCTATCAAAACTAATGTTTTACTCCTTTATATCTTAAAAGAGGTTTCACCTAATTATACTGTATAACTGGCCATATAATAATACTGTATTTCACACATTTATTGACCTCTTTTCTTACAAAATGTTCATTTCTGGGTGAGATTCAACTATGTAGATTTTTTTAAGATTCTGGCAGCGGTCACCTGGCAGGTGCTCCTGTTGTACCCTTTTTTCAGGTGGGAAAACAGAGGCACGGGGAGCTCCCAGGCATTGCTCTAAGACACACTTCACTGGGGGTGAAGCTGGGATTTACACCTGGCAGGTTTATCTTCTAAGCCCTTTGGTCGACAAGCGTTGTATTTGGTCTCACCACCTTGGCTGCTGCTCGTTAACCAGCCAGAAGACACAGTTCTAGTTTTGCTAATGGGTGATTGTCTATTGCCTTGCTTCCCTCGGTTGGGGCAGATGGAATCTGAGTTAAAAGATGGCTGTTCCCAGGGCCCCATCTCTCATATCTCTTTGTGTAAGCTCAAACTGGTTAAAATATTTTGGTCTGGTTCTTACTTTGACATGCTGCTCTCCTAGAGGCTTGGCTTGTTAGTGTGATCAGGTGATTGCTCTCTGATTGGGGACATTTCATGAATACGTGCACAAATGCTTGAAATCCCTTCAGCAGAGGAGGTTGTGGGCACTGCTGGGACTAGACACTAGAGGGCACTAGCAGATAACCCTGGTGTGGAGTCTGCAGACCTGGCCTTGGTTAATCCCAGCTAAGCTGTCCTGCTGTGTAACCTTGAAAAATGCACTCAGAAACAAACCCCACAACAAACGCAAGACACAAACAGGCCTGGCTCCCGGAGTCCACATGAATCTTAGCATGGTCAGATTTTTGGTTTTCCATTTTGCTTTGTGCATATGCTTTGAGGTTTTTTTTTTGTTGTTTTGTTTTGTTTTTTTTTTTTTTAATTCTGCTTATTGCTGTGAGATGCAAATTTGTGCTCTTCTCCACTGTCGCCCTGAGCCCCCACTTGCAGTGTGCTGCAATGCAGTGGGTTTCAAGGGCATTTGAGCCTAGTAAATTATTTAGAAGCATGTTAAATCTACTTAAATCTTGTAAGTAGCAATATTTTTAGTTTTTCAAGTGCTCTAACTCCTGTGCTGCTCCTTGTATCTAACGGTAAATGAAAGAGCAGAGAGCTGGTGGGAAGGAAAAGAGAAGTGCAAGAAGCTGTCTATTCTTTCTAACTCGATCTGCTGTTACTGCTTCCTTTGCAGCATGTCCCTTTTGAGCCAACAACCTTTCCTCTCACTGGTACTTACCTGCCTTAAGGGACAAGATGAACAGCGGGAAGGCCTCTTAACATCTCTCCAGAACCAAGTTAACCAGGTAAATTAGCATAATGTCAAGCCAGGCAAGTATCTTTCCAATGACATTCGTTAGGTGACCAGGAAGCAGAATGCATGACCTGTTCTTCTATCTAACATTCTAGTAATCCCTAGTTGAGTGTTTTTAGGTTATTAACCATGCATATAATAAATGTGTACATATGGACAGAGTAAAGTGGTGGGTATTCCAGATGTGTTTGCTGCGCCTACTCCCTTCCAACCTGTGTCTCATGGGAGAGGACTTGGAGCGGTCAGTGCGGTAACGGGTTGGACAGTAAGTCAGAGCAGGCCGTGTCTTACTCCTCACACCGGGCTTCCCTCTGTCGCCCCACTGTGCCCCGTGCCTCTGTGGCACTTTGTCTTTCTCTTGAATTCTACTGGATGGCTGCAGACAATTCGGTCCCTCTCATCGTCTTTCGTAGGTTGTATGTGAGATACAAATACATCTTTTCTCCTTAGCCTATAGAGCGATCCTTTTGCAACACAAACCACGTATAACTTGCATATCCCAAGTCTTCCGATCCGTGAAAGACCTGGCTCTGTTCAGATATGGCCTGCCTAGGGAGGCAGTGGTCATCCTTTACACATACGGCCCTGTCATGCTCTCTCCCTTCCCAGCACACACTGCTTGCTACACTTTTTTTTTTTTGTAAGACAAATGAAATAATGCATTTTAAATGTTTGTGTTAATAAGCCTTTTCTCCGACTATGTTTTCTTCCGTCACCTTGAGATCAAATGAACTAGAATTGTCAAGGAAGGAAAAAAAAAAAACTAAAAACTATTTCACTCTGCTTGTTGAAGCTTAGAGATGGCTTTTGATTGTCAGTAAGTAAAAGCTAAGTTTAACTTTAGAGATGAGGAAAAAAAAAAAAAAAGCTTTCCTGGAAGAAAAAGCTATCTGCTTTCCTTTCTCCTTCCATTTTAGATTTTAAGTAACTGGAGAGAGGAGCGCTACCAGGATGACGTCAAAGCACGGCAGATGATGCACGAAGCGTTACAGTTGCGCCTGAATTTGGTAAGAGGCAGTTGTGGTGTTTTGCTCCTCACCAGCTCCTTACATGTGTTACAGTGGGGAAGTGCCTTTCTACTTGCAATGCGGGCGCCAGGTCTGCATGGCAGGGTGAAACCTTCCGCTTCTGCCTCTGGAGCCACTTCCCTGTTGGCAGCTTTCTGTTGGCCATGCTGCTCTGCTTCCCGTCTGGACCGTGACAGACAGCAGCAGGTGTTTTCAGCATTGATTCCGTGTCTCCGGTTCCAGGAATGTGTCCTCTTGAACCTGTGCGAGAGTGGAACTCGACAACTGCTAGGACATGACGACTTGTTTCAACTCATTTAAAAGCAGTTGTTGAAGTCCTTTAATTGTAAATGCTTTCTAGCTTTTTAACTTGCTCGTTAAGCACTAATTCTGAAGGGAGGTTTTACAGAAATTTAAACTTTGTCACGCATTGCTTTTGCATTTGCCTTCTCCCACTGGGCAAAGTCAAAGGAAAGGTGTTCTAGAGAGTAGCTCAGCAGCTGTTACGTCCGTTGTTTTTCACCTGATGCCCACATATGAAAGGGCATCCTTCCTGTCTCTGTGTCCCTGGCTGCTTCCATATGGTCTTCTGATGACACACTTGGACTCAGTAGTAATTGGAAAACACAGAGTTGAAGCTAATTGGATCACACAGTGTCCAGGTTTCATTTCCTGCTAGTTGTATTACAGAACTCAATATCATGACAAACTAAGAACAAAAGAAGTGTAATTAGGCAGGTGCCCATACTCAAGTATTCCCCTACATAATCTTAACTTAATTTTCTAAAGACTCAGCTATCCTGCAGAAGCCAAAACTAGTGATGAATGATAGTACAGCTAAATGTCAGGGATGGTAAGATAATCTACAAAGCTTTGAGTTTTGTTTTAAATAAATCAGCATCCGGCTCTGAGATGTTAGAAGCCTTACATTCTCTTACAACAGGCCAACTTTTCACTGTGTTCTGTGTGCCAGGTGGGAGGAATGTTTGACACGGTGCAGAGGAGCACGCAGTGGACCACAGACTGGGCTCTCCTGCTCCTGCAGATAATCACTTCGGGAACTGTTGACATGCACACCAACAAGTAGGCCTTCTTCCTTCCCTTGCATTTTGCTGCATGCACGCATGCATGGGGTTAAGCTCTCATACACTGATGACAAATGCTGCCACATCTGACTGACGGAGGGGTGGTTTATCCTGTGCCTTGAAGAAGCATGCTCTGCTAATTGACTGTATCTCTAGAAGGTGAACAGTTGTTTTCTCTTCCCCCTTAGTGAACTGTTCACAACAGTTCTCGACATGCTGGGTGTTCTAATCAATGGAACCTTAGCCTCTGACTTATCCAACGTATCCCCAGGGGGCTCGGAAGAGAACAAGCGTGCATACATGAATTTAGTCAAGAAGCTGCAGGTGCGTTTCTGATCCACTGACTTGTGTGTTGTCAGTTCTAGTGGTCTGAGTTGGTTATCACGCTGTATTTCAATTTAATTCTTGTGTGATTTTTAAAGCTTATTTATTGTGTTATTGGTTATTTTGCTGTTTGCTATGGCTTAACTGTCCAGGTCTCAAGTTACAGGCATGTAACCCTGAGGATATTTCATGCTCTGTTTCTTTTTAAAGAGATGTGCTCATAAAACATTTGAAAAGAAAAAGAGCATTCGAAATCCATTACCAAATATATAGCCAGAATACCAACATCCCGTTTAGGATGAATCCAAGTGTGGTTTTTGCCTTTGCGGTTCACAACACAAGCATTTATTTGCATGAAACTAGTAGGTATGACTCCTTTGGCTAAGCATTAACCCAGTCCTTGCATTCAACTATACACAAACAGCACCAAAAATAAAAAGCAGCCAATCTGATGACGGTAGAAAATAACCAAAGTTACCTTGTTGTGTGTCCCTGGACTGGGGAAAGCGTTCGGTGCCACGGCTCCTGCGTTCTGATGGCCGGTGCTGGTATTTTTGTCATTTCAGCACTGTGACATTTGTTGTGTAATCCGTGTATATGGGTTCTGTTTTCTACTTAAATAGAAGAAATGAAACAAGCTCACCCCTCTGCCTCGGAGCTCTTCCACTGACCATGCTTTGGGTTAAGGGACATACTCACTGCCAGAAAGGAAGTGCTTCATCGGGAGGCTCGCTGCCTGCTCACTTGGGCCAACCTCATCATTTCTCTTACTCTCTTCTCCCACTCACTCTCACTTTTCCTTTTTTAGAAGGAGCTAGGAGAAAAGCGCTCGGAAAGCATTGACAAAGTTCGACAGTTGCTCCCTTTGCCGAAGCAGACGTGTGACGTCATCACGTGTGAACCTATGGGCTCCTTGATCGACACAAAGGGAAACAAGATCGCTGGATTTGACTCCATAGACAAAAAACAGGCAAGAGTACACGGTTTTGTTTTTGTTTTCTCATAAATAAACGTGTCTACTCACAAAGGCCAGATGCTTTTTGCAGTCTGGATATGCAGGCATCTCACTCTTGCAATTTCTTCATCTGTTAACAAAATACAGCCTTGTCATCTAAGTGCAGTGCTACTGGCATTATCAAAAATGGTCTACATCTTCTTAGTTTTTCATACAAATGTTTTCCTGGATTTAAGTAACTTTCTCACCTCCACCAAAGGAAGAGGAAAAGCTTAAGAAGAAAACTAGTGGAAGATCAGTTTGGACTTTTAGGTCAGAACTGGAAACAGTATATTTAGCTAAAATATGAATTGATGAAAACAGTACCTGTAGGAAACTATTTCAAATAAAATATTTTGCATGTTATTTCATATTCTGCCCAGCCAAACACAACTGGATGGATGCTTTAATTTTTAAAGATTTATTTATTTTTGTTGGAAAGTCATATACAGAGAGGAGGAGAGACGGAGAGGAAGATCTTCCGTCCGATGATTCACTCCCCAAGCAGCCAAAATGACAGGAGCTGATCCAGTTTGAAGCCAAAAGCCTCTTCTGGGTCTCCCATGCGGGTGCAAAGTTGCAAGGCTTTGAGCCATGCTCGACTGCTTTGCCAAGCCACAAGCAGGGAGCTGGAGGGCAAGTGGGGCCTTGGGGATTACAACCTGTGCCCATATGGGATTCTCATGTATGCAAGGCCCAGACTTGAGCCACTAGGCTGCCGCGCCAGGGCCGATGGATGCTTTTTTTTAATGTAAGATTTTTAAAAGCTTTAGGCGAAGTAACTGTGTTTTGGTGAACATGGAACAGCCACAGAGATGAGAGGCTGGGCTCCTGTTCCCCCGGAAAGCTGCTGTGCAGTGACAGCGAGGTAAGCCTAGTGTGTCATGGTACATAGAGTTAGAGGACATGAGAACGAATCATGAAGCTCAGGATCCTCTGAACTGAGAGGCAGGGGTGAGCTGGACAAGCCCGAGGACCTCACCCTTGTGTGGCTGTGGCAAGAGGAAAGGCTTGAGTCACGGTCCAGTTGGGTGCGGGCTCTCCAGAGCAGAGACACACCGACCCCCCTGGCCTGTGGTCAGGCAGGTAGTGTCCTGGAGACACACCGCAGGAAAGCAGGAAGTTTACAGGCGGAGATAGAATCTTGGTTCGGGAGGCTGTCATCCATGAAAGACGAAGGAGTGGAAAGGACAGGAGGACATGTCTCTTACGAAATGGTGGGGTCGTTATCTGGGGTAGGGAGGGCCTGGTTTGAGGTAAAGTTAGGGGAAATAAGAAGAGATATCACCTTTTAATGTTGAAAGGTGTGTTTGATGAAACAGAATAACATTTCCTCTGCTTCAGTCATTGGAGAAGCACTGAAGAGGAAGATCTGTGCTGGTACCTGTTCTTACATCTCTTTCGGTGGTCATACTGACTGACCCAGAGACTGGCGTATGGGTTAAGATCTGTATTGAATCCAGTCCAGATGGGTTTGTATTGAAGCCAGTCTAAATCCATACATTTCAGAGATTCATGATTGGTTATAATTGAGCACAGCAAGATGAATTTTGTGGTGTGCTTTGGCTTCTTTTTAAACTGATCTACAAACAAAAAAGGAGCCAAACTTTCCCCCCAAGAGCTTTCATGGCCGAGGAATCAGGAGAAGCTCTGAGAGTTTTGTAACATGACGTGATTTCACCACAGGGTCTCCAGGTCTCCACAAAGCAGAAGGTGTCCCCGTGGGACTTGTTTGAGGGTCAGAGGAACCCCGCTCCTCTGTCCTGGGCCTGGTTCGGAACTGTCCGAGCGGACCGGAAGGTGGTCAAGTACGAGGAACAACGTCACCTCCTCTTGTACCACACACACCCCAGGCCCAAGCCCCGAAGCTACTACCTCGAGCCGCTGCCCCTGCCTCCCGAGGAGGAAGAGGAAGAGCCCACATCTCCAGTTTCTCAGGAACCAGAGAGAAAATCAGCTGAGCTGTCAGATCAGGGAAAGACTGCCACAGACGAAGAGAAGAAAACAAAAGGGAGGAAGCGGAAGAGCAAGTCGAGCTCAAGAGTTGATGTGAGTAGGGGAGGTGATGAGCATGGGGGCCCTTTACTGTCCAGCAGCAGATTCACGACTGGCTGGCCAGGTTGTATCCCCCAGGACATTGCCCGGAGTAGCACAGGCTTCCCTGCAACAGCTAAACGAGTCCTTGTAACATTGAACTGAGTCACACACCGAGACTTTGCGGACGGGACAGAATGAAAGCTTATGGTTGTCTTCCCTCCACTGTGGAGAACTGTTCAAGTTTAGACTTAATGTTTCAGAGCCTCATAATTCCCTTGGGTCTGAAACTAACATAAGAACTACAGAGTTTATTTCTCTTGCACAGTACAAGTGTCAGAGACGATTGAGGTGTTTTAGGTGAAATATATATCTGTCCCCAATATCTGGAAAATGCCATATTTTATATTCCCCAGATAAAGACACATGTGACATATCCAATAGAATGTTCACAAGGGGCTAAAGTATTCTACCAGTCTATCGTACCTTCTTGTATACTGACTTGTATTCAGACTTTACAGAACTTTGCTTTCTTACACATGTCACCTACCCACCATGTTTTTAGGGAAAAAAAGATGGGATTGAGAAATAATCTTTTAGAACTTTTGAGAGTTGGTGTTCTCATATAAATTCACCTGCAGAATACTTTAGGGGAAGTTGAGGTGCTTGTTTATAAAATTCAAGGGTGTTCCTGCTGCACAAAGGAAAACATTCTCATTGCAGTGTTCAGATATTCGCAATAATTGTTATTGTCTAACTATTTCAGAACCATAACATGTTTCTCTAGCTGATAACTTCCTGATTAATATTTTTCCAGAAATGACTGCCGTGAGTTTTAGAGTCCTTTCCAATGTCAGTGTCCTCTGTTCATAGAGTCTTCCTACTGTTACTCCTATTTCCTGGAGAGGGGCATTCAGGGTGGTCCCAACGCTCTTGTTATTGGAAAGAATGATTTACAGAGAAAGAATGACAGAAAGATCATACATCCACTCAAGGGTTTACTCCCCAAATAGCTGAGTTGAGTTGATCTGAAGCCAGGAGCTAGGAGCTTCTCTCTCATGGGTGCACGGTCACAAGGCTTTAGGCCATCCTCGACTGCTTTCCCAGGTTACCAGCTGTGGAGTGCTGGGACATGAACTGGTGCCCATATAGGATCCCGGCGCATGCAAGGTGAGGATTTAGCCATTGAGCAATAGAGCCAGACCCTTCTGTGCCTTCTGGTACAACAATCCCTGAGTTCATCTCTTCTCCCAATGTAGTCTGGACATGCCTCCTCCTCCTTGTCTCTTGACACTGCTGCCCCTTCTCACTGGGACCTATTTGATAAAATTGTGGGTACCTGAAGAAGTATTTTCTCCCTCATCCTCCAGGGCTGCACAAGAGAACAGAGATGGCATGGAAGGGAGATGGTCCTGAGAGACTTCACAGCTGCTCCGAGGCGCAGGAGGCCCATAGGACCAAGGCGTGTCCGCTTCTGCAGAGTGCTGTCAGACACACCATCTTGGAATGGTTCTGCCACACTCTGGGCCTGCTGTCATAACTCTCAGCTAAAAACAACATCAGGAAGAATTCTTAGATGCAATGATCCCGAGGCCTACCAATACAAAATGTTCTGTCATAGTTGCGGCCTCGTTAAGCGTTGGAGTACCAAGTGTACTTTTAGTATTAGAAAGAGTCTAATATGGATCCCTTACCATCTGTCCGCCATAAGCCACATACTTTTTCAAGCCATGCAAAAAATGTGGACTTGAATGAAAGCTTTGCAGAGAATACACCAAAGCCCTCTTGTCTGCTATATAGGAGCAGCGTTTTTACACAGGGACGGGTGATATCTTAACTAACAGGAAGGAGTTGCATTCATTTGCTGTGTGGCATATGGACCTAACACTCTTCTTTTTCAAATTGATGTTGAAGGAGTATCCACAGAGCAACATATACCGAGTGCCTCCGAATTACTCTCCGCTTTCCTCCCAAGCGATGCACCATCCACCGTCCACCCTGTGGAGCTACAACCTCATGGGCCAGCCCCAGCAGCCCAGCTTTTTCCTTCAGAACCAGTCTCTCAGTGCAGGTATGTGTGAGCTGAGCAGAGTTGGGTCGCTTTAGGTGAGCAACAGCCTGGGGTTCTCTGTGCTTTGGATTTGAAACCTCTTAACAAGTTCTACTCAGGTGGTATTTTTCTGTGATGTCTCTGATCCCCAAGTTTTCCCCCTTTTTTAGGGTCAGTTTGTAGTTATGAGTGTATGTACTAATTTGAAAATTTTCATTCAGCGTTAGAAGGAAATTAGCTGCTGATCAGAATCAAGCTTTAACATTTAAAGATCCATTTGTTTGAAAGGCTGAGTGCTGAAGAGAAGGCAGGGTTCTAAATCACACCTTACGTGGGATGCTGGCATTGCTAACAGGGTATACCCTGCTGTGCTGTAACACTAGTCCCCTAATTTGTGGCATACAAAGTTGACAAAAGTTTTGTGCTGTGAACAATGTCCTTTGTTACACTGTTAACCACAAATTCGTTATAAAAAGAAGCAGCTCAGAAATTTGCTTAATACTCAGCAGATCCAAGAATGTTCCTGATTTTAGCATTGCTATGTTTCAAACTCATGTAGCAACAGTGATAGCTCAAGTGAAGATTTTCTGAATAAGACTGTCTGTTAATTAGAAATGAATTGAATATTCTTTCTATATGAAAGCTTACATTCCTGAACATGTTTAAATTTGATCGTGGTCTGCATCATTTAAAGAAGAGTCTGTTGTTTTAAGTTGTTTTAACATATTTTTTTCTATTATTTTCTGGGGTTTTTTTTGTTGTTGTTGTTGTTGTTGTTCCTTAAGTATAAAATTTTGAGCTCTGTAACAGGAAAGATTTGATCCTTGGTTTGGAAGAGGGAAGAATCCCTATTTTGTCACCTAAATCCTTAATTAAAAGAGCTGATCGGGGAGCTAGAGTTTTATATTCAAATCGGCTTCCACCACTCCATTGCTGTGTAACATTGATCACATCTAAATTTCTCTATACCTCTATGTGACCATTGGTGCGGGATTCAGTTATCCAGCCACCCAAATCTCCTGAGCTTCACGACGCATCTGACGCTATCATGGATGCTAGGGTAGTCTAGTGACCACGATGGACAAGATTGCCTGCTACTAAAGGATATTGAAAACATAAGAAATGTGTTGCACAGCGTCCTTTCTCATATTGTGAGCGTTTTAAAAAATCGATTTAAGTATTTATGTAAATCAGAGAGTGAATGGGTGAATTGGAGAAAGAGAGAGAATATCTTCCATCCAATGGCTCACTCCCCATGGCGGCCTTATTGGGGTTGATCCAGCCCACAGTCAGGAGCCCAGAAGTCACCCAGGGGCTTCAGGGACCCATGGACTGGAGTCACCTTCTGTTGCTTTCCTAAGCCAGCTACCAGGGATCCGGCCACTTGCAACTCCAGGCTTAAGTTGGCTGCTCTACTTCCAGCCCAGTTCCCTACTAACGGCCTTGTAAAGCAGAGAATGGCCCAGGTGCTTGGGCAGCGCCTCTTGATGGGAGACTCTGATGGAGCACCTGGTTTCAGCCGGCCAAGCCTCGATTGCTGAGGGACGTGAACTTATGGGTGGAAGAACCCTCTTTCTCTCTCTCTGCAAATCTGCCTCTGAAATAGATCAGTGGATAAATTAAGAGAAAAAGAAGGAAAAGGTTGACTAGGCAAAACGTGTCATTTAGCATGTGAGGCTGGCATCTCAAGTGGCAAATTAGCTTCATGTGTCATCACACTAAATTTCAAATTGTTTATAACATTAAAGAATTCAGAAACTAGATTCAGAGCATACCATATCAGTAATATGTGCTCCTGATGTTACTTTGCTTTGGCCAAGACTCAGGTTTTGTAGCTAAGATGAAGATTTCTAAAATTTACGGAATGAGGGATCCTGCGTTCACGGACGAAGTGGTGGAAAAGAACTCTTCATGGATTTCAGGTTTGGGAGGATCAGTAATCACACACATGCACCTTAATTTCAGAAATATTGTATATATTTATATAGAACGTACATTTATATAATTTAAGTATTATAACATATATTTTTGTTTATACATTTATGTATTTCATGTAGCTGAAATTTCTGAGCATTGCAAAGTATTGAAATTACTTTCATGCCTTTCTACTACAAAGCAGAGAAAAGAAACTTGAAAAAACATGAACTTTAGATTTATTTACAATTACAAATGGTATTCTCTGCTGAGTTTTGGCAAAACTCAAGGAAAGGCAATATGTTCTATGTAAGTACTTCATTTCTGGAAGCTTTGCCTCATCGAAACCCACATGCTTCTGAAGGTATGCCAGTTTCTGTTTGTGTCAGGCATTGTAGTTTATCAGCTGAAGTACAGACTCCGTGAAATCCTATGGGAATAGTATAGTTCACTCCAGTGTGGTCCTCCTCAGTGTTTGCGGATGACACTGCTCTTAACAGATCTTTGTCCTTTGCAGTAGGTGGGGCCGTACATATTGTCTTTTTGGTCTTAAAAGGTGACATCTCTGTTTCCATAAAATACAGGGGACAGACTTGATTCTTTCACATACTTAGAAACTACCGTTTCCTTTGGCTGCTTTTGTAGGTGGCTCCAGGTTGGACCCTGCGGGCTCCTTCGTCCCCTCCAATACCAAACAGGCTCTGTCCAACATGCTGCAGAGGCGCTCCGGCGCCGTGATGCAGCCGCCCTCCCTGCACACCATCACTTCGCAGCAGCAGCTCCTACAGATGAAACTCCTGCAGCAGCAACAGCGCCTCCTCAGGCAAGCGCAGACTCGGCCTTTCCAACAGGTTGGTGCCGGCCCAACAGTGGAGCCCTCTGCACTCCCTTAGGGCCCACAGGTGTATCCCTGGGAACGTGTGTGGGTGCCTAACTACCTTCTCTCCTTTGTCGTATGCTGAGGTCATTGATCGGATAAGTACTTGGACAGTCTTAGGTTTACTAGGCGTTTGTCTCAGAACAGGACAGGATGCACCTGACTGCAGTCGCTGGGGATGAACCCTCCCCCCCGACCTTCTTTTGTGCTCAGCTGAACTTCGGAACACTGTGTTTTAGCTCTATCTTCGAGTATTATTTGAATCCTGATGTTTCTTCAGTTTTGTTCTGTAACATTCTTGACTGCTCTTCCCGCATTTACTTACACAGTCTGTGGCAAACAAAAAGTACATTACAAACACATTCAATTTAGTGCTTGATTCATAGTTTTTCCATTTTTATGTCTCATTATCTGGTTTTCTTTTTAGGCACCAATTGTTTAATAAAACATCAGTGAAATGCAGTCCTTAAGATAGACTCATGAAACCTACGAATCTGTACAAATATAATAAAAAGAGGCTGTGACTTCTTTTTCTAGTCTCTGTACACTTGTTTGTATTTCCCATGTTTTTTTTTTTCCCCTCATGCACCTGCCCTACTTTAATGATGCTAATGAACTATTAAGCACAGATCATTTCATGTTGAAAAAAGATGGGGAAAGATTGATTCCAACTTTGTTAAAGATATTTCCTCTGGTCATGTTCTTACACCTGATAGGAATTTCTTTACCTGTTTCAGGACTAGTAATGTGACTTTTGGGTTTTTTGTTTGTGTCTTGTTTTTTATTGTGGTTGGTTTTGTTGTTGTTGTTGTTGTTCTACTTTAGAGAAAAGTAAAGAACTAGGCCTGAATATCCCAAGCCCTATTTTAAACATTCCAAATTCCCAAGCTGTTTTTTATTTGTTTGTGTGTGCCATATGTCATGCCATGTGGAAAATTCTATGCCAGGAAGCTTTGTTCAATGCACACAACTTGAGAAATACCGAGTAATACTGCCTTCGGGCCATAAGAATAAAGCATGTGTGAAAAATAAGTGGCTACTGCATTCACACTTGGGTTCCATCCGTATATGCTTATATTCTAAAATCAGAAGAATTTCTGAAATCTGAAATACTTATGTTCTCACATATTTGGATAATGAATATTCAACCTATAAAAATGTTCCCAGAGCCCGACATGGTAGCCTAGCAGTTAAAAAGTCCTCACCTTGAATGTGTCGGGATACCATATGGATATGAGTTCTAATCCTGGCAGCCCCACTTCCCATCCAGCTCCTGCCTGTAGCCTGGGAAAGCAGTCAAAGATGGCTCAAAGCTTTGGGACCCTGTGCCTTCATGGGAGACCTGGGAAGAGGCTCCTGGCTCCTGGATTCAGATTGCCTGAGCTTCGGCCATTGCTGCCACTTGGGGAGTGAATCATAGGATGAAGGATCTTCCTCTGTGCTTCTCCTCCTCTCTGTTTATCTTTACAATTAAAAAAAAAAATGCTCCCTGTCCTTATAATTTCCTTACTCTAGAAGCATGTTTTCCTAAGTATAACAAATGTCAAGTTTCCATTCACTCATCTTCAAAACTCTTCTTGGAGTTTTAGGAGACACTTTGTTAGCCGTGTTAACCTGCTGCTTGCCACGTTTTGTTATGACATTGTACATTGAGCTTTGTGATACATTTTTTATCGTGTTGTCCACTGAGCACACAGTAGAATGTATGAGCTGTTTATTCTCAATTGAATGAATGAATGTATGAGTTGAGTAGCTTTGGGAAGCCCAGCCTAGCCTGGGTCCTCAGCCATCTGATATCCATCCATTCACTTCTGCTGGTGCCTGGGTAAGCCCTGCTCTGGGCTGTTCTCCAACCCAGTTGGTACAGAAGTGACATCACATCCTAGCGTGGGAAGGTGCCTTAGACCTAACAGAGTCCCCCTAGCCACTGTTCACATGTGGAAAAGAAACTGGGAAAGGCAGAAAGCATCTAGCTGGAGACGAGAGGTCAGGGACTCCAGAGCACAACTGTCAAAACGCTCTCATTCCATTGCAGAGGCTGGAGGTGAGCCGCAGGCAAGACCGTCTTAGTAGTGTCCAAATCACACAGGATATTGTTAATCATTTCTAATCAAATGGTTTGATGTTGTGATTGCTCGTAGTGCTGAGCGTGTGTTCTTTCAACTCTAGCTCATGTGGGCATGTCCCAAAGATGTTTTATTTAGGCCGCTTGCTTCCACTCTTCTTAGTGCAGTCTTCATCCAGGACAGTAATTATGACCAATGTCCATCCGTGGCCTCACTGTCCCTGATTTAGACGGGACTCGGCGTAGTGGTGAGGCTGTGTCTGTGTAGCACAAAGACTCGTGCCTGTTGGAGCTTACTTGGTTGTGTGCGTGTGAAATGATTCAGTGCAAGCCATTCAGTCCCTTGAACAGTGCTCAGGACAGTGGCTGGCTCATAGTAAGTACTCAGAAAATGTTAGCAGCTGTCCTTACTGTTGATGTCTTCGTTTTGTGGATTTATTTCCAAAGGAATTATTGCCTCTAAAAGTAATTTTTACTTTGGTAAATATGCTAAGCACTAAAAGGGAATAAAAGCACATCCAATGCTTTACTTGTGTAACTATATTAATAGTCTCTAAGAAGATTGTTAAATAGCTCTCATCTGTACAGAGACCACCAGAATAGCCATCTTGGTTTCTTAGTATATTTCCATGATCTAAAATTTGTTTTGCAAACTTCATTGCACCTCATACTAATTTCGCTGTTGAAAATATTACTTTTAGAAAGACACTCATAATCCGAGGACTAATGCCGGTATAGATTCTTCGCAGTACCAATGCTTGGTGCTGCTGCTTGTGTCCTTGTGGCAGCAGGAGCCTCCTGCCCCAGCCCCACTGTCGGTCATCTAGGGGAGAGGCTCTCTGGGGAAGTCTCATTTGGACCCAGGGAAATGACCTTATGTCCTGATTTGTACTGTGGCTTTATCTGGATTTCTGCCCTTCAACGCACAGAGTCACTTTTTCTTCGTAATAACCCTAGACAACTTATGAATCCTAAGAATGAGAAACTGAGTGAGATACGTTTTAACAGTGATGTTGGCTATAGGCTACAGGTAGTGACTCCTAAGGCTCTTGGTATGGTGAGGTGGAAGGTCTCTGACTGAGGATACAAGTGGTGTCACCCAGTCACAGCTGCTTAGTAACTCAGATGAGGCCATCAACCCCATTCCAGTTCACAGTTGTGACCTATGCCTAGTTCTAGGGGTGTGGTAGTGCCTTAGAATGCATTTTCTTGCTCCTCCTCCCCCTTTTATTGCTATATTTCAAGAATACAGACAAGCATAGACCATAGCGTTACACCTACTTGACACTGTTTTTATTGGAGTCGTGGTCTGCATTGTCAGCTGTAGATCATTTTTGACTGCAGGAATGGATGAGGATCCCTAGGTTCCATTTCCCTGAACCCCTTCCTTCCCATAAAGAAGTAATCACTATGATGAATGCAGTGTTTTTCTTTCCTAGGAAATTTTTTTTATACTTTTACTGCATATTTTTACATCCACCAACATAAGCATTATGCATTATTACTTTTCAGATTCACACCTTTAGTTAAACGATCTCATGTATGTATTACATTGTTTTGCAACTTGAGTTTTTGTGGCTAATTTTTAAATTACACCCACTTGGTGACCAATAAATATAATAGCTCCTGTAGGATGCTGTTGCCTACAGCCATTCATGTATTGTTTATCCATCCTTCTGTTTCTGCTCACCTAACAAAACTACAGTGCGCATTCTTTCGCTTTTCTGCTGCACATGTCCGGGATTTTAGAGGGTGTCTCTGAAAATGGAAATGCTAATTTCATTTCAAAAGTGGTGGCAGTTCCTGCTCTACGTTCCTTTCGCACGTCCTCAGTAATCCTTGATATTGTCAGACTTTATTTTTCCCTCTCAGAGCAGGTAAACAGACATTGTATTGTGGCATTTTAATCTGTATCCTGATCACTGGTGAGTTGTAGCATTACTTGTTCTTCATGTTTTTCTTCCTCTGGAAGTTTAAATTTCATGATCATATAAATTAAGCATATTTAAGTATTATTTGTTAAATGTTGACCAAGCATTCTTGTTGAAACCTCTTGCGTTTGGATAATGTTTAGGGCAGTTACTCTGAGAGTACAATTTACGTTAATCCAAAATACCAAGATATGAATTTAGGAGGAGAAAAAACAATCACTGAGCTGATAAAATATGTCCTGTCCCAAGACCTGTTATTTTGTCTCAAAGATAGAAAACACGTCGCAGCAAGTGGGTGATTTGCTTATGACTGAGTATCTAGTATTTCTCTGTTTACTTGGATCATGAGAAAAGTACTGATTTCATTTGCTGCAAATATGATTAGGCAAATGGGAGGATACTTCAAACAGCAGAAGAGGGAAAGTGGAAGTATATTGGTGCCCCCAAATTTTTCAAAAGCCACGAATAATTTTTCCCTCAGATATATTTTCAGGAGTTTTTTGAGAATTCCACGTACCCAGGATTTAAAAAAAAAAATACTAATAAATTTGCAATTTGATTTTTGACAAACTTTTTAAAGAACCCTTGTAAAATAACCCAGGACATATCTTGGTATTTATGAAAGGGGACAGAATATAAGGCCGAATTAAGGGCGTGCCACCAAAGGGAGAGTGGTCGTTGGATCTAAAGACCAGTGCATGGTGCCGGTGTATTATGGATCTGTACCCAGGGGATGAGAACTCTTTGCTGTCTTACATTTTTGACAACTGTCTCTTATGCTTTCTAAGCATTAGTATTCCAAAATACATTGGAAGGGTCAAAGATCCATTGTTCCCTTTCCTGCTCTGGAACTGCCTGAGCTCTGGGAGATATTTAGTACTTCATTTATTATTTTCTCTTCAATTGTGATTATAAATGATAAAACAGGGAAACCAATCGCCCGGGGAAAAAAACAGTCTCCCCAAACATTCTATCAGCTCTTTCTCTGAATCAGCGTCCCTATTAGTGGGTAAATAATAGGGGGAATAAAAGTGTTTCTCTGCCGTAGCTGATCAAATAAATATGTGGTTAGCCTGGTGATGCGTTTTCACTTGTATTTCTTGGGTGTGGAACTATCTTTAATTTTGTCCCCAACAATGTATGACCTACTGACTCATTCACTTCATGTTTAATCTGTGCAATGCAACCCCAATGTCCTTGGCTGGCTGGAAGCTGAGGAGCAGACCTGTCCCACGTTGCTCACTTCGGGGTCTAGCATCCCTTAGTGGTAGCACACGTCTCTGTCTGCTGTGTGTCTGACTTCTTTAATGTTGCCACGTGACTTGTATGCTATGCTCTCCTGCTTTATGAATATTACCGTATTATCCATCGGTGTCCCTGTCAGCAGTGAAGTCGTTTGTCCTATGGAGTGGTACAAACTCTTTAGGACCTGGATTTTCTAGTCTCGTCTCCCCGAGACATTATTTTGAAGTGGAATATGTCATGTGTATTTTAGCTACTCACATCATATTGTCTGCCGTTTTCTTGCTGTCCCCTTTCTGTAGGACTTCTGTAACTCTGCTGTCCCCCTTCTGGAAGACTTTGACAACATAATGGTAACACCCCTGCTGTCATTCCTCTTTTGTTGTTTCAGTTAATTTTTTGTAGCATCCCCCCTTTGAACATCCAAATGACAAGCGAGTTTTTCTTCTATAGCTGGGTAATAATGAGTGTCTTCATTTCACTGTTACTCACTTGGCTCATGTTTGAGACTGAAACAGAATCATGAATGCGTTAACCATATTCGATGTGATGGAATTCATTTCTACAAGTTGCCCCTTTTGATCGCCTCATACTTTACTTTTCATCCTTCACATGTATGATGCAGAAATCAGTAACTGTTCATGGCCTGGGCTTGGGAGTGTAGACCAGTTCATGCATCTTCTTTGAACCCATCTGTTCCTGAGCTTCTGCTTTTTTCCGTGGTAATTCACATCATTAGTGGAGGAATGCATGGCATGCAAACCCTGAGGCCAGTGCAAGATAATGAAAACTGCGGTTATGAAACATATCCTTCTCATCGCATCCCACTCACTGGCTCTTCCCAGATTCTTAACAGAACGCGTCATCTCTGTTTTTCTTTCCAGTGTGGAGAGATTTTTTTTTTTCTTTTTTGAGCATAGGACTGGTGCATGCATATCGTAAGATTGCATCTCTACTGCTTTGCCTGGGCTAGCTAAGAATGCATGTTTTGCATTGAATTACTTATAGGTTCTGTATCAGGTAGCCCACCCACAACATAAACCCAAGAAGCGTTACAATAAAAAAGAGCACAGCTCTCAGCTGTGAATGTAAGTCAACTTGTTTCACTGCTGTTTTAATGAGAAACATTCTTACGCATTGCTGAAACTATCCTTAATTGTGTATGTCAACTTTGAAAAATATGTAGGTCAGTAAATACTTCTCCATGGATAATTTCTCCAGTAGTTCCGTTTGAAAACTTTCCCAACAAGTTTCAGTTTTTCTTAACACGTTGTGGTGTGCAGACAGCAGGTGAGGCTTTTATTTATTTCGAAATTGAATTAAACTTCCAACTTTAGAATTATTTTGCAGATAGCCAATTTGGTAGTGCATTTATTGTTCAGATGATAATGTAACTCCAAAACAAAATAATTCACATTAATCATGCGTCTATGAAAAAAGCAGTGACACATACACAAGATGCTTTGTTTAGTGTATATTTTTAAAGTCAAATGAAGATTTTTGTCAATTTAGATTAGGTTAATGAAAATACGTATATGCTTTTTTTGTCATTGTTGTTCCTCATAATTGCCCCCCTTTATTCAAATTTAATGGGTTTATATTGAACCATTTGTTATATTCATACTTCCTGGGCAGGCTGGTAGGTAAAGATTCTGTATTGTTTAAGGATGAATCGGTGTTTTCTTCTGGCAGTTAGTGTTACTGTATCGCAGCTGAACCGTTCAATTGAAACCTTTATAAAAGATGAAGCTCAACTGGTGGAGAGGGTCCCTCACAACGATGCAGTTTTCTGTATATCTGATGTCTGCATTCAGAACAGGCCAGAACGCTGTGAGGAGCTTGGGCCGTTTTAGCCTGGAGCACATCACTCAGTAATTTCCCAACTAGGAGTCATAAATAAAAGCTCTTTTAGCTGGATGAGTCAGAACATTATCCTCTGGTTTTTATTGTATGCCTATTATTATTTCTTGCAAACCAGTGTTCTGAGAATCAGAGTCGCAACTCTGGTTTTCCAGTTACGACTTGCTTCTCTGCCTATGAACCCGCAACACCATGGATGGGTTCCTAGATGAAGATTTAAACAAAGCATTACTGCTACATGGAGTGGCTAAAAGGTTGCAGATTCTGAACTGCCCGCTCACTGCTAATGGGGGTACAGCCAGTTGACCCACAGCATGGTTGCCAAAGAGAAACACAATAAGAGCCCGAGGAATGAAACTGTGTTTGAGGATGATCTATCAGAAAAAATTCAGCATACTAAATGCATTAGTTTCAAATTATGCAAGAGGCTTTGAGTCAGTATCTCTGATGCCCAGGCACTTCTCCAATCTGATTAAAAACGTAGCAATAAAACAGAGAATTATTTTTATAACAACTGGGAACATTACAATATTGAGTGTCACAGCTTCTTTAGAATTTTTTTGGTATTGAACAAATTGCAGCCGACTTCTTTTTGTAGATGCAAGCCTGAAGCAAAGTGCATTAAGGCAGAATAGACACGGTGTGTAGGAATTTAGATAGCCATGTGTACATGGAATTGTGTAATTGGTGCAAGCACTCCCTCGACGCCTGCAGGTAAGGTATTTGAGCTGAAAGAGTCACCCAGGAACACGAGTGTCTATGTCCATCTTAGACACAAATACTCCATCAAAAAACTTGCTTCTTGGCCTCCCATTTCACACATGCGCAGAGGATTCATGTTCCTCCTTATTCTTTCCTATAAACAGAAAAGGCACAGGGAGAAACTGAGTTAACTCTTCAGATACTAATGTAGGCCAAAAGATGAAAGCTTTAGAATGATAAATGTTAAGCACATTTTTTTTTCCAGATGTGTTTATTTTTATTTGAAAGGCAGAATTTGCAGAGAGAGAAATGGAGCGAGAGAGAGAGGTCTTTGATTGACTGGTTCACTCTCAGATGGCCACAACGGCCAGAGCTGAACTGATCCAAAGCCTGGAGCCAGGAGCTTCTTCTGGGTCTTCCACATGGGTGCACAGACCCAAAAACTTGAGACATCCTCTGCTGCTTTCCAAGGCCATAAGCCCTCTGCTGGATCAGAGGAGGAGCAGCTCAGACACGAACCGGCACCCATATGGGATGCTGGCACAACAGGTTGGAGAATTAGCCTGATGGACTAAAAACAAATTCCATTAGGATTTCAAACTAATGGATTAGGCTGAAAGTAAGGGGCAGTGGGAAGTACTTGGTAAGATAAATCTTAAGAACATACATTTACTTAGTACCTATTAAGTGCCAGACACTCTGCCAGCTTTTCAGGGTACTCAAAACCTTTGCTTGCTTATTTTTCCTCAAGAAATTGAACAATTTCTTCAAATTAGTATAATGCATTCCTGGCATTTTTCTGAGGAAACCACAGAAAACTTGGGATCCATTTCAATCTAATGGAGGAGACTAAGTTGTGTCTTTCAGAACAAGGGGTGAAAAGTTGTGTGCAGAAAACTTAAGGGAGGCATCCCAGTGCAGGTGTTGGTGACCCTTCAAGGGAGAAACGGCACAGTGTATTGTTTCCTAAGGAATATGTTGGGGGAAATTGCAGTTGGGGAAGAACAGAGCATGCTCATACATATAGAGTCCATTTGTACACACCCATGGATTGTGTGCAGCTTAGGGCATTACAGCTAGGTTTCAATCTGTTTGAATTCCTTCTTCCTGCTGCTTTTAACTGTGTTTCCTCAAATATTGGTTAGATTTGTGATTTTTTTTTCTTAAAGTAAAACAATTTTTAGTTTATATTTTTAAACCTCTATGATCTCAACTAATAATTGTTAATGGAGAAGTGTTACCTGGTAACTGAAATACACACTTTATTACTATTCTAGTTTCCTATCACTCCCCCCAGTGTTAATCATGGGAAAGGCTCGGGATGAGATCTGTCTTGTCTGCACACAGCTGTCCTGTACAGACCCCATCCCATTCCCCTGGAAGGTGAAACGGAGCCTGGGCGTTCTGGATGACCTGTGGATTGGAACATTCTAACATAGAATTAATTTGCTTTTATTTTCTGGGCAAATCATACATCTGTTTGTACCCACAAAGAGCAACCATGGATATTCTCCTGTTGGTTTCCTACTGGGTGGTTTTAATAGGCACCCCATGAGCATTCAAATATTTTTTATTGTGACTGTGGCATATGGCATTAATGAAAAGTACCTTGACTGTGGAGTCCAATTCACCAGGGTGAATCTGGTCGTGGACTGCTGGGGTGCCTCGGTCTTGTGTAGGTTGCCCGGCCTGCTAAGCCAATTGGATGCTTTAAATCTGGCGTTTTCTTTGTGAGGAATCACAGAGATTATGCTCTTTCTCTGAATCTTTGTGAGAATTCTGGTAGCTAATAGATGATTATTATTATTTTTAAAATCATTCATTTGAGAGGCAGCGTCAGAGAGAAAAGGAGAGATGCAGATATTCCATCTGCTGGTTGACTCCTCACATGGCCACACTGGCCAGGGCTGGACCAGACCAATGCGAGGAGTCAGGATACACGAGCTTCTGTAGAGTTTCCCACGTGGGTGGCAGGGACCCGAGCTCTCAGTTTATCTTTTCACTGCATTCCTAGGGAACTGGAGCAGGCTTGAAAGGACTCGAAACTTGTATCATAGGCTCTTAACAGTCATCAGTATTCTTTCTTAAGCTAAATTTTATTCCTCTCTCCCTGCTGGAAATACCTATACCATTTTCCAAGCACATTAAGATGGTTTTATGGATCCATAATTAAGCAGCTTTTAAGATGAGAATACCTGCTGAAAGATGATAGTATAATACTCACAGTAATCCTAATTTTTCCTAAGTCATGACTCTTGAGAAAAGCCCAGGGGTGGTAGGAAGCTGGGCCCCTTTATACGGTTGTCACTATGAGCTTGCACGAAATATCTTACACCACCAAAGCATAAAACTCACATACAGCTGTCTTTAGGAATGTATTTATTTTCCTAAGGCTGAAACAATTATTTACACTGGCAAACAAGTATAAGTAGGCTTTATTTGTTTTACGCTATGTTAGAGCTCTTTCTGAACAAAATTATTTATTGGTTATTGTAATTATTAGAGCAGGCACCAAATTTATCCCTTCGATATATGGCTCAATTGGCAATGTTAAGGTCATTGTGAGGAAAATTTTTTAAAAACCCTGACATTTTTGTATGCCATTTGTTCATGCTACCACCTTTATTACGGGCACGGGATGGTGCACTCTGTGGTTCCAGATTTCATACTTGGAAACTCATAGCATTTCACCCTGGAGGAGCATTCCCAGTACTCCGGAGTATGCTGGGAGACCTCCGGGAAGCACTGTTTCTGAGCAGGTGTTTGATGGCTTAAGCTTGTCTTTGTGTCTGTGTGGTCACGGGAAACACTCAGTTCTCTGAGAAGGAAAATGCAACAGTCTAAACATACATAGGACCTTGGTGAGAAAAAGGGTTGGGTACAATTTGAATGTATACAACAGTTGACACTCGCTGGCACGGGTTGTTGGGGTGAATGACCAGAAGCTCAACCCTTGCCATTAGGATCACACGTTTCCTTTGCCTTTGTTTTCCAGGGCCAGCCCGGGGACCAGGCTGCTCTCTTTGCTGCACAAGCACGGCCCGCCCTTCAACTCCCGCAGTATCCAGGGCTGCAGCAAACACAGGTACCCACGCATGGCTTGTTGTTGATCCTGTGAAACAGAGTCCAAGGACGTGAGGCTTTAGGACAAGTCCTTGCAGTAACGAGGATGCTCTAAAGAAACCCAGGATCAAGGCATTGAGCCCCTCAGCCTCACTCCATTCATGCTGCCTGACAGTCCATCACACATTCCTCTGACCTCCAAGTGCAAGGCGTTCAACTACCTTGAAATGTCATGCGTTGAGCATTTGAAGAGCAAGCGTTGTTCAATTAGCGTTCTGTGCAGTGCGTTGTATGTAGTTGTCCAACAGAATCTTAGGGTTATTTAAGGTGTCAAGATTGAGTGATTAATATTCAACTTTAATATTGAATAGAAAAAGTACATGTTCAGATTATAGTTAGAGGTACATGGAAAGCGCTCAAGCATTGCAAGGTGTTGAGTAGTATCTGTTGTACCCTCTCTTCCTGGCTCAGGTATTGGCTTTTGTTTTTGTCTGATTTTGGGGTGGACAAGGAGAGGAGACTAGTTAGTTGCTAAATTACTATTTGTCACATCTAAAAAAATATGGTCATATGTTTGTGTCACATTGAGCATGAGTAGCTTTTCTGGCTAATTTTGCAAATGCTGTGCTGATGTCGTTATCTTCTGGACATTAACGTCATCTGTGCACTCAGAGTATGGACGCTTGCCAGGTTATCTTGCCTCTCAAAATCAGACATCGATGTTGAAATCCAATTCGGTCAAGTGACAATCGTCATGGTTCTTAGTAGCAGTTTCCGTTGGATCATCCCACATCAGTCAATGCTATAGCTTTCTGGCCAGACTCCCTGCCCACAGAGCAGTGCCTCTCCCGTTTGTGTCTGAGCTTTTGAACAACCGCTGAATGAGAGGATTTGTCCCATATGCCTTCGTGATGGGAAATCTGGATGACAAACTGACGCTGGCTTCTCCCCCACAGACGCTGCCTCAGGGCTATACGATGTATGGAACACAGATGACGTTGCAGCAGACCGCACAGCAGCAAGCCAGCAGCATGGTCCTGTCTCCTGGTTACAACTCCCGGACCTACCCGGCCACACACTCCAACCCCGCACTGATGGAAAGACTGCGCCAGATTCAACAGCAACCCAGCGGCTATGTGCAGCAGCAAGCCTCGCCCTACCTGCAGCCCCTGGCTGGCTCTCAGAGGTGATGCTCGGGGGAATACTGACGGCAACTCCAAACACTCACATTCTTGGGTTTGTTGAGCTGCTTCAAGGGCATGGCGCCTGATCGTTTGTGTCATTCGTATTCCATCATGTTGTTTTCAGTAGTGTCCTGATAGAGGATTAGAATAAGAGATGAGAATGGAAAATCCCCTGTCTCGTGTTGTTCATTAAAGACCCTATACTTTGAATTCTTCTCTTGCAAGGTAGGGCTCTCATCCATTTAACAGTGCACTGTGTACCAGGGCTTTTCCTTTGTGCCTCTCAAAAGTTTTGTTGTCATTGAAAACCTCTCAGGAAACTCATGATTGCAATTAACAGTGACTTAGCCGTTCGATTGAGAGTTGCATGATGCACCTGGAGTTTTGTAATTACTTGGTTTCTCCCTTTACACTTCAGGGATGACTCTGCAGGATCCTGGTAGATTGTTTTCGGTTCTTGCATTACCCACATCCCTTAGACACAGCCCATAGCTGCACTGTCCGTTAGGGTCACAGCAAACCACAGGTAGTTTACACTTAGAGTTTTTATGTTTAAAATCCAGTTATCCAGTTCCGCAGTCACACTTGTCATATTTTAAGTGTGCACTAGCCACATGTTGCCATTAAGGCCAGCTTCAAGCATGTGTGAGCTGCGCATTCCTATGTGGTGTTGTGTATCCAAGGACCCTTGCTTGTTCTCCTGTTTCCCTCTTGAAATGCTAAGCTAGCGTTCAGCCAGGGATACCTGCATTTCAGCTTTTCCCTGAGACTGAAAAATCATGTAGTGGGTTCTGCTGTCCAGTGGTTCTGCTCTCCAGTGCTTATGTCACTGGGTGGGGTAGACAGAGGCCATTTCTGTCATTCTAGAAAGCTCTATTGGTTATTATCCAGTAGGTTGGAATTATCCAGAATTAGCTTTCCTGTAAAGTTTTGCATTCCAGCAGGTAACAGCAAAGCTCCCCTCTATAACTACCAAGGGATAGCTTCCCTCTGGCGAGACTGGTGGCAGCTCAGTAAAATATTTGGATGTGGAAACCAGGCATTATGTTTACTGTTTAAGAGGCAGTACAGTGTGGTGGCATATAGCTCAAGAGCATGAAATTGAGAGCCCGATGTCTAGCTTATAAATGTGCAATTAATGTCTGTCATTAACTGTTTTATGAAAGTCATTTGCACACAAATGCTGTTCTTTTTCAAGTAGTCCCATCTGTTTATTTAACCACTGACCCTGATTCTATTTGAAGTACGCAAGTCATGGTTGAGTTGTAAAAGCTTCTCTGTGAGTGTCTTGGGCTGGTGGTGTGGATTGGATTAAGAACTTGGTAGCACACTTGGCCCTGAAACCAACTGCCTTCTCTTTTGCCAGACTGAACCACCAGGCTCTACAGCAGAGCCCTCTGGTGGGCGGAGGAATGGACGCTGTACTGACCTCCACACACCCTGCCCTTCCCTCAGTACCCCTGCCTCAGGACCCCATGAGACCCAGGCAGCCACAAGTTCGACAGCAGCAAAGACTCCTCCAGGTACGGGGCAGGGAGGTGAGGGCATTGCCGTCACCCTTGACCCAGGGCCTGCACACGGCAGCCCGAAGCATTCAAAGACACCTCGCTGTAATTACTAAGTTCCACGGAGCCGGGAGCTCAACTGGTGCGATTTACTTCTGACTTAGTAGCAAGAGTTTTATCTTCTGTGTCTCAGCAGGACAAGGGCTGGAAAGTACCCTTTTGTAGAACATCCTTCCTCTTTCACAGAGGTTTGGAGGGAGGGGGAGCCAATGAATGCCTTTGTTTTAAGAGAGGAAGTTCTGCTTACCTACTCACTAATCAGGGACTATGCAATTTGAATACAAAATGCCATATTTGTGATTAAAACTAAACAAAGGCTGTCTAAGACTTTGATCAGATTCCTGGAGAGGTCTGTAATCCTGGAGAATTTCTGAGATGCCTCCAGTCTGATGAAGCTGTGAAACTGAACGTGGGATGTAGGATGGATGCTTGCTCTTCTTTCTGTTAGCATGCTGAGAACTGGTCCAGCCTCCTGCTGCTGTACACTGTGGGAAACAGCAGGCGGCAGTTCATGTACTTGGGTCCCCGCCACCCAGGTAAGAGACCCACATTGCCCCCTAGGCTCCTGAGCTCCTTCTGGCTGGTCAAGGTCGTTGTGGGCATTTGGGGATGAATCAGTGGATAGGAGAGCTCTTCTTTATGTATGTCTCTTTCTCTTTGCATTTCTAATAAAGCTAAGTAAATTTAAAATCTGTAGTACCATTCCTTACTGATCTACTCTAGCTATTTCAGTCTCCTAGACAAAGGGATCTAGTTTCCTTGTTGAAGGAATACAGGCTATTATGTTTATCTGAATTTTAAACAAACTTGCCTTGCTATTGGAGAAGAGATTTCCTGATGAAAGTCTCCAAAGGGACTAATCTTTTGAGCAGAACAACTTGAACTGCATTTTCATGTACTAGAAAGAAAGAAGCAAATACCGAAAATGGGAAGTCATGGAGCTAGGATGTGCCAGGAATGTCCTCTCTGTGTGAAGTGAGTGGGAACAGAGTTGCAATACAGGAAGGGACTGCACAGTAGCTCGCATGTGTTGATTTTGACAGCGTCAGAAGCTAGAAATCATGTCTCCTCTGACAGTTTGCACCACACACAAAATCTCTGTAGAGCTGGCCTTCACAAACTAAGATGCCATTAGTTGCATACCAATTTTTGATCCTTTGGAAAAAAGTTGTATTAAAATTCATAACATATGATAATTGATTTGGAAAGAATGTAGCCTGCAGGTGACCAGTCCCACTCATTGCTTAGACACTGCCAGATGGTAAAATAGAACAAACCATACAGAACTTGGTGATACAGAACTAACCACAGAGCCTGTGTCTTAAATGTGTAGGCATGAGTAAAACAAAACCTGAATTAAAGCACTAGTTTGGTTTTCTTTCCAGTAATCTGTCCTTTAATATTCATGATACATTTCCTAACATCTTCATTTTCCCCCCAAGTTCCAAGGATAGATTTTAGAATTTTTCATTGATATTTAAATGTTCTTTGGGTTTTAATTTCCTCATTTCAAGTCACTGCATTTTGTAGCTACTGTTTTCTGTGCTAATATTGGTGTAGTGTGTTCCCTTGCTAATTTTTTCATCACCAACACGTTTCCTGTAGATACAGTTGATTAGCTTCACATCAGTGTTACACTTACTTAGTTTTGGCTACTTGCCTATCTACATAGAGGGAAGTGTTAATAATTTAAAAGTTGCTCCAACTGTTCTTGGAAGAGTTGTCAGGAAATAAAATAGAAGTTTACTTCATATTGCAGTCCTATGTCCATTGCACGTTGCCGTTTGATGAGAAGTGCTGTCCAGCAAAAGCTGTTACTACCCTGCTCTAAAGGAGATGCATAATTTTAGAATGCAGTTGGGAAAATAAAAAGGGTGAGGAATAACTGGGGGCAATCATCTTCAGCATGAGATACTTGAAGTCATTGACACAAACACCTGTTTACATTTCCTCTTCCTCGTGTCCACCTGGCGAATATCCAGGCAGTGTTTTCTCTCTCTGACTTGGAAATGTTTGCCTGTAACACGTGCATTGAAGCCGGCTTTGTCCCTGCTCTGATTTCTCATCTTATGCCCATGGTTTTTGCTGGAACATTTCACAGGTTTAGTCTGCATCATCTTCTTGCTTTAAGAAAAACAAAATCTCATCCTCAGGAGGTCCTGTGGGTGTCCCATGGAATGAGGTGATAGCCTTAGACAGTGCGAGTCTAACTTTGTGGTGCAGGCTACGACAACACACAAGGCCAAGGCCGTGAAAGGGAGGCAGACACGTGGTTCCGAGAACATTCCTGCACGGTGTCGGATGTTCCAGCATAGTAAGACAACTTCAGCTTTGAGGTCGTGTTAAGAAACCTCCATGAAAGAGAGTTAGTCTTGCGCTTCCTTGTAAAAGAAATCTTTTAAAGAAACTTATTAGTATGTGAGACTCTTGGGGTCACAGTAAAGGTGCGGTGGTTACTACAACAGAGTTATCAGTTTTCATGCAAAGGGAATTTATCATGTTGTTGATATACGTGTTACCTCTTTCCTCTATCTCTGTTTTCTTTCTTAATTCTTGAGATAACATTTTTAATTTGAATTATACTAAAAGGCTTTTTGCTGCAATAAATGAAGAGTTGAGCAAGTAAAAAGACCATAACTCAGCAGAGGTATAGGCAAGGGCTGTGAATAATCACCTTAAAATAAGTCCATTTAACTAATATACAGTATATTTTAAAGTCATAGGCCATTAAAACTGTGCCAGTATACCATTATTTTATTTTTATTGGAAAGTCAGATATACAGAGTGAAGGAGAGAAGGAGAGGAAGATCTCCCATCTGTTGGTTCATTCCTCAAGAAGCCAGGAGCTTCTTCTGGGTCTCCCATGCAGGTGCAGGGTCCCAAGGCTTTGGGGCGTCCTCAATTGCTTTCCCAGGCCACAAGCAGGAAGCTGGATAGAAACTGGAGCAGCCGGGATACGAATCAGCACCCATATGGGATCCCAGGCATGCAAAGCAAGGACTTTTAAACACTCTGCTACAGCACCAGGCCCAGGTATACCATTATTAACCATTGGCTTGGCAGAGATATGATAGTATTGATGTTCAGAGGCTTTTTTTTCTTCTTCTTCATCTTCCTCCTGCTCTTTTCTCCTCCTCCTCTTCCTTCTCTTCTTCCTCCTCTTTCCTCCTTTCCTTTTTTAAAAATATGTTTACATGAAAGATTTACTCAGAGGGAGAGGGAGAGAGAAGCTAGAAGCTGGGGCCTCATCTGGGTCTCCCATGTGGGCCACTGAAACCCAGTCACTTGGCTCACCTTGGGTTTATCGCAGGCAGTCAGCAGGGGGAGCTGCGTGGGAAATGGGATTTATGAAATGCCAGCCATTACAAGCCTCTGCTTCTGCCACTGCAGCACAACGCCGGCCCTTCATTTTATATCTTGATTTTTAAAAGTATTTCTGTCATTTTAGGTTTCAGATAAAAGAGAAAAAGTGAGAAATTTGTCTTTCTGTATCCAGCTTGTTTTACTCAACACAGTATCCTCCAATTGCATTCATTTTGATGCAAATGATAAATCTCATTGTTTATAGCTAAAATTCCATTGAAGGCACACGTTATCCCTTTATCTGATGATCGGCACTTTGGTTGAATTCATATTTTTGAACAATGAATGAGGTTTAGTAACGTTGGAGGAGGCAGGTCCACGCTATGGAATAGAACATTTAGTTAAAATGTTATATGAAGGTATTCAGAAACGAAATGAGCATTCTTCTCTGGAGATGCTTAATTCTTTTCTGTCTCTGCAGATGCAGCAGCCCCAGCAAGCCCCACAGCCCCAGCCACCTGCACAGCCCCAGAGCCAGCCCCTGGGACTCCAAGCAATGCAGCCCCAGCAACCACTGGTAAGGCCTCGTGTTCTGGTATTCAGACACACGGGTTGCATTCTTCTATAATTGTCAGAACCTTAGAAAGAAATAACTAGAAATCGGTAGGTTTTGCTGTTTTCCCTCTTCATATTTTTTTCATCATATTCCACGGACTGAAATATTTACTATGAGATGCCAAGTTCTGATATAAAAAGCCATGTTACAATGATTTACTCTCTAGGTTTAGAAGGTTATGATACTTTTACTATAATTTCAAAAAGTGTGCAGCGATTTCTAGAATATTATCTTTAATGTTGTAGATGAAACTGCTGTTAACCAGTTGGCGTTTGTTGCAAGAATTTTCACACAATTTATAGTCTGCAGGTCACTTCTCTAGCTGTGACTATTAAATCTGGATATGTGCTTTGCGTAGCATTGGCTCTGTAAACCTCAATCGTTTAAACAGTCTTGTTTTCCCTTTACCATATCTCTACTTTGTTACTTATTTGCTAATTTTCTTTAAATTGCTTATTAAATTGACGTCTTTCTAAAAACCTCTTTTACCATTGCCGTAACTGATCACATCGCTAGTGATGTACTGGAAATGTTTGTGAAAAGGCTTGAAGTAGTCTCACATGTTTGTCTTTGAATGTGACAAACATTCTGGCAGTATTTTGACAGAGAGCCGAAAAAGAATGCTTTTGCAAAATATTTTCATATTTAGTGTTTGGAATTTTTAATGCTAGACCTGGAAAAATACTTAACTTCCCCCCAACCGCCACCCAGTTTAAAACAACTTCTCCTGCTGCAATGCTGGTGGTAACAGCAGTTACAGAAAGAATTGGTGGAAATAACTATTCTGTATGAATGCTTTTTCAGATACTGGATATAAGAACAAAAATGGACACATGTTTACTGTATGTAAGGAACCCGATATTCTGAGAATTGTAATTTATTTGTCCAGTCGTTGCTGAATGAAATGATTGCATAACAAAAAAAAAAAAACCAAACTTTAAAGATAGGACCGTTTATTATTGGATGTTTAGCAGTATGTGGCTCACAAATGAACTCTTTGTATATGCAAATGAACTCTTTGTATATGCAATTCAAATGTGAACAGTTTTCATTCTCAGAGTGGGAATTTTACTTTCCAAAGATGTTGATTTTTATTTATGGAAACAGAACCTTAAAATACGGTGAATGATTTAAATACATTTTTACTGCTATTGCAGTTAAGCAAACATCAACTTGATCATTCCATTTATTCTTTCTCTTTGGCCTTTTGTCCACACCTTATCACATGCTATTGAATATTAGTGTATTTGATTAATAAAACAGCATATTCATTTATTCTTAGAGAGCTAGTCTATATCAACACAGATGGCTATCAAGTGCTTGAAATGTTATAATCGTTTGTGTAATGTAAAAAAAATATATATATTTATGTATATGGCTTATATTAGAAAGCTTTGTTCTGGGACTAAGGTTAAAATTGCTTAGCAACTTCTGAGTTACAGATTGTTACAAGCATCAACAAAATACCTACTCCCTTTATTTGTTATAATTAAGGCATATGCAAAAAAAACACCTTCATCTAATAGTTTTATAAGTCTTTTATTAGATTCCTTATGGGTAATAGACTGACACCACAGGCCTTCAACACTGATCCCGAAGGCAGTGTTGACCTGTTCATGGATATTTCAGATGCTCTGCTGAAGCCGTGATAGTGCCAGGATTATCCAGGCGAGAAAGGAAAGCCCTCTGTCACAGTGATTTAAACTGTAATAAAATCCGTGGTAAGCTTGTTATGGTCTTCTCCCTGAAGGGAGCAAAGTAATGTCTTACTTATGGAAGACTGTGTTGTCATGTAAGCTGCGGTTTCAACTGCAGTAACAAACATATCAGATGTGTGTAAGTCTTAAAATGAGCTGGGAAATAGAAACTATTTTGAAAATATTGGATTTGAAAGTTTTAGAGTGCAGAGTTAGACACGTAGAGGTGGTCGGTGATCCTGAATTTTTGCACTATTATAATAGTGTCAATCAAATAGTCCATTTTTGCAGTTTTAAACAGCTAAGTCGTTCCCTCATTGCTCTACTGCCAGTTGCTTAATTGCCTCACCCATGCGAAAGCACTTAGACTGTTTACAATTTTAAATGAATTTTTCTTTATTTTTTAAGTATGTATTCTATTTCCTTTTTTTTTTTTTGATCTTACAATAAAAGAGAAGAGAAATATAAGAAAAAAATGATCCATTATTATCCTTAGAGTAAAATAGCACAAATCTTTGTCAGTGTTAATAAATATTTTGATGATCTTTTGGTTCGTTCCCTTTCATGTTAATTCCACTAATATGTGTTCCAAATATTTACCGATTTCGTTGTGTAAACATCTCCAGGCTTGTTACTGGGCAGTGTTCTTTGACTTGCTTCTCTGCTGGAGGAGCAGGTGGGACTGGCTGTTGTAGAGAAGTGGACCCTGACTCATAAAGGTTGTGATTCATGCCCCATAAAGGAGAAGTGGCTGTGGTAACAGGGTCTCCGCCCTCCTCATGACTTGTCCTGCTGGTGTTGCATAATGTTCTTGTTGAGTTAGCATATTTAACATGCTGGTGGAGACCACACAGGCTGCATGTCTCTGCAGGGCGTAGAATCCTAGGACACAGCAGAATCGAAGCACTGCGCATGGAAGTGTTCAGTTGTTGGATTTCTGTGCAAAGAGTTGGGGAGGTTGGTTGTATTAGTTTGCTAGGGCTGCTATAGTAAAGTACACACACTGGGTGGCTTAGACAGCAGGGCTCGGTGGTCTCAGGTTGTGAAGGCTGTGAATTCCAGATGGAGGTGTTAGCAGGATTCGTTCCTGGGAGGAGGATCTGTTTGGTGCCCTGGCCCGCTAGCCTCTGGCAGTTTGCTGGTAACCTTTGGCTGATTTTGATTTGCACAGGTGTCACCCCGGCTCTCCCCTCACCTTCACACAGTGTCCTTGGTGTGTGCACAGGTTTCCTCATTCGTGAGGACCACAGTCACATTGGATTAGGACCCAACCTGACATAGTCCCATTGTGGTTTGGCTGCCTCTAAAGATCCTGGCTCCGGGTCAGGTCACATTCGGAGATGCTGAGGATTGGGGATCTCTGCAGCTACTTTTGAGGGATGCATTCCAACTTGTAACAAAGGTAGAAGGGGAGTGGGAATTTGGGAACCATTTAATATTGGGCGTGTGGGGGAGGCATTGGGACTTGCCTGTTCCCTTGCCTATTGCCTTTCGTGTTGGCGGTAACAGTTGAGATACGGGAGACATTAACCATCAACACCCACACAGCCGTGTCCCCATAACTTAGAGTATCGAGGGGCAAAACTGACTTAGGACAGCAGCTGGCATTTCTTTAAAATCTGTCATCAGGAAACAGCAGTCTTTGGTGAAAAGCATGGGACACAGTAATGAAAGAAAAAAACCTGTGTACAGATTGAACCCCTCATCAGTTTATTATCAATCACGATGTTGCTATTTGCTTCCTACGTATACACCTCTTCCGTAAGAGAAGAGCATCCGGAGACAAGAACACATGTCCCCTTCCTAGGAAAATCTATTTGGCCCTGTTGGTTTTGGCCTGAACTATAGTTCTTAATTTAAAAATATTTTTAACACCTGTGTCTTAATGATTCAATGAAGCTTTACTGATTATGTTGACTCAATATGATTTCTGCTTTAAAGCCACTTAGAGCTTTTAAGAAAATTATGTTTTCACCATCTGGATTTCTCATTTCTTTTCATCTGAAATCCAGACTATCTTTGTTTGATGTTCCTGAAAGCTTTACGAAGTTTACTTTTTTTCTAGTCACCTGGCCTTTTTGTCAGCCTGGCGTTGAGTATTTGTGCACTTAAGTTTTGTTGTTCTTGCTATTTCTTTGAGAGACAGGAAAAGCCAGACTGAAAGTTCCTGTCTGTCGGTTCATTCCTCGAATGCCCAGGAGCCAAGCACTCAATCTGGGTCCCCAGCGTGTCTGGCAGAAACTCAGACACATGAGCTTCCGCCGCCTAGGGTGTGTATTGGCAGCAAGATCAGATCCAGAGCTAAGCCAGCACTAGAAAGCAGTCAGTCTGCTATGAGATACAAGCATCCCAATAACCACCACGCCAACCCCCCTCCCTTAAACAGCTACCTTGTAGAAACGCCTAACGGGGTTGGTGTGGTAGCAAATGAAGTCGCCACCTGCGGTGCCGGCATGGATGCTGACTTACGTCCTGGCTGTTCCACTTCTATTCCGCCTCCCTGCTAAAGGCGTGGAGAAAGCAGATGGCCCAAGTGTTTGTGCCCCTCCTTGCCACCCATGTGGGAGACCCAGATGAGTCACCTGACTTTAGCCTGCTCTAGTTCCAGCTGTTTCAGTCACAGGGAGAATCAGCGAATGGTTAATCTAACTCTATGAAGCGCACGTTTCTAAAAGCATTATTTGACAACAACAGTTGTTACTTAAACAGTGGCACTAACTTTCAGTCAATTATTTCATTGAAAATATTATGCAGTGTTCCTCAAAGAATCCATATGTTCCTTCAGAGAAGTCCTTAAAAGGTATCTAGAATTCCGATGTAGTCAGGTAGTAGCAATAATCTTTTGAAGTTGAATAAGTTAGGTCCTGAAGATGTTGTTGAGTTAGGTTGCCTTCCTTAGCTTTAGTTTGGGCTTTCTCCTTTTCGAAGACAAAGGAGATGTGCTATTTAAAGAAAAGATGTTTTATTTGCTCAGGTTTCTGTCACCAAGGTAGCCAGCATATCAGATCGCTACCTAGCTGTCATTCCTGATGTTTGACAGTCAAGATGTCTATACAGGGATGCCAGAGCAGTGACTCCTTCCCACTTTGCAGTATGTGAGGGGCTGGGCGAGGCCTGGAGCTGATCTTGGGGGACTTTGGATTTTTGCAGAGTGTTAAGTGGGATGAAGGGAAAGGGATGAACATATGGCAAAGAACAGAGATGACAGGGACCGAGACCTTTGCATGGATGGGTGCAGTCCAGAAAAACCAGTCCTACTTCATTTATTACCTAGAAGTAGGAAAAAAAATCATCACTCCAGGCTATGATGTTTAAGATCACCCAGGAACGTCAGTGAACCTGCTCATTGACCTGTTTCGGAGTTCCAGCTCCCACCGGCATGATGCTTTGCAACCGACCTGAGTATTAGAAGCACCTGGGGAGCCATTTAGATTCCAGGTTTCCAGCACATTAGCTGCAGAAACTGTCAAAGTCTGGGGAAAAGTCCTCAGAGGGAAGTTAGTTATATTTCTGCTGCTGGCCTTGCCATTCCTCAGCCACAGGCCGGCCGCTGCGCTTTGCAGCTACTCGGTCTCAAAGGCCCACCGTCGGGTTTCTGCTGGGGAGTTGGCAACAGGCCTCTGCCTCCCGCGGAATGTATGCTGCACGGCTGAGGAAATTGCCCGCTTGTGTGCATTCAAGAAGAGGTGAAAGCCAGCCACCATCATGACCGGGGTGGCCTGGAGCGGAAGCAGCTGTGGTGGAAAACCTCTGAGAAGTCTGGAATGTACATCTGATCTGCCTGAGAAAGTTGGCCTGAGAACCCCGTCTCATTCAAAAATTATCATGGACCCAAAGAACTTTTGTTCATCTCTCGGTGTTTATGGCATTAGAAATTAAGACAGGAAGGATTAGTAACCTATTTTAAAATAAGCTGAGCTGGTAAAATTAACATTTTATGAAAAAATAGCATTTCCAATGTGAAAGAAAAGGCATTAAGGCTTTTAAAAAGGTTGTTAATGTCTGGCTTAATAAACACACTCTGTTCCATGTCACATGTTACACAGCTTCTGGAAAGCTGCCTTGAACTCCAGAAAGAACAAGGTGGCTCTGGAAGGGAGGCAGAGGGGAAGCAAGCTCCTCGGTATGATTTTGAAAACGGCTTAGAGCTCGCAGACACTCTGCGACACTCTTCAGGACGTGCGCAGGTGGCGCCCAGCTCGCTCTTTACGTTTTTTGTTTTATTGTTGTTATTGTCCACGATTCTCAGTGAAACAAGGCAGCCCCACAGGGACAAATACTGTTTGTATTTGATATAAGGCAACCTTCATGCAGAGTGCAAAACAAGTTGATACATAGGTAAGCAGGGATATCCGCACTTCACATACATGACCTGAATGATGGAGACTAGCGTACTGGGAAAGGGAGACAGGGAGCAATAGAACTCCAGCTCACTCCTCAGTGGAGGCTGAGTTTGTGCTCTCTTAAGGCTACCAGCAGACAGCCCCCCTGTTCTCGGCCACATACCTACATTCAGGAACTTCCTTCAGAGCCTCATACTCGTTACTATGGCCTCTGCAAAAGGTAGCCTCTGGGTTCTTTTTATGAATTGCTCTGTTTGAAGCAGGCTTGGACTGAATGTAAAGGAGCCAGCGAGGTGTCGAATGAATAAGTGTGGATTATCTGCATGCTAGTTAATGATCACCTTTGCCATCTACTATGTGGTGTCTGTCTACACAAGTATATAATTGTGTGGGTGTCCAAAACAGTGTCTGCACAGAGTACCATTTAAACTTCATTACGTAGGGTTTTTTTTTTTTTCTGAATAAGTACAGAAAGAAAAGTATTGACATTTTCGTAGCTGCAAAAAGCTGGTTTTGTTTTTGTTCCTCTGTTGCTTTGAGCTATATGGAGAAAATGGCAAGTTGCCAGTTCCTCTTTTTGTATTGGATAGATTAATAAGTAGTGGATGAAATAATCCACTGGCTTCATGGATCATTTTTATTGTTAGAAAGACTGCGGAGATTCGGGTGTTTCTGAATGAGCGTGGCCGGAGTTTTCCCTGAGTACTTGTTTTATGCCTGGCATTGATGGACCCGAGGGTGCGGCCATAGATAAGCCCAGGTCTTCATTTGGATTTCCCTTATTGGCAGGGAACTGGAACATTTTTTCATGTGTTTGTTTGCCATTTGGGCTTGTTCCTTTGTGAAATGTCTGCCCATTTCCCGTGCCCATTTCTTGAGTGGCTTGTTTGTTTTGGTATTTTGGTTGTTTTGAAGTTCTTTGTATATCCTGGAGATTAGCCCTCTATCACCTACATAGTGTGCAAAGATCTTCTCCCATTCTGTGGGTTGCTTTTTTACTTTGTTGATTGTTTCCCTTGCTGTACAGAAGCTTCTTAGTTTGATGAGGTCCCATTTGTTTATTTTGGTCTTGATTGCTATTGCTTTTGGTGTCCTTTTTAGGAAGTCAGGACCTACCCCTAGATCTTGCAGGGTGTAAGAGGACTCCTTACTAAGAGATGGGCAGAAGAAAGAGAGTCCCACTTGGAACCATGACAGGGGTAGTTACAGGCCATCTGCCACCAGAAGGGGTCCCTACTGAGCCCTGCAGCTGCCCAGAGTGGGGCGCTCTAGGCCAGTTGGGGTCTGCCAGGCTGAGAATTGGCAGAAAATGAGATGGACTGCCACTCTGCATGCTCCCATTCACTGAAGCGCTCCAGCTCCAGCAGCTCACGGAACACAGCTCAGGCTGGGGAAGTCCACCTGGGCAGACGGGAAGGAGCAGCTGTGGTGTAGTGTGACTACGGGGACCATGTGCCAGGAGGAGCCAGGAGGGAAGGAGGAGACAGGGAACAGAGTGGGAATGGGGGAAAGAGCGGAGGAAACAGGGAACAGAGTGGGAATGGGGGAAAGAGCAGAGTGTTTGAGGGCATGGGGCCGTGGGTGAGAAAGTCCTCACCACCAGTTGTTCTGATAAAAGTAACCTTACATCTAGCAGGTGCTTATGTTTTTCTTCTCGGGAGTAGCTGCTCCCATCTCTTGAATCAGCTTCGCAGAACCAGGGCATTTGGCCCCTGTATTGTGCCACGGTACTGATTCATCCTATACTCTGCTTGCTTGCGAAGCTCTGGGAGTGAGCCTCTGCCTGACGTTTGTGCTCCCAGCACCTCCTCTGGCCAGCTCTGACCACAGTGGGCCTCTAGCAGGCATCAGCATCCCAGAAAAGCCTTGCACTTGGACCCTGCACTGTAACCCTCAAGCAAATCTCAATGCAGAATGCTTAGTAATGTAACGATACCTGAGGGATGAAGGTGAAAAATGACCAGAGAATTTGAGTCCCTGGGCCACCTCTGGCATGTGGAGTCCTTCACGGCCACCTGAGTCTGAGAGTACATTCCTGAATCTGTGAGACACTTCTGCCAGTTAGTGCTGTGTAGCTGAAAGCCAATTTACAAGCCCTGGGCATGACCCGTTTCTTAAGAAGTGTGTCACTGGCAGTGCGGCTGGGGGGATGCGGGCCCTCCTGCAGCCTGCTCCTGGGCTGACTTCGGTGTCTTCTCCCATTGCACTTCCAGTTCCCCAGGCAAGGCTTGCAGCAGACCCAGCAGCAGCAGCAGACGGCAGCCCTGGTGCGGCAGCTCCAGAAGCAGCTCTCTAGTAAGTACTGAATCTCTTCTTGGGAAACCCAAGCAAGCAAGCAACCACGCGAGTCATGCCCTTTCCACGTTTGACCTAGTCCTGCATGTTTTAGCTTGGTTTTAGTTTGAATGCTCTTTGCTGGAAGATTTCAGTCTTTTTCTTACATGTAACGAAGATGCTGCGCCTCTCGATTGCCTCTAAAGCTGGCCTGTGGTTCCTTTCATTTGGAGTGCCCTGTGGAACCATAGCTGTGCTTTTCAGAAACGTGAAGGGCTCAGGAAGCGGCCCCAAGGAGATGGCTGAAACGTGAGAACGTTGTTGTCGTCCGCCCCGCTCTGCTGGGTTTCAGATCCAGGAAGGCCGGCACTGGACTGCTGTGCCTTACACTTTGAGGATAAGTGACTTGGAACTCAGAGTCCGGCCAGCATTTCCTTGCCCGCAGCCTTGCCTGCTGTCCCGGAATAGCTTCCCTTTTCAGTTCTGCTGCCTCTGAAGGTGGAGCGCACACCAGGAGCTGTTCATGCGTTACCCCTCACCTCCAGGCCTGCTAGGTGTGCCCGTGGTCACCCCTCGCCTCCGGGCCTGCTAGGTGTGCCCGTGGTCACCCCTCGCCTCCGGGCCTGCTAGGTGTGCCCATGAAGCCAGCCACCCATGCTCCAGAGCTGTGGGGTAGCAGGGACACTGGGGCTCACCTCTGGGGCTCAGTCTTGGCAGGGGAACACCTTCTAGCTCAGTGGACTCCACCAGTGCCTATTCCAAATTTTTTCTTTAAAAACATTTCCTTCTTAAAATTTCCTTTAATTAAACCAATCTTGTTTTCTAGCTGCTATTTAATAGGTTAGACCTCTTAAAAGATGTAAAACTTCATGGGAATTCCACAGTTCATATTTTTGCAGAGAATATAATTTCTACCCACAGATTATTTTGCAGTGTTTAGAAATGGGTGCCTATGATATTTATATACTGGTACCTGCTTGCGAAGCATGTGTACTCTTAATTCCCACCTGGTAGCAGCCTGCTTTTTTTGTTTTAAGAATATTTTTTGAGGTAGGACAGCAGAGATGGAGGGCAGGGAGAGAAAGAGATTTTCCATGTCCTGGTTCACTTCACAAACTGCTGTGACAGTCTTGATTGGGCCAGGTAAAAACCAGGGTCCCAGAACTGCATCCAGCTGGGCATTGTTCACTGCCTTTCCAGGCACAGTAGCGGGAAGCTGGAGCAGAAGCAGAGCTGCTGGGACTTGAACCAGCACTCTGATGTGGAATGCCAGCATTGCTATCAGGTGGCAAATTAACCCACTGTACCAGAGCGGGCCCTTGAGCATTTCACTTAAGGTCATTTTTTTTTTTTTATTTATGGAGGAATTTGCTTCAGGTTGTTCAACCAGCAGAAAGAAACAGCTGTGACTTAGCTTAGACGGGTTTCTCTCAGAACTTATTTCTTTACTGCAACATAGATGAGAACTTCCAAAAGTATGTGGATAATAGAAGAAAATGTTTAGTGCACATTTTTTTTTGCAGTGCAAGCAGTCTTCAAAAAGTTCGCCAAAAAAAAAAAAAAAATAAGAACTATGCATAGATTTAAAATATGGCCCATATGAATAGACTCAGGAATTAAATAATGCAGTTATGCAAACAGTGGCAGTTTCTAAGCCTGTGCCACTTTTTTTGTATCTCCAGAATATTTTTTCTGGTTTTACATGTGAGCCTGTCTTCACATGCATGCACAGAAAAGCATGCACTTGAGTCAGTCCACACGTGGACACGCACACTGCATCTACTGTCGCCTCACAGTTCTTCGAGTGCTGTTTACAGGAAACTAAATATAAGGTAGTACTGTCTCTCACCTATTATAGCCCCTGTGAAAGTGTAAGTGCTGGCTTGATATTATAAATACTTGGAGGAGTTAGTGTTGGAGGTGACTTTGGGTTCCATGGGAGATGCCGAGGAGAGCCAGTTACCCTAATCCTGATGTCTTGCATTATCAGGTGTGGGACTCAAATGTAGTTGGTCCCTGTGCAGGATAAATGGGGTGGCAGAACCTGAATCCCAACCTGTTTTTTTTTTTTTTTTTTCATTTTGTGACACAGTTTCATAGGCTCTGGGATTCCCCCAACCGCTCCCAGTGCCCTTCCCCCATGTTGGATTCCTCTACATTGTTGCAGTAATACAGTTCATATCCAGTCATGATTCCTTCATTGTGAGCATGTACCATGCATAGAGTCCAGCATCTTATTGCCCAGATGAATTCAACAGTTTCCTTGGGAGACCATCCCTCGTCTGAAGCAGAGCTGGCAGAATATCATCCCTTCCAATGAAAAGCCACAATATAACATCAACAAAATTTTACAGCATTATAGAGTTAATTGACATGGGATTGAGTGATCAATATGTTAGAAAATGCAAGTTTTTAACCTCATCTTGTGACTATTTCATTGACATTTAAAGTTTAGTTTCTACACAACCGGCTGCTATACGCCTTAAAGTGGTTATAGGGTACTATTCAGCTGTCTCATGTCTATTTTCATTTTTATATTTAGCAGCTTATAGTATTAAGCATGATTTTTACTGAACTTAGCGAATTTTAGGATAGTCCAAACAGGGTTATAACTCTGACAATGCATATGTTAATGATTGGGGCACAGAATAATTTTAGGAGGGGTGTGCAGAGAAATCTTCAATACCTTAGTGAGGAGTAACTAATCTTTGTGTCCTACCTAGTAAGGTGTATGCGAGTCCAAGCTGACCATTTCCTGTCTGTTCTAAGCTTTCCTTACTGGTCTCTGTCTATCTGATCTACTTTTTTTAGGGGGCGGGGGGCTCTGGAGCGACCCTGATGGTCATTTTTAAAGAGGGTGGGGGTCCAAAGTTGGAACTAAGTAAGGACCAGAGACAGCTCCTCTCCCTAGTCCCGAAGGAAGTTTACTGTTCTGTTTCTGAGGACCGCAATGGGTCTGTTTCTTGTGCCTGGAACTGTTAATAGAGTGATCCTGAGAGAGTAGCATTTATCTGCAGCCTCATTTTGTAGTTGCCATTTCACTTCTCTGGATTTTTCTCACCAGGTAATCAGCCACAGCAAGGAGCAACTCCCTACGGGCATCCTTCACATTTCTGAATGTGGAAGAGGAGAAACATGAAATTTTATGTTTGCACTGAAAAAAATGGAAAGTCAAATTTGATGTATTAGTCATTCTTAGAAATGTCTGTTCTTTTATGCTACATCTCACACAAGGTGTCTAGACAAAAGATGGGAGGGGGAGTTGTCGTTTAGTTTTGTCACACTCAGATTTAAAGTAGGCTAAGTAATGGGGGTCGTATAGGCCTCTGCCAGGAAGAATGTGGTAGCAGAAAATTGGTGCTTCTCTTGAATCCCATATTTATAGAAAGAAGATGATGATGGATTTAAATATTTGTATGTTCGGTAATGATGGTGTTTGTTTCTTCCAAACTTTGCTGGACCAAGCTACTGATTTGAAAGGCACACTGGATCTCAAAAGAAGGGTGACTTGTCTGGACTGCATTGACCTGAGATGGTGAAGTGGACTTTTAGCTGCAACACTCTATTTTGAAATGTTTCATATGCACTTTATCAACTCCGTTCTTCATTATGTAGGACTCTGCTTTTGTTATGGTCAAAAGGTGCTGAAACAGGTTGTCGCTTAGTACAGGACCTTGTTAACCCAAGCTTCGGGGAGTGCCACCTGAGGTGGGTGGGAACTTCTTGGGTCCAGCTGGATGTGACCCTGTCCTTGGTGAGATACTGACCTCGGTCTTTGTGAGGTCAAAACACACATCAATGCTAAAGGCCTGAAAGAACCACAGTGGAGGCGTGCTATTTATTTATTTATTGCTAGTTTTAGCAAAAATGACTGTGTCCAGGTTTGGTTCTTCCAGAACCTTCTGCCAATTGAAAGACAGGGAGAGGGGGAGCAGCTGGAGGGAATCGTGCAGCTGGCCTGGGATTCCACAGTGCTGGAATATGATGTGGTTTCCAGAATCTCACCCCAAAGTCCAGAAGGTTCTGGTTTTCATAAAAGGTGTATTTGCTGTTTTCTTTTATATGGTAAGTATTTGCTATTTTGAATTTAATTATCAACGTTGCTGTCAGTCTTGGGTTGTGTATTGCATAATATACTGTATTTATAAATTGGTGCAAAAAGCACAAGTAAATTATACATCAAATTTATTATAAAGAAATAGTAACTATTTTAACTTTGTTCAAGTATGTGGTAATCTGCTCCTATTAGAGTTAAAAGATGCAGTAAATTATTATCAGTTTGTGTAACTTAAGAGTATTCCATATAATATTTTTTTAGATTTAGATGCATAAAATTTTGAATGTGAAAATTGCAGGGCATTTTAAAACATATGTGGGGGATATTTTCCCATGTTCTGTTTTTCTTTCGCCATATGATTTTACATGTAATGTAGTCAAGCATACTGTGAATAGATTTGTCTACAATAAGGAAACCACATAGAACTACTTTTTTTAAATGTAGCTAGTATAACTTTACTAGACAATTTCTTTCACAGATCATTCTATAAATAATTTATACCTTCCTAGGTGAGTTACTTATTGCAAAGTTTGACTCATGCAAATGACCTCAAATCCATGTCAGCTTACTTTGCTGTGGCAACATCCATGTGAACCTGCTTTGTACACTGTGAAACTATTTCTCTCCAGCCTGTTCATTTTGTGTTTACCCTGGGCTGGGAAAAGACTTTGCCAAAACATTAAAGAACATTCTTTTCACTAAAGTAACGTCCTATCTGCTTTCAGAAGATGTATCTTTACGTTTCAACTGATTTTGTATATCAGGGTTTTGTTGTTGTTGTTGTTGTTGTTGTTGTTGTTGTTGTTTTTCTTTTGAGGGTCATACTTAGAATACATGAAGTTATTTTTCTTCAGAGTCATGTATCCAGATAACGACTGCATTGACACAAAAAAAACGACGTGTGAATGTTGTGCCTAGTGAGTAGGTTATGTCCTTCCTGTTTAATATTTTATTTCAAGACGTTCTGGTATTTAAAAATGCCATTTTTCAGCTTGAACCATTTATTTTTGTAGCTCAAACAGTGGTCATACTGTTTCAAGAGTGAGTGTTGTAATTGCATAGCATTTGTATGCACTTTATATTTTTCAGGAGTTAAATTCTTAATCACTTTGCGCATGAAGGCTGTGGGCTCCACCTTTGCGGTGTTCTTTGAAGCTGAGGAAGGACGTCATGGTGAAGGCTTAGAATCCCAAGTTTTTGTGGGGTGTTGAGGAAAAACCTAAATTTATCTCCTGCGTGCTATGAAGAAAGCAGCAGGGAAATTTTAATCCAATCAGCCATCAGTCAAGCCCCCGCCCCGCCCCGCAGTGAACACTATTGAGGGGCTTTTCTTTTTAGCAAATGAATTTATTTGTATTTAAAAAAAAAAAAAAAGGATCACAACAGAAACGTGCTTAGGAGAATCTGCATGGTGAGGAAGTTGTGTTAGAATAAGACAGAGACCCAGCTCCCCGCAGAGTAAGCCCTGGAATGAGTTGGAAATCCCAGTGAGCCCAGAGTGGTACCTGTTTACTTCATAGGGTTTGCATTTGCCACGTGTGTGCCCTTCCCGGGTACCACTTCATAGACTACAGTGAGTGTCCTTTGAGCTCTTCCAGCCACAGGGCGCCGGCAGCAGAAGTTAGTAGCATTCATGCCACCTCTTAGGCCAGCTGAGCACTGGAAGCAGTGGAGGCAGCTCTCCCAGGCGTCTCCGACATAGGCGTAGGCTTACACCGTTCTTGACTTTGGGAACTGAGATAGTTAAATGATACCTATGGGATTCTTCTTCATGGTTAAAGTTGCTTCATAATTTTTTTTTTAAATAATTGGCAAATGTTTTAGTAGATACTGAAGAAAGTACACTAAAGACCCCAGCTTCTCAAATTAGTAAAGATGAATCATATGGTGTCCCACAAATTAATGAATTCAGGATGAATTAGGCATACCGTACACTAACTCTCAGTAAACTGCAGAAAACCTTGTGTAGGTTTGATCCCATTTGAAATGCACTGAAACTTCAATAGATAGAGTAGGTCTAGACTTGCCCAGTCATTTTCTTGTTGCATAAGGAATTATTTCTTGACATAAAGTGCTTATAAAGCAATGATTCCTTCTTGGAAATTTTTTTAATCGAAGCCTCCAAGCCAGGAGTGCCTGAGCTAGATTTTAAAGTTATAAAGAAGTTTCATTGTATTTTTAAAACCTTTTTAAAATCAACCCCTTTTTTTCACCTTTTATGATGTGCAGGTATTAAGTTGCTTTTTACATGTGGAAAAGTTAGCCTGCACTTGTTTTTAAATGCAGTAACTAAGACAGTTTTGTATTTTCCCATCAAAGAAACTTTTCAGTGCGAAACAACTGGTTTCATACCAGTTCCATGCTTTGGTTTTAGCAAAATATTTAGAAACCAACCACAAAAAGTTTGTACATTGAGATGGTCAAGTTACATAAAGACTTCAGTTTCATCTTTTCCCACTCTCTCTGTTCTGAGTGCCATGTTGGTAACATTGAGAGAAGATGGACACTAGGCAATTGGTAGAAGAAAAACAAATCCATTCTTACTGAAAAAAACAATCCTGGTACATTAGCCATCTGTTATTTTATGGTGGACAGTTTCCTCTTAATGTTTGTTGTTATGTGTTGGCAAAATAAAAGTGCCTTAAGTTAAAAGTTTCTGTTGAGAGACCCATTACAGAAATCAGTATCAGTTCAAAATGCAATGATTTGGGTTGTTGTTTTTTTTTTTTTTGCATGTCCATTGTAAATTTAATATTGTAAATGTATTCGAATTCATTTACATGCCTATGGCTGCCTTTGATTAAACTTCTTCCAAAAAAAAAACTGTCCGGATGTTGACTTTGTTCATTTCTGTTTCCTGTCATATTACTTGAATGTAAGTTGTTGCAGAATCACTACCAAGTGCATTCCTGGCTGTGCACTTGTATGGTCCAGAATCTGAGGTCTGGGGATTCTGAATGAGAAGGGTGCCTTGTGGGCGAAGCGCCTCACTTCCATATGTCCATCCTTGACTTGCTGTTGAGAGCAGGGAGTGGTTAGGCATCTCCCATGTGATCTCTGGCTTGGGGGCTCCCAAGGCCACACAGTAGAGCTGAAAGGGGGCCCCTGTCCTTGTGAGGATGCTCCGGGGTGGGCGATTTGTAATTCTTGGAGGGTAGGCTACAATCAGGACCGGCACAGTAATCTGTGCATGACCAGCACTGTTTTGAGCCTGACAAAGATAATTTCCTCTGTCATAAGTTGTTGCTTGTTTGATAACTAAGGTGCCATTTTCATGCAGTATGTATTTCCCATTGATTCGGGGTCTGTCGATTACATAACCACTGGGTGTGGTCCACCTGATGTTGGGCTTAGGGATTCCGTCAGACATGCAGTGCAATGACAGAGACTCTCCGCTCATGCTTTTCACTATCCCAAGCTTGTATGTCAGAATAACTGGCTGTTGGCCGATTTCTAAGATGATCAGTTTCTCAATGTGGCCGACTTTATTTCTAGCAGCACACCTGTATTTTCCTGCATCTTTGCGAGTTGTTCTATGAATGATGAAAGAACCATTGCGTGCTATCAGATACTGAGAATCGTGCGGTCTGTTGGAAAACTGGGTGCCATTTGGTAGAATCCAGAGTATTTCCGGTGGCGGGTTTCCATCCACAGAACAATTCAGTGTTGTGGACTTCCCGAGGTGGCCAACTATTCTTTCGTTGAATGGATTTCGGAAAGTTGGTCTTCTCAGCATTTCCAGCACTTCCAGCTGGACCACCAGCACGCTCTCTCCTCCTTCATTCTGAGCCACACAGGTGAAATCGGCGGAATCCGAGAGCCTCACGTTCCTGATCTCCAAGGTCCCGTTTTCATGGACCGTGATTCTACCTCCATGATACGGGGCTCTGAGGTACACGTTGTCTGGCATGATCCACGTGACGTGAGGAGGCGGTGTCCCTTCTGCTCTGCAGTCCAGGTGCTTTTTAGAATGCCTCACGGCTGTGACTTTAACTACAGTTCTGTTCCTATACAGGCCATTGATCAGCGGAGGCATAGAGACAACGTCCATTTTGTACAGTTGGGTGTCATCCCCGCTGGGATTGCGGGCCACACACAGGTACTCGCCAGAGTCCAGCGGCCGTACCTTGTTGATGGTCAGAGATCCATTGGCATGGAATGTGTACCTGCCATAGGAGAAGGAGATGGTGTTGTGCGATGGCAGCAACCAAAATACTTTTGGCTTGGGTTCCCCAGTGGCCTCGCAGTCCAGGACAGCCGTGCCCCCGGCTTTGACCTTGATGTCGCTCTTGTAACCCTGCCTGATCCGTGGGGCCGCCGTGATGACCGTGAGGTGGACCTTCATCTCGTCTTTGCCAAGGGTGTTCCGGGCGTAGCAGGTGTAGTCGCCTTCCTCTGTAATGCCAACTTTGTTGAAGTACAAGGTTCCATTGTTGAAGAGGGTGTACCTCTTGGGCCTGCGGCTGCTGTCGGCCTGCAGTGCACTGTTGATCACCGTCCCGTCAGGCAAGCTCCATGAGATCTCCGGCACCGGGGAACCTGAAGCTTTGCAGTCAACTTGGAAGTCCTTCCCGAAGGGGACTTGTTTTCGGAAATGCTGTTTGTGGTCAATTTTGGCAGGCTTCAGCACTAGGCTGACGTGCATCAGGGTCAGGTCGTCTCCCATCTTGTTTCTGGCCACGCACAAGTAGTCTCCACCATCCTTTTCTGTAACTGACTCGATAAACAGGGATCCGTTCGGGTAGAGGTGGATTCGGCTGCCCATCCTGAGGAGAAGACAGACCCATTTCAGTGTGCGGTTATCCCTGGCTTCAAAGGTATGATGGACAAAAATGTATGCATATGAGGGGTTCAGTGGGTGTTTTGGTGTATGCAGACGGCTTGAAATGAACGCCACAAACTAGCTGGCATTTCCATTCCTGACTGTGTAGTTATCTTTACCGTGAGTCGCGAAGAGGTAGTATTTCTGTGGTAGAGTGTATCTCCTTCCCACAGTTTTGATGATAGGGAGAATGCTACAAATAATGGATTCTATGTCTAGCTATCATTTTTGCGATATAGATTAGTAAACAAAAAAACTTTGACAATTAGCCTGATCTTACTGCACTTTGGAAGGTATTATTATTATTAGATTTGCAGAGGGATAAGGAGAGAGAACTTTGATCTGCTCATTTGTTCCCCAAATGGTCATAATGGTTGAAGCTGGGAACCAGGAATTTTTTTCAGAATTCCCATGTGTGTACAGGGGATCAAGTACGTGGACCATCTTTCACTGCTTTCCCAGACACATTAGCAGAGAGCTGGATTGAGAGTGGAGCAGCTGGGACTTGGACCAATGCTTGTATGTGATGCAGGCACCCTAGGCAGAAGCTTAACCTACTGTGCCACAGAGCTGGCAGTGCCCATTATGTACGTCACACACTGTATCCCACCAACGAGCATCAATTAAAATGTTTACAAAGGTTGGCCATTTGTGCCGCAGTTACACTGCTCTTTGGAACACTTGCACGCATATTGGAGTGCCTGTGTTTGTGGTCCAACCATCTCCACTCTCCATTCCAGCTTCCGGTCATTTCAGTAACCTGAAAGGCAATAGGTAGATGGCTTGGGTGCTGGGTCCCTGACACCCACACAGGAGATGTGGAGTGGTTTCCATCTGTTGGTTTTGGCCTGGCTGTGGCCAGAAATAATAAATATTTTGGGGGTGAACTGGTGGATGGGATGTCTCTCTTCTGTTTCTCTTTTATATATATATTTTTATATATATATTTGGAACTTATGTATATATTTGAGCGGAGGAAAGAGAAAAAGAGACAAGATCTCATCCATCTGCTGCTTCATTCTCCATATCCCTTGTATGGCAAGGGTGGAGCCAGGTCAAAACCAGGACAAGGCAACTCCGTCAGGGCTCTCCCACATGCATGGCGGAGTCCCAGGTACTTGGGCCATTGCTGCCTCTGTAAGCACATTAGAAGGGAACTGGAATGGAAGCGCAAGAGAAAGGACCAGAACCAGAAAATGTTTCCATGTGAGTATATTTAATCCCAGATCTGAACTACTTTGGGATGGGGCATCATATCAGTGCTGGGAACAAGTCCGACCTTGACATTCCGAGCAGGAATGCTCTATCACTATGTATCTATTGCTAAATCCAAACAACTCCAAAATAGGAAACCATTCTGATCCCAAGTGCTTCAAACACGGGATATTTAAGCAGTAGTAATGAGTATTTAATAATTAGGCCAGAAAACTGACTTCTACTTAGCCATAAGAGGGAGCAACAATGCTAAGACTAGCAACTGACCTCCCTTTATTTACATAACTATAAGGTGATGAGGCCGAACTGTCCTGACATTACCACTGGAAACCACCAGATGGCAGATGTTTCCTGATAAAAGCCCAGTGGATATTGAAATGCTAATGTGATCTAAAACAGACATGAAAATCCATGTATGCTTTTCTTCTTGGAAATGTAAAATAGCTAATGCAATTTTTGAGAAAAGAACCTTCACGGTATGAAGGCTTTCCTAGGCAGCCTCACTTCTATTCCCCAGCAAACATAGCATAAAGTTGAGAGAACATTGCAGAGAATCATTTAATGGGTCTCTGTGTCCTTTTTCACTTCTAAGGTATTCAAGGACTTTGGAAAGTTTAACAAGTTAAAATTCACTGAGCTGGTTCTCAAACCCCGTTTTACTTTCAACTAATGTGTCCCTTGCTATTACTCTTTCAAAAAGCATGCAAATTTGGCAGTGTATTTACAACAACCTGTGCAGTTTAAAACAAGCCTGATGATCAGATCCCAACTCCAGGAAAAAAATTGTTTTTGCTTAATTGGTGTGGACAAATTTGACTAGGCATTCGATTCTTAAGCTTGCTTGAAGGACTGTTATATGCAGCAGCAACTAAGCACCTATCAGTCTTGGCATAACTCATCCATCACCTGCAGCAGAATGAAAGTGGAGCCAAGTTTATGCTGTTGAATTGCAGCTTCATCTCCCAGAGCTTGAAGCAGTAGGTTAGGATGGGGTAATCTAGGAACCTGTTGCTTAACCAAGTCAACAGGTAACTTCAAAATAATGAAGCTGGTGACTGCAGTTTTCATGGCCATCAAAGTCGCCTGGGTGAATGAGGGTCGTCTCCATGCGCCCTGTAATTTATCCTAATTGCATCATTTTCAGAAACTAGCAGTGACACTCAACGTTACTGAAATGTATACCGGAACTGGAAAGAGAAAGCCTAAGAGGTGCTGAGATGTGGAGACACTTGGTTTCTTGCAGAAACAGAATTTGCCCTAATTTAATGGGTTCTCGGGCAATGTTATTACGACTGATGGAGTACTAGGAGGGTCCTTCTCCAGGCCCACCCCAGTCTGGTGCACCCGGAGCTTGTAAGGAGTCTGAGACTGTAGTAGCCACTTCTTTCTGTGAACTTGTATTTTCAAGAGATTTTCTCTAAGTCTCACCTAGAAGTTTCCCCTAATAAAAGGCGGAAAAAATGTTTACAAGGATCGAAACAGGAAAGCACCTCCAGCCTTTCCAATGCTCTCTTTTAGGAGCTTTCCCACAAGAGGATTACAAAGACCTCATGGGAAAGTGGTTACTTAATAGCACAGGGCAGGGACTGTGGCACAGCGGGCCACACAGCCACTGCCTGTGATACCTGTATCCTATATTGGAGCACAGTTTCAGCCTTAGCTGTCCTGTTTCCTATCCAGCTTCCTGCTAATGTGCCTGGAAAGGCAGAAGGGGGCTAGAATGCTTGGAGCTACTTATCACCCACGTGGGAGACCAGGTTGGAGTTGCAGACCCTTGGTTTGGGCCTAGGCCATCCCTGGCCATTGTGGCCATTTGGGGTAGTGAAGTGGCGGGTGGAAGATCTCTGTCTCCACCCATTTTCTCTCCCTGCACTCTATCAAAAAAAAAATCTTTTAAAATGTGGGTAATAAGAATGTGCCATAAATATTTTTTTGAAACACCCTCACGATTCACTCATGAAACTGTTTTAAGACGCAGCAGGTCTCATGGGCAGCCTGACATTCTAGACCTGCAGCACACTCCCACGCAAGTCAAGCTTCCATAGGAAAAGCAGCAGTTCTGCACTGGAAGATGGAGAATGGTGAAGCCAGGGGAGGGACATCAGATATACTGAGTATGCGGCCAAGAAAAAAAAAATAAAGACGATTTGGTGGAGTTGGCTGGCAGGCTTTGCCAAAATGAGAGGGGTTTGCTAATTTGGGGGCATTTGATCAGCAAAGTTATAAAAAATCCTCATGTGTCACATTGAAAATCCTTGTAATACAAACTCCTAAAGCTAAGAAGTAGGAACAGTAATAGCTTTTGTTTTGCAACAGAATTTTTTTTTTTATTTCTGCTGACTGTCTAAAAAGCAATGATCTGGGGAAAAAAAACAACTTCATTTTTTAGGTTAGGTAAAAGAATTGCTGAAGCGTTGCCATAGTGATGGTTACATTTCGTGATGAAAGCGTGCAGTGCCTCCACCTCTGGGGGGACCAAAGAAGTGTTAGTGACATAACATTTTTTTTTTTCGGTCTCTCCCATAGCAGAGCCTAGTCTGTTCCTGAAGTATTCTTCTGATGCCAAAGAGCAACGGCCTCAGGTCTTTGTGATGTAACTTTGGCAGGTTTGTTGGAACGTCTGAGATTGACTCTGATCTCGACGATGCGTTTTAGAATGCTCGAGACCTCCCTTTGCCTTTTGTCAGACACTGCCTTACACATCTTTCATATCTCTCGATAAAATCTTTCCATGTTTAAAATTTAACGCTTTGTAAATGTTTTGGTCCTGGATTCTATTTCTAGTCTATTACATTCTGTGTATTTATGCCCGTTGAGAATGTGAGGGTTATAACAGTGCTAATACAGGTTTTGGTGTGGATAATGGAAATTGTATTTAGAATTTCCCAGAATTAAGAGTGGTTTCTGGATAACTGGCAATCATCCCTATATACTGTGGAATTTTTAACGTCACTCATTTCAGTAACTAGAACTGGCCTTTAACGTTAAAGAAATGCATAGAATACATTGAAAGCAAAAATAAGATGATGCCTTGTGAAAATAATTTCAAGATTGAGTTTTAGCATTTAACATACATATTCAGAATATAGTAGTTCAAACACATGTGGTTTCTAAAATTCACACTTCATAGAACTAATGCTGAGCTAAGTTCAATTTAACATCAGGCCATGTGATTTGGATGATATTTGAAAAACTTGAAATTAACATTTACTCTTAAAGGTTACAAGTTAAAGTAATTGGTATTCATATCAGTTCATTCAGATATTCTGACACTAAAAAAGTGTTTATTCTTCAACTTCTATGAATGAGTCTAAATTTATACCTATGATGTATAAATGCTCAACCAGGAATATTTCCTGTTAATTTTAAAAAAAACCTGCAGCAAGCAAAATTACCCTATGAAGTTGTAAATTTTAAACACTTGTCACCTACATAAGTCACAATTATTATTTTCCAAGGATATGGTGTGATCTATAGAAAATCAGTCATAAGTATTAATATGCGTATGGGAGAGCAGCCTAGAAAAGGATATATGTATATTTGATAACAGTGGGGTCAAGGAACTTCTGAATAGATTCTACTGGTTTGTGGCATTCTTGAAGTGCTTTGCAGTATTAGAAAAAAAAAATCAAATGCCAATTATTACACTGAAGTTTAACATATACCAGACCCTATGGGTCTAATACCTTGATTGCATCATAAATTTTTATGAAGATAGTGTGTAAAAAGTGGAAAGCAAATGAGGTTTTTAATTTAACTAGACTCCAGAAGTTGCCCCATTTTAGAGTTCAATGTGTGAGGCAAAAACCTGGGTTTTATATGCAAATGATCTGAGAGAGATTGGGTTGCTTTGGAGAGGACTGCCCTTCTGTAGAGTTTGCTCCCTGAAATTGCTGCAAGCCTTGTTACATCACCTGTTTCATTTCAGAACTCACGCAGTCACACGTGTAGAGAGATCATCGCAACTCAGCGGTGCGGATTTACCTGTGCCATTGGTCAACGACAGCCTTGGATGGTAACCTCCAGGTTATCTGGGGTTTGGGTTCTCCTGTGGCTGAGCAGTTCAGTAGTAATTTGTCCCCAAAATTCACCTCCGTCCATTTCTGGGATGCAACTTCTATCCTGGGAATGGTGTCTTGCTCTTCCACTGTGAGTATCACCACTCTTCTCTCCGAGCCAGTGGAGCTGGTAGCAATGCATTCGTACGTGCCCCTGTCCGAAGAGCCTATGTTTCTTATATGCAGAGTTCCATTTGGATATAAGAACAACCTGGAATTAACAAACTGTAATGGCTTCACCGTAGTACCGTCAGAGAGGACCCAGTGCACACTGGGCTGAGGGGTTCCTTGTGCAGTGCAGGGAAGTTTCAAGCTTTCACCCCAAGCCCCTACAAGGACTTGCCTCTTCTGCTCTAGAATCACAGGTGGGGCTGCAATGACTTGGATCTTAACTAGCACTGAATCCTGTCCAGCGGCATTGCTGGCTGTGCATTTGTAAAAGCCACGATCGTAAATGCTGATATTGTGGATGACCAGTGTTCCTTCAGCTGTCACCAGCGCCTGCCTGTTTCCCTCGGATGACTCCGAGACTACTGTCTGGTTTGCAAGTATCCAGGAAATCACGGGGCTTGGCCTACCTTCCGCTCTGCATTTCAGTTCCACGCTGCTTCCAGAATGCAAGGTCATCTCTTTGGTGCGTTTCTCCAGGATCCTAGGGGCATAGGACACCACAGACAAGGTGACATGAAGGTAGTCTGTCCCATATGGATTGGATGCTGAGCACAGGTACTGTCCACGGTCCTCAATGTCCACCTTCTGGATGGACAGGGTGCCATTGGGGAGCACCTGGAATCTGCTGTTGTGTTTTCTTTTAGACAAGTCAAGTCCTGATAAGAAAATACAGCCACAGGTCACCAAGGTTTAAATAGAAAACATACAGCTATCAGGCTACTGAGAATAAAATTAGGAATCTGATAATTAGGTATTCTGATTTTAAGATTATCCCTGCATTTCTTTATATATGTAGTGTAAATTGAAATGCGAGTGGAGTGGTTCAACACATTACCTCTTTCAAATCATAGTTTTTTTGGATCTGCTTTCAAAGAGCTTCAAAAATCTACTCTTAACATTTTTAAACCTGATAAGCAAGCAAGAAAGCATGCCACTGTCAAATGAGAATACTAACAGTATCAGAGTTTGCCGAAAAGCAATATTCAAACTAGTATTGATGTCTGGATTTGTGCCCTGGAGCCCTAACACCTAACTCAAGGGCAGAGTATAAAGACATAGTTTCAAGTACCTGAAGAGACCCTGGTCCAGTGGATGGTGGGCAGAGGGTTGCCACTAGCCTCGCAGGGAAGAAAGGCATCCGAGTTTGCTGAAACTGTAAAACTTGCAGCTTTCCCTCCTACTATTCTGGGCTTTTCAAATATATTCCTAAGCAACGAGTCAAAGGGAAAGAGTTTGGAAGTTGTCGGTTTTTGAATGGGTTTCTCAAAGCCACTTTTCTTTGCATTCTTCTGTCTGTCCCAGCTTGAAGCCTGAGGAGTGGCTTCGATTGAACCCAGGGTGGACAACGTGTTCAAAGGTGGGCTTTTGCCGGCTTCAACAGTTTCTGGATGGGACTTGTCCCTAAATGGGCTTTCTGAAAAGGGAGTAGTAGTCCATTTCAGATTCTGTGATTTCGCTGTCTCAAATGCTGGCATAGGAGTAGTTTGTGACCCATTAGAGTAGGCAAAGGACGTGGTACCGATTGTTGTTCCAGCTGTGACCATGGCATCTGCAGGAGCCTCCCATGACGGGGTGATCTCTGCAGCTAATTGCTGGGGACGAGGACTGTGCCATGGAGAGTCCTGAGGTCTGCTCACTGCGCTCACCATCCCCGGGGAAGTAGATACTGCCACTTTGTCAGTCACCGTATTTTGGCTAAAGGCTGGAGAGGTGACACTTGGCACTGGAATTGCCGTGCCGCTCTGTAGTGGTAGCACCGTTGAATGTGTCGTCATCATTTTCCTAGTTGTGGTCATCTTGTGTGATTGGCTGGACGAAGTCGTCTGAGAAGCGATCGTGTCCTTCAATGTCTGAGGACTCTCCAGGGGGAGTTCTTCAATTATATCTGTCAAGTTAAAAGCGGTTACATGAAGACCAGCTGTGCTCGAAATTCCCTTTGTGTTTTCAAGGGGAGAATGAGTGGAAGCGGAGACAGCAGGTTCATTCGAAGTTGTGGCTGTGCTCAGCATGGGAGAGGTCCTAGCAGTGGATGTGCTGAGGCCAGAAGCCTGGCCTGGAGAGATGTTTGGGTCTTTCCTATTCTGACGTTCTTTTTTCCTTTGCATTTTTTGTGCCCTGCGTCCTGGTTGGGTTTTGTAGATCATGGCAGATGCAAGGACAGTTGGGGGGGTTGCCAGTGTGTCTGCTTGCCCTGAAAGGAAGCTTGTTGCACTTGACTTTTTGCTTGTTATAGTAGGAGGCATGGCAGGATAAAGCGGGGAGTGGGGGAGCTCCTTGGCTGCAGGAAGCCTTAGCGGACTGTGTGTCTCCACAGCGGAGTCCTCCGTTGTGGGAAACTTGACAGTTGGAACTTGCATGAGGCTTGCCGAGAGCATTGAGAAGTGGGCACTTTGATCCGTGGGTGAAGCGGCTGATGTTTTAGAGAGCATCTTGACTGCGCTTTTTTGTAAACCATATTTACGCAGATTCCTTAATCTCTCTTTTTGGCCATGGTTATTTACAAAGGGTGGATTCAAGTAAATTTTCCTTCTTGAAAATTTTGTAACAGCTATAGAAGCAGGCACTGATGCCTGGGTGATGGCTTCTGAAGGCAGTGACAGAATCGCTGCATCTCTGTTAGCTTCGCTGGTGCTAGACACACCTGCGTCACCAATATTTGTTTTACGATTTTTCTCCATGGATGAGGATGGTGGGGTGTAAGTCATGCGTGTACTTGTTGGAGTCACCTGGGTATTTGCAGCACTGAAATATTTTATCGTGGGTGTGGTTTGCTGAATAGATTCATTTGATGTGTTCTCAAATAGTAGTGATGGGTTTTGGACTGGAGCTGTAGGCAACCCTGGTATAACTATGGCGATGGTGGCGTTGGGAAGGGTGCTGGTGTTGGGAAGGGTGCTGGGAGAACTTGAGAGAGACAGTGCTGTTGTAGTAGTGGCAACAGGGGTCCTCCTGGGAGGACAGGAGGGGCATATCTCACTGAACTCTGGGGTCCAAGATACAGTATTGCTGTCTTCAGATTCACCTTTGCCCGTTGGCCTTACAATTCCATATCTGTGCCGCCGGAGAGCTGGAGTTCGATGTGGGCTGATAACACGGCCCCTGACCCAAGTTTTGCGCCGTCTCCCAAAGCGTCTGGGCAGGGGTATGTCAGCCGTCCTGTTTCTGGCGACCTGCAGCTGCGAAGGAGCAGCAGTGTCTGGATCAGAAGCGGATGTGGAAGTGCTCGTCTTTGGAGTCGTGTGAGGATAGAAGAGGACATCGCTGGGATCTCGGGTGCCCGGGACCGGTGTCTGCTGTCCCTCCGTGGCCGTTCCTGGTGGTAAGAATATGGCTCCTGCGTTGCTAGTGCTACTCTGCATTTTAGAATGGATATCTTCGATCACAGTTCTTGCTGAGATTGTACTTTGGGAATGCTCTCCTATTCCATTCTGGTCAGCATCCTGAAAGTCGGTTGTTCCAGGGGGCAATGAAAAGACACGGAATGACTCTTGTGTGGTTGTGCTCTGCATTTTGCTTGACACAGCTGGGCTTGCATTCTTTGATCTGGTGGTGGTTTCCACAGCGGTCGGTAGTTTGACATCTACATGGTTTTCAGGTGGTAATATTTGAGGACTTGTAACTGGGGAGACTTGAGTGCTAGCAGGTGTATTTGTCATGGGGCTCTGAGATGTCTTTCCGGAGTCAGCAGTCACCATCCTGGCTGGAGCACTGGAAGCTTTGGCTGCCAGGACCCTGAGTTGCTCACCTGGAGGGAGCAGGCCAGGAGGGTCTCCTTCCTTGGTAGGGACCATCAGGAGCTGGGTGCCAGCGGAGTGCAGCCGTGCTGTAGTGAGTTCCCTTTTGTCTGACCCAGCATTCTTCTTGGCCTTCTCCAGCAGTGCTGCCCAGTGTTGTGGATCGATCCTCTGTGCAGAGGGGGGAAAGTGCCTCCTGTGCTCCCGAAAACGGCGGCCTGCTGGGTCTCCACGGCGTCGCTGGCTTAGCTCCAGGAAGTTGTGCCTCTTCCTTGTGCTGGAGATTGGTTTTTCCAGCCCAGGTCTCTTTGGAGCCACAGGGAGTAGTATAGCTGGTCCCTTCTGAAGGTGTGCAACTGGACTGGACTCCTCAAGCCCAGATCCTTCTGCTTGTGCATCATGTTGCACTGGCCTTTGGCCTGTTCCTTTGACTGAAACTTGGAAAATTAAAAAATCAACCCCAGACGGGTTGGCAGCTATACAGCAGTAATGTCCTTGGTCTTTTGGCGTGACCTGTAGTATTCTTAATGTATTATTCTGAAGAATTTGCTTGTCTTTGGAGGATTCAGAGAGCACAATATTTCCTGGAAGAAGCCAGCTGCTGGAGGCATCTGGGGCACCACTAGAATCACATGGGAGATCTAGTGTTTCACCAAGCAAAACGGTGTGATGAATGGCGTCTTGTTGATATGCTTCCATAGAGGGGTCCACCACAGTTATCCTATAGGTGAGGATATCTGCATCATCATAGTTGGTGCTTATGCAGTGGTACAAGCCTGTGTCAAAAGTGTCGGCCAGCTGCAGTTCCAGCTTTCCATTTTCATCTATGAGGATCCGTCCATCCTCACTAACGTAAGGGGCTCTCACCTTACTCCCATCAGCCAGAAGCCACTGCAAATGGGGGGGAGGATCTCCTTGGCCGGGACAGTCCAGGCCAATGGTCTCACCCACCAAGACAGTGTGCTCCAGTTTAGTATGGTTATCCCTTGTAATCATGGTCCATTTCTGTTTCACTGACCTTTTCTCTGCCCTGGGTAGAGTCACATGGGTTTCGCTGGAGTACTGAATCTGTAAGGTACTGAGTGTAGTAGCAGTTCTGTTTAGTTGTAAGGAAATTTGATCTTGCATTAACCAAGTGGGATCTGCTCTGAGGTCAGCCTCTATATTGGTAAAAATGTCTTCAGGCTTAGGATCCCTCTGTTTGTATTTGTAACACAGCTGTGGTGTTTCAGTGAGCAAGTGACTCCTTTCAAGTACCAGAGGAGACTCGCTGTACAAAGCCAGAAGTCGCCACACTGGCTGAATGTGACTGTAATCTAGACTGCACCTGAGAGATGCTGCAATTGATGCGTTTAATATGACGTGGTCCTTTTCTTCCGTGAATGCAATCGGTGATGTCCTGGAGGGCTTTTGGATACTGCAGACCATGTTAGCTTCATTTCCAGATTGGTCTGTCATGTTCAAAGTGAGAGAACCAAAGGGTGCCATGAAGTCTTGGGGCGAAACGGAGGCAGGAGCACTGTCTTCCACAATGGTTAGGTTCCTCGGCTTGCGGGATGTGCTGATGCTTGGCTTGGCACACAGGAAAGCTGCAGCTGGGACCGCGGCCAAGGGCTTGCCTTTGGAGCTCCTGGGGTTAGCACAAAGGGGACACTGCTGAGCACCGGACGGGCCTCTGTCTTTTTTGCATTTTATTACATCTAGGAAAGATCATAATCACATGATTTAGCATTTGGAAGTTCTTCACGAGTGAGGTTTTGATAGAACTAAAGACTAAGATTTCCAAATTATTTTTAATAGACAGGCGGTTGTGTACTTTTCCTCTGAACTGATTTTCAAAAGCTGTCTACATGTGTCACTATAATATGCATTGGCACAGATTTTCAATTTTGTAATTCAATACTATATTTCTCATAAAAATTAGATGATACATATTTGGTTAGGACTCAGGAAACATCAGATGAATCAGTATATATTCAAGGAAACAATACCACAGGCTCCTGTTCTTATTAGTAGCATTTTAGTCATACTTTAATGTATAATGTTTTAAAACATTAAAGTAGAAATTCATTGTTCTTTAAATGATAAACAACCACTTATAATCCCTTATCTAAAACCCAAGGTATCTTTTTTTTTCCTGCTATGATGCAGAAGAACGCTGACTGGTATATAAAACAATTTGGACTGATGTAGCTTAGTGGCAGACTAGAGAGAAATGGATGGATGGAGCAGAAAATGAAACAAATAGGCGATTGTCGATTGAAATGGAAGGTGATTGAAAAGCAGATTTAGAAATGCTAGATGGGCATGAGTGATTGGATCAGCCTGATCTGTTGAAGTCAGAAGTGAACAAATATCGGAAGGACACAAAGGTTATCATATTTATGGGTATTTAAAAGTCCCCATTTGATGAGCCTACTTAAATGGCATTGGCATTTGGCCAGTTGCAAACACTATGGCTTAAATGCATTCACAAGAGGTCGCTGGCAAGGCTGAACAGCTGTGTGCTGTCATAGGAGGTCCTTTTGTTACTCACTTTCCAAAAACTTGATAGCAGAATACCCTAGCTCACTCCCCAAAGAGCAGAGAGCATAGCCGACTCCAGTTGCACTACACCTCATGACAGAATACTCACATCTTTGTGTACTAATATTGCTTAACATGCGGGCCAGTGGTAGGAGGCCTTTGCTATCCCATTATTTTGCCTCAAATGCAAATCTGATCATCTCTGATCATCATCATTCTCTCCAATCACACTAGGATCCAGTCTCATGACAACACTTTCCAGGCTTCCGCTCTGGAATGGCCTTCTGGCTCTGGCATAAGCCTTCTCTATTTCCCTAACACATGCCATCTCATCACTGTGTCCACGTAGCACTTGAGGATCCAGTGTGAGTGGTCCTTCTTCCGAGGCACCCAGCTCCACATCCTCCTGACCTTTCTCTTTCACTTTCCAGCCTCACTGTAGTTCTCTTTAGCTGTCAGTCTACTATGAGCTGTGTTGTCGTTTACCCATGTGTCCTCAGTTCTGAGAGAGAGATGCTTTCGGAAGGAAGAACAATGGAAGCAGGAAAGGACAGAAGGTTCGATGGAAGGACAGATTCAGGAAGACTGGGAAGCGTAAATCGGAGGTTGTATTTTCTACACATTTTTACTTTAAATCTGTCGTAAACCTGGAGTGCTTTATTGTAGTATCTGGCAGTTTTAATGCAACTATCAATCCTGTATCCACATGCACTATGTATATATATATATGTATATATATATACATATATATATATACATACATACATAGTCGTAGCTCTTTAAATTTTATCTCCGATTGCATCACACGCATTGCTGATAATACCAATTTTTCTATTTAAGTTATTTTGAATAAGATTACGTTCTGGCATTAAAATCAGTAGTTGTATATTTGGAAAAATGGAAACATAAGGACATTCATATTGGTGGGACAAATGTTAGAAAAATGAGCACAGATTTGTATTAAATAGGAAAGTAAACCAACAGTGAAAGATACAAGTAGATGAAGAAATGTGACTTTTGACTAGTGAGATATGCAACAGTTGCTTAGCTCATGCCTAGTGAAGTCTTGATAATTTGAGGAGCTGTCAATCTCCTAGAATAGATAAACTTTTCACAACCTAAGAGATTGATTTCTTGGCCTGACAGGATTATCCTGAGCACTCAATCAAAAGAGCACATATATAAGACATCTTCAGAAAGCTTACAGAAATGTATATTGTGGAAAAACTATGGATTTCAAAGTTGCAGCACCCGGTTTTGGATTGTCCATGAACATTTTCTAAAATTTTAATTCTATTTATTTGAAACGCAAGATCTATCTTCTAGTAAGCCCCCAGACATCCACAACAGCCAAGGTTGGGTCAGGCTGAAGCCAAGAGCTGGAAATACAATGATTTGAGCCATTATCTACAGTCTCCCAGTGCACATTTAGAAGGGTGTTGAAAAAGTTGTGGTGAGACTTGATTTAGGCAATCTGTTTCAGCCATTGCATCAAATGTCCATCACTCTAAGAACTTTCTAAGGTACCCTCATATGTAGAAAAATTGGAATATGGTATCTAGGTACACGTGTTTAGAGTACCTGGCGGTAATTCCTCGTTCCATTCTTAACTCCAGCTTCATGGGAGGTAGCAGAACCGGTTTACTCATGTGGGAGGAGAGGACTGAGCTCCCAGTTTCTAGCTTTGGCCACAGATGTTATGACATGGGGGATTGAAGCAATGAGAGAAGATCTCTTTGTTTTATGTATTTAAAAGGAAGAAAAAAAAAAAAAGAATGACCACAGATATCTAATGGATGGATGGTGGGTTCAACTGTATTCATTATCAGAATAACTAAAATGAACATTGAGTTACACAAGAAATTTTTGAGTGCTTACTGTGCTACAGACATAATCTAAGGATAAATTAGACATAGCAAAGGCAGCCAAACTCTTACACATTAATATGACCCATTTGAGAATGGAAGTGCAGGCCAAGTTGTAAGATGATGAAAATAATTTTCTGATGTGGGTGAGTGGTAGCTGGCAAGAGGTGGTAAAACAGCCTGTGGTAGGTCAGGAACTAGTTCACGGTTATTAGAGCAAGTGTCTGTGTCTGGGATAGGAAAGGGCCCTGGTGGTTGAAAAGTTAGGAAATGAGACTTGAAGACAGGCCAGGGCCACCCAAAGAGGACCTGAGATGCAGGCTCAAGGGCCCAAGGTTTATTTTCTAAGCCAAGGGGACGCCAACTTCTTATGCAAAGGGCCAGGGTAGAAAGACTAGCAGCTTTGTGGACCACAGATCTCTAACTTTCTTCTCTCTGTCCTGGTAGCAACGACACAGCCAGAGAAAACAGATTCCTCATTCCTGAATTACTATTGAGACTTCATTTTCTCTCCAGCTAAATTACCATGGCCTCTCAACTTACAATAAAAGCAGCTCCAACAAAATTTCTTTTATTTAATTAGGACAAAAAAATAAACCTGGGTACCTGGCTTCTCTTGTATCCAGTCAGATAACCATTGTAAATGGCAGTCACACGACCATGGATTCCCATGAAGATACAGGCTTTCCAGATCAGCCATGTAGGAGATCATCTCATAGGGGAGGGTGGTCAGGAAGTTATCAGATAAGTACAGGTACTTGATGAAAGATACTTTAAATATCCGGAGGAAGCTCATAGAGACAAAAGTGTCTGGATGAAGCTTGGTGAGCTGATTTCCTTCCAAGTGAACCAGGCGGAGAAAGGTGAGTCCATGAAATACCTCTGGGTTTATAAACTCAATGTTGTTGTGGTCCATATGCAACCGTGTCAAACTCCAAAGACCTTGAAAAGTATCTTTCTCAAGTTTTTGGATTTTATTATAGCTCATCTTTAAGACCTAAGGACAGAAAGATGAACACATTTATTTTGCCAAAGGCATTTTCAAAAGAGAAAGCAAAATACAAGTTGAAATTAATCCAGTGCCATATCTGTGTTTTGTTTGGATCCTTAAGCAAGAACATTAGTGGCAAATACAAAACTGAATGTTCAGGAATATTGGTAGGTATCAAGGAATTATTACTAAAACTATCATGATACTATAGTTTAAGAAAAATCCCTTAACTTTAAGATAGAGAAAGCATGGATAACTTGGATTTTTTTTTTCTAAACAATTCAGAGTGGAGAACAGCAGATAGAGGTGCTGGTGAGACCCTGGGGACCCTCCAGTCCTCCCTTTCCATGGAAGATACTGTGCATGAGCTGCAGTGGACGCCTGGAATTAAGGAGAGTACACAGCCTGCTGGATGCTGCATTTGCATGTAAATATACTCCAACAACTGTACAGAAAGTAGAATTAGTTTATTTTGGTACATAAGTTTATAAAATCCTGCATAGTTTTTTTTTTCAGAACATGCATTTCTACATTCTTTCTGAAGACTCATGTATACATGGATGTCTTGCACGAAAATAAATATTTGCAATTTCATTTCCATGAGGTGTTTATCATAGGTAAGAATTTACGTATAAGAGAATGTCAGAATGTAAATTGCAAACTGGACAAGACATTGACGATAGAGCAATAATACATTGTGATGAACATGTATTAATGTGCTGTTTGTACAGCTCATGACGGCAACTAAAACTGAAGAAAGTTTATTTTGTGTAGGGTGTATTATTTCCACAGTAATTTTTAAGCAAAGTTTTATGGTATTTCAAATAGACTAAGATTTCCTGAACCTAAATTTTTCATTAAATAATGCAAAGGTTCTTCAAAAAGTTAATGGAGAATGCATGTTAGGGAAAAACTATGAACTGTTAAATGTTTACACTAACATGAATTTGTCTCAATTCCATTTTCTTCCTTTTCAGCCACCCTCATTGATTTTAACTTTTTACCTTGACGATAACTTTAATGAATTATAATTCCTATGCTGTAACATTCTTTAGTTCTGTGAATATACCAACCATTTTATACACTGTAAAGAACTCTCTCCACTAAATTGATAAAATTACCACCCCAGATAAAAATCAACACCCATTAACACTCATTCCTTCCAACCTCCCATTCCTGAGCAACCCCTAATCCTTTGTTTCCATAATCTCTTCATTTAGTATAAACAAAAGCACGTGACATGTAACCCTTTGTGTCTGGCTTCTTTCCAGGGGTCATTCCTTCGGTGTTACACACACATCAACCCTGCCTGCCTTTTTCATACTGATTAGTACTCCGTTACAGGCACCACATTTATTTAAGACCTGGCTTATTTTGTCCTCAGTTGATGGATATTTAGGATTTTTAAAAGAACACACATTAGTATTAATATGATTAATAGATTTTGATTACTTCAATAGTGCTTAGGTATTAAATCCCTTCTCTAGTTAATAGAATGTACTCATTCTGCTAAAAAAAAAAAATAGAATGCATTTAACAGAAAAACATGAGAAAGAATTGACACATGACACAATAGACCAAGACAATTTTCTCAAATGCCAAAATCCCTGATACGCAAAGAAATTTTGAGAATAAGAGACTTTGGATAAGAATGTTATGCTATATTTCATGAGACATTGCTTTGACTTTAAACCAGACACGGTTGCACTTTTCCTGAAGAGTGATTTTACTTATTGTTCAATTTAATGATTTAGCTTGTAAAGTTTTATGTCCTGCTTAGTGGTCAATATACAAGTGAGAAAGTAGCAGTGATATGAGTAAATTAATTACAGCAAACATATATGTGGAAGTCTTACAATAATTTGTGAGAGCCTCTAAAACTTGAAAAATAAGAGCAGTTGGGTTGCGGCATAGAGGGTTAGGCCATCACCTGTGATGCCTGTATCCTATACAGGTGCCACTTGGGGTCCCTGCTAAAGGCCTGGGAAAGCAACAGAAGATGGGGCAAGTCCTTGGCTCCCTGCACCATGTGGGAAACCTGGAAGATGTTCCTGGCTCCTGGCTTCAGCCTGGTCCAGTTCCAGCCATTATGGCCCCTTGGTTAGTGAACCAGCAGCTGACTTTCAAATAAATAAATCTTTTAAAACTATAAATAAATAAGTAAAACTCAAATTTTAATTTATAGAAAGCTAAGATTTAACTAGGCTAATTTCATGTAAATCACTTCATTGACCTTCTCTGTTGATGTCTGCTTCCTTCTCTTGTTAAAGATATTTATTTTTATTGGAAGGATTTATAGAGAGAAGGAGAGGCAGAAAGATCTTCCAACCACTGGTTCACTTCCCATATGGGCACAATCATTGGAGCTGAATCGATTCAAAGCCAGGAGTTTTATCCACGTCCCCCATGTGGGTGCAGGATCCCAAGGCTTTGGGCCGTCCTTGACTGCTTTCCCAGGCCACAAGCAGGGAGCTGGGTGGGAAGTGGAGCTGCTGGGATTAGAACCGGCATCCAAAGGGGATCCCTGAACTGGCAAGTACAAGAGTAACCAATTGAGCCATCCCTCTGGGCCCATGTCTTTCTACTTTACAGAATGGCTGTTTCTGGAGACTGCGGGAAGGAGCCACTTCTCAGGTACCTGCCCTTCTCCCTCCCTCCCGCTCCGTCCAGGGTCTTACCTGTAGGGCATGCAAGTCCAAGAAGGTCTTAGCAGCAATGGTGCGGATGCCGTTGCTGTGGAGCATGAGCAGCTCCAACTTGCTCAGGCCAGAAAAGTCTCTTTCCGTCAGCCTAACTAAACTGTTGTACCTGAAAATAAGCACGTTATGCTAGGCATTAGCTAAGTCATCCAGATGTCAAAGCAAAAGCACACAAAACTCAAGGCCTCTCATTTTTCCTTGGCTCTAAGGAGATAATCACATGCTGGAAATAACACTGAAATTCATCAGATGCCACTGAAGGTTGCCTGCCCATCATTTCAGGTTCACAGTTACCACTTACATTCCTGGAACTGCTCAGGCTCCTCATTTTCTAACCTTTAAGTACACGCTGTTCCTTTAGGTGGAAATCACTTTCCTAGTTAGGAACACTGGAACCCAGTCATGCTTTCTCTGGAACCGCCCCCTCCTCTATCGGGTGGAATTGATTCATTAAGGCCAGGTTAAAAAATCCTGGACCGCAGAGCCAAGGTTTGGGCTTCTGGTTTAGGCAGAGTGATGAGCGCAAGTAATTAGGACCCCCCAGGAAATGTCAGACTTTCCATGCCTTAGTTTCTTCATCCAAAAAACATAGGTAATATTAATTTAATTCTCAGAACGCCTGCGGATTCTGAGTATCAATAAGGTATTTACCCCAATGCCAGCGCACGGTAAGTCTTCGTGTTTGCTGTTACTATTAGCGATTGTTCGCCAGCATTTTGTCTGCCCAGGGCAGTTCTTATTAAGCTGTACTGACATTCATCTGTCTTCTCCCTTCAGCTATCCTTGTTGCTTGGCAAAAGTGATTAATTTGTTTTGTTCGTTTGGCATTCTGCAAGTATTGTCAAAGTACACACTTTTTCATGAACCGTTAAAACGGGGGCATGTTGCAGCATGTTGAAGTAGGCATGCATTTCAGGAAAGTTCAAACTGAACGCTGCAAAGTAACCTTATAATAGTATAGATTTTTCATGTCTTTTTATATAGAAACTTTCAATTGCCCTGTTATCTCTTACATGGTCCTTGTCAACAATTAGGATGCTATCATAATTTTTAAGCAAGAAAATGGAGCCAGGACGAAGCTTTCCTCCAATCACAGGCTTTCCAATCTACCAAGAAAATCCGCAGAATCCAGAACTAGCAAAACCAGCAATAAGTTCCTTATCGTACTCAACAAACAAAAATGTTCATGAACACATTCCAAAAGAGGGATATAATGGAAAAATTGTGGTTGATCTCTCTCAAATCAGAGACACAAGATTTTGTATTTAAGGAGATAAGGGCCCGGCGTGATGGCGCAGTGGTTAAGGTCCTCGCCTTGCACGCCCGGGATCCCATATGGACGCCGGTTCTATCCTGGCAGCCCTGCTTCCCATCCAGCTCCCTGCCTGTGGCCCGGGAAAGCAGTCGAGGACGGCCCAAAGCCTTGGGACCCTGCACCCGTGTGGGAGACACGGAAGAGGCTCCTGGCTTCAGATTTGCTCAGCTCCAGCCGTTGCGGCCACCTGGGGAGTGAATCATCGGACGGAAGATCTTCCTCTCTGTCTCTCCTCTTTGTATATCCGCCCTTCCAATAAAATAAATCTTTTTTTTAAAGATTTATTTTTATTATTTTTTATTGGAAAGGCGGATATACACTTCCGATGATTCACTTCCTAAGTGAGCACAACGGCCGATGCTATGCTGATCCGAAGCCAGGAGCCTCTTCCAGGTCTCCTATGCGGGTGCAGGGTCCCAAGGCTTTGGGCCGTCCTCGACTGCTTTCCCAGGCCACAGGCAGGTAGCTGGATGGGAAGCGGGGCTGCTGGGATAGAACCGGCACCCATATGGGATCCCAGGCGTGCAAGGTGAGGACCTTAAGCACTTGCGCCACCGCGCCGGGCCCCCAATAAAAATAAACCTTAAAAAAAAAAAAGACAGGGACCCACACACCCGAAATTGATGCGTTCCACATGGACTGGGATGCCGTCTGGGATGGAGGCCAGGTAGCGGAATGTGCAGTGCACTTCTGTAGGTGTGTAGCAGGTGCAGCGACGGGGACAGGCCTTGCCCCCTGGGGTGGCCACCAGGCACATCACACCGAAGGAGACCAGGATGCTGGTGATAGCACTGCCTCTCATCTTCATCCTGCAAGATCACCACCTCACAGAGTTACGAATACAGTGCAAGAAAAGTCCTGGGATCAGCACACACAGGAACTGTGGGAAGCTGGGAGACCTTGTCAATGGCCAGTTTCAGTCATGTCTTCTGTGACAACTCCACCCCATACAAAATCATTACATGTGCTGGCCTCACACTGAACTTTCTGATGTAGCCGGATGTTTACTGTGAAAATGTCTTCACAGCTTCCCACTTCCTATCAGAAAGCAGTAATCCCTAGGACTCAAGAATTCACAAGAGGGAAATGAGACAAAGTTATTCTGACAGCTGATAACACAGACTAAGGCTTAATGTTCTGTGTATATACTAGTTTTTTTTTTCAGAGTAGCTTTTGAAATGTTGATTTGCAGCAGTATGAGTTCATTATAGATTTGAAAAGTAGAGAAAAACGACTTAAAATGCTACGGTTTTGATAGTAACATTTTGCTGTACTCCCCTCAAGATTTATATTGTGTGCATATGTGCAAGTTTCAGCATACATTTATATGTATGTGTATGATTAAGTTTTATTTTATAGAACATGTGATTACTTGATATATAATGTGTTTTTCATTTGATTTAACCTTCGAACACATTTTTAAGAGCTGTAATAATCCCCTGGAAGGGTGAATAAATATTTCTAACACGTCTTAATCTTTGCCAAAACAAAGACACATTGGACACTTCACTGCCAAATACTGACCACAAGCAACTGTAAGTGACCAGTTGAGAGGCCTTGAACCCTGGCTACATGCCATCATGGCCACACTGACCCTGACGGGCATCATGCTCTCAGGTCATCCTGCTGCCGCTTTTCTTGGTCCTGTCTCCTCCTCTCTGTCAGGAGAGTGGGGGAAGCATAACCAAGTAGGAAATATGCTCAGCTTGCTGGAAAAAAAAAATGGTATCTGTTACCCACATGTGGGGCAAGCCCAGGAATGAAACCTAATACCCCTCCTGAAACTCAGCACATACAGGGGCTGAAATAAAATCTTTGTTACACTGTTATAAGAAAAACAATCCACATAACATAAATCTCATTGTTCCTCCGAATAGAAGTGTTTCTCTTGGATTCCATCTGCAGCAGTCTTAGTTACAAACCATGTCAGCAGTAACACGGAATGTGAATTGTATGTGCACAAGGTCATGATTCGAGTTCAGCCCAAATTAAAATTGACTGTAGGATGAATGCCACGGCTTCCACGTTATCATTAGGAAATCCAAGGAGACAGCAGGATGATCCTTCAACTACAAAAGTTACTGACATGCCCGCGGGAGACTGATTTAGAGGCGAATGAGAAGAACACGTGGACAGTGACTTCACACAAAGGCAAACAGAGGCAATGGAACGGGAATGGACAGTACCTGAACTCTTCCCGCTGGGTCCTGAATCCTCCTGTGGCATAGGGAGAGACGGCGAATCTTCCCAGGAAACGGAAAACCGTCCAAACCCGAATGAGGCAAAGTTCCTGTTCCCACAGTGAGCCAACAGCCTAGTGTCTTGGCTTGCAGCTCCGGAGTGATGCTCTCCAGAGGGAGGGGGCGGGGGGCGCCTCCACGGCTGCAGAGCGCGTGCTTTCCCGCAGCCCAGCCAGTCCAGGAGCTTGCTGACGATCCCAGGGCAGCGGGGAGGGTGCAGTTACAGAACCAGTGCCCAAGTGCAGCCTGAATTCATTTTCTTCAAAAGTGTGCTGTAGTTCTGTGTCCCTGAACTGTACACTCATCATTAGTGAATTTCGTCCCCCACCCCCAGGTTCCAGGAGTTTCTAACTTCAAATTGTCTTTTTTTTTGTCACATCTGTAGCTACTCTGAGGCTTACCTTTACCTTTCGTTCCAGCTGTTTTGTTCCCCCCCCCCTTTTTTTTTTTTTTCTTCCTTGGCACCAAGCGGCTTTCTCCTTTTTGCTTTCGCGTTCTTCCTCTGCTGCGGAGCGCCCTCCCCCAAGCCCGGAACTTCCCAATCCTCAAGCCCCACCACCAGGCTCCTGGCCAGCCCCAGGACTCAGCTGTGGCTAGCTCCATTCCCACGCCCAGACCCTTTGCTTGGCCGCGGGTTCCCAGCCTTTTCCAGGGAAAGGATTGGAGCAGCCGCTCACCTCTCTGCCCTCGGTGACCAATGGGCTTGCACCGCCGGCCAGGTCCGGAGCTCGGCCGCAGCTGTGTTAGCTTAGGTCCAAAGCCCCAGGAGGAAAGGCGGGGTGAAGTGACGCTGCAGGAGTGTGTGGGGAGGGGCCAGTAGCCAACCTGGAGACCACTGCTGCTTGCTTCTCTTTCGGAATCCCTGGGTTTTCTCCATGCACTGTGGGCTGGGTGGTGGGGCAATCCCGGGGTGGCCGCCTCTTTCCTCCTTCACAGGGTCCACCTGTTGATGGTATTGGTACACGGGATTGCTTTAATCACTGCAGGCTGTTTCAAATGCCATGGTTACACCCAATTCTATTTGGAGACAGCAAAAAAAAAAAAAAAAAAAAAAATCGGTGATGCTTGCAGGTAAAGTTCTCTTTTGCTAACATCAGAGATGCTGTTTAAAAGTTTTAAGTATTTACATACTTAGATGTAATACTTATGTATTTAAGGTGAAAAACATGGAGCTATTAGGAAATACGCGTAGTAAGAGTTGCTACAGCCCTCGTAGTACATAGATCCCACCCTACTTTTTTCAGGCAAGAACAGGTAAAACGTACTTTGAGCAGGAATCCAGTATCCAAAGCGCTTTTGTTATACATGTGTTCTTTAGTTCATGCCCCATGGTCACTGCCTTGTATCGACTGCATATTTTCCACTCTACTCCCGGCTACCTTGTCTGTATTTGACTTTTGCCGTTTTTGGATTCCACTTGAGAGATCATGTAATACTTTTATTTCGGTTTTGGCTAATTCACATGGCAAATGGCAGGCTGTATTTTCTATAAGGCCGAGCCATATTGTGTTGCGTTCAGATAGGTTCCTCTTTTGAAGGGGTCTTCTAGAATACCGGATGTGATTTCATTGTTTCTGCTTGGATTGCATTCATGTCTCTCCTTACCTCATCCACGGGCAGAGCGGCTTCCAAACTACCCCTATCTATGTGACACACTTCAGAGTTGCTCTAATTCTAAATAAGACTGGTTATTTTGACCCTAAACACTGGAGTAACAAAACTGAAAAGACCTGGCTATGTTCCTAGTTATAACAAGGTTAAGAAAGTTTTTTTTTTTTTTTTTTTTTTGGAATGTGAGAGGTAAAGACAGGGAGGGAGGAGAGAGAGAGCACCAGGGAGTGAGCACTCATCAACTGGCTACTCCCCAAATGCCAGCTCCTGGGTGGGGCCGGGCAGGCTGGAACCTGAAGCCATGAACTCCCTCAGAGACCCAAGTCCTTCATTCATCACCTGCTGCCTTCCAGAACCTCATTAGCGGGAATCTGATCAGGAGTGGAACTGTGACTTGGACCTCGCCATTCCACGCTGAGGGTACTCATCACACCTGCTACCCACCCCGACACTTCAGCTTAACAATAATTCTCTTTTTTTTATTTGAAATTTCTTTTTTTTTATATCTTTATTTCTTTAAATTGTTAATAACATTGTATTATGTGATACAGTTCCATAGGTGCTTGGAATTCCCCCGCTCCTCCCACAACCCTCCCCCCATGGTGCATAACCACAGTTCAAGTTCAGTTGAGATTCCTTCATTGCAAGCACACACCCAGCATTGAGTCCAGCATCTTATTGTCCTGATAACATTTAACAGCTTCCTGGGGAGGCCTTCGCCAGTCCAAACGCAAAGCTAACAGAGTAAAATCCCGGTCAGTTAAAAGCCCCAACAAACATCATCAACAGTGTTATGGAATTGATTGACACAGTATTGAGTAAACAATATGTTAAAAATAATGCAAGTTCAATTTTTCCAAACACATGTGTTGAGACAGTATCAATGACAGGATAAAAAAAAACAGGTTAAATTAAGGCAAACATGTGTTATCTAACCTTTTGGGATTCGCTCATTTCCCTTAGCATTATAGTTTCCACTTGGGCCCATTTAGCCACAAAGAAATGCATTTTGTTTTTTTTAATAGCTGAGTAGTATTCCATGGAGTAGATGAACCAAAGCTTTCTTATCCAATCTTCTGCTGATGGGCATTTCGGTTGCTTCCATGTTTTTGCAATTATTGATTGTGCTGCTATGAACATAGGGGTGCATGTTGGTTTGTCGTAAAACAGGTGTTTTGGATATATTCCTAGGAGTGCTATTGCTGGGTCATGTGGTATGCAGATTTTGAGTTGTTTAAGTGTTCTCCATACTGATTTCCATAAAGGCTGTACCAATCTGCAGCTCCACCAGCAGTGGAGTAGGGTTCCCTTTTCCCCGCATCCTCGCCAGCAAGTGTTGTTGGTGTTCTTTTTTATGTGGGCCAATCTTACTGGTGTTAGGTGGTACCTCAGTGATGTCTTAATTTGGATTTCCCTTATTGCCAGGGAACTGGAACATTTTTTCATATGTTTGTTTGCCATTTGGGTTTGTTCCTTTGTGAAATGTTTGCCCATTTCCTGTGCCCATTTCTTGAGTGGTTTGTTTGTTTTGGTGTTTTGGTTGTTTTGAAGTTCTTTGTATATCCTGGAGATTAGCCCCCTATCACCTATGTAGTGTGCAAAGATCTTCTCCCACTCTGTGGGTTGTTTTTTACTTTGTTGATTGTTTCCCTTGCTGTGCAGAAGCTTCTTAGTTTGATGAGGGTCCCATTTGTTTATTCTGGTCTTGATTGCTATTGCTTTTGGTGTCCTTCTTAGAAAGTCAGGACCTACTCCTAGGTCTTGCAGGGTATTTCCTACATTTTCTTGCAAGAGTTTGAAGGTTTCTGGATGTAGGTTTAGGTCTTTTATCCATGTAGATTGGATCTTAGTGTATGGTGATAGATGTGGGTCTATCTTTTTGTTTCTGCAGGCTATCAGCCAGTTGTCCCAACAACATTTACTAAAGAGGCCTTCCCATTTGCTTGGACTGTCATTGGTCTTTTTGTCAAAGATTAATTGGCTGTATCTGTGTGGGTTCCCTTTTGGTGCTTCTATTCTATTCCATTGATCTTCCTCTCTATCTTTGTGCCAGTACCAGGCTGTTTTGATTACCACTGCTCTATAGTATGTCCAGAGGTCCGGGATTGTGATTCCCCCTGCTAACTTCTTATTCTTCAGGATGGTTCTAGCTATTCGTGGTTTTTTGTGTTTCCAGATGAACTTTTGAATCATTGTATCCGGATCCGTGAAGAATGTTTTGGGCAATTTGATTGGAATTGCGTTGAAAATATATATTGCTTTTGGTAGTATAGACATTTTAATGATATTGATTTTGCCTATCCAGGAGCATGGGATGTTATTCCATCTTTTGAGGTCTTGTTCAACTTCTTTTTTGAATAGTTTGCAGTTTTCTTCGAATAGGTCTCCTACACTTAATGGGCAAACATTTCACAAAGGAACAAGTCCAAATGGCAAACAAACATATGAAAAAATGTTCCAGCTCCCTAGCAATAAGGGAAATCCAAATTAAAACATCGATGAGGTATCACCTAACACCAGTAAGATTGGCCCACATAAACAAGAACACCAACGACGCCTGCTGGCGAGGATGCGGGGAAAAGGGAACCCTACTCCACTGCTGGTGGAGCTGCAAATTGGTACAGCCTTTATGGAAATCAGTCTGGAGAACACTCAAACAACTCAAAATCTGCATACCATATGATCCAGCAATAGCACTCCTAGGAATATATCCAAAACACCTGTTTTACAACAAACCAACATGCATCCCTATGTTCATTGCAGCACAATCAGTAATTGCAAAAACATGGAAGCAACCGAAATGCCCATCAGCAGAAGATTGGATAAGAAAGCTTTGGTTCATCTACTCCATGGAATACTACTCAGCTATTAAAAAAAACAAAATGCATTTCTTTGTGGCTAAATGGGCCCAACTGGAAACTATAATGCTAAGGGAAATGAGTGAATCCCAAAAGATTAGATACCACATGTTTGCCTTGATTTAACCTGTAATTTTTTGTTTGGTTGTTTGTTATTTTTTGAACCTGTCATTGATACTGTCTCAACCCAGATGTTTCGAAGAATGGAACTTGCATTATTTTTAACATATTGTTTACCCAATACTATGTCAATTAATTCCATAATGTTGTATATGGATACTGAGGTTTTGTTGGGGCTTTTAACTGACCGGATCTTTACTCTGTTAGCCCTATCTTCAGACCATAGAAGGTCTCCCCAAGAGGCCACTGAACTTATCTGGACAATAAGACGCTGAACTTTATGCTAGGCATGTGTTTGCAAGCAATGAATCTCAACTGAACTTGAACTATGGTTATGCAACAAGGTGGAGGAATCCACCATGGGGGGAGGGGTATGGGAGGGGTGGGGGGAATCCCCAGTGCCTATAAAACTGTACTACATAATACAGTGTAAGCAACAATAAAAAAAAAATAAAAAAAAATTAAAAAAAAAAAAAGATTTATTCCCAGATACTTCATACTTTTCTCTGTTGTTTTGAATGGTATCCTGTTGGTTAGATCTTCTTCCATCTTGGTGTTATTTGCCTACACTATGGCTGTTGATTTTCGTTCATTAATTTTGTGCCCTGCCACTCTGCCAAACTCTCGTATAAGTTCTAGCAGTTTCTGTATTGAGTCTCCTGGTTTTTCTATGTATAGGATTATGTCATCTGCATATAGTGAAAGCTTGACCTCTTCGTTTCCTATTTGTGTGCCTTTGATTTCTTTTTCTTGTCTTATGGCCTCTGCAAGTACCTCTAGGACTATGTTGAATAGCAGTGGTGATAGCGGGCATCCTTGTCTTGTTCCAGATCTCAGTGGGAAGGGTTCTAGCTTTTCTCCATTCAGTATGATACTGGCGTTGGGTTTTTCATAAATTGCTTTGATTATGCTGTGGATTTTTCCATCTATGCATACCTTGGCTAGAGTTTTTAGCATGAAGAGGTGTTGGATTTTGTCGAAAGCTTTTTCTGCATCTATTGACACTATTATGTGGTTCTTGTTTTGCAGGTTTTGGATGTGGTTTATAACATTTATGGATTTCCAAATGTTGAACCATCCCTGCATTCCAGGGATGAATCCCACTTGATCCGGATGAATGATGTGTCTGATGATTTTTTGAATTCTATTGGCTAGGATTTTGTTGGGAATTTTAGCATCAATGTTCATCAGAGAAATAGGTCTGTAGTTTTCCTTCTCTGATGGTTCTCTGTCCGGTTTTGGGATTAAGGTGATGTTGGCTTCATAGAATGAGTTTGGAAGGGTTGCTTCCTTTTCTATTGTTTTGAAGAGCTTGTAGAGGATTGGGGTTAGTTCTGTTTGGAATGTTTTATAAAATTCTGTAGTGAAGCCGTCTGGGCCTGGGCTTTTCTTCGTTGGGAGATCCTTGATGACTGTTTCAATCTCTACCTTGGTTATGGGTTTATTTAATTCTGCAGTTGCCTCTGGACTGAGTTTTGGTAAGTGGTGAGAGTCCAAGAACTTTTCAATTTCTTGGTGATCCTCAAATTTGTTGGAGTACAGTTCTTTGTAGTAATTTCTAATTATTTTCTTAATGGTTGCAGTGTCTGTTGTTATGTTGCCTTTTTCATCTTTAATGCTGTTGATTCTCACTTTCTCTTGTTTTTTTTTTTTGGTCAGTCGGGCCAGTGGAGTGTCTATTTTGTTTATTTTCTCAAAAAACCAACTTTTCATTTGTTGATTTTATGTATAGTTTTTTTGATTTCTATTTGGTTTATCTCCTCCCTTGTTTTGATGATTTCTTATTTCCTATTGTGTGTGGGACTCTTCTGCTGCTGTTTTTCCAGTTCCTGGAGGTGTGTGGTTAGTTCCTGTATTTGGCGTCTTTCCTGGGCCTTGACATGGGCTCCAATTGCAATGAGTTTACCCCGTAGCACGGCTTTGGCAGTGTCCCACAAGTTTTGGAATGTTGTATCGGAGTGTTCAACAGTAATTCTCAAGACTTCTTAGCAGCAGCATCACCCTGGACCTTCTTAAATATGTAAATTCACAGACTCTATCCCAGGCCAACAGAATCAGGAATTTCTACCTTTAATTTGTTAAGCTATGCTTTGTGGTGAATTAAACCTGTAAAATAGAGTGGGTTAAAATTATGTCTCAACAAAGCTGGTGTGGAAGGGAGGGAAGGCGTGCTGTTAGGAGGAATAAGTGAGTGAGTGAAGTGCCTTTGTCTTCTTGGAACCATGCCTATGGAATGAATACAATTTGCTCTCTTTATAATAATAAGCATCTCAAAAATAAATAAAAACCCACATGTGACATCCATATTTGATGCCTGCTTTGAAAGTCCAGATTTGTGGGATCTTAGTATCCAACTTATCTTTCTCTAAACCTCTTTCAAGAGCAATCTCATGGCTTTTACTCCTTAAGCCAATGTCTATGCAGACCTCAACTAGGAGGAACCAAAAAGCTGACTGTAATGTGCTTTATTCAGGCCATTTTTCTACAAAGAATTTTAAATAGACTTCTGTCAGCAATACCTAGGTATGAATTTGCGGACGATTTCTAAAACGGCTTTACATTAGATATATGTCCCTATTATTTAATCTACTCAAAGACCCTGGAAGCCATCTTGCCGCTGGCTCTATTTCTATAACACTGTCATTTCCAGCAGGTGTGTCCCAAGGGTAGGGGACATATAACATATGCAATAAATGACATATAACATATGCAATATATGACATACCACACAGCACATACCATATGCAATATGACATAAAATATATGCAATATGATATATATGCAATATATCACATATAACACAAGCAAAATATATCACATATAACATGCAATATATGACATATCACATGTAACATGCAATGTATGACATATAACATACAATATGACATAAATACAATATATGACATGTTACATATACAATATAAGACATATCACATATGCAATACATGACATCTCACATATGCAATACATGACATACCGCATATGCAATAATGCCATTGCATAGGGCATACATATGCAGTAAAGGACATATCGCATATGCAATAAATGACTTAACACATGGGGCCCATGCAATAAAAGAATCATCACATACCACCCATGCAATAAATGACTTACATGGGACTCATGCAATAAATGCCACATCACATACCGCCCATGCAATGAATGACTCATCACACGGGGCCCATGCAATAACCGATTTATCACATGCCACCCATGCAATAACTGACACATCACATGCCGCCCATGCAATAAATGACGTATCACATACCGCCCATGCAATCAATGACTTATCGCACGGGACCTATGCAATAATTGACTTATCACATACTGCCCATGCAATAAATGCCACATCACATACCGCCCATGCAATAAATGACTTATCACACGGGGCCCATGCAATAAATGACTTATCACATGGGGCCCATGCAATAAATGACACATCGCATACCACCCATGCAGTAAATGACTTATCACACGGGACCTATGCAATAAACGACTTATCACATGGGGCCCATGCAATAAATGACTTATCACACGGGACCTACGCAATAAATGACTTATCACACGGGACCTATGCAATAAATGACTTATCACATGGGACCTATGCAATAATTGACTTATCACATGGGGCCCATGCAATAAACGACTTACCACACGGGACCTATGCAATAACTGACTTATCACATGGGGCCCATGCAATAAACGACTTATCACACGGGACCTATGCAATAAATGACTTATCACAAGGGGCCCATGCAATAAACGACTTATCACACGGGACCTATGCAATAAACGACTTATCACACAGGACCTATGCAATAACCGACTTATCACACAGGACCTATGCAATAAATGCCATATTGCATACTGCCCATGCAATAACTGACTTATCACATGCCGCCCATGCAATAAATGACGTATCACATACCGCCCATGCAATAAATGACTTATCACACGGGACCTACGCAATAAATGACTTATCACACGGGACCTATGCAATAATTGACTTATCACATGGGGCCCATGCAATAAATGACTTATCACATGGGGCCCATGCAATAAACGACTTATCACACGGGACCTATGCAATAAATGACTTATCACATGGGGTCCATGCAATAAATGACTTATCACATGGGGCCTATGCAATAAACGACTTATCACATACTGCCCATGCAATAAACGACTTATCACATGGGACCTATGCAATAAACGACTTATCACACGGGACCTATGCAATAAATGACTTATCACACGGGACCTATGCAATAAATGACTTATCACATGGGGGCCCATGCAATAAATGGCTTATCACACGGGACCTATGCAATAAATGACTTATCACACGGGACCTATGCAATAAATGACTTATCACACGGGACCTATGCAATAAATGACTTATCACATGGGGTCCATGCAATAAATGACTTATCACATGGGGTCCATGCAATAAATGACTTATCACATGGGGCCTATGCAATAAACGACTTATCACATGGGACCTATGCAATAAATGACTTATCACACGGGACCTATGCAATAAATGACTTATCACATGGGGGCCCATGCAATAAATGGCTTATCACACGGGACCTATGCAATAAATGGCTTATCACATTGGGCCTATGCAATAAACGACTTATCACATGGGACCTATGCAATAAATGACTTATCACTCGGGACCTATGCAATAAATGACTTATCACACGGGACCTATGCAATAATTGACTTATCACATGGGGCCCATGCCATAAACGACTTATCACACGGGACCTATGCAATAAATGACTTATCACACGGGACCTATGCAATAATTGACTTATCACATGGGGCCCATGCCATAAACGACTTATCACACGGGACCTATGCAATAAATGACTTATCACACGGGACCTATGCAATAAGTGACATATCACATGGGGGCCCATGCAATAAATGGCTTATCACACGGGACCTATGCAATAAATGACTTATCACACGGGACCTATGCAATAAATGACTTATCACATGGGGTCCATGCAATAAATGACTTATCACATGGGGTCCATGCAATAAATGACTTATCACATGGGGCCTATGCAATAAACGACTTATCACATACTGCCCATGCAATAAACGACTTATCACACGGGACCTATGCAATAAATGACTTATCACATGGGGGCCCATGCAATAAATGGCTTATCACACGGGACCTATGCAATAAATGACTTATCATACGGGACCTATGCAATAAATGACTTATCACATGGGGCCTATGCAATAGACGACTTATCACACGGGACCTATGCAATAAACGACTTATCACACGGGACCTATGCAATAATTGACTTATCACACGGGACCTATGCAATAAATGACTTATCACACGGGACCTATGCAATAAACGACTTATCACATGGGGTCCATGCAATAAATGACTTATCACATGGGGCCTATGCAATAAACGACTTATCACATGGGACCTATGCAATAAACGACTTATCACACGGGACCTATGCAATAAACGACTTATCACACGGGACCCATGCAATAGACGGCTTATCACACGGGACCTATGCCATAAACGACTTATCACATGGGGTCCATGCAATAAACGACTTATCACACGGGACCTATGCAATAAATGGCTTATCACATGGGACCTATGCAATAAATGACTTATCATACGGTACCTATGCAATAAATGACTTATCACACGGGACCTATGCAATAATTGACTTATCACACGGGACCCATGCAATAAACGACTCATCACACGGGACCTATGCAATAATTGACTTATCACATGGGGCCCATGCCATAAACGACTTATCACACGGGACCTATGCAATAAACGACTTATCACACGGGCCCCATGCAATAAACTACTTATCACACGGGACCTATGCAATAATTGACTTATCACACGGGACCTATGCGAAAAATGACTTATCACATGCGGCCCATGCAATAAATGACTTATCACACGGGACCTATGCAATAAATGACTTATCACATACTGCCCATGCAATAAATGCCACATCACATACCACCCATGCAATAAATGACTTATCACACGGGGCCCATGCAATAAATGACATATCAAATACCGCCCATGCAATAGATGGCACATCACATACCGCCCATGCAATGACTTATCACAAGGGGCCCAAGCAATAAATGACTTATCACATACCGCCCATGCAATAAATGACTTATCACACGGGGCCCATGCAATAAATGATTTATCACACAGGCACCATGCAGTAAATGGCTTATCACACGGTGCCCATGCAGTAAATGACTTATCGCATTCCGCCCAATAAGGGAGGGGTAGGAACATAGGAGAGAATGAGAAGGTGAAACAGAAGTGACACTGGAATCCAGTAGCTGCTCAGGAATTGCCCCACTGTCCCGTTGAGTGGGGCCCCTGGGTGCCCCACCCACCTCCCTCCTGGGGCCCCCCCGGCACCCTCTGCCCCCGGGTGCCCCACCTGCCTCCCCCTGCACCCAGCGCAAGCTGGCCCCCGGCACCCTCTGCCCTCGGGCGCCCCACCTGCCTCCCTCCTGGGGCCCCCGACACCCTCTGCCCCCGGGCGCCCCACCTGCCTCCCCCTGCACCCAGCGCAAGCTGGCCCCCGGCACCCTCTGCCCCCAGGTGCCCCACCCGCCTCCCCCTGCACCCAGTGCAAGGTGGCCCCCATTCCTGGAAGAAATCGGAACTGCTTAGACAGAATAGGTGTCAGTTTGTCATTAATTGGCTTGGAGATTGGTTGCTGGACAGCAGGCTCATCCCTTTTGGCATGGGGTAGTGAGGGAGTCTGTGGGGGGACCCTGAGTAACTGGCGCCCATTGGGCTATGAAGGCTGGACCTTAGGACTCCTCACTCCCCCCCTCAAGAGCAGCAAGGAACAGCTGGCAACCCACTCCAGTGCATTGTGTTCCAAGAAAAGCATTTGCTGGAGCATTGGTTTTTCTTCAGATTATCCCCAAAGAAAAGGTGACCTGAGGTACAGTATTACTTCTGTCAATCGCAACTCTACCCTGCGGAATTGACCCCTTGTACCGCAAAGCTCTGCACGAACTTGGGGTGCCTCCGGCCACGACGTAGCCATGGTCAAATGCCCCGAGAGTTTGTAAGGGAAGGGAGGTGTTAGGCAGCGCTTTGGCTTCTTTCCTATCCTCTCATCTGCTTTGGGAGACAGCCGTGGATGCGTGGCTCTGGGGGGAACCTCCCTGAGGACTGGCAGTTTCTGCTGGAGGCAACGCTTTGGCTTACTGAAACTCTGCACAAGATCTCCAGGGCTCGGCCTCCCGACTGGTTATCCAAGTGCCACTCTGTCCTTCTCCAGCCATGGGCAATAACGGTGGGGAAATTAATCATCCTGCGCTTAAGGTGACTGAATTCATGCTCCAGTCCCGAACGTTATAAATCTCATCTGCTCAGGCCCTCAGGGTCTGAGGGACTGTGGGAAGATTGGCACTGTGGCTAACATTGGTTCATTTGTGATACTTGGTAAAGGAAGAGCAAAACGGATGCTCACAACATTGGCCCCGGCCCACCTCAGCCACCCCGACAAGAGCTTCTGGGTGGGAAACCTCCCCCAGTTCAAGGGGCGTCGAGAGCACAGCCCCAGTTGTTTGCCTGTTGACGGGGTGCTGTGAGCTGCTCCCCATGAAGGGAACCGTCCAGCAGAGTGATATCCCTGGAATGCAGGAGACTTAAAGCCATGTCATGAGTGAGCCTAACTCTCCCTGGGGCAAGGCTACCTGCTCATTATTACCCTAGGAGTGTTTGAAGTGGGAACATTTCTCTCATGCTTATGGCTGCCCTTGTCCAGGAGGGCAGTCCCCTCCGGTGGGTCCTTTTGGCCATTGGAGGGCTGCCAAGTTTATACTTACCCAGATCAACTGGCAGATCTGAATCAGGTCAGAGAGCTAGCCCTTAGGTGTTATGACTTGGAACCAGCAAAGCTTGTTGTCCCTTATTGAGTTATTTTGAATGGGTTTAAAGAGACAGGGACAGGGTTGCAGGCTCCGCTGAAGGTTGGGCACCATCGACTGCCATTATGGGCCATATACGTAGGTCACCTCCTTCAATTGCTCGGACTGGGAAAACCCTGGATGGAGCAAGAGAAAGAGCTGCAGCAGAGGTTTTTCTGTCCGATCATGTCTATGACCTATTTTGAGCCATGTCAACGATCAGCTCAACATAAGGAGTTATTTGCTGTAGTTTTAGCATAACTCTCAAAATAATCTTTGATCTGTTCTCCCAAGCCTTTATGTTGTGAATTTGCTCCCAGAACTGGCTCAGGCATACATAAGGTTAGATGATAATCCTATCACCCCACGTGATCCAAACCTTGCTGCGAGGGCGGGCCCGTCCCCCTGGAGGTCTCCATTTGCTCTCCTCACTGTGTAGCACATGCAGATTTCCTCCCCAGCTTTAACCTTTGCCCTAACCTGCTTTACCAGTTTCTCGACTTGACCACCAGCTACGTTTAGGGCCTGAATTTCTCCAACTCTACCTCATAGCCCTAACCCCTAGCTTAGACATGTATGTGCAGGTTAGAAATGCTATCTTTCTGGAACTTGATCTAGCAGCTATACATAAAAGTATGTAGAGTGGTCCAAATGCCCTGTTGAATTAACCCAAAGCTGAGATGAACCTATGTGCTTGCAAGATGGGACGGACCATGACTAACTCCCTTTCCTCTCTCCTGGTGAATAATTTTGGAGAGGTCTGACTTATCTAACAGGACCTGGCCAGACCCGACTCCCCACCTCCACTGGGGAAAGGTTCCTATAACGTTTTTTTGCTGCTTAGTCTTCAGCTTGCAGTGTTCTCCTGGCCCTGGTCAGGTCTAACATACAGTATTCATTCACATGTTCAGTTAACTGTTAAATGTGCTTTAATTTACATCGCTAAATTCTTCCGAGTTGGAAACCAAGTCTCATGACTTAAAGTTCTAGTAGGATCCCTCGATCTCTCAAAAATTGAGACAGAACTTAGATAATATAATTGTCATTTAAAATAATTTGGATTATAATCTCACATAAAATTATGCTTAGCCTGATGCTTCATATGCTGTTATAGTAAATGAGTATTTATGTTCATTGATCAAAATGTTTCCTAATCATGAAATTGGTCCAGATTATAAATAAGAATGCAAATAATTTACAAAGAAGTATGTGAGATTTTGCCTTACAGGAAAAACAAAACTTAAAAAATTTTACAGTGAAATTGGTTATGATGTGTGTAACTTCTGATTTTTGCCTGTAAGACAATGGAATTGAACTCTGATTCCTTGTGAAAAATAGTGTTTTAATATCTCCTTTTAAGTGATTTTCATATTATTGGTAACTAATAAATTCCTAGGTAGTCTCTTAAGACAACAGCCAAATTGACGCTTTTCGGCTCTCTCGACTTCAATAAAGCAGAAGCTAAGGAGAAGCTGCAGGCTGCCAGCCGTGGAGAAGCGGGGAGCACGCTTGGAGTCTGCCCTTTGTGAGGGATTTAGGACCTTGGCCTCCTTCGGGTTCTCATCTGCCTTCTTTTGAGAAGGGGAAATTCCCAAATCAGCTAGGTTATTTGAAAAACTTCTCATTCCCGGTTTTGAGGCAGGTTTGTGTTAAAATGTGTTTCCATGAACTGGGAGAAATGGTTGAGAATTGCTTAAAGTAACAGTATTTAAAATGTGGTATCAAGTATGGCCATCATAGAATGGAAAGGAAAAGCTGGGACAAAGATTCTAAAGGCTTAAGCATGCTGAGAAATGAACCTTGCAAGTTTTACATATGTAATTGTCTATACTTTAGGATACTACAACATTGTTAAATACTTAAACATTAATACCTAGTGTATGCAGACATTAGAATTAACTGTGCATACATAGGAATGTTAGTAAATATCTGAAAATTTACAGGGGAGAGGTCTGGCACAATAGTTTGGCAGTTAAAGGGTCTGGTGCAGTAGCCTAGTAGCTAAAGTCCTCACTTTGACCATGCCGGGATCCCATGTGGACACTGGTTCTAATACTGGCAGCTTTGCTTCCTCTCCAGCTCCCTGCTTGTGGCCTGGGAAAGCAGTCGAGGACGGGCCAAAGCCTCGGGACCCTGCACCCGTGTGGGAGACCAGGAAGAGGCTCCTGGCTTGAGAGTGGCTCAGCTGCAGCCGTTGCAGTGCAAGAGCGTGTCAAATCCTACAGGTAGTTTCGCAGCGCTATGTGAAATAGCCATCTCTACTTGTTTGAAGTTTGATAATTCTAAGCATACTTTGTTTTCCGGTTTCCAGCAGACCTATTATATCCATTAAAGCTGAAGTCTAATAGTAATCCGAATAAACTGTATCTATAGTGTACTAAGAGCAAGATACAATCAAACGATTGTAACTTTAAGACACCTAAAATTTCAGAAAGGGTGTTACACAAAAGCTGTTTTGTTCTGCAACGCACGTTATCTAGTTTTCACATAGCTGTTTGTGGCAAGCTGCGTAGTCTATTTTAATTGGCTTATAGATGAAAATATGAGAATTGGTAAGCTAAATCCCTTTTGAAAATCATGTGTAAATGCGTACTTATGCTCTTGGAGAGTCATGTCTCTGCTCAGGACCTAGGAAGTCTGTTCAGCTGCACAGTTCTGCATGCATTCAAATGGACTTACTGCTAAGGGTGCAGTTTCAAAATTGGCCGTGGGACCCCATTATCCCCATGAGCTAGATGGATATATAAGTAAGTGCTCAATAGTTCAGATGTCAGGAAATACTAAATTGCTCAAACATGGGAAGCAGCACTTATAGCAGAAGACAGGCTGGCAGCCATCAAAAGCAGCCCCTGCATGTGACACATCTTAGGGGCCACCAAAACATCTTTAGCTGTCTTTCACGAGGAAGCTATGGCTGACCAGTTAGCCTAAGAGTCCTTAATTCATTGTAACAGGCCCAAGATCTACACCACCATATCCATGTTAACTGGAGAAACCTCCACAGTCAGTTTCCAAATGTGCCAATTGAGTATTTCAAAAGGACTGTGCATTCCTGTCAATTATGCATGCTTTATATCCAGGTGCCACCCCTGCAATCTCCTGGGGTCAACCCCCTAGGGCTAATGCCTTGTGGCAGAGATGTTACTATACACCATTTGGTACATTAACATATGTCTTTGTAACTGTAGATACTGGTCTTCATGCTGCCTGGGCTGCAGCTCATTCTGGACAATGAGCAGACATGCTCGCCGTCATTTAGCCACACTACTGGCATCCCTTATAATCCCCAAGGACAAGCTGTTAGATTCCATCAAGACCTAAAAACAGTTACAAAAGCAAAAAGGGGAGTTAGTCCCCATCAGTGGATAGGCTTGGCATTATTTACAATTATTATGTATTAAATTAAAAAAAAAAAAAACTAGTAACCTGTTTTTTAAAGGCATTGGTCCAGTCAAGAGATTAAACTGGTAAGATGGAAGGACCCAATGACTGGACAATGGAGAGGCCCAGATCCAGTAGCAATGGGCAGAGGATTGGGTGTGTCTTTCCAATAGGATAAACCGCATTATGCATACCAGCCAGAAGCCTAAAGATTTTATATACCTAGTCATAAGAATCCAACTTGTGATGCCCAAGAACCAGAGGTTCTTAAGGCCAAATCCTCCTTAAAGCCATGAGGATTAAGGCTGTACAGGAAAGGGTATGATGCAGGTATCATTTTTCTGTTCAGTTAATCACTCAAAGTTACTCCCTGGCAGTGGGACCCAATAGGGTCACAGCAGATCTCTCCAGACTCACACCCGCCAGAGGCGTGTCCAGCTCAACTTTCCCACATCCCCTAGGTTCCCAACAGGTGAGTTATATAGTTCAGACCCTCTCTGGACCTTCATACATGGGGGAGGGGGCCTATATGTTTGGGTTTAATTTTACTCATTGCTGACTACATTGTATTGCTTGCCCCCTTTCTATGAGGGCCTTGCAGTAATGTGTAATTGAGTAGTAGCAATGATTTCTGTATTTTAAGCATATTGCTTCCAATATATAACATGTAACATAATGCAATGTATAACATGCTATATATAACATACAACATTGTATAATACATATCATATGTAATTTATAATATAACATGATGTAATATGTAACATATATTATGATGTTATATATATGATATGTTACATATGTGATAGATGTTACATATGTGACATGTTATGCGTTATGTAACATAACATTATATAACATATAACATTATATAATCTATAATATATAAAATACAATATAGTATAATTTAATAATATAATATATTGGGAAGAGATCCATCCCCCAGAGCCTTCTAACATTCCTGAGAGTAAAACAAGAATGAGTAACTGCCATCAAAATGGCCTGGCACCCCATAAAACCTTTAAGCCCATCTCAGTGGCTTGACTGGCTAGCCAGTGACAGGTAAGACCCTCGGAGGAGGGCAACCTAAGATGGGCACAGCCACTGTGGATCCCTGCCCCATTTAATCAAAAGGGGGCGATGTGGGGCTCAGGGACAAAGAGGTCAGTCGTAAAATGGCGACTAGTAGTCCAAGTCACTGATGGGCAGGATGGCGGCCAAGGACAGAGTCCTGGGCCTGAAGCAGGGCAGGAGTCACAGAGCTCCAAGGACATACTGATTGACCAGGGCCATCTCGCTCGCCTACCCCTGGCCTAGGGCAGGTGGCTTCTGCAGTCATTATCCTAGTAATTGGCTCCTAGTTTCTGCTCTCTTCCGAGTCCCAAAATTTCTGGCCTGAGGCTATCCCTTACCCGATTTAAGAAATTGAATTTCCCCAATAAATCGGAACTGGTTGGACAGAACCCCTGTCCATCTGTTTCTCTTGCAGGCCGGGAGGCTAGGTGGCAGGCAGCCGACTCATCCCCTCTGGAAACGGGGTACTAAAGGAATCTGGGGGATATCCCACATCTTCCAGTTTTTGGACAAGGTGTCAAAAATCATTGCAAGTTGAATCGCCTATATGGGCAAAGGTGGTGAATTCAGAGGAACAACCTCCACTAGGCGGTTTCTGAGGTCAGCCATTGAGGAAAGGAAGCAAGGGAATTCAGGCTCATGAGTACAGTACCTAATGGGTTCATCAGCCGTGATATGACGCTTGCACACTTGGAGGCATTCTGGGATACCGAGTTTGGCATCAGCATGCTTTGTGGTCCTAAAACAAGCTTTCATGAAGTAGATTCAAGCAGATGAAAGCAAGATTTCTGAAGTGGATTAAGATCTAGAGAGTCACATCCCTTTGACATCGCATGTTGAAAACACATTTTTAAATGTTTACATTCTTGTTTGTCCTGTACGCTTCTACCTCAGCTCTGCTATTGGCTTGAACATTGTGCTGTATTAGTACTTTACCCATCCCTCACTGATGTGTAAATTTGGTTTTTCAGATTCACCCTGTGAGGGCAGGAATTAAAGCCCTACACTCTTAACACATGCGTACTGTGATTCCATGTAAGGTGCAGAATCTAAGTGTGAATAGAATACGTGAAGGAATCTCTTGGAGGTGAGATAGATTAGGCTTTTCGCATTTGTCTCATACATCATAATTCCTAAGTGACAGAAGCTTTAATACCTCATTGCCACTTCATTGGACTTAGATGTGCAAAATATTAGAAATGTTCTCAATATGCTACAAACATTTAGGAATTGATGAGAACAAAGCTTTATGTGGAATGCGTCAAGAAAATTAGATTCCAACGACAGTCGTCCTAGTGAAGTGACTTTGTTCTCCTCTTTTATCAGGGAGAATTCATTAATGCAGTAGCAGAACAGCTACGGACTGCTTACAAGCTGGGTCAGTTTACTTCCCTGCAAGGGGCTGGAAAGGCAATCTGCTAGTCTTTGCGGGCCCGTCACTAATCAGTTCTGTCTTTGTGGTGAAACAATCATAGACAATACATAAAAGCAAGCAAGTATACGTTCAAATAAAACTTAGTCTATAATCCCTAAAGTCTGAGTTTTATACTATTTTAATGTTTCACAAAATGTTTTTGTTCTCAAGCTACTTTTAAAAAGTCCATTCTTAGCTCACAGACCATATGAAATCAGGAATGTAGCAGATTTGGCCATCATTTCCCACTGCCTTGAGCTGAACATTCCCACTGTGTCTGTAGGCATGGAGACAGGGTCTGGACACTGGCCTTCAGTATCACAGCACTCTGATCTAGCACAGAAAAGCCAAAAGGGGACAATCTAGTCTTTCTGTCCCTGTCAAAACTGTCAAACTGACCAAACATGCTCTAAGAGGTATAGCTTTGGGAATGCAAAGTCACTTGTGGGATGGATCAAAACCTTTGTGATTTGAAATCCCTCTGGGCAACCTTCTGAGACTCCTGCACAACCACAGCGAGACACTGCCCCATCAACACAGTGCTGACCTAGTGCTTGAAAAACATCCAATTGGGCCCGGCGCGGTGGTGCAGTGGTTAAGCTCCTCGCTTTGCACGCCCGGGATCCCATATGGGCACCGGTTCTAATCCCGGCAGCCCTGCTTCCCTTCCAGCTCCCTGACTGTGGCCCAGGAAAGCAGTTGAGGACGGCCCAAGGCTTTGGGACTCTGCACCTGTGTGGGAGACCCGGAAGAGGCTCCTGGCTTCGGATCAGCATAGCATCGGCCGTTGTGCTCACTTGGGGAGTGAACCATCGGACGGAAGATATTCCTCTCTGTCTCTCCTCTCTGTATATCCGCCTTTCCAATAAAAAAAATAATAAAAATAAATCTAAAACAAAAAAAGGAAAACATCCAATTACATTAAAGCTCGGCAGTGCACAAATGCTCCTTTTGTTTTGTGAATTCTATGTTTAATGCAGAATTTGCTTTTGATCATTTTGAGAAGGCTTACACTAATTATAGTGCCCCAGAATCAATCATTTCACACCTGAAAAGAATGAAATCCTAGAAGAGAAAAGCTCAGATATGACCCATCCTCTCTGAGTTAGAAGTGGAAGGAATGGTCTAACTCATACAATGAGTTCTCAGAGACAGCTTTGTATGAGATTAAATAAAAGTCTTTCACATTAAATTAAATATGAGGCATTATCTGAATAAAAATGTATCAAATCAAATCAAAAGACACATTGTAATTCTTTAAACCCTTTTGATGTCTGAGCTCTCAAGAAAATACTGTTTAAATGCTGTATTTCCCTGCCACACCTGGCTTAAGTTAGGAAATGTCTGTAATTGTACAGCAGCAGGACATTTCCAAGTTCAGTCCACAAAGAAATCCCAATTTCAGGAGCTAGAAAAGCTCAAGTTGAAGGATTTCACATAGATCAGATTAAACATGGATTACAAGTAATGCCAGGAGGAAAGATGGCAGCATAGGTACAGACAGGTTTGATAAGATGGAGAATCTTTAGACAGAGAAGTACAATAAGTAGATTACAGGGAAAAGATAGGGGTCAGACAGTAAGCAGGGGGTACCTGGAGACCCCGGGACATAGGGAAGCTGCTGCGATGGGACAGCAGTGTTGTGGTGGAATGAAAAACCCACCAGCAGCTGCCCAGAGGTAACTCAGACCCCAGTGATCCAGGCTCTGGAGATCTGTTTCCAGCTCCAACCAGACACCCAGTAGTGGTCTCCACCCAGATCTTGTGATCGCCAGGTGGGAGCCTGGGTCTGCATGGGGAACTAGGGAGGCGTGCAGTCTGGGACCTGACAATCTGAGCTGAGTGATTGGGACCAGCCACAGGCGGAGAAAAAGTAGGAGACTCAGGACACCATCTTGTGTGGAGTGGTACAGGGAGGCTCGTTTCTGGTTGATCACACGAATCTGATCCAAGTGGGGAAGGGAGCACCAGCTTCACTCCCTGCAGGGTCAGTGTGATCCCTGGAACTAAAAGCCAACAGCTGCAATTCTCCAGCAGTGTCCCACCTGGCGCCATCTCGGGCAGCAGGGCAGCAAGTGTGGACTCCCAAGTGAAGGTCCACAGTAGACTTGTTAATAGCTACTTGCACTGAGTTGAACCCACAGCACCAGCCTTGCAGCCTGTAGGGTCTGTATGGTTCCTGGAGCTGATGGCCAACAGCCTTCCCATTTTTGTTGGTGTCCCAATGGGCACCATCTTGGACACTGAGGCAAGTGCTCTGAACACAAACTGCGCATGCGCTAATTCAGCTCTAAGATAACAGTGTCATGGGACCAGACACTGTTACACTGAAGGAAGGACAGCTGAGCTGCCTAAGAACTGACCTGGGAACAAAATCACCATCTTAGAGCACTGCACAGGCTCTGCAGAAAAAACTGCCTCCACATGGCACGCCACCAACTCCACCCAAAGTAACTCCAGGAGGTACTCAGACTTATTGGCCAGCAGGGGACGACAAGCTTAGCGCTGCCTACAGTATCAGTGCTGAGAAAGCAATTATTCAGGACAGCTGTGTTTTCCAAATCCAGAGCACTGCTTGAACATAAAAATCAACCTGGATCAGGTGGGATTCATCCCAGGCATTCAGGGATGTTTCAACATCTGCAAAACCTTAAATGTGATATATCACATCAAATTGAAAAATAAAAACCATATGATCCTGTCAATAGATGCAGAGAAGGCATTTGATAAAATCCAACACCACTTCATGCTAAAAACCCTAAACAAGTTAGGCATAGAAGGAACATTCTACAATACAATCAAAGCAATTTATGAAAAACCCAATGCCAGCATATTGCATGGGGAAAGATTGGAAGCCTTCCCGCTAAAAGTCTGGAACTACACAGAATGTCCACTCTTGCCACTATTCTTCAATATAGTTTTGGAAGTCCTTGCCAGAGCTATTAGGCAAGAAAAAGTAATTAAAGGAATACAAATTGGAGATGAGGAATTGAAATTATCGCTATTTGCAGATAACATCATTCTCTAAAGAACCAAAAGTCAGTCAAGAGACTATTGGAACTCATAAGAGACTTTGGCAGAGTAGCAGGATATGAAATTAATGAACACAAATCGATGGCACTAGTGTACACAGTTCCATAGTTGAGAAAGAAATTGTAAGTATAGTCTCCTTTCAAATAGAGGAATCTTTAATACCTATAAATTAAGCTAACAAAATATGTAAAAGGCCTCTGATGAAAACTATAAATCATTTAAAAAGGAAATAGAAGCCCTTAAAAAATGGAGAACCTTACCATGTTCTTGGATTGGCAGGATCAACATTATTGAAATGATCATATTACTAAAAGCAATATACAGATTCAATGCAATCCCAATTAAAATCCCAACAGTCTTCTCAGAAATAGAAAATATGATACAGAAGTTCATCTGGAATCACAAAAGACCACAAATAGCTAAAGCTATCCTGAAAAATAGAAATCAAGCTGGGGGAATCACATTTCCAGACCAAGACCTACTACAGAGCAGTGGTTATCAAAATAGTCTGGTACTGGTACAGAAACACAATCAGTGGAACAGGACAGAAACACCAGAAGAGAATCCACACATGTACAGTCAACTAATCTTTGACAAGATGACGGAAAACAATCCAGATAAATAGCCTGGTCTCTAACAAATGCTGTAGGGACAACTGGATAGCAGCTTGCAGAATAAAAGAAGCAAGACCCACACCTGCCGCATTACACAAAAATCAGCTCTAAATGGATCAAGGACCTAAGTTTACACCCAGAAACCATCAAACTATTAAAGGAAAACATAGGAAGCACACTCCAATACGGGGAAAGGCTTGTTAGAAAAGACGCCTAAAGGGAAAGGCAATCAAACCCAAAATGAACCAAAGGGACTAAACTAAAAAGCTTTTGTATAGCAAAGGAAACCATTAACAAAGGGAAGAAGCAACCAACAGAATGGGAGAAAACTTTTGCATACTACAGAAGTGATAGGGGACTAATATCCAGGATCTACAAAGAGCTTCAGAAATGCAGGGAATGGGGAAAAAAAAAAACCTTGTAACAAAATGGGCAAAAGTGGACATTTCTCAAAAGAACAGGTTCAAATGGCTAACAGACATGAAAAGATGCTCAGACTTCCTAGCCATCAGAGAGATACAAATGAAACCACATTGAGGTACCACCTAACTCCAGTGAGACTGGCCTACATTCAGAACTTGACACTTGCTGGCGTGGATGTGGGAGAAAGGCACCCCCCTTCACTGCTGGTGGGAGTGTAGGCTAGTACAACCACTGTGGAAATCAGTATGGAGAGTGCTTGGAGAATTGCAAATAAACCTGCCATATGACCCAGCTATCCCGCTCCAAGGAATATACCCAATAGAAGTGAAATCTACATGTGAGAAGGGGATCTGTGATCCTATATTTACAGCAGCACAATCTACAATAGCAAAGACATGGAAATAATCCGATGTGCGTCCAAGGAAGAGTGGTTAAAGAAACTTAGGTACATCTACTCCATGGAATTTTATTCAATTATTAAGAATGAAATTATTCTATTTGCAACCAGGTGGTCCCAACTACAGACCATTATGCTCAGTGAAATGAGTCCATCGGGGTTTTAAGATGGCCGACGTAGGAGGAAGGCTGTGAGGGAGAGTCCAGTGAGAGAGGGATAGAACGCTACAGAAGCAGCAAAGAGGAACAGCAAAGAACCGCAGGGAGAGGTGCGTGAAGTTCCCTGGACAGTGTGGAGCCAAAAAGATCCACACAACTCGGAAGAACAACGAGAACAAATCAAAACAAAAGAGAGAGAAGCCGACATCCCGCTCCAGACCTGCTGAGTCACCTTTGAAAGCGGCCGACAGGAGACGCAGCCGACTCAGAGACAAGGAAATCGGGAGGGATCGTCACTGGCAAAGGTCTTCAACAGCAGCAGAGGCAGACTGCAACAGCTGGAGGTTCGGGTGAGCAGGGAAGGGTTAACAGATTCTGCAGATCGCATTCTGGAGGCGGGGCACAAAACCCAAGCCTCTGGGGTGCTCCTTTTACCCTCCCCCCCTACAGAGGTTTCAGCCTCTGAGAACACAGGGCAAGCGCCTTGAAACTGCCAAATCTGTGCCTTGGAAGTGGCGCACAGTAGTCCTGGGTGCTGAGAAGGCACAAAGAAAGCACCCCAAATATTCCTGCGTTGAGTGCGCCAGTGCATCTCAATGCGCAGAAACTACCAGCGAGGGTCTAGAATCCCCCACACCCTGATACCCTGTGGGTGGGCGACAACACCAGGAGGACTCTGAACGCCGCGCCGGCGTGCTGGGCGGTCCCGCCTGCAGCAACCGCCTCCGCAGCGCAGGAGCCAGGAGGGCTCTGAGCACTGGGAAGTGTAGCGCTGTGTGACCAACACGCAGGTGCCACTCCCATAGAGTGACTTGCCCAGTCCTCGCCTCCCACCCCGCAGTTCTGAGCGTGGGCGACCCACCAGGAGAGCTCTGAAAACTCCTGCGCCACACTGGCACTGTGCAAACCCGCCGTGAAGTCATTTTAACAGGGCACTCCTCCACTGCAGTCCTGTCTGAGGGAGCCACACCAGGAGGGCTCTGAACACCCACACACCACGAGTGGTGGAATCACTGCACAAGAGCCACGCCCAGAAAGTGCCTCACCCACAGTCCCTTGTGTGGGAGACACACCAGGTGGGCTCTGAAAAACCCTGTAGTCCCTGACACGGAGAAAGCAGGGAGAAAGCACATAAAACCTTCTACGTCCTGTGGATTCCCGTGCAGGGGGCACACCCAGGGGCGCCTCCATCCCTCCACGCCCTGGGGTGTCACACCTGTAGAAGAGGTGCCCAGAGTGTGCCTGGAATCCACTGGGCCCCCAAGGTGGTGCCCTACAGTCCCGGGCCCTGAGAACGCACCAACGGTGCCTTGAAAATTACCACGCCCTGCAACACCACACCTGCAGGCTCCAATCTCTACAGGAAAGCACCTGACGATCCCTCAACACACGGGTCCATTGGCCTCACCAAAATACACCAACGCAATGGGTAAAACCACCAGAAAAAGTTGTGCTCCAGATGAAAGAGCCAGCACCCCACCGAACAAGGGCCAAAAGCCATTATCAATATCAGAGAGGCGAGATGAAGACATGGAAGAGTTACCAGACAAGGAATTTAAAAAAATAATGCTAAAATTTATCAGAGACGAGGACATGAAGCGGGAAGACTTTCAGAACCGCATAATCGCTGAAATACAACAAATCAAAACCAAACTGGATGACCAGGAACGCAAAATTGAAAGCCTGATCAACAGAATAAATATGGCAGAGGAAAGGATCTCTGAAACAGAAGACACGCAAAATGAAGGTGCCCAGCGAATTAAACAGCTGGAGACAAGCCTCAGCAAAACTAATAAAATGATGCAAGAGATGAAAGATTACCTTCGAAAATTGAATATTCGGATCATCGGCCTCCCCGAGGGAGTAGAAAGAGAATCAGGAATGCAAGCAGTGCTTGACGAAATTATACAGGAAAACTTCCAAAACACTTGGAACACGAATCCACCCCGCATACAGGATGGACAGAGAACTCCCAACAGACATGATCCAAAGAGATCTTCACCCAGACACACGGTGCTCAAGTTCTACTCCAACGAAGACAAAGAAGGAATCCTGAGACAAGTACGAAGTAGAGAAAAGATCACATACAGGGGAAAACCCATCAGAATCACTGCTGACTTCTCCGAAGAGACCCTACAAGCAAGGAGAGAATGGACAAAGATCTTCCAAGCCCTGAAACAAAACAACTGTCAACCAAGAATAATCTACCCAGCAAAGATCTCATTTGTATATGAGAACGAAATCAGATACTTCCATAGCAAAGAAAAACTAGAAGAATATGTTTACACAAAACCAGCTCTGCAAAGTCTCCTTAGAAATGCGCTAATCCTGGAAAAAAAGGAGGCAAACCACAAACAAAGTTGGCAAATAAGAAGGTCTCCAAACTAAAGCCCGCACAAACAAGGCAATTACACAGACAACAACACACACAAAACACAATCGCATGGCAGGGCAAAATTGCAACCTCTCAATTTTAACTCTCAACACAAATGGTCTAAATTCACCAATCAAAAGACAGAGATTAATAGAATGGATCATCAAACAAGACCCAACCATCTGTTGCCTACAAGAAACACATCTAACCAGAAAGGATGCAAAGAAACTGAAAGTGAAGGGATGGAAAAAGATATTTCATGCCAATAGACGAGAAAAAAAAGCTGGGGTAGCTATCCTAATTTCAGACGAGATAGATTTCAATCTAACTAACATCAAAAGAGACAGGGAAGGCCATTTTATACTGGTGAAAGGAATGATCCATCAAGAAGCAATCACCATCATTAATGTTTATGCACCAAATCTTAATGCACCTAGTTACGTAAAGCAATTACTTACAGACTTAAGGGAAGACATAGATGCCTGCACAATTCTTGTAGGCGATCTCAACACGCCTTTAACATCAATGGACCGGTCTATGAAACAAAAACTCAACAAAGAAACAACAGAGCTCACACAAACAATAGAACAACTGGACTTAGTAGACATATATAGAACTTTTTATCCTAAGGCCACAGACTATACATTCTTCTCAGCGGTGCATGGCACCTTCTCCAGAATCGACCACATGATAGGACATAAAGCGAATCTAAACAACTTCCAAAACATTAGTATCATACCATGTACCCTCTCAGACCACCATGGGATGAAACTGGAAATCAACAACTCAAAACTCCCCAGGAAATATAGGCACTCTTGGAAATTGAACAATATGCTATTAAATGAACAATGGGTCAGAGAAGAAATTAAAGATGAGATCAAAAAATTTATGGAAACCAATGAAAACTCTGATACAACATTCCAAAACTTGTGGGACACCGCCAAAGCAGTGCTACGGGGTAGATTCATCGCAATCTGAGCCCATGTCAAGGCCCAAGAAAGACGCCAAATACAGGAACTAACCACGCACCTCCAGGATCTGGAAAAACAGCAGCAGAAGAGTCCCACGCACAATAGGAAACAAGAAATCATCAAAACAAGGGAGGAGATAAACCAAATAGAAATCAAAAAAACTATACATAAAATCAACAAATCAAAAAGTTGGTTTTTTGAGAAAATAAACAAAATAGACACTCCACTGGCCCGATTGACCAAAAAAAAAAAAAAAAAAACAAGAGAAAGTGAGAATCAACAGCATTAAAGATGACAAAGGCAACATAACAACAGACACTGCAACCATTAAGAAAATAATTAGAAATTACTACAAAGAACTGTACTCCAACAAATTTGAGGATCACCAAGAAATAGAAAAGTTCTTGGACTCTCACCACTTACCAAAACTCAGTCCAGAGGCAACTGAAGAATTAAATAAACCCATAACCGAGGTAGAGATTGAAACAGTCATCAAGGATCTCCCAACAAAGAAAAGCCCAGGCCCAGACGGCTTCACTACAGAATTCTACAAAACATTCCAAACAGAACTAACCCCAATCCTCTACAAACTCTTCAAAACAATAGAGGAGGAAGCAACCCTTCCAAACTCATTCTATGAAGCCAACATCACCTTAATCCCCAAACCGGACAGAGAACCGTCAGAGAAGGAAAACTACAGACCTATTTCTCTGATGAACATTGATGCTAAAATTCTCAACAAAATCCTAGCCAATAGAATTCAAAAAATCATCAGACACATCATTCATCCGGATCAAGTAGGATTCATCCCTGGAATGCAGGGATGGTTCAACATTCGGAAATCCATAAATGTTATAAACCACATCCAAAAACTGCAAAACAAGAACCACATAATAGTGTCAATAGATGCAGAAAAAGCTTTCGACAAAATCCAACACCTCTTCATGCTAAAAACTCTAGCCAAGGTAGGCATAGATGGGAAAATCCACAACATAATCAAAGCAATTTATGAAAAACCCAACGCCAGTATCATACTGAATGGAGAAAAGCTAGAACCCTTCCCACTGAGATCTGGAACAAGACAAGGATGCCCGCTATCACCACTGCTATTCAACATAGTCCTAGAGGTACTTGCAGAGGCCATAAGACAAGAAAAAGAAATCAAAGGCACACAAATAGGAAACGAAGAAGTCAAGCTTTCACTATATGCAGATGACATAATCCTATACATAGAAAAACCAGGAGACTCAATACAGAAACTACTAGAACTTATACGAGAGTTTGGCAGAGTGGCAGGGTACAAAATTAATGAACGAAAATCAACAGCCATAGTGTACGCAAATAATACCAAGATGGAAGAAGATCTAATCAACAAGATACCATTCAAAACAGCAGAGAGAAGTATGAAGTATCTGGGAATAAATCTAACCAAAAGTGTAGGAGACCTATTCGAAGAAAACTGCAAACTATTCAAAAAAGAAGTTGAACAAGACCTCAAAAGATGGAATAACATCCCATGCTCCTGGATAGGCAAAATCAATATCATTAAAATGTCTATACTACCACAAGCAATATACATTTTCAACGCAATTCCAATCAAATTGCCCAAAACATTCTTCACGGAACTGGATACAATGATTCAAAAGTTCATCTGGAAGCACAAAAAACCACGAATAGCTAGAACCATCCTGAAGAATAAGAAGTTAGCAGGGGGAATCACAATCCCGGACCTCTGGACATACTATAGAGCAGTGGTTATCAAAACAGCCTGGTACTGGCACAAAGATAGAGAGGAAGATCAATGGAATAGAATAGAAGCACCAAAAGGGAACCCACACAGATACAGCCAATTAATCTTTGACAAAAAGACCAATGACAGTCCAAGCAAGTGGGAAGGCCTCTTTAGTAAATGTTGTTGGGACAACTGGCTGATAGCCTGCAGAAACAAAAAGATAGACCCACATCTATCACCATACACTAAGATCCAATCTACATGGATAAAAGACCTAAACCTATATCCAGAAGCCTTCAAACTCTTGCAAGAAAATGTAGGAAATACCCTGCAAGACCTAGGAGTAGGTCCTGACTTTCTAAGGACACCAAAAGCAATGGGACCTCATCAAACTAAGAAGCTTCTGTACAGCAAGGGAAACAATCAGCAAAGTAAAAAAGCAGCCCACAGAGTGGGAGAAGATCTTTGCACACTATATAGGCGTTAGGGGGCTAACTTCCAGGATATACAAAGAACTTCAAAACAACCAAAATACCAAAACAAACAAGCTACTCAAGAAATGGGCACAGGAAATGGGCAAACATTTCACAAAGGAACAAGTCCAAATGGCAAACAAATATGAAAAATTGTTCCAGCTCCCTGGCAATAAGGGAAATCCAAATTAAAACATCGATGAGGTATCACCTAACACCAGTAAGATTGGCCCACATAAAAAAGAACACCAACAACACTTGCTGGCGAGGATGTGGGGAAAAGGGAACCCTACTCCACTGCTGGTGGAGCTGCAAATTGGTACAGCCTTTATGGAAATCAGTCTGGAGAACACTCAAACAACTCAAAATCTGCATACCATATGACCCAGCAATAGCACTCCTAGGAATATATCCAAAACACCTGTTTTACGACAAACCAACATGCACCCCTATGTTCACAGTAGCACAGTCAGTAATTGCAAAAACTTGGAAGCAACCAAAATGCCCATCAGCAGAAGACTGGATAAGAAAGCTATGGTTCATTTACTCCATGGAATACTACTCAGCTATAAACAAAAACAAAAAACAACAAAAACGAAATGCAGTTCTTTGTGGCCAAATGGGCCCATGGAAACCTTTATGCTAAGGGAAATGACCCAATCTCAATAGGTTAAACACCACATGTTTGCCTTAAGAGGAAATGACGTCAATCCAAAAAAAAATAGTACCTGTAAATTAATATTATTCCAACCCCAACAGCCTGTATCTCATGCAATAAGATATTGTGATATAACCAAAGAACCATCAATGTGAGTCAGACTGCTTATGATCTACATCAAAGAATTGTGAAACCTAATATACTTTTAAGACTCCATGCTACTTGGAAATAGGGTGGGAGAGCAGAGAAATCTTCCATGTCCTTAGAATGTGTGAGGAAGATGTGAAGTATAACCTTTCAAGAGCATAACAGGTAACGGACTCATTAGACAATAGTAAAACTACAAAGACATACAGGAGGAATCAAGAGTGATCCTGACAACGTCTTAACAGGAAGTGTTATGCACAGAGCAGGTGGGGACCCCAGAGTGGAGCAGATGGACAGGAGGAGGCTTGTATCCCAACACTGGAGACTCAGATCCTCACCAAGAACTATCAGTATGGGCACCAAGGACTACATCCCAACTGTCAAGGAGACCACGGAGAATTAGATTGCCTTCGGAGACCAAAACCTCAGAGGTCATTCACTCATGTTTGGATCTACCACATGGGATGGAAGAAGCCCATATCCTTCCTGGCAGGATCCAAGGTCATCGGAACAACAGCCAGGAGCCCTGAGTGGTCCGCAGAAATAGAATAATAAACTTGGGCCAGGCAGCGTGGCCTAGCTGCTAAAGTCCTCACCTTGAATGCTCCGGGATCCCATATGGGCGCCGGTCCCAATCCTGGCAGCTCCACTTCCCATCCAGCTCCCTGCTTGTGGCTTGGGAAAGCAGTCGAGGACGGCCCAAAGCTTTGGGACCCTGCACCCACATGGGAGACCCAGAAGCTCCCAGTCAAGTTCTGATAGCATATATCTGAGCAAGAGAAGACAAAGTTGGACAATGTCAGCTAGCAAACCTTGGATTTTCTCAACCTTGAAGCAATGAAATCAACATCTCAGAACTATCGAAACCACCTAAGCAGTACCCTTGGAGTGTGCTCCACACTGGGGAGCTGGGATGAGATCAAGAGGCTGTCTCCCAACCCTGGGTGATGGTACAGTTAGGCTGCTGGGAGCAGCCCTGTGCTTTCTCCCTTCTACCACCAGATACAGGAAAAAAAAAACTTGTTAGTAATTGTCTTACCCACTTTCCCCCACGTTGTTGGCTCTGCCCATCTTAATTAGTGGTCTACATGGGTATGCACCCTTCAACTATATAAACATCAATAAAAATTTACATTAATGCCAGAGGAAAGTAACTTGTTAGGAAGTTATCCTAGTTCAGGGATTAGTATCATTTTTTGATTCTAAAGTTATCCCTAACTCATAGTTAAACCTGATTTTCCACTCTGGTTGATATAAGAACAGATGGCAACAAATGCCTTCACTTTCATAGGTTTCATACCGTATTATTCAAACAAATAACTATAGGCTGATATATCACTGACTCTTGACTACTTGAAGCCAATTTCTCCACTTACCAGCGATACAGCTGGAATATATAGTGTGGGTATTCTAGTTAATCGTTCTGACATCCGTATCCCACGTCAGAGTATCTGTTGGAGTGTCAGCTGTGTTCTGATGCCAGCTTCCTGATAATGCACACCGTGGGAGGCCAGGGGATGGCCCAGGCAGTTTCTTCCCTGCCATCTGTGTGGGAGATCTGAATCGAGTTCCCGGCTCCTAAAACTCAAGACTTGGATTTCTCTTAGAAATTTGAAGATGGATTTTGTATTAGAAAATTAAGTCAATAATGACTAAAATATTGAGAAAAACATTCCAAGTATCTTAATGCAGGGACAAAAGGGGTTTGTTAACATTCAACAATTATGAATTAATAGGGAAACTGTCCAACCAGGAAATAGGACTCTTTGCCTTGTTAAAATCTCAATCATGATTATCTTATGAAGTGCTGAAACCTTCCCATTACAATGAAGAGCAAGGATCAGCACCATGACTAAGCCTCTGCCGGCAGTACCGGCATCCCATATGATCACCAATTTAAGCCCCAGCTGCTCTGCTTCTGATACAGCTTCCTGCTAATACACCTGGAAATGCAGCAGAGGATGGCCCAAAGCAAGAGGAAGCTCTTGACTTTAGATCAGCCCAGCTCCAGCTGTTGCAACCATTTGGGGAGTGAGCCAGAAGATAAAACATCTTTTTCCTCCTTCTGTCTCCATAACTGTGCCGCCTTTCAAATCCATGAATGAGTGAGTGAATGGATGAATGAATAAATTTTGAGAAGTCAAGAGCAAAACCATGGTATTCATTATTCTTTTGTCAACTCTTTCAGTTACAGCATTTTATATGTAAATTCACACATACCTAGCTGTAGGCAATGGCCTAGGTTCCCTTATACCTCAGTGTTATACTGCTGAAGAAAAGCAAGCAATAGCTAGTGCTCATTCTGGGCCTAGTTAGTGCCAACTCTGTCAGCTACACCAATGTGCCAACATAGTTGTCTATTTGCAAGATCTGAGGGGAAGTGGCAGAGCACCCACTGTGCCAGCATGGACACCATCATCACCACGGTCATGAGCATGCATGAGGCAGGAGCATGCATTGCTAGGGGCTGGGGGACTGGGGACAGGTCAAAAAGGGGACCACTGAGGACTTGTTTAACATATGTAAAATAATTTCTGGGGGCTTCCATGGACGGGAAGCACTTACAGATAAGAGCTGAGAGGGGGTGGACAGGAATGAAAACTCCAGAGGCCTCCTTGGGTCAAGCCAGGCCACCTGTCTGTGCTCACAAGAGATGGAACTAGGCTGGGACAGGCTATGTTGAAACGCCAGCTGGTGTGTGTGAAAGTCATGTTTGGGAGTGGATTTGGTAAGGATCCTTGGGCTGGGGCAGGGGTGGTGGGTGGTTGGATGCAGTGGGTAGTTCATCTGAGTAGGCCATAGCACCTGCATGCATGAAGGAGGGCTGGGGGGTGAATCACACTGTGCTGGGCCACAGAACTCACTGGCACACACAAGAATTGGGGCTGGGAGTAGGCTTAATAGGGAATCTTTGGGGACACCCCTGCTAGACTGTAGCACCAGCCAGTGCATGTGAGACTGGGTATGAGGGTGGGGTGGGGAGGGCTAGGTCTCAGCACCTGCTGATAAGACCTGAGAGTGGGGGTAGTCCAGGTCAGGCTAGGGACTAGGGATGGGTCAGGCCAGGCTGGCCTGTAGCACACATCAACATGTACAAGAATCAGGGCTGGGAGCTGGCCTAATACAGGATCCTTTGGGACAAACCTACTAGGTTGCAGTAGCTGCTGGTACATGCAAGAGCTGGAGCTGGAAGCAGGACAGGCTCGACTAGGCTATAGCACCAGCCAGAACACACAAGAACTGGAGCTGGGGTCAGGGATGTAGGAGTTCATAGGGATTGTACCATCTAGGCCACAACACCCACAGGCATGTCGGATAATGGGCTGGGTTCAGGCTGGGACTGGGCCAGGCTAGGCTGTATTACCTACCAGTGCATAAAAGCTGGGGCTGGGGCAATTCAGGTTTGGATCTTGAGGGTCACCAACTAGGCCACAGCACCTGGTGTGTTTGAGAGCCATGCCTGTGGGCAGGCTGGGTTGGACTCTGAAGCATCCAGCATGTGAGAGTTCAGGCCAGGAGTGGATCCAACCAGGCAGCTGCATCCTTTGGCAATACGTGTTGCCTGGTATAGGGGGCACACTGAGCCCGACACTGTTCCAGCTAGCACACATGTGACCTTCCAAGTGAGGTTCCCTTCAGGGCTCCCAAATTAGACCACTATGTTCAAATCATGACCTCAGGAAAAGTCATATTAACTTGTGTCCTGATCCTGGAGCACATGTTGCAGGACCAGGCCACTTCAGTTGCTGACCTTTGTGCAAGAATGAAAACTTATGCCAAGATAAGTTACAAAAAAGATGGTCAGCTCATTTAAACCAACAGAAGACTTCAAGTACCTTACCAAAAGATGGGCAGGGAAGTTTGAAAATATTTTACCCCTCTGGTGTAAGAAAGCCAATGACTTCTCAGAACAATCAGGACCACGCAAGTAACACCCTTGTAATGTTCCTCACACGGGGGCCTCAAACTACTGTCTTCTCCTTGGGAGCTGATGTAGCGTGACACAAGTGGTGTACTGTCCCCCTCCCCACACAGACATACACACACACACACACACAGACACACACAGACAGGAGGGAAACACATTTCTCATCCCTCCTGACCCTCTAATTCTAATTGGAATAGAAGGCTCACATGTCTGCAACCCCCTCACCTCTGTAGTAAGTATTTAAAAAAAGGTTAAAAAAAAAAACATACCATAAGGATTAGAAGCGAGAAATGTGAAAGGAAAACTCTTATCAGATAAAATTATGGATGAAAAAAATCCAAAGGGATTCCAAATCCTTTTATCTTTGCCTCTCATAAAATTAACCAAGGCAAACATTTATCTTTATATCAATTGTTGCATTTGAATTTGTTTCAGGATGTTTATATCTGTGCACAAACATACAAGCCTGGAGTTTTCTTGACTTTCATCTTATTATCAGAATAATCCCAGTTTCATGAGCTTTGAGGTTTCCTTTGATACTTTTTGGAAGAAGTATAGAATTGGTAATATTTCTGCCTTAAACATTTGGTAGTATTTCGAGGATAAATTTTCTGAGAAGAGTTTTTTTGGGGAAACTTTTCTAACATTTTATAGTACAAATGAATCTTTTTCAGAAAGTATATGGAAGAGGGATACAGGTAGGCTGAACAGAGAGGTCCTGAATTCAACTGTGCCAAAGAAATCAAGTCTCCAGGAGACTGAGAGAAAACATCAGTAACTCGGTGATGGAACCCTGGACAGCATGGTGACTTGGAAACCCAGCAGAGAGAACGAAGCACACTGAAGCTCCTACTCCATGTCCTGGGACAGCCTGGGAATGCCTCGGGAATGCTTCACGTCTGCATCTGCTAGTGCACAATTTCTATCATAACCTGTTACCATCCTATGGGAAATGAGTAGGGTACTTACCGAGTCTGCTGTGCTGGGTCTATGACTACTGGGGTTATATTCTGCAGTCAATTGAATGCTCCCATTGGGACCTAGGGAAGACTATCTGAATTTCACGGTTGCAAATTAGTGTCTGTAAGTGTATCATCTTTAGCATAACCAGTGTGTGTGATTTAGGCCCTTGATGAAGTTCCACTGTGATCTGGAGACCTAGGACTGCCATCCAATTTCTATACTTCTTTGAAATGCCTTCTTTTACCTTGTGAGACCTGAGAAAGGTCCTACCCACATTGCCCTGGTGCAGACTTATGGCTGCCACAAAACGGTTTCCAGATAGCCAGTACCTTTCCTGTGGGACCTGGTCAAAGCACTCTTTCTGTACCATAGAGTTTTGTACCATAATGAGATCCACACAAACCTTCCCTTTGAGACCCGGGGAAGACTGTACCTGCATCCAACTGACCTGGACCCATGCCTATCAGTGCACAATCCTTGTCATAACCAGCATCAACCCTGTGGGAATTGGCTGAACATTCCTTTCCCATCTCCCTGCGCAAGATTCAGGGCTTTCAGTGCTCTAATTCCCAGCAGTGTCATATCCCCCAAGCCAGACCTGAGGAAGGATACCCAGAGTTCCAGAGCCACAGTGACTGGTGTCACAGCTGCAGCATCACTTAGGATTGCCTGGTAGAACAGGAAGATGGCTTTGTGCTTCACAGCACCAAGAACAGGGCTACTGCCATCACAGACCTCCCTGCGACTGACAGACTTACACGATTTCTACTACTTCCATGTACTCCTGTAGACTACAAGATGGTGGCTCTCAGTGCCGACACTGACTACAGATGAAATCACACAGAGGTCAGGCTTTAGGAGGCTTTCCAGGACCGAGGCTTGCTTAAGCATTACCTAACAGACACATTGCATTCCATCGGAAAAAAGGGGAGGTTTCTATTGAAAATGACTCCCTGAAGAATTGTCATATTGTCATGTTCAGACATTAATGGAAGGACACAGAAACCAACAAGGCAGTGTGATAGCTCCAAAATAATCAACTATTTTTCCAAAAAATATCTTAGATTTATGAAAGGTCTGAAATAGTTCAAAATGATTCTAAGGAAATTTAATGAGATGCAAGACAGTACAAGCAGAAAATTCAAAGTGAAGTGAAAAACGATTTATAAATAAGAAATTCAACATGTAATCAACTAAAAGTCAAAAATTTGAGATGAAAGCTTCTCAAAGGTGGTGAAACTACCAGCAATAAACTAGGAAAATTAGAAATTCTAAATAGTTGAAAAGGTGAAGTGTCTGGGGGAATGGACAGAAGGGAGCTTAGGAGACAAAGATGAAGAAAAAACGAGAAAGATACTCAGACTGATCTTGCAGCTGTACATGCTGTAAGTGCTAGCAAAGCTAGGTCTGGGTCAGGAAGAAAACATGGTCCAGAACTCCATCCTGGTCTCCTGAATGGGTGGCAGTGGACCAACCATTTGGACCATTTTTTGCTGTCTTTCCAGCTGGTACAGAAATGGTACGCTGGGCCCAGTGTGGTAGCCCAGTGGCTAAAATCCTTGCCTTGAACAGACTAAAATCCCATATGAGCACTGGTTTGTATCCTGGCTGCCTCACTTCCCACCCAGCTCCCTGCTTGTGGCCTGGGAAAGCAGTGGAGGATAGCTCAAGCCTTGGGACCCTGCACCTGTTCTAGGAGACCTGGAAGAAACTCCTGGCTCCTGGCTTTTGATCGACTCAGTTCCAGCTGTTGTGGCCACTTGGGGAGTGAATCATCGGACTGAAGATCTTCTCTGTCTCCTCTTTGCAGATCTGACTTTGTACTAAATTAAATTTAAAAAATTCACTAATAGCCGACAAAATGAAATCCAATTTCATGATGGTGGAAAACTATCAAAAACAAAGAAATCCTAAGAGAAAATCGGAGAACACAAAAAACAAGCAGTAAAAAGGACAAGAGTTTGTTTATATTGGTAAGTACCAACTTTGAATGTAAACATATCAAACTTTAGCCAAAAGCTACAAATCAGCTGAATGGATTGAAGAGCAAGATCCCAGGTCAGTGTTGTCACACAATGGGTTAAACTGCCACTTGTGACACTGGTTCCAGCTATTTCCATTGCCACATCACCTCCTTCTTAGTGCACCTGGGGAAGCAGATGCTTCTAGTTCTTGGGTCCTTGCCTGCCCACAGAGACCAAGATGAAGTTTTAGGCTTCTAGCTTGAGTCTAGCTCAGCCCAGGCATTGCTGCCATTTGAATCAGAAGGAAGATTACCCCTTTCCTTCTTTGTCTACAATTGCCTTTCAAATAACTACATTTCTAAAGAAAAGTAAGATCCAGCCATATACCGCAATCTGGAAGCTCACATCATTAAATAAAAATACACACACTGAAAGTGAAGACTTAGAAAAAAATATACCACACAAATGAAGTCCCAAAAGGAGCAGGAACAGCTATACTAAAATCAGAGCAAACAGCCCTCAAATCAACTGTCAAGAGATCAAAAAATGACATTACATGTTGTTAAGTTTAATTTAGTAAGATACAACTCTTCACAATACATGTGTATCTACACAGTATCATCCAAATTAAGCAAATGTTGGATTGAAGGGAGAGATAGACCCTAATACAGTAGTTGGGCCCACTCTTGTAAACGGACAGATCATTCCGGTAGAAAATTCAAAGCTACACGAGAGTTCACCAATACTCTCGGGCAAATGGGCCTAATAGACATTTACGGAACATTTCACTGAACAGCTACGGAGTAAATGTGATTCTCAGCAGATGGAATGTCTTGCAGGATAGAGTATATTAGACTACATATCCTGTCTACACTTAAAAATCAAGATCAAATTGTGTCTTTTCAAAGAAAACTAGAAATAGTAAAAATACAAAATGTTAAAATACATGGATTTTGAACATCCTTCTGATAACCAAGGGTTCATTAAAAGTACACAAATTCTTACAAGTTAAAATAGAAACAGCTGTGAGACCCAGAAGTAGCAGTGTTGAGGAAGGTTTATAGCAGTAGGAGCAGATATTAAAGATTGATTTTACACAAACCAAGGATGTACTGCAAGACTTAAAAATCCTGAAGATCAGTAGCAATTTGTTTAAAAGATTTTTTTTGTTGTTGGTTTGAAAAGCAGAGTGAGGGACCAATGGAAAAGGGGGAAGTAAGGGGACATCTTGTCAGCCGATTCACTTTAAATTAATGCCAACACCAAGGCTAAGCCGTCCTAACGCAAGTAGCCAGAAACTCAAACCGGTTCTGCCCCGGCAGCAGGGTCCAGTGGTGCCTAGGTCGTCATGGGCTGCTTCCCAGAAAGCCGGACTGGAAGCAAAATATCCCGGACTGGTTTCTTTCACAGTATGCAAAGCAAGGTTTACTTGAGAGTGAAAGAGGCTCTATCCCTGAAGGAAGGAGGGGACTCCAAGGGAGAAAAGCCAGAGGGAATGGTGAAGTGTGTCTGTTAGGAACCTACTCAGTAACCGAGATGGGAGTTGCTGGAGACTAGGTCTCTTTTTTTGTCCTAACAATTACTCTAAGAGGCGGGACTGGTATGTTGATTCTATCTCGTTGTTCTCCCTCATTTGGAAGTGCAACTAGGAGAAAGTGTTCTTCAAACAAAGGTAACTTAGTCACTTCCTTGGGGACTGGAGACCTTGACTGCCCCTTAGCCTGTCTGACCTCCGACTCCTCACATTCCCTTATTCTCAGGTGGCATTTGAAATGGGGAAATGGAAGAGAGCTAAATGAGAAGTGGTTCTTGAGCATTTTCCTCTGTCCCATGATGGTAAGACCACAGGCCTGACAGCCTAGTGGTTAAAATCCTTGTGTTGAACACTCAGGATTCCCATATGGGTGCTGGTTTATATCCCCGTGGCCTCACTTCCCATCCAGCACCCTGCTTGCGGCCAGAAAAAAAGTTGAGGATGGCCCAAGGCCTTGGGACCCTGCATCTATGTGCAGTAAGTTGCTGCCTCCTGGCTTCAGGTCAGCTCAGCTTTGGCTGTTGTGGCCACCTGGGGAGTTAATCAGATGGAAGATCTTTGTCTCCTCTCTGTATCTGACTTTGTAATAAAAACAAACCTCTAAAAAGAACAGACTCTAGATAATTATCAATCATCTCAAATTATCCCCACATACTGAAAATGACATTCTGCCACTCTTTATAAGGTCAGCGTTACTGATTTTAAAACCAGAAATGTAACCCAAAAAATAGAAGTAAATATCTTAGATGAACAGTGACCAAAATTCTCAAAATATAGAAAATGAACAGTTACTTAAAAAAAGATGATATACTACCATCAATAGAATTATCCCAGGGAGGTAAACATGATTCAATATTCAAATAAATCACAGAATGTAGACTATAGAAAGATATTTGATCAAATTTCTAGTCAAAACTGAACGAATTAGGTGTATCAAGCTCTTACCTCAAAGTTGTAGAGGCTGCATGACAAACCCATACCCACACGCATAATAGGGAAAAGCAGAAGATACAGCTCTTCAAATCTAGAACAATGTCTACTTCCAGCAGCAGCATTCAATAACACCGTTGAGAGCGTTGTCGAGAGCAAGTCGTGCATCTACAGCCAGCTGAGCTTTGACAAGTGAGACAGAAGGACAGTCTTTTGAACAAGTGGTTGCAGGGAATATAGTATTCATGCACAGACAAGTTTGAAACAACTTATACACTATATAAATAACTCACAATTGATCATAATTATGAACTTAAGACCTGAAACTGTCAAACTGCAAGAGGAAAACAAAGGGGGAAATGTTGCAAAAACACTGGCCAAGTGTTTTGGGAAAGACCCCAAATCACAAGCAGTAGCAGTAAAAATTTGTAACAGATCTTGTTCAAGGAAGAAATATGTGGCTGACAGAAGCTCAGGAGTTAGCCCCATCAGGGAAATGTATATCAAACCACTGTGACATCCGTCTAGAGGTCCGTCAGATGGTGATTGCTGTGCATGCATATGTACACACACATACAATATAATTTTACTCAGCCATAAAAAGTAGCGAAATCATGACATGGGCAGTAAAACATGGATCTGGAGATCATTATGCTAAATAAGAAGTCAGACCCACAAGGACGTATATTACATGTTTAATCTGAAAGTGTATATTGAAATTATACAAATTGTATGTGGTGGACAGGAGGAGGCTTGTATCCCAACCCTGGAGACTCCCGGATTCTCACCAAGGACTACATCCCAACTACCAAGGAGAGCACGGGGAATTGGAGTGCCTTCGGAGGCCTGAGGTCATCCACTCATGCTTGGATCTACCACGAGGGATGGAAGAAGCCCAAATCCTTCCTGGCAGGACCCAAGGTCATCGGAACAACAGCCAGGAACCCTGAGAGGTCCTCAGAAACAGAAGGACAGTAGGCTTCCTTCTGGACTAGGGAGAGGAGTTCTCTCTGGTCCTTACTTAGCTCCAACTTTTGATCCCAACCCTCTCCTGCAATGACCATCAGGGTCGCTCAGGAGCCTCCCCCCAAACAAAAATAAATTAAAATGGAGAACAACAAGGAAAACTTAGAACTAGACAGGAAACTGTCAGCGTGGATCCACATATACCTTACTAGGTAGGACACAAAGATAAGTTACTCCCCTCTAAGGCATGGGAAATTTCTCTGCACACCCCTCCTAAAACTGTTTTGCATCTTAACTCTTGACATATGCCTTGTTAGAGCTATAAGCCAGTTTAGACTACCCTAAAATCTGCCAACTTCAGCAAGATGTTTTTTTTTAATTTTTATAAAATTTTATTTTGACATTCTTTACATAATTAGGGTAAGAAGGTTCAAGGGCTACAGGTAAGTGGATAATACTAGTATGTTTTCCATATTGTTACCTTCATGTTTAAAGGGGGGTATTTAAGGGAGAAGGCCCACCCAATTTCCCACCCTCTCCAGGTCCCGGATGTAGGGCATGCTCTGAGGTTCTTGCTCAAGTGGTTTTGATATTGCAACAGTTATGAATCGCTGTCAATCTTGCCACTCCAAGGACCATGAGGGCTTTGAAAAATCCACTGATTGACATAGTCCATCATAGCTTAGATGGTTGGTTGACCTGTTCTGTCTTCTCTCTTTTCTTCGTTAGGGTTCTGAGTCCAGCATTTAGATTAGGAAGATCTCCAAAGAAACTTCTTGTATGTGCTAACCAGTACAGGGCCTGGCACCGTCCATCGCTCCAATCAGCTGGTGGTTGCAATTGCTGGGTTGGTTCTGTTTTCACTCCCGACTTCCACTGGAGCCAATGGGTGTTGCAGTCCAGCCTGGTTCTGCCCAGCACATACTTGGCCCTCACCTAAACCAGTGGGAGCTGCAGCCTAGGTTGGAGTGACCCACAATAACCCCCACCAGGTCCACCCCCTACCCTGGTTGGCCAGTAAGTGTAGCAGTAATCCAGTCTGTCCCACACCCCATTCCACCCCAGCCGCTATCTTAGTTTTATGTCCTCCTGTGGAAGTGGTAACCCAAGAGGGATGAGCCCACTATTTCCCTCCCAGGCCTTTCCCACTCCCAGATTCCAGCTGATGCTGCGTCTAAGCCCAAACAACCCTCGCCCACTTTAATTTTGTTTGCACCAGTAGGAATAATCTGCCCAGCCCGGCTTTTCCCTGATCTAGTCCGCATGAGGTGCACAGGTGTGGTAGCTCTGCCTAGTCTGGTCTGCCCCCATCCCAGCCCATGCTCTCCTGCGGGAGTAGCTGTCCAGCAAAAGAACCCTCCCTGCCGGCTCTGCCCACTTCCTTTCTTGTTCTCAGGCTGGTTGGGCGCTGTGGTCCCTTCTGGTACAGGCAACCTCACCTCGGCATTCCATAATGTGCACTAGTCTTTGTTGTGACCAAACCTGGGTCGACCTACACTGGTGCCTGGATTTCCCAGTGGATGATGTGGACAGATTCAGCCTGGTCTTGCCCCCACGTCTGCCAATTGTATGTCAGTGGGTAGCTTTCCATGGCCTTTTCTGGGCTGTTTCCTATCATGTTTCTTGCGTTTACCTGCCGGGTCTGTGTCCTGCCAGAGGAGTTGCCCAGGCTCCTCCATCAGAACCTCTCCCAATGCCAGGTTTCACGCTTACCAGTGGGTCCATGAGCCAACCCTACTCAGTCCACCTCCTGTCATAGCAGGAACTGTGGCTTTTCCTGACTGGCCTTCCACCCAATCTGGTTGTTGCTGTTGGATGTTCCAGCCCAGCCATGGTTTGTCCATACCCACGTATAGCTCACACATGGCTCAGTAGGGGTTTGAGACCCTGCCTAGTCCATCCCACATCTGCCCTGGTCCTCCAGAACACTAGGGGGAGTAGGGGTCCGGCCAGGTTTGGTGCATCCAATCCCAGTCCACACTTGTGCCAAGGGAGACAACTGTTTCCAGAGCAGAACGCAGCCCCCCTTCCAGGCCACATGCCTCCTGGTGGGAACCTCAGCCCAGCTAGGGTTGTCCCCTTTGCTCCCCAACCGGGTCTGTTCCCAGCCATAGATCACTTGCCTGCCAATGGATGCTCTGACTCAGCTTGGCACCGCCCCTCCCCTGTCATGAACGCTGCCTTAGACACTGTGGCTTAGCGTCCCTGGCTCCCACAGACCAGCAGGTACAAGAGCCTAGCTCGGCATGACGTCTGCTCCCTCCTGGTTTCTAGTTTTACTTGTGGGCTAAGGTTTGCTCAGTCGTGCCAAATCTACTGTTTCATTACCAGTTGACTCAATGGTGAGCTGTTGGAGCTATTTTGCAGGACAAGCCTCAAGCCATAGCTTCTGCATTACTGGTATTTGGTGCTCAGAATTATTAGTGATTAAAAGTTTTGCTAAGGAAGAGTTACTGCATGATTAGGTCCAAGAAGCACAATGGGTTCAACCAGGAGCTAATTAAGCAGCAACTCAAAGAACCAAATCCCCAGAGCTCCCCGGCCAGGGGGAAAGCAGGCAGAGCCAGGAACAAAGCAGGCAGAGCCTGGCACAAAATAGGGCACTGGCCCACCGGGGAAACAGCAAAGCACATGGCAGCTCTGCACATAAAAGGTGTCCGGGATCCAGGCATGAGACGCCCCTTTCTGAGACCCACCAGCTGCCAGGAGGCTGCTGGAGGTTTAAATAACCTAGGCCCAAGGTCGCGCCCCTCCCAAATCCCATTCACCACCCCATGAGGGCGGCGAGTGGGTCCCTGACCTGCCCAGTCCCAGAGGCCTCCCCCCTTCGGTCTACTCACCCGGAAAAGAGCAGCTCCGGAACCCAGCAGGCCCGGGATCAGATCAGCCCATGGCGGCTGTGCCCATGGCGGCTGTGCACATGGCGGCTGTGCACATGGCGGCTGTGCCCATGGCGGCTGTGCAGGATCCAGGCATGAGACGCCCCATCCTGAGAGTCACCAGCTGCCAGGAGGCTGCTGGTGATTTAAATAACCCAGGCCCAAGGTCGCGCCCCTCCCAAATCCCATTCAACACAGCATGAGGGCGGATGTTGGGTCCTGCACATGCCTAGTCATGCATGCCTCCCCCTTCGGTCTACTCACCCAGAAGGAAGCAGCCCCCAGAACCCAGCAGGCCCGGGAACAGCTCAGCACATGGTGGCTGTGCCCATGGCGGCTGTGCCCATGGCAGCTGTCCGGGATCCAGGCATGAGACGCCCCTTCCTGAGACCCACCAGCTGCCAGGAGGCTGCTGGAGGTTCAAATGACCCAGGCCCAAGGTCGCGCCCCTACCAAATCCCATTCACCACCCCATGAGGGCAGCCTGTGGGTCCTGGACACGCCCAGTCCTGGAGGCCTCCCCCTTGGTCTACTCACCCCGAAGGAAGCAGCCCCAGGAAACCAGCAGGCCCGGGAAAAGCTCAGCACATGTCGGCTGTGCACATGCTGGCTGTGCACATGGCGGCTGTCCGGGATCCAGGCATGAGATGTCCTGTGCTGAGACCCACCAGCTGCAAGGAGGCTGTTGGAGGTTTAAATAACCCAGGCCCAAGGTCGCGCCCCTCCCAAATCCCATTCACCACCCCATGAGGGTGGCAGTTGGGTCCCGGACCTGCCCAGTCCAGGAAACCTCCCCCCTCGGTCTACTCACCCCAAAGGAAGCAGCCCCCAGAACCCAGCAGGCCCTGGAACAGCTCAGCACATGGCAGCTGTGCACATGGCGGCTGTCTGGGATCCAGGCATGAGACGCCCCGTCCTGAGACCCACCAGCTGCCAGGAGGCTGCTTGAGGTTTAAATAACCCAGGCTCAAGGTCGCTCCCCTCCCAAATCCCATTCACCACACCATGGTGATGGTTGGGTCCTGGACCTGCCCAGTCCCAGAGGCCTCCCCCTTGGTCTACTCACCCCGAAGGAAGCAGCCCCAGGAAACCAGCAGGCCCGGGAACAGCTCAGCACATGGCAGCTCAGCACATGGTGGCTGTCCGAGATCCATGGATGAGACACCCTGTCATGAGACCCACCAGCTGCCAGGAGGCTGCTTGAGGTTTAAATAACCCAGGGTCGCGTCCCTTCCAAATCTCATTCACCATCCCATGAGGGTGGCAGCTGGGTACTGGACATGCGCAGTCCTGGAGGCCTCCCCCCTCGGTCTACTCACCCCAAAGAAAGCAGCCCCAGGAAACCAGCAGGCCCAGAAACAGCTCAGTACATGGCGGCTGTGCACGTGGCAGCTCTGCACATGGCGGCTCTGCACATGGCAGCTGTCCGGGATCCCGGCATGAGATGCCCCTTTCTGAGACCCAGCAGCTGCCAGGAGGCTGCTGGAGGTTTAAATAACCCAGGCTCAAGGTCGCGCCCCTCAGAAATCTCATTCACTACCCCATGAGGGTGGCAGGTGGGTCCTGCACATGCCCAGTCCCAGAGGCCTCCCCCTTCGGTCTACACACCCAGAAGGAAGCAGCCCCAGGATCCCAGCAGGCCCGGGAAAAGCTCAGCACATTGCGCCTTGCACATGCTGGCTGTGCACATGGCGGCTGTGCAGGATCCAGGCATGAGACGCCCCTTCCTGAGACCCACCAGCTGCCAGGAGGCTGCTAGAGGTTTAAATAACCCAGGCCCAAGGTCGCGTCCCTCCCAAATCCCATTCACCACAGCATGAGGGCAGCGGGTGCTTCCTGGACTTGCCTAGTCCCAGAGGCCTCCCTCCTTGGTGTACTCACCCCGAAGGAAGCAGCCCCAGGAACCCAGCAGGCCCGGGAGGAGCTCAGCACATGGCGGCTGTGCACATGGTGGCTGTACACATGGGGGATATGCACGTGGCAGCTGTGCACGTGGCGGCCGAGCCCACGGCGGCCGAGCCCATGGCGGCTGTCCGGGATCCAAGCATGTGATGCCCCATCTTGAGACCCACCAGCTGCCAGGAGGCTGCTGGAGGTTTAAATAACCCAGGCCCAAGGTCGCACCCCACCCAAATCCCATTCACCACCCCATGAGGGCAGCAGGTGGTCCGGACACGCCCAGTGCTGGAGGCGTCCCCCTTCGGTCTACTCACCCTGAAGGAAGCAGTCCCAGGAAACCAGCAGGCCCGGGAAAAGCTCAGCACATGGCGGCTGCGCACGTGGGGGCTGCGCACGTGGGGGCTGCGCACGTGGGGGCTGCGCACGTGGGGGCTGCGCACGTGGGGGCTGCGCACGTGGGGGCTGCGCACGTGGGGGCTGCGCACGTGGGGGCTGTCCGGGATCCAGGCATGAGACGCTCCGTCCTGAGACCCACCAGCTGCCAGGAGGCTGCTGGAGGTTTAAATAACCCAGGCCCAAGGTCACGCCCCTCCCAAATCCCATTCACCACCCATGAGGGCAGCGGGTGGGTCCTGCACATGCCCAGTCCCAGAGGCCTCCCCCCTCGGTCTACTCACACAGAAGGAAGCAGCACCCAAGAAAGCAGCAGGCCCGGGAAGAGCTGTGCACATGGCGGCTGGGCACATGGCGGCTGGGCACATGGCGGCTGGGCACATGGCGGCTGGGCACATGGCGGCTGGGCACATGGCGGCTGTCCGGGATCCAAGCATGTGATGCCCCATCCTGAGACCCACCAGCTGTCAGGAGGCTGCTGGAGGTTTAAATAACCCAGGCCCAAGGTCGCGCCCCTCCCAAATCCCATTCATCACACCATGAGAGCGGATGTTGGGTCCTGGACCTGCCTAGTCCTGAAGGCCTCCCCCCTTCGGTCTACTCACCCAGAAGGAAGCAGCCCCAGGAAACCAGCAGGCCTGGAAACAGCTCAGTGCATGGCGGCTGTGCATGTGGGCTGTACATGCGGTGGCACTGGCGCTCTGCACATGGCGGCTCGCCATGGCTTGCCCATGGCGCCCCATGGCTGTCTGGGATCCCGGCATGAGATGCCCCTTCCTGAGACCCAGCAGCTGCCGGGAGGCTGCTGGAGGTTTAAATAACCAAGCCCAAGGTCGCACCCCTCCCAAATCCCATTCACCACCCCATGAGGTTGGCAGGTGGGTCCCTGACCTGCCCAGTCCTGGAGGTCTCCCCATTCGTTCTACTCACCCAGAAGGAAGCAGCCCCAGGAACCCAGCAGGCCCCGGAACAGCTCAGCACATGGCGTCTGTGCACATGCTGTCTGTCTGGGATCCAGGCATGAGACGCCCCGTCCTGAGACCCACCAGCTGCCAGGAGGCTGCTGGAGGTTTAAATAACCCAGGCCCAAGGTCGCACCCCTCCCAAATCCCATTCACCACCCCATGAGGGCGGCGGGTGGGTCCTGCACATGCCCAGTCCCAGAGGCCTCCCCCCTCGGTCTACACACCCAGAAGGAAGCAGCACCCAAGAACCCAGCAGGCCCAGGAACAGCTCAGCACATGGCGGCTGTGCACATGCTGGCTGTGCACATGGCGGCTGTGCACGATCCAGGCATGAGACGCCCTGTCCTGAGACCCACCAGCTGCCCAGAGGCTGCTACAGGTTTAAATAATCCAGGCCCAAGGTCGTGTCCCTCCCAAATCTCATTCACCCCCCCATGAGGGTGCAACTGGGTCCCGGACCTGCCTAGTCCCAGAGGCCTCCCCCCTTGGTCTACTCACACAGAAGGAAGCAGCCCCAGGAACCCAGCAGGCCCGAGAACAGCTGTGCACATGGCTTCTCTGCCCATGGCGGCTGTCCGGGATCCAGGCTTGAGATGCTGGAGGTTTAAATAACCCAGTCCCAAGTTCGCGCCTCTCCTAAATCCCATTCACCACCCCATGAGGGCAGCGGGTGGGTCCCTGTACCTGCCTAGTCCCAGAGTCCTACCCCATCGGTAATCTCACCCCAAAGGAAGCAGCTGTGCACATGCTGGCTGTGCACATGGCGTCTGCCCGGGATCCAGGCATGAGACCCCGTCCTGAGACCCACCAGCTGCCAGGAGGCTGCTGGAGGTTTAAATAATCCAGGCCCAAGGTCGCGCCCCTCCCAAATCCCATTCACCATCCCATGAGGGTGGCAGGTGGGGCTGGACCTGCCTAGTCCCAGAGGCCTCCCCCCTCGGTCAACTCACCCCAAAGGAAGCAGCCCCAGGAACCCAGCAGGCCCGGAAACAGCTCAGCACATGGCGGCCGTGCACATGGCGGCCGTGCACATGGCGGCTGTCTGGGATCCAGGCATGAGACGCCCTGTCCTGAGACCCTCCAGCTGCAAGCAGGCTGCTCAGTTTTAAATACCTGGGCCCAAGGTCACGCCCTCCCAAATCCCATTCACCACCCCATGAGGTTGGCAGGTGGGTCCCGGAGCTGCTCAGTCCTGGAGGCCTTCCCCCTGGTCTACTCCCCCCACTCACCCTGAAGGCAGCAGCCCCCGGAACCCAGCAGGCCCTGGAACAGCTCAGCACATTGCGGCTGTGCACATGGCGTCTTACTGGGATCCAGGCATGAGACGCCCCGTGCTGAGACCTACTCAGTAAGATGTTTCAATACTATCAACTCTTAAATACTAAAATGAAAATAGATACGAGACAACTGAATAGTACCCCATAGCCATTTTAAGGTGTATAGATGTATGTTGTATGGAAAGTTATATTGAAATGTCAGTGAAATAGTCACAGGATGTGGTTTAGAACTTCCATGTTTTAACATATTGGTTACTCAATACCATGTCAACTGCATAATATTGTTAATTGTTGCCGATGTCATGTTGGGGCTTTTAAGTGGTCAGGATGATATTCTGCCATCTCTATCTTCAGACCAGAGATGGTCTCCAAGAAACCATTGAATGTATCTGGACAAGAAGATGCTGCACTCTATGCTCTGTGTTTGCCTACAATGAAAGATTCTTGACTGGATTTGAACTGTGATACTTCAAGTAGGCGGAGGAATCCACCATGGGAGGAGGGCACGGGGAGGTGTTAGGGGAATCCCAGAGCTAAAGCAAAATGTAAATAAAATTGTGTGCATGTCATAACAATTTGATACATAACATAACAATTTACCTTTCTGTCTGTTGTTTTGATCATTATGGATTCCTCATTTTGTGACATTAATATCCCTGCTTAAGAAAAAGTATAATATGTTTGTATATACAATTTACATATGAAATTATAGTGACAAAGCTACAAATTGTTAAATATTAAAAAAGTTGTGAAAAAGAGAGCAAGTAAGGTAGAGATGTAAGGGCAGCAAAAGATTTGTGCTTATGTATAAGAAGAAACCTAAACATTTGGTCAAAACTTGTGAAAAATTATAAACCAATTTAATAAAGTCACAGGATAAACAATATGCAAAAAATGAGTAATTTTGTACAGCAAAAATTCTTGCTGAAAGGCAAACAAGAAAGCAATCCTAGTCACAATAGCTGTGAAATATTAGCTAATTGGGAATAAGTGTAACTAAAGAGTTGGGAAATATCTCTAGAATAAAATTTGCAAAAATGGAAATACGGGATGGGAGGTGGTGGAGCCATTGCTCAACATGCTAACAGCTCCCTGTTTATGACCTGGAGGATTGCTCAAGTCCTTGGGATCCTGCACCCATGCGGGAATCCCGGCAGAGGCTTCTGGTTCCTGAGTTCAGATCAGCTCAGCTCTGGCTACCATGGCTGTATGGGGATTAAAAAAGCAGCTGGAAGCTCTCTCTCCTCTCCCCTTAATATGCCTTTCTACACCGATTCTAATCCTGGCAGCCTTGCTTCCCATCTGGCTCCCTGCTTGTGGCCTTGGAGAGCATTTGAGGATGGCCCAAAGCCTTGGGACTCTGTACTCACATGGGAGACCTGGAAGATGCTCCTGGCTTTGGATTGGCTCAGCTCCAGCCATTGCGGCAGCTGCAGAGTCAAATCAGCGGACCTAAGATCTTCCTCTGTCTCTCCTCCTCAATGTATATCTGACTGTCCAATAAAATTTAAAAATGCGCTTCTAATAAAAATGCTTTTAAAAAGAAAGTATTGGAAAATGAAAACATAGGAAATACATTACTGCGTTAATATTGTTACAATGGCCTTAGTCCCTAAAGCAACCTACAGATTCATTAAAAACCCGAATGAAAACATCAATGTCATTCTTTAGAGTTAGGGGAAAAAAAAAAATCTAAAATTTACATGGAGCCACAGCATTTAGAAGAGCCTAAGTAATCTTAAAAAAAGCTAGAGGCTGTTCCAATACTTGATATCAAAGCATGCAACAATAATTTGAACAGCATGATACTGGCATTAGCAGCTGACAGATCAGCAGAATCTCATCTGCATAATTCTCAACTAATTTTAGACAAATGTACCAAGAACATGCATTGGGTGAAGTCTAATAAAAAAAAGTACTGGAAAAACTTGATATGCATACAAATATACATATAAGGCACACATAATATTAAATTTTCAGCATTCACTGCACATGAAAATCAGTTCAAGATGGTTAAAAGGGAAGAGTGTATCCATGATGATTGAACAGACATGCCGATTCTTGCCGAGGAGGTTCAACAAGGGAGAGATGGATGGGGTGCATTGTAGATAGTCAGAGAATCTGGTGGAGAGTCTGCAGAAGGTGTGGAGATACTGTGGAGCACCATGCATGGCATGGCTGTGTGCAGTGGGCAGATTCAACACTGGTGACTGCATTACTTCAATGTAAGTCTAAGAAAGGTCACAGTGGCCACTGGTAACTACCTGATGTGGAAACTCAGGGTTGCCCTTGGATTTGGACAGGAACCAAGATAAAAGGAGTGGGGTTGCTGCACATAGCTGTTGGGCAGAATATATACACCTTCCCCCAGACCCCTACAGCATGTCCAGACTAGTGGGCCACAGGTGCCATCTTGACAGGGGACCGGATTAGCCAGCAGTGTCCTCTATATTCGGACCGGTGTCCTCCACATTTGTATTGCCCATCACATGGCAATGTCAGTGAGGGCAGTGTGTGCTTGGGTTTATATCATTTTGCACCTAGCACTGTCATCTGCTTAACCCTATTTATGTAAATTGAACACATCTCACTGGTTCCTTCAAGAAAACAAGCCTATTCTCTTCATTCACCTAGAGACCAGACCATAGATGGGCAGGTAGCCTTGCACTCCCAAGTGAGTGAGAAGTACACTCAACCCCTGTCCCCATTCAGGCTTGAGCAGTAAGCAGCTAAGGTAACGAGCACATAAGTAGCTGATGTGGGAAATGGAGCTGGGTAGAATTCGGGAGCTGAATGGAAATTCAGCACCCTGTGACAGTGCGAGTCTTACTTGCAAAAACTATGAATTCTGTAACTGCACAATGGGGTGGAGTGGGTAGCTGAGTCTCAGGGTACACACACAGCTGCATGGATTGCTTTCATGGTACGGTGCTGGCATGGATGGGAGGTACAACTATGGTACATGGATTGCCTTGAGAAAGGGGAGGTTGTATGTGTACTAGCCGTTTTCAGCATTATTTCCCTGTGCAGAGGAAAGAAGAGATCCACCATGCCAAACCTGGTATCACCTTGGATGTCTGTCCCATACCTGAGCACTGAACAGAGTGTGCTGTCTGCTTCTAGAACATTCCCTAGGATATCCTCTTAAGGAGTAATGACTATTAAGTCAGAGGCACAATTCAAAAAAAAGCAAAAACCCACAGACCCTTATTGAGATGTGTAATAAACAGTGATACAGAAGTAACATGAACAAGAGACAATGACTCCTCCAATGGAGGATTTATGTCAATTTTATACCAAGATAAAGTAATTGAAGTACCTGAAAAAGGCAAAATAAGTCAAAACAATGAGAAGCAAATGCAAGAACTAATAAAATTCATACATGATGAGTAAAATTTTTCCATGAGGTGGAAACTTTGAGGACAAACTGAAATATAAATGGAGAATTCAATATACCACATAAAAATACAGTGGGAAACCTTAATTATAAAGTCGTAGAGGCAAAAGATACATTTTTGAAAATTCTCAGACAAAAGAATTGAGAGATATCGTAACTGGTGTTCAAGATGTATGGGAAACCATCAAACGATCTAAGATACGTGTCTCATGAGTTTCTATAGGTGTGGACAGAATACTTTAGATGGCCTATTTAGTGAAACAATATTGGAAAATTCTAATATGAACGAAGGGATGACCAAGCACAGAAAGCACACAGAACTGCTAGTAAGCATGGCCAGAAAAGATCTTCATGGCATATAATTAAACTTTCATCAGTGCAACGAAGAAATTATAAAGTACGTGTACAGAAAGCACAGATTCCCTTCAGAGGATCTCCAGTCCTACTCAGAGCCAACTTCAACAGAAACCTTACACGTTAGGAGATAATGCAAGTCCTAAAAGCAACCAAATGCCAACCCAGAAGACTTTGCCCAAGCGCAACTTCTGCTTCTGTAGAAAGAGGAAACAATTTTCAAACAGAACCTGAAAGAATTCACTTTTGTTAGCTCAACAAATACTTAAAGATGTGCTACAGAGAAAAATAATATCCACCATAACCAGAGAAAACAGAAGCGGGTAACATTCTAGTAAAGCCACAAAAGTCTAAATCAAACACGAGAAAATATGTTACAATGATAGGACCAAATCACGTGCCTTCAGTAATAACCATGAATGCAAATGGCTTAAACTCTCAAAGACAGATTAGTGGATTGGATAAAAAAAACCCTGAAAGTCTACAGGCCAGGAGAGACACACTGTACATTTCGTAAGAAATTTTCAACCCTGAGTAGCATATCCAGCAAGTATTCAATTTATGTAAGAAAACTAAAGGCCTCCCAAAACAGACATGGAAAGAATTTACCACCACTCATCCAGTCCTAGAAATGATACTTAAGTATGTGCTACAAAGAGAATGAGAAGTACAAAAATGAAAAGGCAGGAAGCCCTTAATAAATGTGCAAAGGAAATTTAAAGTAAACATTTTATGCCAAATTGTAAGGCCAAGTCATTACTTTCAACATTAGCCCTGAATGCAAAGGGCTGAAAATGTCATCAAAAGATACAGACTGGTAGACTGATACAAAAAAAAAAAAAAAAAAAAAAAACCTACCTCATCTATTGCCTACAAAAACCACACCTAAGATACACACAGCAAGGATGTAAAAAGATATTCCACACAATAAAAGGAAAAATGGAGGTATAGCCATTCTGATCAGACAATAAAGTTTAACATTACACATTAAGGGATCAATTCAATAGGTGACTAATAAATCCACATGCACCTCATGCCAGGGCACTTGGCTATTTTAAATGATTAATGAATCTGAGGCACAGATACCAAACAAAGGGGGATTTCAACACTTTGCTATCATTAGTGGACAGATTGGCTAGACAAACAAGAAATAGCATAGATAACCTATAGCATGGATTAATGGACCTTATCTACCGATCTACAATTCATCTAACAGTTGCAGAACACATTCTTTTCATCAGTTTAGGAAACCTAGAGTATGTCACATCATGGACGATAGAAAGTGACAGCAAATTCAGAGGATTTGAAGTTGCTTCACCACCTTTCTGGGGTCAACTCAAACTCCAGAAAATATGCAATCACTTGAGTCTGAACTAAATGCCACTAGATGAACAGCGAATTGAAGAAATGAAAAGCAAAATAATCCCAGCAACAAGTGAAGAGGACAAAAAAATACCAGAAGTTGGGGTAACTGGAATACAGCAAGAGGGAAGTTCATAGCCTATATCAGGCACTTAGAAAGGAATCAAATAAATCATCAATCAATAAATCTCAACAAACTAGAAAATAGAATAGCAAACCAAAGATCAGTAGAGAGAAATAGAGAAAAAGCAAAACAAACCAAAAAATGATAGTAAGATTGGTGAACTGGAGAGGGCTTTTTGTGAAATTAAAAAAAAAAATACACCATCGACTCTTAGTTAAGTCAATGAGGGAGGGAGGGAGTGAGGGAGAAATACCCAAAGCAATAAAATCAGTGATGTTAAGGGAAATAACTGATACCATAGATTTTCAAATAGCCATCAAGAGTAACTTCAAATAGCTACATAGCGCAAATTGGAAAATTAAAGAAGACCTATTTATGTTGGAAAGGCAGATCTACAGAAAGGAAAGATCTTCCATCTGTTGTTAACTTCCCAAACAGCTGCAATGGCCAGAGCGGAGCTCATCTAAAGTCAGTAGCCAGAAGCTTTTCGGGATTTCCACGTGGGTTCAGGGTCCCAAGTGTTTATGTCATCCTGAATTACTTTTCCTGGCCACAAGCAGGGAGCTGGATGGGAAGTTGAACAGCCAAGTCAAGAACTCGTGCACTTAGGAGCTGCTGAGCTTACAGGTGGGGGATTAGCCAGTTGAGCTACTGTGGCGGCTCCAAATTGAAGAACCTAAAATACCATCTGCCTAAAGTCATAAGAAAATTGAAAACCGAAATAGAATAACTAAGCTTGTCTGTAATAGTTTCACAATAAAAAAGCCCAGGACTAGATGTCTTTACTGAATTCTACCAAATTTTACCTTTCAAGAATTAACTCCAATTCTTTAATATACTCAAAACTATTCAAAGGGAGGGAATCCACCCAAACTTCTTCTGTGAGGCAATTATCTCCATTTCAAAACCAGAAAAAGACATGATAGAGAACTATATGCCAATATTCCTGAAGAATATAGATGCAAAATTTCTTAATACTAATCAAATATAAAGCCACAGAGAGATCATCCATGTGGATCAAGTGGATTTATCCTTGGAAAAAAACCAGGTAGTTCAATATATGCAAGTTAATAAATGTGATACAGCACATTGCTGAAGAAAAAAAAATGTGATTATCTCAGATTCAGATAAAGCATCTGATAATACACAGCATCCATTCATGATAAAAATCTTACGTTAACTGGGTACAGAAGGAACACTCCTTAGCACAGTCAAGGCGTTGTGAGAACCCATTGCCAGCATCGTACTGAATGGGGAAAAGTTGAAGGCATTTTCAGTAAAACCTTGAGCCAGGCAATAATGCTGGCTGTCTACGCCGCTATTCAATATAGTGGCGGGCATTTTAGCCAGCATAAAAGGTCATTTCAAAAAGAAAGCCAGTAAACTTAATTAGACTAACCTAGAAACAAAACATTGAAATTAGAGCAGAGCTGGACCCGGTGCCATGGCCTAGAGGCTAAAGTCCTCACCTTAAACGTGCTGGAATCCCATATGGGCGCCGGTTCCAATCCTGGCAGCTCCACTTCCCATCCAGCTCCCTGTTTGTGGCCTGGGGAAGCAGTCGAGGATGGCCCCAAGCCTTGGGGCCCTGCACCCATGTGGGAGACCTGGAAGAAGCTCCAGGCTCCTGGCTTTGGATTGGTGCAGCACCAGCCGTTGAGGCCACTTGGGGAGTGAGTCGCTGGATGGAAGATCTTCCTCTGTCTCTGCCTTTGTAATAATAAAGTCTCAAGAAATTAAAGGAGCGCCGAGAAAGGAGATAATATAACACTAGAGAAAGGTAAAAGGTAAAAGATCCCCAGGGATTTTTGTGAAGAACTATACATTCATCTAGTTCACTTTATGAAAAATGCAAATTTTAAAACCTGTTTCAAGAAACAGATCTTTAATTTTGTCTTCAACTTTTTGAAACATTGTTTGTGGAATTTACAGTTAATCTTATGTAAATTTAGGGAAGAATAATAGTATCAGATTGGGGGAAGAAGGGAGAGGGATAGAAAAGATGGGAGAAGTCTGACAGACAAGTTTAAAGTAATGGCTGGATAGAAGAACCAAGTTCCGGTGTTCTATTGTATGACAAGCTGGTGACAGTTCAGGGATATGCTGTGTGTACATATGTGTATGCGTCTACACTTTATATAACATACAGTTATTACACATACAGCTAGATGGAAGGAATTTCAATGTTTTCCAAGAAGTTATTCAAGGAACTATGTAACTAGATCTATTCACCTCAATTTCATCATTAGCCGATGTTTGCTTTGCATGTGGCAAAACCTTAGACTCCCCTTGGATGCATATTTGTGTCAATTGATCTTAAGAATGTAAGAAATTCCATTTAAAATTATGACCACCTTATAAATTCAAGTAACCAGAAACTTAACATTAATGAGGACATTGTAATTGCTGTGGAACATTCAGACTGATTTAATGAGGAAATTATGGAGACACGAGTCAGTTACAATTCTTTAATAGTTATCAGGTTTTGACTGATTCATTTTACTAACAAGATTCTTTGCAATAGTGAAAAATATTGAAAAATTCACCTTTTGTTCTTAAGCGTCTGCCACAAAGAACCAATCCTCACTTTCACTCCCTCTCTTAACTACATCTCATCTCTCTTTCCTCCTTTGGCGATGTGTTTTGTTTCTTTAAACTCCATGTGTCAGGATTTGCAGGCAAAACAAGGACAATCAGCGTGGGTTTGTCAAACAATTGTATTTTCTTTAAGGTAGTACCATCAAATCAAGCCTTTACATTTTAGTGTAAAGGCTTCCACATGGTTTCCGGAAAGTGTTTATTTTTGTAATTTAATATTGGACATTTTTGGGATGCACAGAAAGGACTGAGCCCAGTTAGTACAGACATGATCACGTTCCCACTCTCCATGTGGACAATACCGCATGGAGCGAAAACACCAATGCACATGTCAGCATTTGTCTGGAAGATGAAAAGGACATTTTCCATTACAACAAAAGACTTAAGTGTTCTTCCAGCCCTTCATCCTTTTAAGCAAAACTTAATAACAGGGTTAGTTTATGTCACTTCCAAGTTTCTGCCTCTGTAATTTAGAAATTATGATCGAAATGGAAAGTCTGGGGACTCATCAGGATCCTCAATCCTATTTGCTATCTCGCATGACATAGGTTGTTCCCAAAATGAAAATAGAAATATGTGTTGCATTTACCAACGCAGCTACATAAACTAACCAGGAACCTTTGGAACAAAGTTTGTTCTGGCTGTAAATTTGGTCTACCACAAATACTCAACTTATCCAATAAAAATGCATCAAGCTTTGAACTAGTGGCATTCGGGCAGAATGTCAATTCTTCATTATCCACGTCAGTGTTAGAAAGTGATGGAATTAGACCTTTTTGAAGAAAACTACAAAAAGAAATTGAAGACCTCAAAAGATGGAGAACAATTCATGCTCCTGGATAGGTGAAATCATTAAGATGTCTATACTACCAAAAGCTATATATATGTTCAACGCAATTCCAGTCAAATTACCCAGAACATTCTTCATTGAACTGGAAAAAATGATACAAAAGGTCCATTTGGAAATACAAACCATGAATAGCTAGAACCATCCTGAATAGGAAGTTAACAGGGGGTATCACAGTTCCGGACCTCTGGACATACTATAAAGCAGTGGTTATCAAGATAGCGTGGTACTGGCATAAAGATAGAGAGGAGAATCAAAGGAGCGGAATAGAAACAGAAGGGAACCCACACAGATACAGCCAAATAATCTTTGACAAAAAGAAACGATAATCTAAGCAAATGGGAAGGTCTCTTCAATAAATGCTGTTGGAACACTGGTTGATAGCCTGCAGAAAGATAGACCCACATCTTTCACCATACACTAAGATCAAATCTAAATGGATAAAAGACCTAAACCTACATCCAGAAGCCTTCAAACATCTGGAAGAAAATGTTGAAACATCCTGCAAGATTTAGGTGTAGGTACTGACTTCGTAAAAAGGACACCAAAAGCAATAGCAATCAAGACCAAAACAAATGGGACTTTAACAAAATAAGAAGCACCTGTGCATTAAGTGAAAGAAAGCAACCCACAGAATGGGAGAATATCTTTGCATACTACATAGGTGATGAAGGCTAATCCTCCGAATACACGAAGAACTCCACAACAAAATACCAAAACAAGCCACTGAAGAAATGGGTACGGGAAACGGGCAGACATTTCACAAAGGAGAAAACCCAAATGGCATACAAAGATGAAAAAATGCCCAAGTTCCCTGGCAATAAGGCAAATCCAAATTAAGACATCACTGAGGTATCACCTGATGCTAGTAAGATTGGCCCACATACAAAACACCAACAACATTTGCTGGCGAGGATGTGGGGAAAAGGGAACCCTACACTACTGCTGGTGGGGCTGCAGGTTGGTACAGCCTCTATGGAAAATCAGTATGGAGGCAGCTCAAAGTCTGCATACGGTATGACCCAGCAATAGCACTCCTAGGAATATACCAAAACACCTGTTACACGAGAAACCAACATGCACTCCTATGTTTATAGCAGCACAATCAATAATTGCAAAAACCTGGAAGCAATCAAAATACCCATCAGCAGAAAACTGGATAAGAAAGCTATGGTTTATTTACTCCATGGAATACTACTCTATTAAAACAATGCAGTTCTTTGTGGCCAAATGGGCCCATGGAAACCTTTAGGCTAAGGGAAATGAGCCAGTCCTAAAACCTTAGATACCACGTTTGCCTTAAGATGAAAGGATGTCAATCTGAAAAAACAGTACCTGTAAACTATTATTCCAACCCCAACAGCCTGTATCTCATGCAAGAAGATATTGTGATGTAATCAATGAACCAATAATGTGAGTCAGACTACTTACGAACTTAAAAGTATATTGGGTTTCACAATTCTTTGAAGACTGTAAGCTATTTGGAAATGGGGTGGGAGAGCAGAGAAATCTTCCATCTCCTTAGAATGTGTGAGGAAGATGTGAAATATAATCTACCAGGATTATAACTGGTAACTCAGACTTGAATCAGAATTAGACAATAGTTAAATTACAAAGACATGTAGGGGGAAATCAAGAACGATCCTAACAACCTCTTAACAGGAGGTCATATGCACAGAGCAGAGGGGGACCCCAGAGTGGAGCAGGTAGACAGGAGGTTTGTATCCAAACCCTGAAGACTCCCAGATCCTCACCAAGCAATCAGTATGGGCACCAAGGACTACATCCCAACTGCTAAGGAGACCACGGGAAATTGGAGTGCCTTCGGAGGCCGAGAATTCTGAGGTCATCCACCCCCCATGGATCTACCCCATGGGATGGAAGAAGCCCAAATCCTTCCTGCCAGGACCCAAAGTCATCGGAACAACCAGGAGCCCCGAGTGGTCCGCAGAAACAGAAGTATAGTACACTTCCTTCTGGACTAGGGAGAGGAGTTCTCTGGTCCTTAACTTAATTCCAAATTCGGATCCCCACCCTCTTGTAATGACCATCAGGGCTGCTGTGGAGCCTCCCCCAACCCCCACCAAAAAACAAAAACAAAATTAGGATAGAGAACAAGGAAAGCTTAGAACCAGAGACAAGACGGTCAGCGTGTATCCACATATACCTTACTAGGTAGGACACAAAGACAAATTACTCCTAAGGCATTGAAGATTTCTCTGCCCACCCCTCCTAAAACTGTTCTGCACCTCAATTGTTGACATACGCCTTGTTAGATATAAGCCAGTTTAGACTATCCTAAAATCTGCCAAGTTCAGCAAGATTATGCTTCAACACTATTTTCATTTTAGTATTTCGCAGTTTATAGACACGAGACAGCTGAATAGCACCTTATAGCCATTTTAAGGTGTATAGAAGCTAAACTAAAATTGAAATGTCAATGAAGTAGTCGCAAGATGTGGTTAAGAACTTGCATGTTTTAAACATATTGGTTACTCAATACCATGTTAGTACCATGTTAATTGACATGGTATTGAGTAATGTCTCCATAATGTAAATTGTTGATGTTGTGTTAGGGCTTTCAGTTGATCGGGATGATATACTGCCAGCTCTACCTTCACATCAGAGATGGTACAAGAAACCTTCGGATGTATCTGGACAACAAGATGCCGGACACTATGCAGACTACAAGGTTGCTATCAAAGATTCTGGACTTAATTTGAACTTAATACTGCAACAAGGTGGAGGAATTCACCATCGGGGGAGGGTTCAGGGAGGGGTTGGGGGAAATCCCAGAGCCTATGAAATGGTCACATAATGCAACGTGCTAAAGAAAGTGAGGGAATTGTAACTCAAATAACCCACAAGTCTAGTTTTCATTGTAGTTGTCAAACTTCCTCTAGAGCTAATAAGTAGGTCGATTGTTTAATTTGATATTCTTTAATTTCCCACTTTACCCACAGCTGCCCAGAGAATAAAAATCCAACACACATCTAGCCAGAAGGCAGAAAATACAAGCCCCAAATTCTGCAATCCTCACAAGTTGGGTACTTAGCCAGTAGTTGGTGTACTTTTCCTAACATGAGCTATAGAACTCATTCACACTCAGTCTTGAAAACATTTGTGGAAAATGAGCATGAAAACCAACGTACGGATTTGAAGTCTGCATGGAAACAAACTTCGCTTCGACTCCATTTTTACAGACTTTTTGAAGTATCTCATCTACTTCCTCAAACACCTCCACGAGGCTGAGAAGCGTCAGACTTTCATCCTTGTTTGTAGATTACTCCGATATTTGTCTACAGAACTCATGTTACCGGCCGATGCTGACACATTAACGTCTAGTCTAACGCACATGTCAGTTTCTCTACCATGCCTTAACAGTAAGTAACTTCGGAAGTACTCTGAACAGTATGGCTTTTCCCGAGACCACGTGGTCCCTAAATGATGGAAAGCATTCCTTACTGACATGTGCGTAATTCCAGTAAGCAAGTCTCAGCGGGAATCCACAGAGCTTGTCAGAAGCTCCGACATCGAGAGTGATCTAGGTGACTCAGGGCTCTGTTTAACAGACGAAGCTATAACAGCCAAATTGAAAATTCGTACACGTTTGAATCTTAGTTAACTACTTTTAGCTCATTTCCTACTATTTAAGAATCTTAACGGGGTAAAGTTCATTCTCACACAAGCCATCTTTCTTCACAATTCCTGCTTGTGTGTGTGTTTAGGAAGTTTTAGCCCCGTGCATACCGACTAATTCTGACAGCCTAATTTTCTTTGAAAAAGGCCAGCATTGGTTTAGGAATGGGCTACTAACATGGGGATATGTTCAGCTCAATGCACTGGCCTTCAGTATTTTAGTTGCAGAGTTCAAGATTCTGGACCTGGTGTGGTGGCCTAGTGGTTAAAGTCCTCTCCTTGAATGTGCAGGAATCCCATAGTCCTGGCGGCCCTACTTCCCATCCAGCTCCCTGCCTGTAGCCTGGGAAAGCAGTTGAGGATGGCCCAGGGCCTTGGGACCTTGCACCTACGTGGCCCAGAAGTGGCTCCTGGCTCTGGATTGGAGCAGCTCTGCCTGTTGCGGCTGCTTGGGAGTGAATCATTGGGCAAAAGATTGTCCTCTCTCCTCTCTGCATGTCTGGCTTTTCAATAAAAAATAAATCTTTAAAGAATATTTTTACTGGAAAGTCAGATTTACAGAGAGGAGGAGGAGACAGAAAAGTCTTTCATTTGCTGAGTCACTCCCAAAGTGATTGCAACAGCCGGATCTGAGCCAGGAGCTTCTATGTCTCCCATGCCAGTGCAGGGTCCCAACGCTTTGGGCCGTGCTTGACTGCTTTCCTAGGCCACAAGCAGGGAGCTGGATGGGAAGCAGAGCAGCCAGGATACAAACGAGCAGCCCTGTGGGATCCTGGCACATGTAAGGTGTGGACTTTAGCCATTAGGCTACTGCACGGGTCCAGTTGAACAGTCGTAACTCAAATGTTTACGGTTAAGGATTCTGACTAGAAGCCATACAATGCGTTTACATTTAAAGTAGTAGCAAGTGAGTACAGCATGGTTTTGCACACGATTTCCTGCACATGTGCAGGTAATTAAACAGTTGTTCCAATGATGGCAGGCACACAATCCCTTTGGCAACGTATTTCACTGGAATGGTTAATCTTATTGAGAGATTCTGGCAGCAAAGCATGATATTCCAATAATTCCTTCATTTTGCTTGACTGAAAAAAAAGCTGCCCAGTGACTGTAGTAGACCTTGTTCTTAAAGGTAAACTTACCAGGGAACTAAGCAGAAGCATACATTCAGAATATTTGATTTATTGGTGTCAGTTTGGCATTGGTAGGGGACTTTGTGCATTGTTCTCGGCAATAGAAAACATATGGCATCACAGTAAATGTCTAAGGCTTCAGGGAACTGGCCTCGCTTCTCCCAGCCAACTCTGACTGCAACTGTGGAGCACAGCAATGCTTTGGGAGTTCTTTGAGGTTAGACAATGTGACTTCAGTCTTCCTGGCTCTTTCCACAAACCACAATTTATAGTCAGCACTTACTGATAGTTGTACGCTAATGAAGGATTTTCACTTTAAGACCGAGGATGCTGGCAAGTGCTTTCCTCCTATACATCACACCCAACTTAGCTTCCCCCAGCTTTCCTGTCAGCTTTCCAAGTGCCTCATTTGCTCCAACTCCCTGGTTTGATGAGACTCAAATAGGTATTTTAAAAAGAGGGTCTCTCACACACACACGCACTTGCTCAAGGAATCGTAGTATGTTTCTCCCATGGAAAGGGATGCCTTACCAAGAAGGATGGCTGTTAAATTTTATTATTTGAAAGAATGGAGGCAAGGAGAAACCATTATACTTAAACCAGTCCCCCAAAGACTGATGGTTTCCTTCATGTTTGTTAGCAAATACACAGTACAGAAGTGTAATAGGAGTGAAACCAACATCTTGGGATTTGATTAATGTTTATAACCCTTGTCTATACTCTTGAGAAACAGTGCTTTTTCTACTTACTACTTTGTGGAATTCTTTCATGGAGGATTAAACTTGTGGTTATAAACTGAAAGTATGCTGCAGTAAAAATTTAAACACAAATTAAGGGAGGAGAAAGGGCGAGAGTGTGACAGAAGGCTAGACAGGTTGGGAAATGTGTTCTTAAGATACAAGGAATTTATTCAACTAAAATTTTTAGAAAAAAGAAAGGAGAGCAAGAGACAGAAAGAGAAAGATTTTCTATTAGCCGATTTATTTTCAAAATGCCCGCTAGGTCAGACCAAAGGCAGTTGTCAGATTTCCATCCCCAGGTGTAAGCGGATGTCAGGAACCTAGCTATTCAGATTATCACTTGGTTACTGCCAGGGTTCATTAACATGGAGTTAGAGCCAGCAGTTGAAGCAGCACTGGAATCCAGACCCCATCATATGGGCTACAGGAGTCCTAGCAGCATCTCAATCTCTGCCCACATTAGCCTAGGGATATTTTAAACAATTTAAACAATAGTAGCAGGAACTAACTTAATCACACGCCTTCAGCAAGTAGCAAAGCAAAATGTGAAGCCTGGACTTTGCCACCCAACATCCCTCCCTGCGGCCTCCCCTGCCCTGGCCCTTTGCCGGATGTTGCCCTGTGTTTTGGTGTTCCTGCTATGTAAAGTAGAATTTGAATTATAGCTTTTCCATGAGCTGAAATGACTTATGAGCACTTCATGTATTTGTCAAGGAATTCTCTGTACCTGTGTTTTTCACCTGTTGGTTGGGATCACTCTAACTCCTACCTGCTGAGTCCGTGTGCTTGGTGTAACACCTGGCGTGCAGAAGGTAGCATTGTTGCCATCTGTGGATCCACTTGCAAAGCGTGAATCAGAAAATTGATTCCCTACATAAGTGAATATTTCTCAAATTTGAAATTAAGAATCTGATGGCTTATCTGTAGGGTCCTTTAGGGACCGCTGTGTTGCTAGTCTGACCTAGGCACAGAGAATGTCTGTATCATTATTTAGCAAAATTGTACAAATAAACATACTTATAACCTAATTCCAGTCTCAGAAGTGGCTAACCAAATCCTCAAACATAATCAAGTGCTCATATCGATAGTATGAAAAGTACAGGTTCAAATATTTTTTTCACATATATTCTTTATACAATGTTAACATTGTTATGGTAAAATAGCTGAATAGTTCCTTTTGCCCTTGCCAGCAAAGTTGCACAATAAGATAACAGAGCAGGCATTTCTCAACATGCTCCTCTTTATTTTTCTAACTTAAATCTAGGCATCCCAGACTGGATGAGTCATTCTTTATAGATCTAAACTGCTAAAATAGTGGAAAATTACTTAATAAATCCTTCTCCAACTCTTCCCCCATATCCGGCCACATGCTGTCATGCATGACAGCTGGCCTTGTCCAAGAGCTTCTCTAAGCCAATGACTCACCATAGCTCTATTACCACGAGGCCAACGGTCAGCACAGTCTCCTTATCTACAAGCTCTTGCTGCAAGTTTGATCAGTTCCTTTATTGCATGAGTATGTACTATTTAGGACTCGGCCAAAACTTCTCATGGCAACAACAAAAACAAACCTAGGATAAAAAGGAACACTAAGTCAATGTACCTTTAAGCTAAAAACCTTCATTTTTTCCGACAGTTTTGAGAGGTCCTGGATTCCTGTTGGCAGGCGAAGAGTCTACAGCGATATTTGTGAGAGTCTACCTCAAGACACCAACGGGAAAAATGGAAATTAAGTGTAAGTGCAAAAAAACCACTTCAAATCCCTGCAGTTTTTGTAATTTTTTATAAGCTTGTGCTCATGGATTTTAGGGTTTTTTTTTTTGCACCAAACCTTTATTTCAATTGCACTTTGCAAGAACCTTTTACCTACTCTTATAGATCAGCCACTGTTGGCCTATTATGGTGTTATCACAACTCCAAACTATCCAAGGATTTTCTTCAACTCAATCTCCGTGGAAGAAAATTCAAGGATACACAGTACTTACTTCCACCTAATTTTCTAACTTAATAGCAACATTACCATGATACTCAAAATCACCATTACTTTTTCTATTGCTTTAAGAGGTTTTAACATGTGACATCTCATTTCTAGTGAAGTCAGGCTTAATTATTTAGATCCACTCTCACTGACAAGCAGTAAAGCTAAATTTAAATCTTTCTTAGCAACCGAAAAGCTGGCAAAACAGTATCTGGCAAAAACTGACAGGACAAAAAGATTCTCATGTGATAAAATCTAAGCCGCTTTTGTGGGCTCTGTGACATGAACTCATTTGGAAGTGACATTTGGGAGAGGGTCAGAAATCAGAGCCCTGTGTCTGCTGAAGCTGAGAAGCTACTAGCACACACACTCCAAAAGTTGCCACTGGGCATCAATTAGAAAGAGACACAGTGGAGTCCTCATATGCCCTTCCAGTCCAAGGTTAATATATGTATTTTAAAGATTTAGTTTTCTTCAGAAAGGCAGATCTATGCAGAGAAAGAAAAACAAAGATCCTCGGCCTGCTGATAAAGTGACAATGGCCAGAGCGAAGTTGACCCAAAGTCAGGAGTCAAGAGTTTATGTCCCTAGGCTTTGGGCCATACTCCAGTGCCTTCCCAGACCACAAGCAAGGAACTGGATGGAAAGTAGAGCAGCAGAGACACGAAGTGACACCCATAGGAGATGCTGGTGATTAAGGCAAGGATTTAGCTAGTAGGCCACTGAGCAAGGTACTTGGGATCATATTGTAAGGGAATTAGTTTCAACTCCTGAACATGAATGAGGGGGTCCCAGGTGGGCAGGGAAGAGATAAATCTTCCCCAGAGAGGTTCGTTTTCTGAGGCCTCCACATTCATTGCTATATAAACTTGCAAAATAATCTGTATGAAAGATTAGATACACCAGGAAATAGGACATCAACAGAAACAATCAGAAGTAGATCCACACATCGCATATTTAAAAACAATTATCCATAGGGAATGTGATAAAAATTTTCTTTAAAGCAACAAACTAAGCAAATTTAGAAGCAGAAGCAAAAAACATGGAAATGAAATCTTATACACAAAGTATCACCAAATCAATAGATTTAATGAGTTATATATGACTTGGGCTAAGCAGGCAGGCAGAGAGAGACAGGGAGCTCAATACTGCCGACACCCTTGCCATCAGCACTGCCCCAATCCCATCTCCTTTAGGCTGTTTCCACATGGCCCAAGTCTCGGCACACCTGCTCTGCATCCTGCAGCTAAGCCTCACTTTGCATCAGGTACCAGGTGTTAATCACCATATGGAGCTCACCACACATACAACTCCACTCCTTATCCTAGAAAATGCAACCCCAGCCGGGTGGGGAATTGTCCCTTTCGAGATTGCCTGCACACATTTCTGAATGAGGACTGTCCTTTTGTCCTTCTGTTCATCTCTGTCTCTCAGTTTTACATGCAGGAAAACAAGAGCCTGGAGTTAAGTCCAGCTGGGGGGCTCTCCAACTACCTTCAGGGCTCTTCAGCCCTGCATCACCAGAAGGCTGCATTTCCCACAATTAGTAAACAGATCAAAGATGTTGTACAGCATAGAGGTGCAAAACATGTCAAGAAACGAACAGAACTCCTGACATGGCAGTTGGCAATGAATCCCAACCTGTTTAATCAGAGCTCTAGGATTTCCAGAAAGATGAGCAGAGGTAGTCTGAGGTTTCTCCAGAGTAAGTGTGTGTACATTTAATGCCAATAATTTCTTCATGAGAATCAGATGTTCTTTTTGAAAACACTCACTGGAAAACTATTTCCAGTTACTTTAAATAAAAATGACAACATTTTAAAATGTCAATCCTGAATCTTCATTTTGCCAAAGCAATACAGAACAGCACTTATTTGTAAGTAATGACTGGTAGATTAGGAATATATTTAAAGCACTACTTCCTCATCCCTAGGCAAGAAGTGCAGTTGCCACCACAGGGTGCTTTGAAATATTGGTTTTGAGCACATAGAAGGTATTTTTCAAAACATACAGGAATCCATTTCCTACAAATCAGAGGGGCTTTATCTGCATGTTGTCTTGCTTCAAATGATGTGCTGAGCTTTTGAGCATAAAGATTAAGTACTCTTCCTAGCACGAGTAACTTTTTTTTGTATTGAGATATTTTACAAAGTTTGCATATTAAACAGGTATTCTACCAGGAAGATGTAAAATGAGAATATTTGGAGGATATACCAGTTGAGGTTCCAAAATAAGCAGAATTGGTGCCTAATGGAAGCACACTACTTCCTTCCTTTGAAGGAATTTGAAAGGCACATTTACAGAGAGGAGGACAGATTTTCCTTCAACTGGTTCATTCCCCAAATGGCTGTGATAGCCAGGGTTGAGCCCATCTGAACTCAGGGACCCAGGGACTTGGGTCAACTTTTGTGCAGCTTTTTCTGTCTTGCAGTGGGAAGTTGAATCCCAAGTGGAGCGGCTGCCCCCTTGAACCAGCAGCACCCGGAAGGGCTGCCAGTGCTGCAAACTGAGGATCAGCTGGCTAAGCTATCACACCTGCCGCCTTTTACGGTTTGCTTCTCCTTAAGGAGTAAGTTACTTGATAAATGGAAACATTTGAGCTTAGGATACTGCAATTTGGTAAACACGGCTTATGATAGATCATTCCTGTACAGACATTTTGCTTTATAGACAAACTTCTGCATTGAATCTATTTCCTAATTCTGGTCATTACTGCCTCCTTTTCTAAGTGTGCAAAGGCTTTCAAAACATTTCTCCTTCTGGAAATTCTAACAACATTTTCCATTCTTCAACCTCCTGGAAATGCTCCTCTTTTCCGTGGTTTCCCCAAGCTTACCCACAGTGGCTCAGTAATTACAGGCATGCATGCTCCATTCCCTGTCATATGGTTTAGCCAGGCCAAGGTATTTGAAGTCAGCACAGCTGAGCGCCTTCTGGTGCCTTCCCCTGCTCTCTGGGTCTCACTCATTATCCCCAGGCCCACGACTTGGCAGAGACAGAAGCCTATGGAACTCACGGCAGCTGTCAAAGGTCACATCTAGGGTAGGCCTCCAGCAGCACCTGCCTAATCGAAGATTCCTGGGACAGCATGACTGAACAACGCATATTGAACATACTCTGAGCTTTGTTATTTCTGACAGCTGTCTTCTGGGATCACCAAAAGCACAAAGCTCACGCAGGCCTACGCCTTGCCTCTGATGCATTTACTTATTAATTAAAAGCATAACAATGCTGGTGCCCTGTATTATTTCTGTTTGCTTTTTATTGTTTTTAATTCCCCTTTGGCTAATAACATTATGATGGCTTTGACACGTCTCAATCCGTACCCAGGGAATAATAGGAGAAACATAAGGTTACAGGCTAATTGAAATGAGAAATCTCAACCTTTGAGTATAGATTGGAATAAAAAGTGAGACACTTGTGCCTAGTTCCAATACTTAAACAATCCTGACCGCTAAGCTTCTGATACTGTTTTTCCACCACAAACGTTGCTGACGTTAGACCCTGAAATGAGTTTCCCACAAGAGTTTTAATTAAAATAAAGAGCAACCCGTCAGAATATAAACACCACTTTAAGGACATTACTCTTTTAACCACTCGAGTCAAACACAGCATTTGGCACACAGAAACCACATAGAAGTATTTGTCAAATCAAATTTACATGCTATACAGAGACAGATAAATCCTGGAATCTGAAAAATCGTTAGAGTGGATCATGGGCTTCAAGCGACAAGGGGAAAAGGCTCATAGAATTAAACATTATTATGCAGACTGTAACTGTAGTAGGCGAAAAACAGTAAGAAAATAATCTTAGCCCTTGTCGAAGAAGAATAAAGGACCATCTTTGTTTTTGCTTATGTTGTTAAAAAACTGAGCAACAAAGCCTGTAGGAAGATGGCAACTTCATGGCGCTTGAAAGGGGATTAGACAGTGGGAAAACACGCCAACAGGAATTCGGGTCTTTGTTTCTTACCTTTTCCCAGTTGAATTTCCACGAGACTCGGGAGGAATCGCCAGTCGCAGAAAGGCTCAGCAGACCTCGGGACGCGTAGGATGCTCTCCACACTCGGAGCGGAGGTGTTCTTCGCGCTTTACCTGTGTGACCGCTTTTAAAAGGGAGGGAATGGAGACGCGAATAAAGCCCGCCTGTTCCTTATTTCACATTCATGCAGTAGGTAACTCACTCTACCTGGAGTGTGTTGAGGGCAGAACAAGAGGCTGGTGGTCAGATGCCTCCTATCTTGAAGGAATTAGAGCAGAGAGCTGCTGCTACTTAAGGTCCATTGAACACACCTTAGCTTAGAACATTTTCATATCTTCTACCCACGTTTGAGGTGGTGAGCAGGGAACTTTTTTTTTCTAATCATTATTTTTATTTTTGATGGTTTGTACATAGTTGATTAACACGATAAGGGTCAAGGGCTACAGGAAGGTGGGTGAGACTCTTATTTTCACATTCTCTCGTTTTTTTTTTTTTTTCCTTCCCTGTCTGGGGGAAGGGGAGAGGTAAGGAGGGAAGCCACACCCAGCCTCCCAAACACCTGTGCACCCTGGGATGGAGAACAGCCACCTGACACCACTCCAGGTCCCTGATGTGGGGTTTGCTCTGAGGGTCCTGCTCAAGAGGTTTCAGTAGTTCAACAGTTCTGAATTACTGCTGATCTTGCCACTCCAAGCATGATGAAATCTCTCCAGAATCCACTGGTTCACATAGTCCACCTAAGAGTCTCTGTTTTCCCAGATATTCACTGCTAACACTTGGCAGGGGTAGTTGATCAATTTGTTCTGTCCTCTGTCATGTGTTACGGTACCAGGTGTTGTCTGCAGACTCCAATAGACTGCCCTATCCTCCATGTGCACCTGGATATGCTGTCAACTGCTCTGTCTAGGCCACTGAGGAGGCCCAACTTTGACCCATGCACTCTATGGTCAGACCATGGAACTTGAATTCTCTCCATGCTTGGGGTTCTAAGTCCAGCAATTCAGTTGGGGGGGATCCCCAAAGAAACTTCATCTGAGGTGATCCCAGACCTGATTCTTGTACGTGCTTGCCAATACAGGGTCTAGCTCAGTCTGTCACCTCGATCAGCTTATGCACATGCTGGTTGTTGTAATTGCTGGGTCAGTTCTGTCTCCAGTCCTGTCTTCTACACAAACCAATGGGGGTGTTGCAGCCCAGCCCAATCCTGCCCACTACACATTTGGCCCTCACACTAACCAGTGGGAGCTGATGCCTTGTCTGAATGAACCCACAATAACCCCCACCAGGCCATTCCCCTACCCTGGTTGTGCTTGCTAGTATGTATAGCAGACTACTCCAGTCTGTCCCATAGCCAATTAAGTGCTGTCAGTGGGCATTGAAGCCTAGTTCAACCCAACTAACCCATCTATCCAGCGCACACATGTGCTGGTTGGTGCCACTCTCTTTCTAGCCATGCTTGTCTCAGTCCTGGTTGTCATGCTCATCATTTGGAGTATCAATCCAAGAAGGAGATGCCCAATGTTTCCCTTCTGGAGCCACTCCCATTCCCAGGTCTTGTACTCTCCAGGTGGTTCTGCAGTTTTGCTTGACAGAATTCGTCCCTTGTGCCAGTGTCTACCAGCTGATGCTGCTGCAGAGCCCAACCACATCCGCTCTGGCTTATGCATGCACCAGAAGGAATAGTCAACCCAGCCTGGTTTTCCCCTGATGCAGTTCACATGAGGCCAACAGGTGTTGTAGCCTGAGCAGGGAATATTTTGTTCCTGCTTTTTTACAAATAAGAAATTAAGATACAGTAATGCTCATACTCACATATACTTAATTATGTTAAAATCAATGTGTAATCTGACCTTTCCCAATACCCAATTGATTATTTTCCCAATGATCAGTTGTGGTCTTGGATAACTCTCAACCTATAACCCTTTTATTGTTTTTTTTTTTAAATATTTATTTTTATTATTTTTTCATTGGAAAGGTGGATATACAGAGAGGAGAGATAGAGAGGAAGATCTTCCGTCCGATGATTCACTCCCCAAGTGAGCACAATGGGCCGATACTATGCCAATCCGAAGCCAGGAGCCTCTTCCGGGTCTCCCACGCGGGTGCAGGGTTCCCAAAGCTTTGGGCCGTCCTCGACTGCTTTCCCAGGCCACAGGCAGGGAGCTGGAAGGGAAGCGGGGCTGCCGGGATTAGAACCGGCGCCCATATGGGATCCCGGGCGTGCAAGGCGAGGACCTTTAACCACTTGCGCCACCGCGCCAGGCCCAACCCTTTTAAATCAAAACTACTTCATCATCAGTCTTCTATCTAGCTACTATCTATCCACCTATTAATCCATGAATGTTGTCTGTTCATCTCTGTATCCATCCACTCATCCTTGGAAGAAGGCCAATAGTAAAGGAACTTGGAATTAGAAGGCTGTGGCAGAACAGGCCTTGGCCCTGGCACCAATGACCTAGGTAATAATTTTGTGGGGTAAAGATGAGTAAGGATTTTTAAGAATATGTGCACAAATCATAAGGGGGGCCCTCAACAGATTTTTATTAAATTATCCTACCTGAAAATAAAATTGCATAGTTTGATTTTGAAAACCTAAGTATAACGTAAACACAGAAAAATATATTTACATCTTAGAGCTTGGCACAATGACTCAATTGGTGCATTCTCCCTCTTTAAGTTGCAAGCTCCCCTCTGGGCACTGGTTCATGTCCAGGCTGCCTCACTTCCTGTTGTGCTCCTTGCTTGTGGTCTGGGAAAACATTAGAGCATGGCCTTGGGAAAAAAGGCCTTGGGACTCTGCACCCACGTGGGAAACCTGGTAGAGGCTCCTGGCTCCTGGCTTTGGATCAGCTCAGCTCTACTTGCAGCTACTTAGGGAGTGAACCAGCAGATGGAAGACTTTTCTGTCTCTCCTTCTCTCTTTAAATCTACCTTTACAATAAAAATTAAATCTTGAAAAAAATATATATATACATATGTGCATCTTAATTTAAAGTTAATGAAATTTCACAATTTAAATCACATATGCGTAACTAATATTCGGTCAGAAAATAGAATATTACTAAATTCTTGCTGTATATTCTCTTCTGAGCAGGACCACAGGGAGAAGTTGATCCTAATTAATGTGATTTTTTAGGAACTTCTCAGCATCTCCCTTTAGAATACCGAATGACTGCGTGTTCTGTTGAGTAATAGAAGAAAAGCCTTAAACCTGTAGCAGAGTGGGTGTGGCAGACGGGTTTCAGTTCCTTCGCAGACATCATGCTGGGGATTTTATAATGGACATCGGACTGATGATTCGGTCTGTCTGAATAAAACAGCCCTCAAAGCATCAGAAATGTATTCATTACATGTGACATGATTAACAGTGGGCAGAATTTGTAAACTGTCGATTTTTGCTACACTCATCATGCTGTTGACTTTGTCTAAGTGTCTAATACACGTTTTATGAATCTCATTCCAGGGAGTCATACATGCATGTTGATGAACAACTTTACCACGAACTGTCATTACTTTGGGAAGTGAACAAAACAGTGAAATCTTAATGCTCTCCGATTGCGTTCAGTGTCACATGCATCCATACTTTTGAGTCTCATGTCAATATCTGTTTGCTCAGTTTTCTAATAATAATATAGAAAGTATTTAAGCATGTTAACTGCTTACACAAAACACTTTACACATTTTCTCATAATTGTGCTTTAATTAATGTTAACACTCTTTAGGAGAGCAGGTTTTTCTGCTTCTACTTTTCCTTTTTTCTCTCTGCCTATGCTCTGTTTCTTTTTTTAAAGATTTATTTATTTTTATTGGAAAGCCAGACACACAGAGAGGAGAGATAGAGGGGACAATCTCCCATCCAATGATTTACTTCCCAAGCGACTGCAATGGCCAGAGCTGAGCCAATCCGAAGCCAACAGCCCGGAGCCTCTTCTGGGTCTCCCACACAGGTGCAGGGTCCAAGGCTTTGGGCCGTCCTCCACTGCTTTCCCAGGCCACAGTCAGGGAGCTGGATGGGAAACGGGGCTGCCGGGATTAGAACTAGCACCCATATGGGATCCTGGAGCGTACAAGGCAAGGTCTTTAGCCACCAGGCTACAGCTCCAGGCCCATGTTCTATTTTGTTCTTCATAATGTTTCTATTGCCTTATGGCTTTATCTTGCTAATAATATCTCCTATATCTTCTGAAATCTACAGCTGTTTTTTTTTTTTCTTTATCTGAGAAGATACAGAAGGCCAAATACATAGAGGAGGCACTTGAAAAACTTACAGCCAGAATTTGGTTGGTATGAATGTTTCTAAATCTATACATAGCTGTTTAATAATACACATTTTCATGAACATTTGGAAGATTCCTGTATGCCAGGGTTTAAAAAATACTTCTGCACCCAACTAAACTTAGATTTGAGTTTCATTTGCACAGCTTTTTGTAGTATTGCTGAATGCAGTGAATGTATGTGTGTGTGGGTGGATGGGAAAGCAGAGCAGGTGGCTGCTTGTGCTCACTCAGTACAAATCGGCTGGAGAGGAAGTGGGAACCCAGCAGAATTGTGTGTTCTTTTCTTTTTACAGTGTATGTATTTGAAAGGCAAGGTTGCACACACAGGAGAGATGGAGAAGGAGGGAGGGAGGGAAGGAGGAAGGGAGGAAGGGAGAGAGAGAAAGAGAGAGAGAGAGAGAGAGAGAGAGAGAGAGAGAGAGAGAGAGAGAAAGAGTATTCCATGTACTGACTCGCCCCCAGCTTCACAGCCCCTTCACAGCTTTGCCCCTCTCTACACAGGTAGGTAGTAGGTGTTTCAGTAATTGAGTCATTGCCCACTGCTTTCCCTGGTCCATTATTAGGAAACTGGCAGAAACGCAAACACTAGAACTTGAGCTGTTGCTCCGGTACTGGATGCTGTTGGTTTATCCCATCATGTATTTTAGATCCTCACTGATCTTGAAAACTAGAATTTCTTATTATCAATTTCAGATAGCATCTATTACTATTGCTTTTGTTATTAAAATGATTTAACTTACTTATGCAACATAATTTATACTAATAACCTTACTCCCATTTCCCCCAAATTATATCAGAGTAATCTATTATTTTAAATTCTACATTACTATGAATTTGCAAGAATTTTCTGCTGAGCTAAGTGGGGTCTGTGACTGTGGCTTGGTTTTTCCTGGAGTAAGTAAGTTTTCTCATTTGCTTAGTTTTTGAGTGTGTCTTTTGATTTTTTTCCTCTCCAGATGCTCAAGCACATCTGCCAACATCTGTTGCTAATTTTGTGCACTCAAGCACCAGGACCGTTGGGGAAAGTGCTACAGGGTGTTGCGGCACAGACAGCTCCCTGCGGCTTTCTTTACTGACCATTCGAATGGGGGTTTCTCTGCCTCCTTACTGCCTGCCTTCCAGGTCTCTGCATGGTGTGCGCTCTGAAGGCTGTGTAGGAGAGTCTGTGGGAGACAAGCATGTTGAATGTTTGAAAATACGTATTCAAACCTCTATATTTGAAGGACGGGTTCTTGGATAAAAAATACCTAAGGCCATCTTCACTGAGATTTTTAAAGGCATTGTGTGTGCTATCTCTGTTCCCCTTCCCCATTTTAGTTTTGCTGGTGACAAGATGGATGCTCTCGGATCTCCTAATTCTGTGCTCACAACCTGAATTTTTCTTCTCAAAGTCATTGGACGCTTGTACTATTTTAATGTCCCAGAATGTTGCGATTTGGTATCCTTTGTCTATCATGTTGTGCATGTGCCGAGATATTTTTACCCAGGAGATTTTTGTCCTCTGATTCTAGAAAAACTGTATTATTTCTATGAAGATTTCTTAATCTTTCTTGAACTGTGATTTCTTGATTCTGCAATTTCCTTACCTTCTAGAAAATTTTGCATTTTTCGCTTGGTTTCAGATTTCTCAGACATTTTCACAGCCTTGCCCCTGTACTGATTGGAATTTTGGTTGTTATTAATCTGCATTGCAGTGCTTTGAATTTCTTTCCTTAGTTCCCTTCTAGTCTTAGTTGCTTCAGGACTGTAATACATCCTCTGATGTTTGTAAGGATGCTAGTTATATACTTGCAAAGGTTTTCTTGTGATTTTTACAAATTGTCTTCTACTCTGTTATTATGACTGCTATTTGGAGCATATTTTTATAGGAATTTTCCCGAATTACCTGTCAGTGTCCAGTTCTCCATTCATATTTGGGAGGCATAATAAGGAAGCAAATGTTGAAGTGCAGTTTGTTGATCGCTAACTCCATGATAAGAGAACACGACAGGAAGGTGACCTTGTGTACGAGGTATTCAGTTCTGCTTTTTTTGGTCCGGAGCTATGTAGTTCTATAATGAAGTTTCCTATAAACCTCTACCTAGGAGTAAAAATGAGGCATAGCCTTTACTGTAACTGCTAAATCGTGGTGTTGTCACTTGCTTTGATTTTGGCTGCGTGCTTCAGCCCCGAGTTCTGCAGTATCTTTGGTCTTTGGCGTCCGAGGTTTTCCGTGTGCCAGAGGTGGAGCAGAACCCAGCCACAGTACTGATCCTTTACAGCTGTCCCCACTTCGCCTTGTGCGCGACCAGCCTGCCAGCTGTTTGTTATTTGTATTTTCCAAATATTTAGGGAGCTTCCTTGTTGTTTATCTTCTACTGACCCTTCTCAACTTCATCCTTGAATCTGCTTTGAAAATGCTCTAATTGTCCATTTCTATGAGGTTTCTGGAAGGAAGGAAAATAAGCCTCTTTGCTAAAAGTGTTTAATTCAGATTTTCATGAGTGAAAGGAATCAAGGGCTATGAGTAACTGGGTAGGAAAATGTAACGCAGGGGCAGCAAACTACTTTCTGCTGTGCATATGTGGCTCGTGGCAGATGAGCTACAACAGCTTAAATCATTTTTGCAGGATTGTGAAACAAAATTAAAAAGAAGACGTGGTGGAGGCCAAATGTGGCCATTTAATCTGAGAACAGCGGTCTTTCTCTTTGCAGTAAGATGTTGCTGATCTTCCCGTTGGGGCAGCACTTCTCAACATGTAAAAACAGATTTATGATCTGGTCTCTTTCTGGTCCAAATCCCTGTAGGTACAGCTCAAAAAGTATGTTCAGACTGCCTTATCAAGAATCAGCATCATGAACGAGGGCAAACATCAACAACAATTGCAACTTGAGATGCTGGGAGCTCCATACTATTTGATTAATGTGTTTGCTTGTTCCTGATTACTTATGTTTCTTTTAGTAGTGTTAGATGTACATAATTTCTTTCAACAAGACTTATTATTTAGGTAGAAGTCTTCTGTGTCCCTATTCCCCATTCCATTATAATAACCTCTTTAAAAAATTATCTGATTCTTCCCTTTTGTATTTCTAAATATTTATGCAATGTCTTTAGGGTTTCTCGGCTTTCAGATGTTTTCTAAATCACAAATATGGGAAATGAAGATTTAACTATCATGAACACATCTAAACTCATGCATGCAAGCTTCCCATTTCTCACATGAATCAACAAGTACTGTGAATGAGCCCAGCTAGGTCCCCAGGCAGACCAGTGGGTGCTGCAGCCTAGTTGGGAAAACTTCCTCCAGTAACTCCTGCCAGCCCCCCCCCCCCATCTGGTTTTTGTACATGCTAGCCTTTGCTGTGGCTTAGCTCAGCCTAGCCCAGGCCAGCCCACATCTCTGGCTTTCATGCAGACTCATGGGTGTTGCAAATTATCTCAATCTGACTGCCCCCAGAACCGGCCCTTATGTATGCCAGTAGGTGCTGAGTTTTGTCCAGCCTGGCCAGACCAACTCTGGTTTTTGTGCTCCCCAGTGATAGGTACAGACCAGTAGGGGGGTGCCCACACTATACCTGCGAGACCCACTTTCAGCCCCAGATCTTGTGCTTGTCAGTGGGTACTGCAGTCCAGCCTGATATGACTTGTACCCAGTCTGGGCATTTGCCAGCTGGTGCTACAATCTAGCTTAACTGCCCCACAACCATTCTTGCTCTCTTGTGTGCCAGTAGGTGCAGCCACCTAGTCCAGGCTAGCTTGCCCCCAGAGTGCAGCCCAGCAAGGGAGTCCCCAGAGTTCCCCTACCAAGCCCATTCCCAGCCCCAGGTATTATACATGCTAGTGAGTGCTTTGACTCAGTCGGACATGGCTCACCTGCCATCTCAGCTCTCACTGATGGGTGCTACAGCCCAGCCCAACCCAGCCAGGCATGGCCCATACTCTGTCCTGGCTCTTGTGCTTGCCAGTAGGTGCTAAGGCCTGGCCCCAGCCCAACCTGGCCCCAGCATCAACCTATGCAAACACTAAAAAGTGCTGCAGCCTTGCCTGGTCTGGCCTGGCCTGCCCCAAGTTCTGGCTCCTGTGTTCCCCAGAGGTTGCTGTGGCCCGGCAGGGGAGTTCCCCGGGTTCCCTTACCACGCCTGCTCCCAGTGCTGGATCCCAGATCTACATCTCACATGTGCCAGTGGGGACAGTGGCCCTGCCTGGCTTGGTCTGCCCTCAGTCCCAGCCCTTGCATGCACTGGCAAATTCTGCAGCCTGGCTCCACCTCATCTTCTCCCAGTCAAGTTGCCAGGAGTATCAGGTGGGTTCCTATCAGATAAGTTCTGTGGTCCAGCCTGGCTCAGCCCATCACCACCCTCAGTTCTCTGTATAGACTGTTGGGTGCTACAGTTGCACAGAAGCAAGCCCGTGATTCTCCTACAGAATCTGTGTCTAGATTCCTTTCTTTCACATTCTGGTAAGTGCTTTGACCCAGACTGATATGGCCTACCCCCTGCTCTGACACTCATAGGCAGGTACTATGACCCGGCCCAGCCATGCATGCCCTGAGTCCCAGCTTTGTGAGTGCCAGTGGGTGGTGAGTGATGCTGTTTAGCCCAGTCCAGGTCTCCCACTGGGTGCCCTGGCCTGACCTAGACATGCCCTCTTGTCCCCCTCCCCACCCACCCACCCACTAAAGCACTCCATCTCAGTTCTTTTGTCTACTTGAGAGTAGTCAGTGGCCTGGTTGTGGAAGACCCCAGATGTCAATCCTTCCCTGTCAAACATGCCCTCAGCTGTTCCCACTCCAATAGGTCCCCAGACCCCTTTTCTGGACAATCACCAGCTCCTCCCCACCACTACCACCTGGGGACCAGGGTGGCATTTCCTTGCCCTCAGCTGTTCCCACACTTATCTGTTTTTTTTTTTTAAAGAAAGGAATGAGCAATTATGCTGACATTCTGATACAGTTAACACAAATTTGCCATTAACTCCCCCCACTCCGAAAGCCTGCCGCTATTGGCTGCTTTTCTTCCAGCAGTGTAACACTTGCCGAGGTTGCCCACAGCTGGGGATAGTAGTTGTTTTTAATAAGAGTGTATGGGAGACCACAAATGTGTGAGATGGTGTATGTCTGAACATGTCATCATTCCACATGCACATTATTAATAGCTCGCTTGCCAACAGAATTCTAGGTTGAAATCTGTTTTTCTTTTGATGACTTCAATCCTATATTACTGTTACACATTCTGCAGTCCTTTTGCTTTCTTCTCTTTGTGGTATGGAAGGTTCCTATTGTTTTTTCAAAAATACTTGCAAAACAGTGTTTGCCTTGCATATTTTTCCTCATTGTGACCTTTCTACCCTCCCAGTGAGCCATGTGTGTTCTATGATTCTGATGACTAGTGATATGCTTGTACCCAACACAATGTAATACAAGTCGTATTGTGGAGATTTTAAGACAAGGTAAGGGAAAGCACTGCGGCTTCTGCATTGCTCCTGGGCAGCTTCATTTGTGAAACCCAGAGTGGCACAGTAACTGGTCTGACTACCCTTGATGTATGCAGCAGGTAAATCTAGGCAAAACAGGAGGCCTCCTGACATTCCCCTACGCACAGCCCCTGTTGAGGTCCAAGTGACTCCAGCAGCCAATGATAAATACGTAAGATTTAGATGATTCCATCCATCTGTTGGCTCATCTCTAGCACTGAGTGTTTCCAGCTGGAGTTTCAGACGTTGGGGAGAAGAAACAAACCATTCATGTGGTACCCTCCCCAGATGCCTTCCTCCTCCTGGCATCCATACACTGATGTGTTCTCATTCTTGGTTTCTGACACTTGGCCTGAAGTCCTACCTATGATTTAATATTTGCTCCTTAAATCCAAGGCTCATGTTACTCCCTTGCTGCTAACACTTGGATCTTTTCTTTGGCCTCTGTCTGCTTTCAATCCTTGGAATGGACTTGCCTGGGTCTTTCTAGCTAACGACTCAGCAGGATTCAGTCTGGCCTATGATCCATGCCTTAGGATTGCTCAATATGCCTTTTTTCTCTACCAGGTTTATCCAAACTTGTGACAAGTGAATTCAAACCATGCTGGTAAACGGAGGTGAAGGGTAGTTGTTTGGTTTTCAGAGTAATATCCTGTGCAAGGGTTGAACTCTCTTATCCACTTAGGCACAAATACTAACTAGCTATGACCTATAAGGATGAACTTCAGTGAACTCAGCTGTTTTTCAAATTTAAGCTTTCTTGGGGAATTAATTAGTTTAATTTGAGGAAACATTAATCCCATGTCAAACAAAATACATCATTCTTAATCTTAAATTTTTCAATGTGAACAAGGGCATTTACAACACACACAACTTTAAGTGTTGGTGGACAGCAGAAAGAGCAATTGAAAGATTTGTGTTTCCTTTTTGTTTCTGTCATTTTCTTGGTTTTACTCCCAGAAACAGCTGGAACAGAGAATCCTGTCCCCTCATAAGAAAAGAATTTAGATGTGAAACAGAGCAGTGCGAAGGAAGCAACCAAAGTCCATCTAAGCAGTACACCTGACAGGCCAGGTGGGCAGCTCAGAAAGGAACTGAGTGCCTAATCTACATTTAAGCTGGAGTTTTTTGGGGTTGGAGGGGTCTATTTTTTATATTTCCCTTTGCCCCTCCCTCTTCTGGAATATGGCTGGACAAAGGGCTTTTAGGAATGAATTTCCCTCCAAGGTTTCATTGCATTTGGTGGTAGGCCAAGAAGACTTCCCTGGAATGTGGGAGTGGAGAATGCTGGCGCTCCTCTATGGCTGTCGCTGCCTAATGGCAAGACTTTAGATGTGCAAAAGCCAGGCGGCTTGGAGAGCCTCATTCAAAGGCTGCTGCACTTCTTCCCGTGTAAACTTCTGGTTTCTCTTTGGCCTTTTCAAACACATAGGCTAATTAATACCTACCTATCTTCTTAGTAGGTGAAGTCTGAAGGCCCACTTATTGAGTATATAAGTATTTTTCCTCAAAAGGATTTAAAATTAACCTATGCAAGTTGATTCTTATGATTTAAAAATGACTTGAGTATCCTTATCATTTAGAGACTTTTAAGTGACAAAACCCAGAACTCATTTGAACTCATTTTTTCATGTGGAAAAAATTATCTGAATCTCATGCTAATAGTTCTTAATTCAAACAAATTGTGATGATTTGGTACAAAGTCATAATTTTGTGTGGCATAACATTTAAGAGGGAGACTGTACAACTTTGAGTTGTTCTAAAAGTGCCATTACTATTTGCACAGTTGATATGCATGACATTCATATTTCTTCAGAAACAATTCAAACCATGTACTAAATATAAAGCTCAAGGAAAACTTGGATATTTTAAAACATTTAGCTGGAGCCAAACTTTTATTTGATAAATGTAATAGTAGTTTTTTCATTGCTTAGAAGGATGACCGGCTTATTCAGAGATGTGTGAAAACTGATGAATTCCTGACATTTGAAAAAAATTATTTAGTTTTATTTGAAAGGCAAATTTTGCAGAGAGATTTTCCATCGATTGGCTTACTCCCCAACTGGACACTGCCTGGAGCTGAGCTGATCCAAAGCAGCATCCAGGAGCTTCTTTTTGGGTCTCCTACATGAGTACTGGGGTGCAAGGACCCAGGTGACCCTCTGCTGCCTTCCCAGGTCATAGGGAGCCGGATAAGAAGTGCAGCAGCCTGGACATGAACTGGTGCCCATTTGGGATGCTGGCATCACAGGTGGAGAAGTAGCCTGCCCTATTGCTAACATTTTAAATGCCAGGTTTGGAGGATGTTTTGTTATGAATTCCTATTGTTATCTGAGGCAACTGATACAGCAGTAGGCACACTGAAGCAGGCGACTATCCGAATAAACACGTAAAAGGGAACAAAAACAGACTTTAAAAGTGGCACGGAAACTGTTAGCAAAAGCTGGAAAAGAGCTAAGGAAATTGCTCAAGTAGACTTCAAAAATTGTGATCCCCTGGAAAAACAATTTGTAAAGCTGTTGTGGTAATCGGAAAACGGGAAAGTACGTAATGAAATTTTGGGTTATAAACAAGGGGATGTCTACAGAGAATATTAAAACAGCTTTCTCTTATGAGCTGTGTATGATGATATGCTCCATGAAGCAGATGAGGTAGAGGAAATACTGGACACTTTGCAAGCAGAATGCATTGTGATGGAAGAGGCCCAAGCGTGGCCGCTGGGTGGGAGGCCCAGAGGAAGCTCCTGGCACTCAGCTTTGCCTAGCACAGTGTTGGCAGTTGTGATCATCTGAGGAGTGTACAGTGGGCGGAAGAATCTCTTTCTCCTTTCCTCCCTTTCTCATTCTCTTATTATTCACTCCTCTTATCTTTCCAAATAAACAACTGTTTCAAAAAATCCTAAGGACCTTGATTCCTAGCTGTCTGCTGGACACAAACCAGCACTGTTAGCTCTAAAGAATGGACATGTTTCAGAAGAATCATGAGTATGAATTACATCAATTGAGGTGTACTTCAGTTAGACTCACAGGACACTTATAAGAAATAGAGAATATATGATTAAAGTGTTACCAGCTTGGGCTAAAAGGATGTGATACTATTGAAACCATCAAATGCTCTTTGGAATCATTTTCTTTGAACAGAAAGTAAGCTGAAAAATCTGACTAAAGACTGCATGATTCTTTGCTCTCATGGCAGTTTTGATGAAACCAGGAACAAACAGATAGATATGTTATAGAGCAGATTTTCTCTTGGTTATTGATGTCACATAAAAGTAAGAAGAGAAAGAACAAGACATTGTCTGCATGGTAAATACGAATAATACATAAGTAGATGGGATGGAAGGAATATGGGTAGGAGAGAGAGAGAGGGAGGAGAGAGATAAGGGAGAGAAGAGGGCAGGGGAGAGGTGGGGAGAGAGAGGAAGTGTGAGAGGACATTCAATAATCCTGCTTCAGAATGGCTTTACTATCATGGGCTTGTTAGGAATAAGGGGTGGAAAGATCAAATACAGATCTTGCCCACACACACTTTTGCTACTACAGTGCTAACTACTGTCAATGATCTAGGGATAATGCCACATGAATAAATATTTTTCCAACTGCTTGATGCTGAAGTTGGACAAGCGAGGTCATACATTAGAATTCCAGAGCTTGTCAGCGGAATGTTTTCCCACCGTGGAAAACTCCAAGAGAACTGTCATTCTTTGAGGGACCTCCTTCTGACACAGAACACATACAACACCTTTCTTGAGCCAAAACGCATTAGCGAGGAAGAGATTTGCAGAATTCCAGTGGACAGATTGCATTTTTCATGTGCAGTTTTTGCCTACAGTCATATGTCTTTCTCCTTCTGAATCTTAAGAATGTAATGCCGAAGTCAAAGTTGGCCAAACTTCATTTCAAATAATAGGAAGCATGAGAAAGACCTTAAGGGTTCCATCACATTCAACTGACAGAAAGAGGCAGTTTCAACTGCACTGGGGAGAATAGGTCAAACAGATTTAGACAATTCAATCTCCATGTTTGTTGGGTTAACTGTAGTTATAAAACAGAAGAAACCAAACAACCAGGCCAAAAGAACGATTCAATTAAGGATCTCTTCTCTCCTCTCCTCCCCTCTCCTCTCCTCTCCTCTCCTCTCCTCTCCTCTCCTCTCCTCTCCTCTCCCCTCCTCTCCTCTCCTCTCCTCTCCTCTCCTCTCCTCTCCTCCCTCTCCCCTCCCCTCCCCTCCCCTCCCCTCCCCTCCTCTCTCCTCTCCTCTCCTCTCCTCTCTCCTCTCTCTCTCTCTCTCTCCTCTCTCTCTCTCTCTCTCTCACACACACACACACACACACACCCCTTGATGGTTATTTTGCCAATACATGTGAAAGCATACACATGTGTCTGAGAGTTTAGCCTTTCCAGGAAATGGTGACTGGCAATCCATGGCAGTGGCTCTCCAAGTGTGGTACTGTGTGCACAGGGTGAATGCATCAAACAGAAGATTTTGCTGCTGAGACAGCGGGCAATAAAATGCAGTAAGCATACTATACAGTATGTAAGAATTGTAAAACTGAAGGAATACCATGAAGAATTAGTGTTCCTTTACTGGGAAACCACTGTTGGGAGAATATTAGCACATCATGTGTCAAAAACATGAATACTTTGGAAGAAAAGTGTTTGCAGCATATAAGTAACTTTGCATGCTAGGAAAATAATATATTAAGAGAGATGTTAAACATATAGGACCAAGGAAATTATTTATTCGTGTTAAATGAAGGTATATTCTAACTTATAATGTGTATGAGAAGACAGTTATGGGGTTTTTGAAAAGCTGTGTGAAGGTAGGGGCACAACAAGATGAGAAATTGATCCCAGAATATTCTGAACTATTTAACAACTCTGACTAAAATTCAGACTTGAATAGGTCTCATGAACTGTCTTCCAAAAGAGGACAACTTACTGAAAAAAAGAGATTTGGCATGAGTGTTTATGGAATCCATGATTCTAGTGACTCCATTTTCTGGCATCTTCCCCATTTTGCTTAACAAAATGTAACTGTGTGTTCAAATCCAGAGAAATAATGCTTGCTTAAGAATTTCAGGGATTGACCTCAGTGAAGTTGGTTGAAGTTTTGGAACATCAGATAATTTTAATTGAAAAAACTTATGACCGCCAGATGTAAATAATCAAGCCTGATGCCACGCAGACCATTGCCACCTTGAGCTGAAGAATTTAAAGAGAGTTATCAGAACAGATCATGTGAGCCTGTAGATAGTGAAGCAAAAACATTATCCTCCCTCACTCTTAATTCTTCTCTACAAGTGCTTCTGAGGAGTCGAAAACATGCAATTTTCCTGCACCAACTCTTGTCTTTCAAGCATTGGCTTTTGAACAACAATTAGCCAGAGCTGCTTTCAGTAACCCTTAGGAAGAAGGGCAGTTCCAATGTGCTGAGCACAGGTTTCAACGTCTCTGAGACATATATACCTCTGGATTTATATATATATAAATATATACATATATACATATATTTATGTTTTATAAATTATATAACTATAAATTATAATCACATATAATTATATGCTATATATTAAATATTATATATAATATATATTATATCAGATATAAACATATCATGTATCATTATACATTTATTATATATTTAGCATATATAATTACATATAAATTATAATTCTATTACATACAAATTATAATTATGTGTAATTATAATTATATAATAAATTATAAGTGTATGCAAGATATAGAAATAAATATATAAATATGAAAAATATATAAATATATATATTTTAGAGAAAAAAGACTCCAAACAAATGTTGTTGAATCATTATTCATGGACTGAGGCGAAGCTCAGATAACTAAATCCAATTTATAGTTGAGTGGACGTTCTGGGGAAAAGGTGTGAATCACACTCAAGGCATACCGTGGCACCTTGAGGGCTTCCTGGACACTCTCGGGGTTCGCTTATTTTGTGGCATTGGGATATGTAGAGCAGGAGGCAGCACCTTTACTACTCTGTCCTATTCAGTTGCTTGTCAGTCATTATCAAATGATAACAAGTCACCAACCTCTGGAAGCTCCACCCCCAAGCTTCTGTTCCGCGTGTAACTCAGGATGCTGTACCAGCCTCAACAATCTGGCCCTTACTTGAGATTTGTACCTTTAGGGGGACTCTGATGTATGCACAAGTAATTAAAAGTGCTTCCCTTTTATTCTGCTGTATGTCGATTTAATTCATATCCCAGAACCTATACTTATGAAGGAAATGTTTTCTCTGCCTTACTCATATCTTATATATCTTATTATACAAGCTATTATTATACAAGATAATAATAGCTATAAACTATATTTATAAACATAACGTGTTCTAAGTATGTTCAAATTATACATCATTATATCATCCTTCTCCTTCCTATAGTGTCTTAAGCAAAGGAATAAACTATGCTGTTGTTTTCATATTGAGATCTTGATTTGTAATATTATTCTCAGTAGTACAGTGTCTTCTTTTAAAGATTTATTTATTTTTATGGGAAAGTCACATTTACAGAGAGAAGGAGAGACAGGTGCTGGGGTCCGTGCAGTGGGTGTGGATGATACAAAGATGTGAAGAGAATAGCTCCCATGTAGGCAAGGCCACAAGGAGCTTCCAGCTGTATGGCAAGGCCTGGTGGATGTCTCTTCAACCACATCGATGCAGTTTCATCCCCTTTGCATGGACACTCAACCTCCCCACTAAGAATTCTGTAGTCCATCGAGGCATTGTTGTTTGCCCCTGTAAGATGGGTTTTGCAACTGATGTGAGCTTGGGAGTTAATATTGCTGATAATGCCTTGGTGAACGGGCTTTTAACAATTTACACACAGGAGCACAATTAAGCCCATGACATTTCTGGACACCTTATTGTGTGCCTAACCATTTCCTCAGAATCTGGCCCAGACATGTAGCACAGCTTCTGGGAAAGGGCTTGAAAATATCCTAAATATTAGTGAAAGTGATAGGAGTGTGAGCTGAAACTGCTTTGGTGATACACACAATTATTGTGATCTTATTGTGATCTTAGCCTGTCCTTGCAATTCTTTGATGCATAGAAAGTGTATCTGAATCAGCTGCTTTTATGATTTTGGCTAGAGGAATTTATGGATGCTTTTATTAATAGAGATGTACTTTTAATTATTGTTTGATTGCTTATGGGGTTGTAGAGCCTGTAGATGTAGGGGGATTTAATATTTGTAACTTTTGTCTTGAATCTTTATTTTTTTTCCCCCCATGTGACATTTTTCTCATTCGTTGATTGGTAAATCGTAGAACTAATGGTCACCGCTCCATGGCCACTACTGAAAAATGAACAATGGTTTGCTTTGAAGAATATGAACATATTTGCAGAATCATCTTTAGGGGCACCTGCTTAACCACGAAGTAACAAACAGTATGACCAAATGTCTGCATGCCCCCTTATTCATGAAGTAAAAATAGAAATATTTCTGCAGAAGCCTGTGATGTGGCTAGGTAAATAAAAAAGACAGCTTCTTGAGCTGTGTCTGTGTCTCTTGTGTCTCTTCACCGACTCCGCACACTGAGGTCTGAACTTGGTTGGAGCTGGCCTCTGGCATGCTGGTTCACTCGCCAAGTGGCTGCAAGGCTGGAGCTGAGCTGATCCAAACCCAGGAGCTAAGAGCTTCTTCCAGGTCTTCCACATGGGTGTAGGGTCCCAACACTTTGGGCCACTGTTGACTGCTTTCCCGGGCCACAATCAGGGATCTGGAAGGGAAGTGGAGCAGCTGGGACAAGAACTGATGCCCATGTGGAATTCTGGTGCATGCAAGATGAGGATTTAGCCACTAGGCTATCATGTGGACCCAGTACATTTTTTTTTTTTTAGAAAAGATTAATTTATTTGAAAGGCAGAATTACAGAGAAAGAGAGGAAGAGACTGCGGAGAGAGGTGTGAGGAAGGAAAAAGAGAGAACAGGGAGAGGAAGAGAGCCTTCCACAGATTCATCACTCAAATGGGCCAGGCTGAGGCTGGGAGCTTGGAACTCCATCCTGCATCCTGGTCTCCTACATGGATAGCAGGGCCTCAGCTTGTTCTATCTCCTGATTTCTCAAACATATGAGCAAGGGAGCTGGGTGAGAAGTGGAGCACCTGGCACCTGGACTGTGTTCAAAGGGATGTTGGTGCTAGAGGTGACAGCTTAACACACTGTGCTACAATGTCTATCATACTTTTTTGTCTTTTTAAGCTGCAGTGTGTGTGAACAAATCAATCAGAGAAAAACCTGACTCAGATGGATGTTACTGTAACATAACTGACTTCTTGGCTAAAAAAATTTAAAATTAGATAGTCCCCAAATCTGAATTTACATGTTGGAAACTGCTGTTTAGAAAGCTGATGAAATCAATGTTTTCTTTGTAAGTGAGCCAATATATTTCAGACTGCGATATCTTGAGGTTACACATGCTTTCAGAAATCTGGTAAGCCTTTTGGGGAGAATCTTTTTGATCTTTGTTTCCTGTGAGACATTTCAGTGCAATTTTCCTGAAAGGCAGCCAACCAATGACTGGAATTCGAACTGGAAGAACCATGAAACCATTTTATGATCTTTGACTATGTGTGGCAAATGTTCTTAGACGAGCCAAATCAACCAAAACATCTTCTAAAGAACGCGTTTTGAGATTGGTGCAGTGGCATATCAGATTAAATCTCTACCTGCATCACCAGCAATCCATATGGGCGTCTGCTTGTTTTCCAGATTCTCTATTTCTGATCCAGCTTCTGCTAGTGGCCTGGGGAAAGCAGTGAGGATGGTCCAAGTGTTTGGGCTTCTCTACTCACATGGGAGACCTGGAAGAAGTCCATCCCTCTTGTTTTTGGACTGACCTAGCTCTGGCCTTTGTAGCCATTGAGGGAGTAAACCAGTGGATGGCTGGAAGATCTCTCTTTCTCTCTCTCCTATTTTCTATGTAACTCTGCCTTTCTGATAAAAATAAGTAAATTTTTTGGGGGTAAGATTCATTTATTGTTTTTATTGGAAAGTCAGAGTTACAGACAGAAGGAGATACAGGGAGAAAAATCTTGCATCTGTTGGTACACTCCCCACGTGGCCACAGTGGCCAGAGCTGAGCTGATCCAAAGCCAGGGGATAGGAGCTTCTTCTGGGTCTCCCATGTGGGTGCAGGATCCCAAGCCTTTGGGTCAAATGCTACTGCTTTCCCAGGCCACAAGCAGAGAGATGGATGGGAAGTGGAGCAACTGGGACAAGAACTGGCAACCATATGGGATCCCAGTGCGTACAAGCTGGGGATTTAACCACTAGGCTATCTTGCCAGGTCCTAACTAAGTAAATCTTAAAAACGGCTTTGGACAAAGAAATGCAAGAACCAATCTAATTGCATGAGGCCTGTGGATGGAATTGTTCTCAGAATGAGGACTTTGTTTTCTTGTGTCAAAATCATACTGTGTCTCCTTATTATCTCTGTTTACCCCCTTCACTCCACCAGGCTCATTTGCAAACAGATATGTGTGTAATTTAAAGAGAAAAAGTTCACATTTATAATTTTTCCTAAATATAAGTGTCCATGAAAAGTGGAAATGGTTTACTCATTGTGTGCACTCACACTCCATGGTAAAACAGAATGTTTGCGCCCTTAATAAAAATATGAACAGGATGCATGTGCACTGACATGAAATGTGTTCTCATATGCCCTGTCTGCAAATACAAGGGGCAAAATCACACGTCCATCTGCTACCACGTGTGGCTTAGAGGAAGCAGAGGTAATGGTGGGTGAGAATTGCTGCTGCCTCCGGGATGACAATCAGGCGGAGGGAAGGATGTGCAAGGGAAGTCATTCATTATTATTATATAATATTTTGTACCATGTAAATAGCCAGAATGATAAAACCATGGAGTTTCATAATTTGAAATTGATGACTCTACACTGGATTCCAACTCAGGCGAGAGAACTCAGTTCCTGAGAACTCAGTTTTCTGCTTCACACGGGCCCAGCCCTGGCTGTGCCAATATTTTGCAGATAGGACCAATGGATAAAAGGGCTCTCTCTGTGTGCCTCTCCTTTCTCTCCTTGCCTTCTAGGTAAAACAAAACCATTTTTAGGGCCTGGCGCGGTGGCACAGTGATTAAGGTCCTCACCTTGCACGCCTGGGATCCCATATGGGCGCCGGTTCTATCCCAGCAGCCCCACTTCCCTTCCAGCTCCCTGCCTATGGCCTGGGAAAGCAGTCGAGGACGGCCCAAAGCTTTGGGACCCTGCACCCGCGTGGGAGACCCAGAAGAGGCTCCTGGCTTTGGATTGGCATAGCATCGGCCGTTGCGCTCACTTGGGGAGTGAATCATCAGACGGAAGATCTTCCTCTCTGTCTCTCCTCTCTGTATATCCACCTTTCCAATAAAAAAAAAATAATAAAAATAAATCTTTTAAAAAAAGCATTTAAAAAATATTTTATTATTATCTTTTTATGATACAGTTCATAGGCTCTGGGATTTCCCTTTTCTCTGCCCCAATTCCACTCCCCCACCTAGTTCCTTTATACCATTACTACAGTATAGTTCTTCATACACAGTCATATGTCTGTCATTGCAGGCATGGACAATGGCAGAGTTCAGCATCCTATGTCAAGATATAGTAAACAGTTTCATTGTAAGTTCATCTTTGTCTGGAAGTAGAAATGCATATTACATTCTATCTTCACATCTGGATGTTAGTCTCCATTTCACAGCTACTGTACATTCCCTCAAATGAAAAGTCATAATACAAAATCAACAATAGGAAGAAAAATAGAAATTTACAATGCCATGGAGTTAAATAACATGTTACTAGCTGGGACAGTCTCCATTACACGGCTGCTATACATCCCCTTAAATGAAAAGCCACAAAACAAAATCAACATCAGGAAGAAAAAACAAATTAACAACACCATGAAGTTAAATAACATGCTACTAAATGGCAAATGTGTAGCTGAAGAAATGAAAATGAAGCACCTTCTTGAAGAAAATGATGCTGCTGTATGATCTATGAGTCATTGAAGAATTTAATCAGAAGAAAGTGTTTTGGAGAGATGAAATTAACCAAAATTAACCATTGTGTCTGCTGCTTTCTTATGTCTGTCAGTCTCCAGGTACTGCTCTGCTGTTCTGTCCTCTCCTATTTCCTGGAATGTGTCCTCTCTACTTCATCCTGATTAAATATTTCTCCATCCATTTAAACGTGTCCTTACCCTATTCTGCCTTCTGGATTCTCACAAAAACAATTTTTTAGAATTTTTTAGGGGGCAGGATTTTTACTTGTGGATTACCAAGCTACTGACAATCTGTATTCTGATTTGCATATAAAATATGGCTTCTGCTCCTGTAAAATCAAGGCTGGAAATTATAGATACAAGGTTTCTGAGCCAGTTCATTGGATTTCAGCCTGAGGACTTCAGCTGGTCCTCTGTCCTGACAGTTGTTAATTGATAATCATAAAAGCAATGTATAATAATTGTGAAACGATCATATGTCCCATTCTTGAAGCATGCTTGATATTTCTTTCACACCCAACGGAAGTTGTACACGTAAGCAAATATACAGAAATGCTCTATTTTACTTCAGTCACCCTAAGTTACATATTCTAGAGCTTATCTCATTGAGAGTGAATCCACTGGATTGATTCTATTACTTCTGGGTCACTGAGAACTGCTGCACTAGTTGGCAGGTTGCTTTTTAGGAATGGTATGTAGGCAGTTAGGCTAGCTAGGTTTGTTGGGTGAAAGTCCTAGGTCTTACATGGTTGTATCAAACTTTTCAATTATAGCACCGTCTTTCCCAGGATGCTCCTGCTTCATCTGGAACCTAAGGAGAAGTACCATGAAATCTAGGGAAGTTGAGCTCCACATGCAACTTGTGCAGTTGCCGTACAATTCCCAGGTAGTTTCATGCCTGTAGCAGCACAAGCCCAATCTCATAATAGAGATACATGAGGAAGGGCTTTTTCTCTGCACACCACCGCTGGAGGTGCTGGACAGGCTTTGTGTCTCACCATCCCTTCTCCTTTCCAGTCATCTGCTGGCCCATTGCCCATTCATGACAGGTATTTCCCTGAGATAATCCATGCTCACCTGTGTGTGTAATCACTTTTACACCTTTTGAACAAAACTTGTTACAGCCTTGTGTATCTTATATGTGTCTGCATGCTGTATGTGTGTTAGCATGTTTGGTGCAAAACAACAGTCTGGAATGAAATCGATACACTCTTATACTCCAATCATAAGGGTGAGCCAGCCAAGAATTTGAAGTGCTGTGTCACAGCACCAGTGGGTGAGTGAATTTGAATTTATGTCAGCTATGCATGGTGCCTACCTGCTTGTAAATTTTCTTATCTCCCTTTAGAGCTTTGTGCAAGCTTGCTAAAATGCAAATATGGTTGCCTTTTTATTTTTTCGTAATGCTAATATGACAGGAGAGCCAAAACAGGCTTGGATTCTGACAGAAAAGCCAGGAGAGAATAGACACTGAGTCATGCACTAAGAATTTACAGATGCCTGCCATTTGATCATAGTATATTTCTGGAATTAGCATCCACTTCAAGACAGATGAACCCATAGCTCTGAGCCTGCATAGATGCATTCCAGTGGCTGACTGGTTTCCGTTTTAGGCTCTGGTTCAAATCAGTAGGTTAGGTTGCTAATTCTACCTTTTGTCCGGTGGGGTAGAGAAGGTGGCAAAGCAGTACTCTTGCTTGGTTACCATGCCTAGAATGTTCCCACATCCAGTGTCCACTGTTGTTGGAAGATGGGTCTCTCTCTACAAACATGGCTTCCTGGATGCCTAGTCATGCCTCCCCTGCCTTGGTAGCAGTGCTGAGGCTGCTCAGCTCCGTGCTGGCACCTTGGAGCATGGGCATCCTATGCCTCCTGTGACAAAGTGCTCTATAAGTGTAAAAACTCCTGAGCTCTGAAAATTAGCTTCAGCTTTACGCACATTTTGAAGGCTGAAGTGCATGCTCCAGGCTTGAGGCTTCACACCGTTAGAGGTCGAAAGCACTAGTGGCATGGCTCTGGAACCCCAGAATATTTGGGGTACCAAGGGAAGGCCTCAAGATGATGACTCAAATACTTCTTCCTTACTCTTACTGGAACTTTAGCATTGGTGGCAACCCCTGTTGGCCAGGTACCCCAGGTGCAGTGGTTAAAATGTAATTTATGTATCTATCTATCTATCCATCCATCCTTTATCTGTCTCAAAACTTGCCCTCTTCTGTAGAGAGTAATAAAAAGTTACTTCTATAGGGATTTATAGCCTTATATCAACATTTTAATCATGAGAGCATTAGTGTACTATATTATGGCCCTGCTCTGCCAGAGACAAGGGGACTGCTGATAAATCCTTGGTCATGCCACCAAAGCTCATGGACAAGCATTTGCTGGTCCTAGGAGCTTATTTTCTTTTTTCCTGTTCCCTAAGATTTTGTCTTGAAGGGGTTTATTTGGAATTTCAGATCTGGGCATGGCATTTCCAGGTATTGGTTGGAAAGTAACTGCTACATACATAGAGCCCTTAGACTGGCTGAAGTCCACTTAGCTATCATAAATTCCTTGAGGAATACTGTTTTTCAGGGGCTGGCATTGTGGCATTACCTGTGACACTGGCATCCAATATGGGTGCCAGTTTGAGTTGTGGATGCTCCATTTCTGGTCCAGCTCCTTGGTAATGTACTTGAGAAAGCAGCAGGTGATCCAAGTGCTTGGGCTTCTGAACCCACATGGGAGATCTAGAAGAAGCTTCAGACTCCTGGCTTCAGCTTGGCCCAGCCCTGGCTATTGCAGCCATTTAGGAAATGAACCAACAGATAGGAGATCTTTCTTTTCCTTCCTGTCTCTTTCTCACTCTGTGCAACTCTGACTTTTAAGTAAATTAATACATCTTTTTAAAGAAGAATTCAGAATAGCTGGTTACCCAGGATCTTGGACAGCAAATAAACACACAATTGGACTGGATAACTAACCAGCCTGTTGTCACCTCATCAGAGGCCGGCTTTAATGTCCCTGCCACCTGTTCTTATTTCTGGCTCCTTCCTTGTAGTCTCCTTACACACCTCAAAGTACTCTCATTTAGCCAGACTTTGGCGACATAGAGCTCTGCTACTTCTTGATCTGTTGACAAATTGAATTTCCCCTTTCCTTTGCCCTCAAACGTCGTCCTCATTATTTTGACTTGGCACCAGGGACAGAGATCAAGGTTTCAATAAGAAACAGATGCAAAGATTAACATCAACATTTTCTCTGGCCTCTCTAGAACTAATGAGAAAAGCTTAAATTATCTATTAAGTTCCGCTTAATCTGTGTCATTTTGTATGTGTTGTCCAAAATTGTTTATTTTGTTCTATAACAAACGTGTCTTTCCCTACTACTGATTAGGACAGGGTTATATACCTATCCCAGTGGGTGTCCGCTTGTTAACCTGTAATCAAACTTGTTCTCTAAGACACAGAGTGAAACATCAAGTAGATACAAACCTATCAACTGTTAGCTGCCTAAGGATAGTAGCCAACAATAAGAAAAGATAAAAATTATATGCTATAGATGTGCATGGGAAAGAGAGAGAGGGAGAAACCCACTCACTCATTGCTCTATGTTAGTAGGAGTCAGGAAATTCTATTTAGGTCTCTCACATGAGTGGCAAGGAACCAAGTAGTTAAGCCACTATCTCTGCCTTCCCAGGGTGTGCATGAGCACAAAACTCAGCTGGAAGCAGAGGCAGAATTTGATCTCTAACAAGGGATGTACTTATCCCAAGATGGCTTGTAACCTGCGGTACCTCAATGCTCACCAAGACAGTGTGTTCTGTCTTCTGAGGTTTCCTGTTTTAATTGACATTCCTAATGGCTTCAGCTTTCCTTTATTCTTGTGAGTAGATTTAAAAGCCTAACAACAAACAAGCATTTTGATATGGCCTAAGCAAGGAGTTAGTGAGGGACAAAGAAACCGGCAGTCTTTTGTGCTTTAACCCTGTACCGCTAAACAAACACAACCCCCAAAACCCCGAAACTCAACCCCATCCAAATGCCAGCCTACTCTTCCACTCCATTAATGCACCAAACCAAACATGATAAAGGGGCTGACCAAAGTGTGGTGGGTGGCGTTGTCCCCACGGGGCTGGACGAGTATGCTGTCTCTAATCTCTTCAAGGAAGCTTACTCCCATTCTTGAACTTTTTCTAAATCCTTGCTCGGAATTCATCTCATTTTGCTAGGGACGGGAGCCAGTTAGCTCAGATGAGGTCGCTGCAAGTAAGGGACAAACAGGCCTTCATGCAGAAAGACATGTCAGGTGAAGGAAAAGTAGGGGACTAAAGATAAGGCCCGAGACTTGAAGTGAAGGAGCTGGAAGGAATGAGCAATGAGGACCTGTGAGCCAACATTAATGAGATGGAGTAATCACAGCATGAGCTCACAGCAGGAAGGGGAGGGCATGTGGGCACTAAACCACACACTTGAAAGATCCCTGTGTAACACTCTCCCATGGCCCTGAGGAATATGACTCCTATTTCTCAGTGGTCTCCCTGCCCAGCAATCTCTCTTGCTGTGGGAGGTTCGCCTTTGTTTCAATAAAGTTTGGTCGCCGTGCTTCGTCCATATTCTTGATTGTTATAGGCATGAGACATGAGCCAGAATGGCTAGAACTACTGATACCAACCAACTACTGACATCAACATGCTTGCATCAGACACTTGGAGTAAGTCCACCTGGGGGACTCTGAACAGTCTAACAGCATTATTTAAACATCTTTATCCATGTTAATGAATTAGGAAACTGCAACACACTGAGATTGTCATTCCTATGTCATCGTAAAGCTAGACAACTGTTCCTCTGTATCTATGGATCCTTGGACTCAACCAACTGCAGATTACAAATATTAAAAGAAGAAAAAATTGCATCTAAAACATGCATACGCTTTTCCCTGAATGATTCCTTTAACCACACACTGAGAACTGTTTGTATAACATTTACAATGCATACCTAGAATAAATAAACCACAGATGACTTCAGATACGCTGGGGAATGTGGGCTATGTGCAGTTCTGTGCTATTCCTCCTCTGATCTTGGTGTCTGTGTGTGGTGTTTGGGGGGTGGAGTGTTGGTCCTGAAATCAGTCCCCTGCAGATACCGAGGGCTGGGAGTGTTACTTTCCTGTGTCCTTGGTGCTGTGACAACTGATCCCACACTGACCTCTAAGTTACTTCCTACCCAGAGCAAACAGCTTGCCTCACAGTCTCTCCTGTGGAGACCTTCTAACCCAAGACTCTGCTTTCCCCTGTGAACTTGCCAATCCACAGCTCTGCTATGCCACCACAGGGCATCTGTTCTCTGGGCCAATACACTGCTGCCTTCACCCAAGAGTCAGGCGTCCGTAACCCAGACTAGCCCCTCTGCCCTGTCACCTGCTCAAAGATTTAACCTAAAACTGCTCAGTCTGCATGCCTGCCTGGCCCATTCCTTCTTGTGACATGCTTTCTTTTTCTAGGAAATAGGGAGTACAAAAACTTCCTCCGTAACTGTCATGCCCATGTCATGTGTAAGCCCATCCAGGTGCATCTTAAAACAAAAATCCCTCCTTCCTTTCTTCTGGGCCTCAATCTTTAAGCACCAGCTGGTTTACGTGTTTAAAGAGCAAGACTTTTCTGTTCTGTCAGGCAGCCTCTCACCTACACAAATTATAACCTGTGTGCTGGCCTGAAAAGTAGAAATACAGAAAAAATAGAATGCTTTTCCTCTTTTAATTTATATTTATGATTATAACTAATCATATTTTAATTTTTAATTTCATTTTATGACAGTTTCATAGGCTCTGGGATTCCCCCAACTCCTCTCCAAGCCCTCCCCCCAATATTGAATTTCTCCATATTGTTACAGTATACAGTTCATATCCATTGGAAGACCGTTCTTGGCCTGAAATATTTTTCATTTTTATTGGAAAGTTGGATATACAGAGAGGAGGAGAATTCATATATATAAAATTTTAAGACTACAAATTGGGGCCCCAGCGCAGTAGCCTAGTGGCTAAAACTCCTCGCCTTGCATACGCCAGGATCCCATATGGGCACGGTTTCTAATCCTGATGCCTCTGCTTACCATTTAGCTCCCTGATTGTGGCCTGGGAAAGCAGTCAGGGACGGTCCAAGGTGGGAACCTGTACCCATATGGGAGAACCGGAAGAGGCTTCTGGCTCCTGACTTCAGATCCATTCAGCTCCAGCCGTTGTGGCTACTTGGGGAGTAAATCAGCACAAGGAAGATCTTCCTCTCTGTCTCTCCTCCTCTCTGTGTATCTGATGTTACAGTAAAAATAAAAAAAAATCTTTTTAAAAAAAAAGACTATAAATTGGTTTGAACTATGTGGAGTAATAGGATAATCTTCCACCTGCCATCACCAGCAGCCCACAGGGTCTCTGGTTCCAGTCCTAGCTACTCTACTTCTTATTCAGCTCTCTGCTTATGAGCTGGGAAAGCAGCAGAGGATGACTCAACTCTTTGGACCCCACACCCGCATTGGAGACCTGGAAGAAGCTCCTGGCTCCTGGTTTTGGGTTAGTTCAGGTCTGGCTCTTGTGGTCACTTGCGGAGTGAGTCAGAGGATGGAAGACTCCGTTTCTGCCTCTCTCACTGTAATTCTGACTTTCTTTCTTTTATTTAAAGACATTAAATCACACGTAGGTCCTCAAAATACAGACTATTCAGAAGAATACATCTTGGAAAGAAAGAAAAGAAAAGAACAGACTGAGATGTATTGTATTCTGTTGCAAATGTAAGAAAAAGGTAAGAAGCATGAGAGCAAGCAGGAAAATGAGATGTCATACATGGAAAAATATAAATAAAAATTGTAGCATACTTCTTACTAGAAACTATACAGGCTAATACATGATAGGCTAACATTTTTCATGATCTGAGAGAAAAGCTAAATACAGCAAAACCCAGGAAATTAGTTCCAAGTTAATACACAACTGAGAAATAAGGGAGAAGTAAATATTTTCACGCAAGGAAAAATATCGAATTCTTTACCAGAAAATTTTCACTATAAGAAAAGTCAAAGAGATTTGTTTTTAATAGTAAAAGGGTATTTCAGAGGGAAATGTGAATCCATCTACATAGAAATACTAAAATAGTTGATAAAATGGTGGTGAATATAATTTTTTCTTATTTGTGTTATTTTAAAAGGCTAACAGACATATAAAAAGATGCTTAGGCTCCCTAGCCATTAGAAGGATACAAATGAAAACCACATTGAGGTGCCACCTAACTCCAGTGAGACTGGTCTACATTCAGAACTCGACACCTGCTGGTGTGGATGTGGGAGAAATGCACCTTCCTTCACTGCTGGTGGGAGTGTAGGCTAGTACAACCACTGTGGAAATCAGTGTGGAGAGTGCTTGGAGAATTGCAAATAAACCTGCCATATGACCCAGCTATCCCGCTCCTAGGAATATACCCAATAGAAGTGAAATCTACATGTGAGAAGGGGATCTGTGATCCTATATTTACAGCAGCACAATCTACAATAGCAAAGACATGGAAATAATCCGATGTGCATCCAAGGAAGAGTGGTTAAAGAAACTTAGGTACATCTACTCCATGGAATATTATTCAGCTATTAAGAAGAATGAAATTATTCTATTTACAACCAGCTGGTCCCAGCTACAGACCATTATGCTCAGTGAAATGAATCAATCACAAAAGAACAAATTCCATATGTTCTCTCTTATATAAGGAAACCAGCATGGAAAGTGTAACTGCAATTATCCACTCCATACTGCTTTTTCTTTTTTTTTGGCTGTGTTCCATGTGCTTTGATGTTTTTTATTTCAGTTTTGTTTATTCAAATTAATTTCTTTTCTCTTGTCGAATTTATCACTGGCTCATGGATTACACAGTGGCATCATTTTTCCCAAGAGACTTTTGTGTTTCCTTTTTGTCACCCTTGTGTTGGTTATTCAGTGACGCGTTGTTTTTCATGGTTCATTTGCCGTTGATGTTGTGGTTGTTCTAACTCATATCAGTTGTTAACCTTGTTTCATGGCTTCTCACTACGGTAATGTATAGTGATGGAGTACTGGGGTCTATCATATACAGATTTGGGGTTATAATGGAACATGTATCCCTGCTTTCATATGAAAGATGGATTCCCAATGAAACTGTTGGACATGTGCAGACAATGAGATGCTGGACGTTCTGACATCTGTACTAACAATGTCGGGCTACATTTAAATAAGAGACTGATAGAATTATGATTCCTTATAAAGGACTACGCCATTGTAGTAAAATGGGGAAATTCTCTCAGTGGGTGGGAGTTTGAAGGGGGGAATCCCAGTCTAGATGAAACTGTACCACATAATTCAAAGTTCAAAATAAAAATATATTTAAGAAAAAGACAGTTGGAAATGAAATAGAATCTCAATACAAAAGCAGGATACAGGCTTGTATCTGTCTTCCTTAGTAGAATGTGTCCTTGCTCATGCCTTATCAAAGGGAATTTGTTGACCTATCTAGTTGACCTTGTAAGATTTTCATCCTTTGACTCAGAGTCATTTACATCTCCCACACAGAAGAACCTCCATGGCCACTGTTGTCCTGGAGGTGATTTTCAGGGAAACTCCAGGTCCAGGCAAAATATAACTGCTACCTTCACGTAACTCCCAGAGCAACTAGAGCCCACCTGGGCATCACAAAATCCCTAAATAGCACAGCAGTCAAAGTTGGTCCACTGACTAACCAGGAACTTGGACTTGAGGCTGATCACACACTTCTCAGCCCCAATTGCAATCTCTGAGAATCCTTTACCTTTAACTCCTCCAGGAGCCCAGAAATTAAGCAAAATCTGTCCAGTCCTTGCTCTGCAGTTTTCGATAATACCTACTTTCTTCTACCACCCCAATGTCAGTGATTGGCTTTCTGTCCATTTGGAAAGAAGACCCAGCTTGTGGGTTCAACAATGGCTCAAATGAACTTGAGGTTTTTCTCAGCAATAGGCGTAGGAATTGGGCATGGTCTCTGTCAATATCTTTATGGCCTCGAACGACTGAATTCTTACTATAATAAGAATATAATTGTTATGTATTAAGCTTATATAGTAAAAATATAATTTTTATAAGAAGATTTATTCCTGAAATAATATGAGATTCTCTTATGTTGTGCTACCAGCATGATTTTGTCATGATTTGTGGACTTCATGACACATGTTTTAATCCAGGCTACCAAACAGCATTTCAACTGCACAGAAAGGAGTTGGGGTTGTACAGTGAAGGTGGGACTACAGCCCAGCATAGGCTAAATGATTGATCCGTGGCTTCAGCTTCTCTTCTCTGACCATTTCTTTATCTACCTTACACTCACAGGTTAAAAATTGAACTGAGAGAGCCTAAATTTGGTCATAAATCACTGTAGATGCTCTTTTAGGCCCCCATCATCTCTCATCTAGGGACTTGCTCAAAAAATGCAGGAAAAGATTTCTTCCAGTAGTGGAAAGTAAGGATATGCACCTTGAACTCATTAATGAGACAATTCAAACACTCAGGGAACCCCAGGACTGTCAGTGATTTCAATTTTGTTCTAGATACTAAAATCTCAAGGGAATGGTTGTCCTCCAGATACCATTAAGTCATGATACTGAGTACAATAAGCAGTGTTGTTTAAAATACCCCCTTTCGTTTTTTTTTAAATTTTGATACAGATGATTGTCAGTGTAAGTCTATAAAAGTTTGTGGGATGAACAGAAAACATGAGAACTGCTAATTTCAATTGGAGCAGTTAGGTCTTCCAAGTTGAATCGGATTACTGAATCACCACATTACGTCACTTCTAATCGTATCAAATTTACATGTACTGAATACCACAAAAACTTTATGGCAGTATACTTTTGCCCTGAGTCTAATACAGAACATATGATAACTGAGTCAAACGTCTGACATGATGAAGAAGTAAAATAAATGGTCCATTACACGCAGAGGGAAAGTCTTCAACTCACACATGTCAGGAAAAAAATTTTTAAACAAATATTTTTTTTCTCACAAACCAGAAAAAGCTTTGCCCTTTCTTGTTTTTTCTTCTTCCTTTCCCCTTTCTTGTTTGTCTTTATTCATAAAAAACAGAGCTAGAATTTCAGTCACATAGGTAAAAAGTAGATGATAGATACTGTAAAATTAAGGACATAATTGGAGAAAACATCTGGCTCTAAAAAAGGTTGAATTCTACTGTGGATAAAAATGGGCAATTTAATTCTTTTTTCCTCTAAGTTGCAAAAAATGCTAACATTATCAGGGCAATAAGTCATGTTTCAAGACTGAACTGTAAAAATCCTCCATACGTATTCATACAAAACTTAGAACTTTGTTTTCTTCAAAAAAAAAATGTTAAAACCTCTGAAGGTTTCTGTTGAATTTGTATGGGTTATTGAGTTATATGCTAAATGATTATAATTTAATTGTAATAAAATTTCATATAGTTTAAAGTTATATGTAGTAACATACAGTTATATAAAGTTTTGAGTTATAATAAAGTTTGACAAAATTTCCTAATACGTAAATGTTAAAATGATGCCACTCAACATGATGGCTCCAACATTTTTTACTTTTAATTTTACTTTTTGAAGATTTGTTTATTTTTATTGTAAATGCTGACCAAATTGACAGAGAGAAGGAGAGATAGAAAGATCTTTCATTTGCTGGTTCACTTTCCACATGGCCACAATGACCAGAGCTAAGCTGATCTAAAAAAGGACCCAGGAGCTTCTTTCAGGTCTCCCATGTGGGTGCAGGGTCCCAAGGCTTTGGGCCATCCTGGACTGCTTTGCCAGTAGATGGGAAGTGGAGCAACTGGGACATGAACCGGTACTTGTAAGGAATCCCGAGTAGCAACGTAAGGATTTAGCCAACTGAGCCATTGCACTGGGCCTTAATTTTTATTTATTTATTATTATTTTTAAAGATGTATTTATTTGTATTGGAAAGTCAGATTTTTTTTTGTTTTTGCCCCAACATAAGTTTATTGATAAATGTTGTTTTTCCAACAACTTTTTGAAGTCTCTTATATTTTCCCGAGTATTTCGACTTCCAACACTGGATGTTGGGCTTTTGTTTTCGAGAATATTAGCAAAATCTTGCACATATTTCAAAAGGCATAAATTTAATGATGAAATATTTTATGCATTATAGAACAATGAACAAATTAAACCTGCTTTGGTGTACATGGATTTTTTTTTTAATACTTTATGATATTTACATAGTTGATCAGGGTAGGAAGGGTTGAGGATTAGGGGAAAGTGGATGAGAACATTGTTTCCAAATTTGCTTTTTCTTCTTGTCTGGGAGAAGGGAGCAGATAAGGGAGAAGCTGCATCTAGCCTCCCAACCACCCCACTACACAGGGATGGGGAGGGCCACCTGATGACATCTCCGATGTGGAGCATTCTCCGAGGGTTCCACTAAAGTGGCTTTGATAGTTCTGAAATGCTGTTGATTTCAATCCAAGGATGAGGAAATCCTTCCAAAGTCCATTATTACAGGGAAGTACTGAACTACGAACAACCGTGACTCCATCTTGATCTGCTGATGACCCAATTCCTACCCCTTATACAAGAGCTGAGAGAAGGACAAGTCCTGGATGAAGGACAAGTCCATGACTCATGTTTATTCTGGTTAAAGACTGTTTGGGGCTGTAACCCTAGATGCTGACAACACTGCTATTGCTTCTGTAAACTGCTTACAGCTCCCACCTGTGCTTCTCTATCCTTATCTGATTAACAGTGTCTTGTTTTTTACTACCTTATCTGGTTTGTGTTACTACACAGAATGGGGTTTCAGAGTTTAAAACCCTTCACTGTGCAGGCTCTTGGCAGTAGTCTATCAGCAACTTGCTATGTGGCTGCCATCCCAGCTGTTGTGGGATGGCTGAATAAAGACCCTTGAGTCTCTGAGAGTACATCTCCATCTGATTTTTGGGAACAGTTTGATCAACTCACAACTGTTTGACAACAAGTTTAAATGGTAACAGTCATTGTAACATGCACCTTGCATGTATCCTCCAGCCCACTGGGTTGGCCATGTGTGAAATGCTGTAAAATAATGTTTCAGTGACCCAGGGCAATGGCTCAGTGGCTAAATCTTCACCTTGCAAATGCTGGGATCCCGTATAGGTGTCGGTTCGTGTCCCCTGCTGCTCCACTTCCCATCCAGTTCCCTGATTGTGGTCTGGGAAAGCAGTGGATGATAGCCCAAGGCCTTGGGACCTTGCACCCATGTGGGAGACCCAAAAGAAGTTCCTGGCTTCAGATCAGTTCAGTTTTGGCTGTTGCAACTATTTTTGGGGGAGAGAACCAGCAGATGGAAGATCTTTCTTTCTTGCCTTCTCTGTGTAAATCTGATCTGCCTTTCAAATAAAAACAAATAAAACCTATGTGTAGTAAAGCACGTGCTGTGGGTGTGAGCTGGGACAGTGGTGCACTTAATGTCTCCAAATGAAAAGCCCAGTCAGCTTCTGCTTCTTATATAAACACTGGAACTGGGATTTCGTCAGCTCTGAAGGGCGGGGTGGACTCCCAGCTCCCTCGTGTTCATATTTGTGGTCTGACTTTGCTTGGGAATTCAAACACTCCCACAACCTGTCTGACCATGCAGCGCTTCCCATATGATGTTTCTGGAGATGTGGATCACTCTGGGTGTTGCAGGGCGTGATGCTCATTTTCTCAGACACAGGAGCTGCTTAGTCTGTTACAAATTCCTACACAGGGACCCAGGCCTCAAAGAGTTGTGTCATTATGGATATTGATGGAAAGGCCCCTCCTGACAATCTGCTTTGCTTGCCTGATGGTACTTAACACTGTTCCTTCAGTTAAATTATGAGACAGATGCTTCCCCTTGTATCTTCACAAACACATCCATACGATTCTGCTTACTATTGTGAGCCAATTAGAGATCTCAAGTTGATCTTCTAGATGCTAAAAGATAACTAAACTGATTCCTTTTGCCATAGACTTTTCCCTACAGATATCCAGGCTGTCACAGGAGACTGACACTGCAGCACATTGGTTTATATTCCTATTTCTGATACTGAGATCCTGTATGCGTGCTGGTTTGTGTCCCGTCTATCCCACTTCTGATCAAATTCCTGGGAAGTCAGCTGAATATGGCTCAAGTGCTTTGGCTCCTGACTCCCCAAGTGCCAGATCTGGGTGAGTTCTGGGCTGCTGGACTCAATCTGGTCCAATTTCTACTGTTGTAGCCATTTGGTGGAGTAAATCAGCAGATGGAAAATATTTCTTTCTCTCCTTCTCTCCTCCCTTCCTCTCTCAGTACCTGTCACCATATCTTTCAAACAAACAAACAAATCATTTTTTAAAAGACATGTTGTTGAATATCAAGTGACATGCTTTTCTTACTTCTACCTGTGTTGGGAAACTAACGTTAGCATCAAGGCACTCTGCTAACCCATCCTACTGCAATAGCCAAGGAGAAAGTCTCATTACGCACCAGGAGGTTGCTTTGAGAAACATGGCTATTTTCTGAGGTGACAGTCCAGAGCACTGGCCAGGACCTAGAGTAACCTAAAATTCTGTAGATCCTCTAGCTGAAGTGGTCATGGGCAATCACTGGCCCTTGATTACCTACTGGCAGAACACAGCGGGGTATATGTAGTGATCAATAAAATAAGAGTTAACAGGTAGCAAAAGGTTCATGATTAATCCAAGTGTTTGAATGAATGTCCTTTAGCTTCTAACATCCTTGAGAGACAGAAAAATGCATTTTTTTTACTCTCTTACAATCCTTTTTGGCCCATGCATACTTCTTGCAATTGCAAAATTTGTTTTTTTTTCAGAATTTAATAATGCCATGTAAAAATTACAGTCATGCAGGGATTCCAGTCACTACCAGCCCCTACCAGCCGCTAATGTGAAGCTTGCTGCTCCAGTGGGATTTCTAGATCAATTTGTAAGGGTCGTTTGCTCCCTGGCAAGGCAGGGTTGACAGCCTGATGTAATATGAAAAACAGTCCACCTTGCCTGGCCTTTCTTTAAAGATCCAGAGAAGGAAATCTCCAAGAGGGGGAAGGATGATCTAAGTAAGCAGCTAGCTAACAAGGATGAGTGAATTACCCAGCTCCTCCCTCCAGCTTCCACTGTATCACAGTCTACCCATACTGCGGAGACTTCCTAACTTCTGTGAGACCATTGCCTAGAGCTGCTGCTAGTCAAAAATAACAAATACCTGCTGCCTGTGTCCTTGAAATTACTTCTAGCTAATTACAATGTCATTATAATGAAATTACCACAGCTGACACTTCTTTTCTCATCACACATCGAATTACATGACGCTTCTAAGATTAAAAAAAAAAAAAGGCAAGGAAGTCCTCCAGACTTCACCTCTTATGAACACTTGATTAAGCTCTATTTCAGACACCCCCATGCCACTAGCTCAGATATAAAGAAGGTCCAATGTTTCTTGACTGCAGCTCAATTTGGAGCAGGCACACTTTTTCACTTTGCATGCACATAGATTTTTTTCTCTGTTGACCTCTGCCTATATCTCCTTCTGGGTTCTCCAATTACTTGCGTCAAAGAACTTGGACCCAGCTACTACTTGATAAACATTGTGTAGAAGGTAGTCATTATTTATTTTGGCCAACACAAAATTCAGTTCCTAAAACATATTTTTAAATAGAATTGAAAGAGTAATAATTTAACATACTGCTTTTTGAAAGTTTAACCTGCCTTCCATAACTCAGAGATAGCTGCACTGGTTCCTGAAGAATACCAGAGTATACTTAATCAATATTAGAACTTTCATTTGTAAATGAAAGAGAAAGAAATAAATTACAGTTATCAATCCTCATTGCAAACATCATAGATGAAGTACAGCGCTGACTCAGCAACACAACACTTTTGCTTCTCCCCTCCCAAATGATTTTCTTAAGTTGATTTTTTGTTATATTTTAATTTTCAATTTTAACTTTTAGTGAAGAAAGGTTGAAAGTCCCAGAAAACACTAAATGTGTGTGATACAAAATGAATGAACATGAATGATATGAACAGTTACATCAATTTTTGAAAATCAGGATTTTAGATCACAATGGATTTTAGATCAGGTGCCATTAGATTAGCACAAGGTGTGCAGAACCAGGCTGGACTGCAATACCCATTGGTTCCAGTAGAAGGCAGGGCTGAAAACAGAACCAGCCCAGCAATTGCAACTACCAGCTGACCGGGTGATGGACTGTGCTGGGCCCTGTGCTTGCTGGTGCATACGGGTATCTGGCCTGGGAACACCTCAGACGAAGTTTCTCTGGTGATCTCCCCAATTGAAATGCCAGACTCAGAACCCAAACCATGAAGGGACAGAAGATGGAACAAGTTAATCAACCACCTCAGCTATAGGTTGGCAACAAAATACCAGGCAAATAGAGTCGCTATGATGGACAATGTCAATTAATGGATTTTTCAACAACCTCATCGTGTTTGGAGAGGCAAGATTGGCAGCAATTTCAAAACTGGTGACCTATTGAAACCACTTCAACGAGCATCTCGGAGCATGCCCCACATGCGGGACTTGGGGTGGGTGGGAAATCAGGTGGGGCTTCTCCCTCAATATCCCCCTCTACCTCAGATATATGAAGGAAACAATATGGAAATAATAGTCTTACCCACTTTCCTGTAGCCCTTGACCCTTTTTGCCCAAATTAACTATGTAAAGATTGACAAAATAAAAACAATTATTATTAAATTAAAAAAAAAAGGTTAGCACAGGGAAGACTCCTTTTCTGAGCAAACACCACTGAGAATATTCTGAAGAGGACACAGCAGCCTTCTGTCCCGTCTGCTGAACCCCCTGTGTCCACCTTGCAGATGTTTGCTAGACAAGTAGATACTTTCATTTCAATTTTTCCGCTTCTTGGGATTTAAATATCAATAAGAGGAGCTTATGGAAATCAGAACATGCGCAGAACTGATTTTTCGAAAAGTGCAAGGAAAAGATGTAGTATGAAAAAACTCCATGACCCTTTATTCTGCATTGGAATGAGCTTGTCATTGAGTCACAAATTCCACGAACTTCACCGAAGTACCCTTACATCAAATGATATACTCTGCATCGTGTCAAGGGATCCCAAATGGCAGCTTTTAAAAAAGATACATTCAAAAGGTTTATTGCACTAAATTCCACAGAAAAATGAATCAAAATAATACAGGAACAACTTATGAGGCCCCCCCCCCCACTGATCCGTATCCATTCAGCTGATCAAAGCGTACAGCCCCATCCATCTCTATTCTCAGGGCTTCAACAATGACAAATTTCCACATTGGCTCCTCTTTTTAAACCAACACTTACATTTAAGCATATTGCAGTTTTATTTTTGAAGATTTGGGGTTTTTCAAACATTGAAATTTAAAAATGAACATTTGGATGGGGTTGCTCTTTGATTTAAGCAAAAAAATTAAATGAAAATATTCTCTTCTTCCAGAGCACAATAGGAAAAAATGGTTCATATTAAGCAAGAGAAGCTAAAGACTTTTTTCCATTTAATGGTGAAAATAATCATGAGCAAAACACTCCCTAAAGTATATTTTAGTGAAAAACAGATATCTAAAAGAATTTCTGGGTCACTGTATAATATTTTTAAAAAAATGTACAAGCAACCAAGTTAGGAACCTAAAAAAGCTACAGATTGAATTTTTACAAAATTTCATGTTCTAATGATAAGAGTCCAAGCAATGGTTTAGTATCATTTAGCAAGCAGGGAATTTTCCTTCTTCCAAAAATTTAATTTTGAAACATATGGTTGCATTGAGAAAGTTGCATTGTGTAAATGGTGCTTCCATGGGATATGAAAAGATTATAGTTTACTGTCATTAGAAAACAGCACACTTCAAGAAAATGGACTGAAGCCTGTACAAAGAAGCTATTTAACAGTGATGAAAATAAAATGTTTTAGAATTATGCACAAGCATGGAAACTGTATTTTAAGCTTTTGCATTATCATGTTTAAAATGTGCACACTTAATCTTACATTCATATCACTGATCAATGTATTAAAAACACAACTGCAATTATGAAGTCTTTGAACAAGCCTGTAGTTTCTGCCACTTAAGACCCTGGAAATGAGCTAAGCTATCTCCTAAGGCTTGCATGTGCTCCTTCAGCACAGAATGTCGTGGGGAAGCAGACAAAATCACCACTCTTGTGGGGCTTATTTTCGAGCGAGGGTGAGACACTGACACCTTGCCAACACAGCACTGGGGAATCAGCTTGGTAGGATGGAAAGCCATAGATTTGGATGGAAGAAGAGCATGTCCAGCTAAAACAAGTAAGAAAGGATGAGTTTCTTTAAAAAATTTAAGTTATGGTTCCTAAATCTGTAAATTTCAATATCAGAAACACATGATGAATAAATTATCACAAAACTGGCATTAACCCCTTCCTCTAGTATATGAATAAAAGAAATAATGTGAAGAACTAGTGCATTGTTTATTCAGAAATTCAGAGGTCACAAAGATTTTTTGCTAGATGTTGTTCAGTAAATTTGTGGACAATTCAGTGAGCTTACGTTGCACATCTTGTTAATTTCCCCTACTCTTGGCTTCAGTAGAGTTAGAGATTGTTTCAAAGTTGGAAAAGACCACATTTCCATTTCCACAAATGGAACCAATTGGAAACTAGTGGTAGGAGCATATTATCTTCCTGTAGTCATTCTGAGAAAGGCAGTGAAGTTGGATTTTATTTATTGCAGATGTGCAATCACTACTTTTCCATCCAGAGAAAGTCAGAGTTCTTGATGGTGGCAAAGCATGTGTACACACACGTGCGCGCACACACACATGGTTTTGCTGTGTTAGCATATGTAAACAGCTGGCCACAGAGCTCTATGGGGTCACAGAGACCATCCTGCTTTTTGCAAGCAGCAGAAACACCGAGGAAATCCATGGTAAATCCTTCCATAGGAAAAAAATCCCCACTGTTCTTTTGGCCACAGAAGGAGTCACAATTACAGTCATGTCCAACTTCACAGAGTGGACAGAGCTCTCACTGTACAGGGTATGAAATATTCGCAGATTTCTTCAGTGTTTCATGCCACAACTGGAAAAAGGGGCTTTTTGATGGGAAAACCAGTTGCCTAAGCATTTGCCAAAAATGATGCAGACACACCCCAAATGACTCTTCAGGGTGACTGAACTTATTCACGTATATGTCCAAAGATTTGAACTAAGACCTTATTAATTAATACAAAGGAAAGGTTATATATATATATATATATATATTAGTCATGGCAAGAAGTATATTGTTTTCAATACATTCTGCATTTTGCAGAACGTCTTAAATAGTAGTTAACTTTTGCCCTTTGAAAGAAAGATGACGCTTTCTTTCTCTTTGAGGAAACTAAAAAATATTGAATGCTAATTCGTTTTAAGACAATGGTTGATCCACTTGGGTAACTTTTTAAAAAATAAGGACAAGAGGAAATGAACATGAAGTAGCTTACTTTTCTGTGGTGATGAGAAGAATCTTTGAAAAATGTGGTCAATGCAAAAGTTATTAGAATCCATGGGGGAAACTTTGAAAGACAGCCTTCTGTGGAGTGTGAATGTGTTGATAGATATACTGGGCTGGCATGGTGATGTGGCAAGCTAATCCTCCACTTGTGGCACTGGCATCCCAGTGGGCACTTGGCTCTAGCCCTGGCTGCTCTAATTCTGATCTAACTCCCTGTGAATAGCCTGGAAAAACAGTGGAAGATGGGTTAAGTTCTTGGGCCTCTGCACCTAAATAGGAAATCTAGAAGAAGTTCCTGGCTCCCAGCTTCAGACTGGTCCAGCTCTGTCCCTTGCTACTTCTAGGGAGAGAATCAGTGGATGGAAGATCTCTCTCAGTGTCTTTCAATATTTCCCTATAATTCTGAATTTTAAGTAAAAGTAAATAAATCCTAAAAACACAAAAGATAAAAATATGTCCCACTCACAATTCAAGTGAAGGAAGATAACATGGAATCGACAAATTTGTCAAGATTCCTGAAGGGAAAATGTGAGAATGGAAACATCATTGCTGCCAAAGGCGTTAGGAAAAAAACTGTTAGTAGAAATTGGGTTTTGCTTTCAAAAAATGGGTACACTTTTAATTTTTATTTTAGGCAGTGTTCTCATCTGTTGGTTTATGCCCCAAATGTCTGCAATGTCTGTGGCTGGAACAGGCTGAGCTTGGGAACTGAGAACCACATCCAGTTATTCTGCTTGGACCACGGGAATCCTACTACTGATTATCACGTGCTCCTTCCCAAAGTAAGATTTTGATTTGTAGAAAAGGAAGTAAATCCAATCCTATGGATGAAAATAATCAGGAAAATACAGGTGTGTGTGTGTGAGTGAGTGAGAGAGAGAGAGGGAGGGAGAGAGAAAGAGAGAATCACATGCATGTGAGGAATAGGGAGTGTATTATTTTGATTGAGGCAGTGTTTCACAAAGGCAAGAGGTGAGCAACAGGGATAATAGACTCTATTTGGGTTGCTAGGCTAAAAAGCTCTAATTCATATGATGGTCACTGGGGAATCAATAGTGGTTTTCAAGTTGAGTCACAGTGTAAAGTAGGGCATTGGAAAGATTCATCTGGCAGCAGCATGGATTGGAAAGAATGGAGGAGAAAGAGAAGCTGGATTAATCTAACGGCAGAAGAGGTTTCACTTAGAAGGAACCCTCAGTGTGACGGCCACCAGGTATTGTTGGCTAGGAAAGCATGATAATAATGTGTATACCTCACCCCCCTCAAATTCGAGCCAAATAATTAAGCATAAATGCACACTGACAGAACACATCTGGAAGCACATATTTCAGTACACATGCCTATCATGTATTCATGCAGTAAAACAATATAGGAAAATACAAATTCTGCTATTAAGCAAATACAGTAGAGATTTCAAAACTAAAAATGTCTTTTTATGCCCCAATACTTTTTGTAAGCAGCAGTATAATACCATGCTGTATATTTTTAATGATTTATTCATTTTTATTGGAAAGTCACATCTACAGAGAGGAGAGACAGAAAGATCTTTTGTCCACTAGTTCACTCCCCAAGTGGCCACAATGGCCAGAGTTGAGCTGATCTGAAGCCAGGAGCCAGGAGCTCCTTACCGGTATCCCACGCAGGTGTGGGGTCCCAAGGCTTTGTGCCACCCTTGATTGCTCTCATAAGCCACAGCCAGGGAGCTGGAACCGAGCTGGAACATCCAGGATACGAACTGTTGCCCACAAGGGATTCAGATGCAGGTAAGGGAGGACTTCAGCCACTACACTACCTCATCAGGCCCATGTTGTATCTTCATGGAGACTTATATTTATTAGTTATTAACCAGTAAACTTATTGATAGTTCTTTACTAGTTAAGACTATATTAATCTTAACTAGTACTTACTACTAGTTTCAAGGCACCATGCTCAAAGTTGTAAAGGAGAAAAAGAAAGCAAGTACTAAGGTGCTAAATTCTAAGAAGAGACAGAAAATGAATTAGGTCAATAAGGTCACATACAGCTCTATAGAGCAGGATAGTTAGAGAAATGACTCTTGAACTTGAAAGAATGCACAAATTGGCCACTGAGGTCCAAAGAGAGGACAAATTGTCTTAAATGTTATTCCTTTACCATTTTGTGAAAAATGAAAAAAAAATCTATGAACATTTTGATAGGAAAATATGCATCTCTCTTTTTTTTGGCATGCGCGAATAACTCATTCACTGTATTGGGATACTGCTCTTTTAAGGTGAAATTTTGATAAATTCAATGCAGTTTGCGCTACCCATGAAAGAAGGAATGAAAAATATTTTAAAGTATGAAAGAAAAATTAAAGTGTGTGTGTCCTCAATTAGTAACAAAATGAAAAGTACGAGGTCTGGAGACAGAACACCTGATTTCAGATCCTAACGCCAAAGTTTACCAGCAGTATATCGTCAAGTAAACACAAAATATTTGTGTTATGTCCATTTCTTTATCCGTGAAAATGGGTATGGATAATATTTACATGTACATGGCTTTCAGATTAAATCACAAACTCAGACCTAAGGGGCTGGCATTAGATTTACCCTATTTACAAGCAATATGATGCATTATTACTGCTTCATGGTTTTTGACAGACCACAGAAGGTCCTGTCAGAGACAAAGGGCTTTTTTATTAATGGTATAAGTATTAATGGCATTGATTTTGTATCAATTCCTTTGCCCCCACATCTATGGAGGTGAGACAGGGGATTCAGAAAGACATAATAAAGACAGTGGGTTCGTGTTGCAGAGAAGGACTCCTGGGTTCAGGACATCTGCCTCTTTTATAGCAGGCAGTAAGCAGGCTTGTTTTCTGTCCCAGTAAAAGACATCACCCACTCACTCATGTTTATGTGCTACAAATATTACCCTTCAGCACTGATTTAGGTCAAGGGTTGTGAAGTCATTGCATTACTGACATAACTACTGGAGAGCAAGGCAACCAGGAGAGACTGCCTCCTCCAACAACATAGAAAACATGCTGTGTACATGTTGAGTGCTCTCTGGCATTCTCATGTTTATTGAGGACAAGTCTACAAACACTAAAATGCCATGCTTTAAAAGATAAAACATCTACAGTTTGAGATTCACAATGTTTAGTATATATTTAAGCGGAAAGAATTAAAGAGAAATGTGCTTCATATAACCACATGTATCTTGGAGATTCACTTGGGAAAACTGTAAACTTTGTACTGCATCAGTAGCACTTAACTGCTTTGGTCCATTTGTCAAGTTGGCAGAAGTCTAAACATATTGTAAATGTCTTATTCAGCAATCCAAGTATAATAGTTAGGATGCTAAATGTTAAAATGATCCCAATTAATCTTATGTTGATGTTCTGTGAGGGATTATAGGCTGCTGCCACCATTGGTGCACAGTAAATTTTGTGAGTTCTTTTGCTTTTGGTAATAGTGTTCTAAGAATTCACACTTTTAGAATGTTACACTGTACAGATAGTAAATAATCAGGAAAATATATATATATATATTTTTTTTAACTGAGAAGGACAAGACATTCCCCTCAAATATTTGGAAAGAAAAGAAAATTAGAGATCGCTTAGGCAGAAGGAAAGACAAAAGGAAACAGCAAAGTTACATTATATTGGGAAAGGAATGCATTCAGAATGTTCAGTGTCTCAGCTGTTCAGCTGTTAAATCTGAGAAAAAGTAACATTACAGAGATTCCTGATGAAACTACTCAGAGTAAAGCATTGTGACTCAAGCTGTTAAAGCACTTAGCTTTCGCAACTTGAGTTTCAAAAAGACTATAAGAGAAAAGGGAAGCCACTGATGGGCATGAGATCTGGCATTGGGAGAGGTTCTCAAGGAGGAGCTTGGGGAACTTCTCCGTCAGGACACAGCCCCTGCAGGTGAGCACAAGAGCCACTATAGGGAGCAGCCTGGATCATGTCAGGGAATGGTACTCACTGGCATATATTTGGCGCAGGTTGGGAGTGAGAGCCAGAATGGAGTTTAGGTTGGGTTGGGTTGAGTCACAATGCAACCAAGTGTACATAAGGGCCAGAACTAGGGACCAGCTGGATTAGGGGTGTGAGCTGGAATTGTGGGTGGGCTGGGTCTGGCCAGGCTACAGCATCCACTGGCAAATGCCAAGGTGAGGTGGGCCATGCCAGAATGGGCTGCAGCACCCAGCAAGCACACGTAAGACCAAGGGAGTGGGAGTGAAGCCAGTAGAGGGGCTGCGAGAGGTTCCCCTGTTGGACCACTCCCACTGGAAAGTGTGGGTTGGGATGGAGGTAGACCAGGCCAGGCAGGGCTACAACACCTGTTGGTGCGAGCTGAACAGGAGAAATCCAGATTGGGTTGACTGTTGCTTCTGGTGCATGCATAAGCCAGAGTGGGTATGGCTTTGCTGCAGCATCCACTGGTACATGCCGGCAAGGGAGAAAATTCTGTCAACTTTTTAAACTGCAGAACCACCTGGAAAGCGCAAGATCTGGGAGTGGAGGTGAGACCAGTAGGGAAACAGTGGGCATTTCCCTCTTGGGTTGCCATTCTAACTGGTGAGCATGAGAACCAGGACTGGGGCAGGCATGGACAGACATAGAGTGGCACCCACAAGCATATGTGTGGGCTGGATAATGGAGATGGTTGGGTTGAACTAGGCTTCAATCCCCATTGGCATGTATGGGAGATGCATTAGATGTGGGACAGACTGAACTAGTCTGCTGTACATACTGGCAAGCATGATAACCAGGGCAGGGAGTGGGCATGGTAGGGGTTATTGCAGGTTGCTTTAACTAGGCTTCAGTTCCCACTGGCATTCCTGAAGGCTGAGTGTGATGGGCGGGATTGGGCTGTAACCCCCATTGGTTTGTGTAGCCAGAACTGACCCAGCAATTACAACCACCAGCATGTGCATAAGCTGATCGATGTGACAGACTGAGCTAGACTCTGTATTGGCAAGCACGTACAAGAATCAGGTCTGGGGCCCGGTGCGGTGGCACAAGTGGTTAAGGTCCTCACCTTGCACGCCCGGGATCCCATATGGGCGCCAGTTCTATCCCGGCAGCCCCGCTTCCCTTCCAGCTCCCTGCCTGTGGCTCTGGAGAGCAGTCGAGGACAGCCCAAAGCCTTGGGACCCTGCACCCGCATGGGAGACCCAGAAGAGGCTCCTGGCTTCTGATCGGCATAGCATCGGCCGTTGCGCTCACTTGGGGAGTGAATCATTGGACGGAAGATCTTCCTCTCTGTCTCTCCTTTCTGTATATCTACCTTTCCAATAAAAAAATAATAAAAATAAATCTTTAAAAAAAAAAAGAATCAGGTCTGGGATCACCTCAGATGAAGTTTCTTTGGGGATCCCCCCCAAATGAATTGCTGGACTTAGAACCCCAAGCATGGAGAAAATTTAAGTTCCATGGTCTGACCATAGAGTGCATGGGTCAGAGCTAGGCCTGCTCAGTGGCCTAGACAGTGCAGTTGACAGCATACCCAGGTGCACATGGAGGATAGGGCAGTCTGTTGGAGTCTGCAGAGAATACTGGTATCGTAACAGAGGACACAGGACAGAACAAATTGATCAACTACCCCTGCCAAGTGTTAGCAGTGAATATCTGGGAAAACAGAGACTCTTAGGTGGACTATGTGAACCAGTGGATTCTGAAGAGTTTTCATCATGTTTGGAGTGGCAAGATCAGCAGTAATTCAGAACTGTTGAACTACTGAAACCTCTTGAGCAGGACCCTCAGAGCAAACCCCACATCAGGGACCCTGGAGTGGTGTCAGGTGACTGTCCTCCATCCTAGGCTACAAAGGTATTTGGGAGGCTGGGTGTGGCTTCCCAGATGCAGGAAGGAAAAAAAGAGGATGTGGAAATGTTGATCTCACCCACTTTCCTGTAGCCCTTGACCCTTATCACCCTAATTAACTATGTACAAATCATCAAAAAATAAAAATAATTAGCAGAAAAATTAAAACCATCATTTGGAAAAAACAAAGGAGAAAAGGAAAGGGCTAGTGGCACAAAACTTATTGAAAAATTTTCATACCATAAATTTCAAACATAAATTCTCATTAGAATTTTAACCCTGAACCTGAGAAACTAAGGGACAGGTAAAGGAAACGGATGTGGCACAGCCCAGAAACAGTTTCACCACAGGCATTACAAACTGCGTCAACTATATCTTGTCTGTGGTCTGCTCTGCGTTCAGCCCTTTCTTGGGCTAAATTTAAGCAGCTTCTTTGTGCTCAATATTACACTATATTTAAGACTGACTCATCGTTAGTGACGCTTTTTGGATGCTTGTACTGAAACTCAAAATCTTAAGTGACATGCCCAGATTCAGCGTTGAAGTGTTAATGGCTCGGCTGTAGGAGACACTGCGAACATCATGCTAACAGAGATTATTTTTGAAAAATGAGCTGTGAGTTGGATTTCTGATGTTCCATTAGATAACTGAATAGAAAATCTTTTACCATTTCCACTTGTACTTAGTAGGTATGATAACCAACAAACTAGAAATCCATTTATTTGAATCATATTTGCAAAAACAAAAATAAACAGGACTTTGTTAAACTAAACAGATTCTGCATATTAAAAACTAATCAGTAGACAAATAAGATAGCCTATATTTTGGAAGAAGTAGTTGTGAATCATATATCTGATAACAGGTTAATATCTAAAAATATAAGGTGTTTACATACTCTCATATCCAAAACAGACAAAAATGAAGCAAAACCCCACTGTAATAAAGGCACAGATGCATTAAAAAGTGCTCAGGATCACTAGCCATCAGGAAAACGCAGATACAAACAACAGGGAGGTTTCACCTCACTGTGGTTAGAATGGCTGTCCTATTGGAATTAAAACAAAACAAAACAAAGCAGTGTTGGGGAATACGTAGCAGAAGGGTGACCCAGTCCACGGTTGGAGGGAGTGTCAACTTGTGCAACTGTTACCGAAGACAGCAGACAGATTCCTCACATATCTCAAAGTAGATCTACCAGATGACTCAGCCATTTCATCCCTGGGAGCATATCCAAATATTTCATACAGAAATGAAATATGTATAGATATAAGAGGGAGCTACTTACACTCCATGCTCATAGCAGTGCAATTCATAGTAGCTAGTATATGGAATCAACCCAAATGCCCCTACACTGGTGACTGGATAGAGAAAATGTGATACACACACACACACACACACACACACACACACACACAGAAATACAACGCACTCATAAAAAAGAATGAAAATTTGTCTTTCGCAATTCCATGTATCCATTTGGAAACCATTATGCTTAGTGAAATGAGACAATTCACAAAGATAAATACTATATAATTTACCTGTTCTGTGGTAACTAATACACAGACTACAAAAAAAAATGTATTTGATATGAGCAAGATTGGCATCTTGAGCTCCAACTATTGTTCACAGGCTTTGTCTATACATTTGAGGAACAGCAAATTTCCCCCCTGCTTTCCAGTTGTGGAGTTCTTCACCTAAAGGGATGTTAAGCCTGTGATTGCAAAGTGAACTGAAATTATGCCAGTGTCAAAAGAATTAAAAACAAAACAAAACAGGAGTAAGGCAGGAGGAGGATGGGTGGGGAATACCGGCAGGAGGAGGGTACGATAGGAAGCAGTATTATGCTCCTGAATCTGAACTGTGAAACATATCACATTCATTAGCTTTATAAAAAAATAATAATTAAAATGTTAAAAAGGCCCAAGTAGATATTTCTCCAAGGAAGATATTGAAATGATTAGGAGGAATATTAAAAGGTGCTCTATATCACTCAGCCAACAGGAAATGCTAGTTATAATAAGAGCACATTAATTCACACCTATAAGTATGGCTATCAAAAACACAAGAGTTAATATATATTGATGAAGGTGGTGAGAATTAGAAAACTTTGAGCACTATTGGTAAAAATGCAAATTAATGTAGCCACTTGGAAAACAGCATGGATATGCTTCGAGGATTTGAAAACAAATTGCCATATTATCCAGCAATATATACATATACATATTTATTATTTAATATTTATATAATGCAAAAATACATACATAAAATTATATATATGTATGTATATTTACTTGCATGTTCACTGTAGTCTCATTTATAATAGCCTAGATAGGAAAATTACCTAGGTGTTTATAAATGAATGACTGAATTTTAGTACACACACACGCGCGCACACACACACACATGTGAACACATGTGCACACACATATACGTGTACAAACATGCAATTTTAACAGTATTATTTTGCCTTACAATGGAGATCCTGTCAGCCAGACAGAAAAATATTGCATGATCTCACTGATATGCCAAATCTTCAAAAAGGATATATACAAATAGAAGGGTGGGTACCTGGGGTGGGTGGGGTGAGGACAAAGGAGTAGAAGATGTTAAGCCACAAAGTGCAAAGCAGTTGCTCCACAGGAATAGGAATCCTATAGGATTAATGTGCAGCATGGTAACGGTAGTTACTACTATTTTACTGTACCCTGGAAATTGGCTGAGAGAAGATTTCAGGCATTCTTATAAAAATAGTGGGCACTGTGTGACTTAATGGATGTGTTAAATTACTTAAATACAGTGAATTTTGTCATATACCAGAACGTTACACATCAAGATGAATACTTTAAATGTACACACTTTTAAAATATAAGTAATAAAAACAACTTGAGGTTGTATCCAGTGGATTTCACTTGGTGTATATATTTTTTTTCTTTTAGTTTTCATTTTAGTATCCACTGTCTTAATTTAATCAGTAATCAGTGGATTTTAGCTGCTACTCTCAACTATTAAAGAATAGTGCCATAAAGCAATATGCAGAACAATATTGTAATGGGAGTGGGCGTGGAACTGAATGCCCATTACTGAATGACCGGGCTCCTCTGTGCAAGATGCATGCTATGACATTGGTTTTCTCTTATTGGTTGCATTGGGCATTACAGATCTTTAAAAAATTATTTGTATTATTGGTACATTTAAAGACAAACAAAAGGCAAAATAGCTCCACCCCAAATCCCCAAAAGGATCTTGTATAATTAAATCCAAACTAAAAACTCTTAGGAGTGAGATTATGTCGTCTGTGTGAATGTGTGTTTCCTGTGCTTATCTTTCTGCAAATTGGCCTTTTTTGCAATTGTCTGTGCATATTAAATGTATTCTTCCCTACATCAGCATCTTGAAGACATATTCTTTCTATCTACAACCATAGCATATCTTATAACATACCCTTGCTTTAGACCTGGGATTACTAATCAGAACTGAAAAACAATACTGAATATATAATGATCACATTTTCTCTCTTCCTCATAGGAATTATAATTCATTCAACTGAAACAGGCATTGAGATGGTGGGTGGGCTAAATGAATAGTTTGTGCCAGATTAAGTCAAGCAATGGCAGACAAACCAAAGTGGGAGAGAGAGTTTGCAACCATGCAGAAGGCTGATGATACGATAAGACAGCACCAATCCAATGGTGGAGATGGAACTTGTAAATTGAGCTGACAATTAAGATAGAACATCCGTAAGGTATGTGCCTCTTCTGAGTTTCTGTTTTTTGGGTAAAATAAATAGGTTGAATTCTCAAATCTCTGTCAATCCTGTTATTTATCTGTCCCCCAAAGACATGAAAGTCTCAGAAATAAGCTACTTAGGAAAGAGTGACCTTCCTTGTTAGAAGCAGTAATAAAACAAATCAGTGATGTCACTCTGCCTCCATCCGTTTAACAAGTATTCTGGAGCATAAACATATGTAGGCACTGTACAGGTATCGTGTGCACAAAGAGGAAAGCAGTTAAAGATTTTACTTTTTGTATACTGTGGATGAGGTGCACTAATCAATGACTCAATTTCCTAATCATGGACTATGGCAAATGCCACCAGGGACAAATATGAAGAACTAAGGAAACACCCACGGAGGGTCTTGGATGTTTTGCCAGTTTGGTGGGAGCCAGTTCCTTTGAGGAAGTACCATCTGAGCTCAGAGTTGAAGCATAAGTGATCAGAGAGGTTCAACGTTCCTGGAATAGGATTTAGCTTTGGTAAAAGTTACAGAATCCCTTAACAGTTATGATTGGAAGACACTTTCACAGTAACAAGGGAACTTTCCTTGCATGCCATCTCGTTGTGGGTTGGCACACAGAAACCCACAAAGGAAGGAAACTCCTCTGTCTGCTACAGTCCTAAAAATTATGCACAGCAGGGCCACGACTACAGGGAGACCCTCAACATATCGATGAGAATTTTTTCCTGAACCCCTCACAAAGACTAACAATGACAGAATTTTCTACATGTGTAAACACTTTAAAAATATTGTTTTTAGTCCGTTAACTCCTATTTATATCTCTTCTGTATACTGGTTTGGAGAAAACTTTACTGCATTGCTAGGGTAGGTATTTAAATTCTTCCTGAAAATACTGTACACATCAACGAGCAAGAGGTGATGCTGGGGAACTGGTGATTGGAGTTATTTGTTAATATCTACTAAGCCAAAAGACTAAATAATTAATCCCCCAAACCCTAATAAAATTAGATACAAGCAGATATTCTAGTGAACTGGCAGATTTTATTACCTAATATTCCAATATCTAGTCATTAACTTTTCTAAACAGCTGGATGAAATTGTGCCAGGTTGGTCATTCCATTTCTGTGTTCTTGCTGCAGTCTCATAGCGAATATTAGAAAGCTCAACGTTAAGTATTTCTCAAAATCTCCCTGTACGCACCTCACTTCTTTCCAGGTTTTTTTTTTTTTATCCCAGCAGACAACTGCTATAATTTCAGCTACCGTTTATAAACCCTCCTTGCAGCCTTCAACCAAACCTGATGTCCAGAGATGTCCCTCTCTTGGTTAGCTATTGAGCTTGTGATACCTATGCTGGCGCCAAAGACCTTCCACACAACTGTGAAGAATACCTGATCTATTCCTAAGCTCCTTTCCCAACACCTCTGATCCCTCCTTACCTAAACCCACCTCTCACTGGTTAAGACCAAGGGCTCTTAGTGGGCTCTGCCATCAATACCATAGACTCTGACATAAAACCCAGTACTTTACTCCCAGGTTCTACCTTATAACAGGCAGAGGTTGTTGCTCTTACCTGAATCCTTACTGCTTAAAAGTCTAAAAAATAAAAACAGACTCCAAATATATCTATCATATCATATATTCTCATGCCCCATTTGGTGGGACCTTGCCTGTGGAAGATTTCCCTTTCTCAATAGAAAAGGCAGATATGGTGCTAATCTTTCTTATATAAAAAATTATTCTCTGATTTGGTCTCTCATCTGTATTCAGTCAGGTAACTGGCCAAATTTCAGTTTTCAAATTATCCAGGGTATATCCAGCACTCTAAATACAAACTGCAAATTCCATCTCTCCAATCTCTCACAATCCTCAGGCAAAGATGGAAAGAGCATATGGTCTCATTAAGGTCCTTCTCACAAAAACTTGCTTGTCTTCTCTTCTTCCCATCGAGCCTGTGTAACTTCACACCACACTCTGCTTCTCGTGTTAGCTCAGTCTGCTTGAATGCATGCCTCTTCATCTTAGGTAAATTTCCCTCATCACCTTCTTCATTTGGAGACTACATTTGAGAATTACGCCAGACCTAACAATCTCTATGATGCTTTGCAACTTAAATCTTATCCCAACTATTCTGCAAGTTAACTCAGTGGACTGGTTTTGTACCAAAACACTGAACCCAAAGCTACTTCAACCCATTTCAGTGAGCCTTATTTCATCTCTTGAACTACTTCTATTATTGCCAAATTGTGGTCACTGTATTAACCTCTCTATTGGTTCCTCTAATCACAAATTTTTATCATAGAAAAGCAGTCATCCTAGTATTGCTTCTAACCAGCCAGGGGATTGCTGCTGGGAAACGAACGGTATTAGGAACTTGCCATATCCTTCTCCTAACACCATACCCTTTCTCAAGGCATGCAACACCTAGATGACATATCTCAAGGACTGTTTAAGGTTCAAATCAGGACAACTCCCTTGCAGCAGCAACCTTACAAAATGGACAGGTCTTGGATCTGATAAGAGCAGATATTGTTTCTATACCCACAAATCCAGTTTTATCAAGGACATTACTCACAACATGACAGACAGGTCATCCACAATTTGACCTTAAATGTCTGACACTTGAGGTAACTGGACAAAAAAAAAAAAAAGCTTGTCTATCTTGTCTTGCATGCCTTATCACTCCCATTGTAACAATTTTTCTTCTTGCATTCCCCCAGTTACTAAAGCAGTTCAGTCAACAGTCCCACACTTCACTGAAACCTGTTGTGACATCTTTGTGCTATTAGATTTCTAATACTGGCCATTGCTCCAAAGACCTCAGCAGCAACAGACGGAGAGAGGCCCCATTCCCTTGCCCATGTCCTCTCTCTGTAGCAAGCAGGCATTGAGACCATCTTTATCCCTGCTCCCTGGATTCTCCTCTCCCAGAATCCCTTCTGTAAAAGATCAAAGTTCTCTTGTCTAAGACCAAAATTATGTGCAAATACATGACTATCTATCTATATACGTGTGTGTGTTTGTGTTTATCTTACGATGCTGGATTTGTTATGATCCATCAATTTGTTTGAACACAAATAACCAATTTCAAAAAAAAAGGTCACAAAATTAGGCACAGATATATTACCCTAATGAGCTGGTGGAATTTTACTGCCCTGTGTTCTGTTGGAGCTGCACGGACTTTTGTGACTAAAACCATATATAAATAAACAGCTTTGAGAAATAACTGTCAAAGGGGAATTCTGCCAGCCTAGATTCGCTTTACCACAGTTGGTTTCTTCCTCCAATAAGCAGCTTAAAAGTGTGACTTTCACCTGCTGCTGGGTGTGCTAAAATTTCACTTCCGACCCCATTGTTTTGTCTCTCTTGAAATAGTTTTCTTTGCCTTAACTGGTTGTCTCTGTGCCTTCTTTGGATCCTGTACTTCGAAACCTAATAATCACATGTGTAAACAATCTTTGATCTTTATATTTGTATGTGCTTAGGCATCTCAATCAAGAGGCTGATGGCTTGAATACGATGGAAAGTGTCCATGTGTCTGTGGCATGAGAGGAGCTGAGAAGTGATGGAAACGAGGCTGACCAGACCACACTAGGAGAGCTTTGCAAGGAAGCTGGCTTTACCCTCCAGTCTAAGTGATGGGAGAATGCTGTAAGATTTTAGCAGAGGACTGACTGTCACTCTAGGGAGTAACATTATCTTCTGAAGCAGGATAGATTTGATTGTGGAGATAACAGATACAAGAACGGCTCTTGAAATCAAAGGTAGAAAATTACATCCCCTGGGTCAAGTCCATTTTACCTATCACTTCTTTTGGGGGGATGCCCATGAATTAAGAAAGTATTTCCCAGATCAGCATTTTCATCTGACTTGGTAATCAGGCGAACTAATTATGAAAACTTGTTAGGCAAAATCTTATAGCTTTCTGCCAAAATAGTCCTATTCTTCTTATTACTAGAAGCATATTCAAATTTTCCCTGTTATTACTATTATCATTATCATCCAACAATAGAAGCTTTATTTTGCCAGTTTATAAACTGTATATTCCTGGACTCTAATGCCTGTGTCCTGAGAACTCTATTTTGTTCTACTCTTCACTAATGAACTTCACATACTGCACTGTGTCTAACATCAGGTAACAGAGAAAGAAAAACAACACATGCATTTGAAGCCTTAGGGTGCAGTTTCCCTATTACCACAAAATTGAAAACTTTTCAAAAAAACTTTTTTTTTTTAAGTTTTTTAAACCTAAAGGTTTTTTTTTAAAACTTTTAAAGTTTTTTAAACTTAAGCTTTGTAAAACAGTTTTAAAGTTTTTAAGCTTTTTAAAGTTTTTTTTTTTTAAACTTAAAGTTTCTGAAAACTTTAAAAACTTTGAATTTTTTTTTTAAGCTTAAAGGTCACCTTGCTTTCTTTGAATTCTCTGAATTTGTTGTTGGGTCATTATATTCAGTTCATGTTTTATTTTTAAAATAAAAATAAATTTGAAAGTATTATAACAAGAAAGGAAGTCCTATTTGAGCCGATTTTCATAGATAGGGGAACATCATACAAAAATTTTAATGATTTCACCAGAAAAACAAGAATCCTCCCCAGTCAGCTTCCTTTTTTCCCACATGCTGTGAGCAATCAATTTATGTATATGTGGTCTATGGTCAATGTTCCCTATTGAATAACTGATTGTTATTCTAAGATGCAAATTAATGACTTGAGAGGTTCAGATCTGGGATGGAATGAAAGGCGAAGTAAAACCCAGCTTTTATAATAGTTAGTCTTAAGAAATGTGCAATAGCAATAAAAGCAGAAGTAAAAATAGCCAATTTCTAATCCATGCAGATCACGTGATAATAATGCAAAAACTGTATTTGAAAGAAAAATGGAATTTGGAGATAAAATTATACAACTGCACGATTGCTTTTATTTTAGTGAATTTTTCAGTCAATTCTCATACTGTTGTTGAGAAACTCATCGAAGATAATGCTGCCTCACCTAGAAGGGCAGATACTTGAGCACTGAGCTGCTTTTCCCATGACCCGTGTTCTCTGTACATAAAGGTTTACGAGCTTTCTAACAGAAGATAACCTCCAAGTTAAAGTTCCTCCGAGGTGTGAGTCTCAGCTCTTTTGTTAGTAAGTCACTGAGAAATTAGAGCACTGGATACACACTTTGGCAGACACAGAATTGAGCACAGACATCTGTGCTACACAAGCTCTAAACTTCCATGCTTCCATAAGTCCAACAGCAGAGCATAAACTCTGACATGCATCCCTGTGCAGCACTGAGTGATGGCCTTCAGAAACTTCCTGTTTCTGGAAGAAAGGTTATTTAATGTCTTCTCAGGTATTTGTCTGCCTGTCTGTCTATCTATGCATCTATCATCCATCCATCCATCTATCCATCCATCCATCCATCATTTAAGAGGCAGAACAAACACTCCCATTCACTGACTGATTTCCTAAATGCCTGCAATGATGGGCGCTGGGCTAGGACAAAGCCAGAAATTCAATCCAGGTCTGTGATGTGACAGGCAGGAGCACAGCTAGTTGCATGAGAATCACTGCCTCCCAGGTACGCAGTAGCAAGAAGCTGGAACTAAGAAATGGCTGAATATTGCACCCAGGTATTCTGAGACACACATGTACCACTGAGCTAAATGCCTACTCTCTTGGGATATATCTTTGATGGAATCTTAGAGGCTGAAGTCCTGCTACCATTTAAGGAGTGTTGCTGTAAATAAACTACAGTCTTCTTAAGAATTTTCTACTTTCATCAGTAGTATTTAAGAAAGAAACTAACGTGGAAGCAGTCTACAGGGCTTACACACTACAGTCTGTTACATAAAGGCTTTGTTGTGGATTGTAACAGAAGGAATGGTTATCTTGGTGTTTTCTCTATAATTAAACATTTGACATAATTAACTACATGTTGAGATTATCTTAAAAGTGTTTATATTGTTTGGAGTGTTTGCTTTGGATATTTTCTGGAATTATTTAAACGAATTTTAGTTATTCAGGTAAAATAGTCAAAAAAGAAATTTCGCATTGTGGTAGAAATCTCGGCTTGTTTCTGTTTCATTTTCCTTCTGCAAATATTTCCCAGCTTTTCTACAACTACACAAAAGTCAAATCCTGCCACTCCTCTCCTTTGTCTTCCTCTGATTCGTGTCCTTCATCTAAGATAGATCTTGAATTTGCTTTGTAGTGCTTTGTTTATTGCTTGTTATTTCTTAACCTAGTACTTACGCTCTTTATCATTTCTCTAGGTAATGAGGAACCCCAGAGACTAAGGCCCTGGTCATTCCTGAGCCATCGATGTGACCTTGTATACATCACTCAACCTCTGCACCTGCTTGTTCTCACCTACTTTCGGGGATAATAATTGAACCTACTTTAAGGAATCAGTGTGAGTATTCAGTAGCATGACCTGTGAAGGGAGGTTAAAGATTTGACGTACAAATGTGTGCAGTGTTTTTTTTTTAAATTTCAGCTCTAAACACCTTTGCCTCAAGGTGTTTATGTTTGCTCTTCTTTCTTGAAAGAACTTTCTTTAATTAGAATGTTCAGGGGCAAGTGTAGTAGAAGCACATGGGCTAATCCTCTAGCCTGTGGTGCTGGTATCCCCTATGAGTGCTTGTTTGTGTCCTGGCGGCTCCACTTTTGGTCCAGCTCTCTGCTTTCTGGCCTGAGAAAGAAGCATAAAAAACGGTCCATATCCTTGGGACTCTGCACCCACTTGGGAGACCTGCAAGAAGCTTCTGGTTCTTGGCTGCAGATAAACTCAGCTCTGGCCAGTGTGACCATTTGGGATGTGAGTCAGAGAATGGAAGACCTCTCTGCATCTCTCCATGTCTTTCTTTAAAAATCTGCCACACACACACACACACACACACACACACACACACACACACACACAAAGGGAAAAATAATCCCAAGAGAGATAAATTACAAGGGCAAGGGCTAGAAAATGGAAGAGAGAAAATAATCAGCTAATTGCCTCAGGCCAAAAATTCAAACTGAATGCTGAAATCTTGATCCTAAACCCCAACACATCCACTGTCAAGGAACCATCCTATTCTGCTTATTAACTCAACCAATCCCAAAGCAGAAAGTACCTCACATCTGTTCTCCTATTCCGACTCCGCATGTTGTGTTGTCCCATCCTTAATTACTGCCAGTGTTGGTTCAATATAAGTAATGTATGCTTTCTTTAAGAAAAACAGTTAACCCGAGGGAAAGGGAAGACATCCACCCTAGTGTTGTCACACTAATAAGCTCTCTGCCTCATCAGAGTGCACGGGTCTAGCCTCTGTCTCTCATTCCTGGTTCCAGCTTCCCAACAATGCAGATTCTGGGAAGCAGCAAGTGATGGGTCAAGTCATTGAGTCTCTGCCATGCACATGGTAGATGAGGGTTGAGCTGCTTGCTGCTGGCTGAGGTCCCTGGCCATTGTGGACATTTGGGGAGTGAGTTCTCAGAGGAGACTGCACTCTTTTTTGCTTAAGTAAAACTCAAAAAAAAAAATTCTAAAACATTCTTTTCTTTAGATTTAGCATCATAAAGCAACTCTCTGATCTGCACACATTACTGTTAAAGGCCTGGTTGCAATGCATTCTGGGCAGCTGCAGCAGAGACCCTGAAAACACAGTACTTTTTTGGGCAAGAGAAACTAGTATGGGCTTGTGAATTGCTATGCAACATTTACTCAGAGGACTCTTGCAGGACGTTACCATGTTAGGAAGCCAGGGCACACGTATCCTTTATTGATCAGTTTCATTAACACATTAGTATGCAGGAAAGGTTTGTTTAGGTATCACTGAACTATTAGATGCAACTCTGGTTTTCTTCCTCAGCATTGGGAATGGAGAGTCTACAGTTGTGGAAATCGTGGTAAAATTATTTTGAAAAATTTGATTAGGGATGGGTGTTTGGCCTAGAGGTTACCTACTGGTGTGGAAGCTGGAAGGCAGTGGCAATATTTAGGTTAGTTGGGTTCTTACTGCCATGAGGGAGACAGGGATTCAGTTTCTAGCTCCTGTCTTCAGCCCTGTGGCCATTTGATCGTTTCAAAAGTGAACCTGGAGACACAGGCACCTCCCCAGCACCCCCCTTCTTCTTCACCTTTTATCCGTTTCTCCGATTGCCTTTTGCTGCCTTCTATACACATCCCCCATTAAATACAATCAAATCAATACAAAGCCTGATCAAATCTGTCAGATATCATTCCAAGTTTGAAAAAAAATCTAGTGAAGAGCATGCATTCAGGTTAAGACACTTGCTGCTATGACAGCTTCCTATATTAAAGTACTGGTTCACTTCCTTACTGCTCCACTTTCAGTCCAGCTTCTTGTTAATAACGCACCTGGGAAAGCAGCAGATAACGGCCCAGGTATTGAGTCTCTGCCACCAACATGGGAAACCCTGATTAATTTCCTGGCTCCTGGCTTCAGACTGGCCCCCCTCCTGCTGTTTCAGCCACTTGAGGGGTGACCAACAGATAGAAGATTTCTCTTTGCTTTTCAAAAAAAGGCCATTATCTTACATTAACTTGCTGTTCTGGATGTCAGCCGATCAGGCTAAAAAGCAAAATGGCATCACTCATGCCAAAATTCCACATTATTACATTGAAACTAAGATATCAACCTGACCTTCCAAGAAATTTCCCAATACAGTGATTTCAGTCGGCATGATGATGGAGTTACCTCTGTCTATATCTTACACAAAAAAGGATGATCTCAAATCGTCTGGTATTAATCAATTTGCTATTCTATTTTTCTGGCTCCTTGTTTTTGCCTTCCAAAAAAAAGTAATTATGAAATGATGCCAACTAAGATCTTTAAGCCACATTGTTGTAATTTTGAAGTTGGAAAACATCCTAGTAGTTTTCCAAATTTAGAATATAACAACATCAACTAGAAAGCTGTTTAAAATACAGAATTCTTGGCTTCATGCCCAGGTTTTCTGTAGGTGTGGGTTAGAGCCTGAGAATTTCCGTAAATTCCCAGTTGATGGTGACGCTGCTGGTCTGGTTGCCACTTTGGAGAATTCTTGTTCTGCTTAAATCACTCTCTCTGTGTGACATTGCCCAGTGAGGCTGGACTTGTCGCGCTGCTGGGTTGTTATCAAGTATGGCTGACTCCACATGCATGTGGAAATGTTTTCTCTGGTATTACATTTTTGATAAATTCAGTTTTGTGCCATTTATTTGATTCCAAAGAAGAAGAAGAAAAAAGAAATCCTAAGTCTTGCAACAAAATGAATACCACCTGATGCCATTGTGCTTAATAAAATAAACCTGTCCCCCAAGAGGCAAACGTTTCCCTGATTTGAGGTAACTAATATACAGAGTAATGAAAAGCAATGTATATGAATGAAATTGAGATTGTGACATTTGATTATTGTGTATAGCCCCTGTTTATACTCTTAAGGAACAGTTCCGCCATCCTTTTCAACTTTCTGCTAACATGAATCCTGGGAAGCAACAGGTGATGGCTTAAGTACTTAGGTCCTTGCAGCCATGCAGCAGACCTAGGCTGAGTCCCTAGATCAGGTCTTTGGAACAGTTAGACTACACATAGGAGGTCTTCCTACCTCTCCCTGCTTCTTTCCAAACTCCAGAAATTTAACTGTTTAGAAATAAACCCTTCCAGGTGACGGTAGCCAGGGACAAGAACAAGGGCCGCTGTGAATTCACATATGTGTTTAAGAAAGGTCATTATTAACCTAAATGCTAACAGCTGAATGAAAGCAAAATTAGCAGTTAGAGCATGCTATCACAAAAACTGAGTTCCTAGAAACTTAAAACTTCTTAAAATAGTTGAGAACTGTAAAAATCCTCTGGTGTGAGGACTTTTGTAATAATGGATTATGCTTAGGACTTAATTATGATTGTAGAGGTAAAATGAGATACCAAATACTATTTGATATTCAAAATTCTGTATTAGGATAATATTGAATTTCCTTCAGCATTGTCTTTTGAAGAATATATGTAATCATAGCCCAATTTTTAATAAAAATATACAAACTATTAAAACTGACTTTACTAAAAAGTATGTTTCGGTGTTTAAGGCTAGACTTTCCCATGAAGCAATTCAGTAATAAAATGGCCTTAATTTGAATGTGTCAGAAAGCACAGAGTTTGCAAGACACCCAGACAACTTGGAATATCTCAGGGTTCACCGAAGAGGCTCAAATCTTACCGTTTGCATATCAGGTTTGTTGGAATGGACTAATGTTCCAGGGTTCATCTTCATGCTTCATTCTTACGGTTTCGCTTCGGTCGCTCTCTCTGTTTCGGCCGCCTCCTTCCTCCTCCTATGTTGTCTCCACTTGATGATTGTCCATTTCGTGTTTCAGGTGTTTCCACAGTGTAGGTAGAAAGTTTCACTCCCTCGTTAGAATGATCATTTTAGGGGAAGGGAAAAAAACACCAGGAAGCAATTAGCAAACAAAATGCTTATAAAATACTGTATGTGTTGAGAGGGACACTATTAGTTGGATGTGACAGAGAAAAGGTTTAGGTTCTTTCCATCACCGATACAACATTTGATGGAGACTAGAATCATGCAGAGAGTTTTTGCTTTTTTGGGTGTAGATGTAATTACTTGTTGAGGCTGAGACATGGTAAGCTGAGTTTTGTTAGCTTGCCTGCCAGGTGACCCCTATATACAGAAGATTGAGAACTACTGTGTTGGAAGAAAACTTCCTAAAGAATTAGGTGTTTGAGCTGATAGCCGAAGGAAGAAGGTGAAGAGAGTCACACCTAGGGAAGAGGGGAAGTGTCTCAGAGAGGGGTGTTGTAAAACCTGGGGTGAGGGCACCTCTGGCACCCCTGAGAACAGAATGAGAGCCTGCACAGCTGGAACACAGTGTGTGGGGTGGAGAGGGCACAACAGCAGACAGGCAGGTAGAACACAGTTCATGCCAGAGTTTGAATTTGAGTTTATACGGATCAAGATATCATCAGAGAATCTCAATCTGCTGTATGTCATGATCTTACACATTCTTAGAACACTCCGGCTGCTGTATGAATATGGATTTATCGCATTACTGGTGGTGGTGAGAAGACTAAGCAGCGAAGCAGTGACCTCAGTCTACTACAAAGGTGACAGTGGCTTGGTTACGGTGATTAAAATGAGATAGACGGAGTGCACGCAGGAGAGCAGTGTGAACAAGATGTTGCAGGCTCTGTTACAGATCTGCACACAGCTTCTCGAAGAAAGAAAACTGGAGTAGAAAAAACACTCAGATGTTGATAGACCCTCTTCCACCACAATAGAGAGCACCAACTGTCTTCCCCGACTAGTCGGTGGCCGAGTTTCTTAGAACCTGGAGATTAAACGAGTCTTGACCTCAAGGGCGCCTCTTACAGGGCAGAGCAGTTAATTGGTTCAGAAGGCAGAGCTGAATTTGGAAGGGAGCTATAGGTATGATTGCTATTCTTACTCAGAGAGTCCCCTTTAATGATCACTTTTAGAGAAATGATTAACTTTGGTGAATGTCAGAAGTGTCAAATATATGGATGCTCCAAACCGAACTGACACAAAGGTGTGCGTCATGTGTTGTAATTAGACTCAGAATAAGTGTATTTCCCAGGAAGTGAAACATTTTCTCGAATTCTGCTGGCTACAGGCTGCCCTGCTGAACTGTGACTTTGTAAAAAGTGCACATATGTTAGTGATTTTAAAGAAGAAAGAAAATATCAAGTAATTTTTGTTGGAATGTTATAATTGCAGAAAACAGCTGAGAATGTGCTTTTCAGTGTAGCTTTTTATACTCCTAAATTCACAAACGTTCAAATAAACCTTGTAAATGAGAATATATTTTTAAAGATTTATTTATTTTCATTACAAAGTCAGATATACAGAGAGGAGGAGAGATAGAGAGGAAGATCTTCTATCCAATGATTCACTTGCCAAGTGAGTGCAACGGCTGGTGCTGTGCCGATCTGAAGCCAGGAGCCAGAACTTCCTCTAGATCTCCCAGATTGGTGCAGGGTCCCAAGGCTTTGGATCGTCCTCCACTGCTTTCCCAGGCCACAAGCAGGGAGCTGGATGGGAAGTGGAGCTGCCAGGATTAGAATCAGTGCCCATATGGGATTCTCATGAGTTCAAGGCGAGGACTTTAGCCGCTAGGCCACCATGCTGGGCCCGTAAATGAGAATACATCTATAAAATTTGCAATAGTCCTTAAATTTCATTTGCAAAAGTGCCACCTGGAAAAATAATGTTTTTGGTTTTTTTTTTTTTGCTGGAAATTCACCAACTATTTTTACCTTAAGTTTCTAAAATTTAATGCACTCCTTCTGGGATAGTTAAGGAGACTTTTAGGGATTAGAGAAAGTTGTAGAGGAAATATGTCGTCTTTTCCAGTCTTCTGTTCAATACTTCCCCTGACTGGTCACCTGAAGTAGCTGCTGTAGCCAAGCCACGACCCAGCACCAGTGCTGCTGATAATAGTCAGCATGGCTGGTAACTATCCTGTAATGACATGAAGCCTAGCAAAGCCTCAATGTAACAAAATGATCATGGCTGTCCCTCCTACTCCCATGTACTTGGATGGCACAATACTTCCAACACTTCCTACACACTCCAGAAAATGGACAGTCATCAAATTCCTACAACTGCCCAATCCATCCTAAAAATAACTCCCTGCAAAGCAGCACTGGCTTTACCTCCAGATCACAGAGGGATGACCTGGAACCTGTGCAGCTCACCGCACACAATGCTCCACAACCTGAGTATAGCTTCGCTTAGCTAATAAATTATATTATTCTGCTAATCTTTACTAGTATCTGGTTCTTGAGTTCTTCCGTGCATTGCAGATAGGAGCCTGAATCCCCCAAACCCCTAACAAGTCTATGACCCTTTGTCATTCACAAACTTTCTAGGTGAAGGTCAGTTACCTTCTCCTGATAACATAGGCGAAGTGTGCATTTATGAGCCTGTGGAGATCCACTCTACTGAAGTAAGAAATCCTTGATATTACTTTTTTGTAAATAGAGGAGAAAGAGAGAAAAAGAAAACATGGGAGTCTGAACAAAAATAGTGCCTTTTAGTGTTTTTCTCTCCTCCTGGGTTTTCTCAATTTGCTGTAATGGAAACCTTCCGTGAGCGCTTAAGAAAGGGCTTTTGTTAGCCAAAGAGACTTTCCGTCAGCTTCCCTGTCTGCCAAAATTCTGAAGACCTCCCGACACAATGAGTGCTAGCCCAATAATAACAAACTCCACTGCTAAGATTTCAGCTAAATATAGAAAAGTAGTTTAAAGCATATATTCGTTTTGCCACTTATATTTGAACATGACTTCTGCTTTTCTTTCTTTCTCAAGAATTATTAAAATTTATCACTTGGAAACTATCCTGAGCACCAGTCTGCAGCATAAATACTAACTAGCTGAGTAAGCTGCACAGGAACTCCGCTCTAGGTGGGGCTGCTGAATCGTCTCCAGTTTTAAGACATTCAGCTAGTGAATAGGAAAAGTGACTCATGTGGAAAGTTATGGAAACTCAGATGATTTAAAGGACACTCGGAAAGCCAACAGAATCCACCATGGGTCTAATGTCATCTGTTCCACCTCACCTGTAGGCTCTTTTCCTCTCCCAAGGAATGTCTAGCTTCTCTTGCTGTAGCATCTTTCAATTTCCTGTCTTTTGCCTGTGCACCTGATAATGCACTTCTCACCGAGTTTGCACGGTGCCTTCTTCTCAGCCTTCATTAGCTGGTGGACGCACTAGAAAATGACCTGGCAATGAACTTATAAACATTTTATTCTCATTTAAGTCCCTTGGGTATGCCTGCGTGCAAGTCAACGAAATGATTCCCGACATAACCCCAGATTATAATCACGGAAACTGTGCTTGTGAGACACGTGCAGACCACAGAATAAGCTATTTCGGTTTTATTGCCTTTCTAGGTGATGACTGATTTTTTTTCTCTTCTAGTGTAAGGCCAGAATCGTCTTCACAATCTTTTCCTTTAGGAATGGCAAATGAGTGAGGCTAGTGTGGTGGCTCAGTATGCTAATCCTCTGCCTGCAAGTGCTGGCATCCCACATAAATGCCTGTTCATGTCATGGCTACTCCACTTCGGAAAAGGCTCTCTGCTAATGGTCTAGGAAAGCAGTGGTGGATGCTCCGAGTTATTGGTCCCTTGCATCCACATAGGAGACCCAGAAGCCCTTAGATTCTAGCTTCAGATTAAATCAGCTTTGGCCATCACAGCCATTTGGGGAGTGAACTGACAGATGGAAGACCTCTTTCTATCTCTTCTTTCTCTGTCAATTCCGCCTTTCAAAGCAAACAAACAAATCTTTAAAAATCTGGCAAGAGACTGGCATTTGCAGCAGTAGATAGGATCCCATTCCAGACACTGCAGCCTCTATTTGAGTCCTGCTTTCATTCTGAAAGCAATGTGTGCTCCCAAAGGCAGCAGGTGATGGCTCAAGTGGCTGTGTCCCTGTCACCCCTGTAGGACACTGGGTGCAGTTTTTGGCTGCTGTATTTGCTCTGGACCAGCTTTTGTTATTGTGGATGTTGTCATTCATGTAGGACACTGGGTTGAGTCTTGGCCTTCTGTAATTGCCCTGGACCAGCCTTTGCTCATGTGGGTGTTTGAAGAGTGAGTCAGAGAGTGGAATAACTATCCCTGTTCCCATCTCTGCCTTTCAAAGAAAAAAAAAGCAATCAATAATTAATCAAAGATGAAACAGGGTAAAGAGAGTAACAAGCAATGAAAAGCAGAAAAGAAGTTTCTCCCATGCCTAAAATACTAAAACAAACCATTGTCAGGTTCAGAAAGTTGCAACACATTGCTTAAAGTTTAGTAAACTAATAGCAGTGATTTCATTATGTAGTACAAACAGAAGAAATACAATTAGGGGACCAGCATTATGGTTCAACGGGTTCAGCCACAGCTCATGATGCTGGCCTGTTATGTCAATTCCTGTTTAAACTCTTGCTGCTCTGTTGATCCAGCTCACAGCTAATACTCCTGGAAAAACAGTGGCAAATGAGCTAACTGCTTGGGGCTCAACCCTTGACCTTATTTAAGAAGTGAATCCACAAAGGAAGATCTCTCACTCTGTCCCTCCCTCTTTCTTTTCTTCTCCCCTCACCAGTTACTCTGTATTTCAAATAAATAAAATATTTTAAAAATCTAATTAGAGATATGCCACATAGGCTATCATAACTGTATACTTTAACTTAAATTTTGAACAAGAAATATTGAAAATTCTCTACAGAGTGTTATCCTCATAGACTCAGTAATTCTTAAGCAACATTTATGGAGTAGGAGCAGTGTGGAAGATAGTAGAGGATTAGGAAACTACATTCAACCAATAAAATGGCAAATAATTTCAATTGCACTGGGTAATATAAATTTTTCTGGTGTCCTATTTTTCTGTTGCTACTATAACAAATGATAATGAATTAAGTGGCTTGATAGGACAAAAATTCATCAACTATGGAGGTGGGAATTCTGAGTTGAGTTTCACTGGGCTAAAATCAAAGCATCGAAAAGAATTGAGGGCTACACTGCTGTTGGGAACTCAAGAAGATCTGGAGTAATTTAATCAGCAGCTACTGGCTTCAAATTTAAAAAAAAAAAATGTAAGCAGCCCAAAAAGATGTATAAGCAAGAAAAGATTTTCTCTCAAGACTTCTACCATTTCTGACTGCCTCTCCTAACTTCCCATTTTACTTACAAGGACCGTTAAGATTGTGTTGAGTCCATTTGAATCATCCAGAAGAATCTCCCCATCTCTACACCATTAAACAGAGAATATCTGCCAAATTCCCTTTACTATGTAAAACATCATATTTTTGGATCCAAAGATTACAATTGAGACATCTATGGGGACCATCATTTGACAACCACACTGGAATAACACATGGTTTCATCAAGTATTTATGAGCAGATTGCAAAATAACCCTTGATCTGTGTGATATATTAACTGGCTCTGATTATATAGTCAGGTTATAATTAGCTACACAATAAAACATTTGCAGTAATAGTTATAATTCAAGCTTGCATGGGATTCAGAGATGTTAAAGAATAATCAGGATCCCAATTCTTGAATCCCACCCAGATTTAGTGAATCAGAACTGGAAAGAAGGCAGCAGCATTTATGCAATAAGTTCTCCCAGAAAATCTGAGCCTTGTTTAACCTTGATAATCACTGGTGTAAGATATGACTAGTCAGGATTGGCACAGTGACATAGCAAGATACTAGCTTACTTGTATCATCAGCAACCCACATGGGCCCCAGTTCTAATCCCTGGCCTTGGATGCTCCACTTCTGATCCAGCTTCCTGCAAAAGGCTTGTGAAAGCAGTGGAAGATGGACCATGTTCTTAGGCTCCTGCTCCCAGCTTCATTCTGGCTCAGCTCTGCCCATTGTGGCCATGTGGAGTGTGATCCAGCAGGTGGAAGACTCTCTGCCTCTCTGTCTTTCTCCCTTATACTCTTTCTCATTCTCTCCCACTCGCTCTCTCTGCTTTGGATAAACTCTCTCTGTAATTCTGACTTTCAAGGAAAATAAATATATCTTTTAAAAATTGTCTTTCGGTGCTATTCATGCCCAGGGAGGAAGAACTCAAGTGTAATTTTAGATGACACAGGAGAGGAGTTTAATTTTCTTTGAAGAATACTGATTCCTCTACACTTTGAGTCTGGAGGCAAATTTTTGGATTTAGCCAAAAAGAGCACTATGAGTAAAAACATAAAGTGAAGGGTGCAGAAATTGAGGCCAGTGTTGTGGCACAGCAGGTAAAGTCACTGTCTGTGTGATGCTGGTCTGTGTTCTGGTTACTTTTGGACTAGCTTCCTGTTAATGATCTAGGAAAAGCAGCTAAGGATGGCCCAGCTACTTTGATCCCTGTTATTCTAGTGGGAAACTTGGAAGAAGCGCTTGGCTCTGGCCACTGCAGACATCTGGGTAAGGAACCAATGGATGCAAGATTTTTGTCTCTGTTTGTTCCTCTGTCTGTGTAGCTTTGGCATTTAAAAAAGTAAATCTTAAAAAAGAGAACCAGAAATTTCCTTGATGTCATTAAGATTATAAATAATTTTGGAGGCCACCATAAAATTCATGAGTAAGTGGTGGGACTTGGGATTATATAATATTTAATATTATATAAGAGTAAAAAACAATCAAGTAGTGACCACAAAAGTCAATATTAATATTACTCATCAGTACGTTCCAAGAAGATATTTACTCTTTGGTCCTTTTACATAAAGTTTTAAAACCTAAAGAAATCTTATTTATGGAAACCCTTAATGAAATACAAATGTTTCTCACATAAGTTGAGATAGCTTTGGACTCACCAGTTAGCCTTTCACGTTTGGTTTATGGCATTCAAGAACATAAAAGTATAGCCTTCTATAGCAGTGATTGGGAAATGATGGCTCTTCATGTATCCTGTGTATTTGTAAGTTAAGATCAATTGGAAAAGAGCCATGTCCACTTATCTGTGTATTATCTATGGTCATTTTATTGCTACAATGGCAAAGTTGAGTGGCTATAATAGAGACCAGATGGCCCTGAATTGTGGAACATTTATCACGGGTCTTTTAGAGAAAGTATTGTGGGGCCATTAACACATACTGAGTAACACTTGATGTTGACAGAATTGAAGCTGTTCCTTGGAGTTACAATGCTGCATCAGGGTCCAGTTCCCAAGCTGTTTATTCTGATAGAGAAAGAGACATAAATTGTAAGTTCAGTAAAATGGTTCACACGATAGGAAATAAGCTGTTGATAAAAGATGATACTTTTTCTATCTAGGTTGGAGGGATGAATAAACGCACATGAACTCATTGTGCGCTATTTTACAAACTTATATTGAGCAATAAACATATCACTTAGGTAATTTTGAAATAAATCTAGGTTTAGAGTTATGATAAGTGAATGATTAGAGTAGTTGATATTTTTAATTAATTGTGAAAATGGCATAAACTTTATTCCAAATCTACTTTGACCTACATAACTGATACATAATTTAAGAAATGCATTCATGAAAAATTTTCTAGAAGTAGGCTGTCATTTTAGATAGAAGAATAAACTACATTTTGAAGAATCGATATTTTGAAATAACAGCACTACAAATAGGACACTGGGTCAGTATATACTTTAGATTAATGATCAGTGTGCTATACTGCTGCCTGACAAACTCTAACATATTGCTACTTGAGGTTATGTGTTGATAGATTTTTATTTATTTGCTTGGGGGTGAGGTGGTCCTAAAAATGTTTGAAGTGGTGGAGAACCATGATCACATTATTTTTCTTGACTAGTCAAATTGTTGGTTCTAGTTTGTTAGTGCACCATTGAAATACTAGGTTCCAAACTTCAGGCACCACAAGGAAAACCATCCAACAAGATCCCTCTGAAATTTGCAGCCTTGAAGGTTGTATGAGTTCAAATTTGAAAACATAATGAGTTTTTCCACTGTAAAATAGTTTGACAAATATGTCATTGTAGGATGACCTAAAACACAGTGGTCTACTTGGCAAAGTTCAACGGTGGAAAGGGTAACTAAAGAGTTGAGTCCAGTTGCCTCATCCAAAGTGTGGGGTAACTATAGCAGTTCAGAGGAGATGTGGATAACCATGATTGGTTGGTTTACATATATTCCACTTCTATCAGAGTTAAAACAAATAGCATTGGCCTTTGTTCATTAAAATAATTATTACATGTTTTTAATGCATAATCTGTTCCAAAAATTGTATCCAAACAAAATAATTATCTTACACTAGTTGAATTTTCAAGACACAGATTGTTGTTTTATTTTTTATTTTATTTTATTTATTTTTTTATTGGAAAGTCAGATTTACAGAGAGAAGGAGAGACAGAAAGATCTTCCATCTGGTGGTTCACTCCCCAAGTGGCCATAATGGCTGGAGCTGAGCCAATCTGAAGCCAGGAGCCAGCAGCTTCTTCTGGGTCTCTGACATGGGCGTAGGCTTTGGATCATCCTCCACTGCTTTCCCAGGCCACAGTCAGGGAGCTGGAAGGAAAGTGGAGCAGTCAGGATAAAAAGCAGGGCCCATATGGGATTCTGCTGCATGCAATGCAAGCACTTTAGTCGCCAGGCTATCACACAAGGCCTTGTAGGATTTTTTAAAGATTGCTTTATTTTTATTGAAAAGTCAGATATATTGAGACGAGGAGACACAGAGAGGAAGATCTTCCATGTGCTAATTCACTCCCCAGGTGGCTGCAATGGCTGGATTTGAGCTAATCCAAAGCCTCTACTGGATTTCCAAGAAGGATGCGAGGTCCCAGGAGTTTGAACTGTCTTCTACTGCTTTCCCAGACTGCAAGCAGGGAGTTGGATGGGAAGTGGGGCTGCTGAGACTTGAACTAATGCCCATATGGGATCCTGGCATGTGCAAGGCGAGGGTGTTAGCCACTAGGCTGCTGGGCTGGGCTGTGCAGTTTGTTTGTTTGTTTTAAGATTTCACTTATTTTTGTTAGAAAGGCAGATTTACAGAGAGAAGAAGAGACAGAGAGAAAGATCCTCCAACTACTGGCTTATTCCTCAAGTGGCCTTAATGGCCAATGCTGAGCTGGTCTGAAACCAGGAGCTTCTCCGGGGTCTCCCTCAGGATGCAGAGTCCTAAGACCTAGAGTCATCCTCTACTGCTTTCCCAGTCCATAGCAGGGAGCTGGATGGGAATTGGAGCAGCCAGCACATGGACCAGCACTAACATGGGATCCCAGTGCTTGCAAGGCAAAGATTTTGCTACCTAGCTGTCCCACTGGGCCCAAAGAAATATCTGGTTAACAAACCTAAAATGATGCAATGAGGACCCTGATGGAGGAAGAAAGAAAAATATTCTAGGATCTACTACTTTCTAAGATCATATCAGGTCTGACCTGAGAAATAACATTATTCTCAAATGGTTAGAAAAAATGACATTAAAATAAACCAAATCGTGCAAAACAGACAACATACTGTCAAAATGTAATGTAATCCTATGCTTTAAGTGTTGTGATTTTTTTCACCGAAAACAGTGTACAAAAAGTCGTGAGAGTCACTTTTTGTATATTGTGCACTGTATGAAGCTCTATTATTACACTTGTTCAATGTCCTGTTTATGGTTTAAATATGTAAACCATGTTATATTGACCCAGTGTTCTATTCCTAGGAAATTTTGTATTTTGATATTTAAGATCTAGTTGATTGTTTTCAAACTATAATGCACTTGGGTCAATTTTGCCAAAATATTCATGTAATTGAAACCTCGGGGCTTAACGTGTTCATATTTAAGAGGGCATAATTCCATAATAGAGACTCAGTTCTGGGGTTCCTAGTTGTATCTGTGATATTCATGTGTTAGTATCTGTCTCATTTTTACTACTCTAAGATTGAGGGCAAGAAGATTGAGGGAGAAATAAAAGAAGAAACATCAGGAAAAATGAGAAAATTCTAACTGTATGACATGATGAAAGAGTATTACTGTTTGTTTTTATAAGTTCATATTTCAAAAATAATGTTTCTGATTGTATTATCTTTATCTGAAAACTGTTGTCATAGTAATAAAAACACAGCCTTACATAAGCAAGATGAGTAAGAAGTTTCCTAAGACTCTTTTGCTTGATTTTCCCTGCTAATATTTGGTAAAACATACATACTTTTAAATTGTAAGTGCTTACTTACTATATGTCAAATAGCTTTTAGAAACAAGTTCTGTTTCCTATGTGGGATCACATCTGTTTTCGTTAGAGTCCTTAAGGCAAAAATTTATAGATGAGTTTCCATTATCATCCTTATTTAATATTATTTACTGAAGTCTTAAGGCATACAAGGTGTGTTTAATTCTGTTTATCTCAATCATACTTCCTGAAAGACCAATAAAATGATTTTAGCTCATGTTATCTTTCAGGAAAAAATCATTTTTATCTGTCTCTAAACAATAATAGCTTATCTGTAATGTGCTTTCCTCTTTTTTTTTTTTTTGTCTTTTGTTACTTGTTTTGGATCCTTCAATGCCTTCATGTCCTTCAGTGTTCTTTTGAGAGTTATGCTAAGCAAGAGCTGGGAAAGTGCCTAGAATAAATCATTTTTTCTCAAATAAAATTATTACCTATTTTTCTTCCCTGGCTACATAAAAAAAAATCAACTGAAAATGGAACTTCATGTACCACTTTGAGATTTCTAGAATTAACTCATGATGTTCAAGCTTCTAGAAACGACATCTCTCTCTCGACATGAGGCTCACCAGGTTAGATTTGTGGCTGTTCTGTGTAAAGCATCAAAATGATGTACCATAATCAAAAACGGAAGAAGACTTTTAAAATAGAAAATATTTAATTCAATTGAATTCCATTTCATAGGATTGCATGTGTCAAAAAAAAATTTATTCATCTCATCTAGGTCTTCTGATTTGTTGGCACAGAGTTGCTTGCAATAGTTCCTAATAATTCTGTGTGTCTGAGAGGTATCTGTTGTTATGTCTCCTTTCTCTGGTGCTATGGATGCGTACCCTCTCCCTGCCTTTTTTGTTTGTTTGTTTGTTTTTATTAGTTGGGCTAGTGGGAATCTATTTTGTTAATTTTCTCAAAGAACCAGTTCTTTGATTCATTGATCTTATGTATAGTTCTTTTCGTCTTTATTTGATTCATTTCCTCCCTTATTTTGATTGGTTTTTTTTTTTCCTTTTAATCTTGGGATTGCTTTGATGTTGTTTTTCTACTTCCTTCAAATGTAAGGCTAGCTCATTTACTTGGTGCTTTTCTAGTTTCTTAACATAAGCATTGATTGAGATGAATTTTCCTCTTTTTAAAAAAAAAAAGATTTATTTGTTTATTGGAAAATCATATATACAGAGAGGAGAGACAGAGAGGAAGATCTTCCGTGCGATGATTCACTCCCCAAGTGAGCGCAACGGGCCGATGCTATGCTGATCCAAAGCCAGGAGCCTCTTTCGGGTCTCCCACGCGGGTGCAGGGTCCCAAGGCTTTGGGCCGTCCTCGACTGCTTTCCCGGGCCACAAGCAGGGAGCTGGAAGGGAAGTGGGGCTGCCAGGATTAGAACCGGCGCCCATATGGGATCCTGGGCATTCAAGGTGAGGACTTTAGCTACTAGGTCATGCCGCCGGGCCCGAATTTTCCTCTTAATACTGCCTTGATTGTGTCCCATAAGTTTTGATATGTTGTGTTGATGCCTTCATTTGTTTCAACTCCATGATTGTCTGAGAAGATGCATGGTATAATTTCAATTTTAAAATTTGCTGAGGCTTGTTTTGTGGCCTAGAACATGGTCATTTCTGGAGAAAGTTCCATGTACTGATGAAAAAAATGGTATTTTCTATCTGTAGGATGAAAGATGCAGTAAGTATCAACTAAGTCCATTTGCTCTAGTGTTTGGTTGAATTCTGTTGTTTCTTTGCTGAATTTCTGTCTCTTGATGTTAAAGGGGCATTAAAATCCCCCACAATTATTGTGTTGGAGTCTATTTCTTCTTTTAAATCTATTAATTTTTGTTTTATGTAGGTGCAGATACATTTATTATGGTGTTCTCTTCTTGGTGAATGCATCTTTTGATCATTATGTGGTGTCCTTCTTCATGTCTTCTTATGTTTTTCACATCAAAGTCAAAATCTGATAAAAGAGTGGCTACCCCCACACCTTTTTTCCTTATTATTCACTTGGACTATCTTTTTCCCTCCTTTCACTTTCAGTTTCCTCTGACTTTATTGGTGAGTTATGTCTCATGTAAGCAGCAGGTAGATGGGCTTTGTTTTTTGATGCAATCCTCTAATCTATGGCATTTGATTGATGAGTTTAAGCCATTTACATTCAATGTTTTTTTTTTTTAGGATTTATTTTATTTTTATTGAAAGGCGGATATACAGAGAGGAGAGACAGAGAGGAAGATCTTCCGGCCGATGATTCACTCCCCAAGTGAGCGTAATGGCCGATGCTATGCCGATCCGAAGCCAGGAGCCTCTTCCGGGTCTCCCACACAGGTGCAGGGTCCCAAGGCTTTGGACTGTCCTCGACTGCTTTCCCGGGCCACAAGCAAGGAGCTGGAAGGGAAGTGGAGCTGCCGGGATTAGAACAGGCACCCATATGGGATCCCAGGGTGTGCAAGGCGAGGACCTTAACCACTGCGCCATTGCGCTGGGCCCTACATTCAATGTTAATATGGACAGGTGGCGGGTCTTGTCATTTTAGCATTGGGTTGTTCTCTGATTTAGTATTCTGTTGGCCTTTCAGTGGAAGTGCTCCATGTTTGCCTTTGGATTTGGTAGTTGCTATTCCTTTTTTTCTTTCATGAGAGCATATTTGAATATCATTTGTAGGGCAGGTTTAGAAGAGGTAAATTCTTGGAGTTTTTCTTTACTGCGGAAGAATTTTATTTCAGTTTCAAAGACAAATGAGAGCATTGCTGGATATGTTATTCTGGGCTCAAAATTTTTCCTTGTAGAATTTGGGATATATCACTCCATTCTCTTCTGGCCTGTAGTATTTCCTCTGAGAGGTCAGCTGTGAGTTTGATTGGGGTTCCTCTGTAGGTCACTTGATTTTTTCATGTGCAGATTTAAGGATCTTTTCCTTATGTTCAACTGAAGAGAGCTTGATTATCATGTGTCTTGTTGAAGATCCTTTTTAATCAACTCTGTTGGGAGTTCTGTGACCCTCTTGTATATTGTTTTCAAATTCTCCAGATTAGGGAAGAGTCCATTTATTATTTCATTGAATACGCTTTTCTTCCAAGCTTTTCTTTCTGTGCCTTCTGGAACTCCCATAACTCTTATATTGGGCCTTTTAATCGTACCTTTTAATTCTTGGTTATTTTTTTTAGCTTGACCCAGCTCTGCCTGCAGGTTTTTCAGTATGTTTTTAAACTCTTTATCACTCTTACTTTTAAATTTTACTTTAGTATGCTTATAGTTATTTCATAATATACACATTAACAGATGTCCCCTAGCAAAACATTACAAACTAGCATCTAAAACCAAATATTTCTTACTGAAATAATCAACAAGTGGCCATTCTTGGTTCTTGTTAGATTTTTCAAGTAAATATTTGTTTGATGAATGTTATGTAACTCAGAGGGATTTGAAAGGGTTTGACTAAATGCTGTGGTTTATTAACTGTTACTGCTTGTTAATGTCTTCATATGAACTTCAGAATTTTTAAACTTTGATTTATTTTAGCTTTTCATTAGTATAAAAAACAAGTTTAATTTAGTTCATAAATGCAAATTTAAGAACACAATGATATCATACATTTTACTTCCAAAGAAATTAAGTATGATTTTGATTAGGATAGCACTAAGTTTATAAACTGATTTTAGAAAAATTAACAGCTTTAGCACGATAAAGCTTTTGGGGCAAGATAAGGTTTTTCCTTTTGATAAAGTGTTTTTTTTGGCTCTCAGGAACATTCTAAACATTTCTTCTAATACACTTCTTACATTGTGCTTATCGTTCTGCTCATAATCTCTTACATTATATTTTTCAAACGGCTATTGTCTATTAAAATCTTTTGATATTTTCACAAGGCCTGCAGTAGGATATAAACATTTATTTTTTAAAATTTATTTATTTTTATTTTAAACACAGAGTTACAGCACAAATATTTAAAATCTGCTGACTCATTCACCAAATGACCTCAACAGCTGGAGGTGGGCTATTCTGAAGCCAGAGCATGGATTTTCTTCTGGGTCTCTCATGTAGGTGCATTGGCCCAAGCACTCGGGCCACTCTCTGCTGCTTTTACAGGTGCATTAGCAAGGAGTTTGATTGCAAGTGGAGCAGCCATTACCTGATCATGCCTTATGAGATGCCAGCATGACAGGCAAAGGTCTAACTTGCTATGCCACATTGTCACCCCAGATGTAATAATTTGACTTAGACTATTTGGTTTTTCATTTTCCACGATCCTATTGATTGGCAGAGAGAGAGAAAGAGAGAGAGAGAGAGAGAAAGAGAGAGAAAGGGCAAGATGGAGAATGAATTTATACATATTCACTGCCCAAATAGCTGCAATAGCCATGGGTGTGTCAAATTGAAGCCAGGAGCCTCAATAAACATCAGAACATGAATAAAACATCAACATTTTAAAATATAACAAAACTAGTACATTAATTTTTTTTTAATTGAAAAGGCATATTTACAGAGAGAAGGAGAAATAGGGAGAAAAATCTTCCATCCACTGGTTCACTATCCATATGACTCGAATGACTGGAGCTGAACTAACCCGAAGCCAGGAGTCAGCAGCTCCTTCCCAGTCTCCCACATGGGTGCAGGGCCCCGAAACCTTGGGCCATCCTTGATTATTTTCCCAGTCCTTTGCATGGAGCTCAATGGGAACTGGAGCACCTGGGACACAAGTCAATATCCATATGGGATGTCTGCACTTGAAGGTGAACTGTTAGCCCCTGAGCCATTACACTGGACCCCTGGAGTGATGTTTCTTACAGTCAAGTATCAAAATGTTTGTCTAGCAGCATTGACCAAACATTCTACAGTAAGTGGCACTGATTTACCCTACTTATTATAATCGGGTCTCTTATTTCTTAACACAAATATACTACCATTATTATTTTAACATCATCTTTATTAAGGAATCATAGATAGGTATGGATGCTTGGTTATCACCTTAATTTTAAAATCTTATGGGAAGATTTCTAACATAATTTGATTATTACCAAATTAGTTAATTAATGTTGAATTCATATTCAAATTTCTTCACCATGTATTCTGATGGCAAGACATGTTCTTTTCAAATTTGAAGACTGGATAATTAGTTTTTTTTTTTTTAAATATAGCAAAGCAATAGAGTAGATTTCCTTTTTCTGTCTTTATATGACAAAGTCCTTCGGGTGCGATGGTACAAAATGGGCTGTCATATTCTCCACGTGCGTCAGGTTCTGCATCTGTTGCTCCGCCTTTTTCACTGAGGCGGGCATATTTTTGCAAGTGAGGCCAAGGACCCAGGCCAGGCGGACTGAGCCATGCTGGATCCCTTGCCCCTGGGAACTCATGAACTCAACACCCCCTATTTTCTTTTTTTAGATTTATTTATTTATTTATTTATTTATTTTTGCAAAGTCAGCTATACAGAGGAGGAAATTGTCTGTCCAGTGATTCACTCCCAAGTGACTGCAATGGCCGGAGCTGTGCCGATCCGAAGCCAGGAGTCAGGAACTTCCTCTAGGTCTCCCACGCAGGTGCAGGGTCCCGATGCGTTGGTCCATTCTCGACTGCTTTCCCAGGCCACAAGAAAGGATCTAGATGGGAAGCAGGGCTGCTGGGATTAGAACTGGTGCCCATATGGGATTGCGGCAGGTTCAAGCAAGGACTTTAGCCACTAGGCCACCGTGCCAGGCCCTATTTTTTTCTATTTTCACAAAGAAACCTCTTCTTCCCTATTTTTACCTCTGTGCTTTTCCCCTGAAGCCCCCGCACAGACTATATGGGTGTTGGCATTTTTCAAGCCATTTTTGGCAGCTGAGAGATAAGTTGTTTCAACAGCTGAGAGATACAATTGTTTCAAGAGCCACTTTTCTTTTTTATTCCTAAAATTATTTGTGTATTTCACCACTTTTCTGATGCATGGATTGTAGCATATCTTTATTCAAAAAAAGAATCAATAGTTTTACTGAAACCAGAGTTTTGCATATAAAAATTATAGAATTGTCAACTATCAGTTGGCAACTCTGAATTTGTGGTTTTTATTTCAATAAGAGAACTACCCTAGATATCTATCTATCTATCTATCTACCTATCTATCCATGTATTTTTGTTTGTTTGAAAAGCAGAGTCATGTGAAGCCAGGAGATTGGAAGTTCATCTGGCTCTACGACAGGAGTGGATGATGGCCAAGTATTTGGGCTATCATTGTCGCTTTTTGCAGGCACATCAATAAGGAACTGGATTGGAAGTGGAGCTGCTAGGAGCTGAATATTTACTTATGTGGGGTGCCAGCATTACAGGTGTTAGGTTAATCTAATGTGCCACAACAGAAGCACGGATTATGCATTTATTGACTCATTCATTCAACAAACACTAATAACATGTATCCACCTATTCTGGGCGATGACAGAATTTTCTAGAAAAAAAATTTCTATGCTCGTTGTGCTTATATTTTAATTGAAGAGGGGAGAAATATGTAAAGTAGCAAAATACAGTTTCTCATGTGATGGTAAGTGCTTTGAAGAAGCACCGGGTAGCAAGGTCTAAGAAGTTGTTGAAGGAAGACTCAGTGCCTACGGAAGGCTGCTTGAGGGAGGCCTTGCTGAAAAGCTGTCTTCTAGTAAAGCCTTGGAGGATCTGAGGAAGCCAGCTGTTTGAATTTCTGAGGGAAGAGTGTTGATTTGGATAAAGCAGTAACACCATAAATGTTTCTCCAACTCCTCCGGTCGATTCTTCTTCCCAGAAAAGCCTCTGCGATGACTAGCACACTGGTGGAGACCCTTGGCATCCTCTTCCATGAATTGCTCCAGTGAGCCAGAGTTTATATGTTCCTGGCACCGAGGCCATGAATAACGCTTGGTGGAATTTTCCTCTGTAAATTTCCAATGACAGGAACTGGTGCATCTCCACACAGAAGGAACAGCAGCAGGAAATATGTCTGCAGGGTTTAAGATTCTGGCACCTTCATTTAATACAGGGTAGATGTTCATTTTCATAGTCTGGGTTCTGAGAGAGTGAATCACACAATAAATGCTAGCCCTTCCAGTCAAAGGAGTCAATCCTCTGTTTCCTGTGTCTAAGGATTCTTAAACCTTTGTGACAAATTTATGCTGCCTGACATATATAGGCGTTTGTATAGCCAGAGAAGCTCAGTCTGTACTTCTGCTTTACTCACTTCCTCAGGAATCAATGGCAACTTCTCATTTATGGTTTGAACTTTTTGACAAAGGATACTATTTTTATGCTGAGTCTTTTCTGTCCAATAAAAAGTTGTTCAAGTCTCTCATCCAGACCAGATGACTGCCTCCCAGTGAAACAGTTGAACTTTTCCTAACAGTAGGATGGTGGAATCTTTGGCATGGTCCATGCCCACAATGTCAGGAAACACCTCAAAACAGCATGAACAGTGTTCACGAAGGACCACCCATTGTGATACTAGAGGGGAAATCAACGGGGAGGAAGATGGGGAATCCCAGAGCCTACAGAACTGTATCATAAAACAACAACGACAAAAGTTACTCAAATAATGAACGTTTGCCAAGCTTGAGGCCCTCTGGGTTTCTCTTCTGAGCTTGCAGGAGAAACAGCAGGCTCCTGAGAATAGTAAATGCAGGTTAAACTGGAAACCTGTAACTTGCCCTAACCAGTGTTCCTCTTAGAAGCTGTGGTGGACACTGAATTTATGTGGTGAAGTTTGAGAGGCACTGAAAACCAGCAAAGAGTTTTCTTTGGTGTTGTTTGAGCTGCTGTAATCTATTTTATCAAATAATTATGATTTGAAATAATTCCTATCTAGAATTTTCTATTGATGCCTTTCGTAGTAGGCTTTGCCACCTTAAAATGGAGGGCACCCTTAAAGATTTTGGTGAGTTGGGCAGCAAAGAAAAGGGAAGAGATTTCTTTTTTTCACTTCATTGGCAGCCGAAAAGGGGGTTAACTATTTGCTTCCAATGCAACTCGGAGCATATTTAATTGGTTTACTTCCTATTAGTTACTATTTTTTTAATAGGAGTGAAATGTCTGGAGTTGTAAGTCTGGCTTTGGTTTCTTTGGGGTTGCTTTTTCGGAGTGCTGTTATTCACTGACTGTAGCGTGGGCAGGCATGATAAGGTAGGAAAAGTGCAGTAAGGAGATCACTTTGTACTTTAAAATTTAAAACTATATTTTATTTATTTAAAATGCAGAGAAGAGGAAGTGGGGGGTGGCAAGCGGGAAGAGAAAGAGAAAGAACACACACAGATACCTCTCAATCACGGATTTATTGTCCAGCTGTCCACAGCATCTAAAACTAGGCCAGGTTCTAGCCAGGAGCCTAGAACCCGTGTTTTTCCGTGTGGGTGGAAGGAACAAAAGGACTTGCTCCATCGCTTACTGCCTCCCAGGGTGCTCATTAGCAAGATGCAACGGAGAGATGCACTAAGACTCAAGTCCTAGGATGTTAATACAGCAATCAGGTATTTCACGTGGTGGCTTAATTCATGGTACCAAAAATCCACCCAACTAATCACTGGTTTTAAAGGCCTTATAGAGAGATAGTAAATTGAGAAGAGAGGGAGTTTATAAACTTCATTCAAAATAAGACACAGACAGCAACCACGGAGCATCAGTGGAGAAGGCTGCAATGACACTGCTTTGGGAAAGATATTCCAGGCACATACTGAAGATTCCCCATGTGTTTACACTGTAGCTTTAGAGTTGTTTGTGCTACTCAGGCTAAGTTTTTAAAATCAGTTTAAATTTCATTATTTCTTCATTTGAAGTGTAGGCATGTTCTTTCCTAACTCACAGTAAGGAGGCTTCAGTTATTCAAGGGATTGCACACAAACCCTTGCCCTCTTCCCCAGGGTAAGGTGGGTGATACTGGCTTTCATAATGGAGTGCCCAGCAACTGGAATTTCAAGACGCAAGTTAAGATGGGATTCCACCAGAGGTTAGCTTAGTGCCAAGGGGTACTCAGCCTGGGCCAGACTACATTGCTTGCAGAATGTCACATGGGGTAATAATAATAGTCATTGCCCCAAGTTGGCTATAATGTCAGGAGGTTAAGATACAATCATAAATATGAAAACACTTGAACAGGGAATGTTAGGCACACAAATCTGAAATAGTTTGATGTTGTGTACGGCAGGTGTGTCAAGAGACTACAAGCTAACCTACCTGTGGGTAAATTTGCAGCTTATGTCAAGCAATGAGAGAGCTGACACGGAATGCCTAGGCGGGAAAGCAAGAGCTAGAGAGAGGGAGGGGGACGGAAATTGCCTTTCTAGCAAGAGAAAATGCGCTAAATTGACAAACAATTGGAAGAAACACTGATATTTCTCAGAAACTAAATTTCAGTATCAAGTTAGGTTTCTTAATTTTGAAACCAGACCCCAAAATACGTGGCCCAGACACAAACTCTTTCCCCTAGCCACAAGTATCCCTGCCTGCTCTTTATCAGAAGGAATTAATTCACTGATTTAAGGGGGTGATCTAACTGACCTTACAAGCTCTTCATCTTGGGACTCAGGAGTAATTTGTTCCTTTGTAGATAAGAACCTTAATGACCAGTACTGTCCGGAGGACTTCATCTGAGGGAATTCCTGAAGAAAACACAACTACATTCAGGTAACACCCATATGGGCTGGAGCCCAGCTGACCATTGTAGATTGCCTAAGGGTCACAGCATCACTGATCAATCAAAGGAAAGGTCATGAGCTTCACTGACCAGCCAGGCACCTTGCACAAAAATACCTTCAGCCCCAGTTTCTGGCTACCAGGACCTTCATCCCTAACTCCTCTGGGAATCATGGAATTAAGCCTGACTCCTTGCTCTGCACTTCACAATAAAGACCTACTTTCTTCCACCACCCTGATGTCAGTGATTTGTTTTTTTGTGCTTGGGTTAGTAAGCCCGGCTTGGGTGTTCCACAACAATGTCTCCAACCATTTTAGGTTGTTGTTGAGTAATGCTTTCCATATCATTTCTTCATTTGTAAAATAAGCTAATCTTTCCTAACTGTGTACAAAGCACTTAGCATTTTATTCAGGACAAGATGGGTGATAGTGTACTAGATCCAGATAATTTTTTTTTTCTTGTAGGGAAGAGAACAAAAAACTTTGAAAAAAGCTAAAGAACCTGAGTCAAGGAATACAGAACTCACACGAGGCTGAGCTGGGATTTGAATTTTGATATTTGGAAACTATTGCTAGCTAAGAGAATGGAGGAACACATGGTGGAAAGCTGTGCTTTTCACATAAACTCTGAAGAGCACTGGACGTGGGAAAATGACCTGACAGTCCCAAGATCTCCCATGAATCCATTCTACCATGCATCCCAGACACCACAGCTTTCCATTCTTCACCCACATCTACCCCAGTCTCATCATGACCAATGCCTTTGGTCTCAGAGCCCTACTCCCGAAATTCAAAACTTTATATCCTCAAAATTCTGAAATGTTTTGATTTCCTGCTAGATATCACAAATGAAAGATTCACAGGTCACAGAATGAAGATGCACTCGAAACATTGCAAAAAAAAAAATACCTTCTGGCTCTATGTGTGGGCTGAAATATTGTAAAAAATTACCTTCGAGCTCTGTATGTGTGGTGAAATATTGCAAAAAATTACCTTAGGGCTCTGTGTGTGACGTGGCTAGGAATCAAAGTCCATGTTTATTCTTGGGTTCTTTTCTCAAGAAATCTTTTTAGTCCATGAAATGTTCCAACATCCAAGAATCCTAAAATCAAAATACTTCTGGCCCCAAGCATTTCATAGTATTCAACTTGTATGAGTGTATCCTAGATGACAGTGAAGAAGGAAGAAACTCTACATGCAAAAAAAAAAACACAGTTGTTTAAAGGTTGATATCCTTTTGGATTTAGTTATGCAATTTGTTCTTGCCAATCAGTTACAGGATGCTTTATTTCAAAGGGTATCTTTGTTCTTACAGTTCCTAAAATTGCCATTCTCTGCAGTCCAAGATGGCTGGTGTGCAGCCACTTCAGAAGACCTGGGGCTGAAACAGAGGAAGGAGTTGCTGGGAGTCCACAGGAAACTAGCTGTCTCTGGGGTTCTCAGCCAGGGAAATTGGTCGATAGCACCAGGAGAAGGCGATGGTTGCTCCTTTCATCTATTTCTAGCTTCACCAACTGCTTGCTGCTAACCCCAACCCAAATCAGTCATCTGATTTGCACAGATAACTGTTGCCTCTGAGGTCTAACTTTTTCTCCACAAACGGAATCTACTCAATACATTAATTTGAAAGGCACTAACTTGGAAATATTCGTTAAAAAAAAAAAACTAGTTGAATAGGCTGAAAAAGCAGATGTTCAATTTAAATCTCACATATGGCCAGTTTTGGGCCTTTGAAGACCAAAGGCTAAATGACATCAACAGTGTATTTTTAGCTTTATTCATAATGTGAAGACAAGTTCACCGCCTCCTCATTGTCCATGCTCCTTCCAAGAGATTATAAAAAAAACATGACTAGTATTAAACTCTTGACTTCGAACTCAGCACATGTTTTCCAAGAGGAAAGCAATAAAATTTGAGGATAAATTCAAATAACATATTTCATTTCCAAGGAAGCCCTTAGATGATTCAGAGTGCTTTCCTTAGAAATTTTCAAACTTTCTGGATTTCTACTTTTTTTTTTTTATTGTTCATGAGCTCAACAAATATTTATGGAATATTCGTTTATGAGCTAAGTGCAGTAATAAATTATTGAAGATAAAAAAAGATAGCTAGGAGGAAAGTCATTATTCGAAGAAGGAGACATTTCAGGAGGAAATAATGAGAACTACAAGGGTATCAACAAAGTGTGACTGTGACATGGGAGAAGCTGGCGAAGTGTTCACTGAGGATCCTAGTTTTGGGGGGCCATAGAGATTAGACAGCAAGCAAACAAAAGTCATTCTGGGTTGAAGGGCAGCACTCCTGCAAACAAGTGACAATGACAAGGCTATGTCTGACATCATAGCAAGGCAGCATATGCACACAAATGCTTCCAACTGATTTGTATTGATTTAGCATCTGCCGCTGTCATCAGTTTGAGCAACACTGCATGATTGTGGTGACTTTTGCACTTGACTCTGTAGTTCCAAAGATTTCACAATATTGGTGGGATATTTTGCTTTGGCTTTTTATTTTGTGTGATCCTTGTGATTAACTTGGTGATCTCAAGCTGTAGCCTGTGAAAGAATCAACCTGAATTGGTTAAACATGAATGATTCACACCATATTTCCAAAAGGGCTGATTCAGTGGCTCTTTGATACAATTGGGTTAAACTCATAAGCCTGCTTGAGAAAAGACATTTACTGATTGTGATACAAGCTAGCACAAAAGCTAAAAACACAGGAACACTGGGCTAGGGAGAAGTTGGAGTTAGGACTTTATGTTTCTGTGTTAGGGTTTTATATTCACAAGAAGAAAATGACGGAGAACGTGGTTTATGTTCAGAGTAGAAAGAAGGAACATGGAATTAAATGGAAGAGTAATTGACAAGTGTTGGTCAGAGAAATTCAAGATGAGAAAGGCAAGCTGTTGACCAAAGTGGTGAGTGGGGTTTACAGGGAGCAGTAGGTACCTGGACCGTGAGATGGCAATAGGACTGCATAACGGGAAATCTTGTTTGTTTCAGGGGTTTCTTCCTCTCTGTCTTCTTCCTCCTTTTTTGTTTTGCCCTTCTGTCATTTCTCCCCCTGCCCCTGCGTCCCCATATTACCACAGAAGAACAGTCCTTTAGTAACAGTAACTGGATTGCGCTGGTTGCCCTGGAAAATAGAAGGAAATCGTGGAACTCTCAAGCAAGGAGGTTACCCCCAAAATGAAGGTGAGACAGTTGACATATGGTGGTCTGGCTTGGGGTTGTTGCAAGGGACTTGGAATACTACTCTATAAAATAGAGTTAGAGGGCAAAGGTGGAAATGGAGACAAGCAAGGAGATAACCCCAAAAATGCAGGTAAGAGATGGTGGTGGGCTGGATTGCAAGGTGTTTATGGTTCTGATAAAAAGAAGTGATCCTGTTTCTGAAAATTGTTTATAATTTGTGAAGGAAAAGAACAGCACATGACACATAAAGAGTTGGGGTTTTTTTGTTTTTTTTCACTGGGATGGGATTTGGTGGGAGAAGGATAGAAATGATGTGGCCTTTTTCTTTATATGCTGTTTGAATTGCATATCTGGAACTTAAATGAATGCTGGGTAATCAGAGCTGACTTAGGTAGCTGAGTCTCTCATGCCCACAGGGGAGGCCCTGGCTTTGGCCTTATGTCCACTGGGGAGCTGACAAAACTGGACCCTAACAGCACCATCTGTAATAAATAGGAAAAAGCTTGATTACTTCTTACTCTGCACATATTTTATATGCCTCATAGGTAATTCTCAGAAAAAAATGAGTTACAAAAGTCAGAAAAAATGAGCCACAGTTACTCAGTCTTGGTTGGTTGATATCAGATATAACTACAGAACAGAGAATCATGGGTTTCTGACCATCAAATGTGTCCACAAAAGTCAGTATTATAAATGTAATCTTTTTCCCTCCTCTCCTGTTTCCCTGTGTCTATTCCTACTTTGCAAAAAACCTAACATCAATACAGACATCAAGATACAGTTATAAACAAGGTATGGGTGACACATCTGTCTGTCCTTTACTTCTTAGTTTGTTTTCCATTAAGGTGTTGATTCTATGCTTGGAGAATGTGTTCATATCTTCTTACATTAATCATCAATGCATCGTTTTTTCTATTTGCAAGAAGATTTCAAGTGAAAATGGAAAAAAAAAATCCAGGTCACACAGCTGCTTGCTTGTCTGCTGCTGCTATGTCAGATCCCTTTTTTCCTTTCCTTTATTTTTATTTTTTTAAATTGCACCATCAGCAGTTATTTGATCTGCTACAACTGCATGAATTTTTACACAGCCATAAAACTTTCAGTGCTTGCATTTATTCCTCCCTATTACTTTTGCTTCCAAGAGGAGAGCCTGAAAAACGCATCATAGCAATTCTGCATGTAGCATGCTATCAAGGCGGTAATCATGCAGCATTTAGGAATTTTAACTCCATCCTGAAGCAGAGATGTTGTGGGAGATATTCCTGATCTCTTACACAAATCTACCTGGGAACAAATGAGCAAAACCATAGTATGGTGAAAGTGAGCGGAAGCCATGAAAAATAAACATATAGGACATAGTTTGCATTCCTGAAATTCCCTTCTTTACTTACACAGTCTCTAAATACGAATCAAGCCCTAAAGTGCTTTTTTCTTTTGTGACATGGGTTATTCGTTTGTGACATTATTTTGAAGAGTTCTGAAATATGAAAGCTAAAGAATTGTCTCAATATTGTGCAAGTCTTTCATGCTACAGAATGAATGAACTCCTCTTGAAAGTTGGTGGAGAGTTGGAGAGTGCAACTGAGGTTAACTTGTGCTTTGAAGGCCTAACAAATTTACCAAACCACGGGAAAACTAATGATTTCCAGAACTATCCTGAAGCATTTTGCTTCCTTTCCTTTTTGGATTCCATTGTAGGAGCTGTTTCAGTCTTTGTCCGTGACTCAGTGATTTGAGACTGGTAGGCATACCTTAGGAGCTTTAACTCCTGAGATGAGTACATGTTATTCCGAAGACCTAGCAATTTATCAAAATAGTCTGGATATATTTTGCTAAGCAACTTGATATTGGTAGTATTCTTTTTCTAAAACCAATTTTTGGTAGAATTGTAAAGTATCATCTTAGGACACAAACGGAGCTGAAACCTTGTCTTCTAGTTTTAGAGGATTGGATGAAACGTCATTCTTAGAAGGAAAGGAAAGACGGAACAGGCGAATGGAAGCTCCCGAGATTGCAGACCGCTTGCTGGCATTCCTGACTGGGGACAAAATTAACTTGGTGTTAAGGAGACCAGGAGATGCTCATTAACAGGATCTCATGTGAAGAGACAGTCAAGGACCCCATTTCATAAAGCATCCCTGGCAAAGCCACTTCTTACTTAAACAATTTTTGAAGAATCAAATCGGTTCTACCTAAGTGTAAATTTTTTGTTCTCTGTCAATTGACCTTTCACTTCTTTCTCTATCTCTTTTTTTTTTTTTTGGTAGAGTATTCATCATCCAATGAAACAATAATTGTTCAACATGCAAAATAGTCTGTTTGCATAAGTGAAATGAGAGTAAACTGATTTATGACAGAAAAATTTCATAGTCTTAAATGGAAGGACAACAAATACCTTTAATTCTGGTGTTGAGCCATTTTGTCTGCATTTTTTCTTTTTATAAGATATTAACTTGGTTTGCCATACTGAAATGCTATAGTCTGGATGATTTACAGAATAATTTTATTCTCTGGAAGCTAGAAGTCCAGCATTTAGCTGCTGTCAAATCCAGTTCCTAGGACGTGGTGTGTGGCATAGCAGGTGAAGTCACTGCCAGCCGCACCAGCAACCCACTTGGTTTCAGAGCGTCCTTGCTGCTCTGCTTCTGATCCAGCTCCATGCAGATGGCCTGAGAAAAGCGGTGAAGGATAGACCAAGTGCTTGGGCCTTGCCAGCCATGCAGGAGTGTCGCTGTCCCGCAGCGACGGACTTGGTGCACGGAGCCGATAATAACACGCGTGGACCCTGACTGATGGTCAAAGCCGAAGTTTATTAGGGGCATCAGACTTTATACTCTGAAAGTCCGTATTGGGTAGGGGAGGAAGTATCGAGCTCATAAACAAAACCATCAACTGTTTTCGCACTCTAGATTGGAATTCCTTTTGTCTTGTATATCGCGCTAGGTGATCTCATTCACATGCTGTTTACTTGACCCGTGGGAACTATCTCCCAACAGGTATACAAAAGGTAGCCATTTGGTTGTTTTCATGCAAATACTGCCCAATGAACTGCAAACCTGTGCTGCTGGCCTTCCAGGCTCACAATGTCCTCCTACACAGGAGGTTGGAAAGATGTTCCTCTCTTTTTCCTGGCCCAGCCCTGGCTGTTGCAACCATCTGGGGTGTGAATCAATAGATGGAAGATCAGCCTCTCTGTCTCCCTCTTTCTCTATAACTCTGTCTTTCAAATAAATAATTAAATCTTAAAACAAATTGATTCCTAGTGAGTGCTCTCTTTCAGGTTTATCTAGAGAATTCGATGATCACTTTTTTCTGTCTTCGCATGGCCTTGCCTCCAGGCTTGTGGAAGTGAGAGAAATCGGATGTTTATCCCCCCGCTTAAGAAGACACTAGTCTTGTTGGGTTAGGAACTCATCCTCATGACCACAGTTAGCTTTAATACTTCACTGCCTGTCCTCCAATATGGTCACATTGGATTTAAGTTTTCAATATCCAAATTAGGACTAGAAAATAATTCAGTTAATATAATTAGTTTTTTTGGAAAGTCAGATATACAGAGAGGTGGAAAGACAGAGAGAAAAATCTTCCATCCGATGGTTCACTCCCCAAGCAGCTGCAACAGCTGCAACTGAGCTGATCTGAAGCCAGGAGCCTCTTCCAGGTCTCAAGGTTCCCAAGGCTTTGGGCCATCCTCAAGTGCTTTCCCAGGCCACAAGCAGGGAGCTGGATGGGAAGCAGGGTCGTTAGGTTTAGAACTAGTGCCCACATGGTATCCCAGAGTGGAAGACAAGGACTTTAGCTGCTAGGCTATTGAGCTGGGCCCCATTAATATAAATTTTTAACAAAAGATTCTTTTCATTGAAATAAAATTAATTTTTAGAAATGAAAATATTACAGTCATACTTGACAAGGACAAACCTCAACTAGTTTAATATCTCTGCAATAATTTTTTATTTCTTGCCATTTAGCTTTTCTGAACCCCAATCTTTTCCTCTACCTGTTGATTCAGATACTGTAGTATCAACTAGGTAATGACTGTAAGGAAAGACAATGATTAGAATGGAGTAGAAGCTAATCTGAAGAAAATTACTTTGAAGCAATTTGTAAGTGGAATTAAAATGATCAAAACCAAGATACAAACGTGTTCATTTATTCCTTCTCTACGCTTCCACAGCCACCTTAGTGTTGAAGCACAAGTTGTGAACAGCAAAATAAGCTTCAAATTGAGCCTTAGCAGCTTCTGTCTTTGTAAACTATTTCAAATTGTTTAATTTTTTATTTGAATGGCCAAGAGACACGCAAAGAGATATGGTTAGGACACACACAGGGAAATAAATGAGAGGCCGAGAAGAAGCAAGTATACCCCCGTGTAAATTGGTAAATTCCAAAAGTTCTCAACTTTCAGAGAGGGGGCAGACTGAGCCCAGGATCCCAGAACTCAACCTGGGTCTCCCAGCTGGGTGGCAGGAACCCAGTATCTGAACTGCTGTTACCTGCTGCTTCCCAGGGTGCACATGAGCAGGAAACTAGATCTGGAAGTGGCATCGTATCTCTGCTTGAACCTAAACACGATAACTTGTGATGTGGACATGAAGCCTGCTCTGCCATCTACTTTTTTGTTTTGTGTTTTCCTGCCAGTAGTAATTTCTATGATCTGTTTATATAGCATCCAGAGATGAATTAAATTAGATGGTAAGAAAGAAAAATATCTTAAAGACAGAAAAGAATACTCTAAAACGCTTTATCTAGGTTCACTGAATAGTCACAATATAAATATCAAGAAAAGCTTTGGCTAGGTATGGAAGAGCTGGATAAAAAAAAAAAATTTCCTTACCAAACATAAGCAATAACATATGAAGCTGGTATTTGGGCCCTGGTCCTTTGCTTAGTAAGCACTGAATAAATTATGGAACAAAGGAAAAAGGCTCTAAAGTGAGTGGTAATCAGGTGTGGGTAGGGAGTTACCTACCCATCCTGGGAGTTCTGCTGTTGACATCAATTTTGGAAAAGCCATTCTTAATTCTTCTAGGAGTTTGGCTCGTAAGTTCTGGAAAGCTGTAAGCAATTTATTTGATTTGAATGTCAAATTCCTATTGAAATTTCCTTAGACTTTCTGCCTGGAAGATCATTTTGTTCCAAAGCTATTTATAGACGAATGAAAATTGTAGCTGACGGTAAGGGTGTTTTTGATTCCTCTTTTTCCCACATAATGGAATCAAAGAAAGCAGAAACCAGCAGAATGGAGAATCAACTACTCCCTCTATTGGCTTTGGGCTCTTGAGTGACTGAGCAGGAATGCCCCAGAGTGACAAGGCAGGCCTTGGAAGTTTTCTGGGCTTGGTTGAGTAGTCATCAAATAATGGGGTTCCCAGAAGCCCATTGTAGGCTGGTTAAACCTTGAGGAGTAGGTGTGGTCAGGGTAAAAATATTGTTTGCTCACTCAAGTTGATGTCATGAGCTGCCTCAAATGTTTATCCCAGCTGCAGAGCACAAGGCGGCAGTCCTCTTTTCCCTTCTTATCCATGGAGTCTCCCAAAAAGGCATTCTTCTCTTAATTCTGGATGTGGTCAAATAAAACAAAGCAAAAACAAAGCAAATTCAGTTATTGGCACAGTTTCTGCTACCATTTTCAACTCACATTTTAGGATTGAATTAATTATATAAATAATTCATATGTCTGTGTGTGTTTGCATATTATACTATGTATATGAAGTATTCTTTTTCTGATATTTACTTTTTTTTTATTGGAAAGTCAGACCTAGAGAGAGAAGGAGAGACAGAGAGGAAGATTTTCTGTCTGCTGGTTCACTCCCCAAGTAGCTGTAACAGCCAGAGCTGAGCTGATCTGAAGCCAGGAGCTAGGAGCCTCTTCTGGATCTCCTACATGGATGCAGGGTCCCAAGGTTTTGTTGGGGGAGATTGCCCACTGTTTTCCCTGGTCGTAAGTGGAGAGCTGGATGGGAAGTGGAGCAGCTAGGACAGGAATCAAGTCCATATGGGATCCAATGCATGCAAGGCAAGGACCCTAGCCACTATGCCATACGACTGGGCCTCTACAAAATATTCTTTTTAATGCAAGTAACATTGTACTTCCTAATTTCTACATGCAACAATTTGTTCTAAGAAGACATTTATAGTATTCATTTGTTAGACAATGAATTAAAACAATCATTGCATGTGTAAGAAGAAGGTACGTGTGAGGAAACACTTCTCAAATCTTCTTGGTGGCTTGAGGGACAGTGTCTGCAGGACGTACATATGCCCTGCTTTATTAAGCCACGAACCAACCAAGAAAGCTATTTGGCAAATATTTGGCTACTGCTTACTATATGCCAGGAGTTATTTTCCCTACAGCACAAATGCAATGCTGTCCTTTGTGTAAGAGCATTTTGGAAGAATGTTATTAAGGAATGCCCACCGCTCAAGATCAAATCTTGAACTCTTCCAGGCAAAGCGATTCTTGCCCAGAACCTTAATATGTCTTCTTACTCACTAAGTTGTGATGGGTAAACAATGAATTACTTTTGGGCAACACTTGCCTACTGACTTAAGCTTTGTTGAAGGTGGGTGATCTATAGGTTAGTATTACACTGTTTACATCTTGAAGCAGTAAACAGATTTCCATTTTAGGGTGAGAACAGAGACAGAAAAATAAATGAGCAACAGAGTCCATAAACAAGATTTTTGTATTTGAAACATTTATGCTTTAATTCATGTTTGGATAAAATTATTCATTTTGTAATCTAATATCTCTTTTTTTCACGTTAAAAATGCTTTTTTCTGTTTATTCCTCTTTCTTTCACTTATTTGGGGTTAATTTAAGATTTTTCTGCAGACCTTTTCTAACAGTCTGAGGAGTGAAAGTTGGTTGATCATGGAATTATCCTTTATTTCTTCAAAATGCAATGAGCCAAGTCAAGACTTTACCTATATTTATAGTTAGACTGTTGGAAAACTAACAACAACAACAACAGAAAGAATGAACACACACACATATGTAACCCTACAAATAAAGGATGTAATTGAGACCAGACTACCAGGAATCAAGGAAAATAAACAGAAGACGTCTCTGCTAAGGAATGAAGGTAGACTCCCAAAGAAACTTCCAAGTATACCAAGACAACAAAGAATTACAATCCCTACGGTAGACCGTGTCAGCAATTTCGTGACCCATGTGAAGAGCAGAAGTTGGAACCATGTCTCTTTCCTCTCTAATTTTAAGTGATCATCCCCTGGAGGAGCTCAATGCCAACACAGTTGTTATGTTCATCTGCTTAGGAATGGCTCTTTCTTGTTTCAATTGTTTTTTATTTGCTGTCAAATCTAATTATTTTTGCTGTGAATTTTATCTTTTTTTGTACTTTCTAGTCATTTGTATCTTTTTCTGTAAGTTCTTGTGATTCATTAATTGATCATGCATAAGATACTTTTTGATTGCTTGTAAACTTCTGAAATTGTTAAATGTCCCTTTTAACACTTTTTTTTTCCGTTTTGCTACATCTCTTGGGTAATGATGTTCTAGTTTATTATAATTTCTTCAGCACCACATGGTTCACGTAATAGCATCAATTTCTACAAGAAGGTTTTTTATATTCTTGTTTGTCACTATAGCAATGCATTGGTATGTGTGTGGCATGTTTGTTAACTTCATGTTGATGAAAATTCACAATATTTCTCCCTTCTGTGGACTGTATTCACTGGCTCTGTATTTACGGGGTTGTATAATAGAAGTATAGGTTACACTGACATGTTCAGATGTGGAGACGGAGTGCAGTGTGAGCCTCTTTGCATTCAGACCGAAGATGAACTCCCAGTGAGACAATTGGAACATCCTGACAGTAGGATGCTGGAATCTCCGACACTGTTCATGCCTACAATGTTGGGAAACACTTCAACAGCAGAATGATGAACTTCTGTTAATGAAAGACCACCCGTTGTAAAACTAGAGGCAAAATCAGTGGGGGACGGGGAGGGAAATTAGCAAGGGGATGGGAAATCCAGAGCCTGAGGAATTGTATCATAAAGCAAAAAATAAAAATAAAAATAAATGGATGTGGGAAAACATACGTAGACCATAATGATATGTTTTCTAAAAAAACTTCTTTACTATTTTTTTCTATTTAAATTTATCCTTTTTGTACTCTATTTACTGAAAAATCTTTTGTTGTACACATTGTATGTTACTATATTTCAACTTCTATGCCAACAATTTTTGTCAATGTTTTCATGTAATAGTTTCAAAGATCACTTACAATAATTTGGGTGAAATTTCCCTTACATAAGCAAATAATGTTCAGGAATCTAGTGGCATTGGTTTTTAACATATGGTAACTGTTAACTTTGTTTCCTTGTCTATTTTTTCTCTTTCACCAAGTTGTTCAGTAAAAATGGTATTGCTTCAACAACTTAAAAAAATAAATGGAAATAAAAGCTTGAATCTCATTTTGAGATTTAACTTAATTTTGTATGTGATTTTGGAACAGAAAGGCATGAAGGCCAGCAGGGTCTGAGACTCTACCTTTTCCAGAGGAGGCATCTGTCACACTGCACAGATCTTGCATAAGGGTCAAGTTCAGAGATACAAAATTCTAGAAGTTGTATAACAAATGGCACTGAGGAAAAAGAAATCCAAGAATAGGCTCTGTTTTATATAACCAGCTAGTAATATATCTTGATGTTATGTATTATGTGTGGAAAATCAGTGGCTCTCAGGGTTTTGACCCAATCACTCTTTCATTCATTTGTTTGTTTATAACTCACTTGACTTAACTAATGTTAATGGAAAAGTCTAATTCAAATGTCATGCGCTTGAATCCTAAGATGAATGCCAGAATATATCCAACACTCAAGAGCTTATCTCTTACAATGAACAAGATCACAATATTTTATTATATTTGTTTCAAGCTGCTTTACTCACGTAAACGAAAGATCCAGATAGACCACTCCTATCATATTTTCCTCTTGCTATACTTAGAGGTCACCGATGGCTTGGTGTGAATACATACATCCACACTACATTTTTATGCTTATATACGTGTGCCAATAGAGGAAGTACAAGCCACCTGTTTTGCAAATTAAGGTGCAGAAAGATAGTGAAACCTGTGCTTTTACTCACAATGGCACATACTTTTGATGCATAGCAAATTAGTTTATAAGTTTCCCTGTTATAAGTATTCTATTGTAGGCTATTATACAACTGATACCTTCACTTATTACATGTTAGATATTTATTTTGATTCCAGTTTTTCTTTACTGTGAGTATGGTCACACAGGTATCATATGAGAAGAGAAAGAGAAAAAGGCTTCCCTATATTCTGAAACTTATAGTGAAAAGCAGATTTTCTGGGTCTCAGACTAACTTCAAGGTGAAGAATGCTAGGTTACAAAAACCATCGCAGCAGTGGCTGAAAGTTCCTGGTTCCCAGGTACCTCCTTATCTTTGTTTTCAAAACTTAGAATGTTAGGATATTTGTTAAATATGAGATATTATGCATTTAACTTACATATGCAAATGACTATTAATGACTTTGAGGATATTTTCATGTATTTATTAGCTTTGTCAGCAAGTAACTTCTGTGAAGTACAAAGTCTTTTTTCTGAAATTGTCTTCTTGTTATAATAAAATTTTAGAAATTCTGTAGTTCCATAGTTCTGTTGTTGGTTATTTGTATTAAAAACTATTCTATTGTGTGGTATGTCACTTGATTTTGAGTGGAACGTCGGAGAGAATTAAGATTAAATGAATTATTCCAAGGCATTTTGTTCTGGATAAATAGTTCATTGTCAGTGGTGAAGACAGAGCCCATGACAACCATCATTCCTCATTCCCCAGGCTCACAGCTTCCCTCAAACTGGCTTGAGTCCATGAGGACCGTGGTCACGCCTCCCTCTTGTCCACATCCCATAAAATTCAGTAAATGTATTGTTCCATATGACCTGCTTTCCCAAAGTCTAGAGATCCTTAGATTTTTCTCAGTGGAGTTTATGGTTCACCATCATCAATATTCCCAATAGCCTCAGATGTTCTGTAAAGCTCCCTTGAGCCTTCTTGGCCTGAAATAAATCTGATGTGGCTCAAGCTCACCAGCCCCAGGGCCTCTGAAGGCTGTGCTGTGCCACTCAGTGCCCCGGGGAATGCGTTTCTCTTGTTTTCTCTGGCAATTTCCATTCATCTTTTTTTGTAAGATTTATTTTTATTATTTTTGTATTGGAAAGGCGGATATACAGAGAGGAGAGAAAAAGAGAAGATCTTCTGTCCAATGATTCACTCTCTAAGTGAGCGCAACGGCCGATGCTATGCCAGTCCGAAGGTGGGATCCAGGAGCCTCTTCCGGGTCTCCCACGCGGGTGCAGGGTCCCAAAGCTTTGGGCTGTCCTCGACTGCTTTCCCGGGCTGCAGGCAGGGAGCTGGAAGGGAAGCAGGGCTGCCGGGATAGAACCGGCGCCCATATGGGATCCCGGGGCGTGCAAGGCAAGGACCTTAACCACTTGCGCCACCGCGCCGGGCCCCATTCATCTTTTGGTTTCTGCATTGTAACATTTTCCACTGATATTTTTTGAACCTGCTCCTTGATGCTTTATCATATAAAAATATATGTCTTATATTTGAATTAATTCTAATTTTGTTGTTTGATGTATAAGTTCCATTGATGTGTACACATCTTGTATCCTGTTATTTTATGGGGCAGTTTGTCAGTTTTATCTAATGCAGTCTTATGAAGGTGGAAGGTCTGGTTCCTTTGTGCTCATTTCTAAATAGAGGAATGGCTGAATTCATTCCCTGTGAAGCATGTCTATTCATCTTTATAGGAAGAATTGATTGACGATGAAGAAAAGGCAGTGCCTCAAATTCTGGAAAACTAAGTTACAATGCAGTCGCTATGCATTTGTCTTTTATGCTACACATGTGTCTATGCTTTTCTTTTAACTTTAATGTTTGTCTTCTCTTTTCTATTGAGATGCTAATATTCAATAATGAAAATTATGCTTTCTCAGCCTTAAATCAAATTCTTTGCAACCAGGAGATAGCGAATAAAGTATTAGATTGAGATAATAAAATAATTCTAATAGAAATGTACAAAGTCATAAAATATGCTTAAATTCTTCTAAATCACCCAATCCGCTTGAGAAATGTATTCAATTATTTGCGAAGTGTGAATGAGTCAGTAACATTTGGATTTGATTTCTCCTAAACTGAATGTAATTGCCTCAAAATGGAACACTGCCTCAAAATGCATTTTGAGTATTAATAGTCATTTTTGGAGCTGTGCCTAAAATTATGTAATTCATTTAATGATCATACTTAAAGAATAAATTTGCTGTCAGTGACTTCAAAGTTATAAACTTAAAGTCACTTGAGGCATAAAGTTTAAGAGATTAACTTGAATGAAATGCTTGCATATTTACTCAAGAGGCAGCACACATAAATGATAATTATACAAGGTATATGGAAAAACTACTGTTCCTGTTGTCTGAGTCAGGTTATCTTTCATGATTCAATAGTTTTCTTAAAATCAAATTTTAAAAATTCTTTAATGTTGGTGCATATTAATTGCATAGAGTTTTTAATAACTCAGGCAAGTTATTAGTTTTTTAATAATGTTTCTGATTTTCTGTGTACATTTACGAATTGAGATTCTGTGAAGTTATTGTTATTCACATTGTTTTTGATTTAATATTTTATCCTATGGGTCTTTTCTGTTTTATGAATAACTTAAGATAATTGATTTGTATGTGACTCTATAACAATGATCTGTGCACCTTTTTCTGTATTTAAAAGCCGTCTCTGCTTTCCCACATCCAGACCTGCATGTGTATTTTTATTGACAAAAGAAATATTTTTGAATGTTTTTCTTTAAAAAAAACTATTAATATTTTATGATACAGTTCCATAGGCCCTGGGATTTCCCTTAGCCCCATCTCAAGTCCCCTCCGGTGCTCCACTGGGTTCCCCTATATCATTACTACAGTATAGTTCTTCATAGACAGTCATGCGTCCATCATTTGGGTAAGGGCAATTGCAGAGAGTCCAGCATCCGATTGCCAAGATATATCCAACAGTTTCATTGTAAGTCCATCTGTGACCTGTAAGTAGAGATGTATACTGCATTGTATCTTCACATCTGGATATGATAGTCTCCATTACACAGTTAGTATACATCCGCTTAAATGAAAAGCCACAAAACAAAATCAACAATAGAAAGCAAAATGGAAATTTATAATGCCATGAAGTTAAATAACATGCTATTGCATATGATGGTCTCCATCATACAGTTATTGCACATCTCTTTAAGTGAAAGACCATGAAACAAAATCAACAATAGGAAGAAAATGAGAAATTAACGCCATAAAGTTAAATTGTTGCAGGAATTTTGACTCCGAGTATGGCAGCAACCTCAAATTCTTGTCTCGCAGGAAAGAAGAATTTTCATGCGGACACAGTTTAGTTTTAAAGCAAGATTTATTAGAAAAGTTGAGAAGAGAAGACTCCCGTCCTAGCAACGGGAGGGGGTTTTTGAGATAGAAAGGACCCTTACCCCTGCCATAGTGGCAGGAGGAAAAGTAAATGAGAACCCTAGTGCTCTGCCATGTGGCAGGAGGACAAGAAGCAAAACCCGTATTAATGGTGGGGAATGCACCTTTTAAAGGTTTCCCTCAAAGATGTTTCTCCATGAACAAAGAAAATTCCTGGTTTCCATGGTACCTGGCCTTGGGACAAAAGGCCACAGAGGTGCCAGACATAGGACATTCCAGGCCTTGGGCAGATGTGTATTACTTCTTCCTGCTCTCCTTTCAATGATAAAGAGATCGGCCTGAGACCCTCCCACAATGGCCAGAGGTAATGGCCCATACTTCAGGTGGGGAATTGGTATGCTAATAGCGCCCCTGTCCCTTGAAAGAGACGTGCCCTGGTGACTCCAAGACATGGTGGGGAAATTCTCTTTTACTCAGGGACCCAGAATACCCTAACTGCCTACTACCCACTCTAACTCCTCTCTCAAAATCACATGCCACTGAAAGACTAATGTGTGGCTGAAGAAATGAAAAAGAAAATCAAGATCCTTCTTGAAGAAAATGATGCTAATATATGAACTATGAGTCATTGAAGAATTTAATCAGAAGAAAGTATTTTGAAGAGATGAAATTAACAAAAAAATTAAAATCCATGAGATATAATTTCCATTAATCCTTGTTGGTAAGACATGTCTCCTGTAGGCAACAAATAGGTGGGTTTTGTTTTTTTTAACAAGTCTACTAATTCATGATGTTTGATTGATGAATTTAAGCTATTTACATTCAGGGTTAATATGTATGGGTGGTAATTTGGCCCTGTCATTTTAGAAATGGGTTGTTCATTGATTTAGCCTTCTGTTGTGATTTTACTGGGATGTTCTTCCTGTTTGCCTTGGGTTTTGGTAGGTGCTATTCCTCTTCTCTATCAAGAGAATATTTTTAAGTATTATTTGTAGGGCAAGATTGCAAGAGGTAAATTCTTTTAACTTTTTTTTTTACTGTAGAATAATTTTATTTCATTTTCAAAGACAAAGGAAAGCTTTGCTGGGTACATTACCCCGGGCCAACATTTTTTTTTTCCTTTTAGAATCTGGAATATGTCACTTCATTCTCTTCTTGCCTGTAGAGTTTCCCCTGAGAGGTCTCCTGTGAATTTAATTGGCATTCCTTTATATGTCAGTTGATTTTTTTCATGTGCACATTTAAATATCTTTACCTTAGATTCAGTTGAAGATAGCCTGATTATCATGTGTCTTGGTGAAGACTGCATTTGGTCAAACCCGTTGGGAGTTCTGGATATTGCTTCTTAATTCTTTCTCTAGATTAGGGAAATTTTCCTTTATTATTTCCTTGAATACATTTTTAAGCACAGCTTCTCTTTTGCACCTTCTGGGACTCCCATAACTCTTATATTTGGCCTTTTAATAGTGTCTTTCAAAGCTTGAGTACTTTTTTTTTTTTTTTTTTTTGTGCCTGATCCAACTCTGCTTCCAACTTTTTGATTATTTCTATGTTGTGGGAAGAACTATCTTCTAATTCTTAGATTCTTCTCTCTCATTCATCTTACTATTGAGGCTTTCCACTGAATTTTTTAATTTGCTCCATTGTGTCCTTCGTTTCTGATTATGCAGCTTGATTTTGTTTCAGTGTTGGTATTTCCTGTGTAACATATTCCTAAATTCCTGGAACTCCTGTATGTGTACTCATTGTTGATAAGAAGTTTTATAACAAGCTTTTAAAATTCTTTTATCTCCCCTTTCCTGGAGCTAACTCTGAGGCTGACAAAGGCTTTTGCTCCTTTGTTTCACTGTGCTTCTGTCTCTCCTTTTGCGCTTCATCATAGCACTTCTGGTTAGCCAATTCCTCTCCTTGGTGCTGGTTTCTAGGCTGTGTTGCCCACTGGTTTACAGTCCCGTTTTACTGATTGTGTTCAGTACCTAGTTCTTGATTTGCAATCACTGTGCCACTCCGTGCATTGAGTTTCAGTCCCAGCTCTTGTGCTGGGCTTCCATCACGGTATTCTGTCATAGCCTCAATTCATGACTCACCACACTACACCTCCTGTAGCCTTGTATTGTGGCCACACCATTGCCTGCACAGCTTTTCTGACACTTCACCTTGAGTAATGCCCAGATTTTGGGATACACCAGCTGTCTTAAATAACTGGGTTGTCTGGTGTTGATCTTACTGGAACTTGCTAGCCCTTAGGTCTGATGGCTACCCTAACTTATTTCGGATGGAACCTGTAAGGTGCCAAGTTTTGCTGTAGGGCCATTGCAATGTACAGAACTGGAAGTGATTTGCATCCAGCTAAGCGTACACACAGTTCACTCTTGTCCCTCCAGTCCCACAGCCATTCCAACACTTTATAAATTGGCACCTGGCATGCCATTGAATTGCTGGAGTTCTGGGTCTGCAGGCCATTAGGTCCTGGGCCACCCAGATCTGTGTTGTTTGGAATCTATCAAATGCCATGTCTGTACTATTTTTCCTGTGGGATGAGGGCATCTTACTGAGCTGGAAATGATTTTTCTCCTGGCTTAGTGCATGCACAGTTTCCTGTTGTCCCTCTAGTCACTCTGGTAGGCTTTGCCTCACTACACAAAATGGAGTTTGATGTAACACTTCTGGGGGTCTGGGCTTTGAAATCTACCCTGTTCTTGCACCACCCTCCTTGGGGTCTGCTGTCATGTCTCTGCTCCTGGTCGGTCAACTCTTTGCCTGTGTTTATCTCCTGAGCTCCTGGTGAACTCCCTTTCTCACCTGGCTGCTGCTGGAACTTGGGGTGCTGCTCACCGACTGCTTTTGGGGTATCTAGTCTCTGCAATATCGCTCTGTTGTCTGAGCTGCTTCCTCATCTCATCAACCTCTGTTTGCCCCTTTGCCATCAGCCTGTTCTCTCCTATCTCCCAGAAGATGCCCTTTCTGCTTAACCCTGGCTAGTGAGTCTCCAGCATATTAAACTCTCTGCACTCTCTACTGCCATCTTGCCTCTCTTTGTACTTTTATTTCTATACTATATAAGGATTTAGAAATCTTTCAAAAACAGGCACAACATCTTGGAAAACACTACTTTATAAATTTATAACAACAAAACAAAGAAAATCACACATTTCTTTTTTGGCTATGTGTATTATTCTCCTCTACCTGATGCATACTTTCTGATTTTGTATGTGAACTTCTCCTAATGGAAAAATACTTTGACTGTGGTTTCCTTCAGCTATACAAGAGATTTCATCTGGCTTTAATTTTCTTTTCAGGAGTTTTGTGTTTATTGAAGAGATGACTTATGAAATGAAGCCTCCATTTCCCTTTGAGCAAGTCCCAATTTAGTAATTAATAACATATTTTTTTTCAAAAGAGAATAAAAATTTCTCTTTTTTTTACATGAATACTTTTACATGAAAACTAGGTTTTTAAATATTTTTATTTTATTTGAAGATTTTCTCTTTTACAAACATTTCATCTTTTAAAGACTTCTCTACTTTCATTACTTTTCATTGCTTTCTCTGTATAATAAGCTTTCTTTCAATGACAACAAATTGTATCCTTTCATTTTCCTCTCCTTTCTGCTCCCCCTGTACTGTAATGTTAAAACCCCCTAAATTACCATCCATTGTCGATGTGTATATTTTGATTTCTGACATGGCCTTGGCTACATTGAATGTCTTGTTGAAGCTCTTAGATTTGCTTTGTTTTGTTTGCTTAAGATAATACTACTCTCGGTCGGGTATAAACTAAAATTTAAATGTCAGTGAAGGAGTCACAGGATGTGGTAAAGAACTTGCATTTTTTTTTTAACATGTTGGCTACTCAGTACTATGTCAATTAATTCCATAACATTATAAATTGTTGCTGATGTTATGTCAGGGCTTTTAATTGAACGGGATGATACTCTGCCGGCTCTACCTTCAGACCAGAGAAACTGTTGAACTTATCTGGACAATTAGATGCTGGACTCTATGCTTGGTATATGCTCTCAATGAAAGAATCTCAACTGAACTTGAACTGTGGTTATGCAACAATGTGGAGGAATCCACCATGGGGGCAGGGTTTGGGAAAGGGTGGGGGAATCCCAGTACCTATAAAACTGTGACACATAATGCAATGTAATTAATTAAATAAAATAAGATAATACTACTCTCTGGGGAGGACTTTAAATGTATGCAACATACTCACTTATATTAGGCAAATTCAGTACAATGTTTTTTTGCTGTTTCAAGCCTCAACAAAAACATTATGGAAGGGATATTTTCAAAAGAAATATGGCCAGACAGCAAGGACAGCACATAAACAGCAGGTCTGCCACTTCCACTTAAAATTCTTGAACCCTTCTTTACTTCCTGTGTGTGCATGTGTGCCACACACAATTTTGATAATTTCCTCTTTTATGATTTCAAGGAACCTATAACTAAACTGACTTGATACTTGGATAAATGTAAGTAGATCACTGATTCCTCATCTATCACCTACTACAAGATACTTGTGTGTAACTTCTGCCTCTTACCATTTTAAAACAGTTTGATGTTACAGGTGTTTATGCTAAGTGATGCTGCTCATGTTTTTTTTTTTCCATCTACTGATTTAAAGGAGCATAAGTTTCCTACATTAATGATAGCAAATTTGCATTTCGCCCAAGAACTTAAGCATTTGTAATACACAGGGCAAGAAGTGTTGCCAGACTCCTCCCAAAGTAGCCCTTTCTTTTGTCTCTAGTTAAGGAGAAAAATTGACCCTTGTAATACCCTATATATTTTGACCAGATATGTCTTTTGCCAATGAGAACAGGCAAAAACTCAGCCTCTAAGACCTTTAACAACATGTTTGTTGGTGTCATGCTTCCAAGGTCAAGCTTCCAAGATCATGCTTCCAAGGTCATGCTTCTGAAGTTTTAGGCAGGTGAGCAAGGAAATCCCAACAACCTAGTGAATGAGGAAGAATTTAAATCTACATCCTACATAGTAAAGTCCAGGAGAAACAAATAGGGAGCCTGACCAGTAAGTACAGGCTGAGCGATTGTAGGCTAGTTGGCCTTTTCCCTGGCAGTTCCAGACTTTCTATATCAGTCTATCTCAAAAGTCAAATGGGAAGTCTAATCAGTAAGGTACAAGCTGAGTGATTATCAACTAGCTGACTTTTATTAGTTTGCCTATCTGAACTAATTTTGGGGCTCACAAGCAACCCTGATGGTTGGTGTAAGAGAGGCCTGGGAGCCAAGGCTGGAACTAGATGAGAACCAGAGAAAGCTCCTCTCCTGAGTTCAGCGGGAAATTTACAATCCTTTTTATCTCTCAGAGCCACTCTGGGCTCCTGGCTATAGTTTCTATGTCACCAGACGCTATGAGAGCTGCTACCATCTCATGTGGGAAATCCAATAGGAAATGACTGACCTCAGAGTTCTCAGCTTCCAAGGGGATTCATATTCCCTGTGATCTCCTAGGCAGTCGGAATACGGTTCTCAGTGTCCATACTGACAATCCTCAAAGAGGTAGCCATTGTTTCTATGGTGAAAGCACTCGGGGGAGTGGGAGTCTCCAGGACTAGGATATAAGACCTTCTCTTACCCTCTTATTCCACCCTGAGATCCCCTCTGCTCTGTATGCTCTGTACACACAACCTCCTTTTAAGAGGGTGTCAGGGTTGTTCATGGATCCCACCACAAATTTCTATGGTTTTTCTAATTTCTAAGGCTGTTAAGAATCTGTTATCTAAAAAGAGTAAGTTACACCTAAAGTTTTTCTCAAACAGTCTAAGAAGGGGGAGAATTTCTCTGCACTCTTGACCTGTAGTGGAACAAAAGGAATGTTAAACAAATCTAATTTTTCAGTTCCTAGAGGCAGTTCCACTGGGGGTTCCATCTTCTCCAGGAGCAGTGTTGTATTCAAGGGAGTTGCTGCACTTCCGAGGTCAGATGAGCCATAGGAAAACTCACAGTTTTGAGGATTCATCAGGAAATTCTAGGGCAAGAGCATAACCTTTCCCACGGATTATTAGTGTTCCAGAATATCATTCAGTTGTTTTATCAAATACATTATGATGTCAGGGATAGTTTTGTTTGATGTGCCAATCTCTTAATATCCCCTATGTCACCCGGTGTTGGGAGGGGTCTGGCCTCTTCCTCCTCCATTGTCTCCTTGATGGTGATGGATCTTTCAGGATGAGATTGTGAAATTGTCTTACTGGAGGCGCTCCCTCCAGTGGATGAGGTCCAGTGCTTTACATTATGAGCAGACAGGCTGTGGCTCAGTTTCTGGGAAAACACAAGCAAACCTCTTCCCACAGTCAGCAAGGGGTCACGAAGGACCTCTCCACTTTTGGGTGGGTGGGTCCCTCCAATGGACCAACAGCATCTGTGTTGGGCCTGCAAGCGGCCTCCAGTAACGCACAGCTCGTGTTCACCAGAAGGCAAAATCTGAAGAAAATTTAACATGAATAAGGCCAAATTAATGCATTCACACGGGTAGTATAACTTTAACATTTTGGTGTTTCCTTTTAACTATGTCCCAATCTTGAGGATATTAGAGGAGGCCTTAGATCTGAGCTACCATGTTGTTTACTCTTAGGAACAGTATAAAGTGAAAACTGTTAAATGCTAGTGAAATGAGTCAATCACAAAAGAACAAATACCATATGTTCTCTTTTATATAAGGAAACCAGCATGGAAAGTGTAACTTCAGTAATCTGATCCATACTGTTTTTGTTTTGTTTTGTTTTGGCTGCATCCCATGTGTTTTGATGTTTTTTATTTCAGTTTTATTTATTCCAAACACTCCCTTTTCTCTTGCCGAATTCATTCCTGGCTCATGGATTATACGGTGGCATCATTTTTCCCAAGAGACTTTTGTATCTCCTTTTTGTCACCCATGTGTTGGTTACTCAATGGTTTTTTTTTTTTTTTTTTCATGGAGCTGTAATTTGTTGTTGCTGTTGTCGTTGTTGTTGAGGCTGTTCTTCTAATTCATATCAGTTGCTGACCTTGTTTCATGGCTTCTCAATTATGGAAATGTATAGTGATGGAGTACTGGGGACTACCATATCCGGATGTGGGGGTATAATGTGGGAGTATATAAAACAAATAGGACCCTTACATTCTATCTTGTACAAAATTCAACTCAAAATGGATCTAGGAGCTAAATCTTTGACAATATGCCATTAAATTACGAGAGAAAAACATCAGAGAATTCTGATTGGCTTTATAAAATTTATCTGAGGATTTAAGAATAAACAGAAATGTTCAGCAGAGATGACAGCATGACAAAGTCATGTTTTCTCTTATATATGGCAGCTAATAAAGAACACCAGCTCACTACAGGTTCAGAAACCTGATCTGTATAAGCAACTAGCATTCATTCCATATATTTTAAATAAGGCCCAAAAGACCGCTACACCAGCCCAATCTAGGGTGCCCAGTGGTGACATGTCAGTGATGGGCAGTGGCCAAGGCGTACTTTGTCACTAATCATAATATTCAATAAGTAAAAAAGAAAATACCACCCACTCATTTCCACTGAAATATAAACACCAGTTAAAAATGACTACCCTATTCCAAAGTGACCATTTCATTCCTGCACTTCATTCTCTTCTTGCCTGTAGTTTCCTGTGAGAGATCTCCTGTGAGTTTAATTGGCATTCCTTTATATGTCAATTGATTTATTTCACGTGCACATTTAAGGATCTTTTCCTTATGTTCAATTGAAGAGAGCTTGATGATCAGGCCTGTTGGGAGTTTTGTGCCCCTCCTGGATCTTGTTTCCCAATTCTTTCTCCAGATGAGGGAAATTTTCCCTTATTATTTCATTAAATATATTTGCAAAACCAGTTTCTCTTTCTGCACCTTCTGGGGCTCCCATAACTCTTATGTTTGGCCTCTTAATAGTGTCTTTCAATTCTTGAATTTTTTTTTTGGCCTGATCCAACTCTGCTTTCAGCTTTTTGTTTGCTTCCCTCTGGTGAAGGAGATATCTTCCAGTTCTGAGATCCTTGCTTCTGTTTGCTTCATTCTATTTTGGATACTCCCCACTGTATTTGTAATTTGCTCTATTGTGTCCTTAATTTCTGATATATCAGTCTTGATTTGCTTTACTGCTGCTGTTGCTTGTGTAAAATATTCCTTAAATTCTTTGTACTCTTTTATGTGCTTGTCATTGTTGATCAGAAGCTTTAAAATGAGTTTTCTGAATTCTGTGTCCCCCATTTTCTCAAAGTCTTCCTCAGTTAACTCTGAGGTTGGCATAGGGTTTTGCTCCTTTGCAGGGGAGTTTTCAGTAATATTCATTGTGCCTCTGTCTCTTCTTTTGCTCTTGGTCATTGTACTTCTGGTTAGCAGAGTCTTTTCCTTGGGGCAGGTTTCTAAGCTGTGTCACCCATAGGTCTACAATGTGATTTTATTTATTGCAGTTGGTACACAACTTTTTGCTTGCAGCAAATTGTGACACTACCCTCAGCAAGTTCCAGCTCTGGGTTCTTATGTTAGATTTCCACAAAGAACTCTATAGCCCCAACTCTCGGCTCACCAGTCTCCACCTCCTGTGATACCATGCTGAGGCTGCACTGTTGTCTGTACAAACTTTCTTCCACTTCCGGTTGGAGCAGGTCCCAGGATTAGGGAGACACCAGGTGTCCTATACAGCTAGGTTGTTGGTGGTGCTGATCTTGCTGGAACCTGTTGGACGTTAGGTCCTGGTGCCACATGGGACTATTTTGACCCGTATGATGCCACAGGCAGTATTATTTTCCTGAGGGACCAGTGCAATCCACAGAACTCAGTGAGTTCTTGCAAGTTCAGCACATGTGCACTTCACTGCTGTCTCCTGCAGTCCTAAAGCTTTTGCCACAGTGTACAAAATGGCACATGACGTACCACTACTACAGTTCTTGATCTGCTGACCATCTGGTCTGAGGGCTACCCAGACCTGTCTTGGGTGGAACCTGTAGAATGCCATGTTGTTGCAGTTCACTGAGTCAGAAATGAGTTCACTCCCAGCTCAGCATATGCTCAGTCCTTTCCCTTGCCTTCGTATCCTTATGCAAAATGGCACCCAATTCGGCTGTAGGGGGCTGACTGAGCTGTGAAATCCGCCCTGTTCTCACACTGCCCATCTGTGATCTGCTGCTCTGTCTCTGCTCCTGGTCAAAATAAATGGACCAGCAGGACAGACAGTTCTTTGTCTAGGTTCACCTCCCAAGCTCCCAGTGAAAGTCCCTTCTCATGTGATTGCTAGTGGAGATCGGATTGCTGTTAGCTGAATGCTGCTGGAGTATCAGTCACTGTAACACCACACCATTGTGTCCGCTGTTTTCTTGTGTCTGTCAGTCTCCAGGTATTCCTCTGCTGTTGTTCTATCCTCTCCTATTTCCTGGAATGTGTCCTCTCTGCTTCATCTTGATTAAATGTTTCTCTGGTCATTTAAACATGTCCTCACCCTATTCTGCCATCTTGATTCTTACAGCGTGAATATTTAAATCTAAGAAATGTCATCGCTCATGGTACATTATGGGATGCGGGTTCATGCAATCTTATTTAATCTCTTTCTTTTAATTTTTTTTTTTTTTTGAAAAGCAGAGTGACAGCTTATCTTCCAGCCACAGCTTCACCCACAGCAGCCACAAAAGGGACAGCTAGTCTAGGCCAAAGCTAGGAGCTTGGAACTCCATTTGGGTATGGAGGGGGCAAGGGTCCAAGCTTTCACATCATGTTCTAAGTTTTGTACCTGTTTTTATAGTTACCATGTCATGATGTACTTAAATATCAGAAAATTAAACTTGTAACTGTGAACTCCGTGATTGTACTTTCATGATAATATGGAGGAAATAAGTGGGGAAATGGGGAGGAGAGAGAAAGGGGAAAAGGATGAACCCCTATGCTTATAAGCTGTATCATGGAAAATAATATATAAATACATAAATAAATTAAAAGCCAATTTACTAGAGTTTTTGTCCCTTTTTCTTTTATAATTTAGAATAACTAGTGACAACATATTTTTGCAAAGTCACTTTGCTTAATTATTTCCTGTGTGTACATTAGTTCCTATCCCGGATGCTCCACTTCCAATCCAGCTCCCTGCTTGTGGCCTGGGAAAATAGTCAAGAATGGCCTAAAGCCTTGGGACCCTGCTCCTACGTGGGAGACCTGGAAGAAGTGCCTTGCTTTTAGCTTTGGATCAGCTTAGCTCTGGCCATTGGGACTGTTTTGGGAGTAAACCAGCAGATGGAAGATCTTTCCATTTCCTGCTCTCTGTACAGCTGCCTTTCCAATAAAAATAAATAAAGCCAACCAAATGTAAAAACAATTTCCACGAACATTTGGAAACTCCATTGACCTTTCCATTTCTTTTGTAAGTATCAGTGGTTTTACTTGCATTTCACCAATTTTCAGACTTGCAATGAGTTTTCTTTTGTAAATCAGTTTGGCTGCTAATTTTAGTACATGGAATAATGATGAAGACAGTGAACATAAGGTTATTCTGAGAAATAAAACCTAAACAAAATATTTCAAGGGAATTCCTCATGGAAATTGCATATATTTTTGCTGTTGTTTTGCTTGATTATTTTTAAATCACAAAAGTTAAACTAGGCAATCACTGTTTCAGTGTAACAGGAGCTCAGATGAACAAAAGGCAGAACCCAAGCCTGTGGACCATCATCTGTGCTCCCAGGGTGTGTGTTAGCAGGAAGCTGGATTAGTACGAGGAGCATGACTTGTACCCGGTTACTCTGACATAGGACTCAGGTGATTCAGGTGGGGGCTTGACTCCCTGCACCAGAATGCCCACTCCCCAAAACAGGGCGTTATGCAAATAATAATCCATCTTAAAAAAATGTTAAACCCGACTTATAACAAACTTAGATATTTTGAGAAAAAAATTTTTTTTGTATTTTCTGCTATCTTTATTATACTTTGCTTGTTTTAAAGACCCGAGTCTTAAGAGATTTAGAAACTCTCTAAAAATATTTAAGCAATCAGCTTTGTAATTCTGATTAAATCTGTCCTATCACTCCCGCTAAATCTCCCTGATTCATAATATAGCTATTATTTCACCATGAGCACGTTTCAAAGCTATTTCATCTGGTTGGCTTCCTCAGGATCTAAATTCTCCACTAAAGCCTAAGTTCTAAATTAAAATCCTTTCTAAGTTTTCCAATCTGATCCTTGAGATCCTTAGAGGATATACCTCTCATCGTCTGGATATAAAAGCTAACTAGGCTTCTTTGGATGATATGGAAAGCATTATCATGTGGTAAAACGATGATCAACTTTAAGTTCTAGTTCCAGGGAAATGTTATTGAGTTGTTTTATGGATAATACAAAGTTGTTGTAAGTCTGATTGTCTTGGTATGCTGCTATGTGTCATGATTGTTTACTTAATTTGTTATTTAATTTGGAAGGATCTTGGGGTGGGGATAATTCTTCAAAGATGTTTGAGGTTGCCATTTCCAGCAAAGACCTGGAGGCTTGATGAAATAGAATTTTCCAGAAACCAGATAGGTTCTTCCTAAAATTCTGTATATAACGAAATAATGGATTCTCTTTCCTAGTTGTTGATTTGTTTCAGAAGTTTATTGCTTTTTTAAGTCATTTGTCATCCACCATTTTGATTATCATCTAAAAACATTTACAATAAAAATCTTGAAAAACACTGATAAAGATGTTTATGTTCTGATTAATTAAGAATTCATGAATCTGTTGAGATAAACTGTATAATCAAGAACATGTGATCAAATCAGCAGGCAAGATTTTTAGATTTCCATGACTTTTAGTTAAAATGATATTAGTCCTATCCTTAAATATTTTGCCTTCTGGATTTAAGAAACTTTCAAAAAATATTTCTAAGATTTATAACACTCTGGTAAAATGTGTTTTTTTTAAAGCAATGATAAAAACACTCTTCTGTTTTTCCTATTTAATTCTTCCAAAAGACAAAACCATTTAGTGATTTTTTGACACTGTCACTATTCATGTAAATTCAGTATGAGTCTGTTATTTTCATATTAGGATAAAATTGAAAACATCAATGTATGTAAATTGATAGAATCAATTTCTGGTGTCAAGGCTTCTTATCTCACAGTAGTATTGTTACTTCTTGGTAGGTCCTAAAATTTCAGAAGAATAAATTACAAAGAAGTCTAAAGTTGGCTGGGTTAGGCATTGTGACATTGAGACTATCTTAGATTCGAGATTTCTGTATGGTAGATCAGCTTTTCGCTCTTCATTCTACAGATGGATTACAGCTCTTTTCATCATTTTCAAGATGTATAACTTATTTGTAATGTCTTGCTTTTGTTTTCTCCTTTTAGGGTTTTAAGCCTATTGTCTGACAGAATTCTACGGAAGTAAAGTTTCCAGCAAAACAATTCTGGCCTGGACCCTGAGATGACTGTGAAACAAAGTTTAGAAGAATGATACAGTGCAGTGAAGTTCACTAAGAATCCCTTCTAAAAATCTCTCTGTTCAACTGTGGCCAAAAGGGTTTCTGACACTGACTCCAGTTAGTCACTTCCCACCAGCTGTGGAACTAATTTAGGACAGCTACCAGCCAGGATGACTGAAATCATTTCCGGATGATGATTTTTCAGTGAGGTATTCCGCCAAAGACCTTGATTACAAAAGCAAAGTTTGAAAGTTGCCATATCGGGTTTCAGAATGGGTACCTGCAATCAGCTGAAATAAAAACAGATAAATCAAGAGATTGTTATGGAAACACAATGCAATATAATTGCATGATAGTAACTTTCTCAAAGAACTCTTTCACAGCTACAAGTTTTTTAGATGGCCATCGTTTCAAGAGAGAGAAGATGATGAGATATGTTGCTTGATATTTTCACATCTAATGCTGAAATCCAGGTACAGCATTCATACCAAAATGTTAAAATAGTCCTTGTATATGGAAGAAAAAGATTAATGTTGGGGATACTGGCTCAAATTTTGTGTTTAGATAACAGCGGAGCCTTGGACTGCACTATAGTAAAACAAGGTAGCATTTCTATCGTGGCCAGTTTTTTTCCATTGCACTTAGGCCAGTATCTCCTCCTAAGTAAAAGCAAACACTAATAAAATGTACACTAACTCTCTTGGTAATGGCAATACGAACTTACTTAGGATTTAAATTACGTAACTGTACATACAAAAATTTTACTGACAGAAATATATACATATAAATACATATGGTATGTTATTCACTAGGATAGAAGTTTGTAACAGTGTAAGTAGGTGCAGAACAAGGAAATGGTTAATGTAACATGTGATTTAAAAAGCTAGGCACCCTTACACAGAGGATTAAAAGCTGTTTATGCACTCCACAAAGGCCCTTGTGGAAAGAAGGTGAGAAGCATTGTATTGCAGACAGGGATTTGTATTGTAACACAGAGAATACGCCATTGTTATGCAGTGTTGAGTAACTGTTGATATTTTCCTGTTTGTTTAATGTAGTTGTTGCCTCAGCATTCATTTATAATCCTGACATAATTGTTTGAAACTCTGATATGTGTATAACCTTTGGCTTTTTTGTCTCCTACTTGTGTATTGTTTGTAACATAACTTGCCTGACTTTAGGCTTACTGACTCCGACTCCACACACAGTATAGCTGATGACCAGGGTAAGACCTCAATGCGAGCATGAACATCATGTACAAAATATCTCTATTTTGTGCATTTTTCAAATTAGCTACTTCAATCCATGAGAAAGCTAAGACTGAACACTCCTTCATCTTACTAAACATACAGTCTCCCAGATTCTCTTTCTCTCTGCTCTCCTGCTCCATTGCACCTGCTGGCTGAGCTTCCAGCCACTTTCGTATTTCCCATCAGCTTTCTGTTGGCACTTCCCATCTCCCTGGAACCTGTTTTCCCTCCTTATTGTCTTCATTTCACACACACACACACACACACATTTATGTTGCACTGCCCTTGAGTCAGTGCTCTCCCAGGCAGTGACTTCTTGGCTTAAGGCATCCTGAAGAGAGAAGCCCAACACAAAGTGAGAAAGCAGCTACAGCATGGAAACAAACAAGGACAACACTGTACGTGGTGTTAGGACTTCACTTTAGAATACATATTCTTGGACATTTTGAAATGTTGGGGCTAGGGCAGGGCTGGTACATTCACAGTGTGTATTTCAGGCTGAGATGTGGTAAGGGCACTCAGATCTCCACACAATGGCATTAGAAACATACTGTCTAAAGAATGGGCGCACTTCTCTCCATGCGTTGCTTATGTTATTTTATAATCTCAAAAGAGAAAAACAAAAATTAAACAAATGTCAAAGGTTGCTCACCACTACTGCCAAAATTAGATTTTCCCTGGATGTAGCAGCAATATTTTTCCTTTTTACTGAGTGAATGAAACTGCTACTAATAGGCCATCTTCGTGGCACAGAGGTTAAGCTGCCTCCTGGATTCTGGCATTCCATGTCGCAACAATAGCTGGTGCTCTGGCTGCTTTTCTTGTGAACCAGGTCTCTGCTGACATGCTTGAGAAAACGCTGGAGGAAGGACCATGTACTTGGACTCCTTCCACTCACATGGCAGACCCCGATGGAGTTTCAGGGTCTTGGTTGCCAACGTGGCCATTTGGGTAGTGAACCCACAGATGAAAGATGTCTCTCTCTCCTCTCTCTGCTTCTCCCTCTCCCTATGTCTCGCAAATAAAAATGTTTGTAGATAGTTACAGAATAAACTTACCTCAATTCCCAGAACTGGGAAAAAATGGAAAATGGTCACATGTCTTGAAGTTGGAGCAAAACAGTGTATTACTGTTTTGATATTTCGTGTACTTGATGTTTTGGTTTTTGGTACCTGAGGACTCGTGCTATGAGAAGCAGCATAGAAAATCTTAAACAGTACAACAACTGAGCCCAGGATAAAAATATGAGATGGGTCAGATCTTTTCATGTCACAACTTCCTCCTCCTTCCCTTCTTCTCTCCTCCTCCTGCTCCTTCTTCTTCCTCTTCTCCTTCTTTATAACAAATGGAAAATGGTCACATGCGTTTAAGTTGGAACAAGACAGGATGTTACTGTTTTGATATTTGGTGTACTTGATGTTTTATTTATATTTATTTATTTATTTTGGGACCTGAGGACTTGTGCTATGAGGAGCAGCATACAACATCTTCAACAATAACTGAGCCTGGTTTGTTCCAGACTATCAGATTTTTTTCTCTTCTGGGGCTCCCATGTAACCTTAATTATAGCTTGATCCTGGACCCATACACTTAGTGTTAAACAGTCTAAAGAGAGCCTGTCCTGATCAAGAATGAAACATAAAAGAAGTACCAAGAATGAAAGGAGATGTTAAGAGGTTCCAGAGCTTGATTATCAACACAGAGTCCAAAATGCTGAAGCATTACTTTCAATATGTACCAGAATGCCCTGTTGCCTTTCTAGGGGGAGATGTATTATCTAAATACAGGATCTCAATAAACTGAGAAAAAAATGAAGCCCAAGTCCATAGAAGTGGAGGGGTTGAATTCATGGAATGATTACAGAAGATATCAGTGCCTGAGTCAGAAGATCCTTCCAGGCATTTTAAGCCAAATTAATTAAGAAGTGTAGGAACACAGCCAAGTGGGACGAATAACCAGCGTTGTGCTGGAAGGAGTAAAGTTAGAACAATATCTTTGACCATAGGAAAGGCAGCTGCCATGCAAACATATGAGAAATTCTTTTATTTGATCAATAAACAGAAGAGGAATTGAACAAGCCACAGCAATCCTTATATAATATCTAAATTCTATCTATTCAAAAGCCAAAACATAGGAGCCCGGCTCAATTAGCAAAATCCTCACCTTGTAAATGCCAGAATCCCATATAGACATTGGTTTGTGCCCTGGATGCTCCACTTCCCATCCAGCTCCCTGCTTGTGCCCTGGGGAAACAGCAGAGAATATCCCAAGTCCTTGAGACCCTGTATCCATGAAGGAGATCTGGAAGAAGCTCCTGGAACCTGGATTCAGCTCCGGTTGTTGGGTGAACTTAAGAAGTGAACAAGATTTTTCTCCCTCTCGTTTTCTCTGTAAAAATGATCTGCCCTTCCAATAAAAATAAATCAATCTTCTTAAAAAACCAAACATAGGAAAAGACATTTATTCAAATCTGATTACTTTCAACAACTGTCTGAGGTGTACAACCTGTGATGTCTAACAGATTCTAAATAACGTAGAGTGGTATTCAAAAGATGCTTTATCTTTTACACATGCTATTGAATTTTGGATCCAGGTGTGTAGTTGCTTTTGAGTTAGAGGACACAAATTTCAATCAAAAGCAATGGTACTGCTTGGTTATCTCAATCTGACCATTAAGGAACACTACATCCCATATTGTCAGGGTAGTTCTTTTTTTTTTAAAGATTTATTTCTATTATGTTTTTATTGGAAAGGCAGATATACAGAGAGGAGAGACAGAGAAGATCTTCTGTCTGATGATTCACTCCTCAAGTGACCGCAACCACCGATGCTATGCTGGTCCGAAGCCAGGAGCCTCTTCCGGGTCTCCCACGCGGGTGCAGGGTCCCAAGGCTTTGGGCCGTCCTCGACTGCTTTCCGGGGCCACAGGCAGGGAGCTGGAAGGGAAGCGGGGCTGCCGGGATTAGAACCGGCGCCCATATGGGATCCCGGGTGTGCAAGGCGAGGACCTTAACCACTTGCGCCACTGCGCCGGGCCCGTCAGGGTAATTCTAGTGAAGATTTAGGAAAATTAAAACTACAACAGAGTATTACAGTATGTAGATAACATCTTCATGCCCAGCCTTCAAAAAAAAAAATCTTTGATAATGATACCATCACCGTGTTAGACTTAGTAACCAGCAGTGATATGAAATGTCTCAAGTGAGGCACAAATACGTGAAAACAGTAAAATACTTGGTGTTCATTAATTCAAAAGGTCACCACAGTCTTCCCTGAGAGAGAAAATTCTTGGAGATGGCTGGCTTTTCTTGCATTTAGATCTGTAGCTTTGAGTTGAAGACTAAACCACTCTATGATAAACTATGGGGCAAGAAACAGATAATATTAAATGGATTGGGTAAGTGGTGAAATTTGCAATAAATTTTAATTGTGGTTTGCTTATGGAGGAACCTGCCCTGGATGTAACAAACTTTAAATAAAGCATTCAATCTTTGTGTTCATAAAAGGCAGGGAATAGCTATAGGAAATATTAACCTAAATTTGGAACCTTTAAAAAGAATGATAACCTATTCAAAGAAGTTGAAAGGCGTGGTAAACCATGGCTCTGTGTATTTGAGGTCTATAATTTACAGTCATCTCCTAGTCTAGGAAACAAAGAAACCATGGCAAAACTTGTGACAGTGTTGGCTCCTCCCCAGCAAGTCTGTAGACTTTGAGAACGTAAAAGGCATTTTTGGCTATTTCCACATGAAGCACTACCATACCAAGCTGTGTTGTCAGACCGCCCTCAGAAGACCATAAATCTCTGTTATTTTCTGAACCTAGTTATCCTCCTCCCTTAACCCAGTTGACCTATTAGCTTTGTTTACTCACAGGTGAATGAACAAGTTTACTGTAGTTAGCCAGTGTTCCATTGTAAACCATTATCTAATACGGAAAAGGAAACGTAGCTGCTAGATATGAATAGCTTTGTAACAGACAGACCAGGCATTGTGGCAGTGTCCCGACATTCCCTCGTGGAAGCTGAGGAACTATCACTGACTACCTCAGCTCCAAAGATGAAACTAACCACATTAACCAGAGGGTTAGAAACGGAAAGATAAAAAATAATGCAGTGTAGATTGCTTCTAGGTATCCCTTTCCTGTTATTTATATTCATAAAGCCATTTAAGAAGATAATGGTAAAGAGATTAAACACGGGCCAGACAGTTGACTGCTAGAACTGATTCATGCCCCTAATGAAATAGCTGTGATGCAATGTAGAGGCCATTGAAGGAATCAGAGACTATAAGGGGAACATTCTAGCAGACACCACTGCTCTCTCTGGCTTCCATGTCAGCACAGTTTCTTTAATTGCCATTCATTTTCATTCTAAGTTTACATAGAAAATCTTTGCATGCCAAATGAAAAGCAGGAGAAGCCATCTGTAAACTTAAGGCTGTATATACCCTCATCCTTACCTTGCTGCTAGGGAGGGCTATCAGTGGTCTTCAATGGTTAAGGGTCAAGTGATTAACCAACAATGAAAAGTTTGTGTTCTCACACAGTGTGGACACTCTATAAGAGTGTCATGATTCTACCCAAAATACTTAAGCACTCCACAGATTAAAAAAAAATTACTAACTTAGAAAGTAACTGAACAGTGTATCTGTTGCCAAAGAAGCAAAGGACAAATCAGGCCTTCTGTACCACCTCCCGGCCACCCAACTTCTACCTGGCCAGAGCAACTTAGGTCTGGGGGATATTACTCAGGAAAAAAGAAAAAATGAAGGTTGACTTTTTACTGTTAGGCCACAGCTTCTGGGGATATGGAAGAGCCTCCTGGGTTGATTCCTATATCCACTGGATGTATTTTGTATCCTTCCTTGTGTGCAGAAACAAAGATAAACTAAGGTACAACCCTCTATTAAAGAGGAGACACCTGGCTAATAGAAAGGGCTGCCCAGATTGCACAGAGCAAATTTGCAATGGAATCAAATAAACTCTTTTCAGTGTGACTTGGTTTCTTGCATTCTTGGAACCCTTAAGTGCTTTCTTTTCTCTCTAGGCATATTAAATTGGTACAGTTTGTGGCTAAAAGAGTGACACTGCTGGTATATTTCTTTGAGTGCAAAAAGAGCTCCAAAATTTTGGATGGGTAACAAAATAATTTTCCCCAAATAATAGAATCAAATATGCAACTAATGGATATATTTAAACTAAATTGAAATTCTGTTCCTTGAGAATCTAAACAAAAACATATTTTATTCAATGACTGTATTTAAACTGGTATATATTAAATCTTGATGTTGACATACTTCAAATTTCAAAGTTTTGTAAAATTGGGCAGTTTAGAATATCTTTTAGTCAAATTGGAGTTAGAAATGGCGTGTATTGATTTTTATTACAGGATCTTTCCAAGCATAAAGATAAGGATTTGGCACTGGGAAAACTTTATTGTCACACCCCATCGGAGTCCAAGTCTACATTTTGTATCTGACCTAGATTGATAATATGCCTTATCTGATTTTGAGTTTTTGGGTCAAAAAAGATGCCAGAGGTACTGGTCTTCCATATATCGTTTCAAATGGATAAATTTTTAAAGCAGCCCTGCATGCCATTCCCATTCTGAGGAAGGCAGGGTTAATCTTGTGGCAATACTCTTAGGTGAGTGCTTAAGAGATGAATCTACACTGAAGAATAGTGTAAGAACTCACATTTCTATAGTCTGGATTGCTTAGACTTTATTTTTTTTTTAAGTTTTCATTTGACTTTAGGGTTTGATATATCTTCACCAAATATCTTCTTCTATTATGTAAAGTTTTTCTGTTTCTGAAAAAATATTCAAGGGGGAAGAATAATTGTAATGGCAAACAGAAAAAAAAATTTTTTTCCTGAGTAGAATTTTACAAACATGAGCTAGACAGAAATAACAGGTGGAATGTTTTCAGAAGTAAAAATAAATCATGCTTCAGATTGGATCAGAGCTTAGATTTAAGAAAGTGGGCAAAATAAAATTTCTAAAGATTCTGGAAGGGGGAGGGGTTGAGGAAAGAAGGAGAGGAGAAGGACAGGAAAAAACAAGCATGAAAGAAAGTATTATGAAACAACTGACCTGGTTTTGGTCTAAACGGCTTAAAGTGGATTTGCTCATACTGCAAATGTCATTTCATCATTGCATGTCAGAGTTCTTCACTCACATGAGGAAGCTGGATGAGGTGACATGTGAGGCATCCTTCACCTCTACTATTGTCATTTCATGGAAAAAGGGCTTAAAAGACAATCTGTGTGATACTGTACAAATGAAGGACGTAAAAGAGGAATGCTTGAGTCTATACAGACTCGAATCAGCATTAAACAATAATAAAACTACAAAGACATACGGGGGCATCAAGAGCGATCCTGACACCCTCTTAACAGGAGGTTATACGCGCAAAGCAGGGGGGACCCCAGAGTGGAGCAGGTGGACAGGAGGAGGATTGCAGCCCCATCCTTGAGACTCCTGGATCCCCATCAAGGGCTATCAGTACAGCACCAAGGACTACATCCCAACTGTCAAAGAGACCACGGGGAACTGGAGTGCCTTCGAAGGCCAAAAACTCTGAGGTCATTCACTCATGCTTGGATCTACCACGTGGGATGGAAGAAGCCCAAATCCTTCCTCGCAGGATCCAAGGGCATCAGAACAACAGCCAGGAGCCCTGAGTGGTCCGCAGAAACAGAAGAACAGTAAGCTTCCTAGGGAGAGGAACTCTGGTTCTTACTTAGTTCCAACTTTGGATCCCCACCCTCTCTTGCAATGACAATCAGGGTCACTCCAAAGCCCCCCACCCCAAAACACACACACCACACACACACACACACAAATTAGAATAGATAGACAAAGAACAACAAGGAAAGCTTAGAACCAGACAGGACATGGTCAGCTTGGACTCACACATACCTTTCTAGGTGGGACACAAAGATTAGTTACTCTTCACTAAGGTATTGAAGATTTCTCTGCACACCCCTCCTAAAACTGTTCTGCACTTCAACTGTTGACATATGCCTTGCTAGAGTTAGAAGCCAGTTTAGACTATCCTAAAATCTGCCAAGTTCAGCAAAATTATGTTTCAACACTATAAACTGCTAAATACCAAAATGAAAAGAGACACGAGACACCATAGCCATTTTAAGGTGTATAGAATCCAGTTGTATATAAACTAAAATTGAAATGTCAATGAAGTAGTCACAGGATGTGGTTAAGAACTTGCATTTTCTAACATATTGGTTACTCAATACCATGTCAATTAATTCCATAATGTTGTAAATTGTTGATGTTGTGTTGTGGCTTTTAATTGATCGGGATGATATTCTGCCAGCTCTACCTTCAGGTCAGAGATGGTCTCCCCAAGAAAACATTGAATTTATCTGGACAATAAGATGCTGGACTCTACGCTTGGTATATGCTTGCAAAGCAAGAATCTTGAGTGAATTTGAACTGTAATACTGCACCAAGGTGGAGGAATCCACCATGGGGCGAGGGTATAGGGAGGGGTTGGGGACTCCCAGAACCTATGAAACTATGTCACATAATGCAATGTAATTAATTTTTAAAAAGTAAAGCAAATTGAACAGTGTTTCTGATGCTTTCTGTACTATTTTCCAAAATGTTCCAAAACAGCGTTACAATCTTCTTTTAGAAAAACGACATTTTTAAAATCTGTGGTACTGTACACAAGAAAGCTCTTAGTCAGCCGTCCTCACTCCACACACTGATTACGTCTGGTGGATTTCCATTAGTTATAAGCAGCAGAACCTGTGTGTAGCCAAATAATGAGAAAAAAAAATACATCTTGGTAGGAGTTTGGGAGTATCACAGGACCAAAAGAAAGTCAAAGTAGGATGCTTTACAATGAGTGGGAGCTGGAGAATTTTCAGAAAAGTCACTAGTAGAAAGTGCAGTGCCTGATAGGGTACAACTCCAGAGGGAAATCAGTTCTAACCATTCCTCTACATCGGAAATGTCTGCTTCAGATACACAGCCCATCTGACCGGACTCTGAGTCTACTTTCTGATCTACTGACTGAAGATGGAAAGCCAGGAAATCATTATACTCAGTGCAATAAAGCAAATACCGTATGTTTCCTCTGATATAAGTCAACTTTCATGCAAAATTCAAAAAAAATACACACAGATAAACAAACGTCTACATATATTCTCACAGATTAACTGTGGAATGGAGACTAACATGGCAGGAATTGAAGACACATTGCAGTATTAGACGCCACTTTTGAGTCAAAGAAATATTCCCAATGAAACTGTTACATGTATCTTGACACTTTGATTTTTATGACTGCCTACAATGCCATGACGCACTTAAATATCAGAGTGTTGGCCTTGTGATACAGGTGTCTGATGTTGGTTAGGGGGATTGTTGCATCCCACACTGTCATTTTGCTTTCTCAGTTCTGCGGTTTCTGTTTTACCCACTCTTTTCAACATTTTAGAGTTTTCCTTTTTCTATGTTCTTTGTAAAACTTGGCAGGAGAAGTGATAGACTAGTCTGTGCCATCTTTTTCAGACCAGAAGTCTATTTTGGAGTACATTTGCGTTGGTATATGTGGTTACCATTCAGAAGTTAACCATATATGCCTGAGGGGCCAGTGCGGAATTCTGAGTCTTTGAGCAATGCTTTTCTGTGCTTGAGCCACAGTTATTTCAGTCTTCCAAGTCCTTGCCTCAGAAAATCTCTCTTGCCCCTGATTTTCCTGTGTGCCTGATGTCACCTGTAAGAGAACTTCTCACAAGACAGTGAAAGGAGAATCATGGGAGACTCACTGCACCTGCACACCTGCTCACAGTGACCTGCTCTCAGGGGTCACTGTCTTCTCTGTGATGTTCGGTGACATAAAACTACCATATCATGTACTTAAAAATGTTAGATAAATGGGTAGAGATGCATGCTCATTCCTGGTCTATTTTGTCCTGAACACAAGTTCTTAATGTTTAAAAAGCAAACGCTTTTAAATGTTTGCTTTTGAAGTTTATATTCTCATTATTTATTGTTGGCATGAGGACCTGTACTTGTCATATTCACACGTTGTGAGTAATCTTGGTTGGAACGGTATCTATCCTTCTCAATTGCATAGATTTTTTCTCTTTGTTTTCAACCGTGATGCTCATATTACTTTATTTTTGGCTTGCTTCATTGGACAAGTCCTCCAGGAAAAGGTAGAAAGGAAGCGATAGGAATGTACAGACTTGCATTACTTTAAGCCTGTTCTGTGGTTCTTCCTCCGTGGAGAAGAACATTCTATGGAGAATTCTTGGTTTCCCAGAAGAATTTCTGTCAGTATTCCTTGTAAATGGCCACTTATGACAAAATGGTTTACATTTGTTCATAGTCATGTCTTTACTTTTTTTTTTAAGATTTATTTTTATTATTTTGTTTATTGGAAAGGCGGATATACAGAGAGGAGAGACAGAGAGGAAGATCTTCCGTCCGATGATTCACTCCCCAAGTGACCGCAACCACCGATGCTATGCCGGTCCGAAGCCAGGAGCCTCTTTGTGGTCTCCCACGCGGGTGCAGGTCCGAAAGTTTTGGGCCGTCCTCGACTGCTTTCCTGGGCCACAGGCAGGGAGCTGGAAGGGAAGCGGGGCTGCCGGGATAGAACCGGCGCCCATATGGGATCCCGGGTGTGCAAGGCGAGGATCTTAACCACTGCGCCACCGCGCCGGGCCCATGTCTTTACTTTTTATTCCTTTAAGGATATGCTATGTGCAGAATTGCATATTGGATACTTAACTCTACCCCTTTCAATAATTTTAAAAAAAAAACTAATTTTGTTATTTGACACAGGAACATATTTTAGTCTTGTTTCCTTTAATAATATCATCTCTTCTCCATTCAATACTTGTAAACTTTTTATTGGTTTCTATTGCTATGTAACAAATCACTGCACATGCAGCCATTTAAGAAGCACAAACATTGTTTCAAAGTTTCCATGGCTCACATCTCGGCAGTGGTGGTGCTTGGGTCTCTCCTGGAGAACTGCTCACTTGTCTCCGACTTTATCTCTCTATAGCTGTAGTACTAGTGAGGTGATTAGTTTATTATTTGGTGTTTTTAACCAACTCTTGACGGAGACCCACTGTCAGCTCTCAGAGGCTGTTCGCTTTTGCTCTGTGAGCCCCTCCATGGTTGAGCCACTCACAAACATCTCACATGTTGAATCTGCTTTGTTGTTCAAATAGCTGATTTGTTCTCTTCTGACCAGATAATGAAAACACACACTTTGAAAAGATTATATGATTAGCTCATTCCTTTCCATGTACTTTCCCATTTCAAATTTACCAGACATGAACTTTCAATATTTAAAAAATTATTTTATATTAATGCTTGTATTAGTGTTTAGATAGCTAGAATAAAATGTGTGTGTTTTGATGACTGTGAAACTTGGCTGACCATTTTAGAATTCCTCTTAATGCAATAGTTTGTTTTTGCTCTTCAACGATTAAAATGAGGATATGCCTATATGTGACTTACTTTGTATTTAAATTGATTAGGGTATTTGAATTATGGGTTCATGTCTTTAATCAAATTTGGAAATTTCTCAAGTTTATCTTCTTCTAATATTGCTTCTTCCCAGGAGCATTCAACCACACATGTATCGGAGAGCTGGAATTTGCTATGGCAGTTAACCCTTGGGACCTCTGTAACATACATGTAAGTGCATAGGTTTGAGCCCCGGATATGCTTCAATGTCAGCTTCCTGCCAATGTGCACCCTGGGAGTGAATAGGTGGTAGCTCCAGCAACTCCCTGCTAACTGTAGAAGAGAGCTGGATTGATTTTCCAGCCACTGGCTTCAGCTTTGGCTCAGACATGGTTGTTGCTGGTTATTGGAAGTGAGCCAGTGGTGGGAGTTCTCTCTTTCATTGTCTCTCAGTGTCTCTTTGCTGTTCAAGGAAAAAAGTAGAAAAAGTTAAAGTTTTACTGTTACCAAAACCTATCAGGCTATTTGGTATTGCATACATATCTAAGATTTTGCTAATTTTCTTAAAAATTCCTTTATCAGTCAGGGTCTGTGTTACGCTGCTTTAGTGAGGGGCTCATCTGTGGCCACGTGGTTTGTTTTCTGGACATCACACCCCAGTTGGCCCAATACAATGCATCCACAAGGTGGCCCCGATTCTTTTTGAGTTCTTGGCTTCTGCCTTGAGCTGTGTCACCCCTTACATCAGGAAGCTGGCAGGTGCTGTGTGGGTGGTGGGGGGGAACAAACAGAAAGAAAATAGAAGAGGTGCTAGACAAAAGAGGAATATGTGGCTGAAAAATTTGTTGACAGGTGACTTTTAAAGGGCAAAGTACAGTACCTCCTAAAGTAGAAATGTTTCTCAGATGAATATATAAGGCATCCAGAAGAGAATCTGGATTGCCCCAACCTCACTGCTGAGTTTCCATAGTCATGGAAAACAGCATGTCGGAAGGAGATACACACACAGCTGATTCTGAGGATAAGGGAGGGGAGAGCAAACCCAAGAGTCGGAAAGGCTGCAAGGTTTCGTCCCAGGTGTTTGGAGCTGCAGTGGATTATTGTAGATACAGACATCAATAGAAAGTTCATGTTCCTGATGAGATGGATAAAGAAGCCAGTATCAGTTGACCACAGATTGCTATTTCCTGTTCTGAGGAGAGGTTGATATGTCACATAGAGGATGACAACAAAGCGATAACAGAAATTACCAGCCCTTTCAGATCCGTCTGTGGATTTTCTACCAGTCATGACACCGCAGACGTTGCTTGAGAGGATGTCAGTAAAAGTGCCAGCATAGTTTCTGTGCCCTGAAGCAGCTTAGAGGCTAAAGGTTGTCCAAGATGTATGGTTTGAACCTGGGGCAGGTGGGGATAACCATTTGAGGGCAGCAGGATCTGCACTTTATTGAGGAAAGTAAAATGTTTACAAAGGGCAAAACTTGCAGAATTGGATGTGTAAGAGAACAAGAAGAAATTCTAAGTTCTCAACAAGCGTTTTCCACAAGCTACAGCCTTCTTCCTAAAAGTTTTAACTCTGTATTTTTACAGCACAGCATGTTTGTAGTTTTTGGCTATTATTGGTGAATCATTTGGTGGTAGGAGGGATCGGGAGGAAGGGAAATGGGCTGAATCATTTTGATTAAAATTTGGGACCTGACTGGGGAAATGATGAACCAGTAGAAATGACAGTTAATCCATAAATTGGTTTTCTGTACAGGATATTTTAACTTTAAAAAAATGTCACTGACAGCATCAATGAAGGTTTGAATGCCTGGAACTCATAGGCCAAGGTGTTTCCTGCTTGACCTTAATGCTGTTTGCTGCAAAAGGCTAAGCTAGTTTTTGAGTTACCAAAGCTACCATTTTGGAGATGGAGACTCTGAAGGCAAAGTTCCTATAGGAGAGTGGAAACAGGCAGATAAATTTGCTTGGGAGGTTCTAACAGAGTAGGAAAAGACAAGAGCCCATGGTCTTGAGGTAATCCTTCAACTGATCTTTCTTCCTGTCTGTTCACTGATATATAGATAGATAAGAAAACAGGATTACACTTAAAAAATTAATCCATGCAATGACCTGAAGCAATCAGTATAACCATCGTAACTTCTGCTGCAAAATTATGGAGACACTTGGGAGAAGCGTCCAATGAGGAAATCATTCTTTGAGAAATTTTCCAGCATAGTCTTAGGAAACCGAGAAAGGGAAAGATGAAGTTCAGTAAGGGCGTGAACCTTTGCTAGAGTTTGCTGCTTTGTAACCCTTTCAGCTAATAATGGACAAAGGATCTACAAGGCACGCAGTGTACATTTGCTTAATGAATATATCCTTTCTCCGTGATTATGAAACGATTAAAATGTTCCAGTCTAGTGCAATATAACCCTACATAAATGCTTTGCTTTAAATAAATGAATTCTGGGACACAGATAAGAATATCAGTTTCCTTCCTCCTCGTCAGTGGATTAAGATTTTCTTAATATTCTATCCCGAAGGCATTAACCTTGAGGCAGATCCAGTGTTATTTGGTAGGTTTGTTTTATTAACCTCTTTTTACTAATAATCTGCAAAATAAACATCAAAAAATGGATTTCATGGTTCTATGCTCTTGCACAGCTCCTAATAAAGTGTGCTGTGCAGGGACAATGAGGGTATCACAATGAAAGGACGAATGACATTTAAGTTGCTTGCTATCAGTGCATGCCCAATAGAACAGGCTGTGACTTCAGTTTCAGAAAGACTTGCTATTGCAGAACTCGTTACTACTGTCAGTGTAAACTTGGAACTGAGTGTGAAGTCAGCATTGCTAAAGCAGTCACCCATGTTACTTGGGAAGGTTTGCATCCACCTTTGTCCTATTACTTAGCATTCAGTATATATGGGCTGACATTAAAGTTACCGCTCTATGAAGATTCAAATGAGAATATCATGGGGTACAAAAGCGTGTGGTTTGGACTGTGTTGTATTCTCTTTGCTTACTTTATTTATACTCCCTTACCAGAAGACATCGAAGAACCTTGGAAAGTAATGGTTGTGGACGCTGGCATAAAACTCACTTCAATGACGGTAATTGCCCTCCCCCAACCCCACCCGAGGAATCAGAGACACTTCAACAAAAGCTAGTACTCTGAAGGGGGTTTGCCTTTCTTTTATGATAAATGAGAAAATTCTATTGTATTTTAATTAATTAATCTTCAACATATTTCCTTGAATCTGTATAAAGCAGAGAAAGAGAAACGCTACCATTGCTGAGTCCTTGTCTAATGGTCGCGCAGTGTGGTGAGGATAAAAAAAATATTATCTAAAAGGAAAATCTAAGGGGTTGGCAACTGAAACTTACCACATCTCTTCTGTTAGAGCTTACACGCACGTAGCAAGTTTGTCTTCATGTGTGCATAGATTGTTTGCTTTTACTGTTTTGTTGCCTTTTAAGTGCTTCTCATACTTTTTCATGCAATTATATTTATTGATATTAACTGCTTTAGGAATTAGTTGCTTAATAATGAGAGTAATGATCTCATTAAAAGTTGAAATGGGTTATGTTCTTGTTGAAATGAAATCCATTTTAACAGGAACACTGTGGCTCTGATGGTGACATTATTGCCTTTTGCACAAACCCTTTTGCACTTCTCTTATGGAGGACATCTGTATTATCTTCTCAGATTCCCCCTTTAGTCTGTTGTGACTGCCTCTATCATGCGTTCTCTTGGAAACTTGCTGAGTAAACCATGAGGAACTTAGGCAGTCAGAAAATAAAAGCCCTTAGAAGCTGCACTCTCCTTGTCATGCTCCTGAGGACATACTGCCTGTGGCCTTTGGCGTCTGACTTCTTTTACTTAGCTTATCCTTAGTGATACACAAGTGAAGAGTGTCAAAAGTTAAATAAGCTATGCGTTAGTATTTCAAAATATGAATATATTATACTTTGTCCATGATAATCAGCTGAAGGATTCCACATTTGGATGGACAAAAATAAAGTTACTAAAAGATACCGCAAGGTTTCACATGAACAAAAGTCAGTAATTGGTTGGTACTAGATTTATTGGGTCATATTACAAGGGGCTATTAAACCTGTCAGAAAATGTCACTTTTACAAAAAGATCTGCTGCTTTGTAGTTACATCAGCAACAGGTTAAAGGGCCAGCTGTTCTGCATCCTTGTCAGTGCTTGATATTTTCATTTTTAATTGAATTCTTTGTGGAAAACAGTAAGTGATGAACTGAATATGTTTGCATCGATTTCCTTCTGACTCTATTCTCTTGCCTTTATCTACATCTAGCATTTCAACAATGCTACATTACATTGGCTAACACAGTGCTTCAGTTTCTGAAATCAGATTACTTACAGTCCTCTGTGTTTGTTCTTCACTTTCAAAATGAGAATGTTCCTTCTTTTTTTTTTTTTTTTAAGATTTATTTGTTTCTATTGCAAAGTCAGATATAAAGAGGAGGAGAGACAGAGAGGAAGATCTTTCGTCCAATGGTTCACTCCCCAAGCGGCCACGATGGCCTGAGATGAGCCAATCTGAAACCAGGAGCCAGGAGCTCTTCTGGGTCTCCCACGCAGGTACAGGATCCCAAAGCTTTGGGCCATGCTCTACTGCTTTCCCAGGCCACAAGCAGAGAGGTGGATGGGAAGCGGAGCTGCCGGGATTAGAACCTGCAGCCACATGGGATCCTGGCACATTCAAGGTGAGGACTCTAGTGACTAGGCCACCACGCCAGGCCCTCTCTTTTATATTTTAAGGGAAGATTAGTGAATTTGAATTCTTCTCAGTTTCCTGCCTTTCTTCAGATTATGTGAATATATATTTAGTGTTCCAGTTTTGATTTTTAAATTTCATGCTTAGCTACATCTCCCTATACTTTTCTGAAAATGGCATTGTCTGCCGACTATAGTCATTTGCCTAACCTATACAGACCGTCTGCTCCTTTATGTAAAGCAGAGGTTGTTAACTCCGTCAGCTTCTTCACACTTTTCCCCTTATAGTGTAGTTGTCACATCTGTTGAATTCACACACAAGGATACTTCCAGAAGGTTCATGGAAAATGAAAAGATACATTTACGGCAGGCATTTATTATAGTTTAAGTTACCAGTTAGCATGCCCTCTACTAGGGCATCAGGAATTGAGACCCGCCTATTCTGCTTTGGATTCATGATTCATGATACTGCTAACGTGTATCCATGATACACAGGGTGGTAGTTCATGTCCTTGGGTCCTTTCCACTCACATCGAAGACCTGGGCTGAGTTCTAGGCGCTAGGCTTTGGCATGGCCGGCCCAAGCTCTTCTGGGCATTTTGGGATTAAAACAGTAGATGGAGGTGTTCTCTCTGTCTTTAGCTGAGTAGATTCCATAGAGTAGACGTGCCACAGTTTCTTTACCTAATCTTCGTTTGGTGGGCATCTGGGTTGTTTCCATGATTTTGCAATTGTTGTTGTGCTGTAATCAGTATAGGGGTACAGGTTGATTCCTTATGTGTGTGTATCAGTTCTTTGGATATATTCCCAGGGGTGGGATTGCTGGATCATATGGTAGTTGAATTTTCAATTGTGTAAGTATTCTCCAGAACAGCTTCTAAAGTGGCTGCACGTCTATGGTCCCATCAGCAATGGAGTGGGGTACCTTTTCCCCAGTCCTTGCCAGTGTGTGTTGGTCTTCACACAGTGTTTTACATGTCTCAACCTCTACTATAATGGCCTATAATGGCCCATATTGGGAAACAAAAGAGAAAAACAAAGGATATGAACACGGTAATGGTATATCTGCCCTTACGCCTCACTCACAACACATTGAGGAATGAGACACATGTGAAAGAGACATATAAGTGGAAATAGAGGACTTTTCTTGAAATATATAAATTCATCTCCCAGTGTGTGATTCTGGGATTTAGTATGTCTTCAGGTCAAGGTAATAAGAGTGAAAGAGAAATTTAAACTTAGATTCTCTCTTATAAGTCCTTACTGAATTTTCACGTTCCACTTCGTCTTCCTCAAAACATTTCCTCCTCCTTTTTCGTGTTCTTCTCTTTCTTTTCCCCCTCATTCTCTTTTTTCTCCATTTTCCTTTCTCTTCCTCCTTCTTATTCCTCTTCTTCATCTTCTTATTCTTTCTTCTCAGGGTACTGACTTTCTTTGCTACTGTTTGATATAGACATAATCAAGAGGACAGAGAGTCTTGAACAAGCATGCCCTCCATTTGACCAAAAAAACAAAAGCCACTAGAATCTATAATTTAAAAATATATTCATCCTGTGTGTATTCTTAAAGTGATAAAAATAAATTAATAAAACATCATAATTTTTCAATATAACAAGACAAGTATACTGTTTAACTTTTTTTTTTTTTAATTGGAAAGGAAGTTTTTTTCAGAGAGCAGGAGAGAGAAAGATCCTTCCTCTGCTGGTTCACTCACTAGGTGGTTACAATGGCCAAAGCTGAGCTGATCTGAAGCTAGGATACTCTTCTGCATCTTCCATGCGGGTGCTGGGTCACAAGATTTTGGGCTATCCTTTATTGCCTTCCCAGCTCATGAGAAGGGTGCTCGATGGGAAGTAGAGCAGCCAGAACATGAACCAGCACACGCATGGGATTCTGGTACTCTGTAGCCGAAGAATTAGTGGCTAGGTTATTTTTGTGTATACATTTTATTTATTAAGTATATTCAAGTAGACTAACATAAAATGGGGTTGTAGTCAATCTGAAAACGCTTGTTTTGTGAATATATTCTTGTTAAGTCATCAGGTAAGATAATTTTTCAGTACTTTGATTTTAAACAAATGGATTCAGATCTTACAGATACCGGAAAAAATAAAGTAAGTTATGGGTGGAACTCATATTCAATATTTCTTAGGTGAATAGTAAAAATAAACAAATTTAAATGAAGGAAGAACAGAACTAGTGTCTTTTTAAATTTCTTGTTGAAACATTAAGCCCTATTACTCACTTTGTCCTCTGAGTTCTCTCATAAGTGTTAGTAAGTATAACTGTTATGGAAGGAACTGAAAAATGAAGTAGCATGAGTGCTAGCAGTGGATTGACTATGAACAGAGCTTGAGTGTCAGAGAGAGAGAGAGATTAGGAATTTTTCACTGAATCACTAATCAAAATGACTGAACAGCCAGAAGCAGGCTGGCCAAAATTAGAAGCTGGGCCTCCTCCATGGGTGGCAGGGGTTCATGTATTTTTGTCATCCCCCCATTGCTTTTCCTAGGCAGGAAGTTGAATTAGAAGTAGAACAGGAGGGACTCAAACTATATCCCAATATCGAATGTTGGCTTTGCAAATGGTAACTTACTTCCTGCATCTCTCTCTCTCTATCTCTCTCTCTATCTATCTACCTATCTATCTGTCATTCTTTTTCTTTCTCTCGCTTTGTCTCTTTTCTAAAAGCATAATTTGCCAACTAATTATAAAGAGAGGTACATGTATAACACTGGTGAAGAAAAATGGGTTAGCATGTTTCTTTGCTAGTTAGTACATAACCTAGATTGATAACTTGGACTTCCATTATCATCATTAAAGTAACTAGGTTAGGTGGTCTATCCTGTCTTGTGAATGTTAGTTTTCTGAGTTATGCATAATCGTCACAGCTCTGTCATGGTTTTCTGGAGTATTCTATTCCTGTGAACTATATAGTAACAAGTTTACAAACAAAACCACTGAAGAGGGCTTCACTTTAATAGCATAAAATTTAAAAATAGGTTTCTTATTTCAAGAAAAACAAAAGAGATTATTTGTAGTTGGAAAATGGAGACTTGGGGAATTTAGTTTATTAGCATTGCAGCTTTACAAGGTGCTTTTTTAAGAGAATGACCAACAAAATAAAATGGAATTATTAGAATATGTATACAAAGAAGTATATGGTGTTATTTCCAAAATAATTTTATATGAAAGCTTATAACTGGATCAGTGTGAAATTCACTACCTATAAAGTAATGCTTTGAGATGTCCCTTATTTTAACATACTACATAATTTAGATGCGACAATAATGCGTGTTTTAGGATGTGCAGTTAAATCACTACAACATTATTTATGCTATTTACTCTTCCTCTTTATTTTACCTTTATGTTCATTTGATGTTTCTAAAAAATTAAAATGTTCTAAGATGTAAATTTTGTTTTCTTTTGGCAGGCAATCTTGTTTGAAAATATAGGTCTTATGAAATATGAAGAACTATTCCTTATGTTAATAACACTGGACTATACAGAACCAATATCTGATGAAAATGTTACAGTGACTGACACGGCGTTTGGTGGCATTTCAGTCCGTTTGTACTTGCCAAAGAGGAAGTCAGAAGGACAGAGACCAGCTGTAATTTTTGTTCATGGTGGTGCCTTTGTCTTAGGAAGTTGTAGTAAGTGAATTTTATTTAATATACATGTGTGTGTTTGTTCTACAACTCATATATTCATATTAAAATGTATCATATTAATATATATAAAGTGGATATAAAATATGTGACATAACATCTATTTTTGGTCAGTATATGCATATAACCTACCAGTATGATAAACCATATCGATTATGATTCATAAATATTTGTTCATACATAACTTGATACTCACATGATTTTAAAGCATCTGTAAAAATATTTTGCCTTTAAATAAACTTAAATTGATGGAATAGAATGCAAGGCTCAACAATAAACTTGAAACAAGTTTGAAATTACTAAGGGAGTGTAAGTCAGGTTCAGTGAGAAAAATGTCTTATTTACTGAATCTGAAATGAAGTGCTTTACTGTTACAGTCACCAAGGAGCAAACACATGTTCAAGTTGCAGACTGGAAAACAGCAATAATGCTCAGGCTTAGAATTCAATGCATAACTTTCATCTTAGAAGAAAAAATGAAACAGAACTGAAAATAAGTTCCTCTCTGAAGTCTGTGTTCCCATCTAATATTTGGAGACGAATCCAGGAGTTGCAAGGAATATTGTTTTCACAGACACACGCATACATACTCACACACAACACTGAATTCACACACTGTTTTAAACTGTTGGTAAATGTCACAGACTACACAGCACAGATTACACAGGATGTCATACTAGGGACCTGGAAAATGTGAGAAGTAAATAGAATGACACTTCTCCACAAAGAAACTATAACCTCAGAATTGTGGTTCCATGATCTATCAGCATCCCAGTACAACAGATGCTGTTGCAATCAGTTGGGTGGCCAACTTTCACTTGGCTTACCTGGCAAACAAGGGCCTTATTGCCATAGCTTTGTAGATGAAGACATAGATACAGGGGGGTGGAGTAATTTTCCAGAGTCCTGCTGCCAGTAAGTGCTGGAACCAGTGGCAAATCCAATCCCATTACAGAAATATCTTAGATTTAATCATTATACAGTTGGTGAGGAATCCCTTATGCCCTCGATGTGGCTGAAAGAGACCACCTCAGCAGCAGATACTCCCTGCTAACTCCCTGAATGTTAACCTACAGCTGGGGGTTACTCACTTTAAGCCTCCCTCCTCATTATGCATCAGCTACTGAACATGTAAGTCCATTTATTTAGCACCCTTGCACTCCACTCCCTTGTCCCTTGTCCACATTGCACTTCGTTAAAAACCATTTGTAACTTAATGAATCCTATACATGCCTGTTCTCCTTTGGTCTCAGGAAGTACTTTTTTTTTTTTGGTATTTTGTCAAAACTAAATCCTATTTCTGATGGTGATAAAATGCCTCTTTATGATTTGATTTTATCAATAGTTGTCTTTTCTTCTTCCATTTACCAATGTGACCTGTTTGAATAATTGTCCCAATCATGTAATTTGAGAACAAGTGCTGTCCTCTATTTTGGTGAAACTTACACCCCTTTGATTTCTCTCAAACAAGTTTCTCTGACCTTCCATGTGTCTCATTTCCCTACGTCTTCATCTGCCTCTCTCATTTTGATGCAAAACGACTAAAAATCTTAAAACAGCTTCTGTACGCTTTCTGCATGCCTGTGTTCACCAGAATTTCGCTTTTTCAATTTTTAATTGTGTAAGTTCTTTATGTTGCCCTCAACATCCTACTCCGCACATTCATGATATTGAACGTTGGCTTTGTGTCCCCAGCTATCACACTATTCCCTGCGTTCAGGGCCAGTGCACCTAGGAGAATCAGAGATGCTCTCAGTTTAACACAAACTCTAGCTTAGTGAATGTGCTGAGAAATGCTAAGCCTGGGGGAAGCCTATTGTATTCCTAGGCTTAGCAAACCTGGTGATCTCTCTCTCCCAGTAATGAAACAACGGAACGATGATAAAACTACAACAAAGTAAGCTAAGGAAATGCTCCTCAACTTGTGCTGTCAGAAAATGGCCCCAGCGGTCAATTACAAACTTTTCTATATCTTCTACAATTGCAGCTATTTCCTTGACATTTCACCTTCTGAGTATCTTTCCCTTTTCAGTCACAGTAAAAGAAACGGAGTTTAGATTCCTTCCTGTTGTTTCTTCCTTTTATTTTTTTGTATTTTAATTTTAGGGTTTTTTTTAATATTTATTTTTCATGAGAAAATTCCTTAGGTTCAGGGATTTTCCCTTCTGTCCTTCTTCTCCTCTCCCATCCCAATCCCCTCCCCCTATATTCTAACAATAGTTTAGTTCCTCAGCAACAATCACAAGTCCGGGCCCGGCAGCATGGCCTACTGGCTAAAGTCCTCACCTTGAACGCGCCAGGATTCCATATGGGTGCCGGTTCGAATCCCAGGGGCAGCTCCACTTCCCATCCAGCTCTCTGCTTGTGGCCTGGGAAGGCAGTAGAGGACGGCCCAAAGCCTTGGAACCCTGCACCTGTGTGGGAGACCTGGAAGAAGTTCCTGGATCCTGGCTTCGGATTGGCTCATCTCTGGCCTTGCGCTCACTTGGGGAGTGAATCATTGGATGGAAGATCTTCCTCTCTGCCTTACCTCCTCTCTGTATATCTGACTTTCCAAAAAAATCAAATAAATCTTAAAAAAAAAAACAATCACAAGTCCATCATTCTTCTATTTAAGTTTCTCCTGACGTTGCAGGTATAAGCAACTGTGTTAAATCCAGCATGCTATTTAACAGTATCACTAGGAGTCCATCCTTTATTCGGAAGTAGAAATGCATACTGCCATGTATCTCCATTCGATGGTATACTTGCCTCCATTATACAAAGTCTGTTTATTTACTTCCATATCCTCATCCAAATATGAGTTGATCTGAAGTCAGAAACCTCTTCTGGGCCTCCCGTGAGTGTGCAGGAGTCCAAGCATTTGGACCATCTTCCGCTGCTTTTCCAGGCAATCGAGAGCTGGAACAGAAACAGAGTAGCCAGGACAGGAACTAGTCCCCATATGGATGCTGGTGCTACAGCTCGGGACCAAGTCTAGGAGACCACAGCTCCAGCTGCTATTTAACCTTTTAGTGAAATTTTTAAATAATATTCACCACTTATTGGCAAATACTTAATATATAGTATCCAGGTTCTATATCAATTTTTCTGTATTGCTGTGTTGTCTCAGTTTTAACCCATTCTTTATATTTTAATCTCAAATGCTTGTATCTGCACATATTTCCTCAGTCTCCCCACGTGTTCTCACGAGTTTTAACCTTTGAGAGGAATTTTCCCTGTAGTATCCTGCTTCATAGGATGAAAGCCGTCATATCCTTATCTTTGAGTCACTGCTACATGACAGAGTGTCTTCCACATATTGATTGCCAAATTCGCGCCTTTTGAATAAATGAATAAACATATATTGAATGAAAGGAATTTCAACATTGATTTTTAATAGGATTTCATCATGTTTTTTACTCAATCTTTTTCATCCTCCCTCCACTTTTAAGTATTCAACCGGCACATTCAATTAGTGATTTATGTAGATAAGAAATTGGATGTCAAGAACGTCTTATTCTTTGATAGACTAAACTTTTTAAATACTTTAATGCTTAAGTGGTAAATTTTATTCTGTAATAATGTTTTCCTTCTTAAAATTTTTCTTTTTCATGATACAGTTGCACAGGCTCAGGGATTTCCCTCCCATCCTCCCCATCCCACTATTTTCCTCTCTATTATTACAATAGCATAGTCCTTCAGTAACAGTCACAGGTGCATCTCATTCTGCTGTGCAAGTGTATCATGACAGTGGAGGTATAGAAATGGTAGAAATTCCGGCATCCTAGTGTCAATATATATTTATCCTAGTTAATTTCATTGGGAATTCATCTTTTATTCAGAAGTAAAGATACATAGTGCAATGTAGCATCACTTTTGGTGTGCTGTAGACTAAGTTTTAAATTGTGACACCCATTCAGGAAGAAGACAGATTTCTTTACAAGTTTATTAAATATCATGTGTTATCTGAAACGTTGGTAAAGGAAAACCTCACTTTGTTTTGGAAATATGTTTATAAGTCTGTCTGTCACTGGATTAATTAATTTTACTTTATTCACAATGACAAGGATATTGATTAGTAGTTTCTGGAAAAATGGAGAGCTACATTTGAACCTATGAATGTATGAAAATTATGGTGGATACAAAAGTATCTTCAGGTTTTAAGGGACAGAATGAGAGTCAAGTGTTTCAGTTACAGAGCACACCATTTTCTCAGTTCTGAAAATAATGAGAGATATCTATTCATGAAGAGGAGAGTTCAAATATTATGTTTACTACTGCTAAAATTTAGAGTATCAGTCCTTAGGTCTTGTTAGTGGGTTATCCTTGATTAGATATTTATGCGGTTTAGCTTCCAACTGCTGTACAACCACGGCCTTCCCTTGATGGAGCCAGCCAAGAAAAGAGTGCAACATAAAGTGTGTTGTCCATTTTTGATGCTTAGTGCCTGTTCAAAGAATGCAGCCCACTAACCTTGAAAGCAATGGTTTGACACCACAAAGAAGCGTCACTAGGGCATGACAAGATTGTCTTGTCACTGTCACCAATCAAGTGTCTTCTTGTTTGATGGGGGTTGATCCAGGAAGTGGAAGATTGGTAAAGTCTTACTGTTCTTGCGTGTGGGACAAGGGGGATCCCGTCAGTTAATCAAATCCTTATTTCTGTTGTATTTCATGAATTTCAGTAGTTTCCCACCATCTTTATTTATAGTTTACTTTTATATATGTCTTTATTTCAGAGCAGACGGCTTACGACTCCTTGAATAGATGGACGGCAAACAAACTTGGTGCTGTAGTTGTTGGAGTGGAGTAAGAGACTACAAATAAACATACAAAGATACATATTAATATTTAAGTCCTTGTCCTACAACAAAGACTTGATTTCCAAAACAAACCACCCTAGAATTTTGAAGTTTCTATTAATATTTTTATCAGCATAACATGTATGTTTCTATAAAGTGACAAAGTATCCATTGTATCAGCAGCAGCTGTCAATCTATAGGGACACAGAATTTGGGTTTTAGAATTAACTTAATGGCGAGCTTTTCTCATTACAGACTTGGGATGCTTGGTTTATTTTGAACTGATGATTGAAAGACATTTTAGAGGTTTCTTTGATTTGAGGAAGAGAATGTGACAAAGGTTGGAAGCCTCTGAGTATTTTAAGTCATTCTCAGAGAAGGATATTTCAATGTTGCATGTTTTTAAAATTAAATTTAATTTTTTTTGCCCCAATTTCCAACAATATTCCAGTGGGAATTGTAAACATCCATTACTTTTTACTTGTTAACAACCCAAAAGGCAATGGTAGCCAGGGCAGGAACAAGCTGAAGGGAGGAGCTTGGAATGTCACTGGGAAATCTCATGCGCATGGCAAAGGTGCAGGCACTTGGGCCTTCTGCTTCTGCATTCCCAGGTGCTTTCCCAGGGAGCTGGCTTAAGAATCCAGGACATGAACAGGTGCCAGTGTCTCAGGTGACAACCTGCAGCTCCACAATGCCGGCCCCGCTCCATCATTTTTGAAATGAATATATATTTTGTGCTTGACCTAAGAATTGTAACAAGTATTTGCATGTGGATATTTCACTAATTCTTAAGGGTATTAAGATTATTATAATAGATACATATTTAGAAATATATAGTTTCGCACATATAATAATTGCTTATGTATTTGCATAGCTTTGCTAATGTATGTGTATATGATTTTATGCTTAAATGGTGCATAAAAAGTATGTCAAATACTTTGTGGAAAACTGCAACTGAAATTACAATTTGTTTCGGTGGAAAATGATCTTTGACTTAGGTTTTTCATAATAGCTATTTTACGTGTTAGTGCACTAAAATTTTGCACTAAAATGAAATTCCACTTTTTAATTTTTAAAAGATTTTTATTTGTTTTTATTGGAAAGGCGGATACACAAAGAGGAGGAGAGACAGAGAGCAAGATCTTCCATCCAATGGTTCACTCCCTGAGCGGCCGCGACAGCTGGAGCTGAACCAGTCCGAAGCTAGGAGCAAGGAGCTCTTCCCGGTCTCCCACATGGGTGCAGCGTCCCAAGGCTTTGGGCTGTCCTAGACTGCTTTCCCGGGCCACAAGCAGGGAGCTGGATGGGAAGCGGGGCCACCAGGATTAGAACCGATGCCCATATGCCCCGTGTGTGCAAGCCGAGGACCTTAACCGCTAGGTTGTCACACTGGGCCCGAAATTCCACTTTTAATTCAATTTCCCCACAAGCTTTCCCAAGTGTGTATTTAGGCATTGAAAGGTGCTGTAATAACTTGTTTTACACATGAACTTGTAATAATTAAGAAAAGATCTTCCCACACTTAATTTCATTATTTTACTTCAAAACAATTTATCTAGATTTTCAACATCCAAGTAAGTTCTACAGTCCCATCAATGGTTCTGAAATTTGCGAGTCGCCTGCCACTTTATGGATCAAATAAACACCCGCAAAATCAGTGCTAGCTGTGCCGAATCTCTTCCATATATTCAGCCTTTCTTTCACATATGCCTGCAGAACAAGCATTTTAAAACCATTTTTGTTTTCCAGGTATTTCTTCCTGTTTTGAAACGGAAGTTGGCAGTAAGCTCAGGTTTAGTTGTTGACGTTAAAGATACAAGTTAGCGCCAGTTTTGCTCAGTGAAGCTGTTGGTTGGTTTGTAGATGGTTGTATGCACAGAAGCTTAAATGTTATAATGCATGCTTTGTGACGTTTGGTTTTCTCTTGAAGCTACAGATTACCCCCTCGGCATCAATTCCCGGTTTCCCTTGAAGATGTGGTTTCTGTGGTCAAGTTCTTTCTGAAAGACAAGATGGTCATACAATATGGAGTGGACCCCACTCGAGTGTGCATAACGGGAGATAGTTCTGGGGGTTCGCTAGCAGCGGAAGCAACTCAACTGGTATGTACAGCATGCACACACACACACACTCTAGTACAACCATTTTAGCTCAATTACAGTATTTGTATTGGTCTATTATTTTAAACCGAGATATGGAAAATAATGCACCCCCCACTCAAACCATTTTCTGTCCTTCTTCTCATAATATTGTCTTTAGACAGGTGTGGTTTTACATATAATGCTAAATATTCACACTATTTTTAAGAAACATACTGCAGTGCAATACAAGTATGTAAAAATGATATGGAATTATGACACTCGGTGGGTAGGCTGTGAAATCTGTGAAGCAATTTCTTTTTTTTTTCTAAGATTTATTTTTATTATTCTTTTTATTGGAAAGGCGGATATACAGAGAGGAGAGACAGAGAGGAAGATCTTCCGTCCGATGATTCACTCCCCAAGTGAGCGCAACGGCCAATGCTATGCCGGTCCGAAGCCAGGAGCCTCTTCCGGGTCTCCCACGCGGGTGCAGGGTCCCAAAGCTTTGGGCCGTCCTCGAGTGCTTTCCCAGGCCACAGGCAGGGAGCTGGAAGGGAAGCGGGGCTGCCGGGATAGAACCGGCGCCCATATGGGATCCCGGGCGTGCAAGGTGAGGACCTTAACCACTTGTGCCACCGCGCCGGGCCCTGTGAAGCAATTTCAATCATTATAATTGATGTATTAGATCCTAAGAAGAACCACAAGATGACATTTAGGTCATCTGACATACCTAAGTAGAAACCTACTGCTATGATAAAGAGAGAAATTATCTCATGCTAAAAGAAAATCTTGTTTTGTGTACTTAAACAGTCCGCCAACCAAGAATGCATTTTCATTGATTTCAGGCTGATAGCTAGTTCTCATCTCTGAAACGTTTGTTTGTTTTTTGTTTTGTATAATTGAGCAAATTTAGCCTAAATGGGGAGGGGGGATTGGATATTGTTTACAACACAGAGATGTGTCTCAACTGACAAAGTGAATATGGTGTCAAAACTTCATTCAGCTTTTCTAATAACTTCAAATAAAAATAAGCAACATAGACAATAGCGATCTCTTGGAATCTCCTTTAGTACATGACAATAGAACAATTGGCCTCCGTCATGATTCTTGATGGGATCTCACAGCCTCCCTTGGATCGCCTGGGAATCTTGAAGCAGATGAAACCGGTGGGTTTTGATCACAGATTTGCATGTTCCTTGCCTGTACTGAGAAGCTTCACATCCCCAAATTCCAAAGATGGCCGGGGCTGTCTCAATCCAGGGATGAGGCAGTGCTGGGAGGACTTTGCCAGTGGTCGGGCACCAGGATGGGCTGGATGCTCATTCCCCATCTTCCCCTAGGACACGAATCTGTGTGCCTGAGTTCCACACATAATACTTTCGTTTCACTTTTTAGTGTTTTGAAGTTGATTCCAATAGTATCAATGGTGCACATAACCTTTCTTTAGGCTGTTTTCCATTTTATGAGAACTGTTGCTTCTATTATTAAACTACTGTAAAATCCTAAAGGAAAAGGAAAAATGGGAGCAAAAGGAAACGAGAAAATGAACCAAGTTTGTGTCCTGTTGGATGACAGGCTCATTCATGGGCCATAATGACTTTCATAGCTTCTGCTTCCCAATACTATAGTCCAATTAATGTCTACCCTCTTGATACTTCACTCAGGATTTAATTTCAACATGACCATTAATGGGAACATTCCCATCACAGAACCCACCATTTCACAACTTTTAGCTGAAATCATTGAACCTACATGTGTTCAACCAATGACTTCTATCTGGACAGGAGATCAGCAAAACCTGGTTGAGGTACAGTGAGCTGTTGAACCTGACCAAGTCCACTAGTCCTACAAGTTGACTGTTGCTGAATGACTGTAATCATCTGGGGGCGGAGGAGATGGAGAGGATGGAAGGAGAAATCCCTGAGCCTGACCTTGGAAGCTTGACCTTGGAAGCATGACCTTGGAGGCTTGACCATGGAAGCATGACCTTGGAAGCTTGACCTTGGAAGCATGACCTTGAAAGCTTGACCTTGGAAGCTTGACCTTGGAACCTTGACTGTGGAAGCATGACCTTGGAAGCTTGACTGTGGAAGCATGACCTTGGAAGCTTGACCTTGGAAGCTTGACCATGGAAGCATGACCTTGGAGGCTTGACCTTGGAAGCATGACCTTGGAAGCTTGACCTTGGAAGATTGACCAATCCATATAAACTTATAATCCTTCAAAAGATTCTCTGCAACTGTTTATTCTATTCCTCTGTTGGAATCCTCGTTATTCTAATAGAGGCTTTAAAAAGATTATAATGAATTTTTGTAAGCAAACCACCAGAGAGGAGGGGTGTAGGTGTGTGTGTGTGTCTGCGTGTGTTTTCTAAGAGGAAAGTAAAAGTATACACTATGTGAATCATAGTGCAGAGAAGTATGGGAGATTTCTTGGGACAGGCTTCCTTTTCTGTATTCAGTCTTACTGCCTTCAAATATATTATCAGAGGTAGAAAAATTTAATAATTAAGACTGGAAGACTTTTTTTTGCCAAATATCTGTAAAAAATTGCTTTGATACAAGAAATGTAAATAGAATCTATTTTGTTTCATATCAAATACAGCAATAGTCACAGTGACCTATTTTTGGACACATAAAAAGGAATATTTTACCAATGGTTTTCATGGACATTCCTCTTTTATTGTCGCCAAAATGGAATATTTTTAGTGTTAATAGAAAATATAAGAGATTTTGTTTCTGCTGCAGTGGGCTTTGCATCGCTTTAGTTTGTTTTCTAGAAGAGTTTTTTTGTGGTTAATAATTGTTGTTTGCTAACTAAAAATATTAACATGCTATTTTCTTCTGAATCTGCTTTCGTTGTTGTGATTGTGAGTTTTCTTTTTGTATCTTTACATTTAAAAATTCCAACTTCTAAAATTTGCTTGTTATATTTGTATTTCTTTCATTGCCTTTAGGATTACAAGGATCTTACTGTAAAATGTGTACATACTTTTTATTTCTAAATCATTCATGCAATAAGAGCTCTGTTACTTTCTTGACATTTGTTATACTTTAACATCTTATAGAACTGGTGGCCTAATTGTTTACGTGGTTTTCCACCAAAGCACATATGTCCTTGTCTATTTATCTTTAAAAAAAAGGAAGCCAACCCACTCACTTTCATAGTATATAACTTTTAATAGCTTCCATGTCACCTTAAATATAGTTAATGTTAATTTGATACTTACTACATTCCTAGAAACTTTCTTTCCTGAAGCAATCTTATCATTACACATGAAAAAGTATATCACAGTGGTTAAAATTTTCTCTATTTTAGTGATTAAGAAATAGAGTGTGAAAGGTTAGGCAACATGCTAAGCACGCTAAATTAAAACATTGTAAAAAAAAAAAAGCCTCAAGCTAACACACAAAGAACTCCAACATTTAGATTTTCAATCACTGAGTAATATTGTTATTTGCCTCTTCCCTTCTTGTAGATTGGGTATTGACTTGAATATTTTATTATCACAAACATACCTATAATTATAAAACTGTTTTAGGGTCTTACTTCAGAGACACATAGTGGGAAGTTTTGAGAAGGAATAGAAAGGACTCATTCCCAAGTGGGGAAAGTGGAGTCACTAGGCCATGATATTTCCAAGGTAAGTAGTAACTTGGAAACTTTAGCTGGAAGTCCTGTTGCATTCAGCATGGATTGAGTGTGTCTGCTGGGATAAAGCCAAAATGCTTGTACCATTGCTATTCATTTACAATAGCCCATTGTTTACTTAGATACTATCGAACTTTCTAGACTCTGGGAATAAATGTAAAGGGTCACAGATCCATTATTGCCATTGGTAAGAAAGTTTCTATCAGGACACAAGGCCTTTTGTAACCTGGCTTCAAATACTGTTTTCAAATTCATCTGTTAGGAAGTTGGCTAAACATCTTCTGGGTCCAAGGCCAAATGAAAATTCAGAGCCACTTCTACAAAAATCAAAAACAGTTGCTGTTAAAGATAACATTAAGTTATTTTTTCCTTAAAGGACACTCTACTTACAAAGTATAAGAAACATGATTGCAATATAAAAATCATTCATAAGCAAGAAATAATATAATAATGTTCATGGTTGTTTCATTTCCTCTATTTGAAAGTGAGTTCTGTCTCCAATGGCAAGTCTGACCTCTTGAGGCTGTCAGCCTCTATGCATTGTTTAACAAGCAATAGTTGTTGTAAAAACCTACATGTCATAGGCTTGATATTACTTTTCCAATACTGTTTTTTGGTTACAGGGCTAACATCCTGCTTCCTGTTTAAATAATAGAATGCTGTATAACAATATTGATTATTTAACTAATTAATTTGTCCATTTATCATATACTAGGTATAATTTGTAATGTATGCAATAGGTCATATTACACTATAAATCAACATGTTATGATATAATAGATATGCAGTACATAAAATTCATATTTAGATACATAATGGTAAATGTGAAAGGATGATAGATATGCAAGGAGAAATATGATGGATCAGGCAAAGCACTACATATTGTTGCAATTTATATCACCACATAAAAGTATAACATAAGGAGTAACATTACATATAGTCTTTTAAAAAAAGATTTATTTATTTTTATGGGAATGTCAGATTTACAGGGAGAAGAGAGACACAGAAAGAGAGATTCTTAATTCGCTGGTTCACTCCCCAAGAGGCTGCAGTAACTGGAGTTAAGCCCATTCAAACTCAGGAACAGGAGCTTCCTCTGGGTCCCACAGGTGGATTTCCTGTCATTCATACTTATTTATTCATTTTTTACAACACAGTTCCATAGGGGTACCCTTTACTCGTTCCCCAAATTTCCAATTCTCCTGTTCTGCCCCCCATATTATTACAGTAGTATCGTCCTTCAAAAACAGTCCTAAGTCCATCATTCTGCTATTTAATTGAACCCTGACATTGTAGTATGGACAATGGCAGAGAGTCCAGCATCCTATTTTCAAGGTATGTTTAACAATTTCATTACAAGTCCATTTTTGATTTGGAAATAGAGATGCATACTGCATTGTATCTTCACTTCTGGATATGCTAGTCTCTACTACACAGTTAGTATAAATCCCCTTAAATGAAAGTCATAAAACAAAATCAACAACAGGAAGAAAAATAGAAAATGTACAACAACGTAAAGCTAAATAACATGCTACTGAGTGACTAATGTGTTACTGAAGAACTGGAAATAAAAAATTTTCTTGAAGGAAATGATGCTATTGTATGGCCTATGAATCACTGAAGAAATTAATAAGAAAAAAAACCTTTGAAGAAATGAAAATAAAAAGAAAAAATGTTAAAACCCATGAGATGCAACAAAAACATATTTCAAGGACTATTGAAAATGTATTTTGCAAGGAGGCTGCCTTATATCAGAGAACATATGATATATAAAAATATGGAATGCTTCACTAATTTGTGTGTCTTCCCTGTGCAGGGGCCATGCTATCTTCTCTGTACTATTTCAGTCTTAGTAAATGCGCTGTTGAGATGAACACACATACAGTCTTAATAAAATGAAAATTGGCCCAAGATGCTTAACTGAGATAAATAATTGAAAGTTTAGGAAAAGAAGTGATTCTCTTCATTAGGTCCTGCATGTATAATTATACATGATTGTTTATGGGTAAATTGAAACTTGTACTGGAACACACAGAGTTCTGTGTGACACTGATAACATAGCGACTGTGTCTGGTGCAAAACTGCTCTGCACCGTTTGGGGGCAGATTTTCTATTAGTTTATTGACAAAGCTTGAATTTGACTTGAATCTTGAACGAATTCAAAATGGTAATAAAAGTTCAATGGACACGTAGTGAAGGACTTAAAGACATTAAGGATGAAATATCTGAAATCAAATAAAACTGTTCACTTGACATTCATTATGGGTATATATTGGGGTAAGGTGCTAAGAGTAAAATCTAAGCTTCTTCTAGATTTCAACATAGAAATACATGAATTTCTGAATGGAAAGTAAAAGATTGAATGGACGCTGTCATCACTTCTCTAGTACTAGTAGATTCTCTTCTTCATTGTTGTTGCGTTACTTCTGTTCCTGGTCTGGGACAGTCCCCGTTGATGCTGTGCCTCACTGCAGGTTCTGCGCTGGGTGCTGTTTCCTCCACCGTGTTGATGAGGGATACAGTTTGTTTAGTAGACTGTAACTCAAGGGGGACGCGAGTGGGAGCAGGGGCGTTTCCCTTTGGACTTTATGCCGGCGAGACGTTAAGCCATTCTCCTTGTGTGTGATTCAGGTACTCTGGTGAGAGTGTGACATAAAACAAATAAAACGACTTCCAGATCTGGAGCTTTTTTTAATGGAATGTTAGCAGACACATTAATTTTTCCAATTTTGTTGTTTCAGAAGCTAGTTGGATGCTTAGCTCATTGGTTCTCTTGTGAACTGGACAGGACTTAAAACAGAAAGGGTAGGGCCCATTGCCATAGCCTAGTGGTTAAAGTTCTCGACTTGCAGACACCAAGATACCATATGAGCACTGGTTCATGTCCCGGCTGCTCCACTTCTTTCCCAGCTCACTATTTATGGTCTGGGAATTCAGTTGAGGACAGCCCGAAGCCTTGGAATCCAGCACCCACATGGGGGACCTGGAAGAAGCTTCTGACTCCAGGCTTCAGATCAGCTCATCTCCGGCCATTGTAGCTGCTTGAGGAGTGAACTAGTGGATGGAAGAGCTTTCTGTGTGTAAATCTAACTTTCCAATAAAAAATTAAGAGAGAGAGAGAGAAGGTAGAGGAAAGCAATTGTAGCTAAGATTTCAGGAAACTTCTCATTCCTGGTAAGAAAGAGAGGTTCCTTCTCACTTACTCCTCTTGAAACTTTGTTTTCTATCACTTTATACTATTTGTCCCAAAGGTAAGTTGTGCATTGGGAATAATCCCCAAATTTGGTTAATATTTGAGTTTAGGTATTGATATTAAATGATTATGTTTATTTTTCTCACTTAAATCACAATAAAAATGATTTTTAAATATACAAAACTTATCACTGTCCATGGAAATATCTTAATATACTTCTGTTTGGCGGTCATGTTAGTAAGATATTACGAGGATGTTTGTGTGTGTGTGTGTGTGTGTGAGACAGAGATACAAAAGTAGGACAGCATCATGTTTGCAAATAAAGTATAAATACGAAAATAGTCATTTGGTACTATATCAATTTTGTACATTTGGTTACCTCCTAGTATTAAAGCATGATTTCTTACTTCTATAATTGGAAAGCCGTTAATATAATCATGTTTTTATTTTTTGTTTCAGCTACAAAATGATCCAGACTTCAAAATTAAAATTAAGGCACAAGCTTTAATTTACCCGTTCTTACAAGTATTTGATACTTTAACACCCTCTCACCAAGACTATGAACAGGGTCCAATTCTGTCAAGGGATTTGGCAATTAGATTGGCACACCTATATTTGACCAACGATAAAGCACTGCTTCAGGCAATAAGCATAAACCAACACATGCCTCAGGAATCGAGACATCTGTTCAAGTATGTCAACTGGAGTATTCTTCTTCCTGCTAAGTTTAAAAAAAATCATGTTTATACTGAACCAATTTTTCGAAGACTGAACCCTCCTTATCCAGAACTTATGGATAGTAGAGTATCACCCTTGATAGCCAATGATTCTGAGTTGCGAAATTTGCCATTAACATATATTGCCACCTGTGAATATGATATCCTTAGAGATGATGGACTTCTGTACGTCACACGGCTCCGGAATCTTGGAGTTCAAGTTACTCATGACCACTTGGAGGATGGATTCCATGGGGCTCTATCACTTATGGCATCACCACTTTATTTACGTCTTGGGATGAAAATAAAAGATAAATATATTCGTTGGTTAGAGGAAAATCTGTAAACATGTAAATTGTATATTTAGCTGTCTGATCATTTCAATTGGTAGTATAATCCAAGGGTTCTCATTTGAATTATTGTGAGTTTAACGGACAGAATCATGATTTGGGTTTGGGACATAGCTACACTTAATGCAGAATAAAGTTTGCTATGTATCTTGGAACACGTTATTTAATTTCTTTAAGATCTTGCTAAAATAAACATGTTCAGTGTATTATTTCTATTAAATATTATTCTGCTTGATAAGCCCTAATTGTATACCAATTGCATTTATGTTAGTGTGATTATAACAAACTAGGTGTAATGATTTTCAGAAAGTGATACAATGATGACGAAGAGGGAAGTGAAAGTATATGGAAGGACAATTACAATATCATCTATCTTATATTGCACTCATTTTTAATTAGTTGCAGTGTATATATTAATTGGTTCTTGTCAGTATAAATTCTCTTGCATTTTTCACATATTGCATGCAAATTAGAATTTACCTATTCTTGATTTCTAGTTACAATCCAAGAGAATGTAATCCCACTGCATTAGAATCTGCTACCGGCATAATTGCAAGTATATTTTCTGCAAAAAGTGGAGATATTGCATACATCTATGCCTTTGCTTAACAAAACCATACGAATTAGATCATGGTAACTCCGCTCAAAAGCCAAATCCAATGTAATCCTTCCCTCAAAGCCTCATCTCTAAACACCAGAATTAAGTTTTTACTCTCTTACAACCATTAACCCTAACTCATGAATCTGAGTCTAAAATATGTATGAGTTTGAGACCCTAATCGTATCCAAACCACAGTGACCACATACTGATCATTCAACCACTAAGGTTCCTTAATCATGCTTCCAAGGTCATGCTTCCAAGGTCAAGCTTCCAAGGTCAAACTTCCAAGGTCAAACTTCCAAGGTCAAGCATCCAAGGTCAAGCTTCCATGGTCAGGCTAAGGGATTTCTCCTTCCATCCTCCCCATCTTTCCACCCCCAGATGATTATAGTACTTCTATTAAACAACAAGCAGCCAGGGTCCACTGGGCTGTGGATACCATACAGCCAAGGCTGCAGGTGCTAGCCATGTAGATGGATGCTCTAAGGAGAGACAGAAGTGGTAAGTGGGCATACTCATCCAGCCCATGAATAGAAATGAGCAGGCAACACAGACTGAGGGGGAGAGCAAAGGATGTAGAAACAGGGGAGTGCAGCACATGGTTCTCTCACTTAAAGCCAGAGACATTGCAACCTGAACTGCCCATTCACACTTGGGTGATTATAAAGCAAAATGGCACAGGTGGACAGGACAGGTCCAGGTGCTGTATGATGACTCAATGGGCAACTCCTTCCTTGTAAGTGCCAGGATCCCATATAGATGCCAGTTCGTGTCCCAGTTGTTCTACTTGCTTTCAAGCTCCCTGCTTGTGGCCTGGGAAAGCAGTGGAAGATGGCCCAAAGCCATGGGACCTGCACCCTTGTGGGAGAACCGAAAGAAGTTCCTGGCTCTTGGATTTGGATTTGCTCATCTCCGGCCTTTCCAGTCATTTGGGGAATTAGCCAGCAGATGGGAAATCTTTGTATCTTTGTCTCTCCTCCCCATAAATCTGTCTTTCCAATAAAAATTAAATCTTTTTTTTTTTTAAATGGGCAGGTTCAAGATAATTCAATTACCAATTACAAATGTTACAGTCAACTTTTGGCCAAAATAAGGACCTAAAGTGACCAATATTCTTTCTGAACAAAGGGCTAGTTTACCAGCAGGGACCAAGCGACTGTAAAGTGCTGCTTCCTTATGTGCCTATGTGAAATTCAAGATTTGGTGAGAAGTCTGTTGAGGCAATATCATGGTATAAACACCGTTCTGTGGGAAAGCCAGCAGACAGCCAAGTAAACAAGTAGAGTCTCCTAGGATATTTTATCAGAAGATGATGGCCGCTTAGGCCATCCTTAATACCACATCGTGCTATGTTTTCGCTAGCTCATAGGCTTTTGCCGATAGTATGGACATCGATTGAGCAGAATTGCAACTTTGTGCCTGGGAAATCAAAAAATCTCTTGTTTGAAGAAAAGGACTGTATAACAGCATGCTACATGGAAGTGACAAATACATCTTTCATGGGATTATGGGACCACCATAGCTATCACATTATCTACAAATGCAAAATCTGAATTTTTTAGCAATGAATTCGTATTACTTTAATGTCCTCCACTATATTAATTGATCTGGTCAAGACCTCTAGTGCTGGTTATGAGTGCTAAGCATGGCATCTATCTCTTGTTCTAGGTCCTCCAAGAAATGCGCTAGCTGTTTTCTCATTCAGGATGATGTTGACCATTAGTTAGTCATATATAGCATTAGTTATATTGAAGTATGTTCCTTTTATATAAATTCATGGAGAGCTCTTATGATAAAGGGATGATTTTTATTGAATGTTTTTCCTTAGTATATTGAAATAATTATATGATTTTTGTCCTTGCTTTCTATGTGATGTATGACAGTTGCTGATTTGCATGCGTTGAACTATTTCTGTAAACTTGGACTCAATCCCACCTGGTCACAGTGAATAATTCTATTTTTACTGTAATACTCAATTTTCTGGCATTTTAAAAGTTTTTAAATTTTCTTATTTACTGAGAAGAGACAACTTCCATCAACAGTGTTACCACCAAAAGGCCACAAAAATCAATAAAAGTCATAACTTAGAATGAACAAAAATCACGTGGTAAGGATAGACGTGAAAGTATTTGATATTCTTCAGTATCTGTTTATGATTTTAAAAACTCTCCACAAATTAGATTTAGTGGGAACGTACCTCAAAATTTAAAAGCCAATGTCAGGCCCAGCACGACAGCGTAGTGATTAAAGTCCTTGCCTTGCATGTGCTGGGATCCCATATGGTTGCCAGTTCTAATCTGGGCAGCCCTGCTTCCCATCCAGCTCCCTGCTTGTGGCCAGGGAAAGCAGTCAATGATGGCCCAAAGCCTTGGGACCCTGCATCCACGTGGGAGACCCAAAAGAGCTCCTGGCTTTGGACTGGCTCATCTCCAGCTGTTGTGGTCACTTGGGGAGTGAACCATCAGATGAAAGATCTTCCTCTCTTTCTCTCCTCCTCTCTGTATATCTGCCTTTCCAATAAAAAACAAACAAATAAATCTTTAAAAAAATAAACACCAATATCATACTCCATAAGGCAAAGGTAGCAGCATGTTCTCTCAGGTATGGATTCAGACAAGGCTGTTTATTTTCACAAAGTACATATAGCCAAATAATTTTTCACCAGGTAAATAAAGTCAAATTCTCAGACTGAAGTGCTGAGACTGAACACTGAGGGAAGGATAATTTCTTCAATAAGTGGTGCTGGAAAAAGTGGATGTATATACGTAGAATAAGTAAATTAGGTCCCTAGCTCTGACTATGTACGATAATAAATGCAAGATGGATGAGAGACATAAAGTTAATACCCAAGACTATGAATTTGCTAGAAGAAAATGTGGGGAAACACTTTAAGACATCAGTGTAGTTGATGATTGCTTGGTAAAACTGCCAATGAACAGACAACAAAAGCAATACTAGAAAGATGTGATTCTAAGTTGAGGAGTTTTGCAGATTTCTGTTTACAAAGTGGAGGGCCCATAACATAGGTGACGTGATTCAGTCCAAGAGGGGAAACTTGAGGTCTCAGGAGAGGCGGACTGGGGTGGAAGTCCTTGTGATTTGAATGGGATATTGCTTTCTCACAATCATGCAAATATATAAACGGGCAATGCATTAATCTACGTTAATGCACTGGAGTAGACACTTGATCCAGTTATGGAGTCTAAGGGTGGGTTTTTGGGAAGTTGTAGAAATGGCTTTGGTTTTTGGGTGGAGTCCATGATCAAATCATGATAGTGTGATAAACAGAGATGATTTGGAGGATGTAAAAAGTGCATGGTTTCTCTGTCTCTGCTCCCTGTAGAGACGTGTGGTTGTCTCTCTTTTGTCTAAACCAGTGGAGTCACCAGTTCTTGGATTCTGAACCTCCAAAATGTCAGCCAAAATACTCTTTTCTTCCTAAAAAGCTCCTCTCAGAGATTTTAGTTAAGGTAATATAAAGCTGATGGATACAACCTTAATGCCCCAGGGCCTAGTGTCAAGGAATTCCAAAACTCCATGGCAGAATGAGGAAGTCTGTTGTAACTATTGTATGTTTTCTCAATGTCAGCTGGAACATACTGTGGAATGGTTATACTGGAAAGTCAAGAAATTAAGTTTACTTACTTGGAAATGGAAGGAAAACGACAACATAACTCACAGAATCCTTGGTACAGGGGGAACTATCAAGAATATGAACTCTCAACTTGTGAATGAGGCGAAGGACAAAGTGGTAGAAACCAGGGAGACTTAGAGACTTGGGTGTGTGAGATTTTACCTAGATGGATTTCCTGTTATGAGGTAGGATTTCTTACTTCCAGTGGCAAATGAGGATATGCATGGGAACTTGGGAGTTACATGATAAGCTTCACCAGATGTGAAACAGACATAACACGCTCATGGGATTTAGGGTAAGGGAACTTACATATCTAGACCACAAAAATAATAACTGGGTGGAGACTCCATCAATTTATGTGGATGAGTAGTGACTAACCAGGGGTGGGGCAAAAAATAGGTGCTGAGGCTGTGCTCTAGTTTGGGTTTTGAACGTCCCCAAAGGCCCATCCATGTGTTAAAGGCTCTCTAGGATGGTGCTAATGAGAGGTGGATCAGAACTCTTAGTTGAGGCATATTTGGAGGGCCTTAAGTTATTGAGGGAATGCCTTTGGAAGGTGTTTTTTCAAGAGGGTTGTCTGAATTGAGCTTGACCCCACTTAGTTTTTCAATCCCTAGTTTAAGATGGAATCACTTCTTCCATCCAATAGATACTTGCTGAATATCGTTTTCTGTCACTCTTACTAGAAAACAAACTAATGAGACTGACATCCTGGATTGAATTTCTAAAACTGTGAGTTAAATGATTTTTTAAAAAAATTTTTGTCAAGCTGACAAGAGCCTTTCATTGCACAATGAAAATCTGATTAATACAGGCAAAGTTAATATTTGTTACAGTTATCATGATGTCTTAACTCAGAGTTTAAATTCCTCCTTCCCATGTACTCTGTCCCAGCGAGATCCCATGTGGCCTAGTGGTGCTCATCCGCATTATGAGAGCAGTCTGATTTACTCAGTGTGCAAACTAAAGTGCCAGTCTCTCCTAGACACACCCTTACGGACACGCAGAGGTTTCCAGTTGTGCAGTCTTCCTTTATGCCAGTTAAGTTCCAATATACATGTTGGATATAAAGACAATAACAGTATGTAATCATCTGAAAAATTGTGTTGTTTGGAGATATTTGTACATTAATTTATTGTAAAGTTCTACCGTGATGATTGATGAGCTGCTTATTCCAGATCCAGGTTCATCACAAGCATGGTTTGCTAACAACACTGGCTGTTGACCGATAGCATCAAACTTTGTTTATATATTTATTGGGGAAATGTTTAATAATCGTATTGTATTATAGTTCTAGTGAGCCATGATTGTTTTAAAATTTACTGTATATGACTGAAATGGGGATATTTTCATTTAATTATTATTTACAGCTCTTCTTTTATTTCCGGGGAAATTATGGTCTTTTAAATTTTTACTTGCTGAATTCCTTAGTGAATCATTAAGCTTTTGACTATAATGTAAATTAAACAGGTACTAACAAGAAAGAACAGAAAAAGAAAAAAATAGACAGAGAAAGGCAGGAAGGGAAGGATTGTTCAAAGAATTTTATCTATGAATATATTAACCTGTTCCCTATATCAGAATTTACAAATCTTAAAACTCTTCTTATACTGTATTGCAACCAGCTGATCCAAAAATTTTACTCCATGGTTTTCATTTAGTCTTTGACATCAGATTTAAGAATAAAATTATTTTGTACTGATGCTGGTATTTCAACATGAAGTAACAATTAAGAGGTTTTCATTGCATGTGATAATACCTGCATGACCTGTTGAGTATCTCTTATAGAGTCTATATATTTGCAAAACTGGTTAATACTGATGTTGCAATGTTGAATTGAACATTATCTTCAAGTACTTAAGATGATTATGTCATTTGACAAGACTTGTGGCCTGCGTTTGCTTTGTTGCTTCTTTCTCAGAATTTATGGGAAAATTTTAATATTAGTGCTGTAAAAAAGCAAAGGCTACAAAAAAGAAGTATTATGGGGTTCAAAGCTCTCTGTTTGGGAATATTTTGTGTTATGTTCATCTCTCATTTTTATACACCTCTACCAGCCAACATTGAAGAAAGCTGGAAGGTAATGGCCTTGGATACAATTGCTAAAACATGTACATTTATGGTAAGTTTTTTTTTTTCATTTGGAGTTTATAGTACTTGATTGACTAATATTCAATGCTTATGAGCTTAACACTATTGTTGCTTTAGAAGAATTGTTTGCTTATTTGTGACTAAATTAAATAACATAATAAATGGAATGTTCTAAATGTGTATATATAAAAGAGAGAAAGAATTCTTTTTTTCCGTGAGTTTATGCCCAAGTACAAAGTCTCCATAAATTTAATTGGCATTTAATGATAATATGACTGAAGGGAAAATCGTAAAGAAAGGCTTACTTGAAGGTTGACTTTCACTTGATTTTTCAGTGACAATGAAAATAATTATCACATATTATACAAAAAAGTCACTAATGCCTACAACTGTTTAATACTAACTTAAAACTTTCACTATTTGTATACGTCTGTCATCCATCTTTCAGTGTACATTGCTAAGTCTTAGGATTTGTAAAAATTTTGAATATGCAGAGTGATTTATGATTTCATGCAAAAATAATTTCTCTGTAGTTAGAAGCTTACATTATTGAATTGTCAGAATGCATACAGATTTCTATTTCTTTCTATCTATCTATACCTGTATAATATCTGCTTCCACCCGCTGACCACTGCTCTGTAATTTGTTCTATTAATTTAAAAATACATGAAGGTAGCGAATAGCAACTCTGGACTGTTTTATCTAAAAGCTTGTACTCTTTGTGCAAAAGCAGTTTATTGCTGAAAAGATTTTTTGGCGTTAGTAACAAGAAGCTACAAGAAGAAGGCAATGAAGCCATTCAGGGAAGAGAATTCCCGGTGTGAGACATGTTCTCTCACCGTGCTGCACGGTAGGCAGTACTTCCCTGGAACTGTAAGAAGCTGTGGCTGACCTCTGCCTGGTCTACATCAAAGGCTTCTCAGGAAGGGGTGGAGCTTCACCAAGTCCTTTTAGTTTTCACTCTAACCACTTCTAGGACACTTTCTCCATAACAGCCTCTTTCACTAATGCTTATACTCCTTGACTTACTGAAAGAATGTGTTAGTAAGCAAATGTAGGCTCCACAGAGAAACTGCTATGCTATGTTCCTTGACAGTTGATGCATGTTTAAAACTCAGTGGGGCTGATACTGATAACATTATAAATACATCTAGTTCTAAAATTTATGCTCACCGTGGTTCATCTATAATAGAATTATGCACTTTTACTTCAAAAAAGATGTTAGAAAAAAAAAAACAGAGTATTTAAAGATTACCTTAGTAAACTTAAGAGCTTTTGACTCTTTCAGGAAAACAATTTTCCTTTCCCTTGATGACGTTATTTACAGATCCCTACGCTTAGTTTCGTTTATTTTGCTTGCTTTTGCAGGCCATATGTTTTGAAAACATAGGTATTATGAAATACGAGGAGTTTATTTCCATGATCTTCCGTCTGGATTATACCCAGCCACAGTCAGATGAGTATGTCACAGTGACGGACACTGAGTTTCTTGACATCCCAGTCCGTCTGTACCTTCCAAAGAGAAAGTCAGAAACTGCAAGACGAGCTGTCATCTATGTCCACGGTGGGGCTTTCTGCTTCGGAAGTTTCAGTAAGTTTCTCATATAATGAAAAATTATAATTAGTTGTATGCTTTTGATATAGAAACATTTCTTTACAAGACTTTATTTTCATTTGAAAGAAATATGGGAGAGAGACAGAACTTTTGCATTCATTGATTCATTCCCCAAATGACTTCTGTGGCTAGAACTGGGCTGCTCCCAATCCTGGGTCTGTAGCTTCTTCTGGATCTCTCACCTAGGGACAGGATCCAAAGGCTTAGACCGTCCTCCACTGCTTTCCCAGGTCATTAGCATGTAGCTTGATTGGAAGTGGAGCAGCTGGGACACAAACTGATACCCATAATGGATGCAGGCGCCATAGGCAAAGGATTTGCCTAACACCACTGCTAATATAGAAACTGTTTTTGGTAAATATACATGCTTATACATACATGCAGTTATGGACCCATAAGTATGGCCATAAATATGAGATACCTGATGAAAACTAAACATGAACATAAATATGTTTGAAGATATCATGAAAATTTTTTACTACAATTCTGTGTTTGTCAGCATTTTAATTTCTGCTTTCATTTTGAATAAACATATTCATATAATAAAACAGTACATGAATAAATCAGTTGCTAGTAATTTTTCCTTAGGATCATAATCAACTATGTAAAGATTATCAAAATGGAATAATAATTAAGAAATAAAGTATCCAGAAATAGAGACACTGAAATGATTCAGACATTTTGAAAGAGAAAATCAGAAACATATGTCACTAGTTTTTATAAAATAAAACTTGCATTTCCTAATAGCAATAAAATTAATGGTGGTTATTTAGAATTCAGTGGCTTGTCTACTCTAAAAGGAAAAAATAACATAGAATCCTACACCATAAACCCCTCCCATAAAGTGTATAGTGTCTACTTTCTTCTGATGATAATTTTAGAAGACATATACAGCAGAATCATAACAAAATCTTAAATGCATTTATCCCTATAAAAATCTTAGAAAACTGCATTATAGAGTGCTACTAACATCCAGGCCACTGTTCTGTTTAAGTAAAATATAAAATTAAGCAAAGAAATGGACTTAAAGAAACTTGAACAAATAAAAATGAATTTGAATATTCACTCTTTTTTCTCCTGTATCTCATTTGGTTCAAAACAGTATAATCTTATAAATTCATATGTAATTTAGAAAGCTACACTTAATCAAAAATGCTAAAGTGGTTAGGCTGGAATTTCGGCCTTTTGGTTTTCTCCTACCCAGTTCTGACAATTAGCATGGAAGGAAACATATATCAGTTATGGAGTGAATTTCTGTTCCTTGCTTGGTTTGGTTAGTGCAGTTCTGAAAATAGAACTAGGTTACTTTTGGAAATCTATTTTATTAGCTACTTAAAGTCAATGGGATATGGCAGGTAGTGACTAATACAAGAATGGTTACGAGGGAAAGATAGGAGACTGGGATGAAACAAGGCTTCTATTATATATGCTTTATTCTTTCTAGATTCCTTAAAGCAAAAAAAGAAAAGCAAAATATAAAACTAGATGGTTTTTAATCTAATGATGATGGAGAAACTCAGCCCTTTGTTATGAGACACTTTCGAATATTATATTGTGAGAATCTCAAAACTCACTTTTACAGCAAGCTCTTAATTTTATGATAATTCTCATAGATGTGATAGAATGACACAAAGACACATAGTTGGAAAAAGCAATTCTGGGAGTATGTAATATGATGCAGGAGAGACAAAGACTCTCGGGTTCATGACGAGATGTGAATATCATACTGTAGAGAAGCATGGGTTCTGTATAGCCTTCAGACAACACTTACTAGCACTGTTTTCCTTCTTGAAGATTCTGGAAGAACCTGAGAAACTGACAGCACATAACTGGCAAGCAAGTGGAGATAAATCATCTTGTACAGTCAGTAAGATGGAAAGCCTTAAGATAATGACTCAGAAATTTTAGACTTAGAATCAGCTAGCAGGGTCTTTTTATGTATTTATTTATTTATTTTAATTGTTTTATGATTCAGTTCCATAGAGTCTAGATAGCGTAACATCCTCCCCAATGTTACAGTAGGATAGTCATTCACAAATATTCCTAAGTCCGTCATTCTGCTATTTAATTGTATCCTGACACTGCAGGTAGGGACATGGCAGAGATTCCAGCATCCAACTGTCAAGATATATTTAACAGTTTCACTGGAGTCCATCTTTGGTTTGGAAGTAGAGATGCATACTGCATTGTATCTTCAGATCACTGAGTCCCACTTACAGAATTGCTGATTCTGGAAATCCAAGTTGGAGCCAGAGAATTTGTATGTCAAGTTAGTTTCTAGCTGCTGAGGCTGTTGGGCGGAATACCACAGTATTCTACCCAATGTTTGCTGTTTTTGGCTCAGTAGTCCTCCCTGTTTTTTTCCTGGATCTCCACTTAAAAAGAAAACAAACTCATATAATGACATGTTTTCCATATTTACTCTTAATGAATATCTTAGCTCTCCTTCTGACCCCAAATTGCCTTCCTCCCCTTGTTTTGATTTTCAAAGCCCTTATTCTCTATTGTCTTGTGCTTCTGGCATCTTATTCTGTCTTGTGTAATATTGTCCCTGAGTTTGGGATCCAACATAAACAATCAATTAAATATTTATGTCTGGATGGATGACAGACTACAAACTACAAACTCAATATGACCAAACGCAGTTTACTTTATGTCCAAATAACTTTAGGAAATGAAAACCCTCATCCATCAAAACCAAAATCGAAATAATTTGAATGCTCTTAGTAAGTGAAGAATTGTTTACTAGTTTTTATATTGTTATTATTGCTTCTTAGCTCCCATACTCAATTATTATATTATATCCCATTTATTCTGAACATCTTGCTCTCATCAACACAATTTAGTGCTTCATCTTTCATACACACCTCCTTCTGTGTTCTCATCTGCTTCTGGTTCAACTCTATTCTGTCTTCTACATTTAATGGCCTAGATCTTTCCAACATGCAAACTAGTCATAAGATTTGCTTCTTCGAATTTGTCAGACTCCTATAACTTCATTAACTAGATCTCAACCCTTTAGCATGGAAATGTTAAACACTGCTTTTATTAACTTCCATGCTATCTGCCAGTATTTCATTTCATTTTATTGCAATGATATTGTTACTTGTAGTTCCCTGAATACTTCATGCATTGCTATTTCTCCCTTTAGCTATACTTCATTTAGAATATCTTTGCTATGTTGACTCTAGGAAGTTACTGCTCTGTTACTTTCAGATAAAGTCTTGTTTGATTTATTTTTTCTTGTTTTCTTTTTTGGTGTACATAAATCTCTGTCTATATTTCTATGGTTTGCAGATTCCAATCTCTCTTCCTTTCTTCTTTTTTTTTTTAATTTAAGTTTTCTTATTCTGCCTTCTCCGAAGTATGCTTGCCCAAACTTGACCTTTTTGTGTTATTGTTGGTGGTAGTTTTGAATTTTCAAAATATAAAGCTATCAGACTTACTAAAATTAAAAATGTACTTCAAGTAGAAAGATGTGGAAGTATTATGAAGCAGCAAAACTATAATTGCATAGCAAAGATAAATACTTCAGAGTAACCCAATCTTTATAAAAAAACTTTCTATGAGTACTCTTTTGGGAAAAAAAGTTGCTTAGAAAATTAAGAAATCTAGGAAATTTGGGGTTTGATAGTTTTGTTTTGTTTTAATATAGTTTCTTGGTTATTATTTGTCAACCTTTTCCTTAATATTTTCTTGCTTCTAATTTGCTCTTACAAGTGCCAAACAATCAATAAATGGGAATGGAGTAGGAGAAAATATGACAATAGAGATTATATCCTTAAATACTGTGTGATGTGGAACATTTTGAGATAATAACAAATAAAGTTTCTTGATTTGATTTTAGCTGTAAGCAAATCAAAAATTGTAGAGAGATAAAAATCAAGACAAAGATTTCAAATTTTATCGTTGTATTAGAAATGATGATCAGGCGATTGGCATTATGGCGCAGTTACCTGAACAATCACAAGGGACACTTACTTTACCTAACAGTGTTAGGTAACATCTACTCCACGCTTCCAGCTCGATTCTCTCTAGTGTACCTGAGAAGTTGCAAGGGATGGCTGAAGTGCTTGAGACCCTGTCACCTGCACTGGAGACCAAGATGGAGCTCTTGGTCTGGTTTGGGAGAGTGAACCAGTGGATGGAAAAATCTCTCTCTCTCTTTGCCTTTGAAATGAATAAAATTTTCTTAAAAGTCTATGTGAAGGGTGGTGTTCTTACAGCTTACATTTTACTCTTTATCTCTGTATTGCTTTTCTTTCAATTTATCAGCCCAACATTTAATAGAAATAATGTTTCTAAAAGATTAATGGCTTACTTTTTTCTTTTCCGGGTTGTTATAGACCAAATTTTAAATTTGAAGTTTTCAATTTGAAACTGTGGTAGTATGCAAGAGAAGCCTTAGAAAGTGGAGAATAATCACACTTTTAGAATTCCCTGAGTTTCTAAGCTCTTGTATAAAAGTGAGAGTGGTATCATATAGCACTTAATTTGCTAAGGTTTTGGCTTGGATACTGGCAAATCAGATTGATGGATATTTAGGGGAATGTGGTATGTGTGTGTGATGAGTATTGGGGGTGGAGTAAATGCTGGTGTACCAAGCATGCCAAAACTCATGGGCACAAACTACAAAAAGTAAAAAATTACCTCTTAGTTTTCTGTTTCTCAATTCCAGATTGAACTAAATTCAGATTAAAGAAAGTAAAAATGTTTTCATTAACTCCAATGAGTGCTTTGAAGAAGCATATGTAGGTATGGTTGGTAAGCCAACTTCAGTCACAGAGGGTAATTAGTCGTGAGAATCTACCTAGTGACCAATTGCAGACCCCCTCCCCATTGCACTTGCTGCCTAAAGTGGCAGAGCAATGCCGCACGCAAAAGACCACAGATGCATCAGGAAGAGTTGATGTGGAGAGAAAGCTGAAAACAACGAAACATTCAGATGGATGAATAATAGCTTTTCTCCCCCAAATACTAATGGGTAATGTCGTCTTTCTCCTCTAGAGAGAGTAACAAGATTGGACCACACAAAGCATGTGATGTTGATTCAGATCCCCCTGCCTGTGCAGCTCCCCTCCCCACCCCTGTACCGATCTCCTACCACGATAGTGGGAAATAGAGATTCCTACGCTGTGCTTCTCCGTTTATGATTACAAGTGGTTCTCTTGCCCCCTCCCTCCAACTTTTTTTTTTTTTTAACATCAGGTTACTTTCACTTTTATTTTTTCATTTCAGGGCAGACGGCTTTTGACTTTCTGAATAGATGGACGGCGAAGAAATTAGATGCTGTCGTGGTAGGGGTGGAGTAAGAGAACGCCTTTCTTTGGCAGTTATGACTTTCGCCTTCATGGTTTTGATGTTGAGTTCAATCATATATGCTTCAAATGTGATTTTTTTAAAAAATTCATGTATTTTACACATTAACACCGTGACAATGAGTATATACTCCCGTGTTTGTGAGAATGCCTTCGTTGCACACCAAGAGGAGTTTCTTTGAATTAGCTATTGCTCTAAAGATGTGAAATTAGAGAGTTATAAGTCTCTAGTTTTGTCACAACTGGACACAACAAAGTAAATCTACAATTATACATTTGATATGCTATGTTATATTTTGACCAGTAAGCAAATGCTTAATTTCACAATAATTCTTATATGAAATGATGTAGATGATAAAAATTGGGACTAACCAAGAATTTCCAGCCTTGCTTAGGGAAAGTGAGTTTATACTTGGCATTTGGCCAGAAAAAAAAAAAACTTAAACCTGTGTTTTTTTTTTTTTAATCCAAATTAGTGTATCTTTGATCTCTGAGATATGTGATGATTTATCATTCTCTGGAATAATTTTGTTACATCTGCATGTTCCCTAGTACGTAATAACAACAACATGTTACACATTTCTTTTACAATAACACCAGATTTAGTTTATAAGTTGTATTATTTATTTATATGATTTTAAGTTTGGTGCATATGTTTTATTGTTTGCTTATCTAATTTTAAAGTTATGTATGTTTAGAAATTGAAAAAAAAAACCACCTCAAGAATTAATTATTTAAACAGAGTATTTGCTCTCATAGTCACAATATCATAGAGGTACCTAAAACTTTTTGCTTGTTCAATATCACCAATTTATAGTGTTAGGATATTCTTATTTTAACTTTTGTAACTTTTTGGGTAATCTACACATTACTTTAAATCCATTTCCAAACAGTAATGTATATTTTTTTCCAGCTAATCTTGTCCACTGAGTTCTTGCAATTTTTTCCATTTTTATCCTAAAATGCCCAAATACATCACATTTTAGGTAGTGGACTCTAACATATTTCAGGAATACATTAAACCTGTATTACCAGGCTTTTAAAAGAACTTCCTAGACACAGTTTATTATAAAATTCTAGGAATCCTACCATCAATACTTAGTACAAGCAGAAATATTTACATTTTAGAGGTCTGAGAAAAATGAATGCTTTAGTTCTGAGAACAGGCCACTACAGTGGAACTTGGGTTTTACTTACACAAGTAAATTGGGCAACTATCCTTATATAGCTATTAAGATAATGGTATAATTTGCCTTACAAATGCATTTACTGGAAACAGATAAGCTCCTCAGAATATTTAAATGTTATTTGCTTTTCAGATGTTTATTTTGAACTCACTGCTAGACATAATTCATAATGAATGTCTTGCTAGTCTATAGACTCTTTCTCTAAATGACCTTGAAGATAGTACATTCAGCTAAAAATGCTCTCTGATCTACCGCCTCCAAAGAAGACTCATAGTGTTTTTTTCTTTTCAGCAATGATTTTCTAAAATGTTCAGATCACCTTATACGCTGAGAACTTGATGTATGTTGTAGAACGCTTGTGATCCAAAATGCACATGACCAAAATCATTTGCTTACAGTGTTAGGGAACATCATACCACTCCCATGAATTCTCTTATACAGCATCTTTCCTGGTCTTCAGGTACAAGATTGAAAAACACTTCATTCTCTGTTTAAGATGATAACCAAGTGATAATCGTAGAAAATGCATTGTTTTTAGAAGATGCAGTAGGAGCTGCTTGATTGCGTTCATTTGGTGGTTGAGCACTGTCTGAACAGATGCAATGCTAACGTCTTCTTGTTCTTTGTTGAAGCTATCGACTAGCTCCTCAGCACCACTTTCCCGCTCAGTTTGAAGACGTCCTAACTGTAGTCAAGTTTTTCCTTCAGCCTAAAATTCTTACAAAATACAGAGTGGATTCTACTCGAATCTGTGTTTCAGGAGATAGTTCTGGAGGCGCGTTGGTGGCAGCAGTGGCCCAACAGGTAAATTGTTTTTCTCTTTTGGGTGGGAAGTAGAGCTGAAGCTTATTTTTTGATTCCACACAAATATTTAATATTGCATACCCAATTGTGAAAGAACATCCTTTCCCACTACCTTGCAAAGGAATTTAAATAAAATCTATTTCTGTATTCTCCTTTACCATTGATTTATATGTTTATTCCTATGTCAATACTATGCTGACTTCAACTGTACTTATTTTTATTTTTTACTAATATAAAGACAATGGATTTTATGTGTTTCACTGGTACAATTCTAAGAAGAACCACACCTCCCTCACTTGTCTCTTCTTCAATCTTTCGTTTGATCGATCCATCTTTCTTTCTTTCTTTCTTTCTTTCTTTCTTTCTTTCTTTCTTTCTTTCTTTCTTTCTTTCTTTCTTTCTCTTTCTTTCTTTCTTTCTTTCTTTCTTTCTTTCTTTCTTTCTTCCATTCTGCCTTCCTTCCTCCCTTCCTTCCTTCCTTTTTTCTTTCTCTCATTCTCTTCTTTTTTTTTTACAAACGCATAACTACAGGCTAAATTCACCACTAACTATATTATTCATCAAGTAAAAACTAAGATGTGGGGAGCCATGCAGTTGGGTCGCATGGCATGGGTGTGTGATGAGCTCTGCTCCTTGGTTAGCAGGGCTACGAGGAATTTCTGGGCTATGAGGCAGGGCCCGGTAGAATGTCTCTGGTCACCTCATTGCTGCCTCACCCCATTGTATGGACACTCAGTCATCTCTCTTGATATTTCATAGGATTCTCCTGAGGGTATTGGTTTTCTGCTCATGTGAAGTGATTCCTGTAACTGATATGACACCTCAAATTGCTCAATCATGCTATGATGAAAACGTCTTTAGTGACATAAGCTATAAGTATACAATAGCACAACTGAGCCCACAATGTCTCCAAACATCCTCTTATGTGCCCACCTTTGTTCTAAAGTTTGCCCTAATATAAGTAATGTTTTCCTTAAGAAATGGCTTGATAATATCTTGGAACAGATGGCAATCATGGAGGTACAAAGAGTTTGTTTACCATGCACCTTGAACTGTTACAACACATGATATGACACATTTTAGTTTCTTACCACAGAAAGCAAAAGTATATGGGGCATCTTTTATAAGGAAATAGATATGAACCCCCTCAAAATGGCTTAAAATCTCAATCTTACATTGGCACTCATATTTAGGGAAAGAAAACAGTTTATAAAGATAAAAGGAAGTTTCTTGCAAAGGCCTTGTGTTTGTAGATTGGCTGAGTTGCCTTGGTCCTTTTAACAAAAGAACAAAAAATAATTGAATCAGCACTAAGTGAAGGGGATAGTAATTTATGTTTGATTTGATTATAAGATTTAGCAAAGAATCCATGTTATATACTTTTATAAAATCCTTTCATTTATGATCTTTTAATTCTGTACTCTTAATATTTTAAGTAATACTAATTAGTTTGTTTTTAGTAAAAATTGATTTTGAGTATGAGTAAACCACTTGTCACTATGTAACCACATGCGCTGTGAACTGTGGAGTTCCTGGCTTCAGCCAGGTGACTGCAGGTTTCAACGAGTAATGGCTTGTTGAAAATGTTTTCTTTGAAGTAAAATAATATTTTTTTAAGATTGTTTTTGTATTCTCTTAACCATGAAGTAAAATTGAAACAATTGAATATTGTGCAAAAGCTTGTGATGATTTGTGTATAAATAAACAAGGCAACTTTTCTGAGTTGTCCATTATGAGCATCATGCCATAGTGGTCCACATCTTATCTCTTCTTCATATCGTCTCTCTGATCCATGCATCCTTTGCAAGCTCTCAAGTCAGCCGGAGCTGGCCTCCGGCAGTAAGGAGTCCACAGTTTCATAAGATTGTTGTGTTTTTGGATGAGTAAAATTCCATAGTGTGTGTTATGTGTGTGTGTGTGTGTGTGTGTGTACACACATATTCTTCATCTGATTATCATTTCATGGACATCAGGGTTGATTTCACATTTAAAATTTATGAATCGAGCTGTAACAAACTTGGGAGTACAGATAATTCTTCTATATGCTGATTTCATTTCGTTTGGATAAATGCCCAGGAGTGGGATGGCTTGGCTTTATGGTAGTCTTATTTTAAGAAATCTGAGTAATGTCTATATTGTCTTCCAATTCAGTAACTTAAGGCAATTTTAATTTTGGCACTTTCAATATATTCTTAATTTATTAAATCACTGACTAGAGCATCCAGTACAGTACTGAATAGGATGGATTTACTTTGATCAGGGTGGAAAATTATTTTATTATTTCATGAGTATTACAAATTACCAGATTTTCATATTTATGTCAGGTTTTATCATTTCTATCCCTAATTTTGTAATAGTCTCTCCATAAATTGGCATTAAATTTGTCTAATGCTGTTAACGAGATATTCAAGCAAGTTTTCTATTTTTTAATGTTCATTTCCTTTCAAATGCTAAATTATTTTTCCATTTTAGTCAAAAGCCCCACCTACTCATAGTGGATTGCATTTTTGATATATTGCTAGTTTTAATTTGCCACAACATTTTACGGATTTTGGTTTTGATGGATCGCAAATTGATGTCATCATTTTAGCTCTTCATCAGATTTTCACAGAAGTAACATTGCACCGTCACTACTTTAGAAGCATCTCAACTACTGTATTTTTTTTCTTGACAATTTTATTGTGATATAACTGACAAGTGAAACTGTGTCTATTGAAGTTGTACAATGCGGAGTTTTGATATACGTGAACATGAATTGGTAACTGCAGATAAGCTTACTAACATATCTGTCACCTCGCATCACCACCATTTTTGTCTTATTTGGCGGAAACACTTAAGTTCTACTCTTTAATCATAAATTTCAAGTAGACAACACAATGCTATTCACTGCAGTCTCCCTGGTGTATATTAGATTTTCAAATCTTACTCATCCTGCATAAATTGAACTTTGTGCATTCTGGCCAGCATATCTCCATTTCCCTTCTCCCACCCTATGTTTGATACTTTTTTATATTCTCTGTGTCAGTGTTAGTATGCCAAATTCATCTGTCTATGCATGTGTTCTTTCATTATAGTCTTTATGATGTAAATCCTCCAACTTTATCCATTTTGTCACAAATGACAACAGCTATTTCTGAAGGCTGAATAATACTTCTTTCTCTGCAGGACTACACATGCATATCCTTAGGCATATCAGATTTTCTTTCATGAAGAGACATTTACATTTTTTTAAGAATCGTGGCTGTTGTGTTATAATGAATATGCAAGTGCAAATATCTCTTGATATTACTCATTTTATTATCTTTGGATGATACACACAGAAATGGACATATTCCCAGAAATGAAGTCTATGGGTCTTACGTTACTTATATATTTATTTCTTCAGGAGCCTGCTTAGGATTTCCATTATTGCTGCACTAATGAGCATTCCCACCAGTGACATATAAAGTGTCACTTCTCTTTATGTCATTGACAACACTTGGTCTCTGAGGTGTTTCTGCTAAAATAAAATAAAAAAAAAACACTCTAAAGGACATACATGATTTCTCACTATGATTTTTTAACTAGCATTTATCTAATGGTCACTGACATTGAACATTTTCTCACATTCATGTTGAACATTCTTCTTTTGAAAAATACTGTTTAGTCGTATTATCTCACTTCCCACCATTGAGTGAAATTCTTTATATATTTTGAATATCAATCCCTTATCAGATGGATGATTGGTAAATATTTTTCCTTTTCTTAAGGCTGATGACTCTATTGATTTTCTCTTTTATTACATAGAACTACTTATTTTGGTGACATCTTGTATTTTTCTGTTTTGTTGCCTGTTTTCTTGGAGTTACATAAGAAAACAAAAATATTGCCTAAACCAATGTCAGGAAAACGTCCCTATGTTTTCTTTCAGTATTTTGCAGCTGCAAATATGAAGGTTTTTTGTTTTGTTTTTTAAATATTTATTTTATTTTTATTGGAAAAGCAGATATACAGAGAGGAGGAGAGACAGAGAGGAAGATCTGCTGTCTGATGGTTCACTCCCCAAGTGACCACAACGGCTGGAGATGAGCCAGTCCAAAGCCAGGAGCTCTTCCGGGTCTCCCATGCTGGTGCAGGGTCCCAAGGCTTTGGGCTGTCCTCGACTGCTTTCCCAGGCCACAAGCAGGGAGCTAGATGGGAAGCTGCTAGGATTAGAACCAGCGACCATTTGGGATCCCAGCTCAGTTAAGGCAAGGACTTTAACCCTTATGCTATTGTGCTGGGTCCCAAATGTGAAGTCTTAACATTTATGTTTTTAAACTTTTAAAATTGATATTTGTAAATGTATATACAGTTTCCCCAGTAACATTTGCTTTTCCAATTGTCTTTATTTTATCTGAAAGATAGTTACAAATTGCCAGAAAATTTCTCTCTGTTGGTTTGCTCTACAAATTTCTGCAGCTGCAACAGGAGCAGCAGCTGAGAACTCAATATTAATGGCCCACAGAGATGATAAGGACCCAAAAATATGATCCATGACCCGCAACCTTCCAGTTCACACATTAGCAAGAGTATGGATTACAAGTGAAAGTGGAACTCACATTACATTGACAAGTGGGATCCAGGCATCAGGATAGCACACCTTAACCCAACCAGTTCCACCTTAATGCTCTTTTGCTTTAGAGTTCTACGTAACATTTCCAAGGAATTAAAAAAAAAATCATTGCCAAAAAACAAATTTGAAAACTGTTGACTAATTTCTGAGGTCTCTTTCAACCTGATTTAATTTTTCATGTCTTTTGATTTGAAAGATCGTATTGGAGTAAGGTGGTGTGGTAGAAAGGTTAAATTGAAGAGTTCCCTGCTTTAAGATTATTTTCCTAAATGCTATCTGAATTTGCAGAGCAGCCTGATCTTAAATCTTGTCTGAAACTGGTTTTGTTAGTATAGATTTTGAAAACTATCCATTACTCAATAATAATCAGGCATCATCTTGACACACCTACAATTTCTCCTGGCACATCTGATACATTTGGTTGTCTTTGTTAATGAAGGAAGCTTAATTATAATAATTAGGTTCCCATAAATAACTATGAAGATGGGAAGACATACCTTATAGCTTTCCAATAGATTTGTCCTAAGTATTAACAAAGGTACCAAAAAGAAAAATAGCTCTTGGTATATATCAGAACTTGGTAAAAGGAAAGTCATTTCCTTCATCTTTTCCTATTTGTATGATCATGCCTCTCAACTTGCAGAACTTTTACCAAGATCACACTTGGATCAAAGCCTTTTTTTTCTTTTCATTGCACCAGGTTTGAGTTGCTTTGTAATGAATATATAGCTTCATTTCATAATTTAATGTTTCATAGTTCTATGATTGGTTAACAATTTGTAACAGGCTTATTGCTTGAAAGCTTTGGTGTCAGAAAAAATTTCACTGCTGGTCCATATTTTTGTGGACTCTGTAAAGCCACATTGAGTAGTTTGTCATGTATGCCATTCTCTGCTATTTCTTACCTTTAGTTCTGATTTGTTTGTTGAAGACTCTAAAATCTGCAACTTCCCGAGAACACTGTCCTGAGACACCCACGTTGATTTCTCCAGGGGTGCTCTCTGTTATCCAGCATCTTCTTAAAACAAATCATCCTCTGTCACCTTGATATTGCTCCTAACAGTTTATTCATTACTACTGCATAGCGTTTAACCTATTATTTGTTGTATATGCCTGTCTTCAACTAGGCTGTAAGTGCTTGAAGTCTGAGGTGTGTGTATCTCTGAAGTTTTCAAATCCTGACACCACAAATACATTCCTCGTTTTCTCCTCCTTCACTCATCAAAGAATCTGAGCCTGTTAGCTCCATTTCTGATTTTTTTTTTTCTGAATAGCAACTTTCTTCAACATGGATGTTTATATAATAACACAATCCCACAAATTATTCCTAATGTGTGTCTGTGGAGCACATTTAGATAACACATATAGACATTGTTCTTGCACTCCCATGGAACCAGTAGTAAATGATTACTCATTTTTGGAAGCATGTGTATTTTGTTTATCTATTTGACCAAGAAGGGTATGGATGGTTCCATCGCATACCTAACCTGTTTACATAGTCACAGCTTGTTTCCGATCCAAGAAAAGAAGACAAGTCTGCAAATGCAGGTGCATGAATTCCATGGCACAGTCTTATACACAGATGCGTTGTTAAGCTGGTTGTGCAGATACCATACCTGCATTTACAAACAAAACTGAAACTGAAGGAATATTTCCTACGTTGTTCTTGCCATACTATTTATAGACGTTTCTGAAAGCATTGGGCTTCTTGTACATGTCTTTTTGGCAATAAGTAGTTAGTGTTTATTAGTTTTTAGTATATGCCCATAATTGTACTTTAAGTGCTCCCTAATCAACACAAAACCATATGCTGCATTTATTCACTTTTTATCAATTTTAGAGATCACAAAATTGAGATATTTTTATGTTGTTAAATAACTTGCTCAAATTCACAATGTTACAAATCGGTGATCACTGAACTTTTAGGCTATCCTTTCCTTATTGATTGGGCGTTTCACTTTGATTTGAAAGTAACATTTGATTGCTATATTCTGTGTCACTGTCCCACACGCAGCCCCCTAGAATAGGAGGTGGGAGTTTTGAGGAGCAAGTAAGGAATAGGAAAGAACAGGAGGAATCCATGAGAAAGAGAACTGGCTGATCATCTAGAGGGGTTTAGCCCCCTGTGCTCTTGAGCTTTCTGTGTTAAGATTGGGATATGTGTCCCAGGAAGAAGCCAAAGGCATTCCCCCACTCAGATTTTTTCTTGGCAGCTCATCATTTATCCAGATACTCACTAATAAAGTGTTTATTGATGGAATTGGGTGTGGGGTGGTGTCAGCACAATTGATGGATAAGATAATTAGTGGGTTAGCAGTCACAACTGTTGTAAAGCTGGGTGTTCTGAATTGAAAATAACAGATACTTGTTATACTAGTTTGGTGAATAAATATTATCCACAGTTAATGAATTGCTTGATGTGGGTATGAAAGAATCTGAATAGTACATCCAATCCAGGGGGCTGGATGGTAGTAGCCCATTCCTTGTCAACCTGTGCCTGTATTGAAAAAGGTGGTGGAGGTTAATAGGCTTAGTATAGGAACATCAGTATAGTTTTTGGCATGGGGTACCAATTAATGTCAAGTAGGTCTTATGCTCTTGTGGTGGTCACATCTGGACAACATAAGAGGATTTACCAACACCTTGGTTGCCATAGAGTGGGTTTTATAGAAAGCATAGATACATACAACAGATATTGCCTTGAATTTGCTTGGAAACAGTCCAGGCCTCTCCATGTAGGAAACAAAGTCATCGAACATCTCTTCTTTGACTTTGAACAAATGTCTCTCAGCATCCCTCTCAAGTCAAGATAAAGAAACTGATGTAAGTGAAAATGCTGCTGTACCACATAATACTCTGGGATTTTCACTTTTATAATTTTGTGACAACTCCCTCCAACACTTTATATTTAACAAGAAGTTAGTTGGGAGCTAGATTTGGGTACTGAAAACTGGTATTGTAATGTGGAATATTGACCATTGATATTATTGTCACCAAGAGATTCATTTATCGATGCTAAGCAGCAGATTGTCCTCTTGTCTATGTATTTGCAGCAGTACTTGGGACAAGTCCATAAAAAAATTTGGGGTCATGTTGAAAAGTCTAAGATGGAGTGCATGTTGAATCTAGCAGTTAAGGTGCTGGTGCGGGTTAGAGACAAATTCTTCTTTCCCGAACTTTCCACTTGAAGCAGCAGTACATATTTTCCTTTGCCTGGATGACATTGCTGCATTTGCATCTTTTGCTCCTGTAAGATTAATTCAAAGTTTTCTCTTGCAGTCTACAAGGCCAGAGGTATGGCTTTCACGTGCCCTGCATCTCTACGAATGTCCAGGGGCTCCTTCTCAAAGAGCACACAGGTGTCCCTTCTGCAGCCAAAAATCTTTTTTTTTTTCAGTTTTCTATTTTTGTTTTCCAGATGCTTCACCATTCTCCTATAATATAAGTCACTTGATTATGGGCATTTCCCCCCATTTTGTCCATATTTTGCATTTTCATGTTTCTTGAATTTATAATATACTGTTGGAGGATTTGCCTAATGATCAAAATGCTATTTTAAAATTGTTATAATTTTTAAAATATTTCAAGAACTAAACTAGTTTTAGATTGACAAAAGATTAAATGTTGCTATTTTTAGGACTAAACATAAAAATAATACTAATTAATAATTGTACATATTAAGATTAGTTTCCGTGAAAAAAAAAATTTACAAAACCAGTATTACCATAGCATCAATTTCCTCAGGAATATATCAAGTATCGAATTATTTCCACTGTATTTCTCTCTCTTCTTTTCACTTTTGTCTCTCTGTATCTGCCTTTCCTTCTCGTCATTCTTATTTTCTTTCTTTCTCACAAACTCTTCCAAAAAACTCTAGTGTTGAAAATTGCTTAAAAGTTTTTCTTGTCAGTGAGAGATATTATAAATACTGTGGAAATAATTATAGCTTATGACACCAATTTATGTAGATTGATTTACTTCAGGTTTGCTACATAAGCAATTAAAATTGTTCTCCTCATATGGTAGAAGCCTTTGCCTTGATATATATATATATATATATGTATACATATATATGATAGAATATGATAGAATATATGGCATATATATGGCATATTGTATGTGATATGAATATTGTGTATACATATGCACACAAGGTATATTATATGTGTATTATATACATTTTAGGTGCAGAATGATCCTGGAATAAAACATAAAATCAAGATACAAGCTTTACTTTACCCCGCCTTACAAGCAATTGATTCCTATTTGCCTTCTCACCGAGAAAATGAGCATGGTGTAATTCTGACACGGGAAATGGCCATCAAGCTCGTCAGTTTGTATTTTACCAAAGATGAAGCACTTCCCCAGGCAATGAGAAGAAATCAGTACATGCCACTGGAATCCAAGCATCTGTTCAAGTTCGTTAACTGGAGCACTCTTCTTCCTGAGCAGTATAGAAAGGACCACATTTACAGAGAACCTATTCTTGGACAGGCTGGCTTTTCACTGCCAGCGCTTATGGATAGCAGAGCATCACCTCTGCTGGCCAGAGATTCCCAGTTACAGAAGTTGCCACGAACCTATCTTCTTACCTGTCAACATGATCTCTTAAGAGATGATGGGCTAATGTATGTTTCAAGACTTCGTAATGTTGGGGTACAAGTTGCTCACGACCATATTGAGAATGGAATCCATGGTGCTTTATCATATATGACATCACCGTTTTATTTACATCTAGGTCTGAAGATAAGAGACAAGTATATCAGTTGGTTGGATAAAAACTTATAAAGATATATGAATATATATGTCTCAGGGAGTTGTAATTTGTGATTCTCTAGCCTCATTGCAAAGAACAATGTAATTTGTAGTGTCCAAACGTACATTTGAATCAATATTTGTATATCTTTGAAATAGCCATTAAATGGTTTCTGTGTAATTTGTTTATGTTACACTTACTTATAGTTTATTATACTCATATTTGTTCTACATGCAATGATTAAGAATAGTTATTACAAAACTAGGGAAGATGGTTTCAAGACAGACACAGAAAGTATAATAGTAATGGATGGGAAAACGATATTAATGAGGAAAAAACTACTGCTAAATATATGTGGACCATAAGAAAGATATGGGTCCTGTGATATCTCAAATTAATGCAAAATGAAATAAACATAAGTTTATCTTGATAGAAAAATTTGGAAATTCATAAATCCAAGGGGGTCTTCAAATGCACCCAGAAAATGGGTATTGTGATAAAGTTGTACATAGTTTGCAAATTTTTTTGCATCCTACTTTTAATTGCATTTTCCATGAGATTCTTAAGTTTTTTTTTATATTTGTTTCTCATGACTGCTAAAACAAATTATCAAAGTTGGTGGTTTTTATAACTGAAACTTCTTGTCACACATTTTCTGCAACTGGATCAACATTAAGACACTGGAAGGAGCCAACCTTTTGGAGGATCCAGTGAGAGCTCTTTGTTGTTGTTGTTTAAGATTAATTTACTTTTTATTGGAAAGGCAGCTCAGATTTACAGAAAAAAGAGAGACAGAGAATAATATCTGCGCACTGGTTTACTCTGCAAGTGGTCACAATAACCGGAGCTGAGCAGATCTGAAGCCATGAGCCAGGAGCTTCTTCCAGGTCATCCATAGGGGTGCAGGGTCTCAAAGCTTTGAGCCATCCTCTGCTCCTCCCAGACCACCAAGCAAAGAGCTGGAGGGGAAGCGAATTAGCTGGGACATGACTGGCTGACATATGCAAAGTGAAAATGGAGCCATTGCACTGGGTCCTCAAGAGAGCTGGTTATCTCCTGCAAATTCTGGTAGCTGCTACAATTTCTTTACACAATTGTGTTTGTAATTGTTCTTTCTTAACATTATTAGTATTATTGTTGTTGCTGAGTTATTATTGTCCATTCCTCCCTCTCTCCCCTTCCTCCTCATTCTTCCACCTCCTACCATTTCCCCCGTAATCTTGGAATAAGAATACCTCTGCATCATGCTCCTGTCTCTCACAGGAAAACAAATGATTATTATCATAGTATATTCACAAATGTACATGAATCGTTCAGCAGATGTAAGATTTTTTTTTTTTTTTTGGTAAAACTGCAATAGGAAATTTGAAAGAAGCAGGCAAGGCAGCTCTGCAGGAAAATTAGCCACTATGCTACTCTAGGCATCTAGATTAAACTAGTTATGTAACTAGAATTTTCTGAAGAGTTTTGAGCAATTGAGATAATCGTCAAACCTGCATCTTAAGGAAAAAAATATCTAGTGGCAGCACTGAGAGTGAGAAAAAAAATAAAGAGAAAAGGAATAAAGGAATAAAGATGAGGACCAAGGAAACACAAGTCAGGGAAGAAACATGAATAGATACTATAGAATTTGTTTTTAAGTTCTCACAAAGTCAATGTGGGGACAATAAAATCTACTATGCAGTAGCAGAGAAGTTGTTTAGTAGGTAACTGTCATTAGAATGGAGACCTCATCCTAATTCTTCTTAGTGTCCATATAAGAAGAAATATGATAATGCTTGAGTTTCTCCCTCTTTTTCTTTTGCTGTGTGTGGAAACAAGAGGCATCCCCAGAACATACTCATGCCAGAACTCCGATCTTAGATGCCTGTCTCCAGACAGTGAGAAAGAAACACTGTTTTGGAACAGGCGTTGTGGTATGGCAGGTAGAGTTGCCTATGACGCCTGTGTCCTTTCCACTTCTAATCAAACTTCCTGCCAGTGTACCTGTATTTTTGTCTCAGCTCAGTTTACCAAAACACTTTCTCTTTGTCTTTCACATCTAAGGTTGAACATTTTAAAAAAGGAAGAAATAAAAATTTCATCATGACAAATAGCTCGGTAGTTGTCAGGGGTTACAGAGGGAGGAAAATATGTGAACTTAGACGTATAATAAATGAGTTTGAGAGAATGATAGAACTACTACAAATCCTTATAATAATGTAAGCATTCAAGTAATATAGACAATACAAAAAATCCTCAAAGTTCAATATATATTAAAATTTTCTTTTAGTTTTTATGGATAAGATGAATCTATTAATCATATATTTTCAATTTTCATGTGATTTTAATAGCCAGAGGTCAATGTACTTTATAGAGTTCTGAGTATGATGTTGCTTCACTTAATTCTTATTTGAAAAATAAACACTTGACTTTCAACTTTCGTCAGAGAGCTATTTTAAAATAAATAGAATACTGTACAAATGTCTTATTTGATTTATTTTTTTAAAAGATTCATTTTTATTGGAAAGTCAGATATACAAAGAAGAAGAGAGACAGAGAGGAAGATCTTCCATCTGCTGATTAACTTCCCATGCGGGTTATCTTATACTCATTTCTTTCCTTAGTGTTCTGTAACTTCATTGTGAAGGTAGTTCATATCTTTGTTAAACTATCCCAAGTATTGAAACTTCTTTCGTAACTGTTGTGAGTGGGATTCATCTTGCAAGTGCTTTCTCAGTCATGTCACTGTTTGTGTATACAAATGATTTGGGGACTTGTGTGTTGATTTTAATCTTGCAAGCTTGCCAAACGCTCTTAAGAGTTCTCTTAGACTCTTAGTGGAGTTTATCAGGTTTCCCTATTAGATTAGCAATACTCTGGGTTGAGAAAAGGAAAATGAATAATATTGCAGTGACTGTGCCCATGTTTTGCCTAAGGTAATCTAGACCTTGGCTTTGGTAAACTGATCAAAAGGAATATATAGTCCTGCTGATTTGAGGAGACAGCAAACGTTCAGGCAATCTGAGGCAGATAGAAATTATGTCATAAGTTTCCAAATATTTTAAATTTGGGGAGAAATTGGGTTGAGAAATCTTTCAAGGAATGTCTTTAAGACTTAAGGGAACACTAAGCTGTGAATATTTTACTGTTATGCTAAGTTACAGGAGACAGACTGTAACTCCATGAATCAGTCAAATAACACCTGGGAGCTTCAAAGTGAACAAATTAAAAAACATACAGCTAGATTTCTGCATTCAATAACTACCACATCTTTCCAATGTTGATGGTAATATTTAATCGTTGAGTCATGAAATGATACCAACATCATCAATACACATACAAAAAAAAAGTATATTGAATCATGGCTCAGTCACTGAGAGTCAAAATGTAAAGAAAAACTTAACAGCAGCTACTAGCTAAAAATATATGCTATGTGGGTACACACAGCTTCATTTAGTGGTGTAATTTGTCTCAGAAACTGTATAGGCCAGATTATAAGGCAATTAAAACATTTGAATAAAGAGCAAATGAAAATTATATGTTCAGTAAGACTATCTTTCAAAGAATGCTAGACTTAACTTTCCAATGACAAACAACACAAGGGACTGGATTTGTGCTTTCACTTTAAATATTGAAAATAAAATAAAATAATATGAAATACCATCTTTCAGTCACTACAAACCAGAAAGTATAATTATGATGCTTATGGGAAAAGAGACCCAAGTCAGCTCTAAAATGATAGGAAAGAGCTGAAGAATGCGAGCAACCACTTTGACCTAGCTGGTGTTTAGGAAAAAAACTACAACTAGCGATACCATAACACACATCTTTTCAGTATTAATTACCAACAGAACCTACGTTCATGGCTATAGAATTTTTCAGAAATTATTAAGATGATAGTTCAAAGGACAGTATTTACACAAATCCATGAGATAACGAAAATGTTCCACCTAGTATATAAATAGTAATTTTCATGAAACTGAATTTAAGAGGACCAATCACAATAATCCTTAAGAGGCGATGAAAAAGGCAGGTGAGGCCAGCACTTGGCCAAACTCATGTCTTTGAGAGGAACTGAAAGCTTTGGTGCAGGGAAAAAGATTCAGGCAGATGCCCGTGGTCTTTCTAAACTGAAAAACCGTAAGGAAACAAAAGCAACTGGAAGTTTGCTACTGCTTTTTGACAGACTTCAAAGAGCATGTCATCATTATTTTATTGGGCAGGTCTCTCTTACCTTGATTAAGATAAGTGAATTCCTTAGCATACACAGATTTCTCTTGGTCCAGGTGTAAAACACACTCTGTGTTATATATTGCCAAATGCCTAATTGTACAACACTGCGATGGCCAAACCAAAAACACTGGGATAAAGAAAAATGCAAATGAAATTTTTCCTGCGAAGTGAGACTAAAATGGCTTTGAGTGTTCATCAAATCAGTAATACATACAGCTGCTAATGCTGCTGGCTGAAGTGGTACCTGATGGAGGCAAGACTTTCATTTTGTAAATATAAGTATTTGTGTACTTAGTCACACTAAAGAATTAAGTTAGAAAATCAAGTGCTGTTCCTCAGGAGATGAACAAGGTCTATAAACTAACAAAATCTCAAAACTTTAATTTCTCTCCTTTATACTACTTGTTTTGTACTCAATGCATTATCTACTGTAAATTGAAGAAAACATTTGATTTTGGGGGGATACAGGCTTATTTCATGATGTGTAATGTCATCAATGCAGGATTAGTCATAAGCCGTTTGTTGAATATGTATACTATAAACAAACAATGATGTCTTTAACATTTATACTGTGTGAGTTTGTGGGACCTAGATATGCTGTTTCATCTCACTTGTGGTCTGCAATACAACATTAATAAAGACACTCATCTTATTTTCTAAAAAGCTCTCAATAACGTTGGAAATGTTTGTTTTGTCCTACTGAGATTTACAATTGGAAGCAATTTATGGATTCCCTGTATTTCTCAACGAATTTTTAAACTGCACACTCTACATGTAGACGTTCAACAAGATATGTTTGTTTATGTTTACTGTCTGCCTAGCAACATAATAAGACTTTGGATTTGCCAGAACTTGCAGAAAACTTGCACCATCCAGTTGGTTTGGCAGGGTCTCTGCACTTCTGCTAAGTAGAATTATTTCTTGCTTGCCTATGAAATAATAAACTGAACTATGGAATTTGTATTTAAAAAATCAAATAAAAATTTCTGATGCCATTTAAAACCCATCTATGTTGATTTTTGTGGTTGTGATTCTTTTTCTGTATTGCATTTGGCATAATTAACTCAATATAATAGAATCATTCATCCTTTTGCTAATACTTTACATAACTCCTCATATTTCCTATTGACTACTTAAATTTTATGTTAATTTATACAAATCTGAGGCGCTTGTATATATTCATCTCCATCACGCAAAAGTGGCAAAAAAAAAATAAGATAAAATGTCTGCTGTTACTTTAAATTTTGGATTTAAGCCATGCATATATGTGAATTGCTAGAGGCCATGCAGTTGGGGCAAATGGTGCAAAATTGTAGGGAGTATGGCTGCCCTGCTGGCAACACTACAAGGGGTTTCTGGCTGCGTGGCAAGGCCCAGCAGAATGTGTCTTTAATCACCTCATTGCTGCCTCACCCCACTGTACGGCACTTGATCACCACTTTGATATTTCTTGCAATTCTCTAGAGGGTGCTGTTGTTTATCTGCATATGTGGACTGGTTTCTGTAACTGGAAAAATACCTGGCTCATTCAATCATGTTATGGTAAAAGGCTCTTTCTCAACTTAAAACAGTGAGACACAAAGTGGACATGGAAGAAATATTGAAGTAGTTCTGACATTAAACAATTAATTATGCATTGTATGAGAATTCAAAAAAAAATTCGATATGAGTTCCATAGCAGGAATAATGCCAAAATGAAGCATTTTCTAAAATGTTTGCTGTGCGTATTTAGGGGCACAGTGTGAGAATCAGATACATAGAATGGGATTGTCCTTCAGGCATGGCTTTGGCCTAGAGTGAGATTTACTCATTGTCTCAAACTTTTCTCCCCTTAAGTGATTGTATCAGAAGTCACCTACTATTTTAGAACTGTCTCATTCTCATATGAAGCAGACACGTACATCACTAAACAAGCCCAAAGCTTCTTCTTCACACGGTTTGTACCTGCTTGTGCCTCTAGTTCTGCTATGTACTCAGAGCTTCTTTAGGGTGTGGAAGTTGCATTGACTATCTTTACACTGTGATTACCCAACATGGAACATCTCAAGTTATATTCTCACAGTAATTAAAATTCTCTATTTTAAAAAATGTGTTTATTTTTATTGGCTAGGCAGATTTACAGAGATGGAGAGACAGAGAAAAAGATCATTGTCGGCTGGTTCATTTCCCAAGTGGCCACAAGGCCGAAGTTGTGCTGAAGTCATGAACCAGGAGCTTCTTTTGGACCTCCCACCTGAGTTCTGATTACCAATTATCTTGGCATTGGACCCATTAAAGCAAACGATTTTTAACAGAAACAGACATAGCTGGCCACTACACCCACACAATTTAGAAACCTAAGGACCATAGCAACACCTCGTTTGGACCCTGACACAAAAAGTTGTGCTGCGACCAGCCCTCTTGACTCTCAAATGAGTATTCAAAACAGACAAATCTAGATGGTGAGATACCCACATATGGGTAAAGTCAGTGTAAATCCTGTGAGCCAAGAAGCCAGGATTGGCAGCTGGGTCTGTGTTAATCATCATGGTTCCTTCCGCCCCCCAAGACTATTGAGCTGGGGTCCAGAACACAGGATGGCCACTGCCCTCTGACTGAGTCCTCTACAATGTTACAGGTTTTAAGAGATATCATATCAGACAAATTTAGAAACTACTAAGAAATCTCTCCTAACCAAGCTTGGTAATAATAATGCCCATTAAAAATTAGCAAGTGAAAACTCAGCCATAATAATTCAATCTGAATCCAAACCCTGAAAGGAGAAAATGGTCGTTATGGTAAAATCCATCTAATACACTGAAGGCCTATACTTTAGCTTTCCCAGCAATATAAATTATCCTAGGAGAGTACAGCGGACAACCTGAAATATTTACAAAACTGTAAATATTTACCTTTTTTGTTACTATTATTTAGTTGTTTGTTTTGTGTGTGTGTGTTTTATGTTCCATTATCATTAGGCATTACTTATTCTGAAACTCTTGATAATATGTACATTTGAATTAGATTTTTGCAATTTTTCTTTTTTTTGACATCAGCAATAGTATTTTGATATAACCAAATTTTGTCCCTCCTGGCGTTTGACAGTGTTTTTTGTACAATTAAAATAATCTGATCAGTTGTTGCCTATACAAAATAAGGGATAAATTCTTTCATTATATCCAGGAGGCCCCAGTAGAAACACCAAGGTCCCCAAATTTGAAGCTATTGTAGTTTTAGATGCCTGTCAGAGATGCCAAGAAGCCTTAAACTTTCTGAGTGAAATAGATTCTTTCATATAATAAAATATAAACTAGATTTTAATTAATTAAATAAAAAACATTTGAAAGGAGATATAAAATAACATGTATCTTTAAAACTTTGTTGTTTTAACAGAGGGCCAGACTTTAATGCTATGTATCAATGATAAATATTTAGAAAAATGCTGTAAATGACATTATAAGGACTATAATTAATTATATCACACACAAATTTTTTACAATCATCATCAAGAACACATTTTATGCTGTAGCCATTTTCAATCAATACTAAAGCTAGCACACAGAACACATGGGTTCATCTCACACGTTGAAACAATGTAACAGCATTTTAAATTTTGATTTTATACTAAATTTAGCTTTGATATAAACATCATATTTTTAGAGACCACTTTAAGAATTATATTTAATTGTGTACTAACATTGTCCATAGGGTACAAGAGGCTAGGTATTCTTCTATGAGACAGAGAAAAAAGCAGTAGTAAAGAGAGAGAGAGAGAGAGAGAGAGAGAAAGAGAGAGAGAGAGAGAGAGAGAGAAGAGCAGGTTAAAGAAAGAGCAGAGAAGAGAGAGAGCAAATGAGCAGAGAGAAGGCGCTTCTTTAGAGCCGCAGGTGGCCATAGGGAGTTTGCACCATAACCAGAAAGAGCATGTTTTAGCTCTTTAATGAGGTCAAAAGGCAAATCTAGAGTCCTGTTCTCTGGAAGCCAGGAGCCGACAGTCTGCACAGACTGTAATAATCCCAGAGGCTGCTGCTTACTCACTTTAATGCCTTTCCTCTGCAAAGTATATTTAAAAATATCAGCATATAAGTTTCTCTCACTGGATGCACTCCGTCCCATTTTGTAGCAGAGGGTATAATGCTTCTCAACGAAAAATGTCCTGACTATTCACCCCTACCTGATCTGAACTCTTATCAGGGTGCCTACGATGCCATTGGATGAAGTCCAATCCACACCGTGAATACCAACACTTGAGGCTTACCTTTGCAGAGCCCCAGGTCTGGGTGCCACTTGCCAGAGACCTGCTCCGGCTGACTTGAGAACTTGCAAAAGGGTGTGTGGATCGGCAAGAAGACCAGAAGAGGAGACATGGACCACTACAGCATAATGCTCATAATGGACAAATCAGAAAAGTTGCCTTCTTTATTTTACAGAAATGTGCACAAGCTTATGCACAACACTCAATTGTTTATTTTTACTTCATGGTTTAAGGAATGGCTACAAAAACAATTCTTAAAAAAGTATTATTAGTATTTTACTTTAAAGAAAGCATTTTCATTCAAACCTGCAGTGACCTGGCTGAAGCCACGAACTCCATGGTTGGCAGCATATGCGGTTACATAATGGCAGGTGGTTTACTTATATCCAAAATCGATTTTCACTAAACCTAAACTAATATTAGTTAAAATATCAAGAATACAGCATTAAAAATAAAGTTCATAGATGAAAGGAATTTATAAAGGCATATATCATAGATACTTTATTAAAACTTATAATCAGTCATGTACTAATTACCATCACCTAGTGCTGATTCAATTGTTTTCTGTTCTTTTGTTAAAGGGCAGTGAAAATGATCAGGGCAACTCAGCCTTTCAATGAACAGAAGGCCTTTACAAGAAACTTCTTCTCATCTTTATAAACTGTTTTCTTTTCCCAAGTATAAGTGTCAATATAAGGTGGAAGTTTTAAGGCATTTTTCTTTGGAGGTTCACATTTGTTTTCTTTTAGAAGATGCCCCATATACTTTCTGCTTTCCCTGGTGAGAAACTAAAATGTGTCATTCCATGTGTTGTAACAGTTCAAGGCTGCACGGTAAACAAACTCTTTGTATCTCCATTAATTGCCAAGATATTATCAAGTCATTTCTTAAGGAGAACATTGCTTACATTAGGGCAAGCTCCAGGACAAAGGTGGACAGGACGTTTGGGAACAACGTGGGCTCAGTTGTATTATTGTATGATTTTAGCTGTGTGTCATTGCCTTAAGACTCTTTTACCATAACATAATTGATCAGTTAGAGGTGTTATACTAGTTACAGGAATCCTTTCACATTTTCAGAAAAACAACAACACCCTCAGGAGAATTTTATGGACTATCAGAGGTGATCGAGTGTCCACACAATGGGGTGAGGCAACAACGAAGTGACTAGAGACATTCTTCCCGGCCTTGCCAAGCAGTCAGAAACTCCTGGCAGTCTTGCCAAGCAAAGAGTGGTGCTCATCTCATATCCATGCCATCTGACCCAACTGCACGGCTTCCTGCAATACCCTTTCGTTATAGTGCTAAATTGTTTGAGATCCCTGATTTGCGATCATTAACTGATTTGAATTTTCCTCTTAGTTCTGATTCTGCTGCATCCAAATGTTTGGATATATTCTATTTTCATTCTTCATTTGTTTCAAGATCCTTTGACATTTCCTTCTTAATGTGTTCCTTTGTCAATGGGTTGTTGAATAATCTGTTGTTGATTTTCCAAATGTCTGGTAAGTTGTTTTTTGCTGATTTAAAATTATTGTCTTTCGATTTTTAGTTATCCTGATTGGAAAATACATATATATATATTTTTAATGTGTTGAGATTTGTTTTATTGTTTCCAGGGTTATGTGTTCTGAAAAATGATGATGTGTTGATGAGATAGCTGTGTCATCTGCTGCTCTGTGTGGAATGCGCTGTAGATGTATGGCAAGCCCAATGGTGCAGGCTGCAGTCTCACTCTGGTTTTTATTTGCTGATTTTCTGTGTGGATGATGTGCTCCTGGCTGAAAACAGGCATTAAATTCTCTTGTTCTTATTCTGTTGGATTAGACTGCTTCCTGTAGTTCTATCAATGTTTGCTCTCTGTACTCTGCCTTCCAGTGTTGGACTCGCATGTGCTGCTGATTGAACCATTTCTCATTGTCCAATGGCCTTGTAGCTCTCTTTTCGTCACTTTTGATTTAGTCTGTCTTATCTGATTTAAGTATGGTTACTCCTCACTTCTTTTTTATGCTATTTGTATGGAATATCTTTTTTGACTGCTCAGTTTTAATCTTTGTACTTAGAAGAGATGAAGTGATTTTATTCTAGGAAGCATAGATTTAGCTCTAAAAAGTCCATTTAATCATTTTGTCTTTTTTATTAGATAATTCAATCTATTTTATTTAGTGTGATTTTCACCAGCTGGGCTCTTATTATTGCCATTTGCATATATATATATATCGTTTTATTACAGTTGCTTTGTTTTTCTCTGCCTTACAACTTTCCTTTGTATTTAATTTTTTCTCTTTAGTAGCGTATTTTGAGTCCTTACTATTATTGTATCTATGATAAACTTTTCTTTGTAGTTATCATGTTTTATGAAAATTTGGTTGCAATAGGATATTTTTAAATGATAACAGAATATAGAAATTGAAATGTGAAATAGAAAAAAAATTAACACAAAGAAAAATATATGCCTTTAAAAATCTCTATCTTTTAAAGCTTTCCTTTATCTTCACGGTTTGAATTTTTGCTTTATAACCTTATCTCATAATCAACTGATTCTTTTTGTTAAAATTTATTTATTTGCATATTTGAGGCACAGATTAATACACACACATACAGGGAGAGGGAACTAGAGAGAGGCCTTCCATCCACTGTTTCATTTTATAATGTCTGTACAGCTAAGTTGGCACCATATCTGATACAGGAAACCCATCCAGCTCTCCCACACAGGAAGTTGAGTTGTTGAACCAACAGGTGCAGCTTTTCAGGATGTGCATTGAAAGGGAGCTGGATCCCAAGCCAGGGTTTCAACCCACTGTGATAGGGGACACAAGTGTTTAATGTGGAGGACTAGCACACTGTGCCACAATATCACTGTCAGTGTCTTTAAATGACTTGGTTTTCCGCTTTAACAGTTGACATATGAATGATGCATGCACAATACTCACGCGAATAGTCTTCTGCAGTTGTGTCAACAGTTGTTCTTATTGGTGCGTTTTCCACCTGTTGTCCACTTTCAGACCATTGCCGGCAGAGTTCAACCTCTGTCTCTGGCAGCAGCAGTATGTGAACTGCCCTGTTCTTTATCAAGTCACGCTGTGACTTTTGTCCTGCCTTTATCTCAAGAGTTGTATCTTGTTTTCTACAATGTAGTAAATTTTATTTTGTGTCTTTAAACTCCTTTGCCCTTCTGAAGGCCTCTCACCCCATTCATTCACTTTCCCAGTGCAGTCCCAATGTTCCCATATGTTTGTTTTATTCTTCTTCATTCTTTTTTCTTTTTTCTCCAGAGACTGCTTATTAAAAAAAAAAAAAAAAACTTGTCCTCAATTCTACACAAGCTTTTTCTTGTTCAATTTATTCATTTCCTTTAATGTGCTATGCAAATACTTCTGTTTGAAATCTTAAAAAATCATTTTAATCTTTCTTAAGATTCACTTTTACAATACTGAATCAGTTTTAGGTGGTTTTTAAAATCTGATTGTGCTTTTTGCTTCCTTAAAATGGTTATGGTGAGTCTTATGAAAGTTTACAGATATAAATTAATAACTGGTCAGTTTCTAACAGCTTATTTGTTTATTTACTTACGGAAGCCATGACTAAGGAAATACTTGATTCATGTTGGCATACAATGTCCACACATTAAGGATTAGATACTTTTCCCCAGTTTTTGTAATATATCTTTGTGCTCAAACTTTCAGAAATTCTGAGCCATGTGTTTACTTTCTCTGAAATCCAGAACTTTATGCTGCTTAAACGTACTGTGTGGCACTGAATGTCATGGCACCACAAGCAGCTGTTTTTGTTTAGTCAGTGTCTTAGCACTAGAAGTTGACCCAGTTCCATTGGTTGTCCTAAATTCATAGTTGATGTGTTCAGACTGAGTTTTCAAAATGTCTGAAGCTGGGGTTTCTGTCTTTGCAAGTCTCTACACTGGCAGAGGGAGTCCCAGAAGCTTCATCCATATTATTTTCCTGCGATTTGCACCATGGTTCCGTACTTGATTCTGTCTCATCGTAGAGGAGAATCCTAAATGATTTGACACTAATCTTTCTTCTTCCCCATTGCAAACAATTATTCTTCCCATATGTGCATAGGTTTGAATCCCACTTGAAATCCATGAATGGTCAAGCCTGGTGTGACACTGTGAGTTAAGGGTCTGGTCTATGCTTCTTGGGCTGCCTCTTTCTAAGGTGAACTCACAATTGAGGACGGTATCTCCCAAACACCGGTGTTGTTGGTTATGATGTAAGTCCTATTCACTGGGACCTTTGCCCGACATTGAGTTGGCTCAAGAGTCTCTTTCTAGGTGTTGGTGTGGGTCTGCTACTCCTAGGATCCATGGAGGAGTAGGCTTTACCAGCCTACGTTAGAAGACAGCACTGAGCTGCACATGATGGTGAATCTCACTTAGTTGCACTGGCAAAGCCCTTAGTTCACTAATCTACTCTCATCCCATCTGGTTGATGTCTTGCTTTTGGCTATTGCTCCAGACTCTGGGAGGGACCGTTTCTGGCTTCCCAGGCTGATAGCAACCTGAGCCACACCTGGTCTCACAGGTGTAGTGACTTGTGTACTCTCAGCTGTAGGCCAGATCTCTATGCAGCTGAAACTGATGCAAACCAAAATATAAATCTGTTTTATGAGGACAAAGGTTTCCACCTAATCCTGTCTGAGGTTCAAAGGACACACCTGTGAACATTGGCATTTAGCTAGAGATCCCATATCTCATGCTATATCTTATCATGGCAGGCCTGGAAAGAGCTACAAGTCAAAGACCTGTACTTACTTGCCATCCTACCACAGAGGCTGAAATCAAAGTTTCTCACACTGTGTCCAAATTTGGACAAGGGGGAATAGAGAAAATTTCTTGGCTGTGTAGCTAGCTAGAGTATAGTGGCATAATCTGTAACTACTAGCACAAGGAGGTGGGCGTCTGGGACACTCCACAGCACTGAACTTTACTGTGGCAGATAACTCCTGGGGTTCAGGTCTGAGAGCTGAGTTTAATTCCTTTTCCCTCTGTGAAAGTGGAGGCGAGACATCTCCGTACATTGCTGGTGGAAATGCGGTAATTGCAGGTACAGAGTATGTTTCCTGATTTCTTCAATGTCTCTTTTCTTATACTTTTTTTTAAAAAGACTTATTTATTTTTATTGGAAAAGCAGATATACAGAGAGAAGGAGATACAGAGAGGAAGATCTTCTGTCCAATAATTCACTCCACAAGCAGCCAAAAAGAATGGAGCTGTGTTGATCCGAAGACAGGAACAAGGAGCCAGCGGCTTCTTCTGTGTCTCCCAAACAGGTGCAGGGTCCGAAGGCTTTAGGCCGTCCTTGGCTGCTTTCCCAGGCCACAGGCAGGGAGCTGGATGGGAAGTGGAGCTGCCAGAATTAGAACCGGCGCACATATGGGATCCCAACGTGTGCAAGGCAAGGACTTTCAGCTGCTAGGCTACACTGCCAAGCACTTTTTATTTTTACACTGAAACCTGACACAATGGTCTTGTGTGTGTTTCTTTCTGAGCTGCTGTATATACAGCAACGTGCTTGTCTTTCTTTCTTAGCTGTTGTATATGTGCAAAGTGCATGAAAAACTGTTCCAGCAGCGTCACTGTGTGGAGATGATCACTGGAGCATCTCACCCAGGAATCAGTTGGTTCTGGCTCCTATCAGTTTCCTAATGTAAGTTTATTCACAGCAATGGTTTGATTTTCCTTAACAGTTTCACTTGGGCTTCACTTAAGGAAACCTTTATTTAAAAGGGTCACACATCTCAAGAACTTGCCTACTTGTTTGAAAGGCAAAGTCATAGAACAAAAGAGAGAAACAGACAGAGGGAAAAATATTCCGTCTGCTTGTTCACTTCCCAGATCACCATCACTTCAGGGGTGGTCCATCTAAGACCAGAGGCCAGCAGGTGCTTCCAAGTCTCCCAAGTGATGCAGGGGCCCAAGCACTTGTTGCAATCTCTACTGTTTTACTAGCCCGCTAGCGGAGATCAGGATGGATCTGGTTAGAAGATGTGTGTATTTGCCTGGGAAAGTTGCAATGTTTCATCAGAGCCTATTCTTCTTTCTATACAGTCCTGTCCAAATTATTTCCTGTTACGGTAGGAAATGTGGGAAGTGAAAAACAGGCTGCCCTCCAGTTCTCCTTAACAAGGGTGCCCATCTAGTTCCTGAAGGCAGAAACCTCTTGATCCAATTATTTCCCATGCACCCTTCCCACCTCCTAACACCATCACCATCAGGGTTAGATTGCACCACCTAAGATTTGGTGAGGCACAGCAGAACGTCCTATGTATAGCAATGAACAGAAAATGTCTCTGACATTGGCCATTGTTTATGTAAATCAGATGCTTGTGTTGGTTTCACCTGCTTCTCTGTGTTGTGAAATTAAAAACTGGAGCAAGTAGTTTTTAATTTGCTCTCAGAGAAGGATTTGATGGATTTATTATATATTATCCAAAGAACTTTTTCGCCTCTATGTCCCCTTCTATGTCATTAGTGTTATTGAGAGGTTTTATTTGGTTTTAATTGTTTTAGTACACTGCCTGGAGTAAAATCTAACTGCTCAAAAATGATTAGCTGCCTTCGGGATTATTTCAAAACTTTAATCTACTTGATAATATGCACTCATCTTTTTAGTTGTATTAAAAGAGTAGTGGTAATATATAATACATAGAGCCACTTTAGTTTGTAAAAGCAATCAATACAATTGAAAACTTCTATTTCTCTCCACCTACCCTTTCTGCAAAAAAGTCTTATTCTGCAGTCAAAGTGTCTCCAACCAGTAATTATGTAGTACATGTTTACTTCTTCTGCCTAGCAACCTAGTAAGAGTGTAAGATTTGAGACAACTTGCAGACAATAAATGCTGTTGATTTAGCATACCTTGCCTTTGTTCTTGTACTTCAGGTATCTGGGTAGTGCCTTTTAAGCTGTCAAATAACAAAGTTTACAGTATAATGGCTTAGAGAAAGTTGGCTAATATTAATGATGGGCCATTGTTTTTTCTAGACTGGTTTTGAAATGAAAACCTGTATGGTGGACTTTGCATTCAGGAAGTTATGCAACTCGTCATGGTGCGGCTTAACATCCAGCACCCGGAAGCCTGGAGCTGTCTGTCTTTCCTGTGTCACCACAGAAGCACAAAGCAGAAGAGCGCCATCATGGGAATGAAGACAGTTTTGCTTGTGACTGTGGGGGTCCTGGCAGCTTATTATGTTTATACTCCTTTCCCGGACAATATTGAGGAGCCTTGGAAACTGATGGCTATGACCGCACAAATGAAAGTAATAGGAAGCTGGGTAAGTTCAAGAGTTTATCCTCTGTGTGAATATGTATAGTAATTTGATAAGCATAAAACAATCAAAAATGCTATTTTGGAGATGCACATTTTACCATTTATGTTTGCTTGCTGAATTTAATGCTTTTAAAAATAGGCATTTTATTATTCCTTAAAGCAGATGTGTAAGAGAATGAATATGAGGAAATAGTCCAGGTTTTTTTGCTTTTAAACAGCAAAAGAGCAATATGTGTTGATTGAAGAAAGTAGACTGAAAAACTTGATGGTGAGTCTGATGGATGAATGCAACATGAGGACGAAAGGATGAGTAGAGCTGTGATTAAGTCCACAATTCTATGCAAAGATACTGGACTCAGTACTGAAAATGCATTCCTAATGACATGTGCTGTGCCAAAGTCCATGGGTAAAAGCCCAAGGGATGGTGGATTCCAGGCAATACCCACTGTAGGAGAGGAAGCTGTGGAGGCGACAGAGCTGTGAGTCCACAGCTTGCTGTCTGGTTCTTTTCTAGTGATGCCAGCTGGTTGGGAGTGAAATTATGCACCACACCTTTAATCTTTTCCTTGAGGAGGAAATCCCTTATCACAGAATAAGAAAAAAATAAAGCAAAACTAAATCCTCATGAATATTAAGTGTAGGCAATAAACATCTAGCTTACTATTGTATTTCCTTGCATGTTTTGAAAGGATGTGTCACCACTCTGATATATAATGTAGTTGTAAAGTGCATGCTCTATTTTCACTTTTAGCTAATTGTTCCATGAATTTTCTTTAAAGATTTATTTTTATTTAAAAGACAATTTTTACAGAAAAAGGAAAGCCAGGCAGGGAAAGATCCTTCATCCTCTGGTTTACTCTCCAAATGGCCGCAAAGGACAGAGCTTAACTGAAGCAAAGCTGGGAACCAGGAGCTTCTTCCAGGTCTCCCATGTGGGTGCAGGTCGTAAGGCTTTGGGCTCTGCTCAGCTGTTTCCCTTTCACCTATTTTCCTGTTGTGTAAGTATGTATTTGCGAGGAATTCAAACCCTGCTTGGTTTTTGTAAATAAAAAGATATAACTTATTTGTCAAAGTGTAATATATTATTATGTAATGTGGCATTTTTTCAAAATCTTCATAAGAGCCATCATCTTTTGATGAAACACTATTTTTTGTCTAACTTTTCCTCCCAGTTTCATCATTCAAAATAAATTCAACAGTTTTCTTGGGCTGGTTGACATGTATCCCTTGCTTTACCAATCAATGTGTACATGCATGCCCATCAAACGTAACACTCAGTGATATAAATGAAAGCACTTGAATGAAATCAACTGCCAGTAATTTGTGATGCAATGCTATCATCTGGAGCAGGTGTACTGAACATGCTCCCCGGCAGTGTCATTGGGCCAGGTTACTCAGCATCACTCAGGAAGGACTCTGAGGTTGCATATAGTCTTGATGAGAAACACTGCGCTCAGCACCAGTACGCCTCTCCCAGACCTGGAATTGCCAGCATCTGTGAAAGGATTTTCCAACATAGTGCTTAATTCTAAGATTTTCTTGGGTTGCTTCAGTTCATTTCCAAAAGCATTGATTTTGTGGAGCAGATTGTGGTCTAGAAGTTGAAGCTGCTGCTTGGGACCCCTCCACCTTGTGTCAGAGTGCTGGTCCTAGTCCCAGCTACTCCACTTATCTCTTTTCCTATTTATTCACACAAACATTGCCTCTCCCACCACACACACATGCCTTTATTCTGTTGGTTCAGTATCCAAAAGGCTACAGCAAGCAGGTCTGTGCAGCCAAAGTCACAGGTCACATCCAAGTACTAACCAGGACCAATCCTGCTTAGCTTCCCAGATCAGACAAGATCCTGTGCGTTCAGGGTGGTATGGCCGAAGACAAAAGCCACAGGCTAAGAACTCTGTTCAAGTCCTGAGGTGGGTGGCAGGGGCTCGAGTACTTCAACCATCCTCCACTGCCATCTCAAGGCATGTTAGCAGGGAACTTGGTTAGAAATGCAAGAGCTGGTACACAAGATTGTGGGAAATGGTATCAAAAAATGTACAACAATTAAAAACAGATCAGTCATGTGATCCATATATTGCGTATCTTCAAACATTAAGAAAATTAAGTCTGCATTAAAAGCTAACTGTATTCCAATGTTTATGGTAGTACTATTCACAATAGCAAAGATATGAAATGTTGCTAACAAATGATGACTAGATAAAGAAAATGTGAAGTATCTACAGTGGAATATTACTCAACCATGGAAGTAATGAGACCAAGGCATGCACATTAAAATGAACAAAACAGGAGAATATTATACAAAAACTAAGATAGAGACAGAAAACCAAATTCCAAGTTTTTCTCATAAGTGGATGTCATATTATTTGGTATCCAATCTTTATAACTGATTTTGACTGAATATACCCTTCATTACTTATTTCATGATCATTTTTATACATCCCACAGTATGTAATATCACTTTATGCATTCCTTTTTTCAAAAATAGTGTGCACATGAATATATACAACTTATATATGAAGTAAATATGTAAACTTGTTTAAAATTAATATATATTACATTTGAACTATTTTGCATTAACACCAAGAGCGTATTAGTTTTCTCTACGTTTTTAACATCACTTGCTTGTTTTTATTAACTTTCTGATAACATTCTGGTAGGAGGGAGATAATCCTCCCTTGTAATTTTTGTGCGTTTTCCTTATGGCTAATGATGCTGAGTATTTTCTCAAGTGTCTTTTCGCTATTTTTATTTTTTCTTTTGATAATGGCTGTTCATATCTTTTGTTTGCTTCTTTACTAAACTGTTTTTGCTAAATTTCTTGAGCTCTTCATGTGCACTAGCTATTAATTCTGTATCACACGCTTAGCTTGTGTGCATTTTTCTCACTCTGTTCATTGCCTCTTCACTGGGTGGGTGGTTTCCTTTCAAGATATCTTGTTTCGAAGTTCTGCATGTGGAAACATAACATTATGAACACGGATCAAAGAGATTTTTCTTTGTTCAGGAAAGTTTTTACCTCCTTTGTCACGTAACTTGATTGTAGACATGCAGATTTTATTTCTGGATTTTCCATTCTGTTCCACGGTTCTATGTGTTTGTTTATATGGCAATACCATGTTGGTTTGGTTTATCTGTCTATCTGTTTAATGTATCTATCTATCTATATTTACTTATTTATTTATAGTAGTATACAGTTGAGTCCATTGATTCATGTTCTAAGAGAGAGCTTAGATTTCCTTGTACTTGATATTGGCTTAAAACCACAGAATGCCAGCTAATTTTGCATTAGTCATTTTCATTGAGAAATACAGTAACAACATTGCATCAGCTTGTGGGAATTTAAATTTACTTATTACAGTTACTCTTAGGACTTGTCTATATGTTTGTGTTATCATCTGTAATGCCATGATTGGCATTACGGTGAATTTTTTTAGTTTTCGATATTTTGTTAGAATAATGTTAGAAAAATTCCACACATATAAAGCTGAAAAAACATCATATATCACTTTCTAGAGGTGGAGATGATAGGTATCTTCTGGGTCCCTATCCCTTCTGTAATTTTGGAGAGGAATAGGTAGGGGATATGTGTGGTCCTAGGGCAATGATTAGCAAGTTGTGTGTGGGGAAGGCCTGGAATATACATGTTATTGCAGTGGTTTGGCTCCAATCGCCTGGCAAACACCAACTGCTCACTTTCATTTTACTCTCACCCCCAAGAAGTTCTCTTTTTCTGATGTCAACTATAATTTTTAACAGTTGTTTCTTTGAGTGTTCTTTTTGTGAGCGGCCAATATGTTTCAAAATGCAAGTTCTTAACCACATCCTGTGACTACTTCATTGACATTTCGATTTTAGTTTATATACACAACCGGATTCTATACACCTTAAAATGTCTATTGGGTACTATTCAGCTGTCTCATGTCTATTTCCATTTTTATATTAGCAGTCTATAGTGTTGAAGCATAATTTATACTGAACTTGGTGAATTTTAGGATAGTCCAAACTGGCTTATAACTCTAACAAGGCATATGTCAACAGTTGAGGCACAGAACAGTTTTATGAGAGGTGTGCAGAAAAATCTTCAATACCTTAGTGAGGAGTAACTAATCTTTGTGTTCAACCTAGTAAGGTATATGTGAGTCCAAGCTGACCTTTTCCTGTCTGGTTCTAAGCTTTCCTTATTGGTCTCTGTCTATCTAAGCATTTGGTCTTTTAATAATATGTTTTAATTCTTCAATAATTTTTTTAGCCTGACCCAGCTCTGCTTCCAACTTCTTGTTTGTTTCCCACTGGTGACAGGAAATATCGTTCAATTTGGAGATTCTTCCTTCTACCTCCTTCATTCTATTTTGGAGACTCTCCACTGTACTGCTAACTTGCTCCACTGTATTCTTAATTTCTTAATATCAGCTTTCATTGGTTCATTTCCAGTGTGACATGTTTCTTAAACTCCTTAAATGCCTGCTTTACGTGCTTCTCGTTGTTGATAAGAAGCTTTATAACAAGTGATCTGAATTCTGTATTCCCTATTTTTCAATATCTTCCTCAGGTAACTCTGAGGTTGACAAAAACTTTTGCTCCTTTCCAGGGGAGTCTTCAGTAATATTCATTGTGCCGCTGTCTCTCCTTTTGCTCTTGGTCATTGTACTTCTGGTTAGCAGAGTCTTTTCCTTGGGGCAGGTTTTTAAGCTGTATCATCCACAGGTCTACAATGCGTTTTACTTATTGCAGTTGGTACACAACTCTGTTTGTAGTCATTCTTGCCACTCTCTCCAGCAAGTTCCAGGTCTGGGTTCTTATGTTAGATTTCCACCATGGTTTAAATAGCCCCACTCTTGGCTCACCAGTCTCCACCTCCTGTGATACTATGCTGTGGCTGCACCGTTGTCTGTACAACCTTTCCCCCACTTCCGGTTGGAGCAGGTCCCAGGATTAAGGAGACACCTGGTGTCTTATACAGTTAGGTTGTTGTTGGTGATCTTGCAGAAACCTATTGGCCTATAGGTCTGAGGGCCACACAGACCTATTTTGACCTGTGTGATGACATAGTTGGCATTATTTTCCTGTGGGACCATTGCAATGACTGAGTTGAGTCACTCACAGCTCTGCACATGCGCAGCTCACTGTTGTCCCTGCAGTCTTAAAGCCTTTGCTGCATTGTACAAAATTGCACCTGATGTGTCACTACTGGAGTTCTGCTGGTTGACAGGTCTGAGGGTTACCTGGATCTGTCTTGGGTGTAACCTGTAGGATGCCACATTATTGCAGTTCAATGAGTTCGCTTTCAGCTCAGCACATGCTCAGTCCTTTCTCTAGTTTTTGACTCCTTAAACAAAATGGCACCTAATTTGGCTGTAAGAGGTGGACTGGGCTGTGAAATCCTCCCTGCTCCTGCACTGCTTGTGTGGGACCTGTGTTCTGTCTCTGCCCCAGGTCAAATCAAACAGACCAGCAATTCTTTGCCTGGATTCACCTCCTGACCTCCTGGTGAAAATCCCTTCCCACCTTGTTGCTGGTGGAGTTTCGGCTGCCGGTGCAATTCAGACTACTGTTTGCTGAATGCCACTGGGGTATCAGTCACTACAACACCACAGCATTGTTCTTGCTTGTTTTCTGTGTCTGTCAGTTTTCGGACATGCCTCTGCTGTCGTTCTGTCTTCTGTTTCCTGGAATGTGCCCTCTCCACTTCACACTGGCTAATATCTCTCTGTTTAAATGTGTCCATACTCCATTCAGCCATCTTGATTCTAACTTTTTTTTTTGAAAAAAGTAACTAAAAGATAATTTTACTTTGCTTCAAAACTCTTTGAAATCCGCAAATATATTTTTATAACATGCAGCTGACAAACTATTTAAAAATCCTTTATATGTGTATCAGCACATATACATATGCAAATGTGTAATTATAAATATACTTCCTTGTGTTTCCATTTGACATATTCATTGACTAGAGATAAATAAAAGTGTAGAGAAAGAGGGTGCAGATGACAGGTATAGAAGCAATGCATCTACATTTTCACTGGGAAATTTTCAAGTGTTACTGATGCATAACAACAAAACAAAATTTTATCTCAGAGAAGGTACACTTAATTGTGGAAGAAGAAGAACTCATTTTTCTGAAATTGTAAGTGCACAGATTCCCAACAAGGCATGGTGCAGTTTCTTCAGTGCTACAAGTCCCTGTAGGTTTAAGAGGATATCTGCTAAGCCTGTTTTGTGTTATGTTGCCAGTAGCTTTGAATCTCATGCTTTGAAAGTTAACCAAGAAGCATTACAGTGAATAGATTATTGGAAAATACAGAGTAACACTGTAGATTCTGTAACACTGTAAGAATTTGTAAAACTACATTATCCTCAACCAATCAGATCACAACGTATCAAAAAAACAAAAAACCAAAAAAAGCCCCACAAAGCACAGGTTAAATGGAAGCAGTGCAGTCAAGTACACCTCACTGTGCTCTACCTTGCCCCATCATGTTATTCATCAGACAGCTGCATTCAAAAATTGAGAATGTAAAATACAGCACATGCCTTAAAATAACAACATAGTTTTAAAAATACGCTCATGAACATATTTATACTACATGCCAGTTATGAACATATCTTTTATTTAATTAGTTACTTAGTAGAAGTAACTTTTGTGGCTTTGTATTCCAATTTGTAGTGGATTTGAGAAAATATTGTCAAATGCTCTCGTCATTCACCTATCACTTGTCTGAAATAATAGAATGCCTAAGAGGGTATTCGGTTCAAAGTTGCCATTTCTTATTTTTATTGCTCCATTTGTTTGTGTATATGTTCTATATCTAGCATAGAGATATGAGACATAATGGATTAAAGAGATTACATCTGCAAGAGCAGCTGCAAGTGGAATGCTGCCTGATTAAACTTAGGACATCTCCTGATATTGTCAAATGTTTTTCTGCCCTTTTCCACACTCCTAATGTGTAGGCAACAGATACACAACACGAAAGAACATAAAGGGGCTCTAACTCTAGGACTGTTTACACTATACCCTAGTGCTAGTGGGGGCAGGTTTTTGTGTTTTTGGGTTTTTTTAATTTGTTTTTGTTTTTACAGGTTTGAGTTTTGTCTTGCAGGCAGTAGAAAGATGAGAATCATCCAGGTGTGTGACCTAAAGCTGTTACAGTTAAGCTTAAAAGTCTTTGAATGTGAAGTAAAGGTTGTTGACAAATCATTCTTGATGTGTACTGACGCAAGGCTAGCTTGAGAACCAATTAGGAAGAGGCTCATAGTAACCAAAAGACCTGAACCACAACCTGAATTTTTCAAATATTGGATTGTGTTAATAATCTCCAGGATGACTTCCTGGGAAGCATTTTGGCTTTATCATATTATAAGGGACAGGAGTTAGTTTTAGCTCTCCATTTTATCTCCCATTTAACAGAACAAATATTGAATGTGGTGACCAAACATATCCATTGTTCATTAAAACAAATGGGGGGATTTACAAAGCACAGGTTCCCTGACCAACTCACATCATTTGAATAAGGGATCCTTCAAAGGTGCCATTTCCTGTTTGTATCTTCTAATTCTCCCTGGTGGATCATTTGTTCATTGACAACTAATGTCATGTCAGAACCAGTATCTTCTTTCATAATCTAGGTATTGCCCATTCTTGATGGTAAAATCAAATTCCCAGGGTACCTGTATTAGATTTTTTTTCTTTTCATATGTTGGACTCATATTTATAGTCCAAACTCTTGACAATGGTGCATAGGCCTCGCCAGGGCATGCTGATTCTATTCAGGGGATCAAGATCGATAAGGTTCTTTGCTTTTGGCTTCGTTGAGAAGTCATGCCTTACCACAGATTAAATATGGCTTTGGTAATTATCCAATGATGTCAGTTCTCTGGTATTTTAATCCTATCATAAATAGAGATCCCTGAGGATATATTTTGCCACTGATGGTGAATTTAGTCAACATGTACCTTTATTTCTCAAGGTTCATCCCTGACACCTGACATATTTTGGGATGTCTTCATCCTCAATATCCTAAGAAATCACATGTCAGGTGAAGGAAATGAGCAAACATTTTTCTAAAAGAACAGATTCAAATGGGTCACAGATATATGAAAAGATGCTCAGGCTTCCTAGCTGTGAGGAAGATACAAATGAAAACCACATGGAGGTAGCATCTAACTCCAGTAAGGTTGGTCTGTGTTCAGAACTCTACTAACAACACCTACTGGTTGACACCCTCCTTCACTGCTGGTGGGACTGAAGACTAGTACAACCACTATGGAAATATGTATGGAGCGTGTTTTCAGAATTGCAAATAAACCTGCTGTATGATCCAGCTATCTTGCTCCTAGGAATACATCCAAAGGAAATGAAAACTTCATATGAGAATGGGAACTCTAATCCTATATTTATAGCAGCACAATCTACAATAGCAAAGACATGGAAACAGTCCAGATGCCCATCCGAAGAGGAGTGGTTAAAGAAAGTGTGGTACATCTACTCCATGGAATATTATTCAGCTATTAAGAATAAAAGTATTCTATTTACAACCAAGTGGTCCCAACTAGAGACCATTATGCTCAATGAAATGAGTCAATCACAAAAGAACAAATACCATATATCCTCTCATAAGCAAGCCAACATGGAAAGTGTTGTCACTTGGGGAGTGACATCAGTGGGAAGAACATCTTGCTCTTTGTTTCTCGTCCTCTCTGTATTTCTGACTTTCCAATAAAAATAAAATAAATGTTTTTAAAAAAGGCATTCCTATCTACAAAAACATGCCTTAATTGCTCTCCTTCCCGAGATCTCCTGTGGGCTACACTGAAAATAATACTACAGTACAGAATCTTTACTTAATTTTAAGATGTGTTTTTGTTTTAATTTAAAATCAGAATTGCGAAAAGACCACAGAGGACAAAAGAGAGAGGTCTTTCATCTCCCGGCTCACTCTCCAAGTAGCCACAATGGCCTGAGTGGAGCCAGGCTGAAGCTGAAGCTGAAGCTTCTAGGTGTCCTACACAGGAACTTGGCCCTCCTTAGGGTGCTTCTCCTGGGACAGTAGCAGGGATAGAGGCAGGCTGCAGAGCAGTCAGAAGAAGAGGTAGGGCCTCAAGGGAGGATGGTGTCTCTGGTTGCAGCTTGACCAGCTTATACCAGCATGCTGGCTGCACAGATTCCTTAGAATGCAATGAATCAAAGTCATCAACATTTCTAGCTCCCTGCACTACTAATGCAGTAGTTGTTAGAACAATCAGAAGCACGCATGCATGTGTGTTCACATGAATACTGAGAGTGGTCCAGAGGGAGTCAACTTTCCTTCTGTTTCCCTCTAGCCTTACAAGAATACTGAAGGTGGTATAATTGAATTTGTAACTGCATTGGCAGGAAGTACAGACCCATATTGCCTGACTTCCCTTTCAAGAGGATAGTGATGGGGCTGACTCAATGTTGAAAATGCACATACTTGCTTATTGCTTTTGTACTGACTTAATGGTTAAGCAATGTGAGATTGGCTCAGCCCATACTACACTGTTTTAAGATAAAGAAACCAATCTTAACATGTCTTTGCATCTTGGAATTCTAACATTAAGCAACTGTAATACTGCAACAAGGTGGAAGAATCCACCATGGGGGGAGGGCACAGGGTTGGGGGAATCCCAGAGCCTATGAAACTGTGTCACATAATACAAAGTAAGTAATAATAATGTAAAAGACCATTTGGGATTTCATTCACCTTCACCCTTTGAGGTCTCTGCCGTGTATCATTTCTCTGTCTGCCCCTGGTTTAAGAGCTTTGCTAAACTAGTCCAGTTCTCTGGTTGTAAATAGGAGTTTCTTCATGATGAGTGCATTGTGTTGAAAAATATTTTCCTTTTGCTTGGCCAATTTTTTTGCTCTTTCAGTTTTCATGTCATAGTTTACCCAGTATTTAAAAACTCATGGGGGGGGGTTACTTTTTTTCTTATTTTCTGTCTTTTGATGCAGTTTTGTTGGCATTGGAGTCTCCCTTCCCCCTTCCCCAAGTTCTCTCCCCGCCCTTCTAGTCTCTGCTCCAGTCTCACAATGTGTGTATTTTGTGAATTTTCCCAAATCCATCACACTGCCGCTGGAGTGTCTCCTAACCATGTAGGTGGCTGTCAGTCATTTCGTTGTTAGTTCATTTTTGTATACCAGGATCCCAGTGAAGTTACAATGAGGACTAGATCTTCGTTATTTAGAGTTAGTACCAATAATAGTGCAAAAGGGACATTGATTTTCTCAAGTAATTATAAACTATCAGTCACTTATGGATGGTTGCTTAATGAATTACTTCATAGGATCTTATTACGCAAGGTACAAGTAGGTATGAAGTGAGAAGAGTTAGGATTCAGAGGTAATATTCCTAGATTTGACATCATATTATCTTATATTAGAGCAAACATATAATATCTGACCTTTTGGGATTGGCTCATTTCCCTTAGCATAATGGTCTTTAGTTTGGCCCATTTGGCCACAAAATAATGTATTTTGTTTTGATCCTCAACAAAATACTAGCCAACAGAATGCAAAAATACATCAGACAGATTATTCATCTGGACCAAGTGGGATTCATCCCGGGCACGTAGGGATGGTTCAACATTCATGAAGCTATAAAAGTGATACATCACATCAAAAACCTGAAGAACAAAAATTGTATTGTAGTTTCAATACATGCAGAAAAAGATTTTGATAAAATCAACACCACTTCATGCTGAAAACACAAAATAATGTAAGCATCAAAGGAGCAATCCACAACAGAATCAAAGCATTGTATGAAACACAATGTTAACATCACATTGAATGAGGAAAGATTAGAAGCCTTTCCGCTAAGATCCGGAACCAGACCAGGATGTCCACAATCCTCACTGCTATTTAATATAGTACTAGAAGTACTCGCAAATGCTGTTAGACAAGAAAAATAAATCAAAGGAATTCAAACGGGAAAGTAGGAAGTGAAGTTATCTGTGTTTGCAGATGACATAATTCTATACATAGGATAACCAAGAGACTCAATAAAGACTGCTACAACTTATATGAGAGTTCAGCAAAGTGGCAGGGTACAAGGTAAATGAAAAGGAATCAACAGCCATAATATATGCAAACTACCCCAAGGCTGAAGAAGGACTAACCAGCATGGTACCATTCAAAATAAAGAGAAGATGAAATGGCTGGGTATAAACCTAACAAAGGATGCAAAAGACCTCTATAAGGAAAACTAAAAAACAGTAAGACAAGAAATAGAAGAAGACTTCAAAAAGTGGAGAAACGTACCATGTTCTTGGATGAGCAGTCAACATCATTAAAATGTCCATACTACCAAAAGCAATAAATACATTCAACTGGATTCCATCCAAAATACCAAGAATGTTCTTTAAAAAGCTGAAAATAAAATGATACAAAAATTCATCTGGAAACACGAAAAACATGAGTAGCCAGACTTATCCTGAAGAATAAGAACCTAGTGGGAGGGATCACAGTCCCAGATCTCCAGACATATTATAGGGCGGTAGTAATCAAAACAGCTGGATACTGGTACAGAAACGGAGAAGTAGATCAATGGAGTAGAATAGAAAATCCAGAATAGAACTCACTCATACACAACTAATATTTGACAAGAAAACAGAAAACAATCCATGAAAAACGGACAATCTCTTCAACAAATGCTACTGGGGCAACTGGCTAATAGCCTTTAGAAATAATAAGCAAGACCCACACCTTTTACCATACACAGAGATCAAATCTAAATGCAGAAAGATCTAATGCTAAACCCAGAAACCATCAAATTTTTGAAAGAAAAAGTTGGAAATAATCTTCAAGATATAGGTGTAGGCACGGACTTCCTGGAAAAATCATTAAAAGCAAAGAAAGTCAAGACCAAAATAAACAAATGGACTACATTAAGCTAAGCAGCTTCTGCAGAGCAAAGGAAAAATCAACAAACTAAAAAAGCAATCAGTAGAATGGGAGATCTTTACATACTACACAGGAGACAAAGGGTTAATTTCCAGAATATACAAAGAACCCCCAAACAGCAACAACATCACAACAAACAGACCAGTTCAGAAAAGCGCATGGGAAATAGGCAGTCACTTTACAAACGAAAAAATTCAAATGGCTAACAGACACACACAAAAATACTGAAGCTCTCTGGCAATAATGGATTTTTCAAATGAAATCATCACCAAGATTCCACTTAACGCCAGAAAAAAATTGCCCACATGCAGAAAACTGCCAACAACACTTGCTGGAGAGGTTGCAAAAAAAAGGAACCCTACTCCACTGCTGGTGGGACTGCAGGCTAGTGCAGCCGCTATAGAAGCCAGTATGAAGAACACTTAGGCAATTAAAACGGCACCTGCCTTATACACAGCAATACCACACCTAGGAATATATCCAAAAGACTTGTTACACGAGAAAGCAACATGCACCCCAAATAGTTCATTGCAGCACATTCACCGATCGCAAGAACATGGAAACAACCTAAAAGCCAAATAACAGAGAACAAACAAACAAACTGTGGTTCATCTACACTGTGGAATAAAAACTCAATTTTTTACTTCTCAAATATAGCAAGCTCATTTATCTTCCTATTCAATGTTATTAAAGTTATTTGTACATCCAGATCTTCCGCAATCGGCAAGGGCTCCAATCTTTAGTCATCTTCTGTTGCTTTTCTCTGACCATTATCAGGGATCTGAATCGGAAATAAAATAGCCAGGAGGTGAGCCAATTCTCATATTAGATGGTAGCATCACAGATGGTCCTTTTACCTACTGTGTCACCATGCCGTCCCCTTTGAAACAATTCGTAGTTTCACGAAACTAAACTTACACCATTTCTGTGTTATGAGGTTCACCTGTGAGAATAGACAGAACTACGTGTACACTTTCACATTGGCAAACATCAATGGCATTTGGTAATGTGTAACCCCGTGAATGTTTTTTCTTCTCTCTCAACTTTAAGGCTCAATTTGTTGAATTCTTGGGAATTGCTCATTCCATTGACATTGCAAACTTCTTAACAAGTCTTCAGTTAGTCCCACCCACATCTGATGAAAATGTCACCGTGACAGACACAACTTTCAACAACATTCCTGTCCGTGTGTATGTGCCCAAACGGAAGACAAAGACATTGAGAAGGGGCTTATTTTATATTCATGGAGGCGGTTGGTGTCTGGGAAATGCTGGTATGTCCTCCTTCTTAAAAGTTTTAGTTTATCACAGTAAAGACAATTTTATTACGTGTGAACTTCTACATAAAAGTCATACTCACATATACTACATCACAAACCACTTCATGTGTGTGAAATGAATTTTCTTGGAGATCAATTAAATTAAAGAAATGACTTTAACTTGCTGAAAAGAGGGGATAATAAAAACCAAGAATGTAACAAATCAATAGTAAGAGTGTTTCAGGAGCGTAGAAATTTACTATTAATGGTGTATCTGATGAAAAACTACAAAGAAAACCATTCAAAAAGTGAGTTGGACAGTGTGGAAAATGTCACAATACAGTGACCATTCTTTTGTTAAGTTTAAATATGAAGAAAATGTGTTACATGAATGTGTAAATTATGAAGAAAGATGGTGTTATATGAAAAAGAAGTAACAGGTTGTCTAGACTATTCCATCTTTATTTTAAATTATTGGTATGCCTAGGATTGGGTGCTTTATTATGCACATGTGTGATTATACTTTGTATAATGCAAGTTTTAATTTTTTAAAGATTTATTTATTTTTATTGCAAAGTCAGATATACAGAGAGAAGGAGAGAGAGAGAGAAAGATCTTTCGTCCGATGATTCACTCCCCAAGTGGCCACAATGGCTGGTGGTGTGCCGATTTGAGGCCAAGAGGCAGGAACCTCTTCCAGTTCTCCCATATGGGTGCAGGGTCCCAAGGTTTGGGCCATCCTCGACTGCTGTCCCAGGCCACAAGCTGGGAGCTGGATGGTTAGAGGGGCTGCCAGGATTAGAACCAGTGCCCACATGGGATCCCGGCACGTTCCAGGTGAGGACTTTGGCAGCTAGGCCACCGCGCTGGACCTCAAATTTTAAATTTTATATACGGCTGAGTCATAGTCCACTGTGCAGTTTCTTTATTCATCCATCCAGGGATGTACATCTGGATAGAAAACATACCTGACAGGTTCCACAGGAAATACGACCTTTACAATTGGTTTTTCACAAGTAACTGTTGTGAAAACTATTTCTGCAGAGCTTTCTTTTGATATCAAAGTGTCCTTGAAATTGAAGGGTATGCTTAGATAGATTTAATGATCTGTATACAAATAAGCCATAAAGCAAGACAGCATTATCTTAAACTTTCTATGTCAAAAACCAGATTTCTATTAAAATACTTAATAGAAATATGATTCGATAGCACAGAAGTTAAAAATGGTTGAAGATGTGTGTGCTCTGAGATTTTATGATTTCATATCAATATTCAGAATCTGTTTGAAAAAAAAACCCTCAAAATAATATCTACTATTCTTATCACTTTCCTTCAGTATAAGAGGTGCCTCTTAGGAACAGGGGCGTATCCTGAAGCTTCAACTAGAGCACATGTTACTAAAATAGCCTATTTTGTCATCTTATTCCTATACATGGCAGAAACCCCCATTTAATCCAATGGTAAACATGTGCATCCTAATCTCACCCCTTTCAAACTACACACAAATTTAAATTTGAAACACATGTGTGTGTGTGTGTGGCATTATTCTCTTTCATTCAAGTAAGACATACACACAGAAATAATACAAGCAACAGTTTCTGCCCACAAGTGTTCTACCAGGCATTCTACTGAAATCAGTCTCAATGACTCATGCATCACTGTAAGATTCTATTCCCTTTATTTCAGCTTGGCAGAACTATGATATTCTGTCCAGACGTACAGCTGATCACCTCGACACAGTCGTCATCTCCACCAAGTGAGTACACTGCCGCCTTCTTTGTTGTTTGGAAAGCTGACTTCACTCTCATTGTGCTTAGGTTTCTTGGCCAATTCTTGATAATTCCAGGAGTTGTTCATATAAAATTGAGATGGCAAACACAGATAAAATAAATACAAGAATGAATAGCAAAAATTTAAACAGGAAAAAAAATTACATTAAATCTAACAGGAATCAAAAATTGAATGTTTAAAAATCAAAATATTGAATCTCATGAACAAAGATTAAAGTAAAGAGTTTCAAATCCTGGGTCTACAATTAATTCCATGACTGTGTGTAATCTCATCCTAGCTTTTTAGTTTAACTTATCAGCTTTTAAACTGTAACGGCAGTGTATTTTATACCTAATAGGATTGCTTCAATAATTAGATGGTAAAAATACTTTCATTTATTTTTCTTTTTTTTTAAATACTATTCAATAAGTTAGTTCAGTGTATGATGTCAAGAAACCCTCCGTTGTAATCAGCGTCTCACAAAATTAGGCAGAAGGAAAAGGAGCAAAAATCTTTTCTCCAAACCCAGCCTAGGATCGCTTCAAGCAGAGTGACTCTCTCGTTTTCTGTTTATTTATTGGTTATTGCTGCAGTGTGATGAGTTCAGGAGTATCATTCTGGGACAAGGTTATTGAGGGGAACATGACACCAGCCCTCCCCCTTTGTTTTAATCCTCAAGCTCAGTCCAAGTTCTGCATTCATGAGTTTCCTTTTTGTTCTTTTACACTTGATATTCATGAAGCTTTTGCTAAGTATGGATTGCTAAGTATGTATTATTCTGCCCACAGCTACAGACTTGCACCTAAGTATCATTTCCCAATTCAGTTTGAAGATGTCTATGACGCATTAAAGTGGTTCTTACGACAAGATGTTCTTGACCAATACGGAGTAGATCCTCAAAGAGTCGGTGTGTCTGGAGACAGTGCTGGTGGGAACTTAGCTGCAGCAGTGGCTCAGCAGGTGTGGTGCTCGTATTCGTTTTCCTTTAAATAACCCCACTTCAATATATTTCAGACATTGGTATATCAAGGAATATATGCTAGTAAATACTAAGATACATCAATATGTATATCTCAGACCATTGAAGAACATGGTTTTCCACTTCAGGATTATTTTTCTTACTATTTGTGTAAATAGTTTATAAATTTGGAAATATAAAATACATTTTCCATATCATTGTGTCAAACATGACTAATGTGCTCAGTTTACTACCCAATCTCCTTTGTTATGTTAGTGGGTGTGGTTGTGACATCAATCATTTATTTCACAAAGTTGCTATAACCAAAGCAGTGGATGATTCCAATATTGTTCACTGGAGCATATTAAAAGCTGTATGATGATTTTTGCTTTCAGATTTATCAAACGGTGTATTTGAAAATATTCATAGATGCTATGTAAATGCAGAAGGAATTACACTTCTTGATATTAATTATTTGTATATTTCTATATATTTGAACTAAAACTGTATGTTTATGGGTGTCAATTTAAAGCATTGGACTGTTTTAATTAGCTCACTAAATTACGAATTTACTGTTTTGATATTAGTTATCTGACTAAAAAAATCTGGCTCAGATGTTTTGGAATCAAAGTCCTTTTGTAAATAAATTTCATATGTCAGTTTATCCTCGAAATTGCACCTGAAGTTATTTTTTAATAAATCTTATGCTATTCCTGTGCTATGCTTTTTTAAGTGTATTAACATTTGCTTTTGTACTATTAAATACAGTTCCTCTGATACAAAGCCAAAACAAAAGTAAAACTTAGTGATTCTTCCCATTAAATAAAACAGATGTGTGCTACTTCCTCTAGTTAATTATATATATAGACCACTCATTGTTTTCCTGAGCAGTATCCCGATGCCACATTAAGAATGCAACATGAAACATTCATGTTTGGAGATGAAGCAGTGTTTACCTACAGTCTTGGATAAGCCACATGATTTTCTTACAATCATTTTCTTGTTACTGCACAGCAGAGTAATCCTTTTCTCTTACATAACTCAGGCCTTTACAAAACAAAACAAAACAAAAAAACATACAAATATACAAAAACCCAGCAAGGCTGGTGTTGTGGCCCAGCAAGTAAAGCCAGTGCTCTCAATGCTTGCATTCTGGATTAGACTGACAGATCCACGGAGGCCCAGGGCTTCTCTGTCTTGGTAACAGATTTCAGCTAATGTTCTTGGAGGCAGCAGATAATGGACTGAGTCTTGGGTTTCTGACACCCTTTGTGTGGAACCCAGAAGGAGTGCTGGCTTCTGGTCACAGCCTGGACTAGCACTGCTGTTGTCGCTTGTGCAGTGAACCAACAGGTGGAGAGTCTCGCTCTCTTATCCTCTTGCTCTCTGTCTTCGCCTTCTCACTCTCCATATTTATTACACTAAATTGCATTTAAATAAATCTAGACCTTCCATCTACTCATTCACTCTCCAAATGACTGCAAAGGCCAGAGCTGAGATGATCCAAAGCCAGGAGCCAGCGACTTCTTCCAGGTTTCCCACAATTGCAGAGTCCTAAGGACCTGAGCTCCTCTTATCACAGCTCTCCCTTTATCTCATCTGCTAGCTTGGTGGAACTCAGGGATTGATTTTTAATTTAGTTTTTATTGTTGGTATTCTTTGAGCTTGATTGAAATGTGTAAACAGGGCCCAGTGCAGTTGCTTAGTAGCTGTTCCCACCTTGAATGCTCTGTGTTCCTATATGGGTGCTGGTTCTAATCCTGGGTGGCCCTGCTTCCCATCCAGCTCTCTGCTTGTGGCCTGGGAAAGTAGTTGAGAATGGCCCAAAGCCTTGGGACCCTGGACCCATGAGTCTTTTTAACAATTCCATTTTATTGCCTTGAAATAGAAGCAATGAAATAGATTCACAGGATTTCATTCCCTAAGTTTATTGAATATTCTCTTTTTTAAGGATTTAGTTATTTCTATTGAAAATGCAAAAATACAGATAGGAGGAGAGACAGAGATGATCTTCCATGCAATGGTTCACTCCCCAAGAAGTTGCAATGGCTGGAGCTAAGCCAATCTAAAGTCAGCAACCCAGAGCTTCTTCCATTTTCCCAAGCCAGTGTAGGGTCCCAACACTTTGGCCATCTTCGACTGGCTTTCTAGGCCGCAGCAGAGAGTTGATGAGACATAGAGTGGCTGGAATTAGAACCTGAACCCAAATGGGATCCAAGCACTTTAAAGCGAGTTCTTTAACTGCTATGCTATCATGCCAGACCCTAATAAATATTCTTGACCTTATGATTCTCAACCTACTATTGCCTTGGAAGAGCTCTTTTCCAATTGGGATATTTCTGTCTATAGAAAATGTGGAGGTGTATATAAATAATGGCAGCATAAAGGATAATAAGAAGCCTAAAAATGTGTTGCTTAAACCAGGTCAGTCTGATCAATACATCTCACAGAAGAGTTCCTAGGCTTCTTCAGAAGCACATTGTATTCGCAGCAGGGTGTTTCTTCCCTTAATTTGACTGTTTTAGATTTAATATACGCATATGTTTCCATTGAAAAAAAAGAATTCATTGTAAGGCTATTTTTTCAATGTTAAGAGTGATTTTGTTTTCTAATCACAGAAGAATTAGTGCAAGTTATTCTGCATTGGTTCACCGCACTTATTCAAACAAACCTTTTGTTCGATATTCATATTGGAAAGAATTTGGGACATAATTTTGCTGTCTCTGACAACCTTTCATTTCTTCTCCATTGTTGTTATCTTTTTCCGTGAAATATTGTTGTAGTTCAAGGGATTCCCCATTTTCCCTCCCCTTGGACCTCTCCCCAAATTTCCTCCCATATTTTTACAGCAGTATAGTCCTTTAATAACGTTTACAAATTTAACATTCTGCTATTTAAGTGTACTCTGGTAGGCATTTCATCACTGTGATTAATTGCATATAATATCTTGCTTTCAAATTAAAAAATATCTTCTAAATCAGCACTTTTATTCAAGCAGTTTGTACTAAAATTTGTTTTTCAGCTCATCAAAGACCCAGAAGTCAAGCTCAAAGTCAAGATCCAGGCTTTAATATATCCTGCCCTCCAGACTCTTGATATGAACACACCATCATTCAAGGAAAACTCTGATCGTCCAATTCTTCCCAGATCATTTATGCTCAGGTTATGGAGTGAGTACTTCACCACAGACAGATCACTGGAAACGGCCATGTTCCACAATCAGCATGTCCCAGCTGACGCGAGTCACCTGCTCAGATTCGTTAATTGGAGCTCCTTGCTCCCTGAGAAGTTCAAGAAAGGCCACATTTACAAGAAACCAATCCATGGTAGTTCTGATGTGGCAAAAAGATTCCCAGGGATCCTAGATGTGAGAGCAGCGCCCCTGCTGGCTGATGACGCTCAGTTGCGTGGCTTGCCCAGGACCTATGTCATGACCTGTCAGTATGATGTCCTGAGAGATGATGGAATCATGTATGTGACCCGACTCCGGGACGCTGGCGTTGAGGTGACTCATAACCATGTAGATGATGGGCTGCATGGAGCTCTTTTCTTTGATGGGCTCAAAATTGGAAATAGATTACAAAAACAGTATTTCAGTTGGCTAAGGGAAAACCTATAGCAAAAATATAAGCAATGTTATATAAAAAAAGTGTACAAGTATCAGCACAGAAAATAAAGGAAACAAATCAGTGGAAATCACAGGACTGACATTTGAACTGTTTATCATCTGTGATGTTTGTAAGACTCTCATAACTCAGGTGAGTTGGTTTGTTTGGTTTTCACATTAGCAAAAATTATTTTTAATTTATTCAATTTTTAGGTGCCTTTCACTCATTTCTGTGAAAATAGCTACTTGCCTTTTTTTTTTTTCTTGCACTGTGTCTTTATATCTCTAATTAACAGTCTTGATTTCTCAATTGCTGAACAGTGTCACAATAAAGAAGATATTTTTACAGTCTGGTATGGTGACTTAACTATACCATATATCGCAACTTGAAAAACTTTTCTATGACACTGATTTGAATTATGGTTTTTTTATCCCTTTAAAAATCAGTCCTCAATATGGGGGACCATTGACAATTATTGTTAATTCCACTTCTGCATCAAACACTCTTCCTGTATTACTATACCAAAATTAAGGCCAGGGAGGCCTTGGCCACTTTAGAAAAAGCCATCCCTAATCTTCAGACACTTGGGGTAGTTGGAGATGAACACGGTGTCAGCACAAGGTAGTAGCTCTTCATTGGTGAGTGGCTGGCAGTGCAGAGTGAAGCTGAGACTTGGGAGAAATGCTACAAGCCAACTGAGGGGCCGGTGCTGAGTTGCGGCAGGGTTAAGGTGCTACCTGCCAGGAGGTGTTCCTGACCACAGCACTGCTTCCGGTACTGCGTCGTGTGCTTCTCATCCAGCTGTGTACAAGGACACATGGACAAGCAGAGACAGACGGTCCAGATACTGGAGTTATTGCTGCCACCTTGGGAAAGGAGAGGCCTCCTGGCTCTGAGTCAGCTATCTGGGAAGTGGCCCAGAGGATGAAATCTCTCTCAATATTCTTCCCCTTTCTCTGTCACTCTGCCATTCAAATAAATAGGAGGGGTGGGGGGAATCCCCAGTGCCTATAAAACTGTACTACATAATACAATGTAAGCAACAATAAAAAAAAAATTTAAAAAAAAGCAAACAAAAAAGTGGAAATACTTGATACTCTAAAATCTCCAATGTCTACATTTGCATATTGTAAATAAAAACGAAGTAAAATTAACATTATCTTACACCTCAGAAAACATGCTGTGTTGAGCATCTGTTGTGCAATATTTGATCTGTTGGAGACACATGGAGGGAGCCAGGGCAGGGCTCGTGAAGGTCTGCTTCATGGCCTTGCTCAACATTACAACATGGAAAGAGACTGTGGACAGGTAGAGAAGTGACCATAGGCTTTGACTTTTGTGAAAATGTGTGTAATGTCTGGAGAAGTAGGTACATAATTACTTCTTGTAAATTATTTATTTTTCATATCTTTTTGATGATTCTTCAGTACTATATTGAATTACCCTTAATTAATTCAAATGAATGTGTTTACAGTAAATATGTACAAATGGTGCTGTATTTCCATATTATCCTTGAAAACGACTTGATTTTATATACAATTCATATGTAGATATCCTAGCTAATTTAACCATAAAACGGTTGCAATTATATTACATTTGTTTTGAACTCTTTTGCTTCCTATTATATAATAAGATCAAGGCAAGATATTCCATCTAGTCCTGTGGTATTTTTAATTGTGTTTACTTCATTAATCTTGTTCTTTATTATTATGTGATATTGCACCTGAGTTGACTTCCTCAGTCAGTAGAATAGATCACTTGTGTTTCTGAACAATGATTCAATAAACAGTATATGTGTTAAAAGCTTGGCTGTGTAAGCATTTTTGCTGTGTTAAGAACCATATATATATATATATAATTGTTAATTTTTACAATATAGAATATATAACAGTTCCTTGAACATCTTTCATCACTTTGTTTCTCTGTATTCTGCCATCTATTCTGGAATTAACACCTTGCCTACTTCCTTTATTTCCTCTCTGCACACCTCCTTCCATTCAAGCATGTGGACTGACTTAACACCTAGGAGGAGAATGAGGATGTGGGTGCTGCTGTCAGCTGCTTGAATCTGCACACAACCCAGTCCACCCTGTTCCTGTCACATGGCATAGAGAAGCAGCACTGGGAATGTGGCTCTGCTGAACTTAGCCTGTGCTAGGGAGGCCGTCAATGAGCAGGTGGCCCTTCAGGAATTTACAGGCATTCCATTTGCAGATGGACATTGCCGAAAGAGGAAACTGCACATGGAATGAATGGTGACATGTGAGCAGACACAACATTCAGAGATGTCAGGCAGGTTGTTAAACACGATGTAACCAAGTGGATTCATCAGTTCTACTGGAAGCCTGTCCTCTGCCAAACACTATGAAGAGGACAATGAACTTCCTGGGATTGGTAAACTGCACATTCAGCCAGTGGCTTCACTGATACTCAGGTTTTAGAACAACTTTTGGCTCATTTTGTCTTCACTGAGGCAGACTTCAAGAAGTTCACATCAATGTCTTAAAAATGTGTTTTTTGTGTAAAAAGATTGAAAACAAATCACACTTTTGCTTATTTAGTTTTTAATGGAAAATTGTGAATATACTAGGTTCTGAGCTGAAGCATCAGGCTTCTGTACCTCCGGCAGAGCTGCTCCTCAGATCACTCTGATGGAACAGATGACCTTGGACACCAGACTGGCACAGACTGACTTGGGGGTCAACAAGGGCTTGCCTGAGATGTATGGGGTGGCTCCTTGGGACTTCCATGGACAGGACTACCACAGGCATGAGTTCTTGAGAAGTTTGGTGATGTTAAGTCATATGGAGGGACCTGGTGGACATCCCAGGGCCGGGCTGACATCCGCATCAACACACATGGGAGCTGGGTCAACAGTAATGATAGGATAACATCCCTGAAGAGTATCTTCAAATACAGCATGGATGCACATGTGTCAATAGCTGCTCTCACATTTTTTTAAAACTGTGGTACCGTGCCTTTGCACTCTATTTAAGTCTGTTTCTACTGCAATGGTTAATTCATTGTATCAACATTATGGAGCAAAGAAAGCGGTGCTGACAAAGGTGCTAAGATATTTCTGGATTGTATTTGTGATCTTGTCCCCAGGAGAGATTAACATTTGACTGAGAAATCAGAATAAAGTTGAAATAAATTCATCATTGCAGATTTACATTACCCAATATGCTGAGGATCAGAAAATACCATCACTGAGAGATGCCCTGGAAGATACCTTTTCAGGTTGGGTGGAAACTTCCCAAGGGCCAAGGAAACATCAGCAGTTGGCTGATCCCTACTTAAGCACTTCATTCCCAGGTTTGGTTTGCCTCTATCCTGTCATGCCACCTCCAGTGGAAGCAACATGCGAAGTGACCAGGCCGAGGTGGAAGCTTCAAGGAAGGATGCCTCGTGGATTTGGCTGTATCTCTAGTGATCTTGACATTCCTGGCTGTACTTTCTTTACGCTTATCTTTATGGCTGGAATAATGCTATTTATGTGGGGCAAATGCTCAATATTCTTTTATAATTCTATGAAGCCTTCTGACAGGAGACCGGACGAAGATTGCAAGCTGTATGGGTAAAAACTGTCAGGTCACTTGATTTAATAAACCTACCTGATACTATTTTTGAGGATTCCTCAAAAGAAAATTATAGTAGAGATCTATAGCTTAAAAAACCATACAGGAAGAAAGACTAAGAAAAATAGACAGGTTAATATTAAAACCAATGGAAGGCACAAGGCACAATGAGAGCTAACCGCTTAATGATTAAAACTGCAGCTGTTGCCAAACCACGTCACAAGACATAGCAACAGCAGCCTGTCACCAGGCTATTAGAGAACAATCTTTTCTCAACAGACCCGCTTAGCTCACTGGAATAATTGTTTGTAGAAATGTAACCACATGAATAAACAAAGAAAATGTCCATGCAATAATCCATTGTATATAAGTTGATGTCTTGCTTTTGAAAAAGCACTCACATACAACTGTCTTGAGTGGTTGTGTCTGTCATTTGCTGAACCCTTGCCCACAATTCCCGGGGTGCTATTCCCATTGGACTGATTGCTCCTGGCTGAACCAGTCCATCACACTATCCATCCAGTCTGCCAACAAGCTGGCCTTCATTTCACAGATCACTCAACAGGTCTCAGAGGCCTTGCACATCATCTGGAAGCTCTATATTCCTTACTGTCCCCAGGCTTCAGGAAAGCTGGAAAGAACCAGCGGAATTATCAAGAACCACCTCACAAAATTATCCTTGGAGCTCAGATTCTCATGAGTGGATTAACTCCCCTGGGCCCTAATGCATATCAGGGCCAGCCCTCGCAAGGCCCTGGGATTGAGCGAATCTGAGCTGATATATGTTCGACCCTTCCTGGTTTTCTCCAGCTCCCTACAAAGTCTCCTCTCTTGGCCATTTATCTTCTCTGACTCTCACTCGCAAGTCTCAAGGAAAACACGCAGACTGATGCCTCCCACGTCCTGACCCGAACATGTTAGGCAATCCTGACACCCTTCCTCTTCAACCAGAGACTTGGTTCTGCTCAAGACTCTTCACCCAGACCCACTTCCGCCACGGTGGACCAGACCTCACGTGGTGATCTTCCTCACCCCTACTGCAGCCAAACTGCTTGGCCTCACCTCCTGGAACCATCTCTCTTGTCTCAAATCTTTCAAAGCCTCTGCTTGTCTCAGTGGGAGATCCAGCAGTCTGAGCCTAACCCACTAACCTTTAAATTCCAAAATACCTCTTCTGCCTCTGATTCTACTAATTCTTCTCTACCCCCAACTAACTAAGCAGATTCAATTATTTGCACAAATCAGGCATCATCTTCAGTCTCGATATCTGGGGATTCCCACTTATCATGGTTTATTCCAATGCTCACTCCACTAGTGATTATAGGTCTCTTCTTAATTATTGCCCCTTGTTTCCTAAGGTTCTTTCAGGAGAAAATCCATAAAGCCTCATGAACCACCTTCAACCAGGGGACAGTCACCCAGAGTCCAGAGCTGACCTGGTGGTCCTTGCCTAGGGAGACCAACTACTTGTAAATGAGGTCACACATCAACCACACCTCATCTGCAAAAAGAAAGAAACAATGACTAATTAAGCATGTATACATGGAAATATTTGGCTTGATATTTTGAGCAACCTTTCAAGCCTATGCCCATTCTGTTTGTGTTGGATTGGGGTCACTGACACAGGACTGTAGTTTTCAACCTTCTTTTAAAAGTTATTCTTGTATCACATGTGTAAGTCTTTTTAGTTCAATTGCTTTGGTCCACACTACTTGCATTCGTTATATGTACTTACATGCATAATTTTATTTTTATGCATTCAAACAGAATGCTGATTCTCTCTGATGCTTTTGAATCTCTTTCCTCATTTCTACCTCTTTTTGTTCAGTTTCCTTTCATTTATCACAGGTAATTTGTCCAATCTGTTTTTATTGAGTCTTTATGGAAATTATGGCTTTTTTTCCTTCTCTGAGTTTAGTCAGTACCGGTATTAGGACTGGGTTTTTTGCCAGTCTCTTTTTGACTAGTAATCAAGGACAAATATCTTTCGATTTCTTCTTTCAACATGCATTTTGCTATTCTTTGGTGTATACCCTCTGGAAAATACATTTTTAAACATTATTCCTTTTGCCTTCCATGTACAACACTTCCCATTTCACCATCACTTCAGGGGTGGTCCATTTAAGATCAGAGGCCAGCAGGTGCTTCCAAGTCTCCCAAGTGATGCAGAGGCCCAAGCACTTGTTGCAATCTCTACTGTTTTACTAGCCCACTAGTGGAAATCAGGATAGATCTGGTTAGAAGATGTGTGTATTTGCCTGGGAAAGTTGCAATGTTTCAGCAGAGCCTATTCTTCTTTCTATACAGTCCTGTCCAAATTATTTCCTGTCACGGTAGGAAATGTGGGAAGTGAAAAACAGGCTGCCCTCCAGTTCTCCTTAACAAGGGCACCCATCTAGTTCCTGAAGGCACTCTTGATCCAATTACTTCCCATGCACCCTTCCCACCTCCTAACACCATCACCATCAGGGTTAGATTGCACCACCTAAGATTTGGTGAGGCACAGCAGAACGTCCCATGCATAGCAATGAGCAGAAAATGTCTCTGACATTGGTCATTGTTTATGTAAATCAGATGCTTGTGTTGATTTCACCTGCTTCTCTGTGTTGTGAAATTAAAAACTGGAGCAAGTAGTTTTTAATTTGCTCTCAGAGAAGGATTTGATGGATTTATTATATATTATCAAAAGAACTTTTTCTCCTCTATGTCTCCTTCTATGTCATTAGTGTTATTGAGAAGTTTTATTTTGTTTTAATTGTTTTAGTACACTGCCTGGAGTAAAATCTAACTGCTCAAAAATGATTAGCTGCCCTCATAATTATTTCAAAAGTTTCACCTACTTGATAGTATTCACTCATATTTTTAGGTGTATTAAAAGAGTAGTCATAATATCTAATACATAGAGCCACTCTAGTTTGTAAAAGCAATCAATACAATTGAAAATTTCTATTTCTCTTCCCCTACCCTTTCTGCAAAAAGTCTTATTTTGCAGTCAAAGTGTCTCCAACCAGTAATTATGTAGTACATGTTTACTTCTTCTGCCTAGCAACCTAGTAAGAGTGTAAGATTTGAGACAACTTGCAGACAATAAATGCTGTTGATTTAGCACACCTCACCTTTGTTCTTGTACTTCAGGTATCTGGGTAGTGCCTTTTAAGCTGCCAAATAGCAAAGTGTATAAAGCGACAGCATCGAGGACATTCGATATATTAAATATAGGCCAATGTTTTTTCCAGGCTGGTTTTGAAATGAAAACCTGCATGGTGGACTTTGCATTCAGGAAGTTATGCAACTCGTCATGCTGTGACTTAACATCCAGCATCCAGACGCTTGGAGCTGTCTGTCTTTCCTGTGTCACCACAGTAGCACAAAGCAGAAGAGCGCCATCATGGGAATGAAGACAGTTTTGCTTGTGACTGTGGGGGTCCTGGCAGCATATTATGTTTATACTCCTTTCCCGGACAATATTGAGGAGCCTTGGAAACTGATGGCTATGACCGCACAAATGAAAGTAATAGGAAGCTGGGTAAGTTCAAGAGTTTATCCTCTGTGTGAATATATACGGTAGTTTGATAAACATAAAACAAACAAAATGCTATTTTGGAGATCCATACTTTACCATTTATGTTTACTTGCTGAATTTAATGCTTTTAAAAAATAGGCATTTTATTATTCCTTAAAGCAGATGTGTAAGAGAATGAATATGAGGAAATAGTCCAGGTTTTATTTGCTTTTAAACAGCAAAAGAGCAATATGTGTTGGTTGAGGAAAGTAGACTGAAAAACTTGATGGTGAGTCTGATGGATGAATGCAACATGAGAACAAAAGGATGAGTAGAGCTGTGATTAAGTCCACAATTCTATGCAAAGATATTGGACTCAGTACTGAAAATGCATTCCTAATGACTTGTGCAGTGCCAAAGTCCATGGGTAAAAGCCCAAGGGATGGTGGATTCCAGGCAATACCCACTGTAGGAGAGGAAGCTGTGGAGGCAACAGAGCTGTGAGTCCACAGCTTGCTGTCTGGTTCTTTTCCAGGGATGCCAGCTGGTTGGGAGTGAAGTTATGCACCGCTCCTTTAATCTTTTCCTTGAGAAGGAAATCCCTTATCATAACAGAATAAGAAAAAAATAAAGCAAAACTAAATCCTCATGAATATTAAGTGTAGGCAATAAACATCTAGCTCACTATTGTATTTCCTTGCATGTTTTCAGATGTTCCAACATTCTCTGATTCATAATATAGTTATAATGTGTATGCTCTCTATTTCATTTTTTAGTTAACTGTTCCATGAATTTTCTTTAAAGCCTTATGTTTATGTAAGACACAAGTTTTAAAGGGAGAAGGAGAACAGACAGGGAAAAATCTTCCATCCTCTGGTTCACTCTCCAAATGGCTGCAATGGCTAAGGCTGAGCTCATGGGAAGCTGGGAGCCAGGAGCCTCTTCCAATTCTCCCACGTGGTCACAGGGTCCAAAGGCTCTGGGCTCTCCTCTGCTGTGTTCTCAGATGACAATCAGGGAGCTGAATAGGAAGTGAAGCAGCTGGGAAATGACTGGCCCCTCTAGGTGGTCCCACTGTCATAGGTGGCTGGTTTACCTGCTGCATGACAATGCCCATTCCCCAATATATGCATTTTTATGGACTTTGTGAGAACTCCCCCACATGTGGATTTCAAAACTAGTTTGCATGAGGACACTTAGCCTTTTGTTACAATTTACACAGTTTTTGAAATATCTTTTTTTTATATTGAATTACTTTTGTAAAAATATGGATGTGATTTATACATATATAAATTGTGTCTATACTTTGTACCTATATCTATGTGTGTATTTATATATACATATGTATATGTGTGTACATAGACATGAATATATATAAATAAATATATGATCCTTTAAGATTCACTACCCTCAGTCCCTAAAAATCCATGTTAGTTCCATAAGTCTCTTCTATCATTCTTTACAATGGGAACCTGTCAATTGTTCTTTGCTTTGTTTTGCTCTTACCAAGATGCTGAATTTTAGCCTAGAAGTGTATTTTGAGTATGCCCTTACAAGGAGTAACCTATGAATTATTGTGAAATACCTAGTATACAACAGAGTATTTTTCCAGAATTCGCGATTTCATTCTGTATGATGTTAGGGACTGTCTGGCATCAAATTCCTTGAGTGGTTGTGCTACTGAGATAGGATGCTGCTGTTTTTGTTTTTATTTTGGAGGACTAATGGCATATGAAAGTTCATGGTGTTTTGGAGTATTACAATCTGTCTAAAGATCATTACAATGTACTGAGTTATGAATTTTAAAACAAATTTTGCCTTTCAACTAAGACATTTGTTGGGAACGTAAATACATCTTGCTTTGAAATTCTACAATGTACAAGAACACTCTTTAGTTCCATTTCCAGAAAGATGTATAGCAAAATCTAAATATCTTTATGGAAAATGCAGCAGTTTTAAGTTTTACTGGTTGTGAAATGAGATGGAAAACTCAGATCCCCAAAAGTATAATTTTCTTTCTCTAGCTTATAATGTTTAATCAGTGCTTGAACTCATCGTTTTCTCTTACTATTTACTGTAACATCAACTTGGTTGTCTCCATAGCCTTAAATGCAAAAGCTATCCCTTGATATAGACAAATGTAGGCATAAAGTGAAATAAATGCTTTATTCTTGCAGCTAATGCCTCAATAGAGTTCCATTTTGCATTAGCAATAAAGACATTCCTGGGTCTGGGGCGGTGGATTACTGGCTAAAGTCCTCACCTTGAACATGCGGGGATCCCATATGGGTGCTGGTTCTAATCCCAGCGCCTCTGCTTCCCATCAGCTCCCTGCTTGTGGCCTGGGAAAGTAGTCAAGGATGGCCTAAAGCCTTGGGACCCTGTTCCTGTATAGGAGACCTGGAGGAAGCTCCTGGTTCTTGCATTCAGATGGAGCAGCTCCGGCTGTTGTTGTCACTTGGGGAGTGAATCAGCGGGAAGATCTTCCTCTTTGTTTCTCTTCCTTTCTGTATTTCTTACTTTACAATAAAAATTAAAAAAAAATCTTTTACAAAAAGGCATTCCTATCTACAAAAACATGCCTTAATTGTTCTCCTTCCCAAAATCTGCTGTGAGCTGCATTCTTTAGTAGACACTAATGTGAATGTGTCTCCATAGCAAATATCCTGACTGAAAATAATACTACAGAATCTTTACTTAATTTTAAGATGTGTTTTTGCTTTAATTTAAAATCAGAATTGCAAAAAGACCCCAGGGGACAGAAAAGAGGTCTTTCATCACCCGGCTCACTCTCCAAGTAGCCACAATGGCCTGAGTGGAGCCAGGCTGAAGCTGAAGCTGAAGCTTCTAGGTGTCCTACACAGGAACTTGGCCCTTCTTAGGGTGCTTCTCCTGGGACAGTAGCAGGTATGGAGGCAGGCTGCAGAGCAGTCAGAAGAAGAGGTAGGGCCTCAAGGGAGGATGGTGTCTCTGGTTGTAGCTTGACCAGCTTACACCAGCATGCTGGCTGCACAGATTCCTTAGAATGCAATGAATCAAAGTCATCAACATTTCTAGCTCCCTGCACTACCAACGCAGTTGTTAGAACAATCAGAAGCACGCATGCATGTGTGTTCAATGAATGCTGAGAGTGGTCCAGAGGGAGTCAACTTTCCTTCTGTTTCCCTCTAGTCTTACAAGAATACTGAAGGTGGTATAATTGAATTTGTAACTGCATTGGCAGGAAGTACAGACCCATATTGCCTGACTTCCCTTTCAAGAGGATCATGATGGGGCTGGCTCGATGTTGAAAATGCACAAACTTGCTTATTGCTTTTGTATTGACTTAGTGGTTATGCAGTGTCAGATTGGTTCAGCCCATACTACACTGTTTTAAGATAAAGAAACCAAACTTAACATGTCTTTGCGTCTTGGAATTCTAACATTAAGAACCATTTGGGATTTCATTCACCTTCATTCACCTTTGAGTTCTCTGCCATGTATCATGTCTCTGTCTACCCCTGGTTTAAGAGCTTTGCTAAACTAGTCCACCTCTCTGGTTGTAGATAGGAGTCTCTTCATGATGAGTGCATTGTGTTGAAAATATTTTCCCATTTTGCTTGACCATCTTTTTTGTTCTTTCAGTTTTCATGTCAGAGTCTACCCCGTTTTTAAAAACTCAAATTTCTACTTCTCCTATACAGGATGCTCATTTTTTCCCCTTATTCAAAGCAATCAAACTAATTTGCACTCAAGCAGGAAAGCATAGTTATGCTGTTCAATAAGCTGCTGTATACCTGCTTCTCCAACTCAGAGCTTCTTCAGCATGTAGAACTTATCTTGATTTCCTTGCTCTGTCAGGATATTATTTTCCATCTGCTAATTCCCCAAATGCAGCCATGGACGGCATGGGAGAGAATGAGTCCAGGACCTGGAAATGCATCCTGATCTTCACAATCGGCAAGGGTTCCAATCTTTAGTCATCTTCTGTTGCTTTTCTCTGACCATTACAGGGTTCTGAATTGGAAATAAAATAGCCAGGAGGTGAGCCAATTCTCATATTAGATGGTAGCATCACAGATGGTCCTTTTACCTACTGTGTCACCATGCCGTCCCCTTTGAAACAATTCGTAGTTTCACGAAACTAAACTTACACCATTTCTGTTATGAGGTTCACCTGTGAGAATAGACAGAACTACGTGTACACTTTCACATTGGCAAACATCAATGGCATTTGGTAATGTGTAACCCAGTGAATGTTTTTTCTTCTCTCTCAACTTTAAGGCTCAATTTGTTGAATTCTTGGGAATTGCTCATTTTGTTGACGTTGCAAACGTCTTTTCAAGTCTTCAGTTAGTCCCACCCACATCTGATGAAAATGTCACCGTGACAGACACAGCTTTCAACAACATTCCTGTCCGTGTGTATGTGCCCAAACGGAAGACAAAGACATTGAGAAGGGGCTTATTTTATATTCATGGAGGCGGTTGGTGTCTGGGAAATGCTGGTATGTCCTCCTTCTTAAAAGTTTTAGTTTATCACAGTAAAGACAATTTTATTACATGTGAACTGCACATTGCCACTTCATGTGTGTGAAATGAATTTTCTTGGAGATCAATTAAATTAAAGAAATGACTTTAACTTGCTGAAAAGAGGGGATAATAAAACCAAGAATGTAGCAAATCAATGGTAGGAGCCTAGAAATTTACTAGTAATGGTGTATCTGATAAAATGCTGCAAAGAAAACCATAAAAAAAAAAGAGAATTGAACAGTGTGGGAAGTATCATAATACAGTGTCCAGTCTTTTGGTAAGTTTAAATATGAAGAAAATGTGAAAGATGGTGTTATATGAAAAAGAAGCAACAGTTTGTCTAGACTACCTGATGTTTATTTAAAATCTTATATTCCTAAATTTATCTGCTATATTATGTGTATAGAGAAATAATATTTAATACATTATTCTTTTTGTATAATACACATTTTAAATTTTATACACTAAACAGTTCAATCCTATATAAAATTTCAATATTAAATCTTGTGATTTCCATGAACATGTTACAGTTTTGGTCATGTGACTTATACATGACGTGCAGTGTAGAGCAAGGAACAGGATCAGTGGGAAGAGGAGTGTTGGATTCATTGGATTCAGCATGGAGTGGGGGATTGGCAGTGCCAGGGGATGAAGGATAAAATGGCATGGCTTTATGACAGAAGGAAAAGAGATTTACTATGGTGATTTCTGTGGGCTAGGAAAACATTTGGAACAGGAAAGAAAAAGATCTTATTTGGCATTTCTTAGTACGAATTGTTGACTTTTAAATTTTTACTGATGTAAAGAGAACACAGTTCACATCTTTCTTAGATACAATTTTAAGAAGACAAACATTTTTTTCCCCAGCTCCTGCTCAATCCACCCTTCCATCATATCTTTCTATTCCTTTAATTATTCTGAGAGTTATTTTTTGTATGGCACAGTTACACAGAAAAACAAAGAGAAACACCCAGAAAGAGACAGAAAGTGAGTGCCTCCATTCACTGCTTTCTTTCCCCAATAGCCATAATCCCCAGTTGGGCCAGGCTGAAATGAGCAGTCAGCAAATTCTTCCAGGTCCTCCCACTCGAGTGGAACAGCCCAAACACTTGGACCCTCTTCCCCTGCTTTACCAGGCACATTGGTAGGCCCCTATGTTGGAAGCAGAATAGCAAAATCACGAACTGGTATCCGTATAACATCTGGCCTTGCACACAGACAGAGGCTTTACTCACTAAGCTAGGTTGCTAGTCTGATTCCTTTAATTACTGTAAGACCATAATTTTTATTTAAATCATAATTACAGATGTAATGCACCACTAACCATAATGTTCCACAAATAAAGTGCAGAAAGAATACCGCTACATGGAAGCAGGCAAGGACTAAAAGTAATAATCATAAGATGCCAGTTTCATTCTTAAACATTTATATATCCTGTATTAAACCAGAGAAAACATAGTATTTGCCTTTGGGACAGGCTTATGTCACTAAGCATAGTAGTCTCCAGGTGCATCCATTTTATTGTGAAAGACACGATTTTGTTTCGTTTACATGGCCAAGTTGTATCCCATTGTGCACATACACATATTACAGTTTCTTTAATCCGCCGTCAGGTAAAGGACATCTGGATTGAAACCATGTGTTACAAGTTCCATCTGGAAGTCTGTCTCTGCAATGTGGTTTCTAATGAAAGACCTGACCCTAACACACAGCAGTTAGCTTAGATAAGAAAGTGCTGTGAAAATCACCTCTTTACAGTTTTGATATCAAAGTGTCATTCAAGTACAGGCATATGCTTACATAGATTTAAGGATCTATAGAAGAATAATGAACGAAGCAAGACAACAATATCTTCAACTTTCTGGTCCATAAAACAGATTTCGAATGAAATAAGTGATAGAAATATGAGTCAATACCACAGAAATTTAAAATGATTGAAGATGTGTTTTTTGAGATTTTTAAAAATGATTTCAATGCAATATATCAGAATCTCAGTTTGAAAAAAAACCAACACAAAATGAAATGCACTACTCTTTTCACTGTCGTTCAGCATAAACAGTGACTCCTGGAAACAGGGGCATAATCAGACACTTCCCCTCAAGCACATGTTTCTAAAACATTCTGTTTTATCATCTTTTTCTTATCTAAGGCAGAAACCACCCCTTAAGCCCGTGGTAAACATGTGCAGCCTAATCTCACCCCTTTTAATCCATACCCATGTTAAATTCAAATTGAAACTCTGTGTGTGTGTGTTTGTGTGTGTGCTTGTGACATTATTCTCTCTCTCTCACTCAAGTAAGACATACACACAAAAATAGTACAAGCAACAGTTTCTGCCCACAAGTGTGCTGCCTGGCATTCTACTGAAATCAACCTCAATGACTCATGGATCACTGTAAGATTCTATTCCCTTTATTTCAGCTTTGCATTACTATGATATTATGTCCAGACGTACAGCTGATGACCTTGACACAGTCGTCATCTCCACCAAGTGAGTACACTGCCGCCTTCTTTGTTGTCTGTAATGTTGACTTCCCCCTCTCAGATATTCTTAGATTTTTTTGGCCATTTATAAAATATAATTTGATTTTGTTTTTAATTCCTTTGCAGTTATTACCATCATTCCATGATACAGTTCAATAAGCCTTGGGATTTTCACTGACCCCTCCCCAAGTCTCTTCTCTCCAATGGAAGTCCCCTATATGATTATTGTAACATACTTCTGCTTAAACAGTCACATGTTCATCATTGGAGGCATGGGCAATGCAGAGAGTCCTGCATCCTATTGTCAAGACTCAGCTCATTTTTTCATTCGTAGTCTATCCTTGATATGCAAGTAGAGATGCACACTGCACTGCATCCTCACATCTGGGTATGAGCTTCTCTATTACGGTGACCACACATCCCCCTTAAATGAAAAGCCACCATGAACAATCAACAAGAAGAAGAAAAATAAAAATTTGCAATCCTATGGATTTCTCAAGAGGTTTTGATAGTTTAACATTCTGGGAGCTAGTTGATCAATTGGCTCTATCCTCCATCCTCTGACATGCCTACCTGGTATCCTCTGGAGGCTCCAATGCATTTCCATATCCTCCATGTGCATCTGGATATGATATCTACAGCCCTGTGAGGAACTGAGGAGGCCCAGCTTTGACACATGCACTCCATGTAAGACCATGAAACTTTCAATTCTCTTGATGATTGGTGTTCTGAGTCCAGCAGTTCAGTGGCTAGGGAAACACCAAAGAAACATCATCTGAGGCCGTCCCAGACCTGATTCCTGTATGTGTCTGCCAATATAGGTCTGGAACAGTGTGTCACACAAATCAGCCTATGCACAACACACACACTGGTAGTTGCAATTGTTGGGTCAGTTCTGCTTACAGCCCCATGTTTTATGCAACCCAATGGGAGCTGGAGCCCAGACCGAACCTGCCTACCACATTCTTGGCCAACACATAAGCCAGTGGGAGCTAGAGCTAGTTGGTGCAGCCTGCAAAATCCACACCAGGCCTGCCCCCTGCCATAGTACCCGTAATGCCAGGAGTTTTGCAAATAAAATGAAGATGGTAAACACATATAATGTGAATACAATAAGGAATAGAAAAAGCAACACAGAAAAAAACATCAATTAGGTCCAACAGGAATCAAAAATTGAATGTCGATAAAATTAAAATATTGAATCTCATGAAGAGACAGCCCCTTAAAGAATACACACACTAAGTTTCAGCAACAGAGGGATAAAGAGAAAGGTTTCAGATTAAAGTACACAGTTTCAAATCCTGGCTCTATAATTAATTGCATGACTGTATGTAAATCTCCTCCTAGCTTTTCAGTTCATCTTCTCAGCTTTTATACAGGAATAGCAGTGTATTTTATGCCTAACAGGATTGATTTGATAATTAGATGATAAAAATACTCTTTGAAAAGTTAGTACAGTGTATGAGATGTCAAGGAAACGTCCGTTGTAATCAACGTCTCACAAAATTAGGCAGAAGGAAAAGGAGCAAAAATCTTTTCTCCAAACCCAGCCTAGGATCGCTTCAAGCAGAGTGACTCTCTCGTTTTCTGTTTATTTATTGGTTATTGCTGCAGTGTGATGAGTTCAGGAAGTATCATTCTGGGACAAGGTTATTGAGGGGAACATGACACCAGCCCTCCCCCTTTGTTTTAATCCTCAAGATCAGTCCAAATTCTGCATTCATGAGCTTCCTTTTTGTTCTTTTACACTTGATATTCATGAAGCTTTTGCTAAGTATGGATTGCTAAGTATGTATTATTCTGCCCACAGCTACAGACTTGCACCTAAGTATCATTTCCCAATTCAGTTTGAAGATGTCTATGACGCATTAAAGTGGTTCTTACGACAAGATGTTCTTGACCAATACGGAGTAGATCCTCAAAGAGTCGGTGTGTCTGGAGACAGTGCTGGTGGGAACTTAGCTGCAGCAGTGGCTCAGCAGGTGTGGTGCTCGTATTCGTTTTCTTTTAAATAACCCCACTTCAATATATTTCAGACATTAGTATTTCAAGGTATATATGCTAGTAAATATTAAGATACATCAATATGTGTATCTGAGATCATTTAAGGGTGTCGTTTCCACACCAGGGTTTTTTAAAAAGTAATTGTTGATAAATTTGGAAATGTAAAATACATTTTCCATATCATTGTGTCAAACATGACTAATGTGCTCAGTTTGCTACCCAATCTCCTTTGTTATGTTAGTGGGTGTGGTTGTGACATCAATCATTTATTTCACAAAGTTGCTATAACCAAAGCAGTGGATGATTCCAATATTGTTCACTGCAGCATAATAAAAGCTGTATGAAGACTTTCCAAAATTATCAAATTGTGAGTTTAAATAATGATATTTGTAGATGCTATGTACTTGCAGAAGGAATTATACTTCCTTCATGTTAATTATTCAGAAATTTCTATATGTTTTAACTAAAATTATTTGCATATTGGCTGTCGAATCCAATATTTGATTTTAAAATTAGTTTACAAAATCGTGACTTTATCTTTTTGATAAGTCATCTGACTGAAGAAAGAAATCTTCCGTAGAGATTTGAGAAGTTATGCTCTTTTACAATTTAATGTAATATCTGAGTCTATCAGAAATACTGCACATGATACTATTATACAAAAAATGAATGTTGGCATTATTTTACTATTTTTGTATGTACGTTTATGTGTTTAAACTTTTGCTGTTATAATATTAAGTGTGTTTCTTCTGATGCATAACGAAAACAAAAGTAACAACCAATGGCTTTTTTTTCTAATATATTATAAAACATTTGCTACTACCCAGAAATTAGTTCTACATATTCCACTTACTGTTTTCCTGAGCAATAACCTGATGGCCTAACAAGAACTTATCGTAAAATGTTAATGTTTGGAGCTGAAGCAGTATCTATCTACAGTCTTGGATAAGCCACATGATTTTCTTAAAGTCATTTTTTTTGTTATTGTGCTGCAGAGAAATGCTTTTCTCTTACATAACTCAGGCCTTTATAGAGCAATAACAAAAATACAAATATACAAAAACCCAGCAAGGCTGGTGTTGTGGCCCAGCAAGTAAAGCCAGTGTTCTCAATGCTTGCATTCTGGATTAGACTGACAGATGCAGAGTCCAAGGTCTTCTCTGTCTCGATAACAGATTTCAGCTAAAGTACTTGGACGCAGCAGATAATTTTTAAAAGATTTATTTTTATTGGTTATTCAGAAGAACAGAGAGAAGGAGAAACAGAGAGGAAGATCCTCTGTCTGATGATTTCCTCCCAGGTTTTGATTTTCAATCTCAGAGGGACTGACCCATCTGCCCGTGCATAAAGGAAAGTGGTGTGTGTCATTCACAGCACTTAATCATAGATCTCTCCAACTTGTAATTCATACTAGAATGTTCTGGGAACATAATTTTGCTTCCCTGATAATTTGTTATTTCTTTTCTATTGTTGTTATCTTTTTCCATGAAATATTGTTGTAATTCAAGGGATTCCCCATTTTCCCTTCTCTTTCTCCCACTTCTCCTCTTCCACCACTTCCTTATGTTTTTACAGCAGTATGGTCCTTTAGTAACATATACAACTTTAACATTCTGCTATGTAAGTGTACTCTGATAAGCATTTCATCACTGTGATTAATTGCATATAATATGCTGCTTCAAATTAAAAAATATTTTCTAAATCAGCACTTTTATTCAAGCAGTTTGTTAAAATTTGTGTTTCAGCTCATCAAAGACCCAGAGATCAAGCTCAAAGTCAAGATCCAGGCTTTAATATATCCTGCCCTCCAGACTCTTGATATGAACACACCATCATACAAGGAAAACACTGATCGTCCAATTCTTCCCAAATCACTCATGGTCAGGTTTTGGAGTGAGTACTTCACCACAGACAGATCACTGGAAACGGCCATGTTCCACAATCAGCATGTCCCAGCTGACGCGAGTCACCTGCTCAGATTCGTCAACTGGAGTTCCTTGCTCCCTGAGAAGTTCAAGAGAGGCCATATTTACAAGAGACCAATCCATGGTAGTTCTGATCTGGCAAAAAGATTCCCAGGGATCCTAGATGTGAGAGCAGCGCCTCTGCTGGCTGATGACGCTCAGTTGCGTGGCTTGCCCAGGACCTATGTCATGACCTGTCAGTATGATGTCCTGAGAGATGATGGAATCATGTATGTGACCCGACTCCAGGATGCTGGCGTTGAGGTCACTCATAACCATGTAGATGATGGGCTGCATGGAGCGCTTTCCTTAGATGGGCTCAAAATTACAAATAGATTACAAAAACAGTATTTCAGTTGGCTAAGGGAAAACCTATAGCAAAAATATAAGCAATGTTATATAAAAAAAGTGTACAAGTATCAGCACAGAAAATAAAGGAAACGAATCAGTGCAAATCACAGGACTGACATTTGAACTGTTTATCATCTGTGATGTTTTTAATACTCTCACAACACCTTGCCTACTTCCTTTATTTCCTCTCTGCATACCTCCTTCCACTCAAGCATGAGGACTGACTTAACACCTAGGAGGAGAATGAAGATGTGGGTGCTGCTGTCAGATGCTTGAATCTGCACACAACCGAGTCCACCCTGTTCCTGTCACATGGCATAGAGAAGCAGCACTGGGAATGTGGCTCTGCTGAAGTTAGGTTGTGCTAGGGAGGCTATCAATGAGCAGGTGGCCCTTCAGGAATTTATAGGCATTCCATTGCAGATGGACATTACCGAAAGAGGAAAGGGCACATGGAATGAATGGTGACATGTGAGCAGACACAACATTCAGAGATGTCAGGCAGGTTGTTAAACACGATGTGAACAAGTGGATTCATCAGTCCTACTGGAAGCCTGTCCTCTGCCAAACACTATGAAGAGGACAATGAACTTCCTGGGATTGGTAAACTCTTGCACATTCAGCCAGTGGCTTCACTGATACTCAGGTTTTAGAACAACTTTTGGCTCATTTTGTCTTCACCAAGGCAGACTTCAAGAAGTTCACATCAATGTCTTAAAAATGTGTTTTTTGTGTAAAAAGATTGAAAACAAATCACACTTTTGCTTATTTAGTTTCTAATGGAAAATATGAATATAGTAGGTTCTGAGCTGGGGCATCAGGCTTCTGTACCCCGGCAGAGCTGCTCCTCAGATCACTCTGATGGAACAGATGACCTTGGACACCAGACTGGCACAGACTGACTTGGGGGTCAACAAGGGCTTGCCTGAGATGTATGGGGTGGCTCCTTGGGACTTCCATGGACAGGACTACCACAAGCATGAGTTCTTCAGAAGTTTGGTGATGTTAAGTCACATGGAGGGACCTGGTAGACATCCCAGGGCCGGGCTGACACCCGTGAATTGCGTCAAAAGGTTTCAAAAGTTTTCCCTGTCCTGCCCACTGTGTTCACCTTTGTGTATGGGGACTCAGAGGACGCTGGAACAGGAAGCCACTGCAAAAGATACAGAGGGGAGCTAGGCTTGGGGGTGAGCCTGCCATGGGGAATTTTACAGGGTCTTCTAGGACCAGGCTATCACTGTTGCAGGCATGCATGAGGATTGGGATTGGGAATGGACCAGGCTAGGAGCTGGGCCTAGTAGGTATTCTTAGAGGTCTTAGAGGTCTCTCAAGCTAGATGGAAGCATCCACTGCAGTGCTTGAGAACTCAGTGAAGGGGCCAGCTTGACTGAGCTCAGCTGCATCAGCTGCTTGCATGCATGAGAGCTAGGTCTGGGTCTCCCGGTCTGGGGCACAGCATATGCTGGTATATAGAGCAACCAAGATGGAGTTGAACCCTGTTGGGCCTAGCTGTAACATCCACTGGCATGTGCAAGAGCCAGGCCTTGGTGGGCCTGGTAGAGCTTCTTAGAGATTTCCCCAATCAAGCCGTAGCATGAACTGGTAGGGACTGTGTCCATGCCTCGGAAATGGTCTGGTAGGGATTTTAGGGCTCTTCCTGTTCATGCTACGGCACCTGCTGATACACATGAGAGTTGGGACTGGGTGTGAATGTCACATTGATGTGTGGTCCAACCATGGAGCTCATATTACAAGACTGAGGCACCTCCATTGCTGACTTCAGTGCATAGATAAACAGCGTATCCAGATGCACTAGAAAGACAAGGCAGGTGGTTCCTATAATTTAGCAGAAGACATCAAGAACCTCATCAAAGGACAGAAAGAAAAACAGGCCAAGTTCTTTAGCAAGCCCTTAAGTCCATGGACATACTAAGGTAAACATGGACAGCCAAAAGAAAAAGGTAATTTCTCACCTATAACACAATGAATCCAGTAACATCTCGAAAGAGTCAAGACCACGGAACACTAATCAGAAAGTACACATGGATCTTCCTTCCCCCTATCAGGGGTTTCTGGGCCATCAGGAGAATAATTCTGGTCTGGAAGCCAAAAATGGCACACTATCTTCTCAACCCCAACAAGCAAATAAGGCTGATCAGGGCTGTTTCTTACCTCCCCGCCCCCAGCATTTCCTTCCATGCTACAGAGTGATGCACAAGGGTCTGCAATCCTCTCATCTTTGTAAGAAGCATTAAGAACAAATTAATAAAGCAAAAATCAGAAGATAATCTATGTTATAGAAAATCATGGTAATTATTATAAGTCTCATCAATTGTTGTGTTCAAATGATACTAACACAAAGAGAGTATTTTTATACAGTTAGAAATAAAATTATGAGAATAGAAGATTACATGCTTTCCTTTGTTTCTCATCTTTCTGTAATTTCTTGTTAATTTTTTGAAATAACATATTTTTATTTATACTCTAGTCAATGCTTAATGCTCCAAGATATAAAGAGTAAGTAAACAATAAAATGTTAACAGATCATATTGCAGTGGGAATGTAGGCAAAGTATTATAACCAATAATCAAATAGAAAAAGGTCTCTTTCACTCATATACAATAATTATAAAATATGAATCATTAAATGTACAATGGTGTATTATTCTGAATCATTGATGAAGATATAATGATGAAGATATAAAACAAAGTTTGACAAAGCTATGCGGATTCAGCAATACTGATATACACAGCAATATTTTTACTGATATGCACAATGATGTTTTCTTCTTTCGTTATTGTTATCAGTTTACTTCTTCTAGGATTTCATCACCCTTTTTTTGAGGGAGAAGAAGCAGTATTTCTCTTTCTGTGTCTGGATTACTTCTCTCTGTATCCCAGGGACGTTTTGAATATCTCTCCATAGAAATACTGTTCTTTCATAGAAACATGTAGCATTATTAAGTTTGGAATAATTTTGGCAAGCTATATATTAAGAAAAAAGTTTATTATTCCAGTAATGATAGGATAATATCCCTGAAGAGGATCTCCAAATACAGCATGGATGCACATGTGTCAATAGCTGCGCTCACATTTTTAACTGTGGGACCATGCCACTGCACTCTGTTTAAGTCTGTTTCTAGTGCAATGATTAATTCAGTGTATCAACATTATGGAGCCAGGAATGCAGTACTCAGAAAGGTGCTAAGATATTTCTGGATTGTATTTGTGATCTTGTCTCCAGAAGAGATTAACATTTGATTGAGAAATCAAAATAAAGTTGAAATAAATTCGTCATTGCAGATTTACATTACCCAATATGCTGAGGATCAGAAAAGACCATCACTGGCAGAGTGAGGCTCTCTCACTTCCTGAGACACATGTGCATGTTCACCTCCTTTGGGCACTGGAGCTCCTTGTTCTCAGGCCTCCAGGCTGTGGGCTTAGACCAGCAGTCTTCGCGTTTCCAAGCCTTCAGTGTGACCTGGAGTCACACGGTCAGCTCTGCCTGGACTCAGGCAGCATTAACCAAGCATTCATCTTAGGCTCCCTGGTTTTCTTCTTGGCAGGGGGCAGCTGACAAATGACACATTCTCAACCTCTGTAATTCTTTGAACTATTTCCATGATACATCTCTGTTGTTGCATATAGAAATGTCTATGTCTGTCTGTATCCATAATCTACCTGTTGGTTGGTTCCATTTTCTTGAGAACTGTGATGAATACAGAGTGTTATAACAAGAATATCTTAGGGTTGGTGACTTTAACAATGAACGCACTACACATTCCTCCCAAACTGCTTTTTATTTGTCTCCCAGGGATGGTCTACTGGATCAAATACTTCCATCTCTTATTTTCATTCCTCTTTGTGGATGTCAGTTCAGTGCAGGACATCAGTCTTCCACGAACCCGGTAGCACAAAGCCACAACAATGCTGACAAAGCTGCAATTGCCGGCCAACTCCTTTAAGCCTACCTGTTCTCAATAGGAATGACAGGATCTGCTCACTTCAGGGGCCAGGAACATCCAGAAGACTGGATCTTCATGGGTGACAATATTACTAGCTTCTAATGATGACCTGCCCTTCCTCACTGATATTTGCAATTCTCTGCATATGGGCCAAACTCATTATCGCAGCTTCTTATCCCATTATCTTATTTCCTAATATGCATGGTCTTCTCAGACAAATTCTTGCTTCATACCCAACTTGTTCTGTTGTATCCTCATGGGGAGCACTTAAACCAAGAGTGCGAGCTCAGAAACTCAGAGGTCATCAACCAGGTGAGCAGTGGCCAATAGATTTCACCCATATGCCCCAACACAAGAAATTTTATTACCTACTTGCCCTGGCTCATACCTTTTTCAGGTTGGGTGCAAGCATGCCAAGGACCAAGGAAAACTCAGCAGCGGTGGCAGAGACCCTACTTACACACATTGTTCCCAGGTTTGGTTTACCTTTATTCATCCATCCAGTCTGCCAACGGGCTGGCCTTCATTTCACAGATCACTCAACAGGTCTCAGAGGCCTTGCACATCATCTGGAAGCTCTATATTCCTTACTGTCCCCAGGCTTCAGGAAAGCTGGAAAGAACCAGTGGAATTATCAAGAACCACCTCACAAAATTATCCTTGGAGCTCAGATTCTCATGAGTGGATTAACTCCCCTGGGCCCTAATGCATATCAGGGCCAGCCCTCACAAGGCCCTGGGATTGAGCGCATCTGAGCTGATATATGTCTGAACCTTCCTGGTTTTCTCCAGCTCCCTACAAAGTCTCCTCTCTTGGCCATTTATCTTCTCTGACTCTCACTCGCAAGCCTCAAGAAGAACATGCAGACTGATGCCTCCCACGTCCTGACCCGAACATATCAGGGGATCCTGACACCCTTCCTCTTCAACCAGAGACTTGGTTCTGCTCAAGACTCTTCACCCAGACCCACTTCCGCCACGGTGGACCAGACCTCACGTGGTGATCTTCCTCACCCCTACTGCAGCTGAACTGCTTGGCCTCACCTCCTGGAACCATCTCTCTTGTCTCAAATCTTTCAAAGCCTCTGCTTGTCTCAGTGGGAGATCCAGCAGTCTGAGCCTAACTCACTAACCTTTAAATTCCAAAATACCTCTTCTGCCTCTGATTCTACTAATTCTTCTCTACCCCCAACTAACTAAGCAGATTCAATTATTTGTACAAATCAGGCATCATCTTCAGTCTCGATATCTGGGGATTCCCACTCATCATGGTTTATTCCAATGCTCACTCCACTAGTGATTATAGGTCTCTTCTTAATTATTGCCTCTTGTTTCCTAAGGTTCTTTCAGGAGAAAATCCATAAAGCCTCATGAACCACCTTCAACCAGGGGACAGTCACCCAGAGTCCAGAGCTGACCTGGTGGTCCTTGCCTAGGGAGACCAAATGAGATCACACATCAACCACACCTCATCTGCAGAAAGAAACAATGACAAATTAAGCATGTATACATGAAAATACTTGGCTTGATATTTTGAGCAACCTTTCAAGCCTATGCCCATTCTGTTTGTGTTGGATTGGGGTCACTGACACAGGATTGTAGTTTTCAATCTTCTTTTAAAAGTAATTCTTGTATCACATGTGTAAGTCTTTTTAGTTCAATTGCTTTGGTCCACACTACTTGCATTCGTTATATGTACTTACATGCATAGTTTTCTTTTATGCATTCAAACAGAATGCTGATTCTCTTTGATGTTTTGAATCTCTTTCCTCATTTCTACCTCTTTTTGTTCAGTTTCCTTTCAATTATCACAAGTAATTTGTCCAATCTGTTTTGATTGAGTCTTTATGGAAATCATTATGGTTTTTGTTTTTTCTTCTCTGAGTTAGTCAGTACCGGTCATAGGACTGAGATTTTTGCCAGTCTCTTTTTGACTAGTAATCAAGGACAAATATCTGCCGATTTCTTCTTTGAATATGCATTTTGCTATTCTTTAGTGTATACCCTCTGGAAAATTCATTTTTAAACATTATTCCTTTTGCCTTCCATGTACTACGCTTCCCATTTCTCCATCACTTCAGGGGTGGTCCATTTAAGATCAGAGGCCAGCAGGTGATTCCAAGTCTCCCAAGTGATGCAGGGGCCCAAGCACTTGTTGCAATCTCTACTGTTTTACTAGCCCGCTAGCGGAGATCAGGATAGATCTGGTTAGAAGATGTGTGTGTTTGCCTTGGAAAGTTGCAATGTCTCAGCAGAGCCTATTCTTCTTTCTATACAGTCCTGTCCAAATTATTTCCTGTTACGGTAGGAAATGTGGGAAGTGAAAAACAGGCTGCCCTCCAGTTCTCCTTAACAAGGGCACCCATCTAGTTCCTGAAGGCACTCTTGATCCAATTACTTCCCATGCACCCTTCCCACCTCCTAACACCATCACCATCAGGGTTAGATTGCACCACCTAAGATTTGGTGAGGCACAGCAGAACGTCCCATGCATAGCAATGGACAGAAAATGTCTCTGACATTGGTCATTGTTTATGTAAATTGGATGCTTGTGTTGGTTTCACCTGCTTCTCTGTGTTGTGAAATTAAAAACTGGAGCAAGTAGTTTTTAATTTGCTCTCAGAGAAGGATTTGATGGATTTATTATATATTATCAAAAGAACTTTTTCGCCTCTATGTCCCCTTCTATGTCATTAGTGTTATTGAGAGGTTTTATTTTGTTTTAATTGTTTTAGTACACTGCCTGGAGTAAAATCTAACTGCTCAAAAATGATTAGCTGCCTTCATAATTATTTCAAAAGTTTCACCTACTTGATAGTATTCACTCATATTTTTAGGTGTATTAAAAGAGTAGTCATAATATCTAATACATAGAGCCACTCTAGTTTGTAAAAGCAATCAATACAATTGAAAATTTCTATTTCTCTTCCCCTACCCTTTCTGCAAAAAGTCTTATTTTGCAGTCAAAGTGTCTCCAACCAGTAATTATGTAGTACATGTTTACTTCTTCTGCCTAGCAACCTAGTAAGAGTGTAAGATTTGAGACAATTTGCAGACAATAAATGCTGTTGATTTAGCATACCTTGCCTTTGTTCTTGTACTTCAGGTATCTGGGTAGTGCCTTTTAAGCTGTCAAATAACAAAGTGTATAAAGCGACAGTATCGAGGACATTCGATATATTAAATATAGGCCATTGTTTTTTCTAGACTGGTTTTGAAATGAAAACCTGCATGGTGGACTTTGCATTCAGGAAGTTATGCAACTCGTCATGGTGCGGCTTAACATCCAGCACCCGGAAGCCTGGAGCTGTCTGTCTTTCCTGTGTCACCACAGAAGCACAGAGCAGAAGAGCGCCATCATGGGAATGAAGACAGTTTTGCTTGTGACTGTGGGGGTCCTGGCAGCATATTATGTTTATACTCCTTTCCCGGACAATATTGAGGAGCCTTGGAAACTGATGGCTATGACCGCACAAGTGAAAGTAATAGGAAGTTGGGTAAGTTCAAGAGTTTATCCTCTGTGTGAATATGTATAGTAATTTGATAAGCATAAAACAAACAAAATGCTATTTTGGAGATGCATATTTTACCATTTATGTTTGCTTGCTGAATTTAATGCTTTTAAAAATAGGCATTTTATTATTCCTTAAAGCAGATGTCTAAGAGAATGAATATGAGGAAATAGTCTAGGGTTTTTTGCTTTTAAACAGCAAAAGAGCAATATGTGTTGGTTGAGGAAAGTAGACTGAAAAACTTGATGGTGAGTCTGATGGATGAATGCAACATGAGGACGAAAGGATGAGTCGAGCTGTGATTAAGTCCACAATTCTATGCAAAGATATTGGACTCAGTACTGAAAATGCATTCCTAATGACTTGTGCTGTGCCAAAGTCCATGGGTAAAAGTCCAAGGGATGGTGGATTCCAGGCAATACCCACTGTAGGAGAGGAAGCTGTGGTGGCAACAGAGCTGTGAGTCCACAGCTTGCTGTCTGGTTCTTTTCTAGGGATGCCAGCTGGTTGGGAGTGAAGTTATGCACCACACCTTTAATCTTTTCCTTGAGGAGGAAATCCCTTATCATAACAGAATAAGAAAAAAAAAAGTCAGAACTGAACAAAACCTTTGAGAATATTAAGTATAGGTAATAAACATCTAGCTCATTATTGTATTTCCTTGCATGTTTTTAGATGTTTCAACATTCTCTGATTCATAATATAGTTATAAAGTGTATGCTCTCTATTTCATTTTTTAGTTAACTGTTCCATGAATTTTCTTTAAAGCCTTATGTTTATGTAAGACACAAGTTTTAAAGGGAGAAGGAGAGCAGACAGGGAAAAATCTTCCATCCTCTGGTTCACTCTCCAAATGGCTGCAATGGCTAAGGCTGAGCTCATGGGAAGCTGGGAGCCAGGAGCCTCTTCCAATTCTCCCACGTAGTCACAGGGTCCAAAGGCTCTGGGCTCTCTTCTGCTGTGTTCTCAGATGACAATCAGGGAGCTGAATAGGAAGTGAAGCAGCTGGGAAATGACTGGCCCCTCTAGGTGGTCCCACTGTCATAGGTGGCTGATTTACCTGCTGCATGACAATGCCCATTCCCCAATATATGCATTTTTATGGACTTTGTGAGAACTCCCCCACATGTGGATTTCAACACTAGTTTGCATGAGGACACTTATCCTTTTGTTACAATTTACACAAAGGTTTTGAACAATCTTTTTTTATATTGAATTACTTTTGTAAAAATAGGGATGTGATTTATACATATATAAATTGTGTCTATACTTTGTACCTATATCTATGTGTGTATTTATATATTCATATGTATAAGTGTGTACATAGACATGAATATATATAAATGTATATATGATCCTTTAAGATTCACTACTCTCAATCCCTGAGAAAATCCGTGTCTGTTCCATAAGTCTCTTCTATCATTCTTTACAATGGGAACCTGTCAATTGTTCTTTGCTTTGTTTTGCTCTTACCAAGATGCTGAATTTTAGCCCAGTAGTATATTTTTAGTATGCTCTTATAAAGAGTAACTACTGCATTATTCAAAAATACCCAGAACAGAGCAGACTATTTTTCCAGAACTTCCGATTTCATTCTGTATGATGTTAGGGACTGTCTGGCATCAAATTTTCCTTGAGTGGTTGTGCTACTGAGATAGGATGCTGCTGTTTTTGTTTTTATTTTGGAGGAATAATGGCATATGAAAGTTCATGGTGTTTTGGAGTATTACAATCTGTCTAAAGATCATTACAATGTACTGAGTTATGAATTTTAAAACAAATTTTGCCTTTCAACTAAGACATTTGTTGGGAACTTAAATTCATCTTGTTTTGTAATTCTACAATGTACAAGAACACTCTTTAGTTCCATTTCCAGAAAGATGTATAGCAAAATCTAAATATCTTTATGGAAAATGCAGCAGTTTTAAGTTTTTCTGATTGTGAAATGAGATGGATCCCCAAAAGTATAATTTTCTTTCTCTAGCTTATAATGTTTAATCAGTGCTTGAACTCATCGTTTTCTCTTACTATTTACTGTAACATCAACTTGGTTGTCTCCATAGCCTTAAATGCAAAAGCTATCCCTTGATATAGACAAATGTAGGTATAAAGTGAAATAAATGCTTTATTCTTGCAGCTAATGCCTCAATAGAGTTCCATTTTGCATTAGCAATAAAGACATTCCTGGGTCTGGGGCGGTGGATTACTGGCTAAAGTCCTCACCTTGAACATGCGGGGATCCCATATGGGTGCTGGTTCTAATCCCAGTGCCTCTGCTTCCCATGCAGCTCCCTGCTTGTGGCCTGGGAAAGTAGTCAAGGATGAGCCCAAAGCCTTGGGACCCTGTTCCTGTATAGGAGACCTGGAGGAAGCTCCTGGTTCTTGAATTCAGATGGAGCAGCTCCAGCCATTGTTGTCACTTGGGGAGTGAATCAGCGGGAAGAAGATCTTCCTCTTTGTTTCTCTTCCTCTCTGTGGTTCTAACTTTGCAAAAAATAAATAAATAAATAAAATAAGGTAATCCTATCTACAAAAACATGCCTTAATTGTTCTCCTTCCCGAGATCTCCTGTGGGCTGCAAATTTTAGTAGACACTGGTATGAATGTAAGTGTCTCCATAGCAAATATCCTGACTGAAAATAATACTACAGAATCCTTATTTAATTTTAAGATGTGTTTTTGTATTAATTTAAAATCATAATTGCGAAAAGAGTGCATGAGACACAAAAGAGAGAGGTCTTTCATCTCCTGGCTCACTCTCCAAGTAGCCACAATGGCCTGAGTGGAGCCAGGCTGAAGCTGAAGCTTCTAGGTGTCCTACACAGAAACTTGGCCCTCCTTAGGGTGCTTCTCCTGGGACATTAGCAGGGATAGAGGCAGGCTGCAGAGCAGTCAGAAGAAGAGGTAGGGCCTCAAGGGAGGATGGTGTCTCTGGTTGCAGCTTGACCAGCTTACACCAGCATGCTGGCTGCACAGATTCCTTAGAATGCAATGAATCAAAGTCATCAACATTTCTAGCTCCCTGCACTACTAATGCAGTAGTTGTTAGAACAATCAGAAGCACGCATGCATGTGTGTTCACATGAATGCTGAGAGTGGTCCAGAGGGAGTCAACATTCCTTCTGTTTCCCTCTAGTCTTACAAGAATACTGAAGGTGGTAAAATTGAATTTGTAACTGAATTGGCAGGAAGTACAGACCCATATTGCCTGACTTCCCTTTCAAGAGGATCATGATGGGGCTGACTCAATGTTGAAAATGCACATACTTGCTTATTGCTTTTGTATTGACTTAGTGGTTAATGTTTATGCAGTGTCAGATTGGTTCAGCCCATACTACACTGTTTTAAGATAAAGAAACCAATCTTAACATGTCTTTGCGTCTTGGAATTCTAACATTAAGAACCATTTGGGATTTCATTCACCTTCATTCACCTTTGAGGTCTCTGCCATATATCATTTCTCTGTCTGCCCCTGGTTTAAGAGCTTTGCTAAACTAGTCCACTTCTCTGGTTGTAGATAGGAGTCTCTTCATGATGAGTGCATTGTGTTGAAAATATTTTCCCATTTTGCTTGACCATCTTTTTTGTTCTTTCAGTTTTCATGTCAGAGTCTGTCCCGTTTTTAATAATTCAAATTTCTACTTCTCCTATACAGGATGCTCATTTTTCCCCTTATTCAAAGCAATCAAACTAATTTACATGTAACCAGGAAAGCATAGTTATGCTGTTCAATAAGCTGCTGTATACTTGCTTCTCCAACTCAGAGCTTCTTCAGCATGTAGAACTTATGTTGATTTCCTTAGTCTGTCAAGACATTATTTTAACTTTTATGCAATATTTCATTTGAAGCAACTTTTAAGAAGTAGTTATTTATTTAATTGAAACTTAGATGTGCAGAGAAATATGTAGAGAGTGACACATGTATTTTCCATCTGTTGAATTATTTCTAAAATAGGTTCCATGCTTGGCATGGAAAAGAATGACTCCAAGAACCAGGAAATGCATCCTGATCTTCCACAATTGACAAGGGCTCCAATCTTTAGTCATCTTCTGGTCTTTTGCTCAGACCATTACAGGGATCTGAATTGGAAATAAAATAGTCAGGAGGTGATCAGCACTTATTAGATGGTAGCATCACAGATGGTCCTTTTACCTACTGTGTCACCATGCCGTCCCCTTTGAAACAATTCGTTTTTCACAAAACTAAACTTACACCATTTCTGTGTTATGAGATTCACCTGTGCACACTTTCACATTGACAAAGATCAGTGGCATTTGGTAATGTGTAACCCAGTGAATGTTTTTGCTTCTCTCTCAACGTTAAGGCCTTCTCTGCTGAATTCCTGGGAATTGCTCATTTTGTTGACGTTGCAAACTTCTTAACAAGTCTTCAGTTAGTCCCACCCACATCTGATGAAAATGTCACCGTGACAGACACAACTTTCAACAACATTCCTGTCCGTGTGTATGTGCCCAAACGGAAGACAAAGACATTGAGAAGGGGCTTATTTTATATTCATGGAGGCGGTTGGTGTCTGGGAAATGCTGGTATGTCCTCCTTCTTTTTTTTTTTTTTTTTTTTATTGTTGCTTACACTGTATTATGTAGTACAGTTTTATAGGCGCTGGGGATTCCCCCCACCCCTCCCCATACCCCTCCCCCCATGGTGGATTCCTCCACCTTGTTGCATAACCATAGTTCAAGTTCAGTTGAGATTCATTGCTTGCAAACACATGCCTAGCATAAAGTTCAGCGTCTTATTGTCCAGATAAGTTCAGTGGCCTCCTGGGGAGACCTTCTATGGTCTGAAGATAGGTCTAACAGAGTAAAGATCCGGTCAGTTAAAAGCCCCAACAAGGCCTCAGTTTCAATATACAACATTATGGAATTAATTGACATAGTAATGGGTAAACAATATGTTAAGAATAATGCGAGTTCCATTCTTCGAAACATCTGGGTTGAGACAGTATCAATGACAGGTTCAAAAAATAACAAACAACCAAACAAAAAATTACAGGTTAAATCAAGGCAAACATGTGGTATCTAATCTTTTGGGATTCACTCATTTCCCTTAGCATTATAGTTTCCAGTTGTGCCCATTTAGCCACAAAGAACTGCATTTTGTTTTTTTTAATAGCTGAGTAGTATTCCATGGAGTAGATGAACCAAAGCTTTCTTATCCAATCTTCTGCTGATGGGCATTTCGGTTGCTTCCATGTTTTTGCAATTACTGATTGTGCTGCAATGAACATAGGGATGCATGTTGGTTTGTCGTAAAACAGGTGTTTTGGATATATTCCTAGGAGTGCTATTGCTGGGTCATATGGCATGCAGATTCCGAGTTGTTTGAGTGTTCTCCAGACTGATTTCCATAAAGGCTGTACCAATTTGCAGCTCCACCAGCAGTGGAGTAGGGTTCCCTTTTCCCCGCATCCTCGCCAGCAAGCGTCGTTGGTGTTCTTGTTTATGTGGGCCAATCTTACTGGTGTTAGGTGGTACCTCATCGATGTTTTAATTTGGATTTCCCTTATTGCTAGGGAGCTGGAACATTTTTTCATATGTTTGTTTGCCATTTGGACTTGTTCCTTTGTGAAATGTTTGCCCATTTCCCGTGCCCATTTCTTGAGTGGCTTGTTTGTTTTGGTTTTTTGGTTGTTTTGAAGTTCTTTGTATATCCTGGAAATTAGCCCCCTATCGCCTATATCGTGTGCAAAGATCTTCTCCCACTCTGTGGGTTGCTTTTTTACTTTGTTGATTGTTTCCCTTGCTGTACAGAAGCTTCTTAGTTTGATGAGGTCCCATTTGTTTATTCTGTTCTCAACTGCTATTGCTTTTGGTGTCCTTCTTAGAAAGTCGGAACCTACTCCTAGGTCTTGCAGTGTATTTCCTACATTTTCTTGCAAGAGTTTGAAGGTTTCTGGATGTAGGTTTAGGTCTTTTATCCATGTAGATTGGATCTTAGTGTATGGTGATAGATGTGGGTCTATCCTTTTGTTTCTACAGGCTATCAGCCAGTTGTCCCAACAACATTTACTAAAGAGGCCTTCCCACTTGCTTGAGCTATCATTGGTCTTTTTGTCAAAGATTAATTGGCTGTATTTGTGTGGGTTCCCTTTTGGTGCTTCTATTCTATTCCATTGATCTTCCTTTCTGTCTTTGTGCCAGTACCAGGCTGTTTTGATAACCACTGCTCTATAGTATGTCCAGAGGTCCGGGATTGTGATTCCCCCTGCTAACCTCTTATTTTTCAGGATGGTTCTAGCTATTCGTGGTTTTTTGTGTTTCCAGATGAACTTTTGAATCATTGTATCCAGTTCCGTGAAGAATGTTTTGGGCAATTTGATTGGAATTGCGTTGAAAATGTATATTGCTTGTGGTAGTATAGACATTTTAATGATATTGATTTTGCCTATCCAGGAGCACGGGATGTTATTCCATCTTTTGAGGTCTTGTTCAATTTCCTTTTTAAATAGTTTGTAGTTTTCTTCGAATAGGTCTCCTACGCTTTTGGTTAGATTTATTCCCAAATACTTCATACTTCTCTCTGCTATTTTGAATGGTATCCTGTTGGTTAGATCTTCTTCCATCTTGGTGTTATTTGCGTACACTATGGCTGTTGATTTTCGTTCGTTAATTTTGTACCCCGCCACTCTGCCAAACTCTCGTATAAGTTCTAGCAGTTTCTGTATTGAGTCTCCTGGTTTTTCTATGTATAGGATTATGTCATCTGCATATAGTGAAAGCTTGACTTCTTCGTTTCCTATACGTATGCCTTTGATTTCTTTTTCTTGTCTTATGGCCTCTGCAAGTACCTCTAGGACTATGTTGAATAGCAGTGGTGATAGCGGGCACCCTTGTCTTGTTCCAGATCTCAGTGGGAAGGGTTCTAGCTTTTCTCCATTCAGTATGATACTGGCGTTGGGTTTTTCATAAATTGCTTTAATTATGTTGTGGATTTTCCCATCTATGCCTACTTTGGCTAGAGTTTTTAGCATGAAGAGGTGTTGGATTTTGTCGAAAGCTTTTTCTGCATCTATTGAAACTATTATGTGGTTCTTGTTTTGCAGTTTTTGGATATGGTTTATAACATTTATGGATTTCCGAATGTTGAACCATCCCTGCATTCCAGGGATGAATCCTACTTGATCCGGATGAATGATCTGTCTGATGATTTTTTGAATTCTATTGGCTAGGATTTTGTTGAGAATTTTAGCATCAATGTTCATCAGAGAGATAGGTCTGTAGTTTTCCTTCTCTGATGGTTCTCTGTCCGGTTTTGGGATTAAGGTGATGTTGGCTTCATAGAATGAGTTTGGGAGGGTTGCTTCCTCCTCTATTGTTTTGAAGAGCTTGTAGAGGATTGGGGTTAGTTCTGTTCGGAATGTTTTGTAGAATTCTGTAGTGAAGCCGTCTGGGCCTGGGCTTTTTTTCGTTGGGAGATCCTTGATGACTGTTTCAATCTCTACCTCGGTTATGGGTTTATTTAATTCTGCAGTTGCCTCCGGACTGAGTTTTGGTAAGTGGTGGGAGTCCAAGAACTTTTCTATTTCTTGGTGGTCCTCAAATTTGTGGGAGTACAGTTCTTTGTAGTAATTTCTAATTATTTTCTTAATGATTGCAGTGTCTGTTGTTATGTTGCCTTTTTCATCTTTAATGCTATTGATTCTCACTTTCTCTTGTTTTTTTTTTGGTCAATCGGGCCAGTGGAGTGTCTATTTTGTTTATTTTCTCAAAAAACCAACTTTTTGATTTGTTGATTTTATGTATAGTTTTTTTTGATTTCTATTTGGTTTATCTCCTCCCTTGTTTTGATGATTTCTTGTTTCCTATTGTGCGTGGGACTCTTCTGCTGCTGTTTTTTCCAGATCCTGGAGGTGTGAGGTTAGTTCCTGTATTTGGCGTCTTTCTTGGGCCTTGACATGTGCTCCGATTGCGATGAATCTACCTCGTAGCACTGCTTTGGCGGTGTCCCACAAGTTTTGGAGTGTTGTATCAGAGTTTTCATTGGTTTCCATAAATTTTTTGATCTCATCTTTGATTTCTTCTCTGACCCAATGTTCGTTTAATAGCATATTGTTCAATTTCCAAGAGTGCCTATACTTCCTGGGGAGTTTTGAGTTGTTGATTTCCAGTTTCATCCCATGGTGGTCTGAGAGGGTACATGGTATGATACTAATGTTTTGGAAGTTGTTTAGATTCGCTTTATGTCCTATCATGTGGTCGATTCTGGAGAAGGTGCCATGTACCGCTGAGAAGAATGTATAGTCTGTGGCCTTAGGATAAAAAGTTCTATATATGTCTACTAAGTCCAGTTGTTCTATTGTTTGTGTGAGCTCTGTTGTTTCTTTGTTGAGTTTTTGTTTCGTAGACCGGTCCATTGTTGTTAGAGGTGTGTTGAGATCGCCCACAAGAATTGTCCGGGTGTCTATGTCTTCCCTTAAGTCTGTAAGTAATTGCTTTACGTAACTAGGTGCATTAAGATTCGGTGCATAAACATTAATGATGGTGATTGCTTCTTGATGGATCATTCCCTTCACCAGTATAAAATGGCCTTCCCTGTCTCTTTTGATGTTAGTTAGAATGAAATCTATCTCGTCTGAAATTAGGATAGCTACCCCAGCTTTTTTTTCTCGTCTATTGGCGTGAAATATCTTTTTCCATCCCTTCACTTTCAGTTTCTTTGCATCCTTTCTGGTTAGATGCGTTTCTTGTAGGCAACAGATGGTTGGGTCTTGTTTGATGATCCATTCTATTAATCTCTGTCTTTTGATTGGTGAATTTAGACCATTTGTGTTGAGAGTTAAAATTGAGAGTTTGCAATTTTGCCTTGCCATGTGATTGTGTTGTGTGTGTGTTGTTGCCTATGTAGTTGTCTTGTTTGTGCAGCTTTTAGTTTGGAGATCTTCTTATTTGCCATCTTTGTTTGTGATTTGCCTCCTTTTTGTCCGGGACTAGCGCATTTCTAAGGAGACTTTGCAGAGCTGGTTTTGTGTAGACATATTCTTCTAGTTTTTCTTTGCTATTGAAGTATCTGATCTCGTTCTCATATACAAATGAGATCTTTGCTGGGTAGATTATTTTTGGTTGACAGTTGTTTTGTTTCAGGACTTGGAAGATCTTTGTCCATTCTCTCCTTGCTTGTAGGGTCTCTTCGGAGAAGTCAGCAGTGATTCTGATGGGTTTTCCCCTGTATGTGATCTTTTCTCTACTTCGTACTTGTCTCAGGATTCCTTCTTTGTCTTCATTGGAGTAGAACCTGAGCACCGTGTGTCTGGGTGAAGATCTCTTTGGGTCATGTCTGTTGGGAGTTCTCTGTCCATCCTGTATGCGGGGTGGATTCGTGTTCCAAGTGTTTTGGAAGTTTTCCTGTATAATTTCATCAAGCACTGCTTGCATCCCAGATTCTCTTTCTACTCCCTCAGGGAGGCCGATGATCCGAATATTCAGTTTTCTAAGGTAATCCTTCATCTCTTGCATCATTTTATTAGTTTTGCTGAGGTTTGTCTCCAGCTGTTTAATTCGCTGGGCACTTTCATTTTGTGTGTCTTCTGTTTCAGAGATCCTTTCCTCTGCCGCATTTATTCTGTTGATGAGGCTTTCAATCTTATTCTCTTGGGCATCCAGTTTGGTTTTGATTTGTTGTATTTCGGTGATTATGCGGTTCTGGTAGTCTTCCAGCTTTGTGTCCACGTCTCTGAGAAATTTTAGCATTATTTTCATCAATTCCTTTGCTGGTAACACGTCCATGTCTTCATCTCGCATCGCCGATATTGATAATGGCTTTTGGCCCATGTTTGGTGGGGTGCTGGCTCTTTCATCTGGAGCACAGCTCTTTCTGGTGGTTTTTCCCATTGCGTTGGTGAATTCTGGTGGGGCAAATGAACCCGTGTGTTGAGGGGCTGTCAGATGCTTTCCTGTAGAGATTGGAGCCTGCAGACGTGGTGTTGTCGAGCGTGGTAATTTTCAAGGCACCGTTGGTGCGTTCTCAGGGCCCGGGGCTGTAGAGCACCACCTTGGGGGCCCAGTGGCTTCCAGGCACACTCTGGGCACCTCTTCTACAGGTGTGACACCCCAGGGCGTGGAGGGATGGAGGCGCTCTCTGGGTGTGCCCCCTGCACGGGAATCCGCAGGACTTAGAAGGTTTTATGTGCTTTCTCCCTGCGTTCTCCGTGTCAGGGACTGCAAGGTTTTTCAGAGCCCACCTGGTGCGTCTCCCACACACGGGACTGTGGGTGAGGCACTTTCCAGGCGTGGCTCTTGTGCAGTGAATCCACCACTCGTGGTGTGTGGATGTTCAGAGCCCCTGTTCCTGTGTGGCTCTCTCACACCGGCCCTTAGCGGAGGAGTGGCCCAGGCGCCCTGTTATAATTTCACGGCAGGTTCGCACCGTGTCAGTGTGATGCAGGAGTTTTCAGAGCTCTCCTGGTGGGACGCCCACGCTCAGAACTGCAGGGTGGGGGGCGAGAGGTGAGCAGTTCACCCTATGGGAGTGGTACCTGCGTGTCGGGGACACACAGCACTACACTTCCCAAAGCTGGGCAGAGCTCTTCTGACACCTGACACCTGCGCTGTGGAGGCGGCTGCTGCAGGCGGGGCCGCCTAGTCCGCTCGGCGCAGCCGCTCGGCGCGGCGACCAGGGTCTTCCTGATGTTATCTCACTTCCACCAGGCAGGATGTGGAGGACTCCAGATCCTCGCCAGCAGCCTCTGCGCACCGAGACGCACTGGCCCCCCCAGTGTAGGAACACCTGAGGCGCCCCCCCGGGGCCCCCTCTGCCACCAACACCACTGCACGCAGTTCCCAAGGCACAAACCCAACAGTTTCAGTCCGTCTGCCCCGCGTTCTCAGAGGCTAAAACCTCGGCAGGGGTCTAGGAATGCGGAGGCTGCCACGTCAACCCCCCGGCTCACCAAACGTTCCGCCGCTGCAGTCTGCCTCCACCGCTGCCGAAGGCCTCCCGCCGGTGACGATCCGCCCGATCTCCCCGCCTCCGGGCTGTCCGCGTCTCCCGTCAGGCCGTTTTCAAAAGTGACTCAGCAGGTCTGGAGTGGGATGTCGGTTTCTCTACCTTTGCCCTGCTCCGTTCTCGCTGTTCTTCCGAGTTGTGTGGATCTTTTTGGCTCCACACTGTCCCAGGGAGCCTCACGGACCTCTCCCTGCGATTCCCTGCTGTTCCTCTTTGCTGCTTCTGTGACTTTCTATCCCTCTTTCACTGGAGACTCCCTCACAGCCTTCCTCCTACGTCGGCCATCTTCTTTCCCCTCTTGGTATGTCCTCCTTCTTAAAAGTTTTAGTTTATCAAAGACAATTTTATTACGTGTGAACTGCACATTGCCACTTCATGTGTGTGAAATGAATTTTCTTGGAGATCAATTAACTAAAGAAATGACTTTAACTTGCTGAAAAGAGGGGATAATAAAAACCAAGAATGTAGCAAATCAATGGTAGGAGCCTAGAAATTTACTAGTAATGGTGTATCTGATAAAATGCTGCAAAGAAAACCATAAAAAAAAAAGAGAATTGAACAGTGTGGGAAGTATCATATACAGTGTCCAGTCTTTCGGTAAGTTTAAATATGAAGAAAATGTGAAAGATGGTGTTATATGAAAAAGAAGCAACAGTTTGTCTAGACTACCTGATGTTTATTTAAAATCTTATATTCCTAAATTTATCTGCTATATTATGTGTATAGAGAAATAATATTTAATACATTATTCTTTTTGTATAATACACATTTTAAATTTTATACACTAAACAGTTCAATCCTATATAAAATTTCAATATTAAATCTTGTGATTTCCATGAACATGTTACAGTTTTGGTCATGTGACTTATACATGACGTGCAGTGTAGAGCAAGGAACAGGATCAGTGGGAAGAGGAGTGTTGGATTCATTGGATTCAGCATGGAGTGGGGGATTGGCAGTGCCAGGGGATGAAGGATAAAATGGCATGGCTTTATGACAGAAGGAAAAGAGATTTACTATGGTGATTTCTGTGGGCTAGGAAAACATTTGGAACAGGAAAGAAAAAGATCTTATTTGGCATTTCTTAGTATGAATTGTTGATTTTTAAATTTTTATTGATGTAAAGAGAACACAGTTCACATCTTTCTTAGATACAATTTTAAGAAGACAAACATTTTTTTCCCCAGCTCCTGCTCAATCCACCCTTCCATCATATCTTTCTATTCCTTTAATTATTCTGAGAGTTATTTTTTGTATGGCACAGTTACACAGAAAAACAAAGAGAAACACCCAGAAAGAGACAGAAAGTGAGCGCTTCCATTCACTGCTTTCTTTCCCCAATAGCCATAATCCCCAGTTGGGCCAGGCTGAAATGAGCAGTCAGCAAATTCTTCCAGGCCCCAACACTTGGACCCTCTTCCCCTGCTTTACCAGGCACATTGGTAGGCCCCTATGTTGGAAGCAGAACAGCAAAATCATGAACTGGTATCCGTATAACATCTGGCCTTGCACACAGACAGAGGCTTTACTCACTAAGCTAGGTTGCTAGTCTGATTCCTTTAATTACTGTAAGACCATAATTTTTATTTAAATCATAATTACAGATGTAATGCACCACTAACCATAATGTTCCACAAATAAAGTGCAGAAAGAATACCACTACATGGAAGCAGGCAAGGACTAAAAGTAATAATCATAAGATGCCAGTTTCATTCTTAAACATTTATATATCCTGTATTAAACCAGAGAAAACATAGTATTTGCCTTTGGGACAGGCTTATGTCACTAAGCATAGTAGTCTCCAGGTGCATCCATTTTATTGTGAAAGACACGATTTTGTTTCGTTTACATGGCCAAGTTGTATCCCATTGTGCACATACACATATTACAGTTTCTTTAATCGGCCGTCAGGTAAAGGACATCTGGATTGAAACCATGTGTTACAAGTTCCATCTGGAAGTCTGCCTCTGCAATGTGGTTTCTAATGAAAGACCTGACCCTAACACACAGCAGTTAGCTTAGATAAGAAAGTGCTGTGAAAATCACCTCTTTACAGTTTTGATATCAAAGTGTCATTCAAGTACAGGCATATGCTTACATAGATTTAAGGATCTATATAAGAATAATGAACGAAGCAAGACAACAATATCTTCAACTTTCTGGTCCATAAAACAGATTTCGAATGAAATAAGTGATAGAAATATGAGTCAATACCACAGAAATTTAAAATGATTGAAGATGTGTTTTTTGAGATTTTTAAAAATGATTTCAATGCAATATATCAGAATCTCAGTTTGAAAAAAAACCAACACAAAATGAAATGCACTACTCTTTTCACTGTCCTTCAGCATAAACAGTGACTCCTGGAAACAGGGGCATAATCAGACACTTCCCCTCAAGCACATGTTTCTAAAACATTCTGTTTTATCATCTTTTTCTTATCTAAGGCAGAAACCACCCCTTAAGCCCGTGGTAAACATGTGCAGCCTAATCTCACCCCTTTTAATCCATACCCATGTTAAATTCAAATTGAAACTCTGTGTGTGTGTGTGTTGTGTGTGTGTGTGCTTGTGACATTATTCTCTCTCTCTCACTCAAGTAAGACATACACACAAAAATAGTACAAGCAACAGTTTCTGCCCACAAGTGTGCTGCCTGGCATTCTACTGAAATCAACCTCAATGACTCATGGATCACTGTAAGATTCTATTCCCTTTATTTCAGCTTTGCATTACTATGATATTATGTCCAGACGTACAGCTGATGACCTTGACACAGTCGTCATCTCCACCAAGTGAGTACACTGCCGCCTTCTTTGTTGTCTGTAATGTTGACTTCCCCCTCTCAGATATTCTTAGATTTTTTTGGCCATTTATAAAATATAATTTGATTTTGTTTTTAATTCCTTTGCAGTTATTACCATCATTCCATGATACAGTTCAATAAGCCTTGGGATTTTCACTGACCCCTCCCCAAGTCTCTTCTCTCCAATGGAAGTCCCCTATATGATTATTGTAACATACTTCTGCTTAAACAGTCACATGTTCATCATTGGAGGCATGGGCAATGCAGAGAGTCCTGCATCCTATTGTCAAGACTCAGCTCATTTTTTCATTCGTAGTCTATCCTTGATATGCAAGTAGAGATGCACACTGCACTGCATCCTCACATCTGGCTATGAGCTTCTCTATTACGGTGACCACACATCCCCCTTAAATGAAAAGCCACCATGAACAATCAACAAGAAGAAGAAAAATAAAAATTTGCAATCCTATGGATTTCTCAAGAGGTTTTGATAGTTTAACATTCTGGGAGCTAGTTGATCAATTGGCTCTATCCTCCATCCTCTGACATGCCTACCTGGTATCCTCTGGAGGCTCCAATGCATTTCCATATCCTCCATGTGCATCTGGATATGATATCTACAGCCCTGTGAGGAACTGAGGAGGCCCAGCTTTGACACATGCACTCCATGTAAGACCATGAAACTTTCAATTCTCTTGATGATTGGTGTTCTGAGTCCAGCAGTTCAGTGGCTAGGGAAACACCAAAGAAACATCATCTGAGGCCGTCCCAGACCTGATTCCTGTATGTGTCTGCCAATATAGGTCTGGAACAGTGTGTCACACAAATCAGCCTATGCACAACACACACACTGGTAGTTGCAATTGTTGGGTCAGTTCTGCTTACAGCCCCATGTTTTATGCAACCCAATGGGAGCTGGAGCCCAGACCGAACCTGCCTACCACATTCTTGGCCAACACATAAGCCAGTGGGAGCTAGAGCTAGTTGGTGCAGCCTGCAAAATCCACACCAGGCCTGCCCCCTGCCATAGTACCCGTAATGCCAGGAGTTTTGCAAATAAAATGAAGATGGTAAACACATATAATGTGAATACAATAAGGAATAGAAAAAGCAACACAGAAAAAAACATCAATTAGGTCCAACAGGAATCAAAAATTGAATGTCGATAAAATTAAAATATTGAATCTCATGAAGAGACAGCCCCTTAAAGAATACACACACTAAGTTTCAGCAACAGAGGGATAAAGAGAAAGGTTTCAGATTAAAGTACACAGTTTCAAATCCTGGCTCTATAATTAATTGCATGACTGTATGTAAATCTCCTCCTAGCTTTTCAGTTCATCTTCTCAGCTTTTATACAGGAATAGCAGTGTATTTTATGCCTAACAGGATTGATTTGATAATTAGATGATAAAAATACTCTTTGAAAAGTTAGTACAGTGTATGATGATGTCGAGGAAACGTCCGTTGTAATCAACGTCTCACAAAATTAGGCAGAAGGAAAAGGAGCAAAAATCTTTTCTCCAAACCCAGCCTAGGATCGCTTCAAGCAGAGTGACTCTCGTTTTCTGTTTATTTATTGGTTATTGCTGCAGTGTGATGAGTTCAGGAAGTATCATTCTGGGACAAGGTTATTGAGGGGAACATGACACCAGCCCTCCCCCTTTGTTTTAATCCTCAAGATCAGTCCAAATTCTGCATTCATGAGTTTCCTTTTTGTTCTTTTACACTTGATATTCATGAAGCTTTTGCTAAGTATGGATTGCTAAGTATGTATTATTCTGCCCACAGCTACAGACTTGCACCTAAGTATCATTTCCCAATTCAGTTTGAAGATGTCTATGACGCATTAAAGTGGTTCTTACGACAAGATGTTCTTGACCAATACGGAGTAGATCCTCAAAGAGTCGGTGTGTCTGGAGACAGTGCTGGTGGGAACTTAGCTGCAGCAGTGGCTCAGCAGGTGTGGTGCTCGTATTCGTTTTCTTTTAAATAACCCCACTTCAATATATTTCAGACATTAGTATTTCAAGGTATATATGCTAGTAAATATTAAGATACATCAATATGTGTATCTGAGATCATTTAAGGGTGTCGTTTCCACACCAGGGTTTTTTAAAAAGTAATTGTTGATAAATTTGGAAATGTAAAATACATTTTCCATATCATTGTGTCAAACATGACTAATGTGCTCAGTTTGCTACCCAATCTCCTTTGTTATGTTAGTGGGTGTGGTTGTGACATCAATCATTTATTTCACAAAGTTGCTATAACCAAAGCAGTGGATGATTCCAATATTGTTCACTGCAGCATAATAAAAGCTGTATGAAGACTTTCCAAAATTATCAAATTGTGAGTTTAAATAATGATATTTGTAGATGCTATGTACTTGCAGAAGGAATTATACTTCCTTCATGTTAATTATTCAGAAATTTCTATATGTTTTAACTAAAATTATTTGCATATTGGCTGTCGAATCCATATTTGATTTTAAAATTAGTTTACAAAATCGTGACTTTATCTTTTTGATAAGTCATCTGACTGAAGAAAGAAATCTTCCGTAGAGATTTGAGAAGTTATGCTCTTTTACAATTTAATGTAATATCTGAGTCTATCAGAAATACTGCACATGATACTATTATACAAAAAATGAATGTTGGCATTATTTTACTATTTTTGTATGTACGTTTATGTGTTTAAACTTTTGCTGTTATAATATTAAGTGCGTTTCTTCTGATGCATAACGAAAACAAAAGTAACAACCAATGGCTTTTTTTTCTAATATATTATAAAACATTTGCTACTACCCAGAAATTAGTTCTACATATTCCACTTACTGTTTTCCTGAGCAATAACCTGATGGCCTAACAAGAACTTATCATAAAATGTTAATGTTTGGAGCTGAAGCAGTATCTATCTACAGTCTTGGATAAGCCACATGATTTTCTTAAAGTCATTTTTTTTGTTATTGTGCTGCAGAGAAATGCTTTTCTCTTACATAACTCAGGCCTTTATAGAGCAATAACAAAAATACAAATATACAAAAACCCAGCAAGGCTGGTGTTGTGGCCCAGCAAGTAAAGCCAGTGTTCTCAATGCTTGCATTCTGGATTAGACTGACAGATGCAGAGTCCAAGGTCTTCTCTGTCTCGATAACAGATTTCAGCTAAAGTACTTGGACGCAGCAGATAATTTTTAAAAGATTTATTTTTATTGGTTATTCAGAAGAACAGAGAGAAGGAGAAACAGAGAGGAAGATCCTCTGTCTGATGATTTCCTCCCAGGTTTTGATTTTCAATCTCAGAGGGACTGACCCATCTGCCCGTGCATAAAGGAAAGTGGTGTGTGTCATTCACAGCACTTAATCATAGATCTCTCCAACTTGTAATTCATACTAGAATGTTCTGGGAACATAATTTTGCTTCCCTGATAATTTGTTATTTCTTTTCTATTGTTGTTATCTTTTTCCATGAAATATTGTTGTAATTCAAGGGATTCCCCATTTTCCCTTCTCTTTCTCCCACTTCTCCTCTTCCACCACTTCCTTATGTTTTTACAGCAGTATGGTCCTTTAGTAACATATACAACTTTAACATTCTGCTATGTAAGTGTACTCTGATAAGCATTTCATCACTGTGATTAATTGCATATAATATGCTGCTTCAAATTAAAAAATATTTTCTAAATCAGCACTTTTATTCAAGCAGTTTGTTAAAATTTGTGTTTCAGCTCATCAAAGACCCAGAGATCAAGCTCAAAGTCAAGATCCAGGCTTTAATATATCCTGCCCTCCAGACTCTTGATATGAACACACCATCATACAAGGAAAACACTGATCGTCCAATTCTTCCCAAATCACTCATGGTCAGGTTTTGGAGTGAGTACTTCACCACAGACAGATCACTGGAAACGGCCATGTTCCACAATCAGCATGTCCCAGCTGACGCGAGTCACCTGCTCAGATTCGTCAACTGGAGTTCCTTGCTCCCTGAGAAGTTCAAGAGAGGCCATATTTACAAGAGACCAATCCATGGTAGTTCTGATCTGGCAAAAAGATTCCCAGGGATCCTAGATGTGAGAGCAGCGCCTCTGCTGGCTGATGACGCTCAGTTGCGTGGCTTGCCCAGGACCTATGTCATGACCTGTCAGTATGATGTCCTGAGAGATGATGGAATCATGTATGTGACCCGACTCCAGGATGCTGGCGTTGAGGTCACTCATAACCATGTAGATGATGGGCTGCATGGAGCTCTTTCCTTAGATGGGCTCAAAATTACAAATAGATTACAAAAACAGTATTTCAGTTGGCTAAGGGAAAACCTATAGCAAAAATATAAGCAATGTTATATAAAAAAAGTGTACAAGTATCAGCACAGAAAATAAAGGAAACGAATCAGTGCAAATCACAGGACTGACATTTGAACTGTTTATCATCTGTGATGTTTTTAATACTCTCACAACACCTTGCCTACTTCCTTTATTTCCTCTCTGCATACCTCCTTCCACTCAAGCATGAGGACTGACTTAACACCTAGGAGGAGAATGAAGATGTGGGTGCTGCTGTCAGATGCTTGAATCTGCACACAACCCAGTCCACCCTGTTCCTGTCACATGGCATAGAGAAGCAGCACTGGGAATGTGGCTCTGCTGAAGTTAGGTTGTGCTGTGGAGGCCGTCAATGAGCAGGTGGCCCTTCAGGAATTTACAGGCATTCCATTGCAGATGGACATTACCGAAAGAGGAAAGGGCACATGGAATGAATGGTGACATGTGAGCAGACACAACATTCAGAGATGTCAGGCAGATTGTTAAACACGATGTGAACAAGTGGATTCATCAGTCCTACTGGAAGCCTGTCCTCTGCCAAACACTATGAAGAGGACAATGAACTTCCTGGGATTGGTAAACTGCACATTCAGCCAGTGGCTTCACTGATACTCAGGTTTTAGAACAACTTTTGGCTCATTTTGTCTTCACCAAGGCAGACTTCAAGAAGTTCACATCAATGTCTTAAAAATGTGTTTTTTGTGTAAAAAGATTGAAAACAAATCACACTTTTGCTTATTTAGTTTCTAATGGAAAATATGAATATAGTAGGTTCTGAGCTGGGGCATCAGGCTTCTGTACCCCGGCAGAGCTGCTCCTCAGATCACTCTGATGGAACAGATGACCTTGGACACCAGACTGGCACAGACTGACTTGGGGGTCAACAAGGGCTTGCCTGAGATGTATGGGGTGGCTCCTTGGGACTTCCATGGACAGGACTACCACAAGCATGAGTTCTTCAGAAGTTTGGTGATGTTAAGTCACATGGAGGGACCTGGTAGACATCCCAGGGCCGGGCTGACACCCGTGAATTGCGTCAAAAGGTTTCAAAAGTTTTCCCTGTCCTGCCCACTGTGTTCACCTTTGTGTATGGGGACTCAGAGGACGCTGGAACAGGAAGCCACTGCAAAAGATACAGAGGGGAGCTAGGCTTGGGGGTGAGCCTGCCATGGGGAATTTTACAGGGTCTTCTAGGACCAGGCTATCACTGTTGCAGGCATGCATGAGGATTGGGATTGGGAATGGACCAGGCTAGGAGCTGGGCCTAGTAGGTATTCTTAGAGGTCTTAGAGGTCTCTCAAGCTAGATGGAAGCATCCACTGCAGTGCTTGAGAACTCAGTGAAGGGGCCAGCTTGACTGAGCTCAGCTGCATCAGCTGCTTGCATGCATGAGAGCTAGGTCTGGGTCTCCCGGTCTGGGGCACAGCATATGCTGGTATATAGAGCAACCAAGATGGAGTTGAACCCTGTTGGGCCTAGCTGTAACATCCACTGGCATGTGCAAGAGCCAGGCCTTGGTGGGCCTGGTAGAGCTTCTTAGAGATTTCCCCAATCAAGCCGTAGCATGAACTGGTAGGGACTGTGTCCATGCCTCGGAAATGGTCTGGTAGGGATTTTAGGGCTCTTCCTGTTCATGCTACGGCACCTGCTGATACACATGAGAGTTGGGACTGGGTGTGAATGTCACATTGATGTGTGGTCCAACCATGGAGCTCATATTACAAGACTGAGGCACCTCCATTGCTGACTTCAGTGCATAGATAAACAGCGTATCCAGATGCACTAGAAAGACAAGGCAGGTGGTTCCTATAATTTAGCAGAAGACATCAAGAACCTCATCAAAGGACAGAAAGAAAAACAGGCCAAGTTCTTTAGCAAGCCCTTAAGTCCATGGACATACTAAGGTAAACATGGACAGCCAAAAGAAAAAGGTAATTTCTCACCTATAACACAATGAATCCAGTAACATCTCGAAAGAGTCAAGACCACGGAACACTAATCAGAAAGTACACATGGATCTTCCTTCCCCCTATCAGGGGTTTCTGGGCCATCAGGAGAATAATTCTGGTCTGGAAGCCAAAAATGGCACACTATCTTCTCAACCCCAACAAGCAAATAAGGCTGATCAGGGCTGTTTCTTACCTCCCCGCCCCCAGCATTTCCTTCCATGCTACAGAGTGATGCACAAGGGTCTGCAATCCTCTCATCTTTGTAAGAAGCATTAAGAACAAATTAATAAAGCAAAAATCAGAAGATAATCTATGTTATAGAAAATCATGGTAATTATTATAAGTCTCATCAATTGTTGTGTTCAAATGATACTAACACAAAGAGAGTATTTTTATACAGTTAGAAATAAAATTATGAGAATAGAAGATTACATGCTTTCCTTTGTTTCTCATCTTTCTGTAATTTCTTGTTAATTTTTTGAAATAACATATTTTTATTTATACTCTAGTCAATGCTTAATGCTCCAAGATATAAAGAGTAAGTAAACAATAAAATGTTAACAGATCATATTGCAGTGGGAATGTAGGCAAAGTATTATAACCAATAATCAAATAGAAAAAGGTCTCTTTCACTCATATACAATAATTATAAAATATGAATCATTAAATGTACAATGGTGTATTATTCTGAATCATTGATGAAGATATAATGATGAAGATATAAAACAAAGTTTGACAAAGCTATGCGGATTCAGCAATACTGATATACACAGCAATATTTTTACTGATATGCACAATGATGTTTTCTTCTTTCGTTATTGTTATCAGTTTACTTCTTCTAGGATTTCATCACCCTTTTTTGAGGGAGAAGAAGCAGTATTTCTCTTTCTGTGTCTGGATTACTTCTCTCTGTATCCCAGGGACGTTTTGAATATCTCTCCATAGAAATACTGTTCTTTCATAGAAACATGTAGCATTATTAAGTTTGGAATAATTTTGGCAAGCTATATATTAAGAAAAAAGTTTATTATTCCAGTAATGATAGGATAATATCCCTGAAGAGGATCTCCAAATACAGCATGGATGCACATGTGTCAATAGCTGCGCTCACATTTTTAACTGTGGGACCATGCCACTGCACTCTGTTTAAGTCTGTTTCTAGTGCAATGATTAATTCAGTGTATCAACATTATGGAGCCAGGAATGCAGTACTCAGAAAGGTGCTAAGATATTTCTGGATTGTATTTGTGATCTTGTCTCCAGAAGAGATTAACATTTGATTGAGAAATCAAAATAAAGTTGAAATAAATTCGTCATTGCAGATTTACATTACCCAATATGCTGAGGATCAGAAAAGACCATCACTGGCAGAGTGAGGCTCTCTCACTTCCTGAGACACATGTGCATGTTCACCTCCTTTGGGCACTGGAGCTCCTTGTTCTCAGGCCTCCAGGCTGTGGGCTTAGACCAGCAGTCTTCGCGTTTCCAAGCCTTCAGTGTGACCTGGAGTCACACGGTCAGCTCTGCCTGGACTCAGGCAGCATTAACCAAGCATTCATCTTAGGCTCCCTGGTTTTCTTCTTGGCAGGGGGCAGCTGACAAATGACACATTCTCAACCTCTGTAATTCTTTGAACTATTTCCATGATACATCTCTGTTGTTGCATATAGAAATGTCTATGTCTGTCTGTATCCATAATCTACCTGTTGGTTGGTTCCATTTTCTTGAGAACTGTGATGAATACAGAGTGTTATAACAAGAATATCTTAGGGTTGGTGACTTTAACAATGAACGCACTACACATTCCTCCCAAACTGCTTTTTATTTGTCTCCCAGGGATGGTCTACTGGATCAAATACTTCCATCTCTTATTTTCATTCCTCTTTGTGGATGTCAGTTCAGTGCAGGACATCAGTCTTCCACGAACCCGGTAGCACAAAGCCACAACAATGCTGACAAAGCTGCAATTGCCGGCCAACTCCTTTAAGCCTACCTGTTCTCAATAGGAATGACAGGATCTGCTCACTTCAGGGGCCAGGAACATCCAGAAGACTGGATCTTCATGGGTGACAATATTACTAGCTTCTAATGATGACCTGCCCTTCCTCACTGATATTTGCAATTCTCTGCATATGGGCCAAACTCATTATCGCAGCTTCTTATCCCATTATCTTATTTCCTAATATGCATGGTCTTCTCAGACAAATTCTTGCTTCATACCCAACTTGTTCTGTTGTATCCTCATGGGGAGCACTTAAACCAAGAGTGCGAGCTCAGAAACTCAGAGGTCATCAACCAGGTGAGGAGTGGCCAATAGATTTCACCCATATGCCCCAACACAAGAAATTTTATTACCTACTTGGCCTGGCTCATACCTTTTTCAGGTTGGGTGCAAGCATGCCAAGGACCAAGGAAAACTCAGCAGCGGTGGCAGAGACCCTACTTACACACATTGTTCCCAGGTTTGGTTTACCTTTATTCATCGATCCAGTCTGCCAACGGGCTGGCCTTCATTTCACAGATCACTCAACAGGTCTCAGAGGCCTTGCACATCATCTGGAAGCTCTATATTCCTTACTGTCCCCAGGCTTCAGGAAAGCTGGAAAGAACCAGTGGAATTATCAAGAACCACCTCACAAAATTATCCTTGGAGCTCAGATTCTCATGAGTGGATTAACTCCCCTGGGCCCTAATGCATATCAGGGCCAGCCCTCGCAAGGCCCTGGGATTGAGCGCATCTGAGCTGATATATGTCTGAACCTTCCTGGTTTTCTCCAGCTCCCTACAAAGTCTCCTCTCTTGGCCATTTATCTTCTCTGACTCTCACTCGCAAGCCTCAAGAAGAACACGCAGACTGATGCCTCCCACGTCCTGACCCGAACATATCAGGGGATCCTGACACCCTTCCTCTTCAACCAGAGACTTGGTTCTGCTCAAGACTCTTCACCCAGACCCCCTTCCGCCACGGTGGACCAGACCTCACGTGGTGATCTTCCTCACCCCTACTGCAGCCAAACTGCTTGGCCTCACCTCCTGGAACCATCTCTCTTGTCTCAAATCTTTCAAAGCCTCTGCTTGTCTCAGTGGGAGATCCAGCAGTCTGAGCCTAACTCACTAACCTTTAAATTCCAAAATACCTCTTCTGCCTCTGATTCTACTAATTCTTCTCTACCCCCAACTAACTAAGCAGATTCAATTATTTGTACAAATCAGGCATCATCTTCAGTCTCGATATCTGGGGATTCCCACTCATCATGGTTTATTCCAATGCTCACTCCACTAGTGATTATAGGTCTCTTCTTAATTATTGCCTCTTGTTTCCTAAGGTTCTTTCAGGAGAAAATCCATAAAGCCTCATGAACCACCTTCAACCAGGGGACAGTCACCCAGAGTCCAGAGCTGACCTGGTGGTCCTTGCCTAGGGAGACCAAATGAGATCACACATCAACCACACCTCATCTGCAGAAAGAAACAATGACAAATTAAGCATGTATACATGAAAATACTTGGCTTGATATTTTGAGCAACCTTTCAAGCCTATGCCCATTCTGTTTGTGTTGGATTGGGGTCACTGACACAGGATTGTAGTTTTCAATCTTCTTTTAAAAGTAATTCTTGTATCACATGTGTAAGTCTTTTTAGTTCAATTGCTTTGGTCCACACTACTTGCATTCGTTATATGTACTTACATGCATAGTTTTCTTTTATGCATTCAAACAGAATGCTGATTCTCTTTGATGTTTTGAATCTCTTTCCTCATTTCTACCTCTTTTTGTTCAGTTTCCTTTCAATTATCACAAGTAATTTGTCCAATCTGTTTTGATTGAGTCTTTATGGAAATTATTATGGTTTTTGTTTTTTCTTCTCTGAGTTCAGTCAGTACCGGTCATAGGACTGAGATTTTTGCCAGTCTCTTTTTGACTAGTAATCAAGGACAAATATCTGCCGATTTCTTCTTTCAACATGCATTTTGCCATTCTTTGGTGTATACCCTCTGGAAAATTCATTTTTAAACATTATTCCTTTTGCCTTCCATGTACTACGCTTCCCATTTCTCCATCACTTCAGGGGTGGTCCATCTAAGACCAGAGGCCAGCAGGTGATTCCAAGTCTCCCAAGTGATGCAGAGGCCCAAGCACTTGTTGCAATCTCTACTGTTTTACTAGCCCGCTAGCGGAGATCAGGATAGATCTGGTTAGAAGATGTGTGTGTTTGCCTTGGAAAGTTGCAATGTCTCAGCAGAGCCTATTCTTCTTTCTATACAGTCCTTTCCAAATTATTTCCTGTTACGGTAGGAAATGTGGGAAGTGAAAAACAGGCTGCCCTCCAGTTCTCCTTAACAAGGGCACCCATCTAGTTCCTGAAGGCACTCTTGATCCAATTACTTCCCATGCACCCTTCCCACCTCCTAACACCATCACCATCAGGGTTAGATTGCACCACCTAAGATTTGGTGAGGCACAGCAGAACGTCCCATGCATAGCAATGGACAGAAAATGTCTCTGACATTGGTCATTGTTTATGTAAATTGGATGCTTGTGTTGGTTTCACCTGCTTCTCTGTGTTGTGAAATTAAAAACTGGAGCAAGTAGTTTTTAATTTGCTCTCAGAGAAGGATTTGATGGATTTATTATATATTATCAAAAGAACTTTTTCGTCCTCTATGTCCCCTTCTATGTCATTAGTGTTATTGAGAGGTTTTATTTTGTTTTAATTGTTTTAGTACACTGCCTGGAGTAAAATCTAACTGCTCAAAAATGATTAGCTGCCTTCATAATTATTTCAAAAGTTTCACCTACTTGATAGTATTCACTCATATTTTTAGGTGTATTAAAAGAGTAGTCATAATATCTAATACATAGAGCCACTCTAGTTTGTAAAAGCAATCAATACAATTGAAAATTTCTATTTCTCTTCCCCTACCCTTTCTGCAAAAAGTCTTATTTTGCGGTCAAAGTGTCCCCGACCAGTAATTATGTAGTACATGTTTACTTCTTCTGCCTAGCAACCTAGTAAGAGTATAAGATTTGAGACAACTTGCAGACAATAAATGCTGTTGATTTAGCACACCTCACCTTTGTTCTTGTACTTCAGGTATCTGGGTAGTGCCTTTTAAGCTGTCAAATAACAAAGTGTATAAAGCGACAGCATCGAGGACATTCCATATATTAAATATAGGCCATTGTTTTTTCTAGACTGGTGTTGAAATGAAAACCTGCATGGTGGACTTTGCATTCAGGAAGTTATGCAACTCGTCTTGGTGCGGCTTAACATCCAGCACCCGGAAGCCTGGAGCTGTCTGTCTTTCCTGTGTCACCACAGTAGCACAAAGCAGAAGAGCGCCATCATGGGAATGAAGACAGTTTTGCTTGTGACTGTGGGGGTCCTGGCAGCATATTATGTTTATACTCCTTTCCCGGACAATATTGAGGAGCCTTGGAAACTGATGGCTATGACCGCACAAGTGAAAGTAATAGGAAGTTGGGTAAGTTCAAGAGTTTATCCTCTGTGTGAATATATACGGTAGTTTGATAAACATAAAACAAACAAAATGCTATTTTGGAGATCCATACTTTACCATTTATCCTTGCTTGCTGAATTTAATGCTTTTAAAAAATAGGCATTTTATTATTCCTTAAAGCAGCTGTCTAAGAGAATGAATATGAGGGAAATAGTCTAGGGTTTTTTGCTTTTAAACAGCAAAAGAGCAATATGTGTTGGTTGAGGAAAGTAGACTGAAAAACTTGATGGTGAGTCTGATGGATGAATGCAACATGAGGACGAAAGGATGAGTAGAGCTGATTAAGTCCACAATTCTATGCAAAGATATTGGACTCAGTACTGAAAATGCATTCTTAATGACATGTGTAGTGCCAAAGTCCATGGGTAAAAGCCCAAGGGATGGTGGATTCCAGGCAACACCCACTGTAGGAGAGGAAGCTGTGGAGGCGACAGAGCTGTGAGTCCACAGCTTGCTGTCTGGTTCTTTTCTAGGGATGCCAGCTGGTTGGGAGTGAAGTTATGCACCACTCCTTTAATCTTTTCCTTGAGGAGGAAATCCCTTATCATAACAGAATAAGAAAAAAAAAGTCAGAACTGAACAAAACCTTTGAGAATATGAAGTATAGGTAATAAACATCTAGCTCACTATTGTATTTCCTTGCATGTTTTTAGATGTTTCAACACTCTCTGATTCATAATATAGTTATAAAGTGTATGCTCTCTATTTCATTTTTTAGTTAACTGTTCCATGAATTTTCTTTATAGCCTTATGTTTATGTAAGACACAAGTTTTAAAGGGAGAAGGAGAACAGACAGGGAAAAATCTTCCATCCTCTGGCTCACTCTCCAAATGGCTGCAATGGCTAAGGCTGAGCTCATGGGAAGCTGGGAGCCAGGAGCCTCTTCCAATTCTCCCACGTAGTCACAGGGTCCAAAGGCTCTGGGCTCTCCTCTGCTGTGTTCTCAGATGACAATCAGGGAGCTGAATAGGAAGTGAAGCAGCTGGGAAATGAACTGGCCTCTCTAGGTGGTCCCAGTGTCATAGGTGGCTGATTTACCTGCTGCATGACAATGCCCATTCCCCAATATATGCATTTTTATGGACTTTGTGAGAACTCCCCCACATGTGGATTTCAAAACTAGTTTGCATGAGGACACTTATCCTTTTGTTACAATTTACACAAAGGTTTTGAACAATCTTTTTTTATATTGAATTACTTTTGTAAAAATAGGGATGTGATTTATACATATATAAATTGTGTCTATACTTTGTACCTATATCTATGTGTGTATTTATATATTCATATGTATAAGTGTGTACATAGACATGAATATATATAAATGTATATATGATCCTTTAAGATTCACTACTCTCAATCCCTGAGAAAATCCGTGTCTGTTCCATAAGTCTCTTCTATCAATCTTTACAGTGGGAACCTGTCAATTGTTCTTTGCTTTGTTTTGCTCTTACCAAGATGCTGAATTTTAGTCCAGTAGTATATTGTTAGTATGCTCTTATAAAGAGTAACTACTGCATTATTCAGAAATACCCAGAACAGAGCAGACTATTTTTCTAGAACTTCCGATTTCATTCTGTATGATGTTAGGGACTGTCTGGCATCAAATTTTCCTTGAGTGGTTGTGCTACTGAGATAGGATGCTGCTGTTTTTGTTTTTATTTTGGAGGACTAATGGCATATGAAAGTTCATGGTGTTTTGGAGTATTACAATCTGTCTAAATGTCTCTAATATGATCATTACAATGTACTGAGTTATGAATTTTAAAACAAATTTTGCCTTTCAACTAAGACATTTGTTGGGAACGTAAATTCATCTTGTTTTGTAATTCTACAATGTACAAGAACACTCTTTAGTTCCGTTTCCAGAAAGATGTATAGCAAAATCTAAATACCTTTATGGAAAGTGCAGCAGTTTTAAGTTTTACTGGTTGTGAAATGAGATGGAAAACTCAGATCCCCAAAAGTATAATTTTCTTTCTCTAGCTTATAATGTTTAATCAGTGCTTGAACTCATCGTTTTCTCTTACTATTTACTGTAACATCAACTTGGTTGTCTCCATAGCCTTAAATGCAAAAGCTATCCCTTGATATAGACAAATGTAGGTATAAAGTGAAATAAATGCTTTATTCTTGCAGCTAATGCCTCAATAGAGTTCCATTTTGCATTAGCAATAAAGACATTCCTGGGTCTGGGGCGGTGGATTACTGGCTAAAGTCCTCACCTTGAACATGCGGGGATCCCATATGGGTGCTGGTTCTAATCCCAGCGCCTCTGCTTCCCATGCAGCTCCCTGCTTGTGGCCTGGGAAAGTAGTCAAGGATGAGCCCAAAGCCTTGGGACCCTGTTCCTGTATAGGAGACCTGGAGGAAGCTCCTGGTTCTTGAATTCAGATGGAGCAGCTCCGGCCATTGTTGTCACTTGGGAAGTGAATCCGTGGGAAGAAGATCTTCCTCTTTCTTTCTCTTCCTCTCTGTGGTTCTAACTTTGCAAAAAATAAATAAATACATAAAATAAGGTAATTCTATCTACAAAAACATGCCTTAATTGTTCTCCTTCCCGAGATCTCCTGTGGGCTGCAAATTTTAGTAGACACTGGTGTGAATGAAAGTGTCTCCATAGCAAATATCCTGACTGAAAATAATACTACAGAATCCTTATTTAATTTTAAGATGTTTTTGTTTTAATTTAAAATCAGAATTGCGAAAAGAGTGCATGAGACACAAAAGTGGAGGTCTTTCATCTCCTGGCTCACTCTCAAGTAGCCACAATGGCCTGAGTGGAGCCAGGCTGAAGCTGAGGCTGAAGCTTCTAGGTGTCCTACACAGGAACTTGGCCCTCCTTAGGGTGCTTCTCCTGGGACATTAGCAGGGATAGAGGCAGGCTGCAGAGCAGTCAGAAGAAGAGGTAGGGCCTCAAGGGAGGATGGTGTCTCTGGTTGCAGCTTGACCAGCTTACACCAGCATGCTGGCTGCACAGATTCCTTAGAATGCAATGAATCAAAGTCATCAACATTTCTAGCTCCCTGCACTACCAACGCAGTAGTTGTTAGAACAATCAGAAGCACGCATGCATGTGTGTTCAATGAATACTGAGAGTGGTCCAGAGGGAGTCAACTTTCCTTCTGTTTCCCTCTAGTCTTACAAGAATACTGAAGGTGGTATAATTGAATTTGTAACTGCATTGGCAGGAAGTACAGACCCATATTGCCTGACTTCCCTTTCAAGAGGATCATGATGGGGCTGGCTCAATGTTGAAAATACACATACTTGCTTATTGCTTTTGTATTGACTTAGTGGTTATGCAGTGTCAGATTGGTTCAGCCCATACTACACTGTTTTAAGATAAAGAAACCAATCTTAACATGTCTTTGCGTCTTGGAATTCTAACATTAAGAACCATTTGGGATTTCATTCACCTTCATTCACCTTTGAGGTCTCTGCCATGTATCATGTCTCTGTCTACCCCTGGTTTAAGAGCTTTGCTAAACTAGTCCACTTCTCTGGTTGTAGATAGGAGTCTCTTCATGATGAGTGCATTGTGTTGAAAATATTTTCCCATTTTGCTTGACCATCTTTTTTGTTCTTTCAGTTTTCATGTCAGAGTCTGTCCCGTTTTTAATAATTCAAATTTCTACTTCTCCTATACAGGATGCTCATTTTTTCCCCTTATTCAAAGCAATCAAACTAATTTACATGTAACCAGGAAAGCATAGTTATGCTGTTCAATAAGCTGCTGTATACTTGCTTCTCCAACTCAGAGCTTCTTCAGCATGTAGAACTTATCTTGATTTCCTTAGTCTGTCAAGACATTATTTTAACTTTTATGCAATATTTCATTTGAAGCAACTTTTAAGAAGTAGTTATTTATTTAATTGAAACTTAGATGTGCAGAGAAATATGTAGAGAGTGACACATGTATTTTCCATCTGTTGAATTATTTCTAAAACAGGTTCCATGCTTGGCATGGAAAAGAATGACTCCAAGAACCAGGAAATGCATCCTGATCTTCCACAATTGACAAGGGCTCCAATCTTTAGTCATCTTCTGGTCTTTTGCTCAGACCATTACAGGGTTCTGAATTGGAAATAAAATAGTCAGGAGGTGATCAGCACTTATTAGATGGTAGCATCACAGATGGTCCTTTTACCTACTGTGTCACCATGCCGTCGTCTTTGAAACAATTCGTTTTTCACAAAACTAAACTTACACCATTTCTGTGTTATGAGGTTCACCTGTGCACACTTTCACATTGACAAAGATCAGTGGCATTTGGTAATGTGTAACCCAGTGATTTTTTTTTTCCTTCTCTCTCAACTTTAAGGCTCAATTTGTTGAATTCTTTGGAATTGCTCATTCCATTGACATTGCAAACTTCTTAACAAGTCTTCAGTTAGTCCCACCCACATCTGATGAAAATGTCACCGTGACAGACACAACTTTCAACAACATTCCTGTCCGTGTGTATGTGCCCAAACGGAAGACAAAGACATTGAGAAGGGGCTTATTTTATATTCACGGAGGCGGCTGGTGTCTGGGAAATGCTGGTATGTCCTCCTTCTTAAAAGTTTTAGTTTATCAAAGACAATTTTATTACGTGCGAACTTCCGCATAAAAGTCATACTCACATATACTACATCACAAACCACTTCATGTGTCTGAAATGAATTTTCTTGGAGATCTGTTAACCAAAAAAATGACTTTAACTTGCTGAAAAGAGGGGATAATAAAAACCAAGAATGTAGCAAATCAATGGTAAGAGTGTTCCAAGAGCCTAGAAATTTACTATTAATGGTGTATCTGATAAAATGCTGCAAAGAAAACCAAACCAAACCAAACAAAACAGAAGAATAGAGATGACCAGTGTGGAAAATGACATGTAACAGTGACCATTCTTTCGGTAAGTTTAAATATGAAGAAAATGTGAAAGATGGTGTTATATGAAAAAAAAGCAACAGTTTGTCTAGACTACCTGATGTTTATTTAAAATTACTTATATACCTAAATTTATCTGCTATATTATATATAGAGAGAAATAATATTTAATACATTATTCTTTTTTGTATAATACACATTTTAAATTTTATGCACTAAACAGTTCAATCCTATATAAAATTTCAATGTTAAATCTTGTGATTTCCATGAACATGTTACAGTTTTGGTCATGTGACTTATACATGACGTGCAGTGTAGAGCAAGGAACAGGATCAGTGGGAAGAGGAGTGTTGGATTCATTGGATTCAGCATGGAGTGGGGCATTGGCAGTGCCAGGGGATGAAGGATAGAATGGCATGGCTTTATGATAGAAGGAAAAGAGATTTACTGTGGTGATTTCTGTGGGCTAGGAAAACATTTGGAACAGGAAAGAAAAAGATCTTATTTGGCATTTCTTAGTACGAATTGTTGATTTTTAAATTTTTATTGATGTAAAGAGAACACAGTTCACATCTTTCTTAGATACAATTTTAAGAAGACAAACATTTTTTTCCCCAGCTCCTGCTCAATCCACCCTTCCATCATATCTTTCTATTCCTTTAATTATTCTGAGAGTTATTTTTTGTATGGCACAGTTACACAGAAAAACAAAGAGAAACACCCAGAAAGAGACAGAAAGTGAGCGCTTCCATTCATTGCTTTCTTTCCCCAATAGCCATAATCCCCAGTTGGGCCAGGCTGAAATGAGCAGTCAGCAAATTCTTCCAGGTCCTCCCACTCGAGTGGAACAGCCCAAACACTTGGACCCTCTTCCCCTGCTTTACCAGGCACATTGGTAGGCCCCTATGTTGGAAGCAGAACAGCAAAATCATGAACTGGTATCCGTATAACATCTGGCCTTGCACACAGACAGAGGCTTTACTCACTAAGCTAGGTTGCTAGTCTGATTCTTTTAATTACTGTAAGACCATAATTTTTATTTAAATCATAATTACAGATGTAATGTACCACTAACCATAATGTTCCACAAATAAAGTGCAGAAAGAATATCGCTACATGGAAGCAGGCAAGGACTAAAAGTAATAATCATAAGATGCCAGTTTCATTCTTAAACATTTATATATCCTGTATTAAACCAGAGAAAACATAGTATTTGCCTTTGGGACAGGCTTATGTCACTAAGCATAGTAGTCTCCAGGTGCATCCATTTTATTATGAAAGACATGATTTTGTTTCATTTATACGGCCAAGTTGTATCCCATTGTGCACATACACGTATTACAGTTTCTTTAATCGGCCGTCAGGTAAAGGACAGGTGGATTGAAACCATGTGTTACAAGTTCCATCTGGAAGTCTGTCTCTGCAATGTGGTTTCTAATGAAAGACCTGACCCTAACACACAGCAGTTAGCTTAGATAAGAAAGTGCTGTGAAAATCATCTCTTTACAGTTTTGATATCAAAGTGTCATTCAAGTACAGGCATATGCTTACATAGATTTAAGGATCTATATAAGAATAATGAACGAAGCAAGACAATAATATCTTCAACTTTCTGGTCCATAAAACAGATTTCGAATGAAATAAGTGATAGAAATATGAGTCAATACCACAGAAATTTAAAATGATTGAAGATGTGTTTTTTGAGATTTTTAAAAATGATTTCAATGCAATATATCAGAATCTCAGTTTGAAAAAAAAAACAACACAAAATGAAATGTACTACTCTTTTCACTGTCCTTCAGCATAAACAGTGACTCCTGGAAACAGGGGCATAATCAGACACTTCCCCTCAAGCATATGTTTCTAAAACACTCAATTTTATCATCTTTTTCTTATCTAAGGCAGAAACCACCCCTTAAGCCCGTGGTAAACATGTGCAGCCTAATCTCACCCCTTTTAATCCATACCCATGTTAAATTCAAATTGAAACTCTGTGTGTGTGTGTGTGTGTGTGTGTGTGTGTGTGTGTGTGTGTGTGTGTGCTTGTGACATTATTCTCTCTCTCTCACTCAAGTAAGACATACACACAAAAATAGTACAAGCAACAGTTTCTGCCCACAAGTGTGCTACCAGGCATTCTACTGAAATCAATCTCAATGACTCATGGATCACTGTAAGATTCTATTCCCTTTATTTCAGCTTGGCAGAACTATGATATTCTGTCCAGACGTACAGCTGATGACCTCGACACAGTCGTCATCTCCACCAAGTGAGTACACTGCCGCCTTCTTTGTTGTCTGTAATGTTGACTTCCCCCTCTCAGATACTCTTAGATTTTTTTTGGCCATTATAAAATATAATTTTATTTTATTTTTAATTCTTTTGAAGTTATTACCATCATTCCATGATACAGTTCAATAAGCCTTGGGATTACCATGACCCCTCCTCTCCAAAGGAAGCTTTGGCTAATTATGAATTCTGCCTTTGAATTTATAATTATCCATGCAATTAAGGTTTCCAAGGGGAAATAATCCATTTAAAGTTAGAGCAAGCTGTGTATATCTATTATTTGTTCCAACATTTGGCTTAAGTGTATTTTTCTGCCCACAGCTACAGACTTGCACCTAAGTATCATTTCCCAATTCAGTTTGAAGATGTCTATGACGCATTAAAGTGGTTCTTACGACAAGATGTTCTTGACCAATACGGAGTAGATCCTCAAAGAGTCGGTGTGTCTGGAGACAGTGCTGGTGGGAACTTAGCTGCAGCAGTGGCTCAGCAGGTATGGTGCTCGTATTCGTTTTCTTTTAAATAACCCCACTTCAGTATATTTCAGACATTAGTATATCAAGGTATATATGCTAGTAAATATTAAGATACATCAATATGTGTATCTGAGATCATTTAAGGGTGTCATTTCCACACCAGGATTTTTAAAAAGTAATTGTTGATAAATTTGGAAATGTAAACTACATTTTCCATATCATTGTGTCAAACATGACTATTGTGCTCAGTTTACTACCCAATCTCCTTTGTTATATTAATGGGTGTGGTTGTGACATCAATCATTTATTTCACAAAGTTGCTATAACTAAAGCAGTGGATGATTCCAATATTGTTCACTGCAGTATAATAAAAGCTGTATGAAGACTTTCCAAAATTATCAAATTGTGAGTTTCAAAATTAGACATTCATAGATGCTGTGTACTTGCAGAAGGAATTATACTTCTTGATGTTAACTATTCAGAAATTTCTATATGTTTTAACTAAAATTATTTGCACATTGGCTGTCGAATCCAATATTTGATTTTAAAATTAGTTTACAAAATCGTGACTTTATCTTTTTGATAAGTCATCTGACTGAAGAAAGAAATCTTCCATAGAGATTTGAGAAGTTATGCTCTTTTACAATTTAATGTAATATCTGAGTCTATCAGAAATACTGCACATGATACTATTATGCAATAAATGAATGTTGGCATTATTTTACTATTTTTGTATGTACGTTTATGTGTTTAAACTTTTGCTGTTATAATATTAAGTGCGTATCTTCTGATGCATAACGAAAACAAAAGTAACAACCAATGACTTTTTTTCTAATATATTATAAAACATTTGCTACTACCCAGAAATTAGTTCTACATATTCCACTTATTGTTTTCCTGAGCAATAACCTGATGGCCTAACAAGAACTTATCATAAAATGTTAATGTTTGGAGCTGAAGCAGTATTTATCTACAGTCTTGGATAAGCTACACGATTTTCTTAAAGTCATTTTCTTGTTATTGCGCTGCAGAGTAATCCTTTTCTCTTACATAACTCAGGCCTTTACAGAACAAAAACAAAAATACAAATATACAAAAACCCAGCAAGGCTGGTGTTGTGCCCAGCAAGTAAAGCCAGTGCTCTCAATGCTTGCATTCTGGATTAGACTGACAGATCCACGGAGGCCCAGGGCTTCTCTGTCTTGGTAACAGATTTCAGCTAATGTTCTTGGAGGCAGCAGATAATGGACTGAGTCTTGGGTTTCTGACACCCTTTGTGTGGAACCCAGAAGGAGTGCTGGCTTCTGGTCACAGCCTGGACTAGCACTACTGTTGTCGCTTGTGCAGTGAACCAACAGGTGGAGATTCTCGCTCTCTTATCCTCTTGCTCTCTGTCTTCATGTTTTGCCTCACTCTCCATATTTATTACTTAACATTTCAAATAAAGAAATAGGTAAATCTAGGTCTTCCATCCACTCGTTCATTCTCTAAACGGCCGCAATGGCCAGTGTTGAGATGATCCAAAGCCAGGGGCCAGGAACTTTCTCCAGGTTTCCATCTTGGGTGTAGAATCCTAAGGACTTGAGCCATCTTCCACTACTCTTCCCAGTCATAAGCAAGAAGCTGGATTGGAAGGGGAACAACTGGGACACAGACCAGTGTCCACTGGGAATGCTGTGCCTGGAGGTCGAGGATATGCCAGTTGAGCCATCAACGAGGCCCTCACACCTGTCCCTAAATGAAACCCTGAAGTCAAATGTCAAAGCATAAGCTGACTAAAACCAGCTTCCTGTGCATGTGAAATCACGCCTCACCTCATCTGCTCGGCCGGTGGAACCCAGGGCTTCTTTCTAATTAAGTTAGTTTGTTGTGTTAGTACTTCCTCAAGTTTGACTGAAATGTGTGACCATCTTAACTGGAGAAATAGCATATCATCAAAGATTTTCAATCATTGCAGCATATATTTGTTGAAATTTAGTGACCAGGACATCTTTAACTATATGTAGGCATAAACTTATATAAGAATCATGAGAAATCTACATAAGAAATCATTTTAAAAAATAAGAAAAGAATGAGTCTACAAGAATTAATGATATCCCACAAATTGTTAGATTACAGATATCAGCTACTACACATAAGGTAACTATCCAGCTGGTTCAGTGAAGACATACCAAAATTATAAATTTCAGTAATGGAACAACAGAATCGAAGGACATACACAAATATTCTAGAGCAAAGAAATAAACTCACCAAAACCCAAACCTTCAAAAACAGCTTAAGTGATTGTTAAATCTAAAGAGGTTATTTATAAATCTAAGCATGGGTAAAATGTGTCATGTTAAATTATATATTAACAGATAATTTAAAGCTGAAGGTCCACAGGCAGAAAATATTAAAAGGAATGTGAACTTCTAAGACAAATTGCAGTAATTCAGTTGTATTTCAACTTTATATAAAAGCTCCACTTTAGAGAAGAAAGAGGTATTTAATACAGTTGTATATTTTGTAGAATCAACACCTTTAATAAATATATCCATATGAATGGATCAAATTTAGAATTAACATTTTTATTTATCTGTTATCTTTATTTGGATCCAAGGGTCATCTCTCTTCTAGTTGTTCATATAACACATAATATGTTATAGTGAACTATGTTCACCCCCACTGTTCTGGAGAACACTATAGTTTATTACTTGCATATTAATGTTTTTTGAAAACACACTGTCCCGTCTCTTTAGGTTCCCCCACTCCTCATTTTCTAGCCTCTAGTAAGTGTTACTTTAAGTTGAACTGGCTTTCTTTGACTTCCATAGATGAAAGAGGACTGCAGTATCAGTATGACTGATTTCAACTAAAATATTGGCCTTCAGGTTCATCGCTTTCCATGCAAATGACAGTTTCACATTTTCTTTATGACTGAGTAATATTCTATCACATGTATTGACCACATTTTCTTTGCCCATCAAAGGAAACCCAGATTAAGTCCACTTCTTGGCTATTGTCATTAGTAGCTTCAATGTAATGAGCAGACAAAGATCTTTTTAAAATGTCCATTTTATGACCTTGAAATATATACAGAGGTAGATTCACTGGATCTTATTTTCATTCTTACGCTTAATAGATATTCTTGTATTTTTGATTCTCAACCTGCTATTACCTTGAGAGAGTTCTTTTCCAATAGGCACATTTCTGTTCTGCAGAAAAAAATAGACACTTATGAATATGATGGCAGAATAAAGAAAAGTAACAAAGCCAAAATGCATTGCTTAAAACAAGGTCGGTCTGATCAATGTGTCCTACAGAAGGGTTCCTACGGGCTCCAGTGTCAGGGGCACATTGAATTCCTAGGTGTGTGCTTCTTTGCTAAAATTTACTATTTTACATATAATATATGGTATTTTCAAATTTTTCAAATTTTTAAAAGATTTATTTTTATTGGTTATTCAGAAGAACAGAGAGAAGGAGAAACAGAGAGGAAGATCCTCTGTCTGATGATTTCCTCCCAGGTTTTGATTTTCAATCTCAGAGGGACTGACCCATCTGCCCGCGCATAAAGGAAAGTGGTGTGTGTCATTCACAGCACTTAATCATAGATCTCTCCAACTTGTAATTCATACTAGAATGTTCTGGGAACATAATTTTGCTGTCCCTGATAATTTGTTATTTCTTTTCTATTGTTGTTATCTTTTTCCATGAAATATTGTTGTAATTCAAGGGATTTCCCCATTTTCCCTTCTGTTTCTCCCACTTCTCCTCTTCCACCACTTCCTTATGTTTTTACAGCAGTATGGTCCTTTAGTAACATATACAACTTTAACATTCTGCTATGTAAGGGTACTCTGATAAGCATTTCATCACTGTGATTAATTGCATATAATATGTTGCTTTCAAATAAAAATATTTCTAAATCAGTGCTTTTTATTCAAACAGTTTGTTAAAATTTGTTTTTCAGCTCATCAAAGACCCAGAAGTCAAGCTCAAACTCAAGATCCAGGCTTTAATATATCCTGCCCTCCAGACTCTTGATATGAATTTACCGTCATATCAGGAAAACTCTGATTTTCCAAATCTTCCCAAATCATTTATGGTCAGGTTATGGAGTGAGTACTTCACCACAGACAGATCACTGGAAACGGCCATGTTCCACAATCAGCATGTCCCAGCTGACGCGAGTCACCTGCTCAGATTCGTCAACTGGAGTTCCTTGCTCCCTGAGAAGTTCAAGAGAGGCCATATTTACAAGAGACCAATCCATGGTAGTTCTGATCTGGCAAAAAGATTCCCAGGGATCCTAGATGTGAGAGCAGCGCCTCTGCTGGCTGATGACGCTCAGTTGCGTGGCTTGCCCAGGACCTATGTCATGACCTGTCAGTATGATGTCCTGAGAGATGATGGAATCATGTATGTCACCCGACTCCGGGACGCTGGCGTTGAGGTCACTCATAACCATGTAGATGATGGATTCCATGGAGCGCTTTCCTTTGATGGGCTCAAAATTGGAAATAGATTACAAAAACAGTATTTCAGTTGGCTAAGGGAAAACCTATAGCAAAAATATAAGCAATGTTACTTAAATAAAGTGTACAAGTCAAGGCTCAGAAAATAAAGGAAACGAATCAGTGGAAATCACAGGACTGACATTTGAACTGTTTATCATCTGTGATGTTTGTAAGTTTCTCATAACTCAGGTGTGTTGGTACTTGGTTTTCACACTAGCAAATGTTTTTTAATTATATTTTCTCTTATGTGTCTTTCACTCATTTTTATGAAATGAATTTTTTTCTTGCACTGTGTCTTTATATCTCTAATTAACAGTCTTGATTTCTCAATTGCTGAACAGTGTCACAATAAAGAAGATATTTTTACAGTCTGGTATGGTGACTTAACTATACCATATATCGTAACTTCAATTGATTTGTATGACACTGATTTGAATTATGTTTTTTTTTATCCCTTTAAAAATCCAGTCCTCAATGCGGGGGTCCATTGACAATCATTCTTAATTCCACTTCTCCATCAAACACTCTTCCTGTATTACTATACCAAAATTAAGGCCAGGGAGGCCTTGGCCACTTTAGAAAAAGCCATCCCTAATCTTCAGACACTTGGGGTAGTTGGAGATGAACACGGTGTCAGCACAAGGTAGTAGCTCTTCATTGGTGAGTGGCTGGCAGTGCAGAGTGAAGCTGAGACTTGGGAGAAATGCTACAAGCCAACTGAGGGGCCGGTGCTGAGTTGCGGCAGGGTTAAGGTGCTACCTGCCAGGAGGTGTTCCTGACCACAGCACTGCTTCCGGTACTGCGTCGTGTGCTTCTCATCCAGCTGTGTACAAGGACACATGGACAAGCAGAGAGAGACGGTCCAGATACTGGAGCTATTGCTGCCACCTTGGGAAAGGAGAGGCCTCCTGGCTCTGAGTCAGCTACCTGGGAAGTGGCCCAGAGGATGAAATCTCCCTCTATATTCCTCCCCTTTCTCTGTCACTCTGCCATTCAAATAAATAAAAGCAAACGAAATAGTGGAAATACTTGATACTCTAAAATCTCCAATGTCTACATTTGCATATTGTAAATAAAAACAAAGTAAAATTAACATTATCTTACACCTCAGAAAACATGCTGTGTTGAGCATCTGTTGTGCAATATTTGATCTGTTGGAGACACATGGAGGGAGCCAGTGCAGGGCTCGTGAAGGTCTGCTTCATGGCCTTGCTCAACATTACAACATGGAAAGAGACTGTGGACAGGTAGAGAAGTGACCATAGGCTTTGACTTTTGTGAAAATGTGTGTAATGTCTGGAGAAGTAGGTACATAATTACTTCTTGTAAATTATTTATTTTTGATATCTTTTTGATGATTCTTCAGTACTATATTGAATTACCCTTAATTAATTCAAATGAATGTGTTTACAGTAAATATGTACAAATGGTGCTGTATTTCCATATTATCCTTGAAAACGACTTGATTTTATATACAATTCATATGTAGATATCCTAGCTAATTTAGCCATAAAACGGTTGCAATTATATTACATTTGTTTTGAACTCTTTTGCTTCCTATTATATAATAAGATCAAGGCAAGATGTTCCATCGAGTCGTGTGGTATTTTTAATTGTGTTTACTTCATTAATCTTGTTCTTTATTATTATATCATATTGCACCTGAGTTGACTTCCTCAGTGAGTAGAATGGATCACTTGTGTTTCTGAACAATGATTCAATAAACAGTATATGTGTTAAAAGCTTGGCTGCGTAAGCATTTTTGCTGTGTTAAGAACCATATATATATATATAAAATTGTTAATTTTTACAATATAGAATATATAACAGTTCCTTGAACATCTTTCATCACTTTGTTTCTCTGTATTCTGCTGTCTATTCTGGAATTAACACCTTGCCTACTTCCTTTATTTCCTCTCTGCATACCTCCTTCCACTCAAGCATGAGGACTGACTTAACACCTAGGAGGAGAATGAAGATGTGGGTGCTGCTGTCAGCTGCTTGAATCTGCACACAACCCAGTCCACCCTGTTCCTGTCACATGGCATAGAGAAGCAGCACTGGGAATGTGGCTCTGCTGAACTTAGCCTGTGCTAGGGAGGCCGTCAATGAGCACGTGGCCCTTCAGGAATTTACAGGCATTCCATTTGCAGATGAACATTACCGAAAGAGGAAACTGCACATGGAATGAATGGTGACATGTGAGCAGACACAACATTCAGAGATGTCAGGCAGGTTGTTAAACACGATGTGAACAAGTGGATTCATCAGTCCTACTGGAAGCCTGTCCTCTGCCAAACACTATGAAGAGGACAATGAACTTCCTGGGATTGGTAAACTCCTTGCACATTCAGCCAGTGGCTTCACTGATACTCAGGTTTTAGAACAACTTTTGGCTCATTTTGTCTTCACTGAGGCAGACTTCAAGAAGTTCACATCAATGTCTTAAAAATGTGTTTTTTGTGTAAAAAGATTGAAAACAAATCACACTTTTGCTTATTTAGTTTTTAATGGAAAATTGTGAATATACTAGGTTCTCACCTGAAGCATCAGGCTTCTGTACCCCGGCAGAGCTGCTCCTCAGTTCACTCTGATAGAACAGATGACCTTGGACACCAGACTGGCACAGACTGACTTGGGGGTCAACAAGGGCTTGCCTGAGATGTATGGGGTGGTTCCTTTGGGCTTCCATGGACAGGACTACCACAGGCATGAGTTCTTGAGAAGTTTGGTGATGTTAAGTCATATGGAGGGACCTGGTGGACATCCCAGGGCCGGGCTGACACCCGCATCAACACACATTTGAACTGGGTCAACAGGGCTTCAAAAGTTTTCCCTGTCCTGCCCACTGTGTTCACCTCTGTGTGTGGGGACCCAATGGAGGCTGGAACAGGAAGCCACTGCAAAAGATACAGAGGGGAGCTAGGCTTGGGGGTGAGCCTGCCATGGGGAATTTTACAGGGTCTTCTAGGACCAGGCTATCACTGCTGCAGGCATGCATGAGGATTGGGATTGGGAGTGGACCAGGCCAGGAGGTGGGCCTAGCATGTTTTCTTAGAGGTCTCCCAGGCTAGATGGAAGCACCCCTCTGCAGTGCTTGAGAACTCAGTGAAGGGGCCAGCTTGACTGAGCTCAGCTGCATCAGCTGCTTGCATGCATGAGAGCTAGATCTAGGTCTCCCCGTCTGGGGCTCAGCATATGCTGGTATATAGAGCAACCATGATGGAGTTGAGCCCTGTTGGGCCTAGCTGTAACACCCACTGGCATGTGCAAGAGCCAGGCCTTGGTGGGCCTGGTAGAGCTTCTTAGAGATTTCCCCAATCAAGCTGTAACATGCACTGGTAGGGGCTGTGTCCATGCCTGGGAAATGGTCTGGTAGGGGTTTTTAGGGATTTCCCTGATCATGCTACGGCACCTGCTGACACACATGAGAGTTGGGACTGGGTGTGAATGTCACATTGATGTGTGGTCCAACCATGGAGCTCATATTACAATACTGAGGCACCTCCATTGCTGACTTCTGTGCATAGATAAACAGCGTATCCAGATGCACTAGAAAGACAAGGCAGGTGGTTCCTCTAATTTAACAGAAGACATCAAGAACCTCATCAAAGGACAGAAAGAAAAACAGGCCAAGTTCTTTAGCAAGCCCTTAAGTCCATGGACATACTAAGGTAACCATGGACAGCCAAAAGGAAAAAGTAATTTCTCACTTTTGACACAATGAATCCAGTAACATCTCGAAAGAGTCAAGACCACGGAACACTAATCAGAAAGTACACATGGATCTTCCTTCCCCCTATCAGGGGTTTCTGGGCCATCAGGAGAATAATTCTGGTCTGGAAGCCAAAAATGGCACACCATCTTCTCTAACCCCAACAAGCAAATAAGGGAAACCAGGGCTGTTTCTTACCTTCCCACCCCCAGCATCTCCCTCCATGCTACAGAGTGATGCACAAGGGTCTGCAATCCTCTCATCTTTGTTAGACGCATTAAGAACAAATTAATAAAGCAAAAATCAGAAGATTCTCAACGTTACAGAAAATCATGGTGGTGATTATAAGTCTCATCAATTGTTGTGTTCAAGTGATACTAATACAAAGAGAGTATTTTTACACAGTTAGAAATAAAATTATGAGAATAAAAGATTACATGCTTTCCTTTGTTCCTCATCTTTCTGTAATTTCTTGTTAATTTTTTGAAATAACATGTTTTTATTTATACTCTAGTCAATGCTTAATGCTCCAAGATATAAAGAGTAAGTAAACAATAAAATGTTAACAGATCATATTGCAGTGGGAATGTAGGCAAAGTATTATAACCAATAATCAAATAGAAAAAGGTCTCTTTCACTCATATACAATAATTATAAAATATGAATCATTAAATGTACAATGGTGTATTATTCTGAATCATTGATGAAGATATAATGATGGAGATATAAAACAAAGTTTGACAAAGCTATGCGATTCAGCAATACTGATATACACAGCAATATTTTTTTACTGATACGCACAATGATGTTTTCTTCTTTTGTTATTGTTATCAGTTTACTTCTTCTAGGATTTCATCACCCTTTTTTGAGGGAGAAGAAGCAGTATTTCTCTTTCTGTGTCTGGATTACTTCTCTCTGTATCCCATGGACTTTTTGAATATCTCTCCATAGAAATACTGTTCTTTCATAGAAACATGTAGCATTATTAAGTTTGGAATAATTTTGGCAAGCTATATATTAAGAAAAAAGTTTATTATTCCAGTAATGATAGGATAATATCCCTGAAGAGGATCTCCAAATACAGCATGGATGCACATGTGTCAATAGCTGCGCTCACATTTTTAACTGTGGGACCATGCCACTGCACTCTGTTTAAGTCTGTTTCTACTGCAATGATTAATTCAGTGTATCAACATTATGGAGCCAGGAATGCAGTACTCAGAAAGGTGCTAAGATATTTCTGGATTGTATTTGTGATCTTGTCTCCAGAAGAGATTAACATTTGATTGAGAAATCAAAATAAAGTTGAAATAAATTCGTCATTGCAGATTTACATTACCCAATATGCTGAGGATCAGAAAAGACCGTCACTGGCAGAGTGAGGCTCTCTCACTTCCTGAGACACATGTGCATGTTCACCTCCTTTGGGCACTGGAGCTCCTTGTTCTCAGGCCTCCAGGCTGTGGGCTTAGACCAGCAGTCTTCGCGTTTCCAAGCCTTCAGTGTGACCTGGAGTCACACGGTCAGCTCTGCCTGGACTCAGGCAGCATTAACCAAGTATTCATCTTAGGCTCCCTGGTTTTCTTCTTGGCAGGGGGCAGCTGACAAATGACACATTCTCAACCTCTGTAATTCTTTGAACTATTTCCATGATACATCTCTGTTGTTGCATATAGAAATGTCTTTGTCTGTCTGTATCCATAATCTACCTGTCGATTGGTTCCATTTTCTTGAGAACTGTGATGAATACAGAGTGTTATAACAAGAATATCGTAGGGTTGGTGACTTTAACAATCAGGATCCTAGAAAATTCAACATCAAATTCCACAGGTTTTGTGTCTGGTGAGGGCTGTTACTTGATTCATAGGTGGCTCACTTCTCACTGTGCTCTCAAAGGAAAGTATGAGTGGAAGATATTTTACGGTCTCTTACATGAAGACACTAATGATTTCTATTTCTCAAAATCCCCACTGTGGGGATCGGGGTGCTAAAGCCGCTCTGGGATTGAGAGGGTCCATTGCAAGATGGCGACTGGCCCAGAGCCAGGAGGCGGGGTTTCACCAGCAGGGATACAGGAAGTCACAGGAATAGTCTAATGTCCCCGCTCTGATTATTATTGCTACCGGCCTATCAGATAGCGCCAAGTGGACCCACGGGGAGAAGTGATTGGTGGAGAACGATATAAAAGTAGCCAGTAAATGCTAGGCGGGGACAATGACAGACGGACTAGGACAGATGAGGGATTGATGACGAGGACAACAAAGACGGAAGGACTACGACGGGAAAGACGCGACAGGGAGAAAAAGGATGGACGGGAAGAAGGGCGGCAGAGAGACGGCTGGAAAGCGGCAGAGAAGTAGTAAGACCTAAGTTTGGGGACAAGAACGGAGAAATGTGCAGAAAACAGGGACAAGAACGAAGAAAGGTAGCAGAGAGAGAGGGCTGGGGAAGCAGCAGAGAAAAGCTAAGGCCAACGGGAAAAGGGGTAGCGGAGAAAAGGGTTTAAACGTGGCTGCTTTTGGCAGTGAGGGGTCTGGTTGCTGTTCTGGCTTTTCCTAGACCCTCAAGAGTATGCCTCATCTTTTTAGTGTTGCTGCTGGGCGGTGACACCCCGCCTCTTAATATCATCTAATTGGAAGGTAGCTTTCCACACATGAATTTTGAGAGGTATGTATAGTACCAATCACAAATAGGAGGATGCGGATAAACATGGAGCAAACGTCTCTAACATTGACATTGAATTCTTCTTAGATTCAATCACTTACAGCAACAGATTAGTTTAATGGGGAAACAAGTGAAATCTTCATTCTATTCCCATAGGGAATTACGGTAGCTTCACTTCATACAATAAGACAAGCTGCTACAAGAGAAGCTTTTTTTCTCAGTTTTGATTTCTTTCTAACGTAACAATAGTAGTGTAGCAATAATTATTATTTAATTGCTTAATATAGTTTCTGAAATACAGAATAAGAATCACAAAACTGTTAACTATCTACACATTCATTGTATAACTTAAACAAAATTAGTACTCTTTGTTTATCCTTATAATAAAATAATCAAATACAAAACACATGTGACTGTATTATGATTTTAGTATATAAAACCATAATATGATTGAAACAATTTACCTTCCCCTACTCTAAAATTTGTGACTTGAGGAACGCACTGGGGTTTTCTCTGTTTTCCAACAGCTTTTGTTTTTTTCTAAGAAGGAATTCTACATGTTATAAGCTGTAGAATGAATGTTTGTTTACTATCTGCCTAGCAACCTAATACCACTGCTGGATTTGATAGAATTTGCATATAATAGGTACTATCTGCCTTGCAGAATTCTCCGTTGTACTTCTAAGCTTATAATTACATCTGGCTGACTATGAAATTATGAGCCAAATCTTGAAAGTTGTACTCAGGAAGTTATATGATATTGTATGATGAAGATGAAAACAAACTACGTAAACAGCTGAATGATTCAAGCATACATTTGCAGAGCTGCTGATGCAGAAAGAATAGACGGGCAGTATCAATAGAAACAAGCCCACTTGCCTTCTGCTAGTGAGGTTCTTGAGTCCTTTATGTTTATCCAGGCCTCCCTGATATTCTTGGAGGTGACTTAGAGATTGGTAAGCATTAACACAGCAGCAACATCTGTGGCAAATTTGGTAAGTGTAAGTTCAGAATTTTATCAGCTCTGTAAAAATATTTGTTTTATCAAAAGAAATGGCTACCCGTCAGAATACAGCTCGTAGGAAAGCTGGGACAGCTGAGGCCTGTGGGACCCTGTTGAGAAGAGGCTCCAGGAAACAGAAGGTCTCCCACCCACAGTGTGCTCTTGCCCCCAGTGAGTCATGGATGTGTTTTCATGCTCCCCCTGAAGATAGGCGGACATCTGTGCTCTGTCCAGTCAATCAAGGATGGACAGTATTATCCATTCCCTGTTTCAGTAACTCTGACTAAGTCGCCCTGTTAGCTTCTTTGTTGTCTCTGTGTTCTTAGACATGAACTAATTCTGAGTTATGTCTGAATCATTTTTTCATGAAATGTATAAAATCTGAGACCCTGGAAATAAACTTTGTCAGTTGCCGAAATAGCACTGTCCCCCCATTTCTTCAGGTCATCTCCTCCCCAGGAACCCGCAAGGTAAACTTGCAGCTACCTATTTTTTAAAAAATCTTCTCTTGGTAATTTTTTTAATGTACTTTTGCTGACCTTAAATCCTTTTTCTATACATGCTTAGCCCTTCCTTAATGCAGACTAGCACAGAATGCATAAGGAGAAAAATTCCTGATAGTTTTGCCTTTAAATGTTAGTGAAAACAATTACCCATTGGCTGAGAAAACCAAAAAGTTTGTTTGTGACTTGATGGTGTCAGTGCTGCTAGAAGAAAGCCCTTTAAAGCATGAAAGCTAGGGCAAGTAGCACTGTGACTGGCTAGAGAAGCGTTACAAGATTGTTCTGTCCAGCAGGAAAATGATTTCCTACCAAGGCACACAGAAGGAAGTGATGCACAATGGCTCAGGCAGGAATTTCCCTGCTCTACACGAGGAAGACCTGGATTTTCCTGCTTCCATGTTTTATCCTGGAGCAGACTTTGCTTTTGCCAGCATTTAGGGAGTGAATTTGCAGCTAGGAACTGTTTCTCTCTATTGGCTTCTGTCTCTGTATTTTAAGTAAAATTATTTTTTAAGTGTACACTTTTCTTAAACAATTCTCAGAATCTTTCTGGCTAGTATACAATGTCTAACAAAATTGTGAATCAGTGACTCTTTTCTACTAAGGTTGTGGAAACAAAGATGTCCACATCACATCTGTGGCACATTATTACAGGGGTCATGGTCATCGCCATAAGAATGGTACAAAGGACTGCACGTGCAAAGAAAGAAATTAAACTGTTATTCAACAAGGTCATGATCATTTACTACAAAAAAAAAGCACAAGGTGAAAATTTCTCTTGACTTTTTCTTTCTCTTCCTCTTTGAGAGGGGAAAGCGTAAAATGGCAAGAGGCTTTTCCCCCGTGTTTCTGTGCAGGGCAGCAGAGAGGCTGGCCCCGAGAACAGGGAGGGACTCAGGCTGTTTGTGGAGATAGAAGTGCTCCCATAGAGGTAGCCAGGTCTGTCCCTCCCGGGCACTGGGCAACATCAAGGCTGGGAGAGGAGTTGCTTCTGCCCCGTGTAACCAGCAACACTCAGGGTGAAGATAGCACTGTCTATCGCTGTAATCCACGCTGCATCCCAGGCCTCCAGATCCCTGTTACACTGTTATGGGTAAGGAGTAAGATCCTTCTAATGGATATTGGGCAGCGGCTGGAAGGATCTTGACCTTGATGACAGAGGTACTAAGACCCATGTGGTTGGACCCAGCACATCTTGGGAGGCCCTTACTGTCCACGAGTCATTGGTGGCCAGAGATAAGGGAATGGCCAGCCAGAAGGACCTATAAGGTGATCTTACAGGCCGAATGACCTCAGCTTCAAAAGATGGACACTGTTCATAAAGTCAACATCTGTGAGTTCAATATATCACGGAACCACCCTTACCTCTCCTAGATCTTAGAGAGGATTGAGAAAATGTCTGGGTCCATCCAGTGCTGCTAGGAAACACTGAAGGATGTGGCCCTTCTGCTGGTTGTGCAGAACTATGCAACTCTTCTGCAAGACACATCTCTTTTATTACCATATGGTCCCTAAATCAAGCTTTCACATGAATCACACTCCGTTGCTTGTACTCATCTAGATATGAATGGAACCAAGGTGTTCCATCCACAGCTCAACAGGTAAACAAAGCACCATGTCCCCTGCAGACGATGGCACTTGATTCCACAATCAAGAGAGATACCTACCAGGCAAAAGCAGAGGACTCTGACCTGCAGGCCACTGAATGAAGCCAGTCTGAAAGGCCACCCGCAGTGTGATGCCAACACTGTGACATCTGGAGCAGGCACAATCATGAAGATAGTGGAAGAGTCCATGGATTGCAGGAGTTTGTGCAGAGAAAGGGAGTTAAGGAGAAAGTTCAAAGACCCTCCGAGTGAGGAAAAGGCTGCGGAGGATCCTGCACTGTGGCCAGGGTCTCTTACAGGTTTTCAAATCTGCAAAATGCTTACGATGCATTTGTGGTCTCTGAGCGGTTGTGGGTCAGTGGCCTCTTAGGTTTTAACAGGTACATGACCATCTTGAGGTTGTGATCATGCAGGCATCTGTTTATATGCACAGATTTCACTGGGTTCCATCTAAAGTGATGTCATTTCTCTCCTAACAATTGTGTTGACAAATGCTCACAGAAGTTTGTTAGGAGGGTTATATGCTTATAGATAACCCTTGTTGTATCACAGTGTTCTCCTTTGGACTTCACTAAGAATTTCTGAACTGCCCAGGAAAAGCAAACTGAACTTTGGAATTTGTCTTCAGGAAGTTATGCAGCGGTACATGAGGAAGCTTAAGATACACAATGAAAATTCAACTTCTGAGTGATTTAAAAGTGAACTTGCCAACGTAGAAAGAGGAGAAGAGAACCACCATGGGAAAAAAGATCATCTTGCTTCTGACTGTGGGGGTCCTCGCAGCCTACTATGTTTACACTCCTCTCCCTGATAATATCGAGGAACCATGGAAACTGACATGGATGATCGCAGTCTCAAAATCGATAACAAATTTGGTAAGTTCAGATTTTATTACCTCTGTCAATGATAGTTCAATCATAAGAAAATACTGATTTTGTTCTCTTTCATTTTAGCCCTTCGGAATTTTTCTGTGAACACTTATTGATTTGGCTCATTATTATTATTTTTTTTTTTATTTGAAGGGCAGAAATGCAGAGGGACACTAGTCACTGACATCAGTGGCCAGTGCTGAATCAGACGGAAAACAAGGGCCAGGAATGCAGTCCAGGTCTCGTACGTGAGTGGCAGAGACCCAGGCTCTTCAGCCAATCCAGCTCCCACGTGAAATTAGCAGGAAGCTGGGATTGTGAAAGGAGCCAGGATTCGGACCTGGCTGCCCCAGTGGTGGCTATGAGCTTCCTAATGGGGATTTTAGCTGCTGTACTATGTGACTGACCCGCTATCTCACTTAAAATCACTTACATCATGTTAACTATTCTTTTATGCAGAAGAATAAGAGTGTGAGCATAGAGTATGCCTTACAGTAAATTTGATTTTCTTCTAAATTTATTTTTTTATTGGAAAGACAGATTTACAAAGAGAAGGAGAGAGAGGAAAACAAGATCATTTTATCAATTCCATTATCACACAGTATATGTTGTTACTACATTTGGGTCAATTTCACAGAGATATTACTTAAGCCTCATTTCAAATTTATTTTTGAATTTTGAGAGCACCATTTTGTGTCATTTTATTGCATTGTATTTTTTTTAAAAAGATCGACTTATTTTTATTGGAAAGTCAGATATACAGAGAGGAGAAGAGACAGAGAGGAAGATATTCTGTTTGATGATTCAGCCCCCAAGCGGCTGCAATGGTTGGAGTTGAGCCAATCCAAAGCCAGGAGCCATGAGCCTCCTCTGGATCTCCCACAAGGGTGTAGGGTCCCAAGGCTTTGGGCCATTCTTGACTGCTTCCCCAGACCACAAGCAGGGAGCTGGATGAGAAGTAGGGTCGCTAGGATTAGAAAAGACACTCATATGGGATTCCAGCGTGTGCAAGGCGAGAACTTTAGCAGCGAGGCTGCCATGCCAGACCTACTGCATTGTATTATTAAAATTAATTTGCTATACATCTTTATAGGTACACTTGCATACCTATATTTTTATAATATGCCTCCTAAAACGATCTAATTTCTTCCATTTATTCAAATCTTTATATTTCCCTTCATTTGTTTTTCTCTTTTATATCTTCTGTCATACCTTGTGAATATTGTGAATGGTATCTTTTTAAATTCTCTCTCTGAATTCTGTCAGTGCTGGACTTACACCAAATCCTAGTCACCCCTTTTCTCTAGCATGCATCGGCAAACACCTGCTTTAAGAACTGATTTGTGTATGAACCCTCCTGCTTCTGCGAGACCTTTCCTGGCCTTGCAAACAAATGATTCACCACTGTTTTCTAATGTTATCTTCCTCTGCAGATGTTGGCTTACTTCAAGATCCTCCTTGGAAGTCTGAAGACTTATTTTTCCTTATTCCAGTAATCAAACTGAATCTTTTATTCTTGGAGCAATGCTTCCTGTCCTTTCTTCTATATGGAACTTGTAGATCCTTCCACTCTTTTATTTTTTTTTCTTTTTTTAAGATTTACTTATTCTATTTGAAAGCCATATTTACAGAGAGAAGGACTGATAGAGAATGTCTTTCATCTGCAATGGTCAGCGCTGAACTAATTGGAAGCTGGGAGCCAGGAAACTCCCTTGGTTCTCCCATGTTGGTGGGATATCCTCTGCTGATTTCCTAGCCATAAACAGAGAGAGCGGGGCCAGAAGCAGAACAGTCAGGACATGAACTGGCAACCACACAGGGTATGGATGCCACAGGGTGGAGGATTAGCCTGTTGAGCCATGGTGCCAGCTCCTCCCCGTTTTAGTCTCTCACACTGCCCAATCAGCATGGACCGCCACGTAGGTGTACTGATTTGGGTTGCTTTCTTTCATCACTGTACATTTACAGTTCATGAGTGTTTTGTGGTTCTTTGTTTCTTTGAATATATAGTTTCTTGTTATGATTACTGATTTGCAGTTTACTTCCTTGTTTTGTGTGGTATCCTCTGAAAGAAGTGCAGGTTAATGGAAAGTTAAAGTCATTACTATTTTTTTAAAAATAAATCTATTTGATTATGTGCATTTGATTACCTTATTATATTAACCATGAATTAGTCATTTCTTTTTACTGCTCCCCTACCTGTTCTCTACCAAAATAAATGTAGCAATTTGCTTGAAGTTATTGGCTCCTGATCCATTAGAGGGCTGTATCAATTGTCTTGAGTAAATATAATTTTAATAGTTCATTAACAATAAATGAAAATCATTAGAGAGAGAGGAAATTCCAAATAGTCTGTGATGCATCACTGACTCTGAGAGAAAGAAGGGCAAACATCTTTAACTACAAGATGAGTTTTAATAGTGTGGTGTGTTCTTACCGGGACTCAGGTTGCATTAGGGTTTGGTGAGGAATATAGCACTCAGCACTCACGGACACATACAGCCCATATGGGTAGCTCTTAGTACTTTCGATAATAGCTTCTTGCTCATTTTCCAGAAGCTTGTGAATGTTTAAGAAAGATGATTCATCATTGTTTGTTCTTCAACATGGATAATCCCAGCTTCGGTGGTTTCTCAGAAATACGCTGGCTCAAAGAGTAAGAACCTTGTACCTGAATAACCATTCATGCCTACAAATTGCTGAATTACTTAAATTTATCTGAAAAATCTCAAGAATGGGTGCCAGTAATGTTTTTCAACATTTTATCACCAAAAATGCAATTATTATCTTGGGGTGATTCATATCAACGTGACTATTTAAAATTCATGAAGAAGGAAATTTGCATAAAATTGAGGGACATACATTCAAATCAATCATAAAGGTCCCTGTTTTTCATTGATTGCTTCAGACTTACACCGAAATAGCTTTTTGGGTAGGTGTAGAAACACAGCATAGTGAGCCCCTGCTGAGGCACCTACAACCCTTTTCAGAGTTATGTTCAAGCCCGGCAGCTCTGTTTCTGATGCAGCTTCCTGTTGCCACATCTGGGAGGAAGGGAACCAGTGCCTACCATTGGAGTGACTGACAATTCAATCCTGCATTCAGTTTTCACATATTTTTACTTTGCTGTAGGAAAGAAGGAACACAGCCCTTTTCTCCTCATCATTATAAGGAGGGATTGGACACCTGCTTTCTAAAAATTATGTAGCCTCAGCATTCTACACTGATTTCATTCATAGCCACAAATAATAGTTACCTCCAAGATTACGTGTGAATTCCCTTTCTTTTTTTTCATGCCTTCAATCAAACTGATGTGACTTTGCACACCCATCGGCAATGAATGACATGTTCCTCAGTGAAGTGTGGGTCAACGAAGACATAAAAATGCAATCAAAAAGTTCTAGACAAGAATGAACATGAGAACACAACATATAAAAAGTCATAGGGCCCGGCTCGGTAGCCTAATGGCTAAAGTCCCTGCTTTGAATGCACCTGGATCCCATATGGGTGCCGTTTCTAATTCTGACGGCCCCAATTCCCGTCCAGCTCCTTGCTTGAGGCCTGGGAAAGCAGCCCAGGAAGACCCAAAGCCTTGAGGCCCTGTGCCCGTGTGGGAGACCCAGTGGAGGTTCATGGCTCTTGGCTTCAAATTGGCTCAGCTCTGGCTATTGTGGCCACTTGAGGAGTGAATCATCACACAGAATATCTTTCTCTCTATCTCTTCTCCTCTCTGTATATCTGGCTTTCAGATAAAAATAAATAAATCTCTAAAAAATATAAAAAGTTGTAACAAACCATTAGTAACAAGATAATTTATAACTAGAGGCTACATGAAAAAATTGGAAAACCTCAAGCAAATTTCATACAGAAAGATCATTCCTTAACACAATCACACTGAATGTGGGAAAGCTGTAGGAATTTCCCTTAAGACCTGGAACCAGACAGGGATGTCCAGTTCTACCACTGCTATTTAGTACAGCTATGTAAGACTTGGTCAGAACCATTGGGGAGGAAAACATCAAAAGGATAAAAAGGAGGATGTTAAACATACTGAAACCTAAATATTTTAAGCTTTCACAGTTTTTCAGAGCCAACAGGTTTAGATCAAACAGCATCTATCAACAACTGAGTCCGAGTTGAACAGTCAGAATGATGCTCCTGCCGTGGGGTCCTGTCTCAGGTCTTCTTAATTCTGCCTTGTCATGGAGCTTGTGTGTGAGTGGAGCAAAGCTTACTCAAAGAATCTGTGGAAAACTGTGAACAACGGTGCAGACACTGTAAGCCAGCCACGGCTTCCAGCAGTGGACAGCCAAAGCATGTTAAATCAAAACGTTTTCTCCCAAGATCTGGTCTCTCCCAGCAGAAAATAATTCTCTGAGATTGAACCAATGAAGTTCATGTAGAAATTATTTGGTGGCTCTTCTCCAAGTGCTCCTGAGAAACTCAAGGAATTATAGTCTCTAGCTAGTGCCCTTAAGAGAAACTCTCATTGGTGAACTTGCCAAATCAAGTATCATTCAGGTGTGAAAGTCTTATACACACAGACATACATATGTAAGTACATTTTACATATATATGCATTATATATATGGAGAGAGAGAGAGAGGGTAATTCATTTCAGGGTATTTTTTCCCTTCAGATTGGTTTTACAGCACCAACTACAACTTAGTAAGTAGAATTGAGAATTCAGTGTTAAATCTGAAAATAAAAATAGAAATTGCTTTCAAATGAATAGCAATAAAAAATTAATAAATGACAGATGTTGCAGCTGGCATGTAAAGGTATGGTTGTTTTGTTGCCTATTTCTCTGCCCCCAGTACTATTGCTTGCTGCTTATCAGACTACGGAGGTGGCTTTTCTGCCCCTCCCCGCCCTTGGACTTTAGAGCTGTGGCAGACCACTTTGCAGGCATGTCTCTGGTGTGAGTAGAAGCTTCTACGTGGCTATGACTTTGCCCTACAGTGAAATTCTACTACTCCACTTTCAGAACAGATATCAAAGTTCAATTGCTGTTTCAAAGGTGTTCTCTGCCATCGTATCCTGGAAGCTAGCCTATCTTTGCAGTGAAAGTGGCCAAAGTTCTTGGTGTATGCCTGTAAAATCGGATGCTTGGTTTGTTTATTTCGTGATTGTTCCTATACCCCCTTCCTTTTACTTGACTCTGAGCTTGCTTACACTACTTTTCTTTCTCCTAATAATGTTTATACTCAAATCATACGGTGTGTAATCTGTCAAGTTAGGCATTGAATTCTTTCAATCTCTTTTTTTTTTCTTTTTGAGCCTGTAGGCAGTTATGAGGGTGAGGTAGCAAGACCTGCAGTATTTCTGCTTCACTGAGGTGTGCTGTCAGAATTTAGCATCTGCATGTGTGTGTTCATGAACAGCGGTGACATCTGAGCTGTAACTTATTTCCCTCTTTCTCTCTTTGTAGTTTATGTTTGCAGAATTCTTAGGAATCAGCCACTTAATGAACACTGTAATGTTTTTCATTGCTCTTATTGAAGTCCCACCCACATCTGATGAAAATGTCACCGTGACAGACACCACTTTCAACAACATTCCTGTCCGTGTGTATGTGCCCAAACGCCAGTCTGAATCACTGAGGAGAGGCTTGTTTTTTATTCACGGTGGTGGTTGGTGTTTGGGGAGTGCTGGTAAGTGTAAAATAATCCTTCAGCGGCAAGCAAGTTTTTTCTTTTGGAGCTATGTTACTTTAAGAAAACTTTTACCCATCCAATGAATGCCAAAGGTTATGGCCAACCTCATGTAAGGGAACAATTATCTCATGAGCTTGGAAATTAATTATTAACTACATTTGATAGAATATTGCAATGCAAGCAAAAAAGAATGGAGTTAAACAGTAATTGAAGTTAAGTAAATGTGGCGAAACTAGTATGTCAATGATCTTAGGCACGCAGGAAGGAGAAAGGAAGTGTTAGATGGAGAAGCACAGGGTTGAGTGACAGTATTTGGTTTTTGAATTAGATATGCAACTCACTGCATTTTATGCAGTCATCAGTTGTATATAAGATATACTTACTGGATTTCTGAATTTTATTTATAACTACTTCATTACATTTATTTATCAATATATTTTATATGCTTTTTAATACCTGCATATTAAGATGTTAAGGGTTTAATACATTATTATCATGTTAAATCAAGAAATGTTTGAGAAACATCATCACTGGGGACTGGATGAGGGGGTAGGGATGCTTCTGGCTCTGCAGATAAGGAAAGAGTTTCAAGAACAGTGAACACATAGAGGAGGGGGAATTTTCCTGGAGCAAAGGAGATATTACTGATGGGTATTGATATGGGTTAGAAATGAGAATTGAAGCAATAAAAAAGAGAGTGATTTTTGTCATTTAAAAAAATAAATTCCAGCAGTATATCCTTTAGCAGACACCAAAGAGCTGTTTTTAGCACAAAATACGACTATCACACACAGACCATTTCCATAAATCTCCACTGCCCGAGTGGTTACTCAAAACTTTTTCATTAAAGTATCCCTGAATAATAGGTACATGTTTTTGATGACGCTAGAACAAGAGAAAAGCAAACCATGAAAGTAATATTTATTTGATGCTCTTCCAATATTAATGGAAAATATAATAAATAAGCTTCTAAAATTAGGTGTGGCTTTTATAATGCTAATTAAAATTTTAAGGCTTTATACATATCTGAGATTAAGAACGTTCAGCACTGTTGGACTAGCATTGTGGCTTATAGAATGAGCCACCTTGTGACTTTGGCAGTCAATATGAACTCTAGCTCTGTCACTGACTGTTCCATACGTACCCCAGCTCCATGTCATGATGCTTGGGAGAGCAATGGCCCAAGTCCTTGAGCCCCTGCTATGGTGTGGGAGACCCAAATGAAGATATGGGGCCCTCAGATTTGGTGGGGTGATGTAGTAAGGAAATCCTCTGCATGCAGCACCTGCATCCCAAAGGCATGCCGTGAGGAGACCTGGCTGCCCCACTTCCCATCCAACTCCCTGCTTAGGGTCGGGGAAAGCAGTGGAGGATGACTGAGTTCTTGGGCCTGTGCACCTATATGGGTGACCTGGAAGAAGGTCCTGGAATCTGGCTACAGATCGGCTCAGCTCAGGCTGTTGCCGACCTTCAGATAGTGAGCCATCAGATGGGTGATTTCTTTCTCTGTCGCTCCTTCTCTTATAACTGTTCAAAAAAATATGATAAATTTTTTAGAAAGAATTTTTGGACTCATTTTTGGAAGCATTACAAGATAATATTTACTATGCTTTTTAAGGAATTTATTTGTATTTTTTTTAAATTACAAAGCAAAAATTATGAAATAATAAGATGTGTTACCGTATGTCCTTCATCTCATATCCTTTGTTAATAACTCTTATGAGTTTCTTTGTCACAATTAATAAACCACACCTGCTTCCCCCAACATTTTTTTAAAATCTGAAATTCTTTTGTTCTTCTCATCCCTAGTAATTTCTAGTAATCAGTTCTTTCTTCAGATTTTTATTTATTCTTTCTTTCTTAGATTTCACTTGTAAAAGAGGACACATATTATTTGTCGTCCTGTATTTGGCTTACTTCTGACAATATGATTCACAGTTCCACTCATTTTGCTGAACATTTCAATGAGTTTTATTTCTGTATGGTGCGTATATGTGTGTGTGTTATATTTTTTATTTTGCTGTTCATCTGATAACAGACTCCTTGGTTGACTCCTAATTTTGTGTTTTGTAGACAGTGCAGCTATAAATATGATGGGGAGGCGTCTCTCAGATTCAGCAGGTCCATGCCTTCTGCATACATACCCAGTAAACAGACTTACAATTCCAGATTTACTTTTTTAAGATTTATTTATTTTTATGGGAAAAGCAGATACACATGGAAGAGGAGAGAAAGAGTGGAAGATCTTCTATCTGCTGATTGACTCCCCAAGTGGCTGCAAGGGCTGGAGTTAAACCAGTCTGAAGCTTCCTCCTGGTCTCCCAGAAGGGTGCAGGGTCCCCAGGCTTTGGGCCATCCTCAACTGCTTCCCCAGGCCACAATCAAGGAGCTGGGTGGAAAGTGGGGCCACCAGGATTAGAACCAGTGCCCATACGTGACCCGCATGTATGCAAGGCATGAACTTTAGCCACTCGACCCCTGCACTGGGCCCCCACATGCACTTTTAAAAGAAATCTCCATAATGTTGTCCAAGGTGGCTGCACTAAGTTACATTGCCAGTGACAATGTATAAGCTTTACTTTCATAGCATCCTCTTCAGCATTTATTCCTGTCTGTCTTTGAAAATAACCGCACTGACAGAGGTGCTGTGAAACCACATTGTGGTGTGGATTTGGCTAGTGACCCTGAGCCTTTTTAAAAAATCATTTAAAAAATTGGTTATTCGCATTTTGTGAGAACTGTATCTATAGTTCCTTTATGTTTTAACTAGATGGAGATGGTATTTTGTTTCAATTTTTGAGATCCTGATACATTTTGCTCAGTAATCCTTCCTCGGTTAAGAGCTTACAGACATTTTCTCTCATTGTGTTAGGTGTCTCCTCACACTATTGATTGCTTTCTTTGCTGTACCAATGCTTTTGAGTTTGTTAAAGCCTTTTGTCTGGTTCTGTTTTGTTGCCTACACTTTTGGGGACTTAGCCAAAAAAGCACCACCTACACCAATTGTCACGGCTTGTTTCTCTTAACTTTTCTTCTAGCAATTTCATAATTTGGGTCTTTGATTTGAGTTGAGTTTTGAATATGGTGTGTGGTAGGAATCTAATTTTGCTCTTCTACCGAATATATTTACTTTTCCAGCATCATTCTTGCAGATAATATCTTTTTTGCAATGGATGTGTTTATTACTTTTGTCAAAAACCAGTTGGCTGGACGTGTGTAGTTAATTTCTTGGTTTTCTCTTTTGCTGATTGACTTATGTGTCTTTTTTTATCATGCCATGTTTTGTTAAATTCAGTGCTTTTGTGATATGCATTAAAATCTGGAATTGTGATGCCTCTAGCTTTGTGATTATTATTTTGGCTCTGGATTCCTTTTTCTGTTCTGAGTCTTTTGGTATTTTAGGATTTTTGTGGCTATTGTGAATTTAATTTGCTTCTCGCTGTCTCTTTGAGTGAAATCGTTAATGATTTTTTGTATGTTGATTTTATATCTTGTGACTTTCTTTACTAAACTGGTTTGTAAGTTCTAGGAGATTTCAATGGAGTGTTTAGGTCACTTCCTGTGCAACATCATGTCTTTTTTCTGTAGCAACGTTGGGGAAACCTGTCGGGGGTGGAAGTTTGGTGGGAATCCCAAGTAAAAATAAAATTAAAAAAAAAGAAGAAAAAAACATCATGTCTTTTGCAAACATGGCCCTTTTGTCATCCTGTTTTCTGGTTTTTCTCTTCCTTAACTTTTCTGTTGGTAGAGTGATGAAATTGAACATCCTTATATTGTGCCAGTTGTGATGGAAAATGCTTTTTAATTTTGCACATTCAGGGTGATATTGATTATTGATCTGTCAAAACAATATAACTGTAAGGTATGCACTTTTTATACTTAATTTGTTGAGTTTTTTTTTAATAATAAGGGGATGTAGAAACATCCATTTGTCTACATAACCTGAGAAAATCATACTGTTTTTGTTCTAAAGTATAGATGTAATGTGTTGTGTTTATTGATTTTGAAATGCTGAACCACCCTAGCATTTCTGGGATAAGACCCTGTTGGTTAAGGCAGATATATGACCTTTTTGATGTACTGGATTGAGTTTGATATTGTCGTCTTGACTATTTTTGTATCTAGGTTTCTCAAGGATATTGGTTTTTCAAATTTATTCTAGTTTGTTTTCTGTGTGTGCAATTTGGATATCACTTATCGACTCAAAAGAATTCAGCACAGAGATATGCTTTCCAATAGTTTGCAATGTATAGGAAAGTACTGCAGTAGTTTTTCTTTAAATGTTTTGTACAGTTTGAGAGTAAAGCTTTTATGTCCTAGATTTTTTTTTTTAATGTAGAACTAAATCGCTGTGTGAATCTAGTCGCTTAACTTGGGTGTGTTCACACTTTAGTTACCTTCTTGAGTTAATCTTAGTCTATGATGCAGGAGTTTACTCAGATCCTTTTATTGCCTCACTTTCACTCTCTTTCTGTCTCTTTCTCTCCTTCCACCTAAGAGTTGGTGAAGTCAAACACTATTTCCTAACAGCATCGTCTGCACTCTTCCATGAAACTAATTTTGTATTATATTATTGTTGTTAGTTTACATGGCCTACCACTACCTCAAGTAGAGTTTTGCTTGCTTAAATTTTGATATTATGTGATTATAACTTGAAGACCTGGCACTTGCTACAGAATTAAAGAGATTCACAATAATCTAATATGAAGATGTAGGTAGAAAAAGAAACTAACAATGAATCACTGAGCAGAATTCATATTCTAGACTGATGAAGAAATATTACAAATATGTTTCTCAGAATACATCATTTAAGAACATTAACTCACCTAAATTTCTTTTGTTTTCCCGCCTAAATTTCTTCTGTTTCGTTTTCCCTTATTGCAGCTATGTCTTCTTATGATTTTCTCTCAAGACACACAGCCAATAGACTTGATGCTGTTGTCATTTCAACCAAGTAAGAGCACTGTTTCCTCTGCTATTTGTGTAGGTGAATTATCTAGTAAGACACTGTTAAGATTGTCTGGTCATTTCTTTGTTTTAATACCAAAAGTGTTTCAAAGGAAATTGAAAGGGCTCTTGCAATGCAAATGTACTTGATCATAATCAGCACAAATTCAGAGAGAAAATAATATTAGACAGTAGTAAGAAAATATTAAGAAATAGAAAATGGGGAGTTTAGAAATATTAGAATGAAATTAATCTATTATATTTTTTGGAAAAATCACCTTTGCTGGTATCCGTGACTAACTTCTTAGCTAGTGAAGACGGGTGAGGAATTTAGAATTAGAGAATAGTGTGTAAATTCTGACTCCAAAATCAATTCTAGTCACTTTGTGCACATGGGATATTGTCTGTTTAGTTCGGATTCCTTCCCTGCAGAATGGAAATCATGTAAAATATTCACATAATTCAGATGGTTTGAGGACTGGGAGACAAGCACATTTAAAGTGCATGGGTAAGTCCGCCACAGTAAGATATTTCATTGAAAGTATTTGGTTGGGGCTGGTGTTGTGACAGCAGTTTATGTTGTCTTCTGTGGCACTAGCATCCCACGTTTGTCCTTGTTATAATATTAATGGCTACACTTCCAAGCCAGCTCCGAGCTAATAGGCTTGAGAAATCATGGGGGAATGGCCCATATGCCTACGCCTCTGAAACCATGTGGGACACTCAGATGAGCATGACCTTACCAGGTCAGGCCACTGTGGTCATTTGCGTGGGAATCAGCAGAAGGAAGGTGTCTCCCTCTTCGTCTCTCCTTATCTCTCTATTATCCTGCCTCCTAAATACATAAATAAATGTTTTAAGCTAAACACCAAACTACAGGTAATAGCAGGCAAATCTGTTCTCAAAAGGCATTTTAGATTAACAATAACATAAATAAACCTTAGGAATGAGTAAAAAGTGAATAAATTATGCCAAAAGCAAGGTAGAAACTGCATGCCAACTTGATCATTAAATGAATATAGAGTAGAATAATTTCCAAGATCTTTTTTTTCCATGTGTTGCGTTTCACTAATGTATAGTGATTACACAAACAGCATTCTCAAAGAGAACTAGCCAAGAATTTATCCCTATTGCTAATTTTTGTTTAAACCTAATCTAAGCTTGTGTATGTGCATGTATTGAACTCTGGAATTTTTAAAACTTTTTTAAATTTAAATTTTTAAAATTTTAATTAAATGTATTATTTTCTTTTGTATTTATATAGAGATGTCATGCCTTGAATATATATAATTCCAAGCCCAAAAGCATACTTTTTTACTTCCCCTCTCCCTCCGTCCTTGCTTTTTTTCTTTTAATTTTTGCTTTAACACACTTTAAGTTTACTCTTTGGAATACAGGCTTAACCCTCAACTAAATAAAGAATTCAACAAGTATAAAATAGAGACAATTCTTCTGCAAAAACATAGAGAAGACTTTTAATATATTTTAAAGTATACATTATGAAATCTTTCATATTTAACATCATAATAAGAATTAAGTCTCTCTGTGTTTACAATAACCGAATATCAAATTTAAGGGTTAGTAGAAAAAGTCCTTTAAATTAAGAAAATCTGTCTTACAAGTTGTTATTTTGCCCACAGCTACAGGCTAGCCCCTAAACACCACTTCCCAACTCAATTTGAGGATGTTTATGCTGCATTAAGCTCGTTCCTAAGCTCAGATGTTCTCGAACAATATGGTGTAGATCCTACAAGAATAGGTGTGGCTGGAGACAGCGCTGGTGGGAATTTGGCTGCTGCAGTGGCTCAGCAGGTAATACTCTCATTTTTGTTTTATTTTCAACTGTGTTCTACATGTAAATAATTATCCAGGCAGTAAATGTGGAGATGAATGTTATGGTAGCAATTTTGCACTCAGCAGAGATGCATAGAATAAATATTGGAGGGTTTTTAACTTGTTTTACATCCTCAGTGTTATTTTTTTTTCTTTCGTTTATAAAAATTCATTTATTTTTATTGGAAAGGACGATTTACAGAGAGAAGAAAAGACAGAAAGGTTTTAAATCCACTGGTTCTCTCACCAAGTCGCTGCAAAGATCAGAGATCAGCTCATCAGCTCATCAAATTCAGGAGCCAGGAGTCTCCTCCACGTCCCCTACGCAGGTACAGGGTCTCAAGGTTTTGGTCTGTCCTTGCTGTTTTCCCAGGCCACAAGTTGAGAGCTGGATGGAAAGTAGAGCAACTAGGACATGAATCAGCGCCCAAATGGGATCCTGAGATTTGCAAGGCGAGGATTTAGTCACTAAGCCATTGTGTTTAGTCCAGGTTTCTTTTGTTTCTTAATGAAAGATATGATACTCTTATTAGGTCAGCGTAATTATTAGTAAGAATCGTCCTGTTCTATTAGGAGATGCACTTGTGAAATCAATGAATTTCAACAGTCTTCAACTAGAGAAGCATACTATTCCAGTTATCCTCAGTAGTGTATGCTAAAATGGGAACACACCCACAATAATACTGTACATATAAAACCCGTGAGCTCATTCACTGACTCATACACATAGTTACATTATGGAAAAAACTATAGTTTATGGATTGTTTACAGATTTCTATGACGTTTACTTAGGTGTTTGGGTACAAACTATTACATAATTTTAATCTATTATACTAAGAGTAACATTGAGTTGCCACTGATTTCCTGACCTAAGAACTGTATTTGGTATTAATGCTTTAGAAGCAATGTTTTTTTTTAGGAAAAACAATCAACAGATTTACAAAGGAGTTTCTGCAATTCAATGACTTGCTCCCATTAAAATTGCACTTGAAATTGTTGTTAAGTAAAGAAATAAACACTTCATAGAGTATAATTTTTGGCCCTTTTATGATTATGACAACATTTTCCAGATTCCTGGTTAAAAGGAAAACATAAATTCTGTAATTTATTCTAACTTACTAGAAAACAAATACACACTACTTTCCATAAATTGATGCACATTGTCTAATATACACTCCAGTATCTAGTCATCGCTGCCCTGAGAGGCATCTTGATTTTGTAATGCAAAGAACACATTAAGAAAACATCGAATTTTGAATTAAAATGTTTATCAGCGAACTTGCACAAAGCATCTAATATTAAAAAAAAAAACACATTTTCTTTTTCCTGCATGGCTAATAAATCAGTTTGGACTCCTAGGGAGGTGAATTATGTAAAATAATTCCAGTGTGAATGTAGAAAAAATGGCATTCGATAGGGTGTTAAAAACTAAATAAGATATGGCATATGTCTAGACCAAAAGTTTAAGAAAGACAAAAATCCCACATAGAACCCTCAAGCTTCTGCACTCAATTTCTTTTCTGCCCTAAATGCCTGTGGGAAACCTTTCAGACAATGTAAGTTTGGAAAGTTCTAAGAATTATAAACTTGTAGTCAACTTCAAAGACCCTCCAGAGACTAGGATATTTATTACACTCCTTTCCTTAAGTGAGATCCTGGAAACAGATGGTCTGAGAGTAAGGAAGGAGCAACTTACAATAACTTCATGCACATCTAAGGTCAAGTTTTACCCCAGGTAGGTCAATGGAGACTCGGATCTTCGAACCTAAATTAAGATGGAATGTGTATTTAGTACTCTGTGTATTTGGCCCAAAAAGTACAAGTTCTCCTTGGAGAAATAAGTTCTAAATTATAGCTGAACTTCTCAGTTGAAAATCAATGCCCAAAACACAGGTATATACACCTAGAAAAAAAAAAAACGTAAACATTAAACTGCTAAAGAAAGCATACCAACTGAACAGATACAGAAAGACACAACACAAAATTCAGGTATGAGTTGTCAGCACAGAAACAAAATGAGCATGCTACTTCCCACAGTTAATTCACACCAAGAATTTAAAGTTCAGCAGAAGTTTGGAGAACAATTAATGATTTAACCACATAGGGCAGGCATGTTGACTCATCCAGCAAATCTTCCACCTCCCAGCGTCAGAATCCTTTATGGACATTGGTCCATGCCCCAGATGCTCTATTTTCCACCCAGCCCCATTCCTGTGTTCTGGGAAAACAGTAAAATATGGCCCAAAGCTTTGGGCACCTGCAACCATGTGGGAGACCAGAAAGAAACTCCTGGCTCCTGCCTTCTGATCAGCTCAGCTATGGCTCTTGCAGCCATGCAGGGAGTGAACCGGTAGATGGAAATTCTTTGTCTCTTTCTCTCTCTCTGTAAATTTTCATTCCCAATTAAAATAAATAAATGTTTTAAAAGCAACCCTAAAATAAATAATTAAATATCTTATACACGATTTAAACACTTTTATAATGCTAAAGAGACGAAGTGTAAGTGGTCCTATTGATGACTACGTACTAGGAAACTGTGAAAAGAAACCTGGGAGTCAGGAAGGTAGAAATCCTGGAGAAGCAGATAAGAAATACAGCAGATATATTATGCAAGTCAATATGGTTTTGAGTATCTATGAAAAAATTTGAGAAGAAACTGGAAAAAGAAATATTTGAAAAATGACAGTACAGTGTTTCGCAAAACACATAAAACATATCAAATTAAAGATGAAAGAATTGCTGTGAAGAGTAAGCATCATTCCTGTAAAGGTCAGTGAAAAATAAGCAAGAATTAAGTCTAGAAATAGAAAAACAAAAATGAGAAAAAAACAAGCAATGAAAAACCAGGAAAATATGAAAAATCATGTTAAAAGGATCACTTTCCTAATAGACCAATTACACCGGTAGCTTATTTCTCAATAGCAGCTATGTATTCTCTCAGTTGTGAAAGAGGATTGCTGGACCGCAGATCTAGAATGACTGCCAGTTTTGCTTTGTTGCTTCATAAAATTACTACTCAAGAGTAAAGGAAAAATAGAAAAAAATCCAGATGTTGGTGATCTGATTATAATATTGACATCAGAAAGTCAGGAGGATGCAAGCAATCAGTTCTGATCATGCGCAGTTTACATGGGGTACATTCAAAACACAATTAGGCAGAAAAAATTTAATGTAACCAGTTGGAAAAACATAATGGGGTAACAATTTAAAGGAGTAAATAATAAAGAATAAGACCATCTAATTGCAGAAAACTATCGAAAAATTAACAATTCTGGATCTACATCAATTTAAGGGCATGAACGTAAAATAGATGAGAGATTATATTAACAGAAATTAGGGAAGACACACCTATTCGTGATCAGAGTAAGAGACTTAAAAAGTGTCTCTTGCAGCAAATAAGACAATAATAATAACAAGTGTAGACAACAGACATACCAACCAACACATGCAATGTGGCGAATGGATGAAAGAGGAGCAAGCAAGCACACGGTACGGTGCCCATCTCACAAGTTCAACAAAATTCCCTGCCAAAAAGACCAAGTCTCCAGCATTGGAGAACTTCATTCATGCAGCACTTTAACTCTTACTGCAATGAAATAATGAAATCGTTTACAAAAAGGCAGACAGGAAAACATAAAAGAACTTTAAGTGACTATGTGTCACTCGATAAAATAATAGTGTTCAAATGTTCTCCATATTTAGAGTAATTGATGTAGGAAATTATATATCCCAAAAACATATTTTAGAAAAGAATGAAAGTCGGAAATAAATATTTTACTCATGAAACAGAAACAAAATAGCTTTCTACTTATAAATGGAATATTACAAGAAGGCAAGGGAAAGCAAGAACAGTACTCACAACAAGCTCAGGGGAGATATGAAAAGAAAACGAAAGTTCTTGTTGAAAAGAGTTACAAAAAACACTGAAAAATCTCTGGGAAAACAAATAAGAAAACACCAACATTCGCTACAATTAATGAGAAAAATGCAACTCTGTAGACTCTTCAGACATGAACAACAAATGCTGTCCAATTTTAAAATGTACAATAAGTTCTTGAAGATTTTTTTAAACTATTTATTTATCATTTTTCTGGGAAAGACAGATATACAAAGAGAAGGAGATACAGAGAGAAAGATCCTATGTCAACTGGCTCACCTCACAATTGGCTGCAATAGCTGGAGCTGAGCTGATTCAAAGCCAGGAGCCAGGAAAATTTCTTGATCTCCTATGCAGGTGCAGGGTCCCAAGGCTTTGGGCAGTCCTCAACTGCTCCCTGCCCCCTCCTGCCCAGGCAGTAAGCAGGGAGCTGGATGGAAAGTGAGGCAGCAGGGACATGAACTGACACCTATGTGGAATCCAGCCCCATGCAAGGAGAGGACCTCAGCCACTAGGCCACCGTGCCAGGGCTGAAGAAGTTGTTTTTAAAACTTTTAAATTGAAATGTTTACTAATAGTTACTAAAATAAATCCCAAGAAAGGTATGGCTTGCAAGATAGTCCAATAAGAAATGAAAAGCTGAGCCTTTTATAACTTTTAAACAAAATAAAGTCATATTAACAATAATAATGAAAAGCTCCACCTGACATTTCAAAGGAAAACAGCATCTATTACCTGAATGATTTACAGTTATAAAGTTTTTGAGCAGTGCAAGTGAAAATCCAGTAGATAATACATTGCGTCAATCACATTCATAAAACATATCAATAGCATGATTATAATACTTGAAATAAACACAATGTGTTGATATACATATATATCACAGGTATATATTTGTGTTTATTAAGTCATGCATTTAACTTTATGTGTATTGTATTAAGCACTATAAAATCCTTAAAATAATATTAAGATCAAAGATCTACATCTAGTAACCCATGACCTTTGGCAAGCTTTGATATTTCTGATCTTTAATTTTTTTGCTTGTACTGTATTGCTACTAACAGGAAACTTTCAATATACTCTAAATACATGCATATTAATTTATAGATGACAGTAGTATGTATCTGAATGCAGTAATGAGCTTAGATTATTTAAAATACCTACATTAAAATGAATTAAATATTTATAATGAAAATCAAAATTGGAGTATTTCCTTGCCTATCTTGATAATCACTTTCTTATTCATGGTTCCCAACCTTCTGCTATCTTGGGAGAACTATTTCCTGTGCAAGTGTTTGCAGGGATAATTATGTGATAGATTCTGGCAAACACAGTAAGACAGAACTGAGATTCGCTGTTTAAAAGGCACAATAGGGATGGGACTTGACTTAGTGGTCCCACATCCCATGTCAGTGTTTCAGGATTCAAGTCTAGATTCCACATTGAATGCCAGCTTCCTGCTCATGTACACACTGGGAGGTAGCAGGTGTTTGCTCAAATTCTTGGTCTTGATTAGATGGTCACTTCCACTCATGAGTTAGTACAATCCCTTTTGTTCTCCTTGACAATATTAAATTATAAATACCATTTTACTGAAAATTGGAACTTCTGTCAAAAATTTTGCTTTATCTAATCTTTATGAGATCCTTTTCATTTCCTACATATACACTGTGTCTTACTGAAAATGTGTTTTAAAAATGAAGTTTTGCATCCAAGAAACTTGCTTTACATTGTTTTCCAGCTCAGTGAGGATCCAAAGATCAAGATCAAGCTCAAGACTCAGTCTTTAATATATCCTGCCCTTCAGAATCTTGATATGGATCTCCCATCCTATCGTGAAAACTCACATTTTCCAATTCTACCCAAATCACTCGCAGCCAGATACTGGAGTGAATATTTTACCACAGACAGATCACTTGAGAAGGCCTTGCTCCTTAATCAACATGTAACAGCTGAATCAAGTCACCTGTTCAAATTCGTTAACTGGAGTTCCTTGCTCCCTGAGAAGTTCAAGAGAGGCCATGTCTACAATGCTCCATCCTATGGTAGTTCTGACCTGACCCAAAAATACCCGGGGTTGCTGGATGTGAGAGCAGCGCCCCTGCTGGCTGATGACGCTCGGTTGCGTGGCTTGCCCAGGACCTATGTCATGACCTGTCAGTATGATGTCCTGAGAGATGATGGAATCATGTATGTCACCCGACTCCGGGACGCTGGCGTTGAGGTCACTCACACTCACGTCGAGGATGGATACCACAGAGCCATTTTATTTCTGGATTTGAAAATTAGTTACAGGATGATTAATCACTATGTTGATTGGCTAATGGTAACTCTATAGGAACAGTCAAAACAGCGGCTTATTAAAATATGCAATTAAGGCAACAGGAATATGTTAATGAAACTGAAGGGTCGTTGTTTGAACTGCTGTTTACTATCTCTGACCTTTGTAAAAATTTAAAACTCATACTGGAGTATAAAGACACGTGTTTATTTATTTATTTTTTTTGTGGCAGCATGCTTTCTATTTTATTCCTTTAATGTTATTGATTCACTTGTGGAAATATTGCATTACCACTGGTCTTTACTGCTATTTATTTCATTTCCTAATGTATAATTATAACTTTGTGCTTACTTGATATTATTAGAGCTGCAACTTGTAGTTTCTGAAATAACATGGACTTCTAATTGGCTTGGATTTAGAGAGTTCACATTTTTTTCTTGTGGGAACTCCTATAAGCCAACGTCTTTAAGGGTCTTTGCTCAATACGTGGTCATTTTCCTGTCATAGTAAAATTACTTCCTAACACAGAAGTATTCATGTCCTGGGATATCAAAAAATAACGGCTCCAATCTGTCACTTTACAGAAAGGCAATTCTAATCTTGTGGCAAACTTGGAATGTTCAGATCTGGAAGAAGTTCAAACAGGCTATAGCTCCCCAGGTGTCTGGCCTGATGTGGGTGAGTGCAGCTAGCACACGGACGAGATATCCATGTCAAAGCAAAATACTGCATCTCTGGACAGTAGATGGGATCCCAGAATTAAACTGTTGCAGTGTGAGAGCTCAGAGATGAGACGTGGTGATTGTATTTCAAGCCATATTTGGTGGTACACTGAAGAAGGCAGCCCAGAGCTAGTGTAGAAGCTTCCAGAAATCTCCAAAACCCAAGCTTCTGTTCATTTCTGCTCAGCTTTGTTCAGTGGAATGAAACTGTGGGCAGACATAGAGCCAAATTTTTTTTTCACTTCATTTTTAACAAGCAAAAATAGTATTCGTAGAAGCCCAATACTAACTATCCTTATCTACTTATATGTAATTATAGCGAACCATAGTCCTTGTGGACCACAGCAGAGGATGGTTGCCTATGCTGCTAACTAAAATGAATCAATACAAATAAAACAAAAAAACCCTTTTATTCCTTTAGTAAAACCATAAGGGATTAATACATTGACAACTAATAAATAGTCCATAGATTCTGCAGGAAAAATTGGTTAAGATTATGTGTGTGACCTACAGGAAGACATGGGGCAGACATTATGAGATGGATGCAGATAACTTACAGCTGTGGCAAATCCCCGATCTTTGATAACTCATCCTGCATTGTTCCCCTTGTTGCCTTTACCTGTACGTCTTGTTATCCTATCTTCTTTTTGAAAAAAACACTATGTTGTATATTTGGGAACATAGCTTAACTTGGAAAAGCCAAGTGTATTTAAATAAGAACATGAGATATGGCTCAAACTCTATTATCAAAGAATCAGAAATGATACTGATAAGGTGAAATGACAGTAATTACAACAGGCTTTCCAAACATTCCTGCTGATAATGTAGTAGCCTGTGGGAGGAAGGCCAAATCAAGCACCATCAAGCCAGTCCTCTATTTTATACTACAATTCAATTTTTAATAGGAAAACTTGTCTTGGTATCTACTAGATATTTTTAAAAAATATATTTATTTGTTTTTTGGGCCCTGCGTGGTAGCCTAGTGGTTAAAGTCCTCGTCTTGAATGTGCCAGGAACCCATATGGGCGCCGGTTTTAATCCTGGGAGCCCCACTTCCCATCCAGCTCCCTGCTTGTGGCCCGGGAAAGCAGTCGAGGACGGCCCAAAGCCTTGGGACACTGCACCAGTGTGGAAGACCCAGAAGAGGCTCCTGGCTTCAGATTGGCACAGCACTGGCCATTGCGGTCACTTAGGCAGTGAATCATTGGACAGAAGATTTTCCTCTCTGTCTCTTTTCCTCTCTATATATCTGACTCTGTAATAAAAATAAATAAAGATTTATTTGCTTTTGTTTGAAAGGCAGATTTTGCAGAGAGGGGAAGAAAAACCGTGACACTGAGAAAGAGATCTTCCATCCACTGGTTCACTCCTTGAATAACTGCAATGGCCAGAGCTGTCAGCTGAAAACCAGGATCCAGGAGCTCCTTCTAGATCTCCCACGTGGGTACAGTCACGAAGGACTGTAGGCCACCGAAGGACCTGGCCCACCCTTCTCTACTGTCCCAGGCCATGTACAGGAAGCTGGATTGAAAGAGGAGCAGCTGGGACATGTACCAGCGCCCACATGGGATGGCAGCACTGCAGATAGAGGATTAGCGTGCTATGCCACTGTGCTTGGCCCTTCTTTGATAGTATTATACAGCAAAAACAGCTTTGACTTTACAGAGTGATTTCTCGAATTCTACATCACCAGAACTGACTGTTCCTGACCTTTATCATTGCATTCATCACCTAACACTTTTGAGTTACTTTTATAGTATATATTCCAGTTTCTGTGGGTCTTCAGTTCTGACCTTCCTGTGATCCCGCCAGAGCGCCTGCAATCTTTGTACTATAGTCTCTGTATGTTTTGGTGTACCACGAATAGCATCTCTAAACTTTGATCTTTGCCTTATATCAGTGTTCATCTGAGGCAGGTACTTAAATAATTGCATATCGGTCGTGAAAGCTGATGCCAACCGACAAAGTGGGCACTTTGGTATATGGGACTAGTAGGAAGGCCCTTAGGACATGATCTCAGAAGTGACTTGCTCTGAGAGGCTGGGTTATAGAACTGACCCGCACCCAGGTGCCATCATGTTCCGTACTTCATTCTGTAGTTCCTCCTGACCAGCCCCACCATTACCATCCTCATGGGGCTGCTCAATGCTAACTTGAACCTCCTAAACCATGAGCTAAATAAATCCATCATCCTTAAGAAGAAGCTTGTTTCAGATATTTCTTTTTAGGGGCGAAAAGCTGACTATGTGCTTACATATTTCTATAATCTGGCTGCTAGTCCACTTCCATTAACATACAAATATGATATTCATTCAATTTCTCAACAAAAAAGATTCTTCAATTTTTTTTCTTCTAGCTTCCAGCCTATTTCTCTTTTTAGGACTGCACTCAGACTTAAAGTTAGGTAATTGATCAGGACTCCCTTCATTTATCAAAATACTTTGAATGTTCTAACCACAACCTAAAGATTTTTTCACTTATCTTCATATTTCCATGCCCATCCATCAAATACATCAATTTGACTCATCTCTTTTACTTACCTAATGGGTACTGTCTGAACTTCAAAGAAAACAAACAAAAAATATATATATTATACATACACACACATATATTATTATTAATTGGAGATATATTAACACTGGGCCTCATGTGAAGGCAAATGAGAGTCATAAAAATACTTAATGCAAACCAAAGCTTGAAGAGGACAGAAAAGGGCCCGGTGGCGTGGCCTAGCAGCTTAAGTCCTCGCCTTGAATGCCCAGGATCCCATATGGGCACCAGTTCTAATCCCAGGGGCTCCACTTCCCATCCAGCTCCCTGCTTGTGGCCCGGGAAAGCAGTCGAGGACAGCCCAAAGCTTTCGGACCCTGCACCCGCGTGAGATACCCAGAAGAGGCTCCTGGATCCTGGCTTTGGACTGGCATAGCACCAGCCGTTGCACTCACTTGGGGAGTGAATCATCAGACAGCAGATCTTCCTCTCTGTCTCTCCTCCTCTCTGTATATCTGACTTCCCAATAAATAAATAAATCTTTAAAAAAAAAAAAAAGAAGAAGTAGTGATGTAAGAAGATGAGGAACTGAGTTTTTGAAGCACGGAATCCCGGGCACTGATGCTGAGATTTATGAGTGCTTACTTCCCTTAAAAACAAAACAAAACAAGTCAGAATTTCCTAACTTTGTAAATAGTCTCGGTACAAATTACTGAGCTAACCACTATTTGTAACTGTGAATGATCAACTTTTTCACTGAGATTAGGAAAACAAATGCACCTGCCCTCATCGCACTCATACACTATTTCACTAGGGTTCATTCCCAAGCCAAATGAGAAGAAAAAATACACAAAGGGCTTGCATATGGATGAGGAAAAGGTACTGCTGTTATTCACACAGGTCATGATGATTTAACATAAATAGTCACAAAATTAAAACCCTTACTGTTTTCTTTTTCCTCCTTCTCTTTGGGGAGATCTGGAAAAGCAATGCCCCCTTCCCATCACTCCTGTGGTACACCTGTTTACCTCTGTCACCACAGCCCACAGGATAAACGTATATAGCAGGGAGTCAAAGGCAACCAGATGTGCTGTGCCATTCCTGTCATGGTCTTGCACGTGACAAATTTTATCACCAAGAAGCCGAGCATTCCCTCCATCAAATAGGGCCTTAAGTAGAAACAAGGGCAGCCATTATAAACAGTTAGCAAGATGCCTTGTTTTTGTCCTCCCCCTCTCTCTTCCTGCTGTTTCTCAGACTTCTTTTTTTTCTGCACTTTGTGGATATTTCAATCAGAAAGCACCCCTACATGTTCAGGTAGTATGATAAGACGAGCAAAGGGAGTAGTTAAGGCCAGAGATCAGTTGTAAACTGTCAGATTACGTGAAAAGTAGAATGAAAAATTTCATCACAGAGAACAACAGTGTTCTCTCATTTAAAACAGAAAATGGGTGTCTGGTCAAGGGAACAAATCGTTGGATGGGCAGATGTGACCATTGCTAGTTAGGTAAAACATGGACAATAAAACATAACCTGGTGATGTGTGCCCGGAGGAGGAGTTGGAGGGCAGGTACAGGGCAGGGTTCAGAGGCAGAACGCTGTGCAAAGAGCAGGCAAGACTGCAGACAAGAGGAGGTCTTGGAATCTTGCCTAGCGTTTGGTTTGAGGTAGAGCTTTAAATACATCTCAGGCTGGGATGTGTGGAGGTCCACATGGTGGAATGGAAGCTGCAAATTATAAGCTGCAGGAGGGATGGTGAGGGAGCTGAGAAGGTAAACATGTGGGCTGCAGGAGGGATGGTCACTGTTTCTGGGGACCTCAGAATGATGTGGTCCCATTTCTGGATGTGCACAGCTGTGCAGCTCTTCTGCAAGACAGCATCTCTGTTCTTGAATTCTTGCTATATGGTTCCCAAACCAAACCTGCACATCAACCCTGGTGGCTGCTTGTAATCGTCCAGATGTGGACAGACCCCCAGTGTTCTTCCATGAGCCAACACACACACACACACACACACACACACACACACACACACACACACACACACACAATGACGCTTCATTCCACAACAGAGATGAAGTGCTACCAGGCAAAAACATGAAGGACCATTACCAGCAGGTTGCTGAATGAAGAAGCCAGTCTGATAGACCATCCACTGTGCCAATTCTGTGACATCTGGAGCAGGTGCAATCATGAAGACAGTGGAGGAGTCTGTGGGAGCCCTGTGTTTGTGTAAGGAGAGAAAGAAGAAGTGTAAAGATTCTCCCAGCAGGGAAAATGTCCTGTAGGACACTGGACCACAGGCAGTGTCACTTATGTATAGACAGAATTCATTTGTGCACTCCGACTGGCTGTGGACCAGGGCCTCTTAGGCATGTGGTTATCTTGAGGCTGTGCTCCTGCAGGCTTCCATTCATACCCACAGTGATGCCATTTCTGTCCTAACAACTTCGCTGGCAAATGTTCAGAGCAGATTGATTGAAAGGGCAATAATGTTGCAGATAGCTGTTACTCGCTTCAGAGCTTTCTCCTTTGGACCTCTCTAACAATGTCTGAATTGCTCAACAAAAGCAAACTGAACTTTGGAATTTGTCTTCAGGAAGTTATGCAGCGGTACATGAGGAAGCTTAAGACACAATGAAAATTCAACTTCTGAGTGATTTAAAAGTGAACTTGCCAATGTAGAAAGAGGAGAAGAGAACCACCATGGGAAAAAAGATCATCTTGCTTCTGACTGTGGGGGTCCTCGCAGCCTACTATGTTTACACTCCTCTCCCTGATAATATCGAGGAACCATGGAAACTGACATGGATGATCGCAGTCTCAAAAACAGTAGCGTATTTGGTAAGTTCAGATCTCTTACGTTCTGTCAATGATTAATAGTATCATGATAAGAAGAAAATATGACTTTAATTTCAACTCATTTGGAACATATGCTGTTAAAATTAGTTTAAGAATTTATTGTAAATATTTTATTTATTTATCTTGTTTGCTAAACAGAAATGCAGATAACTAGCCAGCCAGTCACGCACAAGCATGGAGCTGGGAACAACCTCGTTTCTCAAAGTGGGAGGTTGGACTCAGCTGTCTGAGCAAGCAGTTGTTGTCTCCCAAGATCTACTTTAAGAGGAAGCTGATGGGACCTGCAGTGTGGAGAGGCAAATAAAGCCTCTGTGTGTGGTGTTGACATCTCTGGGCACAGGTAGAAGCCCAGGCTGCCGCTCTTCTGATCCGGCTTCCTGCCAATGTGCCTAGGAAAGCAGGGGAGCATGCCCCAAGCACTGGGATTCCTGCACCCACATGGATAAAGCTTTTGCTTCCTGGCTTCATACCCATCTAGCTCTGGCCCTTGAAGTACTTAAACAGTGGGTTGAAAATCAGTCTCTTATCTTTCCCCCTCTCTTTCTGAAACTCTGCTCTTCAAACAAAAATACATAAATTGATCTTCAAAAGGCCTGGAAAAAAAATGGATGCTGCAACTGAAGAGTCCTGACTCAATCATTCTAATATTGGAGAAATACCTTTTCAACAGTGTTTTAACTCTTAACCCAAGAACACGACACGAGTTCATGTTGAATGTTTTGATTGCTTATAACTGTACTTTAATGCAGAAGTAAAACACAACGAACATACAGAACATGTTCTGGTAGTTTGGGTTGCAAGTATAAAAATACAATACACTCTGAAACAATCTCAAAAAATGTTTCACTGTGAGTTTCAGGGAATAAAAAAAGAAAACAAAAAGGCTTACTTTGTCTGATGGAGTAAGAAGCATGAACTTGCAAAGCAGGATGAATAGCACCATGATTAGTCACAGGAAGCTGGCAACAATTTTAGTGTCAGACACAAAAATGCTTTCTTATTAAAACATTTTATTAAAAGTCCAATTAGCAAATTCCAAAGAAGTGATTTTGCCAAACCAGGTTGAAATACAGAACTACGGCGTTTCTTTTCCTTTATATCTGTCAGCACAAAATCCAATGTAGTTTGCTGAATCTCAGATACAACATGTCAACCCCTTGTGTTTCTTGCCTCTCCATGTCGTGCCGAGCCAGACCGCTTTGCAGGCCTCTCTCTGGTCTCGCTAGAGTCTTCTCGGTGGCTTTGGCTTTTCCCTATAATGAAAAATTGTTCAGACACTTGTTATTCCACTTTCAGTACTGATATGAAATCCAACCCAAAAGCTGGTCATGCCCCAAAAGCTGTTGATCTCAACAGTGATATTGGCCAAAGTTGTGCATACTTAAAAACTGTGAAGTTATATTATTTTGTGACTGTTGCTGTATCCATTTCTTCTAACTCTGAGCTTCTTTTGCGTGCAGTGCTTTTATCTTCTTACTATGAACTCAAACTGTCTTAGCATTAAATTGTCAGTTTGAAACAACTTTTTTAAAAAAGATTTATTTATTTTATTGCAAAGTCAAAAATACAAAGAGGAGGAGAGGCAGAGAGGAAGATATTCCATCCAGAAAATTCATTCCCCAAGTGGCCACAATGGCCAGTGCTGTGCCGATCTGAAGCCAGGAGTCAGAAACTTCCTCCAGGTCTCCCACATGGGTGCAGGGTTCCAAGGTTTTGGGTTGTCCTTGACTACTTTCCCAGGACACAAACGGAGCTGGATGGGAAGTGGAGCTGCCAGGATTAGAACTGGTGCCCATATGGGATGCTGGTGTGTTCAAGGCGAGGACTTAAGCTGCTAGGCCACCTTGCCGGCCCAATCTGAGGCAACTATTAAAGTGAAGCAGCGGAACCTTCAGCATGTCTATTTCATCCATATTTGGCTATCAAAATATAAGAGGACCATGAGGATCACATATGTGCACTTGTGCGTTCATAAACGATGGTAACATTTGATATCTGTAACCTCAGCAGCTGTTTTCTATCTTCTTTCAGAATCTATTTTCTGAGTTCTTAGGAGCCAACCGTTTTGTGAACATTGCAGCACTGTCAAAACGTCAAGAAGTCCCACCCACATCTGATGAAAATGTCACCGTGACAGACACAACTTTCAACAACATTCCTGTCCGTGTGTATGTGCCCAAACGCAAGTCTGTGGCACTGAGGAGAGGCTTGTTTTTTATTCACGGTGGTGGTTGGTCTTCAGGTAGTTTTGGTAAGTGCCATTTGTTGAATGGTCACAAAATCTGTCAGCTTTCTAACAGTTTTTCCTTTGCAGCGATGCTGATTTAATTTAAAATAATTACATTATCACCTCTATTTCTTAACGAATGAATAATAAATGCCAAAAGTAAATAGGGAACTTGTTTCATGAGCTTAGAAACTTATTTTTAGTGTAGATTTGAGGCAATGTCACAGGGCAATAAAAATGAAGCAAGCGGAACAGAGGCAAAATAAATGGAAGTAGTGAAAGTAGTTCTTTACTGAGCTTATATATGCAGGAAATGAGAAATTGTTATATAGAGAAGCACAGGGTTTTGCAAAAGTATTTTTATACTAAAAATTATTTGTTGTATTTAATAAACATATATTCATATAAACATATCTACATGTGTGAATTTTACTTATATTTTAATTGCATTATCCTATTCATTTATAAATATGCCTATTGTATGTTTTGGTTTATATAAGTATTAATATGTGAGAGGTCTAAGAAAAAGTTTAATAACAGAAGTTATTATGTTGTTTAGGAAGAGGAATGTTGGAGCAACGTAAGGACTGAAGTCTGGAGAGGGGTCCAGCGTTTAGCTGAGCAGCGTGATAAGGAAGGGAGTTGGAGAACGGGCGCATCGGAGGGCGAGTGTGTCCTTGTCATAGGAGGGATAGAGGTACTAGGTCAGGAATGCAAATTGGAGCAATAAACGGAGTGATCCTGGCGGTAGAGCCTTCAGCTTACACAAAATTACACAAAATTGATGTTTGTGACACCGAACCCGGTCGTAACATCCCAACGCAGGTCATTTCCATGAGTCTCCACTGCAGAAGAACTTATAATTAAAGTGCTCCCGAAGAAGGGGCATATGCTTATTATGATGCAGAGTTGATTTGTCACAAGCCCTCGGACATAAGCAGATTGGCCCGATGCTCTTAAATAGCGGCAAACTTATAAATTTACACCCAAATGTAAGTAGTACGTTTATAATGAACATAAAAACCTGAAGACTAAGTGCGTATTTAAGATTAAGAATATCCGGCACTCAATTTTGGAAACATCATAAGAGAATTTGTACTGCTCATTGTATCTTTTTTGTTGACAGTAAGTTTTTGTAGAAATTACACTTTCTGAAGAAATAAAATATGTATCTTTACATTCTTTTATTATAATTAAATTTGTATTTAAACATGTGTTTATTACTAATTCATTCATTTATTTATTTTCCTCTGGCTCGCTGGCTATTCTAAGTATTCTGTTATCCCACGTTAGGACGGCCTCTACTACATCTGTAAAGAATATCATTGGGAGTTTATCCTGTTTAAAATGTAGACTGTTCGTATACAGTCATTTAGATGACATTAATTCTTCCAAATCCTGAGCAATGAATAATTTCCTACAATTTGTGTCTTTGAGGACAATTTTATGATTGTTTTACAAGTTTTGCAAATTTTTCACTCTTTTAGTTAAAGTTATTTCTGACTATTTTATCTTTTGTGGATACTGTAAGGGGTATTTATTTCTTGATTTATCTCTTAGCAACATCACTGCTTGTACATAAAAAAGCTAGCATTTGTGAAGGGTTGTTTCAGACCCTATATTTTTTCCAAATTTCTTTATCTGTTCTAACAGTTTTGGGGTACAACATTTACATTTTCCCATGTCAACATCATGACATGCACATATTATGCATTTCAAGCTTTTGTTTCCAATTTAGCGTTTTTCTTTCCTTCTGCTCCCCAGTTGCTTGTGCTCATATTTTACTATGTTGAATGATTGGTAAACATGGACATCTGTGTCTTCTTTGAAATCGGAAGGGAACCTCAAGGTGTAGGTAACTGCCTAGGTTGCCTTGTACCTAGGCCAGTGTTACACTGCTGGGAGAAAAACAGCCAGAAGCTGGCAGGCATTCTGGGCCTGGTCAATGTCAAATTTGTACAAACTATACCAGTATGCCAGTGCACTAGCAGAGTTTTGTTTTTGTTCTTAAATAAACAAACAAACAAAACGATATGTGGCACCCCGCACGCTAGCCTAGTACCTAAGTCCTCACCTTGCATGCGCAGGGATCCCATATGGACAACAGCTTGTGTCCTGGTGGTCCCGCTTAGCATCCAGCTCCCTGCTTGTGGCTTGGGAAAGCAGTCAAACACAGCCCCAAACCTTGGGACTCTGCACCCACGTGGGAGACCTGGAAGAGGCTCCAAGATCCTGGCTTCAGATCAGCTCAGCTTCGGCTGTTGTAGCCAGTTGGGGAATGAATCAATGAACAGAAGAGCACACGGGCCGTCTTCTGTAGCTTTTCCCAGCCACTAGCAGGAAACAGGATTAGTAAGAGGAGCAGCTGGGACTTGAACCAGTGCCCATGTGGGAACAGGTGTTGCAGGCTGTGGTTTTTGCCAACTTGGGGAGTGAGCCAATGGATAGATCTTTCTCTCTGTCACTCCTTCTCTCTGTAAATCTGTGTTTCTAAAATAAATCTTTTTTCTTTTTTTTTTTTTGGTGAAAAGATTCTTCTCTGATATTTTCTACACTTTACATAGCTCCTCAAAAATGGCCCTGTGATAACTTCCTATTCTGAAATTCCCATCTTATTCTTCCTCTTATTACTACTAAATATATTTTATCATTTTTTTTTTACTTTCTTATTTGAAAAAAGGAACACTTAACCACCTCAGGGACAAATAAGTATAGCCTAAAGGAAACCAACACACATTCCCCCCCCCCAAAAAAAAAAGAAAAAAGAAAAAAAAGAAACCAAACAAACACAAAAAAATCTATTCTTGAATACGTCAGTCGGTCGCAAAGGCTTCTGCATGCTTGCCTTTGTCTCTTTCTAGAGCTCTTTCAATGAAAAGTTACTGATATAAAAGTTACTGTTCCAAACTGCTCTTTACCTCCCCTTTCACTAAAGTGAGTATTTCACATTATTGCTGCTAGCTTGTGTACCTGTCACCTCCATCCTTACCTCCAGTCATCAGTGGCTTCCTGATATACACATGGTTCCTGTTCGTAATTTCAGCACCTAAGACCTGTTAAAGGAAGAGAATGGAGACTGAGCTTGGGGATTTGCAACTAGCAAGCATGAATGCAGGAAAATGACAAAACTGACAGAGAATCATTGAGAAGAATCATAGAGCGAGGAGAAAATGTTACAAATGTTAGAAGTATTTTTGCCAGAACCTAATCGATTAGCAGCTAGATATACAGATAGGATTTCTGTTCACAAAAAGCATATCTGCTCGTTTGGAAAAATGTCTGATTTTGCTTTCTTTCATTACAGCTTTGTATCCTCATGACTTCCTCTCAAGAAAGACAGCTGAGAGACTTGATGCTGTAGTCGTTTCAGCCAGGTAAAAGCCTTGTTGATCTCTGTGGCATTTGAGCGGATTTCTTATCTAGTAAGATGCTATCAGCTTTTCTGGTCATTTCTTGATTCTACCAGAAGTGCTTCCATAAAAACTGAGAGGTTGGCCATAGTGGACAGAATCATGCCTGGAACAAATGGAGAAAAACTAGCGGGCTTTATTAAATGGGAATAAAAATGGGAAGTTTAGAAATGGTTATGATCAAATGAAGCTATTATATCTCTGGGACAAATAACCTCTGCTGTTTTCTTTGGCTAGCTTCCCTAACAGAATAAGAATAGAGCCTTCTGGGTTTTACATTCAGGTTCAAATCCTAGGTCTGGAATTTATCCTCGGGCTTTGTGCAAATTCAGTACTATTTTTTTTAGTTTGGGTTTCTGCCCCTGTGACCTGGAAATTGTGTACTATTTCTCACATAATGTGCTTGTTTTGGAGATTAGAAGATAAACAACAATTTGAAACAGCTTGTCAGCCACAGTAGAGTACTTCATTAAAAATAGTTCTCCAACTTCACATTAAACATAGGCAAACTATCTCCGTGTAAAGCATTCTAGACTAATAAAAATATGCAACAAACATGTAAGAAGGAGTCAAAAATGAACAAGTTATGCCAAAACAATGTAGTATAACTACAGACAAACTTTATTATTAGATCAAGCAAGAGTATGATAATTTCTAAGGTCCTTTTTTTTGTCCCCATTGATGAGTTACCACTCACGTGGAACAATTACAGAAACAGTCTTGTAGGAAAAGGCTTGTGAAGGATCTATACGCCTATTTTTTCTTTTAGGTTCAAAATAAGCTTTCTTTTCATGTCTTTATTTCAGCAAAAATAGAATTTTGAAAGCTTTTTATTTTTTTAACAGGAACACGGTTGTATGATATAATGCGGAGTCTTTTCATATAACATTTCCCCAAGTATCTCTAAGATGATGAGATTAAAAAGGAGGCATTGCTTTCTGAAAAGCAGCTCCCCGTCCCGTGCCCCGTCCCTGGGCCAGCGCACTGGCACACTGTCCCTGCCTACCTGAGCCGGTGGCTGTGTACTTGCACATTATGCCTTCTTTCTCTTTCCAACTATCCAAGCAGCGCCTGCTGACTTTTACTGTAAAATTTCCCCGATCTTTCAATGATTTTTGTAGTGTTCTATATTGATTTTTATTAATAATTTTTATTTGTATAAATGGAATGAATGTCATATATTGCACATATTAGTGTTAAGAGCATTACGATGCTTTGTACCATATCGTTGTTACCTCTGTCAACCCTCTCTGTGTCTTATTTTTCTTTTAAATTGTACAAGGACATATTATAATCTCAAACCTTATCAAGCATCATCATGAACATGAGGGCTGTCTGTGGATTTATGGCTATCTAAAATCTCAGGTTTAGTCCAGGAAAAACTTCTCTGTTTTTTTTTAATGTTTAGAATAAATGCACACCCTGTTTTTTTTAAATGTTTAGAATAAATGCACACCTACATATTTTTAAATTAAGAATAACTGATTTAAAATTGTTATTTTTCACACAGCTACAGAAAAGCACCTAAGCATCTTTTTCCCACTCAGTTTGAGGATGTCTATAACTCATTGAAGTGGTTCTTACGCCAAGACATTCTGGAAAACTACGGAGTAGATCCTAAGAGAGTCGGTGTGTCTGGAAGCAGTTCTGGTGGAAATCTAGCTGCAGCAGTGACTCAGCAGGTGAAATATTCAATCTGTTTTATTTTAACAAGTGTGTTCAGTGTGAAGGTCATGGCACAGTAGGCTAAGCTGCTGCCTGGTGCCAGCATCCCACATAGCTACTGGTTCCAGCCTGGCTGATCCTCTTCAGGTCTAGATACTTGTGGCCTGGAAAAGCAGTGAAAGATGGTGCAAGTCCTTGGGCCCCTGCATCCATGGGAGAGACCCAGAAGAAGTTCCTGAATCCGGATTGGTTGAGCTGTGATTATCGTGGCCAGTTACAGAGGGAAGCAGCAGAGAGAAGAGCCTTCTCTATGATTTTTAGTTTCACAATAATCAAATCATGCATTAAAAAAATATTAAAAATCTATACCAAGTCTTTTATTGCAGAAGAAATGATTTAGAATTATGAATTGCTTTCAAATATCTTCATTGTTATTTACCTAAAACTGTGTATGTTTTAATTATCACTTGAAATTATTTCTTAATAATTAATAATCTTATATAGTTGTGAATAATTTGCTCATTATTCAAAATATTACTTCTGATGCTGATTATTTGACCTGAAAAATAAATTTTTCACTCATGTTTAGAAGTAATGTCCCTTTAAGAAATCTATTTAGGGGCCCAGCACGGTGGCCTAGTGGCTAAAGTCTTCTCCTTAAAAATGCAGGGATCCCATATGGGCTCCAGTTCTAATCCCGGCAGCCACGCTTCCCATCCAGCTCCCTGCTTGTGGCCTGGGAAAGCAGTCAAGGACGGCTTTGAGACCCTGCACCCACTTGGGAGACCTGGAGGAAGCTCCTGGCTCCCAGATTTGGATTGGCACAGCACCAGCCGTTGTGGTCACTTGGGGAGTGAATCATTGGACGGAAGATCTTCCTCTCTGTCTTTCCTCCTCTCTGTATATCTGACTTTGCAATAAAAATAAAATAAATATTTTTTAAAAGAAATCTATTTAGACAATGTAATTTCTATAATTTAATAACGTCCTCTAATTATAAATGATTCAGTTCCTTGTTAAGTAAAGAAACATACACTTGATAAGTGTATAAATTCAGATGATCATATGTTTAGAGGAAATTTTTCCCGATTTAAGCAACATAATAAGACAAATGTACACTTTTCCACAAGTTTGATATTCATCTTTTAGTCCTGAATCTGTTGTCTGGGTATTGCTCTGAGCTGTATCTTGATGTCGCCATAGAAAGGATATGTCAGGAAATACTGCTCAGGCTTGTTGATAGGTAGAGTAGATAAAGTGTTGATAATGATGAACCTAGATAAAAAGTTAATAATTTTCATGGTGTCAAGTGAATAATTTAGAGGAAATTTCTGTATCAAAACTTTTTAAAGTAAAAAAAAAAGCAATAAACCCCACAAAAATAAGACCAGGAGCATATGTATTGTGCACCTCAAAGGCATTCGGTAATCCAAAGAAGACTTTCCTGCCAGAGTAAATTTTGAAATTCTCAGGGTTGTAGATGCATTCAAGGGCCTTCGGAAGAGGGGAGAACTCATAAACGACCTGTTTCATTCAGTGAGGTCCTGGAGAGAGATGCTGTCATCGTGACTGAAAAGAGTTTGTAAAACAAACTTCATGTGCATTTAAAGATTTGCTTTATACCAGCTCGGTAATGAAAACTGTAGCCTTGAATTTAAGTTAACATAGAGTGCGTGTTTAATATCCCTGTTTATTTGACCAAAAAGGGTACTGATTCTGCCTAAAGAAATGAAGTTTCATACATAAAATGGTTATAGGGTTAACCCTTTTCCCCGTGACTTCCTGAAGTTAGACTGGCTATGTTGTTCATGAACGGTCTGCACCTCTAAAGGCAAAACAGTATTTATTCTTTTCTAGTCTTTCAGCATACTTCATGCTTATTTGACATTATTCCGTCTTCAAATGTGCAGACGAAATGATACAGTGAGAGCATGGTGACTCCTGGCACTTCTCCATCTTTTATCAGAGTACTGTGTTCAGGACTCCACTTTCAATGCCAGGTGCACCCTTGGAGGCCCATGGTAATAACCAGAGTCCCCAGGCTCATAACACCCATTTGGAATTGGGTTCCAGGCTCATGGTGTCAGCTTTGCCCATCCCTAGCTGATATCGATATTAAGATAGAGATCACTAGCTTTGTTTACCTTTACCTCTTTGATTGTCAAGTAAAATAGACTTTTTAGAGATTTATTAATTTCTTTTTATTTTGAAAGGCAAAGTTACAAAGAAAAGAGGATGAAGAGAGAGAGAGGGAGAGAAAGAGAGAGGGGGAGGGAGAGAGAGAGAGAGAGATTAATTGATTAATTTCTATCTGCTGGCTCAATCTCCAAATGGCCAGAACAGTTAGTACTGCACCAGACCAAAGCCAGGAGCCAGGAGCTGCTTCAGGGTCTTCCACACAGATGCAGACACCCAAGCACTTGGACCATCTTTTGATGCTTTTCCAGGCACATTAGCAGGGATCTGAATCAAAAGTTGAGCAGCCAGGTCTCAAACCCATACCCTCATATAATGCATCAACAGTGGACAGTTAAACTGTTACACTGCAACCCCAACCCCATAAATAACAAAATAATCTTATCTTTATGTTTCACAGACACAAAAGTTTGCTCAAGATCTAATTGTTCAATTGCAAATCCAAATTAAAATTCTTAGTTACACGGACTTTCTCCAAATTCGCTGTTGACATTAATATGACCACACACATCTTTTACTTATAGACAAAGAGACAAAATTTCTTTAGTGGCTAGTTCTAGTTTTCAACAGTAGGATTTCCTTTTTAAGTGGATTGCACAACTTCTTTCCCCACCCATGAATTAAGTAGTACAATTCAAATCACTCATATTGACAACATTAATTATAAACACTATAGTATTCAAAATCAGAAGTTCACCAATATATTTTTCTTGTTTCTGATCAGTATGAGATTTTTATTCACTTCATATGGATATATTGTATTTTAATGAATACGTTTTTAATTGAAAATTCTTTCCTAAAACAACTTATTTTAAATTGTTTTCCAGCTCACTGAAGATCCAAGCGTCAAGATCAAACTCAAGACCCAGGCTCTAATATATCCTATCCTCCAGATTCTTGATATGAACACACCATCATACCGAGAAAACTCGCATTTTCCAACCCTGCGCAAATCAGAAGTAGCCAAGGGCTGGTATGACTATTTCACCACAGACAGATCACTTGAAAATGCCATCTTACTCGGTCAGCTTGTCCCAGCTGAATCAAGCCACCTGTTCAAATTTGTTAATTGGAGCTCCTTGCTCCCTGAGAAGTTCAAGAAAGGACACATTTACAAGAAACCAATCCATGGTAGTTCTGATGTGGCAAAAAGATTCCCAGGGATCCTAGATGTGAGAGCAGCGCCTCTGCTGGCTGATGACGCTCGGTTGCGTGGCTTGCCCAGGACCTATGTCGTGACCTGTCAGTATGATGTCCTGAGAGATGATGGAATCATGTATGTGACCCGACTCCAGGACGCTGGCGTTGAGGTCACTCATAACCATGTAGATGATGGATACCATGGCGCATTCTTTCTTCTGGATTTGAAAATTAGTCATAGAATAATAAATCATTATATTGATTGGTTAAAAGAAAATCTATAGCAACAATCTGAGGAATTGCTTATTAAAATATTTAAATCATGGAGTGGAAACTCATTTGTGAAAATTTTTGATTTGATGTTTATTATTTGTGACCCTAAGGTTCTGATACTCACAGTAGGGTGCGTGTATGTGTGTTTGTGTCTCTTAATGGTAGCATGTTTTCTATTTTAATCCTTAAGCATTATTAATTCACTTCTATGAAAATATATACTTTAATATGTGAGCTCTTATTATTTCATCTCTAACTTACAATTGCAGCAGCCTGCTGAAAATTATTGAAGATGACTGAGTGGTTAAAAATAAACCCATTGTTGCTAAAATACCAAAGTTTTAGTTCACATGGGTTTACTAACATTTTTTAAAGATTTATTTATTTTTATTGCAAATTCAGATATACAGAGAGGAGGAGAGAAGACAGGAAGATATTCTGTCCACTGATTCACTCCCCAAGTGATTGTAATGGCCAGAGCTAAGCCAATCCGAAGCCAGGAGCCAGGAACTTCTCCCAGGTCTTCCACGCGGGTGCAGGGTCCCAAGGCTTTGGGCCATCCTTGACTGCTTTCCCAGGCCACAAGCAGGGAGCTGGATGGGAAGCGGGGCTGCTGGGATTAGAACTGGAGCCCGTATGGGTTCCTGGCGTGTTCAAGGAGAGGACTTTAGCCACTGGGCCACCGTGCTGGGCCCTTCAAATCCATTTTAAAAACGTTTTGCAGCATCACATTGTCATTTGCCTATCAGTATAAATCACTTCTTTATACAAAACTACTAATGATATGAAATACCAAAAGTAGTGCTAAGGATAAATCGCTTAAAAATTGGCTTGGATCTTGTGACAAGTTGAAAATGGGAAGCTTCATAAGGAATGAGCATGTGACAATATCTTTCCACTTTTAGTGACAGACAAGAGTGATAAAGTGCATACTGTATTAAACACCAAAATCTAATGTCTAAGATATTAAGTGTAAAGTGGAAGGAAAGCCAAAGTTAAATGGTCACACTGTTAGAACTCAGAGAATAAGCCCTGCTGACCATACTGTAAATAATCATTGATGAGCTTGCTGGGGCCCTGAGAAAGGCAGTCTTGCAACAAAATGGCTCATCCTAGCCTCAGGAAAGCAAATTTTCTTTATTTCTCTGTTCGGCTAATTTCAGGAAGAAACACATATTGGGCAGATACCAGGCAAAATTGAAACATTGCTTTGGTGTATTTTAAATGGGTTTAATCCCCACAGCACTGTCCCATCCCTACTTACTTGTAACTCACTGTACAATACCACAGTTCAAGTGGATGACAGCAGATGTTAATTTCATGTTAAGATGTTATTTGTCTTATGAGTTACTTTTAAAACTAGAGCACATTGAGATAAAAAAAATCTGATAGTATAAAATCATATGGTAGTAATACACTGAAAGTTAACATACCAGATTCTGCAGGAATAATTGGTAGAAGGCATGTTTTCACTGTAAATAAGAATGTTCAGGACCAAACATGAGTGGATGGATGTGTGAATTACTCCTGTCTATGGAGCATCACTGGGAAAGCTTTTATTCAACTAGTTGTAGAAGCCTTATGTTTTCTTTGTTAGCACTACCTGTTTTTCCTGCTCCTTTTAACTGCTTGTTCACACATCGTTTCAGAAGAGTCTTAGTTTGGAATGGGAAGATAATGCTTCAATGTGTACATGAGCTATGGTCAAAACTATGTTATTAAAGAATCATAGATAATAATTATAAAATGAAAAGAAACTACGTATCACAGGTTTTCCAGGGACTCCTTCTGAAGATGTAGTGAAAGACCAAACAATAGCAACCAAATCTCTCACAGCTTTGATTTCTGATACAAAAGTTATTAGTGAGGTATTAACAAAGTAATACTTTGGGTGTCTTCTACATTATAAACTTCTACATTACTAAGTGTTTTCTTGAATTTTCTGTCACCAGCACTGACTATTTCTAATTTTTTAAACCCCGTCTGCATCAACAATCACTCCTAAGTTACTTTTCTTTCTCCTATTTTGATCTCCACGCTTCATTCTCTGTACCTTCCTTGACCTGTCTGTAGCCCATCTTCAAGGATTGAAATATTTGCTTTACTCAATAGAACTCATGGTCTGTCATGAATGACCTCCCCTTCTGTGATCAGTACTTTCTACCCACGTTCTTTTGATAATTTGTTATCATTCAGTACTAAACGTAGGGCTAGGATTCCTTTATTTTCTCTTGCCACATTATTCATATTGTAGCAGCTTAATGTGTAGTAGACATTTCTTTGGTTTTTACCAGTTAAACATCTTATCATGTATTTTATCTTTTTAATGTAACAGACTTAAGAAAAATATTTTATTTTTTTTTATTGAAAAGTCAGATTTACAGAGAGAAGAAGAGACACAGAGAAAGATATTCCATCCACTGTTCATTCCCCAAGTAGCTGCAGTGGTACACTACAAAATGCAAAAGTCCTCATCTTGCATGTGCTGCAATACCATATGGTGCTGGTTCTAATCCCAGCTGCTTCACTTTCCATCCGGCTTCCTGCTTGTGGCCTGAGAAAGTAAGGCCTGGAGGACTGCTCAAGGCCTTAGGATCCTGTACACAAGTGGGAGACCAGGAAGAAGCTCCTGGCTTCAGATCAGCGCAGCTGTAGCTGTTGAGGCTGTGTAGGGAGTGAGCCAAGGGATAGAAAATCTTTTTCTCTCTCTTTTTTCTCTCTGTGAAATCTGATTTTCTAATAAAATTTTTAAAAGAAAAAGAAACTTAAAAAAAGACAACAAAAAATGGAGGGGAGAAGAAGGTGGCTCTAAGAAGGGAGGGAAGGAAGAAGGAAATACTGTCACAGTCTTAGAATTGTTTTTAAAATGCACATTGAATCTGTTAAAAGCCATTAAAAATAAAAAATACAAAGATGAGAAAATTAACTTATACTCAGGAATTAGATGTTTTCAGCAGAAATAAAGTGCAATCTGAAATATACTCCCCATTCAAAGAGATACAATGCTTTAAAAGTAGACTTGGCAATGACTTGGTAATTCTTTTTTTTTTTTTTTGATAATTCTTCACTATTAAAATGCAGTATCAGGATAGACTAACAGAGAAAAAATAAATATAATATTTAAAAATATAATCACAATGCAATTTCAACTACCGAATGGAGTTCTTATTGTTAAGCAATTACATCAAAATTGGCATGATTGTAAGGCCTGTAAGCTTGTGACTTCTCTCAGATAAACAGGCATTTGTTACCACTGGTTTTCCTCCAGTGTTTCTGCTGCGGGAGAGTACTGTTGCCTCACCCTTTGATGGTTTCAGGACCTGCTGGACAGAAGACCCCCGAAATACAATGGGAAGAAAAACAGAAAGTTCACATCAACATGACATTAAACAACATGCTACAGAATGCCCAATGCTCTTGCTAAGATGATGAAAAGAAAAATCAAAAACCTAGTAGAAAATGATGCTACTGCATGACCCATGTGGTACTGAAGAAATCAGTGAAAGTATATGAAAGGCTAGTTTTTCAGTGCAGTGAGTTAAGCCGCTGCCTACAACACAAAAATACCTTATCAGATGGCCAGCTCAGGTCCTGGCCGCCTGACTTCTGATCCAGCTCTTACATAATACACCTAGGAACACAGCAGAGGATGGCCCATGTTGTGTAACCTTGTTGCACAGGTGGGAGACCAGGAAGCACTTAAAGACTGCTGGATTCAGCGGATCCAGCCCCAGTAGTTGTAGCTATCTGGTGGGTAAACCAGTGATTGGAAGCTAGAGAGATTTCTAGTTCTGCTGGGTATATAGTAACAGAGATTCAATGCATAATAACAGAGCATACATTAATGCATACTTCTTTTTAAAGCTTTCTGTCTTTGAATTGGAGTAGAGATGCATTCTGCATTATATCTTCACATCTGGATGTGATAGTCTCTATTACACAGTTACTATACATTTCTTCAAATGAAAAGCCAAAAAAACAAAAATCAACAACAGGAATAAAGTTTAAAAATTTTAAATTATCATAAAATTAGATAACATGCTACTGAATGACCAATGTCACTGGAGCAATGAAAAAGAAAATAAAAACCCTGCTTGAAGCAAATAATGTTACTGTGTGACCTATGAGTCAATGAAGAAATTAATAAGAAAAAAAATTTGAATGAATGAATATAAAAACAGAAATATTAAAACTCATGAAATGTAGCAAAAACAATATAGAGAGGGCTATTGATCTTGTATTTTGCATGAAGGTTGCCTTATATCAGATAGAACTATTAATATTGCATCCTCCAATATATTACAATCGGGAAAGACTTCTTACGAAAGTACCCCAAAGCACAGGCAATGAAAGTCAAAATAAACAAATGGGACTACATCAAGCTGAGAAGATTCTGTACAGCAAAGCAGACAATCAACAAAGTGAATAAGCAACCAAAAAATGGGAGAAAATTTTTACACACTACACAATCAATAGGTGACCAATATCCAGGATTTACAAAGAACTTCAGAAACTCAATGAGAGCAAAACAAATAACCCTGTGAAGAAATAGACAAAGAAAAGGAACAGACATTTTTCAAAAGAACAAATTCAAATGGATGACATATGAAAAAATGCTCAGGCTCCCCAGCTGTCAGGGAAATACAAATAAAAACCACGTTGAGGTTCCACTTAACTCCAGCGAGACTGGCCTCCATTTGGAATAACATTTAGAACAATGGTCCCCTGTTTCATCCCTGATGGAAATGTAGGCTAGCACAACCACCGTGGAAGTCACTATGAAGAGGGCTCAGAGAACTGGAAGTTGACCTTCCACATGACCCAGCTATCCCACTTCTAGTAGTATGTGCAAAGGAAACAGGATCTGCATATGAGAAGGCATATGGTATTTGTCCTTTTGGGATTGACTTATTTCACTGAGCGTAATGGTCTCTAATTGGGACCATATCATTGCAAATGGTAGAATTTCATTCTATTTGTTGGTTTAATAGTATTCCTGGGGTTTCTAAAACCAATACAGTGAAGTTTCAGGTTTGAGTCAAAATGGAATACATTAAAGTTACACATTCCTTCTCCTCCTCCTCCTTCTTCCTCCTATCATCATCATCATCATCATCATCATCATCATCATCATATAATGTGGTTCCATAGGCTCTTGAGTCTCCCTTCCCCCCTCCAAAAGTGCCCTCCCTTTAGTGGTACGACAGTTTTTTTTATCCACTCTTCCTTGGATGAGCATCTGGGTTGTTTCCATGTCTTTCCTATCGTAAGCTGTGCTTTTGTAAATGAATAAGGGTACAGATCATATACCAATGTTATATGTTTAGAATAACATTTATATAATGTATGCATTGTATATACGCTTGGGCATATAGTGACGCTGTCTGCTTCACAATACTGGTACACACAAAGATTTCTCAAACTCCATGGAATAACTGCGAGTCATATACTTTCTCATTTAAATAAAGGAAAACAATCCAAAATTCATACTGCTGCTACGTTAATGACTGCCTTAATATCAAAACACTTCTTTTCCTTTCAGCTTATACCAATACATTCTAAAGCCATGTTTGTTTTTATCTTCAAGCCCGTTGTTTGTTTTTATCTTCAAGTCCGTTGAATAAATCAGTGATTCCTACTACTTCAACTGCTAAATTTTTAATAGAAGTCACTCCCATCTTTAAATTTTTAATTTTTTATTGGAAAGTTATATTTATAGAGAGAAGGAAAGACAGAGAGAAATATCTTCCATCTGCTGCTTCACTCCCCAAGTAGGTACAACGGCCAGAGCCAGGAGCTTATTCTAGGTATCCCAAATGGGCGCAGGGTCCCAAGGCTTTGGGTCATCTTCTATTGCTTTTCCCAGGCCACAGCAGGAAGCTGGAAGGGAAGTGCAAGGCCAGAATATGTACCAGCATCCATCTGGGATCACAGTGCATGCAAGGCGAGGCCTTTAGCCACGAGACTCCCATGCAGGGCCCATTTTTCATTGTTTTTATTCTTGGTACATACTTATTGATTATTCTGTGTTTATTCTGTCCCTTTACGGGTTATTCTTTTCTTTTTAAAACATCTGCAATTTTTTTGGTATTTTTAATGAATTGATTAATAGATTGGATTCTCAGGGTCTCAGCAAATGCATGCTAATTACAACACGTTTCTCATCAACTCTCATATTGTGATGCTAATACAAAGAGAACAGGTTTAATGTGGATCCTAGATACGATTGTAAGGATATAATGATACCTCTCTCCTTCCTTCCTTCTTTCCTTCTTCCTTTTTTTCAATTTTTAAGGTAACGTATTTTTAATTAACGACGTAGTAAAAAGTTTGATGCTCCAGTAAATAATGAGTTCAGCAAATAAGACCACTTTATTTCAGTGGGATTATAGGCGAGGGTTGTGAATAATAGTATAATGAAAAGATGACCATTTAACTCAGATACAGTAAGTTATACACTACAAATCACTGAAACTACAGTACTATATCATTCTTTTTAGTAATGTATCATTCTTTTAAAATTTTTATTAATATGAAGAGACCTGTTTTCATACCTTCTGCAGGTACAGCTCCAAGGAGACGGGCACACTTCAGCTCCCTGCCTTCCTTCCATAACCTTACTACCCTTCTCTCTCTTCGTATTTGCACAGTCATAATTTTAGTCCACTCTCTGTTCACGGGTCTGATTTGCCACTAGCCATACTATTCAATAAGAGTACAAACAGACCAGAAGACCGCCTTTTCAGCTAAATTTAAATATGAGTCAAAAACCACAAGGTGATCCCAAAGCGACCATTTCATTACCACCCATTTTTGTGTGTTCTATAATTGGCTGCCACATATAAGACAAACATGATATATTGTACATTGGATGTTGTTGTTCAGACTGGACACAGGAAGAAAGTGCGTTGCTTAGGGATATCTGCCTCGGAATCTTGATGCTTCCTCTCAACCTGGAAGACAGGGGCTCTGCGTGAAAAGAACGTGTGTGGGAGCTTATTCAAAGAGGCAGGCCGTGCACAGAGAACCTGGAAACAGCACGCTGCAGAATCCAGCTCAAGAGATTTTGGATGGAGGAGTGAGGCACTGAGAAATCTGAGCTGCTGATCCAAACCATTTGAAATTTGCCCTGAAAGTCTTGACTGTTGCCCTGAAAAGAACCATGCAAGCTTTTCAGAGATGCTGTGTGAGTTCACAGGAGTGTGGCCACCTATGGCTCCGGAATCCCATATGGGTACTTACTCATGTCCCGGCTGTTCCGCTATGGTCCAGCTCCCTGCTGAGAACCTGGGAGGGCAGTGGAGGATGGTTCAGACCCTTGGGCCTCTGCACTCGCAATGGCGACTTGGGAGAAACTCCTGGCTTTGAAAGGACCTGTTTTGGGCTGTTGCAGCCATTTAGGAAGGAAACCAATGGATGGAAGATAATGCTTCCTGTCTCTCCTCTCTGCATTTCTGCCTTTCAAATAAAAATATATGCATCTTAAAACTGGTTTTCAGTCATTTATTGCCACAATTGTTATCATTTCTAAATGATGAGCATACAGTAATTCCTTCTTGACAAAAATAGCTTCTGTTATAATTTAATTTTCTTCCCATTTATCCAAGTGATCATCAGGCAAATACAGAGAAATAGAACACGTTTCAATAAAATAAGGAGGCAACATAAACGTTAAAAAATTCAAGAATATCCAATCTTAAAATATTGCTCTGAATGGCTGATGTAAAACAAGTAAGACGTTGTTTATGACTAATGCCATTATAATTTTCCTCTGAAAAAAATGAATGGAATTTTGCAAGTTATATAAGGTAGTTTTGAATAATTAATATAATACAAATTCAGTAAACAAAATATAAATATAGTCAGGAGCTTTCAGGTTAACATAGCATTTTTTTAGTTACATGTGACTGCAGATGGAAGACAAGTTTGTTTCATTTGTTCTTATTCTGCCCCCTAGTGGTGTACAAAAGTTGTTCAACAGCAGAGTATCCATTGTCAGAAATGCTAGTGACCGTGATTTAAATTGTGGATTACATCTTACAGACAGAAACAGATCCAAACACAGGGTTCATTTACATTTCACTGTACTTTAGGCGCAAAACTTGAACATTTTAGACAATACGTCTAGTGTGCCTGGGTTTTACTGTGATTCATGTAGTCAAATATGAACTTTTCTGGTTTCACGTTAACCGTAAAACTTGCAGTTTTTAAAGCATTTCAATTTTAAATTTTGCTATTAGAAATACTTAAATAATTTACATGAAATAATATAATGTTCCAATACTCTTACAACATAGCTTACTGAAAAGTCTAAACTTTTTACATTGAAAAACAAAAATGTTTAAAATAACTCAAGATCAGATGAATAAAATTGAAGTGATTCTCTTTACTTTTGATTTATCATGCAAACCACATATTTTTAAAGATTTTTTTCAGTTTAATAAAAGCCAGAACTTTTCATTATTAGAATCATTATTTGAAACAATCTAGCTGAAGATTTTTTTTTTCACTTCTTCAACATGGCAAGAATAGATTTTGAAATCTTTTATAATTTATTGAAATAAACTGAGTTATTGTTATCTGACTGCGGAAGAAACATGTTACATGATACTGTGACATGTAATTAGAAGTTGTTCTGATGGCAATAGTGTAAACCGCTACAAACATTGATGGTACACCCTGTTTGCCTAATGCTTAAAGCCAACAGGCATGGACTGGAAAAGACACCTCGTTGTAACTGTCTTGCGATGTAATTTAGCAGTGAAACAACACTGATATTGTGTCTTATGAGTTTATATTTTGAGTCAGGGAATATCTAAACCACATTACTATTGCTTGATAGCATGCTTGATTTTATTTTTGTGATGTTTCATTTTTATCTTCCACACCACAGCCAATTCTTCCATGAATTAGAAGGTATCTTCCTAATTTTTTTCACTTCTGCTGATAGAATGCATTTTCAGCTTTTGATACTTCAATGAATTCTTAAAGGAAGGACCAAAAGAAAGAATAGATACAAATGGCATCACTAATTAAAATGCCATCTCTCCCAGTAATATCCCAAGATTCACTACGATCATAACATTTAAATAAAATTCATTTATTATGTCTTGGTTGGAAGCGAAGGAGACGAGTAGAGACAGGTCTGTTAAACGCACACAGACACACACAGCTAGGCACATTTTTTTCTTACCAAGACTTTTTGCTATAGTAAGTTTTGGGGTTCCCATATCCTGTACAACGTCTCTTCACATTTTTTTTTTTGTAAAATGACAATGTAGAATCTGGATGTGTTTTCATATCACATATTTTATGTGTATGTATAATGTTAAGTATGTATGTATATGTATATGTCACTATATATACACATTATATGTTTGTATATATAAATGGCCCCTCAATCTTCCATTAGCATTTTTACATTTTTTTATAATTACGACAATTCAATATGGATGAACACTGGCTAATTTGATGACCACTATGTAACTGCCAGGCACAGCATGGAACTAAACATCACCAGCAGAAGCTGTGAAATTAGCAGATACTTTTCCAATCAGCAGTTTATGAATGCTTGTAATCCGTGAAAGAACTTATTAGAGACCACTAGTGTTAAATGTGAGAAACATTTTTTAAGATCCTTTTATCATTTATTTTTATTTATTACCATTTATGTTTTCTAAAATATAGATTTGCTTCTAATCTGCCTGCCAGCAGATGGCAGTATACTGCCCAACAAAAACTCTTGAGTTCCTATTTTCCTTCTGGGTATGCAGCTCCTTTAAGCATTTCGAAAAAAAGAGAAAGAAACATCTTTAAAAGACTTTGAGGCGCAAGGTCTTTAAAACAGAAGCCACAATGTTTATGAGAGAGAACTGGCAAGCTCCAGAAAGTGCTTGCTAAAGCCTGAAGTGATCTTTGTTGGGATGAGAAGAGAGACCACATACTCAGGAAAAGCAAAGATTGTATGTATTCATATCATCGAAGCAACATGCTCCAAGGACACAAAAAGGCAGCGCACGAGGTTTTCAGCGTCATGGGACTGTGCTCAGACACTGTGAGGGAAGAGCCCTAGCATTAGCGGTAATGATTGATTGAAAGGCCATTGATTGCTGGTGCTTTTCAGATGACAGAAATCCAAAAGCAAAGTTAGATTAAAGCAGCAGGAAACAGGTGGAACATAAAAAGATAGGCTTTTGTTTTCACTTTTGTATTCAGTCCATGTATCATTCTGAAAGCACCTAAACGATTTTATAAAACTTTGTCCCTTCCCAACAACATAACAATCATGACTGATAATAAGAGGACCATTACATTTTCCAACCTTCAAGAATAATATGGTATAATTTCATGCCTTGGCAATATTTTGCATACAATCCAAACAGCCAAATTAGTTATTATCTTTACAGACACTTTTAATTAGATGACTACTAAGATCAGCTACCAATAAAATGATAGATTAATATTATCTCCTTAAGAAGGCCTGGACCGTTTCCACTGACTAATCCTTTGTCTCCAAGCACTAAGATCCCATATGAGCACCAGTTTGTGTCCTGGCTGCTCCAGTTGCCATCCAGCTCCCTGCTTGTGGCCTAGGAAAGCAACAGCGGATGGTCCCGAGCCTTGGGACCCTGCACCCACATAGGAGACCTGGAAGAAGCTCCTGGCTTTAGATCAGCTCAGCTCTGGCCATTGTGGTCATTTCAGGAGTATGCCAGCACATGGAAGATCTTTGTCCCTCCTTTTCTCTGTAAACATGCCTTCCCAACTTAAGTAATCATTAAAAAAGAAAGAAAGAGAGAGAGGAAGGGAGGAAGGGAGGAAGGGAGGGAGGGAGGAAAGGGAGAGGGAGGGAGGGAGGGAGAGAGAGAAAGAAAGAAAGAAAGAGAGAAAGAAAGAAAGAAAGAAAGAAAGAAAGAAAGAAAGAAAGAAAGAAAGAAAGAAAGCAAGCTTCCCACCAGGGATAAGGATCCCTTGGATCAAAGTCAGTATCCGGAAAACTGTGCAGCAAGCTAGGGCCATGAGCCAGAGGTCACACTCCTCCTGCCTCTATATTCATCTTACCAATCTACCACTGAGGTAACACCTGCAGGACATTCTTCCCACAAAGGGGGTCCCTGAGCAGCATCGGGAGACCCTCCCAATCAACCTCCACCTAGCACAAGGCGTAAATATTTCTTATTCCTCTCACCCACTCTCTCCACCCCAACCCTCTCCATCTCAGCCAGTGGTGATATGGATCTGCAATACCCTGACCTTTGTAATGAACATTAAGTTAAACAAGAACCTGGTGCTATAACCTAGTGGCTAAATCCTTCCATTGCATGAGTCAGGTCCCTGTATGGACGCCAGTTCATGTCCTGGCTACACCGCTTCCCATCACCTCCCTGTTTCTGACCTGGGAAAGCAGTAGAGATGGCTCAAAGTCTTGCGACTCTGAATTCATGTGGGAGACCCACAAGACGCTCCTGAATCCTTGCTTCAAATCGGCTCAGCTCCAACTGTTGTGGCCACTTAGGGAATGAACCAGAAAATGGAAGATCTTTCTCTTAATCTCTCCTTCTCTCCGTAAATCTACCTTTCTAATAAAAATTAATAAATCTTTAAAAACTAAGAAATCCTGTCTTTAAAGAAGTTAAATGAAAATATTTCAAAATAAAAAAGTAATGTCACCTTAACATTTAACCTAGCGTGTAGAAATTTTTGCTGAGATCGTCAAAGATGATGAAAAATTCAAAAATTGGCAATCATAATTTTTCTGACTTAGATAAACCAATACAATTGATTAATCAACTATTGATCACAGCATTACTATTAATTTCTTCATCTGATTATTTGACTTTTTTTATGATGATGCTTACATAGTTGATGAGGGAGGTGAGGAACAAGGGTTAGGGATAACTTGATGCGATCATTGTTTCTAAAATGTGTTTCTCCCTGTTTCTGTGGTAAGGGAGGAGATAAGGGGAGAAGCCATATCCAGCTTCCCAACTGCCCTGGTACCCAGGGATGGGGAGTGGCAACCTAAACCATTGCCCATTCTGGCTCTTGCACTCAGCAGTGGGAACCCCAACCCAGTCAGAGTATCCCCTTAGATTTCTACCAGGCCTGCTCCCAGCCACAGATCTTGGCATGCCAGCAGAGATTACAGTTCCACAGGGGTGAGCCTGTTTACCCCTCCCCAACCCCAGATTCTACCCTCAGGCCCGAGTTTCTCACATGCTGGTGAGCATCATGAGCCAGCCTAACATTACCAGTCCCTTGTTTCAGATTTCACTGGCAGGTACTGAGCTCAACCCCCAAGAGGTAGGCTCCCAGCCCCAGCTTCAGTGTGTGCCAGTGAGTGGTATTCGGCAGTGGTCAACGCGAACTACCCCAGTTAAAGTCTCCCACATGTGCTGGTGCTTTAGTCTGACCCTTAACGATTCTCCCATTCCCCACTTCAACCTGCTTTGTCTAAGACCCCTCGCTTACCTGCAAATGCAGTGATCCCTCAGCAGTCATTCTTACCTGGACCCTCAGGCTCCTGCTCACCCCAGCCTGTGCCACCTCCCAGGCCCTCTGTGAGCCCACACCCCAAGTCTCCAGGGCACTCTGCTGGGCAGCCGCAAGGCTGCCCCCAGGGGGCTGGGCCTCAGACTCAGGCTGGTCTGAAAAACACCTAGATGTGTGTCGGCAGGGGGGGTTCCTGATTGTTTAACTTGTGTTTCATTGAACATCATAATTATAGTATAACAGAAGCCTATATTCATTATCAAAATATTTATCAGTTATAATGGATATTAAGTAATCATGGTTAATCAAAAGTAAGTAAATGAATAAGCATTTTATTATAAAATGTAATTACTTTACAATTAATCCCCTGTAAGAGCCCATAGGTTTTATTTCTGGATATATAAGAGAGTGTTGATACCTCCAATTAATATTGAGATTGTGACTTAAATTCACATTTGAAAAGAAATTCAACAACAGAACAGTCTAGTTAATAAATGGGCTAAGAGTATAAACTGGCATTTTTCAGAGCGTGGAAATCAAATGGCCAACAGACATATGAAAAGATGCTCACCATCCAGGTGCATCCGTTTTGCTTCCAAAGTCAGGATTGCATTCTTTGTATTGGCTGAGTGTATACTGCACTTTCTATATTCACTCACGTCTTAATGAACCCCTCAGTTGACTCAATTACGATAAACATGAGGATGCACATATCATGCTTGGTGAAAAAGCCAGTCTCAAAAGGACAAAATACATCCTTTCCCTGGAATGTGACGGTTAATACACAATACAAAAAAATGCATAGGAATGAGATGGTCACTTCAGGCTGTGGTTGCTGATTGAAGCCCTTGTTTATACTCTGGTAGAATTCCATGCTTTTTACTTCTTCAATATTATGGCTAGTAGAAGATTAAGCCTGTGATTATAGGGTGGATTGAAATTGTGTCTTTCTAAAACTGGATCAGCAGAGGAGGAGGGCAGTCGGATGGGAGCTCAAGAAAATGAAAGAAGTGAGATTATCTTCCTAGGATTGTATCTACGGAATTGATGAACTGTTTCTTTATAGTCACCAAAAAATACGAAAGATGCTCAGGATCCCTAGTCATCCAGGAAATGCAGATAACAGCAGCAGTGAGAGTCAACCGCACAATGATCAGAAAGGCTGTCATCCAAAAGCCAAAGCAATGGCAAATGGCTGGCAAGGATGTGGAGAGAAATGAACCTTAGCGCACCACTGTGGGACTGTAAACCGGTACACCCATCTTGAAAGACAGTACGGAGATCCCTCAGACATCCAAACATAGATCCACCACCCCGGGAATATAACCAAATGAAATGAAATTCACATGTAAAAGAACCGTTTGTGCTCCCTTGTTCACTGTACTTCAGTTCACAATACCTAAGATACGTAATCAACCCCGATGTCCATTAACTGATGATAAAGAAAATATGGCATAGATACACCACGGAGTGCTACACAACCACAAAATAAGTTAAACGTGCTTTTCAACAAAATAGATGCAACCAGAGAGTATTATACTTAGCAAAGTAAGGCTGTCTCCAACAGACAAATATCGTGAGCAAAATCGACATTTTGAGGTTTGGTTGTCTAAACTCCTGATCAACAGTGGTTTTAGTGTTTCATACTAGTTGAATGATTTAGGTAGTGCAGAATTAAGCATGTGATTATGAAGTAAATTGAATGTATGCCATCACAAAAAAAATATATAAGAAAATAAGATAGTAATGAGAATGAGAAAAGAAGAAGATAGTGGGACTGAGCGAGGGGTAAAGGGATGGGAGGTGGGCTGGAGAGATCATTATGTTCTTAAAACCATATGAAAATACATGAAATGCGTTTCCTTTATATAAATAAAATGAATTTTAAAAAGATAAAACTTATTTATGCAAATTGTTTTAATTCTAAAAAGGAAACTTTCTATCTCCATGAATTCATTTTTGAACAGTAACATTGAAAATAAGCACCCAGATAAAAACACAATTCACGTAAATGGGAAAATGACCAGCTTGAACAACTTTGCATAAGAACTATGGCTGCCTTAAAGTTCAAAAACAAACAGAAGAATGGTTCCATATTTTATGATGGCATTAACACAAACACGAGAAAGCAAACATTTCTCTGTGCTTTCCCAGTACACAAGATTAAAAGCAACAGCTGGCCTTGCTTTCCTGAAACCATCTATCACATACATGATTGCCTAACAGTGGCTCACAAAGAAGACCATTTCCAAGTCAGGACTGAAAATATACATTAGTTGGGAAGATTTGTGTCTAACAGCAAGTACTAAAACTGCAACATACCCTTTCCCATTCTCCTCTGGCACACAATAAGGTTTTAGCACTTCCCTAACATGTGTAAAAGCCTCATAATTTTGGCATAATTATATGTCACCCACACTACTTAAAGCCATTCCAATCGGTATATTTATTCTTATCTGTTTAAGACTTATTTTAATTGGAAAGGCAGATTTACAGAGAGAAGGAGAGAACTAAGAGAAAAATCTTCTATCCTCTAGCTCACTCCTCAAGTGGCCACAACAGCCAGAACTGAGCCAATCCGAAGCCAGGAACCAGGAGCTTCTTCCATATCTCCCACATGGGTTCAGGGTCCCATGGCTTTGGGCTGTCCTCTATGGCTTTTCCAGGCCACAAGCAGGGAGCTGGGTGAAAAACAAAGCAGCCAGGTTGCAAACCAATGGCCATGTGGGATCGCAGTGCTTCCACGACAAGGATTTAGCCACTGAGCCACTGCACCAGGTCCTGTACATTTATTCTTTAAAAAGTAATCTTCATCTAATATCAGAAACTTCAAGCAGTATGATCTGCCAGGGACATAATGAAACAGGACACTGACCAGTGTTAGCTGAGTCTTCAGGCCAGAGAACTTTGCTTCTCCTTTTACAGGCAGGGTTAAAGAATTTTTAAAAAGGGTTAGAAAAATTTTAAAGGAGAAAGAATCTTCTCCTTTTATAGGAAGGGTTAGAGAATTAAAAAAAAAAAAAAAAACTGGAGTCGTCAAAATAAGCTTTTGTTCTTCATGTATTGTACAGATTGAAAGGCACCTGAAAAATGTGCATGAGCATCATTCCCAAGATGAGGTCTCCTCTGAAACTGTGTCATGTGTCAATGCCAATGAGAGGCACACTCCTGGGAAACCTGGAATGAGAGCCAGGTGAAAACAAAGACAAGATGATGACGGTTCTTCATAGCTCCAAGATGACCCAGCATAGCCGCTGCTGGCATCCCCAGTGGAGGAGGAGAGCCTGCTCAAAAGACACCATCCAGGACAAAGCAGGCTGCTGCTTCTAATGCCTGCTCTGCATCTTTCGGAAGTGTTTCATTCGTCTTGTCAACTATTCTCTCAGTGAGTTTGTTTCAAGTTAACTGTCAAATACGTTCATTGTTACAACAAGCACGATGCAATTTGGTGAAATTTGGTTAATTGTTTACAAAGCACAATGCAATTTGATAGAATTTCAAAGAGGTTGAAATTTATGGGTTTAGCCAAATTTATTTACACCCATTTATAGAATGAGGCTAGAGTTCTGTTTATTTTGCTTGTTTTGCTCAGCATTCTTTCAGTTTTATCAACCATTGAAAATTGAAGATTCATTCTTGTCTGCTTCCAAGTGGCCAATCTGTAACTTTATCTTCAGAAGCAAATGATAAACTTGGCACATGAATCATATCCAAACCACATACATGCCTTCATACGTTAGCATCCCTTTGCTGAAAATAGTCCTTTTCATTCTCCAAGGCTCAGTTCAAACCCATATTTTCCCTTTGTTTCTCTAATAATAACTTAAATATCAGTAGTAACACTTATTTTTCTACTTTTTAAAAAAAGATTTATTTACTTTTATTGGAAAGGCAGATATACAGAGAAGAAGAGAGAGAGGAAGATCTTCCATCCGATGGTTCACTCCCCAAGTGACCACAATGGCCGGTGCTGAGCCAATCCAAAGCCAGGAGCCAGGAGCCTCTTCTGGGTCTCCCATGTGGGTGCATGATCCCAAGGCCTGGGACCGTCCTCGATTGTGTAGTGGTTAAAGTCCTCGCCTTGCATGTGCTGGGATTCCATATGGGCACCGGTTCTAATCCTGGTGGCCCCTCTACATATCCAGCTCATTGCTTGTGCCCTGGGAAAGCAGCCAAAGATGGCCCAAAGCCTGGGGACCCTGCACCCACGTGGAAGACCTAGAAGAGTTCCTGGCTCCTGGCTTCAGGTTGACTCAGCTACAACCATTGCTTCTGCTTGGGGATTGAACCATCGGACGGAAGATCTTCCTCTTTGCCTTTCCTCCTCTCCTATATCAGCCTTTCCAATAAAAATAATAAATAAATCTTAAAAAAAGAATTCTACAAAAATAACTGTGTTTTACATTCAAACAGTACTTTTCCTCCCACAGGATGAATAATTCAATAGCTTGTCCTTATTTAACAGAATTTCTATCACTCAATGAATTTATTTGGCTATAAAAATTTGATTTTTGTAAGTTAAAACTGATATAGCCATCTCATGTAATAGGAATGTATATTCAAATATTGAGATTAAAGGCTTGAGTTGTTTTGTAAAAACAGAACCAATGAATTATTTTGAACTGTTCATCCCTGATGTAGTCATTGAGGTCAATGATTCAGATCCCTCCGGCCACATCACAGCACCTGGGTGGACCTCCGGCCGTGCCTGCTGCTTTCTGTTTCCCAACGATGTGGATCAGAGACGCAATGATCAAAGCCCAAGGGACCCGGTTCCGGCAGTTCACACAGGCGTCCTAACTCGTGCTCCCAGCTTCAGCTTGGTCCTGCCTCTCAGCCTTTGTGCGTATCTGAAGACAGAACTAGTGGATGAAAAGTCACTCTCCCCCTATCTCTTTCTCTCTCTCTCTCTTTTCTCTACTTTTCAAATACGTTATTTTGAGTGTGTGTCTTTTAACGTAGGTGGAATTTATTACTAAGATTTGAATCAAAGTTAATCATGGGTTGTTTTATTTTGTTTTTATGGAGACAGAGCTCACATCAGTTCCCCAATTCCTGACAAAAATGAGGAATGAACCAGTATGAAATCTAGAGTCTAAGGCACAAACCATGTCTTCTGTATGGGTGTCAGGAACCCAATTACTTAAGCCATTACAGATACCTCAACGTCAGGTATATGGAAATCAATCCTCTTTTGTTCCTTGTGTTTGAGTTATTATTATTGTTGTTGTTGTTGTTACTATTATTATTTTCAAGTTAAAAAAAGGCACTTCAGTCAGCCAAATAGCAGGGGATTGGTGGAGAACAGATATGAGAGACAGGGTGCTGGGGTGCAGCGAGCCAGTTCACAGGAAGTCCAGAGCAGGGAGCGAGAGCTCATGGAGCTCCCAACAGCTGTCAAGCCGTCAGGAACCTGCCTCACTCTGTGCATATGAATTCTTTCTATGCCTCTGCATTTATCATTTCAAGTTGTATAAATAGTAAAGCAGCACCATCTACGTCTTGAATATTTTGAAATATGTCTTAGCTTCTGCTTTGAATGAAGTCTCTTCTCATTCACTCCCTATGAAATTTTCCAAAGAGAAATCTGAGTTCCAAGCTTGGCTTCCCAAAGCAGGTCATAGTTTCAACCATTAGCGGTTGCTCCTTGACAGCTTTTACCGTAATGGCATACACTGACGGTGAGATTTGGAGATGAGAATCAACTGTTTCCAAGAGGCCTGCAAAGCACACAAGAAGGCTTGCTTTCAGTGTGTGAGGGGTGTCAGAAGAATCCTGCACCTTACCCATCAGAAAGGCTCACTGGGTGATGTACACAGGCTGTGGCTGGGTGGTGTACACAGGCTCTGCTTTTTCTTACCGTTCTGGAACATGTCTGTGTCATCCTTTGATCTTCATGTGTATGCTCCTTATTTAAAGAAAATCATTCTTAAAATAATCAATAGCCTTCTTTCTGCACAAAAGAAGAAAAAATATCTTGCTCCTAAAGATAGCTGCTATCAGTCACTTTCAAGAGGATGTGGTCTCTGACCTGTGATTTGTTTTTCATTTTTTATTATTATTACTAATATTTTCCATAAAGCGGTTTTGTGGGTACAGGCAGTCTTCCCTTCCTTTTCTGATTCTGCCTCCCCATTTCCTCTGCCACCTTTCCTCCCATTTCATCACAGTAGCTTAGCCCTTTAGTAACATTCATAAGCTTAATTTTCTGCCATTCAAGAGTATCATGGCATTGTAGATACAGGCAAAACATCTAGTGTCATATTGTCTAGGTGTAATTAATTGTGTCATTGGGAGACTTACTTTTATTCCTCCTTGCTTTTCCAAAACCCAGCTGATGTATGGTCATCATGTAATGATGAATCAAGATTTACTGCTACTAGAATTTGGTCACTTTGGGAACATTCCAAGGTTCGAAAAATTCTTTAGCTGGAGTTATGTTTCTCATATTTTGCCTTAGATACATCATGTTAAATCTTTATGTAACCAGCTTATTTTCATCAACATCATAAGCAGAATCTTTTAAGTTGATAGACTGATAGCAGGTACATTGTCCTCCAAAAGTTGGCTTTGTTTCTGTTGTTGTGTCTCAGGTAGATTAGTGCAGTATTTAGTTTTATTTATATATTCAGAGGCAGAATCTAATTTCACTACATAATTTTTTTTCAAACAAAAAAATGGCACAATTTTAAATGGTACATTATTTCAATTTCCAAAAATATTTTAACAGCATGTAAAGTGGATTTTTTCCTAAGGACTGTTCAACATTTTATTATAAAATATTTCAAACTATTTCCTTAGATTTTATTTCAGTTTCATCTATGTTCATCATAAATCAGTGAGCACTGGCAGCTGTGTAACAGATGTGTCGGATTATATGCTAAGTAGAATTCAGAGATAAACCACAGCTCTGTGGAAGAGGTAGGAAGAGATGTCATGGGTGTAGCAATGCATGCAAAATTATTAGAAAAATTAAGGTTTCACAAAAAAGGAATTTGCTCCTAGTGCACTACTTACCTCAGGAGTGCATAATACTTGTAAACCATAAGCAATGCTTTGCAACAAAAAGAGGCAACTCAAGTTGTAATATAATGCATAGGGGATGCTAAATAAGGCAATTAAGCTTAGACATATTTAACAATTTATTAATTTATCATGAAAATGTGTGAACTTGTGAGATGCAGAGGTAACTAGCTAATCATCAGGTTTAGAATTACAGAAATTCATTCCACTCTTATCTGTATTATTTTCACTTATTTATCACCCTATTCATACATATTTTGAAGTAGTATTTGTGTAGAGTAAGGTGCTTCTCATGGCCAGGGGCCGCATACAACTTAATCCATATGATATCTTCCTTACGATAAAATGTATCTAACAATATTGCAACCTCTAACATGAAGTTGACAATACAAAAGCAAAAGAAAAACACATCTGGTTAAAATAATAGAATAGGATGTGTTTGCTGGGCTTTGCTTTCTCTGATTTGACATTTTATCTATATATTTTTTAAGTTTTATATAGATTTTAACATATGTTGCAGTCAAAGGCTTAAAGGCAGGTTAAACCATGGCCTGCAGTACCAGCATTACATATGGGCACTGGTTTGAGTCACGTTGCACTTCTGATCCAGTTTGCTGCTAATTTACCTGGGAAAATAGCAGAAGATGGTCCAAGTACAGACAGGAGCCCAACAAGAATTTCCTTGCTCTTGACTTCAACCTGGCCCAGCCAGGAATCTTGCAGCCGTTTTGAGGGGTGAGCCAGGTGAACCAGCAGATGGAAAAACCTCTCCCTCGCTCTGTTTTTCTTTCTCTCTCTCTCCCTCCCTTCCTCTCTCTCCTTAAAACTACCAAAAAATTCTCACACATTTGCCGATTCTGGTGACTGTACCTTATATGTAAACACCTGTTTCAAGCTTTCTCCTTTCTTCTCAAACATCCAAAAATCTTCCAACAGCCATGTATTTCAATGAAAATGCAGAAACAAACTTTCAACATGTCCATGACTTTATCTGTCTGCATAAAGAGGCTCTGAAAAGGTCATTGAAGATGGGTTTTGAAAACAATTATGCATCGAATTCAAGACGCCTTTGAACCCAAATAAACACATTTTCTTTGTTAAGGATGTACTTATTTATTTGAAAGCCAGAGCAAGAGAGAGGAAGAAAAGAATGAAATCTTCCATCTGCTAGTTCATTTCCCAAACGGCAACAACCATGATTGGGATAAGTCAAAACGAGAATACAGATGCTTGATTTAATTTTTTCTTTTTGGCTTGCAAGGTCCCAAAGCTATTGTGCCATCTTATGTTTTTTTCCAGGTGTATTAATAGGGAGTTGGAAGAGCAAAGCTTCTGTTGTCATCTTCACTAATTTCTAGGGATTTTTTTTTTTATTCTTCTTTTGATTTCTTCCAGGAGCCATTGTTCTTTCAGGAGCATATGACTCAGGCTCCACATGTTTGCACATTTTCTGGAGTTTACTGTTTTTAATTTCTGACAGCATGCCACTGTAAGCATAAAAGAAATGTGGTGATTTCAATTTAAAAAAAAAATTATTGAGATTTACATTTGCCTAGCACATGGTGGAGTCGAATAATTTTCCATGCACTGATGAAAACACAATGTTCTGCAAATTTTGCTGAAATGTGGTATAAATACCAATTAGGTCCGTTTATTTTATTGTGCAGTTTAGTTATTGTGTTTCTCTGTACTTAGTTTTTTCTAGTCCATCTGTCCATGTATGAAAATTAGATGTTGAAATTCTTCATTATTGTGGTATTAGACCCTATGATTCTCTCTCAGATACATTAGATACGCTACTTTGGGTCACTTTTGCTATCCATTACTATGGGATACCTTTTTCCACCCTTCAACTTTCAGCTGATGCACATATTTATTGGTGAGGTATCTTTTTGGAAGCCAGAAAACAAATGAGTCCTTTTTTATAAAATTCATTTTTTCATGAAAATATTTTAATTAGAGAAATTAGGACTTTAAGTTCAAGGTTTTTATTCATAGGTAGCAATTTAATCCTGCCATTTTCCTATAAATATTCCTATTGTTTGACTTGGATCACCTTCGCACTTATGCTAAAAGATTTTTATGTACTGGTTCTCTCTCCAAATGGCCATATGTTTGGGTTTAAGTCTCCCATGCCAAACTTGGAGCCTTTAACTCAATATGAGTCTCTTACATGTGCATCAGGCACCTAAGTTCTTGAGCAACCGTCTGTGACCCTACAGGATGCACATGAGTAAGAAGTTGGAATTATGAGCAAGACCAAGGCTCAAATCCAAGTACCTCAGTGTGGGATGCAGACTTCCCCACTGGGCAAAATGCTGCTACCATGACATTTAAGTGTTTAATACAAAGAGATTGTTTGATCTATCTACTTTCTCCAGACAAATAGTGTAGTACCTGATTATAACAGGGCAATTTCAAGACTTAATTAATTCATGTAATAGGTTCCAACTACATATGGAAAACGGTTTCTTTCAACTTGCTTATCTATGGAAGGTGGAAGGTAATATGCTACAATCTGTTACAGAGATACTAGTGTGTTTCTGTTTCAATTTGCTGTTAATGATTGCATCTATCAAAATAATCTACACTATTCATTTTGAGTCACATTTAATTGGTAATTTTGCATAGATTTCACATTCTTTCACCATGATAAAACAATTCCTTAAACTCCATTTTCTACAAAACTTTTGAAATGCATTCATATTTAAGTTATGGCTTGCTTTGCTTGGAATTCAGATTTTAAAGAGTAAGAGGACTACCAAAGTAATGGCCTTGAGACAGACTATCACCGAGCCATGGGAATTTTAAAATGTAAGAGGTCAGGGAACAAATTCTGACAAAACATGAAGACATAGCAACTAAGAAAAACAAAAAAAGAAATGTAACAAAAACACAAGAACATGAAAATGTAAGTGAATAAAAGAACTTTGAAATATTCTTACAAAATGTCAGCAGTTGATTGCATGATACAACCATGTGAATGCCATTATTAAGAAAAATTGAAAAGAATACTCATATATGACACCATAAAATTGCCAATTCAAAATAATAATTTTAAAGGGTCTTGTATCAAGAAGTTGCAATTTTTAGTCTGCATCATTATACCATAGGGATTTTTAATTCTCAAAGGAAATATACAGGTCCAAAGAAAGCATAATTAAGTTTATTCTGTTTGGCACAATCGACTCCAATCCAGAATCTGAAAAGCATTAGACTCAGGGGGCTCTTACATGAAAGGCATGACCTCTGGTGCATGGGAACTGTGCTATGGTCTTTAAATATAACCACGAAAACACTGCTTTACAGAAGTATTCTGTTAAGTTATTGTGGAGCTGAAAGTTTATGTTTAATACGGGGAAAAGCCATTGAACGAAGGTGTGTGCATTAGATCTATGAACACTTATTTAATGGCTTAAACCATCTGGTCAAGGCGGTAGAAAACTGAAGCACTTGTCCCTTTGTGCAATAAAGCCCATTATGCAACAAGACTCTGCAACAGCACACAGAATGGTGGAATTTCTAGGTTCAGAAAGCCGTTAGAATTAAGCATGAACTTCAGTTAGCCCTTCAAAATGCAATAGAGCATCCGTTATCTCTTGACCCCCATTAGGAACCCATTATTCTGTCTCCTAATATTGTGTCAGGACAGATTCCCTACAATTACAAAGGATTTTTGAAGAATGATTTTTTTCACTGCCTGTTGAATATCTTGTTAATAGCAATGTAGCAACCTCTTTATAGTTCATTAATTACGCATTTATTGTCAGTTATGAAGACAACTTCTTTGATATTTCATGTCTTTCTGCTTACAGTCATCAAACAGCTTGAAATGAAGCATATTAAACTAGAAGAAAGTTAAGAATGGAACCATAGACGGATAGTTAATAAAGACTATCAATAGAATATTTTACTTGCTATTAAGATTGCATAGAACGACAATATGTAACTTTAAACTAAATGGATACAGATGCAAATCTAGGTGTGCATAAATTTCTCCCTGTGAGAGTTGTGCAGAAGTTATTTATATGACAGCATAAATAATACTCTTAAATTTCATGATTCAAGTGGGCACACATTTTCAAGGCATTTGTTGATCTCTTAAAAGGAATTGATATTGATTTTATTACAATCAATATCACTCCAAACTTAATGATCCTAATCTTGAATCATTGCACACATACATTGTTATCCTACATTCAACTAAGAAATGTGTGAAGAACATGAACAAATAAATAAACTAACACTCAACATTCCATTTACACAGATTGCTCTACTTTCAGCACTTGATAGGCAGTTGAAATCTGTAATACAACAGTTTTAAATGAAATGGATGTTGTCACAAGTGGGGGTATTGGCTGTCTTGTATTTTAGTAAGTTGAATAGGGTTATCAAATATAATTTCTCTTAAATTTTCCACAAAAATGAGGTCATTGAGTGGTCAACACAATGGCATAACAAGCTAATCCTCCACCTGTGGTGTTGGCAGGGCACTGGTTCATGGCCTGCCTGCTCCACTTCTAATCCAGTTTTCTGCTAATAAGCTTGGGAAAGCACTGGAGGATAGCTCCAGTCCTTGGATTCCCTGCATTCATGTAGGAGACTTCAAAGAATCTCCTAGGATCTACTTAGGATCTCCTTAGGATCCATTCAGCTTGCTTTTGTGGCAAATAGAAGACCTTTCACTTTGTCTCTCCTCCTCTCTCTCAAATTCTTTCAAGTAAAATACAAAGTAAATCTTGGGGGAAAAAAATCGAAACAATATGGAGCATGCTGACTTGGTACACCATGTGGGGAGAACAGGGGAAGATTTATGCAAATGACCCTAAATAATATCATGATTCCTCCTGATAGCTAAGGCCATCATCACATATGCCCACTGGCATTTTGTTACTTGCAAACAAGGGAAATTTCTTGTGCCTTGCTCAGGGGATGTATCTTTGTGAAAAAAGCGGACTTCTAGACGTTCTTGGAAGCCATCCCATAACGCTCCATGTCACTGTTACTTGTTTATAAATGACTGCAGGGAGGCCATCTGAGTTCACTCACCAAAGGGACCAAAGAATTTCCCAACAAGCATTTCTGTAAATATTTAATTCCCAACCATTTTCAAGAGGTATTTGTTTTGTGATTCAGAATGCCAAATGAGGCAAAAGTGAGAACGACAAACAGCAAAATACGGTATAGTTTTCAAATTAGATATTTTCTTCTGGAAAAATAGTTTGTTCCCTTAAGCCATTCTGTGTCCCATAATGTGCCTTGGATAGTTTATATCAAAGGGTAAATTTTAAAATGTTCCTTGATTAGACTGCCTCGCTATCGGGGAAATACAGCAAAAATGGCATCGAGATTCCACTTCACTCCAGTGAGAATGGATGACATGTACAACTCTACTAACAATACCTTCTGGATGGAGGACAGGAGAAACACTGTTGGTCTTCACTCTTGGTCAGAGTAGCTAGTCAAACCACTATGGAAGTCAGTATGGAGAATGCTAAGAGAACTGAAAATTGATCTGCCATATGACCCAGCTATCCCACTTCTGGGAATATATCCAAAGAAAATGAAATCTGCATATGAGAGAGGCATCTGTAATCCTTACTCACAGCAGCACAATCTACAACAACAAAGACATGAACACAACCCAGATGCTTATCTAAAGATGGATGGATAAAGAAACTCCATCATATACAGTCATTAAAAAGCATGAAATTAAACCATTTGCAACCAAATGGTCCCAACTAGAGACCATTATGCTCAGGGAACTAAGCCTATCCCAAAATATCAAATGTTCTCTGATACAAGGCAATCTTAATACAAAATGCAAGATCAATAGATACATAAGTAAATGTGCATATATATATGTGTATATATAAGTAAATGTGTATATACATATACATAGATACAAATATATACTTTTTTATTTATTTATCTATCTATCTGGAGGAATGGATTAGGGGAGACTTACATACCAAGAAGTTAAATACAGTCCAGTATGCTTTTCTACTCCTGACTGAAAGATGGACTCCCAACGCAATTGTTACATCTATATTGACAGTAAGATGATAAACTTCCTGTCAGTATCTACACCTGCAATGCAACGATGCACCTAAATAACGTAATGATGGACTTGTGATGGTTGTGGAAGGGCTATGTTACTGTGATAATATAAGAGGAAAGCAGTGTGGAGGAGGGGATAACCCCTGAGCCTATGGAGCTGTATGATCAAAAAAATAATGTCCACTTGCTAGAAAAATAATCTTTAATTATATGAAAACATATGAAAAAGTTCGTGGAAAAGGAAGTACAAGTTAGCTATTTCTGTACAAAAAAAAAATGAAATCCTTGGAGAATTATAATCATAATATACATTTCCATGAATGTTATGAAGATTCCTCAAATACCGAAGTATCAAAATAAGCATACTAATCACCAGTTACTTACAATGAGAAATAGAAGCATTTATGAAATGCTATGCTGGTAAATGTTTATCAACCATCGCTCGGTGAAAAATAAGGATTGAGGGGAATATAGGGCTCATGGAAAGTTTCTCAGCTTCTTCATCACGCCCAAGTTCAAGCCATCACCTTACCCTTAACCAGCTTGAAAAATCCCAACAGATGTAACAACAAGTTCTTACTATGAGAATGTGTGACATCCAGCACACCACACGACCCAGAGAGATTTGTGTTTCAGCATGAAGGAAGACAGAATGGGAGGTGTTAGGGGAGCAGTCTAACTCTTGGGCTGTGTCACCCCATGGAACAGCTACAGTCACATGGGACTGCGTAAGAGAGAGGCCGCTTCTGCTTCCTACCCAGCTCCCTGCTGATGGATCTGCAAAGCAGCAGATGAGCGTCTAAGTAACTGTATTCCTGTTCCTGACACACACGGCAGACCTAGATGGTCTTTGGATACAGTCCAGCGTAAATTTCGTTGCTGTGGGCATTTGGAAAGTGAATCAGCAGTTAGATCATGTTCTTTCTATCACCTTTGCTTTCAAATAAAGAAGTAGATAAATATCTTTAAAACAAAACAAACAAACAAAAAGAGCCTGAAATAACGTTTGGAGCCCAGTGCTATAGCCTAGTGGCTAAGGCGCTTGCCTTGCAAGTATCAGCCTATCATATGGGTGCCAGTTCATACCCTGGCTGCTCCACTTCCCATCCAGCTCACTGCTTGTGCCCTGGGAAAGCAGTCTAGGACGATCTAAAGCCTTGGAAACCTGCACCCACATGGGAGACCCAGAAGAAGCCCTTGGCTCCTGGCTTCAGATCAGCTCAGGTCTGGCTGTTGCAGCCATGTTGGGGAGTGAACCAGCAACAGATCTTTCTCTGTCTCTGGGCTCCTCTCTGTTAATTCTGTATTTCCAATAAAAACAAATCTCTTATTAAAAAAAAGTGAGTGAAAAGGTTTTTTCTGCACTCAGGAGAAATAACTTTGCTTCGCCTTCCTGTGGACATTGGGTTCTAAGTGGCCGTTGTCTGTGTGTGATCTGTATTGTGACATAATGAACCAAATTAGGTCCCCTTCGGCCAGGAAACTTTGTCAGTCTTTCCTGGTTAGATAAAACCTATTTTGCATAATTAACATTTAATCAGTAATAGATAATCTCTGTATATCTGACTTTCCAAGAAAAATAAAACAAATCTTAAAAAAAAAAAGATATGTTTTGGCCAGTTAAAGCTCAACTGGTTAGAGCATGGTTTTAATAATACATGAATGTTCTCAAAAAATGCTTAATTGGTATATATTGAAGGTACGGCAAAAATATTTGGTTTGGTGCTCACTTTGGTAGCACAAGTACTAAAATATTTGGTTTGGAAATAACTGATATGTAAACAAAAATATTCAGCAACACATCAAAAAGCCAAACTGTATTGTTTCAGGGACACATTAAATTTCATTATTTAAAATATAACTGGAACTTCTGGTTCTCCCTGGAGTCATTTCATTAACTCTCTTTCTAACATTTAATTTTCCTTCCAACAACCTCGGATACAAATAAATATTTGCAGTTAAAAGCAAAGAAATGTTTGAAATCACTCATGTCCACAAGTACTCTCCTATTAAACTTTGTGCATCTTTTAAACTTCGCATGAGCTTCCTGATAAAGTTAAAATATACGGTGAGGGCAAATACAATGTCAAGTTTAAAGTAACCTGCCGGAGCACCACAGATCTTACAATGCTTGGAAATCTTTTGGATGAACATGTAGAGCCATGGGCATGTTTGTGCAAGAACATCCACAAACGCAAACCAAAGTAACACTCTTTATTTCTGATATTAAAATATCTACTACACAAAACTGCAACATTGAAATAAAACATAAAATAATCCCTTGACTCATCTAGGGAAGGTCAGTGAAAAGTGTGTTAATTTTTATTGCTTAATTTAAATCACAAAAACAGGACCTGCTGCCCAAGAAGATTTGATTGGACATAGTTTTTCCAATTTAAGTGTAAAAACCATTCTTGTGCTATATAATGCTACCACAGCAGCATGAGCAGGATTAAGGAGAGAAGTGATTGAGAAGAGACATGACACCAAGGCCAAGGCACTTGTGGTTACCTACTAATTAGTAATAAATTCCCTCTACATTTGTTTCTACAACTTATCCATCACTTAAAGGGAGAAATACATCAAAAGGGAAAAGGATAAAGATCCAAGACAAAAAGTTTCAAACATTAAATCCCCCTACAACTGCAGGCTCTGCAACCCCATAAAGTCAAACAATAATTAAAAAGCATATCACTAAGGCATTAATAATAGTGCCCTATAATTCCTCTAGCCAAAACATTACAAAAATGGCTGTTGAATTCATCAATGGCTCATGGCTAACATTGTGGTATCATTTTCCCCAAGAGACTTTTGTGTTTCCTTTTTGTCACTCACGTGTTGTTTACTCAGTGGCACATTTTTTCATGGTGCTGTAATTTGTTGTTGTTGTTGTAGCTGTTCTAACTCATACCAGTTGTTGACCTTGTTTCAATGCTACTCAATTATAGAAATGTATAGTGATGGAGTACTGGGGTCTATCATATACAGATGTGGGGGTATAATGGAACATGCATCCCTGCTTCCAGATGAAAGACAGATTCCCAATGAAACTGTTGGACATGTGTAGACAATGGGATGCTGGACTGTCTGACATTACCTGTACCAACAATGTAAGGGTACACTTAAATAAGAGACTGATGGAATTATGATTCCTTATGAAGGACTACACCATTGTAGTAAAATGGGTATAAAATGGGGTGGGAGCTTGGGGGTAGGAATCCCCAGCCTATAAGAAATTGTACCACATAATTCAAAATTCAATAAAAATATATTTTAAAATGTGAAGAAAAAAAGAGATATGACAGTCACAAGATAAAGATTATAAAATTGAGAGGGACAGAGAAATTACCCTTTTCTAAAGAACGGAGGGAGACTCATCAGGCTCACTGCCTCAACCTTTTATTGAACTAATTAAGGACTTCAGTTGCAGGAAATGATGTGGCACAAACTTTGTGAGTTTTGTCCCGTATTCGTGTAAAACAGCTAATGCTTGATGACCAGCGGGAAACAGCATGGCCCAAGTCAGAAGGCAAGACATGACTGCCTCCAGGATACCTTTAAAGCTCAGGATTCTGTGACCTTGAACTGTTGCCAGTCTGCTGATCCTTGCCTTCAGATCTCAACTTTGGCCTCAGACTTTTCCCCACTTGTGGACCACTGCCTATCGCCCGTGGAATTTGACCTTGGTCTCTGGCAGCAGCAGTCTGGGAACTCAAGATTCCAGGCACAGCCTGCCATGCTCTTCTTATCAAGTCACACTACTGGTTTGTTGTTGTGGTGGTGGTTTGTTTTTTTGCATAGTTCCTGTAGTTCTCTCTCTCTCTCTCTCTCTCTCTCTCTCTCTAAAATAAAGGAGGTTGGAAAATGGAGTAAGAAAGCTAGAGTATTGACATTGGTACACCAGGAATGACAGTTGGCCTTGGCTATGCCACACTTGAAGCTAAGTGATTTGACAGCACGGAAACACAGAGGAATAGAGATGTAAAAAGGAACTCACGAGAGCCAGCTCTCTCTAGCCCCCAAACACAGGAAACGGGCAAACTAACATGGCAGGAAACGTTTAGACAGCTATCTGACTCAGCCCAAATGCCACAAAATTAAGCAAAGGCTTAATGGGGCAGTATGGACTCATTCCCTTGCCACATTGTGGTATGGCATCTCAATAAACTTGTCACTGTGTGTCAGATGGAGACCTTGGGCAGGGCTATCCTGGCCACTGGACATTTCCACCAGCTTCCTCCTCCAGCCCTCCAGGAGTGATGTCAGGGGGCAGGTTTTTCGTGGAAGCCAGGACTTTCACCTTTGCCTACTGGTGATAAGGCCACTCCCACAGTGTAAGCACAGTCCGCCATGGGAGTAGCAATGAAGATAACTGCCCTAGACAGAGAAAACATTCACAAAACATGTCTAACAATAGACTGGTATCTAGAATACATTGAAGACTCTCAGAGCACAATATGAACAACCAAATAGTCCCATAAGAAAATAGGCAAAGCAGATGAATAAATATTTTACTTAGAAAATATATGTAGATAGGAAAAATAAGCATGAGAAAATGATAGATATCCCTAGCCATCATGGATTCAATCCTCAGTAAAACCCAATGCTTAAGAAATGACTAGACACATAGCAGAATGGTTAAAATGAAACCGTAACAACAGCAGTATTGGCACTCTGAATATTCACAACATATAAATGGTGCTTGCCTGCTTAGAAATAGTTTGATGTTTTCCTAAAGCACTACGCATGAAACTGTAATACTATCCAGTAGTTTTGTTCCTGGGTTTTTATCACAGAGAAATGAATTCCTTTGACTACCCAAAAACATGGACACAAATGCCCCGAGCAGGGTCTCTTCTAGCAGGTGAACACTGCGAACTGTCTGGATGGGAGAGCCGTATTATAAAGCATGCTCCAGTCCCATGCCTTGGAATACTACTCAGCAACAAAAAGGAATCAACTGTTGATCCATATAACAATCTGGATGCATCTGCGGAGAATTCAACAACCTGCAAAAAAAGGCCAGTTGCACATTACATACTGTGTGATTCTATTTATATCACATTTCTGAAATGATTTGAAGATATTGGAATGAATAACAAAATAGCAGTCACTTGATTTTAACAAGACAAGGCAAACAGGGTATGAATATGGCTAGACACAGGATATCTGATGGAATCCTTGTGGAGATGAAAATCTTCTGGTTGTTGTCAATATCCTGGTTGATACAGAAGTGGGGTTCTGTAAGATTTGTTGTTGGGAAAAACCGGGTTAAGAAAAAAAAAAACAGCATGAGAATTATCTGAGTAATTTCTTAAAGTGTATGCAACAATTAGCTTAAATAAAAATGCTCAATTGCAAATGTGACAGTGCAACTAAGCCAGAAAACGTGCAGTGCAAATGCTTACCTTGATTGAAACATAGATGTGGGAATTCTTGGAATCGTTGTCACTTGTACCTTCGTCCTTGTGCAAACGCTTACTGATTTATATCAGTTTTTTTCTGTGCTCATGTACTGATCTCCTGCCCCCATTCATATTTCAGAACTGACTAATTTACAGTAAATTTTACATTTCTACTTTACTGCTAGAAAAATGTAATTAAAAAATTTTTCCCATGACTAAAACATAAAACAGTATTTAAAAATCTGGAGGCTTGTTTTGTAGGACACCTATAGGTCAGTTTGAAGGAAAATGATGGGCAATTACCAAAATTATAAAGGCTTGCTATGCAAACTAGAAGTAACAAAAAATGTTGTTTTTTTTTTTTGGCAAAAATCTTTCCCATTGGTATAATTATAACTGGGAAATTGTCATGTCAACACAGGCAGCAACAGACCATTAGTTACAATTAATGTAAACTAGAACCGATCTGCAGACAGCTAAGTCAGATTCCTTTATATTTTCTTATTTGCAGCATAAACAGTGAATTTATTGCTTATTCCAGTGGAACAATTCTTCCCGTGAAATTTTGTTCTTTAAAGTTGTTATGCACACATCACGCTTTGAAACATTCTCTTTATGTCAATTCTGATGTTCTGTATTCAACTTTCAATCTCCATTTACTTGTGTTTTCATGGCTTTTCTGGGTACACACTGCATGGTACTATGTGGTATAACACACACCCCTATATTCTGTCCCCACAGATCATCTGAGATGTCGTATTTTCATTTCTCGAAGAAACTATTTAGAAAGGTATGATTGTCTCTTGTTTCACATGCAGAATTCTTCCTGCTATCTGAAATAAACTGTGTAATAACAGCAGGTGAACAAGATCACTCATTAGTCATGCGTCCTTATATTACCAAAATGAATTGTGAACATTTCATCCGCATGTTACATTCTTATTCAGTCAGTATTCCAATATCCCAGATTACTTTAAAGTGAAATGTATTGGAATAAGATTATAAGTGTCACTATAGGAGTAATCACCGAACCAATAATTTATACTGTACTTGGACCACGGAAATTTTATAGAAAGTAGGGGAAATAGTTTATGACAAAAATGTTCCTATTCAGTAAAGCTATTAAAGGTAAATTGATTGGATCTGTTTAATGTATCAAGTATATTTACACAACCAGTTCTACAGGCATCTAGGACAAAATGGAATAATTCAGGGGAAAAATTGTGGAACTGCATTTATATGAGTATGTTTTTATATGATAGAGGCAGATAACTTATGTTTAATTAAGGGCTCCTGTCATCAAACCAACATGATAACAACAAAGAAATATCAATTGATAAGGACTTCTTGGAGTTCTGGATTAAAAAATATTTTGAGGTTAAGTTTTGGTGCGTCTGACCAACAATAGCATGCTTGATAAGTAATGTCTACAATGATGTCAGACCTAAAGCGAGACAGCATTCATGCCTCTCATTTGCAAACCATATGTCAGCCCACTAATTTGCTTCACACATAAGAAAATCAGACTCAGATAATGTCATAAATTTTCCATGATTGCATATAAAATTATATTTGGTTTACCAATTCAAAAAAGTCAAATTGTGAGCTAGAGATCATGGAAAAGCTATCTATTTAATGTGATGTTCTATACATTTGATTTTCTAAACATTAAGCAGCATAAACATAGCATAGAATAGATAAACCAATATTTAATGCAAATAGAGAAATTTCATGTGGGAGGCACATTTGTTGAGAATCTTAGCGGCATTTGAACATTTAAATTATTATGCCTAGCCAGTTTATTATTTCCCAAATTAACTTAAATATACCTTGCTGCATTTAAGCAATATGTCTGCTTCATTGAACACTGGTTATTGGAAAGCAGATGATGCATGAAGTAGAAAATTAAATACAGATGTTTGAATTGGTAGAATAGAAGGAAGTGTCTAATTTTACATTACAAAGGATTGTTTCCAAAGATGTTTATTTGAAAGACAGAATTAGAGCAAGATGTGTATATTTATATATCTACCTCTATCTCTATCTAGAGAGGTCTCCTGTGAGTTGCATCACTCCCCAGTGACTGCATTGACTAGGGTTGGGACAGGTGAATCCCAGAAGCATCCATCTATATCTCTCAAGTGGGTGACACCAATCTGTGTATTTGAATCATTTTATGCTACTTTCCCAGGCACGTTGTCAGGAAGAGAGATATGAACCAATACTCATATGGGACGCTGGCATCAGTAAAATAAGAACGAGCAATTTATTTTTTATTAAATTTGCTACAAGTTTGGTGGCTACAGACTTTATCTAGTACTTCCAAGTGGAACAAACACAGAGCGCAGAGCTTTGTTTGGACGGGTTCTGGACTTGGCTGTCAGGAACTGAAGTCAAGATCATCCCTTCCTTGAAAACAGGTGCATGAGGGAAGTTCTGACTGCCACGTCTCTCCAACTTACTAGTACTTTTCTGTCCTTCTTTTTGGATCTGTAACTAATATAGAAAAATGTATGTTTGTGTGATAGATGATTTTGTTCATGTATACATCATGTAAGCTCCAATGAGAGTGGACGTCTCCTCACTTATCATTACTTCTTGGTGAAAATTTTTAAAAACCCTTGTACTTACCTGCTGTTGTATAGCAGAATACCAGAGCTTCTTACTTCTGTTTTCAATAAGCATCAGTTAAATAACCTTTCCCATCACTCCTCCTCGCTTCCCTCCCTAGCATCTGGTAACTACCATTCCCCTCTCATCTTCTATGACATTAACATGTTTGTATTACATGTGTGATTGAGATCATATGGAAACTGTTTCCCTATGCTTGTTTTACTTCACTGAAGGTAATGATCTTTTTTACTTTTTGATAATTAGATCATGTCAGGCTCATCTAGCAATCAATGAGAGTATGACTTTTCTCCTTAAAAGGCTCTGATGGGTGTGGGGAAGCAGGGTGTCTCCATAACACTCTATCTTCCCCCACCAACACACATTTCCATTATGAATGGTACCTGTCACTGCTTCTAAAATAAGCTTTCCCAACCATACCACTCAAAGTATGTACTCAAAGTATGTCACGAGGAAGCTCAGCAATGTGGCCACCAGAATGACAGCTGAAGTTTGAAATTTTAACTGGCAATAATCCTTTCAGACACTAGTGATGCTAGTATTAAAATCTAGCTTCATACGAAGTGCATATTTAATCTACTATTTACGATGCCTGTATCCCACAGTGAAGTTCTTGCATTTGATCTCAAGCCTAGCTCTTGCTTCCAGCTCCCTGACATTGAAGCACCTAGGGATGGGCTGCGATGGGAAACCTGGGCTGAGTTCCACATTCCTGGCTTTCCTCCTGGCTTTGCTTTAGGACAGCCTTAAACACTGCAGGCAATCAGAGTTGAAAGTGCTCTAACTACCTCTCTGTCTCTCCCTCCCAAACAAATCTTATTGTTCTTAAAAATGGGTTGATATGAAGGCCTAGAGTGGGTATTTCAAATAGTAGTAACTGAAGTATTGCCTAATTGTAATGGCCAGACTGCTCCCATCTGAAAATTATTCCTTTACCAGTTTATGCTACCGGTTTACAGTGAAGTCAAATTTTATCACTTTTCAGTATAATAAATCAGCATAAATATAACATAGCATGCAATTATAACTTCAATGCATATTCACAAAACTAGAGGCTGATACAAGATAATCACATCACTACATATTCTACTATGAAGAACATACAGTCTTCTATGTAATACAAAATATAGTTTCAAAGCATTTTTCTCACTTAGTAAACACAACACTGGTAGTCCAGTAAATTTTGAAAAACCTTTCATTTCAATCACTCAGACGTTCAGTGGGATTCAAACTGACTTATTTTTTATTACAAGACAAACTTACAAACCAGAATGGGCAATGAGGAAAATGTTAATTTGTAATACAAATGCAACACTTAAGCAACATATGGATCAAAACAATAAATGAGTTGCTATTTTGTTTCCGTAAGTAGCATAAAATATTCTAAGAACAAAGTGAATTTATTCAGAATATGATAAACATGATTAGATAGGACTGGTTGAACAGGCAATCATCCAATAGATACATTACTTAATATATTAGGCAAACTTTCTTGAACAAAAAGACTTGTTTTGTTCAGTAGATGTTTAGTTATTGGTTATTTCAACCAGTAATTATATTTCTATACCTTGATTTCTCTCAGGGAAACATATTTCTTATATAAACACCTGTTATTGAAATTTATCAGGTATTGTTAAAAAGCATGTAACTGTAGGATTTTCTTAAAAGGTGAAAGATAACTTGCTGCATTTTAAAGTTAATTAATTAATACTTTAAAAGGAATTAGTGGTATGGTTTAGTGTGTGAAGCCACTGTCTGAAGCACTAGCATGCCATATGAGTAGCAGTTTTAGTCCCAGCTGCTAATCTCCTATCTAGCTTCCTATTAATGTGCTTGAGAAAGAAGTGAAAAATGGCCTAAAGGGCTGTGGCCCTTGCTACTTGTATGGGAGATGCAGATGAAGCTGCTGGCTCCTGGATCTCAGCCACTGTGACCACGAGAGTATGAACCAGTGGGTGGAAGGTTTTATCTTTTCACTCTGTCTGTCTGCCACACTTTGCCTTTCAAATAAATGTTCTTTAAAAACACTTTGAAAAACTGAAATAGGGCTGTATCCAACCCTAACATATAGGTTTGTTGTACAATTGTGTGTCAAGGAAATAGAGAAATAACAAAATTTTGCACTATGAGTATAATTTAAATGACAAAGATGTAAATGTTCATATACAGAAAAAAGGATTGCTTTTCCACAGCTTAGAAGTTGACCTCGAATGGAGCTATTTTCCATGGTAAACTTGGCTAATAAAGCTAAAATTCTGAATGCCAAAAGTGCATAGGCAACACACAAATAAGCTTCACCATGTTTCCCCTTTTGCCATTTTGTCCTTTTTTTTTTTAATATAAACCATTCTTTGAATAAAGAAGTACTCCTGCAGTATTAGTTCTATCCTTCCAGCATAACACACAAGTATTCAGTCATCTTGAATTGCTTCAAATGTTTTGAATTATTAATGCTGTAATAATATTGTCTCCTCTTAAGCATTTAGGGGAAATGTCTGTGACTGATCATCTTCCTCTTCTCCAGCTTATCATTTCTTAAAGATCACTGTGACCCTAGGGCACTCCGTTTCCACACAGACTTTCCATGCTGTTGAAAGAAATGTGTCTTATAAACACGACCCCAATTGTTGCTAGTAGAACCTTCCAGTTGCACGTTATTTTCAACAAGTCTGTTCTGCCTAAAACGTTGTATTACGTTTAGTTGGCAGATTTCAATTTGTTAACTAAAATGTCCTGTTACAAATTACTGAATTTAATATGAGCTTTAAAGTTATATCTTATTAAACCACCTAAAATGAACATACTTAGTAAAGTTATCTCATGCTATAATTTAGTATTTCCTTCATTATCGTGTGAAATAATGGTAAAAGGCTTGAATTTAGGAATCGCATATATCAGGTTTGATATTATAGAAAATCATTTATTAATTAGATCTTGTTTTTTTTCCTTTGAAAACTGGGGACATTAATAGTATATACTACCTTAAATAAATCATGCTGTCACAGAGCTAGTGTTCAAAAGCTGTGAGATTTACTAGCACTATAATTACACTTAATTAATATTTAATATTTCCTTTTTTCTCTTAAATTTTCTGATTAGTGCCCCTTATTCAGAGGAATTGTTCTTGGAAACCTGGCCTATAATATTTTTATATTTTATCTCATTTGATACTGTGGCCATTACGAATTTTAAGGACTAAGGAATTGTCTCCCTTTTGAAAATATGAAAGGGCCCGGCGCGGTGGCACAAGTGGTTAATGTCCTCGCCTTGCACGTCCGGGATCCCATATGGGCGCTGGTTCTAATCCCGGCAGCCCCACTTCCCATCCAGCTCCCTGCCTGTGGCCTGGGAAAGCAGTCGAGGACGGCCCAAAGCTTTGAGAACCTGCACCCGCATGGGAGACCCGGAAGAGGCTCCTAGCTTCGGATCGGCATAGCATTGGCCGTTGTGCTCACTTGGGGAGTGAATCATCGGACGGAAGATCTTCCTCTCTGTCTCTCCTCCCTGTATATCTACCTTTCCAATAAAAATAAAATAAGTCTTTTAAAAAAAGAAAATATGAAAATCAAATTGTGTGATCTTTTTGAAAATCAAATAATTAGTAATAAGCATAGCCACCACAGGTACTCGTTGATGTTTTCATCATCATGCTGGCTTTTTAGAAGGTCATTTTACATGGATATTTCTTGGTAGACAACGTTCTGATATTGGTGGTATTAAGATTGTCATTCTGAACATTTTCTTGTCGCAGGTGATAAATTTCTATAATGCTGGCATTGACTTAGCACAAAACACATACTCCGTACTATACAGTATATGTATCTCCTATACACATAACAATCCCTTGAGACTGGTCTTTCATTATGTTTCTTAACAGATAAGGAAACTTACCCCATGCAGTGGTTAAGTTGCATCCGGAACCCAAGCATCTCTTACGGGAGTGCCTGGTTTGTATCCCAGCTCTTCTTCTGATCCATCTTCCTGTTAATGCATACATTGAATGGCAACAGGTGGTGACTGAAGAATTTGAGCCCCTGCCACCCAAATGTAAGGTTCTCATGCAACTCCAGGTGCTTTGGCCTGACAGGTGTATGCATTTGGGGAGTGAGCCACAGGGTGAAAGAATAGAAGCCATCTTTGGGTCTGCACAGCTCTCTCTCTTATGTGTGTGGAGAGAGGGGCATTACAGGGCTGGGGTGGTCTTGTGGTCTTTTTCTTTCTCTTTATCTCTTTGCCTTTCACATCCAAAAAGTAAATACATGAATTTTTGGAAAGAAAATGAAATCAACAAATGATCAAGATTTGAAAGGAGGCAGTGTGTCTCCAGCTATTGTGGGCTTAACCACCACACCACTTTTCCCCTTAGTAAGTTAAACTGGAAACTTCACTGCCTTTCAGGTTGCATTCATCCTCAGCAATGAAATTCAACATCCAATTTTTTTTTTCCAAAAAAGCAGAAAATTTGTTTCAAAAAAATTTCAAGGTGCTGAGTAGAAACAATTTCATAAGAGATTTTCATACTCATTCATAACTAGCTCCATAATTCCAGAGCCCGGTGCCAAAGAAAAATATCAGGTGTCTTGTAAAAAAAGTATATATGAGAAATTTCATTTACAAATGTGAAAGGAGAGCATTAAATCCACTAGGAAACCCTTTGGAATCCAGACTTATGCGACGGTACAGGGAGCGGGCTCATGACCATGCCTGTCCAACATACAGCCACATCCCAATGCAGCTCCCCTCCTATGCCCTGCCAAAGATTCACAGTATGGAAAGGTCTAACATATTAGAGTTCTTTTTATTAAATCTGTCTGAATCTCTCTTGCTGTTACCGGAGAGCATCTTGAAGCACTGAGATCCTCAGTGGAGAGTGAGCTGGGAAGAAAAGAGGGCTTCCAAATGGCAATCTAGGGTATGCGTTCTGTGGAAAAGAGAAGCCTGGAACAAGGTTTGTCTTAACCAGTGCAGGAGGACATGGAAGTCAGGATGTGAGCAGAAAGAGGAAGCTCTGGGAAACTCCCGACTCCCCACAAAGAGGAATCTGTCTACGTCTTCCATCAGACTGAGAGCAGGTATCTGTGAAACATGTTCAGGGTCCTTTATTTGAAGCAGGTCCATGTTAATCTTTGTCAAAGCTAATAACTCCGACTCTGGTTGCTCAAATGTTCTTTGCTCTTTTAAATTACATCTGAAAATAATAGTTTAACCTTTCTTCCTTCTGAAAGTGTATAAGAACTACATTCCTGAAATATAGCAATTATTAGTAATCGCATATTATTTTGTATACCAAGGGTTTGGTCAGTCTTATAGGTAGTCAAAATTTAGAGAAGGCATACTTTCAGAATTGAAGGGTATTGACTGAAACCCCACTGGGAAAGTTAATCAATTTCTCTGACCCTTATATTTTAAATTTGTAAACTGAGGAAAATGTTTAAAACAGCAACAACCTCAGAGAATTATGAACATTCAACAAGTGAAAGTACTTAGTGTAAAACCTGGAAAATTGTAAGAACTACACAACAGAGACATAACTTTATCTAAATGCACATATTTTATGTATAAATATATATATACATATATAATGCATTTGTATTATATACATGTCTATGCTTTACATAATAAATACATGCATGTTATGTGTGTGCATGGTTTTTGAGCTTTCGGTTGAAACTTAGCAGAAGAACTGTGCAGCTAGGATCATGACTTCTGGGTTTGTGTTTGCCTCTAATTCAAATACGGCATTCAAATGGAATTTCTGCTACCTGCAGAGTCAGGAACTTCCTCAACATAATCCCTATGCTTCAAACCAAACAGACTGAATGTTTTCTGGACTATAAACCTAATATAATCATCAGAAAAAGTCAGGTGTGTTTCCTATCTAAAATGGTGTTGCTGTGTTTCCGGACAGCTATTCAGGGCAATGACTGGGATGTGTCCTTTTAATCTGCCTTTCAAAGTGCCTCTCTCCTTAATCCCTAGCCACGGATGTATGCTTTATGTGTAAGCCCAGAAAAGAAAATGGAAAAGACCTGAGGCTCCACTACTCCCTTGCTAGTATGCTCGCAGAGTGTAAATCTAGGCCTGTCTCCACGAAATTAGTTTTGTAGTTCAAACAGCAGCTTAGTGATTGCTTACATAGATACCACAAAAATTTGCATTTGAAAAAAAAAACGACGAAATGCCAGGAGCATCTGTATATCCGTTGTGAATAGTGTTTATCATTTCTTATCATCTATATACTCAAATTAATATGAAAATAAGAAATGCTTCTTGTTATTTTAGAGCTGGAAAAAAAAACAACTTCTACAACATTCTTTTTAAAGCTGTGTTTGTTACCCGTGTTTTGTACAAAAAATGAATCAGCTGTTTTCTCTCACGCTTTGCAGAAGTTCTCCCACCCTCTCATTTCTGACTTGAAGTTTGAATAAATATTCCTGGACTTCTGAATTATTAATCATAGCTGCATGATATGCAAATCAGTCTTCCCTAGCCATGTCCAGCAGCACAGCCTTGAGCCCGGGTCTGTCTTCAGCTGCTGGCAGAGCTTCTGTCTGGGGAGCAGGTCTTCCGCAGAATGGTAAGTAATCCTGGCTGCAAGTCAGCCACTCACATCTCTCACCACACAGAAATAGCACTGGGCTTCCTGTCAGGTTTCTTTCATCAGCAACCAAAGAGCATTGAAAGTTTTAAATAATGTTTAAGTGAACTGCTCACAAGTCAATGTAAAACAGCAAAAGTAGGTAAAAAGTTGACTAAATTTTCCTTTTTTCCCTACTAAATATCTACTCTTATTGACAAACACTGTTTATTAGAAGAATTTACTATATTTTCTGGTGCCTTGTGCCTTTCCTATTTTAGCAAAAATGGCAAGTAAATTTATTTAAAGACATGTAAATATTTGCAGAAAAAATTGAAATTTCTATTATATGGAGTAATCATATGTAAGATTTAAATAATGTTTAGACAATAGTGTACTACCGAAATATCTTAAGGCATTCTAACAAGTAAATTTAGTATTTAACATTTATCTCTGTTAAAATGAAATGATCCAACAATATATTTCTGCAAGCAAGAAGGGAAAATTTCAGAAATCATTGCTCTTCTATCTTCAAGAGCCTTCTTTAATTCATGAGATGTCCTTAAAGAAATTGGAAAGCATAGAACTGTAGTCCATAGTATAACTGCTAAGACACTTGTTTCTGTTTAATTTACACATGTGCAAAGCAAAAACATCAGTTTCATTGCATCTTTTAATATGAGTATAAATTTTCATTCATATGTTTCTATAGCAAAGCAATTTCTATTTCTTTTTAAAATTCTCATTAATATGTAATTTTGTCTTACTGTGCCTGTTAAAATTTCACAAATGTTTTTATTTACTTTTTGACTACAATTAACTAATTTTAAAGCTAAGAAACTAAGTATATATATAATTTCACAAAACTTTAATTAATTTTATTGATATTATGGACTTAGAAAAATATTTAAGAATGAAACTTATGTATCAAAGAAGTATATGATAAAACACTAGAGGAGAGTGTAGTCTCAGTTTTTATAAATAGAAATTCAAATAAATATTACAAAGTTGAATACATTTCCCCAAACTAGGAATGCTAAGGTTGCACAAACCATTTTTCTTGTTTTTGCTTAATCACATCTCCTAATGTTACACAGTTGCAGTTGTAACTTTATGGGAAGCAAGGAAAAGATGATTCTTTCGTCATTCTTATTTCTTTTTCTCAGTCCTAACATTGTCGCCCCACCACCACATCCCTCAATCGGCATCATGACTTGATGATTCATCTCTGATCTCTAACCTCTGCCTGTGGTCATTTGTGATCTAAGCTTCTTAATTACACAGGTCTCCATGGGTGTCATTTTCATCTGTAGTGATCAAATCAATCAGTTGTATATATAAGCTTCATAGACCACTGACCATTCAATCCTTTTGAGGCAGAAAGATAAATGCTGTGACCAAAAAAAGGAAATTCCAAAATGAGACAAACAAGTCTCCGGTCTCAAGGGAACTGTATGTTGTTAAAATTCTCATGTCAGTAGTAGGAGCTTTTTGTTCATCTTCAGGACAGCAGTCGGACCCAGGTCTGAGTCTTGAGAACTTAAAACATTAAAAATTTGAACAAAGAAACATTAGGCACAAAGAGTGTGTGAATAGCGATAGGCGTGAAAGAAAGGGATTGTGTCATGGGAGACAAGAAAGAGATTGATTGCAAAAGGCATGGGATCGAAAGCTTTCAAAGAATAGTAGTAAAATAAAACAATAGCAACTGTAAAAATTACAATTAACCAAAAATGCAAAAACTGTCATTGTTTTTAAAAAGGCCATTTCATTTTTGCTGTATTTCTATGAAGCATGTTTGACATCATCAAATGCATGCTGAATTTCATTAAACAAAAAAGGCCAGATAAATCGAGAAAAAAAAGAAATAATTTATCTGAAATCTCTTCAGTGGGAATAAAACTATTAAAACTTTCCTACACATTTTTCTAGAGTTTCTTGTATTACTTTCGCACGTGAATACCTCTTTAAATGTCTTATTTTAAAAATATATGTTTTGGGCAATCATACGTTTATATCTGTGTCTTCACTCAACGATCACAGGCCAACCGCTGTTTGCTAGTGACAGTGGCAGATGTTGAAGACAAACAGTGAGTAAGCGACACTCAGAGAGGTCCTATAAAGGAGTTCAGTACACACAGAGAGAGCACACCATGGAAGCTCTATAGTCTTGTCTGTGTATCAGAAAGCCTGTTTTGGGAAAGCTACGGTTGAACTATGTTTCAAAAGAAGCAACAATAATAAATGTGCAATGAACTGGTATCACAGGAAGAAATAGAACTGGAAAAAAATTACGACAGAAGAGAAAGCCCATGATGAAGACATTCAAAGAATAGGAAAAATAATTAGCAGGAAGAGTAATAGCAAGAGAAGTTCAAGGGAATTACCAAGAAAACACCAGACCATGCATACGTGAACTCTCCCTTAAAGATTTAGACTTCGGTCATCAACTACAGGAAGATCAGATTAGGGGCTATGGTTCCTCAGGATTGTTCGGCTACAGTGACCATTGATGTGAACAGGAACTAGAGAGGATGTGAGATTAGAGGAGGGTGTGACATAGTCTAAGGCAGAGTTGAACTTTGGCCTGGACTAGACTAATAGCAAAGGATCTGGAGCAATGAGGATGAATTTGAGAGTAATTGCATTTTATAGTTAATAAGAATCGCTATTTCATTCATTATTACAAGTTAACTTGTTAATAATTTCAAGGATTTTTTTTTAAAGATTCTGATGTGAGTAGATGACAAAAGCATTAAACTGCAACAGCTCAAACTGTTGTCCGCACAGCAAAGCAGCTGGAGAAGTTAGTGCGAGATATCTGGAGGCAGAATGAAATCAGCCAGGAGCAGTAACTACAACTATCGAATGCTTGTAAGTCAGGTGCGGGCTGGGCCGAAAATCTGAGAGTCGTTCCTCCATCAGTGCGTTGTAAAGCCTAAAAACATGGGTGTAATCATCTAGGCAGAGTCTGAGGGTTATGGAGCAAAGAACTAGCTTTTCAGAAACTCAACATTGAGTACTTGAGTCACATAAATGCCTGCATGGAACTCCTGGGAAGAAAGGCAGAAAGCTGAGACAATTTCATGTCACAGACAGCAAAGGAGAATATTTGCAGAAGTCATAGGATGAGAGACAACTGACACATGGATCAAGATTACTGAAAAATAACCACCGAATAGAGCAATCATGGAGATAACTTCACTGGAACGGTGAGTCAGAACCCAAAGCGGAGCAGGCTGTAGAGAAAATGCATAATGCATGTCAAAAAATGCTGAACAAAATTGCTCTTTCCAAAAACCAAGAAACAGCACATGTGAAACCACAGATTTATTTCTGTTTCTTAGATACTTTTGTACTTTCTGTGAACACTGATTTTCATGTCTATAGGCTACATGTAAATGCTTATAGGCCTCAGTACCTACAAGATAAATGTGCTGATTGAAACAGGATAATTAATATCTTCATTCCGATGACATGATTTTATTATTAAAGGTTTGGAGCTTCTTTTGTCATATATATACTTACATTATAGCCTAATTTATTATATTATATATTATATATATACTGCATTAGATGTGCCAAATATTCATATATACATTTTACTATATTATGTAGTTTACACATATTCACACATTATATGTTAGTGTATTATGAAGTTTGGTCTCCCCACTGTGGCTTATAACCCCTGACACATATATTTTCAGTTGGTATCCACTTTTGGTATCCCAGTTTTCTCTAGCTTTCCCTCCTCCTTGCTTCCAGCTTTCTACTAATGACTACTCTGTAAAACCAATTTTTGTTTGTTTGTTTCTAGCTTCCACATAGGAGGGAGAAACGTGGAGCTTTCGTCTTTGCTGCCTGGCTTTTTTTCACTGCACATGCTGTCCTCTCATTTCATCCATTTTTTGGGAAATGATAGGATTTCATCTTTTGGGGTGAATTGCATGTCACTATGTGTATGTGAGTGTATGTATATTATGTATTTTGTCAACTCATCTGGGTACCATTACTAATTCCATATTTTTGCAGTTTGCACAGAGCTGTAATAAACATGAAGCAAGGGTCTCTTTTTATAGGAGCCCGTGTATTTTGCATACATATCCAGCAGTGGGATGCTGGATCACATCTCCAGATTTTAAAGAAAACATCATATTGTTTTCCAACCTGACTATAGTAACCTAACCTGCCCATCAAACGTCTATAAGAGCTACCCTTTCTCCACAACCTCACTGTAAATTATAATTCTGTATTTTTATAATGGCCACTATAAAAGGCAAAATGATGTCACATTGTTGTTTTTATTGACATTTCCCTGACAAGAAATTATAGTGAGAAATTTTTTTCATGTATGTGCTGGTCATTTGTATGTTTTCTACTGAGAATGGTCTCATCCATGTTCTTTGGCCGTTTATGCCTATGTTGTTATGTTGAATTTATTGAGTTCTTGACATACACTGAGTATTAATCCTTGACAGATCAGTGCCCTGGAGATAGGTTCTCCCATTTTGTTGGATGTCATTTCACTTTATTGGCTGCTTTCTTGGGCAGCAGAAGCTTCTGAAGCTCACATAATCTAATCTGACAAAACCATCATCAATATTTGGTAAGGATTGCAATGAATTTGTAGATACCTTTGGATAGTACAAAAATGTTGAGAAAATTAATTTTCTAGTTCATCCACAAGAATATCTTTTCATTACTTCTGCTTGTGCCTAGATTTTAACACGCTATATGCAAGCATGGATATTTTAAGTTCCTGTTTCCAGTTTCAATGCCCTTTATTTCTTTCTGTTCCCTAATTATTCTTAGTAATGTTTCTAATATAGAATTAAGAATAGGGAAAATGAAAATTATTCTCTTGTTTCAGATTTGAGAGGAAATGCTTTGAAGTTTCCCCCAGTTGGTATGATATCACTGTCTTCGTTCTATCATGTTCTATCATGTCTTTATTACTTTGAGGGAGCATACATTATTTTCCCCATTCTCTTGAATAATCCATCTGTATTCTCTCACATCTCACTGTGTTTCCTCAGGATCATTATTTAGAGTTGTTTGAACCACCTCCCAGGTTTCTTTCCACTCTCCTGTTTCTGGAGAATGGTTTTGTTTGTTGGGAGGCATCATGCTACCTTGCTCCTTAATGCTGCCTGTTCCCCATGCCGACAGCTGTGCATCTGGTTACAGTTCCTTGTTTATGGATGATACATGTTTGTTTCTATGGAATGTGAGTGTTAGTAATGTTTTGACTTCGATTCTCAATGATCCCAGAAAAACACAGCAACTTCTTCTCTGTAATCAATGTTAGAGTGTGTAGCAGTGCCTGGTTGCTCTCGCTGCAACAGTTTATGCAGATATTAGCGTAACTTGGAAACCAAAGTGGATTTCCACAGGTCTGTCTTCAGGCCACTTTTTCAGAACTGTAGGGTACAGAGATGCCTTCTCCTTGGTCTCTGCAGCAAGCCTGAGTGATGGTGGGGCCTGTGGAACCGTGTGAAGTGGGGGAGGCCTTCTCCGGATCTTTCTGAGTGGGCCTGGATGATGTTGGGACTTGCAACACCAGACACTCCAGTTTCAGCGCTAGAGTGTAGTAAGGGGTCTTCTTCCTGGTCCCACGGGTGAGCACTGCTCATTCAAGGAACTGCACACTGACAGAACTAAGTTTGAAACAGTGAAATGCAGAAAAGGTGTTGCCTGGGTTCCACTGTAGACTTCGGTGACTCTGAACTCACTCTCACCTTCCATTCTAAACTTCTCCAATATTTTATCCTTCCTTTTTTTATATTTTCAACATGATGTTAAATCACTTATTGGTTTGTTTTCTCTTTCTGTGTGACAGAATATAAGTCACTTGGGATTAGGAACTCTGTTTCATTACATTATTATCCCCAATTTCTATCACATTGGCCCAAGGTAATCAATAGAGTTAATGATTTAATACATTAGTGACTTTTCTGTATACGCACATTGGTCCGAATGTATATTTCATAGGCACCTCAAAAAATTATGGCAATGGAATTAAAAGACAAGTTTATTTTGATGTAAAATAAAATTGAAATCCATACACATTATTTTCACAATGTATTTCCCAAAAACTTTTTTAAAAACCCCTGACATACACACACACACACACATATGCATATATATATTATATGTATTACATGTATATGCATTGTGTGTGTACATATTCCTTACTCATGTAACCTGTTATCCTTGACTTGGAAGTATTCCTTCCAATGATTATATACTATAGTTTGTCACTAGTCACAATTGAATGTTTCACCTTTATGTTTTCTCTCTCTTCTTTAGGCATGGAATGAAACTTGCAAAAATTGGCTGGCAGCAGAGGCCTCTCTGGCAAAGTACTATCTCTCCATCTTTTATGGGATTGAGTTTATTTTGGGACTCCTTGGGAACACAACTGTTGTTTTTGGATATCTCTTCTGTCTGAAGAGCTGGAATAGCAGTAATATCTATCTCTTCAATCTCTCCATCTCCGACTTAGCATTTTTGTGCACCCTCCCCATGCTGATGAGAAGCTATGCCAATGAAGACTGGGTATACGGAAATGTGCTCTGCGTAAGCAACCGATACTTCCTTCACGCCAACCTCTACACCAGCATTCTCTTCCTCACGTTCATCAGCATCGATCGATACTTGCTCATGAAGTTTCCTTTCCGAGAGCACCTTCTGCAAAAAAAAGAGCTGGCCGTTTTAATCTCTTTGGCCATTTGGATTTTAGTTACCTTAGAGTTACTGCCTATTCTCCCTCTTATAAATCCTATTGTAACCAACAACGCCACCAACTGCAATGATTATGCAAGTTCCGGCGACCCTGAATACAACCTCATTTACAGCATTTGTCTGACCATATTGGGCTTCCTCGTTCCTCTTCTCGTGATGTGTTTCTTTTATTACAAAATCGTCTGCTTTCTAAAGCACTGGAGCAGGCAGATCAGTACTGCTTTGCCCCTTGAAAAGCCACTTAACTTGGTGGTCATGGCCGTGGTGATCTTCTCCGTGCTTTTCACACCCTACCACATCATGCGGAACGTGAGGATTGCTTCAAGGCTGCGGTCCTGGCAGCAGTACCAGTGCGCTGAGGTCATCATCACCACCTTGTACATTGTGACTCGGCCACTGGCCTTCCTGAATAGCGTCATCAACCCTGTCTTCTATTTCCTTATGGGGGACCATTTCAGGGAAATGTTGATGAACAAGCTGAGGGAATACTTCAAATTCCTTACATCCTTTAGAAGATACGTTCAGGAAATAAGGTGCCTGTGAAACAGATTAAGTGGTACATGCAGCTGTAAGTGAGTTAAGAGTTTGTTTCAGTTCACACATGATCTGATCCTGATTTAAAAATACGTTATTTCTAGAGTAAATAAAATGAAAGAGATGAGAATGCACAGAGCGGATGCAGTTGAATTAATCTTGTGTCATGTTTGGGCATGCATGTGCGAACCTAGATGCTGTGGGGTCTTCCTGATTTAGGAGTAGGAGACAGACAAAGCAACGAATTGTATTGAATCATTTTGAATGAATTGTAAAATAGTAATGATGATGCTGATAATGTGACAGAATTATCTGTGTTGTTGCTTATAGAATCCTAAAACTTTAGATGTGAAGTGAAAAGCTGAAGATCAGATGCACACCATTAAGCATTGCCTTTAGATGTTGTGTTCATGAGGAAATTACGGGTACATTACGGAGAATGAGGAATAATGTGGCATGAATAATCAGACCAAGGATGCCATGAATCATGGTCGACTATGAATTTACCAGTCTTTTTGAAGGCAATCTAATGAAAGTAATCCTCATTTATATTGAATAGAACATAAAGATAACTTGGCAAAAAGTGAGAATATGTTTGAGGTTGGCCATCAGAACATTAAAGCACAAATGACTTTATCAAAAAGCTAGCAAAATTTGACAACAACAGCTGTAAAAATTTCAGAATTATAGAGCACCAAAATGCCTATCATAAAATCCAAAATAAAACAAAGTAAAATAAAATACTACATTAATTTAATGATGATTGTGCCATCTGGCATTTTATTATCACAATTGCACTGTTCATCTTCGCTTTGCTAATCTTGGTTAAATAGTGAAATTTAAAATATATTAACATCAGAAAACTGGCAAAGCAGCAGCAGCATGGTAATAGAGCATTAGGCTACACTTCCCCCGATGAAGCATCTCAGCTCTACTCCCAGTGTAAAGAGACTCACATCCGAATGAGGCTTGGTATCACAGAACTTCACATAAGATCACTGGAAAACATGTCCTAGAAAATAATTCACTTTGTTAAGAGAACCTAAGAAATGTTGTACTCACATAATATAAACCGTCCTACAATTTATGTCCCAAGGCAAATGGGGAGGGAGAGAGCTTAGGGAATGGATCCTCCATTTAAAGTGGAACAAGCATCAAACAGTAACTCACTGATACATAACAACATTTGACCTCTGCTACAGTCTATACTCCTTATCTTGGTGTCGCTAGCTACAGGGAATGATAGTTCAAAGGATACAACGATCATCATGAATGCAGAGACATACAGCTCATTGTACTGTCTGTTCTGAAACACTCTGGTGATATTACATTCTGCTTTACCAAAATCTCCACATTTTTCAAAACTAAGAGCAGATGAAATGTTACAAAACATGTTACTACAGAGAATTTATTTTCTTACTTAAAGTTAGGCTTTTATATATTTTTGTCATTTGTTTATGTAATATTTTTAGATTGCAAAGTAATTTTATAGCAATAATAAGGACTTTCTGAATTTTCACCTTGGAAAGGGTCACAGAAAATACTGTGATAAATAAGAGATTACTTATTTCTCCAAAATCACTTGCATAAAATAAATTTAATTTAAAATGCACTTATGCATATTTAGTTGTAAAGAAGAAATTAAATTTTCTGTCTCTACTTACTCATTAAAATTGCAGAAAGTATGCCACTGTATGAATTTAAAAGAAATAAGGAGCATGGAGAATGTGAGTAGGTTGAGAAATATCACTTCTAAATCTATATAGTAAAATACATGTAACTTATATACTTTATTTAAATAAAATAACTTAAAATATTAAAATAATAACATTCCCTAAATCTCTTGCTCCATTTGTCATGTGATATTTAGACCTTAGCAGACTAAAAGATACCTACTTTAAAACTGTAAGAGCTATTCCATTTGTGCAAGGTCATTGTGAAAATCACAAATAAATTATGAACTCCTTGGTGGCTTTGTGATTTCCAGAGGAATAAATGCTATTTTTTGTAACTTGTTTTTCATTTGATCATCTGGGGTCATCCGAAGGCTGTCTAAACTTTCTAGCTCAACCCTATGCAACGTGAACTTACTTCCTGTGCCTACAGTATTATCTTCCACCACTGTTGTCACAAACCACATCCTGAAACTGAAAATGTGTGTTCCATTTCATTATGTTTAAAATGTTCCCTTTATTCTAAGCAGCTTTCTTTTCATATTATATGTCAGTTTGCCATAATTTTTTTTTTCTTATATGTTGCTATTTCCAAATCTAGGGATGAAATTTGCTATCACTGGGTTTTCAGATACTTTAAGTGCTGTGTTTATGAGATGCATTATTTTGTTCTATGTATATTGTAATAATAGAGATTCAAGCTCATTCTATGAGTTGAAAACCATGTCAAATTTTTCACTGCCTTAATAGCACCCAAAAAAACACTTTCTGCCCCAGCAAAGATTTATTATTTTTATTTGAAAGTCAGAGACAGAGGGAGAGAGAGAGAGAGAGAGAACGAGGCGGGGGGTGGGGAGGGGTCTTTCATATGTTAGATCTCTCCCAGCATGATGAACAGTCTGAAACCAAGAACCAAGAGTTTCTTCCGGTTCTGCCCCATAGATAGGTTCAGGGACCCAAGGCTTGGTACATCCTCTGCTAATTTTCCAGGCCATACGAAAGAAGCTGGACTGGAAGCTGAGCAACTGGGAGTAGAACTGGACCCCATCTGGGATGCCAGCACAACATACAGAGAATTAGCCTGTTACACTGCTGGGCTGACCTCACAGGACACTTTTCAAATTGTGGTTGTTCATGAATACTGTCTATCATCACAGAAAGTCAGGGAAAGCAGTGAGGTGAAACCTACTAAAACAAACACAAAGGATGAGAACTCAAGCATTTAGACCATTTCAATGGAAAGCGCTTGAATGTGTGTCTTCACTGTTGAGATGATAACTGCTCTGTGTGGTGTCCTCTCACTTGTTCCTTTTTTAAGTGCATTTATTTTGAAATTCAGATTTATGGAGAATGAGAAAGAGAGAGAGAGATTCCATCTTCAATCTACTGGTTCATTCCTGACCTACTCTGCTGGACCAGGCTCAAGCTACTAGCCAGGAGCTTCATTTGGTTCTCTAACATGGATGGCAGGAGCCCAAACACTTGGACTACTTTTTCTGCTTTTCCCAAGACATTAATGGGGAGCTGGATGAGAAGCAGAAAAGGCAGGACATGAACAGACACACATGCATGATGCCAGCGTCACAGGCGACAGCTTAGCTCATTACAGCACAATGCTGACCGCCTCACTTGTTTGTCCTGTCCCTCTCTTTACTGTGTCATCAGCATGTTACATGTTCATGCCACCTATGAGGAACAAGAGTTGTTAATTATAAGGATTGAACACATCAGGGCATAAGCAACTCATATTTGGCCATTTTATAATATGCATACATGTATACATTCATACTTTTACTTATAAATGTATGCATTTATAAAAAATGAACATGGGCATTTTCCCAAACCTGCCATCATATATTCTTATACTCCAAACAGAAGACATCTCACATTTCCCAGTTGTCCCATCACTGACTAAATCTATGTTCTGTTCAGTGAGGTAGCCTCATTTTGGTTTTGGAATCATGCCCTAATCAAGATTTGCCAGTAATCAATCAGGTGCTTTGATCTCCATTAGCTTTAAATTCCTACAGGAAAAAGAAGTGCATTAGACATCTAGAGGGGAAGAAACATGATGAATCAGTATTCAGGGCCCAAATTCTTTTCCACACAATCAAAACAAATGATAATAGCACTTAGATAGATCTAAAATGTTCCAGGTCCTATTGCTCTCCACTTTCTACACTGGCATGCTCTCTGGAATGATGTCTCAGTCAACCTATACAATAGCACTGATGACAGCAGGGTCTCATAAACTTTCTTCACATCTGTTTAATTCATGTAATTACACTCTATATTTGCTCCTGGAATAATCACAATGAACTTCTCAAAATGGTTTGAAGCAATGCATCAGTATGCTTTAATTCATCCCACTCCCATCAGACCCTAAGAAGTTAGCAGACTGAGAGATGAAGGCACAGAGTTTAATGACCTGCTCAAAACCTTGCAGACTTGAGTTGCTGCCCATCTTCACAATTGTGTAAACCACTGCCACATGGAATTTGATACAAATTGGTCATGTTTAGACTCTTGTGGGTGTTTATTTCATATTTCATCATGCAATTCCCTCTCATTGACATTTTACAGAGCACTCTTCAGAAGACAGCTCCAAGTGAGCATGAGAATGGATTTTAGAACAGACTTGAATCAGTTCTTACATTCTGTTTCCATGAGCAGGATCTTGAGTTATTTTCTAATCTCGAATTTTCCTCGGGCATGGGCTCCATGAACAACATTTCCTCACCATGAACTAAATGTGACAATATGTAACATACCAAGATAGATATTTCTCTGTTGAGAAGTGTGGAGAATACTGAATGGAGAAATTTGTTGTTTGCTCTCTTGTGGCTTCATCCTGACTTTCATGCAAACACAAAAAAATGATTTCCTCAGCCTTAGTTATGCTCACAACCAGGATGAAGAATATCAACCAGAGCAGTGAAGCATGTAGTTTGTCTGAAGGGGTTTTCTGGGAGAACTCATCACCAGCAAACACAGCAACTCAGCTATATCTTCTCCAAAGAAGGGGCCCCAGACACACATTATGAGAAACTAGGAGGACAGTATAATGCAGATCCTTGGATCTTTATTTTTGTCACTCCAAGCCCCCAGTATTTGTGTCTCAATTCTGGTAGAGAATTGAAAATAATCTAATTCAAGAAAAGTCACTCCGTTAAAATCTTTCTTCAACATTGTGGTACAATCAGCATACCTTTGTGAGCAACACCTCCCATATATAAATGCATTGAAAACCCGTCAAGCAGATCCAAGAAACGGTAAAAAGGAAATTTTCTCTCACACTTGCCCTTGGAACATCAAGTTGGTTTGAAACTTAATAGGACATCCAATATTCAATAAGCTCATAAGAACCTGTAATACCTCATCAAAGCAAAAGGATTGAACAGGGGCAAGATGCTTTCTCAGAACTCTCCAGTTCAACAGACCTGGGACAATGCCAGGGAAATGCACCTTCAGGACATGAGAAGGATGTGTACTGACACATGTTATAAGTGTAAATGACACACATCCCAGAAGCCTCAAATAAATGTATACCTCAGCAAGACTTTAAATCTTCTCAGTGAATGGGATAGTCAAAAAAAAAGCACTGTATTTCTGTGATATCATTTGTACACTCAACGTTGATGACTTGGGGTGGAGGGGAGTCATTTGCTATGTATAGAGAAAAGCATACGTGGTTGTACCTGACGTGTTTCAAACTCACTACATAATACATATACATTATGTACAATCATTTAGTTTGCATATCACGTTTGCTTGTTCAACTTTGTCTACTAGGGCCAGTGTTGTGGCACAGCCAATTAAGTTGTTGTCTGTACTTTCAGCATGTCATGTCACAGTATGATCCTGGCTGTTCCTCTTCAAATCCAGGTCTTTGCTATGGTGACTGGATAGAGTTCCATGCTCACGCCTTCAACCTGGACCAGCCCTCACAGAGGGCAACCATTTGGGATGTGACAGCTCTCTCTCTCTCTCTCTCTCTCTCTCTCTCTCTCTCTCTCTCTCTCTCCTTCTCTCCCATTCCTTCCCTGCTACATTTCAAATAAATAAGTAAATCTTTTAAAAAGGTCATAAACTTTATCAGAGACAAATAAACCACTGACACTTTGGGTCATAAATCCATTCAAAAATTAAAACAATACTGCATAAGTATCATGGGATATATGGAACATATATATAGAATAAGTGTATGGATTTGGATGGCAGCTTGTCACTGCTATAATACATCCTTGTATTTGGTATTCAGCAAATATTTTTCAGATGACCAGAAGTCTGTTGCTGAATATAGAGAAATGGTAGACATACATAAAACTATTCAGGTTACAACGCAGCATGTAAACACTTTCTAAAGGTTCAAGAAAAATGAAAATTATAAGAAAACTGCAGCAACCACAAAAATATTTGCTAAAATAAGATGAGCTTTTTGAATTACTGTTGTACATAGAATCAATCAGAAGTTCTCAAACTAAGAAATTTTCCCAATGAGATTTATATGAGACAATGATATGATGAGAGAAAATAAAATCTTTTGAATGGTTAGTAATCAATTTTACATATTTGTCCTGCTCTTTTTGCTTTTTTTTTTTTTATGAGTTCTGTTGTCCTGATTCCTGCTACCTCTTATGTGCACTGGTAATCTGAGTTCCATCTTCATTTTCACTCCTTTTCTCCCATAAAATTTCATTGTCATACATGCATTTATTTATGTCTTATCACTGAGCTTGAATTGATTTTTGTGCTTGGCACACAGGTTTTAGCCCATATTTGTCTACATCCAAATATGAAGACACAGTTATCTTTCTCAATAAATCCTGTGCTTTTTGTACCGGCTCCCAGAAATAAACATTCTATTTTTTTTCTCATTCACATCTCTATCATATTTTGTCTATTTCAGGGTATTTCACTTCTAACTTAGCTTTCAGATTCTTGCTTCATTCCCTCATTATCTTTCCCCTAAGTCATCTTTTTTAAATGAAATATTCCAGTGTTTATGTATTTCTAATATACAAGAGTTTTTCCCAAAACAACAAAAAATATATACTCTGAAATAATTATGCATGGTTACCAAAGTTGTTTTGCGTGCAAATAAACCTATCTTTTGTATTTTTTTTTTTTTACAGAGATAGTCAATGGTAGATAGAGGTTACGTCTGCTGCTCCAAGTGTGCACAATAGCTGGGTCTACGCCCAAGTGAAGCTGGGAACCAGAAGCACTACTCACATCTCCAGCATGGTTGGTAGGAACACAGACACCTGACTCACTACTGCTGCCCAAGGTCTCCTTTAGCAGAACGCTGGAGGTAGGAGCCAAAACCAGCAAATCAACCAAAGTACTCCTATTTAAGATGTAGGAAACTCCTGACTGGTAAGTGAAATACCCACCCATGAAGTACACTTCAATTTTTCATTCCATTTGCCATCATTATTTTGAAGTAAATGACATACCTGTATCTCTAGAACAATGTTCATAGCTAAAGATTACATGATGAAAATGGAATGTGATTCAAAAAGCCCAAGAATCATACAGAACAATAGAGAGCATGATGTTCGCTGCCAGGTATAAGTAGATTCTAATGGACCAATCGGACGCCTTTTTGAGACTGTGGATGTACCATCTGGGCGAGGTCACTTCCATCAGATCAGGTGGTCAGTCCACCATGCAAGGCACCAGCTGGTCTCTAGCTCGAAGCTCTCAGACTTCAGCTTTTTAGCATAATCTAGTGGCCCAAAAAAGTTTAAAGGAACTTCAAAATCTGAGGGATGCTGATGTTATATACAACACTCATTTTAAAATTATACAAATGTGCTTTGAAAAAAGAGAATATTTTACAAATTTTTATTTTGTTATTCCATCAAGTAGTTAATTCAATAAAATAGAATGAGTCTCACACTGCAGTTTTTATAACATTGCTTTTCAAGGTATATGAAAAAGCTTTCTATCAATATTATTTTTTTTCAAACTCCTGAAAATGTATTTGTATCTTTTAAGGTAAAGCAATCACTGTAAATGCCTCATCATTTTTAAAAGATACTCAGTGTGCAACCTCCAACCATAAAGTGTGGTACACGTACATTATGGAATGCTAGTCAGCCATAAAACTAAGAAAAATCTCTCTTTTGCAACAAAAAGCAAGCAACTAGAAACCATTATGCTTCATGAAATAAGCAAGTCCTTAAAAAGTTATTAAATGTTGTCCCTGATCCATGGTAACTGATACACAGAATACCAAAAATATACAACCTATTTGTCTGTTATCCTATTTCTCAACTACCTATTTCAGAAGAAATAGCAGGAAATCCCATGACTTAAATTAGGGAATGCCTGAAGATTCTCTCTAGCATTAAAGTTTGCTATTTGTTTCAGGGATGTGAACAATCAAAAGCTAAGTCAAAGCAAGAAGTATTTTCCCATGCCTGCCTTCACCCATTAGATAATCCTTGTGGCCCAAAGCAGTCGATGAAATATCTAGGGGAATCCACAGGCAATTTGAACACTTAAGTTATTATAGATTAATGTCTTATAAACCAGGCAGTTTGAGGAAGTCATTCCTCAGCCAGATTCTAGCTTTATTTACAAACACATTTGTTCTAAACCATAGAAATTCTGCCTAAAATGCTCTGTAAAATGGCTGTCTAAAAAATATGCTATTCTATTTACCAGACCTCCAATTACTGTGTTTACAAATTGAGGCCTGAGCATCATAAATTTTCTCCTTTCTATGTGCCTTTCCACTCCACCAGATAGGAGAAAAACCACAACCAAAGCTCCAAATATTTCCTGCTCAGCCTCTGTTACATAAATGGAGATGAAGTCCTGGGAAGTCCTTATTCTCAAATTCAGCTCTAGTACATTCCATCTTAGTTAAGGACAACCTGCAAGTATCACTAAAACTGTATTCAATAATAAATGTGAAATTTAAAACCTCAAGAACTCAATTTATTTTCAGATCAGCCCAGTTCAAATAACTTCTACTATGTTCTATTCCTTAGATTTCAACTATTGTAATTTGCTAGAACTATTCTATTATTTCGTACTATAAATGCTTTTATTATCACTTAAAGTATTGTGACATATTTTCAATAAGTTGAAAAGTAGTTACTAAAAATCACTAGTCACCAGAGCACCCAGTGATATGCATGAGGGCTAGATCCGTCGTAGGCTGGCTGGGCTTGGCAGCAGCACCTGCTGGCATGCGTGAGGACTAGGTCTGTGGTAGTTTGGATGGCCTGAGCAGCAGTACACAGGTTTGTGATATATTTTGGAGTGAGGTAGAATTAACCACCCAGCTGAATCCACCAGTAGACATGTTGGCTGGTGCAGGTGACATACCAGACCTGACCCGGCACTGTGCACACAAGAGTCAAGCTGCACCTCAAGTTGGTTTCTTGGGAGTCTCCCAAACTAGACCACTGGACTCAGACCCTGGCTACAGGGAAAATCACAAAGTTTGTGGTCTGACCTTAGAGTGCATATGCTGAGACTGACCTCCTTGGTTGCTGGTACCTGTGCAGGGGATGGCATGCCCAGATGCACACAGTGGACATGATGGCCAGATCATCTAGGCCAGCAGAGCATGTCAGATGTGCATCAGAATCTAGAAAACAGAACAGTTGAGGTCAGTCTCGTGGCCAAGCTTTACAGTGCATTCCTGGGTGTCTGGATGTAGTAAGGTGGATTTTGTCAACAACAGATCTTAGAAAGGTTATCTCAACCCTGGATCAATGAAACCAACAACTTCTCAGAACTATCAAACCCATTCAAGTAACACCCTGGGAATGATCTTCCTGATATCAGGGTCTCTTAGGTGTCATCAAATGACTGTCCCACATCCCTTGGTGTTGACATAGTTTGAAAGCAAGGGGCAGCCCCGCCTGCTCTTTCTCTGCAGACACAGAAGAAAAAACAAAGCTGAAACCTATGTCCCACCCACCTTCCTCCATACCTGAACCTCCACATCCTAATCAAAGGTACACAAGTGCATTCTTCTCTCTCATTCATGTAAATAATATTAAAAAGAATTCTTTTTTAATTTAAAAGAAAATTGCAAGTTACAAAACTCCTTTAATGTATTTCATCTTTGTTTTCAAGATACTGGGAAAGTATGCTGAGTTTTCTCATGGTCATAAATATGAAGATCGCATAGTACCATGGAGAGAAATGTGAATTTAAACTACATGGTAATGGATTAACATATTACTTTGAAATTTAAATGAAGAAAAGTAAGAGCCAGATAATCTGCCTAACATCATAGTATAAAAGGTAAACGTAAAGTGGCTGAATGATTTAGGAATAAAAGAAGGTTATAAATTTGGTAGCAAATTCATTGTATGGCAAGGAAAAAGAGAACAGAATTTTATCTCTTGTTGCATTCTACAGCTTGATATGCTGAAAAGATGAAAGGCCACTTATTTTCCTAAATCACTGAGTAATACTAGATGGATTTATTTTGATTATAAACTGAAAGGGTTTCATTGGGAAAGGGTCAGTTTTGTCATCAGCACAAACTGCTCAAACTTCTCTCAGAAAGAACAAAAAAAACTTGAATTATCATCTTGTATTCGCAATTCTGAAGTTACCTCACCTTTAAAAGTAACTTATTCTTCCTTAAGACAGCATTCAAAATTATCTGTATATTTAAGAATATTTAGTAATGGTTTTCTTACAATTTTATGGTCCAGAAATAATGACAAAAGAACATTTAGTATTCATTTCTAGATAACCAGAATATTTGATGATTTTAGATCAAAAAGAAACTTAAAATAGGGAGAAAATAATAAACTCCTGATACTGTTGTGACCATGTAACCTCAACCTTATCAATATAGTGATGTCTCATTCACTTGTTTGACATCAGCCACCTCAGATATCGTATCAACTGTTTCATAAATGTATTTCTAAAAATAAAATAATAACTTTTTAAAAATTTTGCTATTCATTCCATTTGAAGAGCAGAGAGAGAGAGAGAGAGAGAGACAGAGATCTTCCATCTGCATGTTCAATCCTCGAATGTCCACAACAGCTTGACTGCTAAAGCCAGAAGCCTGGAACTCAGTGTTGGTCTGTGATATGGGTGGCAGTATCATAAGCCATCACCCACCCCTTCCTAAAGTTTGCATTAGCAGAAAGCTGGATTAGAAGCAGAGCTGGAACCAAATCACACACCCGTGTATTGAACGAGTGTGGACGTGTGGAACGTGCATGGACCAGAGTTGTATCTGTTAAACCAACTTCCTGCTTGGAAAGTATTCTTAGTAACTGAAACTGCATAGGTTATTGAGTTTTTCTTTGAATATCTCCACTTTCACCGTAATTGAGAAATATACATCTATGACTTCTGTCATGTGATATTGCAGTGCTTTCCACAGCAGGCAAAGTTTATGTTGAACTTGACATGCGAAAATGCTAGAATGCCTGTCAGCATGACAGCAGCAGAGACTGCATTGTGCTGTGGGTTCCACGAAGCCTGTGTACTCCTGTCATTTGCTGTGAGGGGAACATGCAACTCAACGAGACAGAGAAACACATGAGACACAGATGAGAACAAATCACAATGAACTTAAAGTACATACCACAGCTAGTGGGGTAAGTGTTTCTGTGAGGCAAACACACCCGAAACAATGCAGAAAAGAGGCAGTCTGCCACATTGAGGAGAGAAAACATAGATGCGATTGTCTATGTCCTCCCCGATTGTATACATTGAAGCCTAATTCCCAGTGTAGCAGGAGTAGGATGTGTGACTTTTGGAAGTGTTTAGGTTTCGGTCTTGATGCTAGAGCTCTTGTGAGTAGAGTTAGCACTCCTGCAAAGAAGCCGCAGAAAGCTCCCTCACTCCCACTGCGTAAGAACACAATGAATAACGTATTTCTGTTGTCTACGAGGCACCCAGTCTGTGGGACTTTGTGAGAGCAGCCTGAATGCACAAGACGCTATTGTAAGCTATTCTGAATATTTTCCTAAAATGAGAAATTCGATTCAGTCTCTGTTGCTTTGCCACCAGAACTTGGTGAGTCGGTGGAATGTTCAGTTCCAGGCGACAGCCAAGTTACTGCACCAATGACTGAAACTTGAAAGAGTTGCCTTGAGATGTAATGTGGGCCCCATCACTGGCTAAGCTCTAGGTTACAAGAGATGCTGCAGTGTGCATGCCCTAGGCCAAGATGATCTCTGTGTTCCTCCTTACTTAAAGATTCTACAGATATTGAAATCAGGATGTCGGAATAGGATAAGGATATGCTTGAACAGATGGAGAAACATTAGCCAGTGTGAAGCAGAGAGGGCACGTTCCAGGAAATATGAAAGGACAGAATGACAGCAGAGGGGTACCTGGAGACTGACAGACACGGGAAAACAGTGGACACAACAGTGTGGCGTTGCAGTGACCAATACCCCAGCAGCATTCAGTGGGCAGTGATCTGAACTGCCCCAGCAGGCAGAACTCCACCAGCAACAATGTGGGAATGGGCCTCCGCTGGGAGCTTGGGAGGTGAACCCATGCCAAGGGAGACTGCAGCCATGCCCATCCCAGACTGCTGCCCCCATTCTGGCCCTCATGCTTACCAGTGGGAACCCCAACCCAGCCAGAGCATTCTCGTGGCTCCCCAACCAGACCTGTTCCCATGCTCATGGGTTCCAACCTAGTTTAATCTCTACTGTTTGGAGTGATCCAGTAGACAGCCCATGCCCTCTCTCTGTCCCTCCTTCTCTACTGGTCACATAAGGAAGTAGCTAAATTATTTTTAAAATGTAAGTCTACTGATAGCATTTCAGGTTATCATTGTTAAATGTGTATTATGTTAAGTATCTGATGGTTTGAATGACTGATGAATTTAACCATTGTCTCTGCCTCATAAAGTGGGTAGTGACATTTTCCTCCTGCAGATGGAACACTGCTGTGCGGAGGGTTAGCTATTCTGACAACGATCGCACAGTCACAAATGAAGGCGCAACCTGTGTGAGCACAGACACTGCCTGCCCGATACATCGGTATATTTAGGCTTGAGACGTGTCACTGAGTCACAGGTTACATCATACCAGCCAGGTATTCCTTTATGTGACTTTACAGTATGTATTTGTAACACGGTTTTTCTAGGGCGAGTCATTATCATTTATGTGAGCCCAAAACTCTAACTAAGTGACAATAAAAGTAGCTTGACACTTTACGCAGGAGTTAATCATTTATTTCATATCCCAAAGGTCTTTTTAATAGATGAGCATGTGTTATTTTATAGATAAATTAGTATTTATTATATCAGATCTATTTCATGTAAATCTAACACTAGAATATGCAATGGCTTAGGAGTTAAGACGCCCACAACCCACATCAGAGTCCATGGGTTTGAGTCTGGCTCTATTCGTGATTCCAGCTTTTTGTTAGCAGGAATCCTGGCAGAATGCAGGTGATGGCTCAGTTACTTGGGTCCCTGCCATGCTCTTGTTTCTAGCAGCTGGCTTAGGCCAGGCCCAGCCCTGGGCTAACACTGCAGACACTTGGAGAAATGAATCAGTGATTATGTTCTCTCATCTGTCCTGTCTCTCCCCTCTTCTCTCTCTCTCTCAAAAATACAAAATTTAAAACCTAACTCTAACTGTAATTTGCTTTTATTACTCCCTTTTTAAACCTTGATCATTTTTAAATCTCTCCCATCCTTTCCTTCTTCATCATTCTTCAACACTGTGATTTTAGTAAACAGTGTGTGTCACGTTAAAGGTTTACAGTTCAGAATGAGAAACAATAAAACAAAGCAGAGTTCTCAGTTCTTTCGTAGTGCAAACTCAAAGTCAGTGATAACTGATGTTTCACAGAAGCTGCTCATCCCGAGGCAGCCTCCATCAATGTGATGGCTAAGCCGTCAAGGGGCTGTGTTGGTAAGGTTTTCAGTTTTGTTTTTTAATACTTATTATTACTAAAAAGCGACAAAACCAGTAATCTGCTTTTGAGAATTTTTTTTTTAGATTTTCATTGATGCATTAATTCTTCAAGGTCATGACTAATGATATTCTCATGACCCTGAATTTCCTGGATTTGTTTACTCAGATTATATGAATAGCTCATTCCTATGTGTATCTTGGATTACAAAGAATGAAAAATAGCCCAATTTATAGCGCCAAATACTAGGAATAATACTTATGAGGAATTTTTAAAAGCTTGATAAAATCATTTTTCTGTATTACTAGTTTAAGTGAGGCCACAGGCGAAGCTATCCAAAGTGAAAAGGATATGAAATTTGAATTATTTGATACTTTAACACCATATTTTGCTCTCAACACATGCTTGAAGATGCCAGACCGGATTCTTAAACACAAACAGAGGCAGAGAAAGCGTCATACATGCTGAATGAGGAGAAGAAATTACAGCAAGAATTGAACTTTTCTTGAATAAAGCATACATAAACACACATATATGCATCCTCTCTCTTTTGAAAATCGTTGCCATATTTACCCTTCTTGATTGTTGTCAAATTTATTAATTTATACCTAAGTCCAAGCTAAAGTCACTTTAATTTTTTTCTTTAATTTTTTTTTATATTTCATGATATATTTCCACAGCTTCAGATATTTCCCCTTTCACCATTCCCATTTTCTCTTCCCCCACTCTTTTCCCCTATATTATTTCAATAGTACAGTCCTTCAGTAATGGTCACAAATCCATCATTCTACTATTTAAGTATACCATGACATTGATGCACAGAGAGTGGTAGAAAGTCCAGGATCGTATAATCAAGATATATTTAACACTTTTGACCCACTCGCACAGCAAAGGCAGGCGGGCCAGACAGCCTGGGTGTCAATGGGGCCTGGCAAAGCACTCAGGCCACCTGGTAGCATGGTTGAGAGACTTATGGGTGTGGGCTTAAAGGAGTCTGGGAATTGGTGGGACCTGAGGATTCATGTCCAAGAGAGGAATGACTACTGAGGGACTTCCACTTACCAGGCCTCTGTACTTGCAGGCAAGTGACGGGGGCTGAGACCAAGCAGTTTGGAGCAGGGACCGGAAGACATTTAACGCTCAGACTAAAACACCAGCATACATGGGAGATCAGAGCTAGGGTAGTTATCATTGAACACTACTGAATACTACTCATTGGTGCACTAAAGCTAGAGCTGGGAGCCTGCCTGGTGTGTGTTGGAACAGGGAACTGATAATGTTAGGTTGGCCTATGACACTTACCAGCATGTGAGATAATCAGGTTAGGGGATAGAATCTGGGGGAAGAGGGGTATTTGGGCTCATCCCCGTGGAACTGCCATCTCCACTGACACATGCAGGATATGTGGCTGGGAACAGGCCTGGTTGGGGAGCCAAAAGAATGCCCTGGCTGGGTTGGGGTTCCCACTGGTAAGCATGAGAGCCAGAATGGGGAAAGCAGTCTGGGCTGGACATGGCTGCAGTCTCCCTTGGCATGGGGTGGGCTAGGTCTGGGGAGCTCCAGACTGGGCTAGACTCTAGCACCCACTGGTGCTCCTGAGAATCAGAGTGGGTATAGAACAGCCTGGGGTACGTCTTGGAAACAATTATCACACTCACTTTTTCCTAACCCTAGATCCTTCCCACCCTGATCAACTATGTAAACATCATCAAAAATACAAAATAAGAAATTGTTTAAAAAATTTTTAAAAACATACTTAACAGTTTCATTGGGAGTTTCTTTTATTCCAAAGCAGAAACACATATTACAATGTATCTTCACTTCTCAATATGATAGCCTGTATTATATAATCCCTCCAGATGAATATATGTGCACATGTATTTATTCATATACATGTAAATATGCATTTATCTTGTATTTTGCATGAAGGTATCTAGTCATTTTCATACCCGCATGGAACCCTAGCTTTAGACAGCGGATCAAGAGCATGGGTAATAATGAGTGACAGACAGGTGCTCCAGTCAAGACGGAAGGAAGCAAGCCCCAGTGGTGAGGGATGGCCACATTCCATGAGAACCCAGGGAGTGTCAGGACCCAGAAAGCAGGACTTTGGGTGTGACTCAGAGAACAACACATTGTTAACTGTGAAATCATTACAATAGTCAGAGAATTGGGAAAAGTCAGACAGGTTGTGAACTGCAAATACTGGCCCTATCAGGTGCACGTACATGACCATGAGAAAATTATTGAATCACTCTCACATTCATATTCCTCCTAAAGGAAATGGGGAAGTGACTGGGTTTTTTTGCGGGTCGTTGTGCAAACAGTGAGGAAAGCAAGGTCAAGTGTCAGACACATCACTGTCTCGTTATAATGATGCCTTTCTCTTCCCAGAAGAAGCTGAGTCCTACTCGGTATAGTAGCTTACATTTGAACTTGGGTGATATTACAGTTTCTCGGTTATTCACAACCGCTTTTGTTCAATTCAGAAAGCCAACTTGCTGAAACCAGCCTTTATGTGTAGCTGCGTCTCTGGGTTATGTTCACAAAAACACAGCTGCTAATGAGAGATGTTGTTCCCTGACCTGTAAAGGAAATAGATATTTATGATGTCACATATCTAGCTTGTGCACTATTCTCATTAGCTGGTGAGTTACAACTCCAGGAGGCAATGCTTCTAAATGAACAATGAATTCTACTGACACATTCAAAATCAAGCTAAAGGTAGTAACAGCATTGGAAAAGTGTTTTCAAATATATCATATTTCTCTGGTCCGAAATCTGGTCAAAATTTTTAAAAAATTATAAATCCAGAGCCTTTTGTGAGCAGATATATAAATGCTCATTTCCTAAGGCACTATTAATAACAATTACAAGCTATATTTAGTTTAACATGAATTACCACTTTAAAAAACTTGCAAAATAAGAATGAAAAATCAAGATTTCAAAAAAAAATACTTAAGGCCTTCAAATATCATCTAAGTATAAACTAATTGTTACAACTCTGCTATGTGGAAACTTTTGTTCTTCCCTTGAAAGGCTTTGATGTTAATTCAGATATCAAGAACTCTGTATAGAGGATGCTATAGTGAGTGAAGCCATTGCTTGGTTCAGCCTTATCCACTATTGGAATGTCAATTCTGATCCAGACTCCTGTTGAAGCATCCTGGGAGGCAGAAAATGATGTTTCCAGTGATGAGGCTTCTGCCATCCGCCTATGAAAGCCAGAGGAGAACTGGACTCCTGACTCGGACAGTGAACCAGAGGTAGAAGTTTGTCTCATTCTTCCTGCTCGTTTCTCCCTCTCATCCTCAGCTACTTGATCAGGAGCAAGGCCTACACAGCTCAGGAAGCGTCCTGGTCTCCTCTATTAGAAGGAAACTTCTAGGCCAAATCTGCTTCAGGACTATGCCAAGTCACAGGCTCAGACCCAGTTTATACCCAGCTCAACCACAGATATAAATATGGGCACCGTCATGGTCCCTACCCCAAGTACCGCTCCAGCTCAAGACTCAATCCTAGTTCCACCCATATCCCATTTACACGTCCAGCTCTATATCCAGGCCGACCCATGGCCAGGTCCCATCCACAGCTATACACAGTATACGACCAGTCTCAGAACAAAGCTGAGTTCTAGACTCCAGTCACAGGTATAACCTGCAAACCCAAGCTCAGGTATGGGAGCCACCACCTGGCCTCGGAACTCACTTCTCTTTTCTTTACCCTGTTGTCTCTGGGTTCATATTTTATCATGGAAAGTGCTGTTATTTTTTTTTTAAAGAAACAAAATAATGAGGATTAGGGGTATAGACATTTACTTATATTTAAAATCCAATAAACAATAAGGCAAAATTTTAATTTAGGCAAAATTTTTGTAGAAGCACAACAGTGCCTCTTTGTTCTCCCCAAAAAGTTCATATTTTATGCTTTCCTCACACATGTTTTCTGCTTTTGTCGAGTTTCCCACATGACTGCATAGACTGTGGTTGACTTTATGTGTCTGGCCACCCAGAGAGATTGTCTACACCTCTGCGTGGCCAGACACATAAAGTCACTGGCATTGCTTCTTTTCACAGCATTTACTGCCCAGGGGCCTGTGGCCTCCAGAGGTGGAGAGGTGGCTGAGGGCTCCCACTCTCAGACGGACAGGAACCTTCAGGGTCTTGTTCTGTGCTGTCCTGTGGTTCAGTGTCCCTCTCTGATGAACTAAACCATCCTTAAACCATCACATTCTTTCTCTCGTGGTTTTTGCTTGTTTATTTTGCCCAAAGATGAACAGCCATTGCATTTTACAGTTTTTCCCATTACTCCTCACAACGCTGACAGTGGTTTTAGTAAATCTGGGGTTTCAAAGTTTTTATTTTGTTCCTTAAGGAATGGTTTTCAGCACAGACATGAAGCAATTTATATTTGTTTTTCTTTTTCATTCACTGTACCTATTCCCCTCCTGAGGACAATTCACACCCAGAGTCGATGACTCCTAGGAGGGTAATGGGAACTTTTCAGATGTCAACACCAAAATTTATCCCACCGCATTTCTTGTTCTTTTTCCTCTTCGAGGAACAATTTAATTCATTTTTAACTCTTATAACTTGGACAATATTTGCTCAGAATACACTTCCCAAAAACATACCCATGACCGATGCCTCAGCCACTTTCAGTGGAAATCATTGCATTTTTGTGTGGATAGACCCCTTTTTCCCTCTTGCTGAAACCAAGACTGCCCCATAACTCACACTAACCCCAAAATGTTTAGCCTGCATAGGACTTAACAAAAAAGAATAAAATGATTTGCATTTAAAAAAAAATTTCCTGTAAGTCCAGAGTCAGCAAAGATAGGTAACTCAAAATTAATTCTATCCTATGCTTGGTCCAGTTATAACTGAAGGCATTCCAGGCTGGATGTACCTATCTCACACTTAAAAATAATTTCCTTAGATCTTAGAAATCAGATTCCAAACTTTGAACATGAGAAGCAACTTTTGTTTCTCACCTCTTTCCAGAACATGTCTCTGTGCGAAGGTTAGTCTCTACTGAGCAAAATGTAAAGCAAGCAGGCATGCTGCAAGGAATCTTTGCTATTCTGACCAGATCCCACACACAGATACTTTGAATTTCCACTCAGTCAGGGGTGTGAAAATTGACGTTTTGACAGTATTCCCATGATTTGTAATCTTACTTTAAACTTGCTCCACCTTGTCACTGCTTTATAGTTTCTACTGAAGGTTGTTAATACCATCTCAGCAAGCAAGTTGTGATTTTATCTATTGCTTACAAGTAAACAGTCACATTTTTCTCATCCCCATCACCATCTCTTTTTAAGGGAGGGGATTTCATTTCCATGGAATCATTGACGAACATGGGCTCCTTTAGCTCTGCTCTCTACCACACCTGTGCCCTTTGCCACAGCATCCACATCCCTTTCTAGTTATTCTGAGCAATGTCTGAGTAGGATGTTCGGTCTCCTGTTTATTCGACTGCAAACGCCTGCACATATCTGTTTAAACTCTTACGTGATTCTCTCAATTCTCTGAGAACACAGGAAGGCTTCTAAAGTCTTGTGTACAAACTCCTATGTGCTAGTGTAAACTTGGGTGAAATGTGGGACAGGAAGACTGTGGCTATCTGAATTAATTGCTTTGATTCTTGCGCCCTACCATTGCCAGACTTCAATGACTTTGGAGAGGTGCATTGAGACTTCTCTTTAAGGCTTGCACTGCCCCAGTGCAACAAGCACACCATGAGCCACCGTAGTTACTTCCAGCTTCTAATCTGCAGAACCTCCTGCTCTGATCACACTCTTCCCTTCCAAGTATTAAACTTTGATCTTTGTGGAGAAAAATACTGTTCTCTCAACATGCTCTGTTTTCCTTGAAACTTTAAGGCTACTTGTACAGCAGTCTCCAGAGGCTTAGCCTTTCATGGCTCAAAAATCCTTTAATAGCTGAAAAATATCTGGCTCTTATAAGGCTTGGTTTTCAAAGACATCTAGCTCATGAGAGTTTCAGCATGTTTCCTAAAGACCTCATTGATTTCCTCATTGTTGGTTGCATTTGCCAAGAGGAGAGGACAGAGGTCACTTGATTATTGGGTGGATAGCAGAACCGCATTCTGAAGGTGCAGAAAGATAAGCAACGATCATCCACCCACCAGAGTTTCTCCAATAACAAAGAAGGAAGACTGGCAGGAGTTGGGTAGTGATTAAAAAAAAGTGTTAAGTGTCCCCAGTTTTTCTTCAAATTACTGAATAAGCAATCTGTACTACTCTTAAGATTGCCAATTATTATTATACAAGTCAGATGACCCACTTTTTCATATTGATTTTTCTACCAGGAAACAGCAATTATCAGTTCCTATTGATGATAATGTATTTCTAATGACAGCTGCTAAGTTTGCACACAAATTAAAAATAATATCAACACAGGAAAAAAAAGAATCAATGCATGCTCTAAATTCCATACCTGAGAACTCAGTGAAATGCCACCAGGTTTCATAGTCTGTGACATCCATGGTTGCTGCAAGCCTAATACACATGGATAAGCCATTAGCTCTTGTGACATAGTCTCTATCTTTTTGCATGCCAACACCACTTATTGATTAGTTTTTATTATCTTTGTCTAGAGTATTCTAACTCATATGGATGTGGTCTGTCTGCCACAGAGCTATTTACTGATAGACATCCTCAGAAAAATAAAACAATAATGTCTGGTTTGTATTAGTTCTAATCTGCAGTTACACAGAATAAAAGTAATACTTCAAAAGTTCAAAAGTTTCTCAAGTGGCAATCCAGCCAGCATGAGATACGCAAAGCAGGACATATGGGTTATTCCACTCAATGACGACAATCTAGAACATATATTCTCTTTAGTCCATTGCTTTACTTCATCAACTAAAAAAACAAACTGTTCCATGCCTTATTAAAAATATTTAAAAAGAGAGAACAGAGATAAGAGAGGGTTTCTTTTTTAGGGAGCACCAAGAACACTTTGCTTCAACTCTTTCTTATTAAACAATTTTTAATTCCATAGACAGTCCCAGATACAAGCAAATGTGAGAAATAGTCCCAAGTTGATAACCATGGCCCCAGCTAAAACACACGTACAAAAAAAAATAAAGCCAAAGTTTCTACAGCAAGAAAAATAGAATCTCTGGAACCAGGTGTTGGAAGAGGAAGCTTCAAGCTTTTCTGTCGTCTCCTATTAAATAAATAGATAAATTAAAAATTTTTTAAATGTTACAGCATTTGATCAATTCATGCTGTCTACACATATCAAATCACATTGTACTTTGTCAATATACACAACTAAAATAGTAATAAAAATTTGAATGTTTTTCAACTTATGAAACTCTCATTGTTTACCACTCTAGTACATTTGGGGCTACAGAATTTGTGATTTATAGGTTAAAAATATTCTGGGTATTGTAGGAGATTTAGCAATATCCCTGACCAGTATCCTCTGCATGCCATTAGCAGCGCCTGGAGCAGATGAGATAGACAATAATGCATCTAGACATCGAAAAGTGTCTCCAAAAGCAACTTGTCTTGGATACGCACCACCTGCCAGCTGTTAGAGACTAATCCAGGGGGCTTCCTTTAAGACCCATGCTGTTTGTTGGCAAATAAACTATTCCCAGGGCACGCATTTGGTCTAGAGGTTAAAATGCTCATATTCTGTATCAGAGTTCCTGGGTTTGATTCCCAGCTCCTTTTTCTTTCTTTACTTCCTTCTTTCTTTCTTCCTTTCTTCCTTTCTCTTTCTTTCTTTCTTTCTTTCTTTCTTTCTTTCTTTCTTTCTTTCTTTCTTTCCTCCTTTCTTTCTTTCCTCCTTTCTTTCTTTCTTTCTTTCTTTCTTTCTTTCTTTCTTTCTTTCTTTCTTTCTTTCTTTCTTTCTTTCTTTCTTTTTCTTTCTTTCTTTCTTTCTCCCTTCCTTCCTTCCTTTCTCCCTTTCTTTCTTTCTTCCTTTCTTTCTTTTATTTTTGATCATGTTTATGTAGTTGATCAGTGTGCTCAGAGGAGAGTGAATAAGACTGTTGTTTACACACTTGCTTTTTCTTCTTCTTGAATCCAGGGGTAGGGAGGATACAGTGGGAGAGACCACATCCAGCTTCCCCAGTACCCAATGTCATTCCAGGGTCCCTGTTATGGAGCATGTTCTGAGAGTTCTGCTCAAGTGGTTTTGATGGTTCTGTGATGCTGTTGATATTGCTGCTCCAAGGATGAGGAAATCTTTCCAAGGTCAATTGGCTCACACAGTCTACCTCAGGGTCTCCATTTGCCCAAAAGTTTGTTGTCAAGTTTCACTGAGGTAGTTGATCAATTTCTTCTGCCCTGCTTCCTGTGCCAACCAGTGGGTGCTGTGGCCCAAGCCCAATCTGCCCACCACACAGTTAGCCGTCACATACAGCAGAGGGAGCCGCAGTCCAGTCAGAGCAACCCCCAATAACCTTCATTAGACCGCCCTCCCCTGCCCATTCTAGTTCCTGTGTCTGCCGGCATATATGGTAGACTGGTCCAGTCTGTCCCATATCCCATTCAGCTTTCACACACAGCATTGGGCATTGAAGCTTAACTCAATCCAACTGACTCCACCCTCTAGCCCACACAAATATCAGTGGATGCCACTGCCTGTCCAGCCAGCCCTACCCCTAGTCAGCAGTGGGAGCCCAGCTCCAATTGTAAGTATATTTTCCCACTAATGAAATCTCGGAGGGCACAAGTGATGGCTCAAGGAGTTGGGTTGATGCCACTCATATAAATCTGTATAGAGTTTCATAATCTTGGGTTTAGTTCTGCTCAACCCTTGCAGTTTGAGGCATTTAGAGGCAAACCAGTAGATGAGAGCTCTTTGCTGACTCATCTACTGACTCTTTGCTAGTTGATAGCTGATTTTAAAAATATATAATAATAAGTAAAGAGGCAGGGATGAGGTAACGATGGTTAGGGCATCCTTTGGGATAAACACATAGGCACAAATCTGAGTGCTTGTGAGCTGCCCCAGGTTCCCTCCCCAGGAGGCACTGAGGAAGATGGCCTTGGCCAGTTACTTTCCTGATGGTCACCTGAGGAAAAAGCAGACCCCAAGTATCTGGATGAGAGGCCAACCCTGAGTCTTGGGTTTTCTGCCTCCTTGCTGACTTCCAGGGGTCTGGATTCAATGTTTGTTTCCAACATCCAAGACTTCTGTTAAAAAAAAAAAACTTTCATACACTGATGCATGTTACCTCAAGAACCTGCTCAGTTTTGTAAATTACAGAGAAGTCCATTTTTCCTACAAGTTGTATCTGTACTAGCTTCCATGGAACATCATCAGACTCCAACACCAAGCAGTATGGGCAATGGGAAGTTACCATCTAGTAGCACTCCAACCTCTCCAAGCCATTACAACCTGTCCCCAAATACAATCCCAGGTTGTTCTCGTCCTGGCAGTGAAGATGAATTCTATGCTGATGATGGCTTCCAGCAACGTGGCTCATCTTCAGAACACTTTGATTCTTCGGGATCTTCCTTCTCCTTGACACACAACATTTTGAGAAATAGTCCCAAGTGTCCAGACACACCCTACTCACGTACTACCTCCATGTGTGATGGAACAAGTAATGCTTATCTTGTTCCTTAGCATGCTGATAATGGAAACACAGGTGGGTGCAGACGCACAAGAGCGTCATCACACACTTCTTGTTGGAGGCTTGGGATAGAGGTTAACTTAGGTAGTTCGTCCAACATCCATTCGTTCTTGAAGATTTCTGTTAGAAATGTATTGTGTGCACATCCTGACCTGTTTGGGAACATTACTGACCAATAGCATTGCAGGGATCATGTGGTTCCGGTTGGGAAATGTTCCTTTCCAATTTTTCACACAGGAAGTAAAGGACCGAGTGGCCAAAAATATCTCATAACTCCATTTTGGATGGCATTTTAAAATATCACAGATCACTACCAAATGATTCTAAAGAGAACATAGAGCCAGTTTCGTAAGAAACGGTTCCCTGGCTTCCTGCAAACGGTGTGACATTCATAGATAAACAAGTTTTCTATCACCCACACATTTTGGCCACTTATGCTGAGTGTTTTAACCAGAAGATACAATCCAGTGCTGATATCTGGAGTAAATCAAAATCTCCTGAGATGTCAATTGGTGTGCACAACATAAGGCAGGCCTATGCCTCACACCTGGGCTGTGATGAGCATTGTATCCCCACATTTCCCAATGGCTATGAAGGCTATATGGGCAGTTATTGTGTAGTGAGAGGGATGTTGTTTCAGCAATAGACAATGACTAACACAGGTCCCCTCTAATGCTAAACTGGATAGGACCATGTTTGAAGGGTCACCAGCGGTAAGAGCTAATCAATTGCTGTTCTCCAGAGTTCAACCACAGAAGGAGAACATTCTCTCAGGCAGCCCTGACATCCTCACTGGAGAGTGAGCAATATCAATGTAGCACAATACATAGAATGGGCTTAACATTTTGCGGTTGTGCAGACACGTGATTGATTATTCAGGGCTTCTGCCTAAGATTGTACTGACAGTAGCTGAGGATTATACAATATTAAATCTAGCCTCTCTCAGGTTTAAAATGGACTGGTAACACAAGAAGCTTTGCAAAAGATTTGGAGGTGTGGATGAAGTAAGAAAGACGAACACCCTAGCAAGGTACCTCTGCATCTGCTTCAAGGTGTGGAAACTTTGAAGCAAGGAAGAAATAGGCACGAATCAATATGCCTCTTAATTCCCAACACAAAGACCTGGGAAGCAGCAGGATTGCCTCAGAGACCCTGGATCACTGAACTGAGGGTGCTGCATGGTTTAAGAACTCCAGGGAAAAAAGCTCCTGAGTCAAGCAGGAGGCATAACGTGGCAGATGCTCTTGACAAAACACATACTCTCCCCTCTGGGGAAAAAAAAAAAAAAGCATTCCCAACAAGTCAGCCTATCTGGAAAGAGTGAACTATCCAACCCTATAGGAAGTGTGGGCTGACTTCCTTTGTGTTCAGAAGAAGAGAAAGAAAGCCTGGACATGCTTCTCCGAGTGATGAGCCACATGGTGATTAAGATACTCAGGAAATCACAACCTGAAACACTTCTGACCCCTGTCAGAAGGAAGCATGGATTGCTTTTAAAACATTAAGGGTACGATAATTTGTTGCCATGACAACAGTAAGTTAGCATCTCATAGTGAATTTGTTGAATCCTATCTTGAAGGAATTACATTTATCTATCATTTATGCCTGAATTTCTCATACGCTTTCAGCATCCGTCCTGTGTCGTTCATATCCATATTGCTGTATGTAAAATCATTTGCTCATTTTCACTGCTGTGTATTATTTGATTCTAAATCTATAAAACAGGGTATTCTCCACACTATTTTTAAATAACCGTTCTAGATTATTAATGAATTAAATTGCAACAGTCTGATCTTTCAGTGGAAGTGTTGTTCTCGCATTTCGTAGATATAAACCCATTGATGCTAGTAGCTTTTACTTTACTGAAAACTTCTAAACGGTTGTCCAAAGTAGTTTCACTATTTATATTCCCACAAGCAACTCAATCTGCAATAAATCCTTGCCAAATTTAATTAAATGATTGTACACAGATAGTAGTTATAAATCTATTGTAGTTCCGCCGTCCAGATTTATTAGGAGAAACTTATATGTCAACATTAAATTTAGGAAATGAAATTGGTAAATCCCAGACTAGTTAACAATACCCAATATTGTCTATATTATATTTTAGGATTGTCTGATTTTAAAAGCACATTGGACTGACAATTGAATTTAAAAAATTAATACATATTATATATACAAAGGAGGCAAATGATAGCATTTTTAAAATTATATGCCATAAGTGGATATTTGAAAATGAACTCTTCCTATAATTATTTCTCAGGTCTTCCATCGTCTCCATTTAATTAGCTACTAAATTACATGTGTTTCCCTCCCCTGTCACTGCTTGGAGTTTTTTAGGCTCTGGATTCCTATAATTACCTCAAAACTAATTATGTCTCTGCCTTGAAATAATTCTTTTTGCTTGATTGTTTTTTCCCAAACATCTTATTTTCCATGATCCTGATCAAATGTTAAGTGTTATGAAGTGTTCTTCATTTTCCTCCAAACTGTTACTTTTGGGAGTGGGATTGTAGCTCAGCTGGTTAAGTCTGTGATTTCCACACAAGTATCCACAACAGAATGGCACTTTGTTGTTTTTTTTAATATTGTATTTATTTATAACTATTGTCATTTTATGATACAGTTCCATAGGTCCTGGGATTTCCCTTATCCCCTCCCCAAATCCCTCCCCCAACACTGAGTTCCCCTATATTATTATTGTAATATAATAATATGACTTCATACACAGTCATATGTCCATCATTGCAGGCATGGACAATGGCAGAGAGTCCAGCATCCTATTGTCAAGATAGAGTAAACAGTTTCATTGGGAGTCCATCTTTGTCTGGAAGTAGAGATGCATACTGTATTGTATTCTTGCATCTGAATGTTAGTCTCCATTTCACAGCTACTGTACATCCCCTCAAATGAAAAGCCACAAAACAAAATCAACAATAGGAAGAAAAATAGAAATTCACAATGCCATGAAGTTAAGTAACATGCTGCTGAATGACCAACGTGTTGCTTAAGAAATGAAAAAGAACATCAAGAGCCTTCTTGAAGAAAATGATGCTACTGTACGATCTTTGAGTCACTGAAGAATTTAATCAGAAGAAGAAAGTGTTTTGACGAGATGAAACAAATTGCTCCACTTCCCATCTAGCTTGCTGCTGATGCTCTTGGCAAGAAGCAGATGGAGTTCCAGGCTCCTGGCTGTTACAGAATAGAATGGAATTCCAGGAATAGCTATTGTAGTCACTCAGGGAATGAACCAGCAAAAACTGAAATCTCTTTCCTTCTCTCTCTCTCCTTCTCTTTTTCTCTCCTTCTCTCTCTCACACCCCTACATTCCTTTCAAATAATAAAATTAATAAAATGCAGTATAAAATGTTTATTTTCTTTCATGTGATCTCATTACTTGGCCACGCATGAAAGTACACAACGTTGTATTTGTAGTCCCAGTTTCTGAATGAGGTTGAAGATCAGGGGGTGAGGAAAGGTTTGCTTTTTTGACAAGAAGATGTGGTGTTCTGGGTTTAAGTCTGGTCTTTACTTTCTGATCCAGCTTCTTGCTAAAATGCACACAACAGCGAGGTATCAAATGATTGCTCATGGTCCCTGTCACCCACAGGGAACATCCGGATTGATGTTCTTGGCTCTTGGCGTTGGCCTACTCCAGCCCTGTCTATTGTGTGCATTTTGAAAGTGATGTAGTAGATAGAAAATCTCCATCTGTCTTTCCCTCCATCTCTGTGCAGTTTAAACAAACAAAATCATTTTAAAGTTAGAGTACATTGAAAACTAGATGAGACCTTGTTGCTTAGGAACGTTATAAAATCCTGTGACTCATACCAAAGAAGCAAGTCCTCATGGCAAGCGGCTGATATGTCTCATGACTCTAGCAGAGGGGTTTACAATAACTGTGCTCCCAATGAGGGCTTGTTTTTCTGAGGCAGAAGAACCCAAGTTGCTATGCTGCCTTGTGATGGTGGTCCGTGGAGCCCTGCTCATGAGTATTTCTCCCACAGACAAAATCTGACCGCAGAGAGGCTGTCGGCCAAAAGCAGACACACTGCTCATCTCTGAGCCGTATTTGGAGAGGCTCTGCCAGGATGAACTGGGTAATATGTGAGGCCCAATGAAAACAAAGGGTTCAGGGTCAGATCAGAAATTACATTTCAAGAAGGCAGTTTCAGAGAATGAGACCTGTGTCCCTTGACACAAGGTCCCAAGCTCCTGATGCTGAGCCTGGCTGGCAGATAGAGAGGAAGACTGGTGTTCTTGCCACAGCTCAGAAAATCAGTGTCAGAAGACATGGGTGTCCATGAAGGAAGACACAGGCTGCCACAGTGCCCTCTCCTGACAATGCAAGCAGTGCCAGGCAGCCCAGCCAGCATTAAGCAGGGATAAGCTGTCACAGCCAAGATGAAGCACCTGTGGTCACTTCACTACATAGCCCGTCCCAGGGGAAGGTGATCAAATAAAGGGGAGAAGTTCAATATATGTGAAGTTTGAAATATTAAGTATTAAGCAGAGATGAGCACTCAGATCACTGCAATGAAACAATTCGTGGAGAAATGAATGAAAAGAATGAGAAAAAAATTTTTTTTAACATTTGAGAAATTATAGTACTTGCCCAAGATTTTATTTAAGATAATGATGAAAGTGAAGTTGACATGGCACAGTAGCTTTATTGGACTTTGATGAGAAGGGTAAGGATTCTTTATGTCAGAAATAATTCTGATGGATCACTGTACTACTTACAGCTATTTTTATTTATTGACTCAAACTTCTCTGGCTAAACAAACACACAGTACACACACAGACGCACAGATGGTTCTTGGAATATGTTTAGATGGACTTAGAACACTGCTTGTGGTGAAGAAGTTGGACTAATGAGTTAGCTGAACAATGTCCCAGAGTTACATCATTGGAATCCTGGAAGATACAACAAACAAAATGTGTGGTTACATTTTGAGGTCGGGTTTCCTTCATTTACATGGAAGAAAATTCTAGGAATATACACCAGGGAGACAAGGAACAACTCGAGGCAAAGGTGGAAGTATCTAAAACAGTGTTCTGACCAAATGTTTAATTTTGAAGCTTTATAAAGGAGCTGCTACGTTTATAGGCAAGAAGTGTGCTTTGACTGCCCCCATGTGGTTTTGTTCTAGCATTGCAACAACTCTGGTCATATCCAAAACTAACGCAACTTTCACATTTTCAGAGATTAGTTTACTAGGGAAATTTGGAAAACGATCTTTTTATTCTGGTCTATTTTCTAAATACACAAATAATAAAATGTACCATGAATCTTTATATACTCACGTTGAAACATGTCTCCTTTGTACAAATATATTTCACAAAAATGCTTGTGAAATTGTTTTTAAATTTACACGCAACTCCTCCTGTACTGTAAGTTAGCCCATCAGGATGTTGAAGGGAGCAGGATTTGAAGGTGACATTATCAGCCAAAGAACCCGCTGAAAACAGTGTATTTCATTTAAGTGGTCTGAGAGTGTAAGTTTTAACACCATGGTGACTGCTCACCTCCGCCTTGGCCTTAGTGGTACTCACTTGTGCTATGTCTTTGGGAGACTGGCAGGCTGACCCCCGTCTTACTTCCTTGGCCCGTTCCCATGCCAGTGCCTTGGTCCGAGAACCTCAGCTAGGCACCCCACCTGCCCAGCTGCAGGTGCAGCTTGCCGCTTCTGCTTCCATGGCATTTATTCCTCAGCACAGCAGGGCCATTCCAGGCAGGTTCTCCTCATCAGCATTTCTTTCCCACCACACGGAAGCACAAAGCAATTTCTACATGTTTTCAACACTAAGAGACAGTCCATGTGATCTGTCGTAATGGAACGCCTGGGAGAAGGTCATCTGTGAGGAACAGACTCACTGGTTAAGGATGGAGTCTGGACAGGCCAAGGTCAGGGTGCCCATAGTAGACAAAGGCGAAAGGCGGAAAGCGTCTGAGGCGGGTTCATGAGAAGGAGCCAGGCTCACCTTCCTGTTAGGAACCCCCATCCACAATAACAGAAGTTACCCATCCCCGAGGACAACCTGTTCTTTCTCTTTTTCATTCTCTCTCTTTTTCTTTTTCTTCTTCCCTTCCTTTCTTTGTTTCTTTTCTTTTTCTTTCCTTCCTTCCTCCCTCCCTCCCTCCATCCTTCCTTCCTTCCTTCTTCCTTCCTTCTTCCTTCCATCCTTCCTTTCTTCCTTCCTTCCTTCTTCCCTTCCTTCCTTTCTTTCTTTTTTGCTTTTTATCACCCCAGTGTAACAATGCAAGCCGTATACAACATCGACTTCTCATCCTGTACCTATAAACACAATTACATGTCATGCACAACATTAAAAAATAAACAGTAGCACATCAACCAACAGCATCCACTTATGCAGAAGCCCTAGAGAAGTTCCTAGCTGCCAAAGGACAGAGACTTTGTTTCAGTCCCCTCTTAGAATTTCCTGTCTCAGCACTGCTGCCTCAGGGATGCAGGTCCATGCGTAAATCTGACAGTCACAGTCTAACCGCAGTCTAAGGTGATTCAATTGCCTTGAAAAAAATAATGCTGTCCACTATCATTCTCATAGATCTGATTTACATATTACCAAACATGTTAATGATTGACTTCCAATAATATAATAATAAATAAATGTATTTATTCAGTATCAGTTTTATGTCAGAATAGTTCAATGGTCTCTGATTACCCCTTCAAGTTATTGAGTTATCTTCAATAAAGACAGTTCCCAAAGGTAAGTGAAGAAATTATTTCACAGTCATTCACCTGTACCTGGTGATCAATTTAAAAGAACCAATGACACTTCCTTTTCTTTCATCAAAAAGTTTAATTTTAACATTTCCTGCAATCATGGAAATTTTTCCTTTTAGTGCAATGAGCCAGCAAGCTAGCTTAGATGCCCGTGAAAGAAACCAGCTGCTGTTGACATAGGAAGGTGAGAATTCAGAGCCACCACCTGTAGCTGCACCTGACTTCTGCCAGCCTCCTGATACTCTCCGCATCCCGCACTGCTAGCTGTATTTCTGCTATCCTGCCTTGCCTGTCTTGCCGCTTGAGCATTTTAGAACAGGGTATCTGATTTGTTGAATAGACCACCTGCTCGTAGTGGGAATAACGCCCTGTGGAGATGCTGAAGAAGGTACCCAGGTAGACAGGAGCCTGCTTGGCTGCCCCCACCTCTCTGCTGTGCACCTGCAACGCCAGCTGCTGCTCATGTGCTTCCTCTCACGGACACATGAGAGGTGCCTTCAGATCCCACCCAGTTCTGGTGTCCTTGTAAGACCCCTGTTGGAGGCTGGTCATGGTAAAGGCCACGGTCCCTCCCGAGTTCCAGTGTCCCAAGGCCTGGGAAGTAAGGAAGGCAAAGCCTCCTGATGCTGCTACAGCGTGCACACAGCACAGCTCCAACTTGAAGAAGTCACTCTCCACTGTGCCTCGGTGGAGGTAGTCTAGCAGAGATCAGGCACAGTGGCTTCTGCTGCTCCCTTTGATCTCAACCTCTGGGTTTTGTTCTTTCTGGAATTTTACGTCAACACAAAGGGACATGATGTTGCAAGGACAGAGGAGAATGATATTTTGCCTCTCCACTATTTCCTCCTTACTTGTGGACACGCGTGCATACTTTCATTGCTCTTCCTGTTTATTATATCATAGCCTTCATACCTTATACTGACTTGTTATTTTAGAGGAATTTTACTTTCTTTCATTCTATGTTGAGAAGATTCATTAAAGAATTATTCTTGCTGCTGTTGCTTTGTTACATTCCTGTTGATAACAGGTAACAATGGAAATGCCATCCTTTTTGGGTTGTAGCGTGCACATCTGACAGCAGAGCAGTCCCACCGTGAAAGCATTCCGTGACTCTGTGGAGACGGTCCAAACTACCTGTGTGGGAGAACTCTCACGCTCCCATCTGTGGCCTTTCTACTCACAAGTCTTACAGAATTTTTTTGTCGTCTTCTTCAAACTTTGTCGTAACTCATTGCGTCTTCTGTGAATCCAAGAAGTTTCATTTTTGTTTCCTTTACAACCTGCATTGTTTTTACTTCTTTTTCTTGTCATATTACAAAGCTATACACAAGTGGAGAGAGAAGAGACACGTTTGTCTGGTTTTTGATTGCTCAGGGAGAAGGGAATATGTTTCTGCGTCTTGGAGATGCTTCTCATCACTGTGAGGACCGGTCCTCTTCCCCCTAGTTGGCGCTGCATTATTATGATTAATGAAGCTAGATTGTATCAAATGCTTTTCCTGTATCAGTTAATACTTATTATTTTCCTTTGGCCAGTTGATGTGGCAAGTTATTCTGAATGATTTATAAGTGTTGAAGTAATTATACATTCCTGGAATAGAGTACATTTGTTCCTCGAAAATAAGTATTTTGTATAATGATTTGATTTCACTTGCTGATATTTTATTGGGTATTGTTGCATCTATGATCATGAGAAATATTAGTTGATAATTTCTTGTCTCACAGTGTGCTTACCAGTTTTGATGTTAAGATAATACCAATCTTACAGAACTAAGAAATATTCCAGCTACTCCTGTTTCTGCAAGAGACTGCTCATGCTTTCTCCTCTCATGTTGTTGATTTGTTCGATTTTCTGTTTGGAATTTCAGTTTAGTTTGTGTTTGCTGTTGTTGCTGCTGCTGTTTTTGCTGAAGGCCAATTAGGGTGGTTTTGGTAATCAGAACTGAGTCAGTTTTCCCTTGCTTTGAGAATTCACCTCAACGTGGCTAGGCTCTTGGCTGTGTCGGATCTTTGCTGTAGTTGTTCATGCGGTATGTCTCCCTTCTTGGTGCTGGCTTCCTAAAACAGAACTGCTCACACACTAAACCTTGCAGCTCGTTCAGATGCAATCAATCCCCAGTCACTATGATGGAATCTGTGAGTGGGAAGGTGAGCGATACAGGAAGAGCGCTTAGCTATGATTCTGTCTTTCTGGCAGCCAGTGTCCTTTTGCTGTGACTTTCCTAAGTGTTTTTCCAGTAGTGTGGATTTCTTTTTCTCTCGGTTGAGGCACAGTGGCTAGAGGCAGTTATGAGTGGAAAGAATGCCCTTGTGTAGCTGGGATAAGTGTCAGGCAAGGCCTTTTCCTTGGAAGAGTATTTTTATCTGGAGACATGCCTGTGGCTATATTTTACTTTGATTTAGTCTTCTTTTCTCCTGCCAGACAGAACTTTTTCTTGGTTGTCTACCAGGAGAAGCTGTAGCGTTTACCTAACAGTGAGACTACTGAAAAAGCTAGAGCCTATCTAAGACGCTGGCCCCAGGACCTTTTCACTGGCAATTAGGCCATATTCAGCCTCCAGTGATTGCTTCCAGTGACTTCTGCTCTAATTAAGCTGCTCTCCTGTGACTCCAGGTTTCTCCCCACTCCACAACTACCTGCCCCCCCAACCAAGTTTATTTTGATGTAGCTACAATCACAATTGTGGCACCTTTAAAAAAAAAAACATCACTGCTCTAAAGTTTGGGAAGTCAGAGGCTGAAATGAGTCACATTAAGTTAAAATCAGTGTGTCAACAGGATGACATTCCTTCTGTATGTTTTAGGGAAGATTCTATGTCCGGATGCTAAACTCACTCCTTGTCTGATGCCAAGGGCTTTTCACACTGTTTCCTCTGTGGCGCTTTTCTGCTTCGCCCATTTCTGAGGACCCTAGCAATAACCGCAGGCTGAGCTGACCATCCAGCAGCAGCTCCCTGTCTCCATCTCGGCCAATTCCTTGATTCCATCTTCTTCCCCCACTGTTCTTTGCTGTGTAACATGCTTTATTTGGAGTACCACCCGCTCTGTGCAGATCAGTGTCAATTTGTCAGGCAATCTCAGTTTTCTGATGGGTCTAGGAGAGGTGATTGGATTTCAGTTTGTCCAGCTTCTTAAAATCTACCAATGGGAATGCCTATTTCTAATCTTCTTACACAGTAGGGCTGCTATTGGAAGCCATATGTTTTCATGCCAGATCTAAAGTTACAGAAGCACAATAACTGAGCCTCTTTCAGCTTCCAATCCTCAGCATTGCACATGTGGGTTTTAAGAGAGAAACTGTGAATGGAAGTTAATCTCTCCATTAAAATCATTCTGCTTTAGTCTTCAAGAACTTTATAGCAAAAGAATGCAATGGACTTACATTTCACAGAAGTGTCCAAGTAGTTCTTTGAAAATAAGATGACCATTGCCACACATACAATGAAGATCATCACTCAATTATTAACGTTTGACAGCTGTCTTTTATGTCTTGTTAAGTTACTCACTAAGAAGCACTTGCACTTCAACTAAAACGAAGCCCAAACCAGTTCAACTCTAATTCAATTAATTAGGTCAGACTTGAAAGCTTTTTAAAACTGCAGCGCGTATTTTGCTAGAGAAATTAAACTATGCATGTATAACATTTGAGCTATTTTCCTGCCATAGCCAGAGAAAATACTAGAACACAACTCCAAACTCCAAGATTTTATATGAACCTGTTAGGAAAATTCCTACAGTTTTCAAGATTGCTAACAGGCTATAAATTCCTAGTCTTGCTTCTGAAATGCAGTCATGGGTAAGACAGTTGTAAAAAGCCTAAAGGAGCGCGAGGGAATTCAACAGGATTTCATCATAGGATATGTTTGAGCTGCTAATCCCCAGAATCTGTAAGTTAATATTAACTCTATGAAAATGTATGATAACTTTCTTGAAACTTTGCAAAAAAAAAAAAAAAGAATGTATTTTTCCATTTCCTCTGGAGAAAGTCTCAAATTCTGAACCTCTTGTCTTTTTATGAAATAACCGCAGAGTTGAGTGTTGATTTAGGAAATATCTAAGTTGTAAGGCATCCAGTTCCCTGCAAGTATGTATTTTCCATGCTTTTATATCAGAGGGTGTAAATTGCTAGCCTCAGGCAGAGTTTGGTCTACAAACATATTTTCATTCAACCATATGTGCTTTTTTTTTTTAATAAATTCGTTTCCAACACTTAAAAACAGTATTTTTAGAATTCATATTTCCAGCCTTTCTATCGGGAATATATTTGTTCTATCCAACAGAAGAAATTGTCCTAAGAGAAATTTCTGCCTGGGGTAAGAGGCCGGCACAGGGTAGCATGCCTCTACAGTTAGGCAAAATTTCTATCACTCTATCATCTGATACCCAGCCTATGCATTGATATATGCATTAGAGTTTTGCATTTCCTGATTCAGCGCCTCAGTTACTGGCTCAGGCCACCAGCATGTGGCAATCACTTCACAACGAAGTGAAGAATGGAGCCGCATAGCAGGACCTACCCACGGAAATTTCATGTGCATCAACAGTTGAAACTGCCAATCAGTGCTTGTAATAAGCAGCATGCCCTATATTTTGTAAACCACAATCGAAAGGAAGTCTTGCAGCCAGATGATATCTGGCTCACTTTGATAGTATGATTAATTGTGCTATAAAAAGTATTTTAAGAACCCAGTCAAGCTTCTCTGGCCTCAAGAAACATAAAGAACACTCACACTCCACGCACCGATAAATTGAAAACTAAAAGCCAGATATGAGGTTTGGAATACAGAAGGCATTTTAAGAAGCCTGTTATGAAAACAACAGTGATAAAAGGAGAGCAGGGGTTAGATATTCTGGGCTCTTTTTCTTTCATTTTGTCTTACTTTCTGTGCCTTAGTTTCCTAGGGCATTTCTTGCATGCTTTTTTTCACTTACTTTCATTAATCGCTATGTCCCAATTGCGACCTTGCCTTTGTCGCAAAACATCCCATGCTCTTTATCAAGCACCATGAGTTGGTTCTCCAAAAAGCACTCTGATTGGTCTCCACGAACTGGCAATTTTTAGTTAAAAGTACAATCTGTCCCAATTACCCACAATCACTGCTATGCTAGCACCAACATAATCATGACTGCCATTTCTTACCATTGTCGTCAACATCATTGCTGGTTTTCTTGGTTATTGTCTACGTATCAGATAATCTCCTAATCATTCTAGGCAAGTTGCATCTATTCTCCGTTGCAGTCGATGAAACAGACACTATTTTAACCACATTTTATTTTAAAAGGACAGTGGTTGTGTGTTAGTGATGAGACTTACAGGCAAGGGCAGATGGTTTTATTACTAAGTGAGAGTACAGCAAAAACAGAGTCGTACCTAGAACAAACTCTTTTCCTTCGAGGTTTGTTGAACCGGAGGTTCCTAGAGAACTACAAGGTGACCCTTCATTGAGAAATTACTAAAACCGGTTTGCAATGTGCTTGTTTGCAGTTCTGAAACTCTCTAAATGTTTTACAAGCTGATATAATAAAAATTGAGAACACGGACTATTCAGGCTTAAAAATATATAGGGCATTTTCACTTCTACTCCCCTTCTGGGCTGCCGGAGCCAACAGGGTCCGTCTGTTCCGTCAGGCTCTGCTGACGGTAGCTCCCCACAAGCAGGGCCTGTGGGTGCCTTATCTGAAGACCTAACCTCACCTTCAGGTTTAACACAGAAATTGACAAGGCCAGGCAGCGACTTTATTCTCCTACAGCAGAGATGAAGTCAGACAACCAGCAAAAATTCCTACAGAGATTTTTTAAATTTTAATTTACTTCTTTTTAAAATTTTGGATTTTAAATTTTGAATTTTATGGTACAACTCCCACCCCACCCCCCGCCGGCTGATTTTCTCCATATTGTTACAATAGTATAGACCTTCATAAGGAGTCCTAATCCCATCAGTCTGTTAATTAAGTGTGCCCCTACATCGCTGGTACAGACAATGTCAGACAGTGCATCATTCCCATCGTCCAAATGTGTCCAATGGCTTCATTGAGAATTCATCTTTGATTTGAAAGTAGGGATGCATGTTGCATTGTATCCTCACATCTGAATATGGTAGTCTCTATTACCCTGTCACTATATATTCCAATTCGCATGATGGTTTCCTTATATGAGAGAGAACATATGGTATTTATCTTTTAAGTATTGACTTATTTCACTGAGCATATCTGTCTCTAGTTGGGACCATCTAGTTGCAAGTGGTATAATTTCACTCTTTTTAATGGATGGGTAATATTCCATGGAGCAGATGTAGCACAGTTTCTTTAACCACTCCTCCTTGGATGGGCATCTGGATTGCTTCCATGTCTTTGCTACTGTAGATTATGCTGCTATAAATACAGGACTCCAGATCCTTTTCTTATGTGCAGTTTTTATTTCCTTTGGGTATATTCCTAGGAGAGGGATAGCCGGGTCATATGGCGGGTTTATTTGCAATTTCTATGCGTTCTCCATACTGATTTCCACAGTGTTGTACTAGCCTGCACTCCCACCAGCAGTGAAGGAGGATGCCTTTCTTCCCAAATCCACACCAGAATGTGTTGTTAGTAGAGGCAAAGACAAAATAAACAAATTAAACTACACCAAACTAACAAGCAGCAAAGGAAACTATTGATGAAGTGAAGAAGCAACCAACAGAAAGGGAGAACATTTTTTGCATCATATACAAGTGATAGGGGACTAACAAACACCTCCAGAAACCAAGGGACAGTGAAGAAAAAAAAAACCTGAAAAATGGGAAGAGGAAATGAACAGACATTTTTTTAAAAAGAGTATGAAAAGATGTAAGTCTAAATACTTGCTTATTTTATGTTTCTCTGAGGATGAAATATGCTTCCTGCTCAATCCCCAAGGTTTTTAACTCCTGTTTTCATGGCTTTTTTTTTCCTACTCCTTTTCTTCTTATCCTAACCCATCATCAGAAAGTAATAGGACATCATTATAACTTAATAGGAATTTACACGGATGTGCTGACTCTCGGGGACAATACCGTTTTTACTTCTTAGTTTGAAAAGATGAATGTAAGTATCTCCTCTATGCAAAAGAAATTTTGAAAGAGTTAAGATCTGAATGAAGTTAATTACTGAAAATAAAGCCTGTCCAAATACATACCTACCTCATTCTATGCAAGCTTGGCTTCCATTCAGTGCTTCCCCTGATTTTAATTAGAGGCAAAAAGTGCCTCACACTTTCTAAAACTGCTCAAGGGTAAAAAGGAAATAAGCTGCATCTTCCTACTACTCCCAAAGTTTAATTTCTTAATTATAGCTGTTTGCCAGCATTTCTTTATTATTAAGTGTCCATTTCCAACAAGAGGAGGAGTCCTGTGGCAATGGAGCAGGCCTCTTGGAGGAAACAGGGGTTGGAGAAACAGCCCAAAGTCTTGTTGACCCATTTTTCACTGAGAGGACATTGAATAAGTAGGAAAAGTTTACAAAGTAAACTTAAATAGCTGAAAAGTGCCGTGTCTTCTATTGCTTCATGTTGAACTTAGGGCAGAGCACACAGATTCATTCCAGACCTCATTAACTAGGTACTCCTCAGGGCAAATTAATCGTGTTGAAACAGAAAATACTCATCAATGCATTTATTAAGTGTGCCTCTATTATTAGATTTTATAGTCTCGGGAGGGTGGAGAAAGAACCTTGCCCTATAAAGCATTAAGAAAAGTGTTTTCTCTATGCCTGAGTCAGACCAAAATGTGTCCAGTCCTGGACTAATGGTGGCCCTCGCTCTAAAAATAAACGGTGTGTCTGTTACAGTGTTGGCTTCATTCAGAGTCGATTTTACATGGTTTTTCCATGCCCAGAAAAAGAGGTGTGGTTCTTACTGCAAACACTTTTGAGAATCTATTTGATGGTTTTGTTGGGACTATAAAGCCCTTCAACATGACTCATATACTGCTGGCTTCAAAGAAACTGAAATGATTGGAGTGATTGTTTTTTAACTCCCTACAGATGTTGGAAAATTACAAGTCTAGTGCTTTGTGAAAATAGCACCATACCTACTCCTGGCTCCTGCTTTAATTTTAATGAATGAAATTCTTTTTAAGACGTAGAATTGTACATGTTTGCTTTCTCTAGGCAATGATTGACTAATTAGTTCTACAAAGCACCAGAAAATTGAAACCAAGTTGGAGTATTTCACAAACTTCTGTCAAAGGAAAGTGAAGACTGTAAGGCATTTCTCCATATCTGTTTTTATTGCCCTTAATTTCTACTTGCCTCCCACTGAAGGGTGCGTGATTATGCTTATCTTGGTGTGTTGGGAAAAGAGAACAGCATGACCTTTTCCCACGCTGTAACACTTTCTTACAGAATCAAACTTTGAGACAGAGGCCACGCAACCAGACTGTACTCCGTAGCTTGCCTTTTCTACATTTCAGCACAGGAAACCAATGACCACAATGCTAAAGTGACTCACTGTGTTGAAAAGTCAACTGGAAAAAGGATCAAGATCTACATTCTCTCGCCTTAGAGCACAGGGCTCTTGGCACTTTCTAAAAGCAATGCTGGGAGGGAATGGATATGTAACTTGCTCAGATCTTTACTTGAAACATGAAGTATTATAACAAAGGCCTTTGGAACGTTTATGTAAAAGAGGAAGAACTGAACCCACTGTTTCAGGGTGTGATCGAGATCACGCCAGACATGTCTAAGGTTTATTAAGGAGTCTTAATTAACCAAGCTTGGTGATAATAGAGCATACTAGAAATAGCAAATCACAAGTCCATATGGCAACCCAACCAAACATAATCCAAAGAGGAACAAATGGTCATTACCCTGAAGTCTATCCATTATGCTGAAGACCCATGTCCCAGCTTCCCCAACAATATAAGTTATCCTAAGAGACACGCAATGAATAACCTGGACACACTTACAAAGCTGCAGACATTCACCTTTCCCTGGCTTCTCTGCCCACATTCCATTACTGCTAGGCCTCACCTCTCCTGGAACTCCTGACAGCACACAAACCAAAAACAATATTATTATATCCATTGTCCCATCTAAGCAGTACACAGGCACCATGCTCAGGGGATTATCTGTCCTGGGTCAGCCAAGAGTCAAGGTGCCAGAGTAACGGAGCACCTGGCCAGAAAGAGAGCTAGAGCCCCCGCTTCACAGGCCTTTTAAAGGGGCTTGTGAGGGGAGTGGTTACACAACAATGCAATACCACCCGTCTCAGTTGATAGGTGAGTCACAGGTGGGCAGGAGCGCATATCTAAGTGTTGTGGGCTAAGGAGTTCATTAGTGCTCATTGGGATGGGCAGGAACAGGAACTGGGCTCATAACTAAAAACATCTAGACTAATTGGACTCATCTCCATCCAATATCCAGGCTAACTTAGGATGTGGGGGGAGTGGTTGAGGATAGAATTAACATTCCACTGCTGTTAGGACCCATCTTCAGGACAGAGGGTAGCGGACACAGCCAAATTTCATTTGCCCATTGTCAATGGGTGCTGGCTATCACTGGCTGCACCTCATAACACCACCATCTGATAAAGGGGAAAAAAGAGACAGAGACCTGTAAACATGTCACTCTGATGTTAATAACTAGATGGGAAATATTCTGGAGAGGCAAATTAGGCACTCCGGATGTATTAGCAGAGAGTGAATTCAGCTGGCTCTGGGAATATGTCCCTATTAGTCCCTTTGGATATCACCTGTCATTTGCACTAAGTATATTGACTGGATAGGCACAAATTCAGAAAGCTAAGGCTCTTTTCCATATCATCAAACAGCTACTACTAGCACTTTTTTTTCATCAGAAGCAATAGAAACTAATTCTAAACAAATTAAACTTAAAAGAAATTTCCAAAACAGCTATTGGATACTCAGAGTTTCCAAGAAGGCTGGAATGTTAGGTCCAGTAACTAGGCAGAAACCAAGAAAGTCTGAGAACCAGGAATCCAGCCAAAATCATTCCTCAGGACACACTGGCATGGACATTATGGCCACAATTGAAGGATGCCAGACATTGCCCTGCCAACTTTGGATATTGCCTGTCATTTGCCCGGTGCCAGTTCTCCTAGAATGATTACCATTGCTGCTACAGTAAGACAGAATCTCTTTTGTCCCTACATCCTCCTCCCACCTACTGCAGAGTGGATTTCCTGGCAAAGAGTATCTGCCTGACAGAATCGAGGATATTCACATTTAGCCAAGTAACTACAAAACTCGCATTAAGAAAATGACTGCCTTTTCCCTTGTCCCACTCTTTACCCAGGAAAATAGAGGTATTCCTGTAACTGGCAGCCAACATCATCAATGACACTAACTTGACCAATCATTTTTATGTTACTCAATTAGAATGGGAACGGGGACATACAACCAGCATTTGCAAAGGAATAAGTTGAAATAATAAGAAACGTGCTAACCCAATGAATATATGAAAATGTAACCTGTGCCCTGACCGAAGCCAAACCTACAACTGCCTAGTTATGCCGCCTTGCACAGGTTTCTTCTCCTGTTTGATCCTGTGGAGTGTTCAATTCCCCCCTTGCTGTGTTATTCTCTAACTCACACCAAGGTGTCACCGGAAAGAGTGTGTAGCACAGTCCTGTGTCATCTCATTCATATCCCAATTGGAGGAAACAGTTGTGAGGCTGAAAATTAGTGCATGCAGACAGACAAAAAAGAAAACCAAGGAATACCTTTTTTCAATTATATTATCCATCCTCTGATCCCAAAACTAAGGTTATGGTCCTAGCATAATAGCCTAGTGGCTAAAGTCCTTGTCTTGCATGCGCTAGTATCCTGTATGGGCACTGGTTCTAATCCCAGAGGTCCCACTTCCCTTCCAGCTCCCTGCTTGTGGCCCAGGAAAGCAGTTGAGGAGAGCCCAAAGCCTTGGGATCCTGTACCCGTATGGGAGACCTGGAAAAGGCTCTGGACTCCTGGCTTCAGATTGGCGCTGGTCTGGCTGTTGTGGCCACTTGGGGAGTGAATCATCAGATGGGAGATCTTCCTCTCTGTCCCTCCTCTTCCCTGTATACCTGACTTTGCAATAAAAATAGATAAGTCTTGGGGGAAAAAAAGGTTTTACGTCTTCATCTCAAGTATTACCCTATTTCTACCACCCTATTTCTAACCTATTTCTATCATATTGGGAGACTGTTGGACAGCCAAACTAAATTCACTCTGATAGAAATACACACCAAGAGGGCCCGGCCCGGCGCGGTGGCGCAGTGATTAAGGTCCTCGCCTTGCACTCCCAGGATCCCATATGGGCGCCGGTTCTAATCCCGGCAGCCCCTCTTCCCATCCAGTCTCCCTGCCTGTGGCCTGGGAAAGCAGTCGAGGACGGCCCAAAGCTTTCGGACCCTGCACCCGCGTGGGAGACCCAGAAGAGTCTCCTGGGGACCGGCACAGCACCGGCCGTTGCGCTCACTTGGGGAGTGAATCATAGGATGGAAGATCTTCCTCTCTATCTCTCCTCTCTGTATATCTGCCTTTCCAATAAAAATAAAATAAATGTTTTTTAAAAAAGAAATGCACACCAAGAGCAGTGGTGCTTCCTCCCTTGGCATCTCCTCCTGTCACTATGGCAGGAGACAAGACTCTCAGTCTCTTAAATAAATCTTGCTTTGTACACACACATGTGCACACACACCTCAGTGGTGGTGTCATTTTTGTCAACATTGTCAAACTTTCTTGACAAGTTTTATTTTCTAATAACTTGTAAGCTGTCTCTTGTAATCTGAACCTTACTTTTCCAAATTCCAAAGTGATTTGAATGTCTTTAAAAAATAGAGTACATGGCCGTGCCATTATATATAAAGGCGTCCTTCCATTATTTCAGGTATTATGTCTATTCTCCCATCATCATTTGCCCCAGGAATCCTGCGAATTTCATGATAATGCAGAAGCAGAAATCCTGTGGCTCTGCACTTTCATAATGATAATATGGTTCAAAATGTTAAAAGGTTGCACTCATCCATTTCCTCTCAGTCTCAATTTCTGAGTAGAGTTTGCTTTAAAAGTAAATTTGGTGTGAATAAAACTAAGTGAGATCAGCCAATAATAAAAATTCTTGCAGCCCAATTCTTTAGAAAGACATCCAACCTCACTGTTACTTCATGGTTACAATAGAAGGAAAGCAATTTTCATGTTTCCTCAATTTTCATGTAGTTAACTTCTGGGCAATCAGATATTTTGTAAATAAATCTTTGGATAGCAGGCTAACAGAGAAAAAACTTCATCTTGTCATCAATGCACTATTTCTCCGTGACCTGCTATTCCCTTCAGTGTAACAGATACAAATTAGTCAACGCACATTAGCTCATACCATGCATCCAAAACCATGGAAACACATGTAATATGTTAATAACCAGTTTTAGAACACTGCACATGCAAATATGTTTCCCAGGAAAAGTTCCTAGAATATGGTGGCGTATATTACTAAATGTATCTAGAAATCATTTATAGACCAACTATCATAGAAGACATTTGAAAAGTTTATATGTGATATTTAAGTATGAACACTCTCCAAGGAACTTCCGATTTCCTCTGTGACTTCTTAGACTTTTTTTTCTTAAAGGAAAAAAAAAAGTGAATGATTAGCAATATTAACGCTAATTCAGAAAATTAGTTTTTGAAAAAAGCAGAATTAATTTTTGAAAAGGAGAATCTTCTGTCTACTGGTTCATACCCCAAATGGTTGCAGTGACCAAGACTGGGCCAGTCTGAAGCTCAGAGCATCTTCCAGGTCTCCTATGTTGCTGCAGAGGTCCAAGCATCCTCCATTGCTTTTCAGGCACATTAGTAGAATATAGATTTGGAAATGGAAGAGTTGGGACTCAAACTGGTATCCATATGGGAGGCTGACTTAGCCAGTATTCCACCAGGCTACCCTATGTTAATTTTGAGATAAAAAATCTGAACAAGGCTAGTGTTGTTGTCCAGTGCCTTATGCATAGCTAGCAACGCCAATATTCCATTTCAGAGTGCAGGCTTGAGTCCTAGCTACTCCACTTCTGATTCAGCTTTCTGTTGATGGACCTTTGAGGCTGTCAATGATGGGTCCCTGCTGCCAACATGGGAGGCCCCAGCAGAATCCCTGGCTCCTGACTTGAGCCTGATCTATGTAGGATTTTTGCAGGCATTTGGAGAGATAAATAAATAAGTTATTAGATTTTTATAAAAGAATCTCAATAAATAGTGTCATGATTATTTGACCTAAAATGACTGCAGTTTCTCCATCAATCGTCACAGTGAAAGGGTGATAAAAGCACTAAAAAGAATTATTTTCAGAGTACTTTATATTTAATTATTTTAATTAAAGTCTATTAATATTTAAAACCAGAGAAGTCAATCATAATCTAAGCCTTAGCAACAGAGGCTTGATTGTAGTATTGATACCTTGTGAACTTGTGAATAAAAGTTGCAGGTTACTTTTCTGTTTTTCCTTTTTATCTTTGGAGGTTAGAACAGTTAATCATTGGGTGTGGATGTCTACAGCTGGAGCTTCTCTCTCCACTATTTTTGGTTACTTAATTATTTTCAAGGATAAAATTGCCATGTGCTTTTTCTGGGTGGTCTCAGTACTTTCCCGTTATAAAATCAGCTGAGGTTCAGCAAGTTCACATGGGTTAAAGGTTTAAAGGTGACTTTCGGTTCTTTTAGACTGAAAGCAGAGTTAGTCAAAGCCTTCAATCATTTACCCTCCCCAAACATAGGCTCTTTTCATTTTGGAAAATGATTTATTCTGGAAAGTCAGCCAAGCCAAGCTACGGTGTGAGGCTTTATGGTTTCCTATTAAACCCCAAGCGTGTCCTTAGCTCCACACCTCCATCTTATACACAAAATGTTGCATCTTTTCAGCCAAATTGAAGAGGATGAATGGATTCAGCATTGACAAAAGGGGTCCCTTGGCCTTTGGAAGATCAAACCAATTTATACTGAGCCAAGATGATTTGCTTACAGTATTGTTCCAATCTGTATTCAGCTAGATTTATTTCATTTTTTAAAAAATAATCCTTTAGCCAGAAAGGCACGAAGTTCAGCTTGGAAACATTTTGTTTGAAATAGCCAGTTCATCTTAAGAAAAGACTAAGAGAACATGAATATGGAATATCATCCTTCATTTTACAGAGAAAAGTGATAATAATAATTCATTCTCCCATCAACACTATTGAATAAAGTCCTGAGAAAATGTTAGCATTGAGACAGTTTGGCATCTGGGGCAAATTTAGGAAATAGGAAAGCTGTGTGTGTGTGTGTGTGTGTGTGCTTTTTTTTAAAGGAAAAAAAATTAAACTAACAACAAACCAGATGTTGACTGCTGGATGTCAATGGCAACAAGAGAAAATAACACATGTGGATCCAATGTTCTTTCCACAGACAGAAACTCAGGAAAAACATATTCTCTGAGAGATTAGACCAATTACACTTGACTGTAAACCACAATCTAACACACCCTACCACATTCCTGGGCCGGAAAAAAAGAGGAGAGATGGCAAAGAACAGGCCTAAAAGATAGGCTCTAGCAACAAGTGGTAGAAAGTCGCCAGGGAATGAATTATCACAGTCCCTGTCTTAGTCACGAGGAATACATTATTCCAAGACTGTGAGTTCCTGAAACCATGGATAGCATCAAACCATTTATACATGCATTCTTTTTTCCAATATGCGTAGAGGAACATCAAATATTTCACAGTAAATATTTTTAAATGATACATTATTTTAATACAATACTGCGTAGTTTGCTTAAAATGTGCATTTTACCATGAAGTTATTGGAGATCCTTAGTACGCACCAACAATTTAGAGATTAAGCACAATAAGAGATAAACAACTAATAATAAGAATATACCATATCTAAAGTTACTTAAAATTATGAATTGGGTATTTTTGAAATTTTCCATTTAACTTTCTAGAACACAGTTGATCATAGATGCTAGACCATGAGTAAGGGAAACTACTATGAAATAAAATCACTTTGTGGATGTAACTCACAGTTATTGTTAAACCACATTTCTATCTGCCTGGAGGAACATCAAGTAGACATATACTGACCTAGATATCAATTATTCGGATTGAAATGGAAAACTTAGTTTTGCATTTCTGCAATTTGCATAGAAACACTCAGTCAGAAGGTTAAAAATGGTGTCTGTATTGTCTGTGTTTATTTCCACTCCCCACAAACATGTTCCTGCTTATGTGATCCCTGTCTTAATGAGGGTCACACACAACCACCCACATTCTAAAAGGCCTTACAGGAAACATAAACGGAAAGCCTGGAGCAAACAATTGCGCCTACGACTCTTCATTACATTTTTTATGTATTTGTTGTTTCATAACTGAACGATGCAGGATTTAAAACTTCTGGACATTTTTTTTTCTCTCCACAGTGGTCCAATAATCCATGAGGTCATTCTATAATAAGCAGGAGTGGAAACACGGAGTGCCCTTGCACAAGGGCGTCACAGTCTATTGCAGAAAGACAGAGTGTATCGCTGATGATACAGTATAGGTGAGTGCTGAGTGATAACGCCTTGGAAACTGGAAGTTTAAACCAGCCCTGGGGCTGAGGATTGTTGAGGTCACAGAAACTTCCTTTAAGGTAGAAGCATTCTGCTGAGTCTTAAGAAACACGTGCATGTAAGCCACACCAAGAAATGAGAAAAAGGCAAGTGTCTGGATTGAACAGTCCTACCAAGAGCATGCAGAATTAAAAATTACGTGCAAACTATCACATAAGAAAAGGAGTACTTCTTGCCCACTGAGGTATCTTTGATGCCATGAAAAGCAGGTCCTAGGTTTGGAATGACTGGATTACTGAATCCAAACACTCATTGGCAGTTATTGCTGGCTGCTGGAAGGGGGAGGGGGGGAGGTGGCAACATCAGAGTGGCAGAAGCAGGAGGAAGATTTCTCTGGAAACTTTCACCTCAACCCAGGTACAATGTGCAGTATGAAAGACAAGGGCAGTGGAGATGGAAGAAGATGGATGTGTCTCGGTTGGGCTCTGGAGGCACGGCAGAGGCCTAGGTATTTAGGAGAATGAAAGGAGTGTGTTTTCCACTGCTGAAGGCGTTCAGGAAGTTGCATTCCCTTCAGACGTAACAATAGAAGTGAGAATAAAGTAAACCCAAACATTGAGCTAGCCAGTGCTAACGTAAGTGCTGAGGTACTCAACACATAACAGTGCTACTCCTAATCCTGCCATAATTTTGTGTCATAAGGCAAATATCAGTTAATATTTTGCATATGTTCAGGTTTTAAAAACACAGTAATTGTAGTTATTAGTGGCTTAGTTTAATTTTTATTTACTTCATATGGTGGGGTTGCCTGAATATTTCATAATGATCATATAATTATATTATGGTCACATTTTATGTACCAGACACATTTCTGAAACTTTCACAGTCTTGCAAAATCCAAGACACATTTCTGTAAGGCAGAGCTGTTTTTTTGTGCGTTCAGCACCTGTTGTGGTGCCACCAATAGGCACATGCACAATTTGTAAATCAGCACTATTTTTATAATTTCACAATTGCTATACAAATAATTTAAAAATATTCAATGATCATAATAATTTTTATAAGGCAGGGCCAGTATTATCTGCAATCTTTGTCTCATCTGATCTCTGAGAACCAAAGAAATCAAAACTCCAACAGAGCCCAAGGTCACTGCACAGCCAGCTGTAGGCCCACTGTCCATTCTGTGCCTGATAGCCTCAGAGATCTTTCCTCTGTCCAGACAAGGTACATATATGTTCCGGAATGAGAGATGGAGCGTTTCCATTCCCATGTGATGGATATAGCTAAAAACTCAAACAAGTTAGCAGCAGAATGAGGCAAGCAGCATAGATCTCCAAACATCACCCCCTATTGTGGCTGACCCTACCCTACCCTGATAAATCATATTTCACACACGGATAGTTGCCATCTCTACTTCCGAGTTCTTTCTCATTATCCTTAAAATCTTCTTAGGTTTATTTCACTAGCAAGAGTTTATGAGCTTGCTGATACACAAGAGACTTCCTCTCTGTGGGTAGAGAATCTTACTGAGGTCGGGAGCATCTTCAGAGAAGGCATATCCTGCTTTCTCCAGTAGCCTGTGCCCGGTTTCAAGGCAGAAACTCTACACTGGAATCCTCCTGTGAATAGCCACCTTCCTCCACCCACACACACATCCCTTCATGAAATGTGGGAAGTGGAGGTGGGAGCGGGCCTCGGAGCCCTTTCTGTGAACAGGCTTATGGAATGAAGCTCGGGTACACATAAAGCTAGACAGAAGCGCAAATAGACACATGTTTATCCAGGTTGAAATGGCACCTTCTGAAGCCTACCATTCATAAGAAAGTACTACATTATTTATAGACTGGTTACAAAATATGTACTTATTTTCCAGGAAATCTGAGCAGAAAAAGACATGCCCTAAGGGTTAAATAGAGCTCTATCTGTGTGGAAAACATTTGACTCGTTGTTGAAGACAAATTTGTGTCCACACATAAATGACTCCTGTGTAAGTGCCAAAGGCGGTCAGAGACTGGAGCCATGCTATGCGTTTGCTTCCTCCACTGCTTGGGATATATCTTAATAAATACCATTATGGGTCCATGAGTTCCAGCTACACAAAACACATCATTATTCATCATCTGGAACATGTGTTGTTTGTCTGTATTTATTTCCATCGGATATTTTATCTCCATTAATTTTTGAAACATTGACATTTTAACAGAATGAGAGGATTTACATCGAACGATTAGATTATGGCCCTGATGCTTTTTCTCTGTGAAAACCCATTGGTTTTTAAAAAGAAAAATGCAATTATCCAATTTTAGCCTTTCTGGGAAATACTTGTCATCATTTTCATAGCATAATGTGCGTTTTACTCTAAATGAGGTCCATTAAAGTAGTCTAGACAGATCACATGTGGGAGATTTGAGGATCTCAGGATTATTTTTCAGCTCCACAAATACTATGCAATTGTTCTGTAACCCTCTGAATCCCTGGATTTTTTCTTTTTAAAAAAGAATGGAAAGATTCATGAATTATTCCCTTCATTTCTTTAACATCAGTGCTCTCATCGGAAACAAAATGAGAATTTTAACATTGATGTCTCTTATGAGTTCTCACCTGTCTACTAAAATATTAAAATTTGAGAAAAGGATTTCCAGCTGCATTATTTAAGCAAACACAATCTAGCAAATGCTTCATCAAAACCTGAGCAATATGAATGATTAGTAAGATGTTATGTTACATCATAGACTCCAAGTGCTCCTACATGCCCATTGGAATATATCCATTTCATTTTAAGATGTCAGATTTGCTCTAAATCAAAAGAACGGCAGTGAGAGGTAAAAGACTGTTTGGAATATATAAATACCCTCAAATAGAGGAGAAATAAGTTTGCTGCAGGAATAACAGAGGACTCGTAGTCTCCCTTGTACCACCAACTCTGTGATCCCACAATTAGAAACCAAAGTCTATGGGTAACTGTTAACTTCATGAGACAATAAATGGTGTCAAAATCGTGATGACACAAGTTTATCTCTTTGAAGGTAGATGCAAGAGTCACTTTCGATTACTGTCAGCGTAATTATGGTTCAAGTTCATCGTTCTCTAGGGATTTGCTTTAGGTGCTTAGCTAGCACTTACTACTCAAATTTCCAAGTGGAACCAGCAGGGACTCAAATTTTAAAGTATTTGAATGTTTAAAAGTTATGTTACAAGAGAAAGAAATTAGTGTATTTAAAAAGAAACCAAACATTGAAAAGAATTCCTGCCATTTGCTAGGTCAGCAGTTTCACCTGTGGGAATAATATAACGAATCACTCGTCCAACTAAGAGACTGTTGGGGTTTTTTGTTTGTTTGTTTGTTTTTAAAAAATGATGTAAAATGAAGCACAATGAGAAGCAACAATTTTACTTCTCTAAATGAATGACACACCCAATATATATTAGCTGTAATGGTAGAAAGCTCAGGCCAGGTGCAATAGCCTAACAGCTAAAGTCCTTGCCTTGCAAGGGCCAGTATCCCATATTGGCACCAGTTCTAATCCAGGAGGTCCCTCTTCCCATCCAGCTCCCTGCTTGTGTCCTGGGAAAGCAGTCAAGCCCAAAGCCTTGGGACCCTGCACCCTCAAGGGAGACCTGGAAGAGCTCCTGGCTCCTGGCTTCGGATCCGCCGCAACTCTAGCCGTTGCACTTACTTGGGGAGTGAGTCATTGGATGGAAGATCTTCCTCTCTGCCTCTCCTATTTTCTATGCTTTTCTGACTTTCCAATAAAAATAAATCTTTTAAAAAATAATAGTAGAAAACCCCAATATGTGGATAAATCCTACCCAAATTTCTGATTACCATTATATTGGGGCTTGGCTGCTCTAAGAGATTATACTTATGACCTCATAGCTCCAAACTGGAAGTTGAAGCTCTAGGGATGTTATGCAAAAGCAAAACAAGAAGATAGAATATGCAGTTCTACTCTTCTCTTATTCTTATTTTTTTTAATAAGAAAACAAAGGCTTTCTCAAAATTCACCTCTTAAATAGTATTTGTCCAGACTGTACTACATGGCTATTTTTAGCGACCAACTTTGGAAAAAAAAATTTTAAGATTTATTTAGTTTGTATTGGAATGTCAGATTTACAGAGAGAAGGAAAGACTTGAAGATACTCTGTCCACTGGTTGACTCCCCAAGTAGCCGCAATAGCCAGGCTGAGCTGATCCAAAGCCAGGAGCCAGGAGCATCTTCTGGGTCTCCCATGTGCATGCAGGGTCCCAAGGCCTTTGGGCCATCCTTTACTGCTTTCCCAGGCCACAAGCAGGGAGCTCGAAGGGAAGTGAAGAGCCAGGATGCAAATCGGCGCCCATATTGGATGCTGGTTCATGCAAGTTGAGAACTTTAGCCACTGGGCTACCATGCCAAGACCCTAGAAAAATGAGTTTTGAGCCTTCCAGGAATCAGCAAGGAAACTGGGAAGGGCATTAGTGTTGTCTGTTGCCTTTGCATTGGTCAACCAATATCAATACTCAACTGCTCAAGATGAAGGTTAATTACACTGAGGAAACTTCTGAATCTTTCGTTATAGGGAGAGTTTAAAAAAAATTATTGTTGGTGCTCACTTTCCTCTAATTGCTTTAACCATTTTTATACCCTGATAGAAATCAGCTCTACAAATTGAGCCTAAGCTTCACAAATTCAGCATTCCAAATTGCTTATGCAACCAAAATCATGCCTTAAAACTCACTGTTTTATCACTCTTTACTCACAGCAATGTGAGTGAGCAAAATACAAATGCAGAAAAGCTCATAGATAAGGCCCACAAGAACAGCGTTCAACGAGGGAAAAAGTTGTAACTGAATCCCTTAACACCAGGCTATACCAATGCACCTGTGGAAAGGCAGATGTTGGCTTCATTTTGGGACAGAATATAAGTAAGAGAGCATAAGGGAATTTTCTAGGATATGCCATTATTCTTTCCCTGGCTACAAGCCCTAGTTACAAAAATATATTTTGTTTATGAAAGTTCTTTAAGCTATTTATCAATGTCCTATATGATTTTATATGTACACATCATGTATGGCATGTTGAGTAAAATGTGTGCTGTAGGAACTTTTTACATGTAGTTTACTCAACACACCCCAAAATATAATAACAAAACCATTTCATTTGAATTTACATGGTTCAGTATGGCTGTGATAATTATCAGAGATTTTAACACCTGGCTTTTTTTGGTTATTTACTTTGTATTTATTCTTATCTAATGAAGTCTGATTTTTTCTTAAAATTAGATTGTACCTTAAATGATTCAATTGTTGTGTGTTTCAATATAAATTACTTGGAAAAGAGAAAAATACATTTAGATTTGTAAGTAATTTTGTAAGAATAATTAGTTTTAAATATTTTTTAATTCCTACAAAGAAAACTTTGTCTGTTTTAGATAGTATGTTGCAATCTTTAGCCCCAAGAGGTTTTCAGTCATATTTTCCTATGTAAATTTTTATACACAGTATTAGTATTCCTTCACGAAAGGAAGAGTAATTTTTTTTTTAACAGAGTTGTATTAAATGCCCAGAGCATGACTTTTCAGTGAACACTGTGACTATTGTGATGTGTGGTCAAAACGCAGCTACTCATTTATTTTCACTGCAAAATAACCTTAAAATATACTCATGACTTACACAGAAAGGAACTACAATTTAATAGCCCTAGAGTGTTCCTGTGTTAAAAAAAAAAAAATCTATCACATTGTGCAAAAAGGGGTTGATGAAAACCTTCAGATAATTGTGCCTACATATAAGCATAGAACAGGACAAATGTTTCAGAAGCTACGGTAAGAGAAGTAAATTTTCTAAAGACGATTTTCTACAAATTTTCTATAATTTACAAAGTCATCAAATCTTATACAAGTGAGCTGTTACCTAGGGAAAAAAAGACACATTTGCACATCCAGTGTTAACAGCTAGAACAAAGCTAGGAGTTGTGGGAGGAAGATACTGAGCTGTGAAAATATAGTGAGAGTCTAACGTATCTCATAATGATGGTGGAGAATATGCAAGCAAAAATTATAATGTGTTCCTTTGAGCTTTCTCTATTTCCCATTTATTAAAAAATAAAATGTAATGGTTTAATCTACTGGACAGGAATCCCTTTACTTTAGTGTGTGGTGTTTAGAGAAGTGACAAAAAGAGCAGTAGTAGCCCGATGGATTTGGCCTCACAGACTGGCCATTTTTGTGCCTGAGCCAACACTCTGAAAGCAGTTTCTTGACTTCTGGACCAAACCATAATCCATTGCTAACCTACAAACCTGGGTGAAAGGCTTGGTGGAATGAAGGAATGCTTTTTAATATATAAGCCTAAGAAACCAAATCCCTAGTAGGAATAAATACACACCATAAAATCATGATCCCCACCTCCAGCAGTTGAAAAACATTACACACTACCACAATTCAGCGGTGCCCTTCTAATTGCACATGCTTAAACAAAATATCACACTGTAATTATAGCTGGCATTTTCAACAGTCAAGAGTTCAAAACTGGAATGTGTTAGAGTGAGAAAAAAATATAACCAAATACCCCATATCAAGAGGCAGCTTTTTGGACAAACACAGTAATTCAGTTTAATTTAGTTCCCTATATAACTTCTCATTTATTTTACTTAAAAATATCAAGCATAGGGGGTGCCCCAGCCAGGCTGGACCCAATGCTGAGGACTCGGGCCCTGGACACTGCTGCCAAGTGGTGACCAAGTCTTAGGTTTTGGGCAGCCAGTGTGCCTATTTGGTGCCGGGCTCTGTCTACTGGCCACCCGGTGGCGAACTCTGTGGTTTTTAGCGTATGTATGAAGTGGGCAGGATCAGGCTGGACTGCAACACTCATTGGTTCACCTGGAAGACAGGGCTGAAAGCAGAACTGACCCAGCAATTGCAACGACCAGCATGTGCATAAGCTGACTGAGGCAATGAATGGTGCCGGACCCCGTACTGGCAAGCATACACAAGAATCAGGCCTGGGATCACCTCAGACGAAGTTTCTTTGGAGATCCCTCCAACTGAACTGCTGATCTTAGAACCCCAACCATGAAGAGACTCTGTCAGCCAGTGGATTCTGAATAGATATCATTATGCTTGGAGATTGACAGCAATTAAGGACTGTTGAACTATCAAAACTGCATGTTTTGTTTTAGTGGCTAGTTGTATAGATACTAAGCAGATTAGGTTGATGTTACTGTTTTTTTTTTTTTTCTTTTGTGTGTTCTATATAAACTAAGTTTATCTTGTATAGGTGAAGAAATGGTGAAGGTTATTTGAAGAATGTCTCCATTTTTCCTTTCAATGCTGTAGGTTTTGCTTTATGTATTTTTCGGATCTGTTATTTGGTTAAAATGCAATGATAATTACTACATCCTCTCAGAACACTGAAGCTTTCTTTCATTATGTAGTGCCCATCTTTATTCGTTGAAATAGTCTTCTTGCTCTAAAGCCTATTTGCATATGAACAGTCATTTGGAGCTTTATAGTGTAGCATTTTTATGCCTTTCATTTTAAACAATATTTAAATGATTTTCTTTGAGATAACATGGCGGCAATTTTTAAAATTCATTGCAGTCACCTTTGTTTTTTTTAACTGTTGTATGCATACCATTTGCATTTTAATAGACTTATTGAAAAAATGAGATTTAGCATTATTCAGTTTTTGCTTTCCATTTCATTTCTGCCATATCGTTTTATTTCCTACTCCTAGACTAGACTTCTTTTGGATTACAAAATTTAAAAAGACTGATGTATTGCACTTGTTAGGGTCTGTATATTTGTGCCTGTGTACTGAAAGCCCAACCCCAATATGATACTATTAAGAGGGAGAGGGGCCTTAGAAGGTGATGATATCGTAAGAGTAGAGTTCTCATAAATGAGCTGAGTGCTCACGTAAAACAATACTGAAGATGGCTTGTTTAGCCCTTCCACACAGCAAGAAAGTGCAGTCTGAACCAGGAAACCAGCCTCATCGCACACCAAGTCTGCTAGTCCTTTGCCCTCAGAATCTCTAACCCCGTAACTCTGAGAAACCAATTCCTGCTGTCCGCGGATGAGCAGTGCTAAGTATGGCATCCCAAAACAGACCCAAACTTTCCCTCCTTTCATCCTTGATGTCACCAGTGGTTTTTTTTTTTTTCTGAAATCCTTTTTTTAAATTCTTTTGAAATTATTTTATGGTACAGTTGATGGACACAAATTCTCCTAGCTTTCTTTCATCTGAGAATATATTTAATTTCCCTTCACTATTGAGTGACAGTTTATATTAAAATATTCAGAAAAATCTGGGTTGAAAGTTCGTTCCTTTAAAAATATTGCACCATTTCCTCTTCGATTTCATTATTCCTAATGAAGAATTCTAAAGTTCTGTAATCACTGTTCTTTATAGTAATCAGTATCGCCCCTTACATTTTAATTTTTTCAGTTTTTTTTTCTTCATCTTCAGCGTGCGTTATTTTAATTAGAATGTGCCTGAAATGCATCAGTTCAGGGTGTCAGGGATTTGCTTAGCTTCTTGAATTTATAAATGTGTTTATCATTATTTCTTTTTTTCCCTTCATTATGAGGTCTGATTCAGACTCTGAGACCTGATTAGACCTGCTGGCATAATCCCCAGCGTCCCTGAGATTTCTTCATGTATCCAATAGTTTTCTTTCCTTTGTTCAGATCAAACTATTTTTACTGAGCCACGTTAAAGTTCACTGGTGAATTGCTATTCCATTCATCCTGCTTTTGAATTTCTTTGGTCAGCTCTTCCCTGCAAGCCTTGGCTTTGGGAATGAGCCATTTTATTTTTCCATGCAAACATTTTAATTTGATCCTTTGTAATGTCTTCTATACTTTTTATTTTAACATGTGTTGCAAGACTGTTTACAATTACTTCTTGAAATATTTGTATAACAGCCACTTCCTACCTCTGTGGTCACCTCACCATTCATGTTTGTTCACTGCTTTTTTTCTTTTGAATTGAAACACTTATAGTTCTATTTTAGCACATTTTTAAGAACTTCAGGAGACTTTGAGTCTTATTAATGCTATACAGAATGCTGAAATTCTTGTGTATATCTGTCTATATTTGTATACATATGCATATATCTATATGTATAAACAAGTTTTAATCTGTCTCATGTGGTCTGTGAGCCCAGTGTTAGCTCAGTCTTCAAAATCCTTGTTCTACCATTTGTTTTCTTCTAACAGCATGCTAGACAGCGGTTAATCTAGAAGGTAGGATTTCTGTTCTTTCAGTGCTTGCAGTCTGATCTGATAATTAGGAATGAATCTATGCAATCCCAATTAAGGTTACTCCTATAGTCTTTCTTGGGTCATTTTATTGCTTTTTTTTTCCCATAGCTTCTCCAACAGCTTGACTTTCTATGGCTCCAAGTTTTGTTTTTGTTTTTGTTTTTTTTTATTTCTCGTAGCTTCGTTTTTTGTAGGTTTCTTCATGAAGCCATCCTAACCTTATGTTCTGCAATACACTCCATGATAGAGCACATGTTCTGGTCGTAGTGGAGCAAACACAGATGCATGTAGAAATCGGCAAGGTTTGCTTTGCTGTCTTACAACCTGGGATGCCACCAGCGAGAGGGATGCACTCCTCCCTGAAAGGTTTGGCTTTCATAGTTCTCTATAGCTTCTGCCTCCAAATCTGTAAAATATCCTGCACCATAGAAATTGGAAAAGACGGGGAAGGAGAATTTTTCTTGCTCTGTCTTTAGACAAATGATTCTTATTTGTCTCGTGTCTTCAAGGGGGAAATAAAAGGCTTATTCTAGAGCTCTTTGGCTTGTTCCCACAATGTCCACTTGAGGGTTACAGTTGCATTCAAGTTAAAGTGTTAGAGGAGAAAAATGTTCAACCAGCTGCATATCAATATAATTGTGATTTTCTGGCATTCTTTTTAAATTTGTGTACAAAAGGCTCAAAAGCTTCAAATAGTTTGTTGTATACATTATGTACAAATTTCACAGCAAAATTGAAGCAAAGCGTTAAAATGTACTTACTCCATTGCACCCATAGCTACAATGCCATATCATTGTTTATAACTTCTTATTTCATATCTCTTAAGAGTGCTTATAATTTGTTATTATAAATAATAACCTTCGATTTTTATTTCTTCAGATCATCTAAGTAATGACGATCTAAGGCATTCCAACCACGAAGTAATACTAAGTTAATCTTGTGGCTGTAACATTTTAGGTTGCTAAAGAAAAAAAAACTGACACTTGCTAAAATGCTAAAAAAAACCACTACTACATCTGGAGCTATTGAAATAGATAGTAAGATGATTATAACAGGCTTTGGTAAAGAAGTAAGCTCTACTTTGCATACAACCAAAAGAACCAGCTATGTACAGCCAATGAACAGGATGAAAAGATTCTGTATGGAAACTAGAGAAGACATCAAAGGCAGCATATTTCATCTAAACCAACTTAGGTTTCCTGCAAAAAGCAGGCCAGGACTAGCCAATACCAAAGCAGTAGACTCTCTAAATTGACTTAGCAGGTTTCTTGCTAAAATGGGCTCTGCAGGTACTGTGGAGCTCTGGGCAGGCCTGGGGCCCAGCAGAATTGTGGGGACTTCTGCCTGGGCTTGCTGCCAGCCTTGATCTGTTTCCTAGTCAGATCCTTAAGGGCATTGGATGGGAATTGTGACTAAACTGAGTCTGCAGAAATTACCATCATTGGGCCACATGGCAGAATGTTGCCTTTTCTCTCTCTCTCTCTTTCTCTCTCTCTCTCTCCCGGAAATAAATAAATAAATATTAGCAATAGAGATAGAATACAAGAACAAAGCCTACTTGAAAGAGATTTCAGAAGAATCTGCTTAATGTGTCACATAATGCAATGTAGTTAATAAAATAAAGGAAATTTTAAAAGACAAACAAAAATATCTGAATAAGGAACCTTTGTCAAGGGGACAGCTTCTAATCTTCCCCCTTATGGTGCCTAGCTTCAAAACAATCACTTGAAGAGCAGGTGGAGACACATCTCCTATTAATCCATTCACATTGATGAAGCAAGGCTTTGGTTTCATCCTCAAGTGCCGCAGAGGCTATGAACAGCAAAATCCAGTTTCTTTAGTTCTTCAAAAGCTGCATACAGTGAATTTGTCTTTCAAAATGTTTGTTTCAAAAGGATTTGGGCTTGAGTAAAATACTCTGAAAGTTTTCTCCACACTTAGCATTTCACTATGCAATTTCAATTATTTTCATTCACAGAGCCAAACTGTAATGGGGTGCAGCCAGTTGATTCGCAAGCACCCACTTGCCAGGTCTGTCTCAAGTGTATACAGAGCTTCAAGCCTCTGCAGCCAACTGGATTTAATGCATTGGAACCCAAAACCAATGCATGTGCTTTCAAACTTCATGGCTTATGTCCAAAACCCTCGGTCACAGGGTGCACAGGCCTGCTGTTCGACCTGTTTCTGGCTCACTATTCTCTGAGACAGAACAGAATTCAACAGCATTCCACCAGGGAAAACTGAGGTTATCACTTTGGTTGGGGCGAGGTGGGAGCCAACTTGGCTTCCTTTCATGATGCAACTCAAGCCAGACTCAAAGTCCGTGGAGACCTTGGAATTCTCTCTCAGCTGAAGCTGCCAGCTATGGAGGCTGCAGGAACCTCTTCCTACCTTTCCTTGACCAGAAAGTATTTGACATCCAGCTATGAAGGCCCAGTGCAATGGCTCAGTTGGTTAATCCCATCCTTCACAAGCATTGGGATTCCATATGGGCACCAGCTCATGTCCCACCTGCTCCCCTTCCCATCCAGCTCCGTATTAGCCTATTGGCTATTGGCCTGGGAAAGCAGTGGATAATGGCTAAAAGCCTTGGGACCCTGCACACATGTGGGAGAGCATCAGGAGGCTCCTGGCTCTTGGGTTTGGACTGGTTCAGCTCTGGCTGTTGTGGCCATTGGGGAAGTGAGCCTGTGAACGGAACATCTTTCTCTCTCCTCTCTTTTATAGTAAAGTAAATAAACATTTTTTTTAGAAAAAGTTAAGAAAGTTAAAACTTCATTCTCTTTCTCTGTGACAGGATTTATAATTCAGCAAGAAATAAATTTCATCTTACACAACAATGCATCGATATGACATTAATGCTGAAAAATTCTGAACTATATTTATTGGAATATTGAATATGTAGTAAAATCATTCTAATCTTGTTAATAGCAATTACTTATAGCATATCTTTGTTTTTTCTCTCTCTCTTTCTATATTATACCAAATATCTTATTCCCTAACCACTTTCAGCACAATATCAAAATGTAAGATTATGCTAACAAACAGAAGGCACCGAGAAACCCTCAAAAAACACTAAACACTGAAAAAATGTTTAATCAATAAAGATGGCTAGCAAATTGTCAAAGCATCACTTAATAACATGATGTTTTTAACCTTAATTTGAAAGTATATTTAAACTTACAAAGGATTTTAGTCAAAAGTATTGAAGTTCAACCTGTGTTTAAAATAATGCATGTACTTAGCTACAGCATCTCACCACAAAGGAAGGCATGCAATGTGTTAAAGTGGAGAAAGGAAGCATGGTAGTGAGTGACCATGAGTTCCCAGCTTTAACAACAGCAACAACAACAAATGCTTGTGAAAGATAGAGCAGAATGCTGGGGAATGGGAAGTGTTAACCGATGTGGGATAAGTCCACAATAGTTCAAACTTGCTCAGCTGAGGTCTCTATCATCTCACATCTATCATCTCACATACCAGTCAAAATACCCCTTTCCCAAGATGCACCCTATTTTATCTAGCACTAATGCACAAAACTCTGAAAATGTGGATATGAAGTGTGAAACTTGGGGAAGTATCATGTAGTTCCCAGGTGGCTTCCTGCCTGCAGAGGTACCACTCTGCACCTCATTGAAGAAGTTTATAAATGTGAGGGTCTCCCTTCTCTTTATCCCTCTCCCTCTCTCATTAAATTCCAAGACTGGAGCTGCTGTCAGGTGCTCAGGCCTCCCCTTCCTCACCTTTCTTCCTTCAGGCAATCTTCTGGCCCACTTGCAGCTCATGGCAGGTATTTCTTCCTGTGGAACAAACCATACTGCTATGTGCAGGCTCACCTTCTCACTTTTTGAATAAATTGTGTCATCATTGTTGCACTTTATAGGTGTCTGCAGCGAGAATATTTGTCTTCGTGCCAGTCAACAGTCTGGAGTGACATGAACATACCCTACACCACATCACTAACCAGGATAAACTTTTCCAAAACAGTGAGGTACTGCTGTGATAACTTCAGCACTGCCTGTACCATTCTGCATTTATTTCTTGTCACAATGAATCAAATTTCATCCAAGATAATATTTCCATATTATGATCAATTAGAAAGTAAAGTCAACATACTTGAATGTAATTCAAATTCAAATTTAATAGATCAGAACTCTATAAAGCTAGATGTATCTGCTTTGAGACTATACAGTATTATGTCCGATGTCTGAGGGCTTTTTTCTCACACATTTTCATTATGAAATAAAAGTGTTATCATCTTGCAGTATGTTTTCCCATTTTCAATTTATTTGATCTCTAAAAACTATCTTTGTGAACAAGTTGAAGTACAAATTAAATCACGATCTGCTTCATGGTTTTTAATGTTGATTTTTAAATTATTAAATGGTAAAATATTTTTAATAATCTTTTCAGAGTGTTTTCCTTGTCATGGCAAGACATCTTGTTTAGGAAACAAATCCAATCCTCCCACCTCAGAACATACTTTACAAATGTTGTCTGAGCTCGTGGCATATGTATAAGCTGCTTTCTCGTCTGAAATCAGCGCTCTCTCTCTACTTAAGAAGAGCAAAACTAGCTACGTAAATGTGTATTTCTTTTATAGAATATGTAATATATTTAATGGAACTAGATTCTTTTTTTTTAAAGATTTATTTTTATTATTTTTTGATTGGAAAGGCAGATATACAGAGAGAGGAGAGACAGAGAGGAAGATCTTCCATCCGATGATTCACTCCCCAAGTGAGCGCAACAGGCCAGTACTATGCCGATCTGAAGCCAGGAGCCTCTTCCGGGTCTCCCACACAGGTGCAGGGTCCCAAAGCTTTGGGCCGTCCTCTGCTGCTTTCCCGGGCCACAGGCAGGGAGCTGGAAAGGAAGCGGGGCTGCCGGGATTAGAACCGGCGCCCATATGGGATCCCGGGCGTGCAAGGTGAGGACCTTTAACCACTTGCGCCACCGCACCGGGCCCTGGAACTAGATTCTTAACTGTAAGCTCAGTGGATTACAATATTTTAGCTGTATACATTTTAATTTCAGTTAAGCCAAAATACAGAATCTCGCATTCATCTGTTTTATCTTTCCCTATAATAACTGACTTCTGCTTTATCTATCTTATAATAACTAACATTCCTATCTTTTGATTTGCTGAACTTTCTATGTGTCCCAGTCATTGTGTTTGTGATTTGCTCCCCAAACTATGAAAAAAACTCCTTTTAATTAGCTTTCATTTCTCTACGATGAAAATCTAGCTGCAGCAATTCATTGTAATTATCCTTCCTTGGCCAAGATGTTACGCTTTTCCAAAGATTCAGACCTTTATCAATTTTCTTCCAGCAAAAATTGTTTTCATTATGACTAAGCTTTTACATCTTGAGAGTTAGCTTGCTGTTCAGCCTCATTTTAGCTTATCTTACGTTAAAAAAGATCTCTTTTTCTCTTCTTCACTATCTTCAGCTCATCAAATCCATCCCCACAGAAGCAGTTACAGAACTCAGTGTACTTCCAGGGGATTCCTCCAGGTCCTCAGCGAGCTCCAGGCCAATTAGGGAAAGCGTTTCAGCTTCTCACAGGCCTCCCCTGGAGCTGCCTTTTCCTTGCACGATTCCTGCTGATTCTCCTCTGACAATGCCTATGTAGGTCTCCACTTGATTTTTATTTCCTTTTCTCCTTTCTTGATTTTAATTATTAACACTGAATTGTAAGAGATGCAGAGGACAGGAGAAATATAATGTGAGCTCAAAATATGTTTTCAAATCCATTTCAAAAAGATCTCCCTGCACAGCACATAGTCATTCCAGACTGTGCATTGCCAAAGCAGCTTGCTGCATTCAATTTGAACATTCACATCTTTGGCTTACCCTCACCATAGTTCTTGGTATTTTCTTCATAAAGTGAAAAAGACTGAAGACCTTTCCAACCCTCCTTTCCCAGACCAACCTCTCCTGTCCTAGAAATTTTACTTACAATCAGCATTCTCCTTGTTGAAACTCTGCCCATGGTAAATAATTCAGGTTAGTTATAAGAGACATATTAGGCTTACCTGCCTTAACTTTGCAAAACCAGGTTTGAGTCCTAGCCTTTCCCATTCTCCGAGTCTGAACAAAACGGTCTTAATCTTGTAGAGTGAAGCATGTCAACAGTGCACATGCCCGGTTTATCTTTCAACTACTCTATGAAGAACAACAGGTAATTTCCATCCTGGGCAGTTTGGAATCATATTTCGTTACTCACAACCATCTTTCCCAAACTCTCTAATGTCAGGAGATTAAAGACTCATTCTCATATTTCCTGCTGTTTTCTAGCACCATAATTCTCAACTTGGATCTTCCCGATGAAACCCTGCATGGTCTTACCAAAGACACCTGCAGCCATGTCCACTTCCACTCCACTGCAAAAGCCCTTTGACCACTGAGTGTTCCTGAGCTGTGAAGGAGTGCGGTGAACTATTGCTGAGTGAGTGGGAAGAGAAAAATATATTGGGGGGAGGGGGAAAACTCAATTGGGGAGTTGAAGGTTTTACTCTCTCCAGTCAAACTGAGCTAAAAAATGGAACTCAATATTGTAACAAGGGATTTTTTTTTCACATCAATAGTTACACATTTGTGATAAAAAGGGGGGGTGAGGGGTTAAGAATCAGTACTACAGATTAAATGCATGCAGGCAATATTCATTTGTTCGACTGATTGGAAAGCACAATAGCCAGGAATAGAATCATTACTCATTTAGGACACCACTGTTACAGGTGGCGGCTTACCCCACTTCGCCACAATGTCAGCCCCTCCCATAAGCTTTTAGAAGCCTCTGCTTCGCTGTTTGTTCTCCTCTACCTTTCCCTTTCACTCTTGTTCTGGCTCCCATTCTGTTCTCTCTCTCTCTCTCTCTCGCTCTCTCTCTCTCGCTCTCTCTCTCTCTTTCTCTTTCTCTCTCCTCTCCACTTACAGATCCTGTCCCTGCCTAGAGCTATTTCAACTCTGATCAATTCTTTGGCTGTAACATGCATTACACATTACCCCATTGTTTAATTATTATATTTAAAGGTTATCCCTATTGGTTTTCAATTTTCGTTAAAACAGAAATTTCACTCTTCTGTGAGTCCCATCTATTAATTTAGTCCCAACTACCCTGTACATTCCTTAAAGATTGTGGTTATGTTTTACACCTGTTTTGCATCAGTAATAACATCTTCCATTGTTGCCTGACTTTTACCTGCAAAATGAGAGAACAATACATTTCCTCGTTTGTGGCAATGTTGTTATAACTAAGAGAAATAAATCAGGTCAAGGGAGGACAGTGTCAGGAGCAAATAACACCCAGGTTAATTACAAAACTAAAGTCTATGGGGAAGATGGCTGGTATTTTTAAAATTTTATGAAGGAATGTTGAAGACAAGAAATTAACTTTATTCCAGCAACACATCTATTCTCTTTCTATAATATTAGGATTTCATTTCATCTCATTTTGTTTCATTTGCCTTCATATCATAAAACTCTGCTATTTTCTTTCAACTGCAGCAATTTTCTCTTATTATTTACACAGAGTGATTGCATATTTACTTGAAAGGGGAAGGAAAATGTGTATTGAAAGACCTTTGTCATTGAACCAGCTATGAAGCTTTAATCTACTAAGATCGCCCTTTTAGTGTGATGAATGCTTTTTATCTGTGTGTGAATTACCATGAGGCATGCCAAGAGTAAACAGCAAAAAGACCTTAAAGACCCTGAGCAGTGAAATGGCCAAGCCTGCTTAGGGTCTCTGCTAACTCACTGACTAAAGCATGTGGCAGACCTGTGGTGGTGAGTGTCTCAATGTTAGGCAGCATCTAGCAATAGGAGGCGTTCACACGCACTAGCCTTCCCAGCTGTAGCAGCTCACCTGTGCAGGTCAAGGAAAACGATGCATCTACCTCCTTCACCAGCTCAAATAGTCTCAAACAGTCTTTCTGATAAAAATCTTCCTAGATTACAGTAAGCAGGGACTAGGAAGATACATGTTCATGAGTTCAGGTAACACAATCTGTTATTTCTGCTGAACATGCCATATAAGGGAAGCATTCTCATGAATATCTATGCCTCATATCTTTTTGTTTGAAAGCTTAAAACACCAGAATGTGCTCCATTATTGAAAGCTGATGAATCATCTGCAATTCTAACTTTATTTTTAATAGCCGCATCCAGACAAAAACCTGGGATCCAGCTACCAAAGAACAAATCAACAAATGCCAATCTATTCCTATGATGGAACATCACTAAGCAATAAAATACAGAACATTGGACATAAATGTAAATATATGGATAAGCCTTAAAATTATGAAGCTGAAAGAGTGAAGCCTTAGTCCGAAGTATTGCAAGATTTCATTCCGATACAACTGTAAAACAGGCAAAACTAGTCTGTGGTGTGAAGAAATTAGAACAGTATTGGCCTCAAGGAAGGAAGGTGGGGATTATTAGTTGGGAAAGGATACCAGCAAACTTTCTGGAGTGACGATAATATTGTTGCAGATGTTAACAGGGCTATGGGTTTCATAGTCTCCTCAATTTATCAGTATAGATTGTGTGTAGACCTAAAATTTGCCTGTGCCATTCTATGTAAGATTTATATTAAATGAAACTACCATAAACAAATATGCAGGGTTATTCTGGTTAGAAGTGAATGTGCACTGAACTAAACACAGGGAACTGTGCCACTTAGTTTGAAACATGTTGCAAAGTAACATGTGCGAGACTGATGAATTTTAGAAGAGTTCAGTAGACAATACCCTTTAAAGCCAATAAAATCTTAACTGCGAAGTAAGGAAATTGGTATTTCCTGTAAAATATTTTCAACTTTGTGGTGCATTTGAAACTTTTCGTTATAATGGGAGAACAGGAGAGCTAGTTACTTGTTCTGGTCAGTTCATGCTTAGCAAGCCTTGTTAAACTTGCTGGAATTTCAGTGCATATACTACTTCTTTCGTTGTTGGAATGCTTATGACCAAAAAAATCTGTTAGAACATTGGCACTGTTAATAAGAATGAATGATAATTCAGCTATATGAATTATGTTTTCTTACATGTTGAACGAAAAATTCATCCTTGACTATAACACTACTCAAAATCAAGTGCTCTTTGAACTTTATCCAATGAGTTGTAAATTACCCATAAAGTTTAAAATCCTGGAAGCCTCGGGATTCAGAACCAATCTCATGTACTAACCCTGGAGGATGGAGCTATATGAATTGTAACCTCCTTAGCCATAATCTTTAATCCTTTTGAATTTTATTAAAGCTTGTCCCCAAGTTTTTAATGGACCTATTGTCAACTTCATAATGAATGTTATCATCTTTTAATGAAAAACTTGATCATTTTAGGAAATTTGAAATCCAATGCAAGAGAATCGACTTAATTCCCATTTAACAGGGCCCGGCACGGTGGCCTAGCGGCTAAAGCCCTCACCTTGAACATGCCGGGATCCAATACAGATGCCGGTTCTAATCCTGGCAGCTCCACTTCCCATCCAGCTCCCTGCTTGAGGCCTAGGAAGGCAGTCAAGGACGACCCAAAGCCTTGGGACCCTGCACCCGCATGGGAGACTCGGAAGAAGTACCTGGCTCCTGGCTTCGGATTGGCGCAGCACTGGCCATTGCGCTCACTTGGGGAATGAATCATCAGATGGAAGATATTTCTCTCTGTCTTTCCTCCTCTCTCTATATATCTGACTTTGTAATAAAAACAAATGAATCTTTAAAAAATTCTTCTGTAATTCTTTTAAAAAATGTTTTACTTATTGCTTTTAATGATTTGAGAGGGAAAGAGAGACTTCCAGAATGAGAAAGAGCGATAACATAGAAAAGACACATTTTCAATCAATTTGTTCATGCTCGAGATCCCTAAAGCCAGGGCTGGTTCAGGTCAAAATCTGGAGATCCTACATGGGCTTCAGGAACCCAACTTCTCGAGCCATTGTCCATCTCGTCCCTGGATGTGCATTCACAAGAAACATGAATCAGGTCAGAGTTGGGTCTCCCTTAGATCCAGACATATTCCTATGGTGAAGACAGGTAGACCAAGAATGATTTGTTGCACTAAGTGCCTGCCCATTTGCGTATCTCTTGCTTGACTATTCCTGAGTACCTTACATTTTGTGACACTGGAAAATGATGTTTGGGGTTTTGTAGTCTAATTATTTTAATTATATCTCCTTGACTCCGCTTTGATTTAGAGGAATCTAGTCTTAGGCCACTAGAATATTGGCAGCTGCAGTAATGAGAGCTATTTTCATTACATCCGAATGATCCAATTGCACTTTCTCAATGCTGTGCAACCCCCTCTTTTGTAACCGTTGTTATCCTTCCGTAAAACGGCCATGCCTTATATGCTCAGCACACACTCACTAAGTGCTAATCACCATTTCACCAACCCGACGGTCTCAGTTTATTTTGGGGTACACTCCACCAATATGTTCATTAGATGAGAAGAATCCAACATCTGCCCTCTCCAGCTCTTAATAATAATAATAATCATAGGACAAAAGATCTTCATGTGTATAATGTGTATAATGTCCTCCACATCAACCATACTTCCAGATTGTACCTTGTCCAAAAGGGTGTTTTAACAGTCCAGAGAATCCTGCTAAAGAAAAAAATGCTAAGTGCTGAAAGTGTCAGATAACTTTAATTTATGGTATTTTCTGTTTGGAAAGAAAAGTAGAAAGTACTGTGTAAGATTCCTGAGAAGTTCAGTATTCAAAAAACACTTGGCATTTTTTTTTTAATCAGAAGTTTCCCAAACTTATTTAGTAACGTGGAGTCTTAAATGCCATTTACATCTTTCAAGATATCCTTTATGAAACGCAGGAGTGAAGAATGAAGTGACTGTTTGCAGCAAAGGATACATTCTAACACGTATGAACAGCAGGACCTGGGATCAAGCTGCATGTTAGCTGTAGCAAATAATATGAATGAAGAACGAAGTTGGAGTTTTAGAAACTAAAATTCTTCAGTGAATGTAGTTCTTACTTGTGGGGAAGGGGAGAATAACTTGACTCCATTTTTTCATTTTCTCAAAATTATTTGCACTATGTGTATTCAGGGAACGTGATGGAACACTTATTCTCTTACCATGTTCAGTAGAGTCAGTTTGCTGTCACTATATAAAAAGAGATATATTAATACCAAGAAATAACTTTCTTATATCTAAATGCAAGAGCATACATAGAATAGGCCCTAATTTATTGATATGTAGCATTTGTTGGTTTTTATTCTTACTGTTGCTGTTTGCACAAAGAGAGACCTACCCTCTACCGATTCGTTTGCCAGACGCCCACAATAAAACAATGAAATTTCGCCATTGTAAAGCCAGGATCTAGTCCAATTTTGGATTCATCTAAAGGAAGTGAAGTAGAGTGAGTCCCACTCTGGCCAGACATTGATCTCCCACCTACTATTTTTGAAACTTGCAGCTGAAGAAGTAGGATTTAGAAAGGAGAGTCAGCGACAGTTTTTTCCACCCATTTGAATGTCTCTGAATATTCAAGTCGCTTCCACCTCCTGGTTATTGTGAATAAGATTGCTTTGAACATCCACGTATGAATCTTTTCAATTCTTTTCAGTGTGCATACCCAGAAATGGAACTGCATAATCACACTGTGTTTTCTTGTTTAATTGTTCTTTGAAGGGTAAATACTTACACCTCTTTCAGCAGTGCCTCTAGCGTTTTACTTTTCGCATAATACAGCTCAGGGTTCCAATTTCTTCTCCTCTTTACTTACTATGTTATTTTTATGGTCATCTTAACATGAGCAGGTGATGTCATGTTCCTGGTTTCGGTTTGCATCTTCCTAATTACTGCTGACGCTAAGTGTGGGAAATATCTTCACCTGTACTCAAGATGTGCCCTTGGACTCAGGAAAAGCAGTAAAAGCTCAACTTCATGACCAGTCTTGCAAGACAGGGTGTCTGATGACTAGGCATTCCTGAAGCAGTTACAGCAAGCAGTTTATATACTAGCATGCACATCTTTCCCTTGTTCCTCATGGGCTGAGGACTATGGGGTGTACAATCTTCCCAAACGTCCCAAGTTGCAAAGTTGATGTTTCTCCTCCCTTACCTGTACTTAAGCACCTCTTCTGGATTGGCTCCATCAGAACATCATATTGCCCAGGGATTCTTGCTACAGCTGCAAGTTAGCTAACAGTAGTATTCCACTGTGTGTTGAAAATTGACCACCAGACATTTTCTTTTGCATCAAGGATTCATCATCTTCTTTATGGGCTTTTCATGGTCTGTATAAATTCTTTGAAAGAAAATGTCTATTAAAGTCCTTTGCTTATTTTTAAATCAGGGTGTTTATTTGGTTACTGTAGGTAAGTAACAGGATTTTTTAATCATTCCAGCTATTGAGCATATATCAAACTTCTAATGAGAACTTTTTTTTTAATTCTGTGTAGTTTTTGTTAGCTTGCTTGCTTTTCTACTTATTTGAAAAGTATGGATAGAGACAGGCAGAGAAATGTATTTCATCTCCCAGTTTATTCTCCAAATGCCCACAACACCTGAAACTTGGCCAAGTCAAAGTCAGAATCTGTGAACTCAATGCGTTTGCATCACATGGTGACAGGATCCCATGTGCTTGAGCCACCACCTGTTGCCTCCTGGCAACAGTAGAAAGCTGGGATTGAGTGGCAAGCTGGGCCTCAGATACTGGTACTCAAATACGACATGTGGGAGTATCAAGCAGTATTGTAAACTCTGATTCATACGCTTGTCCATATTTATTTTACCCTTTGATGCACAGTATTAAATTTTGACAGTTTTTTTTTCTTCTGCCACTTACATTTATGGATGGTGTCGTATTCAAATTCAAGAAAACATTAATTGTCATAAATATTTTCTAAGCTTTCTATTATGACTTTTATAATCTTAGAATTTACAGTTTTGAGCCCAGCCTGGTAGCCTAATGGCTAAAATCCTAGCCTTGCACGGGCCAGGATCCCATATGGGAGCTGGTTTGTGTTCTGGCTACTCTGCTTCCCAGCCATCTTCCTGCGTGTGCCATAGGAAAGCAGTAGATAACAGTCCAAAGCCTTGGGACTCTACACTTGCATGGGAGACCTGAAAGAAGTTCCTGGCCCCTGGCCTGGGATTAGCTCAACTCTGACCATTGCGGCCACTTGAGGAGTGAATCAGTGGCTGGAAGATCTTCCTCTCTGTCTCCCCTCTTCTCTTTATATCTGACTTTCCAATAAAAATAAATAAATCTTTAAAAAAGAATATTTATAGTTTTAGGTTTAGAGCTGGGTTTGATCCTCTCAGAATACATAGAATAAGTCCTAACTCCTACAGTTTTAAAATATGTGGAATAGCAATCCCTGTCAGCATGTGTGAGATCTGTGGCTGACAACAGGCCTGGTTGGGGAGCCAACAGGATCCTGACGAGGCGGGGCTTCCTGCTGCTGAGTATGAGAGCCCAAATGGGGCAGCAGTCTCAGATGGACATGGTGTGGTCTCCTCTGGCTTGTTGTGTGGACTGGGTCTCCTCTGGCTTGTTGTGTGGACTGGGTCTGCAGAGTGCCAGGCTGGGTTAGACTCACACCCTCTAGAACTCATGAGAGCCATGGTGGGTATAGAACAGGCTGGGATAGGTCTCATCTCCCACTGAACCAGAGGGCTGTGTCTGGGTGTGGACCATGTACGGCTTGACTGCGATACCCAACAGTAAGAATGAAGATTTGGTTTGGACTGATTGGGCAAGGACACCGTCCCTAATAACAAGAGGTGGACAAAGTCCACCTGGGCCAAAGACCCACCGATGTGCACAAGATCTGCCGTAGTAGGATGCCTGAGAGAGGAACTGGGAGAATTCCTTTGTCATGTTGCAATCCCAGCACATGAGAACTAATGCAAGGAGCAACCCAAACCAAGCAAGGCTGTAGTAACGGCCAGCATACATGAGGGTCTGGCCTGGGGGTGGGACAGACTGGACCAGTTTATCATACCTGTTGGAATATCTGAAGACCAAGACAGGTTGCTGGCGTGGTCAAGTCAGGAAGCAACGAATCAGTTTACACTGAGGCTGAGACATGGGGCGGACTGGGCCAGGATAGTCTACATCACCAACCAAAGTTAGGCTGGACTGAGCCAGACTGAAGCACCCACTGTTCTATGCCAAGGTGAGGCAGGCCATGCCAGTCTAGGGGGAGGAGGGAGGATCATGAGCCTTGGGAGCAGGGGACAAGGGGAGTCTGTGGGCCTCCTGTCACCTGAACCAAGTCCTTGGACCTGCCTGTGTGGTGATTGCCAGCTCTGTGAGCCTCAGGGGCAGGGTGCCAGTGGGGCCCAGGTTGCCAGGCTCAGGTCCTTGGGCTCTCTTTGAGGAGTGGTCCTCCTCAGTGAAAAAAAAACAATGAAGTAATGGATGGCTAGCCTAGATGCACATAGAGGATATGGCAGCCTATTTGGGGCATTCAGAAGACTTTTGTTACCACAACAGAGGAAGAAGAAAGGAATAGATTGGACAACTACCCCAGCCCAAATATGACAGCAAACATCTGGGTGAATATAGACTCTAAGGTGGACTATGTCAGCCAATGGACATTGAAAGTGTTCAGTGTTCCCTCATTGCTGGATCAGTGAGAATGACAACATTTTGGAACTATTGAAACCACTTGGGCAGAACCCTTGGAGCGTACACCTGCACCACATCAGGACGATATTGGGTGACTATTCCTCTTCCTAGGGGCATGAGCAGTTGGGAGGCTGAATGTGGCTTCTCTTCTGATCTACCTCCTTCCCCAAGATACAGGAGAAAGAAATGGAAAACTTGGAAACAATTGTCACGCCTACTTTTCCCTGACCCTCAATCCTTGCCAGCCTGATCAATTATGTAAGCATCATCTAAATTAAAAATGTTAAATATATTGGGCCCAGCGCAGTGGCGCAAGTGGTTAAGTCCTCGCCTTGCACGCCCAGGATCCCATATGGGCGCCGGTTCTAATCCCGGCAGCCCCGCTTCCTTCCAGCTCCCTGCCTGTGGCCTGGGAAAGCAGTCGAGGACGGCCCAAAGCTTTGGGACCCTGCACCCGCGTGGGAGACCCGGAAGAGGCTCCTGGCTTTGGATCGGCATAGTATCGGCCCATTGCGCTCACTTGGGGAGTGAATCATCGGACGGAAGATCTTCCTCTCTGTCTCTCCTCTCTGTATATCCACCTTTCCAATAAAAACATAATAAAAATAAAATCTTTTAAAAAATGTTAAATATATATATATATACATGTATATATAACAAAAAATTAAAAACCTGAAAGTATAACTGTATTTGAAGATAAAAGTTTGTGAGAGAAAGCTATGCTAATAAAACAAGTCCTTAAGGAGGGACTTAAGCCAAAGACTGATGATTTTGTATCAGAATTTGGGTACAGACTACATGCAAAGCAGAAACACCATGCGAGGACATAGCATGAAGGTGGCATATGCAGTCCAGAGAGACTCCTCGCCAATTACCCAATCTGCTAGCAACTTAACCGTGAACTCCTAGCTCTCAGAATCGCTCTGAGCCAGTCTCTGATATGAGGGCACATTAAAATGCTTGTGGAAAAATAGAATTTATAAATATCATGTTGGTTCAAATATTTTGTGAAATTTATACATTTTTTTTCATAATGCACACTTTTTTCATGATCTTTTATGAGACCATTCATATAAGAAGAATTAAAAAAAATGTTCATCCGGATAGCTTCATCTACTAATAATATCTTCTGCAACTTTTTTAAACACCCTCATATTTGTTGTGGTGACTATGGCAAACTAACATGAAGTGTGTGGAATTTGTTTCTAAGTAAACTTTTTTGAGGTAGGTATTTAGCCTAGTGGTTAAGGCTCAGGTTACAATGTATCTATCCTACATTGGAATGTATGGGTTGCATTTCCGGCTGGAGCTCCTGATTCCAGCTTCAGAAAGCAGCAGGTGGTGGCTTAAGTAACTGAATAATTATCAACCACATAGAAGACCCAGGCTGAGCTCCAGCCCAGCTCTACCAGATCTGGCTCTTGAGGACCTTTAGGAAGTTTAGCAGCAAATGGAAGTGACTTCTCTATATTTAAAAACTTTGCAAATAAAAGATAACATTTTGAAAATTTTTCCAAATGTATAATTAAGCCTTTTATTTTAACACAGTGTAAATGTGTTTAATTTGCCTTAGTGGCCTTGTCTTAGAGATCTAGAACATAGTGCCACAGGCTAGATGCTGACATTGAGCTAATCAATGGATCTTATTCAGATCAAGTCCAGTTCACTTGCGTGTGTGTATGTGTGTGTGTGTTTAGTTCTATGAAGTTTTATTACATGTATAACCTCTTGTTTTAACTGCCATAGTCAAAATGCTTAGAAATTACAACATAAGAATACCTTATAACTACAAATACTTAACGTCTGGCAAACACTGCTCTGTGGTTCATCTTTGTAAATGTTGTCATTTTAAGAATATTATTACCTTAATCATTTTTCCCCATAACCAAACACCTGATGCTGGGTACTTTATAAAGTTCATTTAACTCACAGTGTTGGAGGTTGAAGCCCTAGATTTATGTGCTCAAAGTTGGCCTGTTTCTGGTGATGGCCTGCTGGCTATGTCATACCATGGGGAATGGCATCATATGATGGAAGTAAGCACACAGGCACTCACATGATGGGAGGGTGGGAAGGGGTACTGCTCGCTCTATTACAGCAACCTGCAGTCACAGCAACTGTTCTGAGCTCTTTCAGGAGCAGGAACCCCATGACCTAATCACATCCTAAAGGTCTTATTGTTACTGACTCCAGCTTGACAGGAGGTCATTGTGCTAAAATAGACAAGATTTGCTGGTCTCCTGTGCTAGAACACAAGGGAGGCAGTATGGTGACTAGAGGTTCCACTGAAAGACTCCCCAACAAGCGTAGCAGGGATTTTTACTATTCCACAGAAATAAGACAGTCGTCCCTCAGCACACAACATTTTGATGTGCAGCCGCTCCAGAATTCTGCCTCTGTTCCCATTGGCATGGATCACCTTGGCTTACACCGGCTTCTGTGTTCTATCTACATGGGTGCTATTGTTTCATTCCTGCACACTACAGAAAATGGAATGTTACTCACCACTGACACCTCAGGAAGATCAAACACTGCTCACATTTGATTCATCTAGGTATGAGCGTGTGCTGAGAAAGTGCCTGGTGGGATGCCAGACAATGTTTTGAGGTTAGGACTTTCTGAGCCCTCTCTGTTCCCCATTAATTTATAACTGGAGAAGGATACATGGTAAGCTCAGGAGATGATGATATGTCAGGCAGGGCGTGTCTTGATTAATGCATCTTGTTTCTGTCTCATCTCATTACCACCTCAATCTCACCGATATCCAAACCGTCAGACATGATCCTATGAGGAACATACAAACTGTGATCACACCAAGAAAGCAATAGAAAAGGACTCATTCAATGTATGCCATTGACTATTGGCTTTTTCCTTTATTCAGCACAGTTCCTTTGAGATTCTTAGCAGATACTATTTGTACCTGTTCTGATTCTATTTTACTGTCAAAAAGCATTCCATGGTGTATCTTATGGTACTTCAAAAAGATCAAGGAAATGTAAAGTATGAAAACGCTATTTACAGATTTCAAATACTTTTTGCACAAAAATAAAGTTATCTTCTAAACTCTATCTTTCACAATTAAATTAAAATTCCTTCCTTTGTACCTGTTTCATTACACATTCGCCTGTAAAGAGGACGGCTGCATCAATTGAAGTATGGGGCTTTTATGCCTAAGTCTTCCATTTTAATACTTGTTTCTCTGTGTTGTATTTTTCTGTTTTCATACCATCCAGGGGGCTGAATGACCATTTCTTAGATTTTTATTTTGATCTATGGACATTATTTTATAGTATGTATTTACATTTTTTAGTAATTTCTTTACTACTTACTCTCTATAAAGCCTTTAAAAATGGTTTGTCTGGGGCCGGAGTTCCTACACAGGGAAGAAAATTTCTTTGGGAAACCATACCTTCCCACTTGTCACAACTACTTAAAGCTTGCCTTTAAGCAACTCTTCCTTGAGCTGACTAGTGACAACAAGAGTGTATAAATGCCTTTGTGTCTGCTAACGAAATTGACAAGCTCAGATGGGACTTGATTAGTCTGATATTAGGATCATTGGGAGCGCAGGGTGAAGTCCCTGGAGCCAGCGGCTTCTCCAGGATGTACTCATTCTGAAAGAGGTGCTGCTCCATCTTTCTGGTGGGTGGGGAAAGCCTTGCTTGGACCTGGTATGGTAATGTACAACCGCTGTTGGAGGTGCCAGTATGCCATATGGGAGCTAATTCAAGTCCCAGACGCTCCACTTCTAATCCAGTTCCCTGTTAATGTGACTGGGAAAACCTCAGAGGATGATCCAAGTGCTTGAACTACCACAACCCATATGAGAAATCTAGAAGAAGCTGCTGTCTGCTAGGTTGAGCCTGGCCCAGCCAAGCCATCACAGCTGTTTGGGGAGTGAACTGGCAGAGAGCTGTTTTTTCTTTCTCTCTCTCTCTCCCTTTATCTTTCTCTTTTACCCGCTATCTCCCCTTCTTTGTAGTTCTGCATTTCAGATTAATAAAATAATTGTTTAAGAGTGCAGAAGGACAGTCTTTCCCGGAATGCTATAATGAGAGGGGCAAGTTTTTGATCTATGAAGTTGTGGCTCTCTTCTTTACTATTATCATTACTGTCCATGACATAGTTTTGGAGGTACAGGGTGCCCCCCTCCATCACTTCTTCCTCCCTGTCCATAATTGCACCCACATTATTACAATAGTGCACTCATTTGGCAATAGTCTAACATTCTGCTATCTGTGTATCAAGTCATTGTGGGTATAGACAGTGGTAGAAAACCTACCATCCTATTGTCAAGGCATATTTCACAGTTTCATTGGAAGTTCTCCTTTTAGTTAGAAGTAGACATGCATCCTGCAATGTGGCTTCACCTCACAGTACACTAATTTCCATTATACAGTTTATTTATGAGAGTATTTGTATATACATGTTTAATTGCATATCTGTTTGTTTTGTGTTTTGCATGAAGTTTGCCTTATATCAGAGAGAACATATGATATTTGTCCTTTTGGGATTGGCTTATTCCACAGCATAATAGTCTAGTTGGGAACCTTTTGCTGCAAATGATGAAGTTTCGCTCTTTTTAATGGCTGGGGTTTTCCACGGAGTAGATATATCAGTGTATTTATTCCTCTTTACACTGGCATCTAGTTGTTCTTTGCTAGGGTCGATTGTGCTGCTGTACGTATGGGGTTGCCGGTCACTTCCTCATATGCACATTTCACTTCCCGGGGAATATACTGTTGTATTCCCAGGAGCTGGATAGCTGGGTCATATGATAGATCAATTTTCAGGATTCTTAGCAATCAGCATATAGACCTACAGCCTGCATTCCCACCAACAGTGTTTTATTTTTCCCCCACATTCACACCAGCATGTATTGCTACTAGCTTTCCAAGTCTCAAAGGAAACAGTCCAAAGCCTCTCTGAACCAGTTGCTAACCTACCAAAGCTTTTATCTCTCATATCACAGGTACAGTAATATTTGGATTCAGAGACCTCTACTGTGGGAATATAAAAAATTTCATATTTTAGATTTGATTCAAAATAGTGAAGTCTTGGTTCATCTCTCCACTGTTTTCCTTTTTTAACTTGATAATTTCCTGTCTCTTTTGCCTGTGCACTCCTAATGACAGCATTGACTGCTTTCTGTGTTAGAAATAAACTGTTTTTCCCATCAAGTATACTGTAGTCCTATGGATGGCTTTGGCACTATTCTCACCACAGAGGAATAAGCAAGTTGTTCTGATCTCTTTACCTGGTTCTTTGTATGATTCAGAGTGAGAAAAAATAAAACCCCATTGAATAAAGCCTAGTCCAAAAGAATGGCTTGAAAGCAGGTCTCTTCAGTTCTGCAATCCTAGCCCTTCCATCAACAAGAGCAGCTTGGCTTGCCCTACAGCCATACCTTCCTGACAGTGCGACTGGCATGACCATGACCTGGTAATAAGCTGGTGTAGCAGAGGAGAAGGGTTACACAAAGATGCAGACAGGCAGGCTCACTGCTCTTGCATCTTCAGCCTGTCCAAGGAAGTGCAAGAGAATGAGGGAGGCTTTCACAAGTGAGTCATCTTGACCCTCAATGTGGCACCAGCAGAAGGCCACCAACTAAGTAGGGGCTTTGGGAATGGAAGTGTCTACGTCATCCCCAGTGGAGGTAGACTTACAAGATATAGGATTCCTGTTAGCTCCCCTTTGCAAAAAAAAAAAAAAAAAAAAAAGGACCGATGGTTTTCCAGTTCTTTCCTCTCATAAAATCCAAATGTCCTCCTAATAACTCTAGATAGAAGAGGACAAAGTGCAGTTTTAACTCAACACTGGAGCCCGAGATTCTGCATTAACTACTAAAGAAGCTCCCTCTCTCAAAGACAACATTTAATATTTTTTTAAATGTTAGAGAAAGGAGATACAATGAGGTTTCTGGAGACTCTGACCTACAAAGTTTGTACTAAAGCTCTGCATCAGCAGCTTAATTTAGCAAGACTACAATGATTGTATGCTAACTTGAACAGCTGAGTTGTCTAAGAAAGCACTTGAAATTTTCTTGACAACCCCCAGGACTTGGATTCCATTTATGTGCACCTAGTTCCTTCCTCAGACCACTAACTGAGTCATTATTTCCTACAGGATGCCGAGTGTCACATACCACTCTGGGGGAGAGACTTGCTAACTAAACTGATACTATTGTACTGTACTACTTAGTCAAAGCTAAGTAAAAGCCGGAGTCTAAATAAAAAAGAGGCAGGATTCTTGGCTCTTTTCTGTGAAACACTTCAGGATCCAGATCCATTCCAGAAGGTACGATGGCACAGGTGAATCTAGATGTATGGATTCAACATGGTGTGGACAGTGTATCAATGCCCAGTTATAAAGGTGATACTAATGCAGACTGAGTTCAGGCCCGGGACCAGATAGTGTCCTCTGATACTCAAAAACAACAGTTGAAATTCTCATCAATGACCTGTAATGTTCTAAATTTCCTATTAAGATGCCTGAGTCTTAGGAATATAGATTTTTTACAGGCTTTGAGAGCAATTCAAGAACATTCATTCGATTGTATCTCATCCGTATGTTCTGCAGGCCAATTATATAGGGAAAAGCGTGTATAGTATTATCTTAGACATAAAGAATGCAACTTCTTTTCACAAAGATTACTTACAAGTCATAGTTACAGAGAGGAGAAGCTTTTCATCTGCTAGTTCTTTTCCCAGATGGTCTCAACAGCTAACGTTAGGCTAATCAAGAGCCAGGAGCATCTTCCAGGTCACCAACATTGGTAGCAGGAACCCAAGTATTGTGACCATCTTCCCAGCCAAGTAGAAGGGAGCTGGATTGGAATGAGGATAGTAGGGACTTGAAACAGCATCCCTTATAAGATGCCAGCCTTGCAGGTGGCAGTTTCACCTGCTATGTGCACCCTGCCCTAAGGATGCAGTCTTTTATAGTTTCTTGGTCCCTGGGTCCCAAAGGGCTGGTTGACTTTGACTGACAATACCCAGGAGTTTGCCAGGAATTGTTACTATCGGACTTCTATCACATGAATTTAATAATTCTCCTGCAACTTTCTGGAAAGTTGTAAATGTACATGTAGACATTTACAAATTAAAAGTGGAGAATTATACACTATGTGGGTGTTATTCTTATCACCAGGCCCTCAAATGAGGCTTCAGATAATACCAGTAAAGGCTTAATGTATTTGCAGAGAGAGGATATGGATATGAGCTATTTGATGTGACATAAATTTCTGAAGAAACTGTGAAATATCTAGGTTTTATAACATTCCAAGGAAAACACAGACCACCCTGAGACCACAAGTTGGTAATGTGTAAGTTGCTTCCATGCACAACCAAAAAATAGTCACAGCCTTTCCTGGGATGGAAGGGCTGGCTTCTGCCATTTGGAGACCTGGTTGCTTTGTATAAAACAAGGTCCTTTGTGACTTGTTGAAAAGAGAGCAGACCATCAGTTTTGAATGGGACGGGCAATGCAGTCAGGGTTTTGAAGCATAAGGGCAGTCTTTTTACGGCACTTGTCCCTTTTGAAACATAGTCTGGAAGAACCCTTTGAACTGTGTTATGTGCACAGGGACAGGATGTTGTAGTGGGTATTCTGGTCTACATGTGTGACCATCAAAACAAGTGCTGGCTTATTGCTCCAGACAGTTAGTACATTGGAGATGCTGACACTTCCTCTAGGACGAGGGAACTAAGCGTTGGGTGGCCCCTAGCTCTAGGTGAGCTGGAAACAGGAGGCTGCTATTGGTTGCCTGGTGACCAGCTGCTAAGGAACTGGACATTGTTGCTAAGTGTGCCCGGTCACTTGGGATCAACTCTGAATCCTGCTGCACTGTCTCAGGAATCCCTGGCACACAGCAGCTCTGCCATGACAGATGTGGGGTGTTCACGTGGGACACCTACACAGAAGGCAGAGAGCAGCCCCAGAGCACAAGGCGTAGTGAGAGGGACGACTCAGATATGTTACAAAGAAAGCCATAAAGTGCTTCTTCTCAGTAAGAAACTGAAGGTTATCTGCTTAAAGAGGAGGAACAAACTGCACTCTGAGATTGCTGTGATACAGTGCAGTAAGATATTTGAGAGCCATGCTACTTTCACAGTTCTTTTATTAAAATATACAGTTTTTATATATTGGTAGCGGTAGTTGCTAATCTCTGATTGTGCCTAATTGCTCATAGGCATGTGCAGTTATTCAAAATACATAATATTTTCAGTGTTTCAGGGATCCACTGGGGCGGTCTTGGAATACATATTCTATGGAATGATTCTAATTGCTTTGCATTATCCACAGAAACTTGCTTTTAATTCTCATCAGGCATCCATCCTGGATTGGACCTGCTTGCTCACTGCCCTGACTGGCAAGTTTTTGAGGCAATGAACTGAAACAGAATTAATCTTTACTGTCTCCACAGCTAGATTAATAACCAGAATGCAGCATCACTCTAGCGAATATTCACTGAGCTCCTGAACTGGCACCCAGAAGTTTGCATTAAATCCGAAGAATTGCTTGGAAAAAGAGTTTGTAAAGGCATTCTAAGACAATAGTCATTAAGTTACCTGCCTGGTAGGCTGTATCCGTAAGTGTGCTATTGAGATAAATCACACAAAGCAGATCAATTGATTTCATTAGCAGGTGGCAATACCTCATTGCTACTTGGAAAAGTAGCTGAGGTTACAGAGTTGTCTTTTTTATTTCAAAACGATAAGATATTTACATTGCCAGCACCCAAAGGAATAAAGCAAATAATGCTTAATTTTTATTTTAATTATACTTGATAAAACATAGTGAATATTAATTTCAGAACAATCTCTCTCAATTCAGGACATTACCAAGCTATGTGTTTACCAAGCTCAGACATTTAAAACCTACTCTAGGGGGAAGAAAAGTCATTTAGTTGACATAACAACCTCTTTATACATTGAAGCAGTGCTTAGCTTTACGAAGTCATAAAAATATATGTACGGCAATATACTCATCTCTCATTCTCAAGCAACTGCTATAAACCATGATTTGTAAGAGTTTTAAACATAAATGCTTTCTGAGGAGGACATGTGTACGATTTATATTGCTATACCGCTCCTTGCTAAGTGCTCCTGGAAGTCCATTTTCCCCATGAGTTAAGACTTCTTAAGTAGAACGGAAGTAGTAGCGCGCATTGCTAATGCAATTCTTTTTAAAAATAAATTAAGTTTGATTATTTCAATATGACCAGTCAAAAAGGGAGTGATTGCATGAACCTTTGTTTTTTAATTCAGCTAGGAATAAATATATGCACAACCATGACTGCTCATTAAACTTAAAAATCGTAACTCTGAGTTCAAAGATGATTGGACTCTGTGCTTTGTAATTCAAGTCATCTGATTGTGAACTGTCCAGAATCATAAACTCACCTAGTACATGTTCCCTGAAAAATATATTTAAAGTTATGATAGGAAAGCACATATTTGGAAGTTCATTTACTTATTTATTTATTTACAATTTTGTTTTTTATTGATTACATTGCATTATGTGACACAGTTTTATAGGCACTGGGAATTCGATTCTCTGCAAATAACTCTTTAATAGGTGACCCCATGGAGTCTTTCAGAGTGACCTAAAGTTTATTTCACGAGTATACAACAATGACGAGGATAGCTCTCCTGCCCCAAGTTAAAACACTTCACTTTGATTTGTTTATATCGAGAACTCAAAGGCGCAGGCATTAAAAACACTCTAATCAACCATCCATAAGAAACTGATTATTTATAATTAACTGAGTTGGTCAGTGTCCCTTTTCATCACTGTTATTGCTACTGCCCATAAATTATGAAGATCCAGTTCTCACTGTACCTTCATTAGGGCCAGGGATACAAGAATGAACCCACAGTGAAGTGACTGACAGTCTCTTCCATGGTTGAGAGACACTCCAGCAGCAGCATGAGGGACTTGGGAAAATTCACAAAAGACACACATTGTGAGACTGGAGGGGGAACCAAGGCGAGGGGAAGAAGAGAGACCCCAGTGCCAATTAAACTGTATTAAAAAAACAATTAAAATATGTCAATGAAAGAAAAGGAAAACAAATTGATAGCCACAAATGGTTAGTTCAGCATACCCCTGTGCGTAGTTAGGGAGCTGCTGGCAGTGGCCTGGCTTCTTGATTCAGGTGTCTAGAATCACAATGCATCTTGCCCCGAAGAAACTCATTAATAGAAATCATGTCACGTTCTCCAAAATACCAATCCGCCTAAATCAGTGCCTCAACGGAGATGTCCTGGATACATATTTTTTATTAGATACATATTTTTTTCTGTTCTGGCCTTTCACATAAGAAGTAACACTTGAGAAACAGGTTTTAAAATGTACACAAAATGCAACACAATGAGGGGGAAAAAAACTCTTGCAATGGCTACGCTCAGTTTAAGTCCCTTTCCCCCCCAAAATTTATATATGGACCTCAAGTTTAATTCATCTTTCATTGGCAATCTTTTAGAACATATTCATTCATTAGCTGAAATCATACACTTTCAAGGATTTTATTTTGAAAGATGTTTTAGACAGGCAAAAATAAAAGCCTAATATTTTTGAAGTCTTTTTTGCATGTATTATTATGAAATTTGATATTTTAGCTTTCCACTGTGTTATCTCAGCGTCATCTCATTTCTAGCATTAGGCAGGAATTGGTTGACACAGAAAAACAGCAATGGGATTCAGATTAAGTTAGAAGAGGTATGACTGTGTACATAATACAAGGATGGGTTAGCAATGGCAAGAAGCAACCTCAGCGGGCCCTGAGGCGTGGCCTAGTGGCTAAAGTCCTCGCCTTGAACAGGCCAGCATCCCATATGGACACCGGTTCTAATCCCGGCGGCTCCACTTCCCATCCAGCTCCCTGCTTGTGGCCTGGGAAAGCAGTCAAGGACGGCCCAAAGCTTTGGGACCCTGCACCCGTGTGGGAGACCTGGAGGAAGTTCCTGGATCCTGGCTTCAGATTAGCACAGCACCGGCCATTGCACTCACTTGGGGAGTGAGTCATTGGACGGAAGATCTTCCTCTCTCTGTCTCTCCTCCTCTCTGTATATCTGACTTTGTAATAACAATAAATAAATCTTAAAAAAAAAAAAAAGAAGCAACCTCAGCAAAGGTAAAAGACAATGAAAAGGGGAAAGTAACTAGTCATTCACATTCACACACCGTCAAGTTCTCTACAACGTGTGCTGTCAAATACAACTGATACTCCCAAAGGGAATCGTGTATGCCATTGCTGGATTTCCATGCACCTGCTCGTGAACAAACATTTGCAGCTAACACATGGCTTCCTACTTACCAGCCAAAAATTCAGTCTAAGCAGCATCAACATCTTCATCAGGAAGTGTTTATGCAAGAACTTTAATATATCACCACAATGTCTTTTTGCCAATGTGTCTCATAACCTCAAAAACATTGTTTTTTCATGAAGGCGGGATACCAAGTGAGAGTAACAAAAATACCAACAAGTGATTTGACCTGCTTTAGTAATTTACACTAAAGGCATCATATAAGATTTTTTATTTGCTAAAAAATTGTTTTTTGCAAGCAACAAGGTGTGTGAAAATCACTGACATTTCACATAAAAGTAAATATGGAAAATATATGTTGTTATTAAGGATGAAAGTCGCTGGTATGCCACTTACTTTTCCCTAGAGATAGTAAACAATAATCCTGCCAACAGTGACAGCTTTCTAGACCAAGTTGGTGGGCACTTCTTTAAGCTGGTTGACCACCTATTCCTTGGTGCAAGAATGAGGGACATTACAATTTTATATAAAGTTAAAATTGCAAAGCTAAAATGCCATAAACATGCATTACTTCAGTAAACAATAGAGTCATGAAAGAGGAGGTTTTAAGTTCCCTTGAAACAAATTTCTATGATTGACATAAAACATGCTAAAGCTTATTGCATGTTTTCAGAGGTATGATGTATTTGAGGGAAGTGGGCTGCATTGTAGTAAACAAGTAAGCCGACACACATTAACAGCTCACAGCTCAGTAAAAGCACAGTCCTTTTGATAATGCCTTCTACATAGTTCTCTTTCTCTAGCCCGCTTCTGGAATCACAGCCATCAGCACATTAGCATTGATTGTTGAAGCGCAGAAATTCTGTATCATACTGAGTCATCCTGAGTGATGCAGTATGTTTAGAAGTATCCCTGGTTTCAACCACTAGATGACAGTGGTTTCAACCTTGCTCTGTGTTTCCATGTTACTGGGTATGCCAACTGTTTCCATATGGTACCAAATGTCCCATGGGGGAAAATCAGCTCTCTAGGTGACTACTGGCATGTGTATCAGCTTGAGCGATGACACATATGTGCCAAATGATGCCAGGATTATTCCACATGCTTCACAGTCCGTGGAAGTCAGAATGAAGCAAGTACAGAATTGACTAAACCCCAGAAGCAAGGTATCAAGCTGCTGTTCTACATCAGGTTTCGTTTTTTTAAAATGTATTCATTAATTTGACAGAGAGATCAAGAGATGGACAAAGGCAGATGAACAGACTGAAATCTAGCATCTGGAAATCCAGTCTCAAAATGCCTGCCACTGACAAGACTAGGCTAAGCTGCAGCCAGGAGTCAACGACTTAATGTGGGTCTCCTATGAGAGTAGTAGAGTCACAAGCATGGGGCACCACCTGCTTCTTCTCACAGTGCACAGCGGCAGGAGGGAGAAGTCAGAAACAGAGCCAGGATTCCAAGCCAGAAGCTCTGATAAAGGATGCGGCTGCTCCAAACAGCATCCTAACAGCTGCCCCAATGTCCACCTATACTTTCTGTTTTCCAAGCACTATTGCTATGTGACCAAATTCAGCTGAGGCCATTTTATTCACGCTGTGAGCTTCCTTAGTGCATCAGATAACAGCTCCTGTTACCCCACACTTCAGTTTGAAGTTTTATGACATATGGGATCTAGTAAAAAAAAGTTCATCCTTTCGTGTGAGTGTCTTTGTATGTTCTTTACAAGTAAATAAACATTACAAAATGGAACCTCTGAATTTCACTGGATTTTATGTAATAATTCTAGATAATTTGAAAACTTTCCTCTTTAGCTTTTAATAAAAGATATAACTATGTTAAATTAGAAAGTGCAGAAACTTAATTTTATTTAATTAATAATTTACAACACAGTAAGATTAAACTAATAAGTAATGTGATTTTGCCAGCATTGCAAAGGAAATGCCTATCAAATGGAAGGCACAAGGAGAGAAGTATGACTCTTCATTTCCATGTTTTTGTTCACCGTCTTCTCTGACGTTTGTGTGTTTGTCCCTTTTCTGTTACGTATGCATACATTTTTCTAATTCTTTATTCTATAGTTATATATACAGGCCTTAGTGGTGGTATGGACTGTTGGAGAAAACGAGAAAAAAAGAAAAAAAAAAGCTTTTAGGTGTAAAAAAATAAGTCCCATATCAAACCACGTTATCTTCCGACTTCCAGAATTGCATCTCCATCTCTCCACTGGACAGTTTGGTTCATTTAAGCTTCATGCCTCAAATGTGATAAGAAAGAATTATCTTTATACCATTCTGCCCCTTGAGATTCCATCAAAAAGATATTTCAAATTGCTAGACTATCATATTATGGATAAAAGAAATTTTGGCCATTTTATTGCCATTTCACAGACTTCATCTGAATCCAATCTATTGCAATAGTCTGTCTTCTCTCCTTCAGGCTTCCCAAAACTCAATCTTGATTCTTATTCAAGTCCTTTTTTGAGCTACGTTAAACCTACCTTTACAATCAGGTTAATATAAACTCTTGATCTGAGTATCTACTTTAAGACATTAAAAAAATTAACAGCAAATTAAACCCAATTTCACAGAAACAAAGTCGAAAGAAGAAATCAGTGACATAAGACAAAGTAGATGAAAATCAATAAACAAAAACAATAAAATTGAAACACATCTGTGTACATTTAAAAGGACAAAAAGAAATACACAATTTCCAATATCAAAAATTGAAGAAAGGATAACACAACAGGTTTAAAAACATTGAATGCATAATGAGGACTTAGTGTGCTGAGTTCTATACTGCTAGATTTGACAACTTAAATGGAAGGAAAAAGTTGGTGATTTAAGCAAAATGCAGAAGTTTCAGAATACTAGAACAAACTCAAGAAAAAACAAGTTAGAATAAACCTTTAATAACAAAGAAATAAAATAATTAGCATAAAAGCTCTTATGAAAAAATGCTAGCTCAGATAAAATTATTGATGAGTGTTGTGAAACATTTCAAGAGTATATAACCCCAATCCTACATATAAAAATAATTTTTAAAAATTAGGTCATTGAATCCAGCAATAAATTCATTGGGTCATTACCATGTTTGTGTTTGGCTTATAAGAATTTCAAATTAGGGCCTGGTGCAGTAGCCTAGCGGCTACAGTCCTAAACTTGCATTCACCAGGATCCCACATGGGCACTGGTTCATATCCCGTCAGTTCCACTTCTCATCCAGCTCCCTGCTTGTGGCCTGGGAAAGCAATCGAGGACGGCCCAAAGCCTTGGGACCCTGCACCCATGTGAGCGATCCAGAGGAGGCTCCAGGTTCCAGGCTTCTGCTCGGCTCAGCTCTGGCCATTGAAACCACTTGAGGATTGAATCAAGAAACTGAAGATATTTCTCTCTCTCTCTCCTCTTTCTCTGTATGTATACATATATATATATACATACATATCTGAATTTACAATAGTTGAATAAATCTTTTTAAAAAAAAGAATCCCAAATTAGCTTTATTATTTGAAAATACACTTAATTCACCATATTAGAAAATAAATTAGAAAAACCCACATATACATGTACGCATGATATATAAATATTTGTTATTCTGCAACTTCTTAAAGAAAAATGGCAAGAAAAAAATGAACCCATAACATGTTGGTGGAGCAAAAATGTCCAGTCTGCACCACCCAGTGGTCTGGTTTGTGGCTTAAGCTGGCATCAAAATCCCCACCAGGGCCCCACTCAGGCAGGTGCCTCAGCTCTGCGTGCCTAAGGACCTGCTATGTGCAATCTGAAATAACCCATCCACCCACAGGAGAGCTTTCCCACAGCAATGAAGTGACACACAGCCTGTGGCAGAAGGCACAGCCTGAAAGCCAGCTCAATCTTAACTCCAGCAGGCTCTTAATGCGCACTTGGGGAGACAGCAGGCTACAGCCCAAGCACTGCATTCCCTGTAGCCCACAGGAGGTGGACTGACTTCCCAGCTCCGGGCTTGGGCCTGGCCCATCGCACGCAACCGTAGGCATTAGACAAGTGAACCAGCAGATGAGACATCTCTGCATGTCTCTCTCTCTCTCTTTCTGCACCTTTATTAATAAATTAAATTAAGCTTTTTTTTTCTCTAAAAATAAAGTAATCTGTCTCAGAGTTTGGGTGGGAGTAATAGAAGTGAAGGGAGAATGCCTGTACAATGATTCCATTGCTAAATCCGCTAGGATCCCATATGGGTTCTGGTTCGTATCCCAGCTGCTCCACTTCCCATCCAGCTCCCTACTGATGGCCTGGGAAAGCAGTAGAGGACGGCCCAAGGCCTCGGGACACTGCACACATGTGGAAGACCTGGAAGAAGCTCTTGGTTCCTGGCTTCAGATCAGCTCAACTGGCTGTTGTGGCCACTTGGTGAGTGGACCAGAGGATGAAAGAGCTTTGTAAATCTGACCTGCCTTTCTAATAAAAAATTTTAAAATCTTTTAAAAGACAGAAATGAAGCAAATATGGGGATGTTAAGTAAAGATTAGAGAGTTTCAGTAAGAAAATTGGAATAAGACTTTTTAAATCATCTGGATAGAGCTATGATTATGATAGTAATGCAGTATATTGTGTTTTCCAAGATTGCTATTACAATAAAGTTCAATGTTTTTATCCTATAAAATCATACATATTTGAGGTGATGAATATATTCATTAGCTTGGATAATAGTTCAACATTGTAAAAGTAAATAGAAAAAGAAAATATCATATACTTTTATATGGGTTAGCATATTTAACCCAAAAATATGCTAATTATAACTTGCCAATTTACAATAACTTTTCTTAAGAAAGAGATATCCCAGCAATCAATTTAACACAGCAATTATGCCAAGTAACAATAGATAATCATCTTTAAAGGTGGGATGTTGAAACATTAACTATGCTTAAAAATATCTCATTATATTTTTAATTTTGTACCGGAAGACATTTACTATTTTAATAATTATTCTTTATACTTGATATCTGCAAAATTAACGATGTCAGTAATTGCCTGAAAGCATAACATTTAAAAAAAAATACCAGAGGGCTGGAAATCTAGGTTTTAGTTCTCATCCTCTTCCAATGGGAAGTCACACACAAAAGTTTTTGCATTATGTCTTTATGTGCTCTGTGAAAAATGAAATCGCAGTATTTGTAAAGGACGCAATGCTGGGTCATCGCAAGCCTCCCATGGGCTGTTGGTTTTTGACTTACTACAAGCACTTGTTGCTTAGACCTCAGGGTGTTTGGGTTGCCGTCAGCTGAAGGGGGGGTATTGGTCAGTATTGTTGCCTGCTTTGGCCACAGACCACATTCAGCAACCTGCCCAGGTCCAGTTACTTGACGTTCAGGAATAGACGGGGCCAGGTCATTCCGAGAGCACCTTGAGCTTTCCTGTTGAGATTTCAGAGATTTCAGTTACAAACAAATCACAATTCGATTTCTGCTCTGTATACAGCTTTGCTTCTCACGCAGCCGTCCACAAGCCGCTCTCAAGAGCTCTTTCCAAAAATACCCCTACATATCATCATTGGTTGTCAGGAAATTCAGTATCAGAGAATAAGAATAAAAAGGATCTGAAGCCTGATTCCATCACTTACTACTGAAGTGTCATTTTGTGTAATCTGTGTATTAAGAACTTTCAAAGACTCTATGAGGAAGTAGACATGACACTGTCCAGAGAAATAAGCCTTATTTATGAAGGAAATTTTAGACAAAGTGCTAGTTAGCTAGTATTTTTTCTTGAGCTATTCTTAAACAATATCTATCTGTCTATCTGTCTATCTATCTTCCCATCTATCTCTCCTTTATCTCTCTCTCTCATTTCTCAAACAAATATTTTTCAACTTATTAACTTATTAACTTATTAACTCAAAATAAAACTAGATACATTACGGAGAGTATGAATGAATCCTGTGAATATGCAGGGGTGACTGTCAAAAGCAGAGAACCATCACCTACCACATGAACAAGTGAGACAAGTTCGTCTCTCCTGCTCGATCTTACTGCACAGACACCGGACGATCACTCAGTACTTCATCTTACTTCTACCTCAGAGCTGCGTAACCTTTTAAAATTTGTAAATGATATGTAAAAAACATGGTTAGTCTCCTTCTCCAGGTTAACCTGAGATTAGATGAAACAGATGAGACTCTAATCACCGGCTTGCCCATGTTGACTAGACAGTAATGACATTAGCAGTCAATAAAATAAAATAAAAACATGACGGAATGAGGAGCCTCAGTGGTTGCACTGTGAAGTAGACATCTTGTTGAGAGATGTCCTGTTCCGTCAGAGAAAGAACATTGTATTTTATGTACGTTGTATTTTGTGGGTGTGACAGGCAAGACACCAAAGATGAAAGTTACTTATGAAAGTTGAGTGAAGATATTTACCAAGAGAGAAGAGGAGTTAAGGGAAACCAGTAAGTAGAGATAGGAAGGTATTGGCCTTTGGATGTTGGCAAGCAAAGACAGTTTTGTTACCAAACTCAGAATAACATATTCCAATTAATACTGTTGCATTCGCTGATTGGAATCAGTCAACTTAGGGGCATGATAACAAGGAGAATCTGAAAAAAGAAGTCTCCTGACCTCATTCCACGCCTATATCCTGCACTGCCAGATTCTCTCACGGTCAAATTGCATTTGTCAGTTCTGAAATATTTCTACAGTCAGTAGCCTAATCAGTAGGTCACAGGTATATATATATATAAATATTATATATATATTTAAATCTATAATATTTAAAATATTATAAATCTTGTCAAATAATCCGTACATTCAAGCACCTACAAAGGAATAATATTCACAACAGCCGATCTCCCACTCACATGAGAGGCCACTTGGAATTCTATGATCCTGGCCTGAGGCTGCCCAGCCTTGGCCTTTGAGGCCATTTGAGGGATAAATCATTGGAGGGAAGCTTGATCCCCATCTCATTCTCTTTTTGTAACTTTAAAAATGAATAAACAGTTAAAAATAGTGAAGGATGCTTTCTCTGTCTTCTCTCTAGCTTTTGTTAGAATGCTCTGATTTTTCTTTGAGTCTTTCAATATGTGGGTATGAATTTTCACTTTTTTATATGTCTGCTTCTCATTCAATCCATTTTTCTTGTTTATTTAATACTTTGATATTTCTTCTTGAAATAATTTGAAAATATACATATGCTCTGATTTATAATACTATCATGATATTTTATTCCTAACTTTTTAATGTTTCTATATAACAGCTGTACTAGTCATAAACACAATTAGTATCTCTTTTTAAAGTCTTATATCTGTCAGAAAAATGCTGATATTCTTTGCTTTTTTTCTTTTCCCTTATTCATAACTCCATTACATTGGAGTAGGGTTTATTTTTAGAAAATAATTTCTGGAGTTTATAGTTTCCTATTTCTCTTTAGTTGTTGGTCAGCTACAGGATAGCGTGACATGCACCCAAAATTCAAGGGATAATTAAAAATGGCAATTTTGAAAATTTCAAGTAGAAGGAATGTCATGAAATGATGATGATCTAATAACGGGGAGAATGGCTCACTTTTTAATGCTATTATTGTTTTGCGTGACACAGCTCTGTAGGTATAGGGGTTCCCCTGCATCTCCTCCCCATTATTCTCACTCCATGATTTTCTCCAACAGTATTACAATACTGTAGTCCTTCAGCAACATTCACAAATCCAATATCCTATTATTTAAGTGTATCATGACATAGTAGGTACATGCATGGATGATAATCCAGTATCCTATTGTCAAGGTTTTTTGCACAAAGGTGACTTTATATCAGAGAGAACATATGATATTTGTCCTTTAAGGACTGACTTATTTTTACTAGCACAATGGTCTCTGCTTGGGGACCATTTTCTTGCAAATGGTAGAATTTCATTCTTATTAATGACTGAGTAGCATTCCATAGAGTAGATGTACCACAGATTCTTTTTTTTTTTTTTAAAGATTTATTTATTTATTGGAAAGGCAGATATACAGAGAGGAGGAGAGACAGAGAGGAAGATCTTTCTTCCAATGATTCACTCCCTAAGTGAGTGCAATGGCCGGTGCTATGCCGATCCAAAGCCAGGATCCAGGAACTTCTTATGGGTATCCCACACGGGTGCAGGGTCCCAAAGCTTTGGGCCATCTTCGACTGCTTTCCCAGGCCACAAGCAGGGAACTGGAAGGGAAGTGGAGCCGCCAGGATTAGAATCGGCGCCCATATGGGATCCCAGCGTATTCAAGGCATGGACTTTAGCCGCTAGGCCACGCCGCAGGGCCCAGTACCACAGATACTTTACACCCTCCTCTTTTAACATGCACCTGATTGTTTCCATGTCTTTGCTATTGTGGTTTGTACTTCTATAAATATAGGGTCGCAAATCACTTTTTCACAGGCAGATTTATATTCCAAGGAATAGGATAACTAGATAACATGGTAGGACAATTTCAATTACACAATTGTCTCATTATTCTCTGTACTGACATCTTAATTTCTAATTTGAATTCCTTTGATTTCTTTTTCTTAACTAATAGCTCTAGCAAGAATTTCTATTACTATATTAAATATCAGTAGTAAAAGTGAATCCTTGCCTGGTTTCAGATCTTAGTGAACAAGCTTCCAGTCTTCCCCATTCAGTATGATGTTGGCATGGGGTTTTGTGTATGATTGTATTGTATTTATGCCTATCTTGCTTAGGGTTTCTAGCATGAGGCAGTGCTAGATTTTATGATATGCCTTCTCTGCATCTATTTAGTTGATCGTAAGATTTTTAATATTCATTTTGTTAATGTGGTACATCACATTTATTGATTTATAATATTAAGCCATCTGTACGTGCCAGAGATAAAGCCCACCTGTCCAGGTGAATGATTTGTGTGGTGCACCGCTGTATTCTGTTGGCTAGTAAGTTGCTGAGGATCTTTGTGTCTTTGTTCATCAGGGATCTAAGTCTCTAGTTCTCTTTCTCCATTCCATCTCTCTCTGACTTAAGTACCAAGGTGACAATGACTCCATAGAAAGAATCTGGAAGGACTGCTTCCATTTCTCTTGTTTTTAAATAGTTTTTGAAGGATTGCGGTCAGTTCTTGGAATGTTTGGCAGGATTCTGGAATGAAGCCATTTGGTCCAGGGCTTCATTCGCTTGGAGGGATTTAATTACTGATTCAATCTCAGTGCTTGTTAAAGGCCTATTTGGATTATTAATTGTATCACCATTCAGTTTTGGTAAGCTGTATGTGTCGAGAAATATATCCATTTTTTTAGATCTTCTGATTTGTTGTTTTGTGGTTACTTATAACATTTCCTGATTATGCTATGTATGCCCAAGGTATCCATTGCTGTATTTCCTTTTCCATCCCCAATATCGTTGATATGACTTCTCCCTCATTTTTTGATTAGTTCAAATATTGGGGAACCTATTTTGTTGATTTCTCAAAGAACCAATTTTCTTTGCTTTAATTGAGCTTATGTACTGTTCTTTTGATCTCTATTTCCTATTGTACTTTGAATATTGTTTTTTTCTTTTAATCTTGAAATTATTTTGCTACTGTTTTTCTAGCTCCTTCAGATATATTGCTGAACTGTTTACTGGTGCCTTTCTAGTTTCTTAATTTATGCATGGATTTCAATGAATTTCCCTTTCACCTTCAAATGCAAAGAAAATATTTTCTGGATATTTTATTCTGGAATGACTTATGTTTTTCTTTTAGGATCTGGAATATGTACTCCATTCTCTTCTGCCCTGTAGCTTTTCTTCTGTCAGGTCAGCTGCGGGTCTGATTCAGGTTCCTCTATAAGTGAACTGACTTTCGTAATGTGCATATTTCAGTATCTTTGCTTTATGTTCAACCAAAGAGAGCTTGGTTATGAAGGATCAGGGCAAGGCTCACTTCTGATTGAAACTATCTGGGGTTTCCTTTCCTTGCTGTGTCGCCTTCCCCTTTCTTTCTCCATATTTTGGAAGGTTGCCTTATTTCATTGAATGCATCTTTCATTTCAGCTTCTCTTTCTGCTTCTTTCAAAATCCAGTTATCCTTACGTTTGGCTATTTGATGGAGTCAGTTAATTCTTGTTGCTTTTCTTAGCTTGACTTAGTTTCTCTTCCAGCTTTCTGATGGTTTAGGTATTTTCACAAGATGTGTCTCCCGGTTCTAAAAATCTTTCTTCTGCCACATTCATTCTCTTATTGAATCTTTCCCCTGGTTTTTTAAGTTGTTGTATTGCACATTTCATTTCTAATAATCCAGTTTGATTTTGTTTCAATGTTGTTATTTCCTTGTAAGATATTCCTTAATTCCTATATGTGCTACTTTTTTTTTTAAGGAGACATATAATGATTTTTTAAATTCTTTATCTGGCAATTCTTCAATGCCTTTATCACTTTTGAGACTGAAATAATCTTTTGCTGCTTTGTGCAGAAGACTTCAGTAACTTCGCTCATTGTGCTATGCCTCCTCTATTGTCCTTGCCATTCCAACTCAGGTTAGTATTGTGCTACTCGGAGCTGATTTTTAAGCTCTATGCTGCATAGGTCTACAGTTAATTTCACTGATCCCATTCAATGCCTGATTCTCCATTTGTATCACTTACTCCACTCCTTTCTGGACTCACATGCTACACTTTTGCCAAGGCATCCATAACCAGATTTCTGGGGTCACGACTCCATCTCCTGTGACTGTGTGTTGTGGTTGCACCGTTGTCTGCTCAATCTTTCTCCTGTTCATGGTTGCAACAGTTCCCAGGATTAGTGAGACACCACTTGTGGCTTTAAAGTAGATCATGGAGCTGTCACCAGCACCTGTCACACGGATCTTTTTTTTTTTTTTTCCCCTATCATCTTTCCAGAACCTAATGGCAGTTAGGTCTGGGAGCATTCTGGGCCTATTTTGGATGGAACCTGTGGTCAAGTTTTTGTTGTCGTTGTTGTTTGCTTTTTTTCCGGTTGGACCAATACAATGCTTTGAGCCATTAAATGAGTTTCTTCCTGGCTTAAAATCATATGCAGCTTGCTGTCTCCCAGGGGTTTTACCAAAGACCTCAAATAGCATCCAATGTGGCTCTAGCAGGGTTTTGGGCTACAAAACTCACTCTATTCCCACACCCATCCGAAAGGGCTGCTCTTTGCTATCAGATTAAAAAATCAGCAGAACCCTCAATTCCACAGCTTAATCTACCTCCTATGTTCCCAATTATCTCCCTTTCCGTCCTGACTGCTGGTGGAGCTCCACTCATGCCTGGGGTGCCTGTACACTGCAGCATACATTTCCCTGTCACTACTGCTTCCCTGTGTCCACAAGGCTCCAGGTGTTCCTCTGCTGTCTGCCTGTCTACTCCTGTTTCCCCAGGGTAACACTCATTTTTCTCCTCCACTAATCCTCCCTCTGTTTTAACCTGTCATCATGCATCACGCTATTTTGCCATGTTACTCTCCAAAGAACTGTTCACTATAAAAGCTTTGGGATAGTTATGACAGTGTTTGAGGGGAGCAATCTGAGTTGAAGATCCAAAGGTTGACAGGGATCAAGCCACGAAGTATTTTTGGGTCACTTCACAAATGTGTGTTGTTATTCCAGCAGAACCAGAAGGACTTTAAGAAGGTAAATAACCAATGAGGAATGCCATCACTTAATTTTTATTTAAAAATAATTTTTGTCTATTGAGCTCCATTGACTTTTTATGCTCTAAAGCAGGGGTTGAAATACTGTTGCTGGTGTTACAAGTTTGCTCAACAACTCCCCAAGAAAGTTTCAGGAAGATGGCTACAAAGAACATAGTAAAATCAACAGGAATTTTTGATATAGTGTTAGTTGCGATTGCTGCAAATATCTAAGATACCTCCACCTCCTTTCCCACTTTATGGGAGATTTATAAGAACCAGACCTGTTCTGGGAATTTATATAACCTCTCTGTGCCAAGAGCCAGTCCTAAGGCTATCAGCATTCAAATCCATTTTCAGCCCCCAGCTGCTGTGTTTCACAAGCTCTGGTCCCTGCCTGCTGCACTTCTCAGGGCCCCTATTGCAGGTTCAGCAAGTAGGCAGGTATGAGGGGAGTGAAGAATGAGAGAAAGAAAAACATCAAGATAATTTTCTTGCTGTTAGTCTGCCTTGAATGTTACCTTCAGTCACTAATGTTCTCCCCTGCCGTTCTGATACATATTAGACCCGGTGGCTTCGTGACTTCTTTCAGCCTTCATTTCCTAGAATTACAAAATACATCCTCCCTTTGATCCTATAACATAGAGCTGTTGATAGCATCCTGCTACTGGTAACTTCTGTGTGGCTTCCATATGCAATATTTGACTTTCCAGCTATCTTACCACCTATCTAACCAATTTGTCTCTACGTCAAATGCTTAGGTTTCTGATTTTCTGGTCGGATCCTGACTGATGCAACAAATCACAAATCTAAAATTAACACTTATAAATGTTTAAGATCTTCATGTCATATAAATATGTAAGATCTGCTTAGCTCTCTCTCTCTGGCATTTTAGATCAAGAGAAACGTGTTCTTTACGGATTAAGAGAGATATGCAATAAACTAAGCATGTAAGTCCACTCGGTTTACCAGCAAAGCCTTTTTCCTCATTGTTATGTATTTCCAGACAGAAACTCTTTCAAAGTGTAAAAGAGTCTTTACATAGCCCCAGTTAGTAGAGAGACCAATTTTAATGTGGAACTTAGAATATTGTGGCGCTATGCTTGTGTCATGCTTGTGTTCTATAAAAACTCAGCCATGAGCAGCAATATGCCGAACCACAGGACAGTTATGCTAAAAATATTCACCTCTGTCAAGATACTGTCTCAAACTTACTCTTGAACTTTATAAATAATTAAAAATAGTTGTGCCTAAATTTATATTACCTCCACACGGAGACATTATCAAACCTCTTTAAAGTGATAGGAACAACAGCACATTTTTATATATAATATTTAGTTGCACTGCCTTTGTTTGTCAAAATAACAAATGTAGAAACTGCTATAGAAAGGAGTGATGAAATTTCAGGAAATCACTGCAATGAAAACTCGGGAATTTGAACCCAAGCCTTCAACATTTGTCCATTTTGCTCTAACACTGGGGGAAATGTGTACTATACGTGTAAAACAGTGAAAAGGTTGTTTTCTATTTTAAAAAAAAATCAGATTTCTCTACCCTATAAATGCATCTTCTCATACTTTGTTGCTACAACAAAACCTAGCAATAATTCAAGATCCTGTTTGCTCTACAAGGTGACTAAGCAACAGGACATCTGGAAGATGATTTTCCCGTGTACCACTCGAAGGGCTGTTTCAGATCCTGGGATTGGAGCTCACTGCATCACTGAAAAGGGTAGAAACTCCGTGGTTGGAATTGAAGCGCTGCTCCCTTTGTAGAGTTCCTGGACCGCAGCATCCACGTCTTATTTCACGTAAAGATCAATCACTCACCCACAGAGAACCGTCACCATCATCACTGGCTGTGTCCCCATTACAGGAACACGTGCAACCTCCCTAAGTGTGACTGCTTCTTTACGGTTGGATTCCTTTCTTGGATAAATCCAAAAATTCCTACTCAATGAGAGAGATTGATCAACATGGCCACAGTGAGTGGGATTTTTCATTAGGTAGCTTGTTCTTCCAAACAACTTTAATCATTACTTTAATATGGACTAACATGTACATTGCCTAACCAGAGCTGTGTTAATTCATGTTTTAATTTGCATTAGCATGATTACTCTTCAGTTTTGTCTATGATTTAGGTGCTGATTTTATTCTTAATTTACCAATGTAGAAACTGAAGCATTTAAGAGGCAACTTGCCAAATTAGCAAGTGCCAGAGTGGAATTTAAACCTGACACGGAACATCTGATTCATGTCCATTTTGATTCTATTAGGAAAGTTTTTATATCATGTTCATTTTTACATTGTTTCAAAAACTTAGTCTTTGTTATCGCCAATGATTTGTCATAGAGTCACCGTAACCCCTGAGTTTAAGAATTTCAAAATATTAAGATTTAGAGATCTCCAGTACTCAGCTGGGTTGTAAGATGAGCATAAAGTATACAGAAATGTATTGGAGTATCCACATACCAATCCTTTAAATAACAAATAGTTTCAATAGTTGAAATCATATTTAAATGAAACCTAACTCATTTCATTTTGTCCTATATAAAATTATCACTAATTTTTCTCAATTCCACTCACTACGCTCCTCTCCCTGTCAGACCAGCCTCAGTGGCTCTTGAACAAACAGCACAGGGGATTGCATGGAACACCAGCAATGTGCATATTACAACAGATGGAGAAAAGTACAGCTCCACACCCCTTCTATGAATGCAGCTACTGCCCAAGCTCCCAGCGGACTTTTGGAGGCTGTTAGTGTAAGTCTATGCAAATACATACAAACGTGAAGAAATTCAAAATGCATAAAAAGTAGATTTGCAAAGTGAGTTTATTTTTCTTGCATAAATTTTTCTAAATCCGTACGTAGTTTTCTCCTAAGAGGCAATTTTGTAAAGTTTCTGAAAAATCTCCCTGTGTGTGTGTATGTGTGTGTGTGTGTGTGTGTGCGTGTGTGCGCACATACACACAACTTCTCTCCTTTTTCTCTCAAAGGCTAACTTGTACTTAACCTGCTATGATTTTCTTGTATAGTATGAATTTTCAGAGTCTGTTCCAGTCTGACAAATCGTAACTGGTAATTACACGCTGAAGACCCAGGTGGGCTTCCTGGCTCCTGACGTCAGTCTGACGTAACTGCAGCTGTTGTGGCCGTTTGTGGTGTGACCCAACAGCTCTTGCTCTCTCTCTTCTTTTCAAATGAATAAATCTTTAAAGATGAATAGGCAGAAGTTTCATCCCTCAGCAAACACTTAAGAGCTTTGCTGTGTTAGGTAAACTATAGAGAAGTTTTGATGAGGATTTGTAATTTGGGCCCCCATGCATTCCTGCAAAGCTTCCCAAAGGGTAGTTTTTAGGTGTGCAGGATAACACTGCCACACAGCTCTGACATTCCCATTCAGACTGTTTCACTTTCACCCGTGTTACATGGAGGATTTAAATTCACAGATATTCAGCTTCCATTCATTTTTTAAAAAGCTTTAAATTATTGCTTCTATGCAGCAAATAGGAAACAGAGATATTCATAAATGGTTGTTATTGCAGTCCCCACACGGTTAGGGAATGTGTGGAAGGCCCCATTTCTTACTCTGGCTCTCCTGGCATCATCTACACAATTTTCCTTGAAGGATCTCTTTATTCATAGAAATCACATTGCGTCTTCCAAAAAATAAATCCAAGAGCATCAATTTTCTTTTCCTTTTTTTTTTTTTCTTGCTTTCTGCTGCACCAAGGATGTCTAAACCACAGACTGGCCCAATGTATTAAGTAAAGTTGATTGGGTGCATAAAAATGTAGCTTATTTGGGCCCAGTGCGGTAGCCTAATGGCTAAAGTCCTAGCCTTGAATGCACCAGGATCCCATATTGGTGGCAGTTGTAATCCCGGTAACCCCACTTCCCATGCAGCTCCCTGCTTGTGGCCTGAGAAAAGAGTAGAAGACAGCACAAAGCCTTGGGACCCTGTACCCACGGGGGAGACCCAGAAGAAGCTCCTGGCTCTTGGCTTCTGCTCAGCTCAGCTCCCTCCATTGTGGCTGCTTGGGGAGTGAATCAGCAAGTGGAAGATCTTTCTCTCTGTCTCTCCTCCTCTCTGTATATCTGACTTTGCCAGAAAAATAAATCTTTAAAACAATTTTAACGTATTTGCTTACTTTGCCTAATATGTATAATGTGCCTAAGCAGTATTCATGGCATAGTTAATAAATTAGTGTTAGAAAGGAGATGATTTGGTGCTGTTTTCCCTCTTGACTCATCTCTGTCTGCTATTTCGCATAGAAGCAATGCTTAACAAACAGGCCTTGTCAGTGTGCAAATTGAAACAAAGAACACACGGAAAAGATTAACTGGAATTCATCCCAGAGACACAAGAATAGTTGAACATTTTAAAAATTAAGCAATGAGACACAGCAATTGAATTATAGGTAAAAACATATGATCATCTCAGCAGATTTACAAAAGACATTTGAGAATGCCCAGCGTTGTGGCACAATGACAAGTGAATCAAAGAATGGAACATCTTGCTAAATCCGCCTGTGTGTATGTACATGTGTGTGTGCACGTGTGTGTGTCTCCTTCTTTCTACCATTCTGCCTTTTGAACAAATAGATAAATCTTTTTAAAAGATTTGGTAAAATTCAACATCTCTTTATGATGGAAACCTAGGTATGAAATGAGCATACCTCACCATCTTGGAGGTCATTAAAAACAACATGATCGCAATCTAACATCACATTAAATGGGGAAAGCCGGAAACTTCTTGCAACCACAGAGGGATCTTACATACAGCAAACCCCAAAGATTTCACTAAAATTATTTTCAAATTGATAAATTCAGTAAATTGTCAGACACCAGATGTGACTCAGCGGAACACGAGCAATTCCTGTTCGACCACAGCAGCGACTCATCAAGAAGTGAGGAAAGCAATCCCATTTCCAATAGCTACCAACGTAAACACATAAAATTACCTGAAATAAATTTCACAAAAGATGTGAAAGATCTCTAGAATGAAAACTGTAAATCACAGATGGAAGGAATTGAAGTGGAAACAACAAAATGGAAAAACATGCTGCGTTCATGAATTAAAAGAATCAATACCATCGAAATTGCACACTATCCAAAGTGGTTTATAGATACAGTGCAGTTCCCACTAAAATCCTAATAGTACTTCTCAAGGAAGTATAAAAATGCACTACTAAGATTTGTATGAAATCTGAAAATACCCAAATAACTAAAATGACATCAAGAAAAAAGTTTTAGATTACAAGACTTTAAAATACACTACAAATCTCCAGGAATTGAAAGAACACAGTACTGACATAAAAACAAACCCATAAAGCAATAGAAATCATAGAAATAAACATACATCAGACTGGTATAGTAGCTTTGTGCCTGAAGTCTTTCCCTTGCAATCTCTGGAATCCCATGTGGGCACCAGTTTGTGTCCAGGCTGCTCAGCTTCCCTTCCAGCTCCATGCTTGTAGCGTGGGAAAGCAGTGAAGCATGGCCCAAAGCCTTGTGACCCTGCACCTATCTGGGAAACCCAGAATAAGCTCCTGGCTTCGGTTCTGCTCCAGCCTCTGGGACCGCTTGGGGAGTGAACCAGTGGGTGCAAGATCTTTCTCTCCTTCTCTCTGTGAAACTACCTTTCCCATAAAAACAATACATCTTTAAAAAGAAATAAGTGTACACCTGCAAAATCAATGAAAGACCTAAGTGTGAGTCTGAAACTTTGATTAGAAGAAAACAAAGGGAAACAAGTAGAAGCTTAGAATGGGCAAGGATCTTCCGGATCAGACCATAAAACAAAAACCAGAGAAAAGACATTGCATTACAGAAAATTTGCACATCAGAGGAAATAATGCAAGAGTTAAAGAGAAGTTACTGAACTGGGGAAATTATTTTTGCAAGCTATACATCTGATAAGAGTTGAATCCCAGGAATAGTTAAGGAATTAAAAGAAATCAAGCAATAAAGAAAGCAGTGCAATTAAAAGCAGGAAATACATCAAAACAGACACAAAAGAATTCAATATGTACAAGAAATAACATTTTACATCAGTAGTCATCAGTGAAATGTGAATGAACCCAGAATGCTCTATCACAAAGACAGCAAGTGTTCATGGGACATGGAGAAGGGGCTCCTGCACGTTGCAGGTGGCAATGTAAAATAGTTTAACCACTGCAGAGAACTGTCTGGAGTTTCCACATGATCCAGAAATCCTACTCTCATGAAATTCATTTGTCAAAGAAACAGTTGCATGCCCATGTTTATCATGGCACCCATTCAAGGCTGCCAAGAAATGGAAACAAAAAATAAATAAAAAATGCAAATTGGACCACTTTGCTACCTATAAAAAATGAAAACCTCCTAAGTGTTAATTCACTGGTGAATGGATAAAGAACATTCAGTTCATATACTCAATGAACCACTACTCTGTCGAAAAAAATGATACGGTCTTAGCATAGGTGCCAACATAAATGGGATTGGAGTGATTATGTAAAGGGAAATAGTATTAAAAAAAAAAAACAAATAACACATGAAGTCACTTACTAAAGAAAAATTATTTCATAAAAGTTAAAAAATACATTTCTGGTTACAAGAGGCTGGGGAGGAAAATGGGAAAGCAAGGAATGAGTCATTTTAACTGACAAGTACTAGTTACTAGATAGGAACAGTTAATAGACAAGAATAAATTTTTAAAAGTGTGTTTCTGGGAATATCACTAATTAACTGATCACTTACGTTATCCACATCCCAGAGTGGAGTGTCACTTTCGATACAGCTTCCTGCCAATGCCCCAGAAAAGGCAGCAGAAAGTGGTCCTACCAGCCACACATTCTAAAAGACGCGTAGGTGTCAATAGTGTACTTAATACTTCCGGTACCAAGTATGATCAATATAGGAACGTGTGTGCCTGAAAAGAGGGACTGTGGAAAGAGAGAAAAGCGTTACTCAATTGGACTCTGCCGCTCTCTTCTAGACTCCTGTTTAGCCGGAGAACTGAATTGACATAAGGTCAATAAATGAAAGAAGAGTACTTGGATTATGTACTGAAACATGAAAGCTCCTGGGAAAAAACATGCATCTCAAAAGAAGAGATAAAGCCTCTTGCTTACATACTAAGTTGAACAAACAGTGGCAAGGCATTGGTGGACAAGCAACAAAAATAAGTGGGTTGGGGGAAGGTCAACCATTGCAGTACTATTAGCTAAACTGCTACTTGGGATGTGTGCATCACACATCAGAGTTCTAGTTCAAGTCCCAGCTACCCTACTGGCAATCCAGCTTCCTGCTGACACACCTTCCGGCAAGCATCAGCTGATGGCTCAAGTGCGCAGGCCCATGACACCCAGACACCAGACTGCAACTGGGTGTTGCAGTTACTAAGAGAGCTATTCTCTCTCTCTCTTTATCTCTCTCTCCCCCTCCCTCCCTAGCCTTTTCCCCTCTCTCTTCCTCTCTCTCTCTTTGCAGTGCTGCCTTCCATATTATTTTCACATGAAAATAATAAAGAAACATTGAAATTGAAACAAAATGCATGGGAATTTTAAGGGATGATGAGTTGTTTTAACAAGGTCCATTTGAACAGTCTTCTGTCAGCTTAAGCTTCCTTTTTCTGGTGATAAAAGATTTCTTTCCTTCGTGGAAGAAAGCCCTGGGCACACTTTTAAACATGCTGCTTCTCAACAGCTTTTAGCTTAGAGTAACTCTGAAGCCAAAACGGCAACATTCTCAGTGTACAGATTGAGACAGCACATTCTTGTTTCCCATTCATCACCTCAATCAAGAATGCAAGGGCACATTTGTCATGATTAATTCACTATCTTCCTGGTTCTAACTTTAACCTTAGTTAACAGGAAACATGATTAACCAGTCAATTAAGAATAATTGCAAGTGTACCAAATAACCAGTAAATGATTTTACAAAAACTGATTTGTAAATTTACACTGTTTGCCTCAGAGGATCAAACATGGGCAAAGCTGAAATATTCCTAGATAATTAAAATGCCAATAAATAGGTCAAAAGCAGTATAAAATTTGTCAAGGAATTTTGCAATTAGATGAGCCAAAAATGAACAGCACAGCAATGCTTAAAACAGACTTTCAAAGTTTTAACACAGGGACAAAATGGCCTAAATATGAGCAAAGTTAACTTCTGCTGGGCCGTCCCAAGTCATGTTGCTTTCTTAAGACTCTGCCTAGGTGTTTGTCACTTCCTTAAGGACTCAATTTTTTCCCCTTCATGCATATGTTAAAGCAGTAGCTCCCAACAGGCCCATGTTTGGAGATGGGACCTTTAAGAAAGATAACAGACTTACAAGAGTCATGCTGTTGGCCCCATGACTCTGAAAGGCCTGGTGTTCTAAGAAATTGATAGGCCTGGTATTCTTCTAAAAAAAAGAGAAGATTCCAGAACTCTCTCTCTCTCTCCTCTCTTTCACCAAATGGAGAATAGGTCATAAGAGGATACTACGGAGAGACGGGCATCCATAAGCCAAGAAGCCTCATCAGACACCGTCCCTGACGACGCCATCACTGGAGGCTTCTAATCTCCAGGACTGCAAGAAAATAAATGCATGCTGTTTGTGCTGGGCCTGTGTGGTGTCATTCTGGCAGCCTGTGCACACCAGTGCATACACAAAGCCCCTTCTATTCATCTGTTAGCATGTAGGGTTCAGACTCAGCTGCATTTCTCCACCGTAGAAGGCCACTGATTCATGGAGTCTGTTCCAACCCTTCCAAACTCTGTTCAGGAAACCTGGCACGGATTGCCTAACAGCGTAACTCTGTTATGACCCCAGGCCAGGGAGTACTGCGGCTCTAGCCACTGCTCCTCAACAGACACAACAGCTGTTACCCGGTGAGTCAGTGAGATGGTTGAACAAATGCTGTGCTCTCGCACAGGCTTCTGCAGATTTTTTTTCTTTCTTGGCCCACAGCACGTCTTTATTGTAATCACACATTTTGTGTCGCTAAGGTCTAGGCAAGAAAACAGAAAAAAAAGATGTGCATCAATATTGAGCCACACAGTTCTTCCAGAATTCTTCAATTCTCTCCTCTTTCAAAAGGGATGCAAATGATTCAGGCAAAACCAGTAAGCTATGTGTTGAAGATGGTTGAGTGGGGGCAGGGACAGAAAATGGCATGAAATATTATTTCCAGATCCTCACTTGAAGCATCTCACATAGTTAGAACACGTGAGCAGAACTATCACTTGTGGAAGAAACAAAAACATTGGATTAAGTCGCCCTGTGTGAGAGTTTCACTAGTGGAAAAGCCAGTGTTATCTGACACAAAAAGTGCCACTGGAAATGAGTCCTCCTGAAAGGAGACCCTAAAACATTTGACAGTTACTCAGCAGTCAGAGTATGAGTGACAAGAAAATAAATCAGATGGAAGCCCCATCTCTCCCGTGAAAAAAGACCTGTGTGAGAAGCAGAAGTACAGTGTGTGAGAGAGACAGAGTGAGAGAGACAGAAAGTGAGTGGGCCTCTGTTGTGGCATAGTAAACTAAGCTTCCGCCTGCAGTGTCAGCATCCCATATGGGCACCAGTTAGTGTCCCAGCTATTCCACTTCTGATCCAGCACTCTGCTTATAGCCTTGGAAAGAGTGGAGGATGGCTCAAGTGCTTGGATCATTGCACACATATGGGAGACCCAGAAGTTCCTGAATCAATTCCTGAAGTTGGGGTTATTTGGGGAGTGAAGCAGCAGATGAAAGATCTCACTCTCTCTCTCTCTCACTCCTTCTCTCTCTGTCTTTAAAATAAATATTTTACAAACCAAGTAAAAAAAAGTGTGTGCTACGAGAAAGTTTTAAGATACTAATATGTGGAAATGTTTGCTTTCACAGCATAATTTAGCCACAATAAATTCCACCAAAACATAATCAAAAGAATTTTACATTTTTATAAAGAAAAGGTAAGTCACAAAATAATGAAGTTAATCAAACATGCAGAGCATACCTTGAAAGGCAGATCTACAGAGAGAAGGAGATACAGAGAGAAAGAACTTCCATCTGCTGTTTCACTCCTCAATGGGTAGCAACAGCTACCGCTGAGCCCATCCAAAGCCAGAAACCACGAGTTTTCTCCTGGCCTTCCATGCAGGCGCAGGTCCCAAGGCTGTAGGCTGTCCTCTACTGCTTTCCAAGGCCACAGGAAGCTGGATGGGAAGTGGTACAGCCTGGACACGAACCAGTGACTATATGGGATCCCAGCATCTGCAAAGGAGGATTTAAATGGGCCTGAAGATGTTCACTTTCTGAAATTAGCATTTTGTTTCAAACTGAGCCAAATAAATTTGTCAACAGGTTTTACTTCCAAAGAAAACAAACACATACACTTACTGGGAAACTAAAAAAATGTATTTAAAAGTGGACAGTCTAGTATTATTAAAAGATATGTTTAAAATTATAATGTTTGGGGTAACCTCACAGCTAAAGCCCTCCCCTTGCACGTGCCAGGATCCCATATGGGAACTTGTTCTAATTCCGGCAGCCCAACTTCCCATCCAGTTCCCTGCGTGTAGTCTGGGCAAGCAGTCAAGGATGGTCCAAAGCCTTGGGACCCTGCACCACATGGAAGACCCAGAAGAGGCTCTGCACTCCCGGCTTTAGATCGGATCGGCTCAGTTCTGGCCATGGTGGCCGCTTGGGGTGTAATCATCGGACTAAAGATCTTCCTCTTTGCCTTTCCTCCTCTCTCTATATCAGCCTTTCCAATAAAAACAAATCTTCTCAAAAAGTATAATGATTGTAACTGTTTAATATGAATAAACATTCTAATCATCAAAACTGAAGCATTTGAGACTTTCTCCTATTTAGAAAGTAATAAGATAACCTGTCGACCTTTTATGAATTCTGCTAGGAAACACGATTCTCTTGGGTCAAAGACGAAGGCTTTGTTTCATACATCTCTGCAAGCAGCGTGAACAGTGGCATATTTTTGATGGTTATCCTTGCCCAAAAGTCCATCACAACTGAATTGGGCCCAGATCATTCCTACACATGCAGAGGTTTTATGGAAGAGAAAAAATCCATGACAAACATTTTCGTACTCTGAGCAAACACCAGGCATGAAACAAGCTGGTCTTTCCCAGCCCACCTTGGAAAGTAAACAGTTAGGGGCAATCGCAGACTCAGTTGCCTACAAGATTTTTTCAACAAATTAAAGAGCCATGGACAGCCTCTCTTTGCACAGGTCAACAAAATCAAAGTATAAGATGCAATCCAAATGTAAGTTTTAAAATCAGCCTTTTTACATGAAAGGAAGAAGATTCACTAATTTTTTAAAAGATTATTTATTTATTTATTTATTTATTTGCAAAGGCAGATATACAGAGAATAGGAGAGACAGAGAGGAAGATTTTCCATCTGCTGAGTCACTCCCCAAGTGTTCGCAACAGCCGGTACAGTGCTGACCTGAAGCCAGGAGCCAGGAGTTTCTTCCTGGTCTCCCACAAGGGTGCAGGGTCCCAAGGCTTTGGGGCCATCCTCAACTGCTTTCTCAGGCCACAAGCAGGGAGCTGGATGGGAAGTGGAGCTGCCAGGATTAGAACTGGCACCCATATGGGATCTTGCGCATGCAAGGCAAGGACTTTAGCTGCTAGGCCCCCATGCAGGACCCAAGATTCATTATTTTTAAAAGATTATTAGGGAGAAGTTGATCAGGAATTCGATGAGCATTAGGAGACATAGTTGCATTCCTAGCATCACCTTTCATAACAATTTTCTAAGCAATGAAAAATTCTTTGTGGTTTATTTGTTCATTAAGTGGAGAAACGGAGAAAGACAGCCAGGTAGACAGTACATCTGTGGGCTGCTTCAGTGTGCAAGTGGTCACAATGGCCAGGGGTGGGCAGGGACTGGGTCAGGAAACCCGGCCGACATCTCCACATGGGTGGCAGTGCTCCACATACTCAGCATGACCTTGAGCACAAAGGTGAGACAGGAGACACCATGACACAGCTGTAAGCACAGCCCTGTGAATACAGTCTCCCAACCGGCTGCTGAACTAGCAGGCACAAAGCTCAGCTCTATAAACAATGTTGCATGAATACAAATATTATTCTTTAAAAAATCAAGGAATCAGTTTTGCCTGAAAACACATACCTATTTCCGTGCTAGATATAACACACAGAACACTGATACACTTGACTAAATAATTTTAAGATGGTAAAAAAATTATAACGAAGGTCCAAAAACAAGCTAAGAGAAGTTTACAAAACATATAAATATAAAAAGCAAATTCCTTCCTAGAAAATGCTTTCACAAACCAGTAAAAATACTCCTAAAAATGGGTGAGCCAGGAACAAGCAGTCAGCAGGGCTATAGAACAGACCCAGCATACAAAAAAGGACAACTTCAACTCTAATTAGTGCAATTTAAATTATAACCATAATTTTTAGTCATTTTTAATAGATTGCACAATTCAAAATATGATTCAAATTCAAAATAAAGGAAGGAGCCTTCTGACATTTCATGGTAATTTTAAACGGGACATGCTAGAGGACACATTAAGAATGTTTAGAAAGATTTTACCAAATGTTTATTAGCCCCAATGCAATATTGAGTCGTGATCAAAGCGGGAAATAAAGTGTAGTACTTGATTTTAATGGGAAAGCCTCCAGTCAGCCTTTTTAAAATCAGATATGATACTAGCTGGGAATCTTTTCTAGATGCATTTTTAATCATGTTGAAGAGCTCCAATAAATCAGTTTCATAAGGTCCTTCATATACACATTTATTGGGTACTGAAAATTGGTAGAGCGTATCAAAATTTCATTTTGCTGCAATTCAAACATGTGAAAATGAGAAAGTCTAGTTATCTAGTCATAATTATTATGTTTTGGACAAAGTGTCCAGCATCTTGGCACTTCTTTCTTACAGGTCACTTTGAGCTTCAGCTCTTGCTGTTGGATTTCATCTCAATGACTGCATTCTTCCAAAACACACAGGAATACTGGAGCTAATTGATACCTCTTATTGGCATGAAATAAAAAAGAACTAAAGAATACTGGAACATGAAACTATCTCTATTTCTGATAAGAAAATTAAGACTACATTATAGGGCCTGGCAGTGTGGCCTAGCAGCTTAAATCCTCACCTTTAACACACTGGGATCCCACATGGGCGCCAGTTCTAATCCCGGCAGCTCCACTTCCCATCCAGCTTCCTGCTTGTGGCCTGGGAAAGCAGTCGAGGATGGCCCAAAGCCTTGGGATCCTGCTCCCATGTGGGAGACCTGGAGGAGGTTCCTGGCTCCTGGCTCCAGATCGGTGCAGCACCAGCCATTGCGCTCACTTGGAGAGTGAATCATCAGGTGGAAAATCTTCCTCTCTATATTTGACTTTGTAATGAAAAATAAATAAATCTTTAAAAAGAAAAGACTACATTATAAAATCATTGTAAGACACTGGACTTGGATATCTTAATTTGATGATAAGCAAAAAGAACTGGGCATTTCATTCATCGTATTCATATGGTATTAAAAGGAACAACACCAGAATTGAAGCAGACTGTCCCACAACCTGCCCAGTCCCTTTAGTCAACCTAATTCTAGCTAGTTGATTGGAGACTGTAAAATCAGTTACTTTTAAGTGATTTTGTGGGGTATTGTTTTTCGGCTCAGAAACAATCATGATTTCCCAGTCCAAGGTTAATGAGTTTTCATTAGAATTTGTCATAAAATTAGGTCATTACAGCATCATATGAAGATGACCAGCACCTTCTTGCAAGTAGAATTTAATTCTTTTGGCAGATTAATGACCATGAGATGTGAGAAAGCAACTTGCTACAGGCTTGGGGGAGTTGGTAGCAGGAATGCAGTCATGAAATCATGGAAAAAACAGAATGAACTAAAATTGATTTACAATTCAAAAAGCCCAGTTTCTTTCGAGCCCAAATCTCTAAACATATGAAATCTCATGTAAATTAAAAATAATTTACTCGGCCAACTGGTTTTGTTTACCTTGGGGTATTTTATAATGTTCTTCACATGTTTCCAATTACCAAGAAAAAAAGCCAATTATCTTTAAATTAAGGTTTATCTGATAGCTGATTTTGAAATAAACTCAGGAAAAACCAATTTTGTTTTCCCATAGCAATACTGTAAGATACAGAAACATTATGATATTATGGCTAGATATCACCACCTGTTCTTGCATGATGTAAAACTGTGTGTTGATTATATCGCAGTATAAACATAATTATATCTGTAAACCCATTGAATGAATGCATTGTGTATGCTCAGTAAAGGCTGTTGGCTCATTTGAAATTTCCCGAGCCATTTCTTTTTCCACTGAAGCTTGTGAAAACAAAGTAACTGGATACATTCATTAGTCCTTCAGTCACCTAAGCTCCATCCAAGGCGATGGAAGAGCTGCTGGACAGAAGCTGGATGAATTCCAGATCCCCTCCCCCTGAGCCTGTTGGACCCATCAGTGCATCCGCCAGGTGACACGGAAAGCGCCTTTACTACCTTTTAATGTATGATTTTTAAATATATATATATTTATTTATTGGAAAATCAGATTTACAAAGAGGAGAGACAGAGAGCAACATCTTCTATCCACTGGCTGGATTTTTTTTGTTTGTTTTTCTCCTTTAATTGTGCTATCACAGAAACACAAAATCTAGGTAAGGGACAAGGAAAGTGTTTGCTTTTTGAGCACAAAATTTCAGTTTGCAAAATAAGGTGAGTTATGGGGCAGGGATGGTGAGTGTGATAGCAGACTTAACTGTCTTTAAAGTCTCTGAATGGCACACCATAAGTAGGTGAGGGTGTTTATGCTAAATCTAGTGCTTAGATATGTGTGTCCCACGTGTAAATACTACAGTGAGAGACTCAGCTCCTGACTCAACTTCCTATGAATGGAGACCTTGGGCTGGAGGTAGGCGTGCAGTGATAACTTCGATGTTTAAATTCTGGCTACTGATGTTGAGACGTGGGTTGTGTTTCTAGCTCCTCTTATCCCAGCCTGGGTCTGGCCTTTGCAGACATGAGTGGAGTCAATCAGCAAAAAGGAATGCTCTCTTTCTCTGCTTTCTCTCTCTTTCTTTCTCTCTCTCTTTCTTTCTATCTTTATCATTTGCTTTCTCTCTCTCCTCTCTTATTCCCTCCATCACAAATTAATTCAAAACAAATTAGCTTTTAAATAGTATCGAGGGTAACGTTTATGTTATCTGCGTTTCATTCTGTTTCTAAAACTTCTCTTTGCCAAACTATTTTGATCAAATATTTCCTCTTTTACAGGAAAAGTTTCATATTTATTTTCAAAGAAATTTTCAAAATAGTGTCAAAACATTGTAAAACTGTTCAGTAAGTCCCCATGATGAAAAAAACAGCAATATAGATGCCTTAGCATTAGGTTTGTGGTTCTCAAAATTGTGACCTCATTTCTCTGAAATTTTACAATTGACTCTTTAAAGTTATATAAACTCCTCATTTTCCAGAACATTGCTTACTTTTTCTTCCCCCCATCTGAGCTAGCATATGTTCCTCCCTTTTTTTTTGAAAGTTATTGTTTCCCTCCTTAAAAAAAAAATTATTCTTACCTTTTTTTTTTTGAGATTCATTTATTATTCTTGGAAAGGTAGATTTACAGAAAGAAGGAGATACAGAAGAAAGATCTTCCAACCACTGGTTCACTCCCCAAATGGCTGCAATGGCCAGAGCTGAACTGATCAAAAGCCAGCAGCCAGGAGCTTCTTTCAAGTATCCCTTGTTGGTGCAGGGTCCCAAGGCTTTGGGCTGTCCTTGACCACTTTTCCAGGCCACAAGCAGAGAGCTGAATGGGAACTGGAGCAGCAAGGACACAAAGCAACACCATATGGGATCCTGGTGGTTGCAAGGCAGGTAATTAGGCATTAGACCATTGTGTCAGGTCCCTCTCCTAACATTCAGACTAAATGTTCTTTCTGCTACTGAATAAACCATATATTTGTACAAACCCAGATGCTGCATTCAGACCACCTCAAATAATTTTTTCTTTGGCTGATTTTCACTAATCAATCACAATGCATCCGGTCTCTACCCTGCAAATAAACATGTTTATTTAAAGCATAGTTTGTATTTGTTTTCTTTCCATATCTTTCTACCTGCTGGCTGTGTTGTACATATAACAGAAAAAGATGCCTACTAATAGTCATAGCGTAGCAAGAGTACGACCTTTGGCACTACTTCAGAAAGTTTAAGGAATAACTCAGAACCACAAAATAATCAGTAACACAGGAAGAAAGTGGCTCTTGCTACCTAAAAGAACTTCAAAATTCAATCATTATGGTTCAACTGTCAGTCTTAGCCCTTATTTATACTCCAGTGGAACAATGCTCTTCATACTTTCAACTTGATGATTATTTTGGTTAGAGCTAAAATAGCCTGTGCTTGCAGAGTAGGTTAAAATTATGTCCGCAAGAGTTAATGAAAAGAAAAAATAAAAGGAGAGAGAAGGGGTGGACTCGGTGACCAGAAAAGGATAAAGTGGGTGGTATGATTCCCTTCTTAGAACTGTACTATAAAATGCAAAAATTCGTTCTTTATATTAACAAGAAAGTACATATAACAAGTTTAAATACAAAATAATCCATTCTTAAAGTTTCTGGTAATTTTAGATATCTGAGGATATATTTGTTAAATTTATCGCAATTACTATTTGAAGAAAAATTTCAAGATTCCTGAAAAGTGTTTTAAATATTATCCTCCAAAAACTGGCCAGAGCACATCCTAAATGATTATGCTGATTTTGGCTCACAGCATTATTTTCTTTGCTGCAGCTATGCCATGTTGTTCAGCCTTGGGGTTTAGTAGGAATATAATAAGCAAGCTTTTGTTAGAAAACCAGATTATAAAGTAAGTGTTGGTGATCTTCCTCCATCTCTGGGAAACCGACGTATGTGACCGACACATGAGTTGTCCATGAGAACTACTGTGAGAACAATGACATTTGGGATGGTTTCTGGTTTATATGGCAGATGAGTTTCCAGTTGCGTGAGCACTCTCCATTCTGACTTTCACAGTGATTGTACTAATATACACTCCCACCAGCAGTGAAGAAGGGTACCTTCCTCCCCACATCCATGCTAGCAAGTGTCCTTAGTAGAGTTCTGAATGTAGGCCAATCTCACTGGATATAGATGGAATCTCAATATGGCTTCATTTGTATCTCCCTGATGGCTAGGGAGGCTAAGCATTTTTTCATATATCTACTAGCCATTTGAGTTTGTTCTTCTAAGAATTGTTCATTTTTGCCAATTTTTGTCACAGAGTTGTTTGCTTTGCTGCCATTGCTTTTTTGACAATCTTTCTAGATCTTGGTTATTATTACCCTATTGATTACATAGTGTGCAAACATTTTCTCTCTTCTCTCGGTTGCCTCTTCATTTTGTTGATCATACCCTTTTCTGTGCAGAAGCATTTTAACTTGATGCAGTCCCATTTCTTATATAGCTTTGACTACCTGAGCTTTTGGTGACTTTTTTCAAAAAGTCTTTCCCAATTCCTGTATCTTTGAAAGTGCTTCCTATATTTTCCTTTAATAGTTTGTTAGTTTCTGGGTGCATGTTTAGATCCTTGATTGATTTACAGTTGATTTTTGTATGAGGTTAAAGGTGAGAGAGTCTTGCTTCTTAATTCTACGGCTACCCAATTGTCCCAAAAGCATTGTTTGAAGAGATCAGATTTTTTTCCCTGGATTGTTTTCAGCTTTCTTGTCAAATATTTGTCGACTATGCGTGTGTGAGTTCCCTCCTGGGGTTTCTATTCTGTTCCACTGACCTTCTCTGTTTCTGTACTGGTGTCAGACTGTTTCGATGACCATTACTCTGTAGTGTGTTATATAACACAACCAGAAAATAAGAGGAATCAAGATGGCTCCTCCCCCAAAACATACCTCTTCTCCCTGAGTCCCCATGAAAAGGCTTCCATTCCCAAGATCACATGAAGACTGGCAACATGGAGAGATGATCTACACATTTTAAATACATTTTCAAAAAAGGAAAACAGAATTCAGTCATCTTACTGCAGATGTCTCATCATAAAGCAGCCCTGATGTCTCTGTATTTCGAAGTCTGTGTCTGAGTGTGTGCGTGCATGTTTGTGTGTGTTTGTGTGAAGCCCCCTTGATGCCAAACACTTGTAACATTTTTAACTTTAAGCATTCATCTTTCATCATCTGACATCATTTTTGTTTGTGTGTCTGCTGGAGGGTAACCAACTATCTTTGAGCAGAGGACTAAGTGGATATCTATCAACAAGTGACAGAGTAGGAATAAGAATGATGGTTAACTCAGTAACTAGAGTATGTGTAATTAAGTACACTTCAATCATATCCGCCTTGGTTCTTCCTATGCGTTGATTAGATAGAGTTACATTGAAACACTTTAAGTTGAGCCTGCCACTTCTACCTCTCTTAGAAGTAATGGGCATATTTCCAAGGCTTTTAGTCTCCTGATTTTTAGATTTTTAAAAATACAAATGGCAAAAATGATGAAATATGAACATAATATGGTCTGGAAATTGAATTTAAAGCAGTATTAGTCTCTTCTTTAAAATGCAGGAAAAATGATGAAAATAAGTACACTATGAAATTGGTGACATTGCATTTAGGATGAGTTATTCTAAAATCTGTACTTGTGCTTAGCTGACCCTTGAATGGCGGTAGCTCTCAGTACTCAGCATGGCTCAGATACCTCAATCAGGAACACCACACTACCAAGTTTCAATTTCCTCTTGCTGTCTGAAAAAACACAATCCCACCTATATGGGAGACAGGATGAGATCCTGGCTCCTGGCTTCCGTTTGACCTAGCTCAGGCTTCTCCAGGTATTTGAGAAATCAACCAGCAGATGAAAACACCATCTCCTTTATTCTCTTTCTTTCCTGTCTCAAAATTTTTAATTGGTAAAAGACTCACTAATCCTATCCGTATGACTTTATAAGCACATTGCTTTCTGTAACTGTCATTGCAGCTGAAATCCTGATTTTGTCTGCTTAGATCCATTTTGCTTGGAAAGAGCTCACCCATCTATTGAGAGGATAAATTCCAAGTGAGGTTTTTATATTCTACAGGGCAAACTTTGTGCAGTTATTACATTATATCCATAAGTATATTATCTCTATTTAAGATTAATATACACTTAAAATATCTGAAGAATTTCTGTCTCATATATTAATAATGATTGTATCACTGCGGTGGGATTGCAGTACCAGGCCACAGTATCACAAATAAAATGACCCACATGTTTTCATTTCCCGGTACCTATAAAAATTATGTACACATTATTCTATAATCTCTTAAGCGTACAGTACCATTATTTAATAGAAAGAACATACCTTAAGTTTAAAATGCCCAGTTTTTAAAATGTATACCTTCTCAGTGCCTTATAATATTTTGTGGGTATAAAGACTTGCCTCAATATTGCTGTCTGGAAATGGTGAGGCAGAAAGTAGAGGTGGCTGTGGAAGCATCAAGTAACCCTGCCTTTCGTGATGACTTCTGTGTGATCTGCGATGCTGTTTGACAGCACTTTGTCCAGAGTAGAACCTCTTTCAGAATCACAGGTAATCCTTTCAAAGCCTGCTGCTGCTTTACCCACTGTTTTCTTAGCAGTCTGTATCCTTTATGGTCTTTTCAGCCATATCCACAGCCTCTTCACCCAGATTATATTTCAGCTCAAGAAAGTTCCTTCTTATGAATAAGAAATAAATCTTCATGCATCAAAGTTTGGTCATTAAATAAAGCTTCCCCATTAGTATTCAAACTCAATTCTAGGGTTCTTGCTATTTAACCACTTCTGAACTCACTTCATCTGCCAAAATTCCACATCCCTGGGAGTCATTCGAAGGGTTGGATCCTGCTAATGTTGACATTTTTGTCTCATCATATAAATCATGGGTATTCTAAAAACCATCTACAGTGGTGAATTTTTTTTTTCCAGAAAGTTTTTAGTTTATTTTGCCAAAATCCACCAGAGGAATTACTACTTTTGGCAGCTATAGCCTTACTGAATGGACATCAGAAATAGTAAGACTGAAAGCTGGAATTACTCAATGACCTTTGGTCTTCAGAATGGCAGCTGTATCAGCAAGCACAAAATCATTAATCTCGTTTTATTTCTCTGTCATAGTTCTTCACTGACCAGGTACACTGAGAATGAGCAATAATGTCTTAACTGGACTATTTTTTTAGTAGATTGCAGCAGTGGGTATATAAAATGCACCCACACCATGTTGAAATAGATATGCTTACATCCAGTTTGTTGTTGTTGTTGTTGTTGATAGAGTTCATACACAATGGGTTCAATACAATTCCAAAAGCCTTGGAATATTGAGACCACTAAAATGGGTGTTGGCTCCAATTTTAAGTCGCCAGCTGCCTTAGCTCTAAAAAAGACAATCAGTCTGTGAGTTCATGATTTGAAACTAGATTTTGACTTTTACTATCTGGCTATAAAAATCCTAGATGGTGTGTTCTTTCAACAGAACATGCTTACCCTAATTTGGCCTCCTGGATAACGTGCAGAAGCAACTGTATCCTCGCTTGCTGATTTGCCTGAATGTATATTATGGAGACAGCCTCATGTTTTAAATCTGATGAATCCACCCCTTTACCAACTTCAATATTTTCCTTTTGCTGCTTACCTCTCTCAATCTTGATATAGTTGAAGCGAGTTGGGTCTTGCTCTGGAGTAGTCTTTGATTTAAGAGGATGTTGTAGCTAGCTTGATTTTTTGCCCAGACCCTGTCACTGAGGAAGATGTCTTGCTCTCTTATTATTTGTGTGTTCAGTGGTAGAGTAATACGTTGATTTCCTTCACTGTTTTGCTAGCTCTTTGGCACAAGACAAGAAGCTCTCAGCTTATCTCATCTGCTAACATATCATCTTTTCTATGCCTTGTCATTACTGGGAGGGATGTGTCTTGAACAGTTAGGGGCCATTAAGAAGCTACTAATCCATCTCTTTTAACAGTTCTGTGTCTCAGGAAGTGGGGAGAGCTAAAGATTAGGAGAGAGAACAGGGAATCAGCTGGCCACTGGGTCAATCAGAACACACATGTTTATCAATTAAATTCTCTATCTTAGTTGACTTTATTCATGCATCCCCGAAATAATTGCAATAGTAACATCAGAGTTCACTGATTACAGATAATGATTAAGAAAAAAAAATAATAGTATGATTACTATGAGCCAAGCAAGATGGCTCAGTGGCTAACTATCTGCCTTGCATGTGCCAGGATTCCATATGGGTTCCAGTTCATGTCCTGGCTGCTCCACTCCCTTTCAGCTCCCTACTTATTTCCTGGGAAAGCAGTTGAGGATGATTAAAGGCCTTGGGATCCTGCACCCATGTGGGAAACCCAGAAGAAATTCCTGGCTTCAGATAGGCTCAGCTCTGACTGTTGCAGCCACTTGGGGAGTGAATCAGCAGATAGATCTTTGTCTCTGGCTCTTCTTCTCTCTGTAAATCTGACTTTCCAATAAAAATTAAAACTACCGTTTAAAAAATAACAATGGAGGGCCCGGCGCGGTGGCGCAAGTGGTTAAAGGTCCTCGCCTTGCACGCCCGGGATCCCATATGGGCGCCGGTTCTAATCCCGGCAGCCCCGCTTCCCTTCCAGCTCCCTGCCTGTGGCCCGGGAAAGCAGTCGAGGACGGCCCAAAGCTTTGGGACCCTGCACCCGCGTGGGAGACCCGGAAGAGGCTCCTGGCTTCGGATCGGCATAGTATCGGCCCGTTGCGCTCACTTGGGGAGTGAATCATCGGACGGAAGATCTTCCTCTCTGTCTCTCCTCTCTGTATATCCGCCTTTCCAATAAAAAAATAATAAAAATAAATCTTTAAAAAAAAAATAACAATGGAAATGTGTGAAATATAATAAGAATTAGCAAGATGTGTGACACACAGACCTAAACACATGCTGTTGCAAAAGTGTTGTCCGGCACTGCATTTGGCCTAACACTGGAGCAAAGGAAAGATATATCCCCCTTTCGTATCACAGTGCCTGAGTCTGAGTCCTGGCTGTGGATCCCAGTGCCTGCTTCCAGCTTATGAAAACCCAAGAGAGCAGGAGCTGATGGTGCAAGTAGTTGGATTCTTGCCACCTACATGCGAGAAACATATGCCGTGCCTGGGCTCCCGGCTTTGACATGGCCCAGCTGCTGCAGGAATTTGGGGAGTAAATTGTCGAATGAGAGCTTGCTGTCTCTCACTTTCTCTTTATTTACTGCGAGAAAGAGAAAGATATGCATTGATGCTTCACAAACTTTCAATTTGTAAAACACATAACATCCGCAAAGCACAATGAAACAAAATGCAACACAGTTAGGTGTGTCTGTACAATTTTAAATGGTTTGTTTATTTCTGTTCTCTAATTTTCTCCTTGGATGAATTCATATCATGTGTTTAATAAAGAAAAAAATTAGCAGAAACTATGTAGAAAAAAGAATTATTATGAGTTCCATTGGATGCAGTTTCAAAAGACAGATTAGGGAAAATGTCAAGTACCCAGCTGTGTTTACTTTGCAAGTAAAGAAAGAGAAGAAAGGGATAAAAGAAGATAAGAGGGAAATTAATGGAACAACCACACCTAAGAACTCCTTAAATGATTGAAATAAGTCTACAGTTTGTGAGAACTTATCACTCTCATGAACACACCTTACATTTTTAACTTATAAAATACTTTATTCATCTGGAACTGAATTTCTTTTTACATATTAAAGGAGCCTTCTATTTATTCTCTTGGCCTAAGAGAGAGAAGCTTCCCATACCTAAAGAGCTTTGACTTAACTAAATAATACTGATGGCATGAACAAGACCTCAGAAAAGAAAGTCTTGTTTTCAGCATTTCATCTTCAAAAAATACACTCTTCTCTTTGTTTGTATTGCCATTCTCATTTGCGATCCTCAAACTCAAATGCTCTTTTTTAGATAAACTATTATAACAGTGACTCCTGTGTATGATTATGTTTTCTAGAAAAGTCTGCATTTGTTCTTAAATTAGATCTTCTCTACTTCCTAGATCACTGGGTTTGTGGGGTTTTGTTTGTTTGTGATAATGATGTTAACATTGCTGATCAGAGTAGGATGGCTCAAGGATTAGAGAAAAGTACACGTGATCATCATTTCCAAATTTTGTATTTCTCCCTTCTGTTTGGTGGGGGTGGTATAAGAGGAGAAACCATACGCAACCTCCCAACCGCTCCAGTACCCAGGGATGGGGAATGGGCACCTCATGTCAACCCAGGGTCACAATGTGGCACACACTCCGACGGTTCTGCCCACGTGGTTTCACTAGTTCTGAAATGTTGTCAGTCTCAATGATCCAAGAATGAAGGAATTATTTCAATATCCATTTACTGACATAGTTAACCTTAGAGTCTCCATTCACCCAGGACGGGGGATCTGGTGAGTCTTGGGTCACCTGGCCTGGTTTCTTTGGCCAGTCTGTGTGGTGGGTGCAGCTCCATGAGTCCCGGGGGCTGGGATTCTGGTGGGACCCAAGTCACCTGGCCTTGGTTCTTTGCCCATCTGTTTAGAGGGTGATGGTTCTGTGAGCCCAAGGGGTGGATATCCAGTGAGACCTGGGTCAGTTGACTCAGGTCATTTTCCAAGCTGCAACAATTGGTCCTCCTCAGTGGAAAAGACAGAGTAGTGGACAGCTGGCACATATCCACATGGAGGATACAGCAGCCCATCGAGCCCTGCGGGGAACACTGTACCATCCCAGAGGCAGGATAACAGAACAAACTGGACAATACACCCCAGCCAAACATAGATCACTTTTAAGATGAATGTTTCCTAATATGTATAAGAGAAACACGCACACAAGAAATTGCTGTGGAAAAAAAAATCCATCCTTTACTTTGAAGTAAAAAAATAAATGAATGCCAAAATAATTTCTTTAAAAGAGAAAGAATGATGTTAATGAACATGAATAATCTGCAGCTCACTTAAACTTCTTCTGAAGAAATGTTAAGCCTATTCCCAATTTGTATCATAACTTAATGTTATCAAACATGAATTTTTCTCATGGAAAAGATTGTTTCTTTTTGACATGTAAAAGGTGAATTCAAAGACAGACAATATGGTGCGGTTGAATAAGTCATCATTAGGTCACCAGAATTCCAAATCGGTGCTCCAGGTCAAGCCCAGCTCATCTTCTTCCAATCCAGCATGATGCTGATGTTCCTGGGAAAGCAGCTGAGCACCCAAGTGCTTGGGCCCTTGGGCCCTGATTTTTGCTTGGTCCAAGCCCTGACGCTGCAGAGCGAGTTTGATTAGTAGGTTTAAGATTCTATCTTTCCTTCTCTCTCTGTCTCCCTCCGAGGCTCTGACTTTCCAATAAATTAGTAAGTAGATATGTAGATATTTTTTAATGAAAAAAAAATCAATGCACATCATCATATTTTTCAAAATATCAGATGACTTCTTCAAATGTACCCCAGAAGAGGTTCTAAATCTGTGGTAAACTGACGGGTAATACTCTATTTTATTTTGAGTGCTCCACTCTGATTCACTAGCAATTCACCGTACTCCATCATGTCCATTCGCCATCTGGTTTTAAACTGTTTATGAGGCCAAACCCCAAAGTTAAAATGTCAGGTTGATATTTATAATAAGTTCAAGGTTTTAAAAGTTACCCCAAAACTGATTTGCCTTTGCTTTCCCCATTTTCTGATCGATGAATAGACATTAAAATGGCCTGGCACTAATAAGGTAAGGATTTAAAAAATTATAAACCTCTGTGCAAATTAGCATAAAACTAAGCCCTGAAATTGGTGGGAATCCAGGAAAAATTGGCTGAGAGGGCATATATTATTTCTGAGGGTTGTTTTCTTTTCAAATCTTCTGCCAGAGGACACTTATGAATAACTGAACAATTAAAGGTTTCAGACTGATGTGTAACAAGCAATTTATAAAACAGAACAGTGAAAACAAACGTAATAGTATCTGCGTTAATACAGAGATTTAAACAGGCTTACATTTTGATTGGGTTAGTATGAAGTTTTGAATGGATACTTATGTTGAACAAAATTACGCCTTTTCCTAAGTTTGGATAAAAATTAGTCTCACTCATTTTATCTAGAATCATTATTTATTATTATTTTATAAGAGGAAAACTTATAAAATCTCATGATCACAAGATCACATCTGTTTTTTTTTTTTTTTTTTTTTTGGAAAGGTGGATAGACAGAAGACAAGAAACAGAGAGGAAGATCTTCCGTCCGATGGGTCACTACCCAGGTGACTGCAATGGCTGGAGCTGAGCCAATCCGAAGCCAGGAGCTGTTCTGGGTCTTCCACATGGGTGCAGGGTCCCAAAGCTTTGGGCCGTCCTTGACTGCTTTCCCAGGCCACAAACAGGGAGCTGGATGGAAGCAGGGCTGCCAGGATTAGAACCATCATCCTTATGGGATCCTGAATCATGCAAGGCAAGGACTTTAACCACTACGCTATCGCACAGGGCCCAAGATCACATTCTTCAAAAGCGAACATACCTAATTCTGAGATAGAATTTCTTTTTAAATAGTTGACTTTGGAGCCCAGTGCTGTAGCCTAGTGGCTAAAGTCCTCACCTTACAAGCATCAGGATCCCAGAAGCCTTGCTTCCCATCCAGTTCCCTACTTGTGGCCTGGGAAAGCAGTAGGGGGTGTCTCAAAATCTTGGGATCCTGCCTCCATGTGTGAGGCCTAGAAGAGGGTCAGGGCTCCTGGCTTCAAATAGGCACAGCTCCAGACATTGCAGACACTTGGGGAGTGAATCAGCCAAAGGAAGATCTTCCTCTCTGTCTCTCCTTCTCTCTGTATATCTGACTTTAAAATAAAAAAAAAAAATCTTAAAAAAGAGTTGACTTTGAGCTTAAAATAGGAGAACAAGCCCTAGTTCAGCTATTCTTCACATCTGGCATCTAACTCAGAAGCCTGATGGCATGACCCCTTGTTTTATGTTAACTTACTTGAAAGTACAAAAACAGAATCTCTCCTTAGCTTTTCACTCATGTTAGCAATAAATGGGCTGGGGAAGCATCCTGCGCTGTGCAGGCTTTCTGAATTCTCAATACTAAAACAGGACGATAACCAAGTATCTGGGCATGAAAGAGTTACTAGGTAAGAATTGAGTGGATATAAAGTGTTTAGTTTATCACCTTTGCCCATAGACTTGGGAGTTAAACTGCTTTCTTTCTGCTGGGTCTCCATGGGATTTGAAACATATTACAATTCTGGTTTTAAGTTTTTCTGCAATTATCAGTTAGCAAACAGTTATTCAATCTTAAATCTTGAAGAAACCTGGAAGGTAATCTGGTCTCCACTAAAAAATAATTTCCCTGGAAGAGCACACAGTTTTATTCTGTGGTCTGCGTTTTCATGTTCAAGTCAGACACACTAACTCATATTTAGTCAATGTCACAGAATTCCAGAACATTCACTGTGAGCACTGTCACAAGGATGAGTGTTCAGGCCAGGGAAAGAAAACATGGTTGGCCGCTTTGTTAGTCATCTGGTTATCCCCGGATCCCGCCCATGTCCAGCCACATTCCCTGCCCTTCAGACATGTCTCATTTCATGATGAAAACAGAGCTGGGATCCAAACCAGTTAGTGAGCCACAGAGAAGGGCTGTGCTCAACTCCCATCACTGTCCATAAGAAACACCATTTGAGTCACAAATATCTGCTTCTGATTCAGCTCCCTGCTAGCTCAGCTGGGACAGCAGCAGAGGCTGACCCAAGTGCCATGGCCCCTGGCACTCATACAGACAACGGAAATTGAGTTCCTGACTCTGGCTTGGTCCAGCCTGGCTATTACGGCCATTTGAAGACTCTCTCTCTCTCTCTCTCTCTCTCTCTCTCTCTCTCTCTGTCCTCTCTTTCTCTCTCTCTCTCTGCTGTCACAGTAAATACTTTCAAGTCATGAATTAAATAGCATATATTCTTCCTATCATGATATTTTCTAATCCTAGTAGTGCTTGACCTTTGCAGCTCATCTCAGTGGAACTAGTGAGAGTGTTCAGTAATTTCCTGTGTACAACACTGGATTTCAAGACTAATTTTCCAAGCTGCCTGGTGGCTGCTGGGAGACCAAGGGCCGGATTAGACTCCATGCTTTGGACGCTGGCCACAGTCACCACTGGCATGGAGTGAGCAAGTCCTGGGCCAGGCAGGGCCCAAAAGGCTTCTCCCTTCCTGGTGAGTACGCAGAGAGGGGAGCTCTTGGGAACAAGGTGGGCCTAGGCTCCGCCCACTGCAACATCCTGTGGAGGGAGGGGTAGTGTGACCTTGGAATCTGGACTAAATAGGGCTGGCCCATGGACCCACCAGTAGTCAAGAGATCTGGCCTAGAGGTTCTGATGGAGGAGCCTGGGCAACTCCTCTGTCAGGACACAGTCCATGCAGGTGAGTGTAAGAACCATGATAGAGAGCAGCCCAGACCAGGCTGGAGAAAGGTACCCACTGGCATAGACTTGGCATAGGCATAGGTCGGTTACGGACCAGGCTGAACCAATTCACATCACCCAGTGGGGAATTCGAACACCAGAACAGTGTGGGTCGGGCCAGGTTCTTATGTAACACATACCAATGTACATTACTGCTGGGATTGGATGCCTGCTGGGCTGGGCTAGGATATAACCCTCACTAGTGTCAGCTGGAATTAGGAGTGGGGCGAGCTAGGCCAGGCTACAGCATCCACTGGCAAAAACCGAGGCTAGGGTTCCATGCCAGGCTGGGCCACAGCACCCAACCAGCATACATGAGAACCAGGCGGGGGAGGGGTAAAGCTGTAGGGGGAATGTGGGGGGGCTCCCCTGCTAGACAGCCACTCCCACCGGAGCACATGAACTGCAATGGGGGCACACCAGACCAGGCAGGGCTACAGCACCTATGGGCCTCATCTGAGCTAGATTAGGGAAAAGCCAGGCTCAACAGAGTGTTCCGACTGGTGCAAGCATGAATCAGCATGGATGAGGGCTGATCGAGCTTTGCCGCAGCATCAGCTGGCAAATACTGGCACTGGGAGCTAATTCTGTCAAGCCAAACTGCAGAACCACCTGGAGAGTGTATGATCTGGGAGTAGGGGTGGGCCCAGAAGGGAAATTGTGGGCACCTCCCTCTTGGGTTATCACTCCCTCTGGATAACATGAAAACCAAGCCTGGGACAGAGGTGGCTAGACAGAGCAGCACCCTCCAGCATGTGCATGGGCTGGATAGTAGGGCTGGTTGGGTTAAACTAGGTTTCAATGCCCATTGACATGTATGAGAGCTGAATGGGTTGTGGGACACACTGGACCAGACTGCTATACATACTGCAAGTATGGGAACAAGGGCAGTTTGTGGACCTAGCGGGAGTTATTGTGGGTCGCTCCAACTAGGCTGCAGCTCCCACTGGTTTGTGTGAGGGCCAAGTATGGGGTGGGCAGATTCAGGCTGGACTGCAACACCCATTGGTTCATGCGGAAGACAGGGCTGGAAACAGAACTGATCTAGCAATTGCAAATACCAGCATATGCATAAGCTGATTGGGATGACAGACTGTGCCAGACCCTGTACTGGCAAGCACACACAAGAATCAGGTGTGGGATCACCTAAAATGAAGTTTCTTTGGGGATCCCTCCAAATGAACTGCTGATCTCAGAACCCCAACCATGAAGAGAAGTGCAGATTACAAGATCTGACCATAGAGTGCATGTGTCAAAGCTGAGCCTTCTCAGAGGCTCAAACGAAGCAGTGGACAGCATATCCAGGTGCACATGGAGGATATGGCGGTCCATTGGAACCTGCAGTGGACACCTGATTCTATAACAGAGGACAGAACAGTCAACCAACTACCCCAGCCATGTGTTGGCAATGAAAATCTGGGCAAGCAGAGACTCTAAGGTGAACTATGTCAGCCAGTGGACTTTGGAGAGATTTCATTGTACTTGGAATGGCGAGATTGGCTGCAATTAAGAACTTTTGAACTGTCAAAACCACTTGAGCAGGACCATTGGAACATGCCCCACGTCGGGGATCTGGGATGGGTTACAGCTGGATTGGACTTCTCCCTTTATCTACCCCCACTCCTTACCTCAAATACAGAGAAAAAAAAAATGGAAATAATGGTTTTATCCACTTTCTTGTAGCCCTTGACCCTTTGTGCCCTAATCAACTATGTAAAGATTGTCAAAAATAAAATAATTACCAAAAAGGAATACTTTTCCTCATAACTACATACTGCAATTCTTTTAGAAAATGGTTGAAAAATAATTTATCAAGATAAACATAAATAGTTGATACATTTTATAATGGGTCACGTAGCATTTTTACAAACTAAATTCAGTTGGTGCATAAAATTTCGAAAACCATACACATGAAGTAACTTTAATAAGATCTGATATGGTTTACCCGGTTTACTGGCACCCCAAGCGACATCTTAAATATTACACTGAACATCTGTCCCAGATGGTTAAAATCTGTGTCTGTTTCTTTGTAATCGGTTGTACATGCTATTCACTGCACCAGCACTTGTGTTGGCAACGAAGGGAATTCAACAAAAAAAAAGGAGAAGTTTCTTTACTTTCTATTCAGCACATCTCTGTGAGTAGTTCCCCACTCCCCTCTTTACACCCACTACGGCTGATCTTTGATGCCATTGTGTTTCCACTGTTGACCCCTGCACAGATTCTACTTGTTTTCTGGTCTTTGGGGGATTTTGCTTGCATTTGTCTGTGTTTTATACTACAAGTCCTTCCTTTCCTTTGGTTCTCGTGGAGAGTCCATCCCATAGGCTAATCTCATTGCTCCTTTGGTTATTTTCTTGGGCTGTCAGCAGACACCTGAACCCCCAGGTTTCCACTTGACTCCACAGATGAACAGACCCGATTCTGGGGGACTTTGCTGCCTCCCCCATACCCCAAGCCCTAATAACAGCAACTTCCATTTCAGGGCTATGTAACTTTGTAGCAAGTCATTTGTCCCATAACTAGCAGCCAGTTGGTGAGAGAGCTCATGGACAGCAGGTCTGCAAACAGTAGGTCAGTCTTGAGGAACCTTCAAAGAAAGACCATGACATGTGAACCACTAAGGAAGTTAGGGTAAGCTGTCAGTAATCTTCACTTTCTTCTATTGTCATAGCAAATACCCAACACATAGAAACATTTCTTTGGAAATTTAAATATGAACTAAGGGAAAATATTTAAAATTTTTCAGTAACATAAGATGAACGAATAGGTACAAAAGGTGATAAATTAAGACTAACAATATACTAAATGCAAAAATATTTTATTCAGGTGATTAAGAATTTCAGTAATAAAATTCAACAGACCATACCAATATCTATTTCCTAAGGATTTGAAAGGGAGTTAGCCACTGTCACCATAAACTTTAGAGATTATTAGTGGATCCATTTTGTGGATGAGAAATTTGAGACTTTGGGAAATAATAGTCTTGCTAAGGATTTCATGAGAGGCAAATTATTCTGAATTATGAGAGTAATTGAATGCATCTGAACATTAGCTCATATTACAGGTGCCCATGATATTTATTGGGCACCTGTAACAATGAGGTTTCCAGAATATTAACAATGAATTTCCAGAATATTAACCAAAATTAAGTGACAATTGCTTCAAAGCAGCTACTACTTCTGTGTATTCAGTGTCACATGCTGACAACAGCCAATGCAGCAGAAGATGGGTTGCAAGTTAAAATGGGATGAAGCCAAGTTGAATAAGCTTCACAGGTGGAATGAAGCCAGTTTCCTTAGTGCCAAGTATCTGGCAGTCTTTTCAGGCATGACTGTTTCTCCCTCCCATATCTCTCATTTCACGCCACGACATGTAACCATACAAATATCTGAGTAAATGTCCTCTTGCCCTAATGAGGCATATCCGTGGAAAATATAGAAATGGCACAATCCACCAAACTTTGAGACCATTGCAATATGCACAATAGACACATTACTTCAATTCATCTCTAGCTTCCACTGTTTTCCAAAACCCATAATCAGGAAAAAGCAATATGGACCAGAACTGGCACTCCAATACGAGATGCCAGCATTGCAACTTACTCATCTCTTACATTCTTAGAATGAACATACGCAAATAGATTTCATGCAGTTTTATGTGATAAGTCCCAATGTAAAAAAATCAAAAACTGGATTTCTGTGTGCAGATATATTACTTGCCAAAAATACTTTGGAAAAATGCACTTGGCCAAATTATACACATTCTGGAATAGTGGTGTTACCCTGTGTACAGCTTATTACTATTTCAAATATAACCATCAGTACCAGAACAACCTGGGAAGTTGTTAATATTCCAAGATCTAAGTCCACAGCCCCAAGTTGCTAGGTGATAATCTGCGTATTACCAAGATCTCCAGATAATTCAAAAGCATATCAGTTTCCGCCCATAGTAACAAATCTAATATTATTGTCAGAAGTTGTATCCTCTAAAAATATTTTTCTGGGTACCAAGTTTGATTATTAAATGTAATCAAAATGTCTGAATATCATGGTTTTAATTTTTATTGCGACAATGCTTTAAGAATAAAAAACTTACTACGAAGAAGCAGAAAAATACTTTTTAATAACATTTTCTTCTATCTTAGATGATGCCATTCACAGTATGTTACAAGAGTACAAGGAATTTTATATTAAAATAATTCTTAAATTTAGATATATCCTATATCTAAAAACAGAAGTTATTAGGAGATGCATTGGTAAGTCTCTATCACATGCTTTGGCAATATTATTACTCTCTGGTAGTTAAATTTTGATGACTAATCAGTATATCAGACCTAGAAAGACATTCGATTAAAACAGCAGATGCTATCCAGGTCTTTGCATGTTGACCTGTACACTGCACATCTTGTTCGAGATAAGTATTGGTTAGCCTCAGAATTAGAGAAGACAAGGGGAAAAGTTGGAAGAGAAGAAGAAAGAGAAGCAGTGAACAGCAAGAGGTGTAGGCTCTGCCCACCCAAACCAAGTCCAACGGAGAGGGGAGGTCCCAGGTATATGAACTCTAAGTCATCTCAGGGTAATATCTCCTGTCTTTGAAAACTTACTTGTTAGTCAGCAAATAAAGTGTTCATCTGTCTTCTGTAAGTTGCTTAAATGCAAAAAAAATAAGCAAGTCAGACAATACCCTGTCCTGAAACTCCCCTATCTACACATTATACACATCATTTATGTGTATATGAATTGTGTCCTGATCATTATACACGGACCTCTAATCAATGTATTGACACTCTCTTGTCTGGAGTAATTAACATCTGTATCACAATGTGTAAGGATCAAAGCTGGAATCTGGATCCCCTACTTCCGTCACTTCACAAACCTGCAGCGCTCCTCCACAACACTCTAAACTGCTTGATTCTTTGTCTCTTTCTGTTTTCTTTGTTAACTCAAGGAAGCTTTGAAAAACCTAATGAAAATGAGAGACAGATGTGAACATGAATGGGCACCAAATAAAGCAGGAAGATTCACAGAGCTGGACGTTTACCCACAGACTGCACTTAAGAACCTCTCATCCTCAGAATACCAGCAATCCGCTCCAGGACAAAGACATTTGCAGCACTGTCAACAGCATAATTAGGGCAACATCTTGCTTACACACTTGTGTATATGCAAATTCACAGACAGAAAATGAGAGAGTGAAAGCGAGAGAGAGAGAGAGAGATGCATTCCATTCTACGGAAGTTTATACCCAGTGAAATAAATTGGAAGTCCTTTTTTAAAAAAGTAATAAGCATAGTGATGATTTTGTGACTGCAAGCAGACTACTTAGAGTAACAAAGAAAGAAGTGCACAATACAGAAAGGATAAGCAAAATTAGGCTAGGCACCCCACAATCCTATTGCTCAGTTCCTTAGCTTTCTTACCGCAATGAAAGTGTTTCTTTTTCTTTTGATGTGCTTGAAAGACAATTCAAGAAAGATCGTCCATGTGCTAGCTCACATAAAATGCTCATGGGAGCTGTGGCTGACTGGAACCAGGAGCTGGGACTCCCATCTGGGTCTTCCATCTGGGCAGCAGAGACCCCACTCTTTATGTCCTCAGTGCATGACTCCTTATCAGAAGCAAATGGATCAGAAGCAAAAGCAGGAATCCAAACCTAGAAACGCAGATAAGGGCAGCAAACATCCCAACGCAAGTTTAGTTTTCCACAAATCACCATTTGATCTGAACATCCATTCATGGCAATCGCCATGTAAGTGACAAATCACAAACCTACAGTTTCTATCTTCTGTTCACCCTCAAAACCTCAGACATAATTTCATGATTGCTGAAGGTTAAAAAAAAATGGGATTCTGCAGGACCTCATATGTTCTAGGCCTCAAATGGAATGGATATGCCTAGAGACACACACATTTCACCTAAAAATAAATAATTTATTCATTTTAATTGAAAAGGCAGATCAGATTTAGGAAGAGAAGGGAAGAGAGAAAGATCATCTATTCACTGGTTCAATCCCCAAATGGCTTCAACAGCTGGAGCTAATCTGATCTGAAGCCAGGAGTCAGCAGTTGCTTCCAGGTCTCCCATACAGGTACAAGGTCTCAAAGCTTTGGGCCATCCTCTACTGCTTCACCTCTGCCGAAGTCTATTGACAGAAGCAAATCATAAGTGCTTACCCAACCCAAAGGACCTGAAAAATCAAAACTTTTTTTTTTTTTTTGCGCAAGAAGAGAGAAACCAATAGTGGTGAATTCCAAAGCACCTATAAGGTATGGCTGTTAGAACTGACCTAACTTGTTAGCTAGGGATGTTAAATATTAAACTTCTCTTTTGTCTTCCACATCAATTCCTCAATAAAATACCTATTGATCTTCATTTGCAGGAACTTGATGTCTTGACTACAATCTTGAGTCACATTAATTCAATAAACACTTAGGAGGGAGTATCAGCAGTCGTCCAGTAAATTTTCTGTGTATTTCAATAGCAAAATCACCTATTAGCTTATTTTGACATCCATACATTGTTAACAACTTTCTGGGTAGCACAGCAAATCTTCATGCACAGATTCAGTTTAATGCACTGCTATTAATACTAAGCTTGGTTTGGCCTACACTGCTTTGTTGTGAATATTGGCCCCTTCTAAGATTAATGTTGGAATCTAATTGGCATTGCGATGGTACTGGGAGATGGACTATTCTTAGGACTACACTGATTTCTGTTCTTTTCTATCCTTCCCCCTCCCTCTCTGTTCCTCCACCCGGTCATGAAGCAGCAGAAAGTTTCTCACCAGACACCAATTCCTCCAGCTTGGACTTATGAGCCTCCAGAATTGGGAAATGGCAGATTTCTATTCATAAATTACCCAAACTGTTGCATTGTCATGAAGTGGCACAAAATGAATGACAAGCTGCTGTGGACGATGTTCTAGACTCGTTGTCACTGAATTCAGAAGGTAACTCTGAATCCAGGAGCAGAGCCATGGGGACTTTCCCTTGGTTAGCAAACACGTGTGTTCCATTCCTTACTGCTACCAGATTGCATGGATTGGAAAAAAAAAGGACTCCTAAGTATTTGTAGTTAATTGGGCAGTTCAATTATATAATAATGCACTGTATCCCAGATAATATTTTATCTGAAAACATTTTCTTTCACTGTCTTTAGAAATGCAAAATCACAATAACTTTTTATTTATGCTTATCAAATTACCTGATTGATTCACTTTTGGGGGGTGTAGCTTTTTTCAGATCACAATAACTACATAGATTGCAGTTAGCAAATATGTTTGTCTCTCCCCCTTTCTCTCACTGTGTGTGAAGTATTTGCTGACAACAAGCAGTGCTCACATTTTCTAGATCACCCTAGCATCTGGAGTTGTCATTTGCATCTTATTATATCTGTTTATGTATACATTTTTGTGTATGTTTTTACCTACTGTTAACCTTTATTTAATCTTGAGTGAAGATTAGGTACAAAAATTGTAAGAAAAATAATTGTTTTTGTCACTTTATCATGCATTGGGGATAAGGAGTTGATCCCAAAGTTCATGTTCTCCTTCCAGATTCATTGCCATATGCCTATGAACACCTAGGAACATACAATTATTTTTGTTCTCATTATTTGAATTTCCTGTGGAGAGTGGCTTTGAAAAAGGTGTCTTTAGAATTCTAGTTTAAGGAGAAAGATCATTGTCAAATGAGTCATCAATGAATGACTGATTTCATAGTAGATACAATATAGAGAGTTAACGGTGAGAGATTCCTGGTAACCATATCAATGTGTTTTTATGATTGTTGATGCCACATATAATTATGTTAGGAAAATAATCCATACTTGATAATCCTTCTGAAGACTGTTTTTCTTACTATGTTTTGGCTATTTCTATTTGGCACATTTTTCTAAAAACCGCATCATGAAATATGGCTTGTTTAATTGGTGAGTTCTGGCTTTGTTCTGGCAATTTCTTTCTGAAATACAGATACAGAGAAACATTCTAGAGGTTCTCAGACACTTGAACGTGGGAATGCCGTAGTTCAGGTGTGACTGTCTCTGAATGAAGTCTGTAAACAGCAGATGCAAGATTTATTATTCGCAGTCCGATTCATTTTGTGTCCTAGCTTACACAGGAATGGGCAACACGACCTTGTCTTTTCTATCAATTATTTTTTTATTATTATTGTTTCTATGAAGTGTGCTAGTATTCCAACCCTTTAAATATTGTAAAGGAAGTTTTAAATGATACAATTAATATTATAATGTGTGGATGACCCTATTGATATTAAGACACAATTTAGAGAGCCTTTATCTGTCCTAAGCAGGGTTAACCAACGAAACCGAACTAAGCCTAGGTCATTCCTTTATTTTTCCCATTTCAAAGAAATAATTACATTATGTACCTGCTGACCTGATTTCTGGTCCTGTTATTAACTGACTCTAGGAACATGAAACAACTGTAATTCTTTTTAATATACATATATATTAATCTGGAAGGCAAATCATCAGAGAGAAGGAGTGTCTGAGAGAAAAAGAGATCTTCCATCAACTGGTTTCACTCCAAAATAACCAAAAAGGCTGTACCTGAGCTAGTCCAAAGCCAGCAGCTTCCTCCCTGTCTCCCACATGGGTGCAGAGTTGAGCCTTCCTACGCTGGTTTGCCAATCAGTAAGTTGGGAGCTGAATCAGAAGTGAAGCAAACTGACACCAGAACCAATGCCGATACAGGATGCCAGCACTGTAGGCTAAGGATCAGGCAATTGAGCCAGCGCAATGACCCCAATGCTAATGTAATTAGTTATTATTTTAACATGACCCAGTTCCATAGGTTCTGAGATTTCCTTTCGACCAACCCCCAAATCCCCACTCCCCCAATGATTTTCCTTATGCAAACACAACAGGATAGTCCTTCATAATTAGTCATAAGTCCATCTTTCTGCCATCCCAGGTACGGACATTTGCAGAGCTTCCAGCATCTTATTGTCAAGACATATGTAAGCGTTTCATTGGGTGTCCATCTTTGATTTTAAAGTAGCGATGTATACTGCATTGCATTTTCACACCTGAATGTGACAGTCTCTGGTGCACAGTTATTATAAATCTCTTTAAAACAAAAAACCGTAAAAACAAATCAACAACAGGAAGAAAGAAACAGGAAATTAATAACAGGAAGTTAAATAGCATGCTATTGAATGACCAGTGTGTCTCTGAAGAAATTATAAAGAAAATTAGTAACCTTCTTGAAGCAAGTGAAGTTACTGCATGACCTATGAGTCAGTGAGGAAATTAATGAAAAAAAATTTTTTTAAAAGTCAACCCCCCTGAGATATATCAAAAAGCATATTTAAAGAGCTATTGATCTTAATCAAAAAAGGAAAAATAGAGAGTGAGAGAATATACGAATCAATAGGATCAGAGATGAAAAAGGAAATAAACAGATACTTTGGACATATGTAAAATTATTAGGAAATATTACACACAATTTTATGCCAACAAATCAGAAGAACTGGAAGAAATGGGATAGATTTCAAACACATATAATCTGCCAAAATTGAATCATAACACAATTAATAAGCTAAGCAGACTTATAACAAGGACTGAGATTGAACCAGTAATTAAAGCCCTCCCTACTGAGAAAAGCTCTAGACAAGATGGCTTCACTTTTGAATTCTACCAAATGTTTCACAAACTTACCCCAATCACCCACAAGCTATTCCAACAATAGAAAATGAGGCAATCTTTCCAAACTGTTTCTTTGAGGCCAATATCACTTTAAGACACATTGCCTGGCAGACAGCTGGCAGAGTTCAAGCAGAGTCTCCCCCCACAACAGTTGATTCATTCTCCAGTATAATAAAGAAGACATTTTCCTCTGAGCAAACTCACCCAGCTTGTTTGTGACATATTCAGGTTCCCTAGAGTTGGCATACACTGTGCAGCCCCAGTGGTACAAGGGGATTTGACGTAAACATAAAACTCACACATCTGTTCCTGTTGGGAATAATGAGGTGTTTTGCTTCTAATTCAGGAATCTTGTGATTTCTGTCAGTTTTTGTAGTGTTGTGGTGGATGAATTAGCTGGCTTGCGACATAGGGAAGATTTTCAAAGTTCTTAACAGGTACTGCTTTCTTATATCTAGAATTTCGGGGGTTCTTATTTAAGTTTGACGAAATTTATTTCCTCATTCAAATTGAACATAGAGAAGACAGTCTGCTTCATGTCCTCGAGGATTTAAACTATTGGGGCTGAATCCCCAGAACAAATTGTTGTAGGCACTGTACTTTCAGCTCAAGTGGGAGTTCGTTATCTCTGACCAATTCAGTGTGCTGGCTACACAACTGAATAAGCAGCAAATGCAACTCTTAGAACAAATAGGGCCTGACGGTAGCCTAGTGACTACAAGTCCTAACCTTGCATATGCCGGGATCCCATACAGCCCTGTTTGATGTCCCAGCAGCCTCTTTCCCATCCAGCTTCCTGCTTGTGGCCTGGGAAAGCAGTTGAGAACAGCCCAAAGCCTTGGGACCCTGTACTCACATGGGAGACCTGGAAGAAGCTCTTGGCTTTGCATCAGCTCAGCTCCTGCTGTTGCAGCCACTTGGTGAGTAAATCAGTAGATGCAAGTTCTTTTCTCTCTGTTTTGCCTCCTCTGTGTAGATCCACCCTTCCAATAAAAATAAATAAATCTCATTAAAAAAAAAAAAACTATAGCAGCACATGTGTTTGTGTGCAAGGGCATGGCACACATTGTTACTTGGCCATGATAGGGTGGATGAGTGAGTAAAAGTAATTTTGATGAGATGGAATGGAATGTGATGGCAGTAAGAAAATGGACTGCAGGATTTATCTTATGGAAAATCTCTGAGTGCCAAGAATATAAGCAGAGCAATTCATGCCCTGCACCCAGCAAAAAACATAAAAGAGAATGGAAGGGCGAGGACTCTTCTGTGGAACACATCTCCCTACAGTACTGTGAAAAGGTGTGCAGATGCTTCTCAGAACCTTCTGGATGAGCTGTAATGGGGCCAGAATAGAGATGTGAAGGCTCCACAGGACGTGGTGAACAGGCAGTAGTCACTGCAACACCCAGTTTGAGCCTGCAGAGAGCCAGCTCGTGAACAGACATGAAGCTCCTCAGCATACCACTGGGAACATTCGGCAGTTCTCAAGGCACGAAGTGACTGCTTGAGAAAGGGGAGACAATGCTACAGTCATTTTGGTCATTATCGTTTATGTGGTCCCCGCTTGGATCCGCAGCCAGTGAGGCATGAGGAAACTCACATTACCCAATAAACAGAGCAAGATGTGATGAGTGTTGTAACACAGCCTAGTGTTATGGAAACATCCAAGGAAAAATATTTGAGCTAGATCTTGAGAAATGAATAGGCCTTTGCTATGTAGCTAATAAAATAAATACAATCTTTCATACAGAAGCCTATTTCAAAGCTCTATGATTCTGAACTTGAAGTTGGCTTTTAAATTTTGGGCAAGAACCAAATTATCAACAGTTTCAAGATTTAGTCACGTTCAACTAGCAATTTAAATAAAATATGTGTAAAAGAACCACTATGCAAACTTGACTATAAATTTCTGACCTGAAAAGATGATCTATGATGATAGTAGTCCATATTTTCCCCTTTATTTTTTATTAATAAAACAATTCTTCAGTATATCTTTCAGCGGTTTGGCCACATAGCATGCATCTGTGTTCATTTAGTCTGTATGCTTATCAATAATTTTAAGCTCAACTTCCCACCACATTTACAGTCTCATTGTATTTGAAATTGTATTTAATTAATCAATAAATTTTATAAATTCAAACAAATATATGCATTATTAGTAATGAAATTGCTCACCTAGGAATTATTTTGCATATTTTTAGCTCCTAGTCATCAAGGACAATTAGGACAATCAGAAGGAATAAATGACTGACATTCCTCATGTTTATGTGGAGCTTTAAGTCATGAAAAAAAATCCCTGTGAACGGTCTGGATACTGTATGTGGGAAAGTGTATGAAAAATGCTTTGGCTGGCCTTCATGTTTACATGGCCAACTTTTTTGTCTCGTAATTATTTTTTTAAACATTACACTACCCTGTGGCTAAATGTAACAAATTCTGAAAGAATTTTCTATTTCCCATTTCTTTGTTCTTTTCTCTTCATTGGTGATTTACAGATTTTGTAAATTTATGTCTCATAACTATCAAAACATTTCTTATAAGTAACATGATAAATTATACTGTAATTTATAATATTGAAATTAAGTAGACAATTGAGAGGAGGGGACTTGAAGTCACTAACGTAAGTAATTGGCTAGTTGTAGAACTACAATGAGAAGCTATAGACAATGAGACCTTTGGACAAGATCACATTATCTGTGATCATAATACGGGTAACTCATGAACAAAAGTCTTCTGTTTGAAGAATCTTATTCTTGGCACTGCTTTAATGGAAAAAATGAACACGTGTGGGTGTGTCCTTAACAATACTAACATTTTCCATTTATGCAAAGTTTAATAGTGCCATTTAAAACTGTGGAGAAGGAAATAGGCATACATGCACACATACATATATAGTTTAAGTCATAAATTAGTATAAAATTACATATATATACTTACTTTCACGGCTGTTCAAAAAGTAAAAGGAAAAACCTCATGATATTGGTGTGAATCAGCTTAATTTTGCTTTATCTTTCTGCAAAAATGTTCACCGCACTTCCTCTGAGAGAATATTTGAGATTACCTATTATTCAGTTGTGATGTAAGCTTGCATTTTAAAAGTACAAGGGAAATGGGTGTGATGCACTAATTGTGACAAGCATAATAATATGAGATGTTAATTATAGAGAAAGTGGGGTGAGGGATGTATGAGCACTTTTTGTATTAACACATCACCATGGCTTTTGTTGTTGCTGTTGTTGTTGTTTTCTTTGTAAAAATGAAAGTCTACTCTGAAATAAAATGTTAAGCACAAAAAAAGAAAGTCTTAAACTTTAGATAAGTAGACAGTGCCCCCAGAAAGAGCATCATGTCCTGGCTCAGAACTGGTGTGGGAACTGGCACTGCACATCCAAACAGCCGGCTGTGATACTGCTGGACTGTGGGCTGCTTTTACGCAGTGTTTTTCAACGTAATAGAAGAGATCTGTTCTGTATGAATGTGTGTGTTCGTGCATGTGTGTAGGCAAATGTGTACACAGACAAATTGCTATGAACGTCAAACATTAAGTGCAACATGGCCACATAATTATCGGACAGCGAAAGATACTTTTTTCTAGCTCTGTCTTTCTTACCACATTCTTGGATGAGATTCCTCCATTAAGCTGCAAACTTACCAGGAAAAACTGTGAAATACTGAACTCATTAAGGGACTAAACATTTGTCGAATTAAATGCCATTGCTTCTTTTTTTAATAGAATTTTTTGTTATATTTTTGACAATCTTTACAATGCTATTGCTTCTAAGTGTTGTCTAACCCTTTTTCATTCCTTCGCATGTTTAGCAAGAATACTTTTCTCTTTTTCATGATTTATTTCTATTTTTCGTCAATAACCTCTTGTTCTGCCCAAATAGTTTATATTTAACAAAGTCAAAAATAATCATTTTTCCTAATACAATAACTTCTCATTAGCTTTCTCCCTGTTTGAACTCTTTGAAATATTTAATGGAATTATTCACACCTCATATTTGAAATTCCAGACAAAGATGAACTTACAATATCTTGACAATAGGATATTGGACTCTCTGCCATTGTCCATGCCCGCAATGAAGGACATATGACTGTGTATGAAGAACTATACTTTAGTAATGATATATGGGAATTTGGTCACTGGGGGTGGGGTGGCAGAATTGGGGAAGGGATAAGGGAAATTCCTGGGCCTATGGAACTGTATCATAAAATGATAATAATAATAAATAGATAAATAAAAGATTTTTTAAAAGAAAAGACAGTCTCTTTAATAAATATTAAGAAAACCATATCTCTGCATGCAGAATTATAAAACAAGACCTATTCCTAACAAGTTATGTTAGAATCAACTTGACACAATGCCAAGCTGAGAAAGAACTTCTAACATCAGTCCCATTTACAAGAGCCAAAGGCAAATTTAAATACCTTGGCATAAATTTAATGAAACACATGAAGAAACATACCAAAAGAGGAACCAGAACTGAGGCATAGTGGATCAGGCTGCAATCTACAGCACTGGCATCCTCCAGGGATCTGAACCTATGACCTAATACCATCAAATTAACATTAGAAACATCGTAAAACTCTGTAAGATATGGGTTAAAAAAAAAAAAAAAGACTTCTTGGATAAGAGTCTAGAAGCACAAACCATAAAAGCAAAAATAGACAAGTGAGATTGCATCAAGATAGGAAGCTTCAGTGCAGCCAAAGAAACACTATGGCAATCACAGAGAAATCTGAAAATAGGTCTAACACAAGACCCAGTCATATCATTCATAGAAATTTATCCAAAAGAAATGAAATCAATGTGAGAAGACATTGTTTGTACCCCCAAATTTAAGCAGGTCAACTTGAAATACCCAGTTATCCAGGAATTGACTACTGGATAAAATGAAATGTCATCCTTAACTGTAGCTTGTTAAATGAGCTTCCTTTTGGTATAGGTATTTTTTAAGTGAGTGAAATTATCTTATACAAAGTTGTTCTTCTTAATGGTTGAATTCTTTCTGTGGTCTATGGCCCTATCAGAGTAGCCCTTCTACCAAGCAGGTTGTAGGGCTTCAAATGGCACGTAAACAAATTGTAGTATTAGTCAGATCTTGAGTTCTAAAATTACTAGAAAACTATTAAAAGGAAACAAGAGAAAGATTAATTCAATTTGGTAATTAGCATTACAAATAAAACCAAATAAACCAAAGAGTGATATCATTATAATTGAGATGCAAAGTGATCAACTAAATGAACTCCATTTTTTAAAATCTGCACAAATGTGGTTGGTACAAAGTGTGCAAATCTTGTCTCCTAACTACTAAATTATTTTTGTTAAATTCCAACTGCAGCCATGATTGAGAATGCCTATGAGAGCCAGCCTGAGACGAACATTCTCAAACATGTGAATCTGACTGCCAACAGCAGTATCATTAGCTGTGCTTACAGCCCTACATTGGAGTTAAAGACAAAGATTAACGAGTTGAAGGCAAGGTTTGCTAAAGCTCAGCTATGTGTATCAGACTCCCTATATGAAACAGTAAGTCAAATACCAAGCCAAGAGTAAGTGTTTCTTCCTCTCTTGGGTTTCCAACTCAAGTATTTAGGAGACAGCTTAAAAGCAAGCCTTTAGAGAACGCAACATGATGTTGGCAAGAAAATCATTCCCAATTAAGCAAACTAATTACTACGAACAAAGCTACAACAAATGGCCAGAGAATTCAGCAGAGCAAAGCCCAGTGTATGATGATGTCGTTTTCCTTGTTCCATTGCTTTCTTTCCCATCCTTCTCATTGTGAATTGGCATTAAATGTTCCATTGGGTTTGTTTGCAAATGCACAGTAAATTTAAACTAGCTGTAAGAACCCTGGTCATACCAGCTTGAGTTTGGCAGTACTTGCTTGAAAGATCATTCTCTGTGACTCAAAGGATATTCTAGTGGGACATTACTATATATTCTAAAAGTCAAATAATTGGCCAGGCTCCATAAGCTAGCTGCTGAAGTCCTTACCTTGCAATCACCAGGATCCCATATGGGCACCGTTTCTAATCCCAGCAGCCCCACTTCCCATCCAGCTCCCTGCTTGTGACCTGGGAAAGCTGTCGAGGACAGCCCAAGGCCTTGGAACCCTGCAACCATGTGGGAGACCCAGAGGTGATTCCTGGCTCCTGGCTTTGGATTGGCTCAGCTCCGGCTGTTGTAGCCACTTGGGGAATGAATCAGCAGATGGAAGATCTTCCTCTCTGTTTCTCCTCTTCTCTTTGTGTATCTGACTTTCTAGTTAATAAATAAATAAATAAACAAATAAATAAATAAAGTCATATATTGGAATTTTAGCCCCAGGTCATTGTGGAATGTGGAGCCCTCTGGACCCCATCAGAAGTGGTATTACTCTTCTAAAAATGAGTTCAATTGTCTCTCATACAAGTGAGAACATGACCAGCAAGAACAAAATATGATCAGGTAGCTGCTATGCTGTCGTCAGACCCCAACGCCCTGGTATCTTGAGCTTGAATTTTCTAGATTATCAAACTGTAAAAATTGAATTTCTGAATTTGTCAGCATCAGACAGCTGCATGTGAGCAAGCTGTGGAGAAGGCTTAAGTCCTTTACTTGGTTCATCTAGAAAACAGTGCTTCAGAGCAGAATGACATCTTCACATTTGTCCCACCAAAGTCAAATGAGTTGATTAGAACAGAAAAAAATGCTTGATTTTAAAAATACACAGCATGTTTATAGGCTGTCGCAATTAGCTACCCAAACATACTATTCCATTATATTTATTTTGCCTTCAAATATTTGGCAAATAGCTCTCTAATTTCTTACCAATTCCCCTAAGAAAGAACCCCATAAATCATTTTTCTTTTTTTAATATGTAAAACATCCCTGTGCAGTTTATTGTAGATCATGGCATGTTAAAAACTACATTTCCTGGCCCAGCACAGTAGTCCAGCAGCTAAAGTCCTCACCTTGCGACACGCCAGAATCCCATATGGGTGCTAGTTCTAATCCCGGTAGCCCCACTTCCTATCCATCTGGGAGACCCAGAAGAAGCTCCTTGCTCCTGGCTTCGGATCAGCTCAGCTCTGGCCATGGCGCTCACTTGGGGAGTGAATCATTACATGAAAGATCTTCCTCTCTGTCTCTTTTCTCTATATATCCGACTTTCCAATAAAAATAAATCAATCTTTTTTGAATAAACTATACATTCCTTTTTTCAGAGGAGATACCACATCAATAAGGAAGGTGTAATGTGTTGTTATGTAATGCATGTAACAACGTGTCTTCTTTCCATTCTGAGCCCAGACTAGGAGTTTGATTGAAGTTAGAAATGGCAAACTGGACATATCAGTTGGCTTGTGATGGCAGGCCATGCTATTGGCCCAATTCTTGTATTCTCATAGGATGTCGCATTGACCCATTTGGCAAACCAGAAAGTATACTATTGTCATCCTAGTTTTTAAGTTTAAGGCAAACTAAATTTTTTTCTCTTTCTTAATATTTGTGGATGACTAAATATAACAGTAGCATACTTTTTTAAAGGGCAATAAGTTTATGAAGTTGACTTTTACTTGGGCCCAAACCATTCTTTAATTTAATAGTGAAAAGCATCAATATTTGAATCAACTCAGCAAAACCGTTACTATTATCGCTACCTTAAAGATAAAGTCACTTAGAAATCCAGAGATAAGATCGCCTTCCCAGAGCTGCCACTCGACTAGCAGGAGAACTGAACTCTTGGCCAGATCCCATCAAAGACAGCCAAATTGGATTCAGGGTTCATGCTCATAATATCAATGTGGAGTCTTGCAGGTTGATTTCAGTTAAGGCATTAATAATTAGTCGATTATTTTAAGCTAATACTAATGTTCTTTCCATTATGAACATAAAATATTCACTATTGTCTTGCTAATTTGTCTCACTTTGAGAGCTGCATGGCCACAGACCTCCAGATTTCAGGGTAGTTGTAGTTACTTCTCCTGTATAGTCCATTATCATAACACTTATCTATATATCAGCAAAATGTACACTCCTCGCATATCACAACATTCAGAGTGAAAATTAAGCGAAAATCCTGTATCCTATTCCCCCACACACAAAAAAAGTCAATCTCAATCATTTTTACTCTACGTTCTAAAGCTAAAATGACTGATACCAAAAATTCAATATTTTCCCAAAACTGGTGTTTTGAAACTCATTAATGTCTACTTGAAAATGAATACAGAGGTGGGTGTCACAGCATAGCCCAGACTGGTCCACCACCAGACCTGGCTCTCATGTGAACTTGAGAGTGCCAAGGCCTAGACCTGCCTGTCTCACACCATTCCTGGTTCTTACAATTTCCAGATCTCACCCAAGCCCCAGATCCTGCCCACACACATGCTGATGGGTGTTGCAGCTTTGCCCAGCCTGGTCCATACACTGCTCTTGCTCTCATATTCAACAGTGGGAGTCAGAGTCCAGAATAAAAGTCCCAAATTCCCCTACCAACCTGTTTCCAGCCCCAGGTCTTACATGTGCTGCTGGGTGTTTCAAACCAGCCTGGCCTGACCCACCTGCAGTCTAACCTTTCAGCTGTAGGTGTTGCAGCCTAACCTAGCTGGGTACAGCCCACACCTTGAACTTGCTCTCCTCCATACCAGTGGATGCTGTAGCCTGGCCCAGTCTGGCCTGTCCCCAGACCTGGCCCACACAAATGTTGATGAGTCCTGCAGTCTTCACAAGCCTGGCTCACCCCTGACCTAGCTCTTGCTCTCCCCAGCAGAGGCAGCAGACAATACAGGGATTCACCAAGTTCCCCTATCATATCCTCTCCCAGCCACAGATCTCATACGTGATAATGGGACAGCAGCTTTGCTTAGCATGGTCTGCTTTCAGTCCCAGGCCTTGCATCTGCTGGTGGGTGTTACAGCCTGGCCCTGCTCAGTCTCCTCCCTGCCTAGTTCCTTTGTGTGTCAGTTAGGTTCCTGTCAATTCAGTTCTCTGGTCCAGCCTGGCTTGGTCCATCACCATGTCCAGCTCTTCATGTATGCTTGCTGCAGTTTCACATACACAAGCCTAGAGTTTCCCTACAGAATCTGTGCCATACCTCGGTTCTCTTACAGCCTGACACAACCACTCCTGTACCAACACTCACGAGTGATACTGTGGCCTAGACCAGTCAAACATGCCTCCCAGCCTCAGCTTCTGCATGTACTAGCAGGCAGCAGGTGATGCTGCTCAGCCCAGTCCAGATCTCCCACTTGAGCAGTGCCTTGTTCTAACCCAGACATACTCTCCAATTTCCCCTTGCTAAACCACTGTGACTCAGCTCCCTTGCCTGTCTGTGAGTGCAGTGGCCTGGTCTGTGGGAGACCCAGGAAGTCATTCCTTCTCTGTCTAACATGCCATTAGTCAGCCCACTCCAATACATCCCCAGACCCTTTTCCTAGGCAATCTGCAGCACTCCTTCCCCTGCCTGGGAGCCCAAATGGCATGTCCCAGCTTCCCTGCCTTCCCCACTCGCGTTAAAAGAAAAAGAAGAAGAAGGAGGAGGAGAAGAATTTACAGGCACACTAGCATACTTAACGCAAAATTTGGCATTAGGCATTAACCAGGTCCAGAATGCCTGCCAAGTACTGGCTGCTTTCCTCCTGTCAGTACAGCACTTATCCAGGTACAGGCTGCCTACAGTGCAGGAAGAAATATTTCTCATTGTGAAGTTCAAAGCTGCTAGCTCCTGCTTTAGCTGGGTGAATCGATTCCCAAGTTCACTAGTGGGCACTGAGCTCAGTACAGAGCCATAGAATCTGTGATGCATGAATTCACGTACTAGTCAATGCTCAAACTACTTTACATGGATAATACAAAGCAGTGTGTTTTCTTTACATGATAATTTCAAAATCAAAACTCTTCCTTCTCATGTTCCATGATACACAAACCAGTACTCAAAGTTAAATTAAAAGACAAGTTACGTAGGTGAACTAAAGTCATGTGTTTTCTAAGTCTGATAGGAATTAAAAGTGCTGTATATTTTGAAGTAAACTGAGAATTATAAGTTCTAACTGAAGAGCTCCAATTTTAACAGAAGACCTATTCAATCCAGAATCACTTAATCACTTGTAACATTTAATTTTATTTTGTATCCTAATAAATAAAAATTACCTTGACATCTAGCATTTATGTAACTGCTTTGAAACTTAACTAATTTTTAAAAAATTCACTAGTTTTGCTATTAGGTCAGTTTTTTTTATCAAAAACTTATCTTTCTTAATATTACATTTGAACATACCTAAAATGATATTTTAGTAGGAATACTATTAACACCTCAACAGATTAATACAAATGTGTTTCTTTTTCTCCTTATAATTTTCTGAAGCCATGAAATATTAATATTTTTAAGTTATTTTTCTAAAAGAGCTGTTTCATTGTGCAGGCTTTTGTTATTGCAGCATATAAAAAAAAAACTTGCTTTTTATTTCCAAGGACGGCATTAGAGTCCTTAACAGAGATAAAATGACAAAAAAAGCAAAAGGAAAAAAAAATCAGTGAATTTAACTATTTTGCAACATACATACATCTAATCGGAAAACAAGAGGGCAAGAGATTCAAGGAAAGGTCAGTTGGGACAGAATCAACCCTGGAGCACGAGTAAAAGTGTTAGTTAGAGCTGAAAGAGTACCCAGCTGGGAAAAAACTCCTTCTCTTTGCAGCATCGTTTTTGACTGTGGAAATAACACTGTGTGTCTGAAGGCTCCGCTGTTTACAGATCAGACTATCAAGCAGATTATTTGAAAAGTGGCACTTACAGAAAAGTCAGTTCTGTGTAGCTACAGTAAATATTCAATTCTTGGATAAATGACATGAAAATATGACAGCCAGTACATATGTAAGACAGTGCATCACAGTGTATGGAAACATGCAATGTCTTTTAAAATTTTATTTCTTCGTGTGCTTCTGGAGGCGATATCACAGATCTTCTATTTCAATTTGCATATTTTAAAAGTTATATTATCTCAGCAATAAAAAAAAATGCACAACAAAGTAAGTTTTACTCCGAATCCAAGGAACCCAAGTTTCTTTATTCCCCTTGCTATGTTAGGTAATTGGGTTCTGGGTTAGTATTAGTAGCTAGGTTAGTATGAGTTCTAGGTTGCAGCAACAGTAGCTGAGGGTAAATTCCATCTGTTAGAACGAAACAGAACTCAAAGCGCCAGGACCTCACCCGAAGCTTTGAGGGTTAAGGCAATGTGTGAGTCCACACCAGTCTTGTCACTCTTAGGTGGCTCTGTGATCCTGCACATGGAAAAGCTCGTCTTCCTGACATCTTAGCTTCTGAAACTATTTCTTTTTGAAATTAGCGCCAGTAAGACGTTTTGAGATTTTCACATGGCCTATAGCAGTGTTCACGGAGCTGGTGATGACATTTCGGCTTTTTCTTATGGGCAGGGGACACCGTGTGGGGGAACCCTATGCAGGGGAGTCCTAGGCGGGAAGGCGGCCAGCGGCCTGCAGTGAGCCGCCTTCAGCTGTGTGGACACCGAGCTCTCGCTCTCCAGTTCCCAGCAAGGATACTCAGACTGCTCCCTGTGGTCCGCAGTTTGCTCGCAGCCCACCAATGAGTTCTATGCCTTGACTCAGCGATTTTTCAGGCACGCCTGCTATGGGATAATATCTATGCATTTTGTAAGGTTTACCCATCTTGGCAGCACAATCCTTGGCACCACCACCTGGTTTTGTGACAGTATCAAGAAGCCTGCCGTCCCATCGAGCTCCCTGCTTGTAGCTGGGAAAGTAGTCATTAAGGTCCAAAGCCCTGGGACCCTGCACCCTCTTTTTTGTTTTTCTTTGCTTTTCTTTTTTTTTTTTTATTATTTTATTTTATTTGGGATTCCCACCCAAAGTCCCACCCCCCGACAGGTTTTCCTCACATTGCTACAATAGTATAGTCCTTCATAAGGAGTCGTAATTCCATCAGTCCCTTATTTAAGTGTGCCCCGACATTGCTGGTATAGACATTGTCAGACAGTCCGTCATCCCATTGTCTACACATTTCTAATAGCTTCATTGGAAGTGCATCTTTTGTTTAGAAACAGGAATGCATGTTGAATTGTACCTCCACATCTAGAGCCCAGTACTCCATCACCATACATTTCTATAAATGAGAAGCCATGAAACAAGGTCCCTGCACTCTTGTGGGAGACCTGGAAGAGACTCCTTGCTCCTGGCTTTGGATCAGCTTAGCTCTAGCCATTACAGCCATGGGGAGTGAATCAGCAGATGGAAGATCTTCCTGTCTCTCCTCCTCTACATATATCTGACTTTGCAATAAAAATAAATAAATCTTAAAAAACACCCCCTCCAAAAAAACCTTCTGACTTCAGGTGTGGCTCGCCCATGATCTAATCAGATATAAAACAGAGGTGAGGACCTGCCTTCTGATCTATAAGCAATCAATCACGCTTTTTTTAAAACACAAAGGTTTATTTCTCTTTATTTGAAAGGTGCCAGCCCCATCTATCAAGTCCTTTTATCTTTTTTCAGAATCATTCCATGAGGGGCAGTGCAGTGAGTCTAGCATGCTAATCCCACACCTGTAGTGCCAGCATCACATATCGGCACGAGTTCTAATCCCAGCTGCTCCTCTTTCAAACCAGCTCCCTGCCTAAAGCCTGGGAAAGCAGCAGAGGATGGCACAAGTCTTTGAACGGCTGCAACCCATACGGTGAAACAGAAGCTCCTGGCTCCTGGCTCCTCGCTTGGGATCAGCTCAGCCTTGGTGGCTGAGGTCATTTGGGAAGCGAACCAGCTAAGCGGTGAGATATCTCTATCCCTTCTCTCTGTAAATCTGCTGTTCAAAGAATGAAAGGATAAATAAAGAAATCACTTTTAACAAACAAGAAGCATTTTGTGAGTGTGTGTGTGCACATTTCCATGCTTGCTTTTTATATAAACAAGGAATTATATTATTTTATGTTACTTTTACGCTTAATCATAGAGTGTTTATATCAGCAAGATAGTTACCTTATTTTTTTTTTCTTTTATGTAGGAACACTGTCAGATACTGGACTTTTCATTAATTGGAGAAGTTTAATTACTGCTCCCATCTCATTACTCTTCACATGGATCTTTTCAGATTTTCCTTTTTTTAATCTAATATTTGTAAGTCACATGAGTGCAGGTTATGCCGTCTCTGAGGTGTTCTAATTTGTTACCTTATAGTTGTTCACAGTAGCTTGTTATGCTTCCTTTTGCTTCTGCATTATCAATTGCAATGTCTTATTTTTACTGGAGTATTTTCCTTTTTTTCTTTGTTGGTCTGACTAAGGATTTATTCCACCGTTTTAAAAAGACAATTTTTTTCTGTTTTGTTGATGTCTTTATTTTTAGTTTGAATTTCATTCATTTTGGCTCCAATTTGTATCATTTCCCAGCTCCTGCTAATTTTGGTTTTTAATGTTCAGAGAGTTTTAATCAAGAATGAAATGAACTAAATAATCCTATAATTAATACAAACAGTTCAGTATTGATGTTTGTTTTGTGTTCACTCATACTTAGAACTCATTCATATATATGTGTGCATATATTTGCCACCAGCAAAGTGATCTTACAATTCATCCAAATCGCTGTGTCTAGGCACGTCTGCTTCTCTAGTCACCTATTGATCGACGTTTGGGTTATTTCCACATTTGTAAGTTTGAGTAAAACTGCGATAAGCCTGCATAGACAAAATTTTGTGTGGATGAATGTTTTAATGTCTCTTAGGAAAATATGCCCAAGACAGAAATGTACTGAAAACTTACTTTTTAACAGACTTTTAAAGTTTCTCCAAATGGATTATATCACTTTATAATGCTACCATCAGAGCATCATAACATTTTTACTAGGATTTTTTATGCTAATATATAATTTGCTTTTAGACATTTGACACACATGGAGTTTATACTGATACAAGTAAAAAACAAACAGACCAGGTACCACTCAATTCCAAAAATCTAAGCGCTTTTTCTCAGCAGCAATAACACATCTGGTACTATTTCTGCATTTTCTATCCTGGTTTTGCCCCTCATGTATATTTACATATTATTTTAGTAGTAGATTTATTTTACAGAGATGAGCTGGCTTCAAAAACAACAGAGGACAGAATCAAGTTGGCGTAAGCAGAAATAAAAAGGAAATTTGTCCCACCATCTAATGGTAATTCCAGAGTGTTGAGAATCATGATTTTGCTTCATCTGCCATCTCATTCAATGATGTTAGAAGGGCCTCAGTCTTTCCATATTTCAGACATGCTCAAGGCTGATTCAGTAGGCAGGAAGTAAAATGATCTCAGAAATGTCCCAGTGTATAAGAATACAAGTAGGAATCTCTCTATGTCATTCCTAATCAGCTTGCCTTTGTTTCACGTGAAAGCAGTCACAGGCCCATGCAGTGGCGATACCATTATTGACTTAAATTAAGAATCCATAGTTGGAGTAGATATGAGAAAATTCATTCACTGTATCTGCCATGTTTATAGGACACAAAACATGTGAAAAAGATAAAACCCACATCAATTTTTCATGTTAAGATTTCTATAAACCTTGGGATCACATGGTGAACATTTTAAAACTTCTAGTTACATTTTTAAAGATTTATTTGTTTTGTTTGTTTGTTTGAAAATCAAAGATACAAACAGAGAGAAAGAGAGAGAGAGAAAATATTCCATTTGACTCACCCCCTCAGATGGACAAAAGCTAGGGCTAGGACTGAAGCCATGGTCGAGAGCTTCTTCCATAGCTCCCATAAGGGTGCAGAAGCCCAGGCATGAGGGCCTTCTTTCAATGCTTTCCCAGGGCATCAGGAGAGAGCTGGACAATGAGTGGCACTGCCTTATTTCCAACGAGCATCCCTTGGGATGCCAATGCTGCAGACGACAGCATAACTAGCTACACTGCAATGCCAGCCTCCTCAGTGTATTTTTAAGATATATGATTACAACATACTATCGTGTTATTATATATTACATACAATATATTACAATATTATTAGAATATTATACAATATATAATAATATGCTAATTATATAATTAAGATATAGCCGTATCCCATGCAGGAAGAAAGCATGCTTTATTTTTCATTCCAGCTTTGTCATCAATGCTTTGCAGAATTTGTGTGTTTTCTTTATGTAGTCAGTTAACTTTCCTGATAGAACGTAGTTAGTATTTTTGTTACAATTAAAAGGGGTGATCTTCCACCATTGTAAAAAGTTCATGGAAATGAAATTTAAAAATTAGTTCAGCATCGGGTATTTGGCACAGTGGCTAAGTCCTGTGGAAGAACCACATTCCACACTAGCACGTCTGGATTCAAGCCTGAACTCCATTCCTGATCTTGTCTTTCTGCTAATGCCTACCCTGGGGTAAAGGCTCAATTGCTTGACTCTCTGATGGCTGTCTAGCTCCTGGCTTCAGTTTGGCCCAATCCTGGTTGTTGGAGGTATTTGAGGAATGAACCAGAAGAAGGGAAATCCTCTCTTTCTGCTTTTCAAATAAAATAAATAGTTTGATAAGATATTTTATTTGATGCAATGAATTTCAGATCCATGCATAATTATTCATAATTTTATATTTTTGCACTCTGAAAGATCTCATATAATCTTACCTTCCATTCATATATACAAGATATTCTTTTATTGAATAACCAATTTTGAGATTAGCTTCTTTACTAAATTGCGTTATTACATATTTCTTCGCTAGTCCTGTGATAGTTCCCAAATATACAATCATTATACCCGAAAATAATTTTAAAATATATCAATTCCTTTCAATTTGTATACTACCTTTCTAAGTAAATTTAACATTGAGCCACAGCAATGTTAAAGCCATTAGCATTGGTTGTTCTTAGTATATTCTAAGGTTAAGTACATGATTCCATATTTGTTTAAAATGTTTCCCATGTTTAAAAGTTGCATTGTTTAATAATTATGAAGAAAGTTGAATTTCATCAATTACCTTCTCAGCTGTAATCTTTGATGGAATGTAATGAGAAGATTTTCATATTTGCATTTTTGAGATATAACACAGCTGACCATGCTACGTAACTCAAAAAAATGTTGCATAGGCATTAAGTTCTTTCCCAATGATACAATTGTATTGTATATGCAATTATACATTATTGTATATTATTAATGAAATATATTGTATATTATTGTATAAATAACAATTATACTATTATACACAAGTAGAATTAATTTAAAATTTTTTCAATATCTAAGAATTGGTCACAATTGGAAGTTTTTGACAAAGCTCCAAGATAATGTACTCAAGAATCCCTCATTCCAAAGTGGGTGTTATATCCCACAGGCATTTTTCAAATAAAACATCCCTAAATTAACTACAATTCTTAAAATTCTCCAATGCTTTAAAATTTTGAGTGGTTGAAAATTGTCATTAAAGAAGATTTTATGAAAACAGACTTTGAGTGCATTGTCAGGATTCTAGCAATACCAAATCCCACATGAGAGAAGATTCGGCAATTGTCTGTTTCTTTTCTTACCTCAAACTTTGTGAAAGTGGTCTTGAAAGGTCTGCTTAGCTTTATTGCATCCCATAAAGTTAGTGGATGATGCCTAATAATGCTTAAGTAATCTTTGGCAACAGAATAGAGGGCTGGAATGGGAAAATCATTTCCTCTCACTTGCAAAGAGTATCAGATGTGGGTTAATCATGGCAGTGACATATGGAGCCCAAGTGGAATGTCAGTCTTGGATTATTTCTAGTGTTATTAGTTGCCTGTTAAGATAAAACAACTGCCAGAACAGGGTATGATTTATAACCAGAAAAAAAAATATCTAACTGAGAAGACCAGGTCTGGCAAAGCAGGAATGTCCACACACCAAGCGTTTTAGAGAAAGACATCGAATAAAGAGATCTTCAGAGGATCCACAAAAGTTCCCTGAGAGATAAAAATTGGCTTTAAGTATTTTAAATGATAATAATCATTATATGTGTCAACCATGAGCTTTCCTGCCTTCTCTACTGCTTAAAGACTGCCCATTCCTCTGGTCCCCCAATGTTAACTCTGATGATGTTAAATGAAGAAACATCAAGTGAAATTAGAAGTGAATATGAAAGAGAAAAGAGTTAAGGCTCCGATTTACCACTGCAAGTAGTCAATTGGAAGGAAATTCCACTTGGCAGGGAGGAGAGATTTAATTGAGCCACTTTCAAAGCATTGGCCACTACACGTTGTGGAAGTAACTTTAAACGAACGGTTGGAAAGTAATGATGCTTTTCCCACTTAGGTTAAAAGGAATCAAGAGCATCACAAACACACTTGGCTATATAACTGCATCCTGTGTGTTTTCCTCCAGAGTACAGGTAGTTTCAAGAAAGCATATAGGGCCTTTTGTTCTATCTTGGAGCTTGAAAACACCTTTAAAGTAGACACAAGGGATAACTGCTTGTTTCAAACTTCTCTCTTAAGAGATACAGTTTTGGTGTAGCCTTTATAAGAACGTTAAGCAGCGTACACGATTTCTTTGGTATTTTGAGTCTTCCTTCTACTTGACACTTCTCATGATAGGTTAACTGTGCCATTACTCACCTTCCAAAAGACCAACAGAATAAAATTCCTTATTAAACATTTGTTATACTGGGGCTTGCACGATAGCTCTACTGATTAATCCTCCAAGTGCCAGTTTATGTCCTGACTGCTCCACTTCCCATCCAGTTTCTTGCTTATGTCCTGGGAAAGCACTGGAGGCTGGCCCAAAGATCTTTCTCTTTATCTTCCCCTCTTTCTGTAGATCTGCATTTCTAATAAAAAATAAATAACTCTTCAAATAAATGAAGTTTAGTATGCTTACTATTATAAGGGAGAACTTCTTGTTGGCAGCCTTAGAGTTATCTCAAAAAAAAAAAGTCAAAGAAAATGAAGTTTCATGGCCTTAGTTGTATTGTTTCAAGTTGTTATATAAGTAATTTAAAGGGAAAAATATCAACTGTAGTTGTATATTTATTTCAAAGCGTTTTATTTTTTTCCGTAATCATTGCATCATAAATTATATTACAAAGTCTTTAGTTTTTCATTCGTAGCTGTAATTCATCCACAGGGTTTTGCCAGAGCAACACTGCTGGTGTTTGGGGCTTGCTAATTACCTGCTGCTTGGGGCTGTCCTGTGATGGCATGGTATCTAACACCTTGCTGGATGCCAGTGTTAACTCCCCAATCCTACCCATTACCACAAACAAGAATTTGTCCAGATGTTGCCAAATACACTGAGTTGAGAAGTCTGTTGAGGGTAGTAGAACCACTCTCACTGGAGACTACTCATCTGGCAGATCATCAAGGTCCCCCGCTGGACACAAATGGCAGCAGCTGCCATCTCGATCCTGGGGAACACTATCATCGATTATAGCCAAACTAATAGATCCCTTGTTCATTTTCAGCCTTTTCACAATTAAATGCATGTGCAAGAAACAAAGTGTTGGAGGGTTGGGATGCCCCTGACAGCACCCTTGTATTTGTCTTTCCAATGAAAAAGTACTGTTTTCTTGCCAAATTACTTAACACAGTATTTTCTCCCATTTGAGTCAGTGATGGGGTCTACATTACAGCTGCATGTTAGCTTCCAGCAGTGACAGCCAACTCCCTAAGTCTTAAATATCTGTGCAAAATGCTGTTTTCAAGAACAAATTTCATCAATTTTATAAACTGAGTCTCAAACAAAACAAATTGTTTTGAATATAATAAAAGTATTATTTTTGAAATGAGATTTACCTTGGCTGCATGACAGGTTGTTATTGTACAATCATGATGCGGTTCATTCTACACTGAGCTGCTGAGCCGGGAGAGTCACGAATTTCTCATTTCCGGTGCACAGAGCGTTTTCCTGACTCCCAGGGGATGATTTACACACAGGCAGCGTCATCTGATTTCCCTCCTACTTCCCTTCAAAATTGCAGCATGAATAGTATTAGCTGATCATTAGTGATAGTTCATGAAAATTAGACTTGTTTTCTCATGTCAGGAAACTTTCATTGAAATGTTTTGCTTTTTCAACAAATTCTTGCATGACTTCACACATATTTTGTTCATTTAGTGATGTTGTATACCTAAGGAGAAAGAGGGGAAAAACGGAGGAGGCATCAAAGATACAGCCCTTGAATGGAGCTGTACTCAAATTCCTTGCAAGTAAATGCAGTGTGATGGAAAAGAAAATAGTGAGACAAGGGGGAAGTCTTGATTTTCTACCCTTTAAGACATGGAATGTCTCTTTCTTTATTCACAAATAAGGGTAGTCTTTATTAATTTATCCAATAAACCTATTGAGCATCTCACAGGTATCTAATATTGTGTTTGTGTTCAAATCAAAAGGATAATCAGAGACAGGCATTTGGTATAGTGGTTAAGTCTTCTCTAAGAGCATCTACATCAGAATCCCTGAGTTTGAACCTTGGCTCTGCTTCATACTCCAGATTATGCACCCTGGGAGGCAGCAGGTGAGGCCCAAAGTAGGATAGTTCCTGCTACCTACACAGACCAAGGAAGAGTTCCTGGCTCCTAGGTTCAGCCTAGCCTATCCCTGGCTGCTGTGGCTATCTGTGGAGTAAACCACAGCATCAAAGATAAATAATCTGTTTTTTTTTTTTTCTTTTTGAGAAATATAAACAGAGGAAGAGAGAGAGAGAGCTCCCATCACTGGTCGTCTCCCAGATTCTCTCCAGTGACTACAGGATTGGGGAACTAAATACTCTCCCCGTGTGAGTGGCAGAAAGCTCGTCGATGCTTTCAGGTCTGCATGGGCAGCAAGATGGAACCACACTGCAGGCGGCTATCAAACACAGATACTCTGAAGTAGAATGCAGAAGTCTTTTTTTTTTTTAATTAATAACATTGTATTATGTGACACAGTTTTATAGGTACCGGAATTCCCCCCACCCCTCCCATAACCCTCCCCCCATGGTGTATTCCTCCACCTTGTTGCGTGACCACAGTTAACCCTAACTCAAGACTATGTCAATTAATACCATAACATTGTATATTGCTGCTGATGTTATGTTGGGGCTTTTGATTGAAATGGAAGAAAAATCAAGTTCCTAAAAGGTCTGTATTGCATTACCTTTTCTTTAAAAATTGGACTGCAACAATGTTAATATATGTGTTAAACAAAAAGACAAAATTACACAGCCAGCAACAAAAGGATGGGGTCATAGAAGACTTTTACTTTCTGCGCGATTCATTTCTATATAGTATTCCATTTTTAACTTTGATTGAGGCTGACAATCCTCAAAACCTTGCCCCTACAGCCTCGCTGTCCATCTCCAGATGGCCTTCCCAATGTGTCTGCCTTCTTACAAAAAGCAGTCTCACTGGATTGAGGACCCAACCTGCTCCAACATGACCTCATGTTAACTAATTACATCCACAATTACGCTAATATCAAAAAAAGGTCACAGTTTAAAACCTAAACATATCTGTCTGAGGACTACAACCTGCAATAGAGTAGGCTGACAGACTTGATGGAAAGGATTGCAAGTGCTTGAAACTATTCATGAGACCTCAGTAAGATGGCATGACTGAAACGTCAAGGGAAAGAGTGAGAAATGTGGGATTGCTACATCAGAGAACCATCAGTATCTTGTGTTTGCAAGAGTCAGAATGATCTGTCTCAACCTGAAGGCTCAGGCTTTGGGCATTGGAGAAGATGCAATTAAGAGTAGTTTTTAGGGCCCGGCGCAGTGGCACAGTGGTTAAGGTCCTCGCCTTGCACACCGGGATCCCATATGGGCGCAGGTTCTATCCCAGCAGCCCCGCTTCCCTTCCAGCTCCCTGCCTGTGGCCCGGGAAAGCAGTCGAGGACGGCCCAAGACTTTGGGACCCTGCACCCATGTGGGAGACCCGGAAGAGGCTCCTGGCTTCGGACCGGCATAGCATCGGTCCGTTTCCCGTTGCGCTCACTTGGGGAGTGAATCATCGGATGGAAGATCGTCCTCTCTGTCTCTCCTCTCTGTATATCCGCCTTTCCAATAAAAAAATAATAAAAATAAATATTTTTTAAAAGAGTAGTTTTTAGTTTTTCATATTTCTTTAAAATCAAATACTTTCTTGAATTTTTCCTTTAACCTTCTTTTGTGAATAGTTAAAAATAAGCTGCTATTTCAGAGTTCCAGATCCCTTTTCACAAAATATTGATGCAAAAGGGCAATACTACTTTCACTTGTTTGTCTCTATTCCTTAAACTTCAAGGCCACTAATACAGAAGAGAAAAAGACACGGAAATACTAAATCTTATTTTAGCATCTTTACTAAAATATCAATAGTCAAATTGCAACTGTGGTTTTAACTTATAGCTTGGAACCATAGTTGTAATATTTAACACATTTCAATCTAGATGCAAATCTAACATCCTTTTTTATACTATCTTACATTAGTTTTATTGCCATAGAGTTTCCATTTAAACTGCTGAAGTTTTCAAATGTGCATTTTGCAATCTCCGGAGAAAATCACCACACAAATATGAGAAATGTCTGCAAAACATTTTGCTAGTCCAAATTGATTGCAACAGGAAGACCCGCGGTGACTCCAAGCGCCTTGAGTGTCAGTTTCCTGATCATTTGTAGTCAGCAGCTTATTGGAAATCGAAGTTGGTGAAAAGGCAGGAAAACATAATCAATGTTGACTTGATTGGCATCCTGAAGGAGAGCTTTCATGTCTGTGCCCTCACAGGCTCTCCAAAGTCAGTCTTCTCAGCTGGAAACAGGGATGTGAACTTTGTACCACTTCTAGTTTGCAAGTACCAACAACAAGATTGGAGAAATGCATTTGGCTTCGCTCAGTAAGAAGCATGCTATTTCCATATTATCACAGACGCAAGAACAGCCAGGCTCTGGCGAGGCTTTGGAAATGTGGGGCCTCTTACCCCATTCTATCCTTGTCACAGATGTTGAAGCAGATGGACTTGGATAAATAAAAAACTGAGCATTATGCTGTGCTCCTTCATTACACACATGTTAGTATATGGAGTTTTCCACCTGGGAGAAAACCATAAAAAAAATGGAAATTCAGCATTTGGCCAGTGTAAACTGCAGAAATTGCTGAGGGGAATAGTTGAACTCAAGGCGTTCACAGACCTCTTAGATAATTATTTAACTGAACGTTTACTCTTGTCATGGAACCTCACAGCATGATGAATCTATAATTACAAAACAAGTTTGGATGTTTCAATCCTGCTCTTTATATCAGTGGATAAAGAATTAATTAAGGGGTAGTGCTCACATGAATTGCCCTCAAGGGTGGGGAACACAGGGCATGAGACTAAGGATGTAAAAAAAAAGTGGGAAGCTGAAGCACTATGGAAGAATTTTCTTTGTTCTGTGAACTGCTAACTGCAGGATGGAAAAGTAATTTTAACCAAAGGAATTGGTGGTTTAAAAAAAAATCTTTATAAAATTATGTGAAATCCAAATTTTGTTATTTGTAGACCAAGTATGTTAGGCAATTCTCTTTGGTGAATTGGTTAGCTATCAAATACTGATAACGATTGGAAATTGTCTCCACTGCAGGATGACTGTGAGAATAAAATGAAATACCAGGTGGATACACATGTAGTGAATACAAAGCTTCTATGCAATTGAACAATTCAGAGGAGTTAGCTACTTACTCTTTTTTTCAAATATTGTGGAAGAAAGAACAGAGAAGTATGTAAAAGAGAAATGAAGGCCCCTCCACTACCAACAATTAATCACAACAATGACAATGAAATTAAAACTTTAAGATGCTCAATAACTTTCTTAAATTTCAGAAAACATGGTATTTATTATTAAGAAGCCATTTACACAACAACATATTATATTGTAAAATATTCATAAACTTTTTGAACCTCTAAAACATCCTGCTAACTCTGTAGATCTTAGATTGCTAAGAAAACTGATGTTTTTATTTGTAGATAATTATATAAGATCGTTGTGCAGCACTCATAGGCTTTAGATTTCAAGACAATACCTTCAAACAGATCTGCATGTAATTCAAAATTAAGACTTAAAATGATTTGCCCAATCTCATTTAAAAAAGGACTCCAACAGAAAGGACCATTATATAAGTGGGTTTAAATGAATTATCACGGATGATGCTGACTAGAACATACCTCTAGGTCAACCTGAATATCCCTACTCCTTTCTATAATGTATTACATACCTATAAAGCCTGGTGGAACAAATCATTTTCAAATAGTAAGTCAAGCCCACAAATTGACCTAACAATTCTACATGGCATCAAGTAATATTTTATTTAAATAACCATAGTTACATGTTTCTACCTAAGACAAAGTCAACTGCATCCCTGCATAATGACAACTTTTTTTAAAAAAGTTTATTTTTTTTAGAAAGGTAGATTTACAGAGAGAAGGCAAGACAGAGAAATCCTCTGTCCATTGGTTCACTGCCAAAGTGGCCACAACAGCCATTGCTGAGCCAGTCTGAAGCCAGGAGCATCTTCCAAACATCTCACACATGTGCAGGGTTCCAAGGCTTTGGGTCATTGTGGGCTGCTTTCCAAGGGCACAAGCAGGGAGCTGGGTAGGAAGCACAGCAGCCAGGACATGAACTGTGCCCACACGGGAATCCAAGTGGTTGCAAGGATTTAACCACTGGGTCATCTGTCCAGGTCCAATATCCATTCCCTTTTTAAAGCAAAATGCAGTTCTTTGTGGCTAAATGGGCCCAACTGGAAACTATAATGCTAACAGAAATGAGCGAATCCTAAAAGGTTAGATACCACATGTTTGCCTTAATTTAACCTGTAATTTTTTTGTTTGGTTGTTTGTTTTTGAACCTGTCATTGATACTGTCTCAACCCATGTGTTTTGAAAAATTGAACTTGCATTATTTTTAACATACTGTTTACTCAATACTATGTCAATTAATTCCATAACATGGTATATTGTTGCTGATGTTTTGTTGGGGCTTTTAATTGACTGGGACTTTACTCTGTTAGCTCTACCTTCAGACCGGAGAAGGTCTCCCCAAGAAGCCGCTGATCTTATCTGGACAATAAGATGCTGGACTCTATGCTAGGTATATGCTTGTAATGAAGGAATCTCAACTGAACTTGAACTGTGGTTATGCAGCAAGGTGGAGGAATCCACCATGGGGTAAGGGTTATGGGAAGGGTGGGGGGAATCCCAGTGCCTATAAAACTGTATCACATAATACAATGTTATTAACAATAAAAGAAAAAAAAGAAAAAAAGAAAGCTTTAGGGTATAACATAGTATTTGCAAAAATAATCATGCCTGAAAAGAAAATAAATCTTAATCTTCCCTACAGTACAGGATTCCATATGATGAAATTCTAACCAATTAATTGTCAAAAGCAAACATCATCACAGCCTTATATTGGTTTTTAATTGCCTTTCATTAGAATCAGGTAATACTTTTTAAAAATTAGAATAAATACTCCAATGAGCGGAGCAGAGGGCTGACTGTTTCACAGGCAGAGAAGGCCTGAGAAAAGCAGAATCAGGAAAATAAAAGCATTTGTTAAAAACCAGACCGGGTGTTTCTAACTTACATTCCATGTCAAGATTAATGGAGAAGAAGTGTCCATATTAGGTCAATTTAATTGAGTAACTCCATTATTATTTGGTCTCTTGAGTCTAGTATGGAGATTATTCCCAATAATGCCCTACAAACAAAGTTGTAAGTAAAAGTTTGAAATGACTGTCAGTAAATCCCAGAAGCCATACAATCCTGCTTCTCTTTGTTCTCCTCTGTGACTAGTTGTTGGATGGTGGATTTCAGGAGGGTTTCTCAAAAGCTATTTGAAAAAGTGAATTGCTGGAGAGAACCAAGATGGCGGAGTAGGGTAAGGACATCTTTAAACAGATGGAGAATATTAGCCAGTGTGAAGCAGAGGACTCATTCCAGGAAACAAGAGGTGTACCTGGAGGCTGACAGACACAGGAAAGCAGTGAAAACAATGGTGTGGTGTTGAAGTGGCATTCAGTGAGTGGTGATCCATCAGCAACAGGGTGGGAAGGGACTTTCACTGGGAGTTCATGAGGTAACCCAGACAAAGAACTACCCCTCCTGCTGGTCTGTTTGATTTGACCAGGAACAGAGACAGAGCAGCTGGTCCCAGACAGGCAGTTCAGAAACAGGGTGGATTTCATAACCCAGTCAGCCCCCTAGAGCTGAATTGGGCGCCATTTTGTTTTAAGGTGACAAGGACTGTGGACAGTACTGCACATACACTGAGCTGGGAATGAACACATTTCTGGCTCAGTGAACTGCAACAACGTGGCATCCTACAGATTCCACCCAAGACAAATCCAGGTAGCCCTTAGACCTGATGACCAGCAGAACAAGAACTCTAGTAGTGGCACATCAGCCACCATTTTGTACAGCGTAACAAAGAATTTAAGACTTCAGGGACAACAGGGAGCTGCGCAGGCTCTGAGTTCAGTGAGAACTCACTGAGCTCAGTGCACTGCACTGGTACCACAGGAAAATAATACTGACTGTGACATCATACAGGTCAAAATAGGTCCGTTTGGAACCCAAACTTAATGTCCAACAGGTTCCAGGAAGATCAGCACCAACAACAGCATAGCTATTTAGGACACCTAGTGTCTCCCTAATCCTAGGACCTGCTCCAGCTGGGAGTGGAAGAAAGGTTGTACAGACAATGGAGCAGCCTCAGTGTGGGATCATAGGAGATGGAGACTGGTGAGCCAGGAGCTGGGGCTACAGAGACCATGGTGGAAATCTAACATAAGAAATCAGAGCTAGAACTTACTGGAGAAAGTGCACAATTGGCTGCAAACAAAGAGCCGTGTACTAACTGCAATAAGAAAAATCAAACTGTAGACCTGTGGGGGACAGAGTTTAGAAACCTGCCCCAAGAAGAATAATCTGATAACCGGAAGTACAATGATCAAGAGCAAAAGAAGAGACAGAGGCACAATGAATATTACTGAAGACTCCCCTGCAAAGGAGCAAAACCCTTTACCAACTTCAGAGTTCACTGAGGAAGACATCGAAAATGGGAGATAGATAATTCAAAACATTTATTATAAAAATTCTTATCAATAACAAGAAGCACATAAAGCAGGGATTCAAGGAATTTAAGGACTATATCATACTGGAAATCAATCAAATTAAATCTGATATATCAGAAATGAAGAATACAGTGAAGCAAAGTAAAAGTGCAGTGGAGAGTCTCCAAAATAGAATGAAGGAGGCAGAAGAAAGAATCTCAGACCTGGTAGATATTTCCTGTCACCAGGGGGAAACAAACACAAAGCTGGAAGCAGAGCTGGATCAGGCTGAAAGAAAGTATTCAAATTTGAAAAACACTATTAGAAGGCCAAATATAAGAGTTATGGGAGTCCCAGAAGGTGCAGAAAGAGAAGCTGGGTATACAAATGTATTTAATAATACATTTGTAGTTATAATTTTAATTCTTTCTTCTAGAGAAAGAATTGGGAAACAACATCCAGGATGGGCACAGAACTCCCAACAGGCTTGATCAAAAACATCTTCACCATGATACGTGATCATCAAGCTCTCTTCAATCTAACATAAGGAAAAGATCCTTAAATGTGCACGTGAAAAAAATCAACTGACATACAAAGCAATGCTAATTAAACACACAGGAGAGCTCTCACAGAAGAGGCCAGAAGACAATGGAGCAACATATTCCAGATTCTAAAAGCAAAAAATTGTTGGTACATTATCCTGGAAACTTTGCTTTGTTTTTGAAAATGAAATAAATTCTTTCACAGTAAAGACAAGCTAAAGGAATATGTCTCTATCAAACCTGCCCTACGAATCACACTTAAAGATGTTCTCTTGACAGAGACAAGGATGGACATATGACTGTGTATGAAGAACTATACCATAGAAATGATACAGGGGAACTCAGTGAGGGGGGGATAAGGAAAATCCTAGTACCTATGGAACTGCATCATAAAATGATAATAATGAAAAAACAAGTAAATTGCTTTGAGGAAGTTATTGACTATGTGAAGGTGGAGGACAGTGTAGAGAGTGTATGCGTTGATTGCAGAATTACCCTACTGACTTCATCTTACGTTACAGAAAAAATAATTTTCTTTAGTTTTCTAAATATAACCAGCTTAATTTTAATTGCTATATTACCACAGAAATATATTTCTTGAAAGCAGAGGCCTTTTCTATGTTTTTCCAAAGCCATTTAAAAAAACAAGCCTGTAATAGTCTCAAAATATTTGTTGAGTCTTGATGCATAGATGTGACACTTTCCTGATGATTTAGAATGCTTCCTTAATGCTGTTGACCACCTCGGTTGTGACCCAGGTTTTCATTTATTACAATACTTTTATTTATCCAACATCTCTTTTGAAGTCCAATTAAAGTTAAAATAGTCCAATGGTTATTAACTTTTCTTTTGGTTAATCCAGTATCGTAACTAACAATGTCTCAGAGGAGTGGTGGGAATGCTCTTCAGATGATGTACAAGCAAGGTCTTTAATGTTCCAGTCATGCCTGTCGCAGTCGCACAGGAGCTCAGCTTGCTTCTCTCAACATCAAGTACAAAGATGCAAAAAGTCCTGGCTGATTTTCTGAACCATGTGTGTATAGTGACAGGTGTATACAATGAAATTACCTGACTTTGAGTCTTTAGAATCCTGCCTTAAGCCTGGGGTTTGGTTGTGCTTTGTTTTTCCTATTCCTGATAGGTGATGAGTTGTGGGAACATTGAATTGGGGGTTTGAGATGGACAATCACGTTTAAGGGCCTCAGCAGCCTGATTCTGATGTCCTGTCACCGTAACCCCCGTCTTCCGTGAAGACACTAGGAAACATGCTAGCTTTCACTGAGATTTGCAGATAAGGTTTTCTTTTTCCTTCTTTTTTTCCTCCTCTGATCCTTTTAAAAGTCTTACTTGCTCTTGTTAAACCTGGATCAATATTTAGTCCCAAGTACAAACGGGAAGCAGAGATCTCTGTGGGGCTATGAACTACCCTGCTCATCAAGATGCTTCAGATCTCTGAGACACAGGCTCACAAAAGTCTTTGGTCTCAAAAGTTATTTCCTGTTGTTATTAAGACCTATCTTATCATTGAGGAGTCCTCAGGCCTTTTTGGCTTACGGGTATGTGTGTTTTGGAAACTGAGTTTGAGAAATATGGAAAAATAATGTTTTTCAGTATTGCCAATAATAAGTCCATTCGTGTTAACACAAATAACATACTGTTGGGGACGGGATTTTGATGGGAGTGGTTAATATGCCACTTTGGATGTTTGTAGCCATTACCAAAGTGCCTGGGTTCAAATCCCGATGATGCTTTGGCTTCTGGCTTCCTGCTAATGTGCACCTGTGAGATAGTCAGGAGAATGCCACCTCTGTGCAGACCGACACTGAGATCTGAGCTCCCAGCTTTGACGTCCCCACGCCAGCTGCTGTGGGCCTTTGAGGGTGCAGTGCCAGATGGGAGTTCAGTGTTGTTTATTCCTTGTCTCTGTCTATGCCCTTTTGTGATCAACTTTCTTATCACAATGTTCTAAATCACTCCTTCGTTGCCTTTCTCTTGATTTTCTACCAATCCATGTTCCTCAAATGGATGACTGGGGTTTCCTTGTCCTTTATTATCTGGATGAAAATCTACCCCAACAGAAAAAAAAAAGTAAATCTAAAGAAAAGTAAAACTATCTTGCAATCTTTTCTTTTAAACTCTCTTTAGAAGAGACCAGAGTGACAGCCACTGTCTCAATCTTTAAAGATTCTCACTTTAAAAGACAGTTCTATCGTTCTGATGCAAAATAATTAATCTCTGCAAAGTCAGAAGTATGTTATCATGAAAGTATGACCTAAAGATCTTAGTTTTGTAATCCACAGAAATCTAAGAATGTCAAGGTTTTCAAATTGGGTGAGTTAGGGGAGGACACACTGGTATGAGATCCCGAAATCTTTGGGGGACATGAGAAATCCAGTTAGAGCAGACAGATGGGTCCAAAGGTTCAAAAGGAGAAAAGCAGCAGCAGCCAGAGCTTTAAAACAAATCATTTGAGTAAATGGGGATTGGGTTACGACGATAAGCTTCATCACAAGGACTCTGATATTTTCCTGTCGCCCTCGTGCTTGAAAACATATCATGTCACCACAACCTCTCTTCCTTGTCAACTCCAATTGTACATTTGTATTTCACCTGTGTTATGAAACTCCCAGAAGCTTTTCTCAATCACTTTGTCTGTCTTCTAAGGCCTTCAGTGCCTTGTATCCTGGAAGCACAATCCTAGGCAGATGTTGATAATGACACATTTAAACTCACTTACCAACATCACTCTTTGCTCCAGGACCTCATCTTTCAGCCTTTCAGGCTGTGCGAGTCATTACATTTTTGTCTCCTCATACCAAAAACTGGACAAAAATTCTGGCAAACCACTGAATATTGATACTCGGTGACCCATGTTTAGCATGGTTCAAGTGGCCACTGCTGCAATGGGAGGGAGAGAACAGGACGGCACAGCATCCTTTAGCCTGCTTCTCTTTGAGCTCTGGACCCGCAATCCTGGCTGCCTTGATCAGTCTCCAAAACCGAAGATAACATTTGTAACAAGGATTTTATAGTAGCTTTTAGTTTGAGAATTTTGTGTTAGAAACCATTTTCTTCCAAGATTTTCTTGACCTTCATTTTCCCCATAAAATCTTTTGGCTGTGTAACCTGTATTTTACCAAGTTGAAATGTTGGTCAATAACAGCAGTAAAAATTTTCTCCATAAAATTACTTAAATGCTGACAAATTTATGTGAAAATAATATCCTGTCTATTTCCTTTATCTCTACCAAAGAGAGTGAAGTTGAGAGAAGTCACAACTTTATTGCCATTGGGAAAGGAGTTTTTGTTTTGTTTTGTTTTGTTTTGTTAATGAATGGTGAACCCTCACACAATGTTTTGTGCTTTCCTAAATAGTAATCCCCCAAAACTGAAACTATATTTGGGTCACGGTCACATCTATCTGCCAATGAACAAGTCCAAATATGAAGAAATACTCTTATTCTTTTGGCAAATATAGTTAGCCTATGATAAGATTATTTGTATCTGCATCTATTAGTTAAACATTTGTATGTTGTTTTTTCTGTTTTTAGAATATGAATCCACATTACAAAAGATGACTCTATCTAGAGAAAGGAAGAAAAATTGTTGCTGCTAATGTAATGTAATGTAATGTGCATACTATACCGGGAAAGAAAAATGACAGGGGGAGTGGGAGAACAGAAGGCATTATACACAGTAAAATCTCCAAATTGACAGACATTACAAAATGAGTAATCATGAAACCCACAACACACCAAAAACTATTCAAAGTCTTAGAGAAATATAAATGAAAAATATTAAAGACATAATGCTGGAGTCTTAGGGGCGTACGTTTTATGTTTGTTTCTTGCATGATTTTAGCTTAAATAAAAGAACAGGATTTCATGCTATTACCTAGGGTATGTAACACTTTACTCCTACTCAGAGCAACTGAAATGATGTATCTGGCATTTTGTGGCTTAATTTGCGTACATCATGACCATAACAGTTCTTGCAAAAGTCCTTTAACATTTGATGTTATGCAGACGATACGAAGGTGCTTGTCTCAAAGCAACACATTCCGCTGTGTTGCTGACCTTTCTCCTTGATAATGCTAAACGGAAAGTTACATAAGGGAAAGCTCTTTGTTCTTTATTGTTCAGTGAAAATGATGAAGGCGAGGCTGAAAGACTGTGGTCACACATGAAGAAACTGATGTCTATCTTCAGGACAGCTATCAAAATCTAATTAAACATACTTTAAATCAGATCATCACAGTGCCCTGTGACTACTCTGAGTTGAAGGACCCTATGGAAGTATTGTTGCCTCCTTCATCTTCACCTGAAAATAACCGAGAGCAGACTGCACTCAGACATAAGGCTCCATTTGTACTTCAATACCACTGTATTCAATTCCACTGGATTTATTTGGGCTTTTATTTTTTTAACTTGGAAAGGTATAAGGAAGTGTAGCATGCAAACATCTCCAGCGTCATCTTTTTAAAGATTTATTTATTTTTCTTGGAAAGGCAGATTTACAGAGAGGAGGAGAGACAGAAAGATCTTCCATCCATGCAGTTCACTCCCCTAGTGGCTGCAACAGCCAGCGCTCATTCTATCCAAATCCAGGAGCCAGAAGCTTCTTCTAGGTCTCCCACACAGATGTAGGGTACCAAGGCTATGGGCCATCCTCTACCGCTTTCCCAGGCCACAGGCAGGGAGCTGGATAGAAAGTGGAGCACCCGGGACACGAACTGACACCAACATAGGATCCTGGCACATTCAAGGTAAGGCTTTAACCACTGGGCCATCTGGCCAGGCCTTCCGGTGGCATGTTAACCACATACCAAATGTTCATCCCTCCACAGGTTTTCCTAATTAATGAGATAAAATAATCAAATAATATCAATTTTAGCTTTCTTATACCTATTAGTTTAGTATAAAACTTAATCTGAAATGGTGACTAATAAAAATCACTGTAGATTTCATCTGCACCTACCTTTTGCACTAACATAATCTGATGCATAGAAATAGTTTTCTATTTACTACAATAATCCACACATACTTTTCGATGACTGCCAGGAGGACACATATAGCCAGCCAGGTAAGACCCTGAATGTTAAAAGAGAATAATGGAACTGTAAATTGCACAATGCTCCGTATACATTATCTTCTGTTGATTCAGCAACCTGTTGCTACAAATCTAGTACTTCCCCTTTGGTTACTGCAGCATGTAAGAATATGTACCATTGGGAAATTTTCCAGTTCCTTTTTAAATAATCAGGAAGGCCACACAGAATGGGTGTCATTTCGTACAAAAGAAAAATCTGTATTTTGATGATCTGACAAAGAGAAAACAATGTGTTATTTTTGGTTCATTTGTAGACTTGCCTTCATTTTATATAGCCTTTGTATTCCATGATTTTCTAATAAAGCATAATTAGAAACCAATGCCAATTTTCTTCTCTGCTTTACGAAGCTTGACATTTAGCACGTCATTTAAGCAGCAACTTTCATATGCTATCACTTCCTCATACAGATATTGCATATTTTTAAAAGAATTTTTTTCTGCCTTCACAAAGCAAATGTAAAACATAGTTGGGCCTGGTGCGGGGAGTCTAGTGGCTAAAGTCCTCACCTTGCATGTGTGGGATCCCATATGGGCACCAGTTCTAGTCCAGCAGCCCTGCCTCCCATTCAGCTCCCTGCTTGTGGCCTTGGAAAGCAGCTCACGACAGCCCAAAGCCGTGGGATCCTGCACCTGTGTGGGAGACTCAGAAGAAGCTCCTGGCTCCTGTCTTCAGATCAGAGCAGCTCTGGACATTGCAGCTGCTTGGGGAGTGATTCATCAGATGGAAGATCTTCCTCTCTGTCTCTCTTCCTCTCTGAGTATCTGACTTTGCAATAAAAATAAATAAATCTTTACAAAAACACAAACGGTACTGTAATAGTTGACAATTCAAAGGTAACAAAATGGCAACAAATCATAGATATCTAAATATACATAAAAGCAGTGTTTTATACTGCTCTTAAAATCGAATTGCAACTGTAAAACTATGGATGGCTCCATATACATTATCTTCTGTTGATTCAGCAACCTGTTGCTACAAATCTAGTACTTCCCCTTCTGTTACTGCAGCTCATAGATCTTCCAGTGACAGTCAGAAGTGAGAGATGTATTTGACAGTTTCAATAGGAAACTGATTAGAAGTGAGAAATCAAGCAGAAATTCAGATCTCTCCCATGACTCTCACAGGAACACACGAGAATGACTACCACAATAGACAGATTCTCAGAGAACATTAAATTAGAATTTTAAGGACATGTTTATTTCAATAAATAGGACTCAAGAGGTTTAGAAATTCATGACTGCTGAGAATGATGTGTATTACTATCCTAACTAGGCTAGCTATGCCCATAAAATGTCCTCAAGAACAAGGAATTAGAGCAGAAAAGAATCTTGCAATTTACATTTATTAGGAAATCCTCCAAGAACTTAAGCTGATTTGAAATTAAAATGACTTCTTTTTCATTATTCTTACATCATTGCCAAATATTTACTACATATCTACAAAGTACGAAGCAGTGAATTGAATGTTGCCACACAAGGAAATATGACACGGTCTCCACCAGCAGAACACCCAATCTAATTGGAAGAGAGAAAATGAATTCAAAAGACAGATGTTCCTATTACCTTTATTATTCTCTTGTGCTCCTTAGGACCATGCCACTATTATAACTCTTTGTGATTTGATTGAATATCACTTTTATTCCTTCTTGGTACAAGGTAAGATAATGGAAGAGTTTGCAATAGTAACTCTAAACCTCAGGGCACCAACTCTTACAGCAGCGTCACTGGTTGGGAATTCAGAATCAGCATCTTCCTGCCACAGAATTTACTGATCAGTGTGTTTTTATTTAAAGTGATGCTACACTGTTGAAAGCCCCTAGTTTAGCATTCTTGGGGAAAATTAGATAAAATGTTAAGTAAACTCCAGTCATTTCCAAAATAGGAATTATACTGTCTAGTCACAGAACAATCATTTATTTGCACTGAATTTTTTTTATAGGAAAATGCACTTTTCCTGTGAGTAAATTTCATTCAAGTTTGTAACCTCTAATCAGTGTTAACATGGAAGCCCCACCAGGAAGTTGAACCACATGAACTAAAACAGGTAGTTGGCAGATCAGCCTACAGTGTGGATTGAAGTACCAGATGCAAGATGTCTGGATGATGCTTTTTAACTCAACGTGGTGAAGATGTGAATTCGTGGCCCATGTTCAGAATGTGAAGAAAATCAAAGAGGAAAATTACTGGCTTGAAATCCATCACGGGAGAAAAAAGGACGGGGATGCGTCCTTTTTCGTCCTTTTCTGAGTTTCCTACAATGCAGTGCTTTTCAGATTTTGTTGTAACGCTTATCATTTCTTTCTGCCTAATATCCCGAGGCTTCTTAAGGGAACAGAGCCAAGTTTACTTTGCAAGAAGCAAGCAAACCACTAAGTCCATAGCAGACGTGAAAATGCTTAAATGGGCTAGGAATCTAAAATGTTTTCTATTAAGGACTATTGTGCAAGTGGTATGCTATCTGAGGCCCATGGCTTCATATAACCTGGTATAATTAAGAAACAAAGACTGCAGATTTGATATTCATATGGAGACAAAAACATCATTAGTTATAATCTTACAGTTTATTGAAAAAAAAAACTGTGATGGCTGAGTCACAGAATAAACAACTCTGAAGCAACCTAAATATTCATAGCCTGGATTATTCAAAAATTTGCTAAACACCCTCCCAAATTGGAGTCTCATATATTCTCAGTGAGCTGCTGAGTCATTTAACTGATAGACCCCAACTTTTCACTTTAAAAAAAAAAGCTTTACTTATTATTTTTGCAAACAGTGTTAGAAACAGGGAAAAACATAGACAGATCTTGTTAGGTCTTCCATCTCCTGGTTCACTCCTCAGATGGCACCTCTGCCAGTGTCAGGTTGAGGTCAACAGCTAGAAATTTTATCCAAGTCTCCCGCACAGGTGGCAGAGTTCCAAGCACTTGTCCATCTTTGGCTGTTTTCCGAAGCCATTTGTAGGCAGCTGGATTGGAAGCGGAGCAGCTGGGCATGAACTGGCATGGGGGGGTCGGGGAATGCCAATGTCGCAAAAAAACGACTTTCCTCCTTATGCCACAACACCAGCCCCTGGGCTTTCCCTTGCAAGCTCGTGTTTTATTATCAATGTAAGATCTGAACTTTTGGTTCTCAGATTTCAGTCTGTTATAGTTCCACATGAAGCAAAACAGAATGGGGAGAAAGTGCCGAGTCAGCAGATTTCTCCATCTATCATCACTCATAAAATACTCTCTCAAAGGAACTTCAAAAAATTATTTCTGTATGAAAGTCGCAGTGCAGGAAATCTGTAAATGAAAATAGAAAAGGTAGTGAGATGAACAAAGCAGAAACACACCACGGTCTGTAGCAATGACATTTAGGCAAAAGCCAGGCTTTGTCTATACCAACACTGCAACATGCATGAATTTCAAGCTTCTACTTCCACGTTGTTTAGTGCCTGGCACTGAGCTCCTTATCCGTACTTAAACCATTACCAAGTATTTTTAGTATTCATATGTTATGTATTTTATATTTAAAGATCCAAATTTGGAGGCTTTTGTGGCTTCCTCCTGGGCCCTGCTTCTATGTATGACTTGTTGGACATAACCAGGACAATATTCACTCTATCACTGCATAATTGCATTCAACTCTCTTCCGTATATTCTGACTCATTCTCCTAATTTTTGTTTTTATTTTAATTTGAAAGATGGAGAGACAGAAATATAGAGAGATCTTCCCTGGACTGGTTTAGTCTTCAGTTGTCTTCACCAACCAGGACTGAGTCAGACCGAAGCCTGGGGCTCCCACGTGACTGACATAAGCAAGATGCAAGATTACCTGGATGGTTTTCAGTCTTGATGTTGTACATTCGGCCTGGTGGTAGCAAGCATTTCTCCTACCCCTGCTTAAGTGCCACGATTAGCTTTAATACCATCAGAGGCCGCCTTTCCCTCAGGCTGGAGGAGACACCTTGCACGTGTTCACTTATATTCAACAGTACACCCAGGAGATCTCTGGTAGATGCAGGCAGCTTTTCTGCCCTGATGTTCTCTTCTTGGCAGTGTCCCCCTCTGACTCAGTTTACGTACTCCAAGCTTTGATTCTCCACGCAAGGAATCTGCTGGGATTCTACCAGAGCATTCTTCCCGGGCTTGAAAACCCTCCGAATCAGATGTTGGCACTCACGGGGCTTCTTTTTTGTATTTATAACTATCAGGTATGACTGTCCTTCAGGTATGTGTTTATTAGCTTAAAAACCATTTTTTAAAATAATACAATTTGCCTTTTTGGAGAGTTCTTTCAAATGGGAGTGTCACTCCTTTTCTCATTATTCTGTCTTAACTAGAGGAGGGAATCTCTCTTCATATTATTGAAATCATATTTGAAGTAAATGTGCACTAAATATCAACACATATATATAATTCAGCAATTCTTTCCTAGGTCAGAATATTCAGTCTCTATTTTCTAAGCTGTGAAAGCCAAGAGAATAGGAAATTAAAGAATATTTAAAAAGGCAAGAATCAGTCCACTAAGCATTGCGAATTTGTCCTAGTTTTACATGAAAGTTGTGAAAGTTGACTTGGATATGTCAAGTTAACATACGAAAATGTTGCGAATTAACATGTTGAAAATGCAGCTCAAAATTACAGAACTGGGAGAAGGACTATCAGAAACTATTGATCATACCAAAAAACAATATGGAATCTGTAGTCTTAGCTGCAAACCAAGGTAGGCAGAAAATTCCACATGGAGGTGCGATGTTAGTGTGGAGGTTGGAATGTCAGTGCTGTTTTCCTGGAACATAATCTTGAAGGTTTATGGGAGAATGATGACCTAGCACTTGAAGCAACCTGTAGCTTGTCTACATTTGTAAATATCACCGTGACTTAACTGGAAGAAGCTAAAAATACTTTTGCCTCAGTGTTCTGTCCTGTGTTACTACTCGGTGATTTGTTTGAACAGGTTTCTTCAGCACAGTGGAGTGATATGAAGCATGGAATACCTAACCTAAGCTAAAGACGATGCAGTGGAAAAGAACCCATCATTTCGTGGAGTATACGTTACAACGCGAGTAAATACATCTTAACAGTTTGCGTATATCACATCTCAAATGAGAACTTTATAATAATGTGAGATTTATTCATGAACTTCCGCTTTAGCACTGCGAGTCATCATCAAATTACCATTTCTGCCCTCCTTGTAGCAGTTATCCTTCTTTTCTTCTAAGAACCAATAAAGTGAAATTCTGGAAATTTAAATAAAACTGTTTCCATTTTTAATATTTTTTTTCAAAGAATCATAGTAATAACTTGTGAGTTGAATTACATCCTTCAAGTAGGTATGTTGAACTCATGAGCACACACTTGTGAATGTGACCTTATTTGGAAAAGAGTTTTTAATACCAATTTTAAACACACTGATACTGGATGAGAGTGGGTCCTAACCTGATGACCACTATCCTTATAAAAACAGGTGACAGAGAGAGCCAGCAGATAGAAGACCTCGAGGTAACACAAGCAGAGGTTGAATTGATGCAGTTACAGGGCAAACACAAATATATACCAAAATATGCTTTTGTGTAAATGCTACATTTTTGTTTACAATTCATATGGTATACAAACTGGCTTTAAGTTTAGAGTGTTAATAAGGCAAATCATTACAAAAGTATGGATCAGAAACTGTATGACTCTAAATAACATGTTTGACACAGCTGGTTTTGTGCCTCTCGGAGCTGTGTAATGTCACACTGTGTGCTAAATATTCTTAGAAAACATTCAAATGGCCACATCATTGCTCATTACCAGGCTATGCTGCTCTTATGCTAACACCAGCCGACACATTTAACCTGTTTCCATTTTTGTCGCTATAAATGACGCTGTATGAGTCTGGCTCAATAGATTAGTGGCTAAATCCTCATTTTGCATGTGCCAGGATTCCATATGGGCACCAGTTTGTGTCCCACCCAGCCCTGCTTTCCATCCTGCTCCCTGCTCTTGGCCTGGAAAAGCAGCCAAGAATGGCCCAGAGCTTTGGGACTCTGCACTTGTGTGGGAGACCCAGAAGAAACTCCTGGCTTCTGGTTTCGGATCAGCTCGGCTCCGGCCATTGTGGCCACTGGGGGATTGAACCAGCAGATGGAAAATCATTCTCACTGTTTCTCCTCCTCTCTGTTTATCTGCCTTTCCAATAAAAACAAGTAAATTTTAAAAATTAATAATTAATACCATACGAAACTATAAGTGCAGAAATATTTGTGTTATCTGACCACCCACTTTTTTTTAAGTAGAATATGTAATTCTAAGTATTTCAGAGAGTTTATGTAGATATTAAAATGTATAGAAATAATCTAGGCAAATTTCTGTGGTCACTTTTTCTCCCCTAAAATTTTTGTATACATCAGCGTTGTCATGGTTTCATTTATGAGAAATCTCCTGCAGGGTGAGCATTATGGACCAAGCTGGTTGAGATGCCTGCTTAGGACACCTGAATCCCATGTTGTAGCATCAGTTGGAGTCCCAGTTTCTCCACTTACTATCCAACTTTCTGTTGCTCATCAACACAGGACATGTAGACAGAGACCTAGACTCCTTGCATCAGCTCCACCCAGCTCTGACCGCTGCAGGCATTTACGGAATGAACATCTCCCTCTCTCTCCTCTCTATTTCTTTTCAAATAATTAAATATAAATAAATGTTTATAAATCACACTAGAAGAAAAAATGCACCAATACCCATATTGATGATATCTGTATTGATGTGTGTCAATAGGTATGCTGGCAGAACCCACGTCACCAAGCATTAATAAAGAAAAGGAGATGGAAAGTCAGCTGCCTTCCGGAAATTAGACAGTTTCGAAATCTCACCTTTCACCATCCATGAGTCATTTCCCCCAAGAGATAAATGTGAAGTTTTAAATGTTAGCTCTTTTTTTCTTACTAGGTAAATAATAATGAAGATCCTCAGCTGCCAGTCATGGACAGGGCAAGAAGACAAATCGAGACTGGATGAGTTGACTTGAGTCTGAGACACTTGTTTCAATTAGGGCTGCTTGTCATTGTTTTATGTGTGAGATTTCCTGGTAAGCTTTCAAAGAGAACATAAAACAAAAATTAAAGAAAGGAAGAGAATGGTAAAAGAAAATGGGCTGGGAAGGAAGGGAAATCCAAGTGCGAAACAGGATGTTTTCTTTTACAAATTGGAACTACACTATGGATGTACAGATGCTTAGTGTCACAGCTGTTTCATTACACAACATTTTTGTAGCTTTTTCAATTCTTAGTGGCTTTACAGTAAAGTCTCTCTATAAAGGGTTTGCTTAAGAAATGTTTCTTTGTTTCTCCCTTGTGTCTCCCTTTCTTTCCAGAGTCTCCTAGAACCCATATCACTTTGACTCCTTTATTCCCCGAGAGATATATATTTGCCATTTCCGTAATGTTGACTCTTCCATGTAAACCAATACCCTGAGCTTATTATGTTAAATCCTATACCCATTTCTTACAAAAGAAGTTACTAAGGAAAATATCTTCCATTAACTTGACAAGGAAAACCATTATCAAATAAATCATTTCTCCACTAATATTCTCATCTGGGGATGATCACTATGATTAATATACTGAGCAGAGGCACTGAACCGAATCAACACTAAATTGGGAGCTAGGTTTTATTTTAAAAATAAAAAAGACATTGATTAGAACCTTATATTGAAAATGAAACCAAAATTATGAAATTGTGATAAAAATAATTAGTATTTAACTAGATTTGGTTGACAGTTGTTTTTGAAAAGACAAAGAATATTACTTTTTCTTGGCAGAATTTACTGATATTTGTACAAATTTATACTGATACATGACATTGTATTCCACACAAATATTTTGCTTATGTATTAAAGTAATGTTTTTTGGTACATAAATATGTACATGGGTGTATATATATGTATGTATAAATATATAAGCAGATACATGTACACATATGCAAAAATCTCTCTGAAGCCACGTGAAGTTATTGTTTTTATATGATTCTCTTGAAACCTATAATCTAACCCATTCTCGTTTGTTTTATCTGTTCCTCAATTGTTAGCTGCTCAATTGCTAATGACTGTGAATGGGATCTAAGTACTTTTGCAATTATCTTACCATAAATATTCTATACGTTATAAAACTTAAAGTTTTCTTTTGCAATACACTTTCGGTTTGTGCACTTGCAAAAATCGAATAATACAGACCTGATACATCATAAGAGCTAATACGTGACACGAGACCTATACAGACCCTACTGCGAAAGCAAGAGGAAGGTTAACAGGTTTTCCAGGGGAATTAAATGAGTGGTTCTAAACCAAGATCCTTTTGCTATTTACTTGTCAAATTTATTCAGTGATGTGCTGTCATTTACTATGATGTAAATTTAAAATGTTATCTCAAAAACTAAAAATCAAAGAAGAGAGAAAGGAAGAAAGAAAGAGGGAAAGAGACAGGGATAAAGGGAATATTATCATGTCCTTAGAATCACATGGGGACCAACTCTATACAATCTAGGGTAAAGCTGCAACCTGTGACAACATCCTGTATGAGCACTGGGCTAGATCTTGGCTTCTATATTTCCATCCCAGATCTGTGATAATGGCCTGGGAAAATCAACAGAAAGTGGCCAAAGTATTTAGGTAATAGCCACCCACATGGGTCACATCCATCCATATGAGACACCTGCTCCTGGCTTCAGTCTTTTTGCAAACAAAAGAGCTTTCTCTCTGTCTCTCCTTTTCTCTTTGGAAATCTGGCTTTCAAAAAAAAAAAAACAAATAAATAAATATTTTTGAGGGAATAAATAAATAAAAAATTACAAGTTTCATACCTAAAAATAAATTCTTGTGTGTTAGTTCACTCATAACTGAGTTCTCTATGCAAACTTACAAGGCAAATTCTTCCTTTAAAATGCACTCATAAAAAGGGACCCTGTATACAAAAATGTGAGATACACTTCAACTGGCCTCCCAAGATTCCTTATAGAATTTAGAAGGAAAAACTCGAACCATTTCTTAATTTGATCTTACTTCACAAATACTGATACATTTATGTAAACATGTGCTTATCTTTAGCAATTGTGTAGGTTTTCTGTATGTCAGATGAAACTAGTCATCTGAAATTATTCACTCATGTGGTTGGTCACTAATTGGGAGTCCAAAAAGTACTATTGAACAGAACTACCCATGGCCTCTCTGTGTGGTTTCACAGCTGGGTTCCTAAAAGGAGGACTCCAAGAGTTAACAGGCCAAGGGACTTGAGCAGGAGCTGCGAGATCCACTCTGACAGCATTGAAGTGCCACAATATCACCTTCACTTGCTTTCTATTAGTCAAGCAAGTAACCATGTCCAGTTCAGAACTCGTGGGGCAGGATGGAAGTTAACTACACTCCACGATGTGAGAATGTTATATTATGAAAGCACACACAGAATGGGAGACATTCCTGTGAACTCCTATGGAAAAGACTCTCTTCCATGCTCTTCAACTTTCCCCAACAGCCAGAGTCCTCAGCATGTCATCCAAGTCCAGGTCCGTTTCCCCCTTGAGCTATCCACCATTAATACTTTTTTTTCCTCTTCTGTTCACTCAGAATGGACATTTTACTTGTTTATGTCTCCTAACTATCTTCTTATAGAAAACAAAACAATGTAGGTTAACCAATTGATAACTGTGGAATTATTGATGAAATGCTACTTATATATTTGTCCTCAAACTGCAGATTTTCATTTAAAGGATTTAATTCAACATAATTAAAGAGGAGAGGAGTTTGGAGCGTTTTCAGAACCTATCACCAATGGCAAATGGCTTCAGGGCTTGCAGTGAACTCGGTTATGTGCATATAGTGACTCATTTAATCTTCACAGAAACTCTGTGCGTCAGGTATTATTCTCATGCACAATTTATATGTGAGTGAATTGGCACCTAGAGAATAAAAAGGGCTTGATAAATGTTTTCTCACCAGCAAAGGGCAGAACTTGAATTTCTTCCCGGATGTGTAGGAGACCCAAGAGTTGCTCTCAGCCATGAAGAACGTTGCCTACCATTCCCACGACTATAAAAGCTTTCTGAACTGTGTCTTCCTCTGTGTATTAGAAGAAGCCATTAAATTTTCATCCGGTTATAAAACAAGTTATAAAATACATCCATTTTTCCTTAACTCATCCTTACCTTATCACAGATGTACTAGGCTTCATACTACCATGGGACTGGAAAAAGTATTGAAAAAGCCTGACTCTGTTTTTTGTTTGGCCAATAAATAAATGCATATATGCATGTGCAATTTACATGACACTAACACACCACACACACTTACCAAACCTACAAAAATGCATTCATTCGAATCTCACATATTGTGTTTTAGAATCAGAACTCAGTGAGGAGGTTGGGTATGAGAATGACGTAGATGGAACACTAAGTTATCCACAAACACTACCCATCTCTACATACGTGCCCTTCACAATCTCCATTACACGTAAAAGACTTCATCATGCCTCATACCAAGAGATCACATCGTTACAAATTATGCAGAAAGCATATTCCTGTGAATAAAGTCCTCAAGAGAAAAACAAAAGAAACCTACATGTTTTATTTCAGGTATTACATCTAGCCATGCATGAATCCCATTTCTGGACCTGGTAGATGAATCTGTTTTTCTCTTAAACTGTTTGAAATGAGTTTTCTGTTACACATGTCCAAATTTATCCTGGCTCATTTGGAAAAAGATATCTTCTTGCCAAATTTAATTTAAAGTTGAATAATTTTCTTAGGATATGGAAATCATGAAATATCTGAGACAAACTTCAAGTTGGAATTACCATATACATTCATTAGTCCATTTATTGTTATGTAAGGAAATGACTCAGACTGGGTACTTGATAAAGAAATAAAGTTTATACAGTTCACCAGTCATGGAAGCTCAAGAGCAAGACACCATCGCTATGTCAGCTCTGGTCTAGACCTCGTGGCATGCAAAATCAAAATAAAAATGAACTCTCAGGAAGAGCTCATGTGGCAAGACAGGAACACAGAGTAGAGGAGAGAGAGACCAGGTTTATTTTTTTCCAGCAACTCTTTCTCAAAAACTGGATTTTGATAAATTTTTTCTTGTTTTCATCCATTCAAATAAGGTTTTTTCTTTTTCCTGTTAATTTCCTCACTGACTCATTGGTCACACAGTAGCATTATTTCCTTCAAGGAGGTTTTTTATTTCCTGTTTCACAGCTTAAGCAACACATTGGTCGTTCAGTAGCACGTTGCTTAACTTCACATTGTTGTTAATTTTCTATTTTTCCTTCCTGTTGTTGATTTTGTTTTATGGGCTTTCACTTAAAAGAATGTATAGTAACTGTGTAATAGAGACTATCATATCCAGATGTGAAGATACAATGCAGTATGCATCTCTACTTCCAAATCAAAGATGGATGCCCAATGAAACTTTTAAATATATCTTTACAGTAGGATGCTGGACTCTCCGCCATTGTCCATATTTACAATGTCAGGGCACGCTTAAATATCTGAATGATGGATATGACTGTTTATGAAGGACTATACTATTGTAATGATATAGTGGAAATCAGAGGGAAGGGGGTAGATTTGGGGAAGGGAAATATCAGAGCCTGTGGAACTACATCATCAAATAATAAAATAAATGAACTTTTTTCAGAAAGAACAAATTGTAGTCCAGTGAGAACCACTTTAATTCCTCCAGGAGTGAATACTCAGTAATACCTTCTCACCATGACCCATCTCTTAAAGAGCATACCAGTAGGTAAACTCTTTGGGGGAGAAACCAGTCCAAATTATAACAACTATTAAATTCAATAGGTAACATTTGTAAATAACATAGAGGTAATATTTAACACATTTTACACACACGTGTCTGTATGTGTACATATACATTATTCCCTGCTGCTTTTTCCCGATATTAGCTGATTTACGAATGAATCATGCAGTAAACATTCTCAAATTCCAAACACATTATTAGTTGTCACTGTATGCTCGATTTCTTGAATCACTTTTAGCTATGAAAATACATCTAACTTATGAAAACAAGGGGCCAGTGTTGTGGCACAGCCTCTAAGCCTCTACCTGTGAGGCTGACATCCTGTGTGAGAGCACTTATTCCAGCTATTGGATGCCATCCAATTCCTGGTATGCATCTGGGATGGCAATAGAAAATGGTCCAAGTGCTTGGCTTCTGGCCAACCATGTGTGAGACCCACCTGGTGTTCCGTCTCCTGGCTTTGGACTGACAGAGACCTGGCTACTGTGGCCATTTAGAAAGTGAATCAACAGATGAAAGATTCTCCACTCACCTTCATTTTTTCTTGAAAAAAAAAAAAGGAAAATAAATACCTTGGCATTTTAAATAGCTAACCAAAGCTTTTCAGTGTTTGGTTTTTCAATGCCTTGGTACATTTCAATCATTTAATGGACATTCAGCATATTTTTTAAATGTTTGGATGTCTGTCATATATTAAGCACAACTCAAGATACTGAATAAGATGCTCAGCACTGCTTTTCCCAGAACATAAGATTTATTGGCAGTAAGAGATAATAAGCAAGTAATTAAGTAATATAATTTCTAAGTTTTGGTACATCTTAGCAAGGGCAATGGAATGAAGTGACAGAAAGCGGTTATATTTTGGATAGCCAAAAAAAAAAAAAATTGGAAAGTGGCAGTTGTGAAAATATCTGGTTAAAATATTTCACACAAGCAGAAGAGCAAATTATCATTTAAATTAAAATGGGAAATACACAATAAATAACATCTGTCTTTAATAATATATATTTTTATTGCTTATATTTTATGAAAACAGTATTTTTAAAGTAAACATTATGGGATATTATTAGACAACACTTCAAACTATTATAACTAGGGTAATATTTAATAAGATCATGTGGAAAATATGTAAAGATGGCAAGGATACTATATACCCAGAGCTGGTGGTGGCAGCCTGATTAAAGTTACGGAAGCCTTAAAGAGGAGGTACAGATGTTTTTCTGAGAGAGGGGCCAGTAAGAGCAATGGTCCTGCACGTTGTGTTAGAGCCCAACGTGAAGGAGGTGGACAGGGAGTCTGAATATGCTACCCAAAGCACTGGAAAACTGTGTACATTAAACCAAGGGACAACCTCATTGGTCAAATGTCAGACAAAGGTCACAGGGAGAAGAGAGACGAGGAGAGCGAGCTCTGCAATTTGGGGTTTGAAATATTGGTATTAGCATAAACTATTAGATAAATATTACCGATGGACATGTATCAAGTTCAGTGTGTTGTGTGAATTCCCTAGCTCTGGCCTCGGCGAAGCTTCCTACCGTCAACCCAATAACAAATACAATGAGCACACAGCCCTTGATTTCTAAACAGCATTGTCCACTTAAGAGAAGCAGAGTGCCTCGGAGAATGATTCAGCCTGAGGCAGGGGAAGGGAAATTACAAAATGGCTTGAACTATTTCGGTGTTTCAAAATGGAAAGAAATGCTTTCAAAATGACAGAAGAATGTCAGAGTGAAAATACAGAAGGTTCTTGAAGGGGAACTCATTAACCAAATCCAGGATCATTTGCAGAAAGCAATTATGAGCAACTGAGACTGCGGTCTACTAAATAAAAAATAAATGCGTCAATTTACACGGATACAATTAAATGAAGATATTTTTATGAAATACAGAATATTTATGCAGACTCAGAGTACCTCTCTCACAAAATATTATTCATTACAAAGGGGAAAGTTCTGTGGTGATAAGCCGCAAGGACAGCCCTTAAATCTAGTGATAAAAGTAAGCATGACTAGTGCTGGAATATCAAATTTCTATGCCACTAACAGGAAGAAAAAAAAATCATCTTGTGAAATTTCAGCCTTAAATTGCCTAACGATCTAATCGTGATTAAATATGAGACAAACCCAAAGGGGAACATTCCAGTAAATTATCATTCACTTTTAATTTTTTAAACTTATGTATGATGAATAAATTTCCTTATTTTATATACACAGATTTAAGAGCTCAGTGATACCGCCAATCCTTCCCCCTCCTCCTTCCTGTCTTATTTTTCAATTTCAATTCTTACAATAATTTTTCAGTTTATTGTATAATGACAAGCTTGACACTCCACTAAAGAATTCAGCAAGTAGTAAGTAGGAAAGTTACCTTACACAGTAATTAAATCTCAAAGTATCGATATTTTTCACATGCATTACTCTCCGGAAATACAATTTACATCTTGTATTTGTGTGTCAAAGCCTACTTCTAGAATGAATTATTAAATGTCTACCTGCTCAGTGGGATTATGTTGGTTCCCCATGTGGCTCAGAAAAGTGTTATCTGAACAATTCCTGTAATTCTTAACATTTGTCATTGTTTCCAAATTTTTTAAAATTTTCTAAAAACTGAAGTGGCAGCTGCAGAAACAACCAGCAACACTCCATGTGAACAAGACAGAAGTAAGAATTCTGATTAGTAATTAGAGCTGAGACGTGTCAAGGAGCCATTTCAGCACAAACCGCCGAAGCATCAGAAACAAATATTAGAAACTTGAAGTAGCAAACTCACTGTTAGTGCTTTTTGATTGAGGCTGTTCCCAGGGAAACCCTTAGCATCAATAAGAATCAATTGGAAATCAGGATCAGAACATACCACACAGATTTTAAAATAGATACACATACACGCATCTGTCCATCACAACTCATGAGATACTGGTTCAAAACTCTACAGCTTTGCAAGTTCTTTATATAAATTGGTATCAGCTTTGGATATAATTTATGTACATCTTCATACACTTTTTTTTCTTTACTCTGGAGGCAGGGATGCAAACAGACACACAGAGAGTTCCTGTCTGTTAGTTCATTCCCCAAACGCCGAGCTGGGGCCGGATCCAGGAGTCGAGCGTGCCGTCCAGGTGTTCACCGCAGGACACAGAGATTTCACACCTGGGCTTTTCTCTCGGTTGACAACATCTGCACTAGTGGGAAACTGGGATAGGGAGTCAGAACTGGGTCCAGCCCGGGCATCTGCAGAGCTAGGACACATGCCTGCCCTCCCTCCATCTCTAGACTATTTATTATACCTAATGTAAAGCTTTGTAAATAGCAGAGTGTTTACGTTGTGCAGAGGATGTGTTAACACAGACATCTGTATACACTTGTGTATCACAGCACAGCATTTATACTGTTTTGTATGATATTGTAGGTTTGCTGTATTCTACGTGTTTATACTGTGTTGTTAAGTGCTAATGACAAGAAAAAATGTACCAATTCAGTTCAGCCAGAATTTTTAAAGCACTTTCTGTCCACATTTCATTGAATCCTGGATGTGGAACTCTGTCGCAGAGGGCTGGTAGTACAGTCTCACACCTGCACACACACGAGTATTCCAGAAGTTAGAAGTACAAGGAACAGTTGGCCTGTGAAGATACTTACCGCATCTGGGAGTTTCCGCTTTTGATATTTGGCTCCACTCCTGGGTACCCTGGATAAAATATTAAGATGCTTTATTCATTCATAATTGGGATCCACGTGAGACACATGGATTAAACTTCTGCCCCTCACTGCAAGCCACTCCGAGCATTTGGGGAATGAGCCAGCAAAGTGCTCCCTCTCTGTATCTCTGACCCTCTAAACGACAGATATGTTTTTTCTATGTTTGTGCAAATATAGTTAAGAGATAACTTTATTCTATATCAAAAAAAAATAGAAATCCATGCATACTGTCTTTCAGAATATGCATTCTGTAAGTCTTTTAAAGCCATGGGTGTGCGTGCATGTATGTTTGACTTTAATCTGTGCATTATTCTTTCTAAAGGATGTGATCTATAGTGATTCTTAGCCAACACTTGAGCTGGACCCCCCAATGAATATCTGGGTATACATATTAGCAAATCAAATGGAAAGACATTTTAAATATAAATTCATGCATTGTAGGGTTGTACAGCAGCTCTGAGAAAGTATAATCAAGTAATTAGTTCCTCATATGGAACTCTGTTTTGACATAGATTAGTTCTCTCCAGACGTATTATTTGTGATAGTATTCAAAAAAAATCTGAACAAATTGAGAATGTCATAAATATTTGCATAATAAAATTCCAAATGCAGTCTACAGACTTAATCATAAATGAAGATCTAATATAAACATTCTTTGAATTTTAGTGGAGGAATAGTTTGATGTGTGTTTCAGATAATAAGAAAATAACTGAATAATAAACCACTCCAACATCAAGAGTCATAAATGCATTTCTTCCTTGAAAATCTTCATTCTCTTAGAAAGTTTCTAGTCTTATTATTTCATTGGAGAATGATAAAATTTACATAAAATGAGAGGATTAAGCCATCTTGACTCGCTTCATTCTGCTCAAAATCGGGTGATAGTTTTAACTGAAGAACAGACTAATTGAGGGATTAATGCCATTTGTCTAGTCCTTTCAAGATTAAGTGTGCCCAAATGCAGTATTATTGAGACTGACTCATCATACACAAAAGGAAACCCTGTTATAAATAGCAACTCTCCATAAGCAATCTTTCATTAATGTGATCAATGTATTCTACTAACAGAACTTGAAACAAAATTTAATATTCCAATAATCTTCCTCAAAATCGGAGCAGTTAAGAACAACTGTGATCAATATAAATGATGCTACATGTCTTAGCAAGATGTCTTATCCATGGATGAAAGCATTGCACAATTTATTAAAATATATTTGTTTGTTCCTAATTCATTATTGATAATATTAGGTCATTTTACTAACTCTCCCATGAATATAAAATGATGCATAGTCTGAAGAGTTTCTTGAAGTTTTTGCAATCCATATTGATAGAAATTTTGAATTAAATTTGTGTTAATTCAAATGACAGAAATTGTCATTACAGGACCCAGCACAGTAGCGTAGTGACTAAAGTCCTCACCTTACACACTGGGATCCCATATGGGCACTGGTTCTAATTGTGAAGGCCCCGCTTTCCATCCAGCTCCCTGGTTGTGGCCTGGGAGAGCAGAAGAGGATGGCTCAAAGTCTTGGGACCCTGCACCTGCATGGAAGACCAAGAAGAGGCTGCTGGCTTCAGATTGGTACAGCTCTGGCCATTGTGGCTGCCTGGGGAGTGAATCAACAGTCGTAAGATCTTCCTCTCTGTCTCTCCTCTTTGTATATTTGATTTTCCAGTAAAAATAAAAATAAATCTTATAGAAAAAGAAAGGAAGGAAGGAAGGAAGGAAGGAAGGAAGAAAGAAAGAAAGAAAGAAAGAAAGAAAGAAAGAAAGAAAGAAAGAAAGAAAGAAAGAAAGAAAGAAAGAAAGAAAGAAAGAAAGAAAAAGAAAGTTCCAGTAAGAGCAAGAAATTCTACTCCAGTTTTTCCAAGTCAGGTCTCCCTGTGAGCTGATCTGAAGCCAGGAGCCAGGAGCCTCCTGTAAGTCTCTCACATGGATGCATGGTCCCAAGGCCTTGGGCCGTCCTTGACTGCTTTCCCAGGCCACAAGCAGGGAGCTGGACATGAAGTGGAGCAACCAGGAACCTCACAGGATCATGGCATAAACAAGACAAGGACCCCTGACACTAAGCTACCACATCGAGCCCAAGAATAATTATTTTTTGTGATAGAATGAATTAATTCATGAATAAGAAAGAATAACAATTCGGAACATAAGATATTGTACCATCCAGTGGAAAAATATGTGAACTTCCTCCCACAACCTTATTCTGCACTCATTCTCTTATGCATCCCACTTAGTTACATCTATCTAATTTCTGATTTGTAAACTTAACAGTGGCTGAAACTTGCCTTCATCTCTCCTGTTCTTCTCACTTACAATACAGACCATCTTAGCTACAAGACCCTCCCTCTGCTCTATTCATTACTCCCATTCTTGTCTTTAGAGCATTTCTCATTCTGCGAAATTATCATTTGTCTGGTCTTTGTGTGTTCATGGTCTATTGAATCCATTCAGCTGTTAGAATCTATCTTTTTTTACTTCTGCATCCCCATATACCAGTTTATAAGAACTGTCTAATAAATGCTTGTTGACCGAATGTCATTAAGTGTAGAAATGTGTTAGCATATCAATTCTCTATTCCACAGCCCTTGATTATGGGTCTAGCCCACCCTCCATATTTAACATGAAAATTCCATCTCTTTTTGTCATCACTTATCATTTTCAGTAAAAACTATCCTCCAAATTTTTTTCAAATACATCCTGTAGTTGCTTATGTGAGTTTTGTCCATATAGATTCAGGTTCCAGTCTCCTTCTATTAATATCACATTCATTTCTCCTGGAAACTTGACAGTATAACTTTTGAAAAAGTTAATTGAAAAAGTGTTAAAATTATATTTAATGATCATATTACCACAAACATAGGAGCATTCCTAACTGGATTTTCTGTTATATACTATATAATTCATATAATTATAAGATTCATTTTTCTGATTTAAAATGAAGGCATTTTTTCATTGTTGAGGCCCCAGTAACATGTTTATTTGCTAGAAAGAAAGGATAGGTTGAATTTTATGTTTCTGCTCTTCAGAATTATTGGCCTTGAAACTTTGAAACTGTGTATGTATTTTTAGTTGCCATTGCATTCTTTTAGGATTTTGACATCGTGAGTCACAAAGAGACAGTGTAGAGCTGAAACCAGCAAGGCAGTATAAGAACGGGGTTTTAGGAAGATGTGTCTTTGAGCATGAACAAACCTTTTTGAGTTTCTCAAAGTTCATGCTTTGTGGAATTAAAGGGTAAATGCATTCTGGCACAAAAAAAGATTTGAAATCCATGTTTATCTATCTTAATGAGGTTCCTCACAAAAATCGTGGAGAATTAATATTAATTTTAAAAAACTATGCATGCTCCAATTTTGTCCTATTTTTTTCTTTGTTTTCCTTCATTTAACATTGATTTAAAAAGTGTTCAATTCAGAATCTTCATTTTCTAGTCTACTACTAACTTTAATAAAAAGATGATCATAAGTGTGACTTAATACATATTTCACTAAAAAATCAAATATTTCTTTCACCCGTGCAATAAGTTCAGTCCAGTAAATATACGAGCAATATTGCACAATTTGGTGAGATCAAAGCAGATTTAAAAGGTATTGTTCTATATGTGCTAACTTATGATTTACAACTTCAGTTAGGTAATTTTATTCAGTTCTAAAACAGGATCTTGTAATAACAACAGCCACATTTTTTAGAGCAGAAACTGGCAAGTTCTGAAGCCAGGAATGTAATTGATTGTGTCTGGCTCAGTATCATTTTGTTTTCTATTGATTTCCTTAATGAAGTGTGTATACAGGATAAATCACACTGCAAAGTAGAGAACAGATGTCATGAGGGCTCTGTGTTTGCAAAAATATGAAGTTTCATGGAGACTTGAGTTTTAGATTGCAGCTTGTTCAGAAATGCTCTACAGCCTACATGGCACTGCAGAAAGAATCATCGTGTCTGGAAAGATCGAGTAAACAATAACACCAGGAGACAGTTCATGTTGGATCACTTGTAGAATAAAACTAGACCAGTAAGATATGCAAAGAAGGAAAAACGAGGCAAGTTTAATTCCAAGATCTCTAAACAGAAAATCAAACATATGCAGAGTCATCAACCAGAAAGAAATGCGAACAAATACAAGAAAGTAAGGATGATACAAGGAAATTATATTAATTTTCATAATAATGTATCCACAAGCCATTGTATTTCATGTAAAAATTGCCCAGTACAAAACTTTGGGTGGCAAAAGTCAGCTGATTTATGGCTATAGATATACTGGAATCCCCTAGAATAACCCATTGTTAAGGACAGTTCATGTTTGGTCATATTGTCATGCATCAAAGAAGCCTGGGCAAGTATGGAACGTTTAGAAAAAGCAGAATTATAGATAGCCAAGTATAAAAGGTTAAGAAAATGTTTATAGAGTTGGTTGACAATATGTAAGGCGGAGATATGATTTTCACACAGAAACAGAAAGACAAGATACAAGACATTGGGAGCAGAAATGGCCTTTGCTGTGTATTACTGAATCTGATTTTCTCAACAACACACGTGCGGTTGCTGTTATCTCCATGTTGCGGAATCAGGAACTCACACTTCTTACTTAACAGATTCTAGAGCCAGAGTTGACTCTCAAACTGTTCTGACTGGAGAATATACTCTTACGCACTTTCTTGCAGATTTCAATAAAATTAGTTGGTTATCCCAATTTCTGTCAACTGATAATTAAACAAAGAAATTGTGGTACAAATAGGATGGGATATGAAATATTGCATAGCAATACAAAAGAATGAGCTTTTTTTAAAGGCATATATACAAAAAGGAGGACAGATAGAGAAGAAGATTCTCCATCTGTTGATTCATTCCCCAAGCGCTGCAATGGCCAGAGCTAAGTAGCTCTGAAGCCAGGAGCCCAGGACATAGTCCAGGTCTCCCATGCAGGTGCAGGGACGTTAAGCCTTGGGCTGTCTTGGAACGCCTTCCAAGGCCACAGTCAGGTAGCTGGATGGGAAGCGGGTCCTCTGGGATTAGAACTGGTGCCCATATGGAATCCTGGTTTGTGCAAGGCAAGGACTTTAGCCACTTGGCTACTGCACCCAACCCTAGAAGGAACTCATCTTTTGCGACAAAATGGATCTAATTGGATATCATTTTGCTTAATGAAATAATCCAATTCCCAAAAGACAAATATCATATGCCTTGTTTGATTATGCTTTCTAGCACACAGAATGCCAAAAAATGTAATGCATATGAATCAAATTGACATTTTAAGATTTGAATATAGTGTATATACTGTTAAGAAATACTGTTTAGGGCCCGGCGCGGTGGCGCAAGTGGTTAAGTCCTCACCTTGAACGCCCGGGATCCCATATGGGCGCCAGTTCTAATCCCGGTAGCCCTGCTTCCCATCCAGCTCCCTGCCTGTGGCCCAGGAAAGCAGTCGAGGACGGCCCAAAGCTTTGGGACCCTGCACCTGCGTGGGAGACCCGGAAGAGGCTCCTGGCTTTGGATCGACATAGTATCGGCCCGTTGCGCTCACTTGGGGAGTGAATCATTGGATGGAAGATCTTCCTCTCTGTCTCTTCTCCTCTCTGTATATCCGCCTTTCCAATAAAAAATAATAAAAATAAATCTTTTTTAAAAAAAAGAAATACTGTTTATTCTGCTTATCATTTGCTGAATTCTTTATTTAGTGCAAGGTTAAGCTTGTGATAATAAAGCATGTCATAGTGAAAATGTTAAAGAGGAAGGAGGAGAAAAGGAGAGTTTAAAGGAGGAAGGAAGAGTGGGTGGAAATTATCATGCTCTTTAAACTGTGCATATGAAATCTGTTCCCTTTATATAACTAAAAGGCGGAGTCGGGGGAATTACGAGGTTAAAACATTTTTGTACCGAAATAACTTGTCTTTAATTCCTTTCTACCCATAAGAACAAGAAGTAGGCTGTGGAGAGGCTTTGAAGATGAAGCACACGATGTGGATTGAGCGTGTTCACAATTATAGGACACGATTCAGCGGAGTGCGCGAAGGGTGAGCTGCTCATCAATTCTGACCACCGTCGCTTAATAACGAGGAATTAAAGATATTCAAAATTCATTCAAATGTCTTAAAACTCAGACTTCCCCTTTTCCTCCAAACCTTTGAAGTAGAGCATATGTGTTTCACAACATCTTAGTCACCAGTGAGCCATAAATACAATGGTGGTCCCATAAAATTACAGTGGAGCAGAAAAACTGCCATCAGCTACTGGGATCTGAGTAATCATAATTTCATAGTACACTGCATTACTCATAGGTTCGTGGCGATGCTGGTGTAAGCAAAGCTGCACTGGCAGACAAGTAAAAGCATCGCACATGCAATTACGGTGCACTCCGATGTTTGCTCAATGACAAAATCGTGTAATGATGTGATCCTCCAGATATTTCCCCATCATTGAGCAATACAGAAATGTATCTACAATATACTAGGCAATATCCCTCTTGTTCATTTCTCTTCAGCGGCAAGTAAAGTGAAATGCAAATTGCAAAGAAATAAAGAAGAAATTGAAGAGTATATTTTTCTCTACTTTTCCTCATGTTCTGGCAAAATCCTGTTTAAGTGGTAAATATATTCCTTTCCTGCCATTAAAACGGTGAACTTAAGAGGCATCATTTAAAAGGCTTTGGCGAGGCATTTTGCATAATCATTAAAACTCCTTTTGACAGTATAACTTCCCATTACAGAGTGCTTGAGTCCAGTCAGAACTCCACTTCTAATTCCAAATCCCCAGTCATGTGCACACTGTAGGCAGTGGATGGTGGCTCAGGTTGGTCACTGCCTGTGCAGGACACAGACGGAGCGACTGGCTGTGCTGGCTGCTGGCACTGAATCAGCAGCTGCTGGATTTCTCTCATCTTCCTCTTCCCCCCGCCCCAACCCTGACACTGCATTTAAATAAATATATGCGTCAAAGTAATTTTTAAAACATCAGCTTCATTCATTAACTGAATTTGTCATGGAAAGGCCAGAAGCAATAACTCTTAACTTCATTCTGAAGCAATAACTATATTTTTATATCATCTTTGAACAGAAGGCAAACCTCACAGAATCAAAACTAACTCTTAAAGGAATTTACGGCATAATGAAGTAACCTTGAGACTTTCAGTCATAAATTCAGCTGATTTAAAGGAACTCCACACAAGAACATTCCATTGATAGTAACAAAGTAAGAGGCAGAGAACTTTGTTTCCTTTTAAAAGCAGTTGTTTTTAATAGGATCTAATTAATCTGATCGTTTTCGTTCTTGCTGCAGTGTACTTTGGAATCCAAGGAATGAAAGAATGCTAGCACTATTGTGAGATTGATTCATCATTTTTTCCTATTGAGAATATTTTTTTTTCCTTCTATAGAAGCACCAGTCACGATACCTCCTCCTAAAATCATGATTTATGAGGGAAAAATACTTTAGGCACTCTGATATCTGGTGCATATAAAAGTGCAAATGTGGTTATATCCTAATGCTACAGTTACCTTCTTTGTCAATTTTCACAGTTTTTACTTAGAATTTATTTTAGCTGTCATAACACCTGCTCTCTTTTGGTTTTCATTAGTATAGAATACATCCATGCAAAAATTTACACACAGTGTTCCCAGCAATCTATTTGTAATATCCTAGAATTGGAAGCAATCCAAATACCATCAGCAGGTACACTGATAAACAAATTGTGCTATAACCGTATAGTGGAATACTACCAAAATGGAAATAACGAACGGTTGCTATACACAAAAAAAAATGGCTACATCTCAAAATTATTTTGATGAGTGAAAAATGTTAGATGACAACATACTATGCTTACATAATTTCATTTACACAAATTCTGTATACCGTTTACTATTCTCCGTGGGATGTGATGAGAACATAGCATGACTTCAGTGGTATTTCTGCTGAAGATACACAAGCTATATCCATTAGTGAGAGATTCCTAAATCAAATTGAAAGATTTTCTAGAAAAAAAAAATGTATAGATGGCCTATAAGTCATCAAAACTACTACAAAAACAAAGAAACAAAAACCAAGAGACTGTTTCAAGGAACCTAAAGAAGCTTGACAATTTAACTCAAGGAATGTCCCCGAACTTGACATGTTTCCAAAACAGGCATTTTGGGGAGAATTTAAAAGTTTGCGGTTTGAGGGTTACATTCGATCTCCCTGGAGC